>NC_066583.1:35986882-40786882 GCF_024323335.1 Lathyrus oleraceus
ATTCCAACTTCTGGAAGCTTGCTTCAATCCATAGATTGATCTTTGTAACTTACATATCTTTTGGGCTTCTTCTGGTATGTCAAATCCTTCAGGTTGTGTCATGTACACATCCTCAAGAAGATTCCCGTTAAGGAAAGAAGTTTTGACATCCATCTGCCATATTTCATAATCATGATATGCAACGATAACAAGTAAAATCCATCTGCCATATTCCATCTTGTCGCAACCCGAAAAATACGGTATGCGAAAAAAACAACCGGCGAAGAAAGAAATGACAGAAGAGTCGCCACCGTGCGTTATTTATCCCAAAGGAGGGAACGGAAACGCTCGAAGTAAACCTGGAGAAAGGAAAGGAAAAGACAAGGTCTCGCAACCAAATCTTGGGTTCGGGAGTCGATTATGCGAAGGGAAGGTATTAGCACCCCTACGCATCCGTAGTACTCTACGGGATCCACTCTTGTTGTTTCTTGTCTAAAGGGTGTATGTTTATCTAATGTACTATTTACTAAAAAGGGTCAAGAGAAAAATGACTCGCACAAATATCGCATCCATTGCATACGTATCTCATCTGAATATGAGAATCAGAGTCTTCGTAGCTCGGGTACCTATGGGTGAAAGAGATGTGTGCTCGCTAAGACGTCGCGTCTTATGCCTACGTATCTCATCGGGAATGAGAATCAGAGCAAAACGTAGTTCAGCTACACTAACGGGAACAAAGGTCTCGATTGCAACTAGGGCAAGAGAAAGGGAATGTCTCGATCGCAACGAGGGCGAGAGAAAGGATCGCAACGAGGGCGAAAGCGAACAAGGATTAGTTGTTAGTCGTTAGTCAAACTCGGCAAGACATCGCATCTTGTGCCTACGTATCTCATCTGAACATGAGAATCAGAGTTGCCGTAGTTCGGCTAACACGCAAACAAAACAGACACAAGCAAAGGCAAACGTGGAGCCTGAATGCCAATCACTGGGCTTACATCAGCATCCGAACCAAAACACACACAAAGAGGCGAACGTGGAGCCCGAATGCCAATCACTGGACTTACATCAGCATCCGAACCAAAACAAAGCTCACACTGAAACCCGAATGCCACTCGATGGACTTACATCAGCTTCCAAGCACACAACAACACACAAAGGTTGAAACACAAAGGTTAAAAAAGAAAAAGGGCGCCCGGAGAGATCTCGCACGATCTCCTGCCTACGTACCTCATCTGGAATGAGAATCAGGGCGACGTAGTTCCCCTACATAGGGGTTGCCATCTGAATATGGACTTAGAAAAGGAGGACACCAGTTGTGTCAAAGGAGAGTGGGCAATGTGTTCACATCCTAGCAGTAGGTGTCGCAGCTCGCTGAATCGAGTCTTAGGCAATTACCTCTTTGCGATAGGACGGACTACATGCCACAAGATTGGAGACGCTCGGAAAGGTCTAGAAGTGGGGGAAGCTCTGCCCTAGTGTTGTCATGCAATATGTACTTAAGTGTTAGGATTTACGAATGGGAATATCTACCTATGTTAGCATGCAAAGAAATGGGAAAACTACCTATGTTATCATACAAAAGGATATGGGAATCCTACCTATGTTATCATACAAAAGGATATGGGAATCCTACCTATGTTATCATACAAAAGGATATGGGAATCCTACCTATGTTATCATGCAAAAGGGTTCTACCTAATGGGTGCTACCTAATCGGAACGAGAGTCAACGAATGGAGCAAGGAGAAGTGTTAGGGATAAGGGTAGATGGCGATGCATGAAGCAATCGACTTACAAGGTTGATGGCGATGCATAAAGCAATCGACTTACAAGGTTGATGGCGATGCATAAAGCAATCGACTTACAAAAGGGGTGGATGAATACGTGCTGGTTCTGTTAGGTTTTGAAAAATGATTACTCGACGTTGGATCGAGGTTTTGATCTTGTTTTGAAATGGTTATCGGATGTTCATTTTAATTCTTGTATTAACAGGTGAATAAAGAATGAAAGAATATTATACATTTCATGGGAGAGGGATACATTTGTTATGAATGGGGATTGACATGGCAATCAAACAATATAAGTATATGCCTCATACACCATACAAGTAGGCCACAGTTAATCACACAAGTAAAATATTTAAACAAACATGTGATCAAATCAAATAATCAAAGAAAAGAAATGAATGAGCATTAAACAACGTGTAAGTGTAAGGGAACCGGCTCATTGTAAGGAAGCCCAAGAGTAAGTTATGTGAGGTCGATGGCGATGCTTAAAAAGCAATCGACTTACGAGGGTGTGAAAAAGGGGCTCGATATTAAATCGAGAAAAGTATGATTTTTATAGTTTGAAAAAAATGGTTTTTTGAACTAAATTCAAATACAATAACTATGCATTATTAACAAATGAAATTATAATAAACATAAAAAGGACATTAACAAAATACTAAAGGAAAATAAGATCAAATAAAAGCAAATAAAAGCAAAAAGTTCCACATATGAGTATTGAACCCTCTCCATTTAATACTATGAAACTAACTTCTTTCCACTAGACCACTCAACAATATTTGCTACTGATATACTATATTAAATATATGAACCGGGCTAAAAAAAAGATTTAAAAAAATAAAAAAATAAAATAAACATTTTCATGGTTTTTTTTTTTTTCTCTGTTAAAAAAACAAAAAGCTAAATAAATAAAAAGTAAATAATAATAATAAAAGAAAATAAAAGCATATACATTTTTCTGATTTTTGTGTTAAAAACAAATTAAATTAAATAATAAAAGAAAAATTAAAAAAAGAAAAAAAAAGAAAATGGAAATACAGAGGTTCCTCTTCATCGTCATCTTCCTCCCCACCTCACGAACTCAACCTTCCCAAACTCACTCCTTCACTCTCTCTTCTCTCGGTAATGTTCATCAACACTCACCAAACTTCACATTTCTCTCAATGCCACTCTCGTTCTCAACAAACCCCTCTCAATCACTCTCAGCTCACACAATAATTTCAACAACAAGCACATGAGAACGATAAAAAGAAAGAAAGAAGAGTACTTACAAAGTGTCGCAGTGGTGGCGGTGAAGAACGTACAGATGCTGGCCTCCAGGTAAACGATTTTGGGGTCTTTTCTCAGATTTCGCCTCCCAGTTCTTTGTTGTTCTCTAGGGTTTTCTTTGGTCTCTTTTCTGCCTCTAGGTTTTTTGTTACTGATTCATTCTCCCTATTTATATTCTGTGAATTAGGGTTACAAATTGGTGCCCTTGTGTTCAAAAGCAACTCTGCAAAGCACTTTGGATGCACAGAAATTGAATTGCCCTATCCATGTTAGCTTCAAGAAAAGGTATCCTTCACAAACTTTCCTCTCTGCTTTGACCTCATACCAATTTGGGATGTTTTTGGACTTTGCCCTCTGACTGTTGGTTAATGGTTTTGCACTGTAGGTTTTGCAAATTGACTGATTAATGTGTCCTTTTTTACCGCAGTAAAAAAAATGGTGAGCTTGGTTTGACTTGGGATAATGGATATTTTGAAGAGTGATTGTTAACGGTTTTAATGCATAGACTGGCTGAAAATTGATTGTGTTGGCCATGTTGTTATTCATCTTGCAGGTTTGATGGTTGCACATGGTGACTGGAAAATATTTCAGAATTAGGTGGATGGATATCTTGTGGTTCTTGGCCTTCATCTCTGCTTCAGCCCGAAAACTTTTTCTGGACAACTTTGAAAAGTGCTTATCACCAACCATACAAATTGGACACGATGGATCATGCTTATCTGATTCTGTAGTCATAGTCTTTAAGCATTCTGCATGAAATGTGTGACCGCATATTAGTACGGCTACAACAGAGATCACTGTTGGCAACAAAACTTCTGGTTGCTTCATGCTGATTTGTCAGACAAAAGCTTCGTGCAAGCTCCACAAACTTGTAGATCCATGGATGGTGAATATGACAACCTGCTACTGGATCCACTAATAATCTCACTAGGATGCAAACCCATCCTAATAAGCTCCTCGGCACCATGAAGCAATTCGCCGGCAAAAGAAATAGTCAAATTAGCACCATCACCGATTTCCTCTTGCTGAGCCTTACTAGCCAACACCAAAATCTTCACAGCAGGATATTCAAGACAGCAGCCAAGTAAACAGGAGCACCGGTACCAACACTCTGAGCATATCTACCTTTCTTCAAGACTCGACCAATTCTTCCGACTGGAAATTGAAGTCTGGCTCTGACGGTTCTTGTGACCGCCTTCTTCCATTACAGCTCCAACGGCACCTCCACTGAATAGATCTGCCGTAGCTATTGTCGCATCGCGCGAAAAACCGGCGGGAAAACAAGAACAACAGAGCCGCCACCGTGCGTTATTTATCCCAAAAGAGGGAAAGGAAACGCTCAGAGTAAACCTAGGAAAGAACATGGTCTCGCGACCAAAGAGAATGGGTTCGGGAGTCAGTTATGCGAAGGGAAGGTATTAGCACCCCTACGCATCCGTAGTACTCTACGGGATCCACGCACAACAGGAAGGAATATTGGTTGCTAAACACTGCTCAAATACTCACACACACTGGCTGAAAGAGACACAAGAAACTGACTGAGACTGACTCGGCAGGATGTCGCATCCTGGGCCTATTTAGTCTATCAGGCATAGACATCAGAGTCGAAGTAGTTCGGACTGGGGAGACGACACATGCTCGCTAGGATATCGCATCCTATGCATACGTATCTTCTCGGACGAGAGAAGAATCAGAGCATTCGTAGCTCGGCTGACACATGCACAAACAAACACAGGCAAAGGCAAACGTGGAGCCTGAATGCCAATCACTGGACTTATATCAGCATCCGAACCTAAACACACGCACACTGGAACCCAAATGCCACTCGATGGGCTTACATCAGCTTCCAAGCACACAACAACACAACAGGTTGATAGGGAGTCGGGGACTCGAGCCTATAACTGTCAAACACACACAAACAGACAGACAGCGAATGCTAAGGAGTCACAGACTCGAGCCTAGCAAAGGTCAGACAACACACACAAAGAAAGAAAAGGCGCCCGGAGAGATCAGCTCAATCTCCTGCCTACATACTTCATCTGGTGTGAAGATCAGGGCGATGTAGTTCCCCTACGGAGGGATAAGGATCTAGCCTAACCAGATAACAGAGGGAGACACAACTAGGGAGACTACGACTCGAGCCTAGATGTTATCATGCAAATCATCCCTAAGTTAAGGTTTCTAGCTACATGGCACAAGGGCCAACCTATCCTAAGTATGGCTCACACAGGGAGCAAGCCACACACACTTAACTTGCACAGGAAGCAAGCCAAGCAAAACCTAACTTGCACAGGAAACAAGTCTAAACTAATCCTAACTTGCACAGGAAGCAAGTCAAACTATCCTAACTTGCACAGGAAGCAAGTCAAACAATCCTATCTTGCACAGGAAGCAAGTCAAACAATCCTACAAGCACAGATAGCACACGCTATACACAAACAAGTGGCTCAAACAAGGGTTAGGTTTTAGTCAAGGGGTCATATCAACCTCAACAAACAAACCTCTGGAATGGGGTGAATGTGCTCTTAACCTTGCCATTGAGGGGCTAAGGTGAAGCAGATGAAAGGATGAAGTGAGGATGAGACCTCACAGCTCTTATCCCTGGCCTGGGAGAGCTCAAGACAAGAATGTGTGGGTTCAGAAAGTGGGAACCCTTCTACACATTAAAACCGACTCAACTGTACAATTGTACAAGATCTTGGGTTTGTATCTGCAATGCATCAACACAGTGGTGTGAGCAAAGCGGATGACACACTGAATAGTGGGGGATAGATTGCATATCCCTACCTTCCACCAATTGCCTCATTGAGGTCTTTGACTCTATGCAAGGACAAAGTTAAACATCCACAAACATTGCCTCTTAAGGAGGGCTTCAGACAGTTGCCTGGCCAAGTAACAGGCCAGGTCTTCCAGACTACATGAAGTAAGAGAGACATACCTCAATGCAAATTGCTTATACAAGCAAAGCAAAGCAAAAAGTTCACAAGGAACTAAGCAACTAAAGCACCTGAAACAGTCAAGCAGATGTTAGTATGCAACTTCAAACAAAACAAAAGGAAGCAGACATCAACCAGTCAACACAAGCAAGTGAAGGTGCAAGGCACAAGGCTTAAGGCATGTGAGCCAAGCCACCTACAAAACAAGGAGGTTAGACAACAATATTCAAGCAAGCTCAGTTAAAAGAATTGGTCTCAATGGCCATTTGATGGTCAACCTGAAAAACACAAACTCAAAGGTGAGTAACAGGACCACTAGGGCAAGCCTAGGGTCAAAAGTGAATAAAAAAGTCCAAACAGCAAGGGGCAAGCATCCCAAATCATGTTCAATCAATTAGAAAACACAACCAATTGGGTTCACATCCATATCAATCACTATCATCATTTCATGAACCATTTAGGTCAAAACATGGCAAACAGAAGCTCACAGAAGTCAACAGCAAGACTTAACTCAAAAGCAATCTAAACATTTTCAAAAATCACCAAATAAATCATGATCAAACCTAACACATAGCATGGTAAGCATGTCAAATTTCATCCCATTTGGACAAGTGGAAGGCAGTCAATGAAAATCAGAAAGTCAAAGCCAATTTGAACATGCTCATAGAAGTCAACCAAACATGCATCAACTTAGAAAAATCATATCAAATTGAAAACAGATGAGAAATGAATGAGATTAACACCAATGCCAAGCTTGAGATGTCTAGTTATCACATATCAAATTTCATGTCCATCTAATAAAGTATGAGAATTTCACAAATGAAATGGGAACATGTGTCACACAAAGTCAACTATTGACTAGGCAGGGGAGAAAATCTCAAACAATTAGGAAAATAGCTCAAATAAATCCAAGAAAAGTCACATGTGAACTAGACATACAAGAGTAGGTTCATGCAAAATTTGGGGTCATTTAGATGTAAGGAAGCATGGTAATGAAAATCATGAAGTTGGACATCAATGGTGTGACACAAGTTGTCACACCCTAATTCAAAAAATCATATCTCACAAACCACAAATGATAAATCCACAAACTTTATACCAAAATCACCATGAGTGTGTCTAGTTTGAGCACAAAAAATTTGGGAGCCATTGGATACATTCTCATCATTTCACAATTGATTTGGCAAGGTGTACAAAATTTGGTCACATGTCACAAACCCTAAGGCCATTTGAAAACCATTCATCCAAAAATTCTGGAAAAATAATGATAAAAAAGTAGAAATCATGATGAACACAACACAAAAAATCCATTCAATTTGGATCAAAAATGAGCAAGTTATGATTTTTGGAAGATTGGCTATAAAATGTGAAATAACAATGAAATAAATGGAGCAAGAATGGCAAAGTTGTAATATCATGATTCACTTAACCAAACACAGTCGTTTTGGGCACAAAATGAAATGTTTTGATTGGATGAGGGAGTTTAAACCAGGCAGCACGAAAATGGGGAAAAATCTGGGAAATTCAAAGCTAGGGTTTCATGAACAGTGGCATCCCAAATCGTGATTTTCAAACTTGCCTAAAAATTGCAATTGGCTATACCATTGTGATCATCAAACAACATACAACATGAATCTAGCCTTGATTTTCATTAATTTGAGCTACATAACAAGCAATGACCAAGAACATACTTGAACATGAAACTTAAGAATCAAAGTTCTCACTCAATACAAGGCCATTTCACACGATTCAAATATCAATAGAATCAGCATACAAGGAACTACAATAAGCATGGCCTGGTTTTGGAAAATGAGAGATTCGAAATTTACCAAAATTTGAAGAAGAGCTGTGGTGCAGTTGTTGTTTGATGTCCAATGCTTGAAACAGTTGCTCCCAAGGTCCTCAAAAGATGAATGATGAAGAAGAGATGGCTTGGTTTGGATGCTAACTACTTCTGCCATGGCTGAGCTTCTTTGGAGACAGTGTTGGAAAAGCTGCTTCCAGTTGGGAAAACATAATGACATCAAGCTCACAAGGTTGCTTGGATAATGGAACAAGGCTGGCCAAGCTGTGTTCCTTGAAAGTTTTTGGAAGAAGTTAGGAAAATGCAGTTTTTTAGGATGAATAACTTCTGTGATTTTGGCTGCTACTGCTGGTTTCTTTTGACAAGAAATGAAGTTTTAATTTGCTGCTTTATGTTGCTTGGATGAGAAGAACCAATAAAACTTGCTAGGGTTACTTGAGTTTTTGAAGATCTTGAGAAAAATGGCCAAGAATGAGTTTTGGCATGAGTGAAATTTCTGTTGGTTTGTGTGGCTGCTCTTAGTGTACTCAAATGGTGAAAGGATGGTAAAACAAACAAGGCCAGGTTTAGTTCATCATGAGTTTTTGGAAAATATGCAAAGTGTGTTTTTGAGAGAGTGGGAGCCAAGGGTTTTCTACTGTTGGATGGTTACTAGCAAGGCTTGTTAAATGACAGAAAATGATAGAATGGATGTTGGAAACACAATGCAAGGCTCAGGTTCTTGGAAGCCCTTGACAGGTTTTCTTGATAGGCAAAGGCAAGGTGAATTCCTGCTGTGGGATGTTGCTCTTGGATGCTGCAGGGTTTGATTCTTAGGGGTTCTTGACAGCAAATTAGAATTGCCAAGCAAGGTTAGTTTTTTAGAATGTGAGCCATGCTTTTCTTCCTTGGCCAAAATGGTTTTGTGTGGCTGTGATTGTTGTTACTCATGACAGGAAATTGATGGAGGATATGGTGTCAAGCAGGGCCAGGCTAGGTTTTGTGGTGTTTTGGACAGGGTTTTGAAAAATGCAAAAAAGGTGAGTGAGGCTTTTGGTTGGTTTTAGAAAAATAGCCAAAGTGAGGCTTGAGAGAAAATGAGAGGACCAAGGTTTTTTTGCTGGTTTGGCTGTTACTTGTTCATGACAGGAAAAAGATGAAGTTTTAAAATCTGCTGTTAGCAGTTGCTGTTGTGGTTTCTTATGACAGAAAAAAATGGGGGGTTGAAAGTTCTGTTTATGTGTTTGTGTGGGAGAGCAAGGGCCAAGCCAAGTCCATTCTTTAGGAAGTGAGTGAAGGGGGTTTTGTTCCTCTTGCTATGTTTTTTGACAGAAAAATCAAATGCCAATAGCAAGCAAGGATGAGGTTGGAAAAATGAGTGAAGGTGTTTTGGTGCTTTTTTTTTTTGACAGAAGAAAAATCTCTTTGTGCCAAAACAGCAAAATCAGTTTTTTAGAGAGTGGGCTGGTTTGGAGTTTTTTTTCTAATAAGACTTCACATGACAGGCCATAATCCATTCCTGCTGTCTTGTATTGCTGCAACTTTGAGGAAAAGCATGTTCAATGAGAGAGTGAGCCAAGGGTTATCTATTGTTTGGAGGGTGAGCAGTTTGGTTAAGGGAAGTCTTTTGGCTTTTTGCTGTTGGATGTGGTGACAGGGTTTTTGAAGTACAAAGCAAAATGGCCAGGTGGGGTTTGAGATAATGCTGTATGCAGTGTGGTTGGTTTGTGGCAGCTGTTTGGAATGCAAATAGCAGGCCCAGTTTCGAATGAATGTGATTTCTTTTGTTGCCAGGCAGGGTGAATGCTTGTTCTATGTGTGTGTGTATGACAGAAAATGATGGATGCCAATAACAAGGTCAGGTTTTGGGAGAGTGCTATATGCAGTTTTTTTTTAGAAGCTGCTTGTGCTGTGTTGTGGCTGCAACCTCTTCCTCATGACAGGAAGATGAGGCTAAGAAAAATCTGTTGGAAGTTGCTTGCAGGGCTTGTTTTTACAGCAAAAATGAGGAAATGTACCACAGGAGTTCTTAGGCATGAGTTCTGCAACAGCAGGGTGCAGTGTTGAGAAATGCCCAAAATCAGTTATGTTGTGTGGCCAGTAGTGGTTTCAAGACAGAATTTTTAATTCTTCAAATGCCAAATGAGAATCTATACTCTTGCTGTTGGATCACTGCTAGCAGTGTTCTCCATGACAGAAAAGTGTGTTTTATCTCATCTACTGTTTTTTCTCTTGTTTTCAAATAGCCAAAAAAATGGTTTTTTGAGTATGAGTGTATTTGGTTTGTGTGATGGCTGTTTTACATGACAGAAAAATATGGACTGTCCTCTGCTGTTTTGTGTTGTTTTTTTCTGCAAAATGTTTTTTTCTTTGGAGTTTGATAGGTCTTTGCAAAAGTGCAAAAGCAAAGTGGATGGGTGAAGTCTGCCGTGTGTTCTCTTGTGTTGTTGCTGCTATGTCCTCATGACAGAAAAGGTGGATCAAAATCTGCTATGGACAGTGCAAGGCATTGTTTGAAGCATGGAGTGGAAGGTTGCTTTGTACTTTTCTTCCAAAGTTCAAGTATGCAAACATGGCCATATGTACCATTGGAGTATGGCTGCACTACAAGGCCTCAAAAGTGGCAGAAGAATGATCAAGAATGCTGCATAAAGATGCTGGTACAAGGCATGGTTGTGGAACTTAGACAAGTATGGTGAAATTGTACCTTTCTTACAATTCAAGCAACCAAGCAATGGCCTTATGTACTGCATATTTTGACTTTGCAAACACATTCTAAATGACATTTATGAGCTGTTCCAATTGGCCAAATGTTGAAAAAATGTTTAAATCAAAAAGTCAACTCTTGGTCAAACTTACATTTAAATGAAAAAGGTCAAAATATGCCATTTTGATTGGTGAAGTTTTGGCTCATGAAACTTATATTTTTGGAAAGAGGGGATCAAATGTGACTTGTAGGAAAAAACCCCACCAAAATTGGCCAAGCGGTTTGAGAGATATGGCCCTTTGAAGTTCAAGATTTTCTGAAATCGATTCGATCATAACTTGCCAACCACACATGGGAATTGAGAGTTCTTGGACTTTTGGAAATGGGAGAACAAGATCTTCAACTTTCATGTTGGGCAAAAATTCATTTGAGGCTTGTATCATGATGTAAGTTTGAGGATCAAAACTTTCCATTTATGGCAGGTTTCAGTTACAGGCCCAGTTTCTATTTTGGGAAATTTTGATCTGGCTTCAAATTCTTCCATGATGGTGTTTGGCATGATGTATGATGACTATTTGGACATGAATGAACTCTCACAAACCAATTCCAATCATCCAATCACTGATTAAATGGACAGTTGACCAACAGTTGACTTTTTAGGGTTTCTGATTGATTGTGCATTGACTGATGACTTCCAAACCTAAATCCTTGAGGACTTGACTTCAAATGATGTCCCAAGTTGTATGAACTCTTGATTATTGACCATGGTGCCCAAATTCCACAAGAATGACCACCACCCACTGCTTTGACTGACAGTTGACTTTTTTAGGGTTTTTGACTGTCTGTGTGTGAACTGATGATCTCCAAGTCTTCAACCCTTGACCAAAATACTTCAAATAGACCTCCAAGCCATGTGAACTTGTTGGACAAACCCCAAGGCCTTGTTTCAATGAGAAATTCCTTTGCTTGCTTGGTTGACTGATCAGGAGATTAGTTTGACCTAATTCTTGATTGCTTGCTCTTGAGGCAATTGAAGGACAATGCAAATGCTATGCAATGGATTATGATATGCTATGACCTAATATGAAAATGTATGTACAATGATAGGTGCAAATTTGAGGTGCTACAGCTGCCCCTATTCAATCAGCTGGGAACCCGAATGGATGATAGCAGCGGCTGTCAGACTTTCAGGGTAAACAGGGATTGAATACCAAGAACCGTAGAATTTGCATAATACAGGGATCCACCAATGGAAACGTCCACTGGGATTTGATATTTATTACTGGGTATTTTGTTTTGTTTTTTGGTTTTCAAAGGGTATGGCCACATCCAGACATCACAACGATGACGAATGGGAAAATAAATCACAACTAGATGCCAACGGACAACTAGGAAAAACTCGACGTTTATCAAAACCAACGGAGAGGTAACCAACTGGGGACGACCAGGAAAAACTCGACGTTTATCGAAACCAACGGAGAGGTACACAACTGGGGACGACCAGGAAAAAACTCGACGTTTATCGAAACCAACGGAGAGGTAACCAGACATTAATGAATGACTGGGGGGACTCGACCAGACATCAACGGATGAATGGGAGAAAACTCGACGTTTACAGACATCGGAAGATGATGTTTACAGACACCAAAAAGATCGACCAGACATTTACAGATGAATGGGAAAACTCGACGTTTACAGACATCGAAAGATGATGTTTACAGACACCAAAAAGATCGACCAGACATTTACTGATGAATGGGGATAAGAGAAACACAACCAGACGTCAACGGACGAATGGGAAAAACTCATCGTTTACCAGGACCAACGGAGAGGTAAATCCACATGGGGACAGGTACAACTAGACGTCATAGGACGAATAGGAAAAACTCGACGTTTATCGACACCAACGGAGAGGAGAATACTTCACTTGGGAGAGTGAACACAACCAAATCATCAACGGATGATCGGGAAAAACTCGACGTTTATCGACACCAACGGAGAGGAGAATACTTCACTTGGGAAGGAGGACACAACCAAATCATCAACGGATGATCGGGAAAAACTCGACGTTTATCGACACCAACGGAGAGGAGAATACTTCTTCGGTCTGAATACCGGTAAATTGGCCTTGTGCCATGAGTACATCGACCTGATCGTCGGAAACTCCTTCGGTCTGAATACCGGAAAATTGGCCTTGTGCCATGAGTACATCGACCTGATCGTCGGAAACTCCTTCGGTCTGAATACCGGAAAATTGGCCTTGTGCCATGAGTACATCGACCTGATCGTCGGAAACTCCTTCGGTCTGAATACCGGAAAATTGGCCTTGTGCCATGAGTACATCGACCTGATCGTCGGAAACTCCTTCGGTCTGAATACCGGAAAATTGGCCTTGTGCCATGAGTACATCGACCTGATCGTCGGAAACTCCTTCGGTCTGAATAGCGGGAAATCATAAGTACATATTATCTATAGCCGTCAAAACGTAGATAATACACTCGCATGGAAGATTATCCATAACCGGGTTGTAGGTTGTTAAATGAATAATCGACCGAAAAGAAAGGCATCTGGGTACCAGACTAGGTATGCAAAAGATGACCAATCAACAGAGGATAAAGTTGCTAACTTGGAGCAAGTATCCAAAAAGAAAGTGAAGACCCAATGGGGACAATACTGCTTGATCAAAGCAAGTATCCAAAGGGGGCAAGACCATTAATACCACAAAGAGGGGATTACATCTACCGGTTTGTAGGCAGAAAACCACGGAAAAGTAACCAGTCATCATCGGGATGAGCACAAAGGGTTAATTCCAACAAGGGGAGGAAAGTGGGATTTTACAACTACCAGCTAGTGGGTAGAAAACCACAAAGATAGGACTTACAACTACCGGTTTGTAGGTAGAGGCCAACAACAAATTCCGCTGAGGATGAAATGAATGAGTGCCGGTTAGTGAGCGACTATTCATTTATGCCCCAGGGCAGCACAAGAGATAGTCAACAAGAAGCCAATTTAGGATTGATCCAAAAAGGCAGACTGAATCAAGACTCATCCTAATGAGGAAAGAACTCAATAGGGAAAACCCATCCCATTAGGGAGGGAACGGAAGCAACCGTCATCCACGAGGATGTATCTCAGTGGGGAAATGGCAGGAAAAGATTGACACTTTCTGCTTAAGGGGTAGACTCTACATGGAGAGATCAGACACACCCATATTTGCTTAAGGAAAAAGACCCAAGCTGGCAAGATGCTAACAATTGGGGAGTAACACTGCTGGGGATACCCGCTCGACTGAGGAATCACTTGTTAGGAAAACACCAACCTCTCAACCATGCTGATGAACCCAATTCTGAAGCCGATCCAATGGCGCGATGCTAAACTCTTTCCAACAACCCAATCTTGGCTGGTCGCCACGACCTAGGGCTAATGGATATGCTTGCAATGTTGATGCATGAGTTTTTTTCTTGTTTTACACAATGCCCCATGATCATGGAAATGCTATGCACTAATGATGCAATATGCTACGCTTATCTAAATGCTGAATGCATAAACACACGTCTCCTTCAGAGACAACACCGGGGAACTCCAGGAACTGTGCTGGGGAATGGTAAATCGACTTCACTGGGAGGAAGACTCAACCAATCTTCAGATAGGATAAACCCTGCTTTGGAGAACGTCTGTTACTCTGCTAGGGATAAACCACGCGATCCATGGGTAGAATCAACTCAACTGGGGATGCAGATATCAGTCTACTACAGAAACCCGTCCAATCCACTGGTAGGATGAACTCCGCTGGAGAAATAAATGCTACTCCATTAGGGACGACCCAACCAATCCATATGTAAGAGAATCACTGCTGGAGATGTATTTCATGAGACCCGCTCCACTCGGGGAACTTGCAGAGGAAAAACCACACCATTCTGCTGAGGAGAACAATCCTTGTGGAGAGAACAACCATAGTGGCGGGAGTAACAACTCTGTCGAGGATGATAGCACGTCATATCATACTGGAGACGAATTCCCACAAACCTGCTTGGGATAAGCACTCACAGCCATACTGGAGGTAACAGCATCACAAAACCAATTGTTGGGGAACACACCTACAGTCTACTGATAAACTCCACTAGGGGACTCCCGGGGAAAATAGCTGCCAGGCGCTCAGCGGGGATTCTCAACTGGGGAAATTTGCAAGCATAAGCCTGCTGGGGAAAAACAATCCTCAGACATGCTGGGGAAAGAAGGTATTGTCTACAGGCATCTCTGCAGGGGAAATAACTCTGATAGCTTCAATACTGACTTGGGCTGGGGACGTGATGACCTTCAGGCTTGCTGAGGAGACAACGATCTCGAATCCGCCAGGGAGATCACACTCTCAATCCTCCGGGGAGATACAGCTTGTTTGACAGGGATGTCGGTCGACTTGTTGAACACTGGTATCCATCATCCACCCATAGTGTCGACTTTCCACTTTTAAGAACTCACAGACTCATCTGGACTTTTCTGCTCCATCATCTTGTATTCCCAACTCGTCCGTACTTCACGGAGGTTGAACTCTTGGGATTCATACATACTTTCCAATCATCAGACTTTGAAGAGTCTTCTTGATTAACCTTCCAGGATCGTGGTCGTAATCCTTCACCGTCTTTTCACGATTCATCTATCCCTTGCCCCTGGTTGGACTCTGAGGGGATCTCTTTGTCAAAAAGGTTCATATTACCACTGGCAAGTGAATGAAGATGTCTAACAGCACCTGCACAAGGGATCGTCAGATAAAAACGTGCCCCAGGTATGCCCCATGATAAGGCTCAAACAGCACTCTACTGGGGATGCCCCACAATAGAGCTAATAGGGACTTGGAGGGAGAAATGTTGCACTACTGGGGACATGAAGATGAACATCTTCAAACAACACTGCGTCGGACAACTTCATTGAGGAGAGACCATACGAGGTTCTGTAGGACAAAGATACAGTCATGCTCGAGATACGAACAATTGTCTTACCTGTTGGTAATCATACCACCCCCGGGAGAGCACTGTGGGTCTCCTAAGTATCCTTCCATCATTGTGAACGTTCACTTTGTTTAAGAACAATTTTTTGAAAAATTTGTTTACTTTGAAAACAATGATACTTTATCAATTAAAAACATGCAAAACATTTGTTGAGTTGAAACAAATAAGAATGCAAATAATTGGATAAAAGCTCAAATCAATGTGATGGAATGGTAGTCTGCAAAGGGCGAGACTCCATAGATCTGTACAAATTTGAAATCGGTGATATATATTGGAGAGGGCTACATTGAATATAATGACCTTTCCTCTACCATTCTGAATTTCGATGTATTCAAAGCTTCAGTCGACGACGAATCGAGAATCCCTGACGGATGACAGATATAGAGCACAGTCTTGTCAAGATGCAGTTACTTGCCAAATCCCTAATTTTTGCCTAGATTGCCCCAGTGTGAGGTGTCCAATCTAGCGGGATGCAAATTCTTTTTTCAATGTCTCTAACTTTTGCCTGGATCGCCCTTTCGGGTTTTCAATCCACCGAGACGCTCCTTTTTGCCTAAGTCGCCCTTTGGGGTGTTCGACTTAGCGAGCTTTTGCTTTTTTGTTTTTGTTTTAGGCGAAGTATTTCTTGACTGCATCGGAATTCACAGGACGAGTGAACTTCTTCATCCATTGATGTAAGTGTTAAAGCACTGCCTGAAAAGGCTCTCTTGACAACACATGGACTTTCATAGCTTGGGGTTCACTTGCCCCTGGAATCGGGCACGAAAGACAAGACTTTCTTGAGCACAGGGTCCCTCGGAACACACGAGGCTTGATCTTCTTGTCGAATGCTTTCTTCACTCTCTGCTGATATGACTGACCATGACACATGGCAGTTGATCTCTTTGATTTTGATTGAACTCAGCATCAGTCAACTTGGGACTTTGAGGGTGCTATTTTCCTTGTTTCTTTCTTTCTTTTTCTTTCTTTTGATTTGGATTTCTTTTGATTTGGTTTTGCACCCTCCTCTTTCTTTTTTTTCCTTTTTTTCTTTTTTTTTTTGATAATGCCCCAGTTGGCTGTTCTGCTGATTCTCGAGATGCAGCTGAGTGATCTTCTTTTCTTGCTCAAGAAGTCGGGAAATCTCGTCAGGAATCCCTTCATCATCATCTTCGTCCACTTCGAATACAGGGAATTCAAAATTGGGAGATGACGTCCGATCATTATGTTCAATGGATTTGAGAAACAACCTGCATAAAGATTTAGAGATGAAAAGTTCTTTGAAAATCAAACAAGACAATCGTTATGCAGAATGAAAAGATTGCTTTTATTCCTGTTTTTTAGGGTTTTTTGTGATCACCAATTTCATGCAAAAAAGCAAAAAGGGAAAACAAATGGAAAACAAATGTTTTAACATGAATTATTTGAATGAAAATATCATTGCACAAAATGTTGCCAACAATGTCATCACTTCTCCTTTTGGCATGGGAGAAGGGTTTTTAAACAAAGTGATTGTTACAAAGACTTGTGAACAACTGTAGGAAAGCCCACAGTGACCCAATTGTGATAGATCCCATCAGGGACGACAACTGTCAGTATTTCTTGCATCAGCAGCTTCTGCTTTTCTAACAACCCTTCTGAAGAAAAGTCGGCGCCAGCCCCGGACTTGTTATCTTCAAACTTGATTAGCATTGGGACCTAAATCCTCCAAGATCAGAATACCTGACCTTACAAGGTCTTGAACCTTCATCTTCAGCTGGAAACAACTGTCCACATCATGACCAGGAGCACCCGAGTGATACACACAATGATGATCAGGCCTATACCACCACCGAGGGTTGACGGGTATAGCCGGCGGGTCTCTGGATGTAATCAAGTTCCGCTCTAACAGAGAGGGATACAGTTCGGCGTAGGACATGGGGACTGGATCAAAAAATGATCTTCTTCCTCTCATTACTTGTACTGGCTTGCTGGGAAACCTGCTGCTGAGGATGATGTTGCTGACGCTGATATTGCTGAATTGACCTTCTCTACTGTTGTTGAGGTTGAGTTGCTGGAATAGTCACACCAACAGCCTGACGATACTGTCCTCTGTTCACACTCCTCCGTCGGTGCACCGCATTTGTTTCAATCTCTCCCCTTTTGGGTGCCCCAGAGCATGTCTTCTTAGAACCGGAAGAACTTGAAGAGCCAGGATGGCGAACCGGAGCGCGGGTTGCTCTGACATTAACAGTCTTTGCAGCAAGAGGCTGCTCACTGATTCTGATCCCCTTCAATTCATCACCCACGGCATGATCATCGACGAGAATGGTGACAGCAACATCCTCATGAGCGGGTACATTCACTGGTGGAGCACGGTGGACTGGTGGAATCACGACTTCCAGTCTCTGGGCTAAGGCACGCAGCTCCTCTTGCCCCTGAACAGCTCCTTGCATCATCGTCATAAACTGGGCCACGTTTGCCCTCATTTCAGCCAACTCTGTCTGAACTTGGTCCATAATCCTCTGATGATTGAGTCTGGTTGAGTAGCGGTGCGGTCGGCGGTCAGCAATCCTCTCTCAGTCAAGAGCCGAAGTGAGAAGTCCCTCCAAACATGTCTGTAATGCAAGGATGCTATGTGCATGATATGCATGATATGGGTACTATTTTGTCATGAATGATCCTGATAAAGGATATGCATATGCAAGTTAACTTTTCTTTTCCATGCATTACTATTTTTTGGAAAATAAACATGCTATGATGCAAATGATGCAACATGACTGGTCAGGCTGTGCGTCTCAAGGCACAGGGTCAAAGCTTCGGCTTGAACTCTGATCACAAACATCTGAAACCCAAAGTCAATCTGATCAACTGGCATCTGAAACCAATCTGAGGAACCAAGTCACCATAAATCCGACTTGGGGAGTTCCGAAATAAACGAAACTGGAGATTACATCACTATCATCACAGGAACATCCATTGAACGGATGACAGCCAGCTCCTCTGAACAGGTACTCTCAAATTCAACCCGGGGATCCGAAATAAACGGAACCCGCTGATAAACCACGGACAGAACTCCGGCGTCCCAGAAATAAATGTCCATAATTCACAGTCACCATCTGTACCGAGAGTCACCAACTGTACCTGTTAAAATGATCAATCCCCCCCACTCACGGGTGTCATCTAGGCCAGGGTAAGGTCGAGAGAAACGCAACATAAATAACCTTTCGCAGAATATCATCCTGTGCACACCCGATGTATGCACCGATAATATCCCACCAGGGTCTGAACTGCTCGTGATATCAATGTTCCGCTAAGTGGCGCCATACCACCCGCTTCCCATGAATCACTCTATTCCTAGGTTTCCTAGATTTCACTCATAGCCTGGGTATTGGGCCTTTTACCTCGAGTAACTCCCACCCCAAACAGAGAAACACAGCCAGATGAACAGATGAATATGAATGAATGCAAACATTGATGCAAATAATAAATGCAAACAGTAAATGCAAATATATACAAAGAATGCAATAAAATAGAACAGCACAAAGCAACCAAAGCCCTAACCTAGAGAGCGCTAGGAGAGACTCGCTCAGGGAAGATGGACCAGCATAGGTCAACTTCTCTATGTCCCCAGCAGAGTCGCCAGCTGTCGCATCGCGCGAAAAACCGGCGGGAAAACAAGAACAACAGAGCCGCCACCGTGCGTTATTTATCCCAAAAGAGGGAAAGGAAACGCTCAGAGTAAACCTAGGAAAGAACATGGTCTCGCGACCAAAGAGAATGGGTTCGGGAGTCAGTTATGCGAAGGGAAGGTATTAGCACCCCTACGCATCCGTAGTACTCTACGGGATCCACGCACAACAGGAAGGAATATTGGTTGCTAAACACTGCTCAAATACTCACACACACTGGCTGAAAGAGACACAAGAAACTGACTGAGACTGACTCGGCAGGATGTCGCATCCTGGGCCTATTTAGTCTATCAGGCATAGACATCAGAGTCGAAGTAGTTCGGACTGGGGAGACGACACATGCTCGCTAGGATATCGCATCCTATGCATACGTATCTTCTCGGACGAGAGAAGAATCAGAGCATTCGTAGCTCGGCTGACACATGCACAAACAAACACAGGCAAAGGCAAACGTGGAGCCTGAATGCCAATCACTGGACTTATATCAGCATCCGAACCTAAACACACGCACACTGGAACCCAAATGCCACTCGATGGGCTTACATCAGCTTCCAAGCACACAACAACACAACAGGTTGATAGGGAGTCGGGGACTCGAGCCTATAACTGTCAAACACACACAAACAGACAGACAGCGAATGCTAAGGAGTCACAGACTCGAGCCTAGCAAAGGTCAGACAACACACACAAAAGAAAGAAAAGGCGCCCGGAGAGATCAGCTCAATCTCCTGCCTACATACTTCATCTGGTGTGAAGATCAGGGCGATGTAGTTCCCCTACGGAGGGATAAGGATCTAGCCTAACCAGATAACAGAGGGAGACACAACTAGGGAGACTACGACTCGAGCCTAGATGTTATCATGCAAATCATCCCTAAGTTAAGGTTTCTAGCTACATGGCACAAGGGCCAACCTATCCTAAGTATGGCTCACACAGGGAGCAAGCCACACACACTTAACTTGCACAGGAAGCAAGCCAAGCAAAACCTAACTTGCACAGGAAACAAGTCTAAACTAATCCTAACTTGCACAGGAAGCAAGTCAAACTATCCTAACTTGCACAGGAAGCAAGTCAAACAATCCTATCTTGCACAGGAAGCAAGTCAAACAATCCTACAAGCACAGATAGCACACGCTATACACAAACAAGTGGCTCAAACAAGGGTTAGGTTTTAGTCAAGGGGTCATATCAACCTCAACAAACAAACCTCTGGAATGGGGTGAATGTGCTCTTAACCTTGCCATTGAGGGGCTAAGGTGAAGCAGATGAAAGGATGAAGTGAGGATGAGACCTCACAGCTCTTATCCCTGGCCTGGGAGAGCTCAAGACAAGAATGTGTGGGTTCAGAAAGTGGGAACCCTTCTACACATTAAAACCGACTCAACTGTACAATTGTACAAGATCTTGGGTTTGTATCTGCAATGCATCAACACAGTGGTGTGAGCAAAGCGGATGACACACTGAATAGTGGGGGATAGATTGCATATCCCTACCTTCCACCAATTGCCTCATTGAGGTCTTTGACTCTATGCAAGGACAAAGTTAAACATCCACAAACATTGCCTCTTAAGGAGGGCTTCAGACAGTTGCCTGGCCAAGTAACAGGCCAGGTCTTCCAGACTACATGAAGTAAGAGAGACATACCTCAATGCAAATTGCTTATACAAGCAAAGCAAAGCAAAAAGTTCACAAGGAACTAAGCAACTAAAGCACCTGAAACAGTCAAGCAGATGTTAGTATGCAACTTCAAACAAAACAAAAGGAAGCAGACATCAACCAGTCAACACAAGCAAGTGAAGGTGCAAGGCACAAGGCTTAAGGCATGTGAGCCAAGCCACCTACAAAACAAGGAGGTTAGACAACAATATTCAAGCAAGCTCAGTTAAAAGAATTGGTCTCAATGGCCATTTGATGGTCAACCTGAAAAACACAAACTCAAAGGTGAGTAACAGGACCACTAGGGCAAGCCTAGGGTCAAAAGTGAATAAAAAAGTCCAAACAGCAAGGGGCAAGCATCCCAAATCATGTTCAATCAATTAGAAAACACAACCAATTGGGTTCACATCCATATCAATCACTATCATCATTTCATGAACCATTTAGGTCAAAACATGGCAAACAGAAGCTCACAGAAGTCAACAGCAAGACTTAACTCAAAAGCAATCTAAACATTTTTCAAAAATCACCAAATAAATCATGATCAAACCTAACACATAGCATGGTAAGCATGTCAAATTTCATCCCATTTGGACAAGTGGAAGGCAGTCAATGAAAATCAGAAAGTCAAAGCCAATTTGAACATGCTCATAGAAGTCAACCAAACATGCATCAACTTAGAAAAATCATATCAAATTGAAAACAGATGAGAAATGAATGAGATTAACACCAATGCCAAGCTTGAGATGTCTAGTTATCACATATCAAATTTCATGTCCATCTAATAAAGTATGAGAATTTCACAAATGAAATGGGAACATGTGTCACACAAAGTCAACTATTGACTAGGCAGGGGAGAAAATCTCAAACAATTAGGAAAATAGCTCAAATAAATCCAAGAAAAGTCACATGTGAACTAGACATACAAGAGTAGGTTCATGCAAAATTTGGGGTCATTTGGATGTAAGGAAGCATGGTAATGAAAATCATGAAGTTGGACATCAATGGTGTGACACAAGTTGTCACACCCTAATTCAAAAAATCATATCTCACAAACCACAAATGATAAATCCACAAACTTTATACCAAAATCACCATGAGTGTGTCTAGTTTGAGCACAAAAAATTTGGGAGCCATTGGATACATTCTCATCATTTCACAATTGATTTGGCAAGGTGTACAAAATTTGGTCACATGTCACAAACCCTAAGGCCATTTGAAAACCATTCATCCAAAAATTCTGGAAAAATAATGATAAAAAAGTAGAAATCATGATGAACACAACACAAAAAATCCCATTCAATTTGGATCAAAAATGAGCAAGTTATGATTTTTGGAAGATTGGCTATAAAATGTGAAATAACAATGAAATAAATGGAGCAAGAATGGCAAAGTTGTAATATCATGATTCACTTAACCAAACACAGTCGTTTTGGGCACAAAATGAAATGTTTTGATTGGATGAGGGAGTTTTAAACCAGGCAGCACGAAAATGGGGAAAAATCTGGGAAATTCAAAGCTAGGGTTTCATGAACAGTGGCATCCCAAATCGTGATTTTCAAACTTGCCTAAAAATTGCAATTGGCTATACCATTGTGATCATCAAACAACATACAACATGAATCTAGCCTTGATTTTCATTAATTTGAGCTACATAACAAGCAATGACCAAGAACATACTTGAACATGAAACTTAAGAATCAAAGTTCTCACTCAATACAAGGCCATTTCACACGATTCAAATATCAATAGAATCAGCATACAAGGAACTACAATAAGCATGGCCTGGTTTTGGAAAATGAGAGATTCGAAATTTACCAAAATTTGAAGAAGAGCTGTGGTGCAGTTGTTGTTTGATGTCCAATGCTTGAAACAGTTGCTCCCAAGGTCCTCAAAAGATGAATGATGAAGAAGAGATGGCTTGGTTTGGATGCTAACTACTTCTGCCATGGCTGAGCTTCTTTGGAGACAGTGTTGGAAAAGCTGCTTCCAGTTGGGAAAACATAATGACATCAAGCTCACAAGGTTGCTTGGATAATGGAACAAGGCTGGCCAAGCTGTGTTCCTTGAAAGTTTTTGGAAGAAGTTAGGAAAATGCAGTTTTTTAGGATGAATAACTTCTGTGATTTTGGCTGCTACTGCTGGTTTCTTTTGACAAGAAATGAAGTTTTAATTTGCTGCTTTATGTTGCTTGGATGAGAAGAACCAATAAAACTTGCTAGGGTTACTTGAGTTTTTGAAGATCTTGAGAAAAATGGCCAAGAATGAGTTTTGGCATGAGTGAAATTTCTGTTGGTTTGTGTGGCTGCTCTTAGTGTACTCAAATGGTGAAAGGATGGTAAAACAAACAAGGCCAGGTTTAGTTCATCATGAGTTTTTGGAAAATATGCAAAGTGTGTTTTTGAGAGAGTGGAGCCAAGGGTTTTCTACTGTTGGATGGTTACTAGCAAGGCTTGTTAAATGACAGAAAATGATAGAATGGATGTTGGAAACACAATGCAAGGCTCAGGTTCTTGGAAGCCCTTGACAGGTTTTCTTGATAGGCAAAGGCAAGGTGAATTCCTGCTGTGGGATGTTGCTCTTGGATGCTGCAGGGTTTGATTCTTAGGGGTTCTTGACAGCAAATTAGAATTGCCAAGCAAGGTTAGTTTTTTAGAATGTGAGCCATGCTTTTCTTCCTTGGCCAAAATGGTTTTGTGTGGCTGTGATTGTTGTTACTCATGACAGGAAATTGATGGAGGATATGGTGTCAAGCAGGGCCAGGCTAGGTTTTGTGGTGTTTTGGACAGGGTTTTGAAAAATGCAAAAAAGGTGAGTGAGGCTTTTGGTTGGTTTTAGAAAAATAGCCAAAGTGAGGCTTGAGAGAAAATGAGAGGACCAAGGTTTTTTTTGCTGGTTTGGCTGTTACTTGTTCATGACAGGAAAAAGATGAAGTTTTAAAATCTGCTGTTAGCAGTTGCTGTTGTGGTTTCTTATGACAGAAAAAAATGGGGGGTTGAAAGTTCTGTTTTATGTGTTTGTGTGGGAGAGCAAGGGCCAAGCCAAGTCCATTCTTTAGGAAGTGAGTGAAGGTGGTTTTGTTCCTCTTGCTATGTTTTTTGACAGAAAAATCAAATGCCAATAGCAAGCAAGGATGAGGTTGGAAAAATGAGTGAAGGTGTTTTGGTGCTTTTTGTTTTTGACAGAAGAAAAATCTCTTTGTGCCAAAACAGCAAAATCAGTTTTTTAGAGAGTGGGCTGGTTTGGAGTTTTTTTTCTAATAAGACTTCACATGACAGGCCATAATCCATTCCTGATGTCTTGTATTGCTGCAACTTTGAGGAAAAGCATGTTCAATGAGAGAGTGAGCCAAGGGTTATCTATTGTTTGGAGGGTGAGCAGTTTGGTTAAGGGAAGTCTTTTGGCTTTTTGCTGTTGGATGTGGTGACAGGGTTTTTGAAGTACAAAGCAAAATGGCCAGGTGGGGTTTGAGATAATGCTGTATGCAGTGTGGTTGGTTTGTGGCAGCTGTTTGGAATGCAAATAGCAGGCCCAGTTTCGAATGAATGTGATTTCTTTTGTTGCCAGGCAGGGTGAATGCTTGTTCTATGTGTGTGTGTGTGACAGAAAATGATGGATGCCAATAACAAGGTCAGGTTTTGGGAGAGTGCTATATGCAGTTTTTTTTTAGAAGCTGCTTGTGCTGTGTTGTGGCTGCAACCTCTTCCTCATGACAGGAAGATGAGGCTAAGAAAAATCTGTTGGAAGTTGCTTGCAGGGCTTGTTTTTACAGCAAAAATGAGGAAATGTACCACAGGAGTTCTTAGGCATGAGTTCTGCAACAGCAGGGTGCAGTGTTGAGAAATGCCCAAAATCAGTTATGTTGTGTGGCCAGTAGTGGTTTCAAGACAGAATTTTTAATTCTTCAAATGCCAAATGAGAATCTATACTCTTGCTGTTGGATCACTGCTAGCAGTGTTCTCCATGACAGAAAAGTGTTGTTTATCTCATCTACTGTTTTTTCTCTTGTTTTCAAATAGCCAAAAAAATGGTTTTTTGAGTATGAGTGTATTTGGTTTGTGTGATGGCTGTTTTACATGACAGAAAAATATGGACTGTCCTCTGCTGTTTTGTGTTGTTTTTTTCTGCAAAATGTTTTTTTTCTTTGGAGTTTGATAGGTCTTTGCAAAAGTGCAAAAGCAAAGTGGATGGGTGAAGTCTGCCGTGTGTTCTCTTGTGTTGTTGCTGCTATGTCCTCATGACAGAAAAGGTGGATCAAAATCTGCTATGGACAGTGCAAGGCATTGTTTGAAGCATGGAGTGGAAGGTTGCTTTGTACTTTTCTTCCAAAGTTCAAGTATGCAAACATGGCCATATGTACCATTGGAGTATGGCTGCACTACAAGGCCTCAAAAGTGGCAGAAGAATGATCAAGAATGCTGCATAAAGATGCTGGTACAAGGCATGGTTGTGGAACTTAGACAAGTATGGTGAAATTGTACCTTTCTTACAATTCAAGCAACCAAGCAATGGCCTTATGTACTGCATATTTTGACTTTGCAAACACATTCTAAATGACATTTATGAGCTGTTCCAATTGGCCAAATGTTGAAAAAATGTTTAAATCAAAAAGTCAACTCTTGGTCAAACTTACATTTAAATGAAAAAGGTCAAAATATGCCATTTTGATTGGTGAAGTTTTGGCTCATGAAACTTATATTTTTGGAAAGAGGGGATCAAATGTGACTTGTAGGAAAAAACCCCACCAAAATTGGCCAAGCGGTTTGAGAGATATGGCCCTTTGAAGTTCAAGATTTTCTGAAATCGATTCGATCATAACTTGCCAACCACACATGGGAATTGAGAGTTCTTGGACTTTTTGGAAATGGGAGAACAAGATATTCAACTTTCATGTTGGGCAAAAATTCATTTGAGGCTTGTATCATGATGTAAGTTTGAGGATCAAAACTTTCCATTTATGGCAGGTTTCAGTTACAGGCCCAGTTTCTATTTTGGGAAATTTTGATCTGGCTTCAAATTCTTCCATGATGGTGTTTGGCATGATGTATGATGACTATTTGGACATGAATGAACTCTCACAAACCAATTCCAATCATCCAATCACTGATTAAATGGACAGTTGACCAACAGTTGACTTTTTAGGGTTTCTGATTGATTGTGCATTGACTGATGACTTCCAAACCCTAAATCCTTGAGGACTTGACTTCAAATGATGTCCCAAGTTGTATGAACTCTTGATTATTGACCATGGTGCCCAAATTCCACAAGAATGACCACCACCCACTGCTTTGACTGACAGTTGACTTTTTTAGGGTTTTTGACTGTCTGTGTGTGAACTGATGATCTCCAAGTCTTCAACCCTTGACCAAAATACTTCAAATAGACCTCCAAGCCATGTGAACTTGTTGGACAAACCCCAAGGCCTTGTTTCAATGAGAAATTCCTTTGCTTGCTTGGTTGACTGATCAGGAGATTAGTTTGACCTAATTCTTGATTGCTTGCTCTTGAGGCAATTGAAGGACAATGCAAATGCTATGCAATGGATTATGATATCCTATGACCTAATATGAAAATGTATGTACAATGATAGGTGCAAATTTGAGGTGCTACAGCTATGCTACTCTTGTTTGTGTTCGAATGGATTATATCTTCAATTAAAGCATTTATGGAACTGTAAGAAACATCCTGCAAATTCCCAGCTTTTTGCCTGTTATATCAGTCTGCCAAGCGTACAAAGACCGATCCTACTGCTGGATGATTCTCTCCTTTGTTGGTCTTTAAGACAATTATCGCTTCTCAAATGCAAAAACAAACTTCATCAAATTGAGACAAAGATAAGTATGCGTCTCCGATGCTGCAGTTGAGGTGATGCGGTAATCGTTGTCCCATCTTCGATGAATGCCTTCACTAGGATACAAGAAATCAAGCTCCACAACCTGATCTTGTAGGATTGCTGCAAGTACAGGGTCCTTTTCGACATCACAACGAACGAGCT
Organism: Lathyrus oleraceus; assembly: GCF_024323335.1. Lineage (NCBI taxonomy): Eukaryota > Viridiplantae > Streptophyta > Magnoliopsida > Fabales > Fabaceae > Lathyrus > Lathyrus oleraceus. The sequence goes on from NC_066583.1 coordinate 36,013,650, forward strand.
CCCACTATTAGATCCTGCTATGGCGCTAGTGTACAATTTTTCGCTGTTCCATAATACATTCAAAGCTTGTGTGAATTTCTGCTGGAAACTATCCAACGACTTGTCAAAAGATTCTGCACAAAATATGCCTTTCTCTTTGGATCAAGAGTCGAATCGCGATAAACCTTCCGAATCTCCGACTCAAGTTCAGTCTGATTCATCCGGAATATGTCTTTCCAACCTGGCTTGGACATTTGATCATTGTGGTCCAAGCATTCTTGATACTCAGAAACTCTGTGAGAAGTGCTACAATGTGACGTTCCCGTCTGTGTTATAGACTCCGGACTCTCTTTCCAGCATTCATTAAGTCATTCATTGAACATAATATTCTTAGTTGTCGGCTTCCATGCAAGTCATGAAGCTTACTGAACAGATAAGCAACACCCCATTTTAGCAGGCTGTGATTAGTACTCTGGCTAACCAACTGCACTTTACTGTCAAGAGTTACACCCTCTTTTGCAAGCATTAAGACTTTTTCTTCAACAGTGAGGTATAATTACAATCTCAAAAACTGTTAACTTATTGAATTTTGAGCTGATGGACCTTTTTTTTTTTTTGTAGGCATTTTAGGTCATTTTGCAGGTCCAAACCACTATCAAATAATATAACAGTATCCGCAGATGACAGCTTAATGCACTGCTATCTATCAAGAAAACAAATCGCCCACTTACTCTATCATTAAATGCGGCCAAAACAGCTTGCTTCTTTGAAGGAATGTAACCTCTACCATATCGTACATAGCAATTGTTTCCAAATCTCTGACAGAGAACATCATCCAGAAAACCAGAAGCAGCAATTGGAACATCAAACTGAGAAATCTGATACCCTTTTGGAAGATCGGGATAGAAATACTGTTTCCTATCAAACTTGGAGTTAAAAAAACCAAATTGCAATTAAGAGCAAGTCCCAATTTGACAGCAAACTCAATAACCTTCGAGTTCAAAACAGGCAAAGCACCCGGCAAACCCATACAAACCGGACAAATGCTACTGTTGGGAAATGATCCATAATTGTAAGGACAATTACAAAAGGCTTTGGTAAGTGTAGAAAGCTGAACATGAATTTTAACTCTTGTCTTACTGCCATGAGATTCAAGCAAAGGACCAATCATGAAGGAACTTAATTTTGGGACTTATTCCAGGTGGTAGTTCATATTGATTCGAATAGAAAGCTTCCAAATGGAAAAAACTAGTCCGTTGGAGTTGTAGAATTGCAGTACTTGGAATCAATTGGCCTTTTGGGAAAATTACACCATTTGATCCTACAGAAATTGGACCTTCATCGGATGAAAATCCATATGAAAAAAAGAACTAATATCCTGGACCTTATAGTCTCTCACACGGTATACATGACTGAGCATAGCACACTGTAGAGCACAACCACGAGCTACACACTCACTTGCATTCAGCTTTCGACTAGGTTCTCTTTTGAATAGAGAGGTTAATAATGTACCTACAACTGGAATCCTAGAACCTGAACCAACTAGCTCTACAGAAACAATCTTCTCTGCATTCAAACCTGCTTCAAGTAATGCTTGGCTGCAAGGTTTAGAAATTCTCTCCAATAATCCCGATGCGAGAATCTCAAATTCTTCCCTTGTGATAAAGCCCTTAACATCTTCCTCATCCATCAAACACTCAATATTTAGCGGTGCCTCTGGATTTGCACTCAAAACTTTCTTCAATTTCTCACCTGCTGCACGCAGCCTAATGCATGCCTTGGCATTAGAATACACATCAATGTTGTATTGTTCCTTGAATTTTTCCGCAAAATGAGTAAATAGAACCTCGTCAAGGTCCTCACAGGTAACAAGCACGACAGTTGCATACGGCTCTCGAAAACAACACAGCAACTGCTCCTGAGGGAACTGGCTACGAAGCCTTGAATCTGTAATTAATATGAACTCCGCCGACAACTTTTCGACCAATACAGGGTTCCTCGCCTTGTTATTCAAACTCGCTCTCTTGAACGGCAACCGTGCTTCAAAAGCAGGCTTGACAGTTGGCCACAAATCACTCACATCCTCCGCTGAAATGACGAGGCGATTGGTAGAGTTCTTGATGGTTTGGAACTGGGAGAGGGAGTTGGCCATGTCGGATCTGTAGAATGTTTAGCAGAGATCCATGGAATGAGAATCAGAGAGAGAAGGGAAGTGCATTTGTCTTTATCAGATAACTCTACAGATACATAGGCAAACTGCTACTGGCTGGTTGTTTTTCCTGAGCACAAGTACGAGATTGTGAAATGCTTGCAGGCTAGGAAACATATTTGCGGAATGACCGGTAGCAATCAAACAATTCAATGCCAATTTCAGCGTGTGAATTCCATAATCAGCAACCATAACTCGCATACAAAATGTTAATCGGTTGTACATGGCTCCTGTTAGGCCGGGCTGTGCCGCAATCGCATATAGACCATATGAGGAAGAAGTTCCAACAACCATTACTTAGGTCTTCCATATTAGTAAGCACTCAGGAAATGAAGGTGATCCATCAAAATCAAAGGATTCTCATGCTATATGGAAATTAAGATTAACATTCCGTTTAACTCATCAATTTGCATTCTTTGCAGGTTCATGTCCTGAAGATGCAGGCACATTCATGGGATGCTCGGTACTATCTCTTGGGAAGATTCTTAAGCTAAAATCTTCGCGTACTGCTCTTTCTCCCGAGTTATAAGAACTTGATGATCTGGCCACTCTAGGATTAGCAGCTCTATTCCACGGAAAAGGATGCATGTGCAGTGAAGGTGACCGGGTTTGTGGCACAGCAGAATTAGCAGCTGTTACTCCAGCTGTTAACCTCAAATCCAAGGACTCACTAAATGAGAGAGAGAGATTCCGACGAAGGCTTATAGTGGAGTGCATAATGGATAGCTTTGTAATGGAAGAAACCAAGAAAAATCAACAACAAACATGAAGATTGGGTGATGTATTGAAGAAAAAGGCCAGGCCAAGTTGGATGGGCAAGAGCAAGTGAAAGTTGACTTTGGTCAAAGTTGACCAAAAAGTCAACCGTTGACCAAAGTCAACAGTTGGTCAAAAATGCATTTTTTTTGTATTTTCTTTATGATTTCTTTGTAAATGGATATTCTATTATCGGTTAGGATGAAAATTAAGGTTTGAGGAATTTGGGTTGACTTTGGTCAAAGTTGATCAAAAAGTCAACCGTTGGCCAAAGTCAACAATTGGTCAAAATGGTCAAGACTTTAATTTTCTTGTGTAGAATCAAATGTAATGGTTTAGAATGATGTGAAATGAATTGAAATGGTTTGAAATTTGATTTGAGATTTGGTTTTACCATTGGTTTATTCATAACTTGAATGTTTGACTTTTGAAAAGAAAATAACCTGACTGATAATGTGTATGGACAAAACCATGAAATAAGACCATAAGGTTAGGGTTTTGGCATAGTATCCATGAACCAATAACATGACTAGAAAGTGGCTAGAAACATAAGAAACTTGGTTGTTCAGATGTCCCAGACTATAGATATATCCACAATCACAACACCATGACTTTGGATCAAAACCAAACCTCATGTAAAACCAAACATAAAAAATTCAGGAGCAAAATCGGGGTATGACAGTTGCCCCTATTTAAGCGTCTTCAACTAGAGAATATGAAGCAGGATGTTCTTCACATGATCATTGTGGGAGATGGTTAAATACTAAGAAGACCCGGATTTTGATCCTGAATCCCGATGAAATAATTAACAATGCCTGTCAGAATCGGCAAAGAAGCAATCTCAAAAGAAGAATCCGTCTGGTACGGTGAAAATCGACCCGAGTACCGAAACAGAAAGTTGACCTGAATACCAAAATAAATGGTAACACAGGAATACCCATGGCCTGAACGCCGCACTAAGCATCGGAATATGAGAGTATCAATGTTGGTCTGATCACCGAAAATCTGGTCTGAACACCACTTCGATCTGGAAATCGGAAACTAGCCTGAACGCCACATCGGTCTGGATACCGCCTCGGTCTGAACACCGGAAAACTGGTCTGAACACCATAAGTTCTTCGTCCTGATTGTTGAGAACTTCTTCGATCTGGAACCGGAAACTGGCCTGAACGCCACATCGGTCTGGATACCGCCTCGGTCTGAACACCGGAAAACTGGTCTGAACACCATAAGTTCTTCGTCCTGATTGTTGAGAACTTCTTCGATCTGGAATCGGAAACTGGCCTGAACGCCACCTCGGTCTGGATACCGCCTCGGTCTGAACACCGGAAAACTGGTCTGAACACCATAAGTTCTTCGTCCTGATTGTTGAGAACTTCTTCGATCTGGAATCGGAAACTGGCCTGAACGCCACATCGGTCTGGATACCGCCTCGGTCTGAACACCGAAAAACTGGTCTGAACACCATAAGTTCTTCGTCCTGATTGTTGAGAACTTCTTCGATCTGGAATCGGAAATTGGCCTGAACGCCACCTCGGTCTGGATACCGGGAACTTCTTCATGTCTATCAACATCGGCGAAGATAACAAAACAGTGATACGTGAGCCGGCACGCACGCCAAAGATGACCAATCAAAAGAGGATAAAGTTGCTAACTCGGAGCAAATACCCGAATGAAAGGGGAAGACCCACTGGGGACCATACTGCTTGATCAAGGCAAGTATCCAGAGGGGAAAATAGTATCAATACCGCAAGCTGGATACTGATAACTGCAAAGAGGGGATTACATCTACCGGTTTGTAGGCAGAAAACCACGGAAAAGTAATCAGTCATTGATAGGATGAGCACACAGGGTTAACTCTGCCAATGGGATGAAAGTGGAATTTTACAACTACCAGCTAGTAGGTAGAAAACCACAAAGATAGGACTTACAACTACCGGTTTGTAGGTAGAAGCCACCAATTCTGCTGAGGATAAGATGAACGAGTGCCGGTTAGTGAGCGACTATTCATTTATGCCCCAGGGAAGCACGGGAGACAGCCAACAGGAAGCCAATTTAGGATCGATCCAAAAAGGCAGACTGAAACAGGACTCATCCTAATGAGGACAGAACTCAATAGGGAAAACCCATCCCGTTAGGGAGGGAACGGAAACAACCGTCATCCACGAGGATATAACTCAGTGGGGAGCGCAGAAGGAAATGGTAGACACTTTCTGCTTAAGGGGTAGACTCTACATGGAGAGATCAGACACACCCAATTCTGCTAAGGGAATGGACCCAAGCTTTGCAAGATGCTGCCAACTCCGAGGAGTAACACTGTTGGGGATACCCACTCAACTAGGGAGTCACTTGTTGGGAAAGCACCAACCTCTCAACCATGCTGATGAACCCAATTCTGAAGCCGATCCAAAGGCGCGAAGCTAACCTCTTTCCAACAACCCAATCTCGGCTGGTCACCACGGCCTAGGGCTAATGGACATGTTTGCAATGTAGATGCATGAGTTTTTTTTTGTTTTACACAATGCCCCATGATCATGGAAATGCTATGCACTAATGATGCAATATGCTATGCTTATCTAAATGATGAATGCATAAACACACGTCTCCTTCAGAGACAACACCGGGGAACTCCAGGAACTGTGCTGAGGATCCTATAATCACGTCAACTTCCATCCTGCTGGGGAAAGACAAACCTTGCTGAGGATGCACTCCATCGAACCCGAACTGCTTGGAGATTACCCTGCTAGGGGAGGCAACCCATTCTTATCTCTACTGGGGATGATTTTCTCCAAACCCGATCCGCTTGGGGATAATAAGTCATGAACAAACTTCAGTCTGTGCACTGGAAACAAACTTCTGGCTTGTCACTTGGAATGCCGAGAATGTTTTATGCTTGCATGCGTATGTTTGAATTTTACGATGGCGTAATGCTCCGTGAAGACGGAAATGCTACGCGATTTGGGAGGATGCAATGCAATATGATTCTACATGCAGGGATGCGAAATGCTGGGGAAAATGCCAAGCTGAAGCAAGGAATCCCGTTGGGGAAATGATGATAATCTTCCGGACCCTGGCACTACTGTTGGAGATGCACAGCATAATGAACTATGTGGGGAGATGACCGGCCGCGCGGTGTTCTAGTAATGGCGAGATACCGAGGCTCTGACTGGGGAGAGAACGGCGCTGTAAAACTGTTGTTGGGGAATCAAAAATGGTTCTGGCAACCATAATCTACGGGAGATGACTCAGCAGGGGGAGGCAAACACCGATACGGTACCGAGGTTATGCTTCCAGGAAAGAGATCATCGATCTGGGATTGAAAACATCGATCTGGCATCGAGCTTTGAGGAACAGCTGCTTCTGCTGGGAAGCTACAGTCTGGTACTGTCAACTTCGCTGGGGATACACAGTCTGGCACTGTTAACTCTGCTAGGGAGTGTATAGTCTGAAACACATGCTTGGGAAGCACCGTAGTGAGAAACTGCTAAGGATCTTAAGGAAATGCCCCGAGTGTATCTTTACAGCAATTTTAAATGTTCATTGAGCATGTACCTGTAAAGCTCTTATGTTTCATGATGCAATGTTTATCAAAAATTCGGACGTCATTTTTGCAAACAAAACAGTAAGATGAAAATGAACACAGAGATGTACTGAATAACATGATTTTATTGATTGAATGGCCTCTGAATAGGCGTTTACATCAGGAAGCAATCCCTGGAAAGAGGTAATCACACAGAAGATAAAAAACAGAAATTAATCTAATGGCAATGTGAAATGGATTTCTATTGGGTTCCAATTCTGCTATGACTTGCTCGTCTTCAAGATCTTCCAGATGATCAGCCTTCTGAAAAAAAGGTGATTGGACTGTTTCCTACCCTTCTGAAAGTTTCCAGTCACGGACATGAGATGAGATTCAGAACTAACTCAGAACGCAGTCATTCGCTAAATCCCTAACTTTTGCCTGGATCGCCCTTTCGGGTTTTCAATCCACCGGGATACCCATTTTTGCCTAAGTTGCCTTTTCAGGTTTTCAACTTACCGGGTGTACTATCTTTTTTTAATTTTAACCCCTAATTTTTGCCCGAACCTTTTTCCTTTTCTTGGTTCGTCGGGATGCCCATTTTTTGCCTGGACTATTCTTTTTATTGTCCAGCGGGTCTATTTTATGCGAAGTATTTTTTAACTGCGTCTGAGTTCACAGGGGAAGTGAAGTCTTCACCATCCATCGTTGCAAGCATTAAGGCCCCACCATCGAAAACCTTGGTGACAATATAAGGTCCTTCATAGTTAGGAGTCCACTTGCCCCTGTGATCTGTCTGAGGAGGAAGGATCATTTTCAACACTAAATCTCCAACTTGGAAACATCGAGGACGCACTTTCTGATCAAAGGCTCTCTTCATCCGACTCTGATACAACTGCCCATGACAAATGGCTGCCATTCGCTTCTCTTCAATAAGACTCAACTCGTTGAACCTTGTCCGAATCCATTCAGCTTCGTCTAGCTTGACATCCAACAGGACTCTTAGAGAAGGAATCTCCACTTCAACAGGTAGAACTGCTTCCATACCATACACAAGGGAGTAAGGGGTCGCCCCGGTCGACGTACGTACTGAAGTACGGTACCCATGCAAGGCGAAGGGTAGCATCTCATGCCAATCTCTGTACGTAACGACCATCTTCTGCACAATCTTCTTTATGTTCTTATTTGCTGCCTCAACAGCACCATTCATCTTAGGACGATAGGGGGAAGAGTTGTGATGCTGAATGTTGAAGTTCTGGCACAACTCCTTCATCATTTTGTTATTGAGATTGGAACCATTATCAGTAATGATTCTCTCGGGAATCCCATAGCGACAAATGATTTCCTTCTTGATGAAACGGGCAACCACATGTCTGGTGACATTCGCGAATGATGCTGCTTCGACCCACTTGGTGAAATAGTCGATGGCGACAAGGATGAAGCGATGCCCATTGGAAGCAGTCGGCTCAATCTTTCCAATCATGTCAATGCCCCACATAGCAAACGGCCACGGCGAAGACATCACATTCAGAGGATTCGGCGGTACATGCACCTTATCAGCATAAATCTGGCATTTATGGCACTTCCGAGCATACTTGAAACAATCTGATTCCATGGTCATCCAATAATAACCCGCCCTCAATAATTTCTTAGCCATTGCATGTCCACCGGCATGAGTACCGAAGGAACCTTCGTGAACTTCCTGCATTAACATGTCCGCTTCGTGTCTGTCCACGCATCTGAGCAGAACCATGTCGAAGTTCCTCTTATACAGCACATCGTCTTTGTTCAAGAAGAAGCTGCCTGCCAATCTTCTCAAAGTCTTTCTGTCATTGTTGGATGCCCCTACAGGGTACTCTTGATTCTTCAGAAAGCATTTGATGTCGTGATACCAGGGCTTGTCATCGACTACCAGTTCAGCAGCAAACACATACGCGGCCCTATCAAGGCGCATAACATCGATCCTAGGAGCATGATTCCACCGAACCACCTTGATCATGGAGGATAGAGTAGCAAGAGCATCTGCCATCTGATTCTCATCACGAGGTATATGATACAGCTTTACTGTTGTGAAGAAAGTCAACAGTCTTCTCGTGTAATCTCTGTAGGGGACCAGAGTGGGCTGGAGAGTATTCCAATCACCATTCACTTGATTGATCACTAGAGCTGAATCTCCAAAGATGTCCAGAGTCTTGATTCTCAAATCAATGGCTTGCTCAATACCCAAGATACAGGCCTCGTACTCAGCTTCATTGTTGGTGCACTCGAAAGTCAGACGAGCGGTGAAAGGCATGTGGGCACCTTTCGGAGTTGTAATGACAGCACCAATTCCACTTCCTCTGGCATTGACGGCCCCATCAAACGTTAAAGTCCACTTTTCATCTGGATCAGGTCCCTCCCCAACAACTGGCTCTTCACAGTCTTTCATCTTGAGGAACATGATGTCTTCATCTGGAAAATCAAACTTCATTGGCTCATAGTCTTCAATCGGCTGTTGAGCAAGATAGTCTGACAGAATACTCCCCTTGATGGCTTTCTGGGATGTATACTGGATATCATACTCTGTCAATACCATTTGCCAACGAGCAACCCTTCCGGTGAGAGCTGGCTTCTCGAATATATACTTGACTGGATCCATCTTGGAGATCAGTAAGGTTGTGTGAGTCAGCATGTATTGTCTCAATCGCTTAGCAGCCCATGCAAGTGCACAACATGTCTTTTCAAGCATTGAGTATCTCGACTCGCAGTCTGTGAACTTCTTACTCAAGTAGTAGATGGCATGTTCTTTCCTACCTGTCTCGTCGTGTTGACCGAGAACACAACCCATGGAATTGTCGAGTACTGTCAAGTACATAATCAGCGGTCTCCCTGGGACTGGAGGCATGAGGATAGGGGGATTCTGCAAATACTCTTTTATCTTTTCAAAAGCCCTTTGACAATCGTCATTCCACCTGATAGCCTGATCTTTCCTCAGCAACTTGAAAATTGGCTCACACGTGGCCGTTAGGTGAGAGATGAACCTTGCAATGTAGTTCAACCTCCCTAAGAAACCACGGACTTGCTTCTCTGTTCTTGGCTCAGGCATTTCCTGTATTGCTTTCACTTTGTCAGGATCCACCTCAATCCCTTTTCCACTAACAATAAAACCCAGCAATTTTCCAGATCTTACTCCGAAAGTGCACTTGTTCGGATTAAGTCTCAATTTGAATTTCCTCAAACGCTCAAACAGCTTCTGCAGATTCACCAGATGCTCTTTTTCTGTCTGGGATTTGGCAATCATATCGTCCACATAAACCTCGATTTCATGATGAATCATATCATGGAATAGAGTCACCATAGCTCGTTGATATGTTGCCCCAGCGTTTTTCAGACCAAACGGCATCACCTTGTAGCAGAAGGTCCCCCATGGGGTTATGAAAGTTGTCTTCTCCATGTCTTCTGGTGCCATCTTGATTTGGTTATAGCCAGAAAAGCCATCCATGAAGGAGAATACCGAGAACTGAGCTGTGTTATCCACCAAAACGTCGATGTGAGGTAATGGGAAATCATCTTTAGGACTGGCTCTGTTCAGATCCCGGTAGTCGACACACATCCGTACCTTTCCATCCTTCTTAGGTACTGGAACGATGTTGGCGACCCATGGCGGATAATTGGTAACCGCTAGGAATCCTGCATCCAACTGTTTCTGCACCTCTTCCTTTATCTTTACAGCCATCTCTGGTCTTGTTCTTCTGAGCTTCTGCTTGACCGGAGGACAACCCTCTTTGAGAGGTAAACGGTGTACCACAATGTCTGTGTCAAGCCCTGGCATATCCTGATAAGACCAAGCGAAGACGTCAACATACTCCTGCAACAGTTCAATCAACCCCTTCTTTACATCGTCTTCCAAAGCAGCCCCTATCTTGATTTCTTTCTTGACTTCCTCGGTCCCAAGATTAATCACTTCAGTAGCCTCTTGGTGTGGTTGAATGACCCTTTCCTCCTGTTTTAATAGCCTGGCAAGTTCTTCAGGGAGTTCACAGTCTTCATCACCCTCTTCTTCAGCTTGGAAGATTGGATTTTCGAAGTCGAAACGAGCCATAGCAGAATTGTTATCAATAGGATCCGGTGATGTGCATCTGCATGAGTGATGGTATGTGCTTATGAGTGTGAACAGTGAGTGAAAACTAAACAAAACATTGCCAAATATTATTTGTTTTTTTTTGAATTTTTGAAAACTGTAAAAATAGAAAGACAATGAACAAAATATTTGAATGCAAAAGACGTCCTTCATTTATGATAAACAATGCAGGTATCCACATAGATGAGCCCTACAATGAGTCATTACGCCCTGGGCGGAACGTAAGACTTGGACATGCATGAATAAACAAGAAAAATTACTCCTCTAGAAGAGTGACTTGGACAATTTCCTCGGAAGACCAATTGTTGATGACTTCACTCGGGATCCTCGGACGCACCCAGTTGTCGATGTTGCAATCACTATCCCCATCTCCATCGTTGATTGCAGAAATCTGGCCATATTGGATGACGCCAGCACTGGAGAAAGTAATCGGCCCCTGACGAGTCTGAAGTGCTGAAGTTGTAGAAGTTAGCGCTGGTTGATACCCAATCCCGAACTTGTCGTCTTTCATCGGTAACTCCAACAGACGTCCCCAACCGGGAGCAACACCTGAATCCACCAAGGCTTGCGCCTGCTTGAAAGATGAGATAGGGGCGCCTGCTTTAACCTCTTCTACCGGAGCTGCATCCTTGATCTGAATTGACTCGAAGGCCTGACAGAGAGTCTCATGAATTTCACCTTCTACCTCTATATACTTGAAGGTAGACAGGTTACTTACCAGTATGTCCTCCTCACCACAGACGGTGACAATTCTTCCATTGACTGGGAACTTGATCTTCTGATGTAGTGTTGAGGAGACTGCCCCAGCATTGTGGATCCAAGGACGACCCAGAAGGCAACTGTACGAGGGACTAATATCCATCACATAGAAAACGGTGTTGAAGGTTTGTGATCCAATCTGAATTGGCAATTCTACCTCTCCAAACACCGACCTCTTAGAACCATCGAAGGCTCTCACCATGAGATCGGAAGGTTTCAAGATCAAACCTTCTACTTCCAACCTTGACAGGGCTCTCTTGGGTAGCACATTGAGAGAGGAACCTGTATCCACCAGAACATGAGATAACACGGTGTCTTTGCATTCCATTGAGATATGCAAAGCCTTGTTGTGGTTGCGTCCAGCTGGTGTTAAGTCAGAATCAGTAAAGCCCAGCCCATTACTCGCATGAACATTTGCAATGATCCCTTCTAGCTGGTTTACTGAGATCTCCTGAGGCACATATGCAGCATTAAGGACCTTCAGAAGTGCCTCCCTGTGTGCCTCTGAACACAACAAGAGTGAGAGAATGGATATCTTGGACGGAGTCTGAATCAACTGATCGACTACCTTGTAGTCGCTTTTCTTTATAATTCTTAAGAGCTCGTCCACATCCTTCGCAAAAGTGGGCTCAGAGCCGGCTTGGGGTGCAGAGGTACCCTCATTTACAACTTGCTTGCCCTTGGCTTTCGCCGCAGCATCAACATTATCATCTTGGGTAACCGGTGGTGAGAACAGTCTGCCACTCCTGGTGAATCGCCCGATTCCACCAACATTATCCACTGCGGGACCTTCAACTTCGAGTTCAGACTTTCGACCCTCTTCTACCTTCAAAGGTCGTTCCACCCCATGATCGTGTGTGTATACACTCCCCCCATAATGCCACGGAATGGCCCTTTCACTTGTGAAAGGTAAAGGACCAGGGGTTGTGATTGTCATGGCGGCCGGTCGCACTGGTGGCACTGGTTGCGCTTCTGGCACACTGATCTGATTAGTCGGGTAAAAGATGGTGATAGTAGCGACATCATAGTCATACTCGGGAACCTCATTCATTGAAACAAAAACATCCGGAACACCGGAATCAAGTTCAGCTACATCAAAATCAGACACATTGTTTGGTATATCATCAACAACATTTGGAAAATTAAATACATCAATGGGAAATACACAATCAGCAGGAACAACATCTGTGAATTCTTCAACAACGTCTTCAGATACCTCTTCAACTACCCCTTCAGCAAACTCTTCGACAGTCAAGTCTTCAACTTGGAGGGTACCATTGTCAAGCAAGACCTGGATACCCTGCTGCAGCTTCAAGCAATCCTTACCCTGTGTAGCGCATTCCGAACAACCTTTCCCACAACCGGGGAAGACATCGGCCTTCAACAAACATTCCTTAATTTCCCACAACGGGGTCTTCAACTTCAACACATCCTTAACAGACTTGGCTTCTCCCTCCAGCATATTAACGTTTGCACCACCATGCTGTGGCATGGGATTATTGACAACATTAGGAGCCGGTGCAAGGCTGATAGCCTTTGAATCAATGAGGTCCTGAACTACGTGCTTAAAAGCTTTGCAGTTCTCGATATTGTGGCCAGGTGCCCCAGAGTGGAAACTACACCTAGCATTGGCATCGTAACCCACCGGAAGTCTACCAACAGGAGGGGCCAGAGTGCGTAGCTGCACCAGTTGTAGCTGTTGAAGATTGGCAAGCAGTTGAGCGCACGACATTGGAAGAGTGTCGAAACGCCGGTCCATCATCCTCTGCCTCTGTTGATAGGTGGGTCTGTTACCTGGTTGTTGTTGTTGTTGATACTGAGCTTGCTGACGTTGTGGTTGCTGTTGATACTGAGCTTGCTGGCGTTGTGGTTGCTGTTGTTGTAGTGGTGCTGCAGCCGGAATAGTCACGGCCGCAACATACGGTTGTTGATGATAGTTTTGAAAATTATTCCTCCTGTTTTGATATGAAGACGCAGAATTCACACCCCCTTCCCTCTGCTTCTGTCCTCCCATAAATGGCTTCTTTACCCCAGATGAAGATCCACCTCCATTGTAACTCTTGTAGGTCTTCAGGTAATTCTCTACCCTCTCTCCCGTAGAGACCACATCAGCAAAGTTAGAGGCATTGCACCCCACCAGACGCTCAAGGTAAGGTCCAGGCAACGTATTCATGAACATGTTGGCCATCTCCTTTTCCAACATGGGAGGTTGAACACGGGAAGCTGTCTCCCTCCAGCGTTGAGCGTATTCCCTGAAGCACTCATTGCTTTTAAGATACAGGTTCTGGAGTTGAGTTCTGTCTGGGGCCATGTCTGCATTATACTGGTATTGCTTCACAAAAGCCTCCGCCAAATCCCTCCAGCAACGGATATGGGCCCTATCCAATCTCATGTACCATTCCAGGGATGCCCCAGCTAGGCTGTCCTGGAAGAAGTACATAAGTAGTTTCTCGTCATCAGAATATGCAACCATCTTCCGGAAGTAGGCTTGCACGTGGGTCTTCGGGCAAGAGCTGCCATTGTACTTGTCAAAGGTTGGGACTTTGAACTTTGGTGGGACCCTCACGCCTGGGACCAATCCCAAGTCAGAAACATCTACCCCCAGGGGATTTTGTCCTTCTACCGCCTTCAGCCTCTCCTCTAATCTCCTGAACATGGGATCCATGCCATGGCCCATGCCAAAGTCTTCTGGCAGCAAGAACTGATCATCTTGATCATCGTGGATGGGTTGTTGATCAGGATTGTTATGTGGAATTGGGATAGCCCCCGGTCCATTAACCTCTCCAACTGGAGGATCAGTCACGACCTCTGGTTGGGTAGTTGCAGGATTCCTTTGTATCATTTGTCTAATCTCCTGTTGTCCCTGCGCTACTCCCTGGACCACGTCCATGAACTGGTTCATGCGGACCCTCATCTCTGCGAGCTCTGCTTGTAGATTCTCCATTGCTCTTTGCTGGTTTCTGCGGGTACCGTACCGGTGAATTCCTGAATCGGCTATCCTGCTGATGGAACACCAAATAATATGAGAACACCGCGGCGACACCTGTTATGCAAGAATATGCAAAAATGAAATGTTAATGCAATGACATGTTTATCACTTCAAAAAGGTATTCTACCCCCTTGATTCCAGTCTCACGAGAAAATCGAGCCATAGATAAACTTCGGAGATCAAGATGCAATAGAGAGAAGGTCTTCATATAGATAAAATCAAAGAGAATGGCCTTAGCCGATAGTACATCAAAAGAGGATTTCCACAACAAGCCTGTGGATCATCATTACACAGCAATAAAGCAAAAGTAAAGGGAGGAACAAGAATCAGGACTCAGCCTCCTGTGTACAAACCATAAGGACTGCTCCTCACTTCAGCCAGTAATGCTATCGTGTCGGGATGACCTGGAGATTCTGTCAAACGCCGGATAAGTAGATTCCTCTTGTGAATGACTCCATCCATCTCGTTGATGTGCTCTCTGTAGTAATTCCCATCATCCTCTCCGAACACCTCTTCAAGTCTGGATTTCTTCAAACCTGCCAACACCTTAAGTTCTTCAATCTGTCCTCGAGCCTCATTGAGTTGATCGGTGATGTAACCATTGGTAGAACGAGCGCACAGAAGCTCATGGTTCTTCTCTTTCAACAAAGTCTTCAATTTCTCCATCTGACCAGTCAGTTCAGTCACCATCTCCTCCTCCTTTGCCTTCCGAGAAGTTGAAAATGCATCCCATCGCTCTTGCCATCCTGCCAATTTACCATAAGCATCCATTAATTGTTGCTTGACTCGCTTCAACTCAGAACTGGATGATCCCAAGGCCTTGTCTGTCTTCCTGAAGAAGTCCACCTCCACAGCTAATTTCCCTTCTGCTTCCCCTTGCAATCTGACGGCTTCCCCCTTCTGATATTCTGCCTCATGGAATTGATGCATATAGTCTTGCAACTTCACACTTAACTCCGAGTTTTCAACTTGAAGCTCCTCCATGGATTTCTTCAATTTGTCATACTCCTCTCGGCTCACTACTGTTGACTGCGCAGGAGTCGGTGGATACAAAGGTTCTTCTATAGGAAACGGCAGACCAAACTCTTCAACTCTTCCTTGAAGCCACTCTTCATACAGAGGATAAGTCCTACAATCTCCTTTTCCAAGCACAACTCTTCCTCTCTTGATCACCTTGAGCCAGGCCTCAGCTGCCTTACGGGATACAGTCAAATCAGGAGAAGAATGGAAAAACAGTGATTCTTCCACGTCCTTTTCCAAAGGCGGAGTTCTTAAAGCATATCCAAACTGTCTAACTGCTAGAGAAGGATTATAGTTAATTCCTCCTCTTCTTCCTACCAACGGTACATTTGGGAAATTCCCACAACTGTGAATAATATCTGCCCGAAGCAAACTCCTGTCAGACCACCAAGAAATATCTTCAGCCCTCAACCCCATCAATCTCTTCGACCAACTCAACGAGTCCTCGACATCAACGAACGCTCCTGATTTGGGTAGGTGAGAACTGAACCACTTATAAAACAAAGGCGCACAACAATTCAACAATCCTCCTTTTCTATTCTCATTCCTGTGATGCACCGAATGAAAGAAATCTCCCAACAAGGTCGGCACTGGATTTCCCAACACGAAAAGGCGTATTGCGTCCATGTCCACAAATTTGGCAACATTAGGGAATAGGACAATCCCATACACACAAAGAGCCAACACAGCATTGAAACCCCTCTGGTCACCATCTTCAAGCTTCTTCTTCGCCTCTCCCAGTAAGAAACTCAAATGAAAACCGCTGACTCCTCCCTTCTGACACATATTAGCCTTCAAGACTGATTTCCCCAAATATGTGGCCGAAGCAACCATGCTGAGATCGGGTAGAAGCTCAGAACTGTAGAATAACAACTGTGACTTAATAGGAACTCTGAGAAAACTGGAAATCTCCTCCAAAGTAGGGACCAAAATATAATCCGGGAATGTGAAACACCTCAATGGAGGGTCATAGAACTGCAGCAGTGTGAAGAGAGCATCATGTTGATCTTTGGAGAGAACCGTGACGAAGCTTAGAATCAGACCGTAATCCTTCCGGAATCCTTCTAGAGAATCGTGATCCATTAACTTCATCAGCTGTTGAATAGGCTCCAGACAGACCACCGGAAACTTGTAAGCGACGTGTCTCTTTCTGCCAATATCCATCTCAGGAGAACCAGAAAACCCCGACCGGAATCAAGAAGAAGATGTAAACCCCCTAGAAATGGATAAACATGTGTTAAATGATATGAATGCAAAATGATGTGATGCAATGTAATGACATGGGAACCAGGATTGCTGTATCCGCTTGAACATCTGTCGGGTTGCACTGTCTGAAGAGAAACCCACTGAGGAAAATAATACAAGACCAAAACTCTGCTCCAGAAAACCGGGTTGGTTGGAGGTTAAGGTTTCCTGAATTTAGCCCGCCCCTCACTGGTAGGTTCTAAGAACAGAAGTTTGTCAGCTTCAGCCCTTCAGTCGAGAATAATACGTTTACCACTGAAGGTTTGGCATTATTACGGGATAAAAGACCTCTACTGACTCCCCTCAACAGGACATCCTAAAGCAAGTTCCCAGTCTCGGGGTCCTCGGGTTGATCAGCGAGAATGCGCCCACCAGAGCTAACATAATCACGTCTCGGAGGAGAGGCCTCGACTGAGTTCTCGGGAAATGGTCACCAGAGTCGATGATTTCTAGAGGAATATCTGTCGTTATGGAACACCGATAGGACAGAATATATCCAACAGAAACCTCGTCTGGAATGTGGGTCTCATGAACGACTTAACGTAGCAACATACCACGCAAGCCTCATGACTATCCACTCTAGCACCTATGTGTACACTCAAGCCTGGGTAGTGGGCTTATCTCTCATAGAACAGTCCCAACCCAACAAACAAACAACCCACAGATACAGCAAGCATATGTACATGAATGCAATAAGGTAAAGCAGGTAAATGCGGAAAATAAATAACTGTACAAAAGAATAAACACCCAACAAACAAGAAACCTACAAAAGCTATGAGGGACTCGCTTAGGGAAACTATCCCCAGCAGAGTCGCCAGCTGTCGCAACCCGAAAAATACGGTATGCGAAAAAAACAACCGGCGAAGAAAGAAATGACAGAAGAGTCGCCACCGTGCGTTATTTATCCCAAAGGAGGGAACGGAAACGCTCGAAGTAAACCTGGAGAAAGGAAAGGAAAAGACAAGGTCTCGCAACCAAATCTTGGGTTCGGGAGTCGATTATGCGAAGGGAAGGTATTAGCACCCCTACGCATCCGTAGTACTCTACGGGATCCACTCTTGTTGTTTCTTGTCTAAAGGGTGTATGTTTATCTAATGTACTATTTACTAAAAAGGGTCAAGAGAAAAATGACTCGCACAGATATCGCATCCATTGCATACGTATCTCATCTGAATATGAGAATCAGAGTCTTCGTAGCTCGGGTACCTATGGGTGAAAGAGATGTGTGCTCGCTAAGACGTCGCGTCTTATGCCTACGTATCTCATCGGGAATGAGAATCAGAGCAAAACGTAGTTCAGCTACACTAACGGGAACAAAGGTCTCGATTGCAACTAGGGCAAGAGAAAGGGAATGTCTCGATCGCAACGAGGGCGAGAGAAAGGATCGCAACGAGGGCGAAAGCGAACAAGGATTAGTTGTTAGTCGTTAGTCAAACTCGGCAAAACATCGCATCTTGTGCCTACGTATCTCATCTGAACATGAGAATCAGAGTTGCCGTAGTTCGGCTAACACGCAAACAAAACAGACACAAGCAAAGGCAAACGTGGAGCCTGAATGCCAATCACTGGGCTTACATCAGCATCCGAACCAAAACACACACAAAGAGGCGAACGTGGAGCCCGAATGCCAATCACTGGACTTACATCAGCATCCGAACCAAAACAAAGCTCACACTGAAACCCGAATGCCACTCGATGGACTTACATCAGCTTCCAAGCACACAACAACACACAAAGGTTGAAACACAAAGGTTAAAAAAGAAAAAGGGCGCCCGGAGAGATCTCGCACGATCTCCTGCCTACGTACCTCATCTGGAATGAGAATCAGGGCGACGTAGTTCCCCTACATAGGGGTTGCCATCTGAATATGGACTTAGAAAAGGAGGACACCAGTTGTGTCAAAGGAGAGTGGGCAATGTGTTCACATCCTAGCAGTAGGTGTCGCAGCTCGCTGAATCGAGTCTTAGGCAATTACCTCTTTGCGATAGGACGGACTACATGCCACAAGATTGGAGACGCTCGGAAAGGTCTAGAAGTGGGGGAAGCTCTGCCCTAGTGTTGTCATGCAATATGTACTTAAGTGTTAGGATTTACGAATGGGAATATCTACCTATGTTAGCATGCAAAGAAATGGGAAAACTACCTATGTTATCATACAAAAGGATATGGGAATCCTACCTATGTTATCATACAAAAGGATATGGGAATCCTACCTATGTTATCATACAAAAGGATATGGGAATCCTACCTATGTTATTATGCAAAAGGGTTCTACCTAATGGGTGCTACCTAATCGGAACGAGAGTCAACGAATGGAGCAAGGAGAAGTGTTAGGGATAAGGGTAGATGGCGATGCATGAAGCAATCGACTTACAAGGTTGATGGTGATGCATAAAGCAATCGACTTACAAGGTTGATGGCGATGCATAAAGCAATCGACTTACAAAAGGGGTGGATGAATACGTGCTGGTTCTGTTAGGTTTTGAAAAATGATTACTCGACGTTGGATCGAGGTTTTGATCTTGTTTTGAAATGGTTATCGGATGTTCATTTTAATTCTTGTATTAACAGGTGAATAAAGAATGAAAGAATATTATACATTTCATGGGAGAGGGATACATTTGTTATGAATGGGGATTGACATGGCAATCAAACAATATAAGTATATGCCTCATACACCATACAAGTAGGCCACAGTTAATCACACAAGTAAAATATTTAAACAAACATGTGATCAAATCAAATAATCAAAGAAAAGAAATGAATGAGCATTAAACAACGTGTAAGTGTAAGGGAACCGGCTCATTGTAAGGAAGCCCAAGAGTAAGCTATGTGAGGTCGATGGCGATGCTTAAAAAGCAATCGACTTACGAGGGTGTGAAAAAGGGGCTTAATCACACAAGTAAAATATTTAAACAAACATGTGATCAAATCAAATAATCAAAGAAAAGAAATGAATGAGCATTAAACAACGTGTAAGTGTAAGGGAACCGGCTCATTGTAAGGAAGCCCAAGAGTAAGCTATGTGAGGTCGATGGCGATGCTTAAAAAGCAATCGACTTACGAGGGTGTGAAAAAGGGGCTCGATATTAAATCGAGAAAAGTATGATTTTTATAGTTTGAAAAAAATGGTTTTTTGAACTAAATTCAAATACAATAACTATGCATTATTAACAAATGAAATTATAATAAACATAAAAAGGACATTAACAAAATACTAAAGGAAAATAAGATCAAATAAAAGCAAATAAAAGCAAAAAGTTCCACATATGAGTATTGAACCCTCTCCATTTAATACTATGAAACTAACTTCTTTCCACTAGACCACTCAACAATATTTGCTACTGATATACTATATTAAATATATGAACCGGGCTAAAAAAAAGATTTAAAAAAATAAAAAAACAAAATAAACATTTTCATGGTTTTTTTTTTCTCTCTGTTAAAAAACAAAATAAGCTAAATAAATAAAAAGTAAATAATAATAATAAAAGAAAATAAAAGCATATACATTTTTCTGATTTTTGTGTTAAAAACAAATTAAATTAAATAATAAAAGAAAAATTAAAAAAAGAAAAAAAAAGAAAATGGAAATACAGAGGTTCCTCTTCATCGTCATCTTCCTCCCCACCTCACGAACTCAACCTTCCCAAACTCACTCCTTCACTCTCTCTTCTCTCGGTAATGTTCATCAACACTCACCAAACTTCACATTTCTCTCAATGCCACTCTCGTTCTCAACAAACCCCTCTCAATCACTCTCAGCTCACACAATAATTTCAACAACAAGCACATGAGAACGATAAAAAGAAAGAAAGAAGAGTACTTACAAAGTGTCGCAGTGGTGGCGGTGAAGAACGTACAGATGCTGGGCTCCAGGTAAACGATTTTGGGGTCTTTTCTCAGATTTCGCCTCCCAGTTCTTTGTTGTTCTCTAGGGTTTTCTTTGGTCTCTTTTCTGCCTCTAGGTTTTTTTGTTACTGATTCATTCTCCCTATTTATATTCTGTGAATTAGGGTTACAAATTGGTGCCCTTGTGTTCAAAAGCAACTCTGCAAAGCACTTTGGATGCACAGAAATTGAATTGCCCTATCCATGTTAGCTTCAAGAAAAGGTATCCTTCACAAACTTTCCTCTCTGCTTTGACCTCATACCAATTTGGGATGTTTTTGGACTTTGCCCTCTGACTGTTGGTTAATGGTTTTGCACTGTAGGTTTTGCAAATTGACTGATTAATGTGTCCTTTTTTACCGCAGTAAAAAAAAATGGTGAGCTTGGTTTGACTTGGGATAATGGATATTTTGAAGAGTGATTGTTAACGGTTTTAATGCATAGACTGGCTGAAAATTGATTGTGTTGGCCATGTTGTTATTCATCTTGCAGGTTTGATGGTTGCACATGGTGACTGGAAAATATTTCAGAATTAGGTGGATGGATATCTTGTGGTTCTTGGCCTTCATCTCTGCTTCAGCCCGAAAACTTTTTCTGGACAACTTTGAAAAGTGCTTATCACCAACCATACAAATTGGACACGATGGATCATGCTTATCTGATTCTGTAGTCATAGTCTTTAAGCATTCTGCATGAAATGTGTGACCGCATATTAGTACGGCTACAACAGAGATCACTGTTGGCAACAAAACTTCTGGTTGCTTCATGCTGATTTGTCAGACAAAAGCTTCGTGCAAGCTCCACAAACTTGTAGATCCATGGATGGTGAATATGACAACCTGCTACTGGATCCACTAATAATCTCACTAGGATGCAAACCCATCCTAATAAGCTCCTCGGCACCATGAAGCAATTCGCCGGCAAAAGAAATAGTCAAATTAGCACCATCACCGATTTCCTCTTGCTGAGCCTTACTAGCCAACACCAAAATCTTCACAGCAGGATATTCAAGACAGCAGCCAAGTAAACAGGAGCACCGGTACCAACACTCTGAGCATATCTACCTTTCTTCAAGACTCGACCAATTCTTCCGACTGGAAATTGAAGTCTGGCTCTGACGGTTCTTGTGACCGCCTTCTTCCATTACAGCTCCAACGGCACCTCCACTGAATAGATCTGCCGTAGCTATGCTACTCTTGTTTGTGTTCGAATGGATTATATCTTCAATTAAAGCATTTATGGAACTGTAAGAAACATCCTGCAAATTCCCAGCTTTTTGCCTGTTATATCAGTCTGCCAAGCGTACAAAGACCGATCCTACTGCTGGATGATTCTCTCCTTTGTTGGTCTTTAAGACAGTTATCGCTTCTCAAATGCAAAAACAAACTTCATCAAATTGAGACAAAGATAAGTATGCGTCTCCGATGCTGCAGTTGAGGTGATGCGGTAATCGTTGTCCCATCTTCGATGAATGCCTTCACTAGGATACAAGAAATCAAGCTCCACAACCTGATCTTGTAGGATTGCTGCAAGTACAGGGTCCTTTTCGACATCACAACGAACGAGCTCCCACTATTAGATCCTGCTATGGCGCTAGTGTACAATTTTTCGCTGTTCCATAATACATTCAAAGCTTGTGTGAATTTCTGCTGGAAACTATCCAACGACTTGTCAAAAGATTCTGCACAAAATATGCCTTTCTCTTTGGATCAAGAGTCGAATCGCGATAAACCTTCCGAATCTCCGACTCAAGTTCAGTCTGATTCATCCGGAATATGTCTTTCCAACCTGGCTTGGACATTTGATCATTGTGGTCCAAGCATTCTTGATACTCAGAAACTCTGTGAGAAGTGCTACAATGTGACGTTCCCGTCTGTGTTATAGACTCCGGACTCTCTTTCCAGCATTCATTAAGTCATTCATTGAACATAATATTCTTAGTTGTCGGCTTCCATGCAAGTCATGAAGCTTACTGAACAGATAAGCAACACCCCATTTTAGCAGGCTGTGATTAGTACTCTGGCTAACCAACTGCACTTTACTGTCAAGAGTTACACCCTCTTTTGCAAGCATTAAGACTTTTTCTTCAACAGTGAGGTATAATTACAATCTCAAAAACTGTTAACTTATTGAACTTTGAGCTGATGGACCTTTTTTTTTTTTTTGTAGGCATTTTAGGTCATTTTGCAGGTCCAAACCACTATCAAATAATATAACAGTATCCACAGATGACAGCTTAATGCACTGCTATCTATCAAGAAAACAAATCGCCCACTTACTCTATCATTAAATGCGGCCAAAACAGCTTGCTTCTTTGAAGGAATGTAACCTCTACCATATCGTACATAGCAATTGTTTCCAAATCTCTGACAGAGAACATCATCCAGAAAACCAGAAGCAGCAATTGGAACATCAAACTGAGAAATCTGATACCCTTTTGGAAGATCGGGATAGAAATACTGTTTCCTATCAAACTTGGAGTTAAAAAAACCAAATTGCAATTAAGAGCAAGTCCCAATTTGACAGCAAACTCAATAACCTTCGAGTTCAAAACAGGCAAAGCACCCGGCAAACCCATACAAACCGGACAAATGCTACTGTTGGGAAATGATCCATAATTGTAAGGACAATTACAAAAGGCTTTGGTAAGTGTAGAAAGCTGAACATGAATTTTAACTCTTGTCTTACTGCCATGAGATTCAAGCAAAGGACCAATCATGAAGGAACTTAATTTTGGGACTTATTCCAGGTGGTAGTTCATATTGATTCGAATAGAAAGCTTCCAAATGGAAAAAACTAGTCCGTTGGAGTTGTAGAATTGCAGTACTTGGAATCAATTGGCCTTTTGGGAAAATTACACCATTTGATCCTACAGAAATTGGACCTTCATCGGATGAAAATCCATATGAAAAAAAAGAACTAATATCCTGGACCTTATAGTCTCTCACACGGTATACATGACTGAGCATAGCACACTGTAGAGCACAACCACGAGCTACACACTCACTTGCATTCAGCTTTCGACTAGGTTCTCTTTTGAATAGAGAGGTTAATAATGTACCTACAACTGGAATCCTAGAACCTGAACCAACTAGCTCTACAGAAACAATCTTCTCTGCATTCAAACCTGCTTCAAGTAATGCTTGGCTGCAAGGTTTAGAAATTCTCTCCAATAATCCCGATGCGAGAATCTCAAATTCTTCCCTTGTGATAAAGCCCTTAACATCTTCCTCATCCATCAAACACTCAATATTTAGCGGTGCCTCTGGATTTGCACTCAAAACTTTCTTCAATTTCTCACCTGCTGCACGCAGCCTAATGCATGCCTTGGCATTAGAATACACATCAATGTTGTATTGTTCCTTGAATTTTTCCGCAAAATGAGTAAATAGAACCTCGTCAAGGTCCTCACAGGTAACAAGCACGACAGTTGCATACGGCTCTCGAAAACAGCACAGCAACTGCTCCTGAGGGAACTGGCTACGAAGCCTTGAATCTGTAATTAATATGAACTCCGCCGACAACTTTTCGACCAATACAGGGTTCCTCGCCTTGTTATTCAAACTCGCTCTCTTGAACGGCAACCGTGCTTCAAAAGCAGGCTTGACAGTTGGCCACAAATCACTCACATCCTCCGCTGAAATGACGAGGCGATTGGTAGAGTTCTTGATGGTTTGGAACTGGGAGAGGGAGTTGGCCATGTCGGATCTGTAGAATGTTTAGCAGAGATCCATGGAATGAGAATCAGAGAGAGAAGGGAAGTGCATTTGTCTTTATCAGATAACTCTACAGATACATAGGCAAACTGCTACTGGCTGGTTGTTTTTCCTGAGCACAAGTACGAGATTGTGAAATGCTTGCAGGCTAGGAAACATATTTGCGGAATGACCGGTAGCAATCAAACAATTCAATGCCAATTTCAGCGTGTGAATTCCATAATCAGCAACCATAACTCGCATACAAAATGTTAATCGGTTGTACATGGCTCCTGTTAGGCCGGGCTGTGCCGCAATCGCATATAGACCATATGAGGAAGAAGTTCCAACAACCATTACTTAGGTCTTCCATATTAGTAAGCACTCAGGAAATGAAGGTGATCCATCAAAATCAAAGGATTCTCATGCTATATGGAAATTAAGATTAACATTCCGTTTAACTCATCAATTTGCATTCTTTGCAGGTTCATGTCCTGAAGATGCAGGCACATTCATGGGATGCTCGGTACTATCTCTTGGGAAGATTCTTAAGCTAAAATCTTCGCGTACTGCTCTTTCTCCCGAGTTATAAGAACTTGATGATCTGGCCACTCTAGGATTAGCAGCTCTATTCCACGGAAAAGGATGCATGTGCAGTGAAGGTGACCGGGTTTGTGGCACAGCAGAATTAGCAGCTGTTACTCCAGCTGTTAACCTCAAATCCAAGGACTCACTAAATGAGAGAGAGAGATTCCGACGAAGGCTTATAGTGGAGTGCATAATGGATAGCTTTGTAATGGAAGAAACCAAGAAAAATCAACAACAAACATGAAGATTGGGTGATGTATTGAAGAAAAAGGCCAGGCCAAGTTGGATGGGCAAGAGCAAGTGAAAGTTGACTTTGGTCAAAGTTGACCAAAAAGTCAACTGTTGACCAAAGTCAACAGTTGGTCAAAAATGCATTTTTTTTGTATTTTCTTTATGATTTCTTTGTAAATGGATATTCTATTATCGGTTAGGATGAAAATTAAGGTTTGAGGAATTTGGGTTGACTTTGGTCAAAGTTGACCAAAAAGTCAACCGTTGGCCAAAGTCAACAATTGGTCAAAATGGTCAAGACTTTAATTTTCTTGTGTAGAATCAAATGTAATGGTTTAGAATGATGTGAAATGAATTGAAATGGTTTGAAATTTGATTTGAGATTTGGTTTTACCATTGGTTTATTCATAACTTGAATGTTTGACTTTTGAAAAGAAAATAACCTGACTGATAATGTGTATGAACAAAACCATGAAATAAGACCATAAGGTTAGGGTTTTGGCATAATATCCATGAACCAATAACATGACTAGAAAGTGGCTAGAAACATAAGAAACTTGGTTGTTCAGATGTCCCAGACTATAGATATATCCACAATCACAACACCATGACTTTGGATCAAAACCAAACCTCATGTAAAACCAAACATAAAAAATTCAGGAGCAAAATCGGGGTATGACACATCTGCCCATGAATTTGTTTATATCCTTTTGCAACCAGTCTTGCCTTATAGGTATGTACCTTACCATCCATGTCAGTCTTCTTTTTGAAGACCCACTTGCATCCTATAGGGTTAATTTCTACAGGAGGCTCTACCAAGGTCCAAACTTGGTTTGTGTACATGGAATCCATTTCAGATTTCATGGCTTCTAGCCACTTCTCAGACTCGGGACCAGTTATGGCCTCTTGGTAGGTCACAGGCTCATCTTGATCCATGAGTAATACATCACCTTGATCAGTTATGAGATATCCATATCTCTCAGGTTGGTGACGTATCCTGCTTGACCTACGTTGGTCTTGTTCTACTTGAGCAGGTTGCTCTTCCACAACTACTTGTGTTTCCTGCTCTAATTCCTCCATAGGTGTATTGATGCTTTGTGATTCTTGAATTTCTTCAAGCTCTACTTTCCTCCCACTGATTCCTTTGGAAATAAAATCCTTTTATAGGAAAACTCCAATTCGAGCGGCAAACACTTTGCCCTCAGAAGGATTGTAGAAGTAATACCCTCTTGTTTCTTTAGGATACCCCACAAATAAGCATTTGTCAGATTTGGTCTCAAGCTTAGTTGAAGTTTGTCGTTTCACATGAACTTCGCAACCCCAAATCTTCATGTAAGACATATGTGGTTTCTTACCACTCCATATCTCATATGGTGTCTTCTCAACCTTTTTGGATGGAACACGGTTAAGTGTGTAAGCTGTTGTCAATAGTGCATGTTCCCAAAAGGAGTTTGGAAGATCGGCGTGACTCATCATGGATCAGACCATGTCTAACAGAGTTCGATTTCTTCTCTCAGATACACCTTTCCATTGGGGTGTTCCAGGAGGAGTAAGTTGAGGTAGGATCCCACACTCTTTCAGATGGTCATCAAACTCTAGGCTTAAATACTCACTACCTCGATCTGATTGAAGAGTTTTAATATTCTTACCTAGTTGGTTTTGTACTTCATTCTTGAATTCCTTGAACTTTTCAAAGGACTCTGATTTGTGTTTCATTAAATACACATAACCATATCTATTGAAATCATCAGTAAATATGATGAAGTATTGAAAACCTCCTCTGGCTGGTATGTTCAGTGGTCCACATACATCAGTATGTATGAGGGCCAAAAGATCATTAGCTCTTTCACCTTTTCCTGTGAATGGAGACTTTGTCATCTTTCCAATTAAACAAGATCTGCATGTCTCATATGATTCATAATCAAAAGAGCCCAACAGTCCATCTTTATGGAGTTTGGAAATGCGTTTCTCATTTATGTGGCCTAATCGACAATGCCAAAGGTAAGTTGGATTTAACTCATTAGGTTCCATCCTTTTAGTATTAATGTTATAAATAGGCATTTCAAGATCAAGGACATATAGTCCATTGTTCATTTGTGCAGTAGCATAGAATATATCATTCAAATAAATTGAGCAACAATTGTTCTTTATTATAAATGAAAAACCAAACTTGTCCAAACAAAAAACGGAAATAATATTCCTGCTAATTGCAGGTACATAATAACAGTTTTCCAACTGAATTATTAAACCACTAGGTAAAGTCAATACATAAGTTCCTACGACTAAAGCAGCAACCTTTGCTCCATTGCCAACTCGTACGTCAACTTCACCTTTTGCCAAATCACTACTCCTTTTTAGTCCCTGCACATTGGTACAAATGTGAGAACCGCATCCAGTATCTAATACCCATGATGCAGAAGTAGATAAATTAATTTCAATAACAAAAATACCTGAAGTTGAAGTCTCTACTCCATTCTTCTTATCTTCCAGGTACTTTGGGCAGTTTCTCTTCCAGTGTCCGGTCTTACCGCAATGGAAGCAGGTGCCTTCTTTTGATATGCCTCAACTAGGCTTCAAAGCAGCAACAATGGGTTTGGGTTTGGCAACTTCCTTACCTTTCCCTTTATCACTCTGCTTGGTGGGCCTTTTGTTCTGTCTCTTTCCATTTCCGATCATTAGAATGGACTTCCCTTTTGACTTCAGATTCTGCTCAACAGTTCTTAACATGGCTAGCAGTTCAGGACGAGATTTGTCCATATCATTCATATTGAAATTTAGGATAAATTGACTGAATCTATCTGACAATGATTGCAAGATTAAATCAGTCGCAAGTTCCTTTCCGAGGGGAAAACCCAACCTCTCAAGGTTTTCCACATACCCAATCATCTTGAGCACATGGGGACCTACAGGGGCTCCCTCAGCTAACTTGCCTTGAAAAAGGGCTTTTGAAACTTCAAACCTTTCATGCCTTGCTTTCTCTTGATAGAGCATCTTGAGGTGTTCGATCATATCGAACGCTGCCATATTCTCATGTTGCTTTTGCAACTCTGAGTTCATGGTAGCTAGCATGAGACAAGCAGTTTCATTGGCATCATCGAAATGCTTCTTATAAGCATCTCTTTCTGCCTTAGGTGCAGAACTAGGAGGTTCCTCTTCAGGAACAGGTTTCTCCAAGACATACAACTTTCTATCATGTTTGAGGACAATCCTCAGATTTCGGTGCCAATCCATAAAATTTGTCCCAGACAATTTTTCCTTGTTAAGGATTGATCGCAAAATGTTGTTAGAGGTGTTTGTTGTCATGGTAATCTACATGAAAATAATGAAAATATAAGTATCACTAACATATTTAATTAGGCCTTTAATTAAATATGCTCCCACTATTTTACTCAAAACAAATGACCCTCACCATTTGATTCGGAAAATCCCGTTGGAAGATTTTCTAGTGGGTCGAGATCCATATTTCACTTTGTTTTAAATCCGCGTAGATGGATTACACAAAACTATGTTATTTAGGTAGGAACTCCTTCCAATTGTATCTAATACAACTCTCGAATATTTTAGTTGGGTGAATAACTCCTTATTCCAATCCATCACATGGATCATTTCCAACTCTTGCTTCTAAACATATATAATCTTATTATAATTTGTATTGTTAAGTTTGACCCATTGTTTTAGCAATTGGATATTACAATTATCCCATCGCACCTTACTAATATAGAACATGCACCTCGCGTAGGTGAAACCTACATTATCCGATACTAGTCTTGATGAGTGCTAAAACTTGGAAAGCATAAACTTAATATTTAATTTTAGGGAATTTTCAATTATTCTGATCTCGTCGACTTATTTATCATATAAATCGTCTCTCACATGCATCAACATACATTCACATGCACCAACATACATACATACATAATGAAACAGTTATGGCCCCTAGCGCAATTGTTCTCCCAAGCCAATGCGAGAACCTAAGCTAACCTAATAACGATCTAAGCTTCTCCAAGCAAGATCTTCAAGGTTGTCCTCCTTTGATATTGAATTCTTCTCTTTCTTCATAACATTACATTACATAAAAGAAACTCGTTTTACATACGAGGGAGTGAGATGAGAAAAGAAGTTACATTAAGAGATTAAAAGAGAGGCACGACACGCAGGTCGTATTTTAAAAACCCAAAACAAAATAAAGGAAAACTGAGGTCATAACCGATCACCACAAGACAATAATAATAAACACATTATTATTATTAAATTTAATTCTTTTAATTAATTAAAACCAAATTAAATTTCAGCGACCGATCACACTACGCAAAGTTAGTCGGGGGTCCGCTGCCCGGTCAGTATGATTCAATATGATCGATCAATACGTCATTGCTTCACCATACTAATGTCGGATCAAGAAGCAAACGACCATTGATCCCTCAAAGGAAAACAACCATTAAGTGTTTGAATGAACGAAACAGAAACAGTATATCATATATACCGTATTTTGCATCAGGATTACTTATATCATATATATAACTTGATCGATCTCAATTTAATTACTCGTTTATTCTTTGATTCATTCTGTCTTTTAATCGTATTAATACAGAAAATACAGAAAATAAACAGCTATCAGATGCATGGTTTTGTAAGTGGCTCTGATACCACTGAAGGAGAAGGGTGATCCAAAACGCAGCAGAATTTAAAATTTCTCCTTTAATGATCCTTACGAATGGGCATGATCAGTGATAGAATCGTTACCTCTTGTGGCAATTGTAACCTTTGATGCAGATCTACAGAGCGATCACGAACGTTGAACGATGACAACGCCTCTACTCAGTCCACACGAATGGATTCCTTCAATCTCAGTGCTAGCTGCTACGAATGAAGGCTTTGAGTGTGTGTGTGTGTGTGTGTGTGTGTGTGTGTGTGAGAGAGAGAGAGAGAGAGAGAGAGAGAGAAACAAAATTGCAACTGCGCAAATGCTTCTACACAAGGGTTCCATTTATAGAACCACTTGTGTGGGCTGCAAGCTAAAAAGCCCACTCAAGTGTATATGGCCCATATCTTATAATATGCCAAAATCACTTAAGCGCGTGGTACCTTACCATATTTCGTATTCTATTTAAGTACACCGTACCTTACAATGTTCTACAATTCACTTAAGGGCACCGTACATTACGGTATTCCTTAGTTACTATATCTCTCATCAATCCGTCCTTTGTGTGTGACCCTGTAGGTTTTCGCGGCATTGGCAATTATATTAAATAACATATTTAACATAATAAACAATGAGCGGTATCTAGCAACGCATCACTGCTACCCAAGACAAGAAAATGTCATGTGATCTGACAAATCCTTCTGTAATAATAATTATTTGTATAATTACCCTTTTGCCCTTATGTCTATATTGAACACAAGGCATAGACCGTGTCATCCTTATCCAGTTCAATATTGGGCCCATAGACATTTATCCTGTTACGCAGGATGGGAAAATTCCATCTAGGTTACTCATGTCCCTTAGCATGCTTCGTGGAGTACCCATCAACTATCTTTGTGGTCATCCAGTTACGGACAACGTTTGACCAGCAATAAGGCACTCGACTCTACATCTAGGGTCCATAGTGGTTTCATGTCGAAGGGTGGTATACACCATTATCACCATGAGAATAACTTATGACACTTTGCATAACATTCTATATAGTATTCTCATAGCGGGTCAATCCAGTATAAATATTACTCTTAATATTCATACCTATGTTTAAGACTTGATAACTCCTTATCCATGATCCATGAGATGTGATCATCAGTCTATATACATAATAGTCTTAATGCTTTAATATTATCCCACTTCACAATAAAACTCGACTACGGATACTTTAAGAATAATGTCCTTATGTTTAATGTGATCTCATGATTAAGTCACACTTGATACATTAAACGAACTATCTATTCTAGGGACTTTATTAAACAAACATAATAAAGAAAAAACTTTTTATTATTAATAAATAATTCGATACAAGTACCAAAAGTATTGACCTCTAGGGCTTACACCAACAATTGGAACATTGATAATTTATATGAAGGAAGAATCTTGGGTATTGAATATGCCATTTGCATATGTGATAAAAGGGAAAAAAATGTATCACTTAAGAAAGCTAGAAAGTGGACACTAAACACAAAAATCCATTCTCTTGGATCAGAAATATGTGATAAAAAGGAAAAAAAAAGTATCACTTAAGAAAGCTAGAAAGTGGACACTAAACACAAAAATCAATTCCCTTGGATGAGAAGGAGTGGAACACATGCATGTATCTTACACATGGTGATGATGATGTAGGGGAGGAAACAATACGCATTGTTTATAGTTATGACACTATCTCAACTAAATTGATGTCAAATTTTAATCAATTTGTGTATCTATTATGGATGAAAATAATGTGTAAGAAACTAATATATAATATTAATTACTAATTAATCCTCTATTAATTTTAATTTTATAATTCTTACCGTAAAAAAAGGGCATTACAATAAATAAATAATATACACTATTTTCTATTTCAACCCCTTTTCGATAAACTACAATATCTTTTAGGGTTTTTATTTCTATTTCTCTTTTAAATTTATTAGAAGTTATTTTTCTCTTCACCTTTCTCTCTTTTCCCCCATTTAGGGTTTATATTCCCCTTTCTCAATTTCCATAGAGCCTCTCCCTATTTCTCACGATTTCTCTTCCATATTCTTCTTATTTTCCTCTTTTTATCTTCATATGTTTCCCATAAGTTCTCCTCGGTAAACAAGAGTCTTGAAGAGACGAAGAAAAAACCATAAAAGCTTAAAAGTAACAACGACGATGACACGCAAGTAACGAAGATATTGACATATTTTAGAAGATTTTATTAAAGATTCAATCTGGTTTCAATGGAAAGGTACATAGTTTTGATAGTTTTCATTAATTTCTCTAACCTCATCTTCTCTAGAAACATCATTGCATTTTATTTTATTATGATTTTCATGTTTGATTTCTTCACATATCGTGATGTGTTTTCTGAGTAACAATTTTCATGTCTAGATTATTTTTTAAAGTTTTAATTTTCGCCCCATTCATTCAAAAAAATTGTATAAAAAGAATAATATACTACAATAATGATATTATTTTAAAAATCTTATGAGTTTTCTCATAAATGTTTCATTCATATTTTGATGTATAATCGAGGTTATGATTATCAATATAATTATTGGTTTTGAGGTTTTTTCTATTAATTTCTTCTTATGATTTGTCACATATTTTTCTATATTTTTCTCTTGAAATTTGAATTTGATAGTTGAAAAAAAAATCACCACTTGATTTCACAGCTCCTATATATTATTGGTTAATTGATTAGAAAGACCGTTTATTAGACAACTATAACCAATTGAACTTCAACAAAATAATGATGATTCTTATTTAAGATTACTTATTGAAATTGACATTCATTTTTTTTATATTATAGCCCTATCGTTGATTACATTCCTTGAACAACGAGTACACAACTATCATTACTTGAAGAGGAAATGCACCGTAAAGAAAAAGTTAATGTAAGTTTCATGTTTTCATGTTTTGTAAACTA
Organism: Lathyrus oleraceus; assembly: GCF_024323335.1. NCBI lineage: Eukaryota > Viridiplantae > Streptophyta > Magnoliopsida > Fabales > Fabaceae > Lathyrus > Lathyrus oleraceus. Next base: position 36,046,244 of record NC_066583.1, read on the forward strand.
ATATCTTATAACATATTGATGTAAGCATTTTAATAATTTGGTTATTTTCCTAAGGCTTTTGGATTGAGTCAATTATAAAATGAAATGAGAATATTAACTACACTTAAAAGATGTCTTTGTTACCAATTTGAACATGAGTCTTGATAAAAAGTGAAAATAATAGGCTCTTATATGCTTGATTATGTTTTAAATTTTTTTTTTTTTTTTTTTTGTGAAAAATTTGAAAGAGGTTTATAGTTTCCTTTTTGCTGAAATTAGAATGAATGATAGGTTTGGTTTTTAATGTTTCAAGACAAAGAAATAACGACGTTGATTAGAGAAGAAGAGACAAAATTATGGAAGATAAAAATATATCAATATGCATGGAGACTGCAAGAGACATTGATGCTGATACAATGTAGAGTATGAAACTGATCCCCTTTGTTTTATTATTCTCTATTATCTAAATATATTATTTGGACTTTGTTTATGCAATATGCAATTGATTAGACTTCTTCATTGTTGATTTGATAACTGCATGTATAAAAGCATTAAGTACTACATGTGACATATTAGAGTTAACATTGGTGATGCACAAAACATGTTTGATGTTTATGATTTTGGATCCAATCTGGATGTTAATTTTTACTTCAATTTTTTTTTAAAATTTAATTTGCTTTTCAAATAATGTTTGTTTGTGTATTTGATAATTTTGCACTGCCATGAAGATAAAAATGCAATTTGTCATTTTTAAAAGCAATTGATTTAATTTATGCTATAAGCATTAACGAGTTAATTTTTTTTCTTCATCTTTTTACAATCCATCAATTCTTTAGTGTTTAGAAGCAACATTTGATTAATTTATCTTAATTTATAATGTTTTTTTCACAAAGAATGTGTAGGCATTAAAAAAATAATAACTTTGGTAGATTTCAACTTAAAATTTACATCTACTTAGTCCACATTTCCATTTATTCGTTCATCTCCATGCCATTTTACTCCAGTTCTATTTTTCTCCTCTCATCTTCATGTCAAAGTAACATAGGCTCTACAAAAGATCATGTAACATATCAATTGATAAATTTCAAATATTAAATCTTACATTACTGCTAGTTATGATGTTTTATGTTGATGGTATCACTTGATCTCTTTTTGTCTTAGGTTGTTCCGTGATTTGTTTCACTTCTCCACACACGAATTTTCCAAGTAAAAAAGCAGTAATATATGTTTCTTTTGTGATGAAAATATTTATCGTTTGTTTATAAATCATTGATTGTTAGAATTCATTATGTTTGATCGTAATTTTAAATATAAAATGATGACACGGTGTGTAATTTTTAACATTTTATTTTGAATGTTCTACTACTAATAATATTCATATTTTTACACAGGATCATATGGTTTGTAACTTTGCAAGATGATGATGAACTCCAGGAATAACAAAGCATGCTTATGAGGTAATATTTTACTTTTTATTATATTTTTATAGTAGATAACTGTTGTTTTTCATCACAAATTTAGAACATCTTTTATATGTTTTGTGATTTTTGTGTTTTTTTAAGTATACCATAATATGTAGCATTTATAGACAATTACAATATTGATCTATTAACCTTGTTTCAATAATAGTTTTTAAAGTTTGAGGAACTAAATAATCATGACTTGAATACAATTAGTAATATGAAAAATTAGATGAGTTGTCATAAAGTGTAGTTCAAGTGTCTTTTATTGGTCAACAATTATGACTCATTAACCTCATTATATATAAATGAGCTAATAAATATTTATCGGATGGTTTTAATTAAAGATTAATGTACACATTTATCTCATTTGGTAGCTCCAATATGATATCAATTATTTTTCTTTGTTGTGATCCGAATGATATAAATGATAAATTAAACATTTGTTGTTTTAATTTGATGAAGTTCAGATATAACCTAAAGTTCATTCTTTAAAATCACTTAAATAAATTATAATTTTAATAGTATATTGTTATGTTATGTATAAAATTCCATTTGAATTAATTGTCTATTTTAATGATCCTTTTGGTCAACTATATATTGTTTGACAATTGAAACAATAAAGAACGAGTCTAATACAGTTTGTCTATGCCAATTGTTATTATTCTTTTATTTCAATCCTTATAATACATTTTTATTAGTGTTATCAATTTTAAGCTTCAAAGATTATACTATTTTGTAAGTTTTCTCACTTTTGGATATGTTCATGGTTGTGCCATTGGTGAGTAAATGTTGACGATTGTGGCTAGTCTGAGTTATTATGAATAATTTCCTCGACTATAGGTAATATATATTGTTTATTTATATTTAAAAGATGATGTAATAATATAGTGAGTATTTGTATTCAAAAATGAAGTAATAACTAGTCACACCTGCCCCACATACTTCCATATTGCAAAAAATCTACACAATGTCAAACAATAGAAAGTCGTGTGGTAATGACTTGATAAATTAACATAAAATGTTTGTAAAAATTAAGCTACTATAGTTTTCTATAAGACTCGCGATCTTAGATATGAACATTTATTTTGTCATATAACAATGTTTGAAGCTTTACTTTGGGTTAGACTATATGACATCTGGTTAACAATATTGTGATATAGACTATTTCATTGTTGGAGGAGTTTTTTACTAGGGAGCGTTGAACATTGTGAGACTTCTTATTTTTTGAGCAACGCCTTTGTGAGAGACACACCATATATTCACCAAAAACCTTAAGGTGATAGGTGTGTGGGTTCTCTCACCTATAAAATGCTAAAGTCTTCACATTTCCAACCAATGTGGGACTATTATCCATACTACTCACACTTGATACATTCTCAACACCCCCCCTCCCCCTCAAGTGTGAGTCTACAATGCCCCCCTCAAGTGAAATCTCTTCTTACTTTCATAAACTCTTGTACTACATTGACCATTTCTTATTCACCACACTGGCGTCGTTGACACTCTTCAACGAAATCTTTCTTATTCACCACACTGATGTCGTTTGACTTTCGACACAAGTAAGTCGGTCTCTTTCTCGAACCAAAGGCTCATGATATCATTTGTTGGGAGAGTTTTTTTACTAAGGATCATTGAACATTGTGGACTTCTTTTCTAGAGCAACACCTTTGTGAGAGACACACCACATATTCACCCAAAACCTTAAGGTGATGTGTGAGTGAGTTCTCTCACTTATTAATGCTCAAGTCTCCATATTTCCAACCAATGTGGGACTGTTATCCATACTACTCACACTTGATATATTCTTAGCACTCCACCTCAAGTGTGGGTCTACAATGCTCCCCCTCAAGTGGAAGCTCTTCTTACTTCCACAAACTCTTGTACAACACTGAATGTTTCTTATTCACCATTCTGGCGTCGTTGACACTCTTCAACGATATGTTTCTTACTCACCACCCTTGTGGCACCATTGAATTTTGATACAAGTAAGTTGATCCATTTCTTGAACCATGCTCTGATACCATTTGTTGGGGGAGTTTTTCACTAAGGAACATTGAATATTGTGAGACTTCTTCTTTTTGGAGTAACACCTTTGTGAGAGACATACCACATATTCACCCAAAACCTTAAGGTGATAGGTGGGTGAGTTCTCTCACTTATAAATGCTCAAGTCTCCATATTTCCAACCAATGTGAGACTATTATCCATACTGCTTACACTTGATACATTATCAACATTCATGTGGTGGGTGATAAATTTTTATTGTTAATTTTTTGTTTTGTTTTTTTAGTGGAAGTACTAGAGTTATTGCATTTGATGGACAATCATTATTGGTGACATTGAAACACAAATTATGAGTAATTTCTAGCAATTTTTATTTTGTAAAGAATCCCCACATGGATAGATCATATGAATCACTATGATATTCTCCATTAAAATCTTAATTTAAAAATATAATTAATGTATCTTAATGTTTACTTTGTTTATATTTGAAATTTTTTATTATATTTTTCTTCATGGAATAGTAGGATGAAAAATATGATAAGAAAAAGTAATTGCATTTCTATTTTTCTTTCATCATTATTCCTATATGAACCCATGCCCAATCCATTTAAAATTGGGTTACCCGGGTTCCAAGAGACAAGGTAGATTATGATATGGACACGCTCTAGAGGCACATGGGATCTTACTTGGACATTTTTTTAGCAATCATCTGATAGGAAAGTCCATAGAATCTTAAGACATTTCTCCCATCAAGATACCATTTCCAAAGAAGGTTCTAGGATCTCGAGGACCAAAACTATAACTATAAAGTCCAAAGAAGGACTCATACATATGTACACACTATTCTAAAATTCTAAGACTCACACTTATGATTGCCATTAACTTAATCATCAGAGTGTTTGTAGGTAAACCCATTCATTAGGCATATTATGAAGATTAACACACTAAAGATTATTAGCAAAATCATCACCATCAACATCAATTGAAGAAAAAAAACATCTTATCAGATTAACTGACACTTTCAGCGAGAATCGTTCTCCATTATTTTTGCTTCATTTCCCTCTTAATGATGAACTCCAAACACATGCAAACCAAATAATCTATCTCAATGCAAGGCATAAATGAAAGTACCTCATTAAGGATGTTCAAATTAAATTAGAAAGTATCCAAAAGTTGAACCACCGTGTGATACGACCAAGTTGAAGCGGTTAGCGAAAATTGGTGGTTGTGCCAAGAAAGTTAGCCCTCTCTAGCAGAGTATCCAATCAGTGTGACAACTTCCTTGACACTTTGAGCACCTTGGGGCGACTATACATGTATTGGGAAAGTTTACCCATTAATGTTCATGTGAGGGACGAGTAGACAAAGCGTAACCATTAAGGTGATGTGTGAACCAAGCACGTGAAATGATGAGTTTTATCCTATCACTGTCATATCATATTCTTATATAACTTCTTATCTTATTCTGTCTATAATATCATCCGTGTAACACCAAAGGCCGAAGAGGGTGGAAAGTGGATGTAACACCCGAGGCCGAAGGGGGCGGAATAATGATCGTCGAATTCACATCGGAATAAGAAGGATTATAAGGTTGTGCAGGTATGTGACTGCATGGTTGAAGTAATACTTATATGGTTTGATTGGTACTACATATACCAACAAGATGTATATTTTTGGTAGCCTAATGAATAAGAACTCCATAGTTAATGAGGCTTGACTTGATGTAGTATTTGAATGGGTGACCTTCTGGGAAGTTTCCCGAAAATCGTGTGAGTGAGGACAAAACATGATGAAAAGACTCGTGTTGGTTTGTGGGATCAATCGGTAATCATGAGGGCAGTATGAGGTGTTACAAATGGTATCAGAGCCAGACCTCTCCCAGTACGATGTGGTCCGGGGACGAACCAAGCGGAAGCTGGTGGGCATGTAACACCCGATGCCGAAGAGGGAGAATAATGGATGTAACACCCGAGGCCGAAGAGGGTAGAAGAGTGGTCATCGAATTTACATCAGAATGAGATGGATGCTGAGGCTGTGTAAATAGGGAATTACATGGTTGAAGAAAGACTTATAAGGATTGATTGATGCTACATATACCAACAATACATCTTTTTTTTGGTAGCCTAACAAATAAGAATTTCATAGTTAAAGAGGTTTGACTTGGAGTAGTATTTGGATGTGTGACCTTTTAGGAAGTTTTCTGGAAAACGTGTGAGTAAGAACAAAGCATGCTGAAAAGCCCCGTGTTGGTTTGTGGGGTCAGTTGGTAATCCTGAAGGCAGTATGAGACGTTATAATGCGCACCAAATTGATATTTAATATCAATATCAATATAATTTTTTCGGTGGTATAAACTAGGCTTCTTTTGTGCATAACTATAGAGACTGGTGTGAAGAACTTCCACGGGCGATAAATCTTTTCTTAATGAGATTATTATCGTAACATTCCTAGAGTTTAGTTATAACCTAAGACCCCTTATTAAACTACAAGAAATCATTGTGATCTCATCCAAGTATTATTAGATATATCAATAGAGATAATTGACGAGGAGTCTATAAATTCAGTTTTAGTTACATCTCAAATTTACTTAGTGTTCAGTTAAATATATAAATACTTAAGGAGATTGATTGGGTTTTTAGTGGGTTGAGTTGGAATATTAATCAGTATTTTTGCTACTACGAAAAATCCAAGGATAATAATTGCACATTTCAATTTTGATGGAGACAAAATCAATCGTAACTATATGAAGTTGATTTTGATATGTCTTGCCTTTTTATTTTTATTATTTTTATATCATTGTTAGGTAGTTTGTTGTGAGAACATTTTAAATGTTTATTATCCTGTAAGTATTTATTTGAGTACATGTTCATCAATAGACCTAAACTCTGATAAAAATAGAGGGTTGTGTTAGGTAGTCAACAACTAACATAAAACATTGATGAACTCTATGACATGGATCAAATACATAATAATGTGAATACTAGGTAATTCCCTATAAGCAATATGTTATATGGCTCAAGTACAATATCAAATGAGCAAGGTTTGTTGTATCGCCGCCTAGACGCAGTGAAAAATAAGAAAACATTTCTCACATTTTCATGAATGGTAGTGGGTAAAATAAGTTAGTTCATGAGAATATGTTTTATTTTATAACATGGAATATCGACACGCTTACATGAAAATCAATGAAATAATAGATACTATGGTTAGTAAGAAGATCAGTTATATGTCCCAACAAGAAACTAAATGGACATATGAAAAAGTTGCAGAATTACTGGAATAATGATATTGTGGATGTAGAAATGGTAGGAGATCAGGTCATAATTCTGAAATTTATAGTAGTAAAAAACACCTTGAATGTTATTAGTTCCTACGTGCATCAATTTGGATCACTAAAACATCTTAAAGTAAAGTTTTAGGGAAAGTAATAATATTTTTTTCAAGAGAATTGGATCAAGTGAAGTGGGTTAAAGATAAATAAGGAAAAATGTTGGTTCAAGAAAACAATATAAAGGATAAATAGAATAAATATTTATACTATTTATTTAAATAAGATATGATATCTCACCAAACTCTAACATGCTAGACATTAAAAAAAAGAGTCAAAATTATAACTAGTATTGACGGATTAAAAAGTACAAGGTGAAATAAGCATTAAAAATGACGAGTAATAAAAAGGCAGTTGAGCTAGACGACATACCTATTGGAGTGTGGAAAAGTCTTTGAGATAGAGGTATTGAGTGACCCATCAAATTTTTTAACGAAATAATAAGGGCAAAATAAATTTCGGATAAATAGAGAAGAAAAACTTCAATTTTGATCTATAAGAACAAGGGGAATATGCAAATTTGTGAAAATTACAAATGGATTAAATTCACGAGTCATACCATAAAGTTATTGTTAATAGTAATTGAACTAAGAATAAGAAAAAAGACTCAAGTTACTATGGTAATCAATTTAATTTTATGTCTGAAATGTCGATTATGAAAGCGATTTATCTACTTCGACGAATGATGAAGGAATATTAAATTGATCAACAATACTTGCACTTAGTTTTCATTGACTTGGGAAGGTGTATGATATGCTATATATAGAGAGAGTTTTTATGAAAACTCATGGACAATAAAAATGTTAGAATTACTTATGTTCGAGCTATCCAATATATGTATGATTTGGTCTTAATTAGTGTGAGGACACAGAGCGGAGAGACATGTGATTTTTCCATAACTCTAGGTCACACCAAAGTTCAAATGATATGGTCTTTACATTTGTACTTTAGTTTTGAATGTACTTACATAACACATCCAAGAGTTAGAATTGAGATGCAAGATTATTGTAGATGATATCAATATACTTAGAGAATTGAGGTAGAGTTTAAATGAGAAGTTGGAAACTTGAGAAAAAGCCTTATGAGTGTATGACTTTTTCTTAAGTAGAAGTAAGACAGACTATATAGAATATAAATTTAGAACAATGAGAAGTGTTTCTAACATGAAAGTGAAAGTTGAAGATCATATCATACCATGAATTGCAGAATTTAAATATCTAGGACCCATATTACAAATAATGGAGAAATAAAATGAGATGTAAGCTATTGAATTCAAGTCGGATGGTTGAAATGGAGGAGAACCTCAAAATTTTTATATGACATGATCGTACTGCTCAAATTGAAGGAGAAATTTTATCAGACAACTAGAAAATCAACGATGTTGTACGAGGTGAAATATTTAGAGGTAAAGAACCAACACAGAAACAAATTAAGTGTAACAAAGATAAGAATGTTTCGTTGGACATGTAGGAGTACTAGGCAAGATAAAATTAAAAATGACAATATTAGAAAGAATGTTAAGATGACAGCCATAATAAAAAAAAATTGTGAAAATTAAGCTTAGGTAGCTTGAACATAAGAGAGAAAATATGTGAATTAAGAATAATGAATCAAATAAAGGATAATCAAACAACTAAAGGTAGAAGAAAGAAGATTTCAAAATACTATAAAATAAACTATTAAAATATATTGAGATTAACAAGGTGGATAGAAACATAAATCTTGATAAACATTATCACATAGTTTGATTAATTTGATCAATATAAAATTAGACAAACCATTAAATAAATTTTGGTACAAATTGGTCACTAAACAACTATTAAATAAAAAACTAAAATGTCAAACAATAACTTAATTATCGTTAGCTTAAACAATAATTTGTAACTTTGAATTTCAATTTATTTTTTCAAAAAGATAAATGTATAAGTATTAATTATATCACTTTAAATTTATTTATAATCGATTCATTTTTCTTTTCAACTTAACCTTTGAATTTAATTACTTAAAAACATATTATTTACAAGCAGGCATCAGACCACACGACTAATATCTTAGACCGCACCACTAATATCTTAGAGATGACAAAATTCAGTTCTCTTAAAAATAATATCCATAGATGTATATAATGAAATAACAGAAACTTTGTAAAATGTTTCTATGTATTGAATATTCTGCATAATTTACAATCACTATATAACTATACAAAGAGACAAATGGATTCTATTTTAGGAAGTAAATCATTCTAGACCTTGACAGATTAACTCTAAATCATTGTCACAATCTCTCACAATGAATGCTAACAGACAACTTATGACAACTTGAAAATAATACTACAGCTCATTACTCCCCCTCAAGTTGGAGATTGAGGATGATGAGATCCCAACTTGCCTGATAGTTCTCGAAATTGTTTTGTTCCCAAAGACTTTGTGAAAATGTATGCTTGTTGTGACTTAGTTGGTATGTGGACAATAACTATAATTCCCTTGACAAGAAATTCTCGAATGAAGTGACAATCAACTTCAATGTGTTTCGTTCTTTCGTGGAAAATCGGATTCGAAGCTAAATGAATAGCAACACGGTTGTCGCAATGTAGAACTGTAGGAGAATCACATTTTACTTGTAAGTGTGTAAGTAATCTTCGTAACCATATCACTTCACTTGTGGCGTGGCCATTGCTCTATACTCTACTTCACTCGAGGACCTTGATACGGTAGTTTGCTTCTTGGTTTTCCAAGAAATGGGAGATGTTCCTAACTTCATGACATAACCTGATATTGATCTCCTGGTTAGTGGACATGACGCATAATCTGAATCATAATATGCAACTGGTCTGAGGTCATTATCTCTTGGTATGATAATTCCTTGCCCCGGTGAAGACTTCAAGTACCTCAAAACATGCATGGCTGCGTCCCAGTGCCTCTGGTGAGGTTCCTGCATAAATTGACTCAGAAGATGGACATAATATGTTAATTCCAGCCTAGTGATTGTGAGATAAATGAGTCGTCCCACCAACCTACGGTACTGTGAAGAATTCTCATATAAAGGACTTGAATCCAATGCTAATTTATGATTTGGTTCAATTGGGATAGAAGAAGGTTTGCAAGCTAGCATCCCACATTCATTTAGAATGTCCAAGGCATATTTTCTTTGACAAATGAATAATCCGGAAGAACCACGAGCTAACTCTAGTCCAAGAAAATATCTCAACTCTCCCAAATCCTTCATGTGAAAACACTTACTGAGGTATTGCTTGAATTTTTCACATGACTTTGCATCATTCCCAGTCACAACCAGGTCATCAATATAAATTAATACAGCTATGAAAATTGAACCATGTGAATATGTAAACAAACTATGATCAGCTTCACATTCCTGGAAACCATACTTCCCTAATGCTTGGGATAATTTTGAGTACCAATTGCGTGAGGCTTGCCTAAGACCATATAGTGACTTTCTTAGGCGACACACCATCTCTTTATCGAAAACTTTGTAACCTGGAGGGATCTCCATATATACTCCCTCATCTAATTCTCCATGTAGGAACACATTACTCACATCCATTTGGTGAAGTATCCATCCTTTGGCTACCACAAGAGTAAGTAAACACCTCACAGTTGTCATTTTGGCAACTGGTGCAAAGGTTTCGTACAAGTCATCCCCTTCAACTTGTGTGTATCCTTTCGGCACGAGTCGCGCTTTGTATTTCTCAACTTCACCGGTTGATTTGTATTTAACCTTGTATACCCATCTACAACCCACTGCCTTCTTTCCTTTAGGGAGCCTTGATATTTCCCATGTTTTATTTTCTTCCAAGGCTTTAAGTTCTCGTGACATGGCTTCTCTCCATTCTTGTTTGTGAATGGCTTGCTTGTATGATTGAGGCTCTTCAATGCTTTCAACCGCAGCAAGATAAGCTTGATATTTTTGTGAAAACTCATCATAATTTACATAGTTTGATATAGGATAAATTATACCTGAAGAAGTTGACGACTTTGGCGATGTACATGTGTGGGTTTTCTCAGCTGAGTAGCAATAATAATCATCAAATCTTTTTGGTGGCTGTCTGTTCCTTGGCCCCATGTCTATGTTTGTCATGATTTCACTCTCCCCCTTATTCTGAGGCTCTTCTACTTCAATGATCACATCAGAATTTGTTTCAACTTGTTTTTCTCTTGGTTCATTAGAAATTATGATCTGGTCTTGCTGCCCATCGTTGCTAGACGTGATATCTTCTTCAACAGAACAAAAATCCAGAGCAAATGTTGGCGAAGTATTTTCTTCACTGCTGTCCTTTTCATGTGGTGCATACGGAAAAATTTCTTCATAGAACACCACATCTCTTGATACATAGATCTCTTGAGTCTTTAGGTTGTACACTGTCCAACCTTTTTGGCCTTTAGGATATCCCACGAATACACATTTTTCTACTCTTGAATCTAATTTATCTCGCTGCTTGTTTGAATTTTTCACATAACATAAGCATCCGAAAGTCTTAATGTGCTCATATGATGAAGGTTTTCCCAATAGCTTCTCATATGGGGTCAACCCATCATTAATCATGGTAGGGGTCCTATTAATGAGGTATGTTGCTGTCAAGACACACTTCCCCCAAAATGATATGGGTAAGTTAGCTTGGAATCTCAAAGCTCGTGCCATATTGAGTATATGCCTATGTTTTCTCTCTACCCTTGCATTTTGTTGAGGTGTTCCAACACATGAAGTTTCATGTAGGATTCCCTCTTGTTGTAAGATTCCTTGAAACGCATGATTGGTAAATTCTATCCCATTGTCACTCCGCAACCTCTTGATATTTACATTAAATTGTGTCTTTACCATGTTGATAAAATTTGTTAAAATTTTCAGAACTTCTATTTTTTCTTTTAACAAGTAAACCCATGTTCCACGTGAATAATCATCAACAATTGTAAGGAAGTAGTGACAACCACTATGAGAGCTAGTACGATATCTTCCCCACAAATCGCAATGTATAAGATCAAAAGGATTCTCAGCTTTATTATAACTAATATGAAAGGGAAGTCTACATTGCTTTGATCTATGACATATGTCACAACAGCGAAGTTTATTTGAACAGAAATTAATATTCACTAGCTGAGATATGCGTTGCATAACTTGAGGAGAGGGATGTCCCATGCGTGTGTGCCAAAGAACAGTGTTATCTTCACGATGTGCTGTGAAAGCAAACCCATGACCTTGTTGCTTCAACACATAAACCCCACCATGTACATCACCTAAGCCAATCTTCTTCTTCGTGGCAAAGTCCTGTATCATACAATAACTAGGATGATAAGTCACAAAGCAATTAAAATCATGAGTCAATTAACAAATTGAAATTAAATTGCAATCAAACTTAGGAACAAGTAAAACATTTTGTAAAGTAATGTCTTTTCTAAGATCAATGGTCCCCATCATTTCTACCAGCACTGTGTTCCCTGTAGGAATAGTGACATAGAAAGGTTTCTCAATCTTGGTTACCCATCTCATTAAGGATAAAAGAGGAGTCATGTGGTGTGATGCACCACTGTCCAAGACCCATTTTAGATCTTTACAAGATGTATTTTTACCAGATTCACAAAAATCATGCTTCACCACACGAGAACCATGGAATGCACGCCCCTGCACTATTTCTTCAGTCGCATGTGTATGATGAGCACTAGATTGTCCTCCACCATCTCTTGAGCGGTGTTGTGTCCTTCGTGTGTTCCAATTCTCTGGGTATCCTATAATCTCAAAACATCTTGCTTTAATGTGGCCAGTCTTGCCGCAGTGATCACACTTTGAGTTTGAACCATCTCTTCTCCTTTGTTCATTTTGTTTAGATGCATAAAAAGCAGATCCACTGGATTCTCTTCTAGTTGCAGTAATCTTTCCTTTTTCACCCATGATTCGAGCTTCTTCTCTGAGAACATGGTTGAAAACGCGTCGAAGCGAAGGCAAAGGTTCGATGTTCAGCATTGTCGCCTTAACATGTTCAAATCGCTCATTGTTAAGGCTTCCGAGAAAAAGATGTACTTGCTGATCTCCTTCTCTCTGCAGAATTTCTTTGGATGCACCACATGTGCATTCTGGAAGTGGTTGCAGCTCTCCTAGTTCATATAGGAGACCCTTAAATCTGGTATAATATTCTGTCACAGTCATGTCTGATTCATGCTCTATCAGACATAACATGTGCCACAATTGATGAATCCTCGGAGCATTTGTTTGAGCAAATCGCTCCTCCAGATCTTCCCAAATATCTCTCGCAGTTGATGCGTGCGAGATGCTGTCGTGCAAAACTGGATCTACAACATTGATGATCCATGCCATGACCATTGAATCAGCCTTCTCCCAATTGTAAAAGTCTGGACTGGTTTTTGCAGGTTTCTTGATTGATCCGTCAATGAAACCTAACTTGCTTTTCGCTCGTAATGCCGTCCTCATGGAGCGCGCTCAATTGCGGTGATTCTCGCCTTTGAGCGTTGTAGCTACGAGCGGCGTTCCTGGATTATCAGAGGGACCAAGGTAATATGGTGATGTGTTTGTGACAGCGGAAGTCGATTTTGTGTTGCTGGAGGTATCATTCTTCTGCACACTTTCATTATCTGAATCAGAACTTCGCTCTGATGCCATAATGAAATAACAAAAACTTTGTAAAATGTTTCTATGTATTGAATATTCTGCATAATTTACAATCATTATATAACTATACAAAGAGACAAATGAATTCTATTTTAGGAAATAAATCATTCTAGACCTTGACAAATTAATTCTAAATCATTGTCACAATCTGTCACAATGAATGCTAACAACCTGCTTATGACAGCTTGGCAATAATACTACAACTCATTAGTATAAGATACACCTGTGTTATGCATGATGATTTGAACTCTTTTAAAAGTTTCACAACCACTATAAAGTAAAAAGTGTCCAACATAAATGGTATAAAAACACCTAGGTTATTCGAACACGCTTGCTCATGTCTGCCCACTTTGCTTCACACAGTTTCAAAGTCTTTATGTTCTACGGTAAAACCTTATGTCCTAAATCCCGTAAATTGGAAAACTTCAGTCAAGTCCGTGCATACATGTTTTCTTCGTACACCAGAATGTTCATTGGCCTAAGTATCAATCCTCGCGTGGATCGCTCAAAAAACTCACAAATGTCCATTTCTTCAAAGACACTCTCGCTCGCTTAAATATATAAAAAGAACATATCTAATAAAATCATACTAGTATTTGAAGCATGAAAGCTCTTACAATGAAATGTGTGTTCCTAAAAAATATTCAAACACTTCTTACGAAATTCATGACAAATCTCATCTACGAAGAATAATAGAATCACGAAACAATATCTATAGATAACACCATATTCTATTAGTAACAAATGCTGACCTAACCTATCAATAAAAATTATTATACTGAAATCTTAAACATACATGATTTGCAAACACCTAAATATCAAATCTGTATTTTTGTCTTGTGATAATGTTAAACTTAACTTCTACACTCAAAACATTTTTACTAAAAAAAAAAAAAGAGTCAAAACATATTGGACTTTAAAAAGATGAATGACTTTTAATAAAACTTTTAAGTTAAAAGTTAGAATAATTTACACTCCCACTTAGATCATCAATCATCCATTAAAAAAAAAATCATTTTTTTAAAATTTAATTTGTGTAGATTCAATTTTTTAAAAATCAATCTATTTATTTCCAATGCTAGACCTTATCACATCAATCAAGTAAGGATATAGTTGTATCAATCAAAAATAAAATTAAGTGAAGATAGTAGTAATATAGATTCAAAGTGAAAAAAACATATAGTAGAGATAGTGATTAGTAATATTGACAATTTAATTTTACTATTATTTCTCACCAAGTCCTTGGTCGGCGCAATTTATATGAGAGCGGTTCTTCCCCCTAATACCCTCTCCAATACAAAATCATTACAGTCACCATTGCCGAGGAAGACTCCACCTCCGACAAACCTTCCCTCTATCTACTCACTGCTGCAACACACTTTGTATTCTGCTCTCTGTAAGTCTTCCTATCGGTTTTGCTCTCAACATTCAGCAACCAATTTCACTCACTACATGTAATTTACTCTTGCTCTTCAACTCACTGATTGATTGCCACAACAATGTTTGCTTAAGATTCTTGGAATTGTTATTTGTGTTTGGGAGTATTTATGCTGTGATTTTCGTTGAGATAGTTGGATTAGGTTTAAGATTGTTGATTATGTATCTGTTGATTGATGTTGTGTTCGGATTAGGATTGTGGTTGAAGCATGGTTTTTAAATTTATTGTGATTTGGAAGTGGGAAGTTATGGTTTATGTTAGGTGTTTTTGCATTGGGACATTGAAGTAGGGTTAAGGTTTTGTTGGAAAGCTAGGGTTGTGCTGAAAATATGGATGGGGAAGATATGATTTCTGGGGGTAATAATAAGAGGACTAAAGAGATGGAGGATGGTACTGATTCTGATGATAATGAGATGATATTTAAACTAAGGAAGCCGCACGGTGTGAAAAAGAAGGTTTGCTTGGCACCGGAGGAGATGTGTGGTAATGGAGGAGGCGAGAATGCTGACTCCATTGAGGAGCTTGTTGATGTAGCACAAACGGATTTGGGAAGTATGGAGGATACCCTAGCTTGCTTTAGGAAGAGATTGAAGGGTCCTAAGAGAGATCGGGATTCTAGTGATGCAGGAGGGAATGTGTCTAGTCTGAATGTGGTGGCGGAGTCTTCTGATGGGCCTTTGAATGTTTCTTGCCAGTATGAAGGTTTGGATGAAAGATCTTGGTTGAATAAGGACAATGTGTATGAGGGGAGGGGTTCTGATTTGGATATGGACATGAAAGTAGAGAGACCTAATGTGGATTTGGCACTGAAGGGAATCGAGGATGGTGACGTGTCTGAAGGTGATTTGGCTGTACAGGAGTCTAGAAATACTCCAAAAGATGAAAAAGGGGTTTGTGTTTTGCTTAATGTTGGTATGCAACACTCTTCTGAAGAAATAATGGGAGATTCTTTGCCAGAAATGTTACGAACAGCACAATCTAGTTTTGTTAGTAAGTCTTGTACTGCTGTCAGTTCAGAGCAGAAATGTGGCAGTGGGGGCCAGAATTTGAATGATGGGTTGAGTCCTGATTCCAGATGTGCCAGCAAAACTGCTGATGGTACTCGCGATTTAAACATTCCTGATGGGCCATTAGCTGATCCCTGTTTTCCAGCCAACGTCTGCTATGGAGATAGCCAGCCATTATCTTGTGTACGATCTGAAGGTATTTGTTCTCCTTCTGACCAAAAGACCGCACTACAAGAAATAATTTGCAATGATGGTTTAAAGAAGTGTTCTGTCGTATTGCATGATGTTGAAGAAATCACTGACACCATGTCTCTTCCTAAAATGGGGGAAAGGGTGTCTCCAATTATTGAGGGTGAGCTCAAGAAAAGATTGACTGACGACCAAGTAGAATTGTTTAATATTCCTTCAAAATGCAGTGATTTTACGTCCAAGGACAAAGAAAAGTTCTCCCCTTGTAACTACGAGCCATTGGCTAAATCATCCGAGAATGTGCTGTGTGAAAGTAATCATCAGGTTTCTGAAAAAGTATTACAGGGATCCTCAAGACATGGAGCTATGTCGTTCTTTGGATGCCAACCAGAATTAGATGTAGGTGTGTTTTCTGAAACTAAGTTTGTCTCTGGTAAAAGTTGCAGTGATCAGAATATTATAGATACAAAGGATGAAGTGCAAGATTTTGTTTCAGGTAATTTGCTGAAAAAAAATTCTGCTGTTTCCGGTGGTTGTTTACATCCTACGGTGTCTAATGAAACAAATAACTCTGAATTGGCTGTTCAGCCAAATCACCCAGAGATACCTTCAAAAACACAAATTATTCCAAAGGACTCTGATGCCTATATTCCAAAGTGCAGTTTGGTATTACATCCGACTCAACCTTCCAAGAATACATATGAAAATACTTCTCTTGCAAATGGTGATTGTTTTTATGCCAAGAAAGACTCTGAAGGTGCCTCCCCTCAGAGCTTAATTCCAGAAGACAATGAGAATTCTGCAGAAAATGATGTCTCTGTGTCTGAGGTAGCCAACTTTGATGATAAGACATCTGCTGTTATTCGCCGCAAGGCAAAAAAGCGTCGGCATGGAGACATGGCGTATGAAGGGGATGCTGATTGGGAGGTTTTGATAAACGACCAAGCTTTTCTTGAAAGCCAGGGTGTTGATGGTGAGCGCATTCTTAAACCAAGAGGGAAGCTTGAATCTTTTTTGAATGTTGTTGAAGAGTCTGAAAGTGATGCAGTAGCAGTATCAGCTGGATTGAAAGCCCATGAAGCTGGTCCAGTTGAGAAAATAAGATTTAAGGAAATCTTAAAGCGTAAAGGGGGTCTCCAGGAATATATAGATTGCAGGTCAGTAGATAAACTTTCAAACAGGTTTTTGCATTTGCTTACAATTGGTCTTTCTTAGTGTTCGGATAAGTTGCACTGCAATAGAAAGGTTACTTTCATCAGTATCAGTATTTTGGTTTTCATGGTGTCTTGTGCTTCAAATGCTCACAGCTGTTTTACATCCTTTTAGAATGTTGATTGAATGTGTTATTTGTTTCGGTTGCTTAAACATGAAATCAAGATATTAAACTGTTGACTGCACATTGAAATTAGCAATAATGACATGATCTATTATCATTTTGGTGCTTTTGTAAGATTGGAGTAGGTTCAATTTCTCCCAATTTATGGCTTACAATGCAATCTTATATAAATAGGTAAATGTTCTTCTACAGGACTACAAAACAATTTACGGCCATTGGCCAATCATTATGGTACAATACTAGATGTTCTGGACCAAGTTACTAGTATTTCTTTTTTGGCTTTCATATTAAGTTTATTTAATTATTCTTAATATATGATTTGCTACAAAAGAACTATTTTTCAGTGAACATGTCATTAGTAATTTCTCCTTTTTCAACGAGAAAACAAATTGTATTTTTCTCTAATCTACTATTTTCAATTGTGACAGTGAATCAAATTAGAATGTACTTATTCCTTTTTCTTCTGTAACTGGCCTCTTACAGATTCACTTCTATGATTGGGAATTTTTGTGTTGGTAGAAATAAATAATAGGGAAAAATGATAAGAAGTTGGTAGTTATTCATTGATGCTTGTTTGTTGATTCAAGTCCTTTTCACTATTTGGCCACTGTTTCTGAATTTTATATTCTCTGGTGATTCATTGCTGTGGGCGTGGGCAAGGTCCTTCCTCCTATATTTGCCTAGAAATTGAATGATTTAAGAGATGGTCACTTTTCTTAAATTTCAACTGAATTATTCTAGTCCTTCTTTTGATTGATTTTTAATTGATGATCAATTGTATATTTATATGGTATGATTATGAGTTCCTTACCTGTTGCGGTCATTTAATTGCAAATAGCATCTCTCTTTCTCTCTGTTGTTTCTTTTTTGAAAAAGTTTCTTTATCACTATCTTTTCACTTTCACATTTTAAGGATGTATTTCTGTGAGGGCTGTCTGTCATACATACTCTATTCAAATTCATGGGCTTCTATCCTTGGTTATTGTTTCTTATATTTCTATTCAGAAGTTCGTTAACACATTATTTGTTGCACAGTATCATCATTGCTATATTTTTGTTTGATTAGCTTTTAGCTCTGATTTATTCTTTTATTTGATGGGATTTAATTTTAGTTTCTTTTTGCTTCTTGCTCTCGATCAAAATTCTTTTAAATAAACAACCTTAAAAGCTTCAAGTGAGCATCTTTAGAAACGACTTAGTTTTGCTCTAAAATACTTATACTTCTTAAGCTAGGATATACTGGATTCAGCTTCTGCTTTATGTTTATTTTTAACAGAGATTTTTGCTAAAAAAATGGAAAGCCTTTTCTTATAAATTATACTTCTTTGTTTTTATTCAAAAAAATAAATTCTTCATCTTTTAATCTATATACTGCAGAAATCAGATACTAGCTCTTTGGGGCTGTGATATCACACGTATTTTGCTTCTTGCTGACTGTGGGGTTCATGATACTCCTTCTGAGGATGAACCTCCTCGCTCTTCTCTTATTAGGGATATCTACACATTTCTCGATCACTGTGTAAGTCTGTTCCTCATGTTATTCAGCCATCGATTGTCATTTTGTTTGCTCACTTAAATGTATACTTTTTCAGTTTTTTTGTCATTATTAACTTATAATAGCTTTCTTTTTGGGCAAAAACATACTGTGTCAACGTTGATATCATCGGAACTTTGTATCATATATTTTTCCAGGGTTATATAAATGTTGGAATTGCTTCTCTAAAAGACAATGTTGAAAGTAGTGCCAAGCATAATTATACACTTGTAGGAGAAAAAGGATATGAAGAAAGTTATACAGCTTCTGTTGCTGACTCTGAAGATGGAGTTTCTTTTATTGTTGGTCAGACGAAAAAACCAGATGCTTCTGGAGAAACTAAGTGCGATCGTATAGTAGGTAATGCAGACCTGGCCACTGAAGTTACAAAAGACAAGATGAATGTTAATATGGTGACAATGGATATATCAAACATGACACAGCATGAAGAAAGAAAGAGTGATGATTGCCAGGAAAAACATGGGCACGGGGATGTTTCTGAGCAAAGCAATGAGTCTACCTGTGTTAAATCTGTCTTGGGTGATCAGATGGGTGATATTCTGAACTCTGATTCAGAGGTTAGAAAGAGAGTGATTGTCATTGGAGCCGGTCCTGCTGGTCTAACTGCTGCACGCCACTTACAACGTCTGGGATTTCCTGTAACTGTACTTGAGGCAAGGAGTAGGATAGGGGGTCGAGTATTTACAGATCGCTCATCTCTTTCTGTCCCTGTGGATCTTGGTGCTAGTATAATCACTGGTGTTGAGGCTGATGTGGCTACTGAGAGAAGACCAGATCCTTCTGCGTTGGTTTGTGCTCAGTTGGGTCTTGAGTTGACCGTGCTAAACAGTGACTGTCCTCTATATGACATAGCGACGAGACAAAAAGTTCCTTTAGATATGGATGAAGCTCTGGAAGCTGAATACAATAGTCTTCTTGATGACATGGTGTTGCTTGTTGCCCAGAAGGGTGACCAGGCCATGCGAATGTCCCTTGAAGATGGCTTAGAATATGCCCTCAAGAGGCGTCGTTTAGAACGCTCTCGAAGAAGTAACAAACACAATAATTACTTAGATGGTTCATTTGGTTTGAAAAGAGGCATAATTCATGGCAAAGAAATGGAAGAGGTCTTGAGTCCTCTCGAAAGAAGGGTTATGGATTGGCACTTTGCTAACTTGGAGTATGGATGTGCTGCTCTGCTGAAGGAGGTTTCTCTTCCCTACTGGAATCAAGATGATGTGTATGGAGGATTTGGAGGAGCTCATTGTATGATTAAAGGGGGTTACAGCACTGTTGTCGAATCTTTAGGAGATGGGCTTGACATCCATTTGAACCATGCTGTAACAAATGTGGCTTATGGAAGCACAGAACCAGGCCCGGGCAATAAAGTCAAAGTTTCTACATCAAATGGCAATGAGTTCTTTGGAGATGCTGTTCTGATTACTGTTCCATTGGGCTGCTTGAAGGCTGAAAGTATAAAATTCTCTCCACCTTTACCCCCGTGGAAATATTCTTCTATTGAGCGTCTTGGATTTGGAGTTCTCAATAAAGTTGTCTTGGAATTTCCCAGTGTGTTTTGGGATGATGCTGTTGATTACTTTGGAGCAACAGCTGAGGAGACAAGCAGAAGAGGCCACTGCTTTATGTTCTGGAATGTCAGGAAGACAGTGGGGGCTCCGGTCCTCATAGCATTAGTGGTTGGGAAAGCGGCCATAGATGGTCAGAATTTAAGCTCTTCCGATCATGCCAACCATGCATTAATGGTTCTCCGAAAACTTTTTGGGGAGGCTTCAGTTCCTGACCCCGTTGCATATGTTGTGACTGATTGGGGTAGGGATCCTTTTAGCTATGGTGCTTACTCTTATGTTGCTATTGGAGCATCGGGAGAAGACTATGATATATTAGGGAGGCCAGTTGATAACTGTTTGTTTTTTGCTGGTGAAGCAACCTGCAAAGAGCACCCGGATACAGTTGGTGGTGCAATGATGAGTGGACTCCGAGAGGCTGTGCGCTTAATTGACTTATTTAGCACTGGAAATGATTATACGGCAGAGGTGGAGGCAGTGGAGGCTGCACTGAAACAGTCAGATACTGAAAGAGAAGAAGTTAGGGATATTATAAAGAGACTTGATGCAGCAGAGCTTTCTAACATATTGTACAAGAAGTCTTTGGATGGTGCTCGAATCTTAAGCCGGGAAACTTTACTAAGGGATTTGTTCCTAAATGCAAAAACCAATGCTGGGCGCTTGCATGTGGCCAAACAGTTGCTACGTCTTCCTGTTGAAAACTTGAAGTCCTTTGCTGGGAGTAAACGGGGGCTAAGCATTCTCAACTCATGGATACTGGTACTACTGTCTCATTGGATGTATTATTTTCAAATTTGTTCAACTTCTATTTATAGTGCCTTCCCTCTTTGCCATGAAAAAGTAAAACATCTTTATCTTTGGTGAGTTGATTTCTTAAATTGTGTTTGATATTTGATGTTTTAAACAGGACTCAATGGGGAAGGATGGCACCCAACTCTTGCGACACTGTGTGCGTCTTCTTGTGCTTGTTTCAACTGATTTACTTGCTGTGCGCTCATCAGGTATCTATGTTTATTATTTTGGGGATGTGTTTTGCATGAAAATGTGTATTATGTTTCAAAAAGTAATTTTAGTTTGACATCAACTTTGTTGGTGTCTTTCTTATGATCATCCATCACTGTGGGGTGATCAGCTAAGTAAAATTGTGAATTATCTAGTGATATATATGTTTATGTTCCAGTAAATTATTCTGTTCTGATGGGGTTATTGGTCTAAGGAAGAGTTGGGTAAATTACTTAATGAAGCACTTATTCTGTAAGCGCTTATTATATAAAGGCTTATATGTATAAATTGTTTATATAATCGAAGAGGGAATGAGGATAAACCCTGAGTCGGAAACTTATTAAACTAGGTTGAAAACACCTAATGGGTGTTTTGTTAAATAATCTATAAGACATTCTAAACACTTCACAATTACTATCTATCGTAAGATGATTCCGAATGAGCTCTTCCAAGGGACCATGTCTTATGAGAAAGAGTTTTTTATATGACAGTGGGAGGAACAATTATCAACCTTTAAATCATAATAGATAGTTCAGATTAAAAGGTTCATTTTAAATAACACACATGTCTCTCCTTGTATCCACTCATTAACCCATGCACTTTCCATAATAAAAAACATAGCCAATTTGAAGCAAATGCGGTCTGAACTAATGAGTGAATTTCAAAATCTTGAAGAATGGAACCTACTATCTGCAAACCAATTTACATTTACAATACAAGTAATAAATAAGAAGCATTATTTATGTTTAATCATCAATTGAAACCCTTAAAGATCTCAGTCCAACATTAATGGCGGTGAAGTCCGATGTCAGCATAAATGGCGATGGGTGTAAGGCATTGTTAGTGTGAATGGGTAGCAAGAAGGAGAGACACATGTGTTATTTAAAATGAGTGTTTTAATCTGAACCATATATTTTGATCTAAAGGTTAATAATTGTTCCTCGCTCTCACATAAGAAGCTCCTTTTTCACTAGATATACCCCTCTTCAAATGGCTTGTTAATATGTTATCCACAGTTTGCTCACTTTTTTGGCTTAACTTTTCAATTTTTGGTGTAGGCATTGGAAAAACAGTGAAGGAAAAAGTTTGTGTACATACTAGCCGTGATATTCGGGCTATAGCAAGCCAGTTGGTTAGTGTATGGCTTGAAGTCTTTCGCAAGGAAAAGGCATCTAGTGGAGGACGAAAGCTGTCAAGACAGGCAAATACTGTAGATATATCAAAGAGAAAATCAATTAACGATCCAGCATCAGGAAAACCACCTCTGAGTATGCATCATAATACTTTTGAGGATAAAGGAAGCATATTAACTCCTGCAACCAATTCAGCTTCCATTGCACATATGAAGAAATCACATGGCAAGCAAGGGAGTCAGCAAGCGGCAAATGACTTAAGGCGTGATGTCAGTTCTTCCAAGTCCCAAGGTTCGACAGGAAAAATAGACACTGAGATGAAGGATACCCACTGTGCTATGTCCGAGGAAGAAAAGGCTGCTATTGCTGCTGCAGAAGCTGCTCGTGCCAAAGCACTTGCTGCGGCTGAGGTTTGTTTCTCTGAAGCTTTAGTTCTAATCTAATAATCTGTTGGTATGTTTATGGCGCTTCTTTAAATCAATTAATACTTCAATAAACATGTACTAAAATACCATGTGCGTGTTAGAAACCGGTACCAAATTACAATTTAATTGTAGGAACAGACTTCATTGATGGTAGAATATGTTTACAGCAGAAACAGATTTACACACTAGAGAACACACAACTCACACATAAATTGTTGTATTGACATTTGTCAGTTTTTCTTTTAGTTCATACAGCTCACACATAAATTGTTGTATTGACATTTGTCAGTTTTTCTTTTAGTTTTTAAGAAGACCAAATTTTGAAATTTATATCAAATAGTACTTGTATCCATGCATTATAGTGCACGATCAACTGATTAAGAATCCAAAGATCATTAACTGTCTCTTGAGAGGTTGTATGTTTCCCCAAAAGATTCAGTAGTTTTTGTTCATTGCAGGCATATACTTCTACTGAAGTTAGGAGCAATACGCAACTCCAGCTTCCGAAGATACCCTCATTCCACAAATTTAAGAGTCGGGAGCAATATTCACAAAATGGTGAGAGTGATATTAGGAAAAAACGGTCTGGTGGTATCTTGTTGGGAAAGCAAGATTGTATTTCAGAGATTGATTCTAGAAATTGCAGAGTTAGGGACTGGTCTGTTGATTTCTCTGCTGCTTGTGTTAACCTTGATAATTCCAGAATGTCAGCTGATAACCTGTCACAACGGAGTCATTCAAATGAGATTGCAAGCCATTTGAATTTCAGAGAGCACTCGGGAGAAAGTGTTGCAGTGGACAGCAGTTTATACACCAAAGCTTGGATTGACTCAGCTGATGGTGAGGGAATAAAAGATTACCATGCCATAGAGAGGTGGCAATCTCAAGCAGCGGCAGCTGGTTCTGATTTTTCTAATCCAGCCATACATTTGAAACATGAAGAGGATTCAAATGCCTGTTCAAGGTTACCCAGCTGGAAGCATGATGGAGTGGCAAATGACAGCTCTATTTCACAGGTTACTGTGAATAAGGAGAATTCAAAAAGCCATTCTCATAATTCAAAAAGTCATTCTCGAGGAGCAGATCGTATCAAACAGGCGGTTGCGGATTATGTTGCATCTTTACTTATGCCTCTTTATAATGCAAAAACACTAGACAGGGATGCTTACAAGGCTATAATGAAGAAAAGTACAGCCAAGGTGATTTTTTCCCGTCAATTCTTTGCTTCTCCTTTCTAGAGTATGCCTTTGTCAACACTTTTGTCCATTTCTTATGTTACTGGGATTGAGTTTCAGGTCATGGAGCAATCCACAGATGCAGATAAAGCCATGACTGTTCACGAGTTTCTAGATTTCAAGCGGAAGAATAAGGTGCTTTGGCATTAATTATTGTAAATTTGTGCAAAAATCCTAATTTGGCATGATTATCTGCTTGCTTTTAACCATTAATTCTTTCCACTGTCACTGAGTTTGGGCTGGATGCTTAACACATGCAGATTCGACCTTTTGTGGACAAATTGATCGAGAGACACATGGAAATGAAACCAGATGTGAAATCTTAAAGTTCTTGCGTTTCTCTGTTGAAGGGTTTCAGAAATCTATTTCTTCTTGCGATCTCAGCTCTCACAGTTTTGGTGGCCACATGCTTGCTCTCACTTGAGCACTTCAATCTTCCAATGTAGAGAAACTGATAGTCTATTTTGTTCAGCTCAAATGAAGTGAAATGCGACTTTCTCTCGGCACTCTTGCAGCTCAACAGAATACCAGAGTACTCTGCACACATGCTTTACTATTTAAAGTCAAAGCTCAATGCAAACACTAGTTGAGTCCTTTGGATGCCATGCTTCTGGAACTTTGTATATGACAATAGAATCCATTAATCCCCATCACCTTTTGTCAAGACTGTGCCCCCTAAAGGTTGAAAACCTAATACCCCATTTTTATAGAAGGGTTTTGTTTTTCATGGACAAAGACATGACTTGACCTTATGCATTCCTTCTATTTGTACAGCTTAGGATTGTTTTAGCGCTGACAAGTATACATATACATTTCACTGTGGCCTGTTAGAACAAAATATTGTTCGAATTTTGAGTCCAAAATGAATTACTAACTTTATTTCATTCTCCAGAATGGGGAAAAAGCTATGAGATATTTGATTAACCGTTGTATTTTTTGCTTGGTTCTGTTACGTTTGTTTTGTGTGTTCTTATGTAGTATGTCAAACGTGCTACGAAAAATCTAGAATAGTAGAATCGCCTCATCAACAGAGAGCAAGAAGTGATTTCAGCCATGAAGTAATTTCAGCTCTAATTACTTTTTAAAGGTTTGCAGCATGAGATGGCCTATGCGCCTTTTGAATCATGCCGTGTATAATCTAACATTCTCTTTGTGATTATGCTTTTGTCTTTTTCTGTTGTGATACCATTGCTTTTGTTTATTTTGCAGACTGTCTTCAGTACCAATAAAATGTGATCTTGGACTGAAAAAATGGTGCCACCTGGGAAACTAAATTCCACTGGTATCTTTATGGGGGTGAGTATGTTTTTGTCCTCGAAAGCATTATTTTTTTACTCAACCATTAAGTCAAAGCTGCTAATCGGCACCATAATTTGTTTTTTTATTGGAGTAATTTGATATTTATTGGCTGCATATTGCTGGAAAAATCATTATGATGGCTGTCCAAATCAAAATTTTATTTACTAGGACAATGTCTTAGTTTAGCATAATCCTTATTGTTAAAAGTAAGATATTTGTCCCGATAATTCAACTCAAATGATAGTTGCATGGACACATGATTGATAGTTCAACTCAAATGATAGTTGCATGGACACATGATTGATAGTTCAACTCAAATGATAGTTGCATGGATACATGATTGATAGTTCAACTCAAATGATAGTTGCATGGACACATGATTGCAGAGAGTTCAAATCCGTGATCAATGCAATTGCAAGAGTTTGAATATGCAAGAGTTCAAATCCGCGAGCAATTGCGAAGAGTTTGAATATGTGACTTCTCAATTATTCATTTTTAAAGAGTCAAATTGTATCCACTAAACTAGAAGGTTAAGAAAAAGATGATTTAAATTTTGACTACTATCACTTGAATTGTCAATAAAATGATAAAAAGTTAACTTTGACACTTTAAAGATATTGCAGAGTTTGATTTCTCCTGGGGAATGGGGAACGACGGTTGTATAAGGAGTATTAGAGGAATTTGGATCCTTGAGAATGAGATTAAGCCACAGATAGAAAGGAAAGAGAGCGGAGGAGAGAAAATTGATGGAGGGGATCCAAAGTAATGATTGAGCTGTACAATTTCTATTTTTTTAATTTAATAAAAGACCTTCATAATTATTATTAAAAATTAATTATTTTTGAACTAATTAATGCTTTCACTTCTAATAAACTTTTCATTTAGTTTTAAAAATTCAACAAATTTAGTGCGGATAGTTGTGAGTTTCTATTTGTTAAGAGTTTTACATCAAATAATATATGTTTTTATGTTTTTAAGTAAGGACAATTTTATTTTACAAAATCATAATTTTATAGGGATGAAGAAATATGTTAAGAGTTTTGTTTCGAATAATATTTCATGAATATTCATGAGTTTAGAACATTAATTATATTATTATTATTATTAAATCAATTTTTTAAATTATCGTAAAAAAACATTTTTTCTATAATATCGATGAGGTTTATAATGGTATTTGGAGATTTGCTACTTTAAGTCTTCCCTATCCTTTCCTATTCCATTCCTTCTCATTTTTTTTTAATCTTAATTTATTTCAAAAAATATTCTAAATTTAATACCTTTAAAGCCACTTAAATTTAATCAGCTATAAATAACTAAAAGTATGAGACATATCATGTATCAGCAGTACATTACACTTCAGAATTTAAAATAGGGAAATCCTACTTGTGTATTCTACATTTTGAAAACTTAAAAATATCATTACCTATTTCATATTAAATAAAATAAGACTTAAAGATGCATTTTCATATGTTGTTATTTGTGTGTATCCGAAGATTTATCTCCGAAGTGTCTCTAAAGTTTTTTAGAGATATTATGTGCGTGTTAATGACAAGAGAAAATTATTTTGGATATGCATATTTGAAATCAGTATTTTAAAAATCGGACTGATCATCAAACTACTGAGGATACTGAGTCATTGATTCATTAGTCAGGAATTATTGGGTCACTGGTCGAATCAGATGACTAAATCGAAAAACTCGATTAAATAAATTGGTTTTTATGACAAAATTATATGGTTATTAAATCGGTTGAACCAAATGACTTGATCTCTAAAAAAAATTCCAAGACTTATAATTTTTTTAAAATATCATAATTTTAGAAATTCATTCTTTTAATTCAAATCAATTCCACAATAAATAAGTACAAAATACAGATCTAAATAAATTTTGAATAATGTCTAATTACAATATAAATTGAATAACAAAATAAGTGTATGTGTCTAACAAATTTAACATCAAAGAAAGAAAGTTGTTTCAAATAAGTTTTAAACGAGGTCTACTTATATTTTGATTTTATTTTTTTTTAATTATAAAAAACGACATCGTTTTGTTTGAGGAAAAAAACAAGCATTTAACCCGTCGATTTTTTAAAACCGCTGGTTCACCATTTTTTAATCGATTTTTGTCAGTTCTGGCCAGTTTTCATTAGTTCAATAGCTTATCTGATCCAACAATCAGATCATATCGGTGACCCCTTCGATTCTCGTTTCAACCGATTCGATTTGATTTTTAAAACATAGTCGAAAACCCCCCGAATCATTAGTGGGCAACGCCATTGCCCCAACATTGTGATTTTTTTTATGCCAAATTATATCAAAGTAAAATCAAGTTTATATTAAAGTTAAATGAAAGTAAAATGTCATACATTAATTCAAAAAGTCAAAGACCATACATAACATTTATCCAAAAATACAAAAAAAGAACAATACATTCAAACATAAATTATTGGGTATGTCTAACCCTCTACCTCCTCCTCCTCCGCCTGTACTATACGACACTCAGTAAGTAGACAATCATGCTCCCCGTGAGAGCCAATTGGGAAATGTCATTCTCAGTTTTGCCTCTATGCCGACAATATCCATCTCCACAACACGCTGGTAGACCACCGACACATCCTCGGTGTGGTCACCCCTAGCCTCAAGTACCTCTTGGTTAGCTGACCTAGGTGGTCTTTCAAGAGCTTTTGGTGTCATGATAGGGTGTGACACCCTATAGAACCATGTCATGTAGCCTTCAATATAGGCCCAATGTACATGAGCTAGTATCATGCGATACTTCTATGGTATTGAGTGACTCTTGAAATCATCAAATATTTCATCGAGATCTCTACGGTGGATGATAGGAGAGCATACTCATAAGGGGGTCTTGGAATAATATGTAGATAGTCAAACTGCTGCATCACTCGCTCAGGAAAATAAGGATACATAAGAGATGACTCGCATGTTAGCCATCCGGAGTATAGGATATGACGTCAAATGGAAGTGTCTCACGGTGACCCCCGTATGGGAAGAAGCAAATGCCATCTGTTACAAGACGTTCAAGATGCACTTTGAATGGCTCTACCACATTATTCCCCATGTACAAAATAAATGTGGTATCATGCAGCCAATCTTCGGTGTAGGCGAACACACTTTCAAGCTCGATGATGCAAGGAAAGTGGGAGATGACCCATCCCTGAAAAATTATTCATATAGAATATTAATAACAAGTGTAACAAATAAATTATGAAAAGGTATGTACAATAAATTACCGTAAGCAGCATGCAACTCCCTGTCATCTACTTTGTCTTTCAAAGACAATCCTCACCCAGCTTCGAGTACAAGTAGACCAAATAGGCGGGCCCTCAGTTGTACTCGTGAATCACAATCAAGTCGATGAAGTGCTGAAGGTAGACCGCATCGATATAGGTTGCACTTTTGTCTACAAACACGGACGTGTCAACCAAGAACAAGAGGTAACACCTCAATGCACAAGTCTGATGGTGCTCAACCTGCATATCACCTTCGACATCCATAACCCATAGTATATGAGTAGTGTGAAGTTGGCGTAAAAGCGTCCCAACTTTCGCTGTTGGCAAACACAATGGAGTTCTGAATAAGAACTTAGACGACAAGCCCTGTGTGTTACCCTTGATTCGGAGAGTGGACTCGATTAAATCCTTATTCATGCACAAGGCTTGAGCTATATCTGCGGAATCCAGGAAGTTATCCTCAATCATGTAGGGAGGTCGATCTTTAACCGGTAACTATAGTAGATGTGCGAATTCTTCTAGTGTGGGAGCTAGAAGGAAGTCCTGGAATGTGAAGCAGTGTAGCATGGGATCATAAAACTGTGCTAATGTGAACATCAACCCTGAATCTTCTTTGGTAGACAAAACTCCTAACAGGTTGCCATAGGCTTGTTTGAAGGCTACTCGGTAATCTTTAGTCAGGAACTCGCTGAGCTTTCTCAATTCATCGACCTTAGAGTCTCTCAATTTATACTGATAAGTTTTTCTTCGGTCGGTCTTATCCATGGCTGCACTGACAATAGCAACTGATACAGTAGATCCCTGAAAAATGCAAATGTAACATGTAATGGTTAATGTAATGATGTAATGATGTTATGCGGTACAATGACGGAAGGGTATCATATAATCAGAATTCTGGCATGCTCTGGATAAGTTCTATAATCTATTTGTTGCAAATTCAAAGGTTCGACGTGTACACGAGAACACGGGCATGAAGGATCTTGGTTTCCTGCAAGAAAAACCCATATTCCCCTCACAGGTATGTACTATCCTTAAAGGGTGGTCCTAAAAGGTCCCTAGAGTCAGCGACCCAATTTGAGATACCATTATCTTGGACGAATGACTCATCGAACAATGATGCTCCCAAAAGGATCTACTCTAGGTGTGACGTCTCGTGTCAACCATAATCGTGGAATAACTCCACGGAGGTCAAACACGATTCTAGTCACGTTACTATCCAGTGTGTGTACTCATCTCGGGTATAGAGCTTCTCTCTCACATGTCATCAATCCAACCCAAACAATAACATATACAGATATCCAGAATGCCAGAATGCAATAACAAAGTAAATAGCGAATAATGTAAAGAGAATAAGGCATAACGATAAGCACCTAAAAACTAGCGAGAAAATAACCTAAACTAGGCTCGACTCCTTTTAGCGACTAGGAAGTACTCCAAGTAGCGAAGTATCCCCAGTAGAGTCTCCAGCTGAAGCTAGCAAAAATATACCCGAACATATCGCACGCTCGAGCATACAACAGAGTCTCCATCGAACTTTATTTATTCCACAAGGAAAGGGAAAACATCGATAAAACCCGGGGGGAAAGAGATATGCTGGGTAAGGAAGTCGGTTATGCAAGGGGAATGTATTAGCACCCCAGACATCCATGGTACTCCATAGGAACCATTTTGATTGTTCTCGCTCGAATGAGTGTTATATCTAAGGATTACTCGCGAAAGAATGAGGAAAGGAAAAGAAATAGATAAAGTGCTCGGTGAGGATTGGGGCCCTCATGCCTACGTATCCTCATAGTGCAATGAGGAATTCAGAGCTTCGTAGTTCAAGGAACTAGAGGCAGGAGGTGAAAAAAATGTGATCAAAGTATGGTCTGAACCAAAGAATAGTGTTTTGAGCTCCAACAAGGGTGAAAAGATGAACCCAAGAGTAAGGTGGCTATTACCAATACGTGGACCAGCAGGCCACCACTATAGGGTAAAGCCAAAAAGGCGAAGAAATAGGTGTTTAGGCACAGTCCCAAACATCTCTTGGTTCACAAGGTGACGCAAGAAGGAACACAAAGAGGTAGTATGTTTTGGCTCAAAGAATACTGATATATCACATGGAGTGAATGAAGGTAGAATAATGACCTTCTCATGGAGATGAACGGAATGAAGGGACCGAAGTTACAGAAATTGAATATTTGGCGATAAGTGACTGAAGAAGTATTTTCTGAAATCGAAAGGTGAAAGTGTATTGGAATCCATAATAGAAATGGGATTTGTACCATAGAGGGAAACGACTTTGACCGATACGTGGACTAGTAAGACCGCCACTATAGGGTGTATAGCCAAAAAAGGAAGGAATTAAATGTTTGAGGTTGTAGCCCAAACAACTCTAGGTAGAAAGACGAATTATATTAGGTGTCCTAAAAGGATGTGTATGGAATCCCAAAGAAAGTGTATTTCGATGTCAAAGGAATAATATGTCACTGGGTGAACGATTTATGATCGAAGGTAGAAAATGGATAGTGAAAGATATGAACGGTGCCCTAAGGCGAAGGAGGAATAATTAGAAGTATGCTCGCCAAGGAATCGCATCCTCGTGCCTACGTATTCTCATTATGCAATGAGAAAGTCAGAGCAATCTTAGTTCGGAACCACGAGAATAGAAAGAGAGAGACGTTTGTCTAAGCAACGGGGGCTCACAAGACAAACACCAATTCAAGGAATGATTGCAGTACAAAGAATGGTATCACTTGCTGGGGAAACAAACAGTTCGAGATCCAATAAGAATAGTATCTTGGATCCAAGAAAGATGATAGTCTCTGAATCAAAGAGCAAGGTAGGCATTTACCAATACGTGGACTAGCAGGTCGCCACTATAAGGTAACGCCAAAAAGAAAGAATGAATTAAGTGGTTGAGGCTGTAGCCCAAACAACTCTCGATTGAGGAGATGGATTATCGTTAAGACATCCTAAAAGGATAGACAAGGAGTCCAAGGAGAAGATATGATTGATCTCAAATGATGATATAGATTGAATGAATGGAGAATGATTGATTGATAAATAGATAAGGTAGATTGATAAATAAGATAGCTCGCGAAGAATCTGAATTCTCCTGCCTACGTATCCTTATAGTGCAATAAGGAAATCAGAGCGCTTGTAGTTCAGCCCACTAGGGATGAAAACAAGGATGATTGGAGGCAAAAGAATGTGATTGAATGATTAAATTGAATAGAATGGAGAAATGAAATGAGAGACTTGACAGTCGATTGATAAGAATCACATGAGAGTCTAGGAATAAAGGCGAACACTTTGAATATTTGGGGCATACGCCCCATACACAAAGTCGCTCTAGACGAGGATAGGAGAGACTCCGTCTTATCATTCCCTATTACTTAAGACTTGAAGTGCATGATACTTCTCTTGACTGACAAGTTGCTGGCGAAGAATCTTCATTGTTGATCCTTGTGTTGATGTTGAGTTTGTGTGAAGAAGACTTGGTAGTTTGATCAATTCGTATTGCATTAAAGTCTATGAATAAGGGCGAACGCTTTGAATATTTGGGGCATACACCCTGTACGCAGAGTCGCTCTAGACGAGGATAGGAGAGACTCCATCTCATCATTCCTTACTACTTAAGGCTCGTTTCGTACAACTTGAATCGTGTTTACCAAGTGTTGACCTTTGATTTGTCTTGTATAATCTGTTGTTTGGTGTGACTGAGGATACCTTTATGTGAATATCTTGACTTGAGGCTTCGAGCTCCACAACTTAGAAGAAAAGTCTTATTAAGTGACCAAGGGTCTTTTGGTCACTCAAATTAGACTATGAGATTATACAAGTTCAAAAGATTTAATTGATCAAAATTGCTTTTGATCAATTTAAATCGTTGATCAATTTAAATCGGAGTGTTTGGAATGATTTGGGAACTAGATTAGCACCTAATCTAATGGTTAAAATTAATGACAAGCTAATCCTAAGGGTACATGCCATGGTTAGTCAAAAATTCGATTAAAATTCTATGTACAAATTCTAAGGGAACATGTTATGGTTAAGACTCTAAGTTAAATTCTATTCCTAAAGGAGCCTATGATTTTATGAGTGAAAATGTCCAAAAATGACCCCTAAAGGGTAAAATTGTCTTTTGTCAAATTTTATGGTTATTGAATCTAAAATTTAAATTATGAAAATTCTAATTAAACTCCTAATTGATCCAATTAACATAAATTCTAACAATTAACAAAACAAAAAAAAACAAATAAAATAGTGAGCCTTTGCAAAACAGAGGAGAGGGTGTGTAGGCCTGATTTGGATGTGCAGAAAAGCAGAAGGAAAAGCAGAGTCCAAATGCATGGGCTTCAGGTGCCAAAGCCCAATGCAAAACTATTCCTTTTTATCCAAGGGGTGCAGCAGAAAAAAATGGGGTAAGGCAGTACTGTATTGGGCTTGGAATGTGACAAGTCCAGTCAGAAAATAAGCCCAAAGGTTGGGAGATGTGTTGGGAAAAAACCAGAAGAATTTGAATGTACGTGTCTTTTTCCAAGATAGTTCAGATTGCCGATGCTGGAGCTCCACCGCAGACCACCACGCCGAAAATCGCTTCTGGCGGCGGTGACTACAGGAAATGAAAAGCGGAGACACCTCTATCATCGTCTCCACCTCCTGAACAAGGATCCACTCTCCAAATTATCCAACTTCTGTCCTAAATCTAGTAATGAGATCGAATCCTTAAGAACCCCTAAAAACTCCAATCTACAATACTCCTCCATGAACAAGATTCAGAGCTCCTTACGATAGGGGTTTGTAATAGCATGGTGTATTGTTCAACATAACAACCAAAATGTGAAAAAAATGGACCTACCTCCGAAGCTGGGAATTGCTCCGGAGAGTATTGATCGAAGAAGATGATGATGACGGAAAATCACTTGTACAAGAAGGTGAAGTATTGCCTTTATCTTCCTCTGGCTTGCTTGTTTTCTGAATCTTCTTCTTCACAAATACTGTAGTAAGAGAAGGTTTAACTCACTTTTCTTGAAGCCTCAATGTGAAGCTTCAATGGAGTTTTGGGAAAATTGAGCTTTGAGTGTGAGAGGGAGAGGGTTCAGAGAAAGGTTGCAGAGAATTGAAGATGATGAACGCAAAAGTGTAGCTAGAGAATAGTGAATGGTGAAGACTTCAAATGATGGTGAAGATGAGACTTTATAGGGATTAGGCTCAGGATTAATGAGGCTTGATTTAGGCTTGGGGTTAGTTAAAAGAGGTTTGGAGTTAGTTGAAATGAACTCAGTGAGTTTAGGTAGTTAACTCACTGAGTTGGAAGTTAGTTAATTAGTTAACTTAGTGGAAATGTGTTCAAGTGACTGTTTGTGACTGGTTATTGTAGGTGACAGTTTGAATGAGATTCAACTTTGATGTTGGTTTATGTGCAAGGTATAACCAATAGACTTGCAACTGTAGGTCAATAGTGGTTGTGTGATGTGATTTTGGTCTTGGTTATGATTGTGCAAGTTGAAGTGTTTGTGGATTTTACTGCACTTGTTTTGCTACAGGTTTGATGTGTTCACAAGGTGTTTGGTTGAAGCTTGATGAAGTACCGAACCTCAGAGTGTCGTCTAGTGCTCACGGCTCTCCCGGTGTGCATGTAGGTGTCTACTTGCCTTGGGTTGCAAGCCTCAATGATGGAGGATCATGTTTCAACCCAAAAATTCCCCTCTCACATCAATAATGCAAAAATCATACAAAACAACCTATGAGTCGACTCAAACAGGGAATGAGTCAACTCAATCAGTGATTTTCCCAGGGTTGAGTCGACCTAGGAGTCGACTTGTCCGGACCCACGACGAAATGATTGAAAGAAAAATTGGAAATGAGTCTACGCAAAGGACAGGTGAGTCGACTCAATCATGAATTTCCAACATTAAATCGACCGGTAGGTCGACCTGTTCCGACCCGAGGGAACCAAGTTCAAAGAGAGAAGGAGCATGAGTCGGCGCAAAGGGTGAGTGAGTCGACTCACTCAAGCTTCCCAGAATTGAGTCGGCCGGTGGGTCGACCTGTTCGGACCCGAAGGTTTTGCGCTGAGTCATGAGTCGACTCATAGGGCCAAAAACCTCAAAAATGAGTTTTTTTCAATGCAACACCTTTTTTGCACTTTTTTTGTATGTAGTGAATATTTTAGGGATAAAAATGAAATAAATTGTCCAATTGAATAAAAATGACTCGACTTAATACATGAACATGACCACAAACCAAACCTGAGATTTATAATTGACACACGAAGGCGAGAAACGGGAAACCTAGGGACCAAGCAATAGTGGCATGACGACGATCAGGTGAATGAATGAAAGTGGATGGAAGTTATGAGACCAATGACTTGGAATATGGCCAAAAGACTCGAGCACCAAACAGGACAAAATGGACGAACCAAGTACCGGATGCTGAGTGTGACACACTGAGATCACCTGAGATTAGAGTTTTTGAGGCCTCGGTGCCTTGGTGCAAGTCCAAACCAAGCATTTCCAGTTGTTGTACCAACAAATCAAAGCCCTGCAAGCCAAACACTTGAAATCCCTAGTAATGAATGATGTGTATGCATGAGTTAATAATGTATGCAATTGAACTCTGGTTAAATGGTTAGATGGAGATATGAATTAAGGGGGAGGGAAAAATTTGGGGTACAACACCAATGTATGAGCCTTCATTAGGGTTTTGATGGCCAAGACAAAGCCTATTGAAACTCCAAAGGATCCCATTATCATACCATTAAGAGCTAGGGTTTTGAAAGCCCCTGAGGATTGCCTAGGTAGTCCCTTGTTGAATCCCTACCTCCATCATTAAGAAATCAGGGTTTCACATCCCCCATGCTTTGATGAAAGTCCAAATCACACTTTTCAGGTCATCACACATGCAAACCCTAGCCCCACAAGCCAAGAAATTTGATTCTATGGAGATCCCCTAATGGAATTAATGATGCTTATGCATGAGTTGTTAATGTATGCAACTGGTCCCCAAGTCAAGTGGTTGGGTGGAAATATGAAAAAAATGGAGGAAAAATTTTGGGGTACAACAATGGTTATGGAGGATTGTGAAGGTTGTTAGAATTTTAGTTAGAGGTTTTGTTCTGCAGATTGAGGGGTGAGTTGAGGAAGATTGAAGAAGAAGTTCGTTACCGGTGGTGGTTATAGAAGATTGAAGAAGAGGTTAACTCGTTGCTCATTCTTTTATTTATATATCTCTGTTATGAATGAGTTTTTTTTTGCGTTTTGATGCTTCATGCCGCGTTTCGTTTTGTAATCTTCACTTGCGTTTATGCGTTTTGGAATTTCATTTGCATTTGGCTCAGCTTGATGCGTTTTGATCCTTTTGAGATGCGTTTATGTTGTCGGTTGGAAGTTGAGTTTTAGTCATGTTCAAATCACGTTTGCGTTTCGTTTCTCCGCGGCTTGCGTTTCCACACTTTGCAATCTCGTGACGTTGCCTTACGTTTTGGCTTGTTTCCATGTGCATATTACCGTGTATTTTTGGATGCAGTTGTTATGCTGCCAATGCTCAAGTTTGGACATGGTTTGGCTAGGTATTTAGAGGTTATGGAATGTAATGGAATGGTTCCATGAATTTGTAAATGTAATTGAATATGTATGTATGTAATCTTGGGATTGGAAATTGTATGAAATTGTTGTATGAAATGATGGTATTTTGAAATTAAAACTGAAATTGGAATGATATTTGAATGTTGTAATTTGGTTTGTATGGCTTAATGAACAAGATTTTAAATGATGAATGTTTGTAATGGAGAATGGCTTAAAAATAAATTAGACTAATGATTCATGTAGGGTATTTGGAATCTGAAGTATCCATTCACAAAAGGTCAATCAAAGATCAAGAGTCAAATATCGAAGATTGGATTAGGATGGAAAAAGGGATTGGATTGACTTTGGTCAAAGTTGACCAAAAAGTCAACTGTGGGTCAGTATTCATTTTTTTTTTATATTTCTCTCATGTAATGGCTACTTGTAATGGATTATGATGATGGAATTGCCATTTGAATGAACCTGGATTGCTATTTGAATTGATCTTGATTCTTGAACCTTGTATGGAATTTGAAATGGATATGACTTGAAATGGACATGATTAACTTGTAAATTGAATTGAATATGACTTAAAACCAAGTTGGACCACAACTTGTAATAGAATGGAATCAAGGCAAGGATTCATGAATGAACCACTGACTATACACCAAAGGACGTAGCCACGACTTAAATGATCAATGACAAACCAAATGACACAAACACATGATGCACATGTGGGAGCATGAGGCTTATGGGGTCAAAAGCAAGGGGAATCACATGCATGGACTATGCACAGGAGGTTGGAAGGAACTTTGGTCAAGCAAAAGGACCAAATGACATTGGAATGAGATGAAATTAGGGTTATGGGCCTATAGAAGGGTACAATACATGGTTAGGGTTTTTTCCTCAATAAGCCACATTTGACACACCAAGCATGGACATAAAACCCAAGCATCAAGAGCTATCTCCAAGTAGGGTTGGATTGATTGAGCCACCTCAAGTTGTTGAGAAACCCTAGTCTTCACTAGGTGCAAGCACAAAGCCATGAATCCAAGTCACTTGTCTCCTTGTGTTGAACCATGCTTATGCAGATGAAATGAATGCTTATGATGATATGCAAATGATTAAGATTAATGGCCTATATGAACATTGTGAAGGGTAGGGTGAATTTTGGGTTATGACAAAAAGAAATCAAAAATCTGATTTGGACCTATTTACACAAAATTGGGAATTTGTTGTCTCGCTTGGCGAGTAAGGGCTCGCCAATGAACATCACTTTAAATGCCTTTCACCTAGCACAAACTCAATAAACCATCATTAACAAATATCTACTTTCAACTGGTGAACTCATCCTCATCCGACGAACTCAAAATATCAGACCCTCGTCGAGCGACCAAGGAAAGATTTCCCCGTGGAATGTAATTCTTTTTGCTCGCTCCTGCCTCGCCAAAGCTCGCTTCCTGCTTACCAATTTACGTCGAGCGAACATGCCAGAATTTCCCCACATCTCAGCTTTGTTCCTTCTTCTTTGTTTTGTGTCTTTTCCTCTGATTTCTTGTAGGATTTCCTGCATAATATCACACACATCACAAATACCAAGAATAACTGCAATTTATATGATATTCGGTGGCAAACATAGGGAATTCAACGAACGAAAACACAAAATAAAATGAAAATTTCCAAGTTTTTATATGCAATTTATAGCCCAATATGGTACTCATTAAACTCTCCCCAACTTTGAACTTTGTTTGTCCTCAAACAAGAATTTTACTACCCTAAAGAAACAAGAGCAACTACCAAGATATCATTGTCAACAGGTTTTTAGAAAAGAAAACAAATGCATGGTTGAAATTGCAAAAGTACAAGCGAAGTGATGCTAACCACTATACTACAACGAAACCATGATCATGAAACAAATTCTAAGAACAAAACACATGTCAAAATTCTAATGCAACACAATGTCAAAAATGAATCACACCTAACACACAACTTCATCGATGGATGAAGAACAAACATGAGGGACTTAGCTCACACCCAATAATCTTGCCAACATCTAGATCAAATTATGCATTCATCTAAAAAATTAATATCGAAAGCATAAAACACAAATCACAAGGACTTCAAGGGTTGTAATGTGGCTCAGGTAATAAATAAAGAACATTTCTTAAGGTAATTAAAACAAAGATATTGCCTAATCATATTGTCGCACCTCGAAAAATGAGAACACGACCTAGCGAAGCGCAATCGCACGCTCGCGGGATGGACTGAAATGAGTCGCCGTCGAACTTTATTTATTCCCAAAGAGGGAAAGGGAATATATCAACAAAACTCCTAAAATAAAGGATAAGATAGGGTCATCGCAACCAATATATGGGTTCGGGAGTCGGTTACACAAAGGGAAGGTATTAACACCCCTCACGTCCATTGTACTCAACGGGAACCGTTTAGTTAGTTTCAATTTGAAAGTTAGCTTATGTTAGTTTACGATCTTCCGCTTATTTGGGATAGGGAAAGAGAGAGAAGAGAAATGTTTTTGAATTTTATTTATGTGTGAGGAAAGGAATTAAACCTAATTTTTTTATTAACGGGCCTGACAAGATTTCGCAATCCCGCTCCTACATATCTCCAGGTGCAATAGAGAATTCAAGGCTTACGTAGTTCTGGGTAGAAAATGTTTGTTTGTTTGTCGATTTTAGCAAAATCTATCTTGTATTAATCAACGAGAAACATTATTTGACCCAAAACAGATGAGGAGAGGACGTATACATCACATCGAATGGATTTACAAATCAACATTCAGAAAAACGTCACTTATCTCAACTTAACAATTTTGGATGAAGCATTGCCTTGCATCATCTTAAGACAAGATGTCTTTCGTTTTTGAAAAGGTTTTAAAGATTAATCGCACGGCGGCGAGAAAAGAGTTTGATGTATTGGATGTATTTTATAGATGAATGACGAATATTTGATGAGAACAAGACATAAGCCTCGGGATCAATCACTCGAGGTTCCACCGGAATTCTAGATTCCAATGGCCCTTTTTCATTCGAATTAATTGAGAAAATTATTTGATGGACAACGAACACTTGATAAGAATCAATTGTTGAAAGAGTTACGTCAGAATGCTTGATCCCAACGGCCTTTATTTTGTCCATGTTGAATTAAGTGTTTTAGGGACGAAAGAAAAGAATGAACGGTTAACCCAAAACACGAGGCTCGAGACCGATCCTTCAAGGGTTCCCACCGGAATGCTAGATTCCAATGGTCCTCTTCTTTCGTAGTTGTTTATGAAAAAGATTTGATTTTATGTTTGATTTAGAAAATGTTACTCGATGTTGAACGAGGTTTGATTCGTATTAGCTTGAAAATGATTTGTGTAATATTTGAGATTATTAAAACTATCTTGATATTGATCAAGATCTTATTTGTAAGAAGGCCCAAGAGTAAGCCACGGGACCAAAATAAACCAAACTCGTAAGCAACTGAAATTAGCTCTAAGCTAACTTAAAGTAGACTCGTGTATGAATCCCTCTATAAGAAGTCGAGCAACTGAATCTATGCGCCCAGACGATTTTTGGAAGTTAAATTGAATTTAAACTTCTGAAGTCGCAACGCAATGAAATAAAATTAAATACCAGCAACAACTAAATATATTATTATTACAACACTGTTACAATTTTTTACATCAACTCAAAGAAATCGAAAAAAAATAGAAACCTAAACACAACACGCACGCGTTATCCACGATGAGTCAGTATTGCTACAATATTGAAATATACCTAAAATAAAATAGAATATAAAAACAATATTAATACACCACACACACACACATATATATATATATATATATATATATATATATATATATATAAATATATATATATATATATATATATATATATATATATATATATATATATATATATATTTCTTTTGGTTCTTTTTTAAGTTATCTATAAAAAACTTGAATGTATAGATAAATTAAATAGGCAGATAGATACATATATGTGTAAAATTGAAATAGAAACAAACTAGTAGCATTTATAAATAAAAAAACCACAAGCTATGTACATATATAAAACTAAAATAGTATAATATATCATAACAAAAATTCAAACGGAAAGAAAACAATATACATATATGTACATTTAAAACTGAAAGAATATATATATATATATATATATATATATATATATATATATATTCTTTCTATATATATATATTCTTTCCGTATATATATATATATATATAGAAAGATATATATATATATATATATTATATATATATATATTATATATATATATATATATATATATATATATATATATATATATATAATATATATATATATATATACTAAAAAATATTGCCGAAAAATACAATGGCAAAACAATAAACCGTTATGAGGCGAAATCGATGAAGTTACGGTTGCCTGAAAGGTTAGAAAAGGAAAGGAGAAGGTAAAGAGAGACGGGTGAACAATAGCAGGAGGGAGGGAATGAAGGTTTTGCATGATTTGTCAAAACAATGTGAAGAAAGGTTGATTAAGCTGACATGTTTATTGATTTATTGTGAGAAATGAAAGGTTTGTGTGGAAGGCTTGTTTGACTATTGTTTTTAATATTAAAAAAATTCAGTGGAATACAAGTATTAACATGGGTGACTTTCTTTTCTTTTCTCTATGAACAATTGAAATGATGGCTTATCTATCATGAAAAGGTAGTATAAAAAAGGAGAGCGTCGCGTGTATCAGAAAAATGGATCCTCTCAACCAACACCATTACTTAGTGTATATATATATATATATATATATATATATATATATATATATATATATATATATATATATATATATATATATATATATATATATATATATATATATATATATGTCTTACTAGGGTTACTTTTTTTTAGAATACCAATAATACCCTTTAAGAATTAAAAATGAGTTAAAATGAATCAATCAAATAAAATATAACAAAAATAAAAATAAGTAAAATAAAATTGGAACGGAGTTATAACAAATCCTATTTATTTATTTAGAACATATTGATAAAATGCAAAATATAAATAAAAAAATTGAGCGTAAAAGTGCTCGAAAAATTAAATTGAATGCACTAAAATGATCAACGCGAAATAAACTTCTCAGAAGCATATGGGTTTTGATAAAATTTTGAAGTAAAAATTATTCGGTTAAAAAGCTTAGACAGATCTAAATGTGACCGAAAAAGTAGTCGAAAAATTAAAACGAACACGCCAGGTTAAACTACGTGAATCGTAGATTAATAAAATTGACGTCTGCAAGATCGATCTTGAAAATTTTCGTCCGCTAATTTTACATACATTTGAGTATCAGTTTGATCGGTCTTCCTGTAAATCCGAAAATTTATTATGGTTGACATTTCAGGCATTATGCAATAAGAAATGCATGTTATGATGTGCAGATGATGTGAAACTCATGATGAGTGTACCGATTTACTGAATGAGGGTCAAAATTGGGGTATGACAGCTGCCCCTATTTAAGTATCTTCGACCAGAGAATATGAAGAATGTTAATCTTTATATGATCGCGGTGGGAGATAGTTAAATACTAAAAAGACCCTAATTTTGTCCCTAAATGCAGAAGGTATGAAATGCTATAAATGCATGAAGGACTTTTTTTATATTTTGATTTGTTAGGGATATGATATGAGAGGAATCCTAATTGGATACTTTGTGATGGATGAAGAATGAAAAGTGGACATGTGGGGAATGATGGAGACATGTTGTAACGATGGTCCACAGGAAACAAAAATGAGGGTGAAAACCTATTGGGGATAACAATCCTGCTGGAGAAGACATTGAGGAATATGCAAAGAGATTTTATAAACAGGTTCATACATGACCTGAAAACACTAGAAGTGTTCAAAGAAAGTTTCTACGACAGGTTCATACATGACTTGATGACAACTTAAATATTTAAAGAAAGTTTCAACTACATGTTCAGACATGACCTGACGAGACTTGAATATTCAAATAATTTCATCAACACATTTATACATGACCTAGAAACATTGGAAAACATAAAGATAAATGTCCAACAATAGGTTCATACATAACCTCAACATTGGAACATTCAAAGAAAAGTTCCAACCACAAGTTCAGACATGACTTGATAACACTTGGGTAATTCAAAGAAAAGTTCCATTAACAGGTTCAAACATGACCTGACAACACTAGAAAACAAAAAGAAAGTTTTAGCAACAAATTCATACATGACCTGGCAATGTTGGGGAATATCAAAACATTCTAACAATAAGTTCAAACATGATCTGACATCATTGGAAAATTCAAAGTGTTTCAAACAAAAGGTTCAAACATGAGCTGACAATGCTAGAAAATCAAGGAAAATTTCAAGAGGTTCATACATGAACTCAACATTGGGATATTCAAAGAAAGTTTCACTCACAGGTTCAGACATGACCTAACAACACTTGGAAAAATAAAAGAGAGTTTTATCAACAGGTTCAGACATGACCTGACGGCACTTTAGAGTATATTTGTCAGTTCTGGAGATTTCTCATAAGAAAATCATCCAATCAGAGATTTTGGAGATTCATAACAGGGAAATTATCCAAGACAAGAATAAAGAAGATCATTCATACTGCAACAATGGGATTTTCTCATTAGAAAGTCATCCATAAAAAACATATGAGTCTTCTCATTAGAAGATCATCCATACAAAACATTCGAGCTTTCTCATTAGAAAGTCATCCACACAAAACATTGGAGCTTTCTCATTAGAAAGTCCTCCACACATAACATTGGAGCTTTCCCATTAGAAAGTCATTCATAAAAAAAACATTGACGATTCTTTCTGAAGAATTCAATCAAAACAAACATCATTGGAGTTTTTTCAACAAGAATAACATCCAACCTTCTGGGAATTCCTTAAAATGAAGAGTCACTCATGACTTTCTAGGAACCGTCAGGAAAAACAGAGTAATCAAACTCTCTGT
The DNA here is from genome assembly GCF_024323335.1 of Lathyrus oleraceus. Classification (NCBI taxonomy): domain Eukaryota; kingdom Viridiplantae; phylum Streptophyta; class Magnoliopsida; order Fabales; family Fabaceae; genus Lathyrus; species Lathyrus oleraceus. The sequence goes on from NC_066583.1 coordinate 36,089,638, forward strand.
ATGTACCAACAATTGGACTTGGGCCGTAAGCAATGGATCATAACCAGCTTCTAACGGATTGGTGACAGCTTCAACTAGACTTTAAATATTGTTTGCGACAGTCAAACTTCAGGTACCAATTACAATTGGATTTTCTAACTGAGTGCCAGTTATAACTGGACTTTTAAAGAAAGCCAAGAACAATTGGATTTTAAGAGTAAAGCGCCAGTTACTACTGGACTTTAAATAGATACCGATGACAATTAAATTTTGAAATGATACTAGTAATAACTAGATTTTTTTGAAGATAACGCCAGTAACAACCGAATTCCAGAGACCCCAATGATGATTGAGCTCTTGAAATGATACTAGTAAAAACTAGATTTTAAGGGTACCAAATAACAATTGGATTTCCGACAAGATATTAATGACAATTGAACTAGACATACCCATAACAATCAGATTGGAGATAACACCAGTGACAACTGAATTCTTCAGGATTCCCATTATGATTGGACTTTGGATGAAGTGCTAGTGACAATTGAACTTTGGGTCACAGGATAACGATCAACGACGAGACCAAATGGGCAACACAAATTAGTACAAAGTACATTTTGAACCATGCATGATTTGATTTTTGTTGTTGTTTATGCATGATATATGAATGCTCATGATATGTAATGATGACGATAGGCAAACTGGGAGTTTGTAGGGACTATTTATAGAGATTATGATTCCTTAACACCAATAACTCCAATCAGTACAAGTAATAGGCGTATCCAGAGGAAAAAATATTAAGATTGACAATTATAACTAGCCAAAGGGTCATCCTTCCATAGGATTAATAGGTTGTGCTCCATGGAGATTCTTGTTGGTGATCTAGGAGTGCTTCTGCAACCTTGAGACTTTGGGGAAAACAAATGATTTTCTCTTGGTTTTCACATATATCAAAGCATTTTTTTTGTTTTTCAATACGTTTTTAATTCTTTTCAAATTTCAAAATTTCATTATTAACAAATAAATGACACTTTGCATAACAAAGAAAAACATAGAAGAACACAATTAACAATGATTGATAGACAAAACTTGTATTTTATTCAAGAATGGTAGCACACAAATGACGTAGCTCCATGGAATGTTACAATTTTGAAAATGGCAATAAGGAAAGGTTTACGTTGAATTCAGTGACCACTACTATCCCTAATAGATATGATTCCTCAAAACCTTGCTTCTAAGGGGAGTAACTGGATTGATCTTCCACCTCAGATTCTTCTGTGTCGATCAGTAACATCTGATGCATTTTATGCCTTTTGCCCCTAATTTTTGCCTAGATCGCTCTTTCGGGTTTTCAATCCACCTGGACACTTTTTTTTTGCCTAAGTTGCCCTTTCAGGTTTTCAACTTAGCGAGCTATCATTTTTTATTTATCCCTAACTTTTGCCTGGATCGCCCTTTCGGGTTTTCGATCCACCGGGATACCCTTTTTTGCATAAGTCGTCCTTTCAGGTTTTTGACTTAGCAGGTTTTTATTAGGCATAGTATTTTTTAACTGCATCAGAGTTTACGGGGTGTGAGAGCTCTTCATCATCCATAGTTGTAAGAATCAAGGCAGCTCCGGAGAAGGCTTTCTTTACAACATATGTGCCTTCATAATTGGGAGTCCATTTCCCATGTGAGTCCTTATGTACTAGCAAGATATTCTTGAGCATGAGGTCTCCTTCTCTGAATTCCCTAACACGTACTTTCTTGTCAAAATCCCTCTTGAGTCTTTTCTGGTACAACTGTTCATGGCACAGAGAGGTCATTCGCTTCTCATCTATGAGGTTTAACTGATCAAATCTGTTTTGGATCCATTCTGCCTCTTCTAGCTTGGTCTCCATCAATATTCTCATTGAATTTATCTCCACTTCAATTGGGAGAACTACATCCATCCCATATACTAAAGAAAATGGAGTTGCCCTGTTGAAGTGCGAACGGAAGTCCGGTATCCATGCAGTGCGAAGGGTAACATTTCGTGCCAATCCTTGTAGGTTTTCACCATTTTTTGTAGGATCTTCTTGATGTTTTTATTAGCGGATTCAACAACGCCATTCATCTTTGGACGATATGGTGAAGAGTTATGGTGCTCAATCTTGAAGCTTTTGCATAACTCTTTCATTGTCTTATTGTTCAGATTCGTCCCATTGTCTGTAATGATTCGGCTTGGAAATCCATATCGGCAAATAATCTCCTTCTTGAGGAACCATGCGACCACTTGTTTTGTCACATTATCATAAGAGGCGGCCTCTACCAATTTGGTAAAGTAATCAATGGCAACCAGGATGAAGCGGTGACCATTGGAAGCTTTAGGCTCGATGGTTTCAATCATGTAGATGCCCCACATTGAGAACGACCAAGGTGATGTCAAAACATTTAGTAGGGTCGGAGGCACGTGTACCTAGTCAGCATAGATTTGACATTTATGACATTTTCTGGCATAATTGAAGCAATTGGATTCCATGGTCAACCAATAGTAACCAACTCTTAAAATTTTCTTGGCCATGGCATGCCCATTGACATGAGTTCCAAAGGATCCTTCATGAATCTCATTGATCAGCAGGCCCGCTTTGTGTCCTTCCATGGATCTGAGTAAAATCATGTCGTGGTTTCTCTTATATAACACACCATTGCTTAAGAAGAATTTGGATGCCAATTTCCTTAACATTTTCTTGTCAAGGGTTGTTGCATCTATTGGATATTCTTGGTTTTTCAAAAAGCATTTGATGTCGTGAAACCAAGGTTTACCATCGGCTTCCTCTTCAACCAACTGATAGTAGGCAGACTCAACTTTCCGCTCTATCTGAATGAGAGGGGCTTCATTATGGAATCTAACTTGGTATATTGAAGCCAACATAGCCAAAGCATCAGCTATTTGATTCTCAGTTCTCGGGATATGACGGAAAGTCATTTCGTCAAAGTATTTTATTAGTTCCATGATATAGGCACGATATGGGATCAACTTGGTATCATGGGTTTCCCATTCGCCTTTGACTTGGTATATCACCAAGGCCGAGTCTCCACATACTCTGAGGATTTTAATTCGGAGGTCATTTGTTGCTTCAATGCCTAGGATGCACGCCTCATATTCTGCTATATTGTTTGTGCAATCCAAACACAAACTTGTTGTGAAAGGAGTGTATCCACCATTCGTATTCAATAGAATAGCTCCTATGCGATGCCCCATGTAATTGGAGGAACCATCGAACATGAGATTCCACCGAGACCCGGGTTCAGGTCCTTCATCAAGTCCCGGGATTTCACAATCTTTTACTACCATAATGTCTTCATTAGGAAAGTCGAATTTCAACTAATGGTAGTCTTCAACAGGCTGGTGTGCCAGGTAATCAGACAACAAGCTTCCTTTAATGGATTTCTAGGATACATACTGGATATCATACTCAGACAACAACATCTGCCAACGGGCAAGTCTTCTAGTTAAAGCAGGTTTTTCAAAGATATACTTTATTAGATCCATTTTTGAGATCAACAAAGTAGTGTGACAAATCATGTACTGCCTTAGACGGCGAGCGACCCATGCTAAAGCACAACAAGTTTTCTCCAAGAGTGAACATCGGGTTTTACAATCAGTAAACTTCTTGCTCATATAGTAGATGTCATGTTCTTTTTGGCCGGTTTCATCATGTTGTCCCAGTATACATCCCATTGACTTTTCAAGCACAGTCAAATACATAAATAGTGGCTTCCCATGAACAGGTCGAATTAGAATATGGTTTTTTTGCAGGTATTGTCCGATCTTCTCAAAATCCCTTTAGCAGTCAGAGTTCCATTCAACTTCTTGATCTTTTCTAAGCAACTTGAATATAGGTTCACACGTAGCAGTCATATGAGATATAAACCTAGGGATATAATTCAAACATCGCAGGAATCCTCTGATTTCTTTCTCCGTACATGGAGCAGGCATTTCTTGTATTGCTCTAACCTTCTCTGGATCTACCTCAATTCCTTTTTGACTAACAATGAAACCAAGCATTTTTCCAGATCGGACACTGAAGGTGCATTTAGCAGGATTCAACCGTAGTTGTAATTTTCGGAGACGCTCAAATAGCTTTTGCAAGTGATCTATATGATCCTCTTCTCTTTGGGATTTCACGATCATATCATCGACATAAACCTCAATTTCCTTGTGCATCATATCATGGAAAAGAGTGACCATTGCTCTTTGGTATGTTTCCCCGACATTTTTGAGATCGAATGGCATTACCTTGTAGCAAAATGTTCCCCAAGGGGTGATGAATGTGGTCTTTTCCATGTCTTCTGGAGCCATCTTAATTTGATTATAACCCTAGAATCCATCCATGAAGGAGAAGACTGCAAACTTAACGGTGTTGTCTACCAAAGTGTCAATATGCGGCAAGGGAAAATCGTCCTTTGGACTAGCTTTGTTTAGATCCCTGTAATCAACACACATCCTAACTTTGCCATCCTTTTTGGGTACTGGCACGATATTAGCTACCCATTGAGGGTACTTCGCAACTGCTAGAAAACCGGCATCAAATTGGCGTTTCACCTCGTCACAAATCTTTAAAGCCATGTCGGGTCTTGATCTTCGGAGCTTCTTCTTCACCGGCGAGCAATAGGCTGTAGTGGCAACTTGTGGACAACAATATTAGTATCTAAACTTGGCATATCCTGGTATGACCATGCAAATACATCTACATATTCTTCTATCAAATTGATCAATCTGTCTTTGATGCTTTCCCCAAGTGTAGTCCCAAATTTGACCTCTTTCTTCTCTTCCTCAGTGCCAAGGTTGATTGTCTACACCGGTTCTTGATGCGGCTTAAGGGCCTTTGACTCGTGCTCGTGCAGCCTCGCCATTTCTTCAGGGAAATTACAATCTTCTTCACTATCCTCTTCCGCTTGGTAGATGGGGAACTCAAAGTTATATAAAGTAGTGGGGTCATCAAATTCAACTGGTTTATTGATTATTCTACATGTTTTTTAAATGATGGTTTTTTAGAAATGCGGAAATAAAATGCAAAAGAAATAAAAATATTTTTGTAGTTTTTGAAAGGATTTCCATTTTAAGGAAAGAAAAACAAATAAATGAATGATAAGAATTTGAACAAAATGCTCTTTATTTGTCATAATGATTTTGAAATTTAAAGTGGCCCTACAAATGATCTGTTAGCCTTGGGCAGAGCTAAGGATTTTGAAAAAAACAAAGGAAAACACAATTACTTTGACACAGGAAAAACTTCTGGAATCTCAAATGCCTCCGAATTTGTTAAGGTTTCTTCACACCGATATATCATATTTGATGCTTCTCCATCTTCAGTGTCATCTTCAATTGCACCAACTTGATCCCCATGAATAAAACATGTGCTTAGGAAGACTTCTTGAATGCTCCGTATGCAGTCCTTTGCAGGGACCAGGGATCCTTCCTTAGTAGAAGGCTTGTACCCCAAACTGAAACGATCCTTTTTCTTGCTGACATCGATGACTTGCCCCTAACCTGCAGGACCTCCACTTTCAACTGCTGACTTCACGCTCTTCAAAGAGGCGAACGACAAACTGTCTTTCTCAACATGATCCTTTACTTCCGCAAGTGTGGCATTGGCTATTTTAAGTGCTTGGAAAGAAGTCTCCAAGGCATCTTCATCAGCCTCGATATAGCGGAAAAAGGAGATTTGACTAATGATGAAGTCTTCTTCACCGGAGACAATGACGAGTTTGTTGTTGACGACAAAATTCATTTTCTAGTGCAAAGTAGAAGTTACTGCCCCATTAGCATGTATCCACGGACGTCCAAAAAGGTAGCTATAAGCGGGATTAATGTCCATGACTTGGAAATTGATGGGGGAATACATGCGGTCTGATTTGGATTGGTAGCTCTACCTCCCCAACTGCTATCCTCCGGGAACCGTCAAATGCTTTTACCACAAGCGCATTGGGTTTCATCTCCGAACCTTGGTAAGATAATTTAGCAAGTGCCCTTTTTGGTAGGACATTGAGGGACGATCCAGTGTCAACTAAGACCATGGCCAAAGCATCTTCTTGGCACTTTATGGATACATGCAAGGCACGATTGTGATTCTGTCCTTCCTTGGGTAGCTCCTCATTGCTGAAACTTAGAATGTTGCAAGCTGTGATATTAGCGACCACCCCATCGAATTGGCCAACCGTTATATCTTGAGTAACACGAGCTTGAGCAAGCACTTTTAGTAAAGCCTCCCTATTGTAGCGGGAAATTCATGATCATCAAGTTATTGACAAGCTAGAGATCAATTAACAAGAGTCACCATTACGCTTTTATTGTTTCCAAGGGAAAAAGGGAAAAAGTACGAACAAAACCCAAATAGTAAGAAGTTTTCAAATAAAAACTAATAAAAATCAGAGATCACAGGTAAGGGGGTTGGTTACACAGAGGGAAGGTGTTAGCACCCAAAGTGTCCTAGGTACTCTTAGGGAGCCCTTTTTGTGTGCATATGTATTTTTGTACAAAGTGATGTTTAAAAACAAATAGAATGGGGGGATGAGAAAAGAATTCATTAATTATATTTTTGTGTTTGACAAGACCTTCGGTCTTGTGCCTACGTACCAACATAAAAATGAGGGATCAAAACCTCGTAGTTCGTGCTATAAATTTCAAAATGAGTGTGTTGGTTTTTATCAAAATTTAAGTTTGAAAGGCACAAAGGCCTAAAATTGGTTTGAATGAGTTAGTTCTTTTTGTCTTTTTGAAAGTTTAAGTCAAGTATAGTTAAATTTATTTACAAGTTTGATTTAAGAAAAGAAGTTTGAAAAATGCAATGGCATAAGGCCAAAGTTTCTATATTTTTTTGCAAAAGTAGTCAAAGTTTAGAACAAAATAGTTCGCACAAAGAAGATTTTGAAAATGGAGGGAGAGATTTTGAAATTAAAGAAATGGGGAGAAGATGAAGAGGCTACCCTATGCACAAAATTTAAAAGTTAAAAGTTGAAAAGATCTGACCAAATGGGTAGCAATCCAATAGACAAGTATGTCAATAGAAACCCAGAATTCCCTTGAACTTTTAGATTCAAGCAACACACAAATACACAATTATATTCTCTTGAAGAGCAAGGCATCAAATAAAGATGGCCTCATCCAAACTTATCCACTTCATGATCTTCTTCAAAATAGCCCATGCAACAGATGAATTCCACAAGTCACAAGTTCAAAATAACAGTTTCACAATGGTCAAGTTGCAGATGAATCTTAGAGAGATCTTCAAAGATGTATCATATGAATTTTTAAATTGCAAGCACTTGGTTCTTCACAAATTGGAATTGGCCAAGTCCATTAGCTTAGGAAGGTTGCCTAGATTCTTAGTCCATTTGCTCAAGATCAAACCAACAACCCACTCAAAAGTTTTTTAGGGTTTTTGTTTTTATTATGTACATTAAATGGTCAAAGACCAAAACAAACAAGCAAAGTATACACAAACAAAACAATATCACACAATATGGTCCAAATGGACAAAGTGAAAATTACATTAACATAAACAATTAGAATGATATGTATAATGACAAATGGAATAAAGTGCTAAAAGTAAATTGCATTAAAGTAAAAGCTTGAGATTAAAAATTAATAGTTAGTAAGTTAGAAGTTAGTTTTGTTTTGCTTTTGATTTCAAGACATTCTTTGGAGAACACTCAACCCACTTGCCACAAGCATGGATCCTTGAACCAAAACATCTTCCAAAGGAAGGAAAGAAGGCCAAGTTTCCACACAATACCATGGAAGAAGGGAGACTTACAATCTCACAAACTAGAATGCTTATGCCTTTTATGTCACAAATTTAGCGCTATGTTAAGTAATCGTAATTGGACTTATGTAGAAGTCACAACTATTTGAGACCGGGCAATAAACTTTTGGTGTTAATGCATGTTAGATACATAGTATTATGAACTATGCTCATGAAACATACCACACACAAAAAATATGCAAAATGTGTGGCCTAATTGTAACACCTCAAAATTTTCCCTCCTCTCTTGGGACTAGCTTAACATCTTGCATATCATTTTTTAGGTCATTAGTCATTGCATCTTGGCATATCATGTGGCCACAACAAGCAAGTCATCCTCCTAAGTCTTGGTCAGAAGATAAGAGGTTGAGATTCAAGCTGAGGGTTTTCATTGGACTGATCACTAGCCATCTGGGGGTTGTGCATCAATTAGGGTTTCATGGTTCCTCAAAGAGGTTGAGCATCATCTTGGTTGAAGTGATACATCATCATCTTCATGGTCTTGTCATCACCAAAGGATTCACTATGCTTGATCAGATACCTTGGGATTAGGGTTTTGACCTCTGGTCAACCCTAATCATATGCAGTGTGCCAATCAGGGCTTGTCAAGGAGAAGAGGTCTTCAATGGATATGGGGATCATTTTATGGTTATATTGAGCTTATAGAAGCTAGGGTTTCATCATTGAGCCATTTCATCAGGAGTTTGAAGCTCAAGTTCATCAATGCATGGCCAATTCATCTATTAGTCAGAAAAAGTCAACCACAGGTCAACTGATGGATTTGGATGGGGGAGAGAGTTAGAGACACTTCATTCATGTCTAAACAAGTTTCATTTGACATTTCAAACATCAAGAATGAAGAAAATAAAGTCAGATGAAAACTTTCCAAAAATAGAAAGTGACTTGTAATTCAAAATTGCCAAAAATGGAAAGTTTTCTCCTTAAAATTACATGTCCAAAAATGCTTCAAATGAAATTTTGTTCAACATGAAATTTGAAGATCTTGCTCTCACCTTTCCAAAAAGTCCAAGAACATGAATTTCTCATTTGTGATTGGCAAGTTATGGATTGATCATTGTTCAAAAATGTTGAATTTCAAAGTTGCATAACTTTTGATTCACAAGGCCAAATGGAGTGAGGTTTTTTTGAGCAAAATTATTTTGATGTCCTCTATCCAAAGCAAGCATTTCATTTCATGAAAACGCATCATATAAAAAGTCCATTTTTCAAGTGAACCAATTTTGAAATTTGGAGGGAAAAAGTGCATTTTGAGATTTAGGCATGGTTTTCACATAATTCCACTGGCATCAGCTCACAAACATGTTTTAAAACTTGCTCAAACCAGAAATTGGCACTGTTACATTGCATTGCACATGTGTGGGTGAATTGACCAAATTGCTAAAATGCACCAAAACTAGATTTTCACTAATCACTTTGGTTTTGGCTAATTAGGATTAAAGAACATGATTAAGCCATGCTATATATTGCTAATCCTAACTGTTTTTCAGATTAACATTCATTGCAAACAGATCTAGATCCAAGAATTGCACAATTCTCTCAACTTTTCATCTTCATTTTTCTGCAAATTCTCCAAGAACATTGCATTGGATCTTCATTGCTCAAGCATACACAAGCCTTTTGGAAGTGAATTGAAGCCAGGGATCACCATTTTCGTGCTGTTTTCTCGGACTGTTACATTGAGCATCTTCAATGGCAAGTGTTGATTTGAGCTGCTTCAAGGACAATTGAGCCACGATCCATCATCCATTCATCTATTGGAGCTTGAAGGATCATCTGTTTCAACATTTCAAAGCCAGAAAACCGCGATTTCAGATCTGCTCTTCGATTAAGGTTGGATTTCGATGCTTATAATTCATGAAATTAGGTTATGCATTGGATAGATCTTTGATTCAGGAGTATGCTGCACTTCGTAGTTTTAATTTTCATTGAGAATTGAGTGAGATATGCTGCATTTAAGTTTGATGTTCAAATCTTCTCTTGCTCGATCTGGATTTGTTAGTGAGAATTAGAGGAAATCAATGTTAGATTAGCGATGTATGTTGCAAGACGAGTTCAATGATATATCATTTGTTAATTTATGTGCAACTTTGTTCTTGAGCCATGAATTTGTGAAGAACATGCTATGAACATTTGAAACTCGTTCCCAGAATCACTTTGATCCGTCGCCTGGCTGTTTCGCATGCTTTTTAGTGTTTGTCTCCCATGCGTCCACTCACGCCATGCCATGTGTACTAAATGAAACAGGGCGTTTTGTTTAGTGGCGCTCATTTCAAATAGCGCGCTGGTTCGATCCTCATGGATGAACCTTTTCCATATTGCCTTGGCATTTAATTCATTATGCTTCTCATATTCCACATGCCTTCTTCATGTCTTTTTTATTTTTTTCTCCACACTTAAAAATTCATATCTCCTAAACCATTAATCCAATTGAGGTGAGATTTTTTCCATGATAATCCTTGCCATGTCTAGTATTTTTTGATGATTTTTATGGAAATTGTGCACGTGTGGATCTCTGTTTTGGCTAGGGTTTATGTGAACATGTCATTTGTTACACCTTGTTTACCATTTTGATCATGAAATGATGATGCTTAATTGGAAATTCCTGAAATTTTGTATGCATGTTCTAGACACCTTAAGGAGCATTTTGGTATGTGGTTTGTGATTTTTGAGTTTCTGGATTGTGAGATATGTTGTGATCTTTAGAGGTGTGACAATTTGTGTCACACCATTTCATATCCAACTTCCTGATTTTTGTTGCCATGCCTATTGAATTTGAATTGATCTGAGTTTTTGCATGATGATGCTTGGGGATGTTAGGATGTCTTGTGAATTTTCCTGGAATTTTTGAATGCATTTCCTATTTGTTTGAGAATTTCTCCCCTGTTTGTCCAATTGTGAACCTTTTGTGAGTCATGATCTCAAATGTTTTGTGAAATTCTTGATATGTATTGGATGAACTTGAAATTTTGTGGAGTGATTTTAGACATATTGAAGTGTGCCATGGATTTGATTTGGTTCGTTTATCTTATGCCAATTCTGTTTTGTGCTTGCTTGAAGTTGATGCATGATTTAATGCCTTGTATGAGCTTGTTTGAGTATGCTTTGACTTGATGAATTTAATTGACCTGCTTCCCTTTATCCAAATGGCTTGAAATTTGGTGTGTAGGTCATGTTATGATTTCTGTTTAGCCAAGAATTTTTTGGGGATTTATTGAAATGTTTGTGAGTTGATTTGAATTGGATCTTTCTGTTTGGTTCTATGAGGTTCTAAATTGCATGATTTGTACTCTTTGCCTCATGAAATGATAATGGTTGATGATATGAAGATGAGACCACTTGGATTTGATTCTTATTTGATTGATCTTGATTTTTGATAAGTTTCATGTTCTGTTTTGACTTTTTGCTCTCATTTTGACCCTAGTCTTGTACTAGTGGTTTGTGCTCTCACATTTGAGCTTTGTTTCAGGTTAAAAGCACAATTGCTTATGCTTGATGATGCTTACCCAATTGGAGTTGGCTTATTGATTGTTTATGACTAACTTTGAGTTTGTTTTGTAGGTTTTGAAACTTGAGTTTGTGCCTTATGGCTTGCACCTTTATGCATTGATGCTTGTTATCTGTTTGTGATGTGGACTTGTAATTGTCTGTTTGACTTTTGTTTGTCTGGTATACTGATTATGTTAGATTGATTTCAGGTACCTTAGTTGCTATAGTTCATTTTGAACTTGTTTGGCTATTTCTTGGTTGCTTAACCAATTGAGGTAGAATTTCTTTTCTCCATGTAGTCTGGAAGACCTGGCCTGTTACTTGGCCAGACACCTGTCTGAAGTCCTCCTTAAGAGGCAATGCTTGTGATTGTTTATTTTTGTCCCCAAGCAGGAAAAGACCTTGAATAAGGCAATTGGCAGATACAAGAGATGTGCAATCCATCTCTTGCTATTCAGTCGAGTCATCCCTTTGCTCACACGACTTGTGTTGATGCATTGTGGATAGTAACCCAAGATCCTTGTACAGTTGTACAGTTGAGTCAGTGTCATAAGTGTAGAAGGGTTCCCATTTTCTGAACCCACACTTCTTTGTCTGAAGCTCTCCCTGGCCAGGGATAAGAGCTGTGAGGCACACCCCTCACTCCTATTTCATCTGGCTTCACCCTGACTCTCAATGTCAGGGTTAAGAGCTAACATCACCTGATACAGTTGGCTTGCTTTTGCAGCCTAACCCTTTGTGTGAGCCCACCTTGTCTGGATATAGTGTGTGCTAATTGTGAATGTTTGCTTTGTTTTGATTATGCTTGCACGCTTTGCTTTGCCTGGTTAGGATTAGCTTGCTGCCTGAGCAAGTTAGATAGCAACCTTAACTTAGGGATGATATGCATGATAACATCTAGGCTCGAGTCATAGTCTCCCTAGTTGTGTCTCCCTCTGTATCTGGTTAGGCTAGTCTTTCTCCCCTGTTCAGGGGAACTACGTTGCCCTGATCCTCATACCAGATGAGGTACGTAGGCAGGAGGTCGTACGAGATCTCTCCGGGCACCCTTTTCTTTTCTTGAGTGTGTTGTGCTTGACAGCTATCAGGCTCGAGTTCCCGACTCCCTGTTAGTCTGAGTGTTCACCCTTTTCTTTCTTGAGTGTGTTGTGCTTGACAGCTATCAGGCTCGAGTTCCCGACTCCCTGTTAGTCTGAGTGTTCACCCTTTTTCTTTTTGTGTGTTTGCTTGACAGTTGCTAGGCTCGAGTTCCCGACTCCTTAGTAGCTTGTTGCTTGTTTCTTCTTGTGTGCGTTAGGAGACGGATGTAAGACCAGCCATTGGCATTTCGTATCCTCTTGTTGTGTGCTTGGAGTCCGGTATAAGTCCATCAAGTGGCTTCTAGTTTCCAGTGTGGGTTTGTTTGGTTCGGAAGCTGATGTAAGTCCAGCGATTGGCATTCGGGTTCCATGTTTGCCTTTTTGTGCGTGTGTTTGTTTCGGCGTGCGTGAGCCGAACTACGATAGCTCTGATTCTCGTTCCAGACGAGATACGTAGGCATAGGATGCGATATCCTAGCGAGCCCTCTCCCCTCTTCTCCCACCTGTGTTGTTTCAGTGTGTGTGTGTGATGTTTGTTTTAGCAACTTTTTCTATCTTTTAGAGCGTGGATCCCGTCGAGTACGACGAATGCGTAGGGGTGCTAATACCTTCCCTTCGCATAACCGACTCCCGATCCCATTCTCTTTGGTCGCGAGACCATGTCTTTTCCAGGTTTACTTCGAGCGTTTCCTTTCCCTCTTTGGGATAAATAACGCACGGTGGCGGCTCTGTGTTGTTTTGTTTTAGCCCGCCGGTTGTTTTTCGCGGATGCGACACTAATCTCATCCATACTCATGTTAATCTTTCAATCAACTAGCATTAGGACTTTGAGATGTCATTGGCCAAATGGAAATAAATGAATGAAGAAGGGGAATTAGATGAAGAGGGGAGGGGATGAATGAGATCACAAATTGGTCAAAGGAGGACTTTTACCAAATTAATATCATTCATTCATTTTGGTAGATGGAATGTACATTCCATCAGTCCCCTAAATCCAATGATATTAATTTGACAAAGTCAAATCAACCTTGACCAAGGCCTGACAACAAACAATCAAACTCAATTAAGTCAATACAAATGGTCAACACAATTAAAATGACATTTATTCAATTAAAAATAATAAAATAATGCATTAAATTCAAATATATTTTGTCCAAATCCTAAAATCTCATCAAAACACCAAATAAATGGCCATGAGATTTATCATAGGTCAAACAAGGTCAAAGAACCTTGGAGAAAAAATTTCATAACTTTTGTACACTTAAAAATATTTTTAAACAATTAAAAACAAATGCAAAATCAATTAATTCATGAAAAATATTAATAATGATCCAAAAAATAATTTTTAATTCAGAATATGAAAGAGAAAAATATTTGGAAAATTTTGGTGAAAGTCCCATATTTTTTGGATCAATATTGAATTTAATATGAATTATTGAAGAAAATGCAATTAAAATAAAATATCAGAAATTCAAAAATACGTGGATCATCAGATCTCCCTCATTAATTGAGGTGGCAGATCTGATGATCCAAAACATGCGTTCCATGTGTTCCTGAGTCAACTGCGTTGTACCATTGGTAATTAAAACAAACACTTCAGATTAAAACGTGGCTTGAGGATTCTATGGTTCAGATGCAAGACACATCATTGCTGGAGACAGAGCTCCGGTCATCTTCTCCGGTGAGCTTCACCGGACTGGTCATCATGAACTATCACCAAAAAAAGAAACAGGGGCATGATCTTAAAGAGAAAATGGCGCTGAGCTCGAATCTAACCTCCAATTCCTCCAATTCCAAATATATTAAGAGATATGTGGAATTGAAAAATGAGGTACATGATCTGAGTTGCTTCGATTTGACCTCAAAGCAACTCAATCTTCTTGCCTACATTGGTAGGACTTCAGACAACCAAAGAATCAATGGAATTGAGCAATAAATTGAGAGAATCGAAGAGTTTAAAATTTCTGCAAATTACCTTCAATGGAGGTCTGAACTTGATGGATCTTGAGCTTGCTTGCACTTGAACTCACTCTAATTGCTTGTAGGAGAGGAATGGGAAGGTTTAGAAGCAATGGATTCCTGGAGAATTGAATTCCAAAATAGTGGAGATTCAAGCTCAAATTCAAATGAATTTATCAGGGTTATCCTATGAGAGTGAAGGGTTTTCAATGGGGGATCAAAGCTGGCGCAATGTGCCTGTTATTTCTGAGCAAATGGAGCTTAATTTATAGATGAATCCATGTGATATTTGCACACTCTCTCCACTTTCCAAAATTAGCAAAATGATGATGGAATGGGGTATGGGCACGCATCGGCCCATGGAATGATAGCTGAAAGTCCAAATTTGAAGTTCAGATGCTTTGAAGATTGATTGGATTGCAAGCCACATGTGCATTGTTGTTTGAAGTTGGATCCATGCCAAATGATATCAGCCTGTTTAAGCCATGCGCAACCTATACATTTATCATCCAAAACAAATGAATTTGAGCTCTTTGGAAAGGTGAGATCAAGAGGAACAAGTTTTATGTTTAACACTTTTTCATTTGGATCTTGTAAATTGGAGAAATTTGAGGTGGAAGTTTGGAAAAATTTGACATATCAAAATTTTTCTAAGTGTCAAGCCATATGTCTCAATATTCCACCTTGCTTAACTTTTTATAGGAGCTTCAAATGAGAAAAGTGTCTTCATAAAAGTTGTATCTCTCTCAAATACCTTCAAAATAGTCACCAATTTCATGTCATTTGGATTTTAAATGATAGAGTTATGCATTTTTGAAGTTTGGAAAAATCACTTAATCAATGGTATAGGTCAAAAGTGACCTATAATGTAGCCTCATATCACATGCTCAAAAAAGTTGAATCATCTCCCACTCCAAACATCAAAGTTGAATTATACACATTTAATTTGATTGTGCAACTTGTAAATCTTTCATCTCATAAAAATTGAGCAAGTTATGACCTTGGGAAGTTGACTTTCAAATTAGGGTTTAGACAAAATGACCTATAATGTTTCAACATAGAAAATGATTTTCCAAGCAAAACTAGATCTAGGTCTCAAAATGAAAGTTGTTTGGAATGTCATTTAGAGTAAGTTTTATCTTGGAATCATTTTCATATGGTGAAAATTGTAGGAGATAGGGTCTAGGGAGACCTAGTTTTGATCGGATGAATTCATCTGGCCAACCACCATCAACAAACTTGCTAATCTTCAATTCTCTTGAATTTCTTGGCTCATGGTAGATCATATATGCATAAGATGATGAAATTTGAAGTGACCCTTGAGAAATTTGATCAATTGGTGAGATAGCTTGTTGGAGAAGTTACTCAAGATACCCAGTCAAACTAGGGTTTCCAAGGCAAATCACCCTCAAAATCTTGAAGAAAACTTGATCAATATAACATGTAGAGAACATTGGGACTCATATATGATGTTTATAACCATTCTTGAATCAATTCTTGGTTGTGCTTTTTGTTCATGAGGGTCTCAAACCCTTGATGTGATCTTGATGAATTAATGAGATCATGCCCTACCTACAAAAAAGTTAGACAAATATAAAGACATATTTTTGGTATTTTGGTGAGTGAAATGATATAATACAAGTATGATATAATCACAAAGTGCTTGGTGATCTCTCCTAAAACAAACCCAATGAAGAAGGGGTAAGGAGGATGCCAAGGTATGATCCCAATGCTTATGCTTATGATGAAATTGCATGAGGGATCTTAGGGTCAAATTGGGGTCTTACACCTATGAGCTTGGGAGTTTAGAATCAAGGATAAGATAGATATTTTTGATGGTGTTTGATGTAGCTGATCAACTATCTTGTAGTCGCCTTTCTTTATCATTTTCAGAAATTCAACCTCTTCACCTGATTGCACCGCTGACTGTACCCCTCTAGATTCTTGGGCAGGCTCTGTAGTTGTAGCTTCTTTTATCGGTTCTTGAGGGATTATATTGAAATCGGAAGTATAAATCCGACCACTGCGGGTCATTCTGCTCGTACCTGTGATGTTAGTGATATTGGCGTCAACATTCTCCAAGCTCTTCTCACATTAAACATCTTTGGGCTCTCCATCTACCACTCCATCCACCACAATTATGTCGTATTTCCACGGAACGACCTTGGTGCTTTCAAAGGGAAAGAGGGTAGGCATGCAAACTACCACGGGTGATGGATGAACAACATATTTTCTTTGATAAGTTATCTCAATAGGCCCAGGTAGATTGAAAAAGGGTTCAATTATTGAAATTTCCTCATTTTTTGCAGGACCACAAACTTGTAAGACACCTTGATCCATCAAGTCTTGAATATCAGCTCGTACCAATTTACACCCTCTTGGATAAACGACACATTCTTCATAGTTGTCGTGACAGGTATCAATCAAACTAACTCCCAACAATCTTGCATGGAGTTCTAGCAACGGAGTTTTAACATTTTCAACATTTTCGATTATACAAATGTCAGATGCATCTTCAATGGCATTAACAACACCATGCGCCAGCAGAGGGTTACTCTTGACGTTGGGTCCAACATCTTAGAATGAAAGTATCTTCTTCTCAACTAACTCTCGCACGATATGCTTCAAAGCATAATATCATTCTAAATTATGCCCAGGAGCTCCCTAATGGAAAGGACAATGGGCATCTTGATTGTACCACGGAGGCAAAGGATTTGGTGGAGGACCCAAAAGTCTGGGAGTCACCAATCCTTTTTGCAGCAATGATGGATACAACTCAGTGTACGTCATAGGGATCAGAGTGAAAGGAGGTCTACCTCTTTGTACCCTATTCTGATTTGGAAGATTTTGTGGACGAGGGGCTTGTGGCCTTGGTTGATGATAAATGGGTGTCGTAGGTACTCGTTGGTATACTGGTGCTTGTTGAATCGGTTGATAGATAGGAGCTTGTGATTGGTTAAAAGCTGGTGTGACTGCTGCCACATACGGTTGTTGAATATACTACACTAGATAAGTTGGTTGTTGTTGAGCAATTTGTTGTTGTTACTTTTTCCACGAGTGACTCCTTCTTTGACTGGTCGACATTGCATTTGTTTCGCCCTCTTTCTTTCTTTGAAGACCTCCTGAAAACTTTTTTACATTGTTACTAGATGTTTCAGTGGTGGTTATCATTTTACCATTCTTCAATCCAAGCTCAACTTTTATGCCCACCGCAACCAAGTCAGAGAAACTTGTCGATACACTACTCACCAATCTTTCATAGAACATGTGCTTTACTGTATCCATGAACCAATCTGCTAACTCCTTCTCAACAAGGGGTGGTTCGACTTGCAAGGCCACTTCCATCCATCGTTGTGCATATTCCTTAAAAGACTCGTTATCTTTCTGGGACATGCTGAGCAATTGCCTCCTATCCAGGGCCATATCCATGTTATACTTATAATGCTGGATGAAAGCATCAGATAAATCTTGGAAACAATGAATTCTACTTTGATTCAAGGCTTAAGTACCACTTAGAGGGAGCACCCCTCAAGATGTCTTGAAAGCAATGTATCATAAGTTTATCGTCCTCCACGTGCGTAACCATTTTTCGATAGTACATAATAAGATGACTTTTAGGGCATGAGTGTCCCTCGTACTTATCTAAATCCAGGGTCTTGAATTTCGCGGGAATCACAAGACCAAACACTAGGCACATCTCCCTAGCAGCAACACCAACGACTTGGTCACCTTCCATAGCCCTTAACCTTTTCTCAAGACTATGAAAGTTATCCTTCATTCCTCTTATGTCTTCATGCCTTTCATCATCTTCATCAGAAAAAACTAGAGCATGTTGTTGGTCTTCAAAATAAGGTTGCACATGTGCATGGACAAGGGGTGGTGCAAATGTGTGGACCACATGATGAGCTTCATTGATAATTGGTAGAGGAACCATCTTCTAAGTGGATTGTACAACTCCAGGGGCGCCTTCACCTGGAGGTGTGAAACCAGGAGGTAAACTGAAGACTGGCCAAGTAGTAGGCATTGTCCTTGCAGGTTAGGGTTCAATCGTAGGACCGGTGATTTCTGAAACGGCCGTTATTTGGGTGTCCAATTTGGCCTTAATGACTTGTAGTATCTTCATGACTTGACCCATGTTTCCTCGTAGGTCCTCAAGTTCTGAGCTTACTCTCTCCAATTCTTGTTATTGATCTGCCATTCTTTGACGAGCGATGGCTCTGGTGTTGTAGTGGTGTTGAGGACTCAGTGTGTAACAACTGAATAGAGAAAACGAAATGAGTTTTTATTTATTTATTTGGATAATGCGTGAATATATGTATGAATGTATGTATGAATGCATTATGAAAATTTTATGTTTATTTATTTTTAGGGATTCTTATAAACTTTGCAGTTGTTGAGCACGCACTTGGAAAGTAATGTGAACAGAAATAGAAGAAAATAGTCAAAAGTTGATGCAAAAATTAAATACCCATTCATTCAATGAAGCCAAAAAGTACAAAGTATACAGTCAACATGGGCACAAAATATTAAGCCAAATACAAAAATTGGAAATAGCATGAAGCAAACAACTTAAAGAGTCTTCTTAGCAACTCACTCTTTGTGGGCCTTCAATTCTTATTTGAATCTTCGCATCATCCTTTCGCAAAGCAAAACAAGGTCACGTGCCGAAGGATGAGTATTGTTTTCATCCATGTAATCTAGAGCATTTTCTAATTTCAATGGTAAGTCTATGGCCACGCCATTACAAAACTCTATGAGGTTAGCCAACTTCGTACAGTATGCAACAACACTTGGCTGCAGAAGGTTGATGGTGCATTCATACTCATCCAATATCTCATTCAAATGCTTCCTATGATTTAGCCAACCCATGCTTTGGCTCTTTATGGACTCATATTGTTCCTTCCAATAACTAGCTAGCTCCTTGTTGGTATTCAGCTCATCACACTTCTCTTCCCAGGCTTTAGGACATATTTGAGAGGCTCTCTGGGCTCGTTCCTTAAGGCGTTTTTCACGCACCACTTCAGCTTCGGAGCTTCGAAGTTGCTCCTTCAGTTCTTGGATTTGGGCTTCAAGCTCCTCCCTTACCTCCTTCTTTTGTTTAGTGGCTAGGTCCCACCAACGGTTCCACTCTTGTCCATCTCTTTTAGCCTTAGCTAACTGATCATGGAGTTAACCTAATCCACTATCAGCCTGATCTAGGAACTCCAAGACTCTTTCCTTGAGATCTTGCTCAATTTTGTTCTTCTTACGACTCTCCTCCAAAAGTTCCTTCCTTTGGTTACTCTTCCTCTTGAGAATCATATTTTCCCCAGTTTCTTTGTAGAGTTCAGATTGCAGATCCTCATTCTCCTTTCCAAGTCTAGCTACCATGGCTCGAAGTTCTTCAACCTCTTTAAGAGAAACAGGGACTGGTTCTGGTGAAGTAGACTTTAGAGGAATCTCTATAGAAAAAGGGAGCTTCACAACTTTGATTCTCTCTGAGACCCATTGCTGATAAGGAACCCTTGTTGCACCATTCTTCTTTACTAATTATGTTCCTTTGGTATGCACCTTTTCCCAAGATCAAATGATCTTATGGAGTAGAAAAGGATCATTGGTTCCCATATCATTCAAAACCATCTCTTCTAACTCTTTATCATCGGGCTTCACACGCATAGGGTATCCAAATCATCACAGAGCTAACATGGGGTTGTAGCTGATGCAACCTTTAGATCCTATTAGTGGTACATTTGGGAAACTACCATAACTAACAATGATTTCTTCAACATTCAGCTTGTGTCGGTACCAAATGATATCCTTACTAGACAAAGACACCAGAGTTCTTGCCCAATCCCCATTGGACATTTCATTGATGTGAGCATTAGGCTTGAACACATATGAGATAAGCCAATTATAGAGCAATGGAAGGCAACATATCAACATTCCATTCTTCTTTTGATGTCGAGTATGCAAAGTATGAAAAGTATCAGCTAGTAGTGGAGGAACCAAACTTTGTTTATCCTTCCAAACAACCCAAAAGACACTTATGGAAGCTGAATCTATAAAACCTTCAAGGGTTGGGAACAATACTAGCCCATATATGAGAAGAGCTAATATATTTGCCCATGCATCCCAATGATGTATCACAAACAACCTTTCCGCTTCTTCTTCTTCTAGGTAAGCCCTCTAAAAACCAAAGAGATTCTCCCTTTTCTTCCAATTAGGTAATGCATTAGATATGGGGATGTGGAGTGCAAGGGCTAGCTTCTCTACCTCAGGTACCTGACCAATCCTATTATACGGTGTCTTTCCTTTCATAGAAAGTCCCAAGAGTCGGTCAAATTCCTCCAAGGTTGGAGTTAACTGAAAGTCTTGGAATAAGAAACTTCGAAGCGGAGGATCATAGAACTGAGCCAAAACGGTGATGGCTGGTGTTTGAACATCTACTGAGAGGAGATCCAAAATCTGGCCAAACTTTCCTTACAAAGTAACCTTGAAGCATACGGGAAGTTCATTCAAAAGTCTTGATGTGTTGGCAATATCTGGCATTTTGGCTTTGAATAGTAATACTTTCCTTCTTTCTGAACCCATTACAAGCTTTTTGTGCTAGCAACTGCGTGTTCAAAAATTCCCTGAAAACAAAATTTTGTATGAGTGTCATGATGTTATGCAAATGATCATGAATGCATGGTATTTGATTTTGGGATATCATAAGGTAACTAAAAACACCCTATTTGGTAGGCTTCTTAACATATAGTTCTAAGTTGGTTACCCATAAACCCACTCACGGGATAGTTTCTACATTTTTGATAAGGTTCCCAGAGTCATGGACCATAATCGTATCAACATCATGCAACAAGCTAGCCGCTTTATGACAAAAGTGACGAAAGGTCTCTTCTGACCGGGGTTTTCATGTTGGGTGCAACAAGGAAAGGCCCTTGGAGTCTGTAAGACCCCAATTTTGACCCTAAGATCCCTCATGGCATCATAACATTGCATTTGCATAGCCTCAAGGATCATGAGCATCTTGGTTCCCTTTGCCTTTGGGTGGGACTCCTTGTGATTCGTTTGAGATCACCAAGCATGCTTGAATTATACATCATTGTTTCTCTTACTTTTGTTTACTAAAAAAAAAGGAGAAAAACGAAATAAATAAATAAATAAATAAATAAAATATAACAAAAAAAAATTTGGACTTGGGCCTCTCTCATTTGAGCCCACAGGTCCACAAAAACCAGGTTATAAATTCAGAGTTTCAGTGAAACAAAAGGATTCTATTCCTATTATCCTGGCAGGAAAAAGAAAGTGAGAGAAGAGCTGACAGAGTTCAGAGCAACCTCCAGAGGCAAACCCTCAGATTGCTCTGCAAACCCAACGGTGCAATTCAATTTCATTCGATCTCTCCAATCAGGTTTGCCCTATATCCATCATCTTTATGCCTTCAATTGGAATTTTCTGAATATATGAGGTATTATGGGTGAATTTGATACCCTTTTGATGCATGTGTTTGACAGGAGGTTTAGGCCTCCTACCCTTGGTTGCTTTTTGTGAGCTTTTTTGTGAATTTTAATGGCATGATTCATGTGGTTACATCTTGATATGGGGGCAACCCTTGATTACCCTATTTTTTTTTCTCTCTAACCTGTTTGTTGAGTTTTTTGTGAGGGCTCACATGACTCTTGCAGAGATGGCCTGGTGTTCCACTTTATTTGTGGGATACCCCCTGGAGGTTTATTCCGATTACCTGTGCTTAATGGCTTGAGATATTTGTTTGTGACTGCTTATTCCAAAGGATGGGAGCTACTTGGATCATCAATATGATCTCAAGAGGGGAACTCCTAATGTGGTTTTATTTTCTTTTCCCTTATCTCTTGTATGTTTAGGAATTTAACCCTTCTTTTTTTTTCTCCCCATTCTAACCCAAGCCAAAACTTTTTGTGCAAACAATAACTTTTGTTTTCAACATTAGAAACCTAAGCCTTATGCTTTTGATTTTCAAACTTATTCTTCATAACACTTATTTTGAATTGAACCTTTTAATCCACTTTAACCATATTTTTGTAAATACTTTTAATTGGTAAATATAACCCATTCAAATACTTTTTGTGGTTTCAATGGCCACCTTCTTAATCAAACCTTTTTTTTATAACCATTAGCTATTAGGTTTGAGTTATCCTTGAGGTAGATATAATACTCACCTTTATCCTTAGTGATGGACAATAAGTCTTCCATGCTTATTATAGGGTTAACCCCTCACTAGCATGTTGAAGCTATCCTCACATGATGGATTTGTGGTTTTAGGTTGAGTTTTCTCCCTTTGATAACAAAAGACCTTAAGGTTTTTGGACCAATCAATTCACCAACTTTTTTTGAATTTTTTTACCCCGAACTACGAGGTTTTGATCCTAATCTTTTTTAAGATGGTATGTAGGCAATGGGTTCATCCATTCAAACACAAAATGTAAATAAATTTGTATATTCTTTTCTCATCCCTTCAATCATGTTTGCACAAATAAATTTTCACACAAAAAAAAAACAACAACCTTACAACAAAATGTGAAAAGGGCTTCCTAGGAGTACCTAGGATGCTTTGGGTGCCTAATACCTTCCCATTGCATAACCAACCCCCTTACCGAGATCTCTGACATTTTTACTAGTTTTTGATTCGATAAAACTTTTAGGTTTTTGTTTGCTTTCTAACCATTCCTTTGGATAAATAGAAGTGCGGTGGCGACTCGACTTGTATGATTTACCTTGGATTTAGTCAATATCTCTAATGGTAATGAATACCCCGCTACAGAAAAATGGCGACTCTGCTGGGGAAGATAAATCCTAGTGGGTTTTGCCTACTTTTCATATTTGTTGTATTGTATTGTATTTTTTTTTGTGACATATTTTTGTGCAATTTGGGATTACTGTATTGTGTGTAATGATTGAATTGTTTGAATATTAATTCCTTGTATGCTTGGTGATCTTCGTGAGATGAGTTCTATACCCGAACTCGAGTGCACTTATGATAGGAGAATGGCATAGCCTTGTCGACTTGTGTGGAGTTATTCCTTAGCAAGTTGACTTGCAAGCCCATTCACTTGGTGGAGGTCATGTTGGGATCAATAATGTCACACAAGTAAGTTGTGGTTAGACATTACTCTTTCCAATATAGACCTTAGAAGCCAACGACCTTAGTTTACCAAACCCATCTTGGCCTATTCTTAGGATGTAGTGCGAAAGTCGTTCAAGTGTAAGATTTGATACGATTGTTACGCGATGCTACACTCATAAGAGTCTCTCTTGAGAATATTTTCGGAATACGAGTAGTCATTTCTCCAATAATATCCGAAAGATGGGATGATGACTATGGGAACCTTTTGTAGAACATGTTTGGCAGGTTTAAACCCTAGTACACTCCCTTTTGGGTGGTTCTTAACCTAACTCCATGCTCGTGACTTACAACAAACCCTTGATTCATGGTTGATCCGTTTAGGTATCCTTAATATCAATGGAACTTGGGTGTTAATAAGGTGTAAACCATAATCCACCAAAATGGATGGTTGATATTAAGGATAACATGATCCATCCCATGACCTTTGTTTGGTGTGCTTTGCTTGATCCTTGAGTGTGATTGTTGCATTCATGCATTCATGCACCCATTTGCATTCATATCATCAAAATAATAAGAAAATTTTCAAGGAACTTAAGGGGTTTATTTGCAAAATTTTCAGACATGGAAAAACAAAGAAGGAATACAAGGAAGTACAGCTTCAGGCAACCAGACTTGAAAGAGTTAAGGAATTTGACATCTTATGTATTAGATCCTTTGGGTTTCAAGGCTCGTTTTGGGAAGCTTCTTCCTCTTTTGACTACTCAGGTGGATGAAGGATTGATGAGTGTATTGGTGCAGTTTTACGATCCTTTGTACCATTGCTTCACGTTTCCGGATTTTCAGCTTTTGCCTACCCTTGAGGAGTATGCTTACCTTGTGGGTATACCTATTCTAGACCAGTTGCCGTTCAGTGGCTTGGAAATGGTTCCTACTTCTCAAGAGATAGCTGACATGTTACATATAGATGAATTTCTGGTTGGTGCTCATATGACTACCAAAGGTGGAATTCAAGGTCTCCCTTCTGAGTTCCTCATTGCTCAAGCTACTATATATGGGAAGGCCATGAGTGAGGACGCCTTTGAAGCCATATTTGTACTTCTCATCTATGGATTGGTATTATTCCCCAACATCGACAAGTTTGTGGATGTGAACGCTATTAGGATTTTCTCTACTCTTAATCTCGTTCCGACTCTGTTGGGCGATACCTATTTCTCTTTGCATATGAGGAATGCAAAGGGTGGTGGAGTTATTGTGTGTTGTTTGCCTCTGTTGTATAAGTGGTTTATTTCTCACTTACCGCAGATGGTCGCCTTCAAGGAGAATAAGGGATGTCTACGGTGGTCCATGAGACTCATGTCTCTCACTAATGATGATATCTCTTGGTATAACCGTGTGTGTGATGGTGTGCAGATTATTGACTCTTGTGGCGAATTCTCCAATGTACCTCTTCTTGGTACATGTGGTGGGATTAACTACAATCCTGTTTTGGCACGTCGGCAACCTGGGTTCCCCTTAAAGGATAAACCCAATAACATTCTGTTAGAGGGTGTATTCTTTCAGGATGGTAAAGATCCCCAAGGCTTGAAAGCTAGGATGGTCCGCGCTTGGCGCAAGATTCATAGGAAAGGAAGGAAAGAGTTGGGTCCTAAGAATTGCATCGCTTTGGAACCTTACACTGTTTAGGTTAGGAAGAGGGCGTCTGAGTATCTCATGCCTTACGAGTATCCGAGACCTACACCTATGATTATGGCTGGGCCTTCAACCCTCCCTAATCAAGGAGTAGAGGAGTTGAGAGACGAAGACCGTTCACGTGCCTAGATCAATGAACGTGAAGAGTTGCTTCAGCAGATTAAGGAGAAGGATGCGTTGATTGAGTTTCTTGAGCATCGGGTTATTGATGACCCTGATGATGTATGGACTTCTCTACTTCCTCAGTCTTCTAAGTTCTGGAAGTGGAGGTATGATCGACTCGCCAAAGAGAAGGTCGATATTGAGGCAGCCTACGAGAGGGAGGTGAAGAGGCTTCGTGCATCTTATCTACCTGTGTCCCGAGCTCTAGATGATTGTTTCTAGGGATCCATAGGATGATTATTTTCCTTTTCTCTTGTACATGATTGACGATGCTGCACTTCTTTTCCCTGATATTATTTGATGAGATATTTCCATATGTGATAAAATGCTTAATATTTCCAGGATTTGCAAATAAATCTCTAAAGTTCCTTGGAAATAAAAAACAAATCATATGCACAAGCATTGCATGCATCATATGCATAAGCAGGTTCTGTTTCCGATCCCTTGCCCTGTGGTCTAGTTCTGTGTCCTTCATTTATTTTGAAGACAAGCTGACTCACCGGTACTACACTAGAGCCAACATTTCAAGACTGATGGATCACTTAGAGCAAGAGAACCGCGAGCTGAAAGAGGTTTGTGACTCTGATCTCCCTGAGGAGGGAAGAGACCACAACTTGGCTTTACACATATCTATGAATTGTAGAGACGACGCCATATCCAATGTACTGGTGGACACTGGGTCATCATTGAACGTATTGCCAAAGTCCACTCTCTCAAAGCTATCATATCAAGGATCTCCCATGAGGCAGAGTGGAGTAGTTGTGAAGGCTTTCGATGGGTCTCGCAAAACTGTGATTGGGGAAGTTGATCTCCCAATCAAGATCGGACCAAGTGATTTTCAGATTACCTTCCAGGTTATGGACATTCACCCATTGTATAGTTGTCTCTTAGGCAGACCATGGATTCACGAGGCAGGCGCCGTGACGTCCACTCTACACCAGAAACTGAAATTTGTGGAGAACAAGAAGCTGGTGGTGGTAGGGGAGAAAGGGCTCTCCTGGTTAGCCATTTTTCTTCCTTCTCTTATATAGATGCTGAGGTTGAAATTGGAATTCCTTTCAAAGCTTTATCTATTGCTGAGCCTATTGAGAAGAGAACTCCTTCATTTGCTTCCTACAAAGATGCAAAGTTGGCCATTGAGCGTGGTGCAACCACTGGTTTAGGAAAAATGATTGAGTTAGAAGACAACGAGTCCCGGGCTGGCATAGGTTTTTCTTCTGGTACTTTCAATAAGAAAGGGTTATTCAAGAGTGGAGGTTTCATCCACACTGGTCAGGACGAAGAGACTGCTGCTGTTTTAGAAGAAGATACAGAGGATTCTGGCAATTTCATCATCCCTGGAGGGGTCTGCAACAATTGGGTCGCTGTGGATATTCCAACAGTTGTCCATAAGTCAACGTAATGATCACTTTGTTTAAAAACCCTTCTCCCATGCCAAAAGGAGGAGTGATAACATTTTTGGCGCATAAAAACAATGATATTTTCATTCAATAAATTCATGTTAAATGTTTGTTTTTCCAATTATTTTCCCTTTTCGCTTTTTGCATGAAATTGGTGATCACATAAAACCCTAAAAAATAGAATAAAATCGATCTTTTTCATATGCATAATGATTTGCCTTGTTTGAATTCTAAATCTTTTCATATCCAAAATCATTATGCAGGTTGATTTCTAAACCCATTGAACATAATGACCCAACACCATCTCCTAATTTTGAATTCCCTGTATTTGAGGCAGAGGAAGATGATGTTGAAGAGATTCCTGACGAGATTACCCGTCTACTTGAGCATGAAGAGAAGATCATTCAGCCGCATCGTGAGATTATGGAAACAGTCAACTTGGGGTCTGAAGATTGTGTGCGAGAGGTAAAGATTGGGGCACTTCTGGAAGAATATGTTAAGAAGGGGTTGATTGAATTGCTACGAGAATATGTCGATGTCTTCGCTTGGTCATATGAAGACATGCCTGGTCTAGATACTGATATTGTGCAACATTTCCTACCTCTAAAGCCTGAGTGTGTGCATGTAAAGCAGAAGCTCAGAAGAACTCATCCTGATATGGCAATGAAGATCAAAGAGGAAGTTCATAAGCAAATTGATGCGAGGTTCCTGGTGACTTCTATATATCCTCAATGGGTGGTCAATATTATGCCCGTGCCTAAGAAAGATGGAAAAGTCTGGATGTGTGTGGACTATAGAGACTTGAATAAAGCTAGTCCGAAAGATGATTTCCCCTACCACATATTGATATGTTGGTAGACAATATAGCTAAATTCAAGGTCTTCTCGTTTATGGACGGATTTTCCGGATATAATCAGATTAAGATGGCACACGAGGATATGGAGAAGACAACATTCATCACACCTTGGGGAACATTTTGTTATCGAGTGATGCCCTTCGGTTTGAAGAACGCCGGAGCCACGTATCAACGAGCTATGACCACCTTGTTTCATGATATGATGCACAAGGAGATTGAGGTGTACGTTAACAATATGATCGCTAAGTCAAGATTGGAGGCTGTATTCCCTATAGAGGTGGAGATCCCATCAATGAGAGTCTTGATGGAAGCCAAGTTGACTGATGCTGAATGGGTTCAGAGTCGTCATGACCAGCTAAACTTGATTGAAGAGAAGAGATTGACTGCCATGTGCCATGGTCAGTTATATCAGCAGAGGATGAAGAAAGCTTTTGATAAGAAGGTCAAGCCTCGTGTGTTCCGAGAAGGTGACCTTGTGCTCAAGAAAGTTTTATCTTTCGCGCCCGATTCCAGGGGCAAGTGGACTCCGAACTATGAGGGTTCGTATGTTGTTAAGAGAGCCTTTTCAGGCGGTGCTTTGATACTTACAACTATGGATGGGGAGGATTTCACTCGTCCTGTGAATTCAGATGCAGTCAAGAAATACTTCGCCTAAAAAATAAAAACTGAATAACTCGCTAAGTTGAAAACCCGAAAGGGCGGCTTAGGCAAAAATGAGCGTCTCGATGGATTGAAAACCCGAAAGGGCGGTCCAGGCAAAAGTTAGAGACATGAAAAATGATATATGTATCCCGCTAGATTGAGTACCTCATCCCGGGGCAATCTAGGCAAAAATTAGGGATTTGGCAAGTAACTGCATCCTGACAAGACTTTGTTCTACAACTGTCGTCCGTCAGACATCCTTGCTCATTATCAGCCAAAGCTTCAAATACATCGGATTCAGAATTGGTGGAGAAATGGTCATTATGTTCAATGTAGCCCTTTTCCAATATAAATCACCAATTTCAAATTTGTAAAGATCTATGGAGTCTTGCCATTCGCAGACTACCATTCTATCAAATAAGTTTGAACCTTTTATCCAATTATTGGCACTCTTATCTGTTTCTATTCAACAAATGTTTTGCATGTTTTGATTAAGAAAATATCATTATTTTAAACGATCAAATTTTTTATAATTTGTTTCTAAACAAAGTGAACATTCACAATGACGAAAGGATACTTAGGAGATCCTCAGTGCTCTCCCAAGGGTGGTACGATCCCCAACAGGGTAAGATTTTTGTCCATATTCCTGGCATGACTGTATCTCCTCCCTCCGGAACCTCTTGTGGTTTATCCTACCAAGTGGATTGCTTGTTGAAAGTCACCTCTCTTCCCTTCAGCAGAGTAGCAATCTTTCTTCCTCAGCAGCTTGGATCTCTTTGGGCAAGAGCGCTATTTGGTGGTTGATCCCGATAAATCCTTTATCTCCTCGGATAGATTCCCCAGCAGAGTTGTTGGTGTGGTGGACCTTGTCTGTGATAACTCTCGTCCCCAGCTGGAATGATTGATGATTCATCCCTTGCAGAGTTCTTTGCTTCCTGGTATCTCTGATCCCCAGCAGATTGGATACTCTCCGATGAACTTGGCTTTCTCTCTTAAGATGTAGTACCGGGTGGTTAATTCCTGGACCTGGTTGTGTTAGATATGTCTGTCTGTCAGCATACACCATACATAAACCACGCATATTCATGCATAATTATAACATTTAGGTATTCATGTTGCATTCTTTGCCATATATCGTTGTTTGTTGTCTTCTGCTATTTGGTGATATATTTCCCCAAGCAGACGTGTGTGTCTGATCTCTCCATATAGAGTCAGCTCCATAAGCAGAAAGCGTCTATCCTTTCTTCCATATTCCCCATCGGGTCATATCCTCGTGGATGTTGATTGTTTTTGTTCCTTACCAACACATATACTGGGATGGTTTTCCCCATTAAGTTATATCCTCACCGGGACAAGTCTTGATTTGGCGTGCCTATCTAGTTTGATCCTAGATCGGTCTCTTGAGACTCTTTTCCTGTTTCCCCGTGGTAAATGAATAATCGCTCAATAATTAGTAATTATTATCCCGGCGGAGTCTGTGGTTCTCTACCCTCATACCGGTAGTTATAAGTCATATTTCTGTGGTCTACTACCCAGTAACCGGTAGTTGTAAACCCCATTTTGTCCCCGTGCAGAGTTAAACCTTGATTGTTGTTCATCTTAACCGATGACGGGTACTCTCTTTTGTGGTTCTCTACCCTCATACCGGTAGATGTAATTCCCTCCTTGTTGGTTATCTTCATATAAAATTCGATATTGACATTCCTTAATTTTTTAGTATACCACCCAGTAACCGGTGATATATCTCTTGGATAATTGCTCTAATTACGCAATTTATCCCCAGCGGGTCATCTCTCGTCTATCTTGTTGTTGTTAGTAACGATTGTTCCTCCCCTGAATTGGTCATCATTATATACCTAGTTTCGGTATCCCGATGCCTTTTCTTTTCGGTCGATTTATCCTTTATTAACCCAGTAACCGATTGTGGATAATCGTCCATGCGAGTATATTATCTATGTTCTGACGGTAATAGATAGTATATCTCATGCACTCTTTGGTCGAAGCTTTTGTTCTTCCCCAGTCGAGTAAGATTCGTACCCCCTTACAGAGTCGAATATCCATCCTATCATCGAGTTTGCTTTTAGCCCTCTTTTGGATGATGAGTGTTTTGGGAATATTCCCCAATTCACGCCTTGGTTGGTCACCTATTATATGCCCAGTAACCGGTATCCCTGGTGTTCCCTCCTCTCTGCTCCCTATTATGACTTTTTGTCCTCTGTGGAGTCAGGTTTTCCTGAGTTGAGATATACCTTTTTAGGTCTTCCTCAGATGATTTGGTTGATTGATATCTCTCACCCTTATACCGGTCTTATATATTCATCCTTCCCGAGCATGTTGTATCTCACCCTCATACCGGCGATCAGATCACATGTCTCCTTGAGCTTATTACCCAGTAACCGGTAATACCTCGTCCCGCTGCTTCCCCAGGAGTGTCCTTTTAGGCATCCCCAGCGAAGTCCCTTAGTGGATTATTTTCATCCGGATTTTTATCCGAAGTATCCGTTGTGGATAGTGTAGCACCTCAAATTTGCACCCTACCTTTTGTACATTCATTTCATATTAGGTCATAGCATAACATAGGCCACTGCATAGCATTGCATTGTCCATTTGCCCAAATGCAAGCCCACCGACAAATCAGGTCAAACTGGTCAGGAGAATCAGTCAAACAAGCAAGCATGTGCTATTTTCATTGGGACAAAGCCCTAGGATTGGTTTATCAAGTTCATATGGTCTAAGGATCATTGTGAAGTGGTTTGGCCAAATATTGGATGCTCAGAAGTCATCAGTCAAGCTGAATTTCAGCTGGAACCATAGAAAGTCAACTGTGGTCAACTGTGCCTGATTTTATGGATTGGAAGGTGTGAGATGGTTTGAAAGGCCTCGTTCATGTCCATATAAGTCTCATTTGACATACCAAAGACCAAGGTTGAAGATTTGGAAGTCAGACAAGAAGTTTCCAAAATTGGCAGGTGACCTGTAATTTCAACTGCCCAAAATGGAAAGTTTTTCTCCCCAAAATTACTTCATCATACAAGCTTCAAATGGAATTTTGTCCAACATGAAAGTTGAATATCTTGACTTCACCATTCCAAAAAGTCCAAGAACTTGAAATTCCCATGTGTGGTTGGCAAGATATGGTCCATTCATTTTCCAAAAATGCCCGAATTCAAAGTAGCATAACTTGCACATGGAATGGCCAAATTGGATGGTTTTTCTTTGAGCAAATCACATTTGATGTGTACTTTCATAATCCATCATCAAATTTTGCCAAAAGTCTTCACATAAAAAGGTCATTTTTCAAGTGCACTAATTAAAATCCAAGGGCAAAATGGTCCAAAACTCAAAATACATGGAATTTTGGCATGGGACTTTTTGCAACACCTTCCAAATGTCATTTTTGACTTGTTTGAACCAAGGTTGGACAGAAAAATCAGCTGGTTTAAGAAAGGGCATTTTGGCCAAAGCTTGAAAATGGCACTTAACACTAATCACCTCCATTTTGCTAATCATGATTAATTTTGGATTAAGGCATTGGTATATATTGCTAATTGTAACTGTATTTCATAATCACTAATCACAATTCTCAGATCCAAGATCAAAATTCTCAAGTTCTCTCAAATTTCTTCAAGTTTCACATCCATTTTTTTTCTTGAATTCATCAATAATCCTTGATCATTTGTGCTAGTTTTTCGTGTAATCTTCATCTGCAGGCATTGGTGGATTTCTGTTTTTGGCATTCGAAGCAAGAATTGAGGCAAAACTCCAACTGCTACGAGCTAATTCATCAATGGCAATTGCGAGTTCCTCCATGATCGTGCACCTTTGAGCTGGATTTCCACCATCAATTACCTTCATAATCAATCTACTACTTCTGTTTTCGCGGATTGGATCAAAAGGAGCAAAGATTTCACAACTGCCATCATTCAAGGTTGGAATTCGACTCTAACCATTTGCCAAATTGAGATAGGGAATTTGTAGATCTCTGAGTGTAGAATGCTATGCTGCTTGTAGTTTTGATTTTAGTTAAGATTTGAGCGAGAAATCTAGGATTAAAGATTGTATGTCAAAATTTCTTTCCATCGATTCTTGCTGTGTATGAACTTCTGGATGATTTGATGATGATATTCATAATCTACGTGATTAGACCTTTCTATCCATATATCATTTGTGAATTTTGGTTGAGATTTGGGCATAACCGAATTCTGGGGAGGATGAATGCGAGGAACACGAAGAACTTGAACTTTCTGGAAATTTTCGCGTGCAGATCTTGTTTCCTTGGCTTCAATTCAAATTTTCTGTTTAGCGCCAAATCCAACCAATCACCATAAGCCACCGAATTAATGGAACGGCGTCATTTTTGGCTTTGGATAGAGTAATTACGATCCTGCCACCAGATTTAATTAAATACACTTTTCATGTTAAATAATTATTTCAATATTTCATTAAACTTCAAAAAATCAAAACAAATCCAATTTTCATCCAAATTAATTGGGAATTTTTTTGTTAGATTCCAAATTGTCTCTAGTTTTTTATAGGCATGATAGTCCAAGTTGTGCTTGGAGGATTTTTGACTTTGCCTATTGCCTTTGACTTGTGTGCATTTTGTATATGTTTCACCATTTTTAACATGAAATACTCATACATTATCCAAATTAAATGAAATTTCACATGCTAATTCTTGACTCCTTGCTGGTTATTTTGATGTATAGTTTGTGAATTTTGGATCTCTGGTTAGGTAGATATGATGTGTGCAAGTTGAGTGTGACAATTTGTGTCACACTAGGATAGGTCAACTTCTTGATTTTCTTTGACCTGCCCATGCTTCTCCAATTGATCTCAAATTTTGCATGCTGTGTCTTGTATATGTCTAGTTTCACCATGAATTTTGGTATGAATTGTTGATTCATTTTCCATTTAATTGAGATTTTTTCTTTCTGTTTAGACATTTTAGGGTTTTGCTTGACTAGTTGTCTTCCATGTCTTGTGAAATGCTCATACCATATCATATGAATGTGAAATTTGATGGAGTGATTCATAACATGTTCATTGTTAATTTGGCTTTGGTCCCATTCATTTCTTGATTGTTCTCACTGTTTTGCATTTGATTTAAGTTGATGCTCATTTTGCTACCATGTGTTGGCTTGTTTGGATTTCTGCTGGCTTTATGATTTTCATTGACCTACTTCCTGTTGTCCAAATGGCATGAAAATTGATATGTAGTTCATTGAATGTGTTCTGTTTAGGCTGGAATTTTTGTGGAATTTATTGAGCTGTTTAGGTATTTGTTTGAGTGAGATCATTCTGTTTGCTCATATATGATTCACACTTGTCTAGCTTGACTTAAATTGTGCATGAAATAAATTTAGTGCATAGTTTTGAAGTGAGACCAATTGGATTCTCTTTGTATTTGGTTAATCTTGATTTTGATCATGTTTCACTTGCTGTTTTGACTTTTTCACTTCCTTTTGACCCTAGGCTTGTCCTAGTGGTCTTGTATCTCAGGTTTGAATGTGATTTTCAGGTTAAGAAGCAAAACACCTTAAGGAGGTGGATTCACATTTGATTGAGATGTCATTTGAGATTGTAAACTAACTTGTTTCATGTTGTAGGATGCTTGGCTCCTTTGAGTTGGCTTGCACCTTGGTGCATTGGACTGTGTTTTTCTGTGTATAGCTAATTGTGAACCATTTGCTGTTTAATTCTGTGATTGGTATACTGATGATATTTGATTGATTTCAGGTACATTAGTTGCTAATATTGCTTTGCTTTGCTTGATAAGCAATTTGCACTGAGGTATAACTCCCTTACTCCATGTAGTCTGGAAGACCTGGCCTGTTACTTGGCCAGGCACCTGTCTGAAGTCCTCCTTAAGAGGCGATGTTTGTGATTGTTTACTTTTGTGCCAAGCAGGTAAAGACCTCTATGAGGCAATTGGTGGATCAAAGAGATATGCAATCTATCTCCCACTATTCTGTTGAGTCGTCCCTCTGCTCACACCACCGTGTTGATGCATTGGGACACAAACCCAAGATCTTGTACAATGTACAGTTGTGTCAGAGTCTTGAGTGTAGAAGGGTTCCTCCTTTCTGAACCCACACTCCTTTGTCTGAAGCTCTCCCTGACCAGGGATAAGAGCTGTGAAGTCTTATCTTCACTCTCCTTTCATCAGCTTCACCTTAGCCCCTCAATGGCAAGGTTAAGAGCTAATACTACCCCTGTACAGATGACTTGCTCTTGCAGTCTTACCCTTTGATTGAGCCCCTTTGGTGTGCATATAGTGTGTGCTACTTGTGAATGCTTGATTTGCTGTTTACTTGTGTTGAATAGGATAGGCTTGCTTCCTGTGCAAGTTAGCTAGAAACCTTGACTTAGGGACAATCTTGCATGATAACAGCTAGGCTCGAGTCGTAGTCTCCCTAGTTGTGTTTCCCTCTGTCATCTGGTTAGGCTAGTCATGTGTCCCTTCGTAGGGGAACTACGTCGCCCTGATCCTCATACCAGATGAGGTACGTAGGCAGGAGATGAGCAGATCTCTCCGGGCGCCTGTGTCTTTGTTTTGTCTTGTTGTGTGCTTGGAAGCTGATGTAAGTCCATCGAGTGGCGTTCGGGTTCCAGTGTGGGTTTGATTGGTTCGGATGCTGATGTAAGTCCAGTGATTGGCATTCAGACTCCACGTTTGCCTCCTTGTGTGTGTTTTTGGTTCAGATGCTGATGTAAGCCCAGTGATTGGCATTCAGGCTCCACGTTTGCCTTTTTGTGTGTGTTTTGGTTCGGATGCTGATGTAAGCCCAGTGATTGGCATTCAGGCTCCACGTTTGCCTTTGCCTGTGTTTGTTTTGTGTGCGTGTTAGCCGAGCTACGAATGCTCTGATTCTCCTTCGTCCAAAGGAGATACGTATGCATAGGATGCGACATCCTAGCGAGCATGTGTCGTTTCCCCTGTCCGAACTACTTTGACTCTGATGTCTATGCCTGATAGACTAAGTAGGCCCAGGACGCGATGTCCTGTCGAGTCAGTCTTGTTTGTTTTCTTGTGTCTCTTTCAGCCTGTGTAGATGATTGTTTTGAGCAGTGTTTTAGCAACCATTTTTCCTTCCTATTGTGCGTGGATCCCGTCGAGTACGACGGATGCGTAGGGGTGCTAATACCTTCCCTTCGCATAACCGACTCCCGATCTCATTCTCTCTGGTCGCGAGACCATGCTTTTTCCAGGTTTACTCTGAGCATTTACTTTCCCTCTTTTGGGATAAATAACGCACGGTGGCGGCTCTGTTGTTCTTGTTTTCCCGCCGGTTTTTCGCGTAATGCGACAGCTGGCGACTCTGCTGGGGAAGTAGAGAAGTTGACCTGTGCTGGTCCATCTTCCCTAAGCGAGTCTCTCCTAGCGTTCTCTAGGTTAGGGTTTTGGTTGCTATTTGCTGTTAATTATTGTATGCATGATTATTATGTTGTATATATGTGCATATCTGTTTGCATGCATCATACTGTCATTGAGCTGTCTTCTGTACAGGTGGTTCTTCTGTTTGGGGTGGGTGTTCTGAGTGGGGCTAAAACCCAGGCCCGAGTATACACCTAGGATTAGTGTGGTCTCACGTCCCTCACATGCCGGTTGGGCATGCTGTTGCGACGTGTCACCACAGCTGGACGAGGTTCATTTGAGGGAGTCCTTCCGTTTGGAGTTATTCCACTCAGGTTGGATGATCTCATCTGAGCTGTTGACTTCGGTGACCGTTCTTTCCCGGATCTTTGATTGAGACGATCTTAAGAGAGCTGCAACGGCACACCCGAAAGGGCAAACCCGTTGAGTATCTTTGCCCGATTGTCGAGATCATTGTCCGCCTTAGGATGACCTGATTAGAATTTACCTGTGAGGGGAGGGTTGATTCTTACAGATGCATGTTCTGATGGTGACTTTGTTAGTGACTATTGGTTGATCAGAGTCCTCTTTAAGAGTCGGATTTATGGATCTATTTCTGGACGCCGGAGGTTTGATCCTGGAATTGATCGGCGGGTTCCGTTTATTTCGGATCCCCGGGTTGAATTTGAGAGTACCTGTTCAGAGGATCTGACTGTCATCCGTTCAGTGGATGTTTCTGTGATAGCGATGTAATCTCCAGTTCCGTTTATTTCGGAACCCCCCAAGTCGGATTTATGGTGACTCAGTTGACTGTGACTGGTTCAGAGAATGGGTCTTCAGATGACTTGGTGGCACAGTGACCTGCATTCATGCATTTGCATCATCCCATTTTGCATTCATCTGCATTCAACCCATGTCGATCCGTGCTCAGGGTCCATTGTTGATTGAGATTCTGGTTGAGAGACATCCAGATGTCAGAGTGTTGTTGAAAAAAAATTATCTGTCTCAGTGATGCTAGAATCAAAGGACGGAATATTCCTGGTACGGATAGACATTGCATGTGTGAGTCATACTAACCCTTTTGATGTTTTGTAGGTGTCAACCGGTGCGCGTAGATCGTCTGCTCAGATATCCTGCTAGAGGCAACAAGTCCAAACTGATGGATCCTCCCAACGCCGACATCCTTGAACTGAAAGAGATGGTGAGGGATTTGTTCGGTGTTGTGCAAGGGCTTGCCTTGGGGCAGAAAGCCATGGCTGAGAGATTGGAAAAGATTGAGAAGTGGCTGATGGTGGAGAAAGTTCAAGGAAAAGCTCCATCATCCGAAGTGACAAATCCCTCTGACTCTGTAGCCAAGGAACTCTCTGACAGTGGTCCCTTCAAGAAGGAGGTTGACTCAAGTGGTGTGCCAGTAAAGAAGGAACGTGGTAAGGGTCGTTATCACCCTTATGCTGCTGCTGTAACCGCTCCTGTTGGTAACCCACTTGTACCACCGCAACAACCATCACCTCAACAGAAGGCACCGAGAGCTAGGAGCCAGGTGAAGAAGAAAAAGGAGGAGCGTCAGTTCGAGGAACCACCTGTGACCTACACCCTTTTGTTCAGGAGATTGAGGGATTTGGGGTTAGTCCGGCCAAGGATTTTGATTCCCGTAGCACAACAGAAGAGGCCTGCAAACTATGATGAGAATGCCAGGTGCGAGTTCCATTCTGGGGCACCCGGGCACAGTGTTGAGGGTTGTAGGGCTTTCAAACATGTCGTCCAGGACATGGTGGACTCAAAGATCATCAGCTTGGCACAGATCATGGATGGGGATGTCAACCCTGTACCCAGGAAGGGTCTTGTAAAGATGAAGATGGTGAAAAAGGTCAAGGAAGGAATAGAGATGACTGAGAAAGATCAGTTAGAGGTTCCCATGGCTGTGGTCCCAAAACCTCTGATGCAGGGTGGAGCTTTCCCGGTTGTTGATAATTGTTGTGCGGCCGTTGCCACAGAGGGGTGTGCATTGATGGGGGATCCAACCCAGAAGATGATGGAAGTGGAAATGGATAGTGAAAAAGTTGAAACACCCAGTCAAGCAATTGAAACCATCAAGGTAGAGAATGTTGTTGTTATTGGGAAAGAGAAGACGCTGTCCATTTCTTCTTATAAGCAAGCTCTAGAGGTGGTGAAGAACAAAGAGGCCCGAGGTTGGGGAAGGATCATTGACATAGTGGTGAAGGCAGACATGTTTGGGATCGGTTATCCAGATCAAGAGTCGTCTAGACCAAACAGAGGACGTCGTCCACCGTACATCTTCGTCAGTGCAGGAATGCTGAATTCTGATCATGCTTGTTCAGTGAGTGAAGAGACCGACCGCGAGCTAGAGCTGTGGATAAGTCGTGCGTACCAGGCGATTGGAAGGCCTCCAAAAGCATCACTGTCGCTCATCCGGAAGTCTAGTATTTCTGGGTTTTATTTTGGTTGCATGAAAGCCATACGTTTTTCCCGAAACGTACTGGTCCATTGTAAGGGCCACCTCATGTGTCTCATTTTGCAACATTTTGCATCAGTAATAAATGGATGTTTTTGAGATTAAAAAGCGGTGTTCCCTGTTTTTCATTTTTTGCAGTTTTAAAAAATAAAAATGGCAATGTTTTTCGTTTTTCTTTTGAACTTATCTCGTTCCAACCACAAAAGTGACTACCCTCCTGATCTCATCGATAACAATTTGGTTACACCTCTATATGACTTCGACAATCCAAGCTATCATGCCGAAGAAAAAGGCGAAGAAGATTGTGATCTGCTGGAATTAGCTAGGTTGTTGAAACAAGAGGAGAAGGTGATTCAACCGCACGAGGAGCGAGTCAAGATGGTAATCCCGAGTTCCGCCGAGTTCAGAAGGGAAATGAAAGTTGAGGCCGCTTCAGAGGCAAGTCGAGAGCAGAATGGTAGCCCTGTTGGAAGGGCAGGTTGATATCTTCACCTGGTTGCATCAAGGTACACCAGGGGGGAATACCCATGTTGTGGGGCACGAGCTACCATCGAGAGAAGACTATCCTCTAGTGAAGAAGAAGGTCGGTGCCACGGATCAAAGGGTTACGGTGACTTTGTTTCATGATATGACTCATCGTGAAAGCGAATGCCATGTTGATGACATGATGACAAAGTCCCAAGTAGAAGAGGGGCATCCGTTGGACTTGATCCAGTGGTTTGGCAGGTAGAGATAACTCATACCGTTGAGTTCGAATCAGTGCACTTATGGAGTGCTGTCCGGTAAGCTGCCGAGGCTTATTATGAGCGGATAAGAGGAATCGAGGTCGATCCTGCAAAAAAAAAAAAAAAAGAACAGTGCGAGAAACGCCTGAACCAAAAACAAACAAAAAAAAGAGAGAAAGAAATCAAATGGTCAGGTGGAATGATGATTGCCAAGGGGCATGGAAAGATGAAAGAATAAGTTGCAGGAACCTCTGATTCTGAGACATTCCGTGGAAGAAACAACTGTTAATCTGGTACTTGACAGCCCTCGAGGGGTCTATTAGGTGTGTATTGGGTCAGCATGACTAGTCTTGTCGAAAAGAGCATGCAATTTACCTAAGCAAAAAGTTTATCGATTGTGAAACAATACACTCACTGCTCGAGAAAACTTGATGTACTTTGGCATAGGCTGCTCGCCGACTGAGGCAGTATGCTGGTTCATACCACTTTGTGGATGTCCAGAATGGATCTGATCAAGTACGTGCTTGAGAAGTCAGCATGGACCGGACGGGTTGCGAGAGGGCAAATGGTGTCGACTGAATACGATATTCGGTATACCTCCCAGAAAGTAATCAAGAAGAGGGTATTATATGGTTATCTCGCCCAACAGCCCATCGATGATTCTCAACCAAGGAAGTTTGAAGTCCCTGATGAGGACATCTCGAGGTACTCCAATCGAAAGATTGAGAGTGACCGATCCCGGAGGAGGGGCCTGACCCTGAATCCGAACGGATTCTGATGTCTGATGGGGAGAGTTTAAAGTGAATGAGCTAGTGCTTCCCCGATAACAGTTGAAAGCACCAACGATGGGGGCTGAGTAAGACGTTGGTATCCTGAGTGTCGTACTTCGATACGTGCATCTACTGGGGCAACACCTTTCTCATTCAGTACGGGATGGAAGTGATATTGCCTGCTGGAGGCTAGATCTCATTGTG
This sequence comes from Lathyrus oleraceus, assembly GCF_024323335.1. Taxonomy (NCBI): domain Eukaryota; kingdom Viridiplantae; phylum Streptophyta; class Magnoliopsida; order Fabales; family Fabaceae; genus Lathyrus; species Lathyrus oleraceus. The sequence goes on from NC_066583.1 coordinate 36,129,291, forward strand.
GAGAGTCCAGATGGATGAGAAGTTAGAAAAGGGCGAGTGGATGAGGACTCGGTATGACGCGTTGAGCCTGACCGAGGAGAAAAGGGCTGACAGTTACTTGTCATGGGACAGTGGTACCCAGTAAATGAAGCGTGTTGTTAACCGAGACGTGCGACCTCGTGGGTAGCATGGAAGAGATGTGGTGTTGAAAAGGATCCTTCCTCCTCAAGACGATTGTGGGGCAAGTGGATAAACAGTTATGAATGTCCATTCGGGGTCGAAAAGGTCTCCTCTGACAGAGCCTTGTGATCGATGACCACGAATGATGAAGATTTTCCATTCCCTGTGAATGCGGACGCAGTTAAAAGATACTTCGTGAAAAATTGACCCGCTGGACAAAAAGAATAAAAGAGTCCAGGCAAAAAAGGGGCATCCCGGCGAACCAAGGAAAAAGAGAAAAGGTTCGGGCAAAAGTTAGGGATAATAAAAAGCCTGTACACCCGGCAAGTCGAAAACCCCACAAGGGCGACTTGGGCAAAAAGGGGTATCCCGGTGGACTGAAACCCGAAAGGGCGGTCCTGGCAAAAGAGGGATTGAAACGAACGACTGCGTCCAGCATGACCGTTTGTGCTTTGGTAAGACATCACGGCTAATCTCCGACAGAAATCGATTGGAAGCGTTTTGTTCAGAAGGCCGAAAGTGCGGAAAGTCTTGAAGACATATGGGGCGTAACCGAGTTGGAACCCGATGAGATCACTGTTTCACATTGCCATTAGGATAGATTTTTCCTTTTGTGCGCAATCACCTCTTTCCAGGGTTTGCTTCCTGTGTGTTGCTCAGTTCTGAGCCACTTTTTTGTTTCAGTCAATAAATGTGTGTTCAGTCAAATAGTTTGTTTTTGTTTTCATTACCGCTTTGATTACGAAAACATCCGTTCGTTTTGATAAGAATAGTTGCATTTTGAAACGTAGAGGTCCCTTCCGATGCATGCTGATAAGATTGAAATCTGGAAATCTTATTCGGAAGTTTGAGTGACCAAGATGTTGAAGCGTTGGCACGCCTGGGGCACGCTTTTATCTAACAATCTCTTGTGCAGGTACCGTTAGATATCTTCATTCGCTGGCAAATAGTGATATGGAACCTTTCGAAAAAAGGAAATCCCCACAGAGTCCAACCAGGGGCAAGGGTTAGACGAACAGTGAAAGGACGGTAAAGGATTACGACGATGATCCTGGAAAGTTAATCAAGAAGACTCTTCAAAGTCTGAGGACCGGGAAGTTTGTATGAATCCCAGGAATTCGATCCTCGTGGGATGAATCAGAAAAGTCCAGATGAGCCTGGGAGTTCTCAAAAGTGGAAAGCTGACACTGTGGGTGGACGATGGATGACGCTGTTCGACGACTCGACAGGCGTTCCGTACCCAATAGGCTGTATCCCCAGTGGGTGTGAGAGTGTTAGCTCCCTAACAGATTTGAGATCAGTGTCTCCTCAGCAAGTCTGAAGGTTACTGCCTTCCCAGCAGAGTTTGTGTTGATGGTTTTCCCTCAGAGAGGTCCTCAAGCGGATTGGGTTCGGAGAAAATCATCCTCAGTAGAGATAAGCATAGTTTGCCTCCCCTAGCAGGGTAATCGCCAAGCAGTTCGGGTTCGATGGAGTTCATCCCCAGCGAGGATTGTCTTTCCCCAGCAGGGTGGAAATTGACGTGGCAAGGAGATCCTCAGCATAGTTCCTGGAGTTCCCCGGTGTTGTCTCTGAAGGGGACGTGTTTTTATGCATTCATCATTTAGACAAGCATAGCATATTGCATCATTAGTGCATAGCATTTCCATGATCATGGGGCATTATGTAAAACAAAAAAAAACTCATGCATCAACATTGCAAACATGTCCATTAGCCCTAGGCAGTGGTGACCAGCCGAGATTGGGTTGTTGGAAAGAGTTTAGCATCGCGCCATTGGATCGGCTTCAGAGTTGGGTTCCCCAGCATGGTTGAGAGGTTGGTGTTGTCTCAGCAAGTGACTCCTTAGTCGAGCGAGTATCCCCAGCAGTACAATTCCCCTAGCAGATGTGGGTGTGTCTGATCTCTCCATGTAGAGTCTACCCCTTAAGCAGAAAGTGTCTACCATTTCCTTTTGTGTGCCTCCACTGAGTTAGATCCTCGTGGATGACGGTTGTTTCCGTTCCCTCCCTCACGGGACGGGTTTCCCTATTGAGTTCTTTCCTCATTAGGATGAGTCTTGTTTCAGTCTGCCTTTTGGGATTGATCCTAAATTGGCTCCCCGTTGACTGTTTGTTGACTTCTACCTACAAACCGGTAGTTGTAAGTCCTATCTTTGTGGTTTTCTACCTACAAGCCGGTAGTTGTAAAATCCCACTTCCATCCCCTAGCAGAGGTAGCCTTTGTGGTTCATTCTGTTTGTGGTTTTCTACCTGCTAGCTGGTAGTTGTAAAATCCCACGTTCTCCCCTTGGTGGAGTTAACCCTTTGTACTTATCCTAGTTGATGACGGTTACTGTTTTCCGTGGTTTTCTGCCTACAAACCAGTAGATGTAATCCCCTCTTTGCAGTTATCAGTACCCAGTTTGCAGTATTGATAGTCTTGTCCCCTCTGGATACTTGCCTTGATCAAGCAGTATTGTCCCCAGTGGGTCTTCCCCTTCCTTTTGGATGTTTGCTCCGAGTAAGCAACTTTATCCCTTTTGATTGGTCATCTTTGCATACCTATTCTTGGTACCCCGATGCCTTTCTTTTCGGTCGTTTATCCATTTTACAACCCACCCGGTTATGGATAATCTTCCATGCGAGTATGTTATCTACGTTTCGACGGCTATAGATAATGTATCTCATGCGCTCTTGGGTCGAAGTCGTCCTCCCCAGTTGAGTAAGATTCGTATTCCTTTGTTCGGAATCGAATGTTCATCCTTTAACAAGTTTGCCTTTGCTCTCTTCAGGATGATGTCGGTCGATCTATCCATCTAACAACCTCCAATCCGGTTATGGATAATCTTCCATGCGAGTATGTTATCTACGTTTCGACGGCTATAGATAATATATCTCATGCACTCTCTGGTCAGTCTTTTGATTGCTTTCTCCAGTTGAGTAAGATTCGTATTCCCTGTGGAATCGAATGTCCATCCTTTAACAAGATCGCTTTTCTAGCCCTCTTCAGGATGTTGAGTGTTTTGGAACACAAACCAATTCACGTTTGGCCGGTCATCCGTTTCATACCTACAACCCGGTATCCGTGGTGTTCCTTCCTGTTTGCTCACTGTCGTGACCTTGTTCCCCAGTGAGATCCCCTGCAAGTGTGTAGCCTTGCCCAGGCATGTAGATGTCAGTATCCTGTCAGCACCCGCGTGTGTTGTTTCTTTGGTGTCGGTAAACACCATCTTTCGGTGATTTCCAGTCATGCGTAGTGTCTGGTCTTCTTTGGTGTCGGTAAACACCATCTTTCGGTACTTTCCCAGTCATGCGTAGTGTCTGGTCTTCTTTGGTGTCGGTAAACATCATCTTTCGATGTGCGTAACGTCGTCCCTTCCCTAGTGAAGTTTCCTCCTCTCCGTTGGTGTCGATAAACGTCGAGTTTTTCCTATGCGTCCGTGGGTGTATAGTTGATATCTTTCCCCACAGGGTCGTCCCCAGAAGATTCCTCCTCTCCGTAAGTTTCGATAAACGTCGAGTTTTTCCTAAGTCGTCCGATGACGTCTAGTTGCTTATCCCTCACAGACCATTCATTAATGACTGTTGATTCCCCTCAGAAGTTTCCTCCTCTCCGTTGGTGTCGATAAACGTCGAGTTTTTCCTATTCATCCTATGACGTCTAGTTGTACCCTTCCCCATGCGGATTTACCTCTCCGTTGGTTTCGATAAACGTTGAGTTTTTCTCATTCGTCCGATGACGTCTGATTGTATACCCTATTCCCAGTCATTCATTAATATCTGGTTGATTCCCAGCCAGAATCCCCAGTAGGCGTCCTATTCGGTTTCTGATTGTCGTGCCTTTCCCTCGTGAAGTGGCTTTCTCCTTCTCCGTTGGTGTCGATAAACGTCGAGCTTCCCCCTTTCGTCCGATGACGTCTGGTCGAGTCTCCCTTTCGTCCGTTGACGTCTGGTTGAGTTTTCTCCTTCTCCGTTGGTGTCGATAAACATCGAGCGTCTACCTTTCGTCCGATGACGTCTGGTCGAGTCTTCCCATTCATCCGATGATGTCTGGCTACCTCTCCGTTGGTCTTGGTAAACGTCGAGTTTTTCCTGGTCGTCCCAGCTGATTCACCTCTCCGTTGGTTTCGGTAAACGTCGAGTTTTTCCTATTACGTCCGCTGACGTATGGTTGTATCCTTTCCTGGTTATCCCCAGTAGAGTTGATTTACCTCTCTGTTGGTCTTGGTAAACGTCGAGTTTTTCCTAGTTGTCCGCTGGCATCTAGTTGAGATTTCTGTTCCCATTCATCGTGTGTTGATGTCTGGATGTGGTTGTGCTTTCGAAAGAAGAAAAACAGAAAAAAGACAAATCCCAGCAGTGTGCAAATTTCTACGGTTCTTGGTATTCAATCCCTGTTTACCCTGAAAGTCTGACAGCCGTTGCTCTCATCCGTTCGGGTTCCCAGTTGATTGAATAGGGGCAGCTGTAGCACCTCAAATTTGCACCCTACCTTTTGTACATTCATTTCATATTAGGTCATAGCATAACATAGGCCACTGCATAGCATTGCATTGTCCATTTGCCCAAATGCAAGCCCACCGACAAATCAGGTCAAACTGGTCAGGAGAATCAGTCAAACAAGCAAGCATGTGCTATTTTCATTGGGACAAAGCCCTAGGATTGGTTTATCAAGTTCATATGGTCTAAGGATCATTGTGAAGTGGTTTGGCCAAATATTGGATGCTCAGAAGTCATCAGTCAAGCTGAATTTCAGCTGGAACCATAGAAAGTCAACTGTGGTCAACTGTGCCTGATTTTATGGATTGGAAGGTGTGAGATGGTTTGAAAGGCCTCGTTCATGTCCATATAAGTCTCATTTGACATACCAAAGACCAAGGTTGAAGATTTGGAAGTCAGACAAGAAGTTTCCAAAATTGGCAGGTGACCTGTAATTTCAACTGCCCAAAATGGAAAGTTTTTCTCCCCAAAATTACTTCATCATACAAGCTTCAAATGGAATTTTGTCCAACATGAAAGTTGAAGATCTTGACTTCACCATTCCAAAAAGTCCAAGAACTTGAAATTCCCATGTGTGGTTGGCAAGATATGGTCCATTCATTTTCCAAAAATGCCCGAATTCAAAGTGGCATAACTTGCACATGGAATGGCCAAATTGGATGGTTTTTCTTTGAGCAAATCACATTTGATGTGTACTTTCATAATCCATCATCAAATTTTGCCAAAAGTCTTCACATAAAAAGGTCATTTTTCAAGTGCACTAATTAAAATCCAAGGGCAAAATGGTCCAAAACTCAAAATACATGGAATTTTGGCATGGGACTTTTTGCAACACCTTCCAAATGTCATTTTTGACTTGTTTGAACCAAGGTTGGACAGAAAAATCAGCTGGTTTAAGAAAGGGCATTTTGGCCAAAGCTTGAAAATGGCACTTAACACTAATCACCTCCATTTTGCTAATCATGATTAATTTTGGATTAAGGCATTGGTATATATTGCTAATTGTAACTGTATTTCATAATCACTAATCACAATTCTCAGATCCAAGATCAAAATTCTCAAGTTCTCTCAAATTTCTTCAAGTTTCACATCCATTTTTTTTCTTGAATTCATCAATAATCCTTGATCATTTGTGCTAGTTTTTCGTGTAATCTTCATCTGCAGGCATTGGTGGATTTCTGTTTTTGGCATTCGAAGCAAGAATTGAGGCAAAACTCCAACTGCTACGAGCTAATTCATCAATGGCAATTGCGAGTTCCTCCATGATCGTGCACCTTTGAGCTGGATTTCCACCATCAATTACCTTCATAATCAATCTACTACTTCTGTTTTCGCGGATTGGATCAAAAGGAGCAAAGATTTCACAACTGCCATCATTCAAGGTTGGAATTCGACTCTAACCATTTGCCAAATTGAGATAGGGAATTTGTAGATCTCTGAGTGTAGAATGCTATGCTGCTTGTAGTTTTGATTTTAGTTAAGATTTGAGCGAGAAATCTAGGATTAAAGATTGTATGTCAAAATTTCTTTCCATCGATTCTTGCTGTGTATGAACTTCTGGATGATTTGATGATGATATTCATAATCTACGTGATTAGACCTTTCTATCCATATATCATTTGTGAATTTTGGTTGAGATTTGGGCATAACCGAATTCTGGGGAGGATGAATGCGAGGAACACGAAGAACTTGAACTTTCTGGAAATTTTCGCGTGCAGATCTTGTTTCCTTGGCTTCAATTCAAATTTTCTGTTTAGCGCCAAATCCAACCAATCACCATAAGCCACCGAATTAATGGAACGGCGTCGTTTTTGGCTTTGGATAGAGTAATTACGATCCTGCCACCAGATTTAATTAAATACACTTTTCATGTTAAATAATTATTTCAATATTTCATTAAACTTCAAAAAATCAAAACAAATCCAATTTTCATCCAAATTAATTGGGAATTTTTTTGTTAGATTCCAAATTGTCTCTAGTTTTTTATAGGCATGATAGTCCAAGTTGTGCTTGGAGGATTTTTGACTTTGCCTATTGCCTTTGACTTGTGTGCATTTTGTATATGTTTCACCATTTTTAACATGAAATACTCATACATTATCCAAATTAAATGAAATTTCACATGCTAATTCTTGACTCCTTGCTGGTTATTTTGATGTATAGTTTGTGAATTTTGGATCTCTGGTTAGGTAGATATGATGTGTGCAAGTTGAGTGTGACAATTTGTGTCACACTAGGATAGGTCAACTTCTTGATTTTATTTGACCTGCACATGCTTCTCCAATTGATCTCAAATTTTGCATGCTGTGTCTTGTATATGTCTAGTTTCACCATGAATTTTTGTATGAATTGTTGATTCATTTTCCATTTAATTGAGATTTTTGCTTGCTGTTTAGACATTTTAGGGTTTTGCTTGACTAGTTGTCTTCCATGTCTTGTGAAATGCTCATACCATATCATATGAATGTGAAATTTGATGGAGTGATTCATAACATGTTCATTGTTAATTTGGCTTTGGTCCCATTCATTTCTTGATTGTTCTCACTGTTTTGAATTTGATTTAAGTTGATGCTCATTTTGCTACCATATGTTGGCTTGTTTGGATTTCTGCTGGCTTTATGATTTTCATTGACCTACTTCCTGTTGTCCAAATGGCATGAAAATTGATATGTAGTTCATTGAATGTGTCCTGTTTAGGCTGGAATTTTTGTGGAATTTATTGAGCTGTTTAGGTATTTGTTTGAGTGAGATCATTCTGTTTGCTCATATATGATTCACACTTGCCTAGCTTGACTTAAATTGTGCATGAAATAAATTTAGTGCATAGTTTTGAAGTGAGACCAATTGGATTCTCTTTGTATTTGGTTAATCTTGATTTTGATCATGTTTCACTTGCTGTTTTGACTTTTTCACTTCCTTTTGACCCTAGGCTTGTCCTAGTGGTCTTGTATCTCAGGTTTGAATGTGATTTTCAGGTTAAGAAGCAAAACACCTTAAGGAGGTGGATTCACATTTGATTGAGATGTCATTTGAGATTGTAAACTAACTTGTTTCATGTTGTAGGATGCTTGGCTCCTTTGAGTTGGCTTGCACCTTGGTGCATTGGACTGTGTTTTTCTGTGTATAGCTAATTGTGAACCATTTGCTGTTTAATTCTGTGATTGGTATACTGATGATATTTGATTGATTTCAGGTACATTAGTTGCTAATATTGCTTTGCTTTGCTTGATAAGCAATTTGCACTGAGGTATAACTCCCTTACTCCATGTAGTCTGGAAGACCTGGCCTGTTACTTGGCCAGGCACCTGTCTGAAGTCCTCCTTAAGAGGCGATGTTTGTGATTGTTTACTTTTGTGCCAAGCAGGTAAAGACCTCTATGAGGCAATTGGTGGATCAAAGAGATATGCAATCTATCTCCCACTATTCTGTTGAGTCGTCCCTCTGCTCACACCACCGTGTTGATGCATTGGGACACAAACCCAAGATCTTGTACAATGTACAGTTGTGTCAGAGTCTTGAGTGTAGAAGGGTTCCTCCTTTCTGAACCCACACTCCTTTGTCTGAAGCTCTCCCTGACCAGGGATAAGAGCTGTGAAGTCTTATCTTCACTCTCCTTTCATCAGCTTCACCTTAGCCCCTCAATGGCAAGGTTAAGAGCTAATACTACCCCTGTACAGATGACTTGCTCTTGCAGTCTTACCCTTTGATTGAGCCCCTTTGGTGTGCATATAGTGTGTGCTACTTGTGAATGCTTGATTTGCTGTTTACTTGTGTTGAATAGGATAGGCTTGCTTCCTGTGCAAGTTAGCTAGAAACCTTGACTTAGGGACAATCTTGCATGATAACAGCTAGGCTCGAGTCGTAGTCTCCCTAGTTGTGTTTCCCTCTGTCATCTGGTTAGGCTAGTCCTGTGTCCCTTCGCAGGGGAACTACGTCGCCCTGATCCTCATACCAGATGAGGTACGTAGGCAGGAGATGAGCAGATCTCTCCGGGCGCCTGTGTCTTTGTTTTGTCTTGTTGTGTGCTTGGAAGCTGATGTAAGTCCATCGAGTGGCGTTCGGGTTCCAGTGTGGGTTTGATTGGTTCGAATGCTGATGTAAGTCCAGTGATTGGCATTCAGGCTCCACGTTTGCCTCCTTGTATGTGTTTTTGGTTCGGATGCTGATGTAAGCCCAGTGATTGGCATTCAGGCTCCACGTTTGCCTTTTTGTGTGTGTTTTGGTTCGAATGCTGATGTAAGCCCAGTGATTGGCATTCAGGCTCCACGTTTGCCTTTGCCTGTGTTTGTTTTGTGTGCGTGTTAGCCGAGCTACGAATGCTCTGATTCTCCTTCGTCCAAAGGAGATACGTATGCATAGGATGCGACATCCTAGCGAGCATGTGTCGTTTCCCCTGTCCGAACTACTTTGACTCTGATGTCTATGCCTGATAGACTAAGTAGGCCCAGGACGCGATGTCCTGCCGAGTCAGTCTTGTTTGTTTTCTTGTGTCTCTTTCAGCCTGTGTAGATGATTGTTTTGAGCAGTGTTTTAGCAACCATTTTTCCTTCCTATTGTGCGTGGATCCCGTCGAGTACGACGGATGCGTAGGGGTGCTAATACCTTCCCTTCGCATAACCGACTCCCGATCCCATTCTCTCTGGTCGCGAGACCATGCTTTTTCCAGGTTTACTCTGAGCGTTTCCTTTCCCTCTTTTGGGATAAATAACGCACGGTGGCGGCTCTGTTGTTCTTGTTTTCCCGCCGGTTTTTCGCGAAATGCGACAGATAGTTTTTGCTGTATTGGCATATTCCCCAATACATGCACCTTTGAGTCAGCTCGGGTCTTTCCATTGGATATTTTCCCTTTGGAATTCTGTTCCCCAAGCGTTGAGTCGTGACCTGCTCACGCATTTTATTCCCTCTCCTATCCCCATAAGAGTCCCCAGAGTCTCTGTCCCATTGAGTGTATTTCTCATATGGATTTCAGTTTCTTCGGATGCCTTTTCTTCTTTGTGGACACATACCCCCACAGAGTTCGTACTATTTGCATACATACATCTGCATCATGAGGTCTCTTAGGGACCAAAATTTGTCTCTTTGTTATTATTTAAGCCCATTCTACCTCGTCGAGACGAAGATTTTAACCTTCACTTCTCCGGCTAGAATGACCTTAAATAGGGGCATCTGTAAGACCCCAATTTTGACCCTAAGATCCCTCATGGCATCATAACATTGCATTTGCATAGCCTCAAGGATCATGAGCATCTTGGTTCCCTTTGCCTTTGAATGGGACTCCTTGTGATTGGTTTGAGATCACCAAACATGCTTGAATTATACATCATTGTTTCTCTTACTTTTGTTTACTAAAAAAAATGGAAAAAAAGAAAAATAAATAAATAAATAAAATATAACAAAAACGTTTTTGGACTTGGGCCTCTCTCATTTGAGCCCACAGGTCCACAAAACCCAGGTTATAAATTCAGAGTTTCAGTGAAACAAAAGGATTCTATTCCTATTGCCCTGGCAGGAAAAAGAAAGTGAGAGAAGAGCTGACAGAGTTCAGAGCAACCTCCAGAGGCAAACCCTCAGATTGCTCTGCAAATCCAACGGTGCAATTCAATTTCATTCGATCTCTCCAATCAGGTTTGCCCTATATCCATCATCTTTATGCCTTCAATTGGAATTTTCTGAATATATGAGGTATTATGGGTGAATTTGATACCCTTTTGATGCATGTGTTTGACAAGAGGCTTAGGCCCCCTACCCTTGGTTGCTTTTTGTGAGCTTTTTTGTGAATTTTAATGGCATGATTCATGTGGTTACATCTTGATTTGGGGGCAACCCTTGATTACCCTATTTTTTTCTCTCTAACCTGTTTGTTGAGTTTTTTGTGAGGACTCACATGACTCTTGCAGAGATGGCCTGGTGTTCCACTTTATTTGTGGGATACCCCCTGGAGGTTTATTCCGATTACCTGTGCTTAATGGCTTGAGATATTCGTTTGTGACTGTTTATTCCAAAGGATGGGAGCTACTTGGATCATCAATATGATCTCAAGAGGGGAACTCCTAATGTGGGTTTATTTTATTTTCCCTTATCTCTTGTATGTTTAGGAATTTAACCCTTCTTTTTTTTTCTCCCCATTCTAACCCAAGCCAAAACTTTTTGTGCAAACAATAACTTTTGTTTTCAACATTAGAAACCTAAGCCTTATGCTTTTGATTTTCAAACTTATTCTTCATAACACTTATTTTGAATTGAACCTTTTAATCCACTTTAACCATATTTTTGTAAATACTTTTAATTGGTAAATATAACCCATTCAAATACTTTTTGTGGTTTCAATGGCCACCTTCTTAATCAAACCTTTTTTTTTATAACCATTAGCTATTAGGTTTGAGTTATCCTTGAGGTAGATATAATACTCACCTTTATCCTTAGTGATGGACAATGAGTCTTCCATGCTTATTATAAGGTTAACCCCTCACTAGCATGTTGAAGCTATCCTCACATGGTGGATTTGTGATTTTAGGTTGAGTTTTCTCCCTTTGATAACAAAAGACCTTAAGGTTTTTGGACCAATCAATTCACCAACTTTTTTTGAATTTTTTTACCCCGAACTACCAGGTTTTGATCCTAATCTTTTTTAAGATGGTACGTAGGCAATGAGTTCATCATTCAAACACAAAATGTAAATAAACTTGTATATTCTTTTCTCATCCCTTCAATCATGTTTGCACAAATAAATTTTCACACACAAAAAAAACAACAACCTTACAACAAAATGTGAAAAGGGCTCCCTAGGAGTACCTAGGATACTTTGGGTGCCTAATACCTTCCCATTGCATAACCAACCCCCTTACCCAGATCTCTGACATTTTTACTAGTTTTTGATTCGATAAAACTTTTAGGTTTTTGTTCGCTTTCTAACCATTCCTTTGGATAAATAGAAGTGCGGTGGCGACTCGACTTGTATGATTTATCTTGGATTTAGTCAATATCTCTAATGGTAACGAATACCCCGCTACAGAGTCCAACATTACGCAACCACCAAAGTAGAAACTAGTTCTAAGAGGGGCTCCTAGAGTCATGGATCCTTCGTAAATCAACGTCATGCGACAAGCTAGCTGTCTTATAACGAGATCTACAAATAGGTCTACTCTAGGGGAGTCTTCATGCTAGACACGCAAGGAGTGGCCCTTGGGGACTAACACTACACAACTTCCAAGTCTAACTTATGTGTTCTCTCTTCTTTTTCCAAAGCTCGGGTGTAAAGCTTTATTCATGATATCAAAATCCCAAAGCCCACATATGAATATATATACAGATATAAAAATGCGATAAAGCATATATAAAGAAAACATATAACAAAGAAGAATAAAACAAAGCTAACACACATACGAAAACCTAACTAAACTAGGGTTGACTCGCTTAGGAGATGTTCCTATCCCCAGCAGAGTCGCCATCTATCGCACCTCGAAAAATGAGAACACGACCTAGCGAAGCGCAATCGCACGCTCGCATGATGGACTGAAATAAGTCGCCAACGAACTTTATTTATTCCCAAAGAGGGAAATGCAAAATATAGATAAAACCCCTAAAAGAAAGGATAAGATAGGGTCATCGCAACCAATATCTGGGTTCGGGAGTCAGTTACGCAAGGGGAAGGTATTAGTACCCCTCACGCCCGTTGTACTCAACGGGAACCGTTTAGTTAGTTTTAATTTGAAAATTAGCTTATGTTAGTTTACGATCTTCTACTTATTTGGGATAGGGAAAGAGAGAGAAGAGAAATGTTTTTGAATTTTATTTATGTGTGAAGCAAGGAACTAAACCTAAATTTTTTATTAACGGGCCTGACAAGATTTCGCAATCCTGCTCATACGTATCTCCAGGTGTAATAGAGAATTCAAGGCTTACGTAGTTCTGGGTAGAAAATATTTGTTTGTTGGTCGATTTTAGCGAAAGCTATCTTGTATTAATCAACGAGAAACATTGTTTTATCCAAAACAGATGAGCAACAGACATATATATCACATCGAATGGATTTACAAATCAACATTCGGAGAAACGTCACTTATCTCAACTCAACAATTTTGGATGAAGCATTGCCTTGCATCATCTTAAGACAAGATGTCTTTCGTTTTTGAAAAGGTTTTGAAGATTAATCGCAGGACGGTGAGAAAAGAGTTTGATGTATTGGATGTATTTTATAGACGAATGACGAATATTTGATGAGAACGAGACATATGCCTCGGGATCAATCACTCGGGGTTCCACCGGAATGCTAGATTCAGTGGTCCTTTTTCATTCGAATTAATTGAGAAAATTATTTGATGGACAACGAACACTTGATAAGAATCAATTGTTGAAAGAGTTACGCCAGAATGCTTGATCCTAACGGTCCTTATTTAATCCAAGTTGAATTAAGTGTTTTAGGGATGAAAGAAAAGAATGAACGGTTATCCCAAAACGCGAGGCTCGAGACCGATCCTTCAAGGGCTCCCACCAGAATGCTAGATTCCAATGGTCCTCTTCTTTCTTAGTTGTTTAAGAAAAAGATTTTATTTTATGTTTGATTTAGAAAATGTCACCTGATGTTGATCGAGGTTTGATTCGTATTAGCTTGAAAATGATCTGTGTAATAATTGAGATTATTAAAACTATCTTAATATTGATCAAGATCTCATTGTAAGAAGACCCAAGAGTAAGCCACGTGACCAAAATAAACCGAACTTGAAAGCAATTGAATTTAGCTCTAAGCTAACTTAAAGTAGACTCGTGTATGAATCTCTCTATAAGAAGTCGAGCAACTAAATCTATGTGTCCAGGCGATTTTTGGAAGTTAAATTGAATTTAAAAGTTCTGAAGTCGCAACGCAATGAAATAAAATTAAATACCAGCAACAACTAAATATATTATTATTACAACACTATTACAATTTTTTACATCAACTCAAAGAAATCGAAAAAAAATAGAGAGCTAAACACAACACGCACGCGTTATCCACGATGAGTCAGTATTGCTACAATTTCGAAATAGACCTAAAATAAAATAGAATATAAAAACAATATTAATACACTACAAATATATATATTATATAATATATATATATATATATATATATATATATATATATATATTATATATATATATATATATAATATATATATATATATATATATATATATTTCTTTGTTGGTTCTTTTTAAGTTATCTATAAAAAACTTGAATGTATAGATAAATTAAACAGGCAGATACATATATGTGTAAAATTGAAATAGAAACAAACTAGTGGCATCTATAAATAAAAAACCACAAGCTATGTACATATATAAAAATGAAATAGTATAATATATCTATAACAAAAATTCAAACGGAAAGAAAACAATATATACATATATGTATATTCAAACCGAACAGTTGAAAAAAAACATGTATTTATACTCAAAACTGAAACAAACACATATGCGTATATAAAGATTCATACGGAAAGAATATATATATATATATATATATATATATATATATATATATATATATATATATATAATATATATATATATATATATATATATATATATATACTCAAAAAAAATTGTCGAAAAATGCGATGGTAAAACAATAAACCATTATGCGGCGAAACCGATGAAGTTACGGTTGCCTAAAAGATTAGAAAAGGAAAGGAGAAGGAAAAGAGAGACGGGTGAACAATAGCAGGAGGGAGGGGATGAAGGTTTTGCATGATTTGTCAAAACAATGTGAAGAAAGGTTGATTAAGCTGACATGTTTATTGATTTATTGTGAGAAATGAGAGGTTTGTGTTGAAGGCTTGTTTTGCTATTGTTTTTAATATAAAAAAAAATTCAGTGGAATACAAGAATTAACATGGGTGGCTTTCTTTTCTTTTCTCTATGAACAATTGAAATGATGGCTTATCTATCATAAAAAGGTAGTATAAAAAAGGAGAGCGCCGCGTGTATCAGAAAAAATGAGTCCTCTCAACCAACATCATTACTTAGTATATATATGTCTTACTAGAGTTACTTTTTTTTAGAATATCAATAATACCCTTTAAGAATTAAAAATGAGTTAAAATGAATCAATCAAATAAAATGTAACAAAAATAAAAATAAGTAAAATAAAATTGGAACAGAGTTATAACAAATCCTATTTATTTATTTAGAACATATTGACAAAATGTAAAAAATAAATAAATAAATTGAGCGCAAAAGTGCTCGAAAAATTAAATTGAATGCACTAAAATGATCAGCGCAAAATAAACTTCTCGGAAACATACGGGTTTTGATAAAATTTTGAAGTAAAAATTATCCGGTTAAAAAGCTCAGACGGATCTAAATGTGACCGAAAAAGTAGTCAAAAAATTAAAACGAACACGCCAGGTTAAATTACGTGAATCATAGTATAATAAAATTGACGTATGTAAGATCGATCTTGAAAATTTTCGCCCGCTAATTTTATATACATTTGAGTATCAGTTTGATCGGTCTGCCTGTAAATCCGAAAATTTATTATGGTTGACATAAGTCAAACGAGTTAAAAGAAGAATTGTTGGTCTCCTGTGTAATTTAGTAAACAATGGAAGTTTCCTCACCTTGGGTATGATCTAAAGTGATTCAAATATGAACATGGACTGCAAAAGAATGAATGGCATGATATTTGTATAAATTACAAGTTTCATATTCATGTTATGTTCTAGAAAGTGTTAAACATGTACCTTTACAATATAACAAATTTTCAGCTCATATCATTTCCATACAAATGCAAGTTGAAACATTCAAATTTGCAATAATCACTCAATGCTTTTTCAAGCCATTCAAAAATAAACTTTGAGAACAAACACAAAAACTTCTATAACTATTGAAATTAAACTAAACTACTATACTATCTACTTGAAACAAATTAAACTACTTAATGCAAAACTATTAAATACTTACAAAGTTGGGTTTCCTCCCAAAAAACACTTGTTTTATGTCGTTAGTTCGACGCTTTTCAAGTATATGCTCTCTCTTGTTGCTTCTTTGTGCTTGGCTAGTTGTGGTTTTATTCTCCCGTAGTACCTCTAACCAATCACCTGAGCAAACGTGATGAAAAACAAGTATATAAACAAAATAGACAAATGTACAAAGCTTAAAAAGATAGAAACTATTGCAATGCTTCAATATCTAAACACCAATCCCCCACAACGACTACATTTTGTTGATTGTAGTATAAATGTTATCTTGGGTAAGTATTTTTTTTATCGTATCCACATGGATTAGTGTGATATCAAATGATGTTCAACGATTACTATGATTTTAAGCGGAAGTTTGCAAGTTTGGTTTTAAAGCCACACTATGTAAAACGGATGACAGAAAAATAAGGTTTCAGAGATGTGAGAACTTGTCAGGATTGAATTTCATCCAACGATCAAATAATAATTTATCAATCAGTTATGCACAATATAAACATTCATCAATATCATCATGTATCGCTCACAACAGACTTCATGTCTAAACTTCCGTTGAGAGTTCTACCGTATTGTTTAATCAACGATCTCTCAGCCTATCAAATAATACAGAGCATTAAGATTCGATACTCAAGTGAATGTTAAATCTAAATATATGTCTAGAGTTTAGCGTCTAATAGATGATTATCCTAGATCTAGATTCAAAGTGTATTTCTTAATAATAGTTCAAATCGATAGATAAAACAAGTAAACAAGGATAACAACGATATAAATTCATGAATAAATTATACATAACGCCATGATTAATAAAATTATATAATATAAAAGTGAACTTACATCTAATCCCAACAAGAAAGGGATTTAGCTACACATAGTAGCTAGATACAAAGAGAAAAATGAAAGGGAATAAGCATTCACCGTGATTTTCCAACGATAGAAATGAATCCAACTCTGGATCTTTAAAAAACACCCTAACATGTTGTTTTCTAAGCCTCACTCTCTCCAAAAATGGATTCTCTTGGCTATTCTAAGAGAGAAAAGGAAATAATATCCGAAAAATAAAAGAAAAGAAATCAAAAATCTGATTTGGACCTATTTATATAAAATTGGGAATTTGCTGTCTCACTTGGTGAGTAAGGTCTTACCCGACGAACATCACTTTAAGTGCCTTCCACCTGGCACAAACTCAGCAAACCATGATTAACAAATATTTACTTTTTCCCTACGAAATCATCCTCGCCCGACGAACTCAAAATCTCAGACCCTCGTCGGGCGACCAAGGCAAGATTTCCCCCTGAAATGTAATTCTTTTTGCTCGCTCCTACCTCACCAAAGCTCCCCCGGTGAGCTCGCTTCCTGCTTGCCAATTTGTGTCGGGGGAACATGCTAGAATTTCCCCACTTCTTATCTTTGTTCCTTCTTCTTTGTTTTGTGTCTTTTCCTTTGGTTTCTTTGCAATTTATATGATATTTGGTGGAAAACATAGGGAATTCAACGACTGAAAACACAAAATAAAACGAAAAATGTCAAGTTTTTATATGCAATTTATAGCCCAATTTGGCATTCATCAATTAGTCAGTCTCTACAGAGAATATCTTAATGTTCATAGCAATTTAATGTTTAAACTTAGGTTTATGTTAGATCTAGTATGCTACATATTTCTTTTTGGTGATTATTTTGGAAAAATCCAACTCTAGATTGTTGTATCAATTAATTAGATTCCATTCAAACATCTATGTTTGGATATAATTATCATATTTTTTTATTAGTTGATTTATGATCATCTTGTTATCATTGAATTCATATGTACAATGATTCATCACATAGTCTCTTTTAAAATGGTTTTTAAACTTCTACTTTCACATTTTTGACTGATTTTGAAAACAATTTTCATTGGCTAAATGTTTATTCAACCCACTCCTTCTAGACCATTTTACGCCCATATTCAAACAAATAATTGGTATCGTAAATGGTCTTTTGTTTAGGTATTTCTACTTCAAAAGTTGTGAATATGGGTAATGACGATCCAAAGAGTGCGTGCAATAGAGCTCCCATATTCAAGGGATAAATATTAGAAAACCTCTTATGATTTAAAAGAAAGCAATATACCAATTTCTTCCAGGAGCGTAAATGTGCATTTCTCATTTCACATTGTAAAATAGATAAGACAATTTGTGATGCTCTTCATGTTCTCAATGAGGGAACTTAGGGCATCAAACAATCTAAAATTAACATTAAGGAGTATGAACTCTTTCGTAAGGAACCCAGAGAATTTGTGACTTCCATGCCGATGAGCTTCTCCCACATAAGCAGTAAGTTCAAAATTTTGGGAAATAAATTATCTAATCTGGATTTTGATAAAAAAATATTAAGGTCTATATGCAGGAAAAGACAACTGAATGTGGCAACTATAAAAGATTCCAATGATCTTAAATCACTATATTTTTTTTTGAAATCTTACCAAGCATGAACACAAGCTAAAGTGACTTGAATCAAGTGAATAAAATGCGAAAAAGAAAGAAAAGGTTAAATGGGAAAAGAGACACATATCTTTGAAGGCCTCCACTTCCAAGGCCAGGGTAAAGGAAGATGAAGACAATACCACTGAATGTTCTTCAAAATAAGAGATGGGTTTTCTTGTCATACGTTACAACAAATACAGAAAGAGAAACGATCTAAATCACTCATATAAAAACTTAGTAAAGTTTAGAAGATCGAACTCACCAAAGAAATAGGAAGAATATTGAGGACATTAAGCATTAAGACTTAAATAAAGTAATTAGAGAACATGCTAGGAGAGTTAATGGTTCCATTATACAACTAATCACCAATCCTATGGGAGTAAGAGACCAATTAATAGAAAATAAACTAAGACTTATCATTTTGATCCAAACTAAAGAAGATGGCATGACATGTGGACATGTGGACATGTGAAACTCTCATACTCTCTTGAATCATTTTAATCTTTTTTGTCGTCTGTTGGATAATCTCAGGTCCAATTATAACACTATGTCCCGATTCATACCAACACAAAAGTATCCTACACCTTCTACCATACAACCCCTCGAATGGTGCCATTATGATACTCGAATGGAAATTTCTATTGTAGGTAAACTCTATTAATGGTAAAAAGCTATCCCAAGCACCTCCTTGTTCTAGTACACAAGCTCTCAACATGTCTTCTAAAGATTGGATAGTTCTGTTCATATGACCATCTATCTGTAGATGATAAGCGAAACTCAAACACAACCTCGTCCCTAAAGCCTTTTGAAAACTCTCATAGAATCTCGACGTAAACCTCAGGTATCTGTCATATATAATAATGGATGGAATCCCATGCAAACTGATAATCCCTATCAATATACATCTCCTATATTTTCTTCAGTGGATAGTTAAGTCTCATCAAAAGGAAATGAGTCGATTTAGTCAGTCTATCGACGATGACCCAAATCGTATCACAACCTTTCGATGTCTTCGGCTAACCAGACATAAAATCCATTGAAATGCTGTCCAATTTCCATTCTGGAATAGACAACGGCTGCATCAAACCCAACGGATTCTGATGCTCAACTTTTGACTTCTGACAAGTCAAACATGCATACACGAATTCAACAACCTCCTTCTTCATTCTAGACCATGAAAAGATCTTTCTCAAGTCTTGATACATCTTCGAAGCACCAGGATGAATACTCAGACCACTTTAGTGTCCTTCGTCAAGAATACTCTTCTTAAGTTCAGACACATTAGAAACACAAATCCTATCTCTAAATCTGATCAAATCATTCTCATCGATTATGAATTCACCACCTTAGTCTTGGTTGATTAAATCTAATATGTCAACCAATCTCAAATCAGTCCTTTAACCTTCTTTAATATCTTCAAAAACACTATTAGCGAGCTTCAGCATACCTAACTTCACACTCTGCAACGTGACTTCGCAAACCAAACTCAAATCTCTAAATTCTTTGATCAACTCTAACTCTTTAGCCATTAGTGCCGACATATGCAACGTCTTTCTGCTCAATGCACCAACTATGACATTGGCTCTACCAGGATGGTAATTCAAACCAAAATCATAGTCCTTCAACAACTCAAGCCATATCTTATATCTCATATTCAACTCATTTTGATCGAGCAGGTACTTCAAACTCTTATGACCAGTAAACACTTAAAATCTAGAGCCAAACAAATAATATCTCCAAATCTTAAGTGTGAACACCACGACGACCAACTCTAAATCATGCGTAGGATAATTCTTCTCATGAAATTTAAGTTTCCTTGATGCATAAGCCACAACTTGTCCATTTTGAATCAACACACCTCCTAAACCCATCTTAGAAGCATCACAATACACGACGAAAGATTCAGTTGGACTCGGGAAAATCAGAACAGGAGGCGACATCAACTTCTTCTTAAGCTCTTGAAAACTTTGTTCGCACAATACATCCCAAACAAAAGCCTAACCTTTCCTTATTAGTTGAGTTAACAACAAATCTAACTTAGAAAAACCTTCAATAAACCTGCGATAATAACCAGCTAATCCAAGAAAACTTCGAATCTCAGTAACAAACTTCAGAGTCTCCCCCTGTAGCACAACATCAACCTTTGAAGGATCAACACCAATACCTCCGCTAGAAATCAAATGACCAAGGAAACTCACTTCGTTCAACCAAAACTCGCACCTAGACAATTTAACATATAACTTACTCTCTTGCAAAATATCTAATACCAATCTCAAATGATTTGCATGCTCTTCATCTGTCTTCGAATAACTTAGGATGTCATCGATGAACACAACCACAAACTTGTCTAAATACTGATTAAAGATCTTGTTCATATACTCCATGAACACACCAGGAGCATTAGACAAACCAAACAACGCCACTGAATACTCGTAATAATCATATCTCATCCTGAAAGTTACATATGAAAGAGAGTCCTTAGTGCTATTGATCTAGTGTCAATAGGTTCTAGATGGGGGATTGGAAATGGGGAAAATGTGAGAATATGGAAAGATAATTGGCTACCCGGTAAAGCATGCTTTAAAATCCATAACCCAATGTAGATTATTGACCAAGATGCCATGGCGTACGAGCTTATTGACCAAGATCTTATCACTTGGAAAATGACTTGTTATGGACCTGCTTTAACACAACTGAAGCAAGCATATTTGCTAGCACTCCATGATCACTTAGGAGGCCTGAAGACATGATAATTTGGTACATCAAGATGAATAAGGAGTATTCAGTCAGATTTTCCTACCAGATTCTAGTTGCAGACCAAAGTTCAAGTTGAGGCTCCCATCATGCACCCCCATCAGAAGTTATGGAAAAAGATTTGGCACTCATTTGTGCATACTAGAATAAAAAACTTCATGTGGAGGGTCGCGGAGAACATCCTATCAACCAAAAGTAATCTGAAAAAAGGGTGTGAGGTTAGACATACCCTGCACTCTTTGCCATTCAAATCCAGAATTTGCTCAAGACCTATTAATGCATTGTGACTTCACTAAAAAGCTATGGTTCTCTCCCCCTCTTGGTATTTGTATCCCGGGTAACTTAGAATTACATGAATGGCTGTTGCATTAGTTAAATTATGATGATTCCTTAGGTATTCAGTTATTATGCACCACGTTGTGGAAAATTTGGATTGCTAGGAACCATTTCCTATATCAATAAAAACAAATCGTCCTGCAAGTTGTGGCAGAGGAAACACTTGATTGTGTGTTATAATTTAACAAAGTCAATCTAAATTTGCGGGTAAGGAAAAAACTAATTCAGATTGGTGATCATGACCTCGTTTCAAAGGATTCGACATCCTTCAAGTGGACGCAGGTTGCTATCAATAAGGCTTTATGTCAATGGGATATGATTAAGAACCATGATAACAAGACCATTCTCGCTGCAAGTAAAAAGAAAATTATCTTTGTTGATCTCGGTTTTGTTGAAGCTTTAGCTAGTAGATGGGGACTACAACTCACATGTGAATTGAAATTTGGATTGTGTGCTTGTGGATTCAAATGCACTCACTCTTTTGGATTGTTTAAATTCTATTAGTTACTCCCTTCGCCCCACAATGAGTGACCCAATTGACCATTTCACACAGATTAAGAAAAAAGAATAAATGAATGAGAGAAAATGATATTTTTACTAAAATATCCTTATCATGTATTGAGAATGATGAAAGTAATACTCCCTTCGTCTCATAACAAGTGTCTCATTTGAACTTTTTCTTTGTCTTAAAATAATTGTCTTTTTACAATATCAATGCAACATTTATTATTTTTTCCCACTATCATACCCCTATTTATTAACTTTCACTTTATCCAACCATTTTTTTAATTACAATTAATAGGAGTATTCTAGTAAATGATACTCCCTCCGTTGCTTTTTAAGTGTCATTTTTTGACATTTTACACATACAAAGAAAGCTAATCATTATTATTACTTTTTCAACAATAATTCTCCTTTTACCTATAATACCCTTAACTATTTATTACATTCATTTTGCTTTTTCTCTCTCTGTAATAATTACCTAGGGATAATTTTGACAAAATACAAGTAATATTACATTGAAGTTCGTAAGTGACAATTAAAAAGAAATATTTTATTTTTAAAAAAAAGACACTTAAAAAGAAACGGAGGGAGTATTAGTTTTATCATCAAAATCAATACATTCAATCATTTCCTTAAGAACCGTGAATTACTCAAATTGGATATTTTTTATGAGACGGGGGGAGTATTAATTAGAGGGTAAAATTGAAAAAAATACATTGGAAATTGAAATGAGTCATTCATTTTGGAACACTCATTTATTCCAAATGTGTCATTCATTGTAGGACGAAAAGAGTAATATGCTTTCTTAGAACCTATAGTTTTAGATTGTAGAATGCTTTTAAGTAATTTTAAGGAAGCTACAATTACAATCATTTTTATTAGCGAGAATTTAAATATTAACGCCCACTGTATATTTGGTATTGGTAAAAGTTTTGGCTAAGATTCGGCTGAGTTGTATCAGCAAAAGTTTTAGCTATAAGATTCGGCTGAGTTGTATCCCATCAGCCGAAATAAAGTCGTTTTTAAAAATGTGTAAGACGGTCTACAACACATGCTCTCACACTTTTTCATGATTAAACTATGTTAAAATAGATATCCATATATATATTTTAAGATTAAATAAGATCTATTTAAAAATAAATTACAACTTAATGAAATTACCTTCAATTTCTTACCTAAACTCTTTCAAAAGTTTAATAATGTAAACTCTTGTAATAATGTTCATGATTTTCAATGAAAATCTTGAACATAAAAAAAATAATGTAAAACTTGCGGTGCATAATAATTAAACTTTTAGTTATATGGTACTCTAAAAATGAAATGTGATTAAATGAATACATGCATTATTCTAAGTTGGGCGTTATAAAAAAAGTGAAAAAAAATGATTAATCTAAGTTTTCCTACCAAATATATGTATTGACTGCCGCCATGGATGTGCGTCACGGCCTGCGTAAGCAGTTGTTTCTCGAAACTCGTCTTGACTCTGTTACTTCAAATAACGAACTCTTTGTCACAAATTCAAATCTCCACGCTGCTTATTAATTTAATCGATTAATCACCGTTACTCTTCCACAATTTCAATTTCAGCGCGTTTTGTTATTGCGTAGCGTGGTACACAATCTACCATATTCATATATTGAACCATAGAATCGAATCTACGGTAACACCGGTGATTCATATTCATCCAAAATGGCGGAAGAAATTAGGCAAAACGACGTCGCTTCATCTTCCAAATCTAGAAGCTTCTGGTCTTCACTCCGTTGGATTCCCACTTCTACCGATCATATCATCGCCGCCGAGAAACGCCTTCTCTCCATTATCAGGTAATTTCAATTCTTCACCCCTCTTTTAAGCTTCTAAACCCTAATTATTTTCAATTCTTCGCTATTAAGTTTGTATCATCAATTTCATACACTCTCTTATTTGGAGCTTCGAGTGGATTGTAATTTTGTATGCCTTCATCTGAAGTTTGTAAAGTTATGCTTGGTTAAATCTCATTTTGTAAAATTAAATTTGATTAAAATGAGTTTTGCTCCAAGGTGATTTATGTTTGAGTAGTTCTTTTTTTCTAAATTAGGGTAAAAAATGTAATTTATTTGGATGATAGTTATTAAAAGTACTTTCCAAACATGTACTAATATGGCTGGTTTTCACTGTTTGGTAGAACTGGGTATGTTCAAGAGCGTGTTAATATAGGCTCTGGTCCTCCTGGGTCCAAAGTAAGATGGTTCCGTTCATCGAGCGATGAGCCACGGTTTATCAACACGGTTACTTTTGACAGCAAACCTGATTCTCCTACGCTTGTTATGGTTCATGGATATGCTGCTTCCCAGGGTTTCTTCTTTCGGAATTTTGATGCTCTCGCTTCTCGTTTCAGAATCATTGCTGTTGATCAACTTGGGTGAGTTGTATTTCTAAATCCTACTACTTTTCTGAGCTGTTATATCATATGATTTATCTGGTCTTATGATCGATTCTGTTGTAGGAGAGGAATGGTCAATTAGATGTATAAGAACACTTCGTTGAATTTCGGTTTTCTTTTAGTTTATTTATTTTTCAAGATTGGAATATATGCTTTATGTTTCAAGGAAACTGAAATGAGTGAGTGCTTTTTGAGCTTAGTTAGATACTTAACTAATACTAAGGTATGTTGTTTCAGTCCTTTAAGGGGATATCAATTTTGAGGGGAGAGGCATTATCAAATTGGGGCATGTATATTGTACTTATAAGCCTTGAAACTTGTATTTTTTGGCAGTTGGGGCGGATCAAGTAGGCCTGACTTTACATGCAAAAGTACTGAAGGTTAGTTAAAAATTATGCTTACATTGTCACACGAGAGAATCTGATGCTATAGTTGATTTGGAATTTAAGAATTTTACTTTGTTTCTCAACTTTATAATTGTTGTTCATCTTGCAGAAACTGAGGCGTGGTTCATTGATTCTTTTGAGGAATGGAGAAAAGCCAAAAATCTGAGCAATTTCATATTACTTGGACATTCTTTTGGTGGTTATGTTGCTGCCAAATATGCACTCAAGGTAAGTAGTCCGTTGCTGCATTGCCTTAAAATGATAAATACTATTGACTCCATAACTTTCTTTTACGAATCATTATGATGTATATTTTATTCATTTGAATATAGCACCCTGAGCATGTACAACACTTAATTTTGGTGGGACCAGCTGGGTTTACATCAGAATCAGATGCAAAGACTGATTTTATTGCAAAGTTCCGAGCGACATGGAAGGGAGCAGTTCTGAATCATCTATGGGAATCTAATTTTACACCTCAAAAAATTGTCAGGTAAGACTTTTGTGTCCCATTTTTATCATTTTACTTTAGGATAAGGTAGCACAACTTTTTAATCAGACAGTTTATGATGCTTTGTGATGCTTGTGTATAATTATATTATTATATTGGGTCTTGTGCCTCCTTGGGGTGTACCTCAGTTTGTTGAAACTGTACTATCTCAGGCTTCTGAAAGATTGTTTGATTCTACCATCTGATTATTTAACTAAAATATCTGCCGTGGCAACTAGATGCTCATGCTCACCAAATCTTAAATTTTAAAATTAGTTGTCTGCGAGTGTGAAGTGAAATGTTGTATTTCATGATAATGTAATGCATTTCATACGAGTGCAGGTTAACATTGCCCGTCTCCCTTCATTTAATATGTATTTGAATTTTTTACGACTGAAGTTGACTAGGATATTGACTTAAGTTCTCTTGATTACTAATGAGTTCTAGTTAATAATTTTGTTATCACTGAAGTAAACTGAAATATTGACTTAAGTTCTTGTCATTACAAATGAGTTATAATTACCAATTGTAAAGTCATGGATGGAATTCTTTTGGTTGGAAACTTGGAGTTGCCTCCACTTGGCTAACAGGTCACAAGTGGTAAACCAGCCTTTAAAAGATCCATTGTGGATTCGAGCCTTTGTTGGAATCTGCAATGCAAGAGCTTTATGGTACCAGGAACATGATGACCTATTTTCTCACATTATGGTTACTGGCTGAAGAAGCTTGTTGCTTGGGTTGCAAATTATTTTCTATTGTTAGTACTCAAATCAAATATGGGTTGTAGATTGTGGGGAAGAGGGGATGGAGTTATTCTTCTACTCCGAGAAAAAAGTGTGCATTCTCTTTATGCTGCTACTTCTAATATCAAATTTATAAACCAAGTAATAGGTTTAAATAAATGAGGGAAAGCTAGAAAATATGGAATTAAATATTATTCCAAGAAGCATGGAATCACCAATTCCTCCCATTGGGGGAAGGAATTGTCTGTTTCTGTGGAATGAGCCATGGCGAGGAATCAGCATTATATATATTTTTTGGCCAACAAGCATGAGAATACTCATCCCATAGAATAAAGTATAAAATGGAATCACCATTCTGCATACCAATGTTAGTTGTATTATTTTATTGATTTTATTAAGAGTTTTTTTTTATGCATTTGTGGCAGAGGTTTAGGTCCTTGGGGTCCAAACATGGTGCGCAAATATACAAGTGCTAGGTTTGGTACACATTCAACCGGGCAAAAACTGTTTGAAGAAGAATCAAGTTTGCTAACAGGTATGGCAAGACAGTAAATTGATATATGGTTTAAATGTAAAAGTGTTCTAATTCTAATTTGTTTTTCTATCTATTAAAGATTATGTTTATCATACATTGGCGGCAAAAGCTAGTGGTGAGCTATGCTTAAAATATATTTTTGCATTTGGAGCATTTGCTAGGATGCCCCTTCTTCACAGGTTTGTCAATCATTCTCTTCCCATCTGATTAGCTGTTTCACTAAGAAAATGTATTCTGTTAAGGTTTGACTTCTATGGTTTCAAAGATGGACTCCCCGTTTATCTGATAATTAATAATATTGTCGACTTCGGGTGTAATCTTTTATCCTACATCACTTTGTTGCAGTGCTCCAGAGTGGAAGGTGCCTACCACATTCATATATGGTTATGAAGATTGGATGGATTATGAAGGTGCCCAAAAAGCACGTGCACAAATGAAAGTTCCATGTGAAATTATCAGGGTCCCTCAGGTATCATTTTCACCATTATCCAAAACATGAAACTCCTTTTATTGTTAGAACCAACAGAATTAATAACTTCTGTTGCAGGCTGGACATTTTGTGTTCATCGACAACCCAAGTGGCTTCCATTCAGCTGTGTTTCATGCTTGTCGAAGGTTTCTTACACCTGATCCGGACAATGAATCTCTTCCTGAAGGGCTATCCTCTGCATAAGATATAATTTGTATCAACCACGTGTATATTATTTTTTATTTTTTTTACAATGAAATTACATAATGGAGTGAAGCCATGTCTTGCTCCTCAGTGAGGTGGAATATACTGAAAATATCTGGAATTGTAATTTCAATAAAATGATTTCTAGGAAAACTTTCAAAAGAAACATATTCTCTGGTAAAATTATGTTGCACATGCAACAAACGTATGCTGTGAAATGTGTGTGTCATTGGGTATAAAAGATCAAATATTTTCCACCAAAAAGATATCTTCTGAGATATATGAGGCCCCATATAATCATAACTCCGAGAATTTTACGTGACACCCAATACTTTGAACCTGACACCCTCCATCGAGTTTTTTACCCTTGTGCCACAAATCTGAAAATAATGTTTCATTTTGCCATTCTTTTAAAAAAAATTCTTAAAATGCCACTCTTTTTTAATTTTTTTTTGATTATTTTAGTATAAATTTTGACCCGATCCTAAATGATGGATGCGTCAGAACTCTTTAAGAGTCCACTATCATGGATGAATTACCTTTTTATTATTTAGTTATTATTTTCTGTATTTATTTTAAATTATTTTAATTAATTTTTAAATATTAAAATTAATATTTTTTATTTAATATTTTTTTATTTCATTAAAAAATCCTATTTTTTAATATTTAATTTTATAAGATTAAATATTTTTTTATTATAATATGACATTGAAAATTAAAAAATATATTAAAGTTAATATATAATTTTGAAAATTACAAGAGGATAATTGCATAATTAAAAAGAAATTAATTCTCATGTCAATCTTATTGTTGGGGATCTTCATTGAAGTAATGATTATCAGTTCCATATCATGTACGAACCCGAACATGTTGACTACGATCTAATGGTTCCGTTGTAGTAGGTGGAAGAGGGCTGAAGTTGTAGACGGATAGGTAGAGGTTTCAAAAATGGATAGTTGGTCAGGAAAATTTTAGAATGTATCGAAATTCTCAAAAACGATATTCGTAGGAAAGTCGTTACATAGTTGTGTGAATGAGGTGAGTTCTATGGTTCTATGGTTGCAAAGTAATAGTCTGACACATCGGTGGTTGATGATTGTTGATTGGTGTTGGAGTAATCAAAGTTAGGAGGTGGAATTGATGTGTAGTTGGGGGGGGGGGGGGGGGGGACGAATGCAAGGTTGTTGTTGGGTTTGATAGGTATAATGTGTTGGTTGTTGTGGTGTTTGATATGTGTAATTTGTTGGGATTTGTTATGTTTGGAATTGGTAGTTTGATTGTTGGTATGAGGTGTATTGTGTTTGTTGCTGGAGTGAATGGTTTTATGAGGGTTGTTGTTGATGATGATTGGTTTGGTTATATTTAGTTGGTTGTTCGTATTGGTTGGACGTGGATGTTTGGGTATAATGTTGGTTGTGAGTGGCTTGGGTTTGGGTGTATGTGAAAGTTGGTCGTGGTGGAGCCGACATATGTGATGTGGAATAGTGCTGACGGGGGTCACTTAATAGTTAGGATGTTAATGATTTTTGAAATGGAAGAGATCGAAATCAATTCAAATAGTCTTAAGTTGACCTCAACTTCATGAAACGCGTCCCCAGTTAAACACAATTGATGTATGTTTTCCCACTGTTGTTATTCATTCTTATTTAAATTTTTACGGTTGCACTTCCATGACTCTTGCATAGTCATATTATAGTGTTCTTTGAGGCATTTTGGAGGGTTGTGTATGTCTTGTAAAGACCCAAATTGCAATCTAACCCTATCAGACTGATGCATTTCAACGATCCATAAACAAAAGATAAGTGTCGTTGCATTCCAAATCAAGTTGTCACGTTGTCTAATGATGGGCAGTTAAGATATGGTCTCCATGTAAACTGTTACATTATAAATAATATATGTTAGTGTAAAATAAATATTCTAATTATTATCCTGAAAAATAAAAGAATCAAGAAAACGATGCAAATTTTGAAAAACATGAAGTAGAATAAGAGATGTTGTTGATGGTCACAACAAGAAATGAAGAAAGCTTCAAGGACTAATGGTTCTTGGACTCAGGATGCTCATCACACATGTCTGGAAGGAAATATTGGTTTGTCAACATAAAACCATCGATGGAGAACATGGTGGAATTTTCAAATGACAATACCCTAACATCTGAAGCTATTGATGATGTTCGTATTATAAGGAAAGATGGTAAAAGGTCAATAATTTCCAATGTATTGTATATACCAGACATGAAAAGTAACTTGCTCAACATAGGGAAGTTGGTCAAAAAGAATTACAAAGTGTCAATTAAAGATAAGATGATGAGAGCGACTCAGGTGGAAGATTAATCTCTAAGGCTCCCATGTGTGAGTACAACTTCTGTTAGATGTGTTTTGTATGATTTCAGAATTAGGATACTTTAGCGTAAATGTATATTGGACGGTATCCTCTGAATCTCTATGTGCATCTTAGCATTAGGAAGTAAAAAAGTATTTGGAAGCAATGTGGGAAAGGTCTCATGCATCAAATATGCATGAAAAATCAATTTTTATGAAAAATAGCAGTACAGGTCGACACATAGAACTATAGGCCGACCTATTGAAGAATTTTCTAGCTATAGGTCGACACATAGAACTATAGGTAGACCTATGGAAAAGCTTTCTTGGCTATAGGTCGATACATGAAGTCTATAGGTCAACACATATGTTGTTGTATTAAAGCTTGTGGCATCTGTTTCACGTGCCGAGTCTTTAGGTCGACACGTAGGGAACACATGCCTTTCATAGGTCGACACATGACCTTGGACAAGTCGACCTATGCATCGAACATGTCGACACATAACCTATATAGGTTGACCTATCTGATATTTTTCTTCAAAATTTCATATTTTTCTATCATCCTTTGCATTTGCTTTTGCCCTGAATCTCCCATGCATATAAATACTCCATACATGCATCATTCTCTAGTAAAGTTTCTAGAGTGAGTAAAACCAACATGAATCCAGGATTTCAAAGCATCTCATCATCTTCAATTCAATCTATGTATACACACAATCAAACTACACATAATCATTTTTTGATTGGGTGTCATCTAGATTAGAATTGATAACGTCCAATTAGGTTTGTTGTACCGAGAATATTGAGTTTCGATCTTTGAGGGATTTAAATAAGAAAAGCGAGGTGGGGTTTTCCTTCAAGATCTTTAGGGTTTGAAAGTTTTGGACAAGATTGTACAACTCGGATCCGATCGAGTGAAAGCCTTGAGACTAGGTGTGTCAGCAAGGGAGTAGCGTGAAACGGTGGATCGTGTTGACAAATCTTGGGTTCAACAAGTGTGCGCTTGGGATTAATTCAGCCCGATGAAAGCCTTGAGGCAATGAGGTCATGCAAGGAAGTAGCAACAATAGGTGAATGGAAGCGACATTGTTAGTGACTTGATCAATCTTTGATCAAGGTTTTTGGAGGTGCTAGAGGTAAGAACAAACTTAGGGTTTGTGGGATTTGATTTCTCATCTCTTGTATTAATACTTTTGCAAAGTAAGATTTATTATATTAACATCTCAATTCAAATTCAAATTGAGGGCAGGCATACCCATAGCGAGGCCGATAGGGGAACTGCCTAAACAAATCCTCGCGTACTCTCTCTCTCTCTCTCTCTCTCTCTCTCTCTCTCTCTCTCTCTCTATATATATATATATATATATAATATATATATAATATATATATATATATATATATATATATATATATATATATATATATCATTTATTTTCCGGTTCACAGATTGTTAATTACTTTGATCTCTTGATCAACATTGTTTGGATAATAACTTTTGAATTCTTTGTTAAATTGTGTTGTTGTAGTAATCATTATCATTTGGTAGTGTTTCGCTTTTAAAAACTACAGACACTATACAAATATCCAAACTTTGTTGATTGCACGTAAAGTGTTTGACGAATCGTGTCAACTAGTCTTTAGTGTGTTGTTGACATTGGAGATAGATAGTTACTATAGTAGAGTATTAAATTTAGTTCTTGAAGTATTGATAAACCAACTTGTGAATTATTATCGTACCATTGGTACTCATACGCATATCCGAGTTTTTCAATAGAAGGTTCAATTAGACGATTTTGAATCCAGGAAATACTTGAAACTTACTTCCGTGCCAAATTTTTTCTAAATCAAAGTTTCAAATAATTTTTTAACTTGGGATCTATTCACCCTCTCTAGATCTAGGCATATCATCTAACAATGGTATCATGAGTTCCAGTTGTTTCTGATCTTAAGATTTGCTTATTAGATAATGGTTACCGAACCTAACAGGGCGTACAATAGAGAACCTATTTTCACCGGCGAAAATTATGGCTATTTTAAAGCTTTTATACGTATCCATATCAACTCCGTTGATAAGGGTGTATGGGACGTCATTGCCAACGATCCTAATAAAATTACAATGACCAATGGTGAAGGCGTCATCGTACCAAAACCGAAAAATCAATGGAATCATAATGATAAGAAGTTGTGGTCTCATGATTGGAAAGCACAAAATATTCTCATATCCGCATTAGGTGTTGATGAGTATTATCGTGTCTCTCATTGTGAAACCGCCAAGGCTATCTGGAATGCATTAGAAGTTGTCCTTGAGGGAACTAATGAAGTCAAATAAGCTAGGATCAATACTTTGAACCAAAAGTTTGAACTCTTTCAAATGAAGCATGGTGAAGCCATTGTCGACATGCAAAAGAGATTCACACATCTTATTAATAGATTGAATGCTCTAGGTAATCCTATCTCCAATTATATTTCTACTAACAAGCTTTTAAGATGTCTTAACAGGGAGTGGCAACCCAAGGTCACCACTATCAAAGAAGCGAATGATCTTACTGATTTGTTTGGTAAATTAGAAGAACATGAGCAAGAACTCACTTGCTTAGAAAAACATGAAAAAGAATATGAAAAGATGATGAAGAAAGAGAAAGGTAAAGACAAGGTGGAAGAGAATAAATCCATTGCTCTAAAGACTTCTGGTTTCAAGTCCTCAAAGAATGAGCCTAGTGAGTATGAATATAGGGATGATAAGATCTTCTATGATGATGATGTTGGGCTATTTGTCAATAGATACCAAAGGTATATTCGAAAGAACAAGGTTAAGCACTCCTAAGGTAACTTAGCAAAATTTAGAAGGGATTCCAAGTCTTTAAAAGATGGTGATGAAATTCTGGTATCAGATATAAGATGTCGAAGGTAATGTCACGACACTAATATCTGTTAATACACAATGAATAATAAAACAGAATTGAAAAGCAAATCACACAAGCAATTGTTAACCCAGTTCGGTGCAACTCACCTACGTATGGGGGCTACCAAGCCAGGAAGGAAATTCACTATAATAGAATTAGTTCAAAGACTATCCGTACACTTCACTAAGTTACAGTCTTTCTCACCTAATCTCTACCCGTGCAATTTCTACCTAAGCACTCTTAGATATGAGAACCCATTCACTTCCCTTACGATCACAAACCCGTGATCTTAAACAACAATCCCTTGTGAAAAGAAAATACTTTTCAATTACAATATTCTTGATTTTACTTCACAGTTTCAATCAAGAAGACACACTCTTGATCTTGCTTCAAAGCTTTGATCAAGAAGACAAATCAGTCTAATTCAATCATCAATGGATGACTTGAATGACCTACAGACACAAACCCTAGCTCTCTCTCTAAATTTCGCTCAGTACTGGTTGTGTGTACAAACAGGTTTTCTGAGTCCCTTTTTATAGAAACATTGGACAGCTTGAAAACCCTAGATATATTTTCCAATCAAATCTTTTCATATCAGTTGTAAAGATCTCCTTAGAAAATAAACAAATCTGGTTGATATCCCTGATAGAATGCGCCAGCTAGCCATATCTTCAATCAACCAATGATTGCCACCAATTGTGCAATCACAAAACACCAGACATTCATACTGAATGTTCTGTGTACAAGATGTCACGACATCGGGTCTGACATCTGGAAAAATCTTGCATAATCCAGTTTCCTTTTATAGCAGGTACAACCATATCAGTTACCATGACAATGAGTATGTCAACTGAAACAATCCTGCAGCATATATCTTCCAATTTAGCTCCAGCAGGTACATCCAATATCAGAAGCCTTAGCATTGTAAGTGGCATTCTGAAACAATCCTGCTTGCATATGTTCTTCAACTCCAGCAGGTACATAGGATATCTCATGTTAAGACATCACACATGACATCTTGTGAACACTCTTTGTTTTACCAAAATTGTTGCCAACACTTAGAATCAACAAACTCCCCCTTTGGCAAATTTTGGCTAAAACATATATCTGTCCTTTTTGTTCACAAGGCAAACTATCAGCAGTTAAACCATATACAAGTAGTTTAATCAGCAGCAAAAGCAAAAAAATAATTACTAGCTATGGCTACTAGTAATACACACATGCACAAGGGTACTTCTCCTCCCCCTAAATATGTGCAACAATCAGAATTACTAGTTATGGATGCAACTAGTAAGACACACAAATGCACAATGCACAAGGGTACTTCTTCTCCCCCTAAATCTGTGCATTCATAAAAAAATAGCTACTGAAAACTCCAGCACCTGTACCAGCCAGAATGTCATACTGACATCTGCTACAACATCAGCACCTGTGCACCATATCAGACATCCTCTTTGACATCTGCTAACAGACCAACAGAAACCTTCTGTTTTAACACCTGTGCACTTCTTCCAATAATGGTTGTACTTCTGTTCATCCATCTCAGCCAGTACCCAGCTTCACCCAGCTCCACCAGCTCCATATACTTCTCCCCCTTTTTAGTCAAAATTGACCAAAGGTAAATAAATCTCATAGAATCTTTACACCAATCACATCTCTCGCTATACCATACCTCACAAAACTCCATACTCTTTTTGTGAGAACTATCCCCAGACTCCTTTGATTGCTATAGATTCTCATACACACAGATCCCCAATTTTCTTCTTAAACATTCAAATTGATTGGCATCCAAGGCTTTTGTGAATATGTCAGCTAATTGCCTCTCTGTAGGAACATGCTCCAGTGCTATGATCTTTTCTTCCACAAGTTCTCTGATGAAGTGATGCCTGATATCTATGTGCTTAGTCTTGCTGTGCTGAATATGATTCTTGGAAATATTTATAGCACTCAGGTTATCACAGTATAATGTCATACCTTCTTGTGTGACATTGTATTCAGACAATATTTGTTTCATCCAGACTAGTTGAGAACAACAACTTCTCGCTGCTATGTACTCAGCTTCAGCAGTGGATAGAGATACACAGTTCTATTTCTTACTGAACCATGAAATCAGATTGTTCCCTAAGAAGAAGCATCCTTCTGATGTGCTCTTCCTATCATCAGCACTTCCAGCCCAGTCTACATCATAGTATCCAGTCAACATAGATCCAGATCCATGAGTATATAGCATCCCATAGTCACTGGTGCCATTGACATATTTCAATATTCTCTTTACTTGGTTTATGTGACTGACTTTTGGTTCAGCTTGATATCTAGCACACACACCAACAACAAATGCAATGTCAGGTCTGCTTGCTGTGAGATATAGTAGACTGCCTATCATGCTTCTGTATAGACTTTGATCTACACTGACACCATTTTCATCTTTGGAGATCTTTACATGTGTAGGAGCAGGAGTTCTTTTATGGCTTGCATTCTCCATGCCAAACTTCTTCACAATGTTCTTGGCATACTTGCTTTGAGATAAAAAGATAGATTCTTCCATCTGTTTGACTTGTAGCCCAAGAAAGTAAGTCAGTTCTCCAACAAGGCTCATCTCAAACTCAGATTGCATTTGTCTAACAAAGTGTTCAACCATCCGCTCTGACATTCCACCAAATACTATGTCATCTACATATATTTGTGCCACCATGAGCTTCCCTCCTTCATTCTTCACAAACAGAGTTTTGTCAATTCCTCCTTTCCTGTATCCATTGTCAGTGAGGAACACTGTGAGCCTCTCATACCAAGCCCTGGGACCTTGTTTTAACCCATAGAGGGCTTTCTTCAATCTGTACACATGTTTTGGAAGGTTTGGATCTGTGAAGCCTTTAGGCTGTTCAACATATACTTCTTCATTTAGGTAGCCATTTAGAAAGGCACTTTTTACATCCATCTGAAACAGTTTGAATTTCAGAATACATGTCACTCCAAGCAGTAATCTAATAGACTCAAGGCGAGCTACAGGAGCGAAAGTTTCATCAAAGTCAACTCCTTCAACTTGAGTATATCCTTGAGCTACCAATCTAGCTTTGTTTTTAGTAACGACCCCTTGTTCATCAGATTTATTCTTGTATACCCACTTTGTACCTATGACATTTACTCCTTCAGGTCTAGGAACCAATTCCCATACTTCATTTCTTTTGAATTGACCTAACTCTTCTTGCATGGCATTGATCCAGAACTCATCAGTCAAGGCTTCCTTGATATTTCTAGGTTCAATCTTTGACACAAAGCAGCCATGTGAGATTACTTCTCTTGATCTAGTAGTGACTCCTTTATCTGGGTCTCCTATGATAAGGTCTTTGGGATGATCCTTCTGAATTCTGATAGAGGGTCCCTTGTTGATTTTGTCATCTTCAGGTTCAGCTTGAGGTGGTTCTTCTTCCTTATTCTTGTCTGAGGAGTCAGCTGGAGAATCATTCAGAGATGTTTCGACATCGTCTGTGACATCAGTCTGTTGATCATCAACCACTACATTAATGGATTCCATCAACACATTAGTTCTGGAATTGAAGACCATGTAGGCTCTGTTGTTTGTTAAATAACCCAAAAATCTTCCTTTATCACTTTTAGGATCCATCTTCCTTCTTTGCTCACGATCATCTAAGATATAGCATTTGCTACCAAATACATGGAAGTATTTTACTGTAGGTTTTCTTCCTTTCCAGACTTCATAGAGAGTTGTGGGAGTCCCTTTCTTTAATGTCACTCTGTTGTGAACATAGCAGGCTGTGTTCATGGCTTCAGCCCAAAAATGATAGGGTAACTTCTTAGCATGAATCATAGCTCTGGCTGATTCTTGCAGAGTCCTATTTTTCCTTTCCACCACACCATTTTGCTGAGGAGTGATGGGGGATGAGAACTCATGATGAATTCCTTCTGAAGAACAAAATTCAGCAAATTTGCTGTTCTCAAACTCCTTTCCATGATCACTTCTAATTTTGATAATAGGACTTTCTTTTTCCCTTTGAAGCTTCAGGCACAGCTCCTTAAAGACTTCAAACACATCAAATTTTTCTCTTATAAAATTGATCCAGGTGTATCTAGAGAAATCATCCACCACCACATATGCATATTTCTTACCACCAAGGCTTTCTACCTGCATAGGTCCCATTAAGTCCATATGAAGTAGTTCCAGGACTTTGGTAGTTGTGTCATGTCTGAGCTTCTGGTGTGACATCCTTGTCTGTTTTCCAATCTGACATTCCCCACAAATTTTTCCCTCATCAATCTTTAAGTTGGGAATCCCTCTAACTGCTTCTACCGATATGATTCTCTTTATACCTTTCAGGTGCAGATGGCCCAATCTTTGATGCCATATCTTCACTTCTTCTTCTTTGGCTAAGGTACACATTGAAGAGTATCCAGTTTCTTGAGAGCTCCACATGTAGCAGTTGTCTTTGGACCTAACTCCCTTCATGATTACTTTATTTTCTTTGTTAGTAATCAAACATTCAGTTTTTGTGAAGTTTACATTCAGACCTTGATCACATAGTTGACTGATACTTATGAAATTAGCAGTTAATCCCTTAACAAGTAGAACATCATCAAGGTCAGGAACTCCAGGGCAATCCAGCCTACCCATTCCCTTGATTTCCCCTTTTGCACCATCACCAAAAGTAACATAACTCATGGCATGAGGATGAAGTTCAGTCAACAGGTTTTTGTTCCCAGTCATATGTCTGGAGAAACCACTGTCAAAATACCAATCTTCTTTGGCTGAGACTCTGAGGGAAGTGTGGGCTATTAGACTTGTGACCTTTGTCTTAAGAGCCCATTGCTTTCTGCTGACAGTCTTGTGATGTTTGAACCTAGATTGGTGTTGAGACTGAACAGGACCGGGATAGCCATATAGCTTATAACATAAGAGCTTCAGGTGGCCAAATTTTCCACAATATTGGCATTTCCATCTTTGATGGTTCCCTTTCTGCTGTTGTGACATCTGATGTGACATCTCAAATTTGCTTCTACCATGGCTGCTCTTAGGTTTGGATTTTGATTTGCAACTGCACTCACCCTTCAATCCAATGCCAGATTTGTTTCTAGTTATTTGCCCAGTCTGGAGAATCTTGTCTAGGGTGGCAGATCCATTGTTAAGCATTTTTACATACTTAGTCATCTCATCTAGTTTGGAATTCAAGAATACAGCCTCAGTTTCCAATTTTGAGATGGTTTCCATATACTCTTTCTTCTCATTTTTCAGCTGAGCTATCACTTCCTCCTGTCTTTTAACTTGTCTGCACACTCCTGCCCTTCTGTGGCACCACTCTTTGTAGGTAGTGTTCAGCTCTTCAAAGGATCTTTCATCATTAATTGACTCTTCCTCGGACCCCCATCTTCCTGTCAAATCATTTACATGACTTGTAGCTTCTTCAGTTTCACTTCCATCAGACCAAGAGGCTACAAGACTCCTCTTTTGTTTCCTGAGGTAGGTCCCACATTCAATTTTAATATGACCATACCCATTACACTCATAGCACTGAACTTCTTTGGGCTTTTCTTCAGACTTTGTGGTCTTACCAAAGCTGTTGGATTTATTGATGTCGGATGTGATGTTTTTGACATTGCCCTTAGCTCTGACATCTACCTTTTTCATTAGTCTGTTGAACTGTCTTCCCAGCATTGCTATCTCATTTTCCAGGTCTTCATCAATGTCGTGACCACCTACCTCATCTTCCTCTTCGGTGTTTGACACAAATGCTATGCTCTTGGCCTTTTTTTCAGCTCCATCACATATTCCCATCTCAAATGTTTGGAGGGACCCAATCAGCTCATCCACTCTCATATTTGAGATGTCTTGAGATTCTTCTATGGATGTGACTTTCATAGCAAATCTCTTGGGGAGTGATCTTAATATCTTTCTTACCAGTTTTTCATCTGACATCTTCTCGCCCAAGGCTCCAGAGGCATTGGCAATTTCAAGAATGCTCATGTAAAATTCATGAATATTTTCATCTTCTTTCATTCTTAAGTTTTCAAACTTGGAGGTGAGCAGCTGAAGTCTAGACATCTTTACCCTAGATGTGCCTTCATGAGTGGTCTTGAGAATGTCCCAAGCCTCTTTGGCTATTTCACAATTATTTATCAGCCTGAAAATATTCTTGTCCACTCCATTGAAGATGGCATTCAGAGCTTTAGAGTTTCCAAGAGCAAGATCATCCTCCTCCTTGGACCATTGTTCTTCAGGCTTTTTCTCAGTGGTGACTTCTCCTTCTTTAGTAATGACAGGATGCACCCAACCTGTTAGCACAGCTTTCCAAGCCTTGTTGTCAAGGGATTTCAGAAACGCTACCATTCTAGGTTTCCAATAGTCATAGTTAGAACCATCCAAAATTGGTGGCATATGAACAAATCCTCCATCCCTCTCCATTGTACCAGAAAGTATTCTCCCTAGATCTCACCCAGAGCCAGAGCAGGATGCCTGCTCTGATACCAATTGAAATTCTGGTATTAGATATAAGATGTCGAAGGTAATGTCACGACACTAATATCTGTTAATACACAATGGATAATAAAACAGAATTGAAAAGCAAATCACACAAGCAATTGTTAACCCAGTTCGGTGCAACTCACCTACGTCTGGGGGCTACCAAGCCAGGAAGGAAATTCACTATAATAGAATTAGTTCAAAGACTATCCGTACACTTCACCAAGTTACAGTCTTTCTCACCTAATCTCTACCCGTGCAATTTCTACCTAAGCACTCTTCGATATGAGAACCCACTCACTTCCCTTACGATCACAAACCTGTGATCTTAAACAACAATCCCTTGTGAAAAGAAAATACTTTTCAATTACAATATTCTTGATTTTACTTCACAGTTCCAATCAAGAAGACAC
This sequence comes from Lathyrus oleraceus, assembly GCF_024323335.1. Classification (NCBI taxonomy): domain Eukaryota; kingdom Viridiplantae; phylum Streptophyta; class Magnoliopsida; order Fabales; family Fabaceae; genus Lathyrus; species Lathyrus oleraceus. The sequence goes on from NC_066583.1 coordinate 36,168,290, forward strand.
ACTCTTGATCTTGCTTCAAAGCTTTGATCAAGAAGACAAATCAGTCCAATTCAATCATCAATGGATGACTTGAATGACCTACAGACACAAACCCTAGCTCTCTCTCTAAATTTCGCTCAGTATTGGTTGTGTGTACAAACAGGTTTTCTGAGTCCCTTTTTATAGAAACGTTGGACAGCTTGAAAACCCTAGATATATTTTCCAATCAAATCTTTTCATATCAGTTGTAAAGATCTCCTTGGAAAATAAACAAATCTGGTTGATATCCCTGATAGAATGCGCCAGCTAGCCATATCTTCAATCAACCAATGATTGCCACCAATTGTGCAATCACAAAACACCAGACATTCATACTGAATGTTCTGTGTACAAGATGTCATGACATCGGGTCTGACATCTGGAAAAATCCTGCATAATCCAGTTTCCTTTTATAGCAGGTACAGCCATATCAGTTACCATGACAATGAGTATGTCAACTGAAACAATCCTGCAGCATATGTCTTCCAATTTAGCTCCAGCAGGTACATCCAATACCAGAAGCCTTAGCATTGTAAGTGGCATTCTGAAACAATCCTGCTTGCATATGTTCTTCAACTCCAGCAGGTACATAGGATATCTCATGTTAAGACATCACACATGACATCTTGTGAACACTCTTTGTTTTACCAAAATTGCTGCCAACACTTAGAATCAACAGGTGAGAATAGGAAAGATAAATTTAGAAGCTCTTGTTATAATTATGGTGAAATTGGTCAATATAGGCCGAAATATCCCATGATTAAGAAAGGCAAAGAAATGGGGCATTACAAGAAGTCTAGTAAACCTAGAAGAGCTTATGTAGATTTTGAGAGTGCAAGTGACTCCTCAAGCGATGAAATCTCCACTTCAAGTGTAGAATTGGTCAGGATTTGTCTTATGGCTAATGGAAGGAAGAAGAAACAAGTAAGTCATTCTAAACTTGAGCTTACTAGTGATTTATCTTATTCTCAATTACAAGACGCTTTTGATAATCTTCATAGAGAAGCATTAAATGCTTTTAAGAAATTAGCTTCACACGAAAAGATTTTTTTTGCAATTAGAAGCTAAAGTATTAGAATCCTAAAGGAAGTTGGAAGCTATTAAGATATATATGATAGATATTCAAAGTGACAAGAATATGTGTGAAAAACCTTCTAGGTTTTATTGTGAATTTTTTCATAATTGACAAAAAAGAGATAAACGCTCTTCAAGTCAAATTAGACACAAATTTACAACCTAAATGTGCATTTGCTATTGATCTTTCTAAGTATAAATGATCTTTAAATCATTCGTATAAAAAGCATAAAATTTTTAAAAAGGGTTTGAATGGTAAAAGCATAACTCATCATAATATATCTTGTCATTATTGTTGCAAAAAGGATCATACCATTGAAAAGTGAAAATTTAGGAAGATGTTAGTTCCTAAAGGAGTCTCTCAATGATTGCCTAAATGCAACCTTGATTTCACTCACTGGCATGAATTGGTTGTGAGGTTGGGTGTTTGGTGGTTGAGTGTATATGGTAGGGTGATGGTGTGAGGTTGGTCGTTAGGTTTGGGTGGGTTGACATTGTTCTTGGGCGTTTGATGATGAAGCTCGTTGGCGTTGATCAATCAAATACCTTGCCTCAGACACAAACTATGTCGTTGTAACCGACCTAAACCATGTCATATAATATTGAGTTGGCCTAGCACCATGTATGATTGGTTCGTTTAAGATGTATTATCGTTGATTCCTCCAATGATGACACATCTCTTTTGCGAAGTATCTCCAATCGGAATAATCTCATTGGCCATTGACTATTTGTTGATGCCAATCTCCCAAACACGTTGGAGGTTATGAAATTTGTTGTTGCATGTCGAACTGCAGTTTTACACGGTCACATTGGTGCATCTTCACAGTAGTGAACCAGATGATTGGTGTTTTTGTTGTCCAAACTGCATCATCATCATGGTTAACCTGATGATCAAGACCTAGATACGGCCTCCAGATAAACTGTATAAGAATTTGATATGATTATAGGATATGTAATTGGATAATTTTTTAAAATCAAAAGTAGAATTGTTTAGTAGTAATACATCGTTTGGCCAATGTGGTCTAAAAGATTGCGATAGACTATTATATCGTGTTTGGGACATCTATTGTAGTTCATCCCCTTAACTGACCATCTAGATCGAAAATATTGAAAATTTATTAGTTACAATTAGTTGTAGCATAAAGTCTAACAAATTAGAAGATTTAAGATAAACTTACTTTGTTGCATATGGGAATGTGAGTGGCTTCTCGTTGACCGGGACGAGTGACGGCATTCTTGACCAATCACATGCTTGTAGCAAATAGGCGCAAGAATAAAATGTACAAGTATTTTTTTTGGCACTTTTACATAACGAACTATATAGATGGGACAAAACAACTGAACCCCAACTATATGTGCCTACTTTATTTATGTTTTATAACAACGACAAATACATAATATTTACCGTATTACTAAAACTTTCAGAAAATAAAAAAAATTACCAAATAGAATCATAATATAACATCGAGCTTTAATTATCTTTTCATACTCAGTAGATTCTTCGTTTAATATTATATTAATATTATATTAAAAACAACAATTAAACAACAACACAAGAAACTACAATAAATGAAATAACACCACAAATAAATACAACACATAAACAACATAACTATGCGATTACAATCATCAAAACAATTTTGTGAGAAGTATACATCATTCTGTGAACGTCTCTGTCAGTTTTAATATTGACCCAGAAACGAACTTCTCCATTTTGGTTGAACATCATATCAAGTCATTGAATTCTTTTGATCCTTTCACCATCTGCAATGTCCCCATCTAACCAACGGTTCAAGATCCTGTTAAGATGTTCGAACGTATCTACATTCCAAAGTCGGACCTTCATCGTAGGCTACACTGCTGAAAAGATTAAATCGACATTTCTCTTGCGAATATAAGGTCACAAGTATGAATATGAAGACATTTTAAAGAAAATTGAAGGAGATTGAAAGAAAATGGAAAGAGAGGGTAAAAAGTTGTGTGAAAAATTATGGGAGGGTGATGTTGTGTATTTATAGATGAAGTGGTAGAGCAGTAGTCACATGCATTGACGCACTCATAGAATGGACTATGCATGCGTCATTGCATGTGGCGCCTACACATGCATGCGCCACTCATATTAGCGCCTTGGCGGATGCGCCAGTGCATGTGGCGCCAATGAGTAACATTTTCATTGGATGCGTCAATGCAACTGACGCCTAGGTTGGATATTTTTTGAAACATGGTTATTTCGATAAATATTTTATAAAAAAATGATTATTTTATAATTTTAATTGAAAAAATAGGTTTTTTTTTTAATTTCTTTTCTCTCTTTTGGCCTTTAAAAAATAGTTTATCTCCCATTCTCATTCAGAATTTACCCAACGTTTTCCATTCTCTCTCTCACTGAAACGCAAAACCCTTCCACTCATACTTCGCTTTCATTTCTCCACAAAACCTTCAACTCCTCGTCAATCCCACTACGCCAAATAAGGGAAAAGAGGGCGCTTTTTTTGGCCTATAACAGCGCTTTAAAGCGCCCTCTAATCTGGCGCTGGCATAGGTAAAGACAGCGCTTTTTTTCCTAGTGAAAGCGCTGTCTAAAGTGGCTCTTTAAGCCCTTTAAGGGCCACTTTAGAGGGTGCTTTTTCAAAAAAGCGCCCTCTAAAGTGGAAACATTTAAGGGTTTAGAGGGCGCTTTTACTGGAAAGCGCCCTCTAAAGTGGAAACTTTTAAGGGTTTAGAGGGCGCTTTCCAGTAAAAGCGCCCTCTAAACCCTTAAATGTTTCCACTTTAGGGGGCGCTTTTTTTAAAAAGCGCCCTCTAAAGTGGGTGGTTATTTAATTTTTTTTTTTAAAAAGCGCTATATTTTTTTATTTATTTTAGACAACCTGTATATTGAAGCAGTACACCCAAAACTATATAATTTGAAGCCCTTTTTCACACATTGCATTCAACAAGCCTTATATACAACAATCCATACATATACAACAATCCACTGATATATAATCGTTTAACTTCTAAAGATTCTATATACAACCAATTCATAACTTAGAAATAAAACTAAGTAGCAAAAGCATCTCTGAGATGTATGTTTTTTTTGCTAGCAGCAGTCTTCTTAGCAACAACCTCTTTTTGTTCAATATCAATAGCATGAACCTAAAATATCATAAAATTAGTTAGGTGATGTATAAGATCAAGAATTAACATTTTCTATGCATAAATATCATATAATTGTGTTTATACCTTTTTTTTTTATGCAACTGACTCGATTTGCTGCGTAATCCCCTTATATTTTTGGTATCTTATCTTTTGAAGATAGAATTGATATTCGTTTAGATGGACATGTTCCATTGTCGTAGAGGGATACTTTCAAATATCCAGCATCATCATCTACGCGAATGAGGCTTGACGACAATGGAACATCTCCATCTAAACAAATATCAATTGATACTTTCGAGTATCCCTTGCCCCTTGCACGAATGATTGACTTCATAATAGCCATTTTACCTGTAATAAAGAAAACAATTAAAATCAGATGATAAATGTAAAAACAGTTAAAATCATAAAAGTCATTTTACCTGTAATAAAGAGCACAATTAAAATCATTTGACCTGTACCTTTTTCACTAAGTTCTCTTTCTTTTCTTGGTTGGAATATGTTCTACATGTCTCTTAACAACACGGACGGTTGGATTGATCCAAATACCCTCATTATGATCATTTCTAATATATGAATCATTTGATATAATATTCTCATCTTGATCATTTCTGGTAAACGATTCAATCTCAACATCAATATCACCTTGATCTCCAGTGTTTTCATCAATTACTTTGTTGGAAAAAAGAACTATAGACCATTTCGTACTTTTCGGATCATTGACATAGAACACTTGTCTAGCTTGAGAGGCTAGAATAAAAGACTCATCTTTGTATCCCACCCTATTAAGATCCACTTGCAAAAATCCTGACTTATCCATTCGAATGCCGTTATTATTTTCAACCCACTTGCAACCAAATATAGGAATCTGAAACTTCTCGTAATCAAACACCCAAATGCGCTCGATAACACCAAAATACGACAGATTTGCAAATTTGGGGTTTAAGTCCTTCACACTTGATATGTGCATTGCTTCAGCTACCACGGTGACACCACTATTCTGCATAGTACTTTTATCATCTTGTTCTTTGGTATAAAATGTGTATCCATTAATCGCGTATGCGCTATAAGAAAAAACATGGAAACTTGGACCATATGCTAAGCATCTCAACCTTTTTGTTATTGAAGCGGGATCTGAATAATACTTTGAATAAATATGATCCTTAAACCAAGGTATAAAACATCGATGTGCTCTCGTACTATCTAATTTTCATTTCTATTGGGATTTAAACCTCGGAGAACATCCTTGTGAATTTCAACATACGGATCAACCTCATTCTCATTGTGCAGAACATACAAATGCACTTGATCCCGTTCGACCCTTGATACTGCCACGATTTTATTTCCAATTAGATTTTTTCCTTCTTTCTTTTCGACAAGCTGAGACTTGGGGAGTCCGATTGACTGAACATTAGACAAATATTCAGTACAAAACTCAATCGCTTCTTCAACAATGTATCTTTCAACCATACAACCTTCTGGTCGACTTCGGTTCTTCACGTACCCTTTTAATATTTTCATATAACGTTCAACAGGGTACATCCATCTCATATAAGCTGGTCCACACAATTGTGTCTCTTTCACAAGATGAACAACTAGATGTACCATTATGTCAAAAAATGATGGAGGAAAAAACATTTCAAGCTCACACAAAGTAATAACGATTTCTTTTTGCAACATTGGTAAGATCGCAGGATTGATCACCTTACTGCAAATTGACTTGAAGAAAGAACACAACTTAGTTATAGAGCTTCTTACTTTTTCTGGAAGAATAGAACGTATACCTATTGGGAGAAAATGTTCCATTATAACATGGCAATCATGGGTCTTTAAACTCTTTAGCTTGAGGTCTTTCATAGACACAAGTCTTCTAATATCTGAAGAGTACCCTTCTGGAACTTTAACTTCACTTAGAAACTTACACAATGTTTTTTTCTCCTTTCTAGATAGAGTATAAGCAGCAGGCGGTAGATATGTTCGTTTTCCTTTCTTCAAGGGTCCTAATTCAGTTCTTATTCCCATCGCTATCAAGTCCTTTCTTGCCTTAAGGCCATCCTTAGACTTTCCTTGTATATTGAGTAACGTGCTAATAACACTTTCAAATACATTTTTTTCAATATGCATAACATCAAGAAAATGTCTCACATACAAGAACTTCCAATACGGCAATTCAAAAAAAACTGACCTCTTCTTCCACCCACTTTTGACAAGTGTGTGGGCAAAAGGCTTGCCAAACTGAGTATCCAAATCTTTCACCTTTTCAAAAATTTGATCACCCGTCAATATAGGTGGAGCTCTGCCTTGTTCTGTCTCTCCATTGAACGCCTTTCTCCATCCACGGTAGTGATGATTTGAATTTAAGAATCTCCGATGACCGAGAAAGACATTCTTCTGACCAAACTCCAAGCGCTTCCAATCTGTTTTATCTTCACAAATAGGACACACACATTGACCTTTTATGCTATACCCTGATAGATTTCCGTATGCTGGAAAATCATTAATTGTGCCAAACAACATCGCCCTCAAGTTGAAACTTTCTTTCCTATATCCATCATAAACCTCCACACCGGTCTCCCACAAAATCTTTAAATCTTCGATTAAAGGCTTCAAGTACACGTCTATGTCATTCCCTGGTTGTTTAGGTCCAGAAATCAACATAGACAACATCATGTACTTACGCTTCATACATAGCCATGGAGGTAGGTTATAAATCATAATAATCACAGGCCATGTACTGTGTGAGATACTCTGGATACCGTGTGGGTTCATTCCATCAGTAGATAATGCCAAGCGAAGGTTTCTTGATTCTTCTCCAAATTCAGGATAATCATTATCAATTTTCAACCACTGTGGTGAATCTGCCGGATGTCGATACTTTCCATCTATAATTCTTTCATCTGCATGCCAGGTCAAGTGTCTTGAATCGGTTTCACTACGAAACATGCGTCTAAATCTCAGAATAACAGGAAAATACCACAAGACTTTTGCTGGAGACAACTTGTTCTTAAATCGCGAGACACCGCATTTAGGACACTCATTTAACGATGCATACTCATTTCGAAACAAAACGCAATCGTTTGGACATGCATGTATCTTATCATAGCTCATGCCAATAGAGCACAACATCTTTTTGGTCTCATATGTTCGATTGGGAAGAACATTATCCTCAGGAAGCATATCTTTCAAAAGGGTTAATAACTCTGTGAAACTTTTATCCAACCATCCATTGCCCGCCTTTAAGTTGTACAACTTTAATACCGCAGACAATCTTGTGAATTTAGTGCAACCATCATACAAAGGTTTCTCTGCATCACTTACCAACCTCTCAAACATTTCGGGACAATCCTTAAGATCTCCTTCAAGTGCTTCTGCAATCTCTTCAACTCGATCACAATCGTATGTATCTGCGCCACTATAGTTTGAGGCATAGGTCGTACTATCACCCGCTTCAACATTCTCGTTACTTTTCTCACCATGCAAATTCCAACATGTATAACTTCGATCAATTTCATGCCTCATTAGATGCGATGTCAACTGAACTGCGTCAACCCGTTTCCCATAACAACAACCCAAGCAAGGACATATCATTCTACTGGGGTCTTCGGCGTGCGCAACGGCAAACTTAACGAATTCTGATACCCCATTCTCGTACTCTCTCGACAATCGATTGGAAGACATCCATGTATTATCCATTACTAATTAGAATAAATAAAAAACAATTTCAGAAGAGTTCAAACACATTCGGACCTAGGTTTCTAATGATACTGGTGTTGACACAAAATCAGATGTTCATAGGTCGTATAACCCTAACTACTGGGTAATGTAGTCCCATTGCATGCGCTAAAACAAAGCTAAAACAAAGCAATAGTAAACGCGCAGCTAAAACAAAGCAATAGTAAAACAATAACATAAAACTGAAATTGGGCAAAGCTAAAACAAAGCAATAGTAAAAGTAATAATGTATGCATTGTAACACCCTTCTAAAATGCCCCAAATATTTAATTAAAATAATAAACATATATCAGAGTAATTAAGCAGTTAAGGGTGTCACACACAATCATTCACACCATGTTCCAAAATAACTGTCATGCTCTTTATTTAATCAATTAAACATTTGCATAAATCGCAGCGGATATAAATCGAATTAATCAAAACATGTAATATACTACATGTAAACTGGTTCAACAATCTTTAACAACATAATTAAAAAGGTTCCCTCCCGATGTTACATCTATCAGAGCATGACCCACTAAGGAGACTACACTAGACTCCAAGCATTCGCTTCTACTCAACTCAGTTCTCGTTACCTGAAAAATAGTTGTAAGGGTGAGTTCCTCAATCGATATAATTAAGCATTATAAAATCTCATGTCATGTTAAGTAATATGACGCATTAATCACCCTAATCACAACATACAATCAGTAACAGCACATCAGCTCAACATCATACTCAACACCAACATAAAGTACAAGTAAAATCTCAAATCATACTCCATAACAACACAAACACACGTATAATATTGGAACACATCCATTCATATTATACGCCATACATAATTTATGCAATGAGACTCCACACATGCGGTACCGACTATTCTTGAACATATAGTTCAAGCTCACCGATCCCTCCAGATACGGCTACTAAGCTCACTAGTCCCACTCATTTGAGACCTAGTGACTCACTCACTAATTCCTCACCATGGGAATTAGCTACAGCCCCGAAGGCTAGACTATGCACACTAATCATCTAGCATGCAAACATCAACAACAAACCCACAATGGTTCACTCACTAATTCCTCACCATGGGAATTAGCTACAGCCCCAAAGGCTATGCTGTGCACGCTAATCATCTAGCAATACAGCATCAACAACAATTCATAATGGACATATGCTCACACTCTAAGCCATACAACAGTCCATTCACAAATACAGGCATAATATATACATTCACATCATTATGCATGCCATCATACATCATCAACACATGTATCCACATCATTATCATGTAAATCAATTAAACACAGTATTAGTACACTCTACTAATACCTATACTGCTCAAAACAGCGGGAAATAATCCCTACTATATCACACACCGATATAGGCAACCACCAATTAGGCACACAACATTTTAATTAACACTTTTTTTTTCCACTCTGCAACAGTGTTAACCGGTTAACGCCCTGGGTTAACCGGTTAACGCAGGCAAAAACACATTTTCTGGCAAAACGCAACAGTGTTAACCGGTTAACGCCCTGGGTTAACCGGTTAACGCAGGCAAAACAGCACAGTTTCACCAATTATACCAGTGTTAACCGGTTAACACCCTGGGTTAACCGGTTAACGCAGACAAAACAGCAGTTCCTGCGCTAACACAAGGCAGAATGCAGAATTCTCCGCATTTTCCGCCGTTGGAGGACTTCCGGACCTCCGATTCCGATTCCGTAAAAAGCTATACGTTCGGAATTTCACAACTAACCCAAACACAGATTCAATTACAGTCTAAATACAATTTATCCAACATAATTCTTCAGCATCAACAATCCCAATTAGGGTCAAATTAACGGCTTATCACTACCCATCACATATTATCCCATAATACCCATTAATCGACGATAAACCCCCCTTACCTGAGTTAATCCGGCGAATCTCAAGCTCCAAGCTCTTCTCTTCTCCAACCTTCTTCCTCTTGCTCTGCCTCTTTGCCCTTTTCCTCTTTCACGATCGCTTCTCTGTTTCACGTGAAAACCTTTTCTTTACCAAAAATGAAACTCTTTTTCCTTATTCCAACTTATATATATATTTTCCAAATAATAATAATAATAATACTCCAATAATAATAATAATAAAATTTCCAATTATTTAATTAAATTAATAAATAAATTATTAACTCAATTTAAATAATTATTTTATTATTATCGGGGTGTTACATGCATCGTGTACCTTTGATTGGTAGAAGGAGGAAACGCGCAGTAATAATGTAGATCTAACAGAGGTGGAAGGAAAACGCCTTAGAACCCTAACGTGAAAAAGAACGAAAATAACAGAGAGTGAAATAACAAAACGCGCAGTATGTTATAATTTTAATGTTTACTAAAGGGGACCTTAGAGGGCGCTTGTGGAAAAAAAGCGCCCTCTAAAGGGGGCCTAAGAGGGCGCTTATGGAAGCGCTCTCTAAGGCTTTCCAGAAGCGCTTTATAAGCTGGAAATGCACATGGACTTATAACAGCGCTTTATTAAAAGCGCCCTCTAAGGTATCTCCTCCTTATTTTTTCGCTTCACCTTAGAGGGCGCTTTATTAAAAAAGCGCCCTCTAAAGGGGGCCTAAGAGGGCGCTTATGGAAGCGCTCTCTAAGGCTTTCCAGAAGCGCTTTATAAGCTGGAAATGCACATGGACTTATAACAGCGCTTTATTAAAAGCGCCCTCTAAGGGTAACCTTAGAGGGCGCTTTCTAAAAAGCGCCATGTATTGTTGTCCCTCTATCTCCTCCTTATTTTTTCGCTTCACCTTAGAGGGCGCTTTATTACAAAAGCGCCCTCTAAAGTGCGCTGTCTATTGCTCCTTATTTTTCGCTTCACTTTAGAGAGCGCTTTTGTAATAAAACGCCCTCTAAGGTGCGCTGTCTATTCCAGTTTTTGGCGTAGTGTCCGTTGCTGTTTTTTTTCCTTCATATTAATCTTCAATTAAGGTCCACATTTAATAATTTTTAATTTTTTAATAATTTTTTCTGTATGTATGCATAATAAATAGGTTAAATATTATTGGGTTTTGGATGAATTTATTGTTGTATTGTGAAAGTGCTATCGAGAATAGGTTGATTCAATATATATAGTGATGAAAAAATATAGGTTTTTTTGTAAATAAATTATATTTTGAATTTTTTAAATAAATAGTATATATTTTTGAAAAATGGTATATAGTTTAATATAGTGTATATTGTGTTTTTTTTTTTAATTTAAAAAATGTATATCTATTTATATATAGAAAAAATTTAAAAATTATATTTATAGTCTGTTTATATAATATTTTTAATTTTTTAATTTTAGTATATATATTTTAGATGTAGAATATATATATTTTTCAAAAACAAAATATATTTCTATTTTTACAAAATATCTTATTTATATTAATTTTAACTAAAACATATTTATGAAATTTTTGTAATTAAAAAATATTTATTAATAAAATATATTTAGTTTTAAAGTTTTATATTTGATTATAAAAATGAAGTTTTTTATTATAATATTTATTTATTTTAATTATATTATTACAGAAATTTAAAATAAATATTTAATTAAATTTTATTATATGTATTGTATCAACTTTTTTATATTATCATATAAAGTTGCAAAGAGTTTATTCTCAAACAAAAGTTTGCACTTTATCTTATATGTTCTCTTAGAGAAATTTGCTAGGGATTAATCCTTCAACAATAAAGACAGGTTTTCTTCACCTGTATCTCTATGTGGAAGTTAAAAAGGACAACGACCCATCAATTCTGCATGAAACGCTGAATGAATGAGTCTGCAAATTGTCATGAGCTATTGAATTCCGGCTTTTACGTTTGTGGGGCCATTATTTAATTTTGCGTTGGGATTGTCCTCGCAAATAAAACGAAACTCACAGGAATACATTAACACAAGCCTTTATTTGTTTCAGCCTTTTGGCCATGCAATCAAACCCTACAAAAGCAATAGCAATATAATACTACAACATCTTCTTCATGTCTTTTCCAACTACACTGGTCAGTGTCTACGATTGGATTCTTTTTTGAGATATAGTCAATAACACTCCTGTGCTGTGGGTGGGACCTACTGGTATATAGAGATGTCTCTTTTACTCATTGGTTTATGAAAAGTACATACGTTTATAGCTCTTGAAACTGCCTAATTCAAGTTTTGCTAATAACTTGTAATGTGTTATTCGGTTTTTGTCACTTCATTAAAATTTATGAAGACACTGATACGTTTGTTAACAATAGGAAATTATAGTGTATAGATAGAATGAGAATGGAAAAAAGACAAACAATGTAAGGGTTTCAATTAGAATATAAATATTTAAGTAGTAAAATCCTAATATGTAACAATATATTAATTAAAACCATCCTCAAATCCCATCATGCATTAACCAAAAGTAACGACAATGTGTGAATCAAAAAACTAAAATATTTAATAGAATAGAATTTGTTTCCATGAACAAGAGAACAAAGTAATGGTATCATGTTAAGGGTGTTGGCGAATGAGGTGACAAATTATTTTAATGTATTTTTTATGTTTATAAAAGATTGAGTTTTGGACAATTTGAATGTCACTCTTGTTATCAAAATATATAAGAGTGTTTAAATACATTTGTCCCTTATATTCTCTGGCCTATCCAATAATCTTTTGCGACTGCTGATCCAACACCACATGCACCTTATCCTCATTATCCTTCTCGTGATCATAAGTTAACTCAATTGTCTAATGTTAAGAAATTTAATATGGTATGAGGTGTACAAATCATGGTTTAAATCGCAAATTAGTAGTTCATTCGATTGTCATACATTTAGTTGTTGAAGAGAATAATTTTTTTGTTGAGAGGACCATAAATATGGTTTTGCCTAAAACATGCTCATGAATTTGAAAAGAAAGATGTCGGATAGTGTAACAAATATTAACGATAGTTTTTAAGGTTTGATGCAGAAACAACAAGACTATAAGGGATACAGTTTTATGATGATGGTGTAATCAAATATGGTAAATCAAATATATCTATTAAGGGAAGGATGATTTAGGAAAGGTTTAAGAAAGTTAATTAGCGTATCAAAGAGAAGATATGTCAAATAGTGTATCTAAAAATCACTGAGATGACACAATTTATGGAACCACTAAAACTAAAATGTGCTCTAAAGAAGGTCAAGATGCACCAAAATTCACCCAAGGAAGCCTAAATGTGAGAACCACAACTCGCAAAATAGGGGGCCAATAGGTTGGGACACACCATCTCAGAGGCATGTTGTGTTGACCAAGTGACTTCAAATATTATAAGGGGGTAAATTATGTTATATATTTTTTGAGATTTTTTTACAAAAAGATTGATTTTAACTTGATCAATTTTAAAAATAGAGATGAAGCAGAGATTTAAGCATGGAAGATAAAATACTAGAAAGTAAAAGAGAAGATTGATTTTAACCAGAATTTATATTGGTTCGGCCTTAAACCATGCAGCCTACTCCAGTCCCCAAGAGTTTCTCCTTTAGGGTTACATTATCAACTTGAGCTTTTATCACATGATCATCCCACAACCTCTTGTCGTCAAGCTTTTATCCAAGCTCAACTTATAACCTTTATATCAATTACAATATGACAAGAGAACAAGATGTTGAGCGAGAAAATGAGAATACAACACTACTACGGAAAACACATATCATAATGGTTGAAAAAGGGATACAACCACGTTCGACCGACCATCGTGAGGTAAGGTGTGATTGCATGTATGATATTTTCCACCACGGGCGTATGACCGTTGTGATAAACTAGGTAGCGTGCTATATATCACAACAGTCAAAATATATGATTGTTGTGATATAATGCGAAAGGTCATGGGTTCGGAACCCAGTGATTGTATGATTTATAATATTTTGCGCTCTATCTATAACAACGGTTGGTATAAATAACTGTGATTAAATACTTTATTTTTTTTAATTATATTTTATTTTCCATATATTACAAACCTGTATTTTTGTACCTGTATATATATATATATATATAATATATATATATATATATATATATTATATAATATATAATATATATAATATATATATATATATATATATATATATATATATATATATATATTATATATAATATATATATATTAGCTAAATATTTACAAAATATCAAATTATGTAATAAAAATGTATTTACAACCATCAAACATAAACAAGTGAAAATAATTTAATATCGCGTCCAATATCTCAAATGAACGTCCAATATATACGGACATCGTCTAAGTCATCGGGAGAGAAAGGTGTCATGTCGTTAAACGTCTACATAAACAAGTGAAAATAATTTAATATCGCGTTATTTGAATTATAATAGAAAATTACTTTAACATTAATATATTATTGTAAACATTTTATGACATTATATATATATATGATCCCACAAATCTACAATATCGGCAAAGACGATGTTAAACATGTGCTTCATTACATAGTACCGACACTTGTATCCCTCTGTTTGTTTTCTAGTCTACAAATTTAAAATTTTCACAAATATATAACCACACATTTCATGAATATATATAAGTGAATATCACAATTAATGCGCTTACCCTGGGCTCACAATATGCGAGCTTTTTTCTAGAGTTGTTAAACCTATAGTGTCTCTCCACAATCTTGTATATTGAAAATGATTTAAAAATATTACACGTTAAATAATTACAAAGTCAAATAAAATATTATTAAAAGATTCATAAACATAAAGTTACCTAGTAATAAATTATTGCATCATAGGTTCAAATGGATAGTGTAACGAACACATTGTAGTTATAATATCCGTCTGAAGAGATATGATGGTCAATTGAAAATGGTCCCTAAATGAACAATACAAGCATATATAATTAGTATTTGGTAAAACATGAAAATTAACTATTATAGAGAAACCATAATTTTGAAATTACTCACTTATTGAGGAATGATACTAAGTAACATTCTTTCCACCCACGCATTATATGTGATGTTAAATATTCTTCAATGTTTTTTTTGTAGAATTATTTGTAAATCGTACTCTAACTGGATTCAACAATCCCTAAGTATTCAATTTATTTAATTCTATAAAACACGGCGAATGTACCTAAATGGTTAAACAACATACAAAAAACATGTGAGGAATTAGTTCTATACAAAATAATGAATGTACCATAATGAAATATACTTACGTGCACCAAACTTGTAGTAACCCTACGTTAAGCCACCAATTTCCAACGATCATATCCTTTATATCTCTAGGAAAGATTAAGGATTCCTCTTACCCCTATAACTCTGGATCATGTTATAGCGCAAGAGAAAACACTTCATCTTCGTTGTGCATAACATAACATGATATTTTGGAATGTAATCCTTAGGGGGAGCCAATAATCCATTTTGGATCTCGTTATCAGTGAGGGCGGTTGAACAACTACCTTTTGTACTTGCACCACGTACAACATTTCTATCAGGCAATTGATCATCAGCATCAACATCATCATTTGTACATTGTGGGACGGTTCCACTGATTCTCTAAATCATAAAAAATACAGGAATACAAAACATAATTAACACAATATATATCATACATTTCAGATATCATAATATTCTCGCATACCACATATAACTCTTTTATTTATTCCAATTGTTTCATGCGAGTTTCCTGTCATGCTTCTAACTTCTCTTCAAATTGTTTCTTTTGACTATCTATCTTTCTCTCAAACTCTTCCAACATTTCTTTTTGCACATGTCCGGTGCTTTTTCTAGACGTACCAAAAAACACTCTCAGGCCGATTCCATCTCCAACCTCATAGACACGCTCACCATGCTTCTTTATTCTGATTGCTTCTACTAATATATCATGTCATGGTTCTGGAACAAAGGAACCTTCACGGGCTGAATTAACCAACGAATCTTAAATAATATGATAATACATACATTGTTAATTACCAAAAAAAATTAATAACACTTAACATATTCACAACAAGTCCTACTTACAATTTTCTTATATACTAATCTTGAGGCATATGAAGTGTAGTCTCCATTTGGTCTTGTCAAGCCCTCTTCCAACTTTTATATTGTGATGGTGGATATGGTTCCCAATCACGACTCATGGAGTCCACATCTCATATTGTCGTCTTTTTTCAGCAATTATTGTTTTCTCAAGTTTCATGTATCCCCCATGAGACAATCTATATGGGTATATGTTTTTAGACTTATTCAGCTTTCCTGCTTCACTTTTAACCTATTTTAAACATAGGAAGCATATTAATACTCATGGTTGTATCCATAAAATTATCAGAAAATACAACTGGTACTAACTATGAACTTCTCAAAACTACGAGACTTTACAAACTTTTTCCAAACCTTCTTGTCAAGAAAATGATATTTCACCTATAGACGCTCAATATTAGGCTTCGGCTTTGTAATGTATTCACTCGTCAGTCATGACTTAAAACTCCTCCAAGTCGTACCAGCATAAGTGATCCATTTTTTTCAACTTTGAATCATCACTAAACTCAAACGCCGACTACCCATTTACATCAATAAGTATGTATTAGTGTTTATATAAAGTAATATCGAATCAATGAAAATTAAAATTAATATCTAACTGTTTGTCCATATGCTATTTTCACCTCATATGTTACACCTTTCCAATCATCTAACAATATGTTGACTTTGCTACGTTCAAGAAACGCAACATAACTCTTAAAAATCTAAGAATGAGGACCATCAAGAATAGTATAAACACCACTAAACTCGATCGGAAGTTTGACACCCGACTTACAGATTTTGTTAATTTAGTCATCATTGTGGCACATCTTTGCTTTTTTTATGTTCTCCTACTACAAATTGAGAAATATTTATATTAGTTTCATTTGTATATATAGCTTCGTCACTACTAGATGAAGAGTATGAAATTTATCAAGACATAAAACAATCAACATCAAGACACAAACATCATCAACAATAGCATCATCAACAACAATGGCATCATCAACACAATTGCATCAACAACAACAATGGCATCATCAACATAATGGCATCAATAATAATAAATAAATAAGCAAAAGTATGTCATTATCAACAATAATGGAATCAACAATAACAACCATGGATCATCAATAACAATGGCATCAAGAACAACAAATACATAAGCATCAATATCATCGTCAACATAATGGCATTAACAATAACAAATACATAAACACTAATGGAAAATGATGGTAATGTAGATGCATAGGGAAAAAGTTTACATACCATAAATGTAATGAATAATTAAAAAATGTTGTCAGAATCTTTGAGTCCCTCCTCGACAGCTAAATCAAAGTCTAGTCGAGAACGAAGAACGTGTTGTCGGCTCCTTCCTCGACGGTACGAAAGCACAGATGTTGGTTGAATTTTTGTTTTTGTTTTTTCAAGTTTGAAGATGGTGTTGTACGTTTCATTAGGGTTGAAACTGGTTTTGTTTTGTTAGGGTTGAAAATGGTGTTGTTTGGTTAAGGTTGAAAATTGTATTGTTTCGCCAAGGGTTATTTCTTGATGGAAATGAAAATATGGAACGGAAGCTAGCTCTGTTTAAAGTGATTAAATAATATCACCACAGTTGTTTATCAAAACTGTTGTGATATATGATGAAATTTTATACAAAAAAACGTCAGTTATTAAGCAATTAAAAGTTTTAAAAAATAATGCAAAATATATTATAACGGTGTTTTTAGACAACTGTGGTGATATAAGGTTTACACTAATGATATTTTATAAAAAAAGTGACAGGTTTTAAGTAATTAGAAATTTAAAAATAATTATAAAATATATCTCAACGGTTAGTTTAAACAACCGTGGTGATATAACTTTCTTTTTAAAAAAAAATGAAAGGCAGTGCTAAAATACCGAAGAAATCACGAATTAGCGGGTGCTGAGAATTGAACTCGTGAAACGTCAACCGATATCACTATAGTTGTTTTAAAAATCAGTGGTAATAAATTAACAATGCTTATATATATATATATATATATATATATATATATATATATTATATATATATATATATATATATATATATATATATATATAGAGAGAGAGAGAGAGAGAGAGAGAGAGAGAGAGAGAGAGAGAGGCCTAAATTTAGAGATATCACCACGATCCTTCGAATGACCGTGGAAATGAGGGTGTCCTTGTATGTACTTTTTGTAGTAGTGCAATGTCAAGAAAGGGGGTGGGATATACCTCCTTAAAAAATTGACTGATTCAAAAAAAAATTATTTCAAAAAGATCATAGTTTAAGAAATATTTGTGCGGCGGAAAAATGTGGGTATAAAATATATGTTTTGGGATGGAATACACATGACACTCATTCGGTATACAAAATTAAAGTAGATGAAGTAGGTAACCAAATCAATCAATATCGTTTATCGAATTATAATCGTTTTACACGAGTTATGCAAATGAATAAGTTCAATACAATGAGAATTGTAGAATTATTGTTTCAAGGTTTAATAAAATACAAAAGGATTTGAAGTCCAATTCTAATAAAATCTACACTTATGAGTGAAATCGCTATCAGTGTGTTAGTTTGAGAATTTTAGCTTAGTGTTTCGACATAAAGGTTTGGTATTAAGATGTTTTAGGATTTAGCATATTTTTTTAGTCCAAGGTTTGGATGATTTAAAGGCATGTTGATAGGTAGGATTCTCGACAGAGGCATTTGGAAGACTTGAAGTTGTTTTCGACAGTATTAGCAGTTTAGGAACTGAAGACATTTGGAAGCAGAGCAGAGGAAAAAAGTCCATGTAATAGTGTATGTGTCAAATTCTAGAGATTTAACCATTGTTAACGGTTATTGATGTACATAAGATATATGTATATTTGATCTCTGGGACAAGGGTTCGCATTTTTCATTGTTGTTCTCTATAGAATTCAAACACCCAAGTTACATACATAAAAAGATTTGTGAGAAATGATGAATTTGCGTTCCATTTTTAATTTAAGCATTTTATTCGATGGATTTTATAATTTTTCTTCATTTACTTTATCTTTTCAAGTAATTTTGCATTTTACTTCTTGGAATTTATATCCAATTGCTCTACATTCAAACGTTAAACCTTTGAGCACGAATGCACTTTCTCAAACTTTTACACAAATTATCCTTAGAATTTTTTCGAGTTTGATCCCTTAAGTAAACTAAAACTTACAAGGCATAGACCGTGTCATCCTTGTCCAGTTCAATATTGGGCCCTTAGACATTCATCCTGTTACGCAGGATGGGAAAATTCCATCTAGGTCGCTCATGTCCCTCAATATGCTTCGTTGAGTATCCATCAACTGTCTTTATGGTCATCTAGTTACGGATAATGTTTGATCAGCAATAAAGCACTCAATTCTACATCTAGGGTCCATAGTGGTTTCAGGTCGAAGGGTGGTATACACCACTATCACCATGAGAATAACTTATGACACTTTGCATAACCTACTATATAGTATTCTCATAGCGGGTCAATCCAGTATAAATATTACTCTGAATATTCATACTTATGTTTAAGACTTGATAACTCCTTATCCATGATCCATGAGATGTGATCATCAGTCTATATACATAATAGTCTTAATGCTTTAATGTTATCCCACTTCAAAACAAAACTCGACTACAGATACTTTAATAATAATGTCCTTATGTTTAATGGGATCTCATTATTAAGTCACACTTGATACATTAAACGGACTAGCTATTCTAGGGACTTTATTAAACAAACATAATAAAGAAAAAACCTTTTATTAATAATAAATAATTCGATACAAGTACCAAAAGTATTGGCCTCTAGGGCTTATACCAACACTTATATCATATATATAACTTGATCGATCTCAATTATGTAACCTATGGACGATCGATGTATCGCTGCTTCACCATACTAACGTCGGATTTTGAAGCATAGTCAACATCAATCATCCAAATCATACACACATGATGCCAAATTTAATTACTCGTTTATTATTTAATTCATACTGTCTTTTAATCGTATTAATATAGAAAATACATAAAATAAACAGCTATCAGATGCATGGTTTGGTAAGTGGCTCTGATACCACTGAAGGAGAATAACGATCCAAAATGCAGCGGAATTTAAAATTTTCTCCTTTAGTGATCCTTACAAATGGGCATGATCAGTGATAGAAATCATTATCTCTTGCGGCGATTGAATCCTTTGATGCAGATCTAAGGAGTGATCATGAACGTTGAATGATGACAACGACTCTACTCAGTCCACACGAACGGATTCCTTCAATCTCAGTGCTAGCTATTACGAATGAAGGCTTTGAGTGTGTGTGTGTGTATATGTGTGTGTGTGTGTGTGTGTGTGTATGTGTGTGTGTGTGTGTGTGTGTGTGAGAGAGAGAGAGAGAGAGAGAAACAGAGAAACAAAATTTTCATCTAATTTAATGCTTCTGCACAAGGGTTCTATTTATAGAACCACTTGTGTGGGATGCAAGCTAAAAAACCCACTTAAGTGTATGTGACCCATATCTTATGATATACCAAAATCACTAGCGTGTGGTACCTTACCATATTTCGTATTCTACTTAAGTGCACCGTACCTTACGATGTTCTACAATTCACTTAAGTGCACCGTACCTTATGGTGTTCCTTATTTACTCTATCTCTCATCAATCTGTCCTTTTGTGTGTGACCCTGTAGGTTCTCGTGACATTGGTAATTATATTAAATCACGCATTTAACATAATAAACAGTGAGCGGTATCTAGCAACACATTACTGCTACCTAAGACACGAAAATGTCATGTGATATGACAAATCCTTTTGTGATAATAATCATGTGTATAATTACCCTTTTACCCTTATGTCTATATTGAACACAAGGCATAGATAGTGTCATCCTTGTCCAGTTCAATATTGGGCCCTTATACATTTATCTGGTTATGCAAGATGGGCAAATTCCATTTAGGTCACTCATGTCCCTCAGCATGCTCCGTGGAGTACCCATCAACTATCTTTATTGTCATCCAGTTACGGACAATGTTTGATCAGCAATAAGGCACTCGACTCTACTTCTAGGGTCCATAATGGTTTCAGGTCGAAGGGTGGTATACACCACTATCACCATGAGAATAACTTATGACACTTTACATAACATTCTATATAGTATTCTCATAGCGGGTCAATCTAGTATAAATATTACTCCTAATATTCATACCTATATTTAAGACTTGATAACTCCTTATCCATGATCCATAAGATGTGGTCATCAGTCTATATACATAATAGTCTTAATGCTTTAATGTTATCCCACTTCATAACAAAGCTCGACTACGGATACTTTAAGAATAATGTCCTTATGTTTAATGGGATCTCATGATTAAGTCACACTTGATACATTAAACGGACTAGCTATTCTAGGGACTTTATTAAACAAATATAATAAAGAAAAAGCCTTTTATCATTAATAAATAATTCGATATAAGTACCAAAAGTATTGCCCTCTAGGGCTTACCCCAACAAGATGGCACCGAAACAAAGAATGATTATGTCAAGTTTGTTTGTGTGTATTCATATAATGTAGGTTGAAGATAATTAGAACTCTTTGAAATCCTGGTTTCGTGTAGGTTTACTCTAGAACCTTACTAGAAATGACGCATGCATGAAGTATATATATATATATATATATATATTATTATATATATATATATATATATATATATAATATATATATATATATATATATATATTATATATATATATATATATATATAATATATATATATATATATATATATATATGAATGTGTGTGTGCCAGTATGAAGCAAAAGGAACGCAAAAGGAATAGAAAAAAATGCAAATTTTCAAGATTTTTAATGCATATGTCGACATATGTAAGTCATATGTCAACCTGTTTGATGCATGTGTGTAACACCTCAAAATTTGCCCTCCTCTCTTGGGACTAGCATTAACATATTTGCATTGCATTTTAGGACATTAGGCAGTTCATGTTGCATATCATGTGGTTACATTATGCAAGCCATTCTCCCAAGTCTTGATCAGAAGATGAGGAAGTCAAAAGTGCAAGCCTAGGTTACTGACTGATCATGGCCATCTGAGGATTGGGCCGTGAATTAGGGTTTCATGATTCTCAAGGGTATTGGTCTTCATATTGATTGAATTGATACATCATCATCATGGTTGGATGTCATCAGAAGATTGAAGAAGATTCCTTGAGATTAGGGTTTTGACCACTGGTCAACCCTAATCAGTTGCATTGGGCCAATCAGGGCTGGATCAGGAGATGAGGTTTCTGAAGGAGATGAGGATCATTTTGTGATTATATGGTGATTATTGAGGCTAGGGTTTCACCCTTGAGCCATTTCAGTTGGAGATTGGGGTTCAAATTGATCTGTGCATTGCCTGATTCATCTGTCAGTTGAAAAGTCAACTGTGGTCAACTGTACATGATCTGGTGAATTTGGAGGTGGAAATGAGTTAGACACACTTCATTCATGTTGGAACAAGTGTTAAATGACATCTCAAAGCTTAAAATTGAAGAAAATCAGGTCAGGACAAACACTGCCAAAAATAGCAAGTGACTTGTAACTGAAGTTTCCAAAAATGGAAAGTTTTTGACCTCAAAAACAGAAGTCCAAGGAAGCTTCAAATGAAAAATTGTTCAACATGACAGATGTAGATCTTGTTCTCACCTTTCCAAAAAGTCCAAGAACTTGAAAATCCAATGTACGGTTTGCAAGATATGGCTCAGTGAATTTCGGAAAAGACCCGTAATCAGGAGGCCATAACTACCACATGGATTGTCCAAATTGCAAGTTCTTTATATGCACAAACTCCATTTAATAGGTACTTTCATGGTGCATAATTGGATTTCTTCAAAATTGCTCAATGCAAAAGGTCAAATTTCAACTGGACTGTTAATTGAACCAGGGGCAAAATCGTCCAACTTGTGAAATAATTGGAATTTTTGAGTGGGGATTTTTGCAACACCTCACAAATGGCATTTGAAATTTGTTGGAATATTCACAACATGCCTAGGCCTTGTGGTTTGAGAATTGGTTTTGAAAATGAATTGGAAAAATGGACACCTAAGCCATCACATAGTCAAAATGCAAAATATTGGGAATTTGAAAACAAGGCCAATACCAACAGCTCCCAAATGATATTTTTGACTTGCTCAAAGTGTTAATTTTCTGCTGTCATGCTTCTAAAATCAAAAGAGTTAAAAATCCAAAAGTGCACATAAGCATATTGGTGATTAATCCATTTTGCTTAATGATAATTAAACTTGATTAAGTGCTCAATATATAAACTAATCCTTAACAGAATCATAAGGCTAATCACAATTTTGAGAAACTTCTACACAATCATTTTTTTTGCAGCTAACAAAAAAAAGAAAAAGCTAACAGCAGAAAAATCACTCTCTCACGATCATTCTCTCACAATCATTCTCTCACAATCATTCTCTCACAATCACAACCTCACAATCACTCTTCACGAAAACCATAACAAAAAAAAAACTGAACGAATTCTCTCATCTCTCATTTCTCAAAAAGCTTCATCATACTCTTGTTGCATCAATTCACCAAGTTGATAAATCTTTGAGCAAAATCTCGGTGAATTTCGTCAATTACACTTGCTGTTGAGTTTCTGTTTGCAGGAAAAACTCAAGAACAATCCACAAACTGCATCTGTAGAATCAACCTGCGATTGCCATAACAGTCCAAGAATCGGTGCGATTTGGAGAGTTTCGAGCTGCAAGAACATCCTCATTCATCTCCTACGAAGCTATCCAACATCTGTTTCGCATCATCAAGCATAAATCCGCGCGAATCGGTACCGCTAGCTTCGGAAGGTTGGAAATCACAACTCGTAGATGCTTCGATTTTGTTAGGAGTTCTATAGTATATTCATTGTAGATTGCATATCAGCTGGTAGAATTAGGAATTGCTGGAAATTGGTTGAGTTATCCGAGATTTAGGTTTCATCGCCGTTTTCCTTTTGCCTTCGATTCTTGCTATGTATTGATCTATTGTTGAAATTGATTATGGATTCGTAATCCTGAGGAAAAACCGGTTCGACCGGTATATAGTTTGTTGATTTCCATCGCCATTGTGTGAGTTCTTGCGAATTCGAGCTTCGACGCCGTCAGTTTCTTTCCTTCGATTCGCATTAGGTGGTAATCTATTGTTGAAATCGAGTATGGATTCATGCTCCTGAGACGAAACCGCTCCGATCGGTGTGTCGTCCATGCATTTCCGTCGAGAATCGCTCGAAACCGCTATCGCCGTTGAAGAACACTGGCCGCGCGAAGAAGAAGGACTTTCTGGAAATTTCTGCATGCTTTGATCCGCTTCCGTCTGCTTTTCGTTTTGGATCCGTGTTTCTGCGCCCAGACGAAATCCTGGCCGTCCGTTCCTTATAACCAAAACGCAGCCGTTTTGGCTGTACCTTTAAAAATTACATCCGTGCCACTGGCACCATTTTAATTAATATATCCTAATTCAATTTCTAAATAATTATTAAATAAACATTTCAAAACTTAAAAAATTCATACAATATTCAATTTTAATCCTAAAAATACCACAATTTTTTGTTAATCTTATTTTTTCCTCTACCATTTTTTTAAAAATGAAAGATAAAATGTGCTTGAAAAAATATTAATGGACCTAGAGATGTTCTAAAATGTACATATTTTCATACTTGTTACCATTTTAATTCTACAATCCACATACTCCATCCAAATTAATTGAAAATTGAAACATGGATTCTTGACTCATCTCTGGATTTTTTTTGACATAGGTTTGGGAATTTTTTAGCCTATGGTCTATTATATATGAATTATTGAAGTTGGACATGTATATATGTGACATAGTTTGGCATGCTGAATTCCCCAAATATTTTTCTATGCTTCCCATTGGCCAATGGCCCTAATTTTTTGCGTGAAGCTTGTTTAACATGTTAGCTATCACTGATAATTTTTGTGGATTTTTGCAATCCATTTTCGATTTGATTCATATTTTTTCTTGCTGCCTAGCATGTTAGAGTTCCATAGGTATAACCTTTAGCATTTATGTTGCCATATCCTCATAATTAATCCAATGGACATGAAAATTGATAGGATAGTTCTTAACCCCTATAGCTATCTTTTGGCTTTGGTCCTAATAATTTCCCATGAACCATTGCTGTTTACCATCTAATTGAAGTTGGTGCATAATTTGGACTTCATTTGATGTAGTTTTTGCATGCTGTACCATGTTTAATTAATTCCCATTGATCTACTAGTCCAAATGATTTGAAATTTAATATGTGGCTTGTTGAATGCCTTCTGGTTAGGATAGAATTTTTGTGGATTTTTTGGATCCTTTTTGACATGTGGTTGGATATGATCTTGCTGGTTGTTTGTATGAGACTCAACATTGCTTCATTTGCCTTCTAGGTTGCATAATTTAAAATAGGAACATAGTTTGAATATGGGACCAATTGGGATCCCTTTGTATTTGATATTACTTGGTTTTCATCATGAATTGGCTGCTGTTTTAGGATTTTTCCATCTTTTTGACCCTAGGCTAGTCCTAGTGGTCATAGTACTTACCTTTGAGTGTGATTGTACCTTTTCAGGTTAAAGATAATGATTAAGGAGATTTGCTCCACATTATGGATTGTGTTACTTGACACATATGGCTAATGTATTTGTTTTGTAGGATGTTGGTTCATGTGAGCCTTGTGCTATGCACCTCATTATGTGTATAATTGTACTTGGTTAATTGATCATTATATTGTTGTCTGTTTGTGAAAGTAGATGCTGATTCTGTTTGACTTTTGTACAGGTACCTTTAGTTGCTCAATTCCTTGCGAACTTTTGCTTTGCGTTGCTTAAGCAACTTGCATTGAGGTAGGTCTTCTTGACTTCATGTAGTCTGGAGACCCGGCTGCTACCGGGCCGGGCAAATAAATGTCTGAAGTCCTCCTTAAGAGGCAATGATTGTGTTTGTTTATTTTTAAGCCCAAGCAGGAAAAGTCCTTCAAGTAAGGCAATTGGTGGAAGGTAGGGACAAGCAACCTGTCCCCCACTATTCAGTGAGTCTTCTCCTTGCTCCCATTACATGGTTGTAGCATTGAGATCAAAAGCCCAAGATCTGTGCAGTGCACATTGTGTCAGAGTCATCGAGTATAGAAGGGTTCCCCTATTCTGGACCCATGCTCATTTGTCAGCTCTCCCTGGTTAGGGATATGAGTTGTGAGGTCTGATCCTCACTTCACCTCTTCATCTGCTTCACCTTAGCCTCGTAATGGCAAGGTTAAGAGCAAAACCAGCCTGTACAGACGACTTGCTTAGGCAGTCAAACCCGATTGATTGAGCCCCTTGTTTGGCTATAGTGGGTGTTATGTGGATATTTGATTGACATGCTTGTGTTGTTTGAGATGCCTGTTCTCATCTGATATATGCTTGTATATTGTATGCTTGTGTGATTGCTTCTTTCCTGGTTAGGATAGTTTGCTTATGCAAGTAGGATAGAAAACCGAACTTAGGGTTAACGATGCATGACAACATTAGGCTCGAGTCTCAGCTCCCTAGTCGTGTGTCTCTCCCCGGTTTTTGGTTAGCAATTCAGTCCCTTTCAGGGGAACTACATCGCCCTGATCCTCGTGCCAGACGAGGTATGTAGGCAGGTGGTCGTGCGAGACCACTCCGGGCAACCTTTTTCTTTTTGCGTGCGTTAACTTGTTATCTGATTGTGTGTTTTGGCTCGGATGCCGACGTAAGCCCAGTGATTGGCAGTCGAGCTCCACGTTTGCCCTTTTGAGTGTGTTTTGGTTCGGATGCCGACATAATTCCATCAAGTGGTTGTCGGGCTCCATGTTTGCCACCCTTGTTTGTTTTTGTTGTTTTGTGTTGTTTGGCGTGCGTAAGCCGAACTACAGTGGCTCTGATTCTTGTTCCAGACAAGATATGTAGGCATAAGGTGCGATGCCTTATCGAGCCCTTTCTTCTTAACCCCACCTGCGTTCCCTGTGTATGTGTGTGATGTATGTTTATAGCAACCTTATCTTTCTAGAACGTGGATCCCTAGGAGTACCTAGGACGTGAGGGGTGCTAATACCTTCCCCTCGCGTAACCGACTCCCGAACCTTTTCTCTCTGGTCGCGAGACCATGTCTTTCCAGGTTTCTCTGAGCGTTTCCTTTCCCTATCTTGGGATAAATAACGTTTAGTGGCGGCTCTGTGGTTTTTTTCTTTGAGTCTCGCCGGTTGATTTTTCGCAGGATGCGACAGCTGGCGACTCTGCTGGGGACTAGGTGTTGACCTATGCTGGTCCATCGTCCCTAAGCGAGTCTCTCCTAGCGCTTTAGGATAGGTTTGGTTGCTTGTTTTGTTTATTTATTGCATTTATTATACTAACCATTGTTTATATACTTGCATTAAATATGTGCATGCATCATTACTGTCACGTTGCCATCTTCCTCTGCAGGTGGTTCTGTTACTTTGGGGTGGGTGTTCTGAGTGGGGCTAAAACCCAGGCCCGAGTATACACCTAGGACTAGTGTGGTCTCACGTTGCCTCTTTCATGTTAAGTCAACATGTGCCTGGCGGCGTGATGTGCCACAAGCCGGACGAGGCTCACTTGATAGTGCTCATCTCTGTGGATATTCCGCTTTGTTTGAGTCACTCCATTTGAGTTGTTGACTCTGGTGACCGATCATTCCCGGATCTTTGGTTTAGACGATTTTAAGGGAGCTACAATGGCACACCCGAAAGGGCAAACCCATTGAGTATCTCCGCCCGATTGTCGAGACTATTATCCGCCTTAGGATGGCTTGTTTAGAACCTACCTGTGAGGGGAGGGTTGTTCTGTCAGATGTTTGTTCAGATAGCCTTCAGATGGTGACCTTTTGATCTGTGATTCAGAGACATAATTATAAGTCGGATTTATGGTTATTTATTGCTGTGACGCCGGAGTGCTGTCCGTGACTTATCAGTGGGGATCCGTTTATTTCGGATTCCCGGGCCGAGATATGTATCAGTGGGGATCCGTTTATTTCGGATTCCCGGGCCGATTCAGATGATGGTGTGTCTGCTCAGAGATGGTCTGGTGTTGATGATGATGATGATGCATCTGTCTTCCGTTTATTTCGGAACCCGTGGATCAGATTGGTGATTATTTGTCCACTCAGATGGTTATGATCAGTTCAGAGCCCAGATTCAGTACAGATAATCAGATGGCTTGGAGGATGGCAACGCATTACATTCATTCATCAGCATCATTGCATTTTGCATTATTTGCATCTAACCCATGTTTACCCATATGCAGGGACACTTTTGATCGAGATTCTGGTTGAGAGATTTTCTGCTCCAGTATGAGGACCGGTTTGAAGAACAACATTGCTTACAGTTTCTTTGATCCAGAGATTGGTGTGCTCAAGGATATGATAGCATTGATTACTCCTGACCATGTGGGAATGTTTAGAGAGTCATACGGCGGTATTCTGAAGATGGTTTTCAGACTCACTGACTGCGACAGGAGCGCCATCCACACTCTTCTTCAGTTCTATGACCCTGGGTTGAGGTGTTTCGTTTTTCCAGACTATCTGTTGGGACCTCTGATGGAGGATTATGTCAACATCCTGGGTATTCAGATCCGTGATCAGATTCCTTTCCATGTCACTAGGGCGGAGCCGGATGTCCTTGGGATTTCACGTGCTCTTTATTTGAGTCCGGAAATGGTCAAGGAAGGTTGGAAGGAGAAGGGAAAGTTACCTGGATTTCATTTGAGTTTCTTGGAGGCTAATGCCAAGGAACATGCTGCTGCGGGTAACTGGAAGACGGTTTGTGCTCTGATTGCTGTGAGCATTTATGGGATTGTTCTGTTTCCTAACCAGAAGAATTTTGTGGACCATAATGCTATCAGATTGTTTATGCAGAGAAACCCTATTCCTACCCTGATTGGAGATGTCTACTACTCAGTGCATAACAGGAATGAGAAGAGGCGGGGTGGTCTGGTTAGATGCTGCTCTCAGTTGCTCTTTAGATGGTTCATGGGGTATTTGCCTTCCCGAGGTGCGTTTGTTCAGATTGACCCTAGTGTCAAGTGGTCCTTCCGATTGATGGGTCTGCGGGCTGATGACATTGCTTGGACTCATAATGGTTTAGCTGGTCAGGACTTCATATGTAGTTGTGGGAGTTTACCTAATGTGCCTTTGGTGGGAGTTCAGGGTTGCATTAATTACAACCCGATGCTTCTCCGGAGACAGATGGGGTTTGCTATAGAGGGTCCTCCTCTCGGGCGAGAGATTCAGGAGTCCTTCTATTTCCCGATTGATGGTAACCAGACCAAGTTGAGGCAGGTATTGGACGAATGGCGAGATATCCAGAGGAGGGGTAAGGTTCCTTATGGCAAAGTCAACTGCCGGTATTTTCCACTATTTGAGGATTGGTTGCGGAAGAGGATTGAGTCTACATTTCTACCGTTCCCTGGAGGTGACTCAGTGTGTCCTAGGATTGAGGGTCCAAGTTCTTCTGTCAGCATGGATGAGTTCTTAGAGGTGAAGCGGGAACGAGATCAGCTACTTGCAGAGAAGACGGAATTGGAGATGAGTGTCGCTCGGGTTCAGAGAGCTAATCAGGAGCTCAAAGCAAAGATGGAAGATCAGGATAAGCGGCATGCTTTGGAGACCAAGCGATTTGAGATGGATACGGCCTACTATGGGAAGGTTAGTCAGGCTTTGGCATCTTCAGCAAAGGAGCATGATATCACTAAGGAGAAGCTGTTCAGAGCATCAAAGGTGATTGAAGATGAGAAGAGGAGGCAAATCCTAGTCAGGGATCAGAGAGATGAGAGAGCCAGAGTCCTCGCTGCAGAGTGGGAAGCGGAAAAGGCA
Source organism: Lathyrus oleraceus (assembly GCF_024323335.1). Classification (NCBI taxonomy): domain Eukaryota; kingdom Viridiplantae; phylum Streptophyta; class Magnoliopsida; order Fabales; family Fabaceae; genus Lathyrus; species Lathyrus oleraceus. The sequence goes on from NC_066583.1 coordinate 36,198,145, forward strand.
AAGATCAGGGCCGAGAGAGATCATAACATGGCAGAGAGAGACCACTACTTCAGGCAGATGAAGATTCATCAGAAGGAAGTTGGAAGACTACAGCAGGAGAACATAGAGCTCAGGTTCGCCGCAGAGTTCGCAAGGATGGAAGGCGAGATAAGGCCATCTGCGGGACCCTCATCCAGTTAGATCTTTCTTTTGTTGTGAATTACCGTCAGGCTTGTTGACGGAATTCACTTGTCTGTATTTCTTTCCTATTCTGGAGGATTGTATCTGACCTTATCGGGTTGATGTATGACTATTGCACTGATTGTGCACTCTTTTGGTTATGTGATGGCGATTTTCATTCAGTGACTGGTCTTCAAGTTTTATTTGCTTTACCGTATGCACTTACACAAGCACACACATGGTTGGGGGTATCATGCTAAATCACATATCTCCGATCTGCACAACAAAATCAAACACTGCTAATCAGAATGTTAATGCCGGCTTATTATTTGTCTCGATGATGCCAGGGTCGAGAGACAAAGTGTCCTTCATATGGATAGACACTGCATACATGCATTAATCATGATAACTTGTGTTTTATTTTGCAGGTGACTATTACTAACGTGCTTGTTTGTAAACAGGAACCATTGCTCGCGCTCGTAGAGCTGTACCCCTGCACTCAACTCGCCCTCACAGATATTACACAAGAAGAAACACTCCCAGACTCATGGAGCTTCCCAGTGCTGATATGCTGGAATTGAAGGAGAAAATGACCGAACTGATCAATATAATGCAAGGTTTTGCCATTGGTCAGAAGGCTCTCGCAGATAAAGTTGAGAAACTCGAGCGGGTTTCTGCTCAGAACAGTGGGGTCAACCTGGATGGAGTCTCCAACCAGGGGCAGGGATCTCGTGATGGTGGAAAGAGGACAACAGTTGGTCTGGTGAATAATGCTGGTGCTGCTGGTCAACCTGGGCCTAGTCAGAATATGAAAGACAACTTTGTGCCTCCGTTTTATGGGTTTGACGAAGATCAGGAGGAAGATAGGGAGGCCGACCAGTTCTCTATGCGAAATGAGCCTTTTGTGCCTTACGACATTCCTCCTCAGAATAAGGAAATCCAGCTGCTGGCTGAGAAAATCAAAGTGCTTGAAAGTTATGCCACGCCAGGGGTGGTTAACATGTCCAACATGGGATTGGTGGAGGGGATTGTCATTCCTCAGAAGTTCAAGGCGCCTGCGTTCGACAAATACAATGGCAGTTCTTGCCCGGAAACTCATCTCCAGGCATTTGTCCGCAAAATCTCGGCATACACCGCGGATCAAAAACTGTGGATGTACTTTTTCCAGGACAGCCTGTCTGGGGGCTCCTTGGAATGGTACACCAAGTTGAGATCGTCCGATATCAAAAGCTGGCAAGATTTGGGAGATGCTTTCTTTAAGCAATACCAATTTAATGCTGATATGGCTCCGAGTCGTACCCAGCTGCAGGGTATGTCTCAAAAGCATAACGAAGGATTCAAGGAGTATGCGCAGAGGTGGAGAGAACTGGCTGCAAGGGTGCAACCTCCTCTGGTAGACAGAGAGATGTCCGATTTGTTCATGGGGACCCTGCAAGGGCCGTTTGCAGAAAGAATGGTGGGTTGCCCTGTCACCAATTTCTCTGACATTGTGGTGGCAGGAGAAAGAATCGAAAGTTGGTTGAAGCTGGGTAAAATCCAGGGTGGTGCATCTGCGTCTTCTTCAGGAACGAAGAAACCGTTCGGTAATAACGGTCAGAGAAGGAAGGAAGGAGACACCAGTGCAGTTTATACACAGCGCGGACCCAGTAGGGACCGTTACTTCCAGCACAATGCTGCAGTAACAATTCCTGCTGAGTCTCAGTCAGCACAACCGCAACAACAACAACAGCAGCAACAAAGACAACCGTTCCAACAGAGGCCCCAGAGGGCTGGATACCAGGTCAGGGGCAGAGCAAATGATAGACAATTCGACAGGCCTCCGGTGACTTATTCGTTTCTGTTGAAGAAGCTTCTGGATCTCGGGCTGGTGCAACTGAGGACGCTGGCGCCTTTGAGACCTGATCAGAGGCCGCCCAGTTACAATGAAAATGCTAAGTGCGAATTCCACTCGGGTGCGCCCGGGCATAATGTTGAGGACTGCAAAGCTTTTAAGCACGTAGTCCAGGACCTAGTGGATTCCAAAGCAATCAACTTTGCGCCTTCTCCCAACGTAAATGCAAATCCCATGCCTGCGCATGGTCAGAGGGGAGTAAACGCTATTTCTGTGGAAGATAGAGTGGGGCTGTCTGAGGTCGATCAGTTGAAGACGCCTTTGGTTGAGTTGAAAAGACAACTGCTGATGAATGGGGTTTACCCGGGCTGTGGGTTTGAGTGTGCTGAGTGCACTATTTCTACGAACGGTTGTGAGCTTCTGAGGAAGCATGTCCAGGGTCTGATGGACGGTGGTGAGATTGTGGTCGAGAGGACTGAAGGAAAGAAGGAAGAGGTCTCCACCATAACTATATACTATGATCCGGTGGATTTGTCTAACCTGGTGGAGGAGGCTCCAGTTACCATCACGGTACCTAGGCCAATTCCATATGACAAAGATGATGCCGTGCCATGGCATTATGGGGGAGAGGTCTACTGTAACGGTGAGAAGGTTGAAGAACAGACTGCTAGTGAGACCACCGTGCTAAGGGTGGATAATGCCGGTCCCAGCGGTTTCACGCGCAGTGGAAGATTGTTTGCTCCAGATGCATTGAGGAGGGGAGAGGAAGAAAAAGAGAAAAAAGAAAAGGCCGAGGCTTTAGCCAGGGCAAAGGGTAAAGCTGTGGCAGATAACGGTAGTACTCCTGTGATGACACCGGCGCCTGCGGGGTCGGATAACAAATTTAATGATGAAGCTGAAGAGTTTCTGAGAATAATCAAGAAGTCGGAGTATAAGTTGGTGGATCATTTGCAGCAGACTCCGTCCAAAATCTCCATTCTTTCATTGTTACTAAGCTCAGAAGGGCATAGGGAGGCTTTGTTGAAAATACTGAAGAAAGCCTATGTTCCTCAAGAGATTACAATTAACCAATTGGAGACGGTCGTATCCAACGTGCATGCCAGCCATGGGTTGGGCTTTACTGATATGGATTTGACCGTGGATGGGAGAAATCATAACCGGGCTTTGCACATCGCAATGGAATGCAAAGGAGCCGTGCTTTCGCATGTGCTGGTTGATACCGGTTCCTCGTTGAATGTGTTGCCTAAGAAGGCCTTGGCAAAGTTAAACTGTGATGGGCTGATTTTGACCCCGACTGATTTGATTGTGCGGGCGTTTGATGGGTCAAAACGGGCCGTGTTTGGGGAGGTGGAATTGCCAGTGAAGATTGGCCCGGAGGTGTTTAAGTCAACCTTCTATGTTATGGACATCCAACCAGCTTACAGTTGCTTGTTGGGTCGCCCATGGATTCATGCTGCGGGGGCAGTTACGTCGACTTTGCACCAAAAGCTGAAATATGTTTGGGGAGGCCAGGTCGTTACTGTTTGCGGAGAGGAAGACATCTTTGTCAGCCACCTGTCTTCGTTCAAGTATGTTGAGATGGACGGCGAGATATGGGAAACGCCGAGTCAGGCATTTGAAACCGTCAGGGTGGAGAATGCTTTGTTCGCCAAGCAAGAGGAAGAGAAACCGTCCATCGCTTCTTATAAGCAGGCTGCTGAGGTAGTCAAAAGCGGAGAGGCTCCAGGCTGGGGCAGAATAATGGAGGTCCCTGAGAAGAAAGACCGTTTTGGGGTTGGATATCAACCGGGCCGAGGCTTGGGACGAGGAAGAGGGGGTCGTACGTCTGTAACTTTCACCAGTGCTGGAATGCTAGATCCAGACCACATCTGCATGATGGGTGAAGATACTGACAGCGACTGTGATATGGACCGATGGATAACACCGTGCGCACCAGGGATGGAAATCCACAACTGGAAAGCCGAAGAAATCATCCGGGTCACTCTCCTCGAAGAGTAATATTTTTCTTGTTTTCTTTCTTATTTGCATGCAAACCATACGTGTTGCCCGACACGTAATGGTCCATTGTAAGGGCCTCCTCATGTTCATAAATTTGTAAGATTTTGCATCATTAATAAAAGGATGTTTTTTAGTCAAAAGCGGTGTTCCCTGTTTTTCATTTATTTTTGCAGTTTAAAAAATAAAAACGAAATAAAAATGGCAATGTTTTCATTTTTCTTTTTCGATTTCTCACACCGGTTCTAAAGCAGTGCATGAATCAACATTCATGCAGATGCGATTCCTCTCCGGATCTCATTGATAACAATCCTGTTACACCCTGTATGACTTCGACAATCCAATCTATCTTGCTGAAGAAGAAGACAAAGAAGATTGTGAACTGCCAGGGGAATTAGCCAGATTGTTAAAACAAGAGGAGAAGGTGATTCAGCCGCACGAGGAACAGATTGAGGTTGTGAACCTGGGTACCGACGAGGAGAAGAGAGAAGTGAAAATCGGGGCTGCTTTGGAGGAAAGTGTTAAGGGCAGATTGGTGGTGCTATTGAAAGAGTATGTCGATATCTTTGCCTGGTCTTATCAAGATATGCCAGGGTTGGATACCGACATTGTTGTGCACAAGCTACCGTTGAGAACAGATTGTCCTCCAGTGAAGCAGAAGTTGCGCAGAACTCGACCTGATATGGCGATGAAGATTAAGGAAGAAGTGCAGAAGCAGTGGGATGCTGGTTTCCTTGCTGTCACTAATTATCCGCCATGGGTTGCGAACATTGTGCCAGTCCCGAAGAAAGATGGGAAGGTGAGAATGTGTGTGGACTACCGAGACCTGAATAGAGCAAGTCCGAAGGATGATTTTCCATTACCTCACATTGACGTGTTGGTAGATAATACAGCTCAATTCTCGGTGTTTTCCTTCATGGATGGCTTTTCGGCTATAATCAAATAAAAATGTCGCCAGATGATATGGAGAAAACAACGTTCATTACACCGTGGGGTACCTTTTGTTACAAGGTGATGCCATTTGGTCTCAAGAACGCCGGTGCTACTTATCAGAGAGCTATGGTGACTTTGTTTCATGATATGATTCATCACGAAATTGAATGCTATGTTGATGACATGATAGCAAAGTCCCAAACAGAAGAGGGGCATTTGGTAGATTTGGCCAAGTTGTTTGACCGGTTGAGACAGTTCAGACTGAGGTTGAATCCGAATAAGTGCACGTTCGGAGTGCGGTCCGGTAAATTGCTGGGGTTCATTGTGAGTGAGAAAGGAATCGAGGTTGATCCTGCAAAAGTAAAAGCGATAAAAGAAATGCCTGAACCTAGAACAGAGAAAGAGGTTCGTGGTTTCTTAGGTAGATTGAACTACATTTCACGGTTCATATCTCATCTAACAGCCACGTGCGAACCAATATTCAAATTGTTGAGAAAAGATCAAACGGTTAGGTGGAATGATGATTGCCAAGCGGCGTTTGAAAAAATAAAAGAGTATTTGCAGGAGCCTCCGATTCTGATGCCTCCTGTGGAGGGAAGACCGTTAATTCTGTACCTGACAGTCCTCGAGGGGTCTATGGGGTGTGTATTGGGGCAGCATGACGAGTCTGGTCGAAAAGAGCATGCCATATACTACCTTAGCAAAAAGTTTACCGACTGTGAAACAAGATATTCACTGCTCGAGAAAACTTGCTGTGCTTTGGTCTGGGCTGCTCGCCGACTGAGGCAGTACATGTTGGTTCATACCACTTTATTGATTTCCAAGATGGATCCGATCAAGTACATTTTTGAGAAGCCAGCATTGACCGGACGGGTTGCGAGGTGGCAAATGATTTTGACTGAATATGATATTCAGTACACCTCTCAGAAAGCAATAAGGGGAGTGTATTGTCTGATTACCTCGCTCAGCAACCCATTGATGATTATCAACCGATGAAGTTTGAATTCCCTGATGAGGACATCATGTTTCTCAAATCGAAAGATTGCAAGGAACCGATCCCGGAGGAGGGGCCTGACCCTGAATCCGAATGGATTCTGATGTTTGATGGGGCCGTTAACGTGAACGGAAGCGGTGTTGGTGCTGTTTTGGTCACGCCGAAAGGATCCCATATTCCTTTTGCTGCCCGGCTAACATTTGAGTGCACCAACAACGTAGCTGAATATGAAGCTTGTATATTGGGAATTGAAGAGGCGATTGATTTAAGGATCAAGAACCTTGTCATATATGGAGATTCAGCTCTGGTGATAAATCAGGTTAACGGAAAATGGTATACGCATCAATCTCATTTGGTTCCGTATCGAGATTATACGAGGAGATTGTTGACGTTTTTCACTAAGGTGAAGATGCATCATGTGCCCAGAGAGGAGAATCCTTTGGCAGATGCTTTGGCTACTCTGGCTGCCTTGATCAAGGTGCAGAGGTGGAATCAGTTCCCCAGTGTTGAAGTGGGACGTCTGGATAGACCGGCTTATGTGTTTGCTGTTGATACAGCGCCTGATGATGAGAAGCCGTGGTATTATGATATCAAACGCTATCTTGAGACGCAAGAGTATCCTGAGGGAGCATCAAAGAAAGACAGAAAGACTCTGCGGAGATTAGCCATGGTATTCTACCTGAATAAGGATGGGGTCTTGTACAAGCGGAATTTTGATTGGGTCTTGCTCAGATGTGTTGATGATGCAGAAGCAAGCCAATTGATGAAAGAGGTTCACGAGGGGTCGTTCGGTACCCATGCCAGTGGGAATGCAATGGTGAAGAAGCTGCTGAGGTCAGGCTATTATTGGATGACAATGGAGGCCCAATGTTTTAATTTCGTGCGGAAGTGTCATAAATGCCAGATTTATGCTGACAAGGTGCACGTGCCTCCAAATCCGTTGAGCTTGATGTCGTCTCCATGGCCGTTTGCTATGTGGGGCATTGATATGATTGGAAAGATAGAGCCTACGGCTTCGAATGGGCACAGATTCATATTAGTGGCTATTGATTACTTCACCAAGTGGGTTGAAGCAGCTTCTTATACGAATGTGACGAAGCAGGTCGTGGCCAGATTTCTCAAGAGAGACATCATTTGCAGATATGGGGTTCCCGAGAGAATCATTACTGATAATGGTTCTAATTTGAACAATAAGATGATGGCAGAGCTGTGCCGGGAATTCAAGATTGAGCATCACAATTCTTCTCCTTATCGTCCGAAGATGAATGGGGCGGTTGAGGCAGCCAACAAGAATATAAAGAAGATTGTGCAGAAAATGGTGGTAACATACAAAGATTGGCATGAGATGTTGCCGTTCGCATTGCATGGGTATCGAACGTCGGTACGCACATCTACTGGGGCAACTCCTTTCTCATTGGTATATGGGATGGAAGCGGTATTACCTGTGGAGGTTCAGATTCCTTCTTTGAGAGTCCTGATGGACGTGAAATTGCAAGAGGCTGAATGGGTAAGGACCCGGTACGAAGAGTTGAGCCTGATAGAGGAAAAGAGGCTAGCAGCCATCTGTCATGGGCAATTGTACCAGCAAAGGATGAAGCGTGCTTTTGACAAGAAGGTGCGACCTCGGGTTTATCACGTAGGTGATATGGTGCTGAAAAGGATCCTTCCTCCTCAAAACGATCGAAGGGGCAAATGGACACCGAATTATGAAGGTCCATTCGTGGTCAAGAAGGTCTTCTCTGGCGGAGCCTTATTGTTAACGACCATGGATGGCGAAGATTTTCCATCCCCTGTGAATGCGGACGCAGTTAAAAAATACTTCGTATAATTGACCCGCTGGACGAAAAGAACAAAATAGTCCAGGCAAAAATGGGCATCCCGGCGAACCAAAAACAGAAAAAAGGTTCGGGCAAAAGTTAGGGATATAAAATGAAAAAATTGTACACCCGGCAAGTCGAAGACCTGAAAAGGCGACTTGGGCAAAAAGGGGTATCCCGGTGGACTGAAAACCCGAAAGGGCGGTCCAGGCAAAAGAGGGATTGAAACGAACAACTGCGTCTAGCATGATCGTTTGCGCTTTGGTTTAAAGCATCATGGATAATACCCGGTAGGGATCAGTCAGATTTGTCTTGTTCAGAAGGCAGAAAGCATGGAGAGTCTGAGGACATATGGGGTGTAACCGAGTTGGAACTCGATGAGATCACGGGTTTCACATTGCCATTAGGATAGATTTTTCCTTTTGAGCGCAATTACCTCTTTTCAGGGATTGCTTCCTTGTGTATTGCTCATTTGAGCCACATTTTTTCCAATCAATAAAATGCATATTCAGTCAAATAATTTTGTTTTTGTTTTTCATTACCGCTTTGATTGCGAAAACGTCCAGATATTTTTGATAAAGAATCTTGCATTTTTAAAACATACAGGTTTCCTTCCAATGCATGTTTATAAGATTGAAAGCTTGAAGTCTTATTTGGAAGGTTGAGTGACCCAAGTGTTGAAATCTTGACACGCCTGGGGCACGGTTTTATCTAACGATCTGTTTTGCAGGAACTGTTAGATACTTTTCACTCACTTGCAGGTTGTGATGTGGAAGCTTTGACAAGAGAAATCCCCAGAGAGTCTGGTCAGGGGCGAGTGTATGAAAGATGACGAAGGCGTTGAGGCGTACGACGATCCTTGATGATAATCAAGAAGACTCTTCAAAATCGGAAGATTTGAAAGTTTGTAATTCCCCGCAGAGTTCGATCAGGGACGAGTGCACAAAGGAGGGCGACGAAGAGGCGACGAGAGACGTCCGACGACCTTTGGAATTAACCAAGAAGACTCTTCAAAGTCGGAAAATTGAGATTTCTGTATAAATCCCAGGAGTACGTTCTCGTCGAGCACGGAGCGGCTTGAAATACAAGATGATGGAGCAGAAAAGGTCCGGATGAGTCCGGGAATTCTTATTTCCCAGCTAAGTCCCTAAGCAGAATCCGGGGACTAGCTCCTCAGCCGAGTCAGTATGGTTATACCCAGGCAGGTTTATAATGGTGTTTCCTCAGCAGCCAGGTCAGAAGTTTGTTATTCCTCGAGTGGAGCGGGTCTTTTTCAAAGAAATATATCTCCAACAGTGTTCATCCTACCAGTGGATTGGACAAGTTCCCGTAGTGGACAAATTTCTGCATCCCCAGCTGAGCCGATTCTACCTATGGGTTGCATTGGTAATCCCCAGCGGAGTAGCAGTCGTTTCTCCTAGCATGGTCTGGATGGTCATCCCCGGTAGGTTGAAGATTGCTCATTTCCTCAACGGGAGTATCGGTGAGGGTTCCCAAAGCAGAGTTGGGACGTGTATCCCCAGCAAGACAAAGAGATTGTGGTATCCCCACAGAGCACGATGATGGTTCTTCTGCCCCAGCAGGTCCTCGAGAGGGTTGGGTGCAAAGGAGGTATTCCCCAGCAAGGGTGGCATTCTCCCAGCAGCAGTACTATTCCCCGGCAGGGTGGAAATCGGAGCAGTGACGAGAGCCTCAGCAGAGAGTCTCGTGTCCCCCAGAGGATTCCCCAGAGGGGAATATTTCTTTTTATGCATTCATCATGAAAAAATAGCATGGCATATTGCATAAAAAATGAATAATCGCGTAGCATTTCCATGTTTATGGGGCATTACGCAGAAAAATCAATCATGCATCATTGCAAGCATAAGCTAGTCCCAAACCGTGGTTACCGTTTGAGGGGTGGTTTTGCTGAAAGATAAATGTGTTATTCTGAGGAGTCTAGCATCAGAACGTCAGATCAGCAATGTTCCCCAGTAGTGCGATATTGGAGGAAATGTTTCCGTCGGGCGGAGAGGGAAATAAAATCAGAGGACGTTACGCGATTAGCAGTTTTCCGGAGTTCAGACCGAGGCGGTATCCAGACCGAAGTGGCGTTCAGGCCCAGTTTCCGATTCTCAGATCGAAGAAGTTTCCGACGATCAGGTTGATGTACTTGTGGTATTCAGGCCCAGTTTCCGATTCTCAGATCGAAGAAGTTACCGACGATCAGGTTGATGTACTTGTGGTATTCAGGCCAGTTTTCCGGAGTTCAGACCGAGGCGGTATCCAGACCGAAGTGGCGTTCAGGCCCAGTTTCCGATTCTCAGATCGAAGAAGCTTCCGACGATCAGGTTGATGTACTTGTGGTATTCAGGCCAGTTTTCCGGAGTTCAGACCGAGGCGGTATCCAGACCGAAGTGGCGATCAGGCCAATTTCCCGGAGTTCAGACCGAGGCGGTATCCAGACCGAAGTGGCGATCAGGCCGATGTCCTGGTGTTCAGACCGAAGGGGTTTTCAGACCAAGAATTATCAAAAGTTTCGGGGTTCAAGAAAATGAAAAAAGATAAAGAATATTTCGGGGTTCAAGAAAAGAATAAGAAGAAAGAATAATACTCCCGAGGGGATGTGCGGTGTTCAGACCGATTTTCTCCGTACCAGACGGATTTTTGTTCAAAGTTTGTTTCTTCGCCGATGCTGACAGGCGTTGTTGATTATTATCCCATCAGAGTGCAAATTGTTCGCCTGTTCTTGGTATTCAATCACTCTTCATCCTGATCATCCGAAAGCCGAGGCTATTTCGTATCGACAGGTTCACAGTGGATTGAATAGGGGCAGCTGTAACACCTCAAAATTTGCCCTCCTCTCTTGGGACTAGCATTAACATATTTGCATTGCATTTTAGGACATTAGGCAGTTCATGTTGCATATCATGTGGTTACATTATGCAAGCCATTCTCCCAAGTCTTGATCAGAAGATGAGGAAGTCAAAAGTGCAAGCCTAGGTTACTGACTGATCATGGCCATCTGAGGATTGGGCCGTGAATTAGGGTTTCATGATTCTCAAGGGTATTGGTCTTCATATTGATTGAATTGATACATCATCATCATGGTTGGATGTCATCAGAAGATTGAAGAAGATTCCTTGAGATTAGGGTTTTGACCACTGGTCAACCCTAATCAGTTGCATTGGGCCAATCAGGGCTGGATCAGGAGATGAGGTTTCTGAAGGAGATGAGGATCATTTTGTGATTATATGGTGATTATTGAGGCTAGGGTTTCACCCTTGAGCCATTTCAGTTGGAGATTGGGGTTCAAATTGATCTGTGCATTGCCTGATTCATCTGTCAGTTGAAAAGTCAACTGTGGTCAACTGTACATGATCTGGTGAATTTGGAGGTGGAAATGAGTTAGACACACTTCATTCATGTTGGAACAAGTGTTAAATGACATCTCAAAGCTTAAAATTGAAGAAAATCAGGTCAGGACAAACACTGCCAAAAATAGCAAGTGACTTGTAACTGAAGTTTCCAAAAATGGAAAGTTTTTGACCTCAAAAACAGAAGTCCAAGGAAGCTTCAAATGAAAAATTGTTCAACATGACAGATGTAGATCTTGTTCTCACCTTTCCAAAAAGTCCAAGAACTTGAAAATCCAATGTACGGTTTGCAAGATATGGCTCAGTGAATTTCGGAAAAGACCCGTAATCAGGAGGCCATAACTACCACATGGATTGTCCAAATTGCAAGTTCTTTATATGCACAAACTCCATTTAATAGGTACTTTCATGGTGCATAATTGGATTTCTTCAAAATTGCTCAATGCAAAAGGTCAAATTTCAACTGGACTGTTAATTGAACCAGGGGCAAAATCGTCCAACTTGTGAAATAATTGGAATTTTTGAGTGGGGATTTTTGCAACACCTCACAAATGGCATTTGAAATTTGTTGGAATATTCACAACATGCCTAGGCCTTGTGGTTTGAGAATTGGTTTTGAAAATGAATTGGAAAAATGGACACCTAAGCCATCACATAGTCAAAATGCAAAATATTGGGAATTTGAAAACAAGGCCAATACCAACAGCTCCCAAATGATATTTTGACTTGCTCAAAGTGTTAATTTTCTGCTGTCATGCTTCTAAAATCAAAAGAGTTAAAAATCCAAAAGTGCACATAAGCATATTGGTGATTAATCCATTTTGCTTAATGATAATTAAACTTGATTAAGTGCTCAATATATAAACTAATCCTTAACAGAATCATAAGGCTAATCACAATTTTGAGAAACTTCTACACAATCATTTTTTTGCAGCTAACAAAAAAAAGAAAAAGCTAACAGCAGAAAAATCACTCTCTCACGATCATTCTCTCACAATCATTCTCTCACAATCATTCTCTCACAATCACAACCTCACAATCACTCTTCACGAAAACCATAACAAAAAAAAAACTGAACGAATTCTCTCATCTCTCATTTCTCAAAAAGCTTCATCATACTCTTGTTGCATCAATTCACCAAGTTGATAAATCTTTGAGCAAAATCTCGGTGAATTTCGTCAATTACACTTGCTGTTGAGTTTCTGTTTGCAGGAAAAACTCAAGAACAATCCACAAACTGCATCTGTAGAATCAACCTGCGATTGCCATAACAGTCCAAGAATCGGTGCGATTTGGAGAGTTTCGAGCTGCAAGAACATCCTCATTCATCTCCTACGAAGCTATCCAACATCTGTTTCGCATCATCAAGCATAAATCCGCGCGAATCGGTACCGCTAGCTTCGGAAGGTTGGAAATCACAACTCGTAGATGCTTCGATTTTGTTAGGAGTTCTATAGTATATTCATTGTAGATTGCATATCAGCTGGTAGAATTAGGAATTGCTGGAAATTGGTTGAGTTATCCGAGATTTAGGTTTCATCGCCGTTTTCCTTTTGCCTTCGATTCTTGCTATGTATTGATCTATTGTTGAAATTGATTATGGATTCGTAATCCTGAGGAAAAACCGGTTCGACCGGTATATAGTTTGTTGATTTCCATCGCCATTGTGTGAGTTCTTGCGAATTCGAGCTTCGACGCCGTCAGTTTCTTTCCTTCGATTCGCATTAGGTGGTAATCTATTGTTGAAATCGAGTATGGATTCATGCTCCTGAGACGAAACCGCTCCGATCGGTGTGTCGTCCATGCATTTCCGTCGAGAATCGCTCGAAACCGCTATCGCCGTTGAAGAACACTGGCCGCGCGAAGAAGAAGGACTTTCTGGAAATTTCTGCATGCTTTGATCCGCTTCCGTCTGCTTTTCGTTTTGGATCCGTGTTTCTGCGCCCAGACGAAATCCTGGCCGTCCGTTCCTTATAACCAAAACGCAGCCGTTTTGGCTGTACCTTTAAAAATTACATCCGTGCCACTGGCACCATTTTAATTAATATATCCTAATTCAATTTCTAAATAATTATTAAATAAACATTTCAAAACTTAAAAATTCATACAATATTCAATTTTAATCCTAAAAATACCACAATTTTTTTGTTAATCTTATTTTTTCCTCTACCATTTTTTAAAAATGAAAGATAAAATGTGCTTGAAAAAATATTAATGGACCTAGAGATGTTCTAAAATGTACATATTTTCATACTTGTTACCATTTTAATTCTACAATCCACATACTCCATCCAAATTAATTGAAAATTGAAACATGGATTCTTGACTCATCTCTGGATTTTTTTTGACATAGGTTTGGGAATTTTTTAGCCTATGGTCTATTATATATGAATTATTGAAGTTGGACATGTATATATGTGACATAGTTTGGCATGCTGAATTCCCCAATATTTTTCTATGCTTCCCATTGGCCAATGGCCCTAATTTTTTGCGTGAAGCTTGTTTAACATGTTAGCTATCACTGATAATTTTTGTGGATTTTTGCAATCCATTTTCGATTTGATTCATATTTTTTCTTGCTGCCTAGCATGTTAGAGTTCCATAGGTATAACCTTTAGCATTTATGTTGCCATATCCTCATAATTAATCCAATGGACATGAAAATTGATAGGATAGTTCTTAACCCCTATAGCTATCTTTTGGCTTTGGTCCTAATAATTTCCCATGAACCATTGCTGTTTACCATCTAATTGAAGTTGGTGCATAATTTGGACTTCATTTGATGTAGTTTTTGCATGCTGTACCATGTTTAATTAATTCCCATTGATCTACTAGTCCAAATGATTTGAAATTTAATATGTGGCTTGTTGAATGCCTTCTGGTTAGGATAGAATTTTTGTGGATTTTTTGGATCCTTTTTGACATGTGGTTGGATATGATCTTGCTGGTTGTTTGTATGAGACTCAACATTGCTTCATTTGCCTTCTAGGTTGCATAATTTAAAATAGGAACATAGTTTGAATATGGGACCAATTGGGATCCCTTTGTATTTGATATTACTTGGTTTTCATCATGAATTGGCTGCTGTTTTAGGATTTTTCCATCTTTTTGACCCTAGGCTAGTCCTAGTGGTCATAGTACTTACCTTTGAGTGTGATTGTACCTTTTCAGGTTAAAGATAATGATTAAGGAGATTTGCTCCACATTATGGATTGTGTTACTTGACACATATGGCTAATGTATTTGTTTTGTAGGATGTTGGTTCATGTGAGCCTTGTGCTATGCACCTCATTATGTGTATAATTGTACTTGGTTAATTGATCATTATATTGTTGTCTGTTTGTGAAAGTAGATGCTGATTCTGTTTGACTTTTGTACAGGTACCTTTAGTTGCTCAATTCCTTGCGAACTTTTGCTTTGCGTTGCTTAAGCAACTTGCATTGAGGTAGGTCTTCTTGACTTCATGTAGTCTGGAGACCCGGCTGCTACCGGGCCGGGCAAATAAATGTCTGAAGTCCTCCTTAAGAGGCAATGATTGTGTTTGTTTATTTTTAAGCCCAAGCAGGAAAAGTCCTTCAAGTAAGGCAATTGGTGGAAGGTAGGGACAAGCAACCTGTCCCCCACTATTCAGTGAGCCTTCTCCTTGCTCCCATTACATGGTTGTAGCATTGAGATCAAAAGCCCAAGATCTGTGCAGTGCACATTGTGTCAGAGTCATCGAGTATAGAAGGGTTCCCCTATTCTGGACCCATGCTCATTTGTCAGCTCTCCCTGGTTAGGGATATGAGTTGTGAGGTCTGATCCTCACTTCACCTCTTCATCTGCTTCACCTTAGCCTCGTAATGGCAAGGTTAAGAGCAAAACCAGCCTGTACAGACGACTTGCTTAGGCAGTCAAACCCGATTGATTGAGCCCCTTGTTTGGCTATAGTGGGTGTTATGTGGATATTTGATTGACATGCTTGTGTTGTTTGAGATGCCTGTTCTCATCTGATATATGCTTGTATATTGTATGCTTGTGTGATTGCTTCTTTCCTGGTTAGGATAGTTTGCTTATGCAAGTAGGATAGAAAACCGAACTTAGGGTTAACGATGCATGACAACATTAGGCTCGAGTCTCAGCTCCCTAGTCGTGTGTCTCTCCCCGGTTTTTGGTTAGCAATTCAGTCCCTTTCAGGGGAACTACATCGCCCTGATCCTCGTGCCAGACGAGGTATGTAGGCAGGTGGTCGTGCGAGACCACTCCGGGCAACCTTTTTCTTTTTGCGTGCGTTAACTTGTTATCTGATTGTGTGTTTGGCTCGGATGCCGACGTAAGCCCAGTGATTGGCAGTCGAGCTCCACGTTTGCCCTTTTGAGTGTGTTTTGGTTCGGATGCCGACATAATTCCATCAAGTGGTTGTCGGGCTCCATGTTTGCCACCCTTGTTTGTTTTTGTTGTTTTGTGTTGTTTGGCGTGCGTAAGCCGAACTACAGTGGCTCTGATTCTTGTTCCAGACAAGATATGTAGGCATAAGGTGCGATGCCTTATCGAGCCCTTTCTTCTTAACCCCACCTGCGTTCCCTGTGTATGTGTGTGATGTATGTTTATAGCAACCTTATCTTTCTAGAACGTGGATCCCTAGGAGTACCTAGGACGTGAGGGGTGCTAATACCTTCCCCTCGCGTAACCGACTCCCGAACCTTTTCTCTCTGGTCGCGAGACCATGTCTTTCCAGGTTTCTCTGAGCGTTTCCTTTCCCTATCTTGGGATAAATAACGTTTAGTGGCGGCTCTGTGTGTTTTTTCTTTGAGTCTCGCCGGTTGATTTTTCGCAGGATGCGACAATGTGTCGACATGTATAAGTAACGTGTCGACCTGTATAGGTCATGTGTCAACACATACAATCAGCACATCAAACAGAAGCTATAGGCTTTAAAAATGAGTACATGTGCTGATTTGTAACTCGTATGTATCGACACATAGAAAACTTTGTCTTTTATGTGTCGACCTATAGTTTGCATGTGTCGACACATAGACTATATTTCCCGTTAAAGACATGTATTTAATGTATGAAACCTTTTGAAACTCATTTCAAAATATTTTTATTCTTCCTAATGCTAAGATGCACATTAAGACCCGGAGGATACCGCCCAATATACATAAACGCTAAAGTATCCTAGTTTTGACATCATATAAAATACATCTAATGGAAATTTGCACTCACAAATGGAATAATAATATATAATCAATGAAGATGTCAAAATGGCATTGCAATTTAAAAGTGCTAAAAATGGCACATTCTTATTAATACAGTTACAAAATAGAAAGCAAGAAGTCGATAATTAAAAGAGGAAATTCAACTTTAACTTTTTCTAAACGCTTCTTTCTAAGCCTAGTCCTAGACCCTAAAACCTAAATCATATACCCTAAACCTTAAACTCTAAACTCTAAGCCATAAACCATAAACTCTAAACATTAACCCTAAGCCCTAAACCCTTGAGTATTTAGTATTTAGAGATCAAATTTATTCTTCCAATAGACCAGCAACCTCTGCATATATAAAACTTAGGGTGGCCTTTTGATCTAAATTTTCTTCAAGAGAAGCTAGTCCGGAACTTTCAATTTCAGCCTTTTTTCCGTTGCGCCTCCTTAATCTTTTGTTGCACTTTTTTAACTTGTTTCGTCCAATTTGAGGTTTCTTCATTGTAGGCCGCTACTTAATCTTTACCTTTTATTGTTTAGGCCTCCAAACCAGCAACTCGACTTTGAGACTGAACAACTAGGTTTTATTATTGGGATGTGGCGTCAGTCTTTTGCCTAAGTTTGTTCGTAAACCCTTTTATCAGTTGAATATTCTGAGCAATTTGATCAAGAAATGGTGCAAACTCTAGGACGAAATCAACAGTGAGATCATGTAAGTCTTGACCTTTGAGTTTCTTCAACAAATCCATGATGTCAGAGGTAGCAGGAGGATTTTATTTAATGGTTTAAAATAGGTTGGATTCGGAAACCTTTTCTTTCAATTGTTGAATCAACAGGGTGACAAGGTAGAGGGGTCATTGCCTATAGTAGTTGAAGAACTTGGAAGTTTTTCAACATAGCAAATACCTTGCTGCTTATAAGTTTTCTTAAAGCTTCTGCATGATTTCTCCCTTTTAGAACTTTAAGTTCCTCACAATTGAGAGAAATGTCAGAGTTTTTGGATGAAAAATCTCTAATTTGAGAATGAATAATGGTGGATGTAGTCGAAAAGAGGCCTCTCGATAATTGATGGTGAACCTTGAGTAGTCTCAATAATCTTTGGTTGTTCCTTTCCATTATTAGCAATTTGAGATTCATTTTGGCCTTGATCCTCTTGCGTTCGGCCAACATATTGGTTCTCTATTGTTTAATCAATATATTCTTGGCTCTCTGGTTTTTTAACATTGTCAACTGGGTCTATTGATTGTTGTTCAAGATATTGGTTTTCTTGACTAGTTGATTAATGGTCAGGGTTTTGATCCTCAGAACTAGTGGATTGTTCAGGATTCTTATCTTCTACTACTTCCTTTAAAGATTATCTTCTTGACTGGATTGTTAATTGTTGGTTGTTGCGACAACGAGTTTGCTAGGGCATCATAAGCATATGAGGCATTAATTATTGGAGGGGAAAAACAAGAATATGAGCCTCCTATAAAGAAGATAGAAGTCAAATAATATTATATAATTGTGTGATGTAAATTGGAAAAATGATATGGGTGAAACTCAAAGTACCTTGGGCATTTTGTGTCCAGGGCTTGAATTTTCACTCTCTGAACTTTCATCATGAGTGGGTTTCCTTTGGCGATTTGTTTGCTTTCTGGTCAGTCGGGTGCTTTCTTCTTCTTCCTCTTCTTCATCGTCAATATTGACAACAAGTTTCTTTCTTGATTTCTTTGGTAGACTGGCCTTAGGATCCCGATTATTTTTCTTTTTAGCTTATCGAAGTTTTGAGGCTTCAACACCAACTTTCCATCGATATTTCGGAAGTAAGGGTCTATGAGAAACCTCATTACTTTCTCTAGAATCATCACTCCTATCATTCTTATCATCTTTATTGTTCTTTTCTTTAATCCTCAGAGTAGACTGAGATGTTTATGATTACTAGTATTATGAGTAGCTTGTTTAAAGAAAGAAAAGACATTAATAAATGTTAGAGTTTAATCTAAACACGAGTCTACTGACTGTCGATGGCAACAAGTTCCTTTTCTTTTCTTCCTTTCCTTCGACTTAGAGTAGTAGTAGTTGAACCACTTTCTCTTTTCCGACTCTGAAAAGAAGAAAAAGAATAAAGAATAGATAAAGAAAATCCTATTGTCATAAAAGAGAACAAAGGTTTAGAAAATTTACATGTTTTAATTCCTTTGGTTAGTTGGGTTCCTCATTGTCATCAAATGCTTCAACTCCCTTCTTTTTCGACCCTTTTGGAACGAGAGCTCGAACTACAAGATTTTGACACAAGTAAATAATATGAACATAAAAGAAGAGTCAATGGGTTTTACAAATCCCTTTATCACTCCTCTTGGACGGTGCATAGGATTCACACATGTTCAAAACCAACCCCTAAAGGCCCTTTATGATTGTGTATGTTATACTTAGTCGAAATTGTTCTTCGAGCAGGTTTTTCAAATTCATTTTGTAGGGCTGATAAAGACACAACATTGTACCATTTTGGAAATGGAGGCTAAAAGGCTGAGCCAAATTCACAAGTTGGTAATGGTGGGAATTTGGAAAGGTGGAATTCCAAAGCAAATCATATTTATCTTTTATGTAAGGAGGAAAATTAAGTTTGAGAATTTTTTTAGTGATTTTCTGTTTCAAAGTAGAATCCATATCATAAATAGTTAGAATAAGTTTATAGGGATTATACACAGTTTCAAAGTAATTTTGAAAAGCTTGAACCTTTTTTATGTGCATACCTCGACCTCTCTTCTTGGTTTGTTTTTGCAGAGAGGAAAAAGCGTTGGTTAAACGTTGAAGTGAAGCCAAATGATCTATGACAACACTTTGGTAGTAGGCAGACGATTAATCTTCAAATTCCTTGGTGTAGTAAAAAGAAGTTTTGAATTCAAAAGGACTCAAACTAATGACTTTTTAGCATGAAATTCTAAACACGCTTTGTAGTCATGCTTTGTCATTGTGGTGTTAGCCAAACAAATCTTGTCTTCATGGGTAAAAAGTGTTATTGGCACGAAATGGCTGAAGCTAAATTTCCTAGCCATCAAATTTGGTTGGTATTCAACGAGCCCAAAGCTAGTTCTCCTAGTTAAATTATGGTTGAAAAAACCATGGGTTTGAAAATTTTCATCCAGATGTCAAGAGTTTCAATTTGATTCCCAGGTGAAGAAGTTGGGAATATCCTTTTGAACCACTATGGCCCATAGCTTCGACTAGCAAATGACGGCATAATAGAAATGAACTCGACACAATTCATAAACATGAAGAAATACTTTTTGAAAGCGTCTTTAATCAAAGAATTAGTATCATCTGGGGTCAGTGAATCGAGTCTTATACCTTTGACTTGTATTTCCAAATTAGGTGTAACATGTGTGTTTAAAAAGGGTTCTAAAGTGGCATTAAGCCAAAGTTGTAAGAGCCAAATGGGTCAAAGACCAAGAAGTTCTCTTCAAGACCAGCTTGTGATTTGAGTTCACATGACGCAGTCCTTAAAGACTCATAAAGGCACCCTAAAATCAGTTTGCTAAGACATGCATATTTTCTTTCATGAAGTTTAATAACAAAAGGTATACATTTTGTTTTACTATTTGAAGGGAGATGGAACAAAAAACAAAATGAGACAACCAAAGGGTGAGGAATGCAATGTGTTCGTCGTTAGAGACTTCTAAGTGTCCTCATGGTGGTGTTTAATATAGGTGTTGAAGCGAGGATGCTCAAAAGAGAAATTAGGGTTGATTTTGTGTTTGAGAGTGGGGTCAAAAGTCTCCCAAGTTGGTCGAAGACCAATAATAGCAGCACTATCGAAAAGAGTAGGAGTGACTATCCTAAATGGCAGATGAAAAGTATTGGTCGAAGACTCCCAAAAATAGACGGTAACTATAAGCATGTTAGGGTTGTACTTGGGCCTAGTTTTCAATAATTGAATCAAGTAAAAAATACCATGATATTTCCAGCTTTGTTCTTTTTTCTTTTCTATTTTGTGCAACTAGCTGAGATATGGATCGCTACTGATAGTAGGATAGGAACGAAAACACAACTGGTTTGTTCCATAAACCCCAACTCAAAACTTTTATCTTCAAACGTGCAAGGTTTACAGGAAAGTGGGCAAGGGAAGAACTTTTGCAGTGTGTTTGGTTTACCTATATGGTATGGGTAAAGGACTCAAAAATACACGAACGTTACCTACATGAGTAAAAGGAATAAATACCTGGGAAGTCTAAATGGTGGATTTTCCTTCTCCATTGGAGGTCATGGAACGTAGTTATGGTTGCTAAAGAAGACAGTTTACTGAATATCAGCAGCGAAAGGAATTTGGAGTTGTTGTTTTGAGCCAGAAGTAGAAGTCATTTTTCTGGAGTTAGAAGAAGATGTGAAAATGGAAGATGGTAGGATAAGAGAGTCATTAAGGTTCAAAAGAGAGAGCAGTAGTGCGAAGAAGAAGAAAGAAGCAAAAGAGAGGCTATATATAGATTTTGAAGTGAGACCTTCCAATTTCTCCCTCTGAAGTTAAAACTCACTAATGTTTTAATTTTTAGTGATTTCATATTTTTTTATTTAATGTGGTTAATTCTTGTGGCCCAATATGGCCTTGGAAAATGAAGTTATGATGGCAGACACATGCGCGTTGTATACATGATGGTTGAGTGAAACATGAATGATGATAATTAACGGCAGAAATCATGATGGCGGTGGCGTATGCAGATTGACTTGAATAGTGTCATCAATTTGAATAAAAACTCCATCTTTCAGTCATATGATATATATGATAAAAAATGATCTTTTTGGAGGGCATTTATTAGCATGAGAAGTTTAGCTTGGCGTTTTGACATAAAGGTGTGGTAAAAAGATGTTTTAGGAATTAACATATTTTTAAGTCCAAGACTCAATGATTTAAAGGCATGTCGACACCAAAATCACAAGGTTCGACATGTAGGATTCTCGCCAGAGGCAAATGAAAGACTTAAAGTTGTTTTCGACAACAGTAGTAATTCTGCAGCAGTTTAAGAGCTCAAGACACGTGGAAGAAAATCAAAGGGAAAAGGTCAACGTAATAGTGTACGTGTCGAATTCTTGAGAGTTAACGGTTGTTGATGGTTATTGATGTTCATAGTATAGAAGTTGATTTGATCTTTATGACAAGGGTTCACATTTTTCATTTTTGTTCTCTATAGAATTTAAACATCCAAGATACAGAGATAAACAGATTTGTGACAAATGTATGAATCTGCGTCCCACTTTAATTTAAACATTTTACTCGATTTCTTTTACAATTTTTCTTCATTTACTTTATCCTTTCAAGCAATTCTTCAATTTGCTTCTTGGAATTTATATCCAATCACTTTACATTCAAACGCTAAACCTTTAAACACAAATTTACTTTCTCAAACTTTTACAAAAATTGTCCTTAGGATTTTTTCGAGATTAACCCCTTAAGTGAACTAAAACTTGTGATTTGTTTACTAAAAATACCAATAAAACACAATGCAATAAACCTAACAACATGGTATTCAATGAAAGTAATAAACCTTGTCATACAATTCTAATAAAAAATAAAATAAAGAGAGAGAAGAAGATGGTGTGTCTAATGTATAATGGTTCAATAATTCGTCCTCGATATGCCTACTATACTCTTTAATGGTTCCCCATTTAAATTTGTTGTTCTTTCACTATGATTTTGATAAATATTACAAAGTTGTTCAGTATAATCACAATTTGAATAATTATGAAAATATAAATCTTCGATAAGAATCGTCGTTGACTTTTACACGGTATCTTACACTGAATTCTTTCAAAACCTTTATTCAAAATTGACTTAAATCTTCCAGATTCAATAATGTTATTCCAAGTCTTCATTATGCAAGGATCCTTACTCAATCTTACCGGTATCTTGAGCCTTAGTCTATTTGAAGATGAGAAAGACTCCAAGTTTATCTGTAGGCTACCACATATCTCTACCAAAGCAATTCTAGAGAGAAGAACCTCCTTCTTTTTCGTTGGATTTGCCAACCCCAGTAACAACCACACACAAGTTTAAATTCTTAAATCCTCAAGAAATCTTCAAAGAAAATGTTAATCACAATAATGATCCTCCTCATAAATCTCACACTCTAAGATGAAAGCTAGATCCAAATGGAAATGGATGATGAGAGAGGTTTAAGATAAAAAGATTCCATTTGCAAAACTCAAAACAAGATTCATAACTCTCTTTGAAAATTGAGAAAACAAGTGTGTTGTGAATTCTAAATTAAAAGTGGATGTGTATGTTTTTCAACATTGTGAATGGGGTTTGAGAAAATAACTTATATATGTGTTGGATATCTAACACAAAAATTAGAGAAAAAAGCTATTTGATCTGAGTCATAAGCAAAGAGTATGAGTCGAGTCAAGAGATCAAGTGATTTGAATCAAGATCCAAGAGCCAAGAAAAACTAAATTTGTGGTTTGAGTCATGTTTTATGTGATTTTAGTCATATGATTCGTCTCTTAGTTGCATCACATTCACATAACCAAAATAAATAAAAAACTACTAATTGTGAGCTATTTGAATCAAGCACTTTATGATTCAAATTAAACCTCTCTAATTTGAGTCATGGACGACTATGATTCCCATCACAATGATAGAAATGAATCATGTTTTTCAAAAATGTGATTGATTTGAGTCAGGATATTTGTGCTTCGAATCATGAGAATACAAAATCAATTCATGGCCATCATGCAACTCTTATTTGAATCATGTAAGTTTGTGATTCGAATCACATTTCCAAAACCTTACTATTTACAAAATATGAAGTGTTTTTCAGAATCCAAACTTGTCATAATTTGAACCATTCTCATGTAGTTCTTGATTCAAAACTTTGGCAAATTGACTTGAAGCATGTTGTTCGGATTATAATCAAACAATTTGATTTATGCATGCGTAAAAATGGTTAAGAACTAAATTCTAAGATACGCAATTATGTGAGGAGACTCAATAACGATAGAAATGAAATCAAAAGCTAAATGACAAGAAAAAAAAACATAAACCCTTAGGAAGTAGAGGCAACTTCATAAAACTTTTGATTTACAGTTACAACACAATAGAATCAAACAAAAATTACATAACTATTACTTTAAGCCTTTGCCTATCACATCACTAAAATAATAAAAAGTGTATAAAATAGTTTCTAAGAAGATAGTGAGTAAAAAAAAGTATAAAACCCATTTTTTGTGATAAGAAGTGAGCACAAGATCTCCTTTATATGGGAGTAATTCAATAATAAAGATAAGAACATGTGAGTCATTGTTATCTAATCAATCAACATGTGGCAATTATGGCAATTAGACCTAGTTTATTAGAAAAAACTATTCAAATTTTCAGGCTAATCGATTAAGAGGATTCATAATCGATTAGGCGACGAGTTTGCTCCATAATCAATTAGATACATGTTCTAATTAATTAACAAATGACCATAAATAATTTTTAAGAAGGTTTTGAAAGAGATATAGTTTATAAAATTATTTTGAATGTGTGTGCGCACGTGCATTTTAGATGAACCGAATTCTTATCAAATTGAAATGAGTTGTTCATAAGTTTTTAAAGAGTCAGATTTAAACTAGATAAAAATTTGTGATAAAATTGAATTGAATTTAAAGTTGATCCAATTTTTATTAAATTGAATATAACTAAATTATATTCGTCTTATTTTCAACTATAATCGTTAAAATTAGTTATTAAATATTTTCTTATAAAAGTGATAAATGATACATCAATTAATATACTCAATTATATTATATAAAAATTGATTTTTTTTTCAAATACTAATTAGTTATAGAATAATATTTAATATTTATTAATACTGTTAATTTTTGTTATAAAAAAGATTGATAAAATTATTCAAGATATATTAAAAAATTATTTTATCTTGTAAAAAAATGTCTAAACAAAACTAAATTCAACAAATTAATAAATACTATTCTATTTTAAAAAATATTATTTATAATTTATTAATTTTAAATTTAAAATGTTTAAATTCGTCATAGGCATCAACATGGATAGGATTGGACATACTAATCAATAATGGTGCAATGGTTTACATAAAATAAAAATTTAGAAAAATTATAAAATCATCACCAAAAGTAGCACGTGGTGTTGTGACATGATACTTCGTGTTGCCTTCATTATATTTCATCCACTCACAATGTTTGTTTTGTATTTAGAAAAACAACAACTTTCGACGGAGCGCATCATCCATTAGCCTTTTTCGATGTTCTTGTCTGTTCCATGTCATCATATTAACGGCTAATTTTCTTTACGTTCCTAACATGACACGTGGCCACATCATTTCCAACGACCATGGTCCATGGACCGACCTCATGTAACGAATTCCGAAGTGCAATTTGACCGTACAAAAACGGCGCCGTTGAGTCAAAGATACTCTAATTAAGCAATTAAGGATCAATTAACACTGTTAGTGAAGGATATAAAATGATCTTTCCGCTACAAGGGATGGATTAGAATTAACACATTCATAGTGCCGATAATCATTATCAGTTTTATATAAAAGTGATGAAGCTTTAGGGTGTTTTCAAGGGATACATTAGCTAAAGAGTGTGACCACATGTGTTTCTGCTCATTGGCTTCTTTAGTGGTGATAATAAATAAGATTAATATATTTTTTTTATATCTTAATTTCAAGATTTATTTTGGTTTTTTAATTTTAAAAAAATTTATAAATATTTTTTAACTCTTCAAAATATATTATCTTAATCTTTTTTATCTTATTAACGTTGAATTTTTTAGTTTTTCGTCACTAATTTAATAAAAATAACTAATATGATATTTTCAAGAATTAAAGATTAGTATAGACTTTTTTAAGGTTAAGAGACCAAAATAAACCTGAGATTAAGATACAATACTAAAAAGATATTAAGACTAATAAATATTAGTGTGCTCTTTTTAAGGTTTTTGATTCGAATATATTAGGTGATAATAATTTTTGTGTTGGATCACTCTATTCAAAAATGTATTTGGATTTTAAACGGGATCCTCTGCTAATGGACCAGTGAAAATGATCATCTTAGATTAGTACTATGTCGCAAGGCTGAGTACCAAATATTTTTTTTTTTAAAATAATGTGTTGCTCAATTAATCTTAAATTCAAGTCCTGTGATATTTTAAATTTCACACTTCCTCTTTATTTGCTTTATTTGCTTTGGCTTTAATCCTATGGAGAAGATGATTTTGATAATCATAGTTGGATGAAAGGTAACTTGAACAATTAATTGTTATAGTTAGAATTTAAAATTTGAGTTAGCTCAGTTTAACTTTTAAAATTCATCTCATCTACGTTGAAGTTTGAAGAGTAATTCAAGTATTGTAATTGGTTACTACGAGTATGTAACTGGTTACAACAACGTCGAAATGCATTCTAGTAGAAGAAAAGTTTGATTTTAGAAGGTGTAATCGGTTATCCAAAATTGTGTAATTGGTTACCACTGAAGTTGAATTAATTTATGTTTTATTCAGTGTCAGGTGTAATCGGTTACACGTTTTGTTGTAACTGGTTACAGGCACGAGTTTTTGTATTTTCTATTATTGTACTTGGTCATTTGAAGTCTCAATTATTTTGCATCTCATATATAAGTATTTAGGATGCACTCTCACTCAAGCTAATGAAATTATAATTTCTCTCTCTCTCTCTCTCTCTCTCTCTCTCTCTCTCACACACACACACACACACACGCACTTAAGCCTCCTCTTTCACTCTCCACATTCAAAATTTCTCAACCTTTATTTCACCAACATTTGGCATCAAGAGTATGGTTCAGATCCACAAACACCTAGTGTGCAAGATGAATTATGTTTTTAATGAAAGAATCCCTGCAAATTTACCCATTCTTGATGCGAAGAACTACGAAAAATGATGCAAGCACATGAAAGTGTTGTTTGGCTACCGAGATGTTCTTGAGGTGATCAAGAATGGTGTTACTCCTCTTGCCATAATACAACTGAAGTGCGGCAAACAACGCATAAAGAAGAGAAAAAGAAGGATTACAAAGCGTTGTTCTTGATTCATCAATATGTTGATGGTGACAATTTTGACAAAGTTGGTGATTATGAATCGTCGAAGCAAGCCTGGGAGATCTTAGAGAAAGCTTATGCAGTGGCTGGCAAGGCGAAGATGGTGAAGTTACAAACTCACAAACTTCAGCTCGAATTGATTCAAATTGAGGAAAAGGAGACAAACAACAATTTCACAACGAGAATCACTCGGTTGGTGAACCAAGTGAAAGCATGTGGAGAAACTGTTACGGAGCATTATGTTGTCGCTAAAATCTTGCGTTCTTTAACACCAAGATTCAACAACATAGTTGTGGCGATTGAAGAATCGAAGGATCTTGCGATGATGACAAAAGAGTAGCTGCAAAGTTCTCTTGAGGCTCATGAGCAAAGGATGGAGGAGAGGAGTAACAATAAGGCAAAGACGGAGATCGCTTTGCAAGCTCGTTTCAATGAGAAGGACAAGAGATTGAAAGGAAAATGGCTCATGAAGAACAAAGGGAATTTTCTAAATTTTGGTGGAAAAGAGTCCCATAATTCAGAGAATTCGACTTGTCAAAGGGGTGAGAGCAGCTACAATAAACATGGTGGTCAAGGAAACTTTATAGGCGAAAGGAAGTTGTTTGACAAGAGTAAGGAGCAGTGCTACAAGTGTCAATGGTTCAATCATTTTGCAAAAGAATGCAATGCGAACAAGAAGGAATCTCAAGGGGATGAAGTCAAGGTTGCAAGACAAGAGTTTGATGAAGAGAATACATTATTGGTCGTGATCACGGGAGAAAATTGTAGCAGCAAACAACTACAGAATAGCAACTGCATCAGCTCAAAGAAAGCTAAAAAATTGAGTTGTGGCCGGTTGAATGATACGAATTACCGTTGCGTGAAGACGAAGACGCCATGATGAGTATTAAAGGAGTTCAATGCAGTGAGGAGTGGTATTTGGACTCCAGTTGTTCAACTCATATGACGAGAAGAAAGGGTTGGTTTGTCAAAATCAACCATGCCATGAAGAACGAAGTAAAGTTCGTAGATGACATCACTCTAATGGCCGATGGTATCGGTGATGTTTTGATCATGTTGAGGGATAGTGGAAATTCCTTGATCAAAGATGTCTTGTATATTCCGGTAATTAAATGTAACCTTTTAAGTATTGGCTAATTACTTGAGAAAGGTTACAAGATTCACATGAAAAACAAGGGGTTGTGTGTTTTTGGTACAAAGGAAGTTTGGGTCCTTAAAGCGCATATGGATGTCAATAGAACCTTCAAGATTGATTTGAAGGTTATGGAGCATAGATGTCTTGCTACTGCAGTAAATCGTGAAGAGTGGATATGGCATTATCGTCTTGGGCATCTCAAATTTAAAGATCTCAAAGATTTGCAAAGGAATAGAATAGTAACGAGGCTGCCATCGATTAACATACCAGCTGGAATTTATGAAGAATGTGTACAAGCTAAGCAACATAAAGGGAAATTTAACAATGATGTAGATCGGAGAACCAAGAATCACCTTGAGGTGGTGTATTCGGATGTGTGTGGACGGATGCAAGTAGATTTCATTGGTAACAATAGATACTTTGTCACATTTATTGATGATCATAGTAGAAAACTATGGACATACCTAATCAAGAGAAAAAATGAGGTATTCGAAGTGTTTAAGAAGTTTAAGTCCATGGTTGAGAGACAAAGTGGTCGCAAGCTCAAAGTGCTCAAAACGGATGGTGGAGCGGATATGTCTCAAATGAATTTGAAGTTTTTGTGATCAATAAGGGATTGTACATGAGGTAGTACCACCCTATACACCACAACAAAATGGTGTGGCCAAAAGGAAGAATCGATCGATCATGAACATGGTGAGAAACATGTTGAAGGGGAAGAACTTGCCGAAGGAGCTATGGAGAGAAGTGGTATCCACAACTGTCTATTTGTTGAATAGGTGCCCTACAAAAAAGCTGGAAAAATGTAACACCAGAGGAAGCATGGTCAGATTTCAAGCCAAATCTGAATCATTTGAGAGTCTTTGGTTCCATTGCATACCGACATGTTCTGGGTCAAATTAGAAAGAAGTTGGATGACAAGGGAGAGGTGATGATATTTGTTGGATATCACTCTACCGGTGGTTATAAACTGTTTGATGTTGTAAACAGGAGGATCGTGATCAGTCGGGACATAGTAATCGATGAAATGAAGCAGGTGAGGCAGGGCGTAACCGGTTACCAACAGACTGTAATCGGTTACATGAAGGTTGTAATTGGTTATCAGAATGTTATAACTGGTTACAGATTCAAAACTTCATATTCTGAGGAAGGAGGAAGGATATAACAGCATGTCGTCAAAGCCTGAAATGAAGGAAATGTCAGAAGGTCAACAAGGCAAATGGGTTTGCCTCAGAGACTCCAATATTGTGAGTTGTTTTGTGATAATTAAGTCAATGATGATGGTGATTTTGTCCATTTTGCACTTATGGCCGACTCTAAACCTGTTAATACGGAAGAGACCTTAAATGATCCAAAGTGGATTTGTGCTATGAAAGAGGAACAAGAATCTATTGAGAAGAATAATACTTGGGAGTTAGTTGATCTACCAAAAGGAAAGAAGCCAATTGGTGTGAAATGGATGTTCAAAGTGAAGGTAAATCTCAAGGGTGAGATAATCAAGCATAAGGCTCGATTGATGGCTAAGGGAATTTTGTAAAGAGAAGGCATAGACTTTGCGGAGGTATTTGCACCGGTTGCTAGGATCGAAATCATTAGGCTTTTTGTTGGTATTGCAAATAATCACAATTGACTTATCTATCAAATGGATGTCAAATTCGTGTTTTTGAATAGGCCACTTGAAGGAGGTATATATAGGACAACCTCCTGATTTTGTTGTGAAAGACCAAGAGCGAATATTCTACAAGTTGAGAAAAACGCTATATGGTTTGAAGAAAGCTCTAAGAGCATGGAATAAAATAATTGATGGTTTCCTAAAGGACATTGACTTCAAAAAATGTGTATCGAAGCATGGAGTATATGTGATGACGGATGCGAGTGAATGATAATTATCCTTTGGTTATATGTGGATGATTTATTGATCACAGACAGTAACGGATTGCATTTTAAAGTTCAAGAGTGAACTTATGGAAGAATTTGAGATGACGAACTTTGGTTATCCAAAATTGTGTAACTGGTTAGTGCTGAAGCTGAATTAATTTATGTTTATTCAGTGTCACGTGTAACCAATTACACATTTTGCTGTAATCGATTACAGACACGAGTTTTGTATTTTCTACTATTGTACTTGGTTATTTGAAGTCCCAATTATTTTGTATCTCATATATAAATGTTTAGGATGCACTCTCACCCAAGTTATGAAATCATAACTTCTCACCCTCAATTATTAAAATCTAATTCGAAAGTAATAATTACCAAACAAATTTTCATTGCATTACATAAAATAAAAAGTGAGCAATAATCAACATGAAGGGATGAAACTTTCCAAATATCATCCTTTCTTTAAAAAATGCAAACAAAAAAATGAACAATCAAGAAACAGGTGAAGGTAGTGTGGTTGGATCAGCAGAGGAAGGTATATCAGGTCCAACACGACAACCTTCAAGCATGAAAACAATATCATTAATAGAAGGTCGATCAAGAGGATCATGTGCTGTGCAAAGAAGTGCAACCTTAACACCTAACAAAAACTCTTCCCATTCTGATGATTCTTGATCAATCTCAAGCAAACCAGGTTCCAACAGCTCCGAAATCAAACCTTTTTGCAACTGTTTCTTCACCCATTTCACTATATCTTCGTCTTGACCCGTAAACATAACAGCTTTTCTTCCTGTTAATATCTCCAACAACACTATTCCGAAACTATATATATCTCCTTCCTTTGTCACTTGCCCTGTTAACACGGCTTCTGGTGCGACGTACCCCAACGAACCAACTTGAATCGTCGTTGAAGACGACGGCTCTGCTAATTCGGTTGGGACACTACTAACCATTGTTAACCGGTCTAGTCCGAATTCAGATAAATGTGCTTCAAAATCAGCATCGAAAAGAACATTTTGTGGCTTAACGTCGCCATGAACGATTTCGACAGAGTGTAGAAAACCCAACCCGCGAGCAATGCCTAGTGCGATTAAATGACGCATTGGCCAATTCAAAACATGCCCGTCTTGTTGCGAAGCTTCTTGAAGCAATGTACCTAAATTTCCATTTGGCATGTAATCATAAACTAGTAGTCTTACATCAGGTGGTGGTCCTGCATAATATCCGCGTAGAACTGTTAAGTTTCGATGCTTAACTTTGCCTAGTGATTCTGCTTCTTTGCGGAATGTGTTTTCTTCTATCAATGTTGATCCGTTTGGAAGTCTACGAATTGATAGAACCATTCCGTCTTGATACGAGGCTTTGAAAACAAGTCCATGTTTTCCTCTGCTTAGAACATTTTCTTCGTCGAAGTTTCTTGTTGCTTCTAATGTTTCAGCATATGTGATTTTGTTGTTGAAGACTATTAATTTTGGTCCTCCGTTTTCACCGCTTCCTCGACTGTTTCTTTCTCCATTTGAGCCTGCACTTGTTGAGCTACGTTTCTTCTCACCTGTTACTCCTTCTCGAAGCTTCTTTCGCCACCTTAAGAGACTGTAAACATAGCCACAACAAAACAATGCCAGAAAGCATAGTCCTGCAACTGCAACACCTATGATGATTATTAGTCTTTTTCTCTTTCGTCTTCTCGATTTTGCACAATCTCTATGCAATGGTTTCCCACATAGCCTCTTGTTCATTGCAAACACAGACGGGTCATTGAATCTAGAACTAAGTATTTGTGGAATCTCACCCTCGAGGTTGTTGTTGGAAACATTTAAATAATTCAAACCGGATATGCGTGAAAGATCAAGTGGAATTTCTCCTATCAATTGATTTGAAGACAGATTCAAAGCCTTCAAATTTGATAATTTCGACAAGGATTGCGGTATGTGACCAGTTAAGTGATTACCACTCAAATCAAGTGAGTTCAAAGCAGAACACTTTGAAATCTCGTCTGGGATTTCACCTTCGAGTCCATTGTTTCCTAAATTCAGCTCCTTTAAACGAGAAAAGTGAGAGATAACGACAATGTTACCTACTAACCGATTTGATTGAAGCTGAAGCACTTCAAGTTGAGAACAACCACCAATCTCATTAGGTATCGAACCAGAAATGAAATTGTGAGACAAAGAAAGAACAGATAAGGAACTTAGAAAACCATAATTTGTTGGAATGTTGCCAACAAAAGCATTGGAACTAAGATTAAGATACCTTAAACTAACAATGCTGCTGAAACCCTCCGGAACAGAACCACTCAAACTGTTTCCATCAAGTGCCACAATTTCCAAACTCGGTAATCCGAAAACCTCAACAGGCAACTCACCCGAAAGGTTTTGTTTGCTCAAATCCAACACCCTCAGTTTCATCAAACTCCCAAGTGTAGATGGAACACTACCAGAAAAACCACATTGACTCAAATTAAGAACCTGCAAAGCTGTTAAGTCTCCAACTCGAGACGAAACTTGACCAGAGAATCTATTGCTGCTGAGATTCAAAACACCTAAGTTTCCTAATTTCATAATCTCCAAAGGCAAAACCCCATTCAGTTTATTATTGCTTAAATCCAAAATCTCTAACTCAAAAAGAGCTCCGTAACTCTTTGGAATTAAACCAGTAAAAAAGTTACCACCAAGAGATAACTCCTTCAAACTCTTCATCTCTCCAAGAAAATAAGGAATAAGACCTGAGAATCGATTCCTTCGAAGATCAAGAACCTTCAACAACCTACATTTCACAATACTACTCGGAACAACACCCGACAACAAATTATCAGAAAGTCTTAGCTCTTCCAACAAGGAAAGATCTCCAATTTCTCGAGGCAGATAGCCTGAAAAGGAGTTTCCAGAGAGATCAAGAGTCCTCAAAGATTTCACATTGGTCAACCAAGAAGGAAACAAAGTGTGAATAATGTGATTCTCTTTAAGGTCTAGAATCTCCAAAAAATTATTAACGCATTTTCCATTTTGCAAATTTGAAATACCCGTGAGCATATTAAACCCAAGCTGAACAATTCTAAGATTAGTATAGTTTTTGTTGTTGTTACTGTTGTTGTTGTTGTCTTCATTGCAAAAGAGGGTTGTGGGGACAAAACCAGAAAGTTGATTCATGGAAAGTGACAGCACTTGAAGCTTTGGCATAGTTCCTACCGTAGAAGGGATCAACCCGCCAATGGAGTTATCCTCTACGCTAAGGTGCACCATAGAGGAACAGTTGGATATAGCAGAAGGTAATGTTCCATGGAGATGGTTGTTGTCTAGCCACAGATATTCCAACTGCTGTAAAGCTCCAACGGTAACAGGTATTTGACCGGTGAAATCGTTGTGTGAGAGGTTGATGAGTTGAAGCTGGGACTTGGAGGAGAAGTTCCCCGGAATGTCACCGGAGAATGAGTTGGAGGAAAGGTCGAGGAAGCGTAGGGAGTTAGAGAGATGGTTTGGGAGGGTGCCGGAGAGAAAGTTACCGGCAAAGTTAAGAATCTGAAGGTTGGTGAGGTTGAGAAGCGAAGGAGGGATGTTACCGGAGAGAGAGTTGTTGTGAAGATAAATGGCGCGGAGGAAGAGACAGTGAGAAAGAGAGGAAGGTATTGAGGAGATGAGGTTGTTGGAATGGAGACTTAGTTTGCGGAGTTGTGTGAGGTTGGAGAGTGATGAAGAGATGGAACCAGAGAGTTGAAGACGAGGTAAGCGGATTTGGTGGACTCTGTTGTTGGAACAGAGAATGCCGTGCCAGTCGCATGGGGGTGATGGTGTTGATGGGTTCCAGGATGTTAGTGAGTTGAGGGGGTCGAGGAGGTTTTGTTTGAAGGTTGTTAAGGCTTGGATTTCGGAGTGAGTTACGTTGTTCTCTGTTGATGCATGTGTTAAGAGTATGGTGAATGTTGCAATGGTGAGAAATATAGCCGTTGTTGCCATTTTTGTTTCTGGTTAGGAAGAAGAAGAAAAGAAGAAATAATGATATGAGTGTTTTATTTTGTGGGTGGGTGGATTCTGGGATTGGTGTTTTGTTTGTTTGTGGTCTACTAGCTAGGAGCGTTTGGTGTTTTGGTTACTGCAAAGGCTGTTCCCTACAACAAGAGTCAGGTCTTGTATTTGTATGTGATGTGATTCCCCTCTCTCTCTCTCTTTCTATTTTTTTTACTGCCAGGTCTTGGTTTCATTCCCGAAAAGTTTTAGAAACTTTTTTCCCTCATTTTTTATGTCATGTGGATGTGAAGTGTATAATAATGAAAAAGAAAGAAAAACCGGATTAAAGCCTGAACTTTTGGAACATGGACATTGTGACTCTATTCATTACATGCGGGTGGGTCATTATTTGGATATCTAGCACTGGTGGATACGGGTTTTATAGTCTTACCCAACAATAATTATGGTAGTAATATTTTACTGTTTGGTGGGGGGTTTTCTGTGCATCTTCCTGACATCATAGCTTGTAGTAGTTGTGCTGGGGTTAAAATTTACAATAATTGAGATTCTATTTTCAAGTCTTTTAGACAGTATTTCAAGTTTTTATTAAAGACAGAATTTTCACTAGAGGTATTATTTTGCTATATTAATAAATAAATACAGTAGTACATTCTAATTCTATAAAAACAACTAAAAATTAATATATAAAAAATTATATAAAAACAAGCCATTACACAATGTGTTCCACAATACTCCCTTTGTCCTAAAATATACATCACTTTGGCAATTGCTCTATTTCAATTGCGGTTATTCTCCGCTCTTACCGAATTTTGTAGGTTATTTGAACAAGCAAATACTTTAAAAAGTGGAACAAGATTTATTTGCCCGAGAATTCTATTTTTCTTTTGTTTGTTTCCCTACCTTTTTTTACTAATCTTGCCTTGGGTATCAAGCATGATGTGCGATAAAGGGTTTTCCTCGTTCCCGTATGACGACGGAGCATGCAGAAAAAATAAGCCTGCAGAAAAAATAAGCAAGTTGTTAAAAAAATAGAACAAAGTACAGGAGAACAAATAATCAACTTATCATATCATCTTATTCACAAATAGAAGATGAAGATGAATTGAGGTAGGAAACATTTACTTTAATTTAATCACTGTCATCTTACATTTCTTTTCAATATACACCTTAACAGAACCTAGAATATAAAAGTGAAAGCAGATCGCAACACTAACTGATCCGACCTGAATTTAAACAGCTGAAATGTCTTTGCTTTCTTTCTCTCAAGCTAGCTCTATTAAAGAGGGGACATTGTATCCTTCCAAACAAGGGATTCCCCGCTTTTACGTCAGACTAAGAAGCCAAGTCCAAAAGTTTTCTTTGAGGCCTCGCCGGTGTTAATAAAACCAACCAGCTTCCCAACAAGTGCAGCACTTTCTCTTATGTGGTTCAAATCTCTTGTATCTGTCCATACGAGCCATGCCAATTGTGTACTTCTGAGCTTGGTCTTCAAATCAATACCCCACTTCAGGTATAGTTCCTCTTTTTCCCTCCTTGAAAACTTTTTATGCACTTGCTTACTGAGCATTTTTCTCTCACGAGTCAGAGACGCGAGGCTGTTCAGTAATTGTGGCATAAAAATAGTGTGAAAAATATTGTATATATGACCAAAAAATAGAGTTAGTGTGACTTTATGCAAGTGTTTGATGTAAAGTATTCACAAATGAAACACAGGTCATAATGTTTCATGCGATGACCTTGTGCTTCATGTTTTCAAGATGTTGAAAGCTGAATGGGCATGGCACCACCAGATTTGACACAATAGAAAATCTTTTTACTATTGCACTTTAAGAACAAGAGCATGTCAATGGAGAGTTTTATATTATAGTCTGCAAGAAGTTTCTATTAAATATATTTTTGAAAAAAAAAACCTTTTAAATAATGGTGTATTTACTCGGGGTTTACTTTTTAAATACGTATGATTAAGTATAATTATGTTAACATTCAGGAACAAAAATATTTAAACAATTATGAATTTCAGAGATAACTGTTATGCAACATTCTAACAGCAACAGACCACAAATATGTCTGTTTTTCATCATATATAACAAAAATATGAAACATGCAGAATGGACTGGCCTGTCCAGTGAAAATCAATCAATATGGTTGATTATGTTTGCAAATGTGGATTGCAGGTCAAAAATCTACTCATGAAACAAAAATACTTTACCTTGAATTAGGTGTGACGTCAAGACCTTCTTCTCCTGTAATGTAATGTCCGCTTGAAAAAGCATCCTTTAAAAAGGACAAACGTCTGAGCTCTACATTCAAGTACACAGAATTCGAAAGTTCACCTTGGATGAGAAGGAAAAAATAGGACCTATGTACAAGTGGCACATTGCATGTATCCCAAAGTTCGATTAGATCTTTCTGCTGCATCTCAAATTTAGAGGGTATTAAATCCCCCCAAACTCCGGGGGAACTGAAACCTTTTACTCTGTTCACATTTGTATTGATCCGAGGCGTGCTCACAGGTACCTATCATTCATAAAAGCACAGACACAATTGGAAGCTTCATGAAAGAACCCAGGAACTGAGCGAATATGTTTTCTCAAATTATGTACCTCAGATTATTGACTCAACTGTTATGTTTTCTCTTTAAAAGGCGTATATTTATAACAAGCTTAAAGCTTAGTATGCTTCAGCTTGAGGGGAGTGTCAAAATATTATAGAATATTCTATAATATCTTTTATTTTAATTTAGAATATCTTAGAGTATTTTTTAGTATCAGAATTTGTATTAGTTATTATTATCATGGTTTGTTCTTGATTTAGGATTGGATTGGGCCTATACATCCCTATAAATAGGGATTAGTCCTGAATCTTTTGTATCAAATCAATATTAAACTATTTTCAATAATATTTCCCCCGTCTTTTACCTAAAATCCCACAACTTCAACAAAGATGATCAAACAAGACTTCCTAATTTCTATATAGATAAAAGCAAATCTAGTTAGTAGCAAATTACAGTATATAGTGCAATAGTGCAAATTTAAAGATAACACTTGGTGCATGCGAATATGTGTGATTATTCTGACTTGGGAAAACCAAGTCACACTATTGTTAAA
Organism: Lathyrus oleraceus; assembly: GCF_024323335.1. Taxonomy (NCBI): domain Eukaryota; kingdom Viridiplantae; phylum Streptophyta; class Magnoliopsida; order Fabales; family Fabaceae; genus Lathyrus; species Lathyrus oleraceus. The sequence goes on from NC_066583.1 coordinate 36,234,552, forward strand.
CAGCATCAAAAACTCTTAACCAAATGGGAAAACTTTGATATATGCTTATTGTATCTCCACTACTACAAATTTACGCTCTATTCAGGTCATTTTTAAGAATTAGCATAATAAGGTTCATGTGCTATTATTAATAGTTGAGTTTCGTCTTTTCACTAAAAGTCTAATAGCTAATAATTAAAATTAAATAGAATTATGAATAAGTATACTGCAAGAAAGATAGATGGCAGCAGAATTTCCAATTGTGCTTACCATAAGATTATTAATGTCCATGTCCACTGGTTCTGGCTTACTTTCATTCATTCTTGCTTCAAAATTTAGGACGCTGGCAGTTTCCTCTGTATCAGAATCCAAAACAGATTCTGCATCTTCCACTGAAGCATTCATCTTGTGAATTAGAGAAGATTTTCGGGAAGATTTTCTTCTTTTAGCGCGTAACTTCGGTTCGAATAGCTTCTCAGGAAAGCATTCCAAATTAGTAGAATATTCCTTATCAACGCCAGCCGGTGATTTGAATGATACTTGTTCCAGATCATCAAGTTCAGGAGGTGAAACAGTTTTAAGCTCTTCCAGATCAGATTGAGGAGGTGATGCAGATTCCTGATCAAACTGATGAGGTGATGTGGATTCCTGATCAAACTGATGAGGTGATGTGGATTCCTGATCAGACTGAAGAGGTGATGTGGATTCCTGATCAGACTGAAGAGAATATTCCTTTTCAACACCAGCTGGTGATTTGAATGATACTTGGTCCAGATCATCATGGTCGGGAGGTGACACAGTTTTAAGCTCTCCCTGATCAGACTGAAGAGGTGATGTGGATTCCTGGTCTAGCTTATTAAACGAAGGAGGTGACACATTCTGCTCCAACTTACCGAATTGAGAATGTGGTGAATCTTCCTGATCAACCTTACCTACTTGAGGAGACATGGCAGCCAAGCAACTAGATTTGGATTCAAATGTCTCATTATATTTTTCTGAGAGGTCCACAAGATGGTCCTTGGTCCTTTTAATGTCCTCAGTGTTTTGCTGAAGTGCATCTTGATCACTATGCCCATTCACTGAGGATGATCTGTCGTCTACTTCCTTAAATTGAATCACGGGCGAATTTCTTTCACTTTCTTCAAAAGCAGGAATGGACACATTATCTGTTTTGTGCTCTGTTTCCACTTCTTTTATTTCAATGCACGGCGCTTCCTTGCAGTTATCTTCAGATTCAGATCTCCTATCCATTTCCTCCCAACCTTGACATGGATCAGGCCCAACAAACGTGGGAGGACATCCATCCAAGAGAAAGTTGTCTTCAGAATTCTCAGATTGCTTGAAAAGGTGCTCATTAGAAATAGACGAAATGGATGTTGTTCTATTAAAATGCTCAGAATTGATGCATCTAACTGGACTAGGATCATTAGCAACGCCTGACCATTCTGAGGCCCATTCTTGACCTACTCTTAAAACCCCATCTTTCCCAACTGATTGGAGCAAATTTTTAAAGAGATCACGTTGCCGGGTCAATTCTTTAATTTCCTTATCCATCTGCAAATATTCAAATTGAGGAAAAGGACTAAATGAATAAAAATTCTCAACAGAAAAATGAAACACAACTACATTTCTCATAATATATTTTCTATTTGTAATTATGTTATCTGTGAGTGCTAATTGTCTTTTGGCAACAAAATATAGAAATGGTTGATTGTCAAAAAACCTCGTCAAAGTTAACAAACCACTAGCCCCGTCTATATTTCACTTCCACCAAGTAAACAGAATTTTCTTTTGATGGTCCATGCATTAACAATTTAATAGATGTGCTTAGTAAATTTGATAGTTCTTAGTCAGATAGGGTAAGGATCTAATCTAACTAGTAATGGGGATTCTTATATATAATCCTCTTAAGGGCCTTATTACGATGATCACAAAAATCTAAGTCTTTGAAGAGACTATAAAAATGATACGATAATTTTAAAAATTGCAATGTCTGGCCATTATTTGATATTTAAGAAACTAAGATGTGATTATTCACAATGAATAAGGACATTTTATGAAAATGGAAAATAGACACCTTCCTCCTGTTCCGTAGCTCCTAAGCTTCGTGCTGAGGAAATTAGAAAAAATAATAGAGGACATACAATGCAATCGATTGTATTATATTTTAGCAGCAAATTCATTCTTATTTGGATATGAAACTTGCTAACCTCATAGTTCTTCCCTAATTTGGGAAAAATGAGCATCATAATGAATACAGGCTGATTATTTTCATTCGTAACAGTTAGTTAATAATTTTTAGCCAAGCTCATATATGCTTCTTTTTAAGTGAACCAAAATTATAAAATTGTTTAGTATTGGTCATAATATTCGATGCAACGCAAATATTACAGTAGAGTATAATTACCCTTCAAAACACAATTTATTGAGTCGTCCTCACCTGTTTTATCTGAAGTTCCCTTTCCTTTAATATGACGGTATTTAAGCTCTTCAACTCATCCTCCATTCTAGACAATTCCTTTTGTAGTTGCTTAACCAAAACCTTGTCTGACATCACGACGTTGACCCGAGCATTAGTAGTCACCTGTTTTGCACAACCAGCAAAAAATAGAGTATTTTTTGATTGCTCAACTTGGCTGCGGGCAGGACTAATTGTACATATGATGGCTGTTCTGGCATTGCCTCCTAAAGAGTTATGCAGAATGCGAGTAAGCTTAGAGTCTCTGTAAGGTATGTGCCCATTTCTTTCCTTGCTGCAATCAATAATTGTGATTTATTATTTAGATTGTTTATGTAATAAAGTAAAGAGATGAAGATGAAAAGGGCAAGAATGATAAAAGATAACTTTCATTAATGAGAACTTGGGGCAGGGGAAAACAGTCAAAATCCAAGACCAGAGATGAATAAAAACACAGAATTGAAGATGCAATGAAAAGGAATCAGTATTCGGTGAACCAAAAAATCATATGCTTCATAAATAAAAGCACTTTATAAAATACACAAGAGAAATGCATACTCCAAAACCATATTGAGTCTTGATTCTCTATGACATTCAGTCAAAAGACCGAAGCATATACCATGCAAGAGTTTAGTTAACAAAATCTCTATAAAGTAGCTAGTTCTAATATCATAGATCTTCCTACATCTACACAATTCATGTCCGAATTGCATAACTGCCTAATTAATCAGGGATCGCCAAATGCAGCATTAGTGCTAGCCAAAATGTTTTGAAGTATATGCTTAGAAACAAATTATACTAAACTTTTTTAAGAAAAATTAAGTTTATAATCAGAAATTATTTTCTTAGCATTTTATTATAAAAAAATCTATGTAACATTAGCCTATTTGACAGAAATTGTGAACTCAGTATAATATGAACTCAGCCCAAAAAAAAAAATTCATTCAGGACAGATTTCTAGAACCCAACCCATCTCAATTAGCTCCTGGCTGGGCTGGGTCTTGAATGGCCTGAGTAAATTTAGTATCATGTTTCATATATTAGAAAAATGGAATCAGAATGTGGGTCGTGAGCTGTTAGGGTATATAGAATAATGGGCAAGCTCTCAATATACTACATCGACCCAAATTTACATGTGATCAGAGTTTGGCAAAAAATAATCTTGAGTTGTGAGTTGAGAGACCATAGCAATGAAATTTCACAAGAAATGTAAATTAGCAAAATGAGAGAATATCTGCTCTTTAGGTTATCTGCCTACGAAACTATAACACCCACTGTTAAACAGAATACCTTAATCAACAAATTATACGAATAATCTACTATTGTACAACAAGCAAACTTAAGAAGAAGATTAAAAAACAGAAAAAATACGACATGGGAGGAAATTCTACCTTAGTTTCCTGATTACTGTTCCAAGGGTCAGTAAACTGCGATTTATGTGGCTACCTTCTCTCAATCTTGTGCCTGCTGATAATGCTTGAGAAGCACGCTCACTTCCTGCTAGATCCACAAAATTCTGTTCAAAGAAACTAATTCTTGTTCATTTCATCTACTAGACAACAAAAATATATACACACAAACACGCATCCCTCCTCCCGAAGGAGTAAAAAACTTACCACACTGGCAAAAAGTGCACCAGATCTTGCAGTGCCTACAAAATCACCTGGACTGCTTTCAACTGTCTGCAGAAAACAATCAACCATTTATTTTGGGAAAGTTTGGGGATAAAATATGCAATTTTAATCTCAATTACTAAGTTAATTTAGAGATAAAGTAAATACCAGTCGAAGAATTTGATGAGATCTGGAGCTTGTTTCATTCATGGCAGTCTCTTCCGTTGTCCTTTCAGCTGCAAGATATAGGCATATAGTGATATGGCTTGAAATGGAGCATCGGAAGGCATCAAAAGCATTATAAGAAAAACAATAATTAGACCCTAGTACCTGCACATTTTGATATAAGTTGCTGCAACCGACTTCTCTCTGTCAGAGTCTCCTCAGTAAGTTTCTCAACAATAGTCCCTTTCTGTTTGAGGTGCATAGATTATCCAAAAGAACTAAAGCCAGAAAGTCTTGACATTAACAGAATATGGGAAATATACTATTAAGTTTACCTCTGGATCATCAAGGAGTCTTAATGTGGTAGCATTTGAATTGAGAAGGTCTCTCACAGCTTCATTATATATTTCCATGGCAGAGAACTTCACAATAAACTCTCTTTCTTTATGCTGAGACAAAGAAGAAATGTCATATTTTTGGCAACAATCAAATAATCTCAACTAGTTGAATTATTTTATACCTTTTCTATGTATTCATATATATCCCTCACGGCAAGTTCAGTAATTCCCGACATGGTATATGTCTTTCCACTGCTTGTTTGCCCGTATGCGAAAATGCTAGCTGAGAATAAGATTCATCAATGAGAAACAAAATAAAAAATAACACTTCCACCAACCACCATAACAATAAATAAAAAGTGATGGTATTTGAACATCTAAAATTTGACACCATGTTCCGACACTGAATACAAATAATAATTTATAAAATATCCATGTGACTTGGAAGAATATTACTCACAGTTGATACCCCTAACTACCGAAAGGGAAACATCTTTAATCCCTTGCTCATACACTTGCTTAGTTGGACACTTTTCCCCAAATACCCTATCTGCTTCCAACAAATCATCAATAAATAAGATTAGGGATTCAGAAAACGAAATGCTTAAAAGCTGAAAATCTATCAGAATAACATTAACGGATTCAATTAACATCTTAGTTACCAAATATATATGCATCGGCCGGTCGAAGTTCGGCATGGCCATTGTTCTTCAATCTGACGCTATTATGAGAAACACATTCCCAATCCGATACATCTTGTCTCGCTTTTTCTCTTTCGTTCAAAGGCCTTACTCTGATCGCAACAAAAATCCTCTCAACTGTGTTTGCTTCTTCCTCTTCGACTTCCATAACGGACGTCGTGGTTTTTTCTCTAATCTTCACGAACCACGGTTAAAACACTAACACGAAAATTAACAAATTCGTAATCGTTGCAAAAGCAACAACACCTCTATTATCCATTTCGTTTCTTCAACGTTTGGCTATCGTAATTTCCACATTACTCACAAAACCTAAGGGAAAATAAACATACACGATAATTCAAATATCTGCAAAGCAAAGCAACGATCGCTTTTGTGTTTGAATTACACGATAAAGATAAAGGAAAAAAGAGAGGTTGATCGGAGATACCGTTTTCTCTGTCTCTTGGCCGCCGGTGGGTGACCGGAGAGAGAGATAACGGAGCTGGAGAATCAGATGAAAGCGAGTTATGTGGTATAGGGAAAGCCGTTGGTGTTCTCTTTCCGCAATCACCGCGAATATGAAATCGTTTCGCCCGCTAAAACTGAAATTTAATTGATTCTCTATTTTACCCTTCACTTTTATTGTTATTCCCGTTGTCACCTATAGCAATTCTCCTCGTGTGGGATTGTGAAAGGGGTTATTTTCGGTTTCTTACAACTTTACCGTCTGTAATTTGTACCAGTCTGTCTATTGTTTTCCTACTATTTAAGTTCAGTATATCCCTGTACCTTCGTTGTCAAAACAAGCTGAATTTCATCGTTTGGATTCTTCTATTTCAAAAGTGAATGAATAAATAAAAAAATAGCAACTTCAAAACCAATAGGCAGGCCAATGAAAATGTAAGGAATAAGTATTTTTCATCACTATAACTCACACTATATCAAATTTTTATTTTTGATACTAAGCAAATTTCAACCAATTTAATATATATATATATATATTAGGAAAAATACATTTAATGTCGGACGTGGAATATGTGAAAATATCATGGATTTGATTCCCATGAAAACATTTTAAAATTTTAAAATGGAAAAAACACATTTTAGTATATCATTTTTCACTTCGATTATCTAATAAAGTTGAGTAATAAAATAATTTTGAATTTATTAAATCTAATGTGAATTATTTATTTCACCAAACTCTATACTGAATATATATAACATTTTAAAATTTGTTAGAAAAATAATTATATAAACAATTGTGTTACATTTGAAAATAACTTAAATGATTTTGAAGTTTCTTGCCACTTATCTTTCATGTGACACAGTCATATAACTATTAAATGATATTAGTTAAGTGGACTTATTAGTTTTATGTTATTTTTCCATTTCCATGCATATAGGATAGTTAGTTATTTTGTTGCTTATAATGTAAGTAACTACACTTTATATAAAGGGTTGCTCTATACCATATATTACCAATTTCATATAATGAAATACACCATTTATTTATAACCTATATTATGCCCGCCCGCGTTTGTCACCATGAGGAAGTTAGTTTGTCATGTTTTGTGAAATATGTCAATTTTAGTGTATTAATATCACTATTTACTTTGTTTTAAAATGAATATCTTTTAAGATTTTTGCACATATATTAAAGAATGTAATAATATTATTATGAAATATTGTATTTTTACTAAATTAATTTTATAAATATATTAGAATTACACAATTAAAAAAATAACAATTATTTTTATATCAAAAAATGAGAATGACATTCATATTTTTATTTTGAAATTGAATAAGTATTATTTCCTATTGTGAAAACGATGTCGGAATTACAAAGTATAATTGGTTTCTTGATCGATAAAAAACCCACAGAGGTAGAAAAGAATAAAAAAATAAGAACACAATAAAATTGATTATAAACTGATATTCTTTACTTTCTCTTTGAAACAAAATTACAAATATTATAGAATAACATATAACTTCTCTCGTCCTAATTAGGATTTGTCTCTTTTCAATGATAAGAGACTAGTATGTTATTTATAAGGAAACTAACATACTAAATTAATGGGCTTTTACACACAACCTCATTACATAAGTTAGCTTAAACAATTAGGCATAACAAACAAATCAAATTCGATATGCTAACAATCCTAGCATACTTCAACTACAACATGTGAACAAACTTCAACGACATACTAAGGTCCTGTCAAATTGTCGAACCAAAAAGCAACATTTCGACCATACTAGAGTTCGATCCAATATCTGACAAATCTTCACCTTTGAACAAACTCTATAACATCAAGAAAATAAACTAGCTTTCTTCATGCAACTTTATCAACTGCATATAGTGGAAAAAGTTGCAACTTGGTAATGTCTTGGTGATCATATCAACAACATTGTGATATGTCGAAACCTTCGGCACTTGGATTTCTCCACGGTCGATTACCCCTCTAACGAAATGTAGCCTCACAATAATGTGTTTGGTTCGCTCATGATAGACCAAATTCTTCGACAAATGTATAACACTTTGACTATCACATTTAACAGTGATAACTCGACCTTGAAGTTTTAGTTCCTTAGCAAAATCTTCAAGCCACAATGCTTCTTTCATAGTTTCAACGAGGGCCATATATTCCGCTTCAGTGGTTGATAAGGCAACAACCTTCTGAAGTGTTGCTTTCCAACTGATTATTGTGCCAAACATAATGAACACATATTTAGAAATAGATTTTCTGGAATCCATACAACCTGCATAATCCGAGTCGACATACCCTTCGATTTCTGCTTTAACTTTAAAAATACACTTATAGTTGACTAACCTAGCTCCAACAGGTTTCTTAATTAATTCCCAAGTGTGGTTATGATGAAGAGACTTCATCTCATCATCCATGGCCTTCAGTCATCCAGTCTTATTTCGACTCCTCATAACTTCCTTATAGTCTTTAGGTTCTTCATTTAGAACCTCACTTGCAGAGCTTAAGGCATAAGCTATGAGATCTGCATACCTAAGTCTTTGAGGTGGCTTGATAACTCTTCTCGGTTTATCTCTTGCCAACAAGTAGTCATCGATAGTTTTCTCATTTTCCTAAGTATCTTCAGCATCTTGTGCTTATTCTTCAACTTAATCCGGGATACACAATTCAGCATTGACATGTTCCACCTTTACATGAATCTCTTCTTCGATCTAGGTGCCCCATAATGGAATACACACATGGCATTCGCATCATAGTTTGGAGGAAGAGGCGTTGGAGGGGCCTTAGCTTCCCTTAGCTTTACCAATGATTGCATAAGCAAGAGGAGGAGAAGTCTATTGTATGACATAGGAACATGATCCATATGTCTCTCTACCTTCTTCTCCTTTCTCTGACCTTGCCGAGCATAGTTCCCTTGCCGATTGGGATATTGATTATACACTGGGTTGCTTTGCCTGGGTCGGGGAATGAAAGATGACTGCTGACGTGGAGCCACTGAAGATCCAGGCTGGGGATGACGCCCATGCATGGACCAAATAACTAACATAACTGAAATATTTTGCAAAGTTACACAACAGAAAATTAAGTAAAATAGGCGATAAGTTGACTCAATCAGGGGATGAGTCGACTAAAACAGAGTTTATTTCAGGGTTGAGTCGACCTATGACTCGACCTGTTCGGAAATGAGTCGACGTAAGGAGTGGATGAGTCGACTCATTCAGGTTTCACATGATTGAGTTGACCTGTGACTCAACCTGTTCGGACCCGAAGATTTTGCTCCGAGTCACGAGTCGACTCACAAAACTTAAGCTCCCAAAAATGAGTTTTGAGATGTACTTTGACCAGTTTAAACCGATCTCCTATGAACATAGGATATTTACTATGATTAAGTGCATGATTCACATCTATGATATGCTTTTATATGCTTGGACACACTGAACCTATATTTTGAACATGTTAGAGGATGGATGCATTTTATCCTATGATGATACTTCCCAAAGACACGTTATGGGCGATTAGAAAGGTTTGGCATCATTAAATATAAAGAATGGGCATATTTTCCCTCACAGAGACTGCACAAAAACTATCAAATACCTCATTGTAAAATTCAAGGCCATTGTCGGTTCTTAACCTCTTGACCTTCTTATCAGTCTGATTTTTGAAAAGAGTCTTCCAACTTTTGAAGTTCTCAAAAGTTTCATCCTTAATTTTTTGGATGAATACCCATAACTTTATGGAATAATCATCAACTATGGATATAAAATACTTTGCTCATGAATGTGATGGACACCTTACAGGCCCCAAAAGACCAACATGGATGTAATTAAGGGGTTCATGTGTTCTTTGTTTGTCTTTATTGAACTCCACTCTGCAAGATTTTCCAAGTACACAAGGTTCATAAAACTTTATCTTTTCGACTTTGTCTCCACCAAGTAGATTTTGTTTCCCCAAATCGACTAGACCCCTTTCACTGACATGGCCAAATCTCATGTGCCAAATTTTTATCTTCGACAAAAGTTTTATGTATGCAACATTTGCAGAACCACTGACAACTTCAGCCTCAAGGGTATACAAGTCTTGTTTCTTCATGCCTCTTAAGACTTCCTTCGATCTCTTAATTACTTTTAGAATACTTTTCTCTCTTTGGAAAACATATCCTTTCTTGTCGAATTCACCGAGAGAAATCAATTTTCTCTTCAAATCAAATAGATACCTACAATTTGCAAGTTTTATTATTTCCAAGCAATACAAATCCACCATCTTGATCACATAGTTCCTCGAACAAGTCTTTGTTTGAAGTGATGTGTCAAGTGCAACCTGAATCCATGATCCACTTTTTACTTGAGTCGCTGCTTGAAACCACAATAACATCATATGAGTCGAAATCATCTTGAATAATGGATGTGTTGCCATTATCCTTACCTTCGTAATCTTTCAGGCATTCAGGACACATTTTTCTTGTATGACCCTCCTTCTTACAGTGATAACATCAAATACCAAATGCATCACCACTATAAGAGTTATGCTGACTTTTACCATTCTTCTTGTCGAACTTGTCATCTCTCTTTGTGAATGTTGCCTTAACGGACAAACCTTTACCAGTCGGAGATGGCATGTGCTCCTTTCGTTTGTTCAAATTCTTAGACTACGAGGCTGCTTGAATTTCTTCAAAGGCCAGAGACTCTCTTCCATACAATAGAGTTTCTTTGAAGAAAGCATATGTTATGGGTAAAACACACAACAATAACAACGTTTGATCTTCATCCTCGATCTTTAGATCGATATTTTCAAGATTAAGAATTAGCTTATTGAATATATCCACATGCTTAGACAAAACTTTATCCGCACTCATCTTGAATGAATATAAAGCTTGCTTCCGGTAGAGACGATTGACTAATGATTTGGTCATGTACAAACTTTCGAGTTTCTCTCAAAGATCCGACGCCGTCGTCTCCTTTGAAACTTGTCGAATAACCTTATCACCAAGGCTCGATAAGATGGCGCTGTGGGTTTTCTATACCATGATAATCTTTTATTTATCCTTTAACGCAACATCCATGGTTGCGACTCCCTTAAACGCTTCTAAACAACCCTGCTGAACCAGTAGACCTTTCATCTTCAAGCGCCACAGACTGAAATCGTTCATTCCGGTGAACTTTTCAATCTCATACTTTATTAAAGACGTCTTTTCCATGCCCCATCACACCAATTTGTTGTGAAAACGATGTCGGAATTATAAAGTATGATTGATTTCTTGATCGGTAAGAAATCCACAAGGATAAAAAAGAAGAAAAAAAAATAAGAACACACTGAAGTTATAAACTGTTATTATTTACTTTCTCTTTGAAATAAGATTACAAGTGTTATAGAACAACAAATAACCTCTCTCACCATAATTGCCTCTTTTTAATGAGGAGAGACTGATATGTTATTTATAAGAAAACAAACATATTAAACCAATGAGTTTTTACACAGAGACTCATTCAACAAATTAACTTAAACAATTAAGTATAACAAACATGTCCAATTCGACATGCTAACAATCCTAACATACTTCGACTACAGGATGAACAAACTTTGACGACATACTAAGGTTTTGTTGAATTGTCGAACCAAAAAACTACTCTTTGATCATATTAGAGTTCAATCCAATATTCCACCTTTACTAAAATAACCGACCAAGATAAATACCAAAATAAAAATAAAATAATCCAAATTGACTTTTTTAGAAATTATTTTAAAGAAGTTAAATAAATCTTTAATTTATTATTATTTTTCAAATTGAGAGGTTCCGGAAATTTAAGAAATAGAAAAACAAATGGAGATTCGTTAAGTAGTAAATGTTATTCAACTAAACTTCAAATTCGGGCTTAATGATAATCGTTCACAATTAGCGATCGCGCGCAACATGTGTTTCCCGCTTCTGCGTGGGGAAATAACCGTTTCGTTTCGCAAAACCCGGTGCGAATTCGAACTTGAGTTTGAACAAGTAAATGCAGATCAAAAACCTTCGATTTTCCGTATCTTCGAATTTGCGCATTGCAGTTCTGAAACTGACTCGAGTGATGGAGGAAACCTCATCGATATTGTCACCTACTCAAAGACACGCAGCGGCTGCTTTGTTTGCTCTCGCATTGAATCAGTCCCAGATTCATCAAGGTCGATCTCCGGCTACTCCTCGCGGCGGCGGTGATGCTTCTCCGACCACCTCCCAAACCTCTCCTAGGATTAACGATAATTCCGGTTTGCTTTTCCCTATTTTTAGGTATTCAATTCAGCGAAACTAAGCTAATGGTGCAAGAGGCTTGATTTATGATCTGATTTTTTTTCTTTTTTGCCACTTTTTTAGTAAGATGAAATTATTTTATATTATAAGATAAATTAGTTATAGGTATTTGGTTTACGTCAGTAGAACACTGAAATTGAACCAACAATGGATTTGTTCAAGTGTAAGAGATTTGGTCTAAGAAGCACGGGTACCAAAAACGTACCGATTAATTTGAAAAAATTGAATAAAATTAAATGCAATCACAAGTGCTGATGTTAGTTTCGGACAGACACAAACACACTTTTTTAGACGTGCCGGTGGTTACGAGGATTTGGTCTCATTAAGAAAGTGTTCAAGGGTTCTATCCATTTGCGTTTAGAGACATTTCGGTTGTGAAGGAAGAACAGAACCCACCTTGTGTACTCAATAGGATCTCCGATGAAGATTAGTCATTGCCAAACGGCGGTCAAAACTTAGTGCCTATATATGGTAACCAAAAAAGAAAACTAGAATTGAAATCAATATGTATACTTCATTTGAGTTATCAAAGTTAACTGTTATTAGCTGGTAGGGAATCTATTTTAAATTTTTTAAACTATTAAAGAATTTCAAATTGCTGGGACTTGTATAAAAATTGTGGGAAATTACAAGAACTTAATTTGACATTCTCCTCCAATGATAAGAATCCATGGTAAAAATAACAGGTTTCTTGGAGTGGATGAACCAGCCTGGCATGACCTAAAGGAAACTACTGGTTCTTCTTCCCAATTCAAGCATAATTTGAAAGATGTATGTTGTTCATTCTCTTTGTTTTTCATTTCCTGACTAAAAGTTGATTACAGGCATTACAAATTCCTTCTCTCATATTGGAAAAGGAAAACACTAAAAGGATAATTATGTCATTCCAGTTCTTTAAATTACTCTCTGAGGAAGGTGATGCATCTTCTAAAGAAAGATTAGAGAAAGAAGCTGAATTGACCAATGCCGTTGATGCAACAGAGGCAGGCATGAAAAGTAATGCTGATTCTTTGTGCGGAGGCCATGAGCAGAAAACTAGAAGCCAAGATAATTCACATGATGCCGAGTTAAAACTATTTGCTGTAGGTTCTGAGCCTGATGGTGAATCCAAGGAGAGCTCAACTTTGCTTCCTCTAGAGACACAATCTTCCACTGCACTTGAAGATGAAAAACCTTTGGAGGTGGCATCCATCATCAGTTACCAGAGAAAAGTATCAGTTCTTTACACTCTTCTTTCTGCTTGTGTAGCAGATACTGCTGAGGTCGACAAAAAGCACTGCAAGTCAAAGCAGGGCTATGATGCTCGCCACCGTGTCTCTTTGCGGCTGCTTGCTGTATGGCTTGGTGTGGAATGGAATGAAATGGTTTGTGTGCTTGGAACATGTGCTTTGCATTTTAAATATCATATGGTATTATATTATGATGTGTGAATTTTCATAGGAAAAAAGTCTCTCGTTATTGATGGGGGCATAGTTATCAATATGTCTATGGCTTGGTGCATATAAGAAAGTTGCTCTTGGGAAGCACTACATTACTAGAATTTATCCTCAACATAATACTTTGCAGGAAGTAATGGAGTCTATGGTTGCTTTTTCGATGATGGAGTCTGTGAGTAAACCAGGTGAGGAGGATCAAGAATCTGTAGTTTCAGAAACAAGTTGGGATAAATGGAAGCGTGGAGGTATTGTAGGAGCAGCTGCTGTAACTGGAGGAACCATAATGGCTATTACCGGGGGTATATATCTGTATATCTAACACGTATCTTTATCCAACCCAGGTTTGTGATAGTATCAATATCTTAATTATTTGAATGCTATGGCAGGCTTGGCTGCCCCAGCAATTGCCCATGGATTAGGTGCTTTAGCCCCTACACTGGGCGGTATTATTCCTGCCGTTGGAGGAGGATTTGCTGCAGCAGCAACTGTTACAGGATCTACTGCTGGATCTGTAGCTGTTGCTGCATCATTTGGAGGTATGGAAGATCAAGTTTTAATTTACATATGTCCTGATAGCACTTTTTTTCCGGATAAAAAATAGTGATGTATCTACAAACCAATGTCTGCTTATAGGCTGTCTTTTATAAATCAAATATTCTTTTGACCTGATTATATAATATATATAGTATTATGAAATATATCAACTCCTTACTACTGACATCAGTATAGAATCTTTCTTCCATTGGTAAGTAACTCTGTCTCTAAAATCACTTCTCTGTGTGTGTGTCCGTCTCTCCCTTCCTCCTTCTCTACCTCTGTGTCAAGGGGGACTTCGACATTTTCTCATTGTATGGATAAATCCTCAGTGATTCGTACCTTTTGTGCTACAGCTGCTGGAGCTGGCCTTACTGGTACTAAGATGGCTACAAGAATTGGAAGTCTTGAGGAATTCGAATTAATAGAAGTTGGAGGCACCCAGCAAGGTGTAAGTTCCAAAATGTCAATAATACATTATATGAACTTCTGTGGACATGTTGGAATTTTCATGGTTTGGGGAATGTCAGATGTTTTGTTTGGTAGGTTCACTGGGCACTTTGTGCAAAGACTTGATGGTGAACCTAGTAGTATCTTAAATATTAATTGTGATCTACACAAATATGATTGTTGAAATTTGAAGCAAAACCTGTTTTTTCAATTTTCAGCATCTAGCAGTTAGAATCTCTATTTCTGGGCTTGCATTCGAAGAGAACGATTTTATAAAACCTTGGGAAAGTTACAACGGTAACATGGAGAGGTATATAAAATATTTCTTTCCGAACTAGAAAGTCTTACTGTGTGATAAAAATGTGTTCTTGCTGTGGTCAAAATGCAGTTTATCCTTGTATTCCTCTCTGTAGCATTGGTTTTCATGCAGGTGTGAAATTATTCTACAATTTCTTACCTTCCACTTGACAAGTTAATCAACTTTGTTTTTATTAACTTCTATTTTTATTAAAAAATTTATTCCTCATCTTTAATTTCTTATTTTAAAAAACCAGTATATGCTTAAATGGAAGGTTGTGTCAATAATGGTCACAAATCTTAAAGCAGATGATTTCCTTCTAGAACCAATAGCTTTCCTTTAATTAATTACTAACTTTACTAATGTTATATCTGAGGATTCAAATTTCAAACCCAGTCTGCTTTCTATCAAAAGTTGCATTCTCAGTATTTCTATTAGTTTATTTACACTAACAACCTGTATGTTTAGGTATGTGCTCAAATACGAATCTGAAAATTTGATTGCTCTAAGCACTGCCATCAAGGACTGGCTTACTTCAAGTAGTTTCATTAAACCTTATGTATGTTTATGTAATGATCAAATAAATTTTACATATTCAAACTGAAAGTATTTGATGGTCAATATTGTAGAAATTGTGTCCGAGTTGATGAGAGGAGGTGCCATGCTGACAGTATTAGGCACACTCGTAGCTGCGTTAGCATGGCCAGCAACTTTAGTCACTGCATTTGATCTTATAGACAGCAAATGGGCAATTGCAGTGGACAGGTACTTGCTTTTTTTGGTTGTAGTACTCCTATTATATCCTGTAAAATGATGAATGTTTAAAGTATTATATGTGTGGTGGTCTAAATTTATCCCAAGTAAGATGACGCGTTGCTCTAAGTTTTCAGTTCTCAGCTTTTAACATTACTCATGATATCAAGGATTTAACATTTTTGACTTATTTGAGTCTGTATCCACTAGTCTACTCTGATCCATTTCATCTCCTTTGATTTATCTGACTTGAATCTATTGTCCCAAAATAGATAAATATAATACTACCAAAGATTCTGTTTCACACATTACTGCAAAATCAGGTGGACATCAACATTTAGTAATTCTTATGTTGATAATTTTTTTGCGTGGTCATGGAGAATATAAACAAATTTAACTTGTGGCTTTTGTTGAATATATTTCATGAGGCAGCAACTCCAATGTTGTAAGACATCTATTGTTACCATTTTTTTTATTTTAATATTATATTTAACCTGCCTTTCCTCTTTGTTGGATCAGATCCGAAAAGGCTGGTAAGGTACTTGCTGAAGTGTTGCTGAAAGGCTTGCAAGGGAACAGGTGACACCATCTAATGTTATTGCAAAAGGTTGATCATAATGTTTCCTAACCTCATTGTATAATTCATTATATTCATGGTTTTTTGTTTATGATCCAGGCCTGTGACACTAATAGGTTTTTCATTGGGAGCACTTGTCATTTTCAAGTGTCTTCAATTTTTGGCCGACTCCAAAGAAGACAATGGTAATATTTTCCGTATGGTTTTCAATTATATTGGAAATTTATATTGGTTGGATTATAAAATCTATATGATATGCTTAATTCTACAGCTGGACTAGTGGAAAGGGTTGTTCTCCTTGGAGCACCCATCTCGATTGAAGATGAAAAATGGGAGGTAGCTAGAAAGGTACCTAGAAGTTGTCTTACAGTTTATAAAAAAAGCACCAATCAATCCATTAACTTTTTAGAATTTCTAGCAATATATTCCTTATTTCTCTCCGTCCTAAAATAAGTGTTATACTTTACACTTTCATATTAAAAAAATATGATAAATCAAATAGAGAGAATAATGATTTTACCAAATTATTCTTATAAATTATTGGTGCATTCTAATTATGATTAATGCAAAGTGAGAGAATAATAAATTAAATGTTTTAATTAGAGGGTACACTTGAAAGAAAAATTAAAATTACATTGAAAACTAAAGATGACACTTATTTTGTGACAAATAATTTTTTCAAACGTCACATTTATTATGAGATGGAGGAAGTATTATCTTTCCAACACTCTGCTATTGCTTATCACTCTCTTTCCAACACTTGGTCAAAGAGTGAAATTATAGTAGCTCATACTTCTTTGGGAATAGGTACAATTAAAATGTGATGTGTTATAGTGGGACTCACCCGAATTTCACCTAAGAATAGTGTTGAAAATAAGGCATTAGAGAGTGCGATGCTAGAGCGTTTCTTCACTTTTACCTATGTTTTACTGATCCTGCCACTTTGCAGATGGTGGCTGGAAGGTTTGTAAATGCTTACTCTACAAATGACTGGACGCTTGGTATAGTTTTTCGTGCCAGGTATTATCTATATGATACTCCATATGTCAGCTAGTAAAATGTTCAATATTTAGCTAGTTTTTGTTATATCTGAAATTAGAACATGGGAAAAGTTATATATATCACAATGACATTGATAATAATAGATTCTTATGATGTGACAGTTAGTGGTTATTAATACGCTTGTGACTCGTTTAGTTTAGATTCCCCTCACCAGACACCACTAATGGAAAAAACACTTCCCGAGGCGGCAATTTAACAAATGCAACTCCTTTGTTTCTTTAAGGAAACACCATTTCAGAGGCCTTTCAATCTTAAACAAACACGATTTTGGTCATCTATTAAGTACTACTAACGTCCCGGTCTTCTTTTGTAATTTCGAATTACATCTATAGGTATCAAGTATTTTCTGTAATTGAAAGTGAGATAATCCTTTTATTCCTTTGTATTGTTATTATGATGATATAATGGAGAATCTCAAATGATTGCTATCATTGGTTAGGTTCTAATTGCTCGATTCATCAAATAGCTTTACTGAGCTGAAAATAAGCAGGAAGGAAATATGGACACATGGGAAAATTACTTACAATTGGCTGTTACATCAAAATTAGGGTTTAAAATGAAGTTTAATTCATTTTCATTCTACCCTTCCTATCTGAGTCTGAAAGCACGAAATGGGAAAGTCGTGATTTTGCTTCATTTTCACTCTCTAGTCTCTATAGAGCAACAATGAATGAAAAGAAAAGATTTTCTATCCTAATCAATTATCACTCCTTATTTTCCACTTTACCTACCAAGCATACTAATAGAAACAGCCAAACAACATAGGAAACAATGTTACAGTAGGAGTATCTTCTTGATTGAAGGCAGTTATGTTTAGGAAATAGTAAGTGGCAGAATCAGGTAATGGCAGTTATTAGGAAGCTTGATATCTGTTTTTAGGCAGGTATTCTTTGAAGCAACATTTGTGTTAAAGGTCCCACATCCGATAATATATAGCCTGAACATGCCTTTATAAGTGAGGTCATTCTTCACCTTAAAAGCTGATTTTGTAGAGTTGAGTTAGGTCCAGCCACAATTCTTAAGATGGTATTAGAGCATGTCCAGTCATAGACTGAGGGAGTATTGTTCTATAGTGGGATAATCCTTTTTATCTTCTGTTCAGGCTAGTGTTCTATCATTATTTAATCATATTAAATTGATGATTTATTACATTGCATATCCTTGAGAGAAAAAGGTTGTAACTTTACCTTGAAATATTTCTGTGCATGCACAGTTTACTTTCTAAAGGTTTAGCTGGAATCCAACCTGTCGGCCTTCCCGGGATTGAGAATGTAAGCTCTTTTCCATCAATGCTTTGTATAATTTCTTTACTTAGTATAATGGTGTATTGCTTGAAGGTGTCATCTCCTTTGTTGATTTGCAGATTGATGTGACCCACGTTATAGAAGGCCACTCTTCCTATCTGGGGATGACACCGAAAATTCTGGAGCAGCTTGAATTGGACAATTATTTTGCTGTTTACAAAGGTGAACATGAAAACCCCCAGAAACAGAAGAGTACCACGAACTAGCTTTATATTCTATCCCTTTTTCCTCCTTGCTCCACTCTAATCTCTTTATTTTAATTTTTTCTGAGAATTACTATCATGCTATATAGGTAAGGTAAATAAGAAGGAAGAGGCAATCTGACATGGAAATATGGAAAATATTTTATGTACAGGTTATTAGGCATAATTGTAAACTCACCAGTCAATAAGTGTCTCTGCATGTAAATGGCAGTCAGACAGAGCGGCTTCAGTGACTGTTCTTATGGTACAATGATATATAGAATTAAATCGTCTCCCTGGAATTTATCAAAAAGTCTCAAAGAAATCTTGACATGATTCTGTTTGACCATTTATAAGTGTGCTCGAAGTTTAATAGGCTAGAGGCAAAATATCTTCAACATTCTTATTGAGAGGGAAAATGTTCATATGGTTGTTCTTTTTTGAAGTTTATATTAACCAACATTTCTCTATGATGGAGTATGTAGCATTTCTCTATTTGTTGACTGTGCTCCCACAATGCAATTAGTATGATTCTTTATTTGTATAAATTGGCTAAAATTGATGACATTTGATATTAGGACTGATGTATGATACTTGATTAACATTGCGAGGAATACAAGGGTGCTTCTTTTTGTGCACTATTTTTTCGTAGTCATTTTATATGAATTATGGCTTTTATAGCTTGATATTGGATTTCACGTGGTTGGTGGGAGGCATGTGTATTGTGCAAGTGATTGGACCTATTTAATTTGGATGGTAGTTAGTTAACTTTACCATGCGTCTCCACTAATCGTAGCCTTAAAGACCAAGCAATTGTAATTTTTACTATACGACTCAGGGTAGGTATTAGAACGTACTGTATAAGGTGACCGGACAAAATTCTTATATGTGTGAATTAGAAATTTCGCTTTTGATGGAAAGATAGATGTTTAACAAAATGTAAATGAGAAAACTCAAGCAAACAGAATATATTCTATTTCTCAAGGCCAAGAGGGGACCTCTGCAGTGTTTTAAGTGGGGAGAGGTTGGGGACAATATATATATATATCAAGTGGCTGAAGGGTATAAAGTGATGAGTAAGATACCTTGCTAAACATCAAACATTAACTGTTAAAATTATGTTATGGATCGTATGAAGTAGGTGGGGACTGAATATAATATTCATAGTTAGTATGTGTCTATATATAAGGTTTATTTGTATAAGACATGATGCTTAAGATAACATTTCGTTTTCGCCATAGTAAGTTAGTGCAGATTGGAGGGGAAAGATGGAGACCTTGAGAAATTATGGGGTCTTCGTCTACGTCTACGTAGTATTCCTTTTAATGGCAATTGTTAGGCTCAAAGGTGAGAAAGAACACATAAATGTCAATGCTTCTAATAAAGGCAATGACACTTTTGTAACCCTCTCTAACTCTAGTCAAGGCATAAAGGAAGATGGGAAAGAAAGACATGATAGTTTGTATAGTAGAAGTGGTGGAGGTGGGGGCGGGGAATGGGAATGGGGTGGCGGAGGGGGAGGGGGAGGGGGAGGAGGCGGTGGATGGGGATGGGGTTGGGGAGGAGGGGGTGGTGGTTGGTGGAAATGGGGGTGTGAAAGCAAACCAAGAAATGGTAAAAGGAGCAGCGTATCCGATTATATTGTGGGAGAGTATGCAGAATGCATGACAAAAACACGATGCAAAGGAATGAGATTAGAATGTCCTCTTCATTGTGGTGGAACATGTGACTATGATTGTCACCATATCTGTAAGGCTCATTGTCGCCGACCCTGAAACAAAATGCATCCCTTCTTTTTGTTACCCTAGGTCTTTTGTTTTTGTTTTCTTGTACCCAAGGTCTTTTCATATGTTGACAGTGTTTTCTTAGCATACATGTGCTACTTACCAAACCCTTATTTTTTTCAGTGTTAGATTATGTTTCTTTTATTCATCAATATTAGAGATTGTAGTTTCCTTTGGGTAAGAGAAACTTTTGTAGTTGGTAGGTGACTGTTTGATTCAACTATTTAAACTCAACCAACTAGAAATTATATATTCTCATATGTCATTTAATGATTTAGTATTTATTTTAATAAAAAAATAATTAAAACCACTTGGGAAAAAAAGAAATATTGAAAGGCTAATGTTTAGAAGAATAAAGTATAATGAAGCGGAGATTCCATTATGTTTTTTCAGTATTTTAATTATAATACCACGTTGCAAAAATGATAAATTGAGTGGAATAAAAAATGGAAGATGAGATTCATTTCAATGCATTTTATATTTGTAAACTCGAACAACGAAATTTAATTATTTATAACTCATTTTATTTTATTCCATCTAATATTACAAATCTAAACATAAAAATGAAGTGTAATGGAATGCAATGAAATTCCAATTTTTTAATTTTATATAATTTGGAGTGTAAATAATGAAATAAGTTACGTTTAATAAAATACTCAAATAATTAAGTTAAATCTTTATTCATTCTGCTCAATTCCATTATGTTAATCTTATTTCGTTTTGTCCATCAATTCAAAAACAATATAAAAATACTTACATTTTCCAATAATATTCATGTTATCAACTTATATTTCCATTAAGATCGAGAGTGCTGGATCTTTGACAATGATTGACTGTCTCTGTCTTGGCGGGTTGAACTAGAGGGGAGGTATCATGGAACTCTTAGTGTAAAGCCTGTCTCCATAATATAGGCAATTGAATAGGAAATAAAGGATATTTTAATTAAGGAAAATCATGCTCCTGTGTTAAGTACACCCCACCCATACGGTACTCTCAAATCCTAAAGAAATTCAAAAATATTCTTTCATTCGTGTGGTTCAAAAATTAAAATCTGGACGCATCCTAGTATAACAAATCTTTTCAATAGAAACACACCTCCATTCAAATAAAAAATATATTCCGATTTTAACATCCAAATACACTATATTAGATCCGAATTTCAATCTTCAGACATACCTCATCGAAATACACAACTACCTATATTGTCTATGTGTATGAAATAACAAAGGTATGTCATAACAAATGGGTGAATCCGAATTTCAATCTCCTTACAAATCCATGGGAAAAAATGTAAGTATTGTCTCAGTATATTTTTCATAAGAAAGGGGTGAATCCGAATTTCAATATTCAGACAAACCCCTGAGAAGTATTATGAACCTATGAATATTATTATGAACCATAATATAACACTCAAGAACTTTGTTTCTGTCTAGTAACACTATTACACCCGTGAACTGTTATGAGTTGCCTCTTTATCAATGGTGCTAAGGACCTAAATGACATTCTCATTCTCATAATGAATTTTTTGTTTGTGAACATGGAGGTGATTGCCAAGTATGTATATATGCACTAATTCTTCATATGTACTAGTTATTTTCTGACACAATAAACCAAACATCAGTCATTTGCATAAATCAAAATTCAAAATGTTTACGTTAAATTAAAAATTTTAATATAACTATTTGGTGTATCTAGCGCCCATGTTCCTTATCTTCATCCTATACTGCAGTGAAAATCTTGTCTATGATAATATCGCCTTTCAAGTGACCCTCTCAAGAGTACCTTCATGAAATTCTCCCATAGCTATGACATCACTTCCAAGTGCCACAATATGGTAGTATATAGGCGATACGTCAACGACATGACCTGCCCTTGTTTGCTCCTCTTATAGTAACTCCTGGTGAGTTGGCCTAAGGGGATCTCCTTATGACCCTAGTGTCATGTTAAGATGTGACACTCTATAAAACCATTAAATATAACTGTAGATCATACTTTATAGACAAGGAGATGACACATTACGAACATACTTTGGCACCAGATGCTCATGGTAGTGCGAAAATATCACATTAATATATATGCGGAGGATATTGGCAGAAACAACAAATATGGGGTCCCTAGGTATACCATGCAGATACTTGAACTACCACAATAATCACTCATGTAGATATGAGTACATAAGTCAAAACCCACAAGCCAACCATCCAGAGTACCAGGATATCACCTCCAAGGGTTGTGTCTAACGATGCTCACAGTACGGGGTGAAACACATTTTATCCAGTAGGATCCAGTCAATGTCAAGCCAGGACTACTAAGTTTCTAGACTACTCTTAAGTGGGATAATCGAGCACACAAGTGGAAAATCCTTAATGTAGTCTTCAACATAGTCCCAACCGAAGTTGTGTAGAAAATGCTGGAGGATCCATGCTTGGAAATAATTCAGATGAAATATCAATATGGGTGTAACACAAGTATCATGAAATTAATATCAGTAAGAGTGTAAATAAACAATTTTAAATATACATTTACTTCCTGTCATCTATTTTGTCTTCCATAAACTACCTTCAACTAACTTGGGATAAAGGTAAACTAAGCAAGATGCCCTCAACTGTACTCGTGAATCCTCTCCAAGTCCATGAAGTATTTAATATAGGCAACACTGACATAGGTTGCACTTTTGTCCAAGAATATGCACGTGTCAACCAAAATCAGGAAGTATGTCCATAATGCACATAATCTATGATAGATAACCTATGCATCATCACTCGCAACATCTACAATTGCATTCAAGTGGTTAATATAATTTTCTGAAAGGAATAAAAATCTAGCATGACACCCCCTGGTGTCTTCTATCTCCATTTGAAATGACCCGAATCAACTCGTAATTATGTTTTCGTCGGGTCTACTGCCTCAAACCTACTAATTCTAGAGTGATCCAACAACCTTCTTGTGATTAGAAGATGTATGAGGCACAATACAACATCAACGATGATAGTCATCTCATAGATCGAAAGATGAAATGATGAAGTCTCTGTGTGTCATCTCTTAATAAATGCAGACAATAGGCCATGGTAAATATAACCATATCTAGTTCTACATAAGTCCTCCGGCCTAGATATCTCCAAGACTTTTTGAAACCATGGTTCACTAGGCTGCGACATCTTTGATATCTTCTTACCATGGTTTATACACTTTAATGTCTTATGCTAATACAAAAATAAATACATCAACTTCAAAAAGTTTAATTAGTATAAAAGAGTAAATAAACATTTGTATTACCCCTTCCCCCACATGTTTCTAACAACATTATAGGGATATAAAGGAAGTAATGAAATATCTTCGAGGCCTCCCAAAAAACTATAGGGTGTTGTAGCATCAAATCCGATTGCAAGATATGGATCATTCACATGTACATCAACATGAATGGGTGCATCGGGTGCTTCTTTATGAGTCAAATATACATGACCACAAGAAGAGGATGCCTCAACAACACAAGATGATCCTCCAATAATTCGCGACTATTTTGCCATCTCCCAATGCACTAAATCATGTTGGGACATCCAACTATGTTTGTATTGTTGTTGTTATTCATCCATTTTTCTATAATCAAATAAGAAAATGCATATCATAATCAAAGAAGCAGAAATAATGTATAAGCAAACAAAATAAATAAACAAAAGGATAAATAGAGAAATCCAGATTTTATCACCCGTACCGAGGGTCTGGATTTAGAAATCCAGATTACACGTAGAGAGGAGAAACTCAACCAAACATTAACCCTAACTCTTAAATTTCCTAATTCATACGAAATATAAGTAGGAATTGGATTTCTATTGGATATAACCTAATGTAGCTTAACTATAATCTATTAAGCTATTAAGGAGTGGCATGCATAAAAAAAATAAGGATATGAGAAATTTACTAAATGCGAGAGATAAATGTGCTTAGTTTGAATGAAAAGGAGTAGAATTTGACGAAGTGTTTGGTTTGAATGAACAAAAATAGATATTGATGTTGGACAAGGGACTTTAAGCCAAGAAGGAAAATGGGTGAATTGTGGTATTTATAGTTCGTGATTACTTTTATACTATTCTCGATTAAGATCGTGTTAATAGTTTATTGAGAGTAAATGGAACCAGAAATAAAAAAAATAGTAAATAACAGAAAAAGAAATAGGGTAAGGGTTAGAGAGATTTCACCATAGAGTTATCTAGGTTTGGCCGAACGTTGGCATAATCCTGTCCCCAAGAGGTTTTCTTGAGATTTTGACTATAAACTTTAAGGTTTTGCATGTTATATCCACGAATCTTAATACTAGCTGATCTTGAGACTTTTATAGGCTTATCTTCAACAAAAGATAGATTTTACCATAGACAAAGCTAACGAACCTTAGAGATTTTCAGATTGATCTCAATAACCAAAACATAACTTTTTTTTGTGGCAAAGCTCAATAAACCAATAACAAAGATTTTACGACTGATTTATCTTAAGAATCAAACTCAATCTTCTCAAGAAAATCACACTCTCAAGAATTACCTAAAACATCAGGACCACTTACAAAATCTTCCTCACAAGCAAGGTTTCACTCAAAATAACTACGACAACTTTAAGTGAAATAAAAATGTTTATAGAGAAAGAAAGATAGAAAATAAAGAGATAAATTCCAAAGAAAATATAAAGCTTTGGAAAGTGGCGTGAAAGGAAGAGGATGCAAACCTCCTTTATACAGGAGTCAGAAAAACCAAAAGGAAATGATCCATGGGAGAAATTGATGAGCCAATTGAATGGCATTATGTTCCAAACGATTGTGTCGCGACGTGAAAAATGACCACGAGCGCTCGCACGCTCGAGATATTAGAGTCGACATCAAACTTTATTTATTCCAGAAGGAAAGGGAAATATCGATAAATCCCTTAAAATAAAAATAAAATGATCATCGCAACCAAATTCAGGTTCGGGAGTCGACTATGCAAGGAGAAAATATTAACACCCCCTTATATCCGTTGTACTCACGAGAACCATTTAGTTAGATTTGTGATTGAAATTCTAGCTTACATCATTTGTTTTCTTCGAGCAGTCAAAAGTGTACAGATAAAATAAAAGGAGTCGCAAAAAGGTTTTTTATTAATGTGTCTGACGAGATTACGGGTCTCGCTCCTACGTATCTCCAGGTGCGATGGAGAACTCAAGGCTATGTAGTTCTTGGTAGAAAATGTTTGTTTGTTGGTCGATTTTATGGAAAGATACTTAGTCGAATTCGAACGGAAAACATTACGTGCTACTTAAAACATCGAGAAGTGAACATTGACATCGCGTCAGAATGGACAACATAATTTGGATTCTCACAGAGTTATGTTCTTATTGCATTCGAGCGGAAGAAGTTCTAACTTCTTGCGCATGGTAGGAACGAAGTTTTGTTTGCATCATTTCTGAATGGACGAAGCATATTTCGTTTCTGAAAGGGGTTTTAGATCGTGCGGGGGTGAGGAAAGATATGTTTGATGTGTTGAATATTTTAGCGTTGGAAGACGAGTATTCGAACAAGGAGCTCTACAGTAGTATTGCAATACTCGGGGAAAGGGAAGGTCTAAACCCAATCAATCCTTTTTCTTCTGATTTATTGTAAAAAAATATGGCAAATTAAGTCAAGGTTCGTTAACGAAAGACGATTATTTGCACATTAAACTCTACATTCAATATCCAAATAATCGGGGAAGGAGAATGTCTACATACAATCAAACCTTTTTCTTATATAGGAGAACCAATTGAATTCAATTATATATTGTGTTTTAATACGGAAGACGAGTGTTCAAACATTGAGCTCTACAACAGTGTCCAAACACTCGGGAAAAGAGAAGGTCTACACTCAACCGATCCTTTTTCATCCAAGTTGTTAAAAAAAATAAGATTATTGGTATCTAATTAATATTGATTAAGAAACTACACTCGAGGTTGATAAATGTTTGATTCACGTTGATGGTTTTTAATAGATGACGATTGTTCAAATAATGAGCTCTATAACAATGTCTAAACATTCGGGAAAAGAGAAGATCTACACCCAATCGATCATTTTTTATTTGATTTATGAAAATAAGTTTTAATCGAGTTGTGGAAATAAGTTTGATGAAAAGTCGTGCAAAATAATCGAAGCAAGTTAACATGCGAAGGTAAAAGCGTAAAGATGCGAATGGAATTAACATGCATGAATTGTAACACGAGGCCGCGAGATGGACCTGATCACGAACCTGTTCATGAACCTGTCGCGTATTGATAACGCAAGGTCACAAATTTTCTCATATCGTCACAAATTCTCTTGTATGGCCTTTTTAAATGCAATGACATTGAAACGTTGCGTGTCAGATATGAATTGAATGACAGATTGCTACGCAAAACACGATCATGGCAAATAAACTCGCAATAAAATATAACATCGCAGAAGCAAATGTCACAAGTCGAAAATGAAAAGTAGCAAAAGCAAAAGCTAATTGCCGCTATACCAAACCGTCAAAAGCGCATTCAACCGAATCTAGACGTGGCGACAACCAAGTTGAAAATGTCTCACGTAAACTGATGAGAACCAAACATGAACTTGCTAACGCGAACACGCTCATCGCAAACGAGTCGAAATGTAATAGAAAAGTAACATAAAGAGACAAAATCATAACGAAATGAATCATGACGTAGAAATTAGTTAACTTAATAATTAACTAGGAATAAATAATTATAAGTCGTGACTTTTGAATTAACAAATATAGAACTCCTAGTTTAACTATGAATTAATCTACATAATTAGAGAATTATTGTATAAATTAATGAATTGTATATCAAAAAATTGGGTGTAGTGGTCGTGTTAATTTGCCATGAAATAATAGCTTAATCGCAATTTAATTCATCAACAAATACAATTAAGAGATTCTATATAAAAGATCTAATCGACTTACATTATCATATTTTAATCCATTAATTTTGTCGCTGTTGTTTGTAATCGAATCATTATTAAAAAATAATAAAAAACTCCATTAACTCTAATAAGATTGTGTATTTTTATACTTAAAACTAAACAATAAAAAACTTAAAATTAACATCGCTCTTTTTCAGACGATATAACTACAATGAACACATAATAATAAAAATATCTATAACTCACAATACTCACAAACTTCATATTCTGAAAAGACTTCTGTTGGATCACTTACATATATTAGATCACTTCTGTATTAACATTAAGGGTTGAATTAGAACACGTTTAATCACAATATTAGTATATCCTTTCTGTTCTAAAACAAATTATATAGATAACTATTTCACATATATTAAAAAATTGTACAGTCTTGATTCTTAAATTAATTATGAAGTTAATTATTGTGCGACCAAGGGCAACCAGATTACGGAAATTGCTGGCTAAAGTTGGGACTAATAAGGCGTAAATACAACAACGTTTTTAGCTAGGTCAGTCATGTTTTATGGAACAACATAAAAAGTTCACTTATTTCGATTATGGTCCCCCTTTTCTTTCCCTCTTTATGCTTTCCCCCATAAAAGTACCATTTCTTTTATCTTTTGCTTAAATACATTTTTTTTCATCAGCGGAGCTTAAATACAATTTAAATCTTTCTATTTTTAAGTTTGTAAATTTTTTATATCTCTATTTTAAGATCTAGTTTTTAGATCCTCCAATTTTATCTTTTTAGGAAATTAGTCCTCCTCTCAATTTTAGTATTCATTTTGCTAATGTGGCATGGTTAATAATAACATGGCATTACACATGTAATATTTAAAAAATATACATATCATTACTCTTTTTTTTGTGTGTGTTTAAAAGTATTGAAATAATTAAAAAAGGCTTAATAATTAAATATAAACATAATTGAGAATTTTTATTCCCAAAAAAATAAATAGTTACTCATTTTTTCAATTTTTCATCTTTCCAAATCATGATTTTAATCTATTTTTTTTATCTTCTACCATCCATTACTCCATTAAGTTAAGTTAGATTTATCTCTTTATCTTCTATTTTTATAATCTAATAAATCTCTAACATTAGTTCATTCCATAATTCACAAAACTCCTAAATTCAGTGATTTGGATAAATAAGCTCTCTAACTTTTTTTTTAATCCTATCATCCAAATCTCTACCGTTAAAAGAGAAAACAATGGCGATCCTTAATCAACCCGACACACTTATGATTCATATCCATTTTTTCCAAAGTCATTAGCTTCTCCGCTTCCATCTCATCACTCAACTGATAAATGCACCCCAATTATTTAATTAGCCTATAGAATCTAGATGATTTTCTACTATTCAAAACATCAGATACCCCATCTAAAGATGACACTGGCGTAAAAAAATGTGAAGAAAGTGGAGAAAAACACTTTCAAAACAAACTAATAAAGAGAAATCTTGTGAACTCATGCCTCCCCTATGTTATAAGCATAATAACACTATCTTGTAAACAGAAATCAATAGAAGTACAAGTTCTAGCTGATTCCAAAAGATGAATGGAAAAACGGTGTCATCTGATTCAGAATAAGAACTAAGTCCGAGTCAGCATCCAAACTTCAAAAGGTGAAATCATAGAAACAATGATCAAAATGAGTCCTCTAAAGATGGAGAAACAACTATATGCAATCAAGTGGACCATATGCTCTAACTAGAAAGACTACGATATATATATATATATATATATATATATATATATATATATATATATATATATATATATATATATATATATATATATATAAGAAATAATAGCAACTCCTATTCTCTAAGGTGGATATTCAAAACTTATATCCTCAAAAGAAAAAATACGGATGAGAGCAACCAAAGGTAAAAACCTCTATTCCTTAGGAGAAATGAGCTTTAAATCATTTATGGAATAAAAATCAAGAGAAGCCAAAATGACATCCTCATAATAGTCTTGAAAAAAATTAAAAGTGAAAGTGAAAACCTTATGCATATGGGTGCAAGAATGATGTTGGGGTGAGTGTAGATAGGAATCAGCAAAATGAAGGCTCGATCGACCCAAACTACCTTCAAACACGCTACCAACTTGAGGTAAATTGGAAAATCTTTTGAAGCATAAGTACATTAGTGAAGAAATATTCTTTAATATGAAAAAGAAATATGTATAAGTTACTTAGAATGCAATTATGAAAGCTCTATATGTTTTTAAAGATGACTTTGAATTTAGATTGGGGAATGGGAACCCCTCTTTCTGCTTTACCAATTGTTCTGGGTAGGACAATTAGTATAACATGTTCTCTATGTGGATATTCACGATCTAGAAATGCGAGTGATTGATGTTTACTTGGATGAGAATTGGAACTTCAATTTATTATATAATAATATTCCTACGAGTGTTTGTGACCGTCTGGAAGCGCTTCTTATTTGTTTGAACTCAATGGTGCCTAATCGGTTAACTTTGAAATGCAATTTAAATGGTATCTGTACTGCCCGAGGTGATTATAACAGACTCAATGAACTTGAATTTGTCCAAAATACAACATACAATAACCCTTAGAAGTGGGTGTGACATATTCCTGCTCCCGAGAATGTGAAATTCTTCCTTATGACGACTTTACATAAGTCTCTTCCTACGAGATCGATGTTGTGTCATCGTTGTATGCTCCAGAGGATCTTTGTCTTAGATGTAATCAAGACGCCGAGACAACTCTAAACAACTTCAAAGACTGTGAATTAGCTAATCGCTTTTGGAAATCTATTGACTTCTTGGACCCATTATTCTTCTTAAAAAGGATAGTTTATATGGTTGGATTAGACATGACATCGATGGTAGCTCTATCTTTTTTACTGCTTGCTGGTGGTTGTGGTGTCCTAGAAACAAATTGTGTCTTGCTAATGAAGTGATATCTTCGTATACTTTAAAATTCATCATAATGAATTATGTTAATTTGTTAGCTAAATATTTTCTCAAGCATAATTTGTTGCATCCAACGAGAACGGTCACGTGGAATGCACACAAAGGTAGTAATATGATATTGAATGTTGATTGTATTAGCCTCGGTAACCCCAACGTCTCGGGTTTTGGTGGATTGATTCGAAATGCTGATGTTGATTGGGTTCACGATTTTGCGGAAAATATTGGTTATTCCAACATCCTTTACGCTGAGTTGATGACACTATATCATTGTTTGCATCTGGCCGTCAGAGAACTTGCCATCAAAGACTTGATGTGTTATTTTAACTCCAACTCTGCTATCAAACTTATCTCAGAGTCGGTTAATGTTTGACATCACTATGCCGTAATTTCTACACAATATTAAAGAGCGTCTCACTAGAGAATAACGAGTTCAAATATTTCATACTCTTATAGAAGAGAATGTTTGTGCTGACTATTCAGCAAAATACGAAACTAGTAATGATGCGGCATACCGATCTTTTGAAAAATATCTTATAGGAATCATAAGCTGACGCTAGTAGAATTTTATTTTCTAATTAATTTCTTATTTTTTTTCTTTTCTTTTTTCCACTTGTAAAAATAACAACAATGAACATATTAATTTAATATTTCTTCATTTTATTGAAGGAACACTATTACTTATTTATTGAAAATGGAATTTTGATAAGATTTGCTAACCCTATCAATTAACAACAATAATATAGTTAAGAACGTGCAATGATAAATAACAAGGTGGTCATTAATCATTCTTTAACAAATCCAGTTTTCAGATCAGGAATCCTGTCTTAGACAAATATGTACCTACTCTAGTACTCCTTGTCGTGTATTCACAAAGTTAAAGGCCAGAATCACAATAATCTTTGCCAAAACCATGTTTAATTAAAATATACTTCAAATCATACCATCTTTAAATTAAGACAATTATTTGGTGATAGAGAAAGCAACCTAACAAGTTTCAATCATCAAGAACCATAAAGCAACGAACAAGAAAATATAGAAGTTTGAAGAAGCAAGAGAGCAAGAGTTAATTGGGAGGGTTTATTATCTGTGGAACTGTGAAATTATTATCATCCTTCAAACTGCTGCTGCTGAATAATCTGTTATCCATTTTTGAAGAATAATAAAGAGAAGAAGTTGGTGCTTGAGGAACCCTAATTCCACCAGAGAAAGAAACCATGTTTTCCGCATCATCCACTAATGAGAACTTATCTTCACCGTGAAAAGAAACTGAAGAAGGAGAATCAAAGAAATCTTCAAATTTCCAACCCGGAATAGTGTTTATCAAGTACTCCGATATGGTGAAACCAGTGGCGGTTTCTTCATTTGAAATCACCTTGTTGAAAGCTGGAGCGGGAGGAGCTGGAGAGAGTGGTGGTGGTGATGTAGAACCTGGAGAGAGAAGCTTAATCCCACTGAGAAGAAACCTACTATGCTTCTTGGTGTGTTCATTGGAACCGTGATTCTTGAAATCACACTCTTTGCACACAATGGCTCTATCTTGTTGACAAAACACAAAACCTCTTCTTTCCTACAAACAATATTGAAGAAAGAAATCAGAAACCCTACATGTATAAGAACCAAAAAAAAAGTAGAGATTTAACTTACGAGGCAAATATCGCAGAGAGGAAAGTTGTTGGGAGAATTAGCATGGTTGAGAGAGAAGCGGTGGTGTTTGGAGGCGAGCTTGTTAGCATGGTGGACACGGTGGTCGCAGGCGGAGCATAAGGCAGCTTCGTCTGCGGTGCAGAATAATGAAGCTTGCCGTTTGTTACAAACATCGCACTGAATCTTCATAGAGAGTTAGTAGAGTGTATAGAATGATAAATCATTCATTTACCTGTGAATCTCATCATAGATATATGCAAAGATAAGAAACAGTGAAAAATTTAACTTTAGATGATAGATGCAAAGATATCAATGTTGACCTATATATATATATATATATATATATATATATATATATATATATATATATATATATATATATATATATATAATACTCTCTCCTCCCTCCCAAATTTATAGTTTTTTTTTGTCATTTTGTCATTTTATATGAGAAAAGTAAATTAGTTGAAATTTTGTGAAATTGTGTTTGATTAACACTACAAAAAATAAATAAAAGAGTTAAAAAAGAGAGTAATAAATAGTAGAAGATAAAATAAAATATAGAATAATTAATGTTGTTTAGGTAATATAAGATGATTTATAATTTAAAATATTTTTTTATCATAAAATGGTTTATGATTGAGAGTCTATAGAGTCTAATTATTTACAGTAGCGTTTTAAAAATCGAATCGAACTGATCGATCGAATAAGTTAAATTGAAAATTGGAGGAGTTATCCGTCTGGTCTGATTGCTAGATTAGATTAGTTATTGAATCAACAAGAACTGATTATAACTGATCAAAATTGATAAAAACCAACGAATTGGCGATTTTGAAAAATCAAATGATTAAAAGTGTTTTTTCCTTTTAGACAAAATACCGCCGTTTTTGATAATTAAAAAAAAAATTAAAATTAAAATATAAATAGTCTTTGCTCAAAATTTATTTGAAACAATTTTTCTTTTTTTTTTAATGAAATTTATTAGACATAACCCATTATTTTGTTATTCAAGTTATGTTGCAATTAGACTTTGTGCAAAATTTATTTGAATTTATATTTTATTGTATGATGAGTATGTTTAGAATTTGAATTTAATGAATGACCTTATAAAATTAGGATATTTTGATATTTTAAAATTTTGTAGGTGTTGTGATTTTTTTAGAGATAGAGTCATCTGATTCGATCATTTTAATAACTATATAGTTTTGTTATTGAGATCAGTTTATTCAACTGATTTATCCAATTTGATCCGGTTTAATCATGCGGTTCGACCAATAACTCAGTGATTCGACCAATAACCCAGTGTTCTAGTATCCTCATTGATTTGATTTGATGATCGATCTAATTTTTAAAACACATGGTAGAAAAATAATTTATGTACATCTCTTTTTAGTCTATTTGTATGATATTTAGTTAATTATGTGTAAATATGTATTTAATTTAATTGAATAGATGGTTAGAGCATGATTATCGGTTACTTTTTGGGGTTGCTACACAATATTTGAGGACATGCTGTCTGAGTCTTATGGATATTTACTATGTCCAATCGTTCTTGAATGAAAAACATAAACAAACTAGCCAACGTTCTTTAGACTATATTAACCTCTTTTTCATTTATTTTTTTAGGAAAACTGCTAATATAAAATTGAAATCACAACGATAACAAAATTAAAAACTACAACGATTATAATTTTAAACGGTAATATTTAATTATTAGTATAAATAGGTAATCTATTTTATCTAATATTTCACTTACATCTAGTCTAAATTTGACCAATTTATTTTATCTCATTTTAATTTTTGTCTACACATTTTATTTGACAATGAACCCCAATCAATATAATATTTGGTCCAATTTTATGCAAAAGGAAGTCCTCCTATTATTCCAAATCAACAAAACAACTCATATTTTGGAAATACACCTTTTATCCCAAATTCACACAATAACCCAAAATTTTAAAACTCTCATTTTATCCCAAATCCACAAAATAACTCACGCTTTGGAAATTACCCGTATCATACACCACCTTATCCATATCAATATCAACAATCTTCATCTCAATCAACTAACCCCACTATGTCTCATGTGGTTCAAATAGGTAGTAATGGTGTGCAATCAAATGATCAAGAACATGAAATGCCACAAGTTTGCACTCAAGGTAGCTTGGAAAATACTAATCTTGGTGAAGAAGTTGCATCTGCACCTGCTGTGAATACGCCTAAACAAAGGTTCCAACAAAAAGAGGATGGAATTTTCATTCAGTCATGGCTCAATGTTTTAAAGGATTCAATTGTTGGGGTTGATAAAAAAGGAGATAGTTTTTGGAAGAGAATTGACGAAGCTCTTAACAAGCATCGTGACATCAATTACAAAGAGAGGAAGCTAATGGCATTAAAAGGTAGATGACACAAAATAAATTCATCTGTTCAAAAGTTTGTTGGATGCTACAAACAAATTGTATCTACACAGAAAATCAGAAGCTCTGAGAATAATATCATGCAAGCTACTTATAAAATTTATTTTCAAGATGAAGGTGAAAAGTTTACATTTGAGGCTGCATGGAGATTATTGAAAGATGAACTTAAATGACTCGCAGGTTCATTGGAAGCTTCGGTAAAAAGAACACAGAATTCAGCTTCAAGAGCATATTCTTCATCTTCTAATCCACTAACACCAATGAGCAGTGAATATAATCCATCATCACCTAGTTTGTTACGTCGTCCAGTCGGTCAAAAGGCATCCAAAATGAAAGAGAAAGAAAAGCTTGTGGAAATGTCTTCTACTCCAAATGTCAAATATGATTCTTTAAAAGATGACTTTAAAAAAATTGATTTGATGTCAATGTTTGCACGAGACTATGCACGTATTGAGGTGAAAAAGTCGAGATAGAGAGAAAAGTGGTTGATGCAAGGATTAAGAAGGTTGAAACTGTCGAGGAAAGACTGAAGATGAATGATCTGCAAATACTCTCAAAAGATACATCAAATATGGATACAAGACAATTCCAAACTCATGAAATATTGTGCGACATGATTAGAGAAAAATATGGAATTAATTAATATGATTATGTATTTTGGAATTAATTAGTATGAATTATGTATTTTGGAATTAATTAGTATGATTATATATTTTAAAATTTTTATTATGTATTCAAACTAGCCGTTATTCAAAGTCAAACTAGCCATTATTCAAACTAGCAGTTATTCAAAGTCAAACTAGCCGTTATAAACTAGTCTTATAAATAATATTAACATGCACACTAAGTTTCATAGTACTTCTTCTCATTCTCTACCTCTTTAATTCTCTACAATTTTTATCATCTTCTAATCAATATATAACTTCTTTTCACATGGATCCTTCCAACCCTTCCCATATTGCAAAAATATTCATGGATTATATGAATGATGATATAGATGAAGAACTTGTGAGGATGTTTATGGAAGAAGAAGCCCCGAGCTCTAAAATGCCTAGACGTCAAAGAAGGAATATAGAAAGGAATCGTGAAGAGGGACATGATCAATTGTTCAATGATTATTTTTCAGAAACTCTGGTATACACGAATGAGCAGTTTCGTCAAAGGTGCTGAATGCATAAACATGTGTTTCTTCATATTGTTGAAGCTTTAGGGCAACATGATGAGTATTTTCGAATGATGGTTGATGCAACTGGTAGGTCAAGTCTTTCACCATTACAAAAATGTAATGTTGTTATCCGTATGTTGGCATATGGAACATCTGCTGATAATATGGATGACTATTTGAGAATTGGTGAAACCACGATACTAAAGTGTGTTGATAAGTTTACAAGAGGAGTGATTAGAATATTTGGGGCACAATATTTGCGAAGGCCAGACGCTGAAGACATTGAATGCCTAATGTGAATGAGGGAGACACGAGGATTTTCAGGTATGCTAGGGAGCATTGATTGTATGCATTGGGAATGGAAAAATTGTCCAGTTGCATGGAAAACTAACTGTTATGCTTGAAGTAGTGGCTTCACAAGACTTATGGATTTGGCATGCATTCTTTGGTGTAGCGGGTTCAAACAACGATATTAATGTGTTAAACCAATCCAATGTCTTCAACGATATTGTGCAAGCACGAGCTCCCGAGGTTCATTATACAATCAATGATACTGAATACAACAAGGCTATTATCTATCAGATGATATTTATCCTAAATTGTCCATATTTGTGAAAAGTATCCCGATGCCACAATGGGATAAGAGAAAGTTATTTGTCCAACATCAAGAAGGGGCAAGAAAGGATATTGAAAGAGCATTTGGAGTTTTTCAATCTCGTTTCGTGATCATATGTAACCCAACACGGTCTTGGCACTTAGACGCACTCTAACACATAATGAATACATGCATCATATTACACAACATGATAGTTGAAGACAACATGCCTCATATGATGGAAACTTTGATTTTTCTTATGATCATTTGAGTAATGATGCGACAATATTGTCAAATGATTCTAATATTGATTTTCAAGAGTTCCTTCGTAGAAGATTTGATGTTCGTGATAAATAAATTCATCGACACCTTCAACAAGACTTGATAGAACATATATGACAACGTTATGGGCAAAAGAATAACAACATTTGAAAAATATTATAAATATATCGTTTTCTTGTATTTTGTGCTAGTAATTTATTTTAACGTTTATGTTTTTTTAATAAATTATTTGTGTCATGTATTGTATTTTTTAATATATATATATATATATATATATATATATATATATATATATATATATAGGGTCGGTTCTTTTCCTATGTAAATTGTGCAGTAGTACAGGGCCTCACTTTTTGTGGAGCCTCAAATTAACTATTATTAGTGAATATAAAAAAATTAATAAATAAAAATATTTTTGTATCACATATAATAAATAAAATATTAAATGCTGAAAA
The DNA here is from genome assembly GCF_024323335.1 of Lathyrus oleraceus. Lineage (NCBI taxonomy): Eukaryota > Viridiplantae > Streptophyta > Magnoliopsida > Fabales > Fabaceae > Lathyrus > Lathyrus oleraceus. The sequence goes on from NC_066583.1 coordinate 36,271,372, forward strand.
ATAGGATATTTGGAAACCAAACGTTTTTTTTTCTCCTTTCTCACACGTTCTCACTTCTCTCTCCTCTCAAACGTTATTCTCTTCTCTCTTACTCTGTTAGAGCTGTTTGAAACTAGAAAAAAAATCTTATTTTTCCTTTTCAATCATCTCTTTTATCAGGTTAGTTTATTCAATTAGTTACTTTCCATTTATTTTTATTGTGATTATTTGATTTTGAAGGCAGAAAAAAAATAGTAATTTTAGATTTATTTTAAATTTTAGGGTGAAATCCTATTTTAGTTCCTGTATCAATATTAATTTTAGATTTTAGATTTTAGATTTTAGGGTGAAAATGAAGGTAACTTGTGTTTTTAAAAAAATTATAATATATAAATAAATAAAATTTTAGGGTGAAATGGGATACTAGTATACTTTATATACTACTCAGTAGTATCAAAATTCAAAACAAGAATGACGATTTTTATACCTACTTTTTCTCATAAGACCAAATTGCAATTTGGAATCTTTCAAAGCAAAATTAGTATGTATTAGTATTGATATTTTTTATGATTAATTTATAATTTATTTAATTAAATGTAATTTATTTTCTTACTATTAATTTATAATTATTAATTTTTTATGATACTATATTAGAGAAGAACACAACATAATAAAATATAATTGAATATAAATTAAAGTCTTTTCTCCATGATTTAATTATTAATATTTTTTGATGATTAATTTATAATTTCTTTTATTTAATGTAATTGATTTTTTTTTTGATATTGATGTAGGAACACAATTTCACAACAGGATAATTAGTAGATCATCGATAGACACAAAAGACATTGTGAGAAATTTTAGGTTTTTCTTATTATGCCTCCTAATATGCCTCATAAGAATAGAAAATTTGAATGTGGAAATGATAAACGTAAGAAAAAGAAAAAAATTGAAGAGTTAATTCAATCTCAAGTAGGAGCTCTTGATAAATTTTTAATCAAAGAACCACAAGTTTCAAATGAAAGTCGTTATGTTGATAATATTGATAGTTTGCCTATTGAAAATGATAATCTTGATAGTGTGCCTATTGAAAATGATAATCTTGATAGTGTGCCCATTGAAAATGATAATCTTGATAGTGTGCCCATTGAAAATGATAATCTTAATAGTGTGCCCATTGAAAATGATAATCTTGATAGTGTGCCAATTGTTGATGAAGTTAATAATGATGATGATGCCAATGATGATGATGATGATAATGTTGATTATGGTATATTTGATCCAAGAAATTGGGATCGTCTTCAACCTAAACTGATTGATTTATTAGTTGTGAAAGGTCCTAAAAGAGATAATTCTATTGCGAAGGGTCCTAGAGATAGTTTGAATAGACGTTTTACGGCTAATTTGTATACTAGAGCTTTAGCAAATGGGAGGTGTGTGATAGAGATTGGCTTGTTTATTCGAAAGAGCTTGATAAAGTATTTTGTTTTTGTTGTAAAGTTTTTAAAAATGGGATTGTTAGGGGACAATTAGCAAATCAGGGTTATAGTGATTGGGTACATGTTGGTGAAAGAATTAAAGAGCACGAGTTAGGCATGGAACATGTTTAAAATATGACTACTTGGTATGAGTATCGCAAAAGGCTGCAAAAATTTCAAACTATTGATAAAACAACTCAAAGATTAATTGAGAAAGAAAAGGATCACTGGAAAAATGTTTTAAAAAGAGTTATTTCAATAGTGAAATTTCTTGCTAAACATAATTTAGCCTTTCGTGGTTCTAAGGAGAAATTGTACGAAGATAGCAATGGAAACTTTTTGGGTTTGATTGAAATGTTAGCTGAATTTGACCCAATCATCCAAGAACATGTTAGACGTGTTACAACTCAAAAAGTTCATATTCATTATCTTGGGCATAACATACAGAATGAGTTGATTTCATTTCTTGGTTATGCGATTAAAATTGAAATCATTAGAAAAATCAAACAGGCAAAGTATTTTTCAGTGATACTTGATTGTACTCCTGATGTTAGTCACCAAGAGCAAATGCCTTTGATAATAAGATATGTGGATATTTCTTCAACTTCTGTTAGTATTGAGGAATCATTTTTAGGATTTTTGAATGTGAATGATACAAGTGGTCAGGGGCTTTTTGATGTTTTACAAAATGAATTGAAAGAACTTGGTCTCGACCTATTTGACGTGAGAGGGCAAGGTTATGATAATGGGTCCAATATGAAAGGAAAACACCAAGGTGTGCAAAAGAGATTTTTAGACATAAATCCGAGAGCCTTTTATACTCCTTGTGGTTGTCATAGTCTTAATTTGGCATTGTGTGATATGGCTAACTCTTGTAGTAAATCTAGGAATTTTTTTGGAGTTGTTCAGCGCATTTATACAAATTTTGGCAATTCTACTAAGAGATGGAAAATTTTAAAAGATAATGTAAAAGGGTTGACTCCAAAATCATTGTCATCCACTCGTTGGGAGAGTCGTGTAGAAAGTGTCAAAGCTATAAGAACTCAAATGTTAGAATTTACAGAAGCTTTTCTTGAAGTGTCAGAAAATGATCTTGATCTTAAAATACAAAATGAAGCTAAATCCTTAGCAACAAATGAGCTTGGTGATTTTGAGTTTTTGATGGCTATAATTATTTGGTTTGAAATATTATCTGCAATTAATTCTGTTAGCAAGCTTTTACAGGAAAAGGATATGCTTATTGATGTTGCTATGCAAAAAATTAAGGGGTTGATTTCGTATTTTGAGGGATATAGAGAAACAGGTTTTTATAAGATATTGATTAACGCTATGGAAATTGCGGTGGAATTGAATATTGCCCCAATATTTCCTCAAAGGCGTATAATTAAAAGAAAAAGGCAATTTGATGAGAATTTGAATATCCCATCAGTCGAGCTATCAGAAGAAGAATCATTCAGGGTTAATTATTTTCTTTACCTTGTTGATCAAGCTGTTGTATCTCTTAATAAGAGGTTTGAGCAATACCAAGAGTATGAAAGTATTTTTGGTTTCTTGTTTACTTCTCACAAGTTACAATCATTAGATGGTGCAACTTTGAAGTCTTGTTGTACTAACTTTGAGCAGACATTGAAACATAATGAGCAATCTGATATTGATGGGAATGAATTTTTTGCAGAGTTGAAGTTACTAAGAGAAATGTTGCCTGAAGAAACCGTAAGACCTACTGATATATTATTATTTTTAAAAGGCTTGGATTGTTTTCCTAATACAGTTATTGCATATAGAATCTTATTGACTATTTCTGTGACAGTTGCTTCTGCAGAAAGAAGTTTTTCAAAATTGAAGTTGTTAAAGACTTACTTGCGGTCTACCATGTCACAAGAAAGACTTAATGGATTGGCATTAATAGCTATTGAAAATGATATTTTGGAGACAATAAAATATGAAGACTTAGTTGACGATTTTGCTTCAAAAAGTGTTCGTAGGAAGACTTTTTTTATGTAGTTAGATAATTTAAGTTGTAAGAAATGGTGTTAGTAGTTTAAACAATACCTTTGAACTTTTTGGTACTTTATTTGGTTAATATATAATTTTATCTTTTGTTTGTCATTTTTAATCATTAAAATTATATATATATATATATATATATATATATATATATATATATATATATATATATATATATATATATATATATATATATATATATATATATATATATATAGGCCCATTTTTAAAATTAGAAAAGGGCCTCTGAATTGATTGGGTCGACCCTGGTTTCAAAAGGGTCTATGACTCTAAGGACCTTTTAGAACCTTGAACCTTTGGCCAACTAGAAATGATGGTTGCGTAGTATGGATTTCCGAGGTGAATACCTCGTAAGAATCTATACAAAAACCTCACTCATAATAGATTCTCTTAATGGAGTTGTCGCCCGACAAGCATTTGCCGTAAGCGACAAACATTCTTGCGAATCCATGACTCTAGGAATCGTGTCTAGAATCGAAGTCGATGGTTGCGTAGTGCAGATTCCCGAGGTGAATACCTCGTAAGGGTCGATATGAGAATCTCACCCAAAATAGATTCCCTTGAAGAAGTTGGCGACCGACAAGCATTTTTCGTAAGCATCAAACGTTCTTGTGAATCCGTGACTCCGGGGTCCTTTGTAAAATCCCTACATCATACCCGGTGAAAACCCTATTTTGGAAGGAAATCAAACTCATTTGTTACCTGGAACCTTTGGACCCATGTTCCCAAATAATAAAAAATAAATACACGGCATTGTATTGCATCCAGTCACATACATTACATATGCATCTCATCAACATGCATGCATAGAATTTTCCAGAAAAGAAACTTATCCATCCTTTATCCATGACCAACAAGGTGATTCCCGGAACGTGTTTAGAAAAAATAACCATGTCTCAGGAGATGATGGACGAGCTCAAGAAAGGTCAAGAAGCATTGAAAGAGGAACTGAATCTTTTGAAGAGGAAAATGGGATGGGTCTTGGAAACCATGAAAGCCTTGTTGAGAAAAGAGTGTTACCATGTACCCATTACTGTAGTTGAGAGGATTGATGCTCTAAATCCATCCATTTTTACCCTAAGTCAAGGGCAATTCCATGTGACAACTCCTTATTTTCCAGCATATGGCACTCCCTCAGGATGTCATCTTTAACCTTTGACTACCAAATAGTTTCTCTAAATCCATCCAGTGTTACCCCAAGTCAAGGGTAATTCCATGTGGAAACTCCTCATTTGTTGGCATATGAACCTCCCTGAGGATATCATCTTCAACCTTTGACTACCAAATCCTCACATCAACGTCCTCTGGCTATTCCTCCTTAAAATCACCGAAGTTAGGGTCAGGACAAGAATCAGAATCAAAATAAGGGGAGCAAAGATCACAATGACTAGATTCTTGTGTTGTATAGTAAGGTAAGGTTTACCCGTAACTGATCTAGAATTTTTTTGGTAACTCCTCGAGTTCTCACACCTATGTCACCATACCTTACATGGTATAATCCAAACGCAACGTGTGAATTCCATAAAGTGGCAGTATGACATGACCTAGATTCTTGCTTAGCACTAAAAGCCTTCGTACAAGACCTGATCATAAACAAGAGCCTAGTCTTAGAAGAAGACCATCCGAGGGTCAAGTGCGAATTTCGTGTCAGGACAGTGGGGCACTCCATCGAGGAATGCAAGAGTTTTAAGCTCAAGTTACAAAAGTTGATTGACATAAAGTCACCATAATTCAAGGAAGAAGGCTCGGATGCATATGTTATGATTTCAGATCCAGATAATGAGAAATACAAGGTACCTCTTAACCCCTTTAAGGTTTTGTTCAACAAGGAAAAGGTCGAGGATGTGGCTAACGAGATGTCGTTGTTTCCTTGCAATAGCATTGAGATACCGCCATGGAATTCCAATGTCATGACTCACGCCATCATAAGAAAATGAGAAGTGGGAGATGGATCAAAAAGGGTTATGTCCGACAATAAGGTTGAAGGAAAAGAACTTGAAGACCGTCATGCCAACGTCGACAAGTTTGTTGACCCCAGTCTTAAAATGGCTAAAAATGGAGAACCAACAATGCCCAGAGCATCGAACCAGCAATATTGGATTGCTCCTTATTCAAATTAGCAAGCCTATGGCTAATATCAGAATCAGAATCAACATCAGAGCTAGCATAAGCCTCGCAACACCTTGAAAGAAGGAATGCTCTTCTTGATCCAATTCACATGACGTACAATCAATTCATGCAGCCTCTGATTCAAAGCTCATTAGTGGATCCCAAACCTCTGAAGTCATTGCCATAACCATACCCACCTGGGTATAATCTTGGTATGCAATGTGGATATCACGCCGGATCAATAGGGCACTCGACTGAAGACTCCAACACTTTCAAAGCTAAGGTTCAACAGTTGATCGACAAAAAGTACATATCCTTTCTAGAAGGAAGTCTGGTAGTGCACGTCAACCTCCCGCCTTGATAAAATGAAAAGACCTCAAGGGGTGTCTCCTGAAGTTAGTGGATCAAACATGAAGTATTGTTCTCAATACTAGCAATCATTTGGATGTTTTAGCTTTTCATATGTATCTTCTTAGCATGTTAAACACTGTTTGCTTTTAAGCATTGTTGTTTTCTTTTAACGGTAATATTAATGAAGTGATCATGCATTTTGAATCAATCCATTCGTATTCAATCATTTTTCATTTATATAAAAAAACAAAAAACAAAATATTTTCTCCCTTTCATTTCTTTATCAAAGTGTTGTTTTAGCAAAGATTAGAGGGAGAATGATGAAATTCAATTACCCATAATTTTTGTGGTGTGCTTTAAAGAGAACTTTTTCTATGAAGTAAGGCATTGTTTCAAATTCCCCAAACACCGAAGAGATAAGGACTTAATCCCTAGTCAACCACTTTGAGCCTAGAAGTTAGTGTTTCTTTCGGATTAAAAAAAATCTTAATCTTAACCAGGGATAGGGTGGTTGTTTTTAAATAGTTTGGTCATACATTCAATCTTCAAGAGAGTTCGTCCATCTGCACACCCTCCAATAAGGATCAAACATATGTTATCCTTCGCACACAATTGAAGTGTCGAGGAAGTGGTGAGATACCCAAGGGAAATTATTGGTTGTTCCTCAATAACTAATAACATGGCAATCACAACCTTTCAAAAAAATTGAAAAAAGAAAAGTTCGTTAAGTTGAATACCTACAAAGATGACTTAGGAAAAAATCAGGGCACCTCGGTGGGCTGAAAGCTTCAAAGAAGCAGTCCGGGCAAAAATTAGGGATAAAAAATCAATCAAAAGAGGGCCATCAAATCCTCAACAACAAAAACAAATAAGGTGAATTCCATTTTAAGAAAAACTCATTTTGATTCTTCATCTTTACCATCACACCATCGGACCCTCTTGGAAGTTGAATGTGTGTGTCAATTTATTTGAACGTATGACTGGAGATCAATAAGAATAAGGGGCGGGTTAAAATTAATTTTTGAGCCTCATATTTTTTTGTTCAAAAATTATGAACCAGACCACGTTACAACCCTTAAAAGACATAGTTGAGGCAGAGTTTGTTTTGAAAGCATACTATAGCAGGGTTGTGTTAACCTGACTCCAAAAGATATTTGTTAATCATTTGTATTGATCACATCATCTTCCACCTTGTGAATGGATAGAGCAACATTGTGTTATGATCATTTACTTGTTCACTATATATCACCATCATCATTTCAATAATGATTGATCTCAAAATTTTCATTTTTGCATTGCATTAAAACTACCGTTTGTGAATGAATAACTTTATTTGCAAGTCAGCACTTAGCATCAAAGAAATCCCAACAATGCGCAGCCAATTAAGGAACTTGATCAAGTGAAAGAAGTTCAGTCTGGGGCAAGCCACCTAAAGAGCTCAGTGAGTCCAACTCTCCAAAGATCGGTCAATCAAAGGTCTACCACTCCAAGATTCGGTTAGTCAACAACCACTTCAAAGATTCAAACATTGGGGAAAGTCATCTCAAAGTCATATTATGGCTAGCTTCTTCTAAAATCCTTACGGGGAGAACTCCTTCAAAGACCCAGTAGATTGGGGCAAGGCGAGCTACCGAAGGACAAGTCCTTTCAAGACTTTCAAGTTGTCCAAGCCAAAATTCTACAATGCATCAACAACTGTTAAGTTCGAAGTTAGTTTTAGAAAATCATGATATCACCCCGTCAAATAACCTTTTTCCTTTTGACAAATAAGCTTTGTTGCAAAGGTACCTTTTATCCAATATCCACCATATGGGCATCTTTGGAAGCCTTCGAGTCATTGCATGAATTATTCTCATGCATTAATCATGTTTCTTCACTCTAATGTCATGCCAGGCATATCATCGCATTCATCTAACATATTCCCCTAGCATGAAGCCTTGAAAATCAAGCATCTGGAATAAAAGTCCAATCTTACTTGGCACCTCTCAAAGTCCAATTCTTATTGGCACACATATTTTGCATTGCTCAGTCGTTACATTTCATACATCATTACATGTATGGTATACCCACAAGTGTGGGGCATTACACTGAGTAACCATAACATTACATGCATAAATCAAAATGTACACCAAAGCATATTCAATCATAAACATAACAAGAATCATGTCTCATCCACATATGAAGACAATCTTTGTTAGTGAAATCAACTACTCTACGCTTGTCAGCAGAATCTCGACAAAAGATTTTATGGCTAATCTTGGAAAAATGTTTCCAGTTAAACCTCGGAAGCAAGTATCTTTTTTCATTGAATCTCAGTGGAAGATTTCTTGGTTAATCACGACAGCAGATTTCCTAGTAAACCTCAGCAGAAGGTGTTTCCCCACAGAATCTCGGTAGTGGAATCCCTGGCTAATCACGACAGTAGGTTTCCCAATAGACCTCGATAGTAGGTATCTGTAAGACCCCAATTTTGTCCCTAAGATCCCTCATGGCATCATATCATATCATATCATTGCCTCAAGGATCATTGTGCACCTTGCTTCCCCTCCTTGTGGGTGGGTTATCTTTTGAGAGTGGTTCTTGATCACCAAGCATGTTTAGCATTTGTATATCATTTCTTTTCATTTGTTTACTAACCAAAAGTACAAAAATATTGTCATCTAACCTTGTTACTTGCAGATGAAGCAAAACTAGGTCAAGCTAGTCAAAGGCATTCCTTGAGCCATAGATGGTGGCCATTCTGAAGAATTTGGGCACCATGATCATTCATCAAGAGTTCATATGAGTTGTGACATCAGTTTGAACCAAGATCTCAAGTGGTAGAGGTTTGAAATTCATCAAAGCATTGTTCAGTCAACCAAAACCCTAGCAAAGTCAACTGTGGTCAACTGTGCATTTAATCAGGGATTTGATGGTGGGAAATGGTTGGAGAGGTCTCATTCATGTCCATACAAGCCTCATATAACATGTCAAACATCCACATTGAAGGATTTGAGGTCAGACAAAAAGTTTCCAAAAATAGTAGGTGACCTGTAATTTCAAACTGCCAAAAATGGAAAGGTCTTCTCCTCAAATTTACATCATCAAGCAAGCTTCAAATCAAATTTTTCCCAACATGAAAGTTGAAGATCTTGCTCTCACCTTTCCAAAATGTCCAAGAACATCCATTTCTCATGTGTGGTTGGCAAGTTATGATCAAATCATTGGCAAGAAATTTTGAACTTCAAAGTGGGATAACTTTTGAACCAAAAGGCCAATTCATGTGATTCTTTTTTGAGCAAATTTCTTTTGATCCCCTCTATTCAAATCATTCATCACATTTCATCAAAAATCATCACATAAAAAGTGCATTTTTCAAGTGAATCAATTTGAATTTTGGTGGGAAAAAAGGTCATTTTGAAAAGTATGCACAATTTTCATGCCAAACCAATTGCCATTGCCTCAAAATAGAATTTGTGACTTGCTGCAAGTGAAATTTTACTGTTCCATTGGTTGCATATGCATAAGGGCATTTTTGCCAAAATCCATTAACATGCTTATTTCACTTAATCCATTTTCATTTTGCTAATCATGTTTAACTAGTGTGATTAACAGGAACTATAAAGCCCTAATTGTAACAGAATTCTGGATCGACACTTCACAATCTCAGATCCAAACTCAAAATCTCTCAAATTCTCTCAAATTTGCTCAAACTTTTTTTTCAACTTTTCCATCGAAATTCTTGATTCTTTTTGCTTGTTCTTGTGCTAATCATCATCTACAGGAAGGATTGAAGATCTGTTGAAGCAAAGATTGGAGAATTCTTGAAGATTTGCAGCTGTTGAAACTTGAGCATTCACATGGCATTTGGAGTTTTCTTCGAATCTGAGCATTGTTGAGCTAAAGCACATCATTCATTCATCTTCCTCTTCATCATTGAGCATCTGTTTTGACAATTGGAGCCTTGAAACACACGAATCAGCTGCTGCATCATCATTAAGGTTGGAATTCGACCACTCCATTTCTTGCAATTATCATATGGCTTTTGTAGATCTTAGCATGTAGAGTATTCTGCAACTTGAATCGTGCAATTTCACTAAGTTTTGAGCAAGATATCTGGATTTGAATGTTGATTGTTAAACTTGTTTTGATCGATCCTTTTGCTATGGTTAGAATTAGGACAAATTAAGGTTAGATTAGTGATCTATCATGAAAGACGAGTTGAATGATATATTGCTTGTTAGTTTCTGTGATTTTTTGTTCTTGATGATGATGAATGCTGAAGAACACGATGAGTTCTTTATATTTTCATTTCCAGATCGCGTTTCAATCCGCCTGGCCTTGGTTCTGCATGTGTTTTGCTGTTTGTGTGCATGTAGTGGTCCATTTGTCATGCGCTGATTGGGGCTGTATTTCCTTTAATGAAACACAGCGTTTCATACAGGCGCCAATATTCAAAAGTTCGGCATATTTACAAAAATGCCATGCGCTTCATTTAAATCATTTTCCAACTCAAATTTTTATTTCATTTCATCATGCATCTTCAAAAAATCATGATTCATCTTTAATCCAAATTGAGTGGGAATTTTTGCATTGATCTCCATTTTTCCTCTAGTTTTTTATGAGCATGATAGCAAAAGTTGTGCACGGCCTGTTTTTATTTTTGTCTAATGGTTTTGTTCATGTATGCTATTTGCCTATGCTTTACCATTTTGATTGTGAAATAATGATGGTTGATCCTATGGAGCTGAAATTTTATATGCATGATCTAGACTCACTCCTGAACATTTTGGTATATGGTTTGTGATTTTTGCATGCCTGGATTGTGAGATATGACCTGATCTTTGGAGGTGTGACAATGTATGTCACACCATTTCTTGTTCATGTTCTTGATTTTGTTTTCCATGCTTATTGAACTTGAATTGATCTGGATTTTTGCATGTTGACACTTATGGATGTTAAGTTTGCTTGTGATTTTTCCTGGAATTTTTGAATGCATTTTCAATTTGTTTGAGAATTTTCTCCCCTGTTTGACCAATTGTGGACCTTTTGTGAGTCATGATATCATATGATTTGTGAAATCCTTGGTGTTTATTGGATGAACTTGAAATTTGGCATGTGTATTATAGACATCTTGAAGGTTGCCATGGCTTTGATTGCACTCATTTATCATGTATGGTTCCTGTTTTATGCTTGCATGAACTTGATGTACCATTTATGGTCTTGTATGAGCTTGTTTGAACATGCTTTGACTTAGGGATTTTAATTGACTTACTTCCACTTATCCAATTGCCATGATTTTTTGTGTGTTGCTCATTTGATGTGTTCTGTTTAGGCATGATTTTTCCTGGAATTTATTGAGCCATTTTGGTATTGATATGCTTGTGTTCATTCTGTTTACATCATTGAGTTCTCAACTTGCCTAGTTTGACATGATTGGCTTATGAAATGGATTTGGTGCATAGTTTTGATATGGGACCAATTGGACTTTGTTCTTATTTGATTAATCTTGATTTTAATCAATTTTCATGTTCTGTTTTGGTCTATTTCTCCTCCTTTGACCCTAGGCTTTGGCCTAAGGGTTTACTTCTCACATTTGAGTTTGAGTTTCAGGTTGAAGAAGCAATTGCTTTAAGGAGATTAATTCAAGTTGATTGAGTTTGGTTTGTTTGATTGTTATGGATTAACTTGGTTTGTTTTGTAGGATGCTAGCTCACTTGATTTGAGTTGGTGCTTTGCACATGTGATTGATTGTGTTGACTGTTGGTCCTTATCTTGTCTGTTTTGACTTTGTGATTGGTGTACTGATTATATTTGACTGATTTCAGGTACATTAGTTGCTACAGTTCCTTTGTGAACTTGCTATTGCTTTGCTTGATATCTTAAGCATTGAGGTAGAATCTCTTGTCTCCATGTAGTCTGGAAGACCTGGCCTGTTACTTGGCCAGGCACCTGTCTGAAGTCCTCCTTAAGAGGCAATGTTTGTGAATGTTTATTTTTGTCCCCAAGCAAGTAAAGTCCTTTTGATAAGGCAATTGGTAGACAAAAGAGATGTATAGTCCATCTCCTACTATTCTGTGTGTCACTCACCTTGCTCACACCACATGTGTTAATGCATAGTGAGTAAAAGCCCAAGATCTATCGAGTCATTAACTTGTGGAGAGAGTTCCCACTTTCTGAACTCCCACACCTTCTGATATTCAATGCTCTCCCTGACCAGGGATAAGAGCAATGAGGCACACCCCTCGTATCCTTTCATCTGCTTCATCTTGGCTCTCAATGTCAAGGTTAAGAGCACCACTTACCCTATTCCAGTTGACTTTAAAAGTCTAACCCTTTGCTTGAGCCAAAACTGCTTGTATATAGAGTGTGCTAAATGACTTTGTTTGATTGATTGCTTCATCTGTACATGTTTGATTGCATACCTTTGTGCACTTATCATCATTAATTGTTCATTATTGCATGATCATTATTTCATATCTTTGTGATTTGTTTGAGTTTGCCCATTAAGGAATCAACTATAAGTCCATTCTTTGGCTTCTGTTCCTATGATTTGGAAGGGATTGAGTGTAAGACCATTTCATTGGTCACTCATGTTCTCTTTTGCTTAATGCTTGTGTCTGATTGTTGTATGTGAGGATGCAATTGTAAGACCATGTTGTTGGCATTTGTACTCCTATGATCCTCTGTTGGAGATTAGAGTAAGCCCAGATAAATTGGCATCTGACATCCATCTTGTTGTTTGTTTGCTTTGTGAGGATACAATTGTAAGACCATGTTGTTGGCATTTGTACTCCTATGATCATCCTTTGGAGGTTGGTATAAGTCCAGATAGATTGGCATCTGACATCCATGTCGCTTTTGTTTGTGAGATTGGAGTAAGACCATTTATTGGCTTCCGGTATCATTGTTTTGTTTTAGGAGATTGGTGTAAATCCATTTATTGGTATCCGGTATCCGCTTTTGTTTGTAAGATTGGAGTAAGTCCATTTATTGGCATCCGGTATCACCTTGCTTTTATTTGCTTACTTGCTTTGTTGCTTCATTCCAAAGGACACACTTGAATCATCTTCTATATGATCTCAAGAGGTGAACCTTTCTGAGAAGTTTTACACTCCTTTATCCATACCCTCTTTGTCCTAAACCTTTTCACACTTTGCTTTCAAACTTTGACTTGTTGTGCAAACATTCTGACATCTCTTTTCAAATTAGAAACCTGGACCCTAAGTCCTTGACTTTTCAAACTCCATTTCATAACACTTCTTTGAATCAATCCTAATCATACCTTGACCATATTTTGTGAATACTCATAATCACTTAACTTCACACATTCAATTGTTTTGTGGCTTTGTCCATTTGTTAATATGTTTTCATACATTAGCCATAGGTTTCAATTACCATAGTGGTTGATGTAAATCTTACCTTGTCCTTAGTGAGTTGATTGTAAGTCTTCCATACTTATTATAGGGTTAACCCCTCACTAGTATGTTGAAGCCGTCCTCGCATGGTGGATTGTTGATTCAGGTTGAGTTTTCTCCCATTGGTAATGAAAAGCCTTAGAGCTTGTGTTTTAAAATGAACTCACAAAGTTTTGGAAATCTTTTAGCCGAACTACGGCGTTTTGATCCTTACCTTTGATGGAAGGTACGTAGGCAACGGGTTCATCCGTTCAAACACAAAAACAATAAACTTGTACATTCTTTTCTCATCATCCCATTCATGTTTGCACAATATGTCATAAACAAATAAACATTTTTATACAACAAGTGTGAAAAGGGCTCCCTAGGACGTTTTGGGTGCCTAACACCTTCCCATTGCGTAATTTACCCCTTACCCAGACTCTCTGATCTTTTCATTAGTTTTCTACGTGTAAAACTTCTTAGGCTTTTGTTCGCTTTTTAGCCAGTCCTTTGGATAAATAAAAGTGCGGTGGCGACTCGATTTTTTTGTATGCTTTGCTTATGGTTTAATCAATAAATCATATAGTGACGAATACACCGCTACAGAAAAGTGGCGACTCTGCTGGGGATAATATTAGACCTTCCCTGGTGGTATTGCCTACTTTTCACCCTTGTTGTATGATATTGTTTATGTGTTATTTGACATATTTTTGTATAATTTGGGATAACTGTATTGATTGTAATGTTTAAATTGCTTGATATACAATTGTTGTTTGCTTTGGTGATCTCTGTGAGATGAGTTCTATACCCGAACTCGAGTGCACTCTAGGATAGGAGAATGGCATAGTCTTGTTGACTGGTGTGGAGTATTCCTTAGCCAGTTGACTTGCGAGTCCATTCACTTGGTGGAGGTCATGTTGGATTGATAATGTCACACAAGTTATTTGTGGTTAGGCATTATTCTTTCAATCATGTGCCTTAGAAGCCAAGGACCTTAGTTTACCAAGCCCATCTTGGCCTATTTTTAGGACGTAGTGCGGAGGTCGTTCAGATGTCAGATCTGATGCGATTGTTACGCGATACTACACTCATAAGAGTCTCTCTTGAGAATATTTTTGGAATACGAGTATTCGTATATCCGATAATATCTGAGAGATGGGACGATGATTATGGGAACCTCTGGTAGAACATGTCTGGCAGGTTTAAACCCTAGTACACTCCCTTTGGGTGGTTCTTAACCGAGACTCCATGCTCGTGACTCTCAGCAAACCCGTGATTCGTGGTTGAGTCGTTCAGACAACCTTAATATCAATGGAACTTGGGTGTCGATAAGGTGAAAACCAAAATCCACCAAAATGGATTATTGATATTAAGGATGATTGAGCCGGTTCATGTACCGTTAATATCAATGGAACTTGGGTGTTGATAAGGTGAAAACCAAAATCCACCAAAATGGATGATTGATATTAGGGATACAATAAGCTTTCCCATGACCTTTGTCTGGTGTGACTTGCTTGATCCTTGAGTGTGATTGTTGCATTCATGCATTCATACATTCATCTGCATCCATATCAACAGAAAAGAGAAAATTTTCAAGGAACTCAAAGGAGTTTATTTGCAAAAAATTTCAAACATGGAAAAAACCGGATTTTTTTTACCTGATATAGCTGATGAGATATTCTCATATACGATCAAAATGCTTCAATATTTCAAAGTTTGCAAATAAAACCCTCGAGTTCCTTTGAAATAAAAAACAAGCATATGCACAAACACTTCATGCATCATTTGCATAAGCGGGTGTTTTGTTCCGGTCTCCCGTCCTGTGGTCTGACCCTGCGATCTTCATTTATTTTGGAGACGCACTTCGCCGGTACTATACCAGAGCCAACTCTGCCAGATTTATGGACCGTTCTAAGCAAGAGAGTTGTGAACTCAGAGGAGGGATTTGCCAGACCAAGTGCTTTTGATGGATTTATTCCTAGTTAGCCATCTGTCTTCTTTCTCGTATATTGACGCTGAGGATGAAGTTGGAACGCCTTTTCCAAGCTTTATCTATTGATGAACCAATTGAGAAGAAGTCTCCTTCATTTGCTTCCTACCGTGATGCGAAACTGGCCATTGAATGTGGTGCAGTTGCTGGTTTAGGGAAGGTGATTGAGCTTGAAGACAATAGATCCCGGGCTGGCATTGGCTATTGTTCTGGGGAATTCAACGAGCAAGGTTTGTTCAAAAGTGGAGGATTCATCCATGCTGATCAACCTGAAGAGGCTGCTGCTATCTTGGAAGAGGATGCAGAGGATCTGAACAATTTCGTCATACCTGGTGGTGTCTGCCACAATTGGGTCGCTGTAGATGTTCCTACAGTCATCCATAGATCAGAGTAATTGTTCACTTTGTTTAAAACCCTTCTCCCATGCCAAAAGGAGAAGTGATGACATTGTTGGCAGCATTTAATACAATGATGTTTTCATTCAATTAATGCATTGTTAAACATTTGTTTTTCCATTTGTTTTCACTTTTTACTTTTTGCATGAAATCAGTGATCACAAAAAACCCTGAAAAACAAGAAAACAATCTTTTCATCTGCATAAATGATTGCCTTGTTTGATTTCAAAAAGCTTTTCATTATCCAAAATCATTATCCAGGGATTTCTAAACCCATTGAACATAATGATCCAACGCCATCTCCCAATTTTGAATTCCTTGTATTCGAAGCAGAGGAAGATGATGTTGAAGAGATTCCTGATGAAATTTCTCGTCGCCTTGAGCACAAAGAGGATATCATTCAGCTGTATCTTGAGAATCAGCAAAACAGTCAAACTGGGGCATTGCAAATGCAATAAAAAAAAAGAGGGGGTGAAAAAATGAAAAAATCAAAAATCAGGAAAAAAATTTCAAAATTTTTTCAAAAGAAAAAAGAAAAATTATACCCTCAAGTCCCTAGTTGACTGATGCTGAATGGATTCAGAGTCGTTATGACCAACTGAATTTGATTGAAGAGAAGCGATTGACTGCCATGTGTCATGGTCAGTTATATCAGCAGAGAATGAAGAAAGCATTCGATAAGAAGGTCAAGCCTCGTGTGTTCCGAGAAGGTGACCTCGTGCTCAAGAAAGTCTTGTCTTTCGCGCCCGATTCCAGGGGCAAGTGGACTCCAAACTATGAGGGTACATATGTTGTTAAGAGAGCCTTTTCAGGCGGTGCTTTGATGCTTACAACAATGGATGGGGAGGATTTCACTCGTCCTGTGAATTCAGATGCAGTCAAGAAATACTTTGCCTAAAAAAAAGAGTATATGCAAATGAAAAACAGAATAGCTCGCTAAGTTGAAAACCCGAAAGGGCGGCTTAGGCAAGAATGAGCGTCTCGGTGGAGAACCCGCAAGGGTAATCCAGGCAAAAGTTAGAGACTTGAAAAAAAAGAGTATATTTGCATCCCGCTAGATTGAGTACCTCACCCTGGGGCAATCTAGGCAAAAATTAGAGGTTTGGCAAGTAACTGCATCCTGACAAGACTTTCTGTTCCGCAGCTGTCTGTTCATCAAAGATTCTCGATTCGTCGTCAACTGAAGCTTCGAATACATCGAGATTCAAATTGGTAGAGAAAAGATCATTATGTTCAATGTAGCCCTCTTCCAATATATATCACTGATTTCAAATTTGTACAGATCTATGGAGTCTTGCCATTTGCAGGCTACCATTCCATCAAATAAATTTGAGCTTTTTATCCAATTATTTGCACTCTTATTTGTTTCAATTCAACAAATGTTTTGCATGTTTTAATTGATAAAATGTCATTGTTTTAAACAAATAAATTTTTCAAAAATTGTTGTTTTAAACAAAGTGAACATTCACAATGACAAAAGGATACTTAAGAGTTTCTCAGTGCTCTCCCGAGGGTGGCATGATTTCCAACAGGTAAGACATTTGTTCATATTCCTGGCATTGGTTGTAGCCTCTTTATCCTGCTTTATTGTTGGGGTTGTTCCCCAAGCAGGGCTTTTGTTAGGGTTGTTCCCTAAGCAGAGTGTTGTTGAAGACTTCAGTTTCTTCTCCAGCAGTATTCTCTCCCAGCATGGGGGTTCTCCGTTTGGAAGTTTCGGTAGTGGGTGGTTTGAGACCCCGGTACCCTATCACTCTCCCCAGTGCAGTCGCCAGCGGAGTTGTGGTTTTTTTTCTCCTCAGCATGGATGCTTTTCCTTTGAAGATTCAATGGTTGGTGGATTGATATCCCGGTACTCTACCGCTTTCTCCAACATTGTTGCAAGCTGAGTTTGTTGCTTCTTTCCTCAGCACAGTCGCTAGTGGGATCTGTGATATATCCCCAGGGTAGAATGCTTGTGGAAAATTTCGTTTGTTCCGGCAGAACTCTCTTCCCCGGCCAAGTTGCCAGCGGAGTTGCTATATCTCTCCATCAGCGTTTCCCTTCAGCAGGGCAGTGATTGTGTTCCTCCTCAGCAGTTGTGGATTTTCTCCTCAGAAGAGTCAGCATTTGGTGGTTGATCCCCAGCTCTCTTCTGTATCCCTCAGTGGATTCTTCAACGGATTTCCCCAGTGGACCTGCCTGTAAATTTGTGGTTTGGTGGATAGTGTGTATGCAAAATCCCCAATGGAATGGGTATTCCTCGACTGAGTCAGGGTTGCATCTGTGATAATCCCCTCAGAATTTCCGCCTGTTGAAACCGCTGTTGTCCCCAGTAGGGTTGATTGGTAATCTATCATACATAGATTTGGTTGATCTCCTGTTGCTTTTAATCCCCAGTAGAGTGGCTTGTTGCAGAATCTACTTGTGTGATCTTTTCTTCCTCCTCAGTGGGTTGTTCCCCAATGGAATGGATATTTGTGTTCTCCCCAGGTAGAGTTGCTTGTGCAGCCAAATTCTACGTTGGATGAGTTGTTCTCCCTCAGTGGGTTGTTCCCCAGTGGAGTTGTGTAGAGTTGCTTTCATAGCAGTGAGCTCTTGTTCCCCTGCAGATGTTTCGGGATTTCTCCTGCTTCCCCAACAGATTTGCCTTTATGGCCGTCGTTGCCTGTTGTGACTTTCTGTGCCAGTTGGGTTGTTTGTTGATCCATTACTCAGAGATTTGGTGATATCTCTGATCTTTTGCCTTCCCGCAGATCTTTGCTTTTCAGCATGTGGATCTCCGGCAGATTGGCTTTCCAGTTGGTTTTCCCCTGGAAGTATAGTACCGGGCGTTTGATTCCTGGGCCTGTTGTGTTAGATATGTCTGTTTTGTCAGCATTCATCAAACATAAATCACGCATATTCATAAACATTCAGATATTCATATTGCATTTTTTTGCCATATATCTTTTGGTTGTTGTTCTCCTGCTATGGGTGTTATAGATCTCTTTATAGATCTCCTTAAGCAGATGTTGGGTGTTTAATCTCTCCATATAGAGTCAGCCCATAAGCAGAAAGTGTTTGTCTTTTCCTTCTGCAGTTCCCCACTGAGATACATCCTCGTGGATGACGGTTTCTTCCGTTTCCTCCCAACGAATATATTGGGATGGATTGTTCCTTTTGAGTTATATCCTCATAGGACGAATTTTGATTCAGTCTGTCTTTTTCGGATCAATCCCGAATTGGCGTTTTATCAACTGTTTCTTGTGCTTCCCTGTGGAATAAATGAATGAACTGCCCAGTAACCGGCAATAATTCTTTTATCCCCAGCGGAGTTTTGTGGGCCTTTACCCGGTAACCGGTAGTTGTAAGTCCTATGTTCTTGCTTTTTGGCGGAATGTGTGGTTATATACCTTTTATTCCTCAGCAAGAGTTATTCGGTTTTCTACCTAATTTTCGGTAGTCGTAAATCCTGATTTCCGTACTCTCCAGCAGAGTTTGTGGTTTGTTATAAACCCTATTTTTTGTTCCCGTGCGGATTTGTGATTCTTCCCACCCCCACGCGGAGTTGTTGGTTTTCTACCCAGTATTCGGTGGATGTAAACCCTAATTCTGTTTATCCCCACCAGAGTATGGCTACTACCCCGTATTCGGTAGTTTGTAAGTCCTATCTCTTTTCCCCTAGCAGAGGTGACCTTTGCGGTTCGATCTGGGTTGATGGTGGATTTTTTTTGGCTGTTGTGGTTTTATCCCCAATAGAGTTTGTGTCTCCCTGTGGAATAAGTTGAATAATTGCTCAATATTCAGCATTCATTCACCCTATCCCCAATTGAGTTGTGGTCTTCTACCCCGTATTCGGCAGTTGTAAATCCCATGTTGTGTTTTTCTCCCCCAGTGGAGTTTGTGCCTTGTGGTATGAGTGGATAATTGCCGGATGCTAGCAATTTTATCCCGGCTGAGTCTTTGGTTCCCTACCCAGTAGTCGGTAGTGGTATACCTCTTGTTTCCTCAGCCAGATTTTTGGTATTCTACCCCGTATTCGGTAGTTGTAAACCCTAATTTCTCTCCTTTTGTGGAGTTAACCCTGTTGTTCATCCTAACCGATGATGGTTACTCTTTGTGGTTATCTTCATTCTATATTTGATGTTGATATTCCTCTCTTTGCTTGTGGATAATTGCCGTATGCTCGCAATTGTATCCCCAGCAGGTTGTCTTCTGGATCATTGCCGTATGCTTGCAATGTTATTCCCTTTGAAGTCGCCAGTGGGTTCTTTCACCGTTTGCTAGTGATTTGTTCCCCGGATCATTGATTGTTCATCAATGTATTCCCTGCTAGTCCTTGTGGGTAATTGTGGGATGCTTGCAATTCATCCCCAGTGAGTCTTCTTTCATTTTACCGTTTGCTTGGTAATGATGGTCGCTCCCTTTGATTGGTCATCATTATATACCTAGTTTTAGGGGTGTTCGCGGTGCGATTTGGGCGGTTTTGACGATAAAAATCATCCGAACCGCAAGAGAAAAAAGTATGCGGTTCGGTTTGGTTCGGTTGGCTTTTAGAAATAAAACCAAACCAAACCAAACCAAACCAATGCGGTTTGGATTGGTTCGGTTGGTTCGATTTTTTACAATATTTTTATTGAGCCATACATACACCTATAGAGAACAACATAACTTTGTATTTAGTCATTCATACATTACTAAATAACATCAAAACTTATCATATTTAGACAAAAACTTCGCATTCAATATACACAAAATTAGATTAGAAAAAAATGAAATAAAAACATATATATATAATAGTAGAATAAAATAATATCAAATACATTATAATAAAACATAAAAAACATATGAGAGGAGACATTAGAGAAGATGAAAAAAAGAACATAAGAGATGCGAGATTGAGAAGAAATGTGCGATAAAAATGTAATTGGAAGAGAAAATAGTAACATAAAAGATAAAAAAGAAAGAACATAAGAGAGGAAATATTATAGTAGAAAAGGCGAAATATACACAGTAAAGAAGATAAGAAGAACGTGCGATACTACTAGGAGAGATTTAAGAAGGTTGAAATTGAAACCCTAAGTGTGAATAAGAGAAAATCGTTTTTAATTGTAAGGTTAAGGAATACTAAGTTTGAGTTTTGGATTGGATGAGGGATAATTGAAGTTTGAGTTGTAACATAATGCGGTTTGGTTTGGTTTAGTTCGGTTTGAAAAATACAAACCGCAAACCAAACCAAACCGTGCGGTTTTGTTAGAGAATGACCCAAACGCATCCGAACCAAATGCGGTTTTTTGCGGTTTTGGTTTGGTTTGGTTTGGTTTGCGGTTTTTTATTGGGTTGGTTTGGTTTTGAACACTCCTACCTAGTTTGGTATCCCGATGCCTTTCTTTTCGGTCGATTTATCCTTTATTAACCCAGTAACCGGTTGTGGATAATCTTCCATGCGAGTATGTTATCCACGTTCTGACGGTAATGGATAATATATCTCATGCATTCTTCAGTCGAAACCTTTTATGTTTCCCCAGTCGAGTAAGATTCATTATTTCCTTTTGCGGAATCGAATATTTCTTTGTTTCGGATAATTGCCGGATGCTTGCAATTTATCCCTTTGAGTTGTCTTTCGTTTACCCGAATGCTTGGTATCAATTGTCTCTCTTTTTGGTTAGTCACCTATTATATGCCCTAACCGGTATCTCTGGTGCCTCTTCCTTTTCGAGTATATTATTCACGGTCTGCCGGTAATGAATAATATGTCTCATGCGCTCTTTGGTTGGAATCCTTTGTTGATTATCCCCAGTAGAGTAAGATCCGTATTCTTTGTAGAATCGAATATCCATCCTTTAACCAGTTTGTGTTTTGGATGATGAGTGTTTTGGCATATATACCAATCCACGTTTTCGGTAGATCACCTATTATATACCCAGTAACCGGTATCCCTGGTGTTTCTTACCATGCGAGCATATTATCTATGTTCTGACGGTAATAGATAATATATCTCATGCGAGTATCCTATCCACGTTCTGACGGTAATGGATATTATATCTCATGCACTTTTTGGGTTTGTGTCCCCAGTTGAGTAAGATTCGTTTTCCCGTTGTGGATTCGAATGTCCATCCTGTAAGGTGATTTGCTTTTTCAAGCCCTCCTTTTGGATGATGAGTGTTTGGCATATAAAACCAATTCACGCTTCGATCGGTCACCTATTATATACCTCGGTATCCCTGGTGTTCCTTCCTTTCTGCTCCCTATTATGACCTTGGTCCCCTGTGGAGTCAGATTTTCCTGAGTTGATGTACCTTTTTCAGGTCTTTCTCAGATGTTTGGTTGATTGATATCTCTCACCCTTATACCGGTCTTAGATATTCATTCTTCCTGAGCTTGTTACCTTTATATCCGGTAACACCTCATTTCCCTGTTGCTTTTCCCCGTGAGAGTCTCTTTGTTAGACACTTCTCCAGTGGAATTTTCTGTGGTGATTTTTACCCCCTTGCTGTATTGGCGTTTTCCCCAATATGTGCAAATTTTTCCCCGGCAGCGAGGTTCTTTGTGAATCTTTCCTGGTCCGAGTCCGGATTTTTATCCGAAGTATCCTTTGTGGATAGTTTGAGTCAGCTTGTGTCTCTCCAATGGATGTGTCTTCCTTTGGAAATCCTCTGATCCCCATTGTGAGTCCTTTACTTCCCCAGTAAAGTTTCCAGGCTGTTTTCTGTTTCCCCAATTCAAAGTCGTGTCCTGCTCACGCATTCTTTTCTTTTTATCCCCAATAAGAGTCCTATTAAGTTCCTGGTGAATGTATTACTCCGATGGATCGTCTTTTCTTCTGTGTGAACCATATCCCCACAGAGTTTGTGCCTTTTACATGCATACATCTGCATCATGAGGTCTCTTAGGGACCAAAATTTGTCTCGTTACTGTTATTTAAGCCCATTCTACCGCGTCGAGATGAAGATTTCTAAACTTCACTCCTCCGGCTAGAATGACCTTAAATAGGGGCATCTGTAAGACCCCAATTTTGTCCCTAAGATCCCTCATGGCATCATATCATATCATATCATTGCCTCAAGGATCATTGTGCACCTTGCTTCCCCTGCTTGTGGGTGGGTTATCTTTTGAGAGTGGTTCTTGATCACCAAGCATGTTTAGCATTTGTATATCATTGCTTTTCATTTGTTTACTAACCAAAAGTACAAAAATATTGTCATCTAACCTTGTTACTTGCAGATGAAGCAAAACTAGGTCAAGCTAGTCAAAGGCATTCCTTGAGCCATAGATGGTGGCCATTCTGAAGAATTTGGGCACCATGATCATTCATCAAGAGTTCATATGAGTTGTGACATCATTTTGAATCAAGATCTCAAGTGGTAGAGGTTTGAAATTCATCAAAGCATTGTTCAGTCAACCAAAACCCTAGCAAAGTCAACTGTGGTCAACTGTGCCTTTAATCAGGGATTTGATGGTGGGAAATGGTTGGAGAGGTCTCATTCATGTCCATACAAGCCTCATATAACATGTCAAACATCCACATTGAAGGATTTGAGGTCAGACAAAAAGTTTCCAAAAATAGTAGGTGACCTGTAATTTCAAACTGCCAAAAATGGAAAGGTCTTCTCCTCAAATTTACATCATCAAGCAAGCTTCAAATCAAATTTTTCCCAACATAAAAGTTGAATATCTTGCTCTCACCTTTCCAAAATGTCCAAGAACATCCATTTCTCATGTGTGGTTGGCAAGTTATGATCAAATCATTGGCAAGAAATTTTGAACTTCAAAGTGGGATAACTTTTGAACCAAAAGGCCAATTCATGTGATTCTTTTTTGAGAAAATTTCTTTTGATCCCCTCTATTCAAATCATTCATCACATTTCATCAAAAATCATCACATAAAAAGTGCATTTTTCAAGTGAATCAATTTGAATTTTGGTGGGAAAAAAGGTCATTTTGAAAAGTATGCACAATTTTCATGCCAAACCAATTGCCATTGCCTCAAAATAGAATTTGTGACTTGCTGCAAGTGAAATTTTACTGTTCCATTGGTTGCATATGCATAAGGGCATTTTTGCCAAATTCCATTAACATGCTTATTTCACTTAATCCATTTTCATTTTGCTAATCATGTTTAACTAGTGTGATTAACAGGAACTATAAAGCCCTAATTGTAACAGAATTCTGGATCAACACTTCACAATCTCAGATCCAAACTCAAAATCTCTCAAATTCTCTCAAATTTGCTCAAACTTTTTTTCAACTTTTCCATCGAAATTCTTGATTCTTTTTGCTTGTTCTTGTGCTAATCATCATCTACAGGAAGGATTGAAGATCTGTTGAAGCAAAGATTGGAGAATTCTTGAAGATTTGCAGCTGTTGAAACTTGAGCATTCACATGGCATTTGGAGTTTTCTTCGAATCTGAGCATTGTTAAGCTAAAGCACATCATTCATTCATCTTCCTCTTCATCATTGAGCATCTGTTTTGACAATTGGAGCCTTGAAACACACGAATCAGCTGCTGCATCATCATTAAGGTTGGAATTCGACCACTCCATTTCTTGCAATTATCATATGGCTTTTGTAGATCTTAGCATGTAGAGTATTCTGCAACTTGAATCGTGCAATTTCACTAAGTTTTGAGCAAGATATCTGGATTTGAATGTTGATTGTTAAAACTTATTTTGATCGATCCTTTTGCTATGGTTAGAATTATGACAAATTATGGTTAGATTAGTGATCTATGATGAAAGACGAGTTGAATGATATATTGCTTGTTAGTTTCTGTGATTTTTTGTTCTTGATGATGATGAATGCTGAAGAACACGATGAGTTCTTTATATTTTCATTTCCAGATCGCGTTTCAATCCGCCTGGCCTTGGTTCTGCATGTGTTTTGCTGTTTGTGTGCATGTAGTGGTCCATTTGTCATGCGCTGATTGGGGCTGCGTTTCCTTTAATGAAACGCAGCGTTTCATACATGCGCCAATATTCAAAAGTTCGGCATATTTACAAAAATGCCATGCGCTTCATTTAAATCATTTTCCAACTCAAATTTTTATTTCATTTCATCATGCATCTTCAAAAAATCATAAGTGATTCATCTTTAATCCAAATTAAGTGGGAATTTTTGCATTGATCTCCATTTTCCCTCTAGTTTTTTATGAGCATGATAGCAAAAGTTGTGCACGGCCTGTTTTTATTTTTGTCTAATGGTTTTGTTCATGTATGCTATTTGCCTATGCTTTACCATTTTGATTGTGAAATAATGATGGTTGATCCTATGGAGCTGAAATTTTATATGCATGATCTAGACTCACTCCTGAACATTTTGGTATATGGTTTGTGATTTTTGCATGCCTGGATTGTGAGATATGACCTGATCTTTGGAGGTGTAACAATGTATGTCACACCATTTCTTGTTCATGTTCTTGATTTTATTTTCCATGCTTATTGAACTTGAATTGATCTGGATTTTTGCATGTTGACACTTATGGATGTTAAGTTTGCTTATGATTTTTCCTGGAATTTTTGAATGCATTTTCAATTTGTTTGAGAATTTTCTCCCCTGTTTGACCAATTGTGGACCTTTTGTGAGTCATGATATCATATGATTTGTGAAATCCTTGGTGTTTATTGGATGAACTTGAAATTTGGCATGTGTATTATAGACATCTTGAAGGTTTCCGTGGCTTTGATTGCACTCATTTATCATGTTTGGTTCCTGTTTTATGCTTGCATGAAATTGATGTACCATTTATGGTCTTGTATGAGCTTGTTTGAACATGCTTTGACTTAGGGATTTTAATTGACTTACTTCCACTTATCCAATTGCCATGATTTTTTGTGTGTTGCTCATTTGATGTGTTCTGTTTAGGCATGAGTTTTCCTGGAATTTATTGAGCCATTTTGGTATTGATATGTTTGTGTTCATTCTGTTTACATCTTTGAGTTCTCAACTTGCCTAGTTTGACATGATTGGCTTATGAAATGGATTTGGTGCATAGTTTTGATATGGGACCAATTGGACTTTGTTCTTATTTGATTAATCTTGATTTTGATCAATTTTCATGTTCTGTTTTGGTCTATTTCTCCTCCTTTGACCCTAGGCTTTGGCCTAAGGGTTTACTTCTCACATTTGAGTTTGAGTTTCAGGTTGAAGAAGCAATTGCTTTAAGGAGATTAATTCAAGTTGATTGAGTTTGGTTTGTTTGATTGTTATGGATTAACTTGGTTTGTTTTGTAGGATGCTAGCTCACTTGATTTGAGTTGGTGCTTTGCACATGTGATTGATTGTGTTGACTGTTGGTCCTTATCTTGTCTGTTTTGACTTTGTGATTGGTGTACTGATTATATTTGACTGATTTCAGGTACATTAGTTGCTACAGTTCCTTTGTGAACTTGCTATTGCTTTGCTTGATATCTTAAGCATTGAGGTAGAATCTCTTGTCTCCATGTAGTCTGGAAGACCTGGCCTGTTACTTGGCCAGGCACCTGTCTGAAGTCCTCCTTAAGAGGCAATGTTTGTGAATGTTTATTTTTGTCCCCAAGCAAGTAAAGTCCTTTTGATAAGGCAATTGGTAGACAAAAGAGATGTATAGTCCATCTCCTACTATTCTGTGTGTCACTCACCTTGCTCACACCACATGTGTTAATGCATAGTGAGTAAAAGCCCAAGATCTATCGAGTCATTAACTTGTGGAGAGAGTTCCCACTTTCTGAACTCCCACACCTTCTGATATTCAATGCTCTCCCTGACCAGGGATAAGAGCAATGAGGCACACCCCTCGTATCCTTTCATCTGCTTCATCTTGGCTCTCAATGTCAAGGTTAAGAGCACCACTTACCCTATTCCAGTTGACTTTAAAAGTCTAACCCTTTGCTTGAGCCAAAACTGCTTGTATATAGAGTGTGCTAAATGACTTTGTTTGATTGATTGCTTCATCTGTACATGTTTGATTGCATACCTTTGTGCACTTATCATCATTAATTGTTCATTATTGCATGATCATTATTTCATATCTTTGTGATTTGTTTGAGTTTGCCCATTAAGGAATCGGCTATAAGTCCATTCTTTGGCTTCTGTTCCTATGATTTGGAAGGGATTGAGTGTAAGACCATTTCATTGGTCACTCATGTTCTCTTTTGCTTAATGCTTGTGTCTGATTGTTGTATGTGAGGATGCAATTGTAAGACCATGTTGTTGGCATTTGTACTCCTATGATCCTCTGTTGGAGATTAGAGTAAGCCCAGATAAATTGGCATCTGACATCCATCTTGTTGTTTGTTTGCTTTGTGAGGATACAATTGTAAGACCATGTTGTTGGCATTTGTACTCCTATGATCATCCTTTGGAGGTTGGTATAAGTCCAGATAGATTGGCATCTGACATCCATGTCGCTTTTGTTGTGAGATTGGAGTAAGACCATTTATTGGCTTCCGGTATCATTGTTTTGTTTTAGGAGATTGGTGTAAATCCATTTATTGGTATCCGGTATCCGCTTTTGTTTGTAAGATTGGAGTAAGTCCATTTATTGGCATCCGGTATCACCTTGCTTTTATTTGCTTACTTGCTTTGTTGCTTCATTCCAAAGGACACACTTGAATCATCTTCTATATGATCTCAAGAGGTGAACCTTTCTGAGAAGTTTTACACTCCTTTATCCATACCCTCTTTGTCCTAAACCTTTTCACACTTTGCTTTCAAACTTTGACTTGTTGTGCAAACATTCTGACATCTCTTTTCAAATTAGAAACCTGGACCCTAAGTCCTTGACTTTTCAAACTCCATTTCATAACACTTCTTTGAATCAATCCTAATCATACCTTGACCATATTTTGTGAATACTCATAATCACTTAACTTCACACATTCAATTGTTTTGTGGCTTTGTCCATTTGTTAATATGTTTTCATACATTAGCCATAGGTTTCAATTACCATAGTGGTTGATGTAAATCTTACCTTGTCCTTAGTGAGTTGATTGTAAGTCTTCCATACTTATTATAGGGTTAACCCCTCACTAGTATGTTGAAGCCGTCCTCGCATGGTGGATTGTTGATTCAGGTTGAGTTTTCTCCCATTGGTAATGAAAAGCCTTAGAGCTTGTGTTTTAAAATGAACTCACAAATTTTTGGAAATCTTTTAGCCGAACTACGGCGTTTTGATCCTTACCTTTGATGGAAGGTACGTAGGCAACGGGTTCATCCGTTCAAACACAAAAACAATAAACTTGTACATTCTTTTCTCATCATCCCATTCATGTTTGCACAATATGTCATAAACAAATAAACATTTTTATACAACAAGTGTGAAAAGGGCTCCCTAGGACGTTTTGGGTGCCTAACACCTTCCCATTGCGTAATTTACCCCTTACCCAGACTCTCTGATCTTTTCATTAGTTTTCTACGTGTAAAACTTCTTAGGCTTTTGTTCGCTTTTTAGCCAGTCCTTTGGATAAATAAAAGTGCGGTGGCGACTCGATTTCTTTGTATGCTTTGCTTATGGTTTAATCAATAAATCATATAGTGACGAATACACCGCTACAGTATCTCTCTCTCAAATTGAATCTCGGCAGTACATTCCCTGGTTGATCTCGATAGAAGATTTCCCAGTTAAACTTTAATAGAAGGTACATTTCCTCAAGCATAATCTCGGTAGTAGATTTCTTAGTTGATCTCGGTAAAAGATTTCTCAGTAGACCTCGATAGTAGGTATTTTCTCAACAAAACCTCGACAGTAGGTATCTCCTAGTGAGTCTCTCCAGTATACTCCCTAGTGAGTTTCTTATACAAGCGGTTGGAGTAGTTGGCCATTTCTCTCCCCAGTGATTTCACCCCTGCATTACCATTCACTAATAAAGGCATCTCACCAAGCCTCGGTTCATGTCATTTCATGAATGTCAGCATTTGCATATCATGATCATTTGTATATCATGCAAATAAGAAAATTCAAATCATTGCATAACTGAAGAGTACTTCATGTTCATTTTGCATTGACCCGGGTCTTGTTGATTGTTATCCATCGACCCCTAAGTCGTTCGTTACTGGCACCTTTCCAAATCCAGTTGTCGCTAGCACCCCGTGATAAGTCCAATCATCATTGGAAATTTCAAAGTCCGACCTTTGTCTGACATATTCAAAGTTTGTGTTTTGTTTGTCTTAATGTTTCCTAGAAAGTTATCGGCTTGACTCTTTCATTGAAAGAAACTCCCTAGAATATTGGATGGTTTTCTTGTAAGAAAACTCCAACTTACTTTTGTGTGGATGATATTCTCGTAAGAAGACTCCTGATCCTGTTGTTTGGATGATTTTCTCGTAAGAAAACTCCAATATATTTTGTGCAAATGATTTTCTCGTAAGAAGACTCCCAATTGTTGTCTTGGTTAAATTCTTTCTTAAGAATCTCCAAAGATTCGTGCGGATGATCTTTTCATAAGAAGACTTCTGATTATTTCTGTCTTGGATAATTTCCCTATTTGGAATCTCCAAAATATTTAATTGGATAATTTCTTGTGAGGAATCTCTAGAAATTTCAGATACATTCTAAAGTGTTGTTAGGTCATGTCTGAACCTGTTGATAAAGCCCATTTGTAATTCCTCAGTGTCTTCTCAAGCAGGATTGTTATCCCTAGTGAGTTTTCATCCTTATTTTTGTTTCCTGTGGGCCACTGTTACAACATGTCTCCATCATTCCCCACATGCTCATTTTTCATTCTACATTCATCATAAAACATCATGTTAGATTTCATCGCATGTCACATATCCCCAGCAAAACGAAAATGAAAAAAGAGTTCTTCCTGCATGCATATCATACCATATCATGCCATATGCATCCAAGACCAAAATTTGAGCCTTTTAGTATTTAACTATCTCCCACTACGATCATATGAAGAGTGTCTTTCATGTTCAAGACATTTAAATATGGGCAGCTGTCATACCCCAATTTTGTCTGGGCATTTTAAATTCATCTTATACATGTTTATTTGTCAAGTTTTTCATTTTTATCCATATACATTTTTTATCATCAAATAAAGTCATCATAACCATGCATATATGCATTATAGTAATGAAATTAACATAAAATCAACATTTTACATGTTGAAGAAATTGACTAAATTTGCATTTTTTAATATGCATTTAAAAAAAAGGATAAAATCATGATCATTTGATTTATCATCAAAATATTCATTTAAATTTTATTAATCATTTTCATGCATCATAAAACAAAAATCAATGCTTCTAGAAGATCTAAAACATCTCGCATTTATTACATCCTTATTTTATGCATATATTACATCATTATTCACTACTAGCGTCCAGACGGGCACTTATGTGTCTGTCTATCCATTTTTTTAATGCACATCAATAAAAATATAAGCGATATTTTTTATTTAAATATAATTTTTTTAAAATCCAACATGTGTAAGTTTATAGTAGAAAGTTATGTGGTAGTTAATAAGAATGGTTGAAAGTTATTAAGTAAATTACAAAATAAAGTAAGGGTAAAAATGGTAGAAAAATAAGTTACATCAATACAAATATTCCATTTATATATTGTTATAGATTTAATTAAATAAGCTTCTAGAAGACACTCACACTATTTGCATAATTTCTAAATCACCCCTTAACCTAATTCTAGAGCCTATAAATAAACTCCATTTCATTCACAAATGAGATCACCAATCATTCACAAAAACTAAGCCAAAATTTTCTTCATTTTTCTTCTAGTCATTTTTTTCTTTCTTTATTGAATTTTATTTTAGGTAAGATCATATGTTTGCCATTTATTTAATTCTATTGCACTTTTATTCTTTATTTATTTATTTAGTACCTTAATCATCACCATTTTGCATGGAAACTCAATTGATTTTAACTTAAGGGTTGAAAAGTGTTTTTGAACCTCCATAAGCAAAAGTGATTTATTGTTGTTTAATTTTTATTTATTTAAATTTCTTTGCATTATTATTCTTGCTACACTTAATTAGTATCTTAAGCATCATCATTTGCATAAAAACTCCATTGATTCAAAATCAAGAGTTTAAAATGTTCTTGAACCTCCATGCGCAAAAGTGATTCAATATGATTTAATTTTTGTTACACTTAATTAGTATATTAATCACCAATATTTTGTATGTGTTGAGAATATATCAAGTGTGAGTAGTGTGGATAATAGTCTCACATTGGTTGGTATTGTGGAGACTTGAACATTTATAAGTGAGAGAACCCACTCACCTATCACCTTAAGGTTTTAGATGAATATGTGATGCGTCTCTCACAAAGAGGTTGCTCTAGAAAAGAAGTCTCACAATGTTCAGTGCTCCCTAGTGAAAAAAATCCTCCAACAAATGGTATCGGAGTCTGGTTCGAGAAAAGGGACTGACTTACTTGTATCGTAAGTCAACGGTGCCAGTGTGGTGAATAAGAAGCGTTTCGTTGAAGAGTATCAACGACACCAGTGTGGTGAATAAGAAACGTTCCGCGCAGTACAAGAATTTATGGAAGTAAGAAGAGCTTTCACTTTAAGGGGAGCATTGTGGACTCACACTTGAGGGGGAGTGTTGAGAATGCATCATGTAACACCCCGATAAAATATGATAATTATTTAAATTAAGTTAATAGTATATTTATTAATTTAATTAAATAATTGGATTATTATTGGAATATTATTGGAATTATTATTATAATTGGAATAATAAGTTGGAATATATATAAAGAGAGTTCCATTTGGTAAAGAAAGTTTTTTTCACGTGAAAAGGGAAAGCGACAGAAAAGTGAGAAAAGGGCAAAGAGGAAGAGCAGGAGAAGAGGGTTGAAGAAGGAAGAGCTTGAATCTAAAGGATTGCCGGATTAACTCAGGTAAGGGGGGTTTATCGTCGTTTAATGGGTATTATGGGTTAGCATGTAATGGGTAGTGATAAACCGTTGAATTAACCCTAATTGGGATTTGGAATGTTGAGAAATTGTGATGAATAGGTTGTGTGAAAACTGTAATTGAATCGATAATGGTGTGTGTCGTAAATTGCTGGACGTGTAGCTTTTTACGGAATTGGAATCGGAGGTCCGGAAGTCCTTCAACGGCGGAAAATGCGGAGAATTCTGCATTCTGCCTTGTGTTAGCGCAGGAACAGCTTTCTGTCTTGCGTTAACCGGTTAACCCAGGGTGTTAACCGGTTAACACTGTTATGTATTCTGAATAATTGTTGTTTTGTCTGCGTTAACCGGTTAACCCAGGGCGTTAATCGGTTAACACTGTTAAGTTTTGGGCAGGAAGCGTGTTTGTGCTGCGTTAACCGGTTAACCCAGGGCGTTAACCGGTTAACACTGTTGCAGAGTGGAAAAATTGTTAATTAAAATGTTGTGTGCCTAATTGATGGTTGCCTATATCGGTGTGTGATATAGTAGGGATTATTTCCCGCTGTTTTGAGCAGTATAGGTATTAGTAGAGTGCGCTAATACTGTGTTTAATTATTTGACATGATATGATGTGTTGATACATGTGTTGATACTGTATGATGGTATGCATAACGTTGTGAATGTGTATGTTATGCATGTGTTGTGAATGGACTGTTTTATGGCTTAGAGAGTGAGCATCGATCCATTGTGGATTATTGTTGTGATGTTGCATTGCTAGGTGATTAGCGTGCATAATGTGGCCTTTATGGTGGTAGCTAATTCCCATGGTGAAGAATTAGTGATGTTAGTCATTTGGACTGTTTTGATGTTTGCATGCTAGGTGAATTAGCGTGCATAGCATGGCCCTTGGGGTGGTAGCTAATTCCCATGGTGAGGAATTAGTGATGTGAGTCACTAGGTCTCAAATGAGTGGGACTGGTGAGCTTGGTAGCCGTACCTGGATTTGGTCGGTGAAGTCGAACTATATGTTCACAAATAGTCGGTACCGCATGCATGGAGTCTCATTGCATAATATATGTGTAGTGTATAATATGAATGGATGTATTCCAATGTTATACGTGTGTTGTGTTGGCATTGAGCATGAGTATGAATTGTGTTGATATTGAGTATGATATTTGAGTTGATGTGCCGTTACTGAATGTGTGATACGATTAGGGTGATTAATGTGTTAAATTACTTAACATGACATTATATTCTATAATGCTTATTATATCGATTGAGGAACTCACCCTTACAACTATTTTTCAGGTAACGAGCAGTGATTGAGTAGAAGCTAATGCTTGGAGTCTAGTGTAGTCTCCTTAGTGGGTCATGCTCTGATAGATGTAACATCGGGAGGGAACATTTTAATTGTGTTGTTGATGTTTGCTGAACCAGTTTACATGTAGTATGTTACATGTTTTGAATGATCGATTTGATCTCTATCCGCTTCGTATTGTGCAATACTTTATGTTTTGAGTTAAATAATGAGCATGACTAAATAGTATGACGAATGGTGCAAAATAAATGTGTGACACCCTTAATTGCATGATTACTCTGATTTATATGTTGTTATTTTAATTAAATATTTGGGGTATTTTAGAAGGGTGTTACATTAGTGGTATCAGTGCATAGTCGGTCGAGTCGAGTCGTAATTATTCTGTTTTCCCTGTACGGGATAGGTGTTGTGTAACCCTATCAGTACTTATTGTTTTAGATTGTTGGGTTTTCAGAATAGAGATGGCTGGAAGAGGTAGAGACGATGCTGCGATTGTTGAGGCTCTGGGTATGCTAGCTGGAGTACTTGGAGGGAATCCGAATATTGTGGGAATGGGAGCTGCTCGTCAACTGAGTGAGTTCCAGAAGAACAATCCTCCAATGTTCAAGGGAGCATACGATCCAGATGGTGCTCAGAAGTGGTTGAAGGAGATCGAGAGAATTTTCAGAGTGACTGAGTGTGCCGATAACCAGAAGGTCAGGTTCGGTACGCATATGCTGTCAGAAGAGGCTGATGATTGGTGGGTTGCTACCCGCACTGAGTTGGAAACCGCTGGGAATGCTGAGATCACTTGGGCTGTATTCAGAGAGAGATTCCTGAGGAAGTACTTTCCAGAGGATGTCAGAGGAAAGAAAGAGATAGAGTTCTTAGAATTGAAGCAGGGTAACAGGTCTGTTACCGAGTATGCTGCTAAGTTCACAGAGCTGTCAAAGTATTACACTCCCTATAATGAGGCTGCTGGAGAATTTTCAAAATGTGTGAAGTTTGAGAACGGGTTGCGTCCCGAGATCAAGCAGGCTATTGGATATCAGCGGATTAGAGTGTTTTCTGACTTGGTTGACTGTTGCAGGATTTTTGAACAAGATACCAAGGCCAGAGCGGAGAGCTATCAGCAAAGGGTTGATAGGAAAGGCAAGAATCAGAATGATCGTGGGAAACCGTATGCAGCTGGCAAAGGTTTCCAGAGACAGAGTGGGATGAAGAGGCCTAGTGGGGGAGACTCTAGTGCTCCTGCTAAGTGTTACAGATGTGGTCAGGCGGGACATCATTTCCACGAGTGTACCAGTGCGGAGAAGAAGTGTTTCAAGTGTGGAAAAGGTGGTCATTTGGCTGCAGAGTGCCGGTTGAAGACTCTGACTTGCTTCAACTGTGGAGAGGTGGGTCATATCAGTCCACAGTGTCCTAAGCCGAAGAGAGAGAACCAGTCGGGAGGCAAGGTCTTTGCTTTATCGGGTTCTGAGACTTTTGCAGACGATCGTTTGATCCGAGGTACGTGTTATATTAATGGCTTTCCTCTTGTAGCTATTATTGACACCGGTGCTACTCATTCCTTTATATCTTTGGACTGTGCTGTGAAACTTAAGTTAGAGATATCTGAGATGCATGGAAGTATGGTGATTGATACTCCTGCGAAGGGTTCAGTGACTACTACTTCAGTTTGTTTGAATTGTCCTTTGAGTATTTTTGGTAGAGACTTTGGGATGGACCTTGTGTGTCTTCCACTAGTGCAGATTGACGTTATCTTGGGTATGAATTGGTTGGTGTCTAACCGGGTTTCTATCAACTGTTTTGATAAGACTGTGATCTTTCCTGAGATTGAGGAAGGAGAGAGTTTGGTTCTATCAGCGAGGCAGGTGAATGAGGAAGTAGCCGATGGGGCAGAGTTGTTTATGCTGTTAGCGACTATGGAGGCTAAAGATAAACT
This sequence comes from Lathyrus oleraceus, assembly GCF_024323335.1. NCBI lineage: Eukaryota > Viridiplantae > Streptophyta > Magnoliopsida > Fabales > Fabaceae > Lathyrus > Lathyrus oleraceus. The sequence goes on from NC_066583.1 coordinate 36,306,120, forward strand.
GGTGATTTGCGATCTAGCAGTGGTGTGCGATTTTCCTGATGTGTTTCCAGAAGAAGTGAATGAATTACCGCCAGAGCGCGAAGTTGAGTTCTCGATTGATTTGGTACCTGGTACTAGACCGATATCGATGGCTCCGTACCGTATGTCTGCTGTTGAGTTAACTGAATTGAAGAGTCAGTTGGAAGATCTGTTGGATAAGAAATTTATTCGTCCGAGTGTGTCACCGTGGGGTGCACCAGTGTTGTTGGTTAAGAAGAAAGAAGGTACTATGAGGTTGTGTGTGGACTACAGGCAACTGAATAAAGTGACGATCAAGAATCGGTATCCTTTGCCGAGGATTGATGATTTGATGGATCAATTGGTTGGTGCGAGTGTGTTCAGCAAGATAGATTTGAGATCTGGGTATCATCAGATACGTGTGAAAACTGAGGATATCCAGAAGACTGCTTTCAGAACAAGGTATGGACATTATGAGTATTCTGTAATGCCTTTTGGTGTGACTAATGTGCCTGGAGTGTTTATGGAGTATATGAATAGGATTTTCCATCCGTACCTAGATCAGTTTGTTGTGGTGTTTATTGACGATATTTTGGTGTATTCGAAATCTGAAGAAGAGCATGCTGAACATTTGAAAGTGGTTTTAGAAGTTCTCCGAGAAAAGAAGTTATTTGCTAAACTGTCTAAGTGTGAATTTTGGTTAGAAGAGGTTAGTTTTCTTGGTCATGTGATTTCAAGAGATGGTGTTGCTGTTGATCCTTCTAAGATAGAAGCGGTGTCTAAGTGGGAAGCTTCGAAGTCTGTTGCTGAGATTCGAAGTTTCCTTGGATTGGCTGGTTATTATAGGAAGTTCATTGAGGGATTTTCTAAGTTGGCGTTACCGTTGACGATGTTGACTAGAAAGGGGCAAGCGTTTGTTTGGGACTCAAAATGTGAAGAAGGTTTCCAAGAGTTAAAGAGAAGGTTAACTACTGCTCCTATTCTGATATTACCAAGTCCATCGGAACCATTTGAGGTTTACTGTGATGCTTCATTGTTGGGTTTGGGTGGTGTTTTGATGCAGAATAAGCAGGTTGTAGCTTATGCTTCGAGACAACTGAAGGTTCATGAGAGGAACTATCCGACACACGATTTAGAGTTGGCAGCTGTGGTATTTGTTCTGAAGTTATGGAGGCATTACTTGTACGGGTCAAGATTTGAGGTTTTCAGTGACCATAAAAGTTTAAAGTATTTGTTTGATCAGAAAGAGCTGAATATGAGACAGAGGAGATGGTTAGAGTTTCTGAAGGATTATGACTTTGGTTTGAATTACCATCCGGGTAAAGCAAACGTAGTGGCTGATGCATTGAGTAGGAAAGCATTGCATATGTCTATGTTAATGATTAAGGAGTTGGATTTAATTGAGCAGTTTAGAGACTTGAGTTTGGTGTGTGAGAGTACTCACAATAGTGTTAGATTGGGAATGTTGAAGTTAACGAGTGGTATTCTGGATGAGATTAGAGAGGGTCAGAAATCCGATGTGCTTTTGGTTGATAAGTTGACTCTAGTGAATCAAGGTCAAGGTGGTGAATTCAGAGTTGATGAGAATGGTGTTTTGAAATTTGGTAATCGGGTGTGTATTCCGGATGTTACCGAACTTAAGAAGAGTATTCTTGAGGAAGGACATCGTAGTGGCCTGAGTATTCATCCTGGAGCTACGAAGATGTATCATGATTTGAAAAAGTTATTTTGGTGGCCGAGAATGAAAAGAGAAATTGCGAGTTTTGTTTATTCTTGTTTGACTTGTCAGAAGTCGAAGATTGAGCATCAGAAGCCGTCTGGGCTAATGCAACCGTTGGCTATTCCAGAGTGGAAGTGGGATAGTATCAGTATGGATTTTGTTTCGGGTTTACCGAGGACAATTAAGAATTTTGAAGCTATTTGGGTGATTGTTGACAGATTGACAAAATCGGCTCATTTCATTCCGATTAGAATGGATTATCCGTTAGAGAGATTAGCTGAGTTGTATATTGAGAAAATTGTAAGTTTGCATGGTATTCCGTCGAGTATTGTTTCGGACAGAGATCCTAGATTCACATCGAAGTTCTGGGAAGGTTTGCAGAGGGCTTTGGGAACTAAGCTGAGATTGAGTTCTGCATATCATCCGCAGACTGATGGTCAGACTGAGAGGACGATTCAGTCACTGGAGGATCTTTTGAGGGCTTGTGTTTTGGAAAAGGGAGGTGCTTGGGATTGTTATTTACCTTTGATTGAGTTTACCTACAACAATAGTTTTCATTCGAGCATTGGTATGGCACCGTTTGAAGCTTTGTATGGTAGGAGATGTCGGACACCTTTATGTTGGTATGAGTCCGGTGAGAGTGCTGTGATTGGACCGAAGATTGTTCAACAAACTACGGAAAAAATTAAGATGATTCAGGAGAAGATGAGGATTGCTCAGAGTCGTCAGAAGAGTTATCACGACAAGAGGAGGAAGTCACTTGAGTTTCAAGAGGGAGATCATGTGTTTCTTCGTGTTACTCCGATAACTGGGGTTGGTCGAGCTTTGAAGTCGAAGAAGTTGACACCTCGATTTATTGGTCCTTATCAGATTTTGGAGAGGATATGGGAGGTAGCCTATCGTATCGCTTTACCGCCGTCACTTGCGAATTTGCATGAGGTTTTTCATGTGTCTCAGTTGAGGAGGTCCAAGTAGATGATGTACAGGTGAGAGATAACCTGACTGTTGAAACATCACCTATGAGGATAGAGGATCGAGAGTTGAAGCAGTTGCGGGGTAAAGAGATTGCTTTGGTAAAGGTAGCTTGGGGAGGACCAGCAGGTGGCAATGTGACTTGGGAACTTGAGAGTCAGATGAAGGAGTCTTATCCAGAGTTATTCGCTTGAGGTATGTTTTCGAGGACGAAAACTCTTTTAGTGGGGGAGAGTTGTAACACCCCGATAAAATATGATAATTATTTAAATTAAGTTAATAGTATATTTATTAATTTAATTAAATAATTGGATTATTATTGGAATATTATTGGAATTATTATTATAATTGGAATAATAAGTTGGAATATATATAAAGAGAGTTCCATTTGGTAAAGAAAGTTTTTTTCACGTGAAAAGGGAAAGCGACAGAAAAGTGAGAAAAGGGCAAAGAGGAAGAGCAGGAGAAGAGGGTTGAAGAAGGAAGAGCTTGAAGCTAAAGGATTGCCGGATTAACTCAGGTAAGGGGGGTTTATCGTCGTTTAATGGGTATTATGGGTTAGCATGTAATGGGTAGTGATAAACCGTTGAATTAACCCTAATTGGGATTTGGAATGCTGAGAAATTGTGATGAATAGGTTGTGTGAAAACTGTAATTGAATCGATAATGGTGTGTGTCGTAAATTGCTGGACGTGTAGCTTTTTACGGAATTGGAATCGGAGGTCCGGAAGTCCTTCAACGGCGGAAAATGCGGAGAATTCTGCATTCTGCCTTGTGTTAGCGCAGGAACAGCTTTCTGTCTTGCGTTAACCGGTTAACCCAGGGTGTTAACCGGTTAACACTGTTATGTATTCTGAATAATTGCTGTTTTGTCTGCGTTAACCGGTTAACCCAGGGCGTTAACCGGTTAACACTGTTAAGTTTTGGGCAGGAAGCGTGTTTGTGCTGCGTTAACCGGTTAACCCAGGGCGTTAACCGGTTAACACTGTTGCAGAGTGGAAAAATTGTTAATTAAAATGTTGTGTGCCTAATTGATGGTTGCCTATATCGGTGTGTGATATAGTAGGGATTATTTCCCGCTGTTTTGAGCAGTATAGGTATTAGTAGAGTGCGCTAATACTGTGTTTAATTATTTGACATGATATGATGTGTTGATACATGTGTTGATACTGTATGATGGTATGCATAACGTTGTGAATGTGTATGTTATGCATGTGTTGTGAATGGACTGTTTTATGGCTTAGAGAGTGAGCATCGATCCATTGTGGATTATTGTTGTGATGTTGCATTGCTAGGTGATTAGCGTGCATAATGTGGCCTTTATGGTGGTAGCTAATTCCCATGGTGAGGAATTAGTGATGTTAGTCATTTGGACTGTTTTGATGTTTGCATGCTAGGTGAATTAGCGTGCATAGCATGGCCCTTGGGGTGGTAGCTAATTCCCATGGTGAGGAATTAGTGATGTGAGTCACTAGGTCTCAAATGAGTGGGACTGGTGAGCTTGGTAGCCGTACCTGGATTTGGTCGGTGAAGTCGAACTATATGTTCACAAATAGTCGGTACCGCATGCATGGAGTCTCATTGCATAATATATGTGTAGTGTATAATATGAATGGATGTATTCCAATGTTATACGTGTGTTGTGTTGGCATTGAGCATGAGTATGAATTGTGTTGATATTGAGTATGATATTTGAGTTGATGTGCCGTTACTGAATGTGTGATACGATTAGGGTGATTAATGTGTTAAATTACTTAACATGACATTATATTCTATAATGCTTATTATATCGATTGAGGAACTCACCCTTACAACTATTTTTCAGGTAACGAGCAGTGATTGAGTAGAAGCTAATGCTTGGAGTCTAGTGTAGTCTCCTTAGTGGGTCATGCTCTGATAGATGTAACATCGGGAGGGAACATTTTAATTGTGTTGTTGATGTTTGCTGAACCAGTTTACATGTAGTATGTTACATGTTTTGAATGATCGATTTGATCTCTATCCGCTGCGTATTGTGCAATACTTTATGTTTTGAGTTAAATAATGAGCATGACTAAATAGTATGACGAATTGTGCGAAATAAATGTGTGACACCCTTAATTGCATGATTACTCTGATTTATATGTTGTTATTTTAATTAAATATTTGGGGTATTTTAGAAGGGTGTTACACATCAAGTGTGAGTATTGTGGATAATAGTCTCACATTGGTTGGTAATGTGGAGACTTGAGCATTTATAAGTGAGAGAACTCACTCACCTATCACCTTAAGGTTTTAGATGAATATGTGGTGTGTCTCTCACAAAGAGGTTGCTCTAGAAAAGAAGTCCCACAATGTTCAATGCTCCCTAGTGAAAAAAACTCCTCCAACAAATGGATGTTAAGAATGTGTGATTGGGCCTAACTCAATCCTACAAAATCGGTTGGTAGAGTGAGGACTGCCCCCACTTATAAACACATGTTCAAGCAATATCCTCACGCACAGGACTGGACATCTGGAGCGTGGAAATAAATGGTGGGTGATCTGATAGCGAAAACCATAGTAGGTGGCCCACCGGATCTTAAATCAGGCTCTGATACCATGTTAAGAATGTGATTGAGCCTAACTTAACCCTACAAAACCGGCTTTGTAGAGTGAGGACTGCCCCCACTTATAAACACATGTTCAGGCCATATATTGTCCGACGTGGGACTCTTAACAGTATGGAAACTCCATTGATTCAAAATTAAGAGTTTAAGGTGTTCTCGAACTTCCGTGAACAAAAATGATAAAATGCAAATTGATGCTTGTTTTACATAAATAATATATCCAATAGCTTCTCATCATCACCCCAAGCATGGATCCATGGTTCGTTTATCAATCGGGTGAATAAGATGACTGGATCAAGCAAATATATGTTGCTGCATTTTGTTGATTTTCGATATTTTTTGTTGTTTATTTGTTGATTCTAAATATATCATTGTGTTCGTGAGATCGAGTGGATAAAATTTCATTATTTATTTGCTTAATTCTATGAACATTTGAGAAAGTTAAGGTGTTTTTACGTTCTCGTTTGAACTTTTTTTTCTTCCATTTTTGTTGCTACGGGAATAGTAACCAAATGTGGGGTTGGGGAAGATGAAGTCTTCCCCACACCCTCTAATTGCATAATACACCCCTGTGAGGCTCACTCCTTTAGGCCTAGAGCATTTTTTAGCTACACCCTCAATTTTCAGTCTATTTTTATCTTTTGTATATTTTTAATTTATTTTTTTCTTATTATTACTTATTTATTTATTTTTGTTTTTTCTTTTATTTTCTTTATTTTTTTTAATTTTTTTTATCTCTTGTATTGATACTGTGTCCCCTCCCTTTTATTATTTTTTTTATTTTATTTTTTATTATTTGCTTTATTTTTTAGTTTATTTTATTACATTTTTAGTTGATGCATAATTGTAAATTGAAAAAGATAAAATGACTCTTAAAATTAACCTTTCAAAAAATACTAAAAATCAAAGGTGTTTGATAACGTTAAATATATTTTTCAAAATCACATCAAAACTTTTCCAAACCAAAATCAATTGCTTAACATCCATTATCCTTAACAAATAAAATTAATTCTTTGAAAAGTTCAACTTTATCAACACCAACCCCTTTTCTCAAGTCATTTCTCAAACCATTTCATTTCCGTATCACAAACAAAACGCTTGATCCAACGTCAAGTTCATTTTCCCAAATCAGAATTCAAAAAATACTTAATTATTATTAAACACTTTTGCAAATAAGATAGAAAAGGAACATGGTGGATACCACGAGCTCCTTAGGCTAGGATTCAAGATGAATATTTTGCTCATCCAAGTTCTCGCCATTACTTAAAATACTTCAAACCAATCAAACTTTTTTCTCGCTGTCATGCGATTAATCCTCAAACTCTTTTCTCAAACGAAATGTACTTTGTCTTGAGACGATACAAAAACAATGTTTCGTCCACTTGAGCATGTAAGTAAGCTTGCGACGTTGCCCTAGAATGTTGATTTATAAATTCATTCGACTGTGATGCAAGTGTTCCCTTCTCCACTTGTTTTGGGTAGCCAACAATAGTTTTCATCAAAATCGACCAACCAACAAACATTTTCTACCCAGAACTACGTAGTTTTAAGTTCTCTATTGCACCTGGAGATATGTAAGAGCAAGATTTGTAAATCTTATCCGACACATCAATAAAAAATCCAAAAATATTTTCTCTTTTCTTTTGATCCTATGTTTCTTTCCCTCTTAATAACTCAAGAAGTCTAACATTTCTAAGCTAACACTAGCGCGCACAACTAACCAAACGGTTTCTGTTGAGTACAATGGACATGCGAGGTGTTAATACCTTCTCCTTGCGTAATCGACTCCTGAACCCTGATTTGATTGCTACGATAAATATCATTGTCGTTCTTTCTTGGGTTTTATCGATATTTTCCCTTTCCTTTTTAGAAATAAATAAAGTTTAGTGGCAACTCTATTCAATCCATCCTACGAGCGTGCAATTACGCTTCGCTAAATTGTGTTCTCATTTTTCAAAATACAACAATAAGATGCATTAAGAAATTCGCTAATTCTAGACGATAGAACTAATTTTCATGTATTTAGTTACCCTCAAATAGAATTTAATATGTTTTTTAAAATTGATTCGATTTAAAACAAAAATTTGTATTTTTTTTTAAACGTGTAGTATTCAACTTACTTTTACATGATTCATCAAACATAAATTATTTTATTTTCAACTATTTTTAGTCATAAATTATTTTATTTTTAACTCATTTTTAGTTATAATCAATTTAATAGAATCAACTCACTCAAAATAAGACACTTACATTATCAAGTTGCTTTTTGAAATTGACAAGTTTGGATATTAAGTGTTCTTGAAACGGTACGAAATTCTTATCAACTTTTCATATTAAACAATCGAAAAAATGTTTAAAACTTTCTCCCCATTTCCTGTTCTTCACATGCTTAACACAATCGAGGAGATCTTATGGATTCATTTGTCTTGTAAGAAACATAATTCTTTTAGCAAAAGTTGTTTACCTAATAACTTAATCTTACAAAAAGATGTACAACATCCTCTCCAATGGCAAACTTTGCGTTCTCGAAGCATCCCATTGTGGTCCACACTAAAAATAATAGTAGTAATTAAAAGAGAGAGGTTTCTTTAGTCGAAAGATGAGAGATTAGATATATAATAGCTAAAGCTGAAAACTAATTGGATAAAGATCTACAAAGCAAAGACACAACAGATACACAAACATGGAACACAATACTTACCCATTGGTATCGATAATTATATTTAAAAAAACAAAGAACAAATTACATTATCACAAGTATCAATATCGTGTGTCGGTGCCACAGTGTCAGACACATACATGTGACAAACACAAACACATTTTTGTTTAGAGATATTGATTTCATACATCTAAAGATAAACTAACCTACTCATCTATACAGGTGAAAAATAAAAATAGCAGAAGAATTAAAAAGATGAAAAGAAAATATAGGCATGTTCCCAAGGACCATGCCCAGATGCAAAAGAGCAAGGACCACAACATCAAGGACCACAACACAAGAAATACAATAAACTACAAATTTACTTTCTCTCGTTCCTATTACTAGACTGGTCCAACTTTTGATCAATCTCATTATCTGATCTATGCAAATTCACAATTTGAGACAAGTAAGTTTTTTTTTTGTTTGTAAAACTCAAGCCAATCAAACTCAACCACTTGATGAGTTTGTTAGTTTGCATTGCTGATAAGATTTTAAAAAAAAAAAACACTGGAAAATATAATTATATGATCTTTTATTCTGCAACACAAAGGAGCAGAACCCTTACCTCTAGCTCACATGTTTTGTTCCACCTGTCCCATTTGGCACTACAATTTATCTTGACAAAATATTAGGAAAAAAACAACATAGAATTGAAAAAATATTGTACTAGTAATTTGAATCTAATCATATGCAATCAATGCATAATCTCCTTTAATCTATCATGGTTTCCATATAACAATTGGTAAACAAACTGGACGAACAAGTTCAAAAACATTGAAAACAATGAAAACCCGATTTTAATAGGTATTTTTTTTCTTTTTATGCATTTAAAGATAATGATAAAAACCAGCACCAGGTTTCAGATTCTGGGTTCCAATAAATTTTGCCATACTACAAAACTTTTGGGTTGAAGAATTATCTATTCTAGCAGGCAAAGGAACATGGAGGAGAAAAGTGTTGTGCAACTCTATTTCCAGGAAAAACACTTCACCAGTAAAAGCAATGTCATACTAGCAGGGCCACTCCTCATCAAAAATCAGAAAGTGCGTACAAATGCGTACAATAAGCACTTCCTGTGTTAGGGGACCTTTACATTCACACAGAAAGGTCGGAAAATTGTCAGTGCTGCGACGAGTCAGCTGCTACTGCTTCATACAACTTTGATTTATCTCGAATATCAATTGCATGCCCTTCAACTGCAAAATAAGATAATAAATCACATTTCCAATTAAAATAAGAATCCAATAGAAAAAAATCTGCATTTTCCAGTACTTTCGCAAGCCAGTCAAAATTGTTTTATCAGGAGAAAAAAAACAGTTGCCATCATTTAGTAACAGTGAGAATACCTCTACCAAATGATGGGAAAGCAGTCTTTGAGATTGATCAGTGTGCAACTCTCTGTTATTTACCAGCATTGAACTCTTGCCAATATTTTTAATGTAGAATGATCCATCTTTATCCATCTTAATGATTGCCTAAAACATAATAAGGGAAAACTTTACAATCAATATGTTGAGGTCAATTTACATTTCGTAGTGAAGACAACACAACACCTTACTCGAATTTAAAGTACGTCAATGTGATATTTTAAGAAGAACTGACATTGCAGTGTGGGCACCAGATGACGTGTGTGCAACAGGAAACCAAAAGTTTTCCATTGAAGTATTTTAAAGCATATTGATGTGATTAGTTCATTACCAGTGAAAAACAAATTTTTAGACGCATACACAGCATAGTCCACTGCATTAAGTTATAGTCGGTAAATAACTGAATATAACCAACCTGGCGTCTAGATATTAGATTGGTACCACCTCCTTTGCCTAAGTCGATATCTACATGAACACCTTCTGTTGCTCGTCCAAGTAAAACCTGCGGAGTGATTTAATTTGTGATCTCACGGAAAATATTGACCCCTCCAAATTTATAAACATAAACAGACTGTTATTTTAGCTGGGGCACTTTTTCAAAGAACATATATGTTTATCATTGCAAAACAGGTCATTTCAACTATTGATTCCTTGATTGTTTTATTTTCATCAGAAATAACTCCAAAACATAGGAAAAAAAAGGTTACTACCTCAACCTAGAAACACAAACGGCCATATTACTAATAATCTTAGTGCATGTGAAATTTGTTCCGCAACATATTAAAACATCACAAAACATTTACTCTTCTAATTTAAAAAATAAAATGTTAAGTTAAGTTGGGGCATTTTTCAGAAACCATTGATGTTAGTAATTGCATAATAGATCTTTGTTGTTTGACATAACAGAAAATATGTGAACCTGTATCTGTAATGCATGTGACTTTTTATGCCATAGTGAAAATATTTAAAAAACATGAGTGTTATGCTTACATTCAAAGAGTAATAATTGGAAAACTTCTTCAAACAACATGTAGATCAAGAAAGAAGTTTTTGCGCTTAAGTGACAAATACCTCGGTTTTCTTGATATAGTAATTTGAGTGGCGGCTATATAATAGAGCCAATGCTCCATGTGAAGCCATGGCTCTTTGCGTACATGAGTGAACCCCCTGCTCCAGCCTCACAATAGTCCGCTTAGTTTCCTCATGTTGATATCTTGATACTAAATTGTAATCAGAATATAAATTGTTAATCTATAATAAAGTCATAAGAAAACAATGAATTACACAAACAAATTAAATCAAATCGGTCAATTTATTACAAAGACAAGTGGATTGTTTTTTCTTTTGACAGTAATATGTTGGTTATGGCAAAAACATTCACAAGAACTGAGCCTATCAACTGCCCAAATAGCTGAAACATCCTCCCGTACCATGAGACAGCATCAAAAAAGCAAATAGGAAAATAGAAATGTTCTATAGTTGAATCACTAATTCAAATAGTTCTCTCTCTTTCTTCAATAGGAAAAAAAGCAAATTAGCAAGTCGGACAAACCAATTGTATTACCTTCTTCATTCTCATATAAATCCTGAACATCGGGTTCCAAGTCCATATCAAGTATCTGTAAGAGGGAATCATAAATAAGTCAGAAAATTGCAAGAGTTGTGGAAAAGGTTAAGCCAACTGTTGACTGAAAGGTCAACAGAACATGCCTTACCATCGCCTCTATATCAGAATAATAAGGAATATCATCATCACTTTCGATAAATTGCTCTTCCTCATCTAACTTTTCAGGAATAACCACCAGCTCTGACCTTAGAACTTCTGTAGATCCCATTTCAGCATGTTGCAACTTATTATCTTCAACTGGCAAAGCTACATTCTGTTCCTGTTCCAAGCAAGAACCATTAGGTTGGACATGATTCATGAAACCCTTTCCGAGGGCTGGTCTCTCATGTGACAAACTTGTCACATTATTGCTTAGATGCTTTACGGAGCTAACATTGACAAGCTTTTCATTAGGATTTGCATGTAGAGTAGCATGAGTTTTGTTTGTTAAACTGTTGCTTCCACCTAAGCCACGGGAAGCAATAACTGCACTCCTAGACAGTGTGTGTGATGAATGGTTATTAGATAATTCGCAGTTTATTTTAGAACCACAAGCAGGCCCTGGATTCCCTCGGGCTCCTGTTGTCTGGGAAGGCACATGAGCTCCTATGGAGTTTTTTTGTTCAACCTGCATCAAAACTTTACCTCTTCTGCTAGCTCTAAATCCACAATCATTAACAGATGATGGAACTGGCTTATTGGATTTTGTAACAGCTGGTTCAGATGAGCAGAAAATTGTTGGGGGAGGCTCATTAAAGGGTAGAAAAACATCATCATTGGATGGAACTTCTGGGTCCTCGGTATTTGTTCTACAGAAAATAACTCCATTAACTAGTTCAGGAAATTGAGGGTATTTAGCTGAGGCAGAAGTTGGCATTTCGAACTCTGATTTGTGAACTACTTGCACACCATTAGGTTTTGACACTGTATTGTCATCTACTTCTGCACGAGCACGACATGAAGCTGAGAGATCATTAACATGTGCATCAAATGCAGCTAACAAATCTGTTTCGACCGTTCCTGCATTGTCATCTACTTTTGTGCGATGTGAAACACACGGATTTTTGACTTCTTCAGGTAGGGTCAATAATAACTCTGCTCCATCCGTTTCAGGTATCTGATCTGAAGAACCATCAATTGGAGAGCTTACTAAAAGTGAACTCAGACCATCATAATAAGATTTACCAATCCCATCTTTTCCGACATAATCCATCAGATATAACTCTTCCTCGCCAGTGAAGGTTAAGAGATCATTGGACAATTCTTTCAGGTAACCATCCTCACAAGCAGTCGAATCTTTTGAGCCATGACATGGAATACCGTCATGTTCTTCTGTTCTCCAATCTGGAATGTCCGGAATGTCAGGAAGTGAAGATAACTGTAAATCGTCAAATGAATCTCCACACTCTAACTCAGATGAATCAAATAGACAATCTTCATCAAACTCGGAGCATAAATTTGCAGGGTCATTGTTGATTTGTTGAAAAGAAGACAAAGATATTTCCTCTACATCCTCATCTCTGATAAATTTTTCAATATCTATTTCTAACGGAATACCCATTTCCTCTGCAGCTCCATTCAGAGGCACGTTATCTTCAATAATTTGGTTACCTTCAATAATTTGATGATCCTCCACGGGCATATGGTTTTGGCCAATGAAAAAATTCTCCCCAAGTGTATCATCAACTCCAGTGTAAAACGCTTGATCAGTAACTCCATTAATTGCAACATCAGCATCGATAATATTTTCTGGAAGACCGTAGTTTGCCGGATCATGATTTGGAAATTGATTCCAAGTTGAACCCTCAGGTACGCAGTTTAGAGCCAAAGACACGTCTCCATTTACAGCATAAATGTCATTTTCTGGTTCAACCAAAAAATTGAAGTCCATGGAAGTTTGTGCCTCTTTGCGCATTCTTTTACACATCGCATAGTAAGAATCTCGAGCCCTGACAGGTTTTCTCTTAACAGAAACAATATCCTGTTCTTTTAAACGTATCATAGCCGCAGAGGCTTCCGAGGATACATCAGCGTCGAAGACGATAGAATGCCATCTCTCTTTTATTTCCCCAATACTATATTTTTGAGAAAACTGCACCGCACCTTTCGCAAGTGCCTCCAACGAAGCACCGCTCTGTAAATACAAAATCATCCAAAAAAATGATTTAAACCAGAATCCTGAAATGGTTATCTTGTCTAATGTATACAAACACGAGACAAACTCCGTAGCACTGACACCTCTGAAAAAGGTGTGTCTGAATGATTGAAATGGTTATCAGCGTCCAAAACCGAACAACACAACACTTGTGATTCTGTTAAATTTATTCATTTTTCAAATTATGACCAGTAGCGACGTGACAGTGTCAGTTTCGTGTTACCGGTGTCGACGTGGCAGTGTCAGTTTCATGTTACCGGTGTCGACGTGGCAGTGTCAGTTTCATGTTACCGGTGTCGACGTGGCAGTGTCAGTTTCGTGTTACCGGTGTCGACGTGGCAGTGTCAGTTTCGTGTTACCGGTGTTGACGTGGCAGTGTCAGTTTCGTGTTACCGGTGTCGAGGTGGCAGTGTCAGTGTCGTGTTACCGGTGTCGAGGTGGCAGTGTCAGTGTCGTGTTACCGGTGTCGACGCGTCAGTGTCAGTGTCGTGTTTCCGGTGTCGACGCTTCATCATATCAGACCACGCAAGAAAAATGAAATAGAGATCTATTCAATTCAATTCAAACCTCATGAGGTCTATCCCAAAAAAACAAACACAAAAATCAACATTCATATACAGATAAAAACCTAGATAAACAACCTTACACTACAATGTGTCACTAATATTAACAATAATCTGAAATAAAATCCAATTCAATTTCAATTTAGAGTTCATGCTATATATCCTAAAAATCAAACATAAAAACTTCAACAATCAAATTCAAAAACAAATAAAAAACCTAAAAAAAAAAACGAAAAATTAAAAAACCTCAACGGAGTTCTTGAGTAAAAGATCGTCTTCATAAGTCCACGGAGAAAATGTAGCACAAGCTCCCATGGTGAAAAACAGCGTCTCCCTAACTCTCTCTCTCTCTATAACTCTCTTCTAAAACCCCCAAAATCTCTTCGTTAGTGATGAAGGTGACTCACTCACTCACTGAGTCAGTGTTGAACCTGCGAATGTGACGCTTGATTGAAGGGTTTAAGTTTTTTTTTTGCACACGTGTGGCAAATAAAAACCGTTCAACCGTCTACTCGAATTTTTTGCCAAAATTTTCTTTTTAATTGACAATTTCTATTTTCTAGAATTTTGTAAATATTCGTTGAATGAACTAAATAAATATATTGAACGAATCAACGGTGGCGTTTTTTTCATAAATGAATTTAAATGATGACTTTTTTTTGTCATTAATTAATTTTATTAATGGATACAGCTGCCAAAAGGAAAAAAACTATTTAGGAAATTACTAATATTTTATTGTCTTTTACAGTGTCTATATATTTTCAAGAGTTTTAATTCTGGACTAAATCATACTACTAAGAATCAATTTAAGTAAATTAAGACAGCTTAATTCATGCTTTCTTTATATTTTGTTTGATTATTAATTGATATATAAATAAATAAAATGAATAACAATTTCTTTATACTTATTTTTTTGATAGCACATAGTTATCTACTAGTTTGATACAAAAGTAACTATAAACAAAATAATAAAAAGAAATATTTTTAAATATATTCAAAAAAATTATTATGTCCATAAAAATTAAAACTAATATAAATAAAATCAATATTTTATTATCCCTTCTTTTATAGACTTGAGATAATCAATTATTATAAAAATTATCATTTCATTCTTTTTCTTTTCCCACATATTTTCACATGTACCATCTTAGTTTTGAATTCTCCTATACTAAAATAATTTAATAATATTATAGATAAACTATAAACTATATCATTCATATATATATATATATATATATATATATATATATATATATATATATATATATATATATTATATATATATATATATATATTAATTAATCAAATTTAATTTTTAAATAAAATTAAAAACAATATACAAAATAAATATTTGTGACTAAATAATAGATTAAAATTATCCCTTTTAAGTATTGTTGAAATAAAAATGAGAACCATTGTATTATATTATCTATTTTTTTTCTTCTAATTTTAGTTGTACTTAAGTTATTTCTCTTTAAATAAATTATTTAAGAAATCATTGAAGATATAATTATGATCATAATCATTTCATTCAATTATGTAAAAATATCCAAGTGTTAGATAAAACATATATATTTTTACTATTTGTGTTGTTTGATTGCATATGTATCAATTAAATTTTATATATACTTCTTTAATTAATTAAATATATTATATATTGTATATTTTTATAGCGTTTATTAATATAAGAAAGAGTCATAACCAATGACGATCATGCATCCCGCCTAATCAGACTGAAAATTTTAAAATACTATTATGACATGGCCAAATGATATATTTTTATTGGATGACCGTGTAAAACTATTTTACAGAGTGTCAGTGCATTACCATTAAATCCATAATAAATTAATTAAATTTAACTTTCTTTTTTTTATTATTTAAATTAAAATAAAAATAATTATAAAGTAATAATTATATATTTTTATAAAATTCTGACAGTAATTAAAATCAAATTATCATCACCATAATCGTTTCATTCAATTATGCAAAAAGGTCTAAATGTTGGATAAAAAAATATATAGTTTGCTATTTGTGTTGTTTAATTGCAAATGTATCAATTAAATTTTTTGTTATATTTCTTTAATTAAATATATTATGTATATTGTATTTTTTTATAACACTTATTTATATAATAATGATGTATATAATAAATCGGTTCGAAAAAAGTGTTTATAATAACATTTTTTTAAATGACCCATTAAGAGTGACATTGGATGTAGAGATACACGAGACAATTATTATCCATAATAAATTAGTTAAATTTATTTTTTTCATAATTTTATCTAAAAATAAGAATAATTTAAAGATAATAATTATAATTTTTTATTAAAATCCTGGCATTTAGATGCACATGTTTAAAATCAAACTATGATGAATATAATTATTTTATTCAATTATGTAAAAAGTATTTAATTATTAGATAAAAAATATACTCACTTTTTTAAAAATGAGCCACTAAGAGTGAAATTGGACATAGATAAGTGTTATAAGATAATAATTAGTTAAATAATAAATAGTTAAATTAATTTTTATCATAACTTTTAAATAAAAATAAGAGTAACTATAAGATAATAATTATAATTCTTTTATAAAAATAATACACATGATGAAATTATTTTACACAAAATAATTACTTAAAATAAATCATTCTACCACAAATAAACTTTTTTTTTTATAAAAGTGGAACAACTTAAAGAATATAAAATTTATGTAATTTATTGAATATTTTTATACTTATTTTTATTTTATTTTATTGTACTTTTATTTTATTTTATTTTTATATTTTTCTTTTTGTGTTTTGGCCTAACTCGAATTTATTTATACTTTTTTTTTTAGTTTTTAGAAATTTTGTTTTATTTGTCTATAAATACAAAAATGAGAGCATATATAATACATTAACTATAAATAATAATGATTATAATATATTAATTGTATTTTTTTTACACTTCAAATTTTTTAATGTTTAAAAATGAATAGTAAAATGTCACTGAGACATACCATTCTTACGACAAGTATTTTTAACTAAATAGGTAGTAGAAATTAATGTTTTTAAATGTACAAAATAAAAAAGAAAACAATATTTTTTACACTTCAATTTTATTCAAGTAATTTAAAATGTTGTTAAAAAAACTAAAAGAAAACTTATGTTGTTCATAAAGATAATAGTGAACAAATATTTAACATTAATATATATATAAAAAATGCAAATAAATATTTATGATTAATTAAAATAGAAATAATGGAAAAAATTGTGATGGATTAATATAAAAGCATCGGAGATGGACAAATATCTATCACTGAAAGAAAAAGAAAAATTAAAGGCACTTATGGTAATTTATACATAAAAATATGTGTGGATTATTTTTATTTAATTAATATATAAAAATAAAATGCGTGACAAATTTGTCAATAATATGTCACTAATAAACATAAAAAATTATGCATGAATTTTTATCTTTAATAAATATATAAAAAAATTAAACAAATATATGTCACTAAAATATTTTAAAACAAATATTTCTGCTACAACAAAATCAAATTTACTTTAAATTTACAATTCAATATATAGACTGAGTAAGCTAAAAAAATTAATTTACGTTAATCCTAAAAAAATAATATATATATATATATAATATATATATATATATATATATATATATATATATATATATATGAAGGTTAATGTATTGAAAAGAATATTGATATTCAAAAGTATTGCAACCTATAAAAAGGCCAATCTAACCTGATTTTTATATAGTTATTTTTAATGTCAACAGTGGTGAATTGTAATTTCTTGTATCGAAGCAGGTTATTCGACAGAATAAAGAAGTATCGAACCATCTAATGTGTTGAGTTGTCTGGACCATCTAACAGTGTTGAGTATTCATAACATTGTATTCACAGTATTTTACCGTTGCAAACTGAATAACAAGTTTTCCACAATTTGTAGACAAAGATTCCACAATTTATAGACAAAGAGAAACTCCTTCCTCTATGTTCCTTGTGTTTGGCAGTACAAAGGCTTTTAATTACCTTCAAGTTATCAAGTCAGGGCTGACAGTGACATTGCAGAACCCATTAGCCTTTTTCATTCTTTGACTCTGCTGCTAATGTATGTATGTGGTTTTAATGGCATAGGTTAATATTGTTTATTGGTTTACATTTAAAATAGTTTGTAGTTTAAATAAATTTGTAAATTGGATTGAATGAATGTAATAGAAATGTTATGAATCTAAGTTTAGAAAGAATGTAAAATAGAATTGTATGAAAGTTTTAATGAATGGTTTGGATTTGAAAATGGATATTTGGTTGTTAAAATGGTAAATGAGTTTAATTATGGTGATTAAATGGATATTGAATATCCAAGAATTTCTAAAACTAGTCAATTAAAAAATCCAATTAAGATAAAAAACAATTAAAATTATTTTTAAAAAATCCAAAATCCAATAAAAAATTAATTAAAATCAATTTAAAAATCTAAAATCCAATAAAAATCAAAATTGGAAACCATTTAAATTTAATATCAAATTAATTTAAAATTAGAATCAAATTGATATCAAATCACTTTGAAAAATCTAAAGTTCATTTGTAATCAAAATTAAATTAATTTAAAATTTGAATCATTTTGAAATTAAAATCAATTTAAAAATTAATTAAAATTAAATTGAAATTCCACAATTAATTTCAGATTAGACTTAATTTGAAATTAATCAATTTGAAGCTAAAAATCAAATTGAAAATAACAAAGTCAGGTAAAATTACATTGAAAATCCAAAATCCGATTAAAATCAATTAAAATTAATTTAAAGAGTCAACTTTGAAATTAAAATCAATGTGGAATTAACGTAACACCATCATGATGTGAGTCGAACGAGCATAGATAAAGATCAATGTTACCAAAATCGAGACAATATGGACTTAGGAATGAATGGTTGACTTTGGTCAACTAGTTGACTAGAAAGTCAACAAATGACCTCAGTCAACCAAGATGCGTGAATTAGGAATTTCTTGTGTTAAAAACGGGCTAGTAATCAACGCACTTAAAACCTGAATCAAATACCAAAGACTAAAGATTGGGCCATGAACCAAATGACAAATCAAGGATCCAAAAGGCCAGTGCACTAATGTGGACATAAATTCAAGATCTATGAATCTTGAAATCACCAAATGGATGGTTGTCTGGACCAACCCTGAGCCAGATGGAATCTCAGGCAAGTAGATAGGCAAGTTAAAAGCCTTTTCCCCAATGGATTGGGGTTTCACACATAGTTAAGGCAAAATGAATACCCAAAGTCAAGAACTAGGGTTTTGGATCCATATAATGAGCAACCCTTAATCACCAGCTTTGAATCTTATAGATTGGCCAATGACAGTATGAATGAATATGTGTAGATGAATCTCAAGTCATGGGTCAGATGAAAAATTAAAAAGGGAAGGAAAATTTGGGGTACGACAGTTGTCCCTATTTAATTTACTTAGGCTTGAATCGTCGAATTGCGAGAGCTTTTCGGATTTCAAGGTATGAGTGGATTAAATATTGAAGTATCAAAAAAAAATCCCGTTGAGGACGGTTATATGGGATATAGGGATATTAATGGAAAATGAGGGCCATGAGATGCATGCTATATTGTATGTTTTTTCGTTTTATGAGACATGATGCCATGTATGCTAATCAGAGAGCCCATAAAAGTTTAAACGTGAAGGTTCTAAAATACCCTTGCAGATAAGGGGTTTCAAAATTGAATCCTCAGTTTAAACTAGAAACAAAGTCAAACACGGAGGTTTGAAAAAGAAAGGTCATCAACCTTACAGGTTGGAAAAAAGTTCATCAATCACGTAGACTGAAAAAGGTTCATCAACCACGAAGGTTGAAAAAAGATTCATCAACCACGAAGGTTGGAGACAAAGGTCATTAACCCTAAAGATTGGAAAAAGGATTAAACAACCACGATGGTCAGAAGAAGATTCGACAATCGCAAAGGTTAGAAGCAAGAGGATCATCAACCCTAAAGGTCGGAAACAAAGTCCATCATCACCCTAATGATGGGAAAAAGATTCAACAACCATGAAGGTTGGAAGCAAAGACCGTCAACCCTAGAGGTTGTAAATAGGTTATCAATCATGAAGATTGAAAAAAGGTTCCCCAATCCTGAAGGTTGGAAACAAACAGGATCATCAACCCTAAAGGTTGGAAAAAGACACCAAGCAAACTAGGCTTTAAAAGATGCCAAGCAAGTTGGATTTTGGAAGAATCGTCAAACTAGCTGGTTTTAAAAAATTGTGATGGATTAATATAAAAGCATCGGAGATGGACAAATATCTATCACTGAAAGAAAAAGAAAAATTAAAGGACACTTATGGTAATTTATACATAAAAATATGTGTGGATTATTTTTATTTAATTAATATATAAAAATAAAATGCGTGACAAATTTGTCAATAATATGTCACTAATAAACATAAAAAATTATGCATGAATTTTTATCTTTAATAAATATATAAAAAAATTAAACAAATATATGTCACTAAAATATTTTAAAACAAATATTTCTGCTACAACAAAATCAAATTTACTTTAAATTTACAATTCAATATATAGACTGAGTAAGCTAAAAAAATTAATTTACGTTAATCCTAAAAAAATAATATATATATATATATATATGAAGGTTAATGTATTGAAAAGAATATTGATATTCAAAAGTATTGCAACCTATAAAAAGGTCAATCTAACC
The DNA here is from genome assembly GCF_024323335.1 of Lathyrus oleraceus. Classification (NCBI taxonomy): domain Eukaryota; kingdom Viridiplantae; phylum Streptophyta; class Magnoliopsida; order Fabales; family Fabaceae; genus Lathyrus; species Lathyrus oleraceus. Next base: position 36,326,523 of record NC_066583.1, read on the forward strand.
TGATTTTTATATAGTTATTTTTAATGTCAACAGTGGTGAATTGTAATTTCTTGTGTCGAAGCAGGTTATTCGACAGAATAAAGAAGTATCGAACCATCTAATGTGTTGAGTTGTCTGGACCATCTAACAGTGTTGAGTATTCATAACATTGTATTCACAGTATTTTACCGTTGCAAACTGAATAACAAGTTTTCCACAATTTGTAGACAAAGATTCCACAATTTATAGACAAAGAGAAACTCCTTCCTCTATGTTCCTTGTGTTTGGCAGTACAAAGGCTTTTAATTACCTTCAAGTTATCAAGTCAGGGCTGACAGTGACATTGCAGAACCCATTAGCCTTTTTCATTCTTTGACTCTGCTGCTAATGTATGTATGTGGTTTTAATGGCATAGGTTAATATTGTTTATTGGTTTACATTTAAAATAGTTTGTAGTTTAAATAAATTTGTAAATTGGATTGAATGAATATAATAGAAATGTTATGAATCTAAGTTTAGAAAGAATGTAAAATAGAATTGTATGAAAGTTTTAATGAATGGTTTGGATTTGAAAATGGATATTTGGTTGTTAAAATGGTAAATGAGTTTAATTATGGTGATTAAATGGATATTGAATATCCAAGAATTTCTAAAACTAGTCAATTAAAAAAATCCAATTAAGATAAAAAACAATTAAAATTATTTTTCAAAAATCCAAAATCCAATAAAAAATTTAATTAAAATCAATTTAAAAATCTAAAATCCAATAAAAATCAAAATTGGAAACCATTTAAATTTAATATCAAATTAATTTAAAATTAGAATCAAATTGATATCAAATCACTTTGAAAAATCTAAAGTTCATTTGTAATCAAAATTAAATTAATTTAAAATTTGAATCATTTTGAAATTAAAATCAATTTAAAAATTAATTAAAAATTAAATTGAAATTCCACAATTAATTTCAGATTAGACTTAATTTGAAATTAATCAATTTGAAGCTAAAAATCAAATTGAAAATAACAAAGTCAGGTAAAATTACATTGAAAATCCAAAATCCGATTAAAATCAATTAAAATTAATTTAAAGAGTCAACTTTGAAATTAAAATCAATGTGGAATTAACGTAACACCATCATGATGTGAGTCGAACGAGCATAGATAAAGATCAATGTTACCAAAATCGAGACAATATGGACTTAGGAATGAATGGTTGACTTTGGTCAACTAGTTGACTAGAAAGTCAACAAATGACCTCAGTCAACCAAGATGCGTGAATTAGGGATTTCTTGTGTTAAAAACGGGCTAGTAATCAACGCACTTAAAACCTGAATCAAATACCAAAGACTAAAGATTGGGCCATGAACCAAATGACAAATCAAGGATCCAAAAGGCCAGTTGTCATACGGTGAACTGACTTTTTGTGTTCTTTAATCGCAATGTCGCGGTTAGCAAGAGTCGCCACCGACTTTTCTTTCATCCAATAAGGAAAGGTGGAAAAGAACAGGAAAGACCTCAATAGATTTTGGGTTCGGGAGGTACATTATACAAAGGGAAGGTATTAGCACCCTTTGTATCCATGGTTATCCATGGGCTCTTAATTGCTGGATCACTTATGTTATTTTTCTTGTCTGAAAAAGTGCTTGTGAACGGCTTAGAAAATGTTTTGAAAAGAGAGTTTAACTTTGTAATGATTCTCGTATTGATGTATACAAAGTGGTTATCTCGTTTAGTTTTGAAAGTTGTTTGAAAAAAATATAACTCGGTAATGATTCTAGTATGAATGTATACCAAGTGGTGATTTTCCAAAAGAGGTTTTGAAAGGCGTGAGGTGTTGAAAATATTTTAGGTTATGATCCAGTAATTGAGAGTTATACCTTCCTAAGGTCGTTATGAACGTTTCCTATCCTTATGAGGGTAAAATTGTCCTTACTATTGAGAAGTAAGTAATTTTACCCTTTGGATGTTTAAGGGTCATCGTAGGGTCATCGATAGGTCATTGAAGGCAACAGTTGTAAGGATACCTTAGCATTCGAAGGGACGATCATCATTTAACCGTAGGCTACACCGAAGGGTCATCGAGGGACAAAATCATATATTCGAAGGCAACATCCGAGGGACTATGATTTATTTTAAAAGGACATGATGATTTAATCGAAGGGTCTTTGCTAAGGGTATCCCCACATTCGCGGGACATGACCGTAATACCGTAATATCGTAAGGCAACAAAGAGAGGTCCAAGGTCACATATTCAAAGGCCATGTTTTACAATTAAGTATTTAAGATGAATTTCCACATTAAAATTAATTAGGCAATTAGGATGAATTTCCCCATTAAAATTAATTAGTTCGGAATCCATCTCCATAAGGGTATCCCTCAAATAAAGTGGAATACCTAGCAAGCCACCTTCTTCGGGAGTATGTGAGCCCTTACAAAATTCCGCAAACAGGTCAGAATGCCAAATGGGGTGCAATCAAGAGTTGCACCAAAGTAGTAATAGTATCAGGTAAACAAAGCATGGTTATAATAAAACAGGTCAGAAGGGCAAAAATCAAAACAGAACGAAAAACAGCGGCATCCGCTACAACAATTCAAGGTATCCAGGCATACTTAAGTCTACATGCAGAACCTCAAATATATTTATGAATTCAATTATGGTATCACATGGGAATTCGGAACATAAAGCGGCGATAGTAACGCAAACCTGTTTGCAATTGAATTGCAACCTTGAATTGGCACTCTTAGGGTTGATGCCGGATTGAGTTGGGCGGAGCCGCCGGCTTTTCCTTCAGGGTTTCCTTTGGGGTTACCTGGAGTAAGTTAAACAGTAGTCCTGAACACTCCACCACAAGCCGGTAGGATTTGTTTTTTTGGATTTTTCAATTAAACAACAAATTAAAACGAAGGAAATAAACTAGATCCTAACGTAAGGTTAGATTCGGTAAAAGGGTACACAATAGTTTCCGTTGTAGAAACTATTGTGCGAAAAGAATTAACCAAATGCTAAAAAGGAAATGGGAAATTGCAAGGGAAGTAGTGTAGAACTCGTAATAAACAATGCCTAAGCTGTTGGAAAAGAAACTATGCAAAAGCGAAAACGGCCAAAGGGAAAAAATGTGGAAAAGCCCCCCCCCCCCTTTAGGTTTTCTTGTGGCTATTTATATTGGTACCATTAAGTAACTACTTGCTGCCAAGAGGTCTTCAACGTGGCTAATTTCATGGCATGGATATAGGGCCCAACACTCCTCAACGTCTCTTCAAGTCTCTGAGGCGTTACTTGCGCCCAAAAAGTAGGGGAGTGGTGTGACGCTCGTCACACCATGTGTGACGTCCGTCACAAGGCTGTTTTGCGTGACGCTCGTCACGCCCTCTGTGACGTCCGTCACAAGCACAACATTTGTGTCTTGCGCTTTGGGCTGGGCTTTGCTATTTGGTTCGCTTTCTCTCCTTTTTGCACCTCTTTTCCTCCATTTTTACTTGTGCTTCCAAACAAGCCACCTGAGACAAATAGGAAGAAAATACCGCGTAATATCTAACAACATAAAGTGAACTGAAATAAATAATGATAAAATTTAATTGAATTAAGTCCTAAAATATGATATAATTTCATGTTATCACTAGGCGAGTGTGTAGCGAACAGGCCAGTTTGGGTCATTCGTGAGCTGGGCCTTCGTTCCTTTAAGATCAGTGTCATAAAAATGAGTCGGAGTGCCCTGAAAAATGTCTTGAAATATTAATGGGCAAATTTTGGGGTATGACAGCTGCCCCTGTTCAATATTCTTGAACCGAGAGAGTAGAATGGTATGTGCACCATTCGTGGTCTGGAGGTGGAAGATTATTGAACACTAAAATGCCCCAAAAATTTGCGCTTGTCAACCAGGAGCTAGTCTTGATGGAGATGGGTTTAAAGATGCCATTTAGGAAGTTTGATGATGAGAGCTTCAGAGTACGTCGTACGTTAGAAGATATCTGAAGTCATGGGTGTCACTGGGTCATACGCTAGATCGTATAGTGAGTCATTCATTAGACCGTCGACTTCACTGGGGAGTTAGAATGGGTCATACGCCGCTGGGGATAACAGATCAGAATGGATCATACGCTAGACCGTATCTGAGTTGCAGAATGGGCCGTCTGTTAGGCTGTATCTGACGAAAAGTAGTCGTACGCTAGACTACACCTCGGGATGTACCGTACGCTAGGTAGTATCTGAGGAATGAAGATCTGAATGGGTCGTACGCTAGACCGTATTGTTGGAGGAGTAATACGTTGTGCCGAATCAAAATGAGATAAGAATCCGAATGAGTCATACACTGCTGGGGATAAAGGATCAGAATGGATCGTACGCTAGATCGTATCTGAGTTGCGGAACGAGCCGTCCGTTAGGCTGTATCGTTACTGGGGGTGAAGGATCAGAATGGATCGTATGCTAGATCGTATCTGAGTTGTAGACTGAGCCGTCCGTTAGGCTGTACCTGATGATGAAGGGGGTAGTCATATGCTAGACTACACTTCAGAAATGTACCGTACGCTAGGCAGCATTTGAGGACTTGAAGGGTTTAACTGGGTCGTACATTAGACCGTATTTGAGCAGAATGAGCCGTCCGTTAGGCTGCATCTGATAATAAAGGGGTAGTCATACGCCAGACTACACTTCAGAAGGTACCGTACGCTAGGTAGCATCTGAGGAGATGAAGGTCTAACTGGGTCGTACATTAGACCGTATTTGAGCAGAATGAGCCGTCCATTAGGCTGAATCTGACGATGAAAGGGGTAGTCGTATGCTAGACTACACTTCAGAAATGTACCTGTCACTAGGTAGCATCTGAGCAGATGAAGGTCTAACTTGGTCGTATATTAAACCGTATCTGAGCGGTTGAAGGTCTAACTTGGTCGTACATTAGACTGTATTTGAGCCGCATCTGGTCTAACTTGGTCGTACATTAGACTGTATCTGAGCAGCATCTGGTCTAACTTGGTCGTACATTAGACGGTATTCGAGCAGCATCTGGTCTAACTTGGTCGTACATTAGACGGTATCTGAACAGAATCTGAGGATTTGAAGGTCTAACTTGGTCGTACATTAGACTGTATTTGCAGAATCTGACTTGAGGGTCTAACTTGGTCGTACATTAGACTGTATTGGAGTTGTTGAAGGTCAGAATGGATCGTATGCTAGATCGTATCTGAGTTGTTGAAGGTCAGAATGGATTGTACGCTAGATCGTATCTGAGTTGAAGGAGTCATATGTTGAGATGAATCAGGATGAAACGTACGCTAGGCTATATCTGATAGTATTTGTGTATGCTCGGAATATACCGTACGCTAGGCAGTATCTGAGGGGTATAGTTGAATCTTGAATGTAATTGATAAAGATGCCCGTCTGAATGGACCTTTGTTTTGACTGTGTCAGAAGGATAATTGACCTGCTAAATAAAGTTAGCTTCATGCCATGTCATGATGCATGAGATGCAAATGTTGTGTGCATGCGTGTGCTGTGAAATGATGTAATGAGTGAATGATGCGTCTGGAATAAATGAGAGCATTGTATACATGTGTATGCTATGAAATGATGTAATGTATATGATGCGGAATGAAAATTGTATGTAGGTATGTGATGTGAAATGATGTAATGAATGCACTATGTGTCTGAAACGTTCTTCCAGGGGACTCTATTGGGGAAATAAATCTCAGTCTTCTGGTCGGAGATATTTGTATTGATGACCCTGTCTCAACTGGGGGATACTTGATTTTTGTCTGACGATGGAAGCACTCAACAGAGCCTGGCTGGGGATGAAAGAGAAGACCTGTCTGTCTGGTGGTGCCAACCTCTTCTGGGGAATAACTGGCGTTGCCGGGGTATAGAATTGGCAACAGATTCATTGGGAAGCGTGATTAGACCTCTCCTCGATCCTGAAGTCGTGTAGTAATCGCTATTACTATTCTAGGCATGCATTTTTGGTAAACATTGATCATATTCAAATGCATAAATCAATTCAAAGTAAATCAATGGACGTTTACGCAAACAAAACAGAAAAGGTAAAACAAAAGCATCTTTTTGGAAATGAAATTGTATTGATTTTGAGAGAGGGCCTGTAAACAGGCAATTTGAGTACAAGGAGACAGAAATCCTAGTAAGAGGAAATTGTCAGGCAAACAAAGAGAAAGCTATGCAGAAAAAGTCCTATCGATTCTAATTCCACCATTGTCATTATGTCTTCAAGCATCTCATCTCCTGCTGTCGGATAGAAGTGATTGGCTTGTTCAGTCTCTTGAACTTGGTTGAAGCAGACAGAGAACGGGGCATAGTCATATGCTTTAATCCCTAATTTTTGCCTGGACCGCCTTTTCAGGTTTTCAGTCCACCGGGATACCCATTTTTGCTCAAGCCGCCTTTTCAGGTTTTCGACTTGCCGGGTGTACGTCTTTATATGTTTATCCCTAATTTTTGCCCGAACCCTTTTGGTTCGCCGGGATGCCCTTACTCTTGCCTAGGTACGTCGACCTAGCGGGTCTCTTTTATGCGTAGTATTTTTTTAACTATGTCCGCGTTCACAGGATGTGGGAACTCTTCGCCATCCATTGTAGCAAGCATCATGGCTCCACCAGAGAATATCTTCTTAACCATAAATGGCCCTTCGTATGTGGGAGTCCACTTACCTCGGGGATCACCTTGCGGTAGAATGATACGCTTGATAACTAAGTCGCCAATTTGATATACCTGTCTCTTGACCTTTTTGTTAAATGCCTGGATCATGCGCTTCTGATATATCTACCTATGACAAACAGCCGCGATTTATCTGATCGAGTCGAGTTTGAATCCATTCATTCTCCTCTAAGCCTGCATCTTTCAAAATTCTTAGATAGGGAATCTGAACTTCCACTGGTAAAACGGCTTCCATTCCATAGACTAAAGAGAAAGGGGTTGCCCCTGTCGAAGTGCGGTAACCATGAAGAGCAAAAGGTAACATCTCATGCCAGTCTTTGTACGTTACTGTTATATTCTTGATATTGTTAGCAGCCTCCACGGCGCCGTTCGTCTTTGGCCGGTACGGAGAAGAGTTATGGTGTTTTATTTTGAACTGCATGCAGAGTTCAGTTTAGTACCATTATCAGTGATAACTCTTTCAGGAGACAGCAGGTTTCTCGAATGTATATTTGATAAGATCCATCTTAGAAATCAATAAAGTGGTATGATTCAACATATACTGTCTTAGTCGGCGAGCAGCCCAAGCCAAAGCGCAACAAGCTTTCTCGAGCTGTGAGTATCTTGTTTCACAGTCGGTACCTTTTGCTAAGGCAGTGTATGACATGCTCTTTTCGACCAGACTCGTCATGTTGCCCCAACACACACCTCATTGAATTTTCTAACACGGTCAAATACATAGTTAGAGGTCTTCCTTCAACTGGTGGCATCAGAATTGGAGGTTCTTGGAGATATTTCTTGATTTTGTCATTCATCATTCCATACCATCTCTTGATTTTAGTAATTTGAAGATGGGTTTGCAGGTAGCAGTCAAGTGTGGAATGAATTGGGCAATGTAATTCAAGTGTCCCAAGAAACCTCTGACTTCTTTCTTGTCTATTTCAGTACCCAGATTTACAATTTCAATTGATTCCTCATGCGGCTGTATGGTCTTTTCTTCTTGTAGTACCAGTCTGGCAAGTTCTCCAGGGACTTCACAATCTTCCTCACTTCCATCCTCGGCTTGGTAGATCGGATTTTCAAAGTCATAATGAACAGTAGCAGAATTATTATCAACAGGATCCAGAGTGGCTATGGATCTGCAATTTGTTACGTGAGTGTGTGCAAGAAAACATAGCTTGTTTGAAAAATGACAGGAAAGATAAAGAGCACAATATCTGAATGCAAAAAGTCCATTGATTTATTGAATGTAAATATGCTTATGAAAATGACAAAAACCCTGGAAAAATTAGCTATTGTGCCCTGGGCATAGACACAATGCTTTAAAATGCTAAAATAGCAATAACAATTACTCCCGACTAAAGGAAATCGGGATAGTGTCTTCAGCCTTCCAATTATTGAGTCCGTCACCAATTGTTGGGTAGACCCAGCTATCCAGGTCGCAATCGCTGTCAGCATCCTCTATAGCATTAAGAGTTTTGTTATGATTAGGCAGAGGAACAGTGATGACCTTAGGAGTCTCAGGCGGATCAAATTCAAATTCTCCGGCGTCGATCATATCCTGAATTTTATTCTTCAATGACCAACAAGCGTTTGTATCATGCCCAGGGCTATCGGAGTGATAGGCACACCTGGCATTGGGATTATAACTAGGAGAAGTAGTGTTGGGTTTTGCAGGAGGATCTCTGAGGGTAATTAAATTTGCTTTTAGCATACCCTGCAGTGCTTGTGCTAAAGTCATATTGATCTTCGTAAACTGCCTTCTTCCCGGGTTAACGTGCCTCACAGATTTCTTGTCTTTTTTCTTCTCGAGCAAGAGAGCCTTCAGTTCCTCCTGCCCCCTGGATAAGTTCAAGATCATCTTCTGGAGTTGAGCATTCTGAGCCTGGAGATCTTTGACAACTTGTTCGAGGTCCATTTTTCTGTTTGGAGGAAAACCGTGAGAACATTGATCCCTTTAGAACACCTGTTATGCAATGTTATGCTATGCAATGTATGAAATGTTTTAAAAGACCTTTGGAATTTAACTTTGCGTAAACTACCAAAAAAGGAAACTTTTTTTTTTTATTTTATTTTATTTTATTTTTTATTTTTTTTCTTTACAAAACAGAGCAAAGTTAAATCCCTAAGTCCTCGAAATGGTTAGTACAATGCCATGATGTTATGACGTTATGATGTTATGATGTTATGATGTTATGATGTTAAGTAAATAACAAGCACAAGCAAGTCACACAACCATCATTCCTGAGTTTTAAGGCTTGCATGAGTTCCATAGGTAAGTACCCTCCCCACTGAAGTTTGGTTGGTTCAACCTGTCCTAGAATAGTAACCGGGTTCTAGAAGGATCTCAAATCATTGACCTTTCTTTAAGTCCACTTCAGTGCAACACCAAGTGGTTGACCGAAGCTTCCCTAAAGTCCAATCTCAAAGAGTGTAGTATCGAGTATCAACCAACCCCAGTCGGAACCGAAGTCAGTTATCTCACTACTTTCTAATGGCTAGGATGAGTCAATTAGGGTTCTAAAGGTCTGGTTAATGCTTTGATGACACCACGCGAATGCCAAATTTTTCCTCAAGTAAACATGAGGAACATCAGGACATCCAAAGTATCACATTAACCGTAGCCATCATTTTAACCATTCCAGTATACGCCGGATAGTCGCGATGATCTATTGCCACTTACCTAAGGTACACTAGATCCGGGTGTAGGATCTTTCACTCAACAATACCCTTAAAAGAAGGAACAATTTAAAACATAAATGATTTTTTTTTAAGGTGACCTCTCTTTGGATTTCCCCAGCAGAGTCGCCAGTTCTGTCATACGGTGAACTGACTTTTTGTGTTCTTTAATCGCAATGTCGCGGTTAGCAAGAGTCGCCACCGACTTTTCTTTCATCCAATAAGGAAAGGTGGAAAAGAACAGGAAAGACCTCAATAGATTTTGGGTTCGGGAGGTACATTATACAAAGGGAAGGTATTAGCACCCTTTGTATCCATGGTTATCCATGGGCTCTTAATTGCTGGATCACTTATGTTATTTTTCTTGTCTGAAAAAGTGCTTGTGAACGGCTTAGAAAATGTTTTGAAAAGAGAGTTTAACTTTGTAATGATTCTCGTATGGATGTATACAAAGTGGTTATCTCGTTTAGTTTTGAAAGTTGTTTGAAAAAAATATAACTCGGTAATGATTCTAGTATGAATGTATACCAAGTGGTGATTTTCCAAAAGAGGTTTTGAAAGGCGTGAGGTGTTGAAAATATTTTAGGTTATGATCCAGCAATTGAGAGTTATACCTTCCTAAGGTCGTTATGAACGTTTCCTATCCTTATGAGGGTAAAACTGTCCTTACTATTAAGAAGTAAGTAATTTTACCCTTTGGATGTTTAAGGGTCATCGTAGGGTCATCGATAGGTCATTGAAGGCAACAGTTGTAAGGATACCTTAGCATTCGAAGGGACGATCATCATTTAACCGTAGGCTACACCGAAGGGTCATCGAGGGACAAAATCATATATTCGAAGGCAACATCCGAGGGACTATGATTTATTTTAAAAGGACATGATGATTTAATCGAAGGGTCTTTGCTAAGGGTATCCCCACATTCGCGGGACATGACCGTAATACCGTAATATCGTAAGGCAACAAAGAGAGGTCCAAGGTCACATATTCAAAGGCCATGTTTTACAATTAAGTATTTAAGATGAATTTCCACATTAAAATTAATTAGGCAATTAGGATGAATCTCCCCATTAAAATTAATTAGTTCGGAATCCATCTCCATAAGGGTATCCCTCAAATAAAGTGGAATACCTAGCAAGCCACCTTCTTCGGGAGTATGTGAGCCCTTACAAAATTCCGCAAACAGGTCAGAATGCCAAATGGGGTGCAATCAAGAGTTGCACCAAAGTAGTAATAGTATCAGGTAAACAAAGCATGGTTATAATAAAACAGGTCAGAAGGGCAAAGATCAAAACAGAACGAAAAACAGCGGCATCCGCTACAACAATTCAAGGTATCCAGGCATACTTAAGTCTACATGCAGAACCTCAAATATATTTATGAATTCAATTATGGTATCACATGGGAATTCGGAACATAAAGCGGCGATAGTAACGCAAACCTGTTTGCAATTGAATTGCAACCTTGAATTGGCACTCTTAGGGTTGATGCCGGATTGAGTTGGGCGGAGCCGCCGGCTTTTCCTTCAGGGTTTCCTTTGGGGTTACCTGGAGTAAGTTAAACAGTAGTCCTGAACACTCCACCACAAGCCGGTAGGATTTGTTTTTTTGGATTTTTCAATTAAACAACAAATTAAAACGAAGGAAATAAACTAGATCCTAACGTAAGGTTAGATTCGGTAAAAGGGTACACAATAGTTTCCGTTGTAGAAACTATTGTGCGAAAAGAATTAACCAAATGCTAAAAAGGAAATGGGAAATTGCAAGGGAAGTAGTGTAGAACTCGTAATAAACAATGCCTAAGCTGCTGGAAAAGAAACTATGCAAAAGCGAAAACGGCCAAAGGGAAAAAATGTGGAAAAGCCCCCCCCCCCCTTTAGGTTTTCTTGTGGCTATTTATATTGGTACCATTAAGTAACTACTTGCTGCCAAGAGGTCTTCAACGTGGCTAATTTCATGGCGTGGATATAGGGCCCAACACTCCTCAACGTCTCTTCAAGTCTCTGAGGCGTTACTTGCGCCCAAAAGTAGGGGAGTGGTGTGACGCTCGTCACACCATGTGTGACGTCCGTCACAAGGCTGTTTTGCGTGACGCTCGTCACGCCCTCTGTGACGTCCGTCACAAGCACAGCATTTGTGTCTTGCGCTTTGGGCTGGGCTTTGCTATTTGGTTCGCTTTCTCTCCTTTTTGCACCTCTTTTCCTCCATTTTTACTTGTGCTTCCAAACAAGCCACCTGAGACAAATAGGAAGAAAATACCGCGTAATATCTAACAACATAAAGTGAACTGAAATAAATAATGATAAAATTTAATTGAATTAAGTCCTAAAATATGATATAATTTCATGTTATCACTAGGCGAGTGTGTAGCGAACAGGCCAGTTTGGGTCATTCGTGAGCTGGGCCTTCGTTCCTTTAAGATCAGTGTCATAAAAATGAGTCGGAGTGCCCTGAAAAATGTCTTGAAATATTAATGGGCAAATTTTGGGGTATGACACCAGTGCACTAATGTTGACATAAATTCAAGATCTATGAATCTTGAAATCACCAAATGGATGGTTGTCTGGACCAACCCTGAGCCAGATGGAATCTCAGGCAAGTAGATAGGCAAGTTAAAAGCCTTTTCCCCAATGGATTGGGGTTTCACACATAGTTAAGGCAAAATGAATACCCAAAGTCAAGAACTAGGGTTTTGGATCCATATAATGAGCAACCCTTAATCACCAGCTTTGAATCTTATAGATTGGCCAATGACAGTATGAATGAATATGTGTAGATGAATCTCAAGTCATGGGTCAGATGAAAAATTAAAAAGGGAAGGAAAATTTGGGGTACGACAGTTGTCCCTATTTAATTTACTTAGGCTTGAATCGTCGAATTGCGAGAGCTTTTCGGATTTCAAGGTATGAGTGGATTAAATATTGAAGTATCAAAAAAAAATCCCGTTAAGGACGGTTATATGGGATATAGGGATATTAACGGAAAATGAGGGCCATGAGATGCATGCTATATTGTATGTTTTTTCGTTTTATGAGACATGATGCCATGTATGCTAATCAGAGAGCCCATAAAAGTTTAAACGTGAAGGTTCTAAAATACCCTTGCAGATAAGGGGTTTCAAAATTGAATCCTCAGTTTAAACTAGAAACAAAGTCAAACACGGAGGTTTGAAAAAGAAAGGTCATCAACCTTACAGGTTGGAAAAAAGTTCATCAATCACGTAGACTGAAAAAGGTTCATCAACCACGAAGGTTGAAAAAAGATTCATCAACCACGAAGGTTGGAGACAAAGGTCATTAACCCTAAAGATTGGAAAAAGGATTAAACAACCACGATGGTCAGAAGAAGATTCGACAATCGCAAAGGTTAGAAGCAAGAGGATCATCAACCCTAAAGGTCGGAAACAAAGTCCATCATCACCCTAATGATGGGAAAAAGATTCAACAACCATGAAGGTTGGAAGCAAAGACTGTCAACCCTAGAGGGTGTAAATAGGTTATCAATCATGAAGATTGAAAAAAGGTTCCCCAATCCTGAAGGTTGGAAACAAACAGGATCATCAACCCTAAAGGTTGGAAAAAGACACCAAGCAAACTAGGCTTTAAAAGATGCCAAGCAAGTTGGATTTTGGAAGAATCGTCAAACTAGCTGGTTTTAAAAGGTACCAGGTGAGGTTGGGATTGGAAGATGCCAATAAAATAATGGGCTTTGATTCCTCTGATTTGCATACATGACTTCAAGTTATGCTAGATGAATGATATGCACGAGTGAAGCGACGTGATTAATACATGACGATGATTTATGCAATGGTTAAGCCAGATGCTCATATGGAGGGAGTTGGGAATTTTGGGCTAGGATAAGGTCATACCTACGTGATTCTCCGACACCTACTTCAAACTGAACAGTTGTTGCCACACCTTTGGACTTGTCTAGAACATGGAGAGAGCTTGTATCTGTGTAGTTTGCCTCTGCCTCAATGCACTAGATATCTGCACCAACTGCCCTAGTTACCGATTATGGAGTAGTCTTATCATCTGAGTATCTCAAACTGGCTTGCCCCAGCGTCTTGAAATTGTATTCTCTCGATTAACCATCTTGGGAATGATTGACTTCTCATGCTCTTGAGGTGGCCTTCCCCAATGTGAGCCTTGAAGTAATTTTGCCCCCTTCTGGCTGATTCAGAGAGATTTGTGGAATCTCGACATGGTTTCCCCAGATTGACTGACTCTCGAAGAGATCTGAGCTATGGGATATAAGGAATTTAATCAACTTTCCCATTGTGTAAGCTTCCTTGTTGTCAAATGACTGTTCACAAGTAAAATTCTCATTTTAAAAATGATAATTATGATGTCATGCTCATGCAAGTTTTGGAAACTCAAGTGTGTTCACTAAAATTATGACATCTAGTGAACGAATCACTGATTAGAATGCCATATCAGTATCAATACAGGTGACAAACAAATCTTTAGGAGTTAGCTTAACGCGATCTTACCATAGTATGCTTTCGAAATAAACCATGCTTCAATTAGGTCTTTCGAGGTTTGTAACGTGGCCTGGTTCACGGTTTCAGAAGGAAAGGATATAAGGCTCAAGACCTATTATACCCGCCCATTCTCCGTGATGTTCTTTAGTCCTACGTTCAGTTAGCTCGAAGCAAGCATCCATCTTTCAGAAAATAATTTGGAATATCAGCTAGACCTCATTGAAGAGAAGCATTTGACGGTCGTCTATCATGGCTAGCTATACCAAAGACGCCTCAAACGAGCTTTTGATAAGAAGGTTCTCCCTCGCATGTACCAAGCTGGTGAACTCGTGCTCAAGAGGCATTCTCCTATTCACTCGGATCCTCGGGGCAAGTGGACTCCCAACTATGAAGGATCCTTCGTCGTCAAAAAGGTCTTCTTATGAGGGGATCTCATTCTCACCATAATGGACGGGGATGACTTGTTGTTGCCGGTGAATTCAAATACAGTCAAAAAATATTATGCCTAGAAAAAAATGATGAATACAAAGCCCGCTAGATTGGAATCTACAAAGAACCAATCTAGGAAAAAAATGGTTATCCTGATGGACCCAAAAAAAGAAATGTCCATGCAAAAGTTAGGGATAAAAAAAATATACAAGTCTGCTAAGTTGAAAACCCGAAAGAGCGACTTAGGTAAAAATGGATATCCCGGTGGACAAAAGAATAAAAATTCCACGCAAAAGTTAGGGACAAAGGCATTTGATTGTATCTTTTGAGCCTATCTTATCATCAACTTGATCTCAGACGGTATCAGATCAGTCCAATCATCATCAATAGAAGCAAAGTGTCGGAGCCTAGTGCTATAGTGAATAACATCCAATGTTGTAATTGTTGGTGTAAGCCCTAGAGACCAATACTTTTGGTACTTGTATCGAATTATTTATTAATAATAAAAGGCTTTTTCTTTATTATGGTTGATTAATAAAGTCCCTGGAATAGATAGTCCGTTTAATGTATTAAGTGTGACTTAATCATGAGAACACATTAAACATAAGGATACTATTCTTAAAGTATCCGTAGTCGAGCTTTAGTGTGAAGTGGGATAACATTAAAGCATTAAGACTATTATGTTTGTAGACTGATGATCACATCTCATGGATCATGGATAAAGAGTTATCAAGTCTTAAACATAGGTATGAATATTAGGAGTAATATTTATACCGGATTGACCCGCTATGAAAATACTATATAGAAAGTTATGCAAAGTGTCATAAGTTATTCTCATGGTGATAATGGTGTATACCACTCTTCGACCTGAAACCATATGGACCTTAGATGTAGAGTCGAGTGCTTTATTGCTGATCCAACGTTGTCCGTAACTGGATAACCATAAAGACAGTTGATGGGTACTCCACGAAGCATGTTGAGGGACATGAGTGACCTAGATGGAATTTGCCCATCCTGCATAACAGGATAAATGTCTATGGGCCCAATATTGAACTGGACAAGGATGACACGGTCTATGCCTTGTGTTCAATATAGACATAAGGGCAAAAGGGTAATTATACACATAAGTATTATCACAGAAGGAATTGTCAGATCACTTGACATTTTCGTGTCTTGGGTAGCAGTGATGTGTTGCTAGATACCGCTCACTGTTTATTATGTTAAATACATGATTTAATATAATTGTCAATGTCGCGAAAACCTACAGGGTCACACACAAAGGACAGATTGATGAGAGATAGAGTAACTAAGGAATACCGTAAGGTACGGTGTCATTAAGTGAATTATAGAACATCGTAAGTGTCATACCCCAAAATTTGCCCGTCGATATTACAAAGTATTCCTCAAGACCCTCCGACTTGTTCTGCAAGGCACTGACATCAAATGGACAAAAGCCCAGCTCACAACAGGCCCAATCCAAAGGCGGCCCAAAATAGCTTGCTCGCTAGGCGAGCAGTCCCTTCGCCTAGCGAACATTTCATCATGACACTCGCCCAGCGAAGCGTCAGATCCAGAAAAAGCCCAGAACTAGCTTGCTCGTTAGGCGAGCAATTCCTTCGCCTAGCGAAGCTTGCGAAAATCTGAAGTTTTGGACCTCATTTTAAGCCCATTAGGTCACCACCACTGCTACTATAAATACCAGCTCCTCAGCCACGAAAGGGAACACGGACACAGAGGGAGAAACACGGAAACGCACAAACCGGCGGACGAAGGACGGAAACCCTGGTGCAAAAATCCTGCTAACCTGAAGGCAGCCCATCCGCGCCGAAGCTACCGCCGCCCAACTCAATCCGGCCTCCAAGCAATCAGTCCCGTTCAATATCGCAATTGCACACAGGTTTGCGTATCGCCGCTGTTTTATGTTTCCAATTGATCTTCTTTACATACATGATGCATTCCGATTAAAGTTTTGACATGTAAATCGATTTCGCATGTGAATCCGAGTATGAATATCCTGTATAATTGTACATGCTATGCCTATAATCCAATGCCATGAAAGTGCAGGTTTTCGGAAGTCATGCTGCAGTCAAATTACAAACCCGTGGCCGCTCGCTAGCTCATCGCTAAGCGAGCCTGCAGCGAGCCTTCGCTGAGCCTTCGCTAGGCGAAGCAGAGGCGAACGGGACAGTGGCTGCTTTGTCTCTTTGTTGTCCATTTTATGTTTATCTAATCATGGTTCTGCATCATTTGGCCTGAACTCCTGACTGTTATGTTTATTTTATGATGCAATTTCCAATTGTATTTTACCTCAATGCTCTAATCCGTGTGTTGCATGATGTAAAGGCTAGCATACTTCCAAAGACATAGCCGGCTAGGCATGCCGCTTTAGGTGTGGACATTCTTGAGGAGATGGCTTTTGGATGACCTAAGTTTAATGTGGAGATTCATCTTGAATCACCAAGCTTGATTTTTTTTATGTATTGATTTCATTGATTTACCGTGGACCTAATTACCTAACTGATTACGGCTATTTAATTAATTGTTAAAATCTGGACTTTAAATAAATAGTATCGGACCTCTCTTTATTACCCCACGATTACGTAATACGGTCATGTCCCGCAAATGTAGGGATACACTTAGCAACGGCCCTTCGGTTAAATCATCATAAAATAAATCATGGTCCCTCGGATGTTGCCTTCGAAAATACGATTTTGTCCCTCGATGACCCTTCGGTGTAGCCTACGGTTAAATGATGATCGTCCCTTCGAATCCTAAGGTATCCTCACAACTGTTGCCTTCAATGACCAATCGATGACCCTACGATGACCCTTCTAAATCCCAAGGATAAACTACTTACTTCTCCATAGTAAGGACAGTTTTACCCTCACAAGGATAGAAAATTACGGTAAAGACCTCAGACAGGTACAACCCTTAATTGCTCATTCATAACCTAAAAATACTTTTCACACCCCACACCTTTCAAAACATCCTTTTGGAAAATCACCACTTAGCATACATCCGTACTAGGATCATTGCTGAGTTATATTTTTCTAAATAACTTTCAAATCTAAATGAGATAACCACTTTGTATACATTCATGCAAGGATCATTACAAAGTTAAATTCTCATTTTCAAAACATTTTTCACACATTTCTCAAACACTCTTTCACACTAGAAAACATAAATGATTGAGCAATTAAGAGCCCATGGATAACCATGGATATAAAGGGTGCTAATACCTTCCCTTTGTATAACGTACCTCCCGAACCTAAGAATCTAAATTAAGGTCTTTCCTGTTCTTTTCCACCTTTCCTTATGGGATAAAAGAAAAGTCGGTGGCGACTCTTGCTAACCGCGACATTGCGATTAAAAATCCATTAAAGTCCAGTTCACCGTATGACAGTAAGGTACGGTGTACTTGAGTAGAATACGAAATATGGTAAGGTACCATGGGCTTAAGTGATTTTGGGCATATTATAAGATATGGGCCAAAATACACTTAAGTGGGTCTTTTAGCTTGAAGCCCACACAAGTGGTTCTATAAATAGAACCCTTGTGCAGAAGCATTTATTACGGTTGCATTATTTTCGTTTTCTCTCTCTCTCTCTCTCTCTCTCTCTCTCTCTCACTCAAAGCCTTCATTCGTACCAGCTAGCACTGGGATTGAAGGAATCCGTTCGTGTGAACTGAGTAGAGACGTTGTCATCGTTCAACGTTCGTGATCGCTTCGTGGATCTGCATAAAAGGTTTTGATCATCACAAGAGATCTGCACCAAAGGTTTCAATCGTCACAAGAGGTAAATATTCAATCACTGATCATGACCATTCGTAAGGATCTCTAAAGGAGAAAATTTTAATTTCCGCTGCGTTTTGGACCGCAATTCTCCTTCAGTAATCAGTGGAAAATCAAACAAATTTCCCATTGTCATTTACTTTTGTTTTTCAATTTTGTCAAACTCCACTTTAAGGATTTTTACATCCTTGTACACATCTCATATGTACAAAATTTTACAATCAATAAAATTCAGTCATTATTCAGTTACTTCTTTTTTGTTTTCCCGCATTTTGTTTTCAAAATAACTGCCAATCTTGATTTCATAATGATATAAAACTTTAAGAATAATAAAAGCTAAAATAAAAATAAACACTATATACATTGCTTCGATCATTGAAGGCTCCCTAGTGGACGACCAGTAGTCTACAGTAAGCACTTACCGCATAAGCCCGTAACTGCTCGGTTGGACCAAGCACCCGTTCTCCCCAAGTAGAGCCAAATGGTACTCCTCAACCAGCATAATTTCCCCCAACAGCGGTAGTAACCAGAAACTTTTCCTTGCAGGTTCTCTGGTGTGGATACCGACGAGCCGAAGTCTACCATTCCCCTGAGGAAAACCCCACCTTGCTACCTAATATTTCGCATTGCATATGCATTATGAACAACCAATCGTACATTGCATACGTCATGCATATCAAGCATTACTCATTGCAGATGATCTATCTCCCCAGCGGAATATTTCAGTAAATTTCCAGCAGGACAAACCAGCGAGTTTACTTGCTTCTCCTCACACAACTTCCTCTTCAACAGGAAAATTTTCGGACATTTCTATATTTAATCCTCTTCTACCTCGAACACCCGAAAAGGCAAGCTAATATAATTCGCACCTTTAGGTTTAAGATGATTAAATAGGGGCAACTATAATACCCCAAAATTTACCCTCTCTTTCTTACCTTTTGCTTTACATCATTTGCATACACGGAATCATATCATGCATCATCATAACCATTGTATTTGGTCATTGGCTCACAAGCATGGCCACATTCTTGGTTTAACTTAACATTAGGGTTTTTACTTTGATTCACTTATCAACTAACTAAAGCATCATGAGAATTGTTACTTGTTTGTTCCTTTGTTTATGCAGGTAATCATGCCTCAATTCAAGACTAAACAATGGTCATTTTGGTCTAGAAATATGAAAGTGTGGTTCATTGGTTCAAGAGTGGTTCATGTGTTTATTTCCATGCCATTTCATCCAATTTCTAAGCCACCCTCAAGATCATTCAAGCCTTAATCAATTTCTCTTTAAGGGATGCTTATTCCATCGTCATTTTTGGCTTGTGATGCAATAAAACTTCAAGTTTCCATAAGTTGACACTACTTGTTTGACCTAATTTATAAGAATGGCTCACTTTGGTCCAAAGCCCTTCCTTCAATTTTCAACCAATTGACAAGCCTATTTGATCAAAATGTCACTAAGTAGCTCCTCTACAACTTTTCTTCAAGGATCAAGCGTCAGTTCAACCTTTAAGGACCTCAACTTTGGAAGGGGGTAAGTTGCCAAACTAGGACAAACCTTTGTCATGACCCCCACTTGGCAGTCATGCCATTTTTAGCTCAAGTACTCTTTTGACACCATTCCTTTTGCATCTTATTAAGCTTATGACAAAGATCATTTGGCCAAAGTTTGGTTCAAAATGCACAAGGGAATCAAAAGTTATGGTGTCATGAACTTGGGACCTTAAGATGCCCAAAATGTGCCAAGACTGTTTGACCAAATACCTCCCCCCCGCCTAACCGACTTCCTTACCCATTTTTATGTCCCCCCTTGGGTTTTATTGATATTTCCCTTATTTATTTTGGGATAAATAAAGTTCGGTGACGACTCTGTTGTATGTTCGATCGTGCGACACGATCAAGTACATTCCCGTCTAGTTTCAGTTAAGTTGTCTTTTGAGCATATTTTGAGGTTATCTTTTGAGCATATTTTGAGGTTGTCTTTTGAGCACATTCTCACTCTCAGCTTATCTCTTAATGTATGTATATAAGAGATGAGAAATCAAATCCCACAAACTCTAAGTTTATTCTTGACTTTAACACCTCCAAAAACCTTGATCAAAGATTAATCAAGACACCAACAATGTCGCTTCAATTTACATGTTGTTGCTACTTCCTTGCATGACCTTTTTGTCTCAAGGATTTCACCCGTCTGAATTAATCTCATGTGCACACTTGTTGAACCCAATATTTGTGAACACGATCCACCATTCTATGTTACTCCTTTGCACGATACACCTAGTCCTAAGACTTTCACTCGATCAGATCCGAAGTGCACAATCTTGTCCAAAGGACTTCCCAGATCATTTCTTACCCAGATATGCCTACCGATGTTGAGGAACTGAAAAGATCCTGGTTCCAGTTGAGAGAGGAGAGAGATACTTTCGAAGCTCAGTTCAATGCAGAAAGGAAGAAAGTACTAGAGCTCACCAGTCAGCTTAATGAGGAACGAAGACTCAATGCATATCTTCGCCCAAAAAGAAGTCGCCCCTGGGAGACTTGAGCTTTCATTGTATTTTATTATTATTCCTTTTGTAATGAACATTGATCAAAAAAAACTAGCAATAAACATTTCTCTCTTGTTGGTGATTTACGCAAAGTTAAATTTCAAAAGTCCTCGAAAACATTTCATGCATTGCATCGCATAACATAACATTGCATAACAGGTATTCTAAAGGACCATATTCTCACGGTCTGCCTCTTACACAGAAAAATGGATCTCGAGCAGACTGTCAAAGATCTCCAGACTCATAATGCCCAATTCAAGGAGATGATGCTAAGCTTGTCCAAGGGGCAGGAGGAACTGAAGGCTCTTCTGGTCGAAAAGAAGAAAGACAAGAAAGCTGTGAGTTTCATTAACCCGGGAAGAAGGCGTAAAGGACAGGCTACGGGACTCAAATTTGGAATCCCGAATGGCCCAGAGGAGGGGGCGGAGAATGATTCAGAGGAAGAGAATACTGATTTCTCCAACCCTGACAATGACGATGAAGAGTATGAAAATGAACAGTACTCTCCAAGAGATGATAAGTACAAATTGCTGGAAGAACGCATGATAGCCATGGAGGGCCAGAAGGCACCTGGTCTGGATTTTGAAAGTTTGGGTCTGGTCTCCGATGTGACCATTCCTCGCAAATTCAAAATCCCCACTTTCACTAAGTACGATGGTGCATCCTGTCCTCAGATGCATCTAAGGGCTTATGTGAGAAAGATTCAGCCGCATACCACTGATAGGAAGCTGTGGATCCACTTCTTCCAAGAGAGCCTGTCTGGCACACAGTTAGAATGGTATTATCAGCTCGAAAGTTCTGACATCCGCACCTGGACTGATCTAGCAACAGCTTTCTATAAACAGTACCAATATAATTCTGAGCTAGCGCCTACTCGGTTACAGTTGCAGAATATGGCTATGGGATCTAAAGAAAGCTTCAAAGAGTATGCCCAGAAATGGAGAGATTTGGCCGGCAGGGTCAAACCCCCTATGACTGACCGAGAATTAGTAGACCTGTTCATGGGTACCCTGACTGGCCCATTCTACAGCCACCTACTGGGGAGTTCTTCATCAGGTTTCACTGAACTTATACTGACAGGTGAACGGGTGGAGAGCGACATTCGAAGTGGAAAGTTACAGGCAGCTGCTTCTACAAGCAGTAAAAAGTCCTACCATGGGAAGCAGGAATCGAATGCCGTGTATGGTCAAAAGAATCATAACAAGAAAAATGGTGACCATGCCGTTGGAGCAGTGACAATCGCAGCCCCGCCAGCTCAAAACTTCCAGCAAAGACAAGACAGACCAAGAAGGCAGTTTACCAAGCTCAATATGACTTTAGCACAAGCACTGCAAAGTATGCTAAAGGTAAACTTAATCACTCTCAGAGGTCCTCCTGCAAATGTCAACACTGCTTCGCCTCGTTATAATCCCAATGCCAGGTGTGCATATCACTCCGATAGCCCCGGGCATGATACAAACGACTGTTGGTTGTTGAAGAACAAAATTCAGGATATGATCGACGCTGGGGAAATTGAATTCGAGCCCCCGGAGACTCCTAATGTCATCACTGCTCCTATGCCTAATCATGACAAGGCTGTTAATGCTCTCGATGACGATTCTCTCATCATTACTGTAGCGGACTTAACGTCTTCTCTCCCGATCATAAAGAGGAATTTATTGCAAGCTGGTTTATTTCCAGGTTGTACTGAAGATTGCAATCTCTGCATACTCTGGCCCGAGGACTGTTTGAAATTGAAGAACGGTATTCAACGGCTGATGGACGATCGTACAATTCTCTTTGAAAGGGTTCCTAAGACGGAAAACCCTATTGAAGAAGTATCTGTGATTGCAAGGTCCAAAGTTCCAGTGAAGATTACTGCTCCCAGAGTACCCGTAAAGATTATGGCTGAGCCCAAGGTAGCCCCCCTGATCATCACTGCCCCTGGCCCAGTACCGTATTCTTCAAGCAAAGCCATTCCGTGGAATTATGGAGGTGATGTTTACATCCATGGCGTAAAGCAAGTTGGTGATTCTGCTAATCCTAATGACATTATTGGGACTAGTAAAGTTACTCGAAGCGGAAGGATCTTCTCTCCAGAGATCTCACCTCCAGTTCCCGAAAACCGAGGAAAGGAACCAGTCAGCCCTTCCCCGTCCGAGACACCGATCGAAGCTACTACCGGAGACGTTGCCAAACGCGAAATGGAGGAGGTGCTGAAAATCATCCGCAAGAGTGATTTTGATGTGGTAGAGCAGTTGGGGCATACCCCGTCTAAAATCTCGATGTTGTCCTTGTTGTTATCTTCTGAATCTCATGCCCATGCCTTGATAAAGTTCTTGAAGACTGCTCATGTACCTCAGGAGACCTCCGTCGATCAGTTGGAAAACTATGTTGCTAACCTGACTGTTGATGATGGCCTAGGTTTTTCCAATGCTGACCTGACGCCAGCGGGAAAGAACCACAATAAAGCCCTGCATATCTCCATTGAGTGTAAAGGGATCACCCTGTCTCATGTGTTGATCGATAATGGCTCTTCTTTGAATGTGTTACCGAAAGCCGTGCTCGATAAACTTGACTGCAAGAGCGTTGAACTGAAGCCTAGTGACATTGTGGTGCGGGCTTACGATGGTGCAAAGAGTGTTGTCCACGGTGAAGTTGTTCTCCCTATCAAGATAGGACCTCAAGTCTTCAACACTACCTTTTATGTAATGAACATTCGTCCTGCCTACTCCTGCTTACTGGGACGCCCTTGGATTCATGAGGCAGGTGCTGTAGCTTCGTCTCTCCTATCAAAAGCTGAGGTATCCAATAGAGGGTAAGATCATCACTGTGTGTGGGGAAGAAGAATACATTGTCAGTAGTGTGCATACCTTCAGATACGTTGAGATGGATGGTGAATTCTTCGAGACTCCGTCCCAGTCATTTGAAGTGGTTCCTCCGCCTAGTCCTGTCCTTAAGCCAACTCCCCTTGTGCCCGAGGTTATTCGAGCTCCTCCTGCCATGGTTTCCCTGAAGGACGCTCAAGCTGTGGTTGAAGATGGTGGCTGTACTGGCTGGGGTCAACTGATCAGCATACCCTACAAGTCTGATAAATCTGGTCTGGGATTTAGCTCTGAAAAGATGGTCAAAGATCAAATCAATGCTGTAGAAGATGCTGACAGTGAGTGCGACCTGGATAGCTGGATCTACCCAACAATTGGCGACGGACTCAATAATTGGAAGGCTGAAGACACTATCCCGATCTCCTTTAGTCAGGAGTAATTGTTATTGTCCATTTAGTATTGCAAATCTTTAATTTTTCAATTGAACTTCGTAAAGCATTGTGTCTACGCCCGGGGCACAATAGCTAATTTGTTAAGGGTTTTGTCATTTCATAAGCATATTCATATTCAATAAATCAATGGACTTTTTGCATTCAAATATTGCGCTCTTTATCTTTCCTGTCATTTTTCAAACAAGCTATGCTTTCTTACACACACTCACGTAACAAATTGCAGATCCGTATCCACTCTGGATCCTATTGATAATAATTCCGCTACTGTTCATTATGACTTTGAAAATCCAATCTACCAAGCCGAAGATGGAAGTGAGGAAGATTGTGAAGTCCCTGGAGAGCTTGCCAGACTATTACTGCAAGAGGAAAGGACTATACAGCCGCATGAAGAGTCCCTCGAAATTGTAAATCTGGGTACTGAGGTAGACAGAAAAGAAGTCAAAATAGGAGCAGATTTGGAAAACAGTGTAAAAGAAAGATTGATTCAGATGTTGCACGACTATGTAGAGGTTTTCGCTTGGTCTTATGAAGACATGCCAGGATTGGATACCGACATAGTAGTGCATCGTCTGCCCATGAAGGAAGACTGTCGTCCCGTCAAGCAAAAGGTTCGCCGCATGCGTCCTGAAATGTCTGAGAAAATCAAAGCCGAGGTTATGAAACAATTCAATGCCGGTTTCCTAGCCGTTACTTCTTATCCTCAATGGGTTGCTAATGTGGTGCCAGTGCCAAAGAAGGATGGTAAGGTGCGAATGTGCGTAGATTACAGAGATTTGAATAAAGCGAGTCCCAAAGATGACTTTCCACTCCCGCACATTGATGTTCTGGTAGATAACACCGCTCAACACAAAGTATTCTCATTCATGGATGGATTCTCGGGTTATAATCAGATTAAGATGGCACCTGAGGACATGGGGAAAACTACGTTTGTGACGCAATGGGGCACTTTCTGCTACAAAGTAATGCCATTCGGTCTAAAGAACGCCGGGGCAACGTACCAGCGTGCTATGGTGGTTTTGTTCCATGATATGATTCATCATGAGATAGAAGTATATGTGGATGACATGATAGCTAGATCTCATACTGAAGAAGAACATCTCGATCATTTATACAAACTGTTCGAGAGGTTGAAGAAGTACAAGTTGAGATTGAATCCGAACAAATGCACTTTTGGAGTAAGATCCGGTAAACTCTTGGGCTTTATTGTCAGTGGTAAAGGAATTGAGGTTGACCCGGCTAAAGTGAGAGCTATTCAAGAAATGCCAGTTCCCCGTACGGAGAAAGAGGTCAGAGGTTTCTTGGGACGTTTGAATTATATTGCCCGATTTATCTCCCACTTGACTGCTACCTGCAAACCCATCTTCAAATTACTGAGGAAAAATCAAGAAATGATATGGAATGACGAATGCCAAGAAGCTTTTGACAAAATCAAGAACTACCTCCAGGAACCTCCGATTCTGATACCACCAGTTGAAGGAAGACCTCTAATCATGTATTTGACCGTGTTAGAAAATTCAATGGGGTGCGTATTGGGGCAACATGACGAGTCTGGTCGAAAAGAGCATGCCATATACTACCTGAGCAAAAAGTTTACCGACTGTGAAACAAGATACTCGCTGCTCGAGAGAACTTGCTGTGCTTTGGCCTGGGCTGCTCGCCGACTAAGACAGTATATGTTGAATCATACCACTTTGTTGATTTCTAGGATGGATCCCATCAAATACATGTTCGAGAAGCCTGCCCTCTCCGGAAGAATAGCGAGATGGCAGATGATCTTAACAGAGTACGATATCCAGTATACTACCCAGAAAGCCATCAAAGGAAGCGTGCTCGCTGATCATTTGGCTTATCAAGCGGTGGACGATTATCAATCTATGAATTTTGAGTTCCCAGATGAGGATGTCATGCTTGTTACTGATGAGGAAAAACCTAAACCGAATAAAGGATCCGAACTGGGATCCCGATGGACTATGGTCTTTGATGGGTCTTCTAATGCATTGGGCCATGGTGTTGGGGTTGTACTCATTTCTCCCGAGGGTTACCATACGCCTTTCACGGCTAGACTATGTTTTCATTGTACCAATAATATGGCTGAGTATGAAGCATGTATTTTGGGACTCAAGGCTGCTATAGACCGGCGGGTCAAGTTTTTGAGTGTGTACGGAGACTCAGCATTAGTAATCAGTCAGATCAAAGGAGAATGGGACACTAAGCATCCGAATCTCATCCCTTACCGAGAACGGGTGATGACATTAATCCCATACTTTGAAGAGATTACATTCGAACATATCCCACGAGAAGAGAATCAGTTGGCAGACGCATTAGCTACCATGTCATCTATGTTCAGAGTCAGATGGGACCATGAAGCTCCCAGGATCACCATTGAGCGACTAGATGAACCGGCATACTGTTATGAACTTAACACTGAGGGAGTACGGGAAAAACCTTGGTTCCACGAAGTAAAAAGATATTTAGAAGCTCAGGAATACCCTGAAGGGGCATCCATCAATGACAAAAAATTCCTGAGGAAGTTCTCCGCTAAGTTCTTTCTGAGTAATGGAGTATTATACAAACGTAATCATGACTCAACTTTGCTTCGCTGTGTGGATAAAAAGGAAGCAGAAGAGATTATGGAAGACATGCACGACGGTATTTTCGGGACTCATTCTAGTGGACATACAATGGCCAAGAAGATTCTGAGATCAGGGTATTATTGGTCTACCATGGAAGCTGATTGCCATCATCACTCTAGAACCTGTCACAAGTGCCAGATATATGCGGATAAAGTACATGCACCTCCTGCTCCATTGAACGTGTTGACCGCACCTTGGCCCTTTGCAATGTGGGGCATTGATATGATTGGAGAGATTAAACCTACTGCTTCTAACGGGCATCGTTTCATCCTTGTTGCTATTGATTACTTTACAAAGTGGGTAGAGGCCGCCTCATTCGCTTCTGTCACCAAGAATGTGGTGGCACGATTCATCAAGAATAATCTCATTTGTCGATATGGCATCCCTGAAAGAATTATTACTGACAATGGTACTAATTTGAACAACAAGGTGATTACTGAACTCTGCACGCAGTTCAACGTAAAACACCATAACTCTTCTCCGTACCGACCAAAGATGAATGGCGCCGTGGAAGCTGCTAATAAGAATATCAAGAAGATCATACAAAAGATGACGGTGACGTACAAAGACTGGCATGAGATGTTACCGTTCGCTCTTCATGGTTATCGCACTTCAGTACGCACTTCGACAGGAGCAACTCCTTTTTCTTTAGTCTACGGAATGGAAGCCGTTTTACCAGTGGAAGTTCAGATTCCCTCTCTACGAATCATGAAAGAGGCGGGCTTAGATGAAAATGAATGGATTCAGACTCGACTCGACCAGATAAACTTGATCGATGAGAAGAGACTTGCGGCTGTGTGTCATGGACAGATATATCAGAAACGCATGACCCAGGCATTTAACAAAAGAGTCAAGAGACAGGTGTATCAAATTGGCGACTTGGTGGTAAAGCGCATCACTCTACCACAAGGTGATCCCAGAGGCAAATGGATTCCCACGTACGAAGGGCCGTTTGTAGTTAAGAAGATATTCTCTGGTGGAGCCATGATACTAGCTACAATGGACGGCGAAGACTTCCCGCATCCCGTGAACGCAGACATAGTTAAAAAATACTACGCATAACAGAGACCCGCTAGGTCGACGTACCTAGGCAAAAGTAAGGGCATCCCGGCGAACCAAAAGGGTTCGGGCAAAAATTAGGGATAAACGTATAAAAATGTACACCCGGCAAGTCGAAAACCTGAAAAGGCGGCTTGGGCAAAAATGGGTATCCTGGTGGACTGAAAACCTGAAAAGGCGGTCCAGGCAAAAATTAGGGATTCAAGCGTATGACTATGTCCCGTTCTCTGTCAGCTTCAACCAAGTTCAAGGGACTGAACAAGCCAATCACCTCTATCCGACAGCAGGAGATGAGATGCCTGAAGACATGATGACAGTAGTGGAATTAAAATCAATAGGACTTTTTCTACATAGTTTTCTCTCTGTTTTCCTGACAATTTCCTCTTACTAGGATTTCTGTCTCCTTGTACAAAAATTGCCTGTTTATAGGCCCTCTTTCAGTACAATTTCATTTCCAAAAAGATGCTTTTGTTTTACTTTCTCTGTTTTGTTTGCGTAAACGTCCATTGATTTAATTTGAATTGATGCCTAAAATGGAAATTGCAATTACTACGAGACTTCAGGACCGAGGAGAAGGTCTAACCACGCTTTCCAATGAGTCCGTTGCTAATCCTATTCCCCGACAACGCCAATTATTTCCCAGAAGAGAGTGGCATTACTAGACAAATGGGTCATCTCTTCCACACCCAACCAGGCTCTGTGGAATGTTTTCACCATCAAGTATCCCCCAGCCGAGACAGGGTCATCAATACCAATGTCTCCGACCAGCAGACTGAGATTTATCTCCCCAGTAGAGTCCTCTGGAAGAACTTTTCAGATGCATAATTCATTCATTACATCATTTCACATCACACACCTACATACAATTTTCATTCCGCATCATATACATTACATCATTTCGTAACATATACATGTGTACAATGCTCTCATTTATTCCAGACGCATAATTCACTCATTACATCATTTCACAGCACACGCATGCATACAACATTCGCATCTCATGCATCATGACATTGCATGAAACTAACTTTATTTTTCAGGCTAATTATCCTCCTGATCACATTCAAGGTTCGAATACAGCTCTCAGATATAATTCATCTGACGAACGTTCTGACATTCTCCCAATGGTGGCATCTCTAAGCCCACCTCAGATATTCGCTGCAAATACGACAAATATTATCAGATACAGCCTAACGTACGGTTCATTCTGATTCAGCCCAACATATGACTCCTTCAGCTCAGATACGATCTAACGTACGATCCATTCTGGCTTTTAGCAACTCCAATACGGTCTAACGTACGACCCATTTGGACCTTCAAATCCTCAGATGCTGCCTAGCATACGGTATATTCCGGGGTGTAGTCTAGCATACGACTACTTTCTTCTTCAGATACAGCCTAACGTACGGCTCATTCTGCAACTCCAATACAGTCTAACGTACGACCCATTTGGACCTTCAAATCCTCAGATGCTGCCTAGCGTACGGTATATTCCGGGGTGTAGTCTAGCATACGACTACTTTCTTCTTCAGATACAGCCTAACGTACGGCTCATTCTGCAACTCCAATACGGTCTAACGTACGACCCATTTGGACCTCCAGCTCAGATACGATCTAACGTACGATCCACTCTGATCTTCAACAACTCAGATAAGGTTTAATGTACGACCAAGTTAGACCTTTATCTCCTCAGATGCTACCTTCGGACAGGTACATTTCTGAATGGTAGTCTAGTATACGACTACTCCCTTACTCAGATGCTACCTTCGGACAGGTACATTTCTGAATGGTAGTCTAGTAGACGGCTACTCCTTTACTCAGATGCTACCTTCGGACAGGTACATTTCTGAATGGTAGTCTAATACACGACTACTCCCTTTAAAAGTAGACACAGCCTAATGGACGGCTCATTCTACTCAGATATGGTTTAATGTACGACCAAGTTAGACCTTCATCTACTCAGATGCTACCTTCGGACAGGTACATTTCTGAATGGTAGTCTAGTATACGACTACTCCCTTTTCAGCAGATTCGGCCTAACGGACGGCTCATTCTGCTACTCAGATGCTACCTTCGGACAGGTACATTTCTGATCCCTTATCCCCAGCAGTATATAGCACACGCTGACTCCCCAGCGAAGTCAACAGCATGATGGATGATTCATTATACGGTCTAGCGTATGACCCGGTATGACATCCATGTCTTCAGACATCGTCTAATGTACGACACAATCGGAAGCTCATCATCAAACTTCCTGGATGGCATCTCTAAGCCCATCTCCATCAAGACTAGCTCCTAATGGACAAGCGCAAATTTTTGGGGCATTCTAGTGTTCAATAATCTTTCACCTCCAGACCACGAACGGAACATACCATTCTACTCTCTCGGTTCAAGAATATTGAACAGGGGCAGCTGTCATACCCCAAAATTTGCCCGTCGATATTACAAAGTATTCCTCAAGACCCTCCGACTTGTTCTGCAAGGCACTGACATCAAATGGACAAAAGCCCAGCTCACAACAGGCCCAATCCAAAGGCGGCCCAAAATAGCTTGCTCGCTAGGCGAGCAGTCCCTTCGCCTAGCGAACATTTCATCATGACACTCGCCCAGCGAAGCGTCAGATCCAGAAAAAGCCCAGAACTAGCTTGCTCGCTAGGCGAGCAATTCCTTCGCCTAGCGAAGCTTGCGAAAATCTGAAGTTTTGGACCTCATTTTAAGCCCATTAGGTCACCACCACTGCTACTATAAATACCAGCTCCTCAGCCACGAAAGGGAACACGGACACAGAGGGAGAAACACGGAAACGCACAAACCGGCGGACGAAGGACGGAAACCCTGGTGCAAAAATCCTGCTAACCTGAAGGCAGCCCATCCGCGCCGAAGCTACCGCCGCCCAACTCAATCCGGCCTCCAAGCAATCAGTCCCGTTCAATATCGCAATTGCACACAGATTTGCGTATCGCCGCTGTTTTATGTTTCCAATTGATCTTCTTTACATACATGATGCATTCCGATTAAAGTTTTGACATGTAAATCGATTTCGCATGTGAATCCGAGTATGAATATCCTGTATAATTGTACATGTTATGCCTATAATCCAATGCCATGAAAGTGCAGGTTTTCGGAAGTCATGCTGCAGTCAAATTACAAACCCGTGGCCGCTCGCTAGCTCATCGCTAAGCGAGCCTGCAGCGAGCCTTCGCTGAGCCTTCGCTAGGCGAAGCAGAGGCGAACGGGATAGTGGCTGCTTTGTCTCTTTGTTGTCCATTTTATGTTTATCTAATCATGGTTCTGCATCATTTGGCCTGAACTCCTGACTGTTATGTTTATTTTATGATGCAATTTCCAATTGTATTTTACCTCAATGCTCTAATCCGTGTGTTGCATGATGTAAAGGCTAGCATACTTCCAAAGACATAGCCGGCTAGGCATGCCGCTTTAGGTGTGGACATTCTTGAGGAGATGGCTTTTGGATGACCTAAGTTTAATGTGGAGATTCATCTTGAATCACCAAGCTTGATTTTTTTTATGTATTGATTTCATTGATTTACCGTGGACCTAATTACCTAACTGATTACGGCTATTTAATTAATTGTTAAAATCTGGACTTTAAATAAATAGTATCGGACCTCTCTTTATTACCCCACGATTACGTAATACGGTCATGTCCCGCGAATGTAGGGATACACTTAGCAACGGCCCTTCGGTTAAATCATCATAAAATAAATCATGGTCCCTCGGATGTTGCCTTCGAAAATACGATTTTGTCCCTCGATGACCCTTTGGTGTAGCCTACGGTTAAATGATGATCGTCCCTTCGAATGCTAAGGTATCCTCACAACTGTTGCCTTCAATGACCAATCGATGACCCTACGATGACCCTTCTAAATCCCAAGGATAAACTACTTACTTCTCCATAGTAAGGACAGTTTTACCCTCACAAGGATAGAAAATGACGGTAAAGACCTCGGACAGGTACAACCCTTAATTGCTCATTCATAACCTAAAAATACTTTTCACACCCCACACCTTTCAAAACATCCTTTTGGAAAATCACCACTTAGCATACATCCGTACTAGGATCATTGCTGAGTTATATTTTTCTAAATAACTTTCAAATCTAAATGAGATAACCACTTTGTATACATTCATGCAAGGATCATTACAAAGTTAAATTCTCATTTTCAAAACATTTTTCACACATTTCTCAAACACTCTTTCACACTAGAAAACATAAATGATTGAGCAATTAAGAGCCCATGGATAACCATGGATATAAAGGGTGCTAATACCTTCCCTTTGTATAACGTACCTCCCGAACCTAAGAATCTAAATTAAGGTCTTTCCTGTTCTTTTCCACCTTTCCTTATGGGATAAAAGAAAAGTCGGTGGCGACTCTTGCTAACCGCGACATTGCGATTAAAAATCCATTAAAGTCCAGTTCACCGTATGACAGTAAGGTACGGTGTACTTGAGTAGAATACGAAATATGGTAAGGTACCATGGGCTTAAGTGATTTTGGGCATATTATAAGGTATGGGCCAAAATACACTTAAGTGGGTCTTTTAGCTTGAAGCCCACACAAGTGGTTCTATAAATAGAACCCTTATGCAGAAGCATTTATTACGGTTGCATTATTTTCGTTTTCTCTCTCTCTCTCTCTCTCTCTCTCTCTCTCACTCAAAGCCTTCATTCGTACCAGCTAGCACTGGGATTGAAGGAATCCGTTCGTGTGAACTGAGTAGAGACGTTGTCATCGTTCAACGTTCGTGATCGCTTCGTGGATCTGCATAAAAGGTTTTGATCGTCACAAGAGATCTGCACCAAAGGTTTCAATCGTCACAAGAGGTAAATATTCAATCACTGATCATGACCATTCGTAAGGATCTCTAAAGGAGAAAATTTTAATTTCCGCTGCGTTTTGGACCGCAATTCTCCTTCAGTAATCAGTGGAAAATCAAACAAATTTCCCATTGTCATTTACTTTTGTTTTTCAATTTTGTCAAACTCCACTTTAAGGATTTTTACATCCTTGTACACATCTCATATGTACAAAATTTTACAATCAATAAAATTCAGTCATTATTCAGTTACTTCTTTTTTGTTTTCCCGCATTTTGTTTTCAAAATAACTGCCAATCTTGATTTCATAATGATATAAAACTTTAAGAATAATAAAAGCTAAAATAAAAATAAACACTATATACATTGCTTCGATCATTGAAGGCTCCCTAGTGGACGACCAATAGTCTATAGTAAGCACTTACCGCATAAGCCCGTAACTGCTCGGTTGGACCAAGCACCCGTTCTCCCCAAGTAGAGCCAAATGGTACTCCTCAACCAGCATAATTTCCCCCAACAGCGGTAGTAACCAGAAACTTTTCCTTGCAGGTTCTCTGGTGTGGATACCGACGAGCCGAAGTCTACCATTCCCCTGAGGAAAACCCCACCTTGCTACCTAATATTTCGCATTGCATATGCATTATGAACAACCAATCGTACATTGCATACGTCATGCATATCAAGCATTACTCATTGCAGATGATCTATCTCCCCAGCGGAATATTTCAGTAAATTTCCAGCAGGACAAACCAGCGAGTTTACTTGCTTCTCCTCACACAACTTCCTCTTCAACAGGAAAATTTTCGGACATTTCTATATTTAATCCTCTTCTACCTCGAACACCCGAAAAGGCAAGCTAATATAATTCGCACCTTTAGGTTTAAGATGATTAAATAGGGGCAACTATAATACCCCAAAATTTACCCTCTCTTTCTTACCTTTTGCTTTACATCATTTGCATACACGGAATCATATCATGCATCATCATAACCATTGTATTTGGTCATTGGCTCACAAGCATGACCACATTCTTGGTTTAACTTAACATTAGGGTTTTTACTTTGATTCACTTATCAACTAACTAAAGCATCATGAGAATTGTTACTTGTTTGTTCCTTTGTTTATGCAGGTAATCATGCCTCAATTCAAGACTAAACAATGGTCATTTTGGTCTAGAAATATGAAAGTGTGGTTCATTGGTTCAAGAGTGGTTCATGTGTTTATTTCCATGCCATTTCATCCAATTTCTAAGCCACCCTCAAGATCATTCAAGCCTTAATCAATTTCTCTTTAAGGGATGCTTATTCCATCGTCATTTTTGGCTTGTGATGCAATAAAACTTCAAGTTTCCATAAGTTGACACTACTTGTTTGACCTAATTTATAAGAATGGCTCACTTTGGTCCAAAGCCCATAACTCCTTCAATTTTCAACCAATTGACAAGCCTATTTGATCAAAATGTCACTAAGTAGCTCCTCTACAACTTTTCTTCAAGGATCAAGCGTCAGTTCAACCTTTAAGGACCTCAACTTTGGAAGGGGGTAAGTTGCCAAACTAGGACAAACCTTTGTCATGACCCCCACTTGGCAGTCATGCCATTTTTAGCTTAAGTACTCTTTTGACACCATTCCTTTTGCATCTTATTAAGCTTATGACAAAGATCATTTGGCCAAAGTTTGGTTCAAAATGCACAAGGGAATCAAAAGTTATGGTGTCATGAACTTGGGACCTTAAGATGCCCAAAATGTGCCAAGACTGTTTGACCAAATACCTCCCCCCCGCCTAACCGACTTCCTTACCCATTTTTATGTCCCCCCTTGGGTTTTATTGATATTTCCCTTATTTATTTTGGGATAAATAAAGTTCGGTGACGACTCTGTTGTATGTTCGATCATGCGACACGATCAAGTACATTCCCGTCTAGTTTCAGTTAAGTTGTCTTTTGAGCATATTTTGAGGTTATCTTTTGAGCATATTTTGAGGTTGTCTTTTGAGCACATTCTCACTCTCAGCTTATCTCTTAATGTATGTATATAAGAGATGAGAAATCAAATCCCACAAACTCTAAGTTTATTCTTGACTTTAACACCTCCAAAAACCTTGATCAAAGATTAATCAAGACACCAACAATGTCGCTTCAATTTACATGTTGTTGCTACTTCCTTGCATGACCTTTTTGTCTCAAGGATTTCACCCGTCTGAATTAATCTCATGTGCACACTTGTTGAACCCAATATTTGTGAACACGATCCACCATTCTATGTTACTCCTTTGCACGATACACCTAGTCCTAAGACTTTCACTCGATCAGATCCGAAGTGCACAATCTTGTCCAAAACCTTCAAACCCTAAAGATATTAAAGGAAAACCTCACCTCAATTTTCTTATTTGAATCCCTCAAAGATCTCAACCCAATATTCTCGGTACAACAAACCTAATTGGATGTTATCAATCCTAATCTATATGGCACCTAATCAAAAAATGATTATGTGTAGTTTGATTGTGTGTACACATAGATTGAATTGAAGATAATGAGATACTTTGAAATCCTAGATTCATGTAGGTTTTACTCACTCTAGAAACATTCCTGGAGAATGATATATATATAAGGAATGAAAACAAATACAAATTTTCAAAAAAATTAATCAATAGGTCGACCTATACGAGTCATGTGTCGACCAGTTGGAAGCATGTGTCGACTTGAAGACTCGACACATGAGACATAAGCTACAAACTTTAATATTGCAGCATACATGTCGATTTATACCATCTATGTGTCGACCTGTAGTTTATAAAAATCATCTATAGGCCGACCTGCAATCTTATGTGTCGACTTGTAGTTTAAAAAAATCATCTATAGGCCGACCTGCAATCGTATGTGTCGATCTGTAATGAGGATTTTTCACTTAAGGCCAATTTTTTCATGCTTAACACAATATTTTGATGCACAAATATTTTCCAGACCATTTCCAACAAATTTGGTATGCTTCCTAATATAAAAACGCTAAAATACACGGCTAAACATCATTCAAAATATATCTAAACAGAGGATGCACTCACATTAGTAAGATTATTTGAGATGAAAAAAAAGATCCATTTAAAATCAATTATGTGTTTAAAAATATAATATACAGCTCAGTTGAATTGTAAAATATCATAGCATAGTTATATTGATATTGTAGTCACTTTAGTTAGGGTAAAAATATCTCAATATTTGGGGACTAGACCTAAGTTCGAGTTAAGGGAAATGGATTGTCTCATGCGTATTGCATTCAGGCCTCTATCATGCACCTAATCCAAGAACCAACAAATCTTAAATAAAAAGAATTAAAAAATATAAGTTGTCATGAAAGCCAATCAACAATGGTTATCATGGCAGAATGGATAGATGAGAGACACAGTAAGAAAAGATCCTAATTCGGTGTTAAGGGGATGAACCAACATAAACTAAATGTGTTTAATTTCTCTTTCCTTATCTTTTTTTCTTTTCGTATTTGTAATTGACTTAAATTTCATTTGAACAAACTTAAAAAAATTTAAATCAGACAACATAATTTAAATCTCCATTTTCGTGTTTTTCTTCCCCTTTAAAGAAAAAAAAACCCAAATTTAAGAAACTTTCTTAAAGTCTAAAAGATTTTGGGCCCCATAAATACTTGCTCATCAGTG
Source organism: Lathyrus oleraceus (assembly GCF_024323335.1). Lineage (NCBI taxonomy): Eukaryota > Viridiplantae > Streptophyta > Magnoliopsida > Fabales > Fabaceae > Lathyrus > Lathyrus oleraceus. Next base: position 36,362,531 of record NC_066583.1, read on the forward strand.
AACAACAATCTTAAACATCCCTCCAATAATCTTGAAAATTGATTAATTACACCCTACGAATCCCAACAATTTTCTGATGACACCATAATACAGTCCATATGACTCAATTTTACCATTTGGGATGAACCAAGTAAACCAAATCCATATCAGGTAATTGTTAAGCATGCTAATAAAAGCATACATCACATCATATCATTTCACATCTCTAATTAGGCCAAACAACATACAATTGAAAATATTTAATAATGAGTTACTTTGATCCAAACCACAAATTACATGGCAGAGGTTTTGATGGAAGATATTTGAGGTACACATAAATGAATTTAAAAACAGAATGTGTAAAACATATATATCATAAACAGTAGTAGTTGATAATATATATATAATTAATAATTTTTATTGTGGTATCCGTGTTATGAAAAAGTAGCACTAGAAAAGTAAAGGGTAAGTGGTGAGATCCGAAGCAGGTTGTTGTTGTCCAGTATTATGAGGGTTGTTAGCCGGATGAGTAGGCTGTAAGGTCAAGGCAAACATCCGAGGACCTAAATTTGAGAAACCAATGACAGACTCATAATCTGCTGCTCCACTTTCCATCATTTCAAAACGTCCATCTTCTGCTCTTGCATCCTTCAACAAATCAAATCAATCAAAAGTTTAGATTCTGTGCTGCTAGATTGTAGTAGAGGAGGAGAAGGATACATACCAAGTCACGCAGGAGTCTGTTGTGCACCTCCCTCTCATTATTAAACTAGAAGAAAATAACAGTAAGGAAATTTCAATCATAAAGAATCAAACTAACCAAGATTTAATAAGAAAAAAGATAGAGAAACATTTGAATTTATACCTTCTTCCTTTGAGTGTCAATCTGATTTGTTATCACCTTATACTGTCATCCATTGCCATAACAAACTCGTTAGTTAGTTAGTTATTATGGTATAATGTATAATAACTTCAAAATTTCTAAATAATGCAATACTACTATTTTCCTCTACGGTCAGTGTTTAAGAATTTCAAAGTTAATCTCTTAAAAAACAATATTTTAGTCTCATTAATTATTATTAAAATATCTTTTTATTTTTAATTCTTTAATATTTTTTGGCCAACCAATTCTTTACCGCAATTGTTCTAAGCATATCAGATGGTTTCAACCATTCTTATTATATAAATAGATAGAGATAGAGTTGATCATCAAAAATTGACTTTGTTCAGATCTAATAATAAAAATAGTAACGATTTTTAATGAAATGTTTTTTCATGATATTTTTTAGTTAATGTTTGATGGTTAATTAATGAGCAATAAAAATTAATAACATGTTCACAACCCTATAAATTATTAAACTTTTTTTTTGAACTTTATGACTAATTTTAATTGACATTACAAAAATTATTCACATTTTTAAAAGGTAAAATTAGTCTGGTCTAAAACACTACACTTGATTAGGGTTGAGTATAAGATTGTGGGTGAGTATTGATTGAGTAGTGATTAGTGGTCCTTTATATAATGTCGTTTGAACCTTCTAATTTCTGAGGAACTTAAATTTGTTGAAGATGTGAGTTCTAAAGAATATTCTTGCTTTAGTAATGGTTAAGTGAAGTGCGGATAATATAGATATATATTTTCGGATGCATCCCATTCACACAAATAATTCGTTATTGAGTCAAACCATTATTCTATGTCAAAAATAATACGAAAATGCATCTATGTATAACTTACAAAAATGCACATTCGGACTAATATACGTTTTTAATAAAAAAATGCACAAATCTATTCTCCTTCCTCATTTCTCTTTTACTCTCTCAAACTCTCAAACCCTCTCAAAATCCCAAAGTCTTTCAAACTCTCTCAACTAACTTCCCACTTTTTACTTTCAACATCCAATCAATCAAATAGATCAACATCAAACTCACATTTAGTAAGTTTTTTATTTCTCTATACATTTTTTATTTCTCTATATATTTGTAGAAATTGAACATTAGGTTGTGTAACAGGTAATTTAGATAGGTTATTTCACTGAGCAATGTGTTTGATAGGTAGTTTAGATGAGCAATGTGTTTTGAGATTGTTGGATTTCCATGCATTTTTGTCATTTTTCATTTTTTTTAGTTGCAGGTTAATACAGAAATGCACTTCCGTATTCTTTCAGAATTTGTTTTCAAGAAATCCAGAAATGCATTTACATATTTGGTATGTATGCAGACGTTGCCTTGATTATTATTATGTTTCATCTAGGTTTAATTTTTCCTACAGTGTAATACTTGTGTGGTTTAAGTATAGGGATTATGGATGATAACCAAGCTAGATTGAGGCTCGGTAGAGTGTCGTAACATGCATTGGTTCGTAAGAAAAGAGTCTGACCCTCGTAAGCACCGATCAGTTCTAGTTTGTTTGATGCAAATGTGTTAACTTCCAGGGTTCATGCATCTCCCTCAGGATTTGTCTTCCCGGGGGAGGAAAATGTCACCTCCTGATGCCCTGAAAGCCCCACAGGTCCAGGTTGAGGCACCCTGGCTTGATGTCATTCCTGAGGGGTTTGGAGGAGGCTTGTACGACTTATCGCTGCTACCTATATATTTAGACCATGTTGCATGACATTTGTGGGATGGAGAGGTAAAATTCATTTGTATTTATTCTTTGAATTACATATGTTCTAATATTCAAAGTTTCTGACGATAATTTATTTTTCTGCATGACAATGATGCTTTAAAATGCATCAACCATGGTCGGAAGGTTACGAGGTTGCATAGGCCTCAAGAGAAGTGGTTTAACAATGTGATGCAGTTATCTAGGGTGCAAGACTTACATCACCAATTCGTCTTCCACATGGTGAGGTGTTCATCACATTGTACGATGTGTCATGTCTGTTGCATCTTCTGATCAAGGGAAGACTATTAGACCATAACAAAATTATCAAAGATGAGGCATAATAATGATGGTAACATATTTGGGAGTTGACTCAGGGGATTCCATAAGGGAGATAGAAGACACATGAGGATGTTATGCTAGATTTGGATTCTGTGAGAGGTTGTATGCACAACAACTAACAGCGACAAAGCCGACCGATGGTGATGATAAGAACGTTATGCAGCATATAACATATGCAGTGAGAGCATAACCGTTGTACTTGGTTGGCACACCCATATTTGTGGACAAGAGTGTTTATTACGCTGATATGGTTTACCTCAGATACTTTGTTGACATGGAGCATATTCATGAGTACAACCGGGGGCCGCTTGTTTGGTCTACCTATACTCCAAGTTAGTTGAAGGTTTTGTATGGAAGGTCAAATAGATGACATCTAGTTGCACACAGTTGACTGTAATATATTTTTGCATCCTTTACTGTTTTTGTACCATTTTCATATCACTTATGCTACGCCATTACTAATAATTCATATGCATCATTTTCAGGCATGGACCCTCCAGCATTTCCCACACATATTCGACTGGTCATATGTTGATATCTACACTAAGGATACGCCCAATGCTTATTCATTCATCCCGCTCAGAGGGAATCAGGAGACCCATATTTAACTTTTAGTCCCTCCAAAAATTTCCTTCAAAGAATGGTCCTCCTAAAAATTTTAATTTTAATTTTTGGTCCCTCTTGCCAAAATCGTCGTTAAAATTGCCACTAATTCAGTCACTAATTAAAAAACCGTCGCTAAAATTGTCGCTAAATCTGTTGCTAAGTTGTAAAAATCGCCTCTAAGTTGTAGAAATGACCAAAAGTTAAAATTAAAATTTTTAGAAGGACCATTCTTTAAAGGAAATTTTTGGAATGACTAAAAGTTAAATATGAGATATTTAGGAGGACTAAAAACATATTTAACACAATATTTTTGCATCCTTTACCGTGTTTGTACTATATTCATATCATTTGTGCTACGCCATTACTAATAATTCATATGTACCATTTTCAGGCATGAATCCTCCAGCATTTCCCACACATATCTTACTGGTCATATGTTGATACCTACACTAAGGAATTGTCCAATGCTTATTCATTCATCCCGCTCAAAAGAAATCAGGATACCGAGTCTTTCAGAGTGTATCTTGACCGCATATTAGCAGATGATATACACTTCCAGCCGTACCATGATTATCGTCTGACACGTCCCTTTGATGACATTTCCTTATACTCTGGATGATTGGCTTGTAGTCCGCTTTTGATGTGGATCCACATCTGCCTGAGCACGTCATGCCTCAATTTAGGTATATGTCGTTTGTTCCAAGAGACCCCTCATATTCTAATTCTCCTAATATGGTCCACAAAGATGTATATGACATGTATGATGATTTCCTAAATCATCTGGTACTGGATGAAACACAAGGTATTCCACCTCCTAGCGATTGGAGTTATGCATACATTTACATTCAATGGTATTTTAGAGTGTCACATCCTTATATGACACCTGAAGTTCCGGGATATCCACCTAGGATAACTCATCAATAGATACTAGAGGAGGAGTAAGATATGGAAGATCATTTTGTTAATGTGGTACCTGCATGTCGTCGTATTATGGATCTTGCACGAGTGGATATAGAAAGAGGAATCTCTCCGAAAGGCTCTCTTGGGAGGGATATTGTAGATGTCATTCTTATCGAGACACAAACGATACTGCAGTACATGAGGCACTATAGAAACAAGGGGGTACGACATGCGCAGTAGTATAGTATTTGTATTAGAGATACTATTATCGTTTGTAATTTATTTTAACTTTATTTTTGATTCAGGATTGATTCCTTTTTATATATGAAATTTTCATCTTACTTGATATGTTTATGGTTTAATTTTAAAAAAATTATTATGATAGTATAGTTATAATACATGGTCTATTACTTCGGTGTGTTTCTAAAAAAAAATCAAAATTTGTTGTTTAGGGTGAATACGAAAGTGTATATCCGTAATCTTCCACAAAGATGCATATTTGGATCCATTTATGTCAAATAAGGGTGTCTTAGTTAAGAATGCTTAGGGTGCGTATATGGTGAATACATAAGTGTACATCTGAATTATTTTCAAACAAAAAGAGAGATATGACTCATTTACGCATGTATTTGGTGTGAAATGGGTACGTTAGAAAATGCATTTTTGAATTTTTAAGAACATTTCAGATTTTCTTTAGGGTGTTTCTCCACCACTTAAGATGGAAGAAAAAATTCCCATCATTTATATGTGAATGAGAACCATGTTCGTGGTTCGGTGCCGATGTTTAGGTGTTAAGTCTTATGTACACTTTTATATTGTCTTTTGTATCAATGAAATAAGGAGAAAGATAAAAGAGTTAGGAGAAAAACAAAAGCTCTAGGAACCACGAAATCAACAACAGATCTAGGCTAGATCCTAGGAACCATAACCACCATCGACATACCAACACAATCTAGTGTAACTTAAGTCCACGCCCCTACAAAATTAGATGACACTCTTAAACTGCTATCGACTCAGGCAAAGAATAGGATTCGATAGCCCATTAGAAAAAGAACAAGAATAAGCTAACGACCTAGCAAGATACCATTTTTAAGCCAGAGGGATACACTTATCTTCCATGTCCTCATGAATAATCAACAAATCTATAAAGATGAAGTCTTTTCAATATTTTTAAGTAGTCCACACCACTGAATGTCAAATCATGATAAATCCACCTCTAATAGAACCTCCTAAGGAATAAAAAACCTCAAACACCGAGACATTATCTCCCAGTAAAACCACTACCCTTCCTAGCCATCGAAAGAAGCTATACCACATGTTTGCCGCCACACTGCAGGTGGAAAACAGGTGAGAGATAGACTCAACAGGCCCAACGCATAACCCACAAGAGAGACCAACCAAGTCAAGAATAACACGTCTCTTAAACAAAGTTTCCTTAGAGAGGATCTTATCTTATAGAGGTTTCCAATAGAACATATCCACTTTAGAAGAGACTTTAATACCTTAGATAGAAGACAAAGAAACACTCAACTCAGCAGATGAGGTGTTAGGCGAATACTGAGCATCAAACAAAGTAGTGTAGGAAGATGAAACAAAATATGTGTCACCCTCTCCGTAGAGCAAACACCAATTATTAAGATCCAAAGAAAGGATGGTTCTTTGGATAGTCAGAAAAAGGTCATTAACCAAATCCAACTCATTAGATACTGCACAACTTGCAGAATCCCTAAGAGCTCTAAGATTTTGAAGGGACTGTCTGATTCTCTAAAAAACACTGCATCAACCTTAAGAAAAAAACTTTTTTTTTGTCTTTAGAGTAGTCAAATATAATCTTAAATAACTGAAGGTTAAAATTTAACTAAGTTATAATCCATTTATGAAAATAAATGATTCATGAACACAAAAATGACACTCACGCCATTTTTTAAAGGTAAAATATTATTAATAATATAGGCAAAATAGTTTGGAGAAGTATAAACAAAAACAATAGGTATAATGAGTACCAAACTAAGAAAGCAAAAGTAATCCCAAAATCAACAAGGAGAAGAGAAGTAAAGGCCTGAGAAACACTGGCACACCAGAGCACCACCAACAAGAACTAGGTTAGAGCTCAGAGATTAGACCCACCTACATAAAAACCAGCTCATGTAGAAACACTAAAGAATCACTAAACACCAGAGGGACATACCAAAACTCTTGATCCGTTATTGGTTCAAACACATGATAAAGTTATGGAGCCAGTCAGAGAAGGAACACGAGTTCATAGAGGATTTATTAATGAAGCAATTTCAAGCCAATAAAATACTATGTTCCTCCACCTCTTTCATATTTGTTAACATGCTAGAAAAAAATCTTATTATTACGAGTTGACCAGATAGACGACACCACATCATGCCAGATCATAATAAACTTATCTCTAAACTTAGTCGTAGGACCTAAAGAAAAGAAATCACAAACAAAATCCTAGGCTCACGAAGAAGGGTCATATGCACCCAGAGCCACTTAAAGATCTTATACCATACAGACGAAGCAAAATTACGAGTACAAAACAGATGAGAGGATGACTCAATACAATTCTCACATAAAATACACAAAGTCCCATCCAAGTCAAAAATGAAATCTCGCATGAATGTGTTTTCCTTAATCGAAAATCTACCTCGCAGAAACTGCCAAGAAAAGACCACCACATTTGAGTAGATCCAACTCTCCCAAATCAAAGGCAAAAAAGGAAGAACACTGACACGATGGATCTTAGAGATAGGACTGAGTCCATATTGGACTCAATAAGCAAACACCACAAAGAAAACACCATCCATAGTATGTCTCCAAATTCATTTTTCATTCTTAAAAGAAAGTTGAACCTCTTAGAAAGTCAAGAAGAACTCAACAACCAAAGACTCTTCTCGAACGAAGAACAATCTCCTCCATCCGAGATTCGAGATCAATCTTCCATAATCCCACCTCCTGATCTCGCATAGGGGCCCATCCTAAATTTGAGAAATAGAAAAAAAATCTCTAAAATACTACCTAACCAAACCCACACCATATTGGATACATTTTTTTCTTTTTAATAGTTTATTTGCCTTGCCTCGAGTTCCATGCAACACCTAAATTACTTTGAAACAATTCAATTGTTACATAGGGCATTTGAAAAACCGTGTTAAAAGGATTAGAGTTTTATTCTTCATAGTTATAATTTAACTATATTTATACAATACATTATTTGTGGTTGGATCAAGATTTGACAATTTATATTTTATATTTTTTAATTTATAATTAAATTAAATAATAGATAATATAATTTTTTTTTGTCAAATCTACTTTATTAAAGATAAATAAATGAAATATTATGGATTAGAATATGGATCTCTCGATATCTTAATGTAACTATAAACTGAGCTGTATTAATCATATTAATCAGATTATAGGCAATATTATTTAGTAAAAAGAAGGCATTGCTTTGGTGACAACACACCGTAATATACTAGTAAGTTAACTATTTTTTAAAATTTCAACTAAATTCTATATACCTCTTGATCGAAAACTCAAGTAAGCCTCTATAACCTGTTCTATATTTTATTAATAATATTTTTAATAACACGTGTGTTATGAAATTTTCGATATATAATGTAAATCATCTAAAATCTAATTAATAAATCTTGATAATTATTTTTTCTTATAAATCGATATTTATATATAATCTTCTAACCTTACGCTCACGAATAGCCTTAGCAGCCTTGTCCATTTCTTCCTCAAGTAACCTCAGCTCTTCCATGCTCAGATCGTTCAAACAATCTCCCATCCTCTGCCTATACCACCACAAAACACATTATAAAAACACATGCATATATACATTGAGAAGAACAAGTTTAATCAATTTGTAATAAATATACCTAATCTCCTTGCGAAGATTCCTATTAACATCTTTCAGTTTCTTCAAATTCTCTTGCATATTCTAACCAACAAAACATAACAAAATCATTACATAAACAAATAAAAGAAAAAAAAGAGAAAAGATCTAGAGTATAACTACCTCATAATGAGAGTTCCATAGATCAATTCCAACAGTCATCTGATACTGATCGAAAAACTGCTTTGTCCTAAAAAAAAAGAAAAACAAGACAATAAATCTAGGATAAACAGTAGAGAAAAAAGGTAGCTAGGGTTAGAGAAAGAAACAACATACGAGACAGAAGGACTGATATACTCGTGAAGCTTGCCGGTGCTGGAAAACATAATAATAGAAACCTTAGCATCACAAAGAACAGTGAGTTCATTAGCCTTCTTGAAAAGACCATTCCTTCGTTTGGAATAAGTAACCTGTCGGTTTGTGGTGTTCTCTATTCTCTTGATCTGGATCTTTCCACGAGCCATATGGATGGATGGAAAACCTAGCTAGCAGGGTTTTCTTGTTTGCTTGCAATCAGAGACAAGGGAGGTAGAAAGATAAAGTTGTGCATTGCTTATAATGGTAAGCTCTTTGCCAAATTAGAGAAAGGCTTCGCAGGGTTTGTTATAAATGTTTTCGAAACGCCGTTTCATGTTGGGAGTGGGGACACTTGCTTTCCGTCTTACGACGTTAACATGTCGTTCATGTTTTCTCTTGACTGACTTGACCTAGCTAGATGGGGTTGGTTGATTTGTATATGAGTATTTTTAAGGTAACATGTAATTGCATTATGCAACGGTTTCTTTCTTTTCGGAGGATATTCAACCGGATCTCAAAATATTTTGTAGTGGAATTCTATGTCAATGGAAGGATTCTGATGGTGGGCATTACATGCATATCATTTTTCATATGAGGAAATAAAGATCAATAATAAAGACTTATACATTTTAAATATGATGTCCACCTTTTGCATATCACAAATGGCATTTTATTTATTTTAAAGTTCTATAGTTACGTTTAAAAATGGTCCATTGGATCATCATTTTTATTTTAAAGTCATTTAAGTCACATGGCTTATGTCCATTTGTATTTCTATTCCATCATTTACTTCATCCCATAACCATGTTCATTCATCCAACCTTATCATTATTATATAACAAAGTAAAATCAAGTTCAATTTCACATCATCTCATCATATTACCTCATTATCTTTGTCATGTTCACCATAACCAAATTAAATTAAAAAACAAAACAAATTTGTTTATTGCAGCATTATAACCATTCATCAATTTAGCAATGTTGCAACAAAAGTCATCCCATACATTATTCTCATTCCACAAAGGATATTTCTATGATCATACACACATTGATACCATCATTCATCATCATCAATATCATTTTCCATTATTACTCATACGCAAAATTGAAGAAAATAATAAATTGAATTGGAATACAATTTACTCTATTACAAATATCACAAGTTATTTGCTATCCTTCAGCATACACACCCACAACAACATTACATGAACTTCCATCGACATAAATATTCATACATAGACTTACATTTGGAAAAAAAAGAAGATGAAATGTAAACTTTTTTCAAAATGATAAAAAAGAGAAAATGAAAACAATTTGAACTTGAAGGAAGCACGAGTTGCCCACACCAAGCTACAGCCTCATGACCATGTCATCACACTGCACCCATGGCCATCAAATCCTCAAGTTTTTTTTTCACCCTCTCACACTTGTGCTCATCTTCAAATCAAGCTTTGTATCATTCCCTTACAGGTTCCTGTACCACCTCGTTTATCCTATTTAATTAATTGTGTAATTTTAATTAAATTGGTGATGTGTTGTAGAATTATTGTGTTTTATGAGTTTGTGGATAGATGGCCTAATAGGAGAGAGCACATCCTTAAGAAATAAAATGAGAGTTTTATTCAATTTTAATTGATTTAATTATTTAAATTGAAAAAAATAGAATTTGGGGTAGAAATTAGAAGTTAGTAGAAATTTTGGGTGTGAGAGTAATTAGCAAGAGACGATGGTATCATGAGTAATATTAGAAATAAATAATTAGGCTTTATTTATTTTGTTTAAATAGAAAAATTTGGAAAAATAAATGGGTTTAATTTACGGTACGTGAAATAAGATAAGTTTTGAGAGAAGAGACAAGCAAGGATTTGGAATAGGGAGAGCTAGGAGGAGACATCATAACTAAAGCTTAGAGAATATACAATTCTAAGGTAAGGGGGAAGAGTTGTTCATGTGTGGGTGCTTAGGCAAAGAGGATAGAGACGATTCCTTACCCTCCTCTTTTAGGATTTTCCCTTTTTACCATTGTTGAATGATTTAGACCTTGAGATGAGTTTTTGTAGAACTCTTTCATGATTTATGTGTTCTGATGTCAATTTTTGTGTACTGATTTCATGTCAATTTCGTGTGAATTTACCTAATTGAATTCTGAAGTTTGGCGTTCTTATGAGTTGTGTTGCAATTGTTGAAGATGATTATGATTTTGAATCAAATCGATGAAATATATGTTAATTTATGCCTATTTAATTGTTTTTAATACTGTATTAACATGTATGATTGAATTTCGCGTGTTTGGGATCGATTGAGGTCGAAATCGGAGCTCTGATAGGGCTCAAATTGTGTTTTTGGGTTTCTGGTCTAAGCGATCTCGCCCAACGAGGATGAACTTCGTCTAACGAGTAATGTCTCTCCCAGCGAAATATGCAGAGTAAGGAAATTCTGTTTTTTGAGATGTGCCCCCAACAAGAGTAAAAATCGCCTAGCGAGTTATAGGTCGCCCGACGAGGGTGAAATTGCAGAACTTGGTTATTTTCGAGTCAATTTGTGACAGTGTGTTATTTTGACAATTTATCGGTATTGTTGTGTACTGTTTGAGATTATTTGATTTTGTCGATGTGAATCGATGTATTTTATTGAATTGATAACGATCATGCATGAAATGGTTGAGTTTATGTAGAGTTTTGATCAATTGATTGATAATGAGAATTGTTGAGTTTCATGGTGAGTGGCCATGAAAGAGTAATGGTTGAGATATGACAAGTCTGACTCAGAGAGGGGACCGTGACGAACATTGATAGAGTTGAGTTGCATTACATGCATTCATGAGTTGTAGAATTTCCCGGTTCAGAGAGGGGACCTTGAGGCGGCCTGATTTAGAGAGGGGACCGTGGCGGAATGTAAATTAGTAACAAATCTTTGATCATCCAAAAGTCTTGGTACCACATGCATATAGATTTGAGTTACGAGTCTGATTCAGAGAGGGGACCATGGCGAGCATTGACCGAGTTGAGGAGTCAATCATTGCATACATATTTGCATTCAGTTTGAGTTAATTTCTTATATGAGTTGATGCGAATGAATAATTGATTGTGTGAGTTGATTGAGGTGTTTTGTATGAGTTTATGTTATTGATGTTGTTCTGGTAGTTGATATGAGTCGTGAGACTGATAATATGTTATTTATATATCTGTGTTATTTATACATATTTTCTATATATGAATGTATTATCACCCCCATATGTTTGTTATTGAGTCTATGCTCCTCTGGGGTACAGAAGATCAGGTACAAGAGTAGACGCTTGATGTTAGAGGATGATGTTGTGCCTTTTTAGTTATTTATCGTTCGGGTCTTAGTGGACTCACTCTGATATGTAACACTGGGGAACGTGATGTTCTATGCTTTCTTTTGTTGCATGCCTTATTTCTTTTGGGAATTGTTGAATCACTTTCTCATTCGTTGTTGTTGAGATTCATATCTTAAACTTTTGGTTTTCCGCTGCTTATTTTTAAAAGTGTTAATAATGGTTCTTTTATGCTATGGTGAATCATGTGTGACACTATATGTTCAGTTATATTGAATTATTTTATTAAATATTGATTCGTTGAAATAAGGGTGTTACATAGTTGGTATCATATCAGGTTGGTCCATCTGGCCAGGTTTTATGACGTTATTGGTTCCCTAGTATGCGACGAATGTATGACCACTGCCGATACAATGTTTATTCTAATGGATGTTTACTAGTGAGCATAGAAATGGATGGAAGAAATGATTGTGTAATCACTAATGTTTTGGAGGCTATGGCTCATGTGATGGGTCAGGAAAATCAGGCGTTGCTGAATCCGCCGACTTTTAAGGGAAGGTACGACCTAAAAGGTGATAAGGTTTAGTTTCAAGAGACCGAGAAGATCTTTAGAGTTATGGCTTATCCAGGCGCGCAGAAGGTCTTATTTGGTACTCATATGTTGGCTGAGGAAGCAGAGTATTGGTGGGACAATACTCGTCAGAGGCTGGAAGCTGCATGTACTAAGATCACTTGGGAGAGTTTCAAGATTGCGTTCCTTGAAAAGTACTTTTTGACCGATGTTCGTAGCAAGAAGGAGATCAAGTTCTTGAGTTGAAACAAGGAAACATGACTGTTACTGACTATGCTGAGAAGTCTAAGGAGTTGTTTAGGTTCTACCCACATTACAATATAGTAGGAGCTAAAGGTTCCAAGTGTATCAAGTTTGAGAGTGGTTTGAGTCTTATGATCAAGAAATTCATCAAGTATCAGGAGATTCGTCAGTTGTTTATACTGGTTAACAAGTGTAGGATCTACGATGAGGATAACTATGCTAGATCTGCTCACTATAAGAGTTTTAGTGAGAAGAAGAGTGGAAGTCAAAACCGTGGAAAACCCTGAAGGTGGCAAGAAACACAAGAAATGGGGGTTTGAATTAGGTTTCTAAAAACAAAATCTTTTTCAAAACCAACTCAATCAAACAATAACACAAACACAAAAAATAACAAAGTTATTTTTATACTAGTTCACTGTTAACGAAGCTACCTTCAGTCCACCCTATAAAGGTGATTTTATCTTCTCAACAAGGACTTAATCTAATATAACCGAACTGATTACAGACACCACAAAGGCAAGTTATCTTTGTCTTCTTGAGTCTATCTGACTAAAATCTAGTCACTCAAGGAAACCACTCAAACAAATTTGAGATTTACAAGTGTGTATTTACAAGTATTGCTTCTAAGAAAGCAGATTAACACAGGTTAAATAAAATGAATATCTCACACAATAATGAGCAACAACTCTTGTGTGTTTACAAAGAATATACACATAAAATATTTACTTCAGCAAGAGCGTGTGTATGAGCGTAGCGTAATAACATGAGCATTTTATCCAATTCTTCCAAGTCTCCTTTATATAATCAGTTAAAAGATCCGTTGGAGGGTACAATTGAAATAGAAAATTGTAGTTGTCTCTTTTTGTAACGATTTGCACATAGGAGACAAAACGGTACAATAGTATTATCCTTAGCCGGAAGGGTGATCTTGTATGGTGTGTACTATATTTCTGATGCAAAACCTTTTGATCTTATCTTTTAATCTTCATAGGCTTCTGTAAAATGATGTTGAAGCATTCTTAGAAGGATCAAAAGGCTAGTTGGCATAATCTTAAGAACCTTTTCAGAGTCTTGACATAGTTCCTTTAGAACCTGGTCTTTAGAGTATTCAAATCTTGTTCTTCAGAATCTTCAAAACTTGAGCACGGAATCTTGAAGGATGACATACCTTTAAAGCCTCTTCAATCAGAGTCACAGTCATAAGCTTTAGCATAAACGTTCATCATAATCGTTATCTAAGAGCTTTCTAGAACTTGACAATATTTTTCAAAGCACTTGAATATCTTTAGAGTCAGAATGTATTGATTCCAGAATTTGATGACGTCACATGCCAATGCTTCAGAGTCAGATCCTGTTAGCAAAAGCTACACACTAGAAAAAAATCATTAGTGTACAAAATTGTTCTCTAAGAAATAATACATTGTTATCATCAAAACTAAAGGCCAGATGCAGAACCAAATTTTGTTCTTACAATCTCCCCCTTTTTAATGATGACAAAACCATGTATTTCTATGAATAATTTTACTTGGTTTAATCACATAAAATTATTAGAATGGGGTTTCTAAGCTCCCCCTGAATTTTATACTATTAAAAATTATTTTTCAGCTTAGAAATCAGAGTTAGGTTTCCAAGTTCCCCCTGAATTTAAGACTTAAAATAATATTAACACATATAAAAAATCTGAATCAGCATGAAATAAATAACTTCCTATAAGGCAGAAGCCTGGTTGTTACTATCTTCCCAAAAGGCATAAGCCTGGTTATTGTCTTTCCATTAAAGTAAAAGCCTGATTATAATGGTTGAAATAACTTCCTAGAAAGCAACAACTTGGGTACAAAAGTATTTCATTCAGAATCCTTGCTTGAGTGTCAGAAAGTCTGGATATCAATCTCGTCACTAAGCATGATTTGTCAGAGCTTTCATAGTCTTGGTTTCATAACCTGGTTGTGTTCTTGATATCTGGTTGTTAACAGAAATTGAATATATTTGGTTTATAGCTTGTATATGCATGGTTCAACCTTGATCACTTGAACTTAGTTCAGAACAAGAATATGTTTGGTTAACTACAAACTGCTTAGTTAACTATTCAGAACATAAGTCTGATTCTTAAACATAAGTCTGGTTCCTCTTAACTTGATTCAGCTAGCTTGGTTAATGCCTTAGAACCTGAAACACTTGGTTAACATGATGAACTTTTTCAAAGTTCTAAGAATCACCAATGTCAGAACATATAAAAACATGTTTTGGTTTTCAGAATTGGAATTAGATATATCAAAATCATAGTCATTCTTTCTCCCCCTTTGTCATCATTCAAAAAGATAAAATAAAATACAAAGTAAACCAAGAATATAATTTCATTTCATTAAAAAAGAAAACTCAGTACATAAATGAAACAGAAAACAAACATAACAAAAAGTTTTAAAAAATTATGGTTTAGGAAGGGGTGGTAGTCTTGATAAGATCTCTCCAAGCAGCCCTTCAATCTTTGAAGTCTGGTCATCCTGATGCTTGAGTCTCTCTTTAACTTCAGAATTCTCAGTCGTCAGATGCTCCAAAGTCTTCAAAATGAATTCATCAGAACCCACAGTCTTCTTGAGTCCAGAGATACTTCCATCTTCAAGAGTAGTCTCAGAAGCAACCATAGTATTCTGGTCTAGAGAAGGGGGTGGAGTCACTACTGGAGTAGGAAGCAGAAATGTTGGAGGAACCTTCTGAAGTAAATGTTGGAGGAAACACCAATAGAAGTTCCTCTTAGCTTCCTTCAAGAAGGGAAAAACTCCAAATTTTCATAGCTAACTTCTATCCAACTTCTGAAGTTGTTGGTCATATCACAAACTTCAGAGAGGTTTGTGTTAGAAGTGCAAGCCTCAGTGAAAGCATTGATTCTGCCAGCAACATCACCTTCAAACTGAGTAAACAATTCATCCAAGGGTGTAGGGTGAATGTTGGGTTGTGAGGTTGTTTAGTTAGAGTATGGCTGAGGGGTTCTATCTGGGAGGGCTAGGAGTTCAACTTTTGACTCAGTATCAGAATCAATGTCTGATTCTGCAATAGGGATGTCAGAGTGAGTGTGGATTGATGGTTGAGGGTTTTCTGGTTGAATGAGGTGGGATACAAGAAAAGGTGGTAATAGTGGTTGAGGTATTTGTGAGATGGTAGATGTTAGAATTTCAGAAAATAGATGGTGAGTATGGTGGAATGGTGATATTTGGATTTGAGGATTGGGGAGCAGAAGTAAGAATGGGTTTAGAAGAAATTGGTTCAAGAACATAGGGAACATTTTGAGAAAGAGTGGTTGAAGGGAGGGATAAGCCATGTAGAGTGGTATGTGGAAATGAGATAGATGAAGAGGCGTGGTTATTGAAATGGATGAATTGTCAACAACAATAGGACGATGAGCTTCAGAATGAGCATTTGTTCCAGAAGCAGTTCCAACAGAAGTAGCTTCAGGGACTCTGGGTTCTTCAGTTGAAGTATCTCGATGCTCTCTAGAAGCCTTAAACTTTTTGGCCATCCTTTCAGAATGTTTCTTCGTATTCTTCCTCTTCTTCTTCTGAGAAATAGTTTCAGAAGCTGCTAGAAGAGCATCAACATGACAATTCTCCAAAAATTCTACCACCTCTGTCAAAGGATATGGATTTGAGAAGATAGGAAAATATTTTAAAGCAATACTTATGTTAAGGATGATATCCTTAGGGAATTTAGTAGGAGGACTTATAACTTAAGTAATAATCCCCATATTCTTTAGAGCCTTGGCATTCAGCATCCTACCAGCTAGAGGATGCATACCTTTGAAGAATTGATCGTCTATTAGAGATTCATTCAGTTGGCTATCCATCATAATGTCTGAGGTCAACCTGCACATATGAATGTAGCTCTTTGTCCTTTTGCTACCATCTATGGAATCCTTTACTGTATCCCTTAGATGCTGAAACAGAAGTTCAGGAAGATTCACCTTCTTTCCATATTCAATATAGTAAAGGATATATTATTGGTTACCGTTGATGTAGTCAAAGGAGTAGGTTAATAGTCTGGGATGAATGCATCCAAGAAGGATTCTAGCCCAAACCTTCAAATGAGGAAGAAGGTCCTTGAATTTGCTATAGTGTTTTCCAAAGGCGAAAATCACTTTAGAAATCTCATTCAAATTGGATTCCTTTTCCACCATTTGTTCACACCTTATACCAAACCCATCTTGTCCAATGAGTTTGGCTATAAACTTATCATATATCACTATCTTCTTTCCAAACACGAAGGAGGTAACTTGGAAATGACAGGATTTTGCATGAATCCATAATTCTCTCACTAGGTTGAAGAATATTGGGCCTTGAAGATGGTTGAAGAAACTTTCCCAACCTTGAAAATTTATAGCAGGAAAAAGGTTAATCCCATTGTCCTTCATATTTCCAAACTCAACTAAGAGTTCACCCAGAACATTCAATTTATCTATAGGAATACTCAAAGTAATTTCAGGAACATCATATGCATCTTCAGTACTAATATGTTGACCTGAAGAAGATCATGATGAAGCTATCTGAAGCAGATGAGGGATTTGAGGTTGTGGTTGCGATGAATAAGAACCACAGACATTTCGTTGAGTTGAAGCAACAATTTGTTGTTGAACTTGTTGTTGTTCTTGAATTTGTTGACCAGATTGTTGTGAAGATGCCATTGTTGAAGAAGAAAAGGGTTTTAGGCTTTGTTGAAAGTTTCTTAAGATCAAAGAGAGAAAGTGTAGGTTATGATAGTAGCGAAAGTGTGTGAAGTGAGTGAAATGGGTTTAAATAAACGTTTTTGAAATCATGAAAAAGTTTAGAGAGAAGCAAAAATCATGACAAGAGGGTAAAGCATGAAAGATTTTACCTAATCCCAAGATTTATTCACCCAACGTGTCACATCATCATATCTGAAACGATTCAGTTTTCTAAGACAACTGTCTTAAAACGGTTCCACTAATCGATACTAATTGACCGCTATTTAATGAAAAACTATTAAGTATCCATAAAGCAGATTTGTTTACCCAAACAAGTTCTGACTGGATACATATAAACTTATGAAACCTTCTCACTTCATAAGACTCACACATTCAGAATAAGAAACAAATCTCAGAGTCTCATTTTTCAATTATGAGAGATTAACATTCTAAGAAAAACATCTTTTTCATTCTGGACATAAGTCAATTTTCAAATTTTTCAGAATGAAAACGAATCTATCTTCAGCAAGGAGTTTTGTAAAGATATCAGTCCATTGATGATTTGTATCAATAAATTTTAGATTTAAAATTCCCTTCTGAACATAGTCACGTATAAAGTGATGCTTTATCTTAATATTCTTTGCTCTAGAATTCAAAATGAGATTCTTAGATAAACAAATAACAAAAGTATTATCATAAAGTATATGAATGTTACTCTCATTTATCTGGAAATCTTCTAGCTAAATTTTCATCTAGAGCATCTGAGTGTTGCATCCAAAGGCTGCAATGTATTCAGCTTCAGCAGTTGAAAGTGCTATTATTGATTGCCTTTTGATAGACCATGAGGTCATATTATCTCCAAGAAACGGACAACTTTCAGAAGTTCTTTTTCTCTCAAGTCTTGTCTCTAACATAATCAGCATCAAAATTACCCATTATCTTATAGTCTTTAGATCTTATATAACACAAGCCAAGGTTAATCATACCTTTAAGATACCTAAAGATCCTCTTAACAGTTGTTAAGTGGGACTCTCTAGGATCTGATTGGAAGCGAGCAAACAAACAGACACTAAACAAAATGTCAGGTCTAAAAGCAGTCAAGTATAGAAGAGAACCAATCATACCTCTGTATATCTTATGTTCTACCTTAGCACTTATCTCATCCTTTTCAAGGATACATGTAGGATGTATAAGAGTCTTTGACATCTTGCATTGTGACATGTCAAACTTCTTCATAAGTTCTTTGGTGTACTTGCTCTGATGGATGCACGTTCCTTCTAGAATTTGATCGGTCAGAATCCCCATAAAGAACTTGAGTTCTCCCATCAGACTCGTTTCAAACTCCACTTGCATAGACTTAGCAAATTCCTTGCACAAAGTAGCATTAGCAGAACCAAATATGATATCATAAACGTAAGAATGTCATTTTTAATGACTTACAGAATAATGTTGTATCAACTTTCCCTCTGGTGAAATCATTTTCTAAAAGAAAAATGCTCAATCTTTCATACCATGCTCTGGGAGCTTGTTTTAGACCATACAATGATTTCTTAAGCTTGAAAACAAAAGTTGGATTGTTAGGATTTTCAAAACCAGGGGGTTGGTGTACATACACTTCTTTAGTAATTTAACCATTCAGAAATGCACTCTTAACATCCATCTGATACAAGATGACATTATGAATAACAACAAAGGAAATTAAGAAATGAATAGACTCTAACCTGTCAACTGGTGCAAGGGTTTTTGTATAGTAAATTCCTTCTTGCTGACTATAAGCTTTTGCTACCAGTCGAGTCTTATTTCTTACTACCTTTCCTTATTCATTCAGTTTGTTTTTGAAGACCCACTTTGTTCAAATAACATGAGTTACTTTGGGTCTTGGCACCAGATCCCGCATATTTTTTTATAGAAATGATTTTCCTCTTGCATAGCCACAATCCATTATGTGCAGAAGCGCTTCATTAATTGATGTAGGCTCAATTAGAGACACCAAACTTAGAAGAGTCTTTTCATAAGGTTTGAAAGAGGATCTGGTTCTGACAGGTTCAAATTTGTCTCCCATAATCAATTCTTTAGAATGTGAAGATTTTTGTCAGCGCCTTCTCATAGAAGTCTGAGCTTCAACAACTTCTAGTTGAGGAGCTTCATAGTCTTTTTGCTTCAACTTCTTTGGCTTCTGAAGTATTTCCTTTAAAACTTGAATAAGTGATCTCCAGATCTACAAATTTCTCAACTAGCTTTGACTTTGTAGAGTCAAGCTTATCATCGAATCTGACATGTATTGATTTTTCAACAATCCGTGTCTCAGTATTGTATACTCTATAGCCTTTTGAGTGTTAAAAGTATCCTAACATTATGCACTTTTGTGCCTTAGAATCATACTTGCCCAGATTCTCTTTAGTGTTCAACATAAAACAAGGACATCCAAAAGGATGAAAATATGAAAAGTTGGGCTTCATATTCTTCCATGATTCATAAGGAGTCTTACTAAGAATGGGTCTTATAGAGATCTTATTCTTAATATAACATGCTGTGTTGATTGCCTCTGCCAAAAAGTGCTTAGCCACATTAGTCTCGTTGGTCATGGTTCTGGCCATCTCTTGTAGAGTCCTATTCTTCCTCTCTACAACTCCACTTTGTTATGGAGTTCTAGGGCAGGAGAAATGATAGGAAATGCAATTAGCATCAAAGAGTTTTTCAAAAACTTTGTTTTTAAATTCTCCACCATGATCACTTCTGACTTTCATAATTATTAGATCCTTCTCATTTTGCACTTGGGAGCAGAAGGTAGAAAACACATAATGTGATTCATCCTTGTGTCTGATAAATTTCACCCATGTCCATCTGTTGTAGTCATCAACAATGACTAGTCCATACTTCTTCCCATTGATAGAGGTAGATTTCACTGGACCAAACAAGGCAATGTGAAGAATCTCTAATGGTCTGAAGGTTTAAACAACATTTTTATCCTTGAAATAAGTTTTAGAAAACTTGCCTTTCTGACATCCTTCACAAAGAGCATCTGAAGCAAACTTCAGATTTAATTAAGCTTGTTTAGCTGAGAAATCTTCCTCATGTTAACATGGCAAAATCGTCTATGCCACGTCGATTGTGCTTCATTTACAAACATAAGACATTTTACATTTTTATTCTTCAAATCATAAAGTCTTATCTTATAAATGTTGTTCTTCCTCTTTCCATTGAAAAGACCTGAGCCATCCTTTTGACTAGCAGCTTTACAAGACTTTTGATTGAAAATATTGTCATAACCATTGCCACTTAATTGACTTATGGATAATAAATTATGCATTAATACTTCAACTAAAAGAACATTAGTAATGGAAGGAAGTTTATCGTTACCTATTGTTCAAGAGCCAATGATCTTCCCATTCTAATCACCTCTGAAACCGATGAAGCCTCCAGGCTTAAGTTCCAGGCTTTGGAACATATGCCTTCTTCCCGTCATGTGCCACAAGCATCCAGAGTCCAGGTACCATGATGAGTGTTTCAACTCTGTTGATAAGGATATCTGCAACATATATTATCTTGTCATTAGGTACCCACATCTTTTTGGCTCCTTTGTGGTTAGTCTTCCCAGAGTTCTTAACAAATTTTGGTTTTTGTGCAGGATAGCTATCCATGTATGCATAATTGAAACGAGAATGAGGTTTCACTTTAGCCTTAGGCTTAGAAGCAATTCTACCTTTAGGCATAATTAGTTGTTAACCCAGTTTGGTGAAATGTCACCTACATCTGGGGGCTACCAAGCCAGGAAGGAAATCCACTATCACAAAATTAGTTTGAAGTCCTGAACAACCTCAGTGTTTACAGCCTTCTCTCCTAATATCTACTTGTGGACGTTTCTATCTAGGGAAACCCTAGATATGAGACGCCTCTCACTTCCCTCAATCACACGCTAATACACAACAGAAAAACACAGTCTACTCTTGCTTAAAAGCTTATGAGGGATTGCAAATTACAACTCAATACACTCAGTCCAATTCAAGTATCAAAGTGATACTTGAATGGCTCACACAAATCACACACAAGAAACCCTAATGATAACACAATGTTGCACTGCTTCGATACCTTTATAGGTTAAGAACTCCTCTATATATAATAGTGAGACGTATGGGCTTCGGTCTTTGATATGAAGCAGATCCAAGATCTCTTCTCAATCTTATGAAGATATGATTCATTAAATCAAATGTTTCATAATATTTCTTGGCATTGTTCCTTCGTGAGCAAGTCAAGATACGATATTCTTTAGTCACAGGAAAATGCGCAATAGAATACAATAACTCAATCTTCAGATAATTTGTAGATAACACAATTAAGGAGACTAAATCTTATAACTAATACATGCTTGATTATGCAAAATGTTGAGGCAACATGTCAGGACATCTTATTCAACATCTGGCAAATACTTGTTTTTGCAAAAAGCAGCCAATCACCAAAATACAAACCTAACAATCTCCCCCTTTGGCAATTTTTGGCTAAAACAATCTTTGCAACGGTCAACTGTTAATAAATAGAATGGATAGACATAGGGATGTATATCAACAAGAAAGCATACAACATCCTTTCACACACAGTAATGAGAGGCAAGCACAATGAATCAACAAGCCTTATACTGTAAAAAAAATCTAAGCGCACAAGAAAAAATTCTTCTATTTTAGACAGGATGTCAGGACATTATTCCTGACGTCATGAACAACAGAACCATATCAGGCGCTCCCCCTGAGTATCAGAACAACAGGCTGAGTTTCCCCAAGGAAGACTCCCCCTACAAACCTGCACATGTTCCCCCTCAAAGAGCAACCCATCTAAACATTCTAGCACACCAGACAAACATAGTCAAACAAACTCACTACTCCCCCTTTTTAGCCATAAAGTTGTCAAAATAAAACACATTTACCATACCATCAATGTCAGCCACACAAGATTAAGAGGGTTTACAAACCAAGAAGCACCTAAAGGGTGTACAAAATAGAATCCAGGGCACAACCCACCAAAGCAACAAATTCAGGAACAACACACAAAAGAACTAGAGAACATTAATCTTCATCACTGCTAGTCTCTTCCTCATCACTAGTAACAGTTCTGTCTTTATTATCCTCTTCCTCATTAGTTCCATAAGCTTCCTCACCACCTTTCTCTTCAGAAAGATCCTTAATCAACATTTCAAGTTTGCTTTTCGTTTCAGTACATCTTTTTATAGTCTCATCCAAGGTCTTTCAAGTGTCTCTCAGCTCAGTAAGGATGCTTGTTCTGTCAATGGACCTTGAATAAGTATGTTTAGATGTCATGACAATGTCTGGGACATGTTTCCTAATGAACAATCTATAACGGAATGAGAGAGGACGGTCCCTTTTGCAAGTACTGTCAGAATTGATCAATATGTTGGGGTGTTGACT
The DNA here is from genome assembly GCF_024323335.1 of Lathyrus oleraceus. Classification (NCBI taxonomy): domain Eukaryota; kingdom Viridiplantae; phylum Streptophyta; class Magnoliopsida; order Fabales; family Fabaceae; genus Lathyrus; species Lathyrus oleraceus. Next base: position 36,385,389 of record NC_066583.1, read on the forward strand.
CAGGTGATAACTCCATAAATCAGAGAGGGAAAAGCTATTGGCATTTTTACAACATAAGATGCATCATGTTTCATAGTCTGATAAAAAACATAGGAACCAAAATCAAAATTTTACTTGGTCCCAACAATATAGATGAACTTACCTAGCCCAATAGCTATATTGGAGGTGTGATTGGTTGGCACCCAATTGGCAGCTCCAATTCTGTGGAGAACATCATACTTGACACTCAAGGCACTAGCATGCAATTTTCCTTTTCTTGGACATTCTTTTACTTGCTTAGCAGTGATCTCTTTGCAGATGACATTGTCTGAGACTTCAATTTCAGATTGTTCTTCTTCATTTCTTCCCAGAACTTGTTGATTATTTCAGGAGAAAAATACACACATCTTCCTCTGACATACACTTTTCTGAATTCCTTTCTCCTTTTGTTGTCACACTCTTTGGAGATGTTCACAATAAACTCTTTGACCAACATTTCATAGCACTTGCCAAAACCTGTTGCATTTTTCATCAGACCAGCTTCTTGAATCAGACTTAACACCTCTTTACATTCAAACGCATCCTTCCCCAATTCCCTTTCTAGTTCTAACCTTTTTTGATAAACATATTTCCATTTTTCAACATTTTCAACAGAGTGAAAAGAAATGTTGTGAAGTGGAACTTTAGAAATGTTGGCTGGAATCTTCTTTCCAGAGGCTTGTTTTCTGGAAGTGGAGATGATATCCTGAACATTGTGTTCGACATCCTGATCAGATTCACTAGAATCAGAGGGAACTTCCTTCCTTTTCAGAGAATTCTTCTTAGGCGTATGAGTAACCACCTTGCTCCATCTTTTAGTGGGACCAACATTAGCCTTCTTCTTGATAGATTTGGAGGGAGTGCTGGAGGACCCAACAACTTGACCTTTCCTATTCTTCAACCTTTTAGCTATGCCAGGAGCCAGTCTTTGGCCGATAGGAACATCATTAGAGTCCAATTCCTCAATATTAACAATGTCAGTGGGTTGATCAATAAGGTTTTTATCTTTGCTACTTAGCTCATTAGTTATATCTTCGGTCCTTTATTTGTCTTGAGATTTCTCAGGAGAGAGAGTAGGTGCATGCACATCAGGATTATCTCTAGGGTTCTCAGTATTATTATCCAGTTGGGCCAAGGATGTGGAGACATCCGGCATGACATTTGTCTTGTGGTAAATCCCTAAAACTTGAGAGATCAACACACAAATATTTTTATCAACATCGTCTTTGTCAGCAATGATCATGCTAGATTTGCTCAAGGCTATAATAAACCTCGGTTTATTGCTGGTTCCAGAAGCTTCTACATTTTCCATAACATTTGTCATAGTGGAACAATCTTCATTCAAACCAATATTAGGTTCAATGCTGATGGGATCGAGATACAAGATAGTCATGGACATGGGTTTATTTACACCCTTGGGAGGTTCAGGATCATTCATATTTATCACAGTTATAGAGGGAGTGGAAGAGGTACTTACTTTAGTAGGCTTGTTTTCTCTTGAAGACGAAGTTCTGGCCTTTGTCATGGGGGTTGCATGGACATGAACAATTGAGAGAGGAACATCATCAGTGATGACATCAGAGAAATCTATCTCAATGCCAATATTTTTAGGGTTTTCTTTCTCTTTGGAGGATTTTCTTGGAGTTGAGACAAAAGGTTGTGACATTTTGCACGATATTGGTGGAGAGGTGATGGAGATATTAAGATGTCTTAGAATGCATTTGTGAGAGAGAATGCAAAGGTTAGCGTGAAGGTGACTAGGGTGTCGTGTCGGGAAAATAAGAAAGATGTGTAATGATGGAGTTTGAGTTTTGTGCACAATTAAGTGGAGGGAAGAGAAAATTTGATTTCTTTTTCTCTTCTTAAGCATACAAATTCTTAATTCGCCCCTTAGTTTTTCAAATTTATTTGCATCTAGTACTTTTGTAAAAATGTCTGCCAGTTGCTTTTCAGTAGTTACATGCTCAAGAGTGACAATTTTATCTTCCACCAGATCCCTAATGAAGTGATGTCAGATATCAATGTGCTTAGTTCTGCTGTGCTGAATAGGGTTCTTGGAGATGTCAATAGAACTTAGATTGTAACAGTACAATGTCATTACATCTTGTTGGACATTGTATTCTTCTAACATTTGTTTCATCCAAATCAATTGAGAGCAACTACTTCCTGCAGTAATATATTCAGCCTCAACTATGGATAAGGACACACTATTTTGCTTCTTACTGAACCAAGATATTAGATTATTTCCCAAAAAGAAACACCCTCCATAAGTGCTTTTTCTATCATTAGCACTACCTGGCCAATCAGCATCACAATATCCTGTTAGTAAAGAGTTTGCATTATGAGAATATAGCATTCCATATTCACTGGTTCCATTGATATACTTCAGAATCCTTTTTACTTGAGTAATGTGACTCAGTTTGGGTTCAGATTGATATCTAGCACATACTCTTACACCAAATGTAATGCTAGGTCTGCTAGATGTGAGATAAAGAAGACTACCAATCATACTCATGTACATGCTTTGATCCACATTTGTTCCTTTTTCATCTTTTGTTAGTTTTAAATGAGTTGGTGCAGGTGTCCTTTTATGGCTAGCATTTTCCATGCCAAACTTTTTCACTATGTTCTTGGCATACTTACTTTGGGAGATAAAGATAGTGTCATCCATATGTTTGACTTGGAGCCCAACAAAGTATGTCAGTTCACCAACAAGACTCATTTCAAACTCAGATTGCATCTGCTTGACAAAATGTTGACCATCTGGTTTAACATCCCTCCAAACACAATGTCATCAACATATATTTGAGCTATCATGAGTTTACCATGTTCTTCATTCACAAACAGAGTTTTGCATGTTCCTCCTTTCCTGTATCCATTGTTGACAAGATACTTAGTGAGCCTTTCATACCAAGCCCTAGGTGCTTGCTTTAGTCCATATAGAGCTTTCCTCAATTTGTAAACATGATCTGGAAAACTTGGATCTATGAACCCCTTGGGTTGTTCTACACAGACTTCTTCATTCAAGTACCCACTCAAGAAAGCATTTTTTATATCCATTTTAAATAGTTTGAATTTAAGAAGGCAAACCACTCCTAACAGAAGTCTGATTGACTCAAGGCGAGAAACAGGCGAAAATGTCTCATCAAAATCGACCCCTTCAATTTGAGTGTATCCTTGAGCAACAAGTTTGTCTTTGTTTCTGGTCACAGTCCCTTTTTCATCAGATTTTCTCTTGTAGACCCACTTAGTGCCAATAACATTCATTCCTTTAGGTATAGTACTAAGTCACATACTTCATTTTCTTATAATTTGACCTAGTTCCTCTTGCATTGCATTGATCCAAAATTCGTCAGTCAAAGCTTCCTTCACATTTTTTGATTCAGACTTAGAAACAAAACATGCATTTGATATCACATATCTAGATATAGTGGTGACTCCTACATTAAGGTTTCCAATTATGAGATTTGTTGGATGGTCTTTCTATATTTTGATGGAGGGTCCTTTGTTGACTTGAGGGTTATCAGGTTCAACACCTCCTGATTCACTATCTGATTCAATCACTTCTCATTTTCAGTTGGGTTGATCTGCTGAAATGATGTCTCGACATCAAATTCAACATTTGTCCCCTTTCTGAGATATTGTCATCCACTACCACATTGATGGATTCCATCATGGCCTTGGTTCTGGAATTAAAGACTTTATAAGCTCTGATGTTTGTAGAGTATCCCATAAATATACCTATATCACTCTTGGGATCGTCTTTCTTATTTGTTCACGGTCAGCTAGGATGTAGCATTTGCTTCCAAATACGTGAAAGTATTTGACTGTGGGCTTCATTCCTTTCCATAATTCATAGAGAGTGGCTGAGGTACCAGTTCTTAGGGTGACTCTATTATGAATATAGCAGGCAATATTCATTGCTTCAGCCCATAAATGATAGGGAAAATGCTTGACATGAAGCATGATTATAGGTGACTCTTGGAGAGTTCTGTTCTTGTGTTCCACAACCCTGTTTTGTTATGGGGTGATAGGAGAGGATAACTCATGCCCAATACCTTCAGAGGAGCAAAAATCAGCAAATTTGTTGTTTTCAAATTCTTTCCCATGGTTACTTCGAATCCTGGTGATTTCGCTTTTCTTCTCTCTTTAAATCCTTTGACATAGATCTTTGAACACCTCAAATACATCAGATTTTTCTTTGATGAAGTTCACCCAGGTGAACCTTGAAAAATCATCTACAACAACATAGGCGTACCTTTTCCCTCCAAGGCTTTCAACCTGCATAGGTCCCATCGATGATTCTCCTTGGCTATGGAGAGATTGATTTTTAAAGCCAATCCCTCTTAGATCTCCAACTGCTTTTCCAATTTGCAGAACCTCATCTAACATGTTAGATCCCTTGTTTAGCATTCTGACAGGTTTTGTCATGTTGTTGAGTTTGGAAGACTACAATATGACTTCATTTTGGAGCTCAGAGATGGTGAATTGAAATCCTTCTTTTCCATCTTGCAGTTGAGATATAATTTTCTTCTATTTTTCTCCCAGCAGACACACTTTTTCACTTCTAATGCATAGCAATCTATAGGAAGCAACCAGTTCCTCATAGGATAGTTCTTCATCACTTGAATCTTCATTAGATTCCCATCTTCCAGTTAGAGCAATAACATGTTTATCAACTTCCTCCTTAGGTCCACTTTCAGAATTGTCCTCATCAGACCAAGAAACAGATAGTCCTTTTTCTTCTTCTTAAGATAGGTAGGACATTCAACTCTAATATGTCCAAAACCTTCATACCCATGACACTGGATTCCTTTACCTTGATTTGATCTCTCTTCAGTTCTTGTTCTTCTCTGGAAGTCATTAGTATTTCTGATGTCAAGAAGGATGTTCTTGACATTGGGTCTTGACTTCATGTCAATTATCTTAAGAACCTTGTTGAATTGTCTTCCTAGAAGCATTATAACATTGGTCATTCCTTCATCGATGTCCAAGTCACACTGGTTTTGTTCATCTTTAGTGTTGGATACAAACGTTATGCTCTTGGTTTTATTTTCATTTCTATCACTAATACCTACCTCAAAAGTTTGGAGAGATCCAATAAGTTCATTTACTCTCATGAGCTGATGTCGTGAGCTTCCACAATAGCCGTGACCTTTCATGTCAATTTTTTTAGGTAGAGACCTTAGAATTTTTCTCACCAATTTTTCTTCTGACATCCTTTCTCCCAAGGCACTAGATGAATTTGATATTTCAAGAATAATCATGTGAAAGTCATGGATATTCTTATCATCTTTCATCTTTAGACTCTCAAATCTGGTAGTGAGAAGCTGAAGTTTAGACTTCTTTACTTTGGATGTGCCTTCATGAGTAGTTTTGAGGATTTCCCAAGCTTCTTTAGCTACAATACAAGTATTAATCAGCCTGGATATATGTTTGTCCACACCATTGAATAGGGCATTCAAGGCTTTGGAGTTTCCAAGATCCAACTCATCTTCTTCCTTGGACCAGTCCTCTTCAGGTTTCAGTTAAGTAATGGCCTTTCCATCCTGGTCATTCATAATAGGATGTTCCCATCCTCTAATGACATCTTTCCATGTCTTGTTGTCCATAGATTTTAAGAAAGCCACCATCCTTTCCTTCCAATAGTCATAGTTTGATCCATCTAAGATGGGGGAGGGGGGGGGGGGGTCTGTTGATAAATCCCCCTTCCTTGTCCATGGTTCCAGAAAGTAACTTCCCTGAATCTCACCCAGAAATAGAGCATGATGCCTGCTCTGATACTAATAGGAATTATGGAAAGTAGATCCCTGATGTGGAACACGATGTCACGACCTTAGGGTCTGCACATTATCACACAACAATTAATAACATGATAAATAAAATAACAAATAACACGATCAGTTGTTAACCTAGTTTGGTGCAACGTCACCTACATCTGGGGGCTACCAAGCCAGGAAGGAAACCCACTATCAAAGAATTAGTTTGAAGTCCTGAACAACCTTAGTGTTTACAGACTTCTCTCCTAATCTCTACTTGTGGACGTTTCTATCTAGGGAAACTCTAAATATGAGACCCCTCCCACTTCCCTCAATCACACGCTAATACACAACGGAAAAACACAGTCCACTCTTGCTTAAAAGCTTATGAGGGATTGTAAATTACAACTCAATACACTCAATCCAATTCAAGTATCAAAGTGATACTTGAATGGCTCACACAAGGCACACACAAAACCCTAATGATAACACAATGTTACACTGCTTCAATACCTTCCTAGGTTAAGAACTCCTCTATATAAAGTAGTGAGACGCATGGGCTTCGGTCTTTGATATGAATAAGATCCAAGATCTCTTCTCAATCTTCTGAAGATACGATTCATTAAATCAAATGTTTCCTAATATGTCTTGACATTGTTCCTTCATCAGCAAGTCAAGATACGATATTCTTTAGTCACAGGAAAACATGCAATAGAATACAATAACTAAATCTTCAGAAAATCTATAGATAACACAATTAAGGAGACTAAATCTCATAACTAACACAAGCTTGATTATGTAGAATGTTGAGGCAATATGTTAGGACATCTTGTTCAACATCTGGAAAATACTTCTTTTTTCCAAAAAGCAGCCAATCACCAAAAGACAAACCTAACAATCTCCCCCTTTGGCAATTTTTGGCTAAAACAATCTTTGCAAAGGTCAACTGTCAATAAATAGAAGGGATAGACATAGGTATGTATATCAACAAGAAAACATACAACACCCTTTCAGACACAGTCATCAGAGGCATGCGCAGCGAATCAACATGTCTTATACTGTAAAAAAAACTAAGCGCATAAGAAAAATTCCTTCTATTTTAGACAGGATGTCAGGACATAGTTCCTGACATCATGAACAACAGAACCAGATCAGGCGCTCCCCTTGAGTATCAGAACAGTGGGCTGAGTTTCCCCAAGGAAGACTCCCCTTAAAAACCTGCACATGCTCCCCCTCAAAGAGAAACCCATCCAAACACTCAAGCACACCAAACAAACATAGTCAAAGTCACTCACTAAATCAAATGTTTTTCAAAAAAGCATTCAATTACCAAAAGACAAACCTAACAGTTTCTGCAGAAGCTTTTGTTCAAGCCACCATCGCTACGTTAGCCTGATCTTCTTTAGAATCATCTTTTGAAGATTATGAATCATCCCATGTAGCCATCATACCCTTCTTCTTTTCTCTGAAGTTCTTCTCGGGCCTTTCTTTCTTTAACTTAGGACATTCATTCTCTAAGTGGCCAGGTTCCTTCCACTCGAATTTGCCTTGTCGTTTCATCAAAGAGACGACCACCTGTCCTTATTTGTCCTCTGACCTTACCTTGCCTTTTCTTCCAGAGACGATTAACACGTATGGACAGAAGAAACAATTCATCATCTTCTTCTGATTCCTCTTCGGGCTTTTCATCAATTTCTTCAGACTTTAGAGAAAAAAACTTGCTCTTTCTCTTGGGCTCATCTTCCTCGAGCTCAATCTCGTGACTTTTTTAAGAACTAACCAGCTCTTCAAGAGAAGTGTTGTTTAGATCCTTTGATAACTTTAGAGTTATTACCATAGGTCTCCAATGCTTAGGTAGACTTTTGATGATCTTTTTAACATAATAAGTAGTAGATTACCCTTTGTACAGAACCTTAAGTCCTGTAACAAGAGTATGAAACCTTGAGAACATGTTCTCAACAATTTCTTCATACTCCATTTTGAATGTTTCATAGTTTTGAATCAAGGCAAGAACCTTGGGTCCCTTGACTTGTGCATTCCCCTCAAGCATTATCCTCAGAGAATCAAATATAGATTTTGCAGTATCTCTATTGGTTATTTTTTCATACTCAGTGTATGAAATCGCATTTAGCAAGATCGTTCTTGCTTTGTGATGATTATTATAGTCTTTCTTTTGTTGATCTGTCATCACTTTTCTTTCAACTTTATTTCCACTTGCATCTACTAGGTGTTCGTACCCATCAACTACCATATTCCATAGATCAACATCATGACCTAGAAAAAACTCTATATTCTATCCTTCCAATAGTCAAATCCATCTCCATCAAAAACTGGAGGTTTAGCATTATAATGATCTCTATTATTTGTTTGAGCAACTGGTGGTGGAAGGGCATCCATTGTGTTTCACACTGGATCTTTATCTAACACTATTAGGTGTTTGATATCTTATCAAGACCATAACTGGAGCTCTGATTCCAATTGGGTTTCTAAAAATAAAAGCTTTTTTAAAACCAACTCAATCAAACAATAACACAAACAAGAAAAATAGCAAAGTTATTTTTATAGAGGTTCGATGTTAATGAAGATACCTCCAATTCACCCTATCAAGGTGATTTTTCCTTCTCAACAAGGACTTAATCTACTATAACAAAAACTAATTACATCACCATAAAGATAAACCGTTTTTGTCTTCTTGAGTTTGTCTGACTAAAACCTAGTAACTCAAGGAAACCATTCAAACAACTTTGAGATTGACAAGTGTGTGTTTACAAGTATTGCTTATAAGAAAGCAAATTAACACAAGTTAAATACAATGAATATATCACACAATAACGAGCAACAACTCTTGTATGTTTACAAAGAATATACAAAGAAAATATTTACTTCACCAAGAGCATGTGTATGAGGGTAGCGTAATAACACGAGCAATTTCTTCAATTCTTTCAACTCTCCTTTATATAGGAAGTTAAAAGATCCACTGGTGGGTAGAATTGGAATATATAATTACAGTTGTTTCTTTGTGTAATGGTTTGCATATAGGAGACAAAATGGTACAATTGTATCGTCCTTAGCCCACAAAATCAGCGTAGTGGAGGGAAGGGTGATGTTGTACTGTGTACTATTTTTTTGATGCAAAACCTTTTGATCTTATCTTCTAATATTCAGAGGCTTCTGATGAAATAATGTTGAAGCATGCTTAGAAGGATTAAGAGACTAGTTGACCAAATTTTCAGAACCCCGGTCTTTAGAGTCTTGACATAGTTCCTCAGAACCTGGTCTTCAGAGTATTCAGATCTTGTTCTTTAGAATCTTCAGAACTTGAGCACAGAATCTTGAAGGCTAACAATCCTTCAGAGGCTCTTCAATCAGAGACATAGTCAGAAGCTTTATCACAAACGTTCATCAGAACCGTTGTCTAAGAGCTTTCTAGAACTTGCCAACATTTTGTAAAGCATTTGTATCTCTTCAAAGTCAGAGTGTGTTGATTCCATAATCAGAGTGTGTTTTGATTTCAGAATCTGTTAGAAAAAGCTACACACTAGATAAAAACCATTAGTGTACAAATTTATTCTCTAAGAAACAACGCATTGTTATCATCAAAACTAAAGGCCAGATGCAGAACCAAATCTTGTTTACAAACCTTATAGTGCTCTAGTTGATAAAGGGAAGTGGAAGGCTTCAGGTGGGAAAGAGACAAGTGGAAGAGGAAATTATGTTCCTCTGAAATGTTTCAAGTGTGACAAAACATGTCATCATGTAGCTGAGTGCATAAGTGCAGACACAATATGTTTCAAGTGCAACAAGCTAAGACATCATGCTGCAAAATACAAGAGTGAAGTTATGACTATTTTCAACTGTGGTGATCCAGGTCACATTAGGACTTAGTGCTAGAAGCCAAAGGAAACTCAATCTGATGGAAAAGTTTCTTTGAGTGGAATGAAGACTATTAGATCTGATAACTTGATTAGAGGTATGTGTTCCATTAATGGTATTCCTCTAATTATTCTTATTGATACATGTGTGATGCATTCATTTATATCTCTTGATTGTGCTAAGAAGCTAAATTTGGAAATATCTCATATGGTTGGGAGTATGGTCATTGATACCCCAACTAATGGTTCAGTGACTACCTCGTTGGTTTGTTCAAATTGTGCTTTGACTATTTATGGTAAGGACTTTGGTATGTACTTATTCTGCTTACCATTAAGTCAGCTTGACGTTATCCTGAGAATGAACTGGTTGGATTCAACCATGTTCATATAAATTGTTTCGACAAGTCTGCGACGTTTCCAGAGTTCGAAGAAGTACTACTACAAAAACTATATACAAAAACACACATCTTACCACAGTCCTTTGAAGGCATCTCTAAACTCAAGCACCAACATTTTTTTTTATTTTCTATTTAAAAATTATTAACATATTACCACGGTTAGTTTGACCAACCCTGGTGATATAATCAAACTTTCATGGGTTTGAATCTCAGCGCCAACAAATAATTTATTTCTTTAATGTTTTAGTCGCGCCTTTATTTTTTATTTATTTTTGAATAAAAAATAAATGTGATATCATTACGATTGTTTAAATCAACCATTGTGATAGATTTTTCATTTTGTTTTAAATTTTTCAAAAGGTTAAAAACTGGCGCTTCTTTATAAAATTTAATTAAGTAAATCATATTACCATGGTTGTGGTAAGTGACTGTGGTGGTATCCCTTATTCATTTTCAAGTAACATAACTAACTAGCTTGTCTCTTCAATTGCCATCTTTTCCACTGAGAAACGAAACAAGATTATTTCAACCCTAACATTCATCTTTCATCATTCATCGATCATCAACAAAACAACATATGATTTCAACCCTAACAAATCAACCATCTTCATTTTCATCGTTCATCATTCATCGGTTTTGCTCACGAACCAAAGGAAGACAACCCATCATTTTTTTTCAAAAACTATTTGAAGGTATGAAAAACACAAGAAAGGGGGTTTGAATTGTATTTTATAAGCAAAAGCTTTTTCCAAAACAAGAACACCACTATCAGGTTAATAACAAAGAGATAAAAACACAAGTATTTTTATCTTGGTTCGTTTGAACTCAAACCTAATCCACTTCACCTGCCAATGTGATTTTGCCTTATACACAAGGACTTAATACACTATAATCAACAAATTACAACAAACATAAAGAATAACCTTCTTTGTCTTCTCAACGATCCAACTAAACCTTAGTCTCCTTAAGGACTCACAAAGAACAACCTTCTTTGTCTTCTTAAGGATAACCTACTTAAGGAATCAAACAAATAGTTTGGATAATATTTTGTTTGTTACAAGATGATTCTTCACAAGCAATTTTTACACAAACGAATAACAAACACTTAAATAAAATTTGCGTACAAAAGAATGATAGCTTTTCACAAAGAAAATAACTTGTCAAAATATTTATGTAACCGATACATTTTCTTCAAGTCTCCAAGTCTTGCTTATATAGCATAAGCATGGGACCCTTAGAGGGCAAAATGGGGAAAGCTCATTTGAGCGATTGTCCACTGTTGGATGGGAAATGAATGATATTGCATACTATCCTTTCGCCCACAAAAGCAGTGACAAGTGTGATGTATAGTATTGTCCTTGCCCATGAAATCAGGTAGTGGAAAGGTTATTCATTTTGTACCATGTACTATTTGATCACATTCCCATTTTGATCTTAACTTCAAATTCAATGGCTTCTGATAAATGTTGATGAAGCATGAAATATAAAAATAGAGAGTTGGGTTCAGAATCTTTAGAACCTTTGGTCAGAACCTTGATAACGTCAATAGTATAGCTTGAGATCTTCAGTATGTTCAGAATCTTCAGCGTCTTCAGAATCTTCAGTAAGAACCTTGACAACTTCAATCGTCTGCTTTAGATCTTCAAAATCTTCAGCTTCATAACACAACTTTAGAATCTTGCCATTCTTCAGAAGTTTGGTGATTAGAGTCACGTCCAGAAGCACAAACTAAGAGAACATTGCATCAACAACATAATGTCTCCTCAAAAGCTTCTAATGAGTGAAACAACTCAGAAGCAGAAAGAACATTGCAGCAATAATATTGATGTCTTTTAGAACTTCTAATAACTTGCACAGAAGCGGATTTAGAACACATAATTCAGAAACTGATGATGTTGCACATCATATTTTCAGAATCAGAACTGGTTTTTAAAGCTACACAATAACAAACCATTAGGGTACCAAAATTGTTCACACATAAATATAATATTGTTATCATCAAAACTCAAGGTATACATGCAGAACCAAATCTTGTTCTAACACTATTGATGAGGAGGACAAAGAATCTCACAACATAATCTCTTTTACTTATTCATCACGTTTTCGATAGATACTTTTCCCCCATGCATCTATAGTAACTTCAGTTGTCATTGTTATTGATGTTTATGTCTATGTTGTTCATGTTAAATGTTTAAGGTTGTTGTTGTTGTTGTTATTTTTTGAATGTGTATTAGAGACATTTGTTTAATCTTTTATTTTTGTTGTATGTTGTTTTATTAGTGTTGAATGTGTATGATCACATTTGATTAGTATTTTGTTGTTGTTGTTGTTATTTGTTGAATGTGTATTAGAGACATTTGTTTAATCTTTTGTTGTTTTTGTTGTTACGTGTTGTGTGTTATTTTGTTGTTGTCAAATGAGTATGACCATATTTGTCGGCTTAAGATTGGTTTAATCTTTTACTATTGTTTTTGAGCATATAAATGTCGTCTTCTTTACCTAGTAGCGACAGAACTTGTACAAATGATTCTCACGATGGAAAGAAAAGAAAAAAGAGATGTGTCACAATGATGGCTCGACTAACAAAAGTCTATGACTCTGGTCGCAAATTTATGATTATGTTTGATATGTTTTATAGAGTAGTTGATGGTGATTATTCTTTGCTTTTTAAAAGTTATGTTGCGTTCCTTGGATGTAGCAAAGTTAATATATTGATAGATGATTGGAAAGAAGAACCAACGAATGTCAAAGATAACATTTGGACAAACGTTATGGTATTAATTTTAATTTTCATGTATTCGATATCACTTTATATAATTTATAATACATACTTATTGATGTAAATGCAGTTGACTTATGAGTTTACCGATGATTCAAAGTTAAAAAAAGGTGAATCAGTTATGCTGGTACGTGTTGGTGAGGCTTTAAGTTACGACTCACGCATGACTACATTAGGAAGCCTAAACCTAGTATTGAGCGTCCATGGGTGATATATAGTTATATTTTTAAGAAGGTTTGGAAAAAAATTGTGAAGTCTCGTCGTTTTGACAAATTCATGGTTAGTACTAATCTTATTTTTCTGATAATTTTATGCTTATGATTTATTGATAATAACCATATTTTCACTATGTTTATAACAGGATAAAAGTGAATCAGGAAAACAAAATAAGGAAAAAACATATACCCCTATAGATTCTCTCGTGGGGGTTACAGGAAACTTGAGAAAACAATGATTAATGAAAAAAAATGGGAGATGAGGACTCCATTAGTTGTGATTGCAACCCATCTGCACCGTCACGATATGAGAAGTGTGTTAGTTGTAATTTTAAGTGTCGGGTTTTTGTTATCGTATCCACAGGGATTGTAAGATATCACCGCCGTTCGATGGTTGTATTAATCTTAGCTCAATGTAACAATAAGGTTTTGGTTGGTTGTCACGTTATCTTGCATAAAAAGGTAATAAATTGCGGTAAAAGTTATGGTTTGAATAAATGAGAAATATTGCCAAAGTTAGGGTTCGATGATCACTTTGCATGTATTTGTTCGGTCAACAATCTTATAAACTCCTTTAGATGATAAATCATTTCACAAAGTCCTCCCAATATGTTTCTCTCGAACACACATTGTGAGTTTTCCCATTTTGATCCATTGTTTCTCTCGAACACAATCTATCAAAATGACAACTTTTTGGTTCAACCTTATGGTGAACAAAATCATTCATTACTATCTCTAGCTAACAAACAAGATTGGATGAAAACCTAGGTCAAGAGTTGGTAAACATCTCTCGATCATAAACCAACACAAAGAGTTTTAAATAGAAACAAAGTTTTCATCATATATTCACCATTAAAGAGTTTACACATGAAGATCCTTACATTTACACACAAAGCTAGTAATCACCTACATCTAACCTTGACAAATGGATGACTTAGCTACTCATTTTCATGGTAGCTTGGTCGGCAAGTTTCGGAAGAAGGTTGATCAACATCCAAGTCGGATAATCGATATTGGATGGGAATCCACCTTCTTTTTGTAGAAGATGGTTACAAGATGAAGAGAAATGAAATCTAGGGCATAAAAGATCCTAAGAACAATGCTGGAAAATATCTCTAAGAAAGTACAAAAGTGGAAAAATTAGGTAAAACTCAGGTCTGGCTCTCAAAAGTGGCACTTGCTACTTATAGAGCAGTACTGGGCTGTCATGCTCGCTAGGCGAGCAGAATGGCTCGCCTAGCGAGGGTCTAATTGAGGCACAAGAGGCACCTGCGCCCAGAGACACAGTCTATCTTAGACTGTCATGTTCGCCTAGCGAACAAAACCTTCGCCTAGCGAAGGGCACGCTTCAACCTTCGCCCCAGCGAGGTTGAAAGGTTTGGCTACTGGAATGCTCGCTGGGAACTCGCTAGAGCCTCGCCTAGCGAGTGAGTGCTGGCTGCGCTTTTCATCAAAACTGAACGAACTCGCTACCACCTTCGCTAGCAGCTCGCCTAGCTAATTTATTGATATTTTACTGGAGCTTTTCGCTGGGCGCTCGCCTAGCGAGTGCTTCGCCACAGCCCTCGCCTAGCGAGCAGGCTGATGAATGCTTGATTTCTTTGGTTCCTTTGCCAACTTTCTTGTGTCTACATTTTCAATTATTTCATGCCTTCTTCCTGCACAATAACACACAAATCAAAGGTACCAAGATCGTTTATCGTTTAATTGCATTTCATCCGAAACAAAGGTGGTTTTGAACACATTAGCAAGGAAATAGAGTGAAAGATGCCCACATATGATAGCTCAAATAAGCACTTTTGGGCATCTAACAAAGTGGAAGAGGGCTCGACTAAGCCCAAATGGAGAGTACACCTCAGATGCCTCAAGAGCAGTTGCTGAGAAAATTGTAACTAGGATTTGTTGAGCATATATATGTTATGTGTTATTTAAATTGCTTTTATACCAATATATATCATCATTTTGTTTAGGATCTATTGGTTGCATCAGACTGTGAAGGTTCCTTTGTTCTAGAACCACGACATGATATACTAAGAGACGCAATCAAAACATATGAGCATGATGGGCGTGTTTGTGGTGTTGGATAAGGCGTCAACCTGAGATTATACTATGGTTCATCTAGAAAAAGCAGTGAACAAACACAAAAAGAAAAGCTTGACCATTTTGAGAAGATGTTAGAAGAACAAATGATTTTTTTAATGAAAAGTTAGATGAGGAGTAGAAAAAATGCATGAAAGATGTGGAAAAGTTAGAATAGTTGTACGCGGTATGTGAGAATAGTGTTTTATCTGAAACGTATGATATATATTGTGTTAATTCTGTTTTGTGTTCCTGTTATTATTATGATGCAGAGAATCAATGTAACCATCCAAAATGTATAAATGAAGATGGTGACGATTAATTGCCTGAAAGAATTGTTGTACGTGGTTCTAGCACAGAAGGAAATTGTTCAGTCGCCCCCTCCAGATATCCATAATGATACATTTTCTCCTTTCACAAATGAAGTCAGGACATTATCCGAACAACTTGTGGATGTTGTAGACCTAATTTCTATTCAGCTAGAACATTGTCCATGGATATAGGTCTTCTATTCCGATCTTAAAGATATAAAGGATTTTCTCTTTGGAAATGAGTGGGTGGACGTATGGATATTACAAGTTTTGTGCATGTAAGTATATAATATATTGAATATGCCATTATGTTATATTTATAACTTTTGTATTTCCTCACTTATTTTTTGAATTTTTTTTAACCATTTAGGTACATTCATCGTATTATTATAGAATTAAATAAATCGAATATTTATGGCATCTTGGATCCATATAGTATTCGATGGATAAATAATGATCCAAAAAGAATTGAAGATGACTTGTCATCACTGATAAGTGAGGGGGAAAGGAATGCTACTTAACACCATTTATCAATTCGTGAGTAATTTTAAAGTTACAGTTGATCTATTATAGTTAGTTTCCATGTTTTAGCAAATACTAATTATATATGCTTGTGTTTATTCATTGACCATTGACAATTGATCATATCTCTTAGGATGAATATGGTAATCACACATTGTTCCTTACATTACCTACTTGAACCTAACATGAAACTTATTATTTCTAGGTAAGTTTATGTTTATGGGATTTTTAGTAATATTTTTTTTTGACTTTGTGATTAGTCTAGCGCATAATATGTTTAAATCATTTTCGATATATAGGGTTGTGCAGTGACATAATTACTTGAACAATATTAGAAAAATAATCAAGATGTTTCTTTTCTATATTTTTATTTTCAATGCTTGCTCGGTTTTTCTTTTATTTTTTTCAAGAGTTGTGGTACTTACCGATTCTCCCCAACTTATTTCTTACTCACCCTAAGTGAATGCTCTTAACTTTTTACGGCAAAAGAACAATAATCAAGATTTTCCGGGTTGTAAAAAAAAGATTTTTGAAATCTCGCTTTATTTCAAGCTGAGATTCAACTGTTTAAGCTCAAAGGGGTTAACAAATACTCTCTCTGCTTACAGGTAAGTTGTTTTTGGATGTAGTTGTGCTCGATAAAAAACAAGTGCCTTGATCATTTCTAATTGCTTCCACATATTCACAATAATAAAAGACAAAGCATGAATCAAATGAATCAACAAAAGTTATTAGAATCCAACATTTAAGTGTACAATGGAGGTTTCCTCACAATTTGTGGTTTTAAGTTCTAGATGAAACATTCATTCAATCATGTTGCAAAAAGACAATATTCAATTTACCTAAAAGAGTAAAGTTCCTAATGCATTCTATCATTCTAGCCGAAGGTAACCATGTACCTTAGCCTCATTCACTTGTTTATTCTTATCATTGCCATCCAAGCTCGGATGCACCTTCATTGGGTACTTCTTTGAGGAGCAACCAATCTAGAAGGTTTGCCACTTAATCAACCAAAAATTTATTAAACAAACAAAATTAAAAACATAAATAAATAACATTACTGGAAATTTAAATTGTTCATGGGGGACAAAACACCCCAACAGTACAAAACACAGAATCCGAAACTACAATAGAAATAAACATAAAAATGAAAAATACAAAAACTCAACCCTCTAAGGGCTCAGAATCCTCCTCGCTACCGGCCTCAGAACCGGTAGCCTCATCATCCTCATCATCATCATCATCAGCTGCAGCACCTGAAGATGCACCAGCGCCCACCCCCTCACCATAGACAGGCCTGTCCACAGGCCAGTTGGCGTTAAGCAGAAATTGCTCACGCGTCATCAAGGCATGAGCACCACTTCCCTGCAGCTGTAACCGCTGCATAGAGTCGTGCATATCTATCATGGCTCTCTGGGATGCCGCCATCCATTCAAAACTATAATCACACACAGCCCGCAGGTAGGGATCTAGTCCAGGAGTAGAAGTACCAGGACCATCAGAAGCCCGGGTACTCTCTGTAGCTGCACTGCCTCTGGCATTCTTCGCTCTACAATATTTGGCCACGTACCGGTCATCGATAGGTGGCGGGATCCTTACCTGACCCCGAGACGGAAGTCTCACCCTTGCCTGAATGCACAAACTCATGATCAAACACGGGAAAGCTAGGGGACAATTCACATGAGCCCCCGACTTTAGCCCGCTTTCGATCACGGACTTAAGCTCATAAGCGATAATCCTCGCCACATCGATTTGGACGTTGGAGAGGATACAATGGACCAAATGTGCCACTTGGATCGGCACTGTAGAGGTGTGGGACTTTGGCTGGATGTTCGTCGGCACCAACAGCAGTATCAGTTGAGCCATGGGAGTCATGTCCTCCCTGTGATACCTCATTGGAACCCCAGATGGGTTCAGCTCAACAAATTTCCCCCTTAATAGCAGGGCGGCAGAAATGGCTGGAACATCCCGGTGAAGCCGTAGGTCAGTGTGGTATGTGTCCCTCTCTTCAGCTCCCAGCTGGAGCGGTTCCCCAAGGACTCGGTTGATGGCATCCCTATCAAATGCTACTGGACGCCCGACCACTTTAGATATCCAAGTAAAGGGCTCGTCGTCATCAGGCAGTGCGTTAGCATAAAATTCACGCACTATTGCTATGTCGTAATGCTCCAAGGGATTAATCAACCGATCCCATTTCATAGTGTCAATCAACCCGGCAAATGCTCTGTTTGTGCCTTCGGGGTTGATGAGGAATCGCTTCTCTGGAAGAATTTTCCGTTTCTCCAGAGAAATGTACCTGGCGGCCTGCTTGGGGCCGACAAATTTGTCATTATCAAACTGGATAGGCACAGTCCGGGAAGTAGTCGCTCCCTTTCTTTTCTTAGACGCTCAAGACCTTGATTCCATCTGCAAAATATAAAAGGAAACAAGACATACCAAACAGATTAGACAGCAAAGCCATTTTTCAAAAGACTGTCAGGCTCGCTGCTGCTTCGCCTAGCGAAGTGGCAGCGAACGCTCGCCCCAGGTTCGCCTAGCGAGTGCTAGCGAACCATACAGGTTTTTGGGGTTTTCAGCATGTTCAAAGAATGTTTCCCAAAACCCATACTCTACTGGTTCCAACATCAGAACCTAATGATTTAACAATTAAATAACCGTTCTATGCTATTGGGGGTTACATATTTACATTCAAAACCTAAAATCCCCAATTCCAAAACCTAAAATCCCAATTTGCAAAACCGAAAATCGCACATGCAAACCCAAGGTTTCCCATACCACAACTCATCCTAATTGACATTCAAATTGGAAATATAAAGTTCAAACAAAAAGAAAATGTAGTAGGGCAAACCTTAGTTACAGTGATTTGATTGAAATGAAGTGAGCAGGGTTTGCAATGGACCGAATAGAGATGGAGTGTTAGTGAGAGTGATGCAAATGAGAGAGTGTGGAGAGCTCTGTAAAAATTTTCTCAGCAGGGTTGCAAAACAGCAAAGTTGTGTTAGGGCAAAAATGAGTGCCCTGCTGAGATTTAAATAAGTGCTGTCATGCAGCGCTCGCTGCTGCTTCGCCTAGCGAGCAGCTAGCGAATCAGCTCGCTACTGCCTCGCCTAGCGAGCAGCAAGCGAGCATGACAGCAATTGCCTTTTCAAAGGCAGCAGTTCATGTTTATACATCATGGTTTTAGCACTAGGAAATCCAACACACACAACACAAAAAACAGTAAATACTTACAATGTTGGGGTGCCTCCCAACTAGCGCTTGTTTAACGTCGGCTAAGCTCGACGGTGTGATGCTCACAGAGGAGCATCCAAAGGAATTGTGCAGCTTCCGCTATCCACTTTGTTGTTTGACTATCCGGGATCCATTTTGTTGAGCAACTTCCTCAAGGGCTTTGTTGTCTTCAAGAGGTTCTTGATGAACCTTCGATAAAATCTGATACCACCCTTTTTCGGAACTATTTGTACAATGCTCACCCATTCACCATCTGCGATAGAACAATTCATCCCGGCCTCCACTAATTTGACAACCTCCTTCTTTTTTAGCACCCGCATCAATTGATTCTCTTCGTTTGTGGACAAATTATTGCTAATGATCACGGGTTTAGCACAGTTATCATCAAGGTACACATATTTCAAATGTGGCTCTAGTTTCGGCTCCTCCACTATATTGGTCATATCCACGCCTTCCCTTGTCTCTTTATGATAGACAAGTTCTCCACAAGCTTCTAATTCATTCAACCATGCTTCCATCTTTTTTTCTTTAGTTTTGGTCGAAAGTTGGTAGACTCCGATAAAAGGTCTTTCGGAAGGATTAGAAATATGGACCTGGTTTGCGACCTCCACTAGCTTCTCCTCTGTGGCATCGATTCGGAAAGAATCATGTTTATCATTGAGATGCTTTTTGGCTTCAAAAAGATGGAAGGCTACCTCTTCATTTTGGACCCTTACCTTCATCAAACCGTTATCTACGTCTATCATCATGCGCACGGTTTTCATGAATGGTCGGCCCAAGATGAGCGGAGCATCATCATCCTCTTCCATATCAATAATAATAAAATCAACCGGGAAGAATAATTTATCAACTTTGACTAACATGTCTTGAGCCACTCCATATGGTGCAGTGGTAGATTTATCAGCAAGTTACAAAGTCATCTTCGCAGGTTTGATATCAACATTTCCCAATCTTTTGATAATGGACAGTGGAATTAAATTGATGCTAGATCCCAAATCAATCAAGCCATTACCCATGTAGGTGTCTCCGATGGTTAGCGGTAGAGCGACTCGTCCCGGATCGGATTCCTTCCTTGGGAGGGTTTTTTGAATGATGGCACTACATCGTGCATCAAGCAAGATTGTCTCAGGTTCCGTGTGCCTCCGTTTTTTTTGTAAGTATGTCCTTCATGAATTTGGCATACTTGGGCATTTGCTCCAAGGCTTCGGCAAACGGAATGTTGATTTGCAATTGTTTAAAAATACCCATGAACCGGGCGTAATGCCGTTCGTTCTCCCTTTTGGACGGAGCATGAGGATAAGGAAGGTTTTGGATTGGAGTAGCGCTCACTACCTCCTTCCCCTTTGCAACTCTAGAACTCCTCCATCTAGGCTTTTTCACTACCTCCCTTATTACCTCATCACTTGTATTTTTCTCAATCTCCACACCTTTTTTCTTTTCAACTTCACCATTATTTTTATTCTTTTCAACTTCTTCACCCTCACTCCACTCTCCTACTTCACCATCAACATTTTCCTCCAATATTTCCTCCTCAATTTCTTTCTCTTTCTCTCTTTGTTCACTCTCAACTCTTTTTTTATTCTCACTTCCCAACTCCCTCCCACTTCTCGTCATGATCGCCTTACAATGCTCCTTAGGATTTGTTTGCGTGTTTGCCGAAAAGGAAGGACCGGTTTGTTGTTCCGCGAGTTGCTTGGCAAGTTGCCCAACTTGAGTCTCGAGATTTTTATAGCCGCGTCATTGCTCTTTTGATTGGCCATTGACATTTGCATGAATTGCGTCAATGTCTCTTCTAACTTAGAATTGACGACCGACGGTTGTTGAGATTGATACGGATTTTGGGGAGGGTTTTGACGGCTAGAAGAACCACCTCCATAACCTTGGTTATGATAATAGTTGCTTCTAGGTTGGAACCCTTGGTTCCCTTGGAATTGTTGTTGATTTTGAGGGTGCGGTTGATAAGGTTGTTGTTGTTGTTGTTGTTGTTGTCTCGGTTGATAGTCCCGTTGATTGGCCATGTAGTTTACTTCGTCAAAACCGGGAGGTGGACAAAATCCGGTGTCATGTTCACCTTTACAAAGTTCACAACAAGCTATTTGTTTAGCTTTTGACGGTTCTCTTAACTCTTTGATTTGTTGCGTTAAGAGTTCCACTTGTTGTGAGATGAGCTTGTTTTGGGCAAGGATGGCATCGTTCGTCCCTAGCTCAAGCACTCCCGACTTCCTCAAAGAGTTTCCTCGACTTTGACTCTGAAGATCATTTAAAGCCATTCGATTTATGATGTTTGTGGCTTCCTCGGCACTTTTTGACAATAAAGAACCACCCGAGGTCGCATCCAACAACGTCTTGCAGTTTGGTTGAAGTCCATTTTTGAAGATATGGATTTGAGTCAATTCATCAAATCCATGCCCTTTACATTTCCGAAGCATGGACTTGAATCTTTCCCACGCTTCATTTAATGATTCACTGGTTCCTTGTGAAAACACCGAGATGGCCGTCTTGAATTCCATGAATCGGTTATGGGAGAAAAATCTTTCGATGAATTTCTCTTCTAACACATTCCAGTCTGTCATTACGGCTGGTGTTTGATCTAGGTACCAATCCTTTGCTTTACCGAGCAAAGCGTGGGGAAATAATCGTCTGAACAACGGAAGCTCCTGAGCCTGATCCACTCCGGCAGCCAATGCTATCTCATAAAATTTTGTGAGAAAAGCAAATGGGTCTTCATGGTCCATTCCGGTGAATGGACTTCCATATAATAAATTTAGAGTTCCCATTTTCATCTCAGCTTGCCTTCCTGTGTGGTTGGCAAACTGAGCGGTGTTCCTTGGACTATTTATGCATGGAGTAGAAATATGTGGTGGTGGTGGTGGCTCCATGTTTGGTATGAATGGTGGTGGATTTGTGGTAGAAGAACTTTCTCCTTGCTCTTGACGTTGTCTAGCCTGTTGCCTCCTACGTCTCGTTTTGCTATTGAGCCTCCTTGCGGTTCTCTCGATCTCAGGATCAAAAAGAAGTTCGTCCACAGGGATTTGCCCTCGCATAAAACGTAAGCTGCACACTAAACCAAACAAATTACAAGCACAAGTCAAAAATTCACAAGCTAAAACTTAAACAACCATTGCGATGCTCGCAATATCAATTTACAATCCCCGGCAACGGCGCCATTTTGTTAGTTGTAATTTTAAGTGTCGGGTTTTTGTTATCGTATCCACAGGGATTGTAAGATATCACCGCCGTTCGATGGTTGTATTAATCTTAGCTCAATGTAACAATAAGGTTTTGGTTGGTTGTCACGTTATCTTGCATAAAAGGTAATAAATTGCGGTAAAAGTTATGGTTTGAATAAATGAGAAATATTGCCAAAGTTAGGGTTCGATGATCACTTTGCATGTATTTGTTCGGTCAACAATCTTATAAACTCCTTTAGATGATAAATCATTTCACAAAGTCCTCCCAATATGTTTCTCTCGAACACACATTGTGAGTTTTCCCATTTTGATCCATTGTTTCTCTCGAACACAATCTATCAAAATGACAACTTTTTGGTTCAACCTTATGGTGAACAAAATCATTCATTACTATCTCTAGCTAACAAACAAGATTGGATGAAAACCTAGGTCAAGAGTTGGTAAACATCTCTCGATCATAAACCAACACAAAGAGTTTTAAATAGAAACAAAGTTTTCATCATATATTCACCATTAAAGAGTTTACACATGAAGATCCTTACATTTACACACAAAGCTAGTAATCACCTACATCTAACCTTGACAAATGGATGACTTAGCTACTCATTTTCATGGTAGCTTGGTCGGCAAGTTTCGGAAGAAGGTTGATCAACATCCAAGTCGGATAATCGATATTGGATGGGAATCCACCTTCTTTTTGTAGAAGATGGTTACAAGATGAAGAGAAATGAAATCTAGGGCATAAAAGATCCTAAGAACAATGCTGGAAAATATCTCTAAGAAAGTACAAAAGTGGAAAAATTAGGTAAAACTCAGGTCTGGCTCTCAAAAGTGGCACTTGCTACTTATAGAGCAGTACTGGGCTGTCATGCTCGCTAGGCGAGCAGAATGGCTCGCCTAGCGAGGGTCTAATTGAGGCACAAGAGGCACCTGCGCCCAGAGACACAGTCTATCTTAGACTGTCATGTTCGCCTAGCGAACAAAACCTTCGCCTAGCGAAGGGCACGCTTCAACCTTCGCCCCAGCGAGGTTGAAAGGTTTGGCTACTGGAATGCTCGCTGGGAACTCGCTAGAGCCTCGCCTAGCGAGTGAGTGCTGGCTGCGCTTTTCATCAAAACTGAACGAACTCGCTACCACCTTCGCTAGCAGCTCGCCTAGCTAATTTATTGATATTTTACTGGAGCTTTTCGCTGGGCGCTCGCCTAGCGAGTGCTTCGCCACAGCCCTCGCCTAGCGAGCAGGCTGATGAATGCTTGATTTCTTTGGTTCCTTTGCCAACTTTCTTGTGTCTACATTTTCAATTATTTCATGCCTTCTTCCTGCACAATAACACACAAATCAAAGGTACCAAGATCGTTTATCGTTTAATTGCATTTCATCCGAAACAAAGGTGGTTTTGAACACATTAGCAAGGAAATAGAGTGAAAGATGCCCACATATGATAGCTCAAATAAGCACTTTTGGGCATCTAACAAAGTGGAAGAGGGCTCGACTAAGCCCAAATGGAGAGTACACCTCAGATGCCTCAAGAGCAGTTGCTGAGAAAATTGTAACTAGGATTTGTTGAGCATATATATGTTATGTGTTATTTAAATTGCTTTTATACCAATATATATCATCATTTTGTTTAGGATCTATTGGTTGCATCAGACCGTGAAGGTTCCTTTGTTCTAGAACCACGACATGATATACTAAGAGACGCAATCAAAACATATGAGCATGATGGGCGTGTTTGTGGTGTTGGATAAGGCGTCAACCTGAGATTATACTATGGTTCATCTAGAAAAAGCAGTGAACAAACACAAAAAGAAAAGCTTGACCATTTTGAGAAGATGTTAGAAGAACAAATGATTTTTTTTAATGAAAAGTTAGATGAGGAGTAGAAAAAATGCATGAAAGATGTGGAAAAGTTAGAATAGTTGTACGCGGTATGTGAGAATAGTGTTTTATCTGAAACGTATGATATATATTGTGTTAATTCTGTTTTGTGTTCCTGTTATTATTATGATGCAGAGAATCAATGTAACCATCCAAAAATGTATAAATGAAGATGGTGACGATTAATTGCCTGAAAGAATTGTTGTACGTGGTTCTAGCACAGAAGGAAATTGTTCAGTCGCCCCCTCCAGATATCCATAATGATACATTTTCTCCTTTCACAAATGAAGTCAGGACATTATCCGAACAACTTGTGGATGTTGTAGACCTAATTTCTATTCAGCTAGAACATTGTCCATGGATATAGGTCTTCTATTCCGATCTTAAAGATATAAAGGATTTTCTCTTTGGAAATGAGTGGGTGGACGTATGGATATTACAAGTTTTGTGCATGTAAGTATATAATATATTGAATATGCCATTATGTTATATTTATAACTTTTGTATTTCCTCACTTATTTTTGAATTTTTTTTAACCATTTAGGTACATTCATCGTATTATTATAGAATTAAATAAATCGAATATTTATGGCATCTTGGATCCATATAGTATTCGATGGATAAATAATGATCCAAAAAGAATTGAAGATGACTTGTCATCACTGATAAGTGAGGGGAAAGGAATGCTACTTAACACCATTTATCAATTCGTGAGTAATTTTAAAGTTACAGTTGATCTATTATAGTTAGTTTCCATGTTTTAGCAAATACTAATTATATATGCTTGTGTTTATTCATTGACCATTGACAATTGATCATATCTCTTAGGATGAATATGGTAATCACACATTGTTCCTTACATTACCTACTTGAACCTAACATGAAACTTATTATTTCTAGGTAAGTTTATGTTTATGGGATTTTTAGTAATATTTTTTTTTTGACTTTGTGATTAGTCTAGCGCATAATATGTTTAAATCATTTTCGATATATAGGGTTGTGCAGTGACATAATTACTTGAACATATATATATATATATATATATATATATATATATATATTATATATATATATATATATATATATATATATATATATATATATATATATTATATATATATATTCTCTTTGGAAATGAGTGGGTGGCCGTATGAATATTACAAGTTTTGTCCATGTAAGTATATAATATATTGAATATGCCATTATGTTACATTTATAACTTTTGTATTTCCTCACTTATTTTTTGAATTTTTTTCAACCATTTAGGGACATTCATCGTATTATTATAGAATTAAATAAATCGAATATTTATGGCATCTTGAATCCATATAGTATTCGATGGATAAATAATGATCCAAAAAGAATTGAAGATGACTTGTCATCACTGATAAGTGAGGGGGAAAGGAATGCTACTTAACCCCATTTATCAATTCGTGAGTAATTTTAAAGTTACGGTTGATCTATTATAGTTAGTTTCCATGTTTTAGCAAATACTAATTATATATGCTTGTGTTTATTCATTGACCATTCACAATTGATCATCATATCTCTTAGGATGAATATGGTAATCACACATTGTTCCTTACATTACCTACTTGAACCTAACATGAAACTTATTATTTCTAGGTAAGTTTATGTTTATGAGATTTTTAGTAATATTTTCTTTGACTTTGTGATTAGTCTAGCACATAATATGTTTAAATCATTTTCGATATATAGGGTTGTGCAGTGACATAATTACTTGAACAATATTAGAAAAAATTCTGCATTTATCTTACATAAGGTAAGTGTATTACTTGTGTGATATATATATATATATATATATATATATATATATATATATATATATATATATATATATATATATATATATATATATATATATATATATATATATATATATATATATATACGACACTCCCTCCAATATAAGCGAGATTTGGTTTACACTCTCGTAAAAGAAATTTTTTTGAATTCCCCCTTGTAATGTGAAGATTCCTAGCACCCGACACATAAAACACCTAACACCCAACCACTAGGCTAGATATTTTATTTTGAAAATTAATGCAATCATTTTTATTTATAGCATATTTGATTAACAATATATAACCATTAGTAAAACTATCTATTAATCCTAAATAATGATCTAATATTTAATGATAAACTATTTTTTTATATAAAACATATATTGATTATTTAAGTTTTGACACATTTTCTTATATAAAACATATATTGGACCCCAATAGACACGGGCATTATAAGGGAAAGAGTTCTCAGGATGGTGAAATATACACTCTTAAATAGAAAAAAAAAGGTGAGATGAGTTTTTAATATAAGAAATGGGAGTGAAAAGTTTAAGAGTGTTTAGGGGCCATGAGCTTAATAGTTAACAATTAAATAGTTTATATAATAATACACTAATTTTAATAGTTTATATAATAATAGTTTATCATTAAAAATTAAATAATTATTTAGGGTTAATAAATAATTTTACTAATGTTTATATATTCTAAATCAAATATGCTATAAATAAAAGTGGTCCATGAATTTTCAAAACAAAACATTTAACCTAGTGGTTGGTTGTCGGATGTTTCATGTGAAGGAGGTGTTTGGCGTAAATACTTTCATAAATGTTTGGCGTTTTGCTTCAATTCTCTTAAGGCAAAGGGTGATTAAACATGATTTTGTAATATATGTTTGATATATTTTTGAGATCGATGTAAATAATCTTTTTTGGGTTTGATGTAAATAATAGTTTTGGTTTTTGATCTAAATGATATTTTTTGCTTTTGATTTAAAATATATGTATAACTATGTATAAAATACAAGTACAACAAAATAAGGGGTATATATGAAAGAATAAAATAAAAATAAAAATAAATAAATAATTTCACCACGGTTGATTCAGAAGACCGTGGTGATAGGTAACACGTCAAATATAATATACCACACAAATGATGAGAATCGAACTCATGACCTTTAACTATTTAACAACGATTAATAAGAATAACCATGGTGATAAATAATGTGCTACCTAGTATATCACAACGGTCACACACCCGTGGTGATAAATAACAAACTTATAACCATACCCTACTACACCACAGTTGGTCACACATGATGATATACCTTTTACAATCATGATTGTAACACCTCAAAATTTGCCCTCCTCTCTTGGGACTAGCATAACATATTACATATCATTTTTAGGTCATTAGGCATTGCATATTGCATATCATATGGTTACATTGTGCAAGTCATTCTCTCAAGTCTTGGTTAGAAGATGAGGAAGTCAAAGTGCAAGCCAGGGTTTCATTGGACTGGTCATTAATCATCTGAGGATGTGGAGGTCCAAATTAGGGTTTCATGATTCTCAAAAAGATATTGGTCTTCATCTTGTTTGTAATGATGCAACATCATCATCATCATGGTCTTGATATCATCAAGTGTGGGATCAGATTTCTTGAGATTAGGGTTTTGACCACTGGTCAACCCTAATCAGTTGCATTGGGCCAATCAGGGCATGATCAGGAGATGGGGTCTATGATGGATATGGGGATCATCCCATGGTTTTATTGAGATTATTGAGGCTAGGGTTTCATCCTTGGGCCATTTCATCAGAAGATTGGAGCTCAGTTTGATCTATGCATTGCCAAATTCATCTATCAGTTGAAAAAGTCAACTGTGGTCAACTGTGCATGATTTAATGGATTTGGAGGTGGAAATGAGTTGGATACACTTCATTCATGTTGAAACAAGTGTTATTTGACATGTCAAAGCTCAAGAATGGAGAAAATAAAGTCAGGACAAAAATTGCCAAAAATAGAAAGTGACTTGTAATGAAAGTTTCCAAAAATGGAAAGTTTTTGACCTCAAATTTACATGTCCAAAAAAGCTTCAAATGAAAATTTGTTCAACATGAAAGTTGTAGATCTTGGTCTCACCTTTCCAAAAAGTCCAAGAAGTTGAAAATCCCATGTATGGTTGTCAAGTTATGGTCCATTCAATTTCAAAAAAGACCTATAATCAAAGGGGCATAACTTTCACATGGAGTGTCCAAATTGGATGATCTTTTTATGTGCAAACTCCATTTGACATGTACTTTCATGGTGCATAATTGGAATTCATCAAAAATGGTCAATGCAAAAAGTCAATTTTCAAGTGTACAGTTAAAAATCCAAGGGCAAAATGGTCCAACTTGAGAAATAATGGGAATTTTGGAATGGGGATTTTTGCAACACCTCACAAATGCAAATTAGAAATGGTTTGAATGGTCACAAGTGCCCAAAGTCCAATATTTGACAAAGGCATTTTGGAATTGCATTTTGAAAATGTACAAAGTGGCATAGCATATGGAAAATGAGAATTACAATGCCAATGACCATGGGACAAGTTGCAACACATCACACATGGCATTTTGAGAGTGTGTGAGCTGTCATACAGCTGTCATGGGCCCCAGGGTGAAATACCATTTTTGCCCTTGCTTTGTAATTTGCACATTTTGCTAATTATATCATTTTGGTTAATTTGAGATTAGCAAGGTGATTAAATGGAAGTATATAGTCTTAATCATAACTAACTTTTGATCAGAATCACAAATCACAAGAAATTCCAACTGTTTTTCCCTCCAATTCTCCAAAAACTCAAGAACTTCATCAAAACTCTTTTGATCCAATCTTCCTTAACTCTCCACCAAAATCCAAAATTCTTTTTGCTTCGTGCTCCAATCATCTTCCTCTTGGACTGTTTTGAGGAATCATCACCATAATCATCAAGAATCGCCACTGTTCATCTTTGGCTCATCAATGGTGAACTGAAATTTCTTCCACTTGGATCGTGTTTGAGCTAATCTAACTTCTCCAATCACCTTCCTAAAGCTTCATCTTCATCTGTTTTTGGCAATTGGATCGAAAAGCCTCAAGAACAACTTCTGCCATCACAACAAGGTTAGAATTCGAAACTCACCGTTGCTTTAATTGTGATGTGCGTTTGAAAGATCGTTGCATGTAGATCGTCGTGATGTGCTTAGTTTTGATTATGATGAACTGTAGAGAAAGTTATCTTGCTTGAAAGCTTTGATGTCAAAACTTTAATCGCTCGATCCGTCTAGTACAGTAGGAATTAGGTTAAATCGTTAGCATATTTGGAATCCTCGTGCTCAGACCTTTCCAATGGATATCCATTTGCCAATTTTAGTGAAAATTTGATGTTCTTGAATTTGATGCGTTTCTGGAAAAGTGATGAAGAATGTTGATGATTTTCTGGAAAATAGTTGTGTTAGATCCGTTCATTGGCCTGGCTGTTTGAATATGTTGTTCGGCGCCGCTTCCAGCCAATAGGATTATTTCGTTTCCGCGCTCAAAACTACGCCATTTTGGCCGGTTTCTCTTTAATTTCAAAAATGCCACTCCAGCTTTAATTTAATAATTATTTCATTTCTTTTTTTATTTCATTTTACATTTTGTTCCATGATCTTGTAAAATTCATAAATCACTCATTTTTTATCCAAATTGAGTGCAATTTTTTGCATTGTTTTTCTTGTAATGTGTAAAATTTTGCAGTTATTTTTTAGGATTTTTTGCATGTATGGAAAAATAATGAGCCTAGGGTTTGTAGAATGTGTCACAATTTTGTACACTTTGCCATTTTCAACATGAAATGCTCATACATTTAAAGAAATGATTGAAATTTTTTGTGCTCATTCTGGACATGTTGATGGTGATTTTCATGTGGAGTTTGTGAATTTTGGATACCTGGTTAATTAGATATGATTTTTTGAAGTAAGGTGTGACAATTTGTGTCACACCAAGTTAGGTCAACTTTCTGATTTTATTTGCATGACCTATGATTGTGGGATTGAGTTGAAATTTTGCATGTATGATCATTGATATGTTGAGATGTCATGTGATTTTTG
Organism: Lathyrus oleraceus; assembly: GCF_024323335.1. NCBI lineage: Eukaryota > Viridiplantae > Streptophyta > Magnoliopsida > Fabales > Fabaceae > Lathyrus > Lathyrus oleraceus. Next base: position 36,415,556 of record NC_066583.1, read on the forward strand.
CTGGAATTTTTGGTTGCATTTTCAATTTGATTGATAATTGTCTTCACTGTTGGTTCATTTTGCAACCTTGTGTGACACATGTTGGTATATCCTTTGTGAAATTCTCATATGGTTTTGGATGGAGATGAAATTTGGTCTGCTGATTATAGACACATTGTAAGACATCATGGTTTTGGTCCCATTCATTTCTTAATTGATTTCACTGTTTTATGAATTTTTGAAGTGAATGCATGTGTTGGGGCCTTGAATTGGCTTGAATAATTGTGTCTGGATTTCTTGATTTTCATTGACCTAGTTCCCTTTGTCCAATTGAGCTGAAAACTGACATGCTACTTGTTGAATGTGCCCTGTTTAGGTATGAATTATTTGAGGATTTTTGGAATTGTTTTGATATGCTTTTGAGTGAACTCATTCTGTTTGGACATTTGGTGTTGTATTTGACCTAAGTTGACATGTTTTGGTCATGAAATGGTAATGGAGAATGGTATAAGCATGGGACCAATTGCATTTGCTTTTGATTTGTGTTAATTTGATTTTGGTTGAGAATCCCTTGCTGTTTAGAATTTTTTCTCCCTTTTGGACCCTAGGCTTGGCCTAGTGGTCTAGTTTCTCACATTTGGTTTGACTTTTCAGGATGAAATGCACAATGCTTAAGGAGATTGCTTCAAGTCAATTAAATTGAACTTGTTTGATGTTGAGAACTAATGTGAATTTGTTCTGTAGGTTGTGAAGCTTGAGCTTGAGCTTATAGCTTGCACTTGTGTGCATTAACCTGTGTTGTTTGTTTGTACAGATTAACTGATTAACATTTGCTGTTTATTGTTGGTTTGTCTGAGTACTGATGATACTTGACTGATTTCAGGTACATTTAGTTGCTTACAGTTCTTTAAGAACTTGCTTGCTGCTGCTTGGTTTTTAAACCACTTGAGGTAGGACTTCTATTCTTCATGTAGTCTGGGAGACCCGGCCTGTTACTTGGCCGGGCAAATGTCTGAAGTCCTCCTTAAGAGGCAATGTTTGTGGTTGTTTACATTTGTGCCCAAGCAGGTAAAGTCCTCGATTAAGGCAATTGGTGGAAGCCAAGGGATATGCAATCTATCCCCCACTATTCTGTTGAGTCGTCCCTTTGCTCACACTGCTGTGTGTTGATGCATTGGGGCACAAATCCAAGATCTTGTACTTTGTACAGTTGTGTCTGAGTCTTTGAGCGTAGAAGGGTCCCTTCATTCTGGACCCACGCTCCTTTGTCTGAAGCTCTCCCTGGTCAGGGATAAGAGCTGTGAAGTCTAATCTTCACTCACCTTTCATCTGCTTCACCTTAGCCTCGCGATGGCAAGGTTAAGAGCGAGTAATACCCATGTACAGAGGACTTGCTTCGGCAGTCAAACCCATTGTTTGAGCCCACTTGACTGGTTATAGTGTGTGCTTTGTGAATATTTGTTTGCTTGTATGCTTGTATGCTTGCTTTCTTCCTGGATAGGGTTAGCTTGCAGTTGTGCAAGTAGGTAGAAACCTGAACGTAGGGCAATGATGCATGACAACACTAGGCTCGAGTACAGCTCCCTGGTAGTGTGTCTTCCCTTGGTTTCTGGCTAGATTTTCTTTCCCTTTAGGGGGAACTACATCGCCCTGATCCTCGTTCCAAACGAGGTATGTAGGCAGGTGGTCGTGCGAGACCACTCCGGGCACTTTTTTTTTCCTTTTTGTGTGTGTTTACTTGTGATTGTTCTTGTTGTGTGCTTGGAAGCCGGTGTAAGTCCATCAAGTGGCATCTGGGTTCCAGTGTGCGTGTGTTTTGGTTCGGATGCTGATGTAAGCCCAGTGATTGGCATTCAGGCTCCACGTTTGCCTGTTTGTGTGCGTGTGTTGTTTGGCGTGCGTGAGCCGAACTACAGTAGCTCTGATTCTCGTTCCAGACGAGATATGTAGGCATAGGATGCGATGTCCTAGCGAGCTCCCTTCCTCTTAGCCCCACCTACGTTCCTTGTGTGTGTGTGTGATGTTTAGCAACCTTTTCTTTTCTTAGAACGTGGATCCCGTCGAGTACGACGGACGTGAGGGGTGCTAATACCTTCCCCTTGCGTAACCGACTCCCTTACCCTTTCTCTTTGGTCGCGAGACCATGCTTTTTCCAGGTTTCTCTGAGCGTTTCCTTTCCCTATCTTGGGATAAATAACGCGCAGTGACGGCTCTGTGTTGTGTTTTGTTTTAGCCCGCCGGTTGTTTTTTCGCGGTGCGACAATGATGAAAGGGGTTTTGATGACAACCCGTCATTGCGTATATTTAGTCAAAGAATTGGAGCAAAACAAGTGAAAGTCAAGCAAATATAAGAAGGAATGACCAAAGAATGAGGGAAAAATAGCTAAGTATGCAAATTGTGGGCTTAGTAAAAATTTTAGTGAAAAATGAGCAAAAAAGAGTGAAGCTTAAAAAATAATCACATCCACCATCGCGCACGCGATATGGCATTAAAAGCTGCATCACGCGTGCGATACAGGGTATCATGCGCGCGATGGTCACTTTTCTGGACCTTTTTCTGACGCATTCAAGTCCATTTTGATGCCTTTAAAAGGGGAAATTATGCACTTTCACAAGGGTTACAAAATTTGACAAAGAGAGCATAATTTTATAGCATCAAGGGGTGATTTTGAGAGCATTGGAAGCTATTGGAGGCCAATTCTTTAGGGAACTCATATGCAATTCTTCTTTCTTCAATTGGTATTGTAATTTTAACTATGAGTAGTTAAGCTTCTCTAGGTTAGGTTGTGTGATTATGAATCTTATTCAATCTTGTTAGCATTATATGTTGGTTTGAATTTGTATTAATCCTTTGAATTATAATCTTATTAAGTTGTTTCTTAATCTTAATACTTTTTATTTTAGATACTCTGTTAATCTGATATTAGACACATAAGAATTACTGACCTTTAGCCTATGTGTTGGACCTAAGGTAACTATTCTACTTATGCTGGTTGAATAGGGACAGGAGACCCAGAGTAGTGGCCTAGGAAACTAACATTATGTACATTGTCTAACCCTGCTTACACTGGCGGACTAGGGATATAAAGCTTCGAGTAATGGTTAATGAGTTATGTCGTGAGAGATCGACTATAACGGTTTTGTTAGTTCGTCGTGAGATCATAAGTATTAGACCATTCATACAAGTATTCATACACCAACAAGAGAGGATAATGGGATTCTAATACATAACATAACCATCTTAATACTTCTGTTTTAAACTCATAATTTGTTTTCCATTCTAAAACCTGAAAACCCCTTAGTTACTGTTTTTCCTTAATATTACACAATTGTTGGCTTGTCCGAACAAAGTCCTTGTGGATGCGATCTTTTATTACTTTGAAACTTTCGGTATACTTACCGAGAAGTCATCAATTTTTTGGCACTGTTGCCGAGGGCTGTTGATTTCAACAGGGTAATGCTTTGCGCAACATATTTTATTGTTCTTAGTTTTTATTGCTTTTTGTTTATTTTCTTCTTTATCATAGTGCTACTGAGGTATTTTCTCTTTGTGTGTGCGCAGTTCAGGATCATCGTTACTATTATTTGATCCATAAATTGAAAGAACTGCACATGCTCTAAGAAAAAAAGCTAGAGAAATGAGTCTAGCTGAAGGGGACTAACCAGAAGTAGACCCATCAATACTTTCTTCGAATTTTGAAGAGGAAGATAACATGACAGCACCAACACCCCTCACTATGGAGGATTACTGTAAACATACCTATGAAGGACAAGTTTCTAGAGGGTGTGTACCGGCAGACCCTGCTAACTTTGATATTAAGAATTATGTACTTTTAGGTCTAAGAGACAGTTCATTCGATAGGAACACTACCAGGGATCCATGGGCTCATCTTGCACGGTTCTACGGAACCGCTTCGATGTGCAAACTTGATGTTGTCACGGACAACCAGGTAAAGTTATGATTGTTTGGTTTCTCCCTCATTGGAAGGGTAAAAGATTGGTTACTATGTCTTTCAAATGGAACCATTCGAACATGGAAGGAGCTAGAGGATAAGTTCTTGGAAATATTTTTCACCACCAACCAACTTACTGAGAGGAAAGCTGAGATTGTCAATTTCGAGCAAGAAGACGCAGAGTCACTGTATGGTTCTTGGGAGAGATTCAAGTTAATACTACGCAGATGCCCCAATAATAATATGAACAATATGGTGCAAATGAAAATTTTCATTAAAGGCCTCAAGAGTCAGACACATACGTTGCTAGATGCTTCCACGGGAGGCACGATTAGACAAATGACCGACCCACAAGTAAAAGACCTCATTGAGAAGATGCGTATGAATGAGCACCGTTATAAAAGTGAAAGGTCGGTTAGGATGTGTCATGCTATTGAAAATGGTAAGAGAATTGAATGTGGGTGAGATCATACCGAGTAGTATGACTCTCATTCTAACTGACTCATCTGTTACTCAACCGATTAGTATTTTGCGTAACGTGTTAGTACACGTCAACAGACTGGCATTTCCTGTGGATTTTGTAGTGCTGGATACAAAAGGCACTTCAAGAGGATCTGTTATTCTCGAACGGTCATTTCTGGAAACCAGGAAAGCCAAGATTTATGTAGAAACGAATGAACTTATATTAAAGGTTAATAAAAAGAAAGTAGTTTTTAAGGTGTATGACCGGGTGAAGAGAAGTTGGATATTTGCTATCATATGAAGGAAAGAGATAGTAAGGTGGACACAAGACAAAGAAGAAGAGAATTTATCGATGTGAGGGTATCCATTGCGCCTGACGTGACTTAGAATAAATCAGCAAGCTAATGACGTAAAACAAGCGCTAGATGGGAGACAACCCATCAGTAAGAATTTATTTCTTTTTTCACTATAGTGAATTTTAATTTTCTAGCATTATGATTTTTATGTTATGTTGTGGAAAAGAAAATAGGTAAAGAGGGAAAGAAAGAAAGAGGAAGAAAAGAGATAAAGAAAGGAGAAAGGAATCCAAAAGGGAATGTAACCCTTGTAATAATCACGCAGCCCATCACACGTGTGATGAGACTATCACGTACACGATATAGGCATCACACGCACGATAGAGACATTGGGAAGATTCCTGTGACCGTTACCATCGTGCACATGATGTATCTATCGTGTGCGCAATGTGACCGTTGGTGAGAGACGTTAGGGAGAGCCATTAGTATCGCATATGTGATGACCAACAACTAGTTGGCCTATATATAGTGAATGGTCCCATTCACTTTTGCACAAAAAATTCCTTTCTACCATTCTGCTTTCTACTCTATACTCTGAGCAATTTTTGTTTAATTTTCTTCTCCTTTTTCTATGTGTATAGTGTTTTTGCTGTTTTTTTCCAGGTATTATGGCTTCAAAAAGAGGACGTGTGTCAATATGATCATCATCAAGGGCTGCCCCAACACCTAGCGCTCTAACTTTTCCAAACCTGAAATTCTTATTCAAGGTGCATGCAAAAAAAATTCTCAAGATTATGGATGACCATGTTGTCAAGGAGCGATCATTTGATTTAAGTGATTTATGAGGTTTTGAAGAGATTGAAGAAAATTTGCATCAAAGGCAATGAGATTATGGGCATTTTTCTGCTATAAATGAATTTTGTAGGAGAGCAGGTGTGCCCGTTTACTTCTAAGATGAGAGGTTAACTCCAAAAGCACCGCTCAACATTGCAGCCATCCGGAAGTTGCAAAACATGCATCAAGGAGAAGATGCTCAACATGATCAAGAAGACAATCAACAAGGAAATGAGGGAGAATTCAACCAACCACTAAATAAACATCAACCACAACCAATACAAGGTCAACAAGCATAAGAATTTCAAAAAAGGATGGAAACTCATGCAGTAGGAGTTGAAAGGTGGATAACGGAAGTTTCACCCGCTTTGTACGTTGAACCTCCCAAATTTGCACCACTGTTCAGAGACTTATATGAACAACAAAAAGACTACATGCCGACTCAAAGTTTAAGAATTTGTTTTGCGTTAGTTGAAGACATGGAGAATTACTTCACAAGCCAAGATCAAGAGAAAGCAAGGAGAATATACCACATGCGAGCAGAATGGATAAGGAAAAATAACGAATTCAACAACATAATACATGATATGCATGATATTTTCCGCAAAAATAACATGTGAAAAGCATTGTAGTTTTTTTAATTTTTAGAAGACTTTATTTTAGTTTTTGTAATCTGGAGAAGAGCAATAGCTAGCACAAGCGCTCTTCCTCTCCCATTGTACTATCTAAATTATTTGTCTTTAGTAAACAAGTTTGTAGTGTTTATGTTTTTTCAGATTGCAAGTTCTAACTTTAGCATTAAGCAAATGATCCAAAAGAGATTTGATCATCAAAACGGAAACTAGCAACTTGAAGGCGAAGCATGAGAAAAGAATCAACGAACTTGTACACAATCTACAAATACCTCATCTGGTAAGGTTTGAGCCAAATATTTGTATTTTTCATTTTTCGTTCTTTATGAGTGTATCCATGCATTATTCTTTTATCTGGTTTGATTTATTTCCGATGAAGTTATCAAGTTTGATCAACACACACTGAGGCAATTTTTTGTTTATAACTTTGAACCCTTGTAAACCACCTTTTATTAGTAGGATTATCCTTTGCTAAACACTTTGAGCCTAAGCCTTTCTTTCAGTGGCGTAGCCTTAAATTCTTAGCCATATTACTTGAAAGATCTTTTCTTTCCACCATATATTTGGAGTTAGGTAATAATATTGTTCTTAGAGTTTATGAAAAAGATTAAGTTTGGGGTTGCTATTAGAAGTGAGCAACGTTTTAAGTTTAGGGTTGGGGTGCTAGAGAATATGATCTAAAAATTTAAAAAAATTGTTGTGAAAAAGAAGTGGAAAAAGTCACTTCTTCATAAAAAATGAATGAAGGAGAATAAAGAATGAAATTGTAAGAAGGATCACAAATCTCTAATACTAACAAATAGGTATGATGAATGAAGGAGAACTAGGAACCTAACTCCAAAGGTTTAACCCGACTTTCCTAAGTATATCCTACCCTAACATAAGCCAAGTTACAACCTGGAAAACCTTCTAATGTATGTGTTATGTTCTCTTTGATGAACTTTTTTAGAACGTAATCATGCTAAGTTTAACTGATTTTGCATGTTGAGTGAGTGATCACCATATCCATTGAGTGAGTTATATTGAGCTGAGAGACGGGTTGAGTACTCATCAATGTTGAGAGTGTTTTCCGAATTTGTCGGATAGAAATTGGAAGCTAGAACATGGTCAGGTAAAAGAAAAGTTTAATTTGGTGATGTCGATTGTTATTGTGCGACTTGTTGTTTATTGAAATGTATAGTTACAGATGAGTTACTTAAGGACAAGCAACAATTCAAGTTTGGGGTTGTGATGACAATTCGTCATTGCATATATTTAGTCGAAGAATCAGAGAAATACAAGTGAAGGTCGAGTAAATATGAGAAGGAATGACTAAAGAATGAGGGGAAAATAGTTAAGTGTGCAAATTGTGGACTTAGTGAAAATTTGAGTGAAAAGGAGCAAAAAGGAGCGAAGCTTTAGAAATAATCACACCCACCATTGTGCACGCGATAGGGCATTAAAATCGTATCACGCGCGTGATGCAGGGTATCATGCGCACGATGGTCACTTTTCCAAGCCTTTTTCTGACGTGTTATGGTCCACTCTGATGCCTTTAAAAGGGGAATTCTACACTTTCACGAGGGTTACGAAATTTGGCACTAGGAGCACGATTTTACAACATCAAAGGGTGATTTTGAGAGCATTGGAAGCCATTTGAGGCCAATCCTTTAAGGGAACTCATATGATATTCTTCTTTATTCAATTGATATTATAATTTTGACTATGAGTAGCTAAGCTTCTCTAGGTTAGGTTGTGTGATGATGAACCTTATTCAATCTTGTTGCATTATATGTTGGTTTGAATTTATATGAATCCTTTGAATTATAATCTTATTCAATTGTTTCTTAATCTTAATGTTTTTTATTTGAGATACTCTGTTAATATGATATTAGACACATAGGGATTACTGACCCTTAGCCTATGTGTTAGACCTAGAGCAACTGTTCTACTTACACTGGTCGAATATGGATAGGAGACCCCAAGTAGTAGCCTAAGGAATTAACATTTTGTACATTGTCTAACCTTGCTTACACTGGCGGACTAGGGATAGAAAGCTCCAAGTAGGTGTTAGGGAGTTATGTCGTGAGGGGACTATAACAGTTTTGTTAGTTCGCCGTGAGATTATAAGGATTAAACCATTCATACAAGGCATCATACATCAATAAGAGAGGATAAGGGGATTCTAATACACAACCTAACCATCTTAATTCTTCTATTTTAAACTTGTAATTTGTTTTCCGTTCTAAAGCCTGAAAACTCCCTCAGTTACTGTTTTTCCTTTATATTGCACAATTGTTAGCTTGTTCGAACATGGTCCATGTGGATTCGATCTTTTATTACTACAATATTATTGGTACACTTTTTGAGAAGTCATCAGGTTTTCCGTAGCAGTGAATGTGAGGATATGATGTTTATGTATGCTAAGCAAGTGGAGGAGTCCTTGAAGGATGACGCTCGAGTGGTCATAATGTTCGCTTCTTTGAAAGTTGAAAGTAAAGTTGTGATTGGTGATCTACCGGTGGTGTGTGATTTTCCAGAGGTGTTCCCAAATGATATTAGTCATTTGCCTCCAGAGCGCGAGGTTGAGTTCCCCATAGACTTAGTAACTGGTACTTGTCTTGTGTCGATGGTACCTTATAGAATGTCGGCTTCAGAGCTGAGTGAGTTAAAGAAATGGCTAGAGGATCTGCTTGAAAATAAGTTTGTTCAACCTAGTGTTTCTTCATGGAAGCGCCAGTGTTGTTCGTCAAGAAGAAGGATGGTAGCATGACGTTATATGTTGATTATCGCCAGCTAAATAAGGTTACTATCAATGATATGTATCCTCTTCCAAGAATTGATGATTTGATGGATCAATTTGTTGGTGCTTGCTTGTTTAGTAAGACTGATTTGCGATCAAGTTATCATGATATTTGTGTGAAGCCAGAAGATATTCCGAAGACTACATTTAGAACCCGATATGGTCACTATGAGTATTTAGTGATGTCATTCGGTGTGTCCAATATGCCAAGTGTATTCGTTGAGTATATGAATAAAATCTTCCATCCGTACTTAGATCAGTTTGCGGTTGTGTTCATCGATGATATTTTGGTGTATTTTAATACAGATGTAGAGAATACAGAACATCTGCGAGTTGTGCTACAGACTTTGTAAGACAAGAAGTTGTATGTAAAGTGGTTCAAGTGTGAATTGTAGTTGCGTGAAGTGGGTTTCCTTGGTCATGTGATTTCCAGTGGCAGTATATCAATTGATCCACCAAAGGTTGACGCTGCGTTGCAGTGGGAGACTCCAAAGTCAGTTACATAAATCAAAAAAATTATGGGTTTGGATGGTTGTTGTAGAAGGTTTATAGAAGGCTTTTCAAAATTAGCTTTGCCTTTGACTCAACTGACTCGGAAAGGTCAGGCTTATGTATGGGATGTTCTGTGTGAAGAGAGTTTTCAATAACTTAAGAGGAAGTTGACGTCGACATTGATTTTGATTTTGCTGAGTCCAAGTGAATTATTTGTTGTTTATTGTGATGCTTTGAAGATGGGTTTAGGTGGTGTGCTTATGCGGAATGGCCAGGTTATGGATTATGCTTCAAGACAACTGAAGATTCATGAGAGGAATTACCCTACCCATAATTTAAAGTTGACAACTATGGTGTTTGTGCTTAAAGTTTTGAGACATTATCTATTTGGATCTATATTCAAAGTGTTCAATGATCATAAGAGTTTGAGGTATTTTTTCAATCAGAAGCAACTGAATATGAGGCAGAGGAGATGACTTGAATTTCTGAAGGATTATGATTTTGGTTTGAGTTACCATCTTGGTAAAGCCAATGTTGTAGCATATGCTTTGAGTATGAAGTGCTTGTATGTGTCGGCATTGATGGTTCAAGAGTTTAATTTGATTGAACAATTTCGAGGTCTTAGTTTGGTGTGCGAGATGACTCCTATTAGTGTGAAGTTGGGTATGTTGAAACTGACTAGTGGGAATTCTTTAAGAGATTAGAGAAAGTCAGAAAGTCGACTTGGGATTGATTGACCAGTTGATGTTGATCAATCAAGGTAAAATGGTGTATTTAAAAATTGATGAGAATGGAGTTATGAGGTTTAACGATAGAGTTTGTGTGTCAGATGTTTCAGAGCTTAAGAAGAGTATTCTTGAGGAAGGTCATAGGAGTGGTTTGAGTGTTCATCCTAGTGCTACTAAGATGTAACAAGATCTTAAGAAGATGTTTTGGTGGTGAGGTATAAAGAAGGATGTTGTTGAGTTTGTTTATTCTTGTTTGAGTTGTCAGGCGCCGAAGATTGAGCATCAGAAACCGTCAGGATTGATGCAACCGTTGAGTATTTCTGAGTGGAAGTGGGACAATATTTCTATGGATTTTGTAACAATTTTTTCGAAGAATTCTAAAGGAAGTGATAAGATTTGGGTTGTGGTGGATAGGATGACTAAACCAACTTATTTCATTATGATAAAGATCAGTTATCCGTTGTAGAAGTTAGTTGAGGTGTATATCTAGAGGATTGTTAGTTTGCATGGTATTCCCTCGAGTACAGTTTCAGATAGAGATCTGAGGTTCACTTCGAGGTTCTGGGAGAGTTTGCAGGAAGCCTTGGGAACTAATTTATAATTGAGTTCTGCTTATTATCCACAGACAAACATTCATACATATAGGACTATCCAATTTTTGTAGGAATTGCGTAGATTTTGTCTGTTGGAGAAAAGAGGTAACTGAAATAGTTACTTGTCGTTGATCGAATTTACTTACAACAACAACTTTCATTCGAGTATTGAAATGGCACCATTTAAGGCTTTATATGGTAAAAGATGTAGGACACCTTTGTGTTGGTACGATTTTGGCGAAAGTGTTGTGCTTGGGTCAAAGATCGTTCAACGGACGATGATTCAGGAGAAGATGAAAGCTTCGCAGAGTAGACACAAGAGTTACCATGATAAGAGGAGGAAAGTACTTGAATTCCTAGAGGGTTATCATGTGTTCTTAAGAGCCAATTCTGTGACTGGTGTTGGTCGTGTGCTGAAATCTCAAAAGCTCACACCGTGTTTCATTGATCCTTACCAGATTTTTTAGTCTTTAGTTGTTATTTTAGCTATTATAAACAAACTTTTTTTTTATTTTAACAAATATTTAATACGAAAATTAATTCTTTTTAACAAGTAGGTTTTTTTAATAATATTTTTTGAACAACACTAATATTTTTATATATGATAATTACAAAATAGGAAAGACTTTTATATTCAATTGTTTTTTTATATAATTCTTTTTTTTTCTTTGAAGGGAATTTTTTTCCAGATTTACTTAGATGTATGGTTTAGATTATCCCCTTGTTTTTTTAAAGTTAAAAACGAATTTATGTTAGAGATGACCTTGATTATTGGATGCTTAATTTGATTGCTCTTTGTTTGATTGTGTGAGTGTTTGGTTTAATTGTTTAATCCTTGTTTGAATGTGTGATTGCTTACATGCCTTGTTTGCTACTTATGGATGATTATATGTCATATGTGATTGCATGGCTTATTCAATCTTGTATGTATGTAGACCTTTAAGGTAGACCTTTAATTGTTAAATTACACTTTCAAATAAGATTGAAACCCTTGATCAACATCATGTGGGCTCTCAAAAGATCTCACTCTTTCTCATTTCAAATGATTTTAAATTTATTTCACATATCGTTTTACTAGCACGATGAAACCTCAATCAGCATCGAGTCTTTTTTTTCGCTTGTCCGAAGCGTGTAAAAATATTTTCTTAATAAAAAAAACTGATTGAAAAGGGAATGGATGGTTTACACTTGCTTGCTCCTCGAATGATCAAATGATTGACCCACATCATATTGTTTGATCTTTTCGTCATCTGAATAAAATACCTAAGTCCATTATTAAACTTTTCTCAAATAATTTGGACGAAAAAGGAATGGGTGGTTCACACTTGCATATTCCTCGAATAATCGAATGATTGACCCACATTATATTGCTTGATTATTCGTCGTCCATCCAAAAATATATCCAACACATCAAACTCTTTTTACACCGTCGCGCGATCCTAAAATCCTTTTTCAAACGAAAGATATTTTGTCTCAAGACGATGCAAGACAGTGCTTCGTTCACAATCATGTGAGTCGAGATAAATGACGTTTTCTCGTGAATGTTGATATGTAAAAACCATTCAATGTGATGCAAACGTCCGCTCCTCACTTGTTTTAGGGTTTAGGGTTTATCGATATTTTATCTTTTTCTCTTTGAAAATAATAAAATTCGATGGCAACTCTGTTTAGTCCATCATTTTTGCGAGTGTACGACGCACATCATGAGGTTGTGCTTTTTCTGATGTGCGAAAAATATGAATCTATTACTTATCTGAATAATAAATAATCTTAATTAATTTAAGAGATTAATTACTATACACTGTCAGTGTAAAAAGATTTACACCGTCGATTCATCACCATCACCTGTCTGCATTACTTTATAGATTTTTAAAATAAAAATCAAATTTATTTTAATATCTAACGTCTATGATTGACTGACGGTGTAAAATCTCTTTACACTGTCAGTGTATTTCAATTAAATCCTTAATTTAATACTTTTAAATTAGTATCTATAAATATGATTCTAATTTATGGTGTAATTTTTAAGCAACAAGTGCATTACGAACAACTAAAAAAAGTGCATATCTGAGAGCATTTTAGTATATTTTGAATACTCTCACAATAAAAAAAAGTTATTTATAAAATATATTTTCATTTGATTATCTTAAAAAATACTCCAAAAAAAGATAAAATTTTTATCTTCCTAAGATCATAGAAACAATGGATCTTTTAATAAATTTTAATGAAAAATAAATTATCCGCGTGCAAACGCAACCAAAATGGACCACTTTTCTCTTAGTCATAAAATGTTTCCACCTTATTTTTTTCAAACTTTTAGCGAAACTTTTGATTTTTAATACACCCACTTGTTAGTGTGTCCAGTCTCACATATTACTATAAAATCCTTGCATGTTCCCTAAGAAAAATGCACACACCATTGTATGAGTTTCACAATATCAAAATCAACATGGAATGTGCAACCCAAAAAACTTCCATATCAAACGTTGAGCTTGTCATCATAGAAAAAAACATCATAAACCAAAACAATAACCAAAAACCAACCTCGTTAATTGTCACAAAGAGATTCTTAACCTGTTTGTTAACAAAACTCCATGCAGGTTATTTCAGAATCAGTCTCTCACTTGGTGGACAAGCATTACTTTGGAAAACACTAATTGGACCAACAAAAGACACAAGCATTTCAAGACATGTTCTTAGCATGTTACCTAATTCAGTTTTCATTCTACTATGGTCTTTGTCTCTTTTCATACTCACACTACTCTCTCTTCTTTACCTTTTGAGATGTTTGTTTTTCTTCAAGATGGTTAAAGCTGAATTCTTACACCACGTAGGAGTTAACTATCTTTTCGCCCCGTGGATTTCGTGGTTTTTGTTACTTCAATCCGCACCGCTACAGCTTATAACTCCTCAAACCGCGACTTATTTGATTCTATGGTGGATATTCGCGGTTCCGGTGGTGGTTCTTGATATTAAAATTTATGGACAATGGTTTACTAAAGGGAAGAGGTTTTTATCGACGGTTGCGAATCCGACGAGCCAGTTATCGGTGATAGGGAATTTGGTTGGAGCACAAGCTGCGGCGGAAATGGGATGGAAAGAATGTGCAGTTTGTTTGTTTTCATTAGGGATGGTTCATTATTTGGTGTTGTTTGTAACACTTTATCAGAGATTCTCAGGTGGTGATAGTGTTCATGTGATGTTAAGGCCAGTTTTGTTCTTGTTCTTTGCAGCACCTGGTGTGGCTAGTTTGGCTTGGGAATCCATTGTTGGAGATTTTGATACTCTTTCCAAGATGCTATTCTTTTTGTCTCTATTCCTCTTCTTCTCACTGGTATATATAATTCTTTCATTCATTTATATTTAACATGAAAGGGACTAATAAAAACACTAGATAATTTAAACTCTACTAGTTGTTTTCATGCATGCAAAATAAGTCTCCATAGGAAGATAATGAGTTTTTTAATATTTCAACATTGATGAAAGCTTTCCCTCAAGTTATCTACAGCTGGACTAATTTTTTAGTCAAAATATAATGTTTTAGTTTACAATTTGTTTTTTATAAGGTTTTAAATTGCTATTATAAAAATACCAAAATATAAATAAATACGTTCAAAATATTTTCAAAGAGACCCTTAAAAAATTGGCTTCTTACAGTAACAGATATGGATTGGAAACACATTTTTTTGGTAGGCTGCGGCACAATTTGGAAAGTCTCTATCATATATATTTGTTGCACCACTTGATACTACAATTCATGTGCTATAATTTGGCTTTACAAGATTGAAAGATCCTAGTTGATAGTAACATATTATTTTGGCATTTCTTAAAAGTCTAAACATTTTTTCAATATTGGATGATCCTAGTTGAATGAATAAAATATCTAAAATATAAGAAAAGTGATTTGTGTGTTTAATATTTTAGGATGCATTTGAATGAAGTGAAAATTAACTGTAATTTTTTTTTGATGAAGTTGCATAAAAAAAAGTCAAGGTGTGGCCTAAAATATTAATAATTGATATTTATGTTTTTTAAACAGATTTGCAGGCCAGCCCTATTCAAGAGATCCATGGCAAAATTTAATGTTGCATGGTGGGCTTACTCATTTCCTGTTACTGTGCTTGCTTTGGCTTCAACAGAATATGCACAATAAGTCAATGGAACATTTTCACACATTCTAATGCTTATTCTTTTGGTTCTTTCTGTTCTTGTTTCTGTTTCTCTTATTGTTTTTACTCTCCTCAACTCTAAGATGCTTCTACCAGATAATGATCCCATTGCTAGCTTCCTCATTGTTTAATTCTTTTGTTGGTTATCAAATGTGCAAATCAGTAGTTCAATTCTTCATTTAATCATAATTTAAATTGTTTAATTATAAATTAGATGAGTGGTTAGTATGTATGTTTAGGTAGCAATTTAGATCATGTAATGAAATACTAATTAATATTGTTTGTATTTGTACAAAATGAAGGATAATTTAAATATGGATGTTATTAGTTTGACGCATCGACAGATACTTAGCTTGTGACAATACTATTTTTAGGCTCATTTAGAAAAAAAAAAATTATCTGACTCACATAGGCAAGTCACCATTTGCCAAATATCGTTATTCCTTAAAGTGGTTAAATAAGCCCACAAACACCAACTAATCACTAAAATCATCAAATAGGACAATAATAATATTGTTGGAGAAAAAATAGAAAGTTAGTTAAGATGTTAGTGACTGAATTAGGTTGTTATCTTGAAATACAGCTACTATCATATGTTCGGATTCTTTTGAAGTGTCTTAGTGAAAGTGAAACATATGTAGCGGTCTTTGACGTTTATAGTGGATCTTGTGACGCACATCAAGCATGCCATAAAATGAAATGGCTTTTGTTTTGACAAGGCGTGTATTTGTCAACTATATTGAAAAATTGCATAGAGTTTGACAAAGAATGTCAAGAATGTCAAAAACATGTTGGGATCCAACATGTTCCTGCCAGCAAATTACATTTAGTTGTAAAGCCTTGGAATTTTAGAGGTTGGGCGTTAGAGCTTATTGGTGAAGTTTGACCGTCGTCCTCTAAAGGTCACAAGTACATCTTGGTAGGTATTGATTACTTTACCAAATGGATCGAAGCAATACCATTGGCAAAGGTTGACCAAGATGCCGTGAAAAGTTTTGTTCAGAGTTATATCATCAACAGGTTTGGAATACCTGAAACTTTAACCATGGATCAAGGCCTTGTCTTCACCAGTCAGAAGATGGTCTAATTTGCTTCAAAAGTGAGAATAAAACTCCTAACATCCACGCCTTATTATGCTCACGCAAATGGACAAATCGAAGCGGCCAACTAAATAATAACCAGTTTGATTAAAAAACATGTGGGTTAAAAACCTAAGAATTGGCACAAAACTTTTGACCAAACTTTGTGGGCTTGTCGAACTTCTCCCAAGGAAGTGACAAACGCAACTCCTTTCCGACTAAAGTTTGGGCATGATGCAGATTTTCCTGCTGAAGTTTACTTACAGTCAGCCAAAATTCAAAGGAAAAATGAAATACCTTCTAATAACTTCTGGAATATGTGTCATATCCTAAATTTTACCCTGAGTTTTTTCACCTATATTAACATAGCGTAATCATTTCATTTTATCATACATTACATTAGTCGAAAGCATTCATCAGGGTTTAGATGGAAAAGTTATAAGTTCTGCATTTTATCTAGTCTTGACGACATTCATTCAGTCATCTGTTGATTAAGAAGTCAAAAGACTTAGTTTCTTAGTCTCAGTGCATCATCCATTGCATCATGTTTCAAAGGTCTAGAGGATGACGGTCAAGAGTATTGTTGTCATATGAATCTTTGTGAGGTCTTGTTTGACATTATGTTTTAGAATCAGAGGCAAAGGGTCCAAGAGTTGATTCCTTTACATTTGATTATCTATTCACGATTTCACGATCGATAAATCAACGTATTCACCAAACATTTGCATAATCTACTCATCACAACATGCATTTCATTTCGTATAATGTTTAAAATGTCAATCAGAATAAATTTTTGAATTTATAGACAAACCGGTTGAACCAATTTTTAAATGTGCGTCAAATTAGCGAGCGAAAATTTTCAAAACCAAGCTTTCGGGCGTTGATTTTATTAATCTACGGTTCACGTAGTTTAATCTGACATGCTCGTTTTATTTTTTTGACTCCTTTTACGGTCATATTTTGATCGTCCTAAGTCTTTTTAACCGGAATTTTTTTTCTTTAAAATTTGATCAAAACCCATATTTTTTCTAGAATTTTATTTTGCGCTGATCATTTGGGTGCATTCTTTTTTTTTCCGGGCATTTTTGCTCCCGAGTTTTATTCATTTTGATTCCTTTAATTTTTATCTCTTTGTAAAAATGTTTGAAATAATTAAATAGAACTATTGGTATATTTTGTTCGACTTTATTTTATTTATTTCTAGGAGATTTCACAAACCAAATAGAGTTTTTACTAGGCTGAACTCAAGAACCAGAAAAGTTTTGCACAAGCTAAGCTCAATAACCAAACATAGATTTTACCGGTTAATCTCAATAACCAAATAGGGCTTTTAATAGGTTAAGCTCAAAAACCAAACAAAGATTGTAGAAGACAAGCTTAAGAACAAAATAAAAATTCTTACATAAATATTACACAAGAAAAAACACCCTCTTGAGTAAAATACATTATGAGAACAACACTAGTACAATAAATTCTCACATATATTTTTCAGTCTCTTGACACTAATCCAATTTCGGGGAAAGAAATATAAAAAGTAAAATAAGAGAGTAGAAAGTAATAAAGATAGATTTCAAATGTGAACTCTAGTGTAAAGTTAAATGAAGAAAAACCCTCTTTATATAGGATTTGTTTTGGCTCAAAACAGAAACAATCAAAGTTCGTTTTTAATCATCTAATTGATTAGCCCTAGTTGTTAATTAATTAGACAAGCCAAATATGGAATGTTTTGAATTTTGTCTTCATTAATCAACTAAAGATTTCTCTAACCGATTGGAGGCATTACAAATATGTTAATCAATATCTTTCCATCTACACACTCAATTACCTCTATGCTCTTAATCTACACCTAACCTAGTCCTATCCATATCCTCCAAAAATAACACACCAGAATCTCTTACATATTATACATACCAACTAAATTCAATAGGCTCTTATGGGTTCACACACTTCGTTAGGTGACACTATTACAAAAACTACCTTTCACTACGGTTGGGAGAAGGATTTCATCACAGTTAGAAGTATGTAGTAATGAATGGTGTGATAGTAAGCGTCTTACTTTACGCCACATGCTAGTGGTCATGGTAAAAAATAGGATTGCATGTCATGGTGAAAAGTGGCATGGTCATGGATTCGTTACCCAACGAGAACATTTTAGCATTTTAAATGGCGCATCACTATATTTTACCATGATTGTGCCTTTTAACTGAAGTGATATATACAGTTGAGTTTATTAGATATTATGTAGAATGCTTGTTTCACAAACCCCTCATTGAACATATAACCTTTCAAATTGATTTTGAAAGTAATATTCTAAAAATGAAGTTATATTTGAAGAACAACTTACAATAATAAATGATTTTTGAAATTTATGCAACTCATTATTCATTTCTCTCTCTTTAACAATTAGAATTTAGTTTAATGTTTCTAGTTCTGCAATTAACACTTCCTTTTATACTAGTTCATTCTGCAAAGCATAAAATTTATTAAAAAATTCTGATTTATTATCCTCATCATCATTAACATCAATATCATCATCATCATCGTCGTGAACTGGAAGTACTCAACAAATTTGATGATTTCACTTTAAAGACTTGCTTTCACCTCTTTAATGTGTGTCGTACTTCACCCATGGTGAATAGAGAGCATTAGTTGTTTATTTTTGATTATCAAAGATAATGTTCGACATTTATATATACAACTTCAAGAGTTTAAAGGATCGTTATCATCTGGTCATTCCCTAGAGTCTCATGACTCAAAAGAACTTAAGCTTTTTACAAGAGGGCTCTTCTTTGTGCCACACTACTTCCGAGTTTCCTAAATTTGTAGAAAAAATTCCTAATTTCTAGAATGATAACTACTTTTTAGAGGTCCCGAACACGTATATCTTCAAGTTTGGCGACCAGTATCTGGGGGAAAAAAGATTGAAGGCTGAGGTTATTTCCTTTTTGACAGACATAAATTGAATGGATAAGGTTGATCATTCTAATGGTCACGTGTCTCGTCCATATAGTAGGTATATAGAGACACTGTTGTTGGTAAATGCATCCCATCAAGGAAGGGAGGAAAATGAGTTTCGGTGAGGAAAGAAAATTTGATTTTATGTATGACATCCCATATAGTTCATTTTATCTCGTATAATCATTGCTTATTTCTTTGACTTGCAGATAACATGATGTCTTGCAGTAACATGAGTATTTTCAACTATTTGATAATGATAAGGAAGGGGATTAGCAAAAATACTTATCTACCTCCGCCTCTAGACTAAAGTGTAAACATGGCTGTGTAAAGTCAAATGGAGGTCGAGAAAGGAGATCAAACACAGGATCCCTATGAACCCAAGGGTTATCCTGTATGGGCCATGGAAAGAGGGAATAATGAGTCGGGCTCATCCATCCTCTAAAACATGAAGCAAGAAACCTCACAATCATCAGGGGAATAACGCAATAGAACAATTCCCATCAAAGGTGGTGAGTGTAGATTATTTAAGACGGGAGATGTTGGAAAATGGATATACGGGGGAGCTCATAATGCACACCCTTCTTTTTTATGTTGTACTTCCTGCTCACCATTGGTCCTCAATCTTCCATAGATGTTCAAGATAGACTCCTATAAGGAAATTATACCTACTTTTCTCATATGAGTGAATCAAGTAGGAATTAAGAAATGGATGAAAGGCCTTACCACCTACATCAAGTGGCTTATATGTTAGCCATTAACACTTTCGCAAAAGGAGATGTCCTTGTTATAGAAAGGCTAAGAAGGGAACATGTGACCTTGAGGAAGGGATTGAACATCATTCTCCTTAAACGGGATTATTTATAGAAATATGTCATGAAATTAAATGGACTATTGGAAATTTCTCACAAGGAAATGGAGGAACATGGTACCCCTTTTGTGCTTACTGCAAAGGTAAAACTTCTTTAGGAGTTGATGAGGATGAAGGATAAAATCCTTGGTGATGTATAGACATCATTTTCCAGGGTCGAAAATGCTCTGAATGAAGTTACAGAATCTCTCAAAATTTTGAACAAAACTATGGAGGACATAAAGGTTTCCTTGATGAGTGCAAAAGAGTCTTGCAAGAAAGAGGTGAAAAACCTAATTGAGCAATTGGATAAGTTAAAAACAAAATATGAAAATGCTATTCGTGTATCTAGACAAGTGATGAAGGTTTATTTTGATAGCACTTTAAACCAAGTGGAACTATCGTGTCCTAGAGTAAAAATTCCCTGAGACAAGTTTCACACAGAGAAGGAGGTTTTTGAAGGAAAGTTGGCGACTCTTGTTCAAAATTTGGCTACATAGTTATTGATTTGCTTGCCTCTTATCATCAAGCCATGTTTAACTTGATTTTCCTTATTTGTTGTCACTCTATATGGGGTTGGCCTATAGCTTTGTTTTGTAAACATTATTCGTAATGATTTCGACTCATTTTAAAGTTATAAATGGCTTTTGTGTTGTTTAACCTTTATGAATGACATTTCTTCTTCATTTGTCTTCGTGAATGATTTATTTCATCTTTCAAATTTGCAAATGATTTGGTTTCATCATTTATCTTTATGAATGATTTTGTTTCATAATTTATGTTTGCAAAAGATTTTGTTTCTTCATTTGTATTTGGGAATGCTTTAGTAATCTGATGTCCCTAAGGATCCCGCTCAGCCAAGGTTATGTCCCCCTTCCCTGCCCTTGAGTGAAAACCTAGTTCGAGGCCGACTTAATTGTCGCTTCACCACCCATGCTCTATAGTGGATAACTAACAAGAGGTGGGTGTTCTTGACGTGGTGTTTTTCCCTTGCCTTTGAACGTTCTTCATTCTTTTGCGAGTAGGTGTTACTTGTGGAATCCTATGATAATGGAATTTCATATTTGCTTTATTTTTAATGGAAATAGTAATGCTCATATAATTTAGCGAAACAAATTTTCACTATCTTGCTCAGTGGAATTATATTAGTGAGTTTATATAAAACTCAAGATTTATTTGAACAAGGAACAACTTAGCTCTAATACCGCTTCATTTTGGTAGCATTCTAGGTCCTTGGGATGAGTTCCCCGAAAGGATTTCAGGGGTGTAAGATATTTTTCTCGTATTAGCCCAAACTTGGTATAAAACTTCCCAATTAGTAGAAAAAATTCCTTCGCTAACATCCTTACCTCTAACAGCAACCCTTTGGGGTACGAGATCACATGGATGGAAATTTCAAGGTTTGACCCTCCTATTGTATTTTGTATTAACAACTTGCTTGACAATAGCGCTTGTGAGGAAATTGAAGCATCTTCCTTCACCCAAGAGATGCATTGTTTCTCTAATGGATTATGAATTGTTATCTTCTTGCAAAGGATGTGTAGTTCTCCTATTGAGTTTCCCAATTTTGATCAAAATAACGGCCTCGGCTCAATAGGTGGGCTTTAGTTGGGTCTCTATGGTTGTCGATTTTTGTGTAGTTCATTTGGTTATTGAGTTTGGTGTAGTTTGATAGAGCTAGAGGACACGTGGAAGCTCCTAGAACAAGCTTCCTTGTGATCCTTTAAGTCTTTTCTCCATTCCTCTTAACAACACTCGATTGACAACTTTAACTTGCCTATTTGTTTGAGAGTGTTGTACCGACATAAAGTGGTGTTTGATCTTGAGATCCTAAAAGACTTTTTTCATACTTTTGTATGTATACTAGGTTTCATTATTGGTGGCAGTGGATTGGTGAATGTTATATTTAGCGGGGATACTCCGTTTACATAATTTATAAATGTTCGTTGCGATGATCTTTACCAGGTATTCTTCTTTAATCCATATGGTGAAATAATATATGGCTACAATTAGAAATTTTAGATGCCTAAAATCAAGGGGAGATGGGAAAGGATATTAATGTCCTACTAGAAGAAATTCAATGACAAAGTCAATAAAATTAGCTCAAATGGACGAGCTAGGTGGATCTATGCTTCTGACACTGCTCACACTTCTTGACATTGGTTTTGACATCTTGAAACATTGTTGTCAATTAGTATCCAACCCTAATATTATTCATAGCGAGAGATTTTTCTAATATATGCTTCTTGGATATTCTCTCATGGACCTCTACAAGGGTATAGTTGACGTATTCTTCTTAAAGACATTTTAATAGGGGTGTATATGCCTCTTTATATAGCTTCCCCCTCTCCCTCACCCCGAGATTGAATACAAACTTTCTCTTCTTTTTATGAGATTATCCTTGACAGGGTTGCTTGGTAGAACTACGAATTCGAAATACTCCATTTTCAATGATACTTATGAGGAACATGTCGTGTTGTCAACCATAACCACTATAATCTCTAGAATTTTTATGTTGGACTTGCCCTCAGTTTTCTGTATGAAAGAGTGATTGACACCTAATTCTCTTGTTCTTGAAAATTTAAATAAGATGTCCACCCTCATGTTATGCTCTCGTGGTATGCATGTGATCTCATGGGATCGAAGTGTGTCCAACCACCCTCTGATTATGGACTAAGTTGATAAGTGATTTTTTCATCTCTTTTATTAGTTATTTTGATCCATTACTTTCCTATTTTCGTTCGATTTTACCTTCTTTTATCATGTTTTATGCTTTGGTATTGTGTTTTTGATATTTTTAGTCCTTCATAAGTGTCCCGGACAAAAGAGGAACCAAAATGAGCAAAATGTGGGAATAATACGAAGAGTCGAAATTCTCCCTACATTTTCCAGAGGGATGATATGGCCAACAGTCGCAGCTGTATGGGCCATAGCATCATATTCCCTATCCCACTCTCCTAGTATAAAAAACAGGGGTTGGCTACGACCGACCATAACAGCTGCTACGAGAAGTAGCAGGCAAACGAGGACTCCCTGATTTTCTTTCCTTTTCCAGCATTTTCTATTGTTGTTTTGAGGTCTGTTCACTTTCAGATTCAAAATATCTTGATGGGCATTGGTTATTTTTATTTTATTCCAAAAGTAAGATTTTTGGTTATAAAAACTCATAGCATGTAAGAGTTTGGGGATCTAGTTTTTATTCTATTTTTCAAGTATTTTACTTTTAATAACTTTGTAGTGAAGACTCCATTGGAGCACTGAATCAAGTTTAATTTAAAGTAATTTATTGTCAGTTAGGTTTGATTTATCGCTGTCATTACAATTGTTATACTATTTTAGTTGTTGATAATGATTTCGATCTCGAATATTGCTTTGATTGTGTTATTCCTCACCATGAATGAGTAGTCCACTAGGAACTAAGGGTCACGGGGCTTATCTCATGACTATTTGTATGATCTGTCACAAGTCGATAACGAGAGTTTTAGTTCATGTTTAATTTAATACCTGAATTTTGTCATTTTAATCCTTGTAAAAAAGTTAAGAGTTCTCGGGTACCAGTCGTAGTCTAAATGGATATGTATCGGTGCTCGAGCCCGGGTTTTTAAACAATCGAGTCCAATACAATGAAGGTTCTTGGATGAGATTGAGAAATGTCCCAATTATTGTAGCTGTGTAAAATTAATGAATCTTTGACGAATAATTCGGCCCTACGAAAGTAGACGAATTATTCGTCATCGATCGGGCAACACGCTGGCGAAAGCAAGTGTTATACATTTTATTTATTTTCTATAAATTATGTCAGAAATCTTGTAATAGAAGTGAATTGGTTCATACGGAGATGTCAGAGTAAGAATTTTGACCCTAAGTCATGTTTGTTTCATCATAATTTAAGTGATTCTTATTTAAGTTGCTTTTCTGAAAAGTGCTTTTTAAATAAGTTGTTTTATAAAAACTCAAAGTTCGGTCACTCTAGATATACATCGATAGAACGGAGTTCGGTACTCAATCTATCGGTCCTTGTGATTCGATAATCTTTTACTACTTCGCACAACCGTGCACTTGCAGTGTGTCATGTTTTTGGCGCCGTTGCTAGAGACCAATTTTGCTTGATATTAAATTTTTGTTTAGTCACCGTATAGACTAGAATTTTATTTATTTATTTATTATTTTTTATAGTTCACTCGATGCCCTTGAATGTGAAGAACATGTTTTGGTTATTCTATTTTGTTATCATAGAGAATTAGAGAAACTTTTTCTTTTCTATTATTTCTTTTATGGTATGCATGAGGTCTATCCAAAATATGGTCAATTATGTGAACAATAACTATGGAGACTCTTATCCCAGTACCTATAATCCAGGGTGGATAGATCACCTAAATTTTCTCTACAATAACAACACCCAGTATTTTTAGGAACCACAATATTTGCAACAATCCAACCTTTAAATGTTAATAGAGAGTTTTTTTTGCGACACAAACTCGTTGTAACCTGGAATCTATGATGGAGAATTTTGTGGCAATATAAACTCTCTATAATTAAGAGTTTAGAAACCAAAATCTCGATACTAGTGAATCCCTTGGGTAGCTAAACATTGTGGTCGAGCCCCTCGCAACTCAGAGCAAGTAATTGGAGACCCAAATCTCCTGGCTTGCACACACCCCTCTAGGACCCTTCCATGAGGAACATGTGAATGTTGTAACAACCAAAAGTGAAAAACAAATTGGAAAGTTTAGGGAGAATGATAAAGAGGTTTATGATAGTTATGGTGAAAAAAAAGATAGAGATTGAGGAAAATCCACAAACACCATCTGAAAAGGAGATTGTCAAATAGGTAGAAAATGAAGCACCTTATGTTACTCGTCCTCCCTACAATTCACTTATTCCTTTCTTTCAAATATATATGGAGGATAAGGTAGGCACCCATTCCAAAAGTTACGCAAAAGTAATGGAAAAGATCCTTACCAATGTACCATTAACTGAGGTCCCGTCTAAAAAAAGCATATTAGAGGACCATGGAACTGGGAAAATTATTGATGTTAAGAGGGGAAGTTTGACCTCTAAGGTGAGAGATAAAGGATTAAATCCAAATCCGAAAAGCTGATACGCAGGATAGAACCAGAACCACCCCTATATTTTCCGAAGTATGAACCACCCCATAGGAAGAAGGAAAAAGAAAAGAAGTGAATGCGAGAGATGGATTGATAAGTGAGCATGGACACCTAAGACTACTGAGAGTAAGGTTGAGGAATCGTTTTCAAAAGAGCCACCATGAGTGCTTGCACTCACAGACCATCGAGCTAAACGACGTTAAACAAAGCGTTTCGTGGGAGGCAACCCATAAAATTGTGTGTTTTTATTTCTTTGCTTGTGTCTTTACTTTTTTAGGGGGGAAAATAATGTTTCACAAAGATCACAATCACTTCCTACCAGACAATATGCGATAACAAAGGCTAATCAGGAATGGGGATAATGTGAACTTTCTCTTTCCCCTTTCTTGTACTAAAACATTGTGAACAGTGTTTGGTTCAAGATTGGGGGGATTTCTTTACTTTTATCTTTATTTTTCTATCTTGTGTGTTTATGCTTTTTTTTTCTTTTAGTTATCTCCATTAAATTTAGTTTTGTTTTTTCGTTATTTTTTCTTTTAAAAATATCATTTTTTCAACAAAAAAAATCCCGAATTAGGACCTTTCAAAAAATATTGTTGAAAATGTTTTAATCATAAGGAAAATCGGAAAGTATATAGAGTTAGAGGGATGCGAGGCTAAGTCTAGGAACACCGAGAAAGATTGACAACATAGATATTACTCGAGCACCCTAAGTTTCCCAAAGTAAGATGTGAGTCCAACATGTAAATTTGTACCATAGTAATTGAATTCTGAGAAGTACTCCCTAATAGTTTGTAAAGATTCGCATAACATGTATGATTGGTTGAGAGATAAATAATTTTATAACCGAAATGATGAAAAAATGGTAAAAGAAAATTGCACTTTCTAAGTTGGGTAACCCTCACTCGGTTATTCAACCTAACGATGTTTGAACCTCAAACGTTGTCTCAAAATAGACAATTAAACACACAAAAGTTTGTAAATTAATCGGTAAAAGAAAAAAATAAATGGTGTCTAAACAAAAACAGTGTCTAAACATAAATGCCTTAATTTGATTGTCTGAATGAAAAGGTAAGGAAAATCAAAAAATGATACTTAAGTACAAAGCATAGTTCGAGCGATGTCTGAAAGGGAGACTTAGGTTCATAGCCTCAGTATGGTTATTGTTCTTGTAAATACCATGCGTAAAATGATTACCGAGAGAATCAGGTCTTAGCCAATTTGAATGAAAACTCACGTATGAGTACCGTTAGCTTCACATTCGTAAGCTTTTCATCATTGAACCGCTTGATCCGAAAATTTGCATAAGTAAGCTTTGTTGCTTGAGGATAAGCAACAATGCAAGTTTAAGGGAGTTTGATAAGTGAGTTTCACATTGCTTTTATTATTTATTTTACTTAGTTATTTTCCCATTTCCTTTCGATTTTACCTTCTTTTATCATGTTTTATGCTTTGGTAGTGTGCCTTTGATATTTGCAGACTTTAATAAGTGTTCCGGACAAAAGAGGGACCAAAATGAGTAAAATGAAGGAAAAAGGATAAGAGTTGAAATTCTCCCATACATTTCGAGATGGCTGCTACGACCACCCGTTGCAGCACATGCCCTAACCCATTCTCTCAGTACAAAAACCAACGAACTGCTACAGGCTGTAGCAAACAGGTGAGGACACCCTGATTTTCTTTCCTTTTCCAACATTTTCTATTGCTATTTTGGAATTTGTGCACTTCCCGATTCATAATATTTCATGTTGATAGGCATTGATCATTTTTATTTTGTTCCACAATTAGGATTTTTGGTTATAAAAACTCATAGCCGTAAGAGTTTGAGGATCCATTTTTTATTCTATTTTTCACATATTTTACTTTTCAAAACTCTCTACTCAAGTCTCTATTGGAGAAATGGATCATGTTTAATTTAAAATAATTGCTTGCCAGTCAGGTTCAATTTATTGCTTTCATTACAATTTTTATTATATTTTTCAGATATTTTACTTTTCAAAACTCTCTACTCAAGTCTCCATTGGAGAACCAG
This sequence comes from Lathyrus oleraceus, assembly GCF_024323335.1. Classification (NCBI taxonomy): domain Eukaryota; kingdom Viridiplantae; phylum Streptophyta; class Magnoliopsida; order Fabales; family Fabaceae; genus Lathyrus; species Lathyrus oleraceus. The sequence goes on from NC_066583.1 coordinate 36,442,500, forward strand.
ATCAAGTTTAATTTAAAGTAATTTCTTGCCAGTCAGGTTCAATTTATTGCTTTCATTACAATTGTTATACAATTCCAGTTGTTGATCATGATTTCAATCTCGAATATTGCTCTGATTGTGCTATTCCTCACCATGAATGAGTAGTCCACTATGGACTAAGGGTCAAGAGGGCCTATCTCATGACTATTTGTATGATCGATTACAAGTCTATTACGAGAGTTTTTGTTCACGTTTATTTTAACCTGAATTATGTCATTCCAACCCGTGTACGAAAGTAAAGAGTTCTCATGTACCAATCGTAGTTTGAAAGAAAATGTACCAGTACCTGAGCCAAGTTTTTTAAACAAACGAGTTCAATACAATAAAAGTGTTTGGATGAGATTGAGAAATGTCCCAGTTTTTATATTTGTTCAAAAGTAACGAATCTTTGACGAATAATCTGATTGTGCGAACGCAGACGAGTTATTTGTCATCGATAGGGCAACACGCTAATGAAAGCAGGTGTTATCCATATTTATTTGTTTTCTATAAGTCGTGTCATAACTCTCATAATAGAAGTAAATTGGTTCATACAGAGATGTCGGAGTAAGAATTGTGACCCTAGGTCCTCCTGGTTTCATCATAATTTAAGTGATTTTTATTTAACCAAGTTTTCTAGAAAGTGATTTTTAAATAAGTTGTTTTATAAAACCTCAAATTTTGGTCTCTCTAGATATACATCGATATAACGGAGTTCGGTATTCAACGTATTGGTCCTTTTGGTTCGATAATCTCTTACTACTTTGTACAGTCGTGCACTTGCAACGTGTCACAAGCCTAGGCTCTACTGCCACCTTTGTCAATCGGCTAATGTACTCTCGCATATTGTCCTTCTTTTTTTATAGATCTTGTTAAGTACAATTATTGTCTTTAATTTTTGCTTCCGTATTATGAACTAAGTTGTGAATTCATGACACAACTGTTTACCCTTAATTTTGGTAAACAACCGCTAATCTCTTTTAAAAAATTTATTTGAATGATCGACTAGTGAATCCTAGGACATATGTGCATAAATTCTTTGAAAAGTGTCTAATTGTTTGTTGGAAATGTAACATAAGTTATGACTTTGCAAGAAAATAAAGACTGGACTTGTAAATGAATAATGGGATTTTGACAGGGTTAATATCCTTGCAAAATTGAAGACAAAAACAAGTAAATTTCTAGATAAAAATGTTAAAAGCAAAAAGTACAAGAAATTTCTTAAATATATAAAAGATGGTATGTAAAATCATACATTTTTCTCACTGACTCGTTTCTCGCTATCGTCTGGATACTTTGAGTGTATAGATTTTTTTGCAATGACTTGTCACCCTGAATCCTAACACTAAAATCCCTATATATAATAGTACATAAATAACTTCCTATAACAACTATATTGTTAACAATCAAAACATATCCTAATTGCATGGCTTCATCTTTCTGTCTTGCCTCCACATTGTCGCATTACGCGAAAAACCGGCGGGAAAAGACACAGAGCCGCCACCGTGCGTTATTTATCCCAAAGGAGAGAAAGGAAACGCTCGAAGTAAACCTGGAAAGGAAATGGTCTCACGACCAGAGAATGCAAGGATCGGGAGTCGGTTATGCGAAGGGAAGGTATTAGCACCCCTACGCATCCGTCGTACTCGACGGGATCCACGCTCAGAAAGAATAGAAGAAAGGTTGCTAGAAAGACTGCTCAAGAACTGCACAAAACTGGAATAGAACACAGATGAAAGACGGAAGAGGGTGACTCGACAGGATATTGCATCCTGGGCCTACGTAGTTTGTCAGACACAAACATCAGAGTCGACGTAGTTCGGGGACAGGGGGAACATGCTCGCTAGGATGTCGCATCCTATGCATACGTATCTTCTCTAACCAGAGAAAGAATCAGAGCACTCGTAGCTCGGCTAACGCACGCCAAACAAAACGCTAAACGGAGACGCTGAGACGTCAAAGCAAACTGGAAATGGAACGCCAATCGCTGGTCTTACATCCAACTCCAGATAAAACAACCACAAACGGGAAACCGACTGCCAATCGCTGGACTTACATCAGACTCCAAGCACACACACAACACGGGAAACCGACTGCCAATCGCAGGACTTATGTCAGACTCCAAACAAACGACCGCACACAGGAAACTGACTGCCAATCGCTGGACTTATGTCAGACTCCAAACAAACGACCACACACAGGAAACCGACTGCCAATCGCTGGACTTACGTCAGACTCCAAACAAACAACAAGAGGGTTGAAAAAGAAAAAGGGTGCCCGGAGAGATCAACTCAATCTCCTGCCTACGTACCTCATCTGGTATGAGGATCAGGGCGACGTAGTTCCCCTTAACAGGGAAAAAACTTCTATCCTAACCAGAGACTAGGGAGAAAACAAGCTACTAGGGAGACTACGACTCGAGCCTAGAAGTTGTCATGCATACGATCCCTATGTTGAGGTCTCTAATCAACATCTAACTCGCACAGGAAGCAAGCTAGCCTAAACATCAATCAAGTAAGCAAACACAAGCACAAGAGAGCAAGCACACACACTATATGCAAACAAGTGGCTCATACAAGGCTGGGCTTTAGTCAAGGGGTCATATCAACCTCGACAAACAAGCCGATTCTGTTATGGGTGTTTTGAGCTCTTAACCCTAACATTAAGAGTTAGGGTGAAGCAGATGAAATAGGAATGAGGGTAAGACCTCATAGCTCTTATCCCTGGCCTGGGAGAGCTTGAAACAATGAAAGTGTGGGAGTCCAAAATGAGGAACTCTACTCCACATGACTGACTCTGGACAATGATCTTGGGTGTTTATTCAAAATGCATCAGCACGTAGTGCGAGCAAGATGAAAGACTCAACTGAATAGCAGGGGATGGATTGCACATCCCTTCTATATGCCAATGCCTCTTCACTTAGGAGGTCTTTGAAGTACAAGGCACGAAGATAAACAAGCACAAACATTGCCTCCTAAGGAGGGCTTCAGACAGGTGCCTGCCAAAATAACATGACAGGTCTTCCAGACTACATGGAGAATAGGAGTTTACCTAAGTGGTATGCCAACCACAAGCAAAGAAAAGTAACTCAAATAATGAGTTAAAGCGGCTAAAGTACCTGTAAGAAAAGCTAAACCAGTCAATATTTACATTCAGACAAACCAAACAATCAACAACAGTCAGACAACCCATCATTAGACAACAATGGTGCAAGGCATAAGATGCAAGCAAACTAAATTGATTCACCACCCAAAATACCTACAAAACAACAAGGTTAGTCAACCAAAATAACTTGTATCTCAAGTGATGAGATCATATCAACCAATGTGGCTAATTGCTTGAAACCTGAAATGCAAAGCTCAAATTGTGAGTTCAAACCCCTAGGGCAAAACCTAGGGTCAAAAGTGAATCAAAAAGTCAAAACAGCAACCAAAACTCAACATAATGCAACCTTAAACACATATGGACATGTCCTAAAAAGGACCAAGTCAAAATCATCAAGCAAAGTCATTTCATGTGCAAGAGAAGGCAAGGCAAGCAAAAGGTGCATACAATTGGTCAACCAGAACCAAAATTCCATATTAAATCAGAAATGACTCAAACAATTCTAGAAATTTTCATGAGCATACAACATGTCCAACATAATCATCATGTCAAAAATCATAAACAGAGGAGCTCAATTGGCTAGGCAATGAAAATGGAGAAGATCAATATCAAATTGTGTGACACACATTGTCACACCATATTAGCATGTGCCTAAAACAGAAATGACAAAGGCTAAAAATGCACAACCAAGCCTCAAAAATCACACAACATGTTGAGAATCAGCACACAAAATTTCATGGCAATTGGATCATTATTGAGCATTTCACAATAGTTTGAATGAGGCATGGTCCAAATGTATACATGTTCAATCAATCCAACACAATTCAAAATCCAGAAATGGTAAAATCATAAAATCAAAACCATAAAATTCTAGACATTTCAAGGATCATTTAGCAAAAAACCAGGAATTAATTGGATCATTTTTCAATTTGATATGCATTTTCAAAGTTGGATAAAACAAATTATGAAATAAAATGTGACATGTACATGAAAATGGAGGGAAAGATGAAATGAGGAATTAATTTGAAAAAAGTTGGAACCGGCCAGGATCGAACCGTGTATGGCCAAAACGCAGCGCTCAAGGCGCCATCAAAACGCACAGCATCATTAATTGATGTGGCGCCTTCGTCAGCGAGTCAAGGCCATGTGGCACTGTCAAAGAAACGCTGCCAATGGAATAGCCAAATGGACGCACACGCAAGCATCCGAATGGGACAAAACCCTAGGCCACCTCATCAATTACAGACGGAGGCGCTAGCGGCGGGGCAAGGCAAAAACAACCGTCTTCTTCGCGAAGACGGTGAAGGAACAGTGCACAACATCAAAAATTTCCAGAATTGGCCAAACTTCATATCAAATTAAAGCTCATGCAACGTACATCAAGAATCCATTATCAATTCATGCTAAATCATCACGACAAATGCAGATCGAGCAAAATAAGTTTGATGCACAAAACTTCACTCAAGCATATCTCAGTCAATAAGCCACCAAATCACATGAAATTTATATCAGCATGCTCAACATTCAATGTTCTACAAGATTATCCACATAAACTCAGCAATTAAAAGGATCGAAAAACCTACCTCTTGAAGAGCAGTTCCTGAAAACGCACGATTCAAGGCTTCAAATGATCCAATTCAACTCCTGAGATGATAACTTGAAGCTTTGTGCAGTAATTGAGGCTTGACACGACCTAGATCCAGCTCAGATTTGAACTTCCATGTATGTGTTCTTGAGCTTGCACCACACGAATCTGGTCCAAATTTGATGATCCAAGGCTTGATCTATACCAAATCAGCACCAGAGACCAAGAATATGGAAGAAAATTGAAGGCTTATGTGGAAGAAATTTGAATTTTGGTTGAGAGAAAAAATTGGAGGGAAATTCAATCTAGATCTAGAAAAATGGTGAATCACCCAAATTCTGTTATAATTATGTATATATACTCTGTGTTAATCCACTCTTAATCAAAATTAATCATGTTTAGTTGAGATTAAGTGAAAAATAAGGTGTATTCGCAAATTTGGAAAATTGGTGGTGCATGGAGCAATCTCACGTGAACAGTGCTATATGGCTGATCAATTTCACTTAAAAACTTCCAATTAACACAATGGCAATGGTGATTTGTTCCCATGATGCACCAATTTCAAAATTAGCATTTTCCCTCCAAAAGTCACATGAATTTGAAAATGATTATGTGATGAAATTTCATGCAACGCCTTGATGGATTTGGAAAGTTCATGTCATGAGAAGAATTATGCAAAAAGGAGCACTCAATTTGGAATTATGAGTCAAAAGTTATGGCCTTTTGAAGTTCCAAGCACACTTGGCAATGATTTGATCATATCTCCTTACCCACTCATCAGATGCTCATGACCTTGGACTTTTTGGAAATGGGAGAGAAAGATCTTCAACTTTCATTTTGGACAAAATTTCATATGAAGCTTCTTTGATGTTGGAAAGTCAAGTTGAAGTTGGTCCAAAAACTTGCCATTTTTGGAAACTTGAAATTACAGGTCACTTTCCATTTTGGGAAACTTTTGATCTGGCTTCAAAATCTTCAAGATAGATGTTTGATATGTTGAATAACCCTCTTTGGGACATGAATGAAGTGTCTCAAACCATTTTTTCACCTCCTAGCCCTCAGTTGACTTGTAGTTGACTTTTATGGGCCCTAGATGACCTGAAACTGCACTGTGGACTTTGAGCCTCTAGCACTTGGTACAATGGCTTCAAAATGAACCTTGATTCATGTAAGCTTTCTAGAACAACCAAAGGGCTTTTATATCATGGAAATGCTTGCTCTCTTCCACAAATGAATTCTCCTGATACCAGTCTTGATTGATAAGATGCAAGGTACTATGCAATGTTAATGCAATGTTAATGACCTAAAAAATGAAATGAATGTACAAATGGGGGGTGCAAATTTGAGGTGCTACAGCTGCCCCTATTCAATCAGCTGGGAACCTGAACGGATGAGAGCAACGGCTGTCAAACCTTCAAGGTACACAGGGATTGAATACCAAAGAACCGTAGAAATTTGCACTCTGCGGGGGATGATCAAAGAAAAGAATGTTCACCAATGGCAGCTTCCATTGGGTATTTGATATTTATCACTGGACCAGACAAGACGTTTACCGACGACTCTACTGGGGATTTTGATATTTATCGGAAGAAGGAACCACGACCAGACGCCAACGGACGAATGAGAAGGACTCAACCAGACATCAACAGATGAATGGGAGAAAGAAGCCACGACCAGACATCGAAAGACGATGAATGGGAAAAGAAACCACGACTAGACGTCAACGGACGACTAGGAATAAAGAAACCACGACCAGACATCGAAAGACGATGAATGGGAAGAGAAACCACGACTAGACGTCAATGGACGACTAGGAAAGACTCGACTAGACATCAACGAATGAATGGGAGAAAGAAACCACGACTAGACGCCAACGGACGAATAGGAGAAAGAGAAACCCCGACTAGACATCAACGGACGAATAAGAGTAAGAGAAACCACGACTAGACATCGAAAGACGATGAATAGGAAGAGAAACCACGACTAGACGCCAACGGATGAATAAGAGAAAGAGAAACCACGACTAGACGTCAACGGACGAATAGGAGAAAGAGAAACCACGACTAGACGTCAACGGACGAATAGGAGAAAGAGAAACCACGACTAGACGTCAACGGACGAATAAGAGTAAGAGAAACCACGACTAGACGTCAACGGACGAATAGGAGTAAGAGAAACCACGACTAGACATCGAAAGACGATGAATAGGAAGAGAGACAACGACTAGACGTCAACGGACGACTAGGAATAAAGAAACCACAACTAGACATCAACGGACGAGTAGGAGAAAGAGAAACCACGACTAGACGTCAACGGACGAATAGGAGTAAGAGAAACCACGACTAGACGTCAACGGACGAATAAGAGTAAGAGAAACCACGACTAGACATCGAAAGACGATGAATAGGAAGAGAGACCACGACTAGACGTCAACGGACAACTAGGAATAAAGAAACCACGACTAGACGTCAACGGACGAATAGGAAGGACTCAACCAGACATCAACGGATGAATGGGAGAAAGGAGCCACGACTAGACGTCAACGGACGAATAGGAATAAAGAAACCACGACTAGACGCCAAAGGACGAATAGGAATGACTCAACCAGACATCAACAGATGAATGGGAAAAAGAAACCACGACCAGACGCCAACGGACGAATGGGAATAAGGGAAACCACGACTAGACGTCAATGGACGAATAGGAATAAGAAACCACGACTAGACGTCAACAGACGAATAGGAATAAGAAACCACGACTAGACGCCAAAGGACGAATAGGAAGGACTCAACCAGACATCAACAGATAAATGGGAGAAAGAAACCACGACCAAACATCGAAAGACGATGAGTGGGAAGAGAAACCACGACTAGACGCCAAAGGACGACTAGGAAAGACTCGACCAGACATCAACGGATGAATGGGATAAAGGAACCACGACCAAACATCGAAAGACGATGAATGGGAAAAGAAACCACGACTAGACGCCAACGGACGACTAGGAATAAAGAAACCACGACTAGACATCGAAAGACGATGAATAGGAAGAGAAACCACGACTAGACATCGAAAGACGATAAATAGGAAGAGAAACCACGACTAAACGCCAAAGGACGAATAGGAAAGACTCAACCAGACATCGACGGATGCATGGGAGAAAGAAACCACGACCAAACATCGAAAGACGATGAGTGGGAAGAGAACTCGATGTTACGGACATCGAACGATGATGTTTACTGACACCAAAAAAGGAAGGACCCACACGGGGATCAACACGACACCGACTGGTATCGCAAGAATGACATCTACATGTGTCAAGACAAGGCCAGACACCTGCCGGGGGCTACTCTGGGGAAGTCAAGCTTTCCTCTCACTAACGGGTGAGGAAATAAACCTCTTTGGGGGATTATCAATCTTGAATGCTGACAGGAGCAACCGTTACAAATGTGCTATACAGACGTTGAACAACAGTCCACCTCTGCTGGGGATATGACCCAATCCGGTTTAACACATGTATGCATATGTTTGAGTTTTTCTATGGCGTAATGCTCCATGTTGAATGGAAATGCTACACTATTTGAGGATGCAATGATTACTATATGCAAGATGCAAATGAAGAAAACTCCTGCCGGGGAGAACTGGTTGCTCTGCTGAGCACACAATTCTGATATGCTCTTCCAACTCTATGGGGAGACGCACTGCTGGGACACACCAACCTCTCAAACGAGCTGGGGAATAACACTGCTGCGGGAGAAAGGATAAATCTCACCGGGGACAACTTTCACTGAATCCAATCCACTTGGAGACTCCGCTAGGGGAAACAACCAATGCTCACTTCCACTGGGGATAACTACCAACCCATGGACAGGATTGACTCTACTGGGGATAATTTTCACCGAACCTGATCCGCTTGGGGACTCCGCTGGGGAAAACCATCAAGACAAACCTCCGCTGGGAAGACTACCCACTTCAAACTTGCTGGGGAAAACAATCACCACCCTGCTGGGGAAAGGCACTCACGACATTGCTGGGGATTAAAGTACTTCATACCCGACTACTGAGGAACAAACTACCCACAGGCGCCACCGCTGGGGAAATAGCAACCTTCAGACTCAGTGGGGACTAACAGTCTTCAGACCTACTGGGGAAAGATCAACTTTCAGGCCTGCTGCTGAGGGACAAACTACCCACAGACACCTCCGCTGGGGAAGAACAGTTCTAATAGTTTTCAGACTTGCTGGGGAAAGCACCACTTTCAAGCCTGCTGGGGAGACATCTTCAACCCTGCTGGGAAATCCCTGATCTCGAATAGGTTAGGGAGACAAGCCCTGAACTTGCTTTAGACAACCCCACTCCTCACACTACTGGACAGTGCTGAAACATCTCTGAACAAACCGTGGCTTATCTGCTCTAGCTAACAATCAAAGATAATAACCTGCAAAACAACAAGACATACATGCCCCAGGGGATTGTATGGACAAGATACACCAAAGTGTACTCAACATTCAAAATGATTTTCAAATGTTTTATCCTTCTACACATTATTGTCAAGCCTTCATGTTTTTTATATGCAATGTTTATCAAAAATTCGGACATTTTTGCAAACAAAACAGTAAAATAAAAACAAAAGAGCAATTTAGCTGAATAACGACTCTTATTGATTGAAAATGGGCCCGAAAAGGCAAGTACATCAGGAAGCAATTCCTAGAAAGAGGTAATTGCGCACAAAAGGAAAAATCTATCCTAATGGCAATGTGAATACGGCATCCACTATTTCCCAATTCTGTTATGACTCACAGATCCTCAATTTCCCCCAAATTCCTTGCTTTCTGAGAAGAACGATTGGACCGGTCATATCCTTCGAGATGGTAGACACTGAAGCGCGATAAAGTACAGATAACTCAGACTGTAGTCTTCGCTTTAATCCCTCTTTTGCCTGGATCGCCTTTTCAGGTTTTCAATCCACCGGGATACCCATTTTTGCCTAAGCCGCCCTTGCGGGTTTTCGACTTACCGGGTGTACATATTCTTTTCATTCTTTATCCCTAACTTTTGCCCGAACCTTTTTCTTTTTCTTTCTTTGGTTCGCCGGGATGCCCTTTTTTGCCTGGACTCTTTTATTCTTTTCGTCCAGCGGGTCAATTTATGCGAAGTATTTTTTGACTACATCTGAGTTCACAGGGGACGGAAAATCTTCACCATCCATAGTCGTAAGCATCAAGGCTCCACCAGAGAAAACCTTCTTAACAACATATGGACCTTCGTAATTCGGAGTCCACTTGCCCCTGTTATCTGTACTGGGAGGAAGGATCCTCTTCAACACCAAATCACCTGCCTGATAGCTTCGAGGATGCACTTTCTGATCAAAGGCTTTCTTCATCCTTCTCTGATACAGTTGCCCATGGCACACAGCTGCTAACCGCTTCTCTTCAATAAGGCTCAACTCATTAAATCTCGTCCGAATCCATTCAGCTTCGTCCAGCTTGACATCTAGCAAGACTCTCAAAGAAGGAATCTCCACTTCAACAGGTAGGGCTGCCTCCATACCATACACAAGGGAGTAAGGGGTTGCCCCGGTCGACGTACGTACTGAGGTACGGTACCTATGCAATGCGAAAGGCAGGATCTCATGCCAATCCTTATACGTCACGACCATCTTTTGCACAATCTTCTTAATATTCTTGTTTGCCGCCTCTACAGCACCATTCATCTTCGGTCTGTAAGGAGAAGAATTGTGATGTTCAATCTTAAAATCTTTGCAAAGCTCTTTCATCATCTTGTTATTGAGATTCGAACTATTATCAGTAATGATTCTCTCGGGAACCCCATAACGACAGATAATCTCCTTCTTAATGAATCGGGCAACCACTTGTTTGGTAACGTTAGCATAGGAAGCTGCTTCCACCCACTTGGTGAAGTAATCAATCGTAGGATGAAGCGATGTCCATTAGAAGCAGTAGGTTCAATATTCCCAATCATAGCGATGCCCCACATCGCGAATGGCCAAGGCGAATTCATGATATTCAGAGGGCTTGGTGGTACATGCACCTTATCTGCATAGATCTGGCATTTATGACACTTCCGAGCGTATTTGAAACAATCGGATTCCATGGTCATCCAGTAATAACCGTCTCTCAACAACTTCTTGGACATTGCATGACCACCAGCATGGGTACCGAATGATCCTTCGTGTACTTCTTGCATCAACATGTCTGCTTCGTGTCTATCCACGCATCTGAGCAGAACCATGTCAAAGTTCCTCTTATACAGCACATCATCCTGATTCAAATAAAAGCTTCCAGCTAGCCTTGTCAAGGTTTTCCTGTCATTCTTTGACGCTCCGTCAGGATACTCCTGGCTCTTAAGGAAATTCTTAATATCATAGTACCACGGCTTCTCATCAACAACGGACTCGGCTGCAAACACTTACGCAGGCCTCTCGAGTCGATTCACAGCAACGTGTGGCACATGATTATGCCAATGGACTTTGATCATAGAAGACAAAGTAGCCAAAGCATCAACCATCTGATTTTCATCTCGGGGTACATGATACAACTTCACTGTCTTGAAGAAAGTCAGGATCCTTCTGGTGTAATCTCTGTAAGGAATCAAATGCGGCTGATGAGTATTCCAATCTCCATTGACTTGATTAATCACTAGAGCGGAATCTCCATAAATGTCCAGAGTTTTGATTCTTAGATCGATGGCTTCTTCAATCCTCATTATACAAGCCTCATACTCAGTTTCGTTGTTGGTTACGTCAAAAGTCAATCTGGCAGAAAAAGGTAAGTGTGCACCTTTAGGATTGATAAGTACTGCCCCAACACCGTTACCATTCACATTCACAGCCCCATCAAACATCAATGTCCACTTGTCATCAGGATCTGGTCCTTCCTCGACAAGAGGCTTTTCACAGTCCTTCATCTTTAGATACATGATGTCTTCATCAGGGAATTCAAACATCATCGGCTGATAATCCTCAATCGGCTGCTCGGCAAGGTAATCGGACAGAATACTACCTTTGATGGCCTTCTGCGACGTATACTGGATATCATACTCAGTTAAAATCATTTGCCAGCGAGCCACACGTCTGGTGAGAGCCGGCTTTTCAAAGATATACTTCACTGGATCCATCTTAGAAATCAATAAGGTAGTATGGTTCAACATATACTGTCTCAATCGGCGAGCAGCCCAGGCCAAAGCACATCAAGTTTTCTCGAGCTGCGAATATCTTATTTCACAGTCGGTAAACTTTTTTCTAAGGTAGTATATAGCATGCTCTTTTCGACCGGACTCGTCATGCTGTCCCAATACACACCCCATCGAGTTCTCGGTCACTGAAAGGTACATTATCAGCGACCTCCCAGGAACTGGAGGTATAAGGATTTGAGGTTTCTGCAAATATTCTTTTATCTTATCAAAAGCTTTCTGACATTCATCATTCCACCTGATTGCTTGATCTTTTCTTAGCAATTTGAATATTGGTTCACACGTGGCAGTTAGGTGAGATACGAACCGTGCAATGTAGTTCAACCTCCCTAAAAACCCACGAACCTGCTTTTCCGTTCTCGGTTCAGGCATTTCTTGAATAGCTTTCACTTTCGCTAGATCAACCTCAATCCCTTTCTCACTGATAATGAAGCCTAACAGCTTCCCGGATCTCACCCCAAACGTACACTTGTTTGGATTCAGCCTCAGTTTGAACTTTCTCAGCCTTTCAAACAACTTCTGCAACTTTACCAGGTGCTCCTCTTCTGTCTGAGACTTCGCAATCATATCATCCACGTACACTTTAATTTCTTTATGCATCATGTCATGAAAGAGAGTCGTCATAGCCCTCTGATAGGTAGCACCGGCATTCTTCAGCCCAAATGGCATCACCTTATAGCAGAACGTGCCCCAAGGTGTAATGAATGTCGTCTTTTCCATGTCTTCTGGCGCCATCTTGATCTGATTATAGCCAGAGAAACCATCCATGAAAGAGAAAACCGAGGATTAAGCAGTGTTATCAACCAATACATCGATGTGAGGTAATGGGAAATCATCTTTCGGACTGGATCTGTTTAAATCCCGGTAATCGACACACATCCTGACTTTACCATCCTTCTTTGGCACGGGTACGATGTTGGTCACCCACGGGGGATAATTGGTAACTTCCAGAAAACCCGCGTCCAACTGCTTCTGAACCTCCTCTTTGATCTTTACAGCCATATCAGGACTAGTTCTGCGAAGCTTCTGCTTTACCGAAGGACAATCTTCTCTGAGAGGTAGTTTGTGCACCACAATATCCGTATCCAACCCAGGCATATCTTGATACGACCAGGCGAATATCTCCACATATTCTCTCAGCATCTCGATCAGCCCTCTCTTGACAGATTCCTTCAAAGCAGCCCCGATCTTGATCTCTTTCCTGGCATTCTTAGTACCCAGGTTAATAATCTCCAACTCTTCCTGATGAGGTTGGATGACCCTCTCCTCCTGTTTCAATAATCTGACCAATTCTTTGGGGAGTTCACAATCTTCCTCACTTTCCTCTTCAGCTTGGTAAATGGGATTATCGAAATCGTACTGAGCCATAATATAACTGTTTTTAGTGGAGTCCGCGAGATCAATTCTGCATGTTTAATGCTTTATTTTAGAAAAGAGTTCAAGAAAGTCACAAAAAACAAAAAACATTGCCATTTTTATTGTTTTGAAACATGAAAACAAAAATAGAAAGACAGTGAGCACAAATTTGTTTGCAAAACGTCCTTTATTAATGATAATCATTTCAAAACATGATGTGGCCCTACAATGAACTACTACGCCCCAGGCAGAGCGTAGGGTTTTGTGCAAAAATGAAAAAACAAAAGAAAATTACTCTGTCTAAAGAGTAACTTGGACAGTTTCTTCGGCTGTCCAATTATTCACCATCTCCCCGGGAGCACACGGGCGCACCTAGTTGTCCAGATCATAATCATTGTCACCATCCTTACTACTGGTCGCAAAGACGTCACCATGGTTCATCAACCCAGCGTTGGTGAAGGTACTCGGCCCTTTCTGAACACCCTGCTCTGCCTGAAGAGGCTGGTAACCAATACCGAATTTGTCTTCTTTGACGGGCAGGTCAACCATCTTGCCCCAGCCTTCTGCATTGCCAGAGTTAACAACCTCCACAGCCTGCTTGTAGGAAGCAATTGAGGCACTTGGCTTCTTCTGCTCAGCAAAAGCCACCCTCTCAATGTTAATGGTCTCAAAAGCCTGGCACAGCGTTTCATGGATCTCGCCATCCATCTCCACATACTTGAAGGAAGATAAATGACTCACCATAATGTCCTCTTCGCCGCACACAGTCATAACCTGACCATTCCATACGTACTTCAGCTTCTGATGGAGAGTTGACGACACGGATCCATCCCCATGTATCCAAGGACGTCCCAATAGACAACTATATGCTGGTTGAATATCCATCACATAGAAGACAATATCAAATACCTCCGGGCCAATCTTCACGGGCAACGTGACTTCACCGAAAACAGATCGCTTGGATCCGTCGAAAGCACGAACCACAAGATCACTCGGAGTGAGAACAACCCCTTCAACATCAATCTTGCTCAAAATCTTCTTGGGCAACACATTCAACGACGAGCCCGTATCCACCAACACATGTGACAAGACTGCGCCTTTACACTCCATGGTGATATGCAGGGCTTTGTTGTGGTTGCGACCTGCAGGCGTCAGATCCAGATCTGTGAACCCCAACCCATGTCGTGTGCTCACATTCGCAATAACACCCTCCAACTGATTGACAGAAATCTCTTGAGGCACGTAAGCCAGATTCAACATTTTCAGCAAGGCATTACGGTGTGCCTTAGAGCACAACAATAGAGAAAGAATAGAGATTTTGGACGGAGTTTGGTTCAGTTGGTCCACAATCTTATAATCACTCTTCTTAATGATCTTCATAAACTCCTCCACATCTTTCTCGAATGAACCCTCGGGCACTTCCTTCTGCACAGGTCCTTCTTCCACCACAACTTGCTTTCCCTTTGCTTTGGCAAGAGCCTCAGCATTGCTATCTCTTAGAGTCTGTGGTGCAAACAAACGACCACTCCTCGTGAACCCTCCAGGTCCTTCCACATTGTCCACAGCCGGACCAACAGTTACAGGAGTTCTGTTTGGCACACCAATTGTCACGGGAGCTTGATTCACTGGCCTTGGCTGACTTTCCGGCCTTCTGTTATTGCGGTAAGCATTATCGTATTTCTAAGGAACGGCCCTACTGTTCTTAACAGGTCTTCCCCTAGAAGCAACAATAGTAGTAGGAGTACCAACGATTACTGGTGCAGATATAGTCACTGGCGTGCCGATAGTTACGGGTGCATTAACCGTTCTTGGAGCACGTCCAGGACCCTCAGACGGTTTGAAGTAAATGGTGACAGTTGATACCACCCCACGATCTTTTACAGTCCGAGCAAACTGTAGGCAACCATCATCCATCAGACCCTAGATACCGCTCCTCAGCTTTCCACAACCATTCCCATGCTCATCACAATCTGAACAGCCCTCATCACAACCCGGGAACACTCCCCCTTTCAGCAGACGCTCTTTTACCACAATCAGCGACGTCTGAACCTCATTCACACTGACTATCAAATCTACAGCTCCCTCTCCTTCCACACTTTTCACCCTAGGCCCACCATATTGAGGCATAAGGTTATTCACAACATTCGGCACATGAGCAAAGTTGATTGTCTTAGCATCAATCAAATCCTGGACCTTATGATGGAAAGCCCGACAATTCTCAATATGATGCCCCGGTGCACCGGAATGAAAGTCGCAACGGACATTGGCATCATACCCAGCAGAAATTCTTGTCAACGGAGCCATGGTGCGGAGCTCAACAAATTTCAACCTGAGCAGTTCAGGAAGCAATTCAGCATATGTCATTGGTAGCGGATCAAAATGACGCTCGGGCATCCTCTGCCTTGGTTGAAAAGGGCGTTGCTGTTGTTGTTGGTGTTGTTGTGGAACTCTTTGTTGTTGAGATTGAGGTTGGGGTGCTGGAATAGTCACAGCAGCAACCTGACGATACTGTCCTCTGCTTACGTTCCTTCTGTGTTGCACAACATTAGTCTCCCCCTCCCTCCTTCGGGGCGCCCCAGAAAATGGCTTTTTAGAACTCGAAGATGAGGAACCAGAATCCTGAATCTTCCCTGCTTTAATAAGGCTCTTAGTCCTCTCTCCGCATATAACCACATCGGAAAAGCTACCGAACGGGCAACTCCCCATACGGTCCATAAACACCCCCTACAGTGTTCCAATAAACATGTCAGTCAGCTCTCTCTCCAACATAGGAGGTTGCACTCTTGCAGCTAACTCACGCCACCTCTGGGCGTACTCCTTGAAACTTTCACCAGGTTTTTGGAACAAACTCTGCAGTTGGGTTCTGCTCGGAGCCATATCCATATTGTGCTTATACTGTCTCAAGAAGGCTTCCCCCAAATCTCTCCAGCTCCTAATGGATTCCCTCTTCAACTCCATGTACCAGTCCAAGGACGCTCCTGTAGCACCTCAAATTTGAACCCTCCATTTGTAAATTCATTTTTAGGCCATTGACATTGCATTAACATTTTTTAGGACATTAACATTACATTAACACTGCATAGTGCATTGCATTTCATCAGTCAGGACTGGTACCAGGAGAAGTCATCTGTGCAAAAGAGCAAAGAATTTCCATGAGATAAATGCCCTATGGTTATTCTAGGGAGCTTACATGAATCAAGGTTCATTTTGATTCAATTTGGCCAAGTGTTGAAAGCTCAAAGTTGACAATGCAGTTTCGGGTCATCAGGGGCCCATAAAAGTCAACTGCAAAGTCAACTGAGGGCTAGGAGGTGGAGAAATGGTGAGACACTTCATTCATGTCTAAAAGAAGTTTATTTATCATGTCAAACATCTACCTTGAAGGTTTTGAAGTCAGATCAAAAGTTTCCAAAAATGGAAAGTGACCTATAATTTCAAGTTTCCAAAAATGGAAAGTTTTTGGACCAACTTCAACTCAACTTTCCAACATCAAAGAAGCTTCAAATGAAATTTTGTCCAACATCAAAGTTGAAGATCTTTATCTCCCATTTCCAAAAAGTTCAAGATCATGAGCATCTGATGAATGGTTGAGGAGATATGATCCAATCATTGCCAAGTGTACATGGAACTTCAAATGGCCATATCTTTTGAACCAAAACTCCAAATTTGGTGCCTCTTTTTCTAAAATGTTTCTCATGTCATGAAGTTTCCAAATCAATCATCACATTACATGAAATGTTATCACATGATCATTTGCATATCCATGCCCATTTTGGAGGGAAATTGCAAAATTTAAAAATGGTGCATTACATGAACTTTTTACCATTGCCAATGTGTTAAGAAAATGATTTTAAGTGCATTTGAGCTGATAATGGTTACTGTTCACGTGTGCATGCTTCACACACCCTCCAATTTGTCATTTTTTACCATGCACCTTATCTTGATTAATTTTAACTAAACCATGCCTAATTTGGATTAGGAGTGGATTAGTAAAGCATATATATTCCTAATCACAACAGAATTGGAAAAAATTCTGGATCTAGATCTCACAATTTTCTCTCCCTCCAAAATTTTCTCATAATCAAATTTCAAATTTCTTCAACATAACACCTTGTTTTGATTGAGGATTCATGATCAGTGAGTGTGATTGAGTGTGAATCCAGCATTTGTTTGAAGAATTGGAGCCATAATCGAGCAGTTGAAGTTCAAGAACATTGCCATGGAAGTTGATTGGTGAGCTAGATCTACACGTTTCCAAGCTTCAAATTCTTCATCAATCATCATAACAAGTATTCTGGAGCTGATTTGGACCATTACAAGTGTTGAATCGTGTGAATCCAGAACCTGCTCTTCAAGAGGTGAGTTTTTCGACCTTCATAATTCTCAAATCCATGAGTATATTTATGTAGATCTTTTAACACTGATGATTCTGAGCTAAAAATCACATGAAATGATGCATTATTGAGTGAATTATGTGTGTTTGAAGTTTTGCATTCAAAAATGTTTTGCATCGATTCTCTTTGATCTTGATGAATTAGGCTTAGTTATTAGTTGATTTGTGATCTCCATGGAAAGATCTTTGAAATGATGTACTTGTTTTGAAGTTCTGGAAAAATTGTTGTTGGAGGTGTACTGTTCATCTTCATCTTCGTGAAGAAGATGAAGTTTTCCAGGTTAGCATCCGATTTGTGTTGGTTTTGCGTCCGCCTGCGTTTTTTGTTTGCTAGCTAGGGTTTTGTCCTAGCTGGACTCCACGCGTATGCCACGCCTTCGCCTACTGGCTTTTCTATTGGCCCTGGCTTCGTTTGACTTCGCCACTTGCGCGTTGACCTATGACTGGATTGCCACGCATTAAATGAAACGACTGCGTTTCATATAGTGGCGCGCTTCACATTCAAATGTGTACAGGGTTCGATTCCGCAGCGTGCTCAATATTTCAAATCATTTCTTCATTTTACAATTCCCTCCTTATTTCTCATGCTATGTGATCATTTTGCTTTTCAATTTCTTTTCCAACTTTAAAAATGCATAACAAATTGAAAAATGGCTCAAATAATTTCAAATTTTTTGTAGCATGATCATCTGTTTGTCTAGTTTTTTATGATGATGAATTTTGAAGTTGTGCATGGCTGGATTTTAAATGGTATTAGACTCTTTGATCATATGTGCTTTTGTGACCTTGCCTTGTTCTTTCTATTGTGAAATGCTTGATATTGATCCAAATTGCTTGAAATTTTGTATGATGTTTCTTAACATGTTGATGGACCTTTGAGGCTTGGTTTGGTATTTTTCTCATTTACCATTTCTGTTTTATACACATGTTTGTATGGTGTGACAATTTGTGTCACACCTTTGGTTGTTCAACTTGTGCAATTTAATTTCCATGCCAATTGATCTTTGATGCTTCTGATTTTTTGTATGATGATTGTTTTGGATGTGTTGAATGTTCATTATATTTTTCAGAATTATTTGAATCATTTCTGTTTTGATTTGGAATTTTCATTCTTAATGTCCAAATGTATGCCTTGAATTGGTCTTTGACTTCTCTTGCTCACCACATGACCTTGCTTATTGATTTTGGTTGGGTCCTTTTTAGGACTTGTTCTTGATTGAATAAACATGCTTTGTGTTGAATATCAAGTTCTGTTTTGGCTTTTTGATCCACTTTTGACCCTAGGCTTTGACCTAGTGGTCTGGACTTACATTTTGAGTTGTGAATTTCAGGTTCAAGTAAGCATCTCCATGATTGATGTTGCTTCCTCATTTGAGTTTGGTCATTTGTTATTGTTGGCTGACACTTGTTTGTTTTGTAGGCTTTGATGATAGTTCACTTGAGTGTTTGCCTTATGGCTTACTCATAGTGCATATTGGATTGTCTGTCTGTTGAGATCTATTAACCATTGTCTGTTTGTCTGAGCACTGTACTGATTATTTGGTTGTTTACATAGGTACCTAAGTTGCTTTAACTCATCATTTGAGTTGTTTTGCTTTGCTTGTGGTTGGCATACCACCTAGGTAATGACCTCTAACTTCATGTAGTCTGGAAGACCTGTCATGTTATGTTGGCAGGCACCTGTCTGAAGCCCTCCTTAAGAGGAAATGTTTGTGGTTGTTTACTTTTGTTCCTTGTACATTCAAAGACCTCCTAAGTGAAAAGGCATTGGCAGATAAAAGGGATGTGCAATCCATCCCCTGCTATTCAGTTGTGTCATTCATCCTGCTCACACCATGTGTTGATGCACTTTGAATAAAAACCCAAGATCTTGTTGTGTCAGTCATGTGGAGTAGGGTCCCACATTCTGGACTCCCACACTTTCATTGTTTGAAGCTCTCCCAGGCCAGGGATAAGAGCTGTGAGGTCTTACCCTCATTTCCCATTTCATCTGCTTCACCCTAACTCTCAATGTTAGGGTTAAGAGCTAACAACACCCTTTTCCAGTTGGCTTGTTTGTCGAGGTTGATTTGACCCCTTGACTAAAGCCTAGCCTTGTATGAGCCACTTGTTTGCATATAGTGTGTGTGCTTGCTCTCTTGTGCTTGTGTTGATTATCTGCTGTTTAGGATAGCTTGCTTCCTGTGCAAGTTAGGATAGAGACCTCAACTTAGGGATCGTATGCATGACAACTTCTAGGCTCGAGTCGTAGTCTCCCTAGTAGATTGTTATCTCCCTTGTCTCTGGTTAGGTTAGAAGTTCTTTCCATGTTAAGGGGAACTACGTCGCCCTGATCCTCATACCAGATGAGGTACGTAGGCAGGAGATAAGCTGATCTCTCCGGGCGCCCTTTTTCTTTTTCAACCCTTTTGTTTGCTTGTTGGATATGGATGTAAGACCATCGATTGGCATTCCGTATCCTATTTGTGGTTGTTTGTTTGGAGTCTGACGTAAGTCCAGCGATTGGCAGTCGGTTTCCTGCGTTTGTTTGTTCTTGGTTTGGAGTCTGACATAAGTCCAGCGATTGGCAGTCGGTTTCCTCTGTGGTTGTTTGTTTGGAGTCTGACATAAGTCCAGCGATTGGCAGTCGGTTTCCTCTGTGGTTGTTTGTTTGGAGTCTGACGTAAGTCCCGCGATTGGCAGTCGGTTTCCTGTTTGTGTTCTGTTTGGCGTGCGTTAGCCGAGATACGAGTGCTCTGATTCTTTCTCTGGTTAGAGAAGATACGTATGCATAGGATGCGACATCCTAGCGAGCACGTTTCCCCTATCTCCGAACTACGTCGACTCTGATGTTTGTGTCTGACAAACTACGTAGGCCCAGGACGCGATATCCTGCCGAGTCCTCTTCTTCCGTCTTTCATCTGTGTTTGATTCCTGTGCGTGCAGTTTTCGAGTAGTCTTTTTAGCAACCTTTCTTCTATCCTTTCTGAGCGTGGATCCCGTCGAGTACGACGGATGCGTAGGGGTGCTAATACCTTCCCTTCGCATAACCGACTCCCGATCCTTGCATCTCTGGTCATGAGAACATTCCTTTCCAGGTTTACTTCGAGCATTTCCTTTCCCGCCTTTGGGATAAATAACGCACGGTGGCGGCTCTGTGTCTTTTCCCGCCGGTTTTTCGCGTAATGCGACAGCTCCAGACAAGTTGTCCTGGAAAAAGTACATCCACATCTTCTCATCATCTGTGTATGCGGAGATTTTTCTATAGTAAGCCTGCACATGGGTGCGAGGACAGGAAGTGCCATTATATTTGTCAAAAGATGACGCCTTGAATTTCTAAGGAATTCTCAATCCCTCAACCAATCCCATATTGGTTACGTCAAATCCCAAAGAGTTCTGACACTCCATGGCCCGGATCTTCTCAGCTAGGGCATCAACCTTCCTATCCCTCTCTTCAGTTCTTACAACTTCGTCTTCATCACTAAGGAGAGTAAACATGTCCTCCTGTCTATCAACTAACGGAGCAAGA
Source organism: Lathyrus oleraceus (assembly GCF_024323335.1). NCBI lineage: Eukaryota > Viridiplantae > Streptophyta > Magnoliopsida > Fabales > Fabaceae > Lathyrus > Lathyrus oleraceus. Next base: position 36,463,674 of record NC_066583.1, read on the forward strand.
TGGCGAACCGGAGCACGGGTTGCTCTAACATTAGCAGTTTCTGCAACAATAGGTTGTCCGTTGATTCTGATACCCCTCAACTCATCACCCACATCATAGTTGTTGACGGGAATAGTAGCAACAACATTATCATTAACAGGGACTCCTTCTGGTGAAGCACGGTTGACCGATGGAATCACAGCTTCCTGTCTCTGGGCTAAGGCACGCAGCTCCTCTTGCCCTTGAACGACCCCTTGCATCATGGTCATAAATTGGGCCATGTTAGCCCTCATCTCTGCCAACTCAGCTTGAACTTGGTCCATACTTCTCTATTGATTCAGTCTTGTAGCGTAACGGTGCGGACGACGATCAGCAATCCTGCCTAAAACAGGAACTAGAGTGAGAAGTCTCGTTCAAGAACACCTGTAATGCAAGGATGATATGGGTATGATGCGTATGATGCATATGATATGTTCATTCCTCAGGCATTCAAGAGCCTAATTCATCTTTTGAAAAATGGCAACCTGCAACATGAACAACAAAGAAGCAACCTACACCGGATGATGAACACAAGTGAAACATCAACAATCTCATCTGTAAACATGAGCAACAAGGATCATACAACAGAGTTCAGGCAAAGATTCAAATCATCAGAGTAGAAACAAGGAATCCCATCCAACAATCCTGGAGGTGATCCTCAACATAAACAACAAATACAATCTAAGAAAGTCGTCCTCCCGGAATGAGAGTCTTCAGATACTGGCACTGGTCTATCAACAGGTCACACTCTGAACACTCAGGTAAAGGAGTGAGCTTCTCCTTCAGTTGCTCCCTGAGTCCTCTCACTTCTTCTCTTAGCTGGCTCTCTGATGCATGTCTTAGGTCCACTTCTTTCTTCAACTGAACATCTTTGTCCCTAAGCTGCTTTTCCAAGTCTCGTATCTTCTTTTGGTAGTTAGCTTCCGCTTTTTGCAACCTTAAGCGCTCATGGTACTCTTCATTCAGCATCGTCTCTATCTCCTCATAAGACCTCTTCTTGCTCCTCAATCTACTAGCATCTTCACCCTGCACTCCTTTGAGTTGATGAGCCAAGTTCAACTTATCAACTTTGGCTTTGTAAAGCTCCATCTGGATATCTTGTTCCTTCTCTTTCAACTGGCGATTCTCCATGAAAGCTCGTTTGTAATACTCAGCGGGCACATTCTCAGAATGTATCAAAGGTGGTTTCTCTTGCAATGGCTCCATCCTATCGTAGGGTAACAACAAAGTTCCAACTCTCTCCTTGACCCAATCAAGGTAAGCAGGCATAGCAACTGCAAACTTCTTCCCTAGAACAGATCCCAAGCCCTTCCCACTTGCTCCAATCTAGCTGGGTCACCCCGCTTCTCAAAGTACACACTTTCAGCTATCTCAGCATCTAGTGGTCTTCCATTCATAACAAATCCCAACTGACGAAGAGAAAGAACCGGGTTATAATTGATGCAACCCTTAGTCCCTATGAGTGGCACATTACGAAACTCTCCACAACTCATGATGACATTGCGCACATTCAACCTGTAAGCTTGCCACTTGATATCATAGGAGGTGAGCGACATAATCCTCTGAGTCCATTTATGAGTGTTCTGAGTATCCACAAAAGGTCCACTGGTTGACAGAAAGGACAGGAACCATCTGAGTAACAATGGGAGATAACACCTGATAGCTCCACCCTTACCATGCCTGCTGTGTATAGCATAATAAGTGTCAGCTAACAAGGTAGGAACCGGATTTCCTCCAATGAAAATAGTGATAGCAGCAAGATCCACAAAATTAGGCATGCTAGGGAACAACACAACTCCATAGATCATGATAGCCAACTGAGCGTTGAAAGCTTCCCAATTACCTCTCTTTGCTTCTTCTTTAGCCATCCTCACCAAGAACTTCAAAGGCAAACCCACAACATCACCACTTGATTTCCAATTATCACTCACTTCTTTGATACTCAAATAAAGAGTCTTAGCAACAACCCTGAAATCCACCTCCTTTGGCACATCCAAGAAGGGCACCTGATATCTGATCAGGACATTCATCAGGATGGAATACTCTTCAAGAGTGGGAGCTAACTGGTAGTCCTGAAAGGTGAAGCAACGGAGCTCTGGATCATAGAACTGTAGGAGAGTCTGCAGAGGTACTGGGTCACCCACCATCTTCAACAGTGCCAGAATATCCCCATACTGATCATCAAACACCTTCTGATTACCGCCGGTCACAAAATTGCTCAACTCTACCAAAGATGTCAATGGTTCACGGTAAAAACTGTAGGTGCAAGTCTTCCTCTTCAACTCTGGAATGGCTGCCATCTCTCACAGTGAACAGACTCCTGAATGAACCTGAGAAATCATATGCATGAGCAAATTAGCTTTTTTTTCATCCTCTTTTTTCATTTTTTTTATTGCATTATTTTTTTTAAAAAATAAACATGCTATGATGCAAATGATGCAACTATGGTTGGCTGGCTGTGCATCACAAGGCACAGGATCAGAGCTTCGGCATGAACTCGGAACCGGAAACCACAAATCAAAGTCATCTGGAACCCATACAACAAGAACCAAGAGTCACCAACAAGAACCAAGAGTCACCAACAGGATACGATCACCAACAGATCAAGTCACCAACTGTACCTGTAATGATTCATTCCCTCCCCACTCACGGGTGTCATCTAGGCCAGCGTAAGGTCAAGAGAAACGCAGGATAAACAACCCTTTCAAGAATATCATCATGTACACACCAGATGTATGCAACGCTAATACCCCATCAGGATCTAAACTGCTCGTGATGCCATGTTCCGCTAAGTGGCGCCATACCACCCGCTTCCCATGAACCACTCTATTCCTAGGTGTCCTAAAGTTCACTCATAGCCTGGGTATTGGGCCTTTTACTTCTTGTAACTCCCACCCCAACAGAGAAACAGATACACAGCCAGCACAATGATACTATGAAGCATGCAAACACATAATGCACATATATACAATCACATCATAATCATAAATGCAATAAATAAAGCAGTAAAAAGCAACCAACACCTATCCTAAAGAGCGCTAGGATTGACTCGTTAGGGAAGATGGACCAGCAAGAGGTCAACTTCTCGTAGTCCCCAGCAGAGTCGCCAGCTGTCGCATTACGCGAAAAACCGGCGGGAAAAGACACAGAGCCGCCACCGTGCGTTATTTATCCCAAAGGAGGGAAAGGAAACGCTCGAAGTAAACCTGGAAAGGAAATGGTCTCACGACTAGAGATTGCAAGGATCGAGAGTCGGTTATGCGAAGGGAAGGTATTAGCACCCCTACGCATCCGTCGTACTTGACGGGATCCCACTCAGAAAGAATAGAAGAAAGTTTGCTAGAAGGAATGCTCAAGAACTGCACAAAACTGGAATAGAACACAGATGAAAGACGGAAGAAGGTGACTCGGTAGGATATCGCATCCTGGGCCTACGTAGTTTGTCAGACACAAACATCAGAGTCGACGTAGTTCGGGGACAGGGGGAACATGCTCGCTAGGATGTCGCATCCTATGCATACGTATCTTCTCTAACCAGAGAAAGAATCAGAGCACTCGTAGCTCGGCTAACGCACGCCAAACAAAACGCTAAACGGAGACGCTGAGACGTCAAAGCAAACTGGAAATGGAACGCTAATCGCTGGTCTTACATCCAACTCCAGACAAAACAACCACAAACGGGAAACCGACTGCCAATCGCTGGACTTACATCAGACTCCAAGCACACACACAACACGGGAAACCGACTGCCAATCGCTGGACTTATGTCAGACTCCAAACAAACGACCACACACAGGAAACCGACTGCCAATCGTTGGACTTATGTCAGACTCCAAACAAACGATCACACACAGGAAACCGACTGCCAATCGCTGGACTTACGTCAGACTCCAAACAAACAACAAGAGGGTTGAAAAAGAAAAAGGGCGCCCGGAGAGATCAGCTCAATCTCCTGCCTACGTACCTCATCTGGTATGAGGATCAGGGCGACGTAGTTCCCCTTAACAGGGAAAAAACTTCTATCCTAACCAGAGACTAGGGAGAAAACAAGCTACTAGGGAGACTACGACTCGAGCCTAGAAGTTGTCATGCATACGATCCCTATGTTGAGGTCTCTAATCAACACCTAACTCGCACAGGAAGCAAGCTAGCCTAAACATCAATCAAGTAAGCAAACACAAGCACAAGAGAGCAAGCACACACACTATAAGCAAACAAGTGGCTCATACAAGGCTGGGCTTTAGTCAATGGGTCATATCAACCTCGACAAACAAGTCGGTTCTGTTATGAGTGTTTTGAGCTCTTAACCCTAACATTGAGAGTTAGGGTGAAGCAGATGAAATAGGAATGAGGGTAAGACCTCATAGCTCTTATCCCTGGCCTAGGAGAGCTTGAAACAATGAAAGTGTGGGAGTCCAGAATGAGGAACTCTACTCCACATGATTGACTCTGGACAATGATCTTGGGTGTTTATTCAAAATGCATCAGCACGTAGTGCGAGCAAGATGAAAGACTCAACTGAATAGCAGGGGATGGATTGCACATCCCTTCTATCTGTCAATGCCTCTTCACTTAGGAGGTCTTTGAAGTACAAGGCACGAAGATAAACAAGCACAAACATTGCCTCCTAAGGAGGGCTTCAGACAGGTGCCTGCCAAAATAACATGACAGGTCTTCCAGACTACATGGAGAATAGGAGTTTACCTAAGTGGTATGCCAACCACAAGCAAAGCAAATCAACTCAAATAATGAGTTAAAGCGGCTAAAGTACCTGTAAGAAAAGCTAAATCAGTCAATATTTACATTCAGACAAACCAAACAATCAACAACAGTCAGATAACCCATCATCAGACAACAATGGTGCAAGGCATAAGATGCAAGCAAACTAAATTGATTCACCACCCAAAAGACCTACAAAACAGTAAGGTTAGTCAACCAAAATAACTTGTATCTCAAGTGATGATATCATATCAACCAATGTGGCTAATTGCTTGAAACCTGAAATGCAAAGCTCAAATTGTGAGTTCAAACCCCTAGGGCAAAGCCTAGGGTCAAAAGTGAATCAAAAAGTCAAAATAGAAACCAAAACTCAACATAATGCAACCTTAAACACATATGGACATGTCCTAAAAAGGACCAAGTCAAAATCATCAAGCAAAGTAATTTCATGTGCAAGAGAAGGCAAGGCAAGCAAAAGGTGCATACAATTGGTCAACCAGAACCAAAATTCCATATTAAATCAAAAATGACTCAAACAATTCTAGAAATTTTCATGAGCATACAACATGTCCAACATAATCATCATGTCAAAAATCATAAACAGAGGAGCTCAATTGGCTAGGCAATGAAAATGGAGAAGATCAATATCAAATTGTGTGACACACATTGTCACACCATATTAGCATGTGCCTAAAACAGAAATGACAAAGGCTAAAAATGCACAACCAAGCCTAAAAAATCACACAACATGTTGAGAATCAGCACACAAAATTTCATGGCAGTTGGATCGTTATTGAGCATTTCACAATAGTTTGAATGAGGCATGGTCCAAATGTATACATGTTCAATCAATCCAACACAATTCAAAATCCAGAAATGGTAAAATCATAAAATCAAAACCATAAAATTCTAGACATTTCAAGGATCATTTAGCAAAAAACCAGGAATTAATTGGATCATTTTTCAATTTGATATGCATTTTCAAAGTTGGATAAAAAAATTATGAAATAAAATGTGACATGTACATGAAAATGGGGGGAAAGATGAAATGAGGAATTAATTTGAAAAAAGTTGGAACCGGCCAGGATCGAACCGTGTATGGCCAAAACGCAACGCTCAAGGCGCCATCAAAACGCACAACATCATTAATTGATGTGGCATCTTCGTCAGCGAGTCAAGGCCATGTGGCACGGTCAAAGAAACGCTGGCCAATGGAATAGCCAAATGGACGCACACGCAAGCATCCGAATGGGACAAAACCCTAGGCCACCTCATCAATTACAAACGGAGGCGCTAGCGGCGGGGCAAGGCAAAAACAACCGTCTTCTTCGCGAAGACGGTGAAGGAACATTGCACAACATCAAAAATTTCCAGAATTGGCCAAACTTCATATCAAATTAAAGCTCATGCAACGTACATCAAGAATCCATTATCAATTCATGCTAAATCATCACGACAAATGCAGATCGAGCAAAATAAGTTTGATGCACAAAACTTCACTCAAGCATATCTCAGTCAATAAGACACCAAATCACATGAAATTTATATCAGCATGCTCAGCATTCAATGTTCTACAAGATTATCCACATAAACTCAGCAATTAAAAGGATCGAAAAACCTACCTCTTGAAGAGCAGTTCCTGAAAACGCACGATTCAAGGCTTCAAATGATCCAATTCAACTCCTGAGATGATAACTTGAAGCTTTGTGCAGTAATTGAGGCTTGAAACGACCTAGATCCAGCTCATATTTGAACTTCCATGTATGTGTTCTTGAGCTTGCACCACACGAATCTGGTCCAAATTTGATGATCCAAGGCTTGATCTATACCAAATCAGCACCAGAGACCAAGAATATGGAAGAAAATTGAAGGCTTATGTGGAAGAAATTTGAATTTTGGTTGAGAGAAAAAATTGGAGGGAAATTCAATCTAGATCTAGAAAAATGGTGAATCCCCCAAATTCTGTTATAATTATGTATATATACTCTGTGTTAATCCACTCTTAATCAAAATTAATCATGTTTAGTTGAGATTAAGTGAAAAATAAGGTGTATTGGCAAATTTGGAAAATTGGTAGTGCATGGAGCAATCTCACGTGAACAGTGCTATATGGCTGATCAATTTCACTTAAAAACTTCCAATTAACACAATGGCAATGGTGATTTGTTCCCATGATGCACCAATTTCAAAATTAGCATTTTCCCTCCAAAAATCACATGAATAAGCAAATGATTATGTGATGAAATTTCATGCAATGCCTTGATGGATTTGGAAAGTTCATGTCATGAGAAGAATTATGCAAAAAGGAGCACTGAATTTGGAATTATGAGTCAAAAGTTATGGCCTTTTGAAGTTCCAAGCACACTTGGCAATGATTTGATCATATCTCCTTAACCACTCATCAGATGCTCATGATCTTGGACTTTTTGGAAATGGGAGAGAAAGATCTTCAGCTTTCATTTTGGACAAAATTTCATTTGAAGCTTCTTTGATGTTGGAAAGTCAAGTTGAAGTTGGTCCAAAAACTTGCCATTTTTGGAAACTTGAAATTACAGGTCACTTTCCATTTTGGGAAACTTTTGATCTGGCTTCAAAATCTTCAAGATAGATGCTTGATATGTTGAATAACCCTCTTTGGGACATGAATGAAGTGTCTCAAACCATTTCTTCACCTCCTAGCCCTCAGTTGACTTGCAGTTGACTTTTATGGGCCCTAGATGACCTGAAACTGCACTGTGGACTTTGAGCCTCTAGCACTTGGTACAATGGCTTCAAAATGAACCTTGATTCATGTAAGCTTTCTAGAACAACCAAAGGGCTTTTATCTCATGGATATGCTTGCTCTCTTGCACAGATGAATTCTCCTGATACCAGTCTTGACTGATAAGATGCAAGGTACTATGCAATGTTAATGACCTAAAAAATGAAATGAATGTACAAATGGGGGGGTGCAAATTTGAGGTGCTACACACATGTCTTTGCTGCATGGTTAAGACTAGAAATAGATTTCATGATCTGGTCATCATGTTTTGCTTCCAACTGCCATTGTCGCTCATGTAACCTTTATCAAATTATTTAGAACATGGACGGACTTCTAAAAAACAATGTTCTTAGAAAATATTCTAAATCCTCAACTTCAGCTAAACATGAATATTTCGACACTCTTGGACTAGAACCCATATGTCAAACTCTTATCCTCTTTTCCTCATGCTAAGCCCATGATATTGAAATTTCAGGCCAACAAACAACCTCTTTTAGGAGTTCTTGGAGCCATCGGGTAGGGTTTTAAACCATATCATGGTGACTCCCTTAAGGGTTGGGATAATCAAGGACGATGTCCACATTTTCAATATGCTCATCTGGATCTTCGGTCCTATCGTAATTATCCATCTTTGTGGGCTTTTTGACAGACTTGGGAATTATGCTGCCAATAATATATTTAGAGAATTGATTCCTTTTGTAGTGAGAAAGGCCTTGATCTTTGGTACACCGAAGTATATTTTTTGAGAATGATGTGATGGAGACCAATGAGGGAGGTAATATTAGGAGGCGTGTGTTTGTCGTCTCTATCTCTAGAACCATGATTGGAAGATTGGTGAGCCCAAGAGTGGATGTGTTATGGCGATTGGGTAGCCCTCTAGTGCTGTGAGACGACGTCACTGAGGATTGCATGAGGCGTGACTCCTAGGTTATCATGTTGTACTACTTCTCGTCGTGTGTGGCCTATATATAAAGATATTTGTTAATTACCTTCTCCTTGTACGGGCCTTTCATCCAGGAGAAGTGCATTATGTTGTTGCACCAAATTGTATATGTAGTGATAAGTTCATTCAGTCCTCCATTCTAAGGACTGTCCGAAGTTGTTAAAGATTCTGGAACATTTCAGGTTTAGAACCTTGTAGTTTGGTGGATGTTTCTTAAAAGTTTGACCTTAAAACATCTATTGAAAAGGTTGTGACCATATCGACTCACCCTAAGAGAACTTCTTGCAACGTTGAATTATTAAAATATTATTTCCATCCGTAAGTATAAAAATTATCTATTCTTGAATATTTGTGACTTAAAAGATTAAAAGTAGCATTTTAGAACTATCAGTGTTAATTGCTTACTCAAAACTAGATAATTATTATTATACTTATCGATGAAAATAATTGTACGTCTAGTATTCATTTGATATATTAGTTTATATTTGATTTGTTAAAAAATTAAATATTTAAGATTGGATTTTGTAAAACTAATTAAGTGGATGACTTCAAATATTTGATTTTCTTGAAAAAGCGACAACAAGGCCCACGCAAGGAGAAAGCAAATTTGGACAAGCAAGTGACAACTTGCCAGAACACAAATTTAATTATGTTCATGAATCTTATGCTGCAATAAGCAAGTTTCTGATTTCTTGTCCACAATTAGCCTTTCATAACTCGTTAATTAGAATTTGGATGACAATATTTCTTCTATATCTAGTTGTACACAGTTGTGGCCATTAAGATTACATAAGATTCTAATTAAAATAAAACTATTCTAATTATGAGTTTTATATATTTTTTAAAGGTTAATACTTGCTTCTCATTTATAATGATCATTTTCGAAAAAATCGCTAAAAAAAAGTTTGATGAAATTCTTTAACATTTAAAGATTTTTTTCACTTTTGACCTTCAATCAGGTCAATTTATCTAAAAACTGATGTGACTTTATTTTTTTATTTTTTTTATTTAATGTAATTTTCATATGTGTACTTCAGTGTGTAAAATGACCTAAATAGCCCCAATTAAAAAAACAAAATCTAAGAGTTGAGAGAGAGTGAATCATTGAAAGAAAAAAAAAATCCTAAATTCACTTTCTTCTTCGTCGTTCCCTTCTTCATTTTCGTTTCTTGCAATGGTCTCAAGCATTGTGTTCCTTTTTCTTTTTCGTTTCTCTTCATTTCCTCATCTCATCGTTATCGTTAGTTTTCTTCTCAATCTCACTATTCATTCAACAAAAATGAAAACCTCATAATGTTCTAACTTTATCACGTCTTCAAATAGAATAATCACTCCCAAATATGGACATAATCTTTTTATGAAGATGCTTGTTTCAAAGTCGAATACAAATCTCAATGGAATAAGTGACACTCATCTTCTTTACCACAGTACTTGCACTTCCAGTATTTTCTCTTAGGATTTGCATTCGACTTTGAAACAAACATCTTCTTAGAAAAATCATGTCCACACTTAAGAGTGATTCTTCCATTCAAGATAGAGTTAGAACATCCTGAGATTTTCATTTTTTTTAATGAATACGGAGATTGAAAAGACAAATAACGATAACGATGAGATGAGGAAATGAAGAGAAACAAAAAAGAAAAAGAAACGCAGTGCCTGGGACTATTGCAAGAAACGAAAAATGAAGAAGGGAACGACAAAGAAGAAAGTGAACTTAGGGTTTTCCTTTCAATGATTCACTCTCTCTCTCAGCTCTCGGGTTTTCCTTTCAATGATTCCTTTCAATGAACTTAGGGGCATTTGGATCATTTTACACACTGAAATACACATGTGAAAATTACATTAAATGGAAAAAATAAAAATAAAAAATAGTGTCGCATCAGCTTTTTTGATCAGTTGGTCTGATGAAGGTCAAAAGTGAGAGAATCTTCAAATGTTGGGAGATTTCATCAAACCTTTTTGTTACAGAGGGATTTTTCGAAAATGACTCATATGGTAAGGGGAGAATATGTATCAACCAATTTTTTAAATGAAAAATATAATATGTAAAATAAGAACAAAAATCAAGTTACAATAACAACACGAAGCACGAGAAGTGTCTAGAACAAAAAATAAATAAAATACACGGGAAAAACAAAAACCACAAAAAAAGAAGGGATAACCAGAAGACAAACCAAAAATATTCCAGAATCACCTTTTTAGAGACATACTAGATCTTAAATCAACTAGATCCACCGTCAAGATATCAGGTCCCAACTCAAGAGGAACATAAGGACTACCACCACACTCTAAAGCAGGGCAAACACTCGATCCACTATAGGTGCAGGTAGTAGATAAAATTCTAAATCCATTATAAGAAGGTGCAAGACTTCTCCCCCGAATTATCCAAAACCAATTCCAAGCCAAAAAAAACTCTTCTCCACTTCTTTCGCTGATTTTGTGACTCCGTTAAATATTTCATCATTTCAGGCTTTCCAAATATACCAGATTACAACATGCCAAACCAATAAATAACCACCCAAAAAATTTATAATTCCTCCTAAAGAATGAAAATGTTGGAAAAGCTCCATAAGTTCCTGATGAATAACTACCTACCACCCTAAACACCTAAAAACAAAATACCATATAGACGAAGTTAATAAACAAGTAACATAGAGGCGAGAAGTAGACTCAGGAAATAGTCTACAAAAACGACAAGAAAGCTCACTAGCATTCTAGAGAACCCATATTCTAAACAAATTTTCTCTCGAAGGGAATCTAACCTGTAATAATTTCTAGGAAAAAAATTAAGATCTTAGATGGAGCCCAACTACAAATAAGTGAAAGAATATGACTCTGTAATGATAGAAGAGTCATAGATGATGACAAACTCCTCCTTCGATGAGGTAAATGGATGCCACTGAAAAATCCCCATCACTAGAATGCATCCAAATCCCCTCATATATGTCCAAGGTAAGAATAACATCTATGAGTAAGGCAGGGAACTCCTCAAGAATGGAAAACTCGTTGAGGAAGAAGGATCTTCTCCATCTAAAGTCCCGAGTAAAAACCATATTAATAACCTCCCATATTTCACCCACCAACCCTTCTTTATGGAGAGAATTAGAGAAGAAACCAGGAAACTTGAACTTTAAGAGGAAGCTCATAAGCCAAGGATCCTCCCAAAAGGAAGTTTGAAGACCCGACCCCATTTTCCTTGTAATGCCATCAAAATACCAATCTGAACCACCTTCCTCTTTAGTCCCGAGATGAGAGATCTCTTTCCACCAGGATGAGGAAGAATTGAAACCTTGGTCCCTACCACCACTAAGGAAAGAGATAAATATGTCTCCATATCTAGCTCCCTCCAGAGCTCTGAATCCCTTACAAGAAGCCTCCATTTCCACTTAGCCAAAAGACCAATCTTAACCAGCTTGAGATCCTTCACTCCTAATCCTCCTCTACTTTTGGGCTTAGAGACATCATCCCAATTCACCTAGGGGATTTTAGACACATTATTTCCCCCACCCTAAATAAATCTCCTTTGCAACGCCATTTTCTTTTTCCAAACAATAGCAGGAAATTTCAGAAAGGACAAGAAGAATATATGAATAACATTAAACATTGAATTAAGAAGAACCACTGTACCTCCAAAATTGACATATATATGCTTCCAATAGTTAAGTCTTTTTGTCAACAAGACAACCAAATGATCCCAATTAGCTTCAAGATGGGGATTGACTCCCATTGGGAACCTTAGGTACTTAAAAGGAATAAAGGATATCTCACAATGGAGAAAATCCTCTGCAAAAGAAAGAAAGACATTATCAAAATTAATCCCAATGAGACTAATCTTGAAGAAGTTAACATAAATACTTGTGGCCCTCTAAAAATCTCTAAGAATAACCTTAATACACCACATATTCTCTATAGATGAATCAACCACCAAAAAAGAATCATCAGCATACTGAAGGTGAGACATTACCAACCCAGAAGTACCAACTTTAAATCCAGAGTACAGATCCAACTCCTTTGTCCTCACTACCAAACCACTAAGACCCTCAACAACCAGAATAAAAATAAAATGAACTAGGGGATACTCTTGTTTCAGACCCATCTGAATGCCAATCTCCTGGGCAGGAGACCCATTCATTAGAACAGCAAGGTTCCTGGCAAAGACACAAGCTTTCATCCAAGACATCCCCTTATCACTAAACTCTAATTTGATTAGCATATAATCCATTAAATTTCAACTAAATGAGCCATATGCTTTCTCAAAATCCAACTTAAGAATAAGACAATGTCTTTTTGATCTCTTGGCCACGTCAACCACCTCATTGATAGCCACCACTCCATCCACCAACATAATCTCCTTAAGAAAAGCTGATTGATTAGGGGATATGAGTTTATCCATCTTAACACCTAGTCTAATGGCCAACACTTTTGCCAACAACTTATAAATGGATCCAACTAGGCAGATATGTCTGAAGTCTCCAAGATGGAGGAGAGTTAACCTTAGGGATCAAATCAACAAAGTAAGAAGCAAATTTATGAGGTAAAGATGCAAAAGGATGAAATTGATTAAACATGTTCCCGAGGTAACCTCAAAGCAGGTTCCAAATTTTTTGAAAAAGTGAGAAGTTAAAACCCTATGAATCTGGATTTGTATCACCCCACTCTAACATATACCCACATTAAGCTCTTGGAACTAAACAAAGTTGATAAGAACATGTTGTCGGCAACCGAAAGAAAGCGGCAGATAACACCATCCAGACGAGGTCTATTGACATATAGTTCTCTGAAAATCTCAATGAAATTATTCACCACATAATGCATAATCTCAAAAATCCCTTCGATCCAGACCTCACCAACCTTCAACTCTAAAATAGCATTCCTTATACTCATGCTCTTCATAGAAGATGGAAGAATCCTAAATTAGCACCGCCCTCATTGAGCCACTTAAATATAGATCGCTCAATCAATTCAGAATCCTTAATCCGAATGAGGCACCACAAATCAGATATCGCTTTGGATCTAGTCTCAATCACTTCCTTGGGTAAGACTCCAAAATCAGCCAAAGAATCAACCCTGTTAAATTCCTCTCATGCTATCAATCTGAGAGTCAAGGTTTCCAAAAACCTCTCTAATCCATATTTTATAGCCCTTTTAAGAGCTCTGAGCTTCTCGAAAAAAAATTTGTCAACCATGCACCTCATTCATTTTCAAAAATTAATAATTAAACCATGAAGATTGTAGTGCGTCAACTAATGATAATTAAATCTAAAACGTTTAGGGGCCCATAATTGATTGTTGTACTTTAAGATAATAGGGAAATGATTTGAAACATCCCCCGAAGATCCCATGAAGATCCCATTGAGATGTCTCCCCCAGATATCTCACCACTCACTAGAAAATAAAATTTGATCAATCCTACTCGTTGTCTTTCCATTGTATCTGTACCAAGTAAACATCCTGCCAGGAGAGGCAAATCAATAGCATCCATATGGGAAATAAAATTAGAAAACTCTAGAAAACTCTAGAAAAGATCGAAGCAAACCCACTTCTACCCTTTTAGAAGAAGAGCGAGTGTAATTAAAATCTCACATACCAAAGAGAACTTTCAAAGGTAAAGAATAAATAGTCTCTAGCACAATTTTAATTGTATCATCTTTGATTTAAAAATTAATAGTACAACTTAGCAAAACATAAAACAAAGATTGGACAAAACTGATAGTACATCTCACTACTAGGTATTGTATTGAGTTGTTATTTTGATTTTAACTATATTATTGCGCGTTTCAGTATTTTTTTATGCCGCTTCTCATCTTATATTTACATCCTAGATCTTTAGTGCATCATTTTTATCATATATATATATATATATATATATATATATATATATATATATATATATATATATATATATATATATATTATATATATATATATATATATATATATTGCGAATTAAAATACTTAAATATTTTTTATTTGTTATTTAAAAGAAGAAGAATATATTATGTAATATGTGAAACTCTCCTACTCAAAATTGTCAAGGTTGAGATTTTGTAAGCATTGAGAATTAATAACAAAATTCGTATCTAATAACTAGAAATTTATTATGTTTTATTGAGCATTGACTATAGTACAAATCAAACAAATCCATCATGTTCTGACCTTTATTATTAATCTTAAAAAGAAGGCAAAATGCTTGGATACCAATAAAATACTTAATAGGACAAAGCTGCATGATATTTGATTATTTGTGTGAAATGATGGCCAAGTAATAGAGCATCGTCGAGTTTATGTTTATGAAGTAAAATACGGCAAAAAAATTTAACAAAATTATGCATGTCAAAATCAGGGGATTAGGTGGGTGAATATGATATGACTTTGAAGTTATAAAATATGACATTGAATATGATATGATATTTCAATGTTGTTTCCTACGAAACTAGACAAGATATGTGCATACGTACATCGAATTTGTTTGCTTTTGAATGTTTTTTTTTTAAATAATCATATTTTTAAAAATTAATTTATAAAATAATTAATATTTAAAAAAAATTATTGGAATAATCACATTTACAAACAGATGCGCTAGATGAACTGGCACATCAATTTAAAAGAAAGAGGAGGCATCACTGATGTTGGCGCATGCTTTCAAAGCATTGTATGGAGGCGCCAACAACCATGACGCCTATACATGTGCCTTGGTGTATGCGTCAATTCATTTGACACATACACCTTAATATTATTTTTTTTTTAATTTTTCTTATTTATTTAATAAATAATAAAATAAAATATTAAAAAAAAAATTATTCATGATATAATAAATGTTACATTGGGAATTGACAAAAATTCAATGTCCGACCCAATCGAAACGTCCCAACGTTCTACATTCAGGTGCGTTAGTCTGTCTTCGAGGTCTCCCACGATTTCTTGAGGTGTTTGGGGTCTTTGTGTGCTGAAATGATCCAATGATGACTGGTGTAAAGGTCCGACGGAAGTTCTAACGGTATTTGATAGATGTGTCATCATTATTTCCAGTAACCGGGGGGCTCTGGCCAACGACGCTTCCGTAATGGAGTTCGATGTTCATGTTATCGTAGTTAGCTAGATGTGGTTGAGTGAATTGTGGACAATATAGTTGCCCAAATTGGGACATTGAATTGTTTTGGAAACGAAGCAATGGTTCCTGGGGTGTACTATAGTTACACAATGGTTGAGTATTTTGGTGATGAGATGTTTGGATGGTCATTGGTGGGGGGATACGATGAAGTGAACCGTATAAATCATCTGGGCTATAGACGGTTGAGGTTGGGTGTTTGGTTGTTGAGTGGGTGGCATGAATGGCTTGCGAAGTTGGATGTTTGGTTTTTGGGTATATGTGGTAGGGTGATGGTGTGAGGTTGGTTGTTGGGTTTGGGTGGTTTGGCATTGGTGTTGGACGGAACTTGTTGTTGGGCGTATGATGACAAAGCTAGTTGGCGCGAATCAATCAAATATCGTGGCTCAGACATAAATTGTTGCATTGTAACTGACCTAAACCATGCCATATATTGTTGAGTTGGTATAGCATCTTGTATAATTGGTTCATTTAAGATGTGTTGTCTTCGATTCCTCCAATGATGACACATATCTTTTGCGAAGTCTCTCCAGTTGGAATAATCCCATTGGGCATCGACTCTTTTTTTATGCCAATCTCTCAAACACGTTGGAGGTTCTGGAATTTGTTGGTGCATGCCGAACTCCAATTTTACCCGGTCACTCTGGTGCATCTCCATAGTAGTGAATCGGATAATTGGTGTCTTTGTTGTCCAAACTGCAATAACATCATGGTTAACCTGATGATCGAGACCCAGATACGGCCTCCAGATAAACTGTACAACAATACGACACGATTAGATGATAAATAATTTGATAAGTATTTTTAAATTAAAATAGAGTTGTGTAGGAGTATTACATCGTTTGGTCCAATGTGGTCCAACAGATTGCGATAGACTACTATAGCATGTTTCAGACACCTATTGTAGTTCATCCCTCTAACTGACCACCTAGATCATAAACAATTGAAAAATATTATTTACAGTTAATTGTAATATAAAGTCTAATTAATTAAATGGTAAAGTTTTAAAATTACTTTGTTGCAAACGGGAAAATGAATGGGTTCTCGTTTACCGGGGCGAGTGACGACATTCTTGACCAACCCCATGGTTGTAGCAAATACGCACATGAATAAAAAGTACAAGTATTTTTTTTTTTTGGCATTTTTACACATCACACTCTATAGATGGGCCAATACAGCTGAACCCCAACTATATGTGCTTACCTTATTAATGTTGCGTAACAACGGTAAATACATAATATTTACCGTATTACCAGTACTTCTTGGAAATAAAAAATTACCAAATAAAATCATAATATAACTCCGAGCTTTAATTATTTTTTCGTACTCGGTTGATTCTTCGGACAATATTATACTATATTGTTTGAGATATTTTAAATTTATACCTTGCCCCCTAGCTTTACCGGATGACTCTCCCTCAGCTTGGTCGTCACACGAAGGGGCATCCAATACTTCATTGCATATAGATTTATCCTGGTTAACTCTATCATTCACGGCCTTACCATCTATACGTAGACCCAACAACATATAGACGTCCTCAAGTGTGACGGTACACTCACCGAAAGGAAGGTGAAATGTGTGGGTCTCGGGTCTCCATCTCTCCAACAAAGCAAGAATAAATCTGTAGTCAACTGAGTACGAGACCATGTTGAGGAGATTTCCAAAACCACATCCTCTAATATATGGTTCTATCAAAGGATCATGGGGTACATATTCATGTACACGGCATCGAAATCATTTTGGATCCTAATAAAACATAATTAAGAAATAAAATAAGAAGAAGTAATATACAATAAAAACATAAATAAGAAATAGATACAAAATAAATACGAAATAAGTAAAAAGAGAGTAATAACATACAAATGTTGAGATATTTTCGATTGTTCCTTTGTGTTCATCACCCATAGTCAACAGAGACATAATGCTGCAGAGGTTGAGTGTTGCAGAGGTTGAGTATGGTAAATATGGAGTGTTGCAGAGATTGATTGTTAGTTTTGCAGATGATGAGATGTTGTGAGTTGATGCCCTATTTATAGATGAGGAAGTATTGAATAGGTTGAATAGGTACGCAACATGTAAAACATTTGATTGGATGCATCTGACAAGAGAGGAGTAGGCGCCTAAGGCTATGGCGCATGCTTGCTTTATGACATGCATGGTCACATGCGCCAAGGCTAGTGACGCATGCGTGTCTTTTTTGCCATGCAATGAAGAGGCGCCAAAGGCATGGGCGCCTATGTTGCTTTATGCGCCATTGGAATGGACACATGCTTTGGACTATTAGGGCACAAATTCCTTGTGAGATTCCTTGTGTGTAAGCGCATACATTGTGTGCGCAAAGATTCTTCTGGGCGCATGCATTGTGTGTGCAGAGATTCTACCAGACGCATGCATTGTATTATCTTGTCTCTGCATGGATTCTTTGCATTGCATTGTTTTGTCTTTGCAGATGATTTGCATGATCAATGCATTCAACATTTACCCTATTTAATTGCATGTGAATAACAAATCAATGCATTCACCATCAGTACCCATACACTAAAGTTAGATTTTAAAAAATGTCTTCCTCACCATATTACATGATCAATGCCTATACTGAAGGTGAAATATTTGAGCATCAATTATTCAGTTTTTGTTTTCGCAACACAAAGGTAACTTGGTTTACAATAAATCGACGATCAAATTTTTCACATCTGAAACAAAGAATAGAAAAGAAATTGCAGTGCAGTTCTGTGGGCCAAATCATCTATAAAACTCCGGTGTGGTTTGCAGACAACCAGGTAAAGTTTTATCAGAAGAAGATTCGAGATGATGACGATGTTCATCATATGTTTTTCAGTCACGATCAATCAGGGTACAACGATATATAGTTGTATATATTACTACAACAACAACAACAACAAGTGTCTCAGTTCATTGATCAGTCACAAGTGTTTTGTGAAACTGATGACGATGAACAAGCTGAGGTGAATGTTGTAGATGAGGAAGAAGAAGAAGTTGTGATTTTGATTGATTAAGTGGTGAACGATAATGAAGAAGAGGAGCCATGACCAGCTAGTCATGTATAATGTCCACCTCAACACATGACAAGCTTGAATTTGGGTTCTGATGAAGCTTCATCAGATATATGGTACAATCCTTATGTGCAAACCAAGGATCTTTGAAACAAGGAGACACATTTCGCACAAAAGAAGATTGTGTAAAAGTCATTAAAAAGTTTCACATGAAACTATCAACTGATTTTAAAGTTGATAGAACTAATGCATTGAGGTACAAAATATATTGTCCAAATGAGCACTGCCTATTCAGGTTGTCAGCTTCGTACCGGAAGAGGAGTGATTCTTGGGAGATTAGATCCATGGGTCTAGTTCACACATGCATGTTCATAAACCCAATGCAAGACCATCGAAAACTTAGCTCTCACTTAATATGCGATGAAGTTTTGTCTGTCATTAGCGACAATCCGTCGTTAAAGGTGAGTACAATAATCTCACATATTGTAGCACAATACAAGTATATGCCATCATATAGGAAGGCTTGGATAGTTATGACAAAGGCGGTTGAAAAAGTGCATGACAATTGGGAGGAGTCTTACAAACAACTTCCAAAATACCTGTTGGCTCTTAAACAATATGCTCTAGGGACTATTGTCAAGTTGGAAACATTGTCGACGTATACACCAGACGGGACTTGTGCTATTGGAAATGGAATATTCCACCGTCTCTTATGGGCGTATCAACCATGCATCAAAGGTTTTTCTTTCTGAAAACCTATTATACAAATTGATGGTACGTGGTTGTAAGGGAAATATAAAGGAACGTTACTGATGGCAGTGGTACAAGATGACAACAACAACATTTTTCCAATCGCCTTTGCCCTTGTTGAAGGGGAGACTGTTGAGGGATGAAGTTTTTTCCTAAGAAATCTCCGATTGCACGTTGCTCCTCAACCTAATTTATGTTTGATCTCTGACCGACCCCCTTCAATAGTCAATGCATACAAAAACATTGATAATGGATGGCAGGATCCTCCTTCGACGCATGTCTTCTGCATTAGACATATTGCTCAAAATTTTATGCGAGAGATCAAAGATAAAACATTGCGGAAGAAGATTGTCAATGCAAGTTACGCATTATCAGAACCTTCTTTCAAACACTACCGCGAAGAAATAAGATTGTCAAACGCATATGCAATACAGTGGATTGACAATATTCCATTGGAGAAGTGGACTAGGGCATAAGAAAACGGTCAACGTTGGGGCCACATGACAACAAATCTTGTGGAATCAATGAACTTGGTCTTCAAAAGCATCTGAAACCTACTTATAACCGCTTTGGTGCAGACAACATATTTTAGGCTAGGGGCGTTGTTTGAGACGAAACGTTCCAAATGGAGTTCAGTGTTGCAATCTGGGCAGTTGTTCAATGATGATTCAATGCAATTCATTAGACACGAATCCTCCAAAGCAAACACACACGTGGTCATGGTGTTTGACCGTACTAAAGGTTGGTATAATGTTGCTGAGTCCATGGATCACAATGAGGGCATGCCGATGGGACAATACAAAGTGGAACTAGATAGAGGTTGGTGCGACTGCGGAAAGTTCTAAGCCTTTCTTACGCCCTGCTCCCATGTCATTGCGGCATGTTCAAATGTTCGAAGGGATCCATCCTACTTATTATCTGATGTTTACAAAGTCATAAGCCTATCAAATGTTTACAAAATTAGTTTTTCAGTAGTTTCGAAAGAGGATTAATGGCCAGAATATCAAGGGGACATTGTCTGGCACAATGAAGTTATGAGAAGAAAGAAAAAGGGTTGCCCAAACAACACCCGTATTCGAACCGAAATGGATACGGCGAGCAAAATGGTTAGATTATGTAGTTCATGCCGTCAGCCAGGTCACAATCGTACTAACTGCCCTAGTGTTGGAACGAGCACAACAAGATAAATTCACATGTACCTCTTTCGTAATATAGAAAAAACTAAATTTATTTCATATTATAAGTTTGTGAGGAAATACCATTGCATAAACAACAACACAAACGACTACAACAATTAAAATACCATTACTATAACTAAGCGATTACAACCATTAACATAATTTTGAACATATTATGCACCATCTGTAAGACCCCAATTTTGACCCTAAGATCGCTCATGCAATTTCATCATAAACATTAGCATTGGGATCATGTCTTGGCATCCTCCTTACCCATCCTTCATTGGGTTTGTTTTGGGAGAGATCACCAAGCACTTTTGTGATTATATCATACTTGTATATTATCATTATACTAACCAAAATACCAAAAATATGTCTTTGCATCTATCTAACTCTTTTGTAGGTAGGGCATGATCTCATTGATTCATTGATCACATCTAGGGTTTAAGACCCTCATGAACAAGAAGCACAACCAAGAATTAATTCTAGGATGGTTATAAGAATCATATATGAGTTCCAATGATCTCTACATGTTATATTGATCAAGTTTTCTTCAAAAGTTTGAGGGTGATTTGCCTTGGAAACCCTAGTTTGACTAGGTATCTTGGGTAACTTCTCCAAGAAGCTACCTCACCAATTGATCAAATTTCTCAAGGGACACTTCAAAGTTTATCATATTATGCATATATGATCTACAATTAGCCAAGAAAGTCAATAGAATTGGAAATTAGCAAGTTGGTTGATAGTGGTTGGCCATATGGATTCATCTGATCAAAACTGGGTCTCCCTAGACCCTATCTCCTACATTTTTCACCATATGAAAATGATTCCAAGATCAAACTTACTCTAAATAACATTATAAACAATTTTCATGTTGAGACCTAGAGCTAGTTTTGCTTTGAAAATCATTTTCTATGTTGAAACATTATAGGTCATTTGGTCTAAACCCTAATTTGAAAGTCAACTTCCCAAGGCCATAACTTGCTCAATTTTTATAAGATGAAATATTTCCAAGTTACACAATCAAATTAAATGTCTCTACTTCAACTTTTATGTTTGGAGTGGGAGCTAATTCAACTTTTTTGAGCATGTGAGGTAAGGCTACATTATAGGTCACTTTTGACCTATACCATTGATCAAGTGATTTTTCCAAACTTCAAAAATGCATAACTCTATCATTTCAAATCCAAATGACACGAAATAGGTGACTATTTTGAAGGTATTTGAGAGAGATACAACTTTTATGAAGACACGTTTCTCATTTGAAGCTCCCATAAAAAGTTAAGCAAGGTGGAATATTGAGACATATGGCTTGACACTTAGAAATTTTTTGATATGTCAAATTTTTCCAAACTTCCACCTCAAATTTCTCGAAGTTACAAGCTCCAGGTGAAAAAGTGTTAGATATAAAACTTGTTCCTCTTGATCTCACCTTTCCAAAGAGCTCAAATTCATTAATTTTGGATAAGAAATGCATAGGTTGCGCATGACTTAAACAAACTGATATCATTTAGCATGGATCCAACTTCAAGTATTAATGTTCAATTGCCTTGCATTCTAAGCTAGCTCCAACACATCTGATCATTCATTTTGGACTTCAAGCTATCATTTCACGGGCCTATGCGCGCCCATGCACCATGCTATCATCATTTGCCAAATTTGGAAGGTTGAAAAGACTGTGCAAATATCACATGGATTTGGCTATAAATACAACTGCATTAGCTCATAAATCACACAGACATGGCGCCAGCTTTAAATCTCCATTGAAAACCCTTCACTCTCATAGGATAACCCTGAAAAATTCATTTGAATTTGAGCTTGAATCTCCACTATTTTGGAATTCAATTCTCCAGGAGTCCATTGCTTCTAAACCTTTCCATTCCTCTCCTGCAAGCAATTGAAGTGAAGCCAAGCACAATTCAGATCAAGATCTAGCAAGTTCTGACCTCCATTGAAGGTAATTTGCATAAATTTTGAACTCTTCGATTCTCTTAAATTGTTGCTCAATTCCATTGATTCTTGAGTTGTCTGAAGTCCTACCAATGTAGGCAAGAAGATTGAGTTGCTTTGAGATTAAATCGAAGCAACTCAGATCATGAACCTCATTTCTCAATTCCACATATCTCTTAATATATTTGGAATTGGAGGAATTGGAGGTCATATTCGTGCTCATTGATGTTTTTTCTTTAAGATCATGTCCCTGTTTGTTATTTTGGTGATGGTTCATCTTGTCCAGTCCGGTGGAGCTCACCGGGGAAGATGACCGGAGCTCTGGCTCCAGCGATGAGGTGTCTCACCTCTGAACCACTTGATCAAAGTCCCACATTATAATCTGGAGCGTTGATGTTGATTACGTCATTTTCCACGCGGTTGACCAAGGCATTGGTGGAATACGCGTTTTAGATCATCAGATCTTCCACCTCAATTAATGAGGGAGATCTGATGGTCCACATATTTTTGAATTTTTTATATTTTATTTTAATTGTATTTTCTTCAATAATTCATATTAAATTCAATATTGATCCAAAAAATATGGGACTTTCACCAAAAATTTCCAAATATTTTTCTCTTTCATATTCTGAATTAAAATTATTTTTTGGATCATTATTAATATTTTTCATGAATTAATTAATTTTTCATTTGTTTTTAATTGTTTAAAAATATTTTTAAGTGTCCAAAAATTATGAAATTTTTTGTCCAAGGTCTTTTGACCTTGTTTGACCTATGATAAATCTCATGGCCATTTATTTGGTGTTTTGATGAGATTTTAGGATTTGGACAAAACATATTTGAATTTAATGCATTATTTTAATATTTTTAATTGAATAACTGCCATTTAAATTGTGTTGACCATTTTTATTGACTTAATTAAATTTAATTGTTTGTTGTTGGGCCTTGGTCAAGGTTGATTTGATTTTGTCAAATTAATATCATTGGATTTAGGGGATTGATGGAATGTACATTCCATCTCCCAAAATGAATGAATGATATTAATTTGGTAAAACTCCTCCTTTGACCAATTTGTGATCTCATTCATCCCATTCTGCTTCATCTAATTCCCCTTCTTCATCCATTCATTTCCATTTGGCCAATGACATCTCAAAATCCTAATGCTAGTTGATTGAAAGATTAACATGAGTATGGATGAGATTAGGCCACACCTTTTGCATATTTTTTGTGTGTGGTATGTTTAATGAGCATAATTCATAATACTATGTCTCCAACATGCATTAACACCAAAATTCTATTGCCCGACCTCAAATAGTTGTGACTTCTACATAAGTCCAATTACGATTGCTTAACATAGCGCTAAATTTGTGCCATAAAAGGCAATAACATTCTAGTTAGTGAGATTGTAAGTCTCCCCTCTTCCATGGTATTGTGTGGAAACTTGGCCTTCTTTCCTTCCTTTGGAAGATGTTTTGGTTCAAGGATCCATGCTTGTGGCAAGTGGGTTGAGTGTTCTCCAAAGAATGTCTTGAAATGAAAAAGCAAAACAAAACTAACTTCTAAGTTACTAACCATTAACTTTTAATTTCAAGCTCTTACTTTTAATGTAATTTACTTCAAGCACTTTATCATTTGCCATTATACATATCATTCTAATTGTTTATGTTAATGCAGTTTTCACTTTGTCCATTTGGACCATTATTGTGTGATATATTTTATTTGTATATACTTTGCTCGTTTAATTGGTCTTTGACCATTAATGTACATAATAAAACAAAAACCCTAAAAGACTTCTGAGTGGATTGTTGGCTTGATCTGCGGACCAACTGGACTTAGAATCTAGGCAACCTCTTTTGCTAATGGACTTGGCCAATGCCAATTTGTGATGAACCAAGTGCTTGCAATTTAAATTCATCTGCTACACCATTCAAGATCTCTCCAGTTCATCTACAACATTGATCATTATTAAGCTGTTATGTTGAACCTGTGACTTGTGGAACTCATCTGTTGCAAGGGCTATGTTAAAGAGGATCATGAAGTGGATAAGCTTGGATGAGGCTATCTTTATTTGATGCCTTTGCTCTTCAAGATTGATATAATTGTGCATTTGTGTGTTGCTTGATTCTAAAAAGTCCAAGGGAATTCTGGGTTTCTATTGACATGTCTATTGGATTGCTACCCATTTGGTCAGTTCTTTGCAATTTTAAACTTTTAAATTTTGTGCATAGGGTAGTCTCTTCATCTTCTCCCCATTTCTTTAATTTTAAAATCTCTCCCTCCATTTTTAAAACCTTCTTTGTGTGAACTACTTTTGTTCTAAACTTAGACTACTTTTGCAAAAAGATAGAAACTTTGGCCTTATGCCATTGCATTTTGAAACTTATCTTCCTAAATCAAACTTGTAAATAAACTTAATTTTACTTGACTTAAACTTTAAAAAAGCCAAAAAAAGAACTAACTCATTCAAATCATTTTCAGGCCTTTGTGCCTTTCAAGCTTAATTTTTGTTAAAACCAACATACTCACTTTGAAATTTGTAGTACGAACTACGAGGTTTTGATCCCTCATTTTTTATGTTGGTACGTAGGCACAAGTCCGAAGGTCTTGTCAAACACAAAAATATAATTAATGAATTCTTTTCTCATATCCCCATTCTATTTGTTTGTAAACATCAATTTGTACAAAATACATATGCACACAAAAAGTGCTCCCTAGGAGTACCTAGGACACTTGGGTGCTAACACCTTCCCTCTGTGTAACCAACCCCCTTACCTATGATCTCTGACTTTTATTAGTTTTTATTTGAAAAATTCTTACTTATTGGGTTTTGTTCGTACTTTTTCCCTTTTCCCTTGGAAATAATAAAAGAGCGGTGGCGACTCTTGTTAATTGATCTTTAGCTTGTCAATAGCTTAATGATCATGAATTTCCCGCTACAGAAATTAAGTGGCGACTCTGCTGGAGAGTAGTCTCCAGTGGGTTTAGCCTACTTTTTATGTGAATATATTTGTATATATGTGATGTTTGTATATATGTATGTGTGATATAATCTGCTTGTTGTGCTTGGTGATCTCTGAGTGGTGAGATAAGTTCTAACCCGAACTTGAGTGCAATTAAGATAGGAGGATGGTATAGTCATGTTCGACTTGTGTGAAGTAGTCCTTAACAAGTTGGCTTGAGATCCATCTGCTCAGTGGAGACTCTTTTAGATTTGGAAATGTCACACAAGTATTTGTGGTTAGGAATTACTATCTCTAATTTGGGTCTGAGAAGCTGAGGACCGTAGAACATTTACCCCCTCTTGGCCTATTTAGGACGTAGTGCGGAAATTGTTCAAGTGTAGACTTGATAACAGTTGTTACGCGATACTACACTCAGACGAGTTTCTCTTGAGAATATTATGGGTCGATGAGTCAGTCATCTTAACCTGGAATATCCGATAGATGGAATTAAGACTCTGGGAACTTTTTAGAACATGATCTACAGGTTTTTATCCTTAGTTCACTCCTTTGGGATGGTTCTTACCCAGCCTCCATGCTCGTGATTTGCAACAAACCCTTGATTCTTGGTTGATCCAATCAAGTCTTGTCAATATCAATGGAACTTGGGTGTTGATAAGGTGTAAACCATAATCCACCAAAATGGATGATTGATCTTGACAAAGACTTGATTCATCCCTTGACCTTTGTTTGCCTTGTGTGTGATCCCTTATTTGTGATTGTTGCATTCATGCATTCATGCACATCATAACATTCATCACACGAAAATTTCAAGGAACTAAGGTATCATTTGCAAATATTTTCAAACCATGAATTATGGACGAAGGAACACTAAGAAGTACAATTTCAGATGTCCCGACTTGAAAGAGTTAAGGAAGCTAGCATCTTTTGTAATAGATCCCTTGGACTTCAAACAACGTCATGGGAAGCTTCTGTCCATCTTGTCTGCTGATGTGGTTGAAGGATTGTTGAGTGTATTGGTGCAGTTCTATGATCCTCTCTACCATTGTTTCACTTTCCCAGATTTTCAGCTTGTGCCTACCTTGGAGGAGTATTCTCATCTTTTGGGGATACCTGTTTCTAGTAGTGTGCCTTTTAGTGGATTGGAGGAGATTCCCTGGTCTAGTATTATTGTTGAAGCTCTTCACTTGAAGAAGTCTGAGATAAAGGCTCATTGGGGAAGAAAGGAGGGTTATTTGGGTTGCCATCTATTTTCCTCATCAAGGAAGCTACCACTTTTGCTCAAGCTGGTAGTGTGGATGCTTTTGAAGCTATCTTTGTGTTGCTCATCTATGGATTAGCTTTGTTCCCTAACATTGATGGTTTTGTTGATGTTAACGCCATTAGACTTTTCTTGATTGGGAATCCTGTGCCTACTTTGTTGGGTAATATGTATTCCTATTTGCATCTAAGGAATTCTAAGGGTGGTGGAACGATTGTTTGTTGCATTCCTCTTCTGTACAAGTGGTTTATTTTGCACTCGCCTCAGACACCTACTTTTGTGGAAAACAAACAATGTCTGAGGTGGTCTCAGAGACTTATGTCTCTCACTAATGATGATATAGTTTGGTATGATCCGTCCTTAAGCAGTTTGAAGATTATTGATAGTTGTGGTGAATTCTCTAATGTGCCTCTCATTGGTACACAAGGAGCAATTAACTACAACCCTGCTTTGGCTCGTCGTCAACTTGGGTTCCCCTTGAGAGACAAGCCTAATAATATGTTGTTAGAAGGTCTTTTCTATCAAGAGGGTAAAGATCCCCAACATTTGAAGCAGAAGATTGTGCATGCTTGGCATAATGTGCATAGGAAAGGAAGATCCGAGCTTGGTCTGTGCAATTGTGTAGCTTTGGAAGCTTACACTCTTTGGGTGAAGAAGAGAGCTTTGGAGTTGAAGATGCCTTACACTACGCCAAATAAGGGAAAAGAGGGCGCTTATTTTGGCCTATAACAGCGCTTTTAAGCGCCCTCTAAAGTGGCGTTGGCATAGGTAAAGACATCGCTTTGTTTTCCTGGAGAAAGCGCTGTCTAAAGTGGCCACATTATAGTGCGCTTTCAGAAAAAAGCGCCCTCTGGAGTGGTCCATAAAGGGACACCTTAGAGGGCGCTTTCTGGAAAAAGCGTCCTCTAAAGTTGTCAATGTAAAGTGTTTAGAGGGCGCTTTCAGGAAAAAACGTCCTCTAAAGTTGTCAATGTAAAGTGTTTAGAGGGCGCTTTCAGGAAAAAGCGCCCTCTAAAGTTGTCAATGTAAAGTGTTTAGAGGGCGCTTTCTGGACAAAGCGCCCTCTAAAGTGTTAGTTATTTTAAAAAAATTTGTTTGAAAAACAGTGGATATTTAATTGGTAACCTGTTCGCATGCTGCAAAAGTGTAAAATTCATATTGATTTCATCCTTTAATCCAATGTTATACACCATTAATCCATTGATATATACAACATGAATCCATTTATATACAACATTAATCCTCCATATATACTACATTAATATATGATTCTTTGATCAACAATATACAACAACATATTCATGATTTAGTAAAAGTACAACAACAATATACAACAACAGCATACAACAACAACATTCCATACATATATGTACAACAATATACAACCTAGATATATGATTCTTTGATCAACAATGAATTGACACAATTCATCCTTCATTTCATCCAAATGAGCTCTTGAGTAAGATTTGTATTCCTCAAAGTACTACAATTAAGAGAATAAAACATATTCATGATTTAGTAACAAATTAGATGAAATATCCGATAATATTAAAATAAACCCTAAGTTATTATTCCATACCATTTTTGGGATGTCTATACGATTCAACGCAATGATATCTCTCATAAATCTCAATACAAAAAATCCGCAATCGACCGAATTATTTTGCTGAGGACACTACACAGAAAAACAAACAATATATATATAGTTGATTTCTTACAAACACTATTATAAGCAAAAAAACAAACACTATTATAAGAAAAAATAAGATACTTAATATATACCTGAACTCTGACCCAGGTAATGTCCTTCCTATTACGATAATTCTTTTTCGATCTAAATTTTATTATTGCCCTAACAAAATAAAAACGTATATTAAGATCAATCTGACAGACATAATTAAATATACAAATACACACGAATATTTAGGGGAATTTCACTTACGCGTCAACCGTCTTCTTCATACTCGGATATTTACTCCAATCACCCGATAACGAATCGAGATAATACACTATTAGTCTCGAAAGATCCATAGCAACCAACACCCAGTGACCACTGTATCCAAAAGCTGTCTAGTAGTTCTAACCAATACTAAACAAAATAACGCCCATCCACCCATGGTGGCAAACATGTTCTGTATATCCAAAAGTTGTCTAGTAGTTCTATCGCACATCCATACAAAATAAGGCTCAACCAAAAAAACAGATGGCAACATAAGTAGTATATCCAAAAAAGGCACGGTGAATATCCTAACTCCCAAATCTATCCTCGAAGCTTGTACGACAAATCAAGATCAACAGTAAAACATTACTTCTTTGACGTTTTCCAAGATAGATGGCAGAGTCGACACAAAGTTGGTGGCACTCCTATTTCCACTTGCAGAACCAGAATCAGAATTTTCAACTTCACTTATGTAGTATCTAGCGCGGAAAGCTAGCAAGTGTGCATAATAGGCAGGAGGAACTGCATACAAGATAACATTTTTGTTAAACTAAAGTTTTGTATAGCCTAAAACAAAAACAAGCAAAGGGAATCGAGTAACAAACCTATTGAGACAGATCGAGTACACCTCGCATAACTGAATGGAAAAAAATAGTATCAGAAGGCTTCTAAAATTAAATGAAAACAGTACAAGTTTAGAAAACATTAATTAAGATTAAAAAGCAAATCATATCATTACGTGTAGCACAAGTTATTGGTCAAACTCTGTAGCTGGTCTGCAGTGAATTTATTTTCATCATACAACACATGATAATGCGTTGGTCGACTAGTCCCCTGCAAAAAGAACACGTACAAATGCAAATAACACAGAACTGTCAAAAGGCGATTGAGCAACAAATAGTAAACAATGGCATAAAGTTAAATGACATAGCTAATATTACCTGAATTCTTGCATGGCTGTTAAGGTAAAAATCAAATTCCCTAGGGTGACAAATGCTGGTGTCTACCACGGTTCCTTTGACAATTTAGAACAACAAAATCAGCAAAAAGTGATAAATTCAAATGATAATATATACCAGCTGCGTTGAGAAATATATTGAAAAAACCTGGCATAATATTTCCACTTCTATCGGTCTCTTTGGGGTTGACAGGAAAGAGACGGGTGTGATGTCTCTTTTGGACCACTACAAAAGTAACTTTAGGTAGATACCCATCCTCTATTGAGACACAAGCCTGATGAAAAAAATTAAAAATTAAACACAGAGAATTTAGTGGTGTATTTTATGAACGACAAAGCAACAAGAAATCAACTTTGAGAAGTCCTAAATTCTGCCTACAATACAGGGCTGCAAAGTTGATGCAACAAAAAACAGAGTGTTTCTGTGTTCACCGTGTACAGCAGCAGTATTCTGCTTCAACAAATTTTCCTTCCTCATCCTTGAGAAATTTGTTGGACAAAAAGGATCGAAATCCTCGGAGTCTTTTTCCGGCCAATTGAATACAATATTTTTGCCGGCTTTCATCGATGTGAAAGGATCTCTAAAAAACATACACATGGAGTGTGTTATTATAAAGTAATATTATAACAATATATGGTCAACAAATAGTCAACAAAAAAAACATATAACAATATATGGTAAGTACCTGTATCTTCGACCATATTTTTTCTTTGCCAACCTTCAAGTCCGGACTTCTCCAATTATCACATGTAATCGGAATATGTTGTCGAACAAGGAAACCAATGTAACTTGCCAACATTGAACCGTTAGGCTTAATTAGTTGGTCTTCAGCACTCCAATGTACTTCAAATTTTACACCCTTGTCTCTTGCACGAATGATTGACTTCATAACAGTCAATCCTCGTTTGATTTCTTTTTCAACATTGTTACGTGATCCATTCGCGTCATGGGTATCGTCTTGGTTAGCCATTTTATCTGTAATATAGAAATGATTCAATAAGACCCAAGTAAGACAATGATTCAATACGTGAACACATTCATATACCTTCCATTTCTCTCATGTTACAACAATCTAAACTCTTTTTTTTTTATCATTATTGAATACAAACTCACACACACCTACTGCATGCAAAAGACCAATGCAAACTTATGGTGTTTGGAACATGAACAAACTTGCATCCATAATCATCAAACTTCCAAGCACAAGCTCAAACACACTTCAAATGATATCAGTTTTCAATCAGAAATAAAAAACTCAGTTTGCCCTAAACAACATTAATCAACATAATGCACAAAATGTAAAACTAAGTTTAGAAAATGCCCTAATCAAACACATGAAGAAAGTGAACGGTAACGATGGAGAAGAGAAATACCTTCAAGGTGACGGTAATGATGGAGAAGAAAGTGAACAGTGACGGTGGACGCAGATAACTCAGTGAACGTGAACGCAGCAGCAGAAAAAGGCGACGGCGACGATGACGGTGAGGGAGGGAGAACGAACGGAGGACGAGAGTAATCGCAGTAGAGAGTAATCGCAGTAGAGAGAAAACCCAGTTACGTAAACGAAATAGCTTATAGAGAGGGAAAATAAAGAGACGTGCAGTATATGTTATAATTTTAATGTTTACTAAAGGGGACCTTAGAGGGCGCTTCTGAAAGCGCTCTCTAAGGCTTTCCAAAAGCGCCTTCTAAACTGGAAATGTACATGGACTTAGAGAGCGCTTTTTTAAAAGCGCCCTCTAAGGGTAACCTTAGAGGGCGCTTTCACTAAAGCGCCCTCTATTGTTGTCCCTCCATTTCCTCATTATTTTTTTTTTGGCTTCACTTTAGAGGGCGCTTTGTTACAAAAGCGCCCTCTAAAGGGGGCCTAAGAGGGCGCTTCTAAAAGCGCTCTCTAAGGCTTTCCAAAAGCGCCTTATAAACTGGAAATGTACATGGACATAGAGAGCGCTTTTTAAAAAGCGCCCTCTAAGGTTACCCTTAGAGGGCGCTTTCAATAAAGCGTCCTCTATTGGTGTCCCTCCATTTCCTCATTATTTTTCGCTTCACTTTAGAGTGCGCTTTGTTACAAAAGCGCCCTCTAAAGTGTGCTGTCTATTCCAATAGTATGCTCCTTATTTTTTCTCTTCACTTTAGAGTGCGCTTTTGTAATAAAGCGCCCTCTAAGGGGCGCTGTCTATTCCAGTTTTTGGCGTAGTGTTATCCTTGTGAAAGACCTATGTCTATGGTTGTGGTTGAGCCATTAACTCTCCCTAACCAAGATGTAGAGGAGTTAGAAGATGCGCTCGTCAAGATGAAGCAAGAGAAGGATATGTGGGAAGAGCGTTTCCGTGCTTTGAGCAAGAAGCATGAAGAGTTGCAGTTGGAGTCTAAGGATAAAGATGCACTGATTGAGCTACTTGAAAACCGAGTAACGAAGAGACAGAGAGAGCCAGAGGTTTTTTCTTCTAGCATGCCTCAACCTTTCGTTGCTTGGAAGAAGATTGTTGACCAGCTTGTCCTCGAGAAGACTCAGATGAAGGCTTCTTTTGAGACCGAGATTCGTCGCATTCAAAGGAAGTACGCGCCTTCAGCCAGATCTTCTGACACCGTTTTAGGGATCCTTAGGATGACTAGTCTCCTTTTCTATTGTACCTTTTTATTTTTGGTTTATGAAATTGTACTTAGTGTAATCCTTCCAATTTATATAAATAAAAAGAGATTTTTTTTATCAAATTGTTGCAATTGTCATTTAATATATATATTTGCAAATGATATAGTAAGTTCCTGGAAAGTAAAAATAATCAAGCATTGCATTTCATGCATCATATGCATAAGCAGGTTTTTGCCAGGTGTCTGATTGGTGTTCTTCTGTGCTTTAGCCAAGCTGACTCACCGGTACAACACCAGAGCTAATCCCCATAGAATCATGGAACACCTTGAGCAAGAGAACTGATATTTGAAAGAGGAGATTGCCCGACTGACTGCCATGATGGAGTCAGTTCTTGCTTCCCAGAGCCAAGCTTCTCCAACGCCTGCAACTCCTCCCGCGAGGACTGTCATTTCTGAAGTGGTTACCTCTACTATGCCTGATGCCACCGCCCACTTCGCTCCGAACTTGCCTGGTGGATTCCCGTGGGGAATGCCTCCGAATTTTGTGCCAGAGGGTTTTGCTCTTACTTTTGCTTCCATGCCGGCATCTAGCCCGGTCATGTTTGTGCCACCTCCCGTTGTGCACACCTTGCCTTGCGTAGAGGACACTATCTATCATTCTGATCCATTTGAGGGCCCGGATGTCTATGAGAAGGTGGACGAGATGAAGGACCAATTCCTTGAGTTACGCAAGGAACTGAAAATGCTGAGAGGCAAAGATCTGTTTGGGAAGAGTGTTGCTAAACTGTGCTTAATGCCCAATGTGAAAATCCCAGTAAAATTCAAAGTGCCTGACTTTGAGAAGTATAAGGGGAATTCTTGTCCACTCATCCATCTTGTGATGTACGCCCACAAGATGTCAACCCAAACAGATAATGATCAACTGCTGATTCACTATTTCCAAGATAGCCTGAGAGGTGCTGCACTCCGTTGGTATATGGGGTTAGACAGTGCAAGCATCCGCACTTTCAATGATCTAGGAGAGGCTTTCGTGAAGCAGTATAAGTACAACGTGGATATGACGCCGGATAGGGACCAGTTGAGGTCCATGTTTCAGAAAGATAAGGAGACATTCAAGGAGTATGCCCAGCGTTGGAGGGAGTTGGCTGCTCAGATCACTCCTCCTTTGGAGGAGAAAGAGATGACAAAAATCTTTCTGAAAACCCTGAGTTCATTTTACTATGAACGCATGATTTCCAGTGCCCCCAGTGATTTTACCGAAATGGTAAACATGGGGATGAGACTTGAAGAGGGGGTCCGTGAAGGACGATTGTCAAAAGATGAGGCATCGACGTGCAAGAAGTATGAGAGTAGTTTCAGTAAGAGGAAGGATAATGAAACAAATGCAATTTCCAGTGGGAGGAAGAGGAGGTCTCAAGCAAGAAGAAATCCACCACCCCGTCAACATCATCATCATCAAGTATCTTCCATTATTCCAGTATTTTCAAATCAGCAAACAACACCAATTCAACAACAACAACAACATCAATATCAAAATCAACGTCAACAACAACAACCACAACAAAGAACAAACACCTACAACAACAACAATACGAACAAAAATCATCATTAACAAAGCTTTGAGAGGAAGAAGGTCTCTTTTGACCCGATTCCTATGTCATATGCAGAGCTGTACCCGTCCTTGGTCCTCAAAAATTTGATTCAACCGAGGAACCCACCACAGATTCCAGAACCACTTCCTTGGTGGTATAAACCCGAGCTTCGATGTGCTTTTCACCAGGGTGCACCTGGGCATGATATTGAGAACTGTTATCCGCTGAAGTATGAGGTGCAGAAGCTTATGAAGAGTGGCATGGTGTCTTTTGAAGACCGCGCGCCTAATGTGAAAGCTAATCCTTTGCCCGCTCATGGGAATTCTTCAATGGACATGGTGGATGGTTGTCTTGGTGAATTCAAAGTTTTTGATGTCCGATTTATTTGAAGATCTTTGGTACAAATGCACAAAGATATCTGTTTGGTGAGTGACTATGAACATGATCACGATGGTTGTGATATTTGTAGCGTGAACCCAAGAGGGTGTGTTGTAGTGAAAAGGGACATCCAACATCTGATAGATGAAGGCATGATCCATATTGTTCAATCCCGTCATATAGATGACGACGTCAATGTCATAGTGCCAGTTTTCAAGCAACCAGGGCGGTTGGTGATTCAGTATGATAGAGTAACAATAGCGTCAATAATAGATTAGTTTCGCCGTTAGTAATACGGTTAGCGAGCCCCATCCCGTATGCATCTGATAAGGTTGTACCGTATCAATACAATGCTATAATGTTAGAGAATGGTAAAGAGGTCCCGTTGCCTACGACCAATTCAGTAGTAAGCATTGCAGATATTACGAAGGTGACCCGTAGTGGTCGAGTTTTTGGACCGGTGTCCCCGGAGAATAAAGAAGAAACAGTTATTGGTAAAAAAGTGGAGGTGCCTAGTGTAGATCCTATTGGCTGTTCAAAGGATAAGTCTGGTGAATCCAGTAATTTGAAAGTCAATGATGATGGTGAGGTGCTCCGACTGATTAAGAGGAGAGAATTTAATGTGGTTGAGCAGTTGCTCCAGACTCCCTTGAAGATTTCAGTGTTGTCTTTGCTTTTGAATTCTGAAGCGCACAGAGAAGCACTCCAGAGAGTTCTTGAACAAGCATATGTGGAGCAGGATGTTACTGTGGATCAATTTGATCACATCGTGGCTAACATCACTTCATGCAATAATTTGAGCTTTTGCGATGAAGAACTCCCTGAGGAGGGAAGAAATCACAATCTGGCTTTGCATATTTCGATGAATTGCAAAGAAGATGCTTTGTCAAATGTGCTAGTTGACACCGGTTTGCCACTCAATGTGCTTCCGAAGTCAACATTGTCAAAGTTATCTTACCAAGGAGCGCCCATGAGGTATAGTGGGGTAATTGTCAAAGCCTTTGATGGCTCGCGCAAGACGGTTATTGGAGAAGTGGACCTTCTAGTCAAGATAGGTCCGAGTGATTTTCAGATTACTTTCCAAGTAATGGATATCCACCCAGCCTACAGTTGCTTATTGGGAAGGCCATGGATTCATGGGGCAGGGGCTGTTACTTCCATTCTGCATCAGAAGCTCAAATTTGTCAAGAATGGCAAGTTGGTGATTGTGGGAGGTGAGAAAGCGTTGTTGGTTAGCCATCTGTCATCTTTCTCGTATGTGGAAGCTGAGGATGAGGTTGGGACTCCGTTCCAAGCCTTATCTATTACTGCTGAGAAGAGAGTTGGGGCACCTATGTCCTCTCTGAAAGATGCTTAGAAAATTGTTGAAGCAGGTCCTATTGATCAATGGGGGCGCGTGGTAGAGGTCGCCGAGAACAAGGGAAGAACTGGTTTAGGGTTCCAGAAGGGCTCGTCAACCGTTAGATCTTAAGAGATGCAACTCAGTTTCTGTAGCGGATGGTTCATTCATGGGGATGAACAACACTTAGCTGCTGTGCTAGAGGACAATGAAGAGGAAGACTGCACCAACTTTGTTACGCATGGAGGGACATGCAACAATTGGACTGCTGTTGATATTCCTGTTATTTTGCATCGATCTAAGTAATTGCTTTTATATTTTAAAATCCTTCTCCTATTCCTAAGGGAGAAGTGAACATTGTTGGGCAGTTTTAAATTGATCATCAATAAAATTAATTCTATTCATCCACATCTTTGATGTTTATTTTTACTTTTTGCTTATTTCTGAAAATGGTAATCACAAAAAAAAACATAAATAAACAATATAATTGTCCATCTGCATAATATTTGGTCATAAATTCACTTCTCTAAAATCAAAATATCAAATCATTATGCAGGTTGGTTCCTAACCCCATTGAATACAATGATCCTTCTCCTTCTCCAAATTTTGAATTCCCTGTGTTTGAGGCCGAGGAGGAAAGTGACGTAGAAATAAGTGATGAATTATCCGGTCTTCTTGAGCAAGATGAAAAGATTATTCAGTCGTTTGAAGAACAGATTGAGCTTGTCAACTTGGGTTCCGAGGATGATGTAAAGGAAGTCAAGATTGGGTCTCGATTGTGTTCAGATGCTAAGAAGGGGTTGATTGATCTTCTTTGAGAGTATTCAGATGTGTTTGCTTGGTCCTATCAAGACATGCCTGGGTTGGATTCTGATATTGTGGAGCATAGATTGTCGTTGAAGCCAGAATGCCCGCCAGTCAAGAAGAAGTTGAGAAGAACACATCCTGATATGGCTGTGAAGATCAAGGAGGAAGTTCAGAAGCAGATTGATGTCGGTTTCCTTGTAACTGCTGAGTATCCGCAATGGGTGGCCAATATTATGCCTGTGCCGAAGAAAGATGGAAAAGTCCGCATGTGTGTCGATTATCGAGATTTTAATAAAGCCAGTCCGAAAGATGATTTCCCTCTGCCACACATTGATATGTTGGTAGACAATACTGCTAAATTCAAAGTCTTTTCGTTTATGGATGGATTTTCCGGATATAATCAGATTAAGATGGCACCCGAGGATATGGAGAAGACCACATTCATTACACCCTGGGGAACATTCTGTTATAGAGTGATGCCTTTCGGTTTAAAGAATGCTGGTGCAACTTATCAAATAGCAATGCCTACACTTTTTCATGATATGATGCATAAAGAGATTGAAGTTTATGTCGATGACATGATTGCGAAATCGATTGATGAAGAGGAACATGTTGAGCATTTGTTGAAGTTATTCCAGCATTTGAGGAAGTATAAACTCCGCTTGAATCCCAATAAGTGTACTTTTGGTGTTCGTTTTGGTAAGTTGTTGGGCTTTATTGTCAGCGAGAAGGGTATTGAAGTTGATCCTGCCAAGGTCAAAGCAATACAAGAGATGCCTGCGCCCAAAACTGAGAATCAAGTCAGAGGTTTTCTCGGCCGCTTGATTTATATTTCCAGATTCATTTCCCACATGACTGCCACATGTGCACCTATATTCAAGTTTCTTTGGAAAGATCAGTCTTGTGATTGGACCGAAGATTGCCAGAAAGCATTTGATAGTATCAAGGAATATTTGCTTGAACCTCCTATTTTGTCTCCACCTGTTGAAGGAAGACCGTTGATCATGTATTTGACTGTGCTAGAAGATAGTATGGGTTGTGTTCTTGGTCAGCAAGATGAGACCGGGAAGAAAGAATTTGCAATTTACTACCTCAGTAAGAAGTTCACCGACTGTGAGTCTCGGTATTCAATGCTTGAGAAGACTTGTTGCGCATTGACTTGGGCTGCTAAGCGTCTGCGCCAGTATATGTTGAATCATACCACTTGGTTGATATCCAAAATGGATCCAATCAAGTATATATTTGAGAAGCCTGCTTTAACTGGGAGGATTACCCATTGGCAGATGTTGTTATCAGAGTATGATATCGAATATCGATCTCAGAAAGCGATTAAAGGTAGTATCTTGGCTGACCATTTGGCTCACCAACCAATTGAAGATTACTAGTCAGTGCAGTATGACTTTCCTGATGAAGAGATTTTGTACTTGAAAATGAAAGATTGTGATGAACCATTGCTTGAGGAAGGGCCAGAACCTGGTTCACGTTGGGGCATGGTATTTGATGGAGCTGTTAATCAATATGGAAATGGCATTGGGGCAGTGCTCATTAATCCTCAAGGCACGCATCTACCATTTACAGCTAGATTGACTTTCAAGTGTACAAACAATATGGCAGAATATGAAGCTTGCATTATGGGGCTTGAAGAGGCCATGAATCTCAGAATCAAGTATTTGGATGTCTTCGGTGATTCGGCTTTGGTTGTGAATCAAATCAAAGGAGAATGGGAGACAAATTAACCCGGTTTAATACCATATAGAGATTATGCGAGGAGGATTTCAAATTTCTTTACAAAGGTTGAGTTTCATCATATCCCTCGAGATGAAAACCGGATGGCAGATGCTCTTGCAACGTTGGCATCAATGATTGTAGTGAAGTATTGGAATGAAGTTCCCAATTTATCTGTGATGCGTCTTGATAGGCCAACTCATGTGTTTTTTGTTGAAGAAATCAAAGACGAGAAGCTGTGGTATTACGACATCAGATGTTTCCTCCAAAGTCATATTTACCCGTCTGGGGCATCTTTGAAAGATAAGAAGACTTTGAGAAGATTAGCCGGTAATTTCTACTTGAATGGCGATGTACTATACAAGAGAAACTTCGACATGGTTTTGCTCAGATGCGTGGATAGACACGAAGCAGACTTGTTGATGACCGAAGTGCATGAAGGTTCCTTTGGTACTCATTCCAATGGACATACAATGGCAAAGAAGATGTTGCGAGCAGGTTACTATTGGCTGGCAATAGAATCTGACTGTTGCAAATTTGTGAAGAAATGCCACAAGTGTCAAATATATGCTGATAAGATTCATGTTCCTCCGACACTTTTGAATGTTATCTCTTCCTCATGGCCCTTCTCCATGCGTGAAATTGATATGATTGGGATGATTAAGCCCAAAGCTTCGAATGGACATCATTTCATTTTAGTGGCAATTAACTACTTCACAAAATGGGTTGAAGCGACATCGTATCCAAATGTAACTAAGCAAGTTGTTGTAAGGTTTATCAAGAATCAGATCATATGCCTATATGGTGTGCCAAGTAAGATCATTACTGATAATGGATAGAACTTGAATAACAATATGGTGGAAGCTCTTTGTAAAGACTTCAAGATTACATATCATAATTCTTCTCCCTATAGACCCA
Source organism: Lathyrus oleraceus (assembly GCF_024323335.1). Lineage (NCBI taxonomy): Eukaryota > Viridiplantae > Streptophyta > Magnoliopsida > Fabales > Fabaceae > Lathyrus > Lathyrus oleraceus. The sequence continues at coordinate 36,502,585 of NC_066583.1, forward strand.
AGATGAATGGGGTTGTTGAAGCTAAGAATAAGAACATCAAGAAGATTATCCAGAAGATGGTTGTCACGTACAAGGATTGGCATGAGATGCTCCCATTTTCCTTACATGGGTATCGTACATCTGTCCGCACTTCAACAGGGGCAACCCCTTTCTCTCTTGTATATGGTACGGAAGTAGTGTTCCCCGTAGAGATTGAGATTCCTTCATTACGTGTACTCATGGAAGCCAAGTTGACTGAAGTTGAATGGTGTCAGACCAGGTTTGATCAGTTGAATTTAATTGAAGAGAAAAGGTTAACTGCCATGTGTCATGGTCAGTTATATCAGCAAAGGATGAAGAAAGCTTTTGACAAGAAGGTCAAACCTCGAGTGTTCAGAGAAGGAGACCTTGTGCTCAAGAAGATTTTTACGTTCAAGCCAGATTCCATAGGAAAATGGACTCCCAATTATGAAGGCCCATATGTTGTTAAGAGAGCTTTTTCAGGCGGTGCCTTGATTCTTACAACTATGGATGGTGAAGAGTTCACTCGTCCTGTGAACGCAGATGCAGTCAAGAAATACTTCGCCTAAAGAGAAAAAAAAAAGAACAGCTCGCTAAGTTGAAAACCCAAAAGGGCATCTTAGGCAAAAATGAGCGTCTCGGTGGATTGAAAACCCGAAAGGGCGATCCAGGCAAAAGTTAGAGACATAAAACAGAAAGAATTTCCCGATAAGTTGAGTACCCCACCTTGGGGCAACTTATGCAAAAATTAGGGATTATGGCAAGTAACTGCATTCTGCTGATCTTCAGTGATTTTGAAGACTTGTTTGAGCATAAGAATTGATATCAGTTCATCTCCAGCAGCGGTCAAGAGCATAGTGGATATCAAGAGTTGGTAGAAGTATTAAGGATCATTTGTATTCAATGTAACCCTTTTCCATGTAAATTACCATTTTCAACTTTGTAAAATCTATGGAGTCTTATCATTTACAGACTACCATCCTATTAAATAAAGTTGAGCCTTTATCCAAATTATTTCTACTCTTATTTTACTTCAGCCAATAGTTTTAAATTTTATTATGATCATTTTGAAATTGAATTTTTTAAATCAAAATCAATTTTAATATATAAAAGCAAGAACTTTTCCAAAGCAAGTAACAATAGTATCAACAATATTTCGATAAAAAGCAAATCCTTAAGTGCGAAGCATCTGAGGTTCCCCAAGTAGTTAACTCTTCGGGTATCCCTAGACGTTTGTGTTGATTGAGTTCCTCGGCGGAGTGTTCGATCTCCAGTGGAGCTTCTTTCTTTTTCCCAGCTGAGTTAGTTGCGGCGTGTTCTTGTCTCCAACAGAGTTTCGGCCTTCCTCAGTGGAGTTCATACTCCCTCGGCAAGTGGATCGTCATCAGGAGATGTTTTGATCTTCCCTAGTAGATCGCTTTGGTGTCCCCACCAATTGTCTATCTTTGCTCCCCAGTCAGAGTTTCCTCCTGGTGTCTGAGCAGCTTCTGATTGCTTCCCCGGTAGGGTTGTCTCCCATTTTTATGGTGTTGACCTAAAATTCCCTCCAAATTTGGATGTTCTATCCTCAGCAGATCTCCTTCGTCTTTCCCCAACCAGGGTTGAGTTTTTGGGATGTTGATCTCTCTATCCTCCTGTAGTTTGTCTCCATGATTTGTGGATTGACCGAGGATTGTACCGGTGGTTCAATTTCTTTGTGATACCTCTGTATCCTTCGTGATCATTTTGTCAGCATAATCATCATATATACATATACATAAACATTCATATAAATCCATGATTTGCATATCCTGCATCTTCATATTTGATTTGTTTGAGATTCTCATTCTCTGTTATGACAGTACTTTATCCCCCATACCAAATCTGGTGTTTGTCCTCCTTCAAATTGTAGAGTGTCAGTCCCTTAAGCAGAAAGATTTTAACGTTTCTCTGTTTCCCCACTGAGTTTTTTTCCCCGTGGATGGTTGATTGTTTCAGTTTCCTCCCCAGTAAATTTCCTGGATGGAATTACTCCCCTTGAGTTATGTCCTTAATAGGTTGAGTGTTGATTGACTTGTTTTCTTTCTAGCTCTTACCTAGATAAATATCTTGGTCCCCTAAGAGCCTATTACCCAGTAACCGATAATATTCTTCTTAGTTTGCAGTTTGTTACTTCTTGCCCAATACCCGGCAAAAGTACTCTTTTTTCTCCTCAGTTATCCCCAGTGGATCTATTCCTCGAAAAGTATATCCTTGATATGTTCATCCTAACTAGTGACAGATATCTTTTCTTTCCCCGTGAAGTATATCCTTGATATGCTCACTTTAACCAGGGACGGATATTCTCATCTTTGGTATTCTACCCAGTAAAAATGTAGTTGTAATATTTTGTTCCTCAGAGAGTTAATCCTTGATATGTTCATCTTAGCCGATGACGGGTTTTCTTCTCCTTGTTGGTTTTCTACCCAGTAACCGGTAGTTGTAAATCCTATTGTTCCCCTTGAGTGGAGTCTATCCTTGATATGTTCACTTTAACCGGTGACGGATTTTCTCTTTTTTGGTATTCTATCCAGTAACTGATAGATGTAATTCCTGTTTTATATCCTTTCAGAGTCTATCCTTGATATGTTCACTTTAACCGGTGACGAATTTTCTCTTTGATTTGGTTTTCTATCCAGTAACCGGTAGTTGTGAATCCTACTTTGTCCCCTCGCAGAGTTTAATCCTTGATATGTTCATTCTAACCGGTGACGGATTCTCTCTCTGACGGTTTTCTATCCAGTTTTCGATAGATGTAATCTCTTTTTTGTTCAGTGGGTATATCCTTGATATGTTCATCCTAACCGATGACGGGTATCCTCCTGAACATTCCCAGACAAGTATATCCTTGATATGTTCATCTTAACCGATGATGGATTTTCTTCCCTGTCGAGTTTATCCTTGATATGTTCATCCTAACCGATGACGGATATTCTCACCCTTGGTCTTCTGCCCAGTAACTGGTAGTTGTAAATCCTATTCTTTTCTGTAGTTTTCCCCAGTAAGGTTATTCTTACCCAGTAGCCAGTAATGAATTTTCTTTCCTGGCGGTTCCCAGCGAGTCATCCTTGATATGTTCATCCTAACCGATGACGGGTGGTCTCTCTGTCAGATCTTTATTATCTCCTTACCCAGTAACAGGTAGTGGATAATAGATTTCTGCTCCTCCCGTGTTGAAGTTTATTTCTCCCCAATTGAGTTGAGTGCGTATTTCCTTAGTGAAATTGCTTCCCTGCATGAGTCGAGTACTTCAGTTTTTATCCTGATTTATTCGTATCCCCTGCAGATGTTGTTATTTCCCCGGCTGAGTCTTTCTACTTTGTGTGGAATCCCTCGAGTCCCCCAGTAGTTTTAAGTCGTAACCTGGCCTACGCATAACTCCTTTTGTCCCCCCAGAGTCTCTGTCTCCCCAACGAGTTTTCCTTATGGAATGCATTATGCTCCTGCGGAATTTCGGTCTCTCTGATTTCTTTTCCTTTGTGGCAATATTTCCCCACAAAACATTACCTTTTGCATTCATGTCATATGCATCACGAGGCCTTTTAGGGACCAAAATTTGTTTCTCTACGTTGTTGTTTAAGCCCATTCTATTGAGTCGAAATGAAGATTTTAAACTTCACCTCCTCAGTTAGAATGTCCTTAAATAGGGGTAGCTGTAAGACCCCAATTTTGACCCTAAGATCCCTCATGCAATTTCATCATAAGCATTAGCATTGGGATCATGTCTTGGCATCCTCCTTACCCCTCTTTCATTGGGTTTGTTTCGGGAGAGATCACCAAGCACTTTTGTGATTATATCATATTTGTATATTATCATTTTACTAACCAAAATACCAAAAATATATCTTTGCATCTATCTAACTCTTTTGTAGGTAGGGCATGATCTCATTGATTCATTGATCACATCTAGGGTTTGAGACCCTCATGAACAAGGAGCACAACCAAGAATTGATTCTATAATGGTTATAAGCATCATATATGAGTCCCAATGATCTCTACATGTTATATTGATCAAGTTTTCTTCAAAAGTTTGAGGGTGATTTGCCTTGGAAACCCTAGTTTGACTAGGTATCTTGAGTAACTTCTCCAACAAGCTACATCACCAATTGATAAAATTTCTAAAGGGACACTTCAAAGTTCATCATCTTATGCATATATGATCTACCATGATCCAAGAAAGTCAAGAAAATTGGAAATTAGCAAGTTGGTTGATGGTGGTTGGCCAGATGGATTCATCTGATCAAAACTGGGTCTCCCTAGACCCTATCTCCTACAATTTTCACCATATGAAAATGATTCCAAGAGAAAACTTACTCTAAATGACATTATAAACAACTTTAATGTTGAGACCTAGAGCTATTTTTGCTTTGAAAATCATTTCCTATGTTGAAACATTATAGGTCATTTGGTCTAAACCCTAATTTGAAAGTCAACTTCCTAAGGCCATAACTTGCTCAATTTTTATGAGATGTAAGATTTCCAAGTTACACAATCAAATTCAATGTGTCGAATTCAACTTTGATGTTTGGAGTGGGAGCTAATTCAACTTTTTTGAGCATGTGATATAAGGCTACATTATAGGTCACTTTTGACCTATACCATTGATCAAGTGATTTTTCCAAACTTCAAAAATGCATAACTCTATCATTTCAAATCCAAATGACATGAAATTGGTGACCATTTTTAAGGTCTTTGAGAGAGATACAAATTTGATGAACAAACGTCTCTCATTTGAAGCTCCCATAAAAAGTTAAGCAAGGTGGAATATTGAGACATATGGCTTGACACTTAGAAATTTTTTGATATGTCAAATGTTTCCAAACTTCCACCTCAAATTTCTCCAAGTTCCAAGATCCAAATGAAAAAGTGTTCAACATCAAACTTGTTCCTCTTGATCTCACCTTTCCAAAGAGCTCAAATTCACTTATTTTGGATAAGAAATGCATAGGGTGTGCATGGCATAAACAGGCTGATATCATTTGGCATGGATCCAACTTCAAGTATCAATGTTCAATTGCCTTGCATTCTAAGCTAGCTCCAACACATCTGATCATTCATTTTTGGACTTCAAGCTATCATTTCATGGGCCTATGCATGCCCATGCACCATGTTATCATCATTTGCCAAATTTGGAAGGTTGAAAAGAGTGTGCAAATATCACATGGATTTGGCTATAAATACAGCTGCATTTGCTCAGAAATCACACAAACATGGCACCAGCTTTGAATCTCCATTGAAAACCTTTCACTCTCATAGGATAACCCTGAAAAATTCATTTGAATTTGAGCTTGAATCTCCACTGTTTTGGAATTCAATTCTCCAGGAGTCCATTGCTTCTAAACCTTTCCATTCCTCTCCTGCAAGCAATTGAAGTGAAGCCAAGCACAATTCAGATCAAGATCTAGCAAGTTCAGACCTCCATTAAAGGTAATTTGCAGAAATTTTAAACTCTTCGATTCTCTTAAATTGTTGCTCAATTTCATTGATTCTTGAGTTGTCTAAAGTCCTACCAATGTAGGCAAGAAGATTGAGTTGCTTTGAGGCCAAATCGAAGCAACTCAGATCATGAACCTCATTTTTCAATTCCACATATCTCTTAATATATTTGGAATTAGAGGAATTGGAGGTCATATTCGTGCTCAGTGATGTTTTTTCTTTAAGATCATGTCCCTGTTTGTTATTTTGGTGATGGTTCATCTTGTCCAGTCTGGTGGAGCTCACCGGGGAAGATGACCGGAGCTCTGGCTCCGACGATGAGGTGTCTCACCTCTGAACCACTTGATCCAAGTCCCACGTTATAATATGGAGCGTTGATGTTGATTACCTAATTTGCCACGCGGTTGACTAAGGCATTGGTGGAACGCGCGTTTTGGATCATCAGATCTGCCACCTCAATTAATGAGGGAGATCTGATGGTCCACGTATTTTTGAATTTTTAATATTTTGTTTTAAATGCATTTTCTTCAATAATTCATATTAAATTCAATATTGATCCAAAAAATATGGGACTTTCACCAAAAATTTCCAAATATTTTTCTCTTTCATATTCTGAATTAAAATTACTTTTTGGATCATTATTAATATTTTTCATGAATTAATTAATTTTTCATTTGTTTTTAATTGTTTAAAAATATTTTTAAGTGTCCAAAAATTATGAAATTTTTTATCCAAGGTCTTTTGACCTTGTTTGACCTATGATAAATTTCATGGCCATTTATTTGGTGTTTTGATGAGATTTTAGGATTTGGACAAAACATATTTGAGTTTAAAGCATTATTTTAATATTTTTAATTGAATAAATGTCATTTTAATTGTGTTGACCATTTGTATTGACTTAATTGAGTTTAATTGTTTGTTGTTGGGCCTTGGTCAAGATTGATTTGACTTTGTCAAATTAATATCATTGGATTTAGGGGATTGATGGTATGTACATTCCATCTCCCAAAATGAATGAATGATATTAATTTGGTAAAAGTCCTCCTTTGACCAATTTGTGATCTCATTCATCCCCTTCCCCTTCATCTAATTCCCCTTCTTCATTCATTCATTTCCATTTGGCCAATGACATCTCAAAATCCTAATGCTAGTTGATTGAAAGATTAACATGAGTATGGATGAGATTAGGACACACCTTTTGCATATTTTTTGTGTGTGGTATGTTTAATGAGCATAGTTCATAATACTATGTCTCCAACATGCATTAAGACCAAAGTTCTATTACCCGACCTCAAATAGTTGTGACTTCTACACAAGTCTAATTACGATTTCTTAACATAGCGCTAAATTTGTGACATAAAAGGCAATAGCATTCTAGTTAGTGAGATTGTAAGTCTCCCCTCTTCCATGGTATTGTGTGGAAACTTGGCCTTCTTTCCTTCCTTTGGAAGATGTTTTGGTTCAAGTATCCATGCTTGTGGCAAGTGGGTTGAGTGTTCTCCAAAGAATGTCTTGAAATCAAAAGCAAAACAAAACTAACTTCTAAGTTACTAACCATTAACTTTTAATTTCAAGTTCTTACTTTTAATATAATTTACTTCAAGCACTTTATCATTTGCCATTATACATATCATTTTAATTGTTTATGTTAATGAAATTTTCACTTTGTCCATTTGGACAATTATTGTGTGATATATTTTATTTGTATATACTTGGTTTGTTTGATTGGTCTTTGACCATTAATGTACATAATAAAACAAAAACCCTAAAAGACTTTTGAGTGGAATGTTGGCTTGATCTGTGGACCAATTGGACTTAGAATCTAGGCAACCTCCTTTGCTAATGGACTTGGCCAATGCCAATTTGTGAAGAACCAAGTGCTTGCAATTTAAATTCATTTGCTACACCATTCAAGATCTCTCCAGTTCATCTACAACATTGATCATTGTTAAGCTGTTGTGTTGAACCTGTGACTTGTGGAACTCATCTGTTGCAAGGGCTATGTTGAAGAGGATCATGAAGTGGATAAGCTTGGATGAGGCCATCTTTATTTGATGCCTTTGCTCTTCAAGATTGATATAATTGTGAATTTGTGTGTTGCTTGATTCTAAAAAGTCCAAGGCAATTCTGGGTTTCTTTTGACATACTTGTCTATTGGATTGCTACCTATTTAGTCAGATCTTTTCAACTTTAAACTTTTAAATTTTGTGCATAGGGTAGTCTCTTCATCTTCTCCCCATTTCTTTAATTTAAAAATCTCTCCCTACATTTTTAAAACCTTCTTTGTGTGAACTACTTTTGTTCTAAACTTAGACTACTTTTGCAAAAAGATAGAAACTTTGGCCTTATGCCATTGCATTTTCAAACTTATCTTCCTAAATCAAACTTGTAAATAAACTTAATTATACTTGACTTAAACTTTCAAAAATCCAAAAAAAGAACTAACTCATCCAAATCATTTTCAGGCCTTTGTGCCTTTCAAGCTTAATTTTTGTTAAAACCAACATACTCACTTTGAAATTTGTAGCACGAACTACGAGGTTTTGATCCCTCATTTTTTATGTTGGTACGTAGGCACAAGTCCGAAGGTCTTGTCAAACACAAAAATATAATTAATGAATTCTTTTCTCATCTCCCAATTCTATTTGTTTGTAAACATCACTTTGTACAAAATACATATGCACACAAAAAGGGCTCCCTAGGAATACCTAGGACACTTTGGGTGCTAACACCTTCCCTCTCTGTAACCAACCCCCTTACCTGTGATCTCTGACTTTTATTAGTTTTTATTTGAAAACTTCTTACTTATTGGGTTTTGTTCGTACCTTTTCCCTTTTCCCTTGGAAATAATAAAAGCGTGGTGGCGACTCTTGTTAATTGATCTTTAGCTTGTTAATAGCTTAATGATCATGAATTTCCCGCTACACCATCATGCGAACGTATCTGTCAGTCTTAATATCCACCCATTCACGTACTTCTTCATTTTGGTTGAATGTGGACTCAAGCCATTGAATCCTTCTAATCCTTTCACCATTAGTAATTTCACCTTCTAACCAACAGTCCAACATCTGATTAAGACTTTCGAACGAATCTATATTCCAAAGTCGAATCTTTATCGGAGACGCGACAATGGAAAATATTAAATCAACATTTCTTTTGTGAATGTGAAAAGACATGGTTAGAACTCAAAAACTTGAAGGAGGTTGAAGTTGATTGAAAGAAAATGTGGTTGTAGGGTAAAAGTTATGTGAAAAATATGGGTGAAGGGCTAGTTATTTATTGAAGAAGTATCAAAACTGCATGCGCCACACATGTGATGACATGCATGCGCTAGAAGCATGGGTGCAAGCACATGCATGCGCCAGCAGCCTTGGCGCCTCCATGCATTGCTTTTAAAGCATGCACCAATGGTGTTGGCGCCTCCTCTTCCTTTTAAATGGATGCGCCAGTTTATCTGGCGCGTCTGTTTGGAAAGGTAGTTATTCTGGTATTTTTTTTGAAAAATTGGTTATTTTAGAAATTAAATTGAAAATTATGGTTGTTTTAAAAAAAACTCGGAATGTCCAACAAAAGTAATGAATTCCATTATTTAAATGTATTTCGACACCAAGTTCCTTATATTTGTTTTTCTTTAAGTTATTTTACCATTGAGTTAAAAGGTGTTTTTTTTCCAAAATAAAAAATGATACTTATGAAAATGCGAAGTTGGAGGGGCGACGAGTGATTTTTAGTTAATACCGTAGATAGGGATGGACTTACAAAGTTAACATTCTAAAACTAAAGTTAGTGAGACATGAAAAAAATGATGATAAGAGTTAAGGTAAGAACATACGTGTAATCAGCGTGTGTTTGTCTTTATATATGGGGGACAACTAGAACTGTCTAGTATTCCTCGACATGAAATATGAGGGATCGTTTGATTAAATATGATGATGGACAATCTTCAAACGATAAATAGTGAGTGTTTGCTTTTTAATCAACGACCCACGTGATCTTTAGTAACCTAGTGAATTCGTCTTGGATGGGGCTCTCATATGATTTGGCCTCTTCGTCTTTTGGACATAAAGCCGACCCGAAATACTTTCCCCTAAGGTATTGTCATTTGGGCGATATGAAGACTGTAGTTTAGCGGACCTTCATCCATCGTGGAAATGACTAGTGAGTGGAAATAATATGACCATGGGAACATGCATATAAAATGCTAGCCTTTTCATTGAAATGTTTCGAAATATTGCATTTACAAGATTAGGTCCATAGGATAGGATAAGGCGCTGCCATTTAGGATGCTCTAGTGCACTCGAGTGCCTTTGTAATTTCAAGTCAAATTCATCTATTGATCTTGTTTGCCTACCTTCCTTTTTGAAATTCTGGTATCAGATATGAGATGTCGAAGGTAATGTCACGACACTAATATTTGAACAATATAAACAGGATAAAAGACAAAGAAACAATAGTACAAGTGACACAAGCAATTGTTAACCCAATTCGGTGCAAACTCACCTACGTCTGGGGGCTACCAAGCCAGGACGGAAATCCACTAAACAAAATTAGTTCAAAGACTCTCAGTAAACAACTTCAAGTTACAGTCTTTTCACCTAATCTCTACCCGTGTGACTTCTATCTAAGAACTCTTAGATAAGATACCCTAATCACTCCCCCTCAATCACAACAGTGATATAAAAACAAATATTATAAAGAAAGAAGACACTCTTCAAGAACACATACTTGATCTTGCTTAAAAGCTTCAACCAAGTAAACACACACTCATGCTTCAAAGCTTAGAGTGGACAAATTACAACACAAAAGTCAGTCCAATTCAATCATCAATAGGATGAATGAATGGCTCACAATACACAAGCTCACACAAGACTAAAACCCTTATTCTCTCTCACTATTTCGTTCGTTTTCTTGTGTATTAAATCCAGGTTTTGTATGGCCTTTAAATAGAAGCATTTGAATGGGCTTAGACATCATAAACCCTAAATATATTTTCCTTTCGTATCTCCTTATTCACGACATCTAATCATATCTTATTGGAAAATAAATCAATCTGGTTTTAATTACTGCTTGAATGGCGCGTTCGATCTCCACATCAGTCACACACAGATTTGCATGAAAAGCGCAATCATAAGATACATAACATTCAGACTGAATGTTCTGTATACACATGTCTTAACATTGGGTCTGACATCTCAGCTAAATCCTGCACAACCATATTTAAACATCCTGCAGGAAACTGATATCACATGTCAAGACAACACTCGTGACAACTTGTGATAACTCTAGGTTTTACCAAAATTGATGCCAACACATAGAACCAACAAACTCCCCCTTTGGAAAATTTTGGCTAAAACATACATCAGATCATACGTTTCACAAGAAAATAATCACAGTATCAGTTCAGTAGCAAAAGTAAACAATCACCCATTAATAACAAAAATAGCAACTAGTAAACACATAGTAAACACACACACGCTTGTGCTCATAACACACCACCTCCCCCTTCAGCTAGCTCCAATCTGCTTTACACAGACATAACACTTCCCCATCTAACATTATCTCCAACATCACTTGTAACATACAGAACTTCCCTATCTCCAACATCACCTGTAACATACAGACCACTTCCCCATTTAACAATATCTCCAACATCATCTGTAACATCATCTAGTATAGCATAGCTACTTTAGCAGCTATTTCTCCCCCTTTTTAGCCAAAAGAGACCAAAGAGACCAAATAAATGTCTATTCAGTCAAAACAAACAGAATGTCAAGGGTTAAGTGTTACAGAGCCAAGTACATACACAACTTTAACCAAGCTAGGATAAAATCCAACAAATCCAGAAAAAAAACACATCAAAGCAGCAGAACATAACTGCCAAAAATAACCAGAACATCCAACAGAGCTGAAAAAAACAACATCTCATGAATGGGGGCCAACTTCAAAAAGGGCTAATCAGAGGAGCTTGAGCTTGCATCTTCATCAGCATCAGAAACAGAATTGCCACTTGTCTCATCTTTAGTTGCAGACCTCTCACTAGAGATTTGGGCTTCAGCTTCCTTGGCCTGTCCAATATTCTCACTTTCAGCTTGCTACAAGCTTGCAATCAGAGCCTCCAACGCTTTTTTCCTGGCTGTTGCTACCCTTATCCCTGTATCCAACTCTTTACAAGTTTCCTTCAACTCAGCAATAAGACCCTCTTTTAAGGCTGGCTTTTTCACAGTAGATGTCATGACAATATATTTGACATGACTGCCTTCAAACAATTTGTAGTGTACTGACAGAGGAGGTTTTCTTCTACTTGGAAGGTCATTGGTACTCAGAATCCCAGGGTGTTGACTCAGGATAATCCCACAAATCATTGAGGGAAAAGCTATAGGCAGCTTTACTGCATTAGTAGAGGCATGCTTGACAATTTGTTCAAACATAAATCTACCATAATCAAATTTCAGCTTGGTTCCAACAGCAAAGATAAATTTTCCAAGGGCATTTGAAGTTGTGGATATGTGGTTGGTAGGCACCCAATTTGCAGATCCTATTTTATGCAATATGGCATACTTAACAGTCAGCTTCCCAGCAGGAAGATGCTTTTTACTAGGCCACTCCTTCACATGTCTTGTTGTAATTTCTCTACAGACCTCATTTTCTGTGGCTTCCAATTCACATGCACCTTCTATACCTCTTCCTAGAAAAATTTTAATCACAGTGGGAGAAAATGTGATACACTTCCCTCTCACAAAAACTTTACAAAATTCCTTTCTATTTTTATCAACAATATCTTCAGGAATGTTGACAATGAATTCCTTAACCAATCCTTCATAGCACTGAGATAACCCAGCCACAGTCTTCATTAACCCAACATTTTTAATTAGGTCCATGACCTCTTTGACCTCAACCGCATCCTTGCCTAACTCTCTCTCTACAGCCACCCTTCTTTGGATCACAAACTTCCATTTTGCAGCTCCATCTTCAAGATGGAAAGAGATATTATCCAAATGTACAGCAACAACTTTCACAGGGGACTTCCTCACAGTTGTCCTCTTCACAGGGGAGATGTCAGGGACATCTTCTTCAACATCTTCGTCAGACTCAGAAACTTCTCTCACCTTCCTCTTCTTCACATCAACGTTTCTCCAGGATTTTGAGGGACCTACACCAGTAGTCTTCTTAGCTGTTTTGGCTGACATAATTTCATCCACAGATCTACCTTTTCCAGTCTTCATTCGCTTGGCCACACTAGGCTTTAAGTGGTGAAGTAATCTATCATCTTGATCTTCAGACCTATCATCCTCTAGGTCAATCACATTGTTTGCAGAATCATACTTCTCAGACTGTGAAGCATTTGAAGTAGTAGATGCCACAATTTTTTTACCAGACACAGTTTGCCCTAAAGAGCACAAACCTTTAACAGCCATGTCCTTCTCAGATCTAGAGGAGTCATCATCCTTCTCACTATGAGGTTCAACCTCAGGAGAGGGGTACATTCTAGACAGAGGAGTAGAGACTCCCTTCACAGAATGTCCTTCATTCAGGATTTTAGTGACTAGGTTTCTAATGACACGATCAGTGTGGTGCATATCGTCCTTAGAACTAGTGGCATGAGTAGAGGTAGAAGGGATACTAGAGTTGTTACCTTGCGTGGGGCATGCAGAAGCAGATGCATCCATGGGATGGTTTGAGTCAGGGGCTTCGCCTGGAATAACAGACAGAGGAATCACATCCAAAATTTCCTCATCAAGAAAGTCCATTGAAGGCGTTCTATCCTTGTGAGTAGGCTTAGTATTTTTTGAACCAAATGGAGTTTGATGTTGTGACATCTTGTTGTTTTTGAGAAAAGAATTCAGTTGCCCTAGCAGAGGAGTTTGAGGAAGAAGCAAGGAGTTGGAAATGTTTGAGTAGGTAATGAGGCTGCGTGTGAAAAGGTAATAGATGGTATTTCCAATACTAGGTGATGATTTACCATAAATGGGGCGCTTTATTTTAAGTAAGCAGACAATAATTTGATTACCTTTTCCACTCCATATTAATTGCTACAAATTCTCATAAATACAAATCCCTAATTTCCCTCTTAGAAATTCAAATTTATTTGCATCTAAGGCCTTTGTAAAAATATCAGCTAGTTGCATCTCAGTAGCAACATGCTCTAGGGCTACAATTTTATCTTCCACTAGTTCTCTAATAAAATGGTGACAGATATCAATATGTTTTGTCCTGCTGTGCTGAATAGGATTCCTAGAAATATTTATGGCACTCAGGTTGTCACAGTACAATGTCATGACATCTTGTGTGACATTGTATTCAGTCATCATCTGTTTCATCCATACCAGTTGAGAACAACTACTTCCAGCTGCTATGTATTCAACTTCAACAGTGGACATGGACACACAATTTTGTTTCTTACTAAACCATGATATTAAGTTGTTCCCTAAGAAGAAGCATCCTCCTGATGTGCTTTTCCTATCATCAGCACTTCCAGCCCAATCAGTATCACAGTATCCAGTCAGCACAAATCCAAATCCATGAGTGTATAGCATCCCATAGTCACTAGTGCCATTGACATATTTCAGGATCCTTTTCACTTGGTTTATGTGACTCACCTTTGGTTCAGCTTGATATCTAGCACATGCACCTACAACAAAAGCAATGTCAGGTCTGCTTACTGTGAGATATAGCAGACTCCCTATCATGCTTCTATAGAGACTTTGATCCACACTGACACCATTTTCATCTTTAGACACTTTCAGATGAGTAGGAGCAGGTGTCCTTTTGTGGCTTGCATTCTCCATGCCAAACTTCTTAACAATATTTTTGGCATATTTCCTTTGAGATAGAAAGATAGAATCTTCCATCTGCTTGACTTGTAGCCCAAGAAAATAGGTTAGCTCTCCGACAAGGCTCATTTCAAATTCAGACTGCATTTGTTTAACAAAATTTTCGACCATCTTGTTTGACATCCCACCAAACACAATATCATCCACACATATCTGAGCCGCCATGAATTTTCCTCCTTCATTTTTGACAAATAAGGTCTTATCAATGCCTCCCTTCCTGTATCCATTGTCAATGGGGAACACTATGAGTCTATCATACCAAGCCCTAGGAGCTTGTTTCAACCCATAGAGGGCTTTCCTCAACTTATACACATGTTTTGGAAGATTTGGGTCTGTAAACCCTTTTGGGTGTTCAACATACACTTCCTCATTTAAGTAGCCATTCAAGATGGCACTTTTCACATCCATTTGGAACAGTTTAAATTTGAGAATACATGCCACTCTGAGCAATAATCTAATGGACTCTGTCGCAACGCGAAAAACAACCGGCGGAAAAAACACACAGAGCCGCCACCGTGCGTTATTTATCCCAAAGGAGGGAAAGGAAACGCTCGAAGTAAACCTGAAAAAGGAAAGGAATGGTCTTACGACCAGAGATTGCAAGGTACGGGAGTCGGTTATGCAAGGGGAAGGTATTAGCACCCCTCACATCCTCCGTACTCGACGGGATCCACGCTCAAAAGAATAGAATAAGGTTGCTAAATAACTGCTCAAAGAATGCACACACACTGGAATAATAAAATAGGTGAAAGAAGATGGAGGAAGGGGACTCGGCAGGATGTCGCATCCTGGGCCTACGTAGTTTGTCAGAAACAAACATCAGAGTCGACGTAGTTCGGGGAAATGGGGAACGGGCTCGCTAGGACATCACATCTTATGCCTACGTATCTCATCTGGAATGAGAATCAAAGTTGTCGTAGTTCGGCTAACGCACGCCGAAACGAAACACAACACAGAGACGTTGAGACGTCAAAAGAAACTCAACAAGGAAACGGAATGCCAATAGCTGGGCTTATATCCGACTCCACAAAAAAGCAAACAGGAAACAGAAGGCCAATAGATGGGCTTACGTCCGACTCCAAACAAAAGCAAACAATCGCTAACCAGCGAACACCAAAGGTTCTCCAACTGACAAACTAAAAGGGAGTCTGGAACTCGAGCCTAGTAGTTGTCAAGCAAACACCAAGAAGACGCTGAGACGTCAAAAGAACAAAGGTTGAACACACAGACTAAAAGGGAGTCGGGAACTCGGACCTAATAGCTATCAAGCAAAACACACGCAAAAAAAGAAGAAGGGTTGCCCGAAGAGATCTCGCACGATCTCCTGCCTACGTACCTCATCTGGTATGAGGATCAGGGCAACGTAGTTCCCCTTAACAGGGGAGAAATTCTCCTAACCAGAGACCAAGGGAATAACGAACTAAAAGGGAGACTGACTCGAGCCTAATAGTCGTCATGCAAATTATAACCCTAGGTTGAGGTCTCTAACAAGAGTTTGACTCATACAGGAAGTGAGTCTACTCAAGTCTATCTCTACATACGTTCAACTTCCTTGGAAGTTGACCATACGACTCCTACAGAAAAGGAGATGAGAAGTGGAAAGCAGATAAACATATCAAAAGCAAACATCACACTCTATATACAAACAAGAGGCTTCACACAAGGGTGGGCTTTAGTCAAGGGGTCATGTCAACCTCGACAAACAAGCTTGAATGCAATGGTAATCTGGAGCTCTTAACCTCTAACATTGAGAGTTAGGGTGAGCAGATGAAAGGTAATGAGGGTTAGACCTCATAGCTCTTGACCCTGGCCTGGGTGAGCTCAAGACAAAGAAGGTGTGGGGATCCAGAATGAGGGACCCTATTCCACCTGACTGACTCAATACAAGATTTTGGGTGTTTATTCAAAAGCATCAGCACGTAGTGCGAGCATAATGAAAGACTCAACTGAATAGCAGGGGATTGATTGCAAATCCCTTCTATCTGCCAATCGCCTCTTCACTTAGAAGGTCTTAACATGTAACAATGCCTCATTTAGAGGTCTTTAGCACAAATATAAACAATCACAAACATTGCCTCTTAAGGAGGACTTCAGCCAAATGTCTGCCAAAAGAAAACGACAGGGCTTCCAGACTACATGGAGTTAGAGGGGTTACCTAAGTGGTATGCCAACCACAAGCCAAAGCAAAGCTCAAGCAAGAGCTAAAAGCGACTAAAGTATCTGTACAAAAGGCTAGTCAATTAGTAACTCAGACAAACAAACAGAAAACAGACAAAACCAACAGTGGTTTCCAATATGTACATAAAGCAGGTCCTAAAAGGCAATCATTCAAATGAGTTCACCACCAAAGGACCTACAACACAATCAAAGTTAGTTAATCAAAGTAACTTGCATCTCAAGTAATGAGATCACATCAACCATTATAGCTAATTGCTTGAACCTGAAATACAAAGCTCAAAAGGTGAGTACAAACCACTAGTGCAAAGACTAGGGTCAAAGGCAAAGCAAAAAGTCAAAACAGAAGTTGATGTTCAATATGAAGCACATTTAATCAAGTAAGAACATGTCCTAAAAACTATCAAATCCAAATCAATAAGCAAAGCCCTCTAATGAACAAGATATGGCAAAGGCAATCACAATGCACACAATTGGATATCAAACATAAAAAAATACACATTAAAACAGAAATGAGTCCAATGATCATGAAATGTTTTATGTGCACACAACATGTTAAACACAAGCATCATGCAAAAAATTGGAATCAGAAAAGCTCAATTGACATGTATATGAAAATGAACAAGAGCAACA
This sequence comes from Lathyrus oleraceus, assembly GCF_024323335.1. Lineage (NCBI taxonomy): Eukaryota > Viridiplantae > Streptophyta > Magnoliopsida > Fabales > Fabaceae > Lathyrus > Lathyrus oleraceus. The sequence continues at coordinate 36,519,678 of NC_066583.1, forward strand.
TCAAAATGTGTGACACACATTGTCACACCATACATCCATGTGTCCCAAACAGAGATGGAAAATGCTAAAAATGCCAAACCAAGCCTCAAAAATCATGTAACACGTTAGGAATCAACATATCAAATTTCATGGCAATTGGACAATGTATGAGCATTTCACATCAATTTGAATCCAACATGTCATATTTGCATCAAGTTCAAACAACCAATCTCAATCAAAATTCCAGAACCAATCAAATCACACAAATGACATCTAAAAATAATAGACATCAATACAAACAAGTGAAAAAAAATTGGGAGCAATTTGGATTAACATGCTATTTTTTATGATTTTTTGAAGTAATGAACCAAAAAAATGAAATAATGTTGAAAGTAATTGGAAATAATATTGAAACATGGAAAATCATCAAGGTGCCTTCAGCAAGGATCGAACCAAGTACACATGAAAATAGAGGCTCTTGGAAAAATAAATTCACAATTGCCTTGGCCTAGAATCGAACCATGTACAAGCGCGCTCAGAAAACAAATGAAATAATCCAAAATGACATAAGCAAGAATCGAACCCTGGTGCAAGGTAGGTTAACACAATGTGAAACGCAACGTTTCAATAACACAGTCACCAGCCAAACCACCACGCAGGCACGGTCAAAACACCATGGACCAATCATGAGGACACGTGAGTGCCACATCGCTAACAGTTGGACAAAAGCCCTAGGACACGCAGACGCGCCGGAGCTAAGCTCCGGTCATCTTCCCCGGCTAGCTCCGACGAAGATGCAACCAATATTTTTCCAGAATTCAATAAAATTGGTACCATTGGAAAGCTCTTGTTGCGTAGAGCACGGATCTATAATTATCTAAGCCTAGAACCTCATGAATTTGGCAAATCGAATGAAAACATTCATGAACACACAAACTTCAAATCAACATAACTCAATCAATTCTTCACCAAATCAAATTCTATTTATATCAGGATGATCAGTGACAAAAACTCTACACAATTATGGCAATAAAATGAAGAATCATGAAGTTCGAAATCCAACCTTCTTGAAGAGCAGAATGATGAAACAGTGAATTCAAGCTCCAGCAATGTCCAGATCTTCTCCTCTACTCTTGTTATGAAGCTTTGTGCACGAAACCTCACTTGAAATGGCTTGGATCTTGATTAATTTGCAACTTCCATGTTCATCTTCATGAGCTTGATGTGCACGAATCTTGGCCAAAATCTTCAATCCAACGCTCAATTCTTCATCAATCACACTCAATAAACACAATTATGCAGTAAAATCAATGAGTTGTGTGCAAAAGTTTGAAGTTTCAATTGAGAGAAAATTTGGAGGGAAAGAAAATCTAGATCTAGAAATTGTAAAAAACTGAGCAATTTTGTTACAATTAGGCTTTTATATGATAGGTTAATTACTTTGCTAATGATAATTAGGCTTGGCTAATGAAAATTTAATGAGACATGAGGTGTTATGCACAATTGGTAAATTCACCTTATGCATGGCAAAATGGACGTGAACAGTGCACATGCATGGTTCAATTACACTTAAAATCAACTTATGAACATGATGGAATGATCAAAAAGCATGTAACATCAACCAATTTTAAATTATGGATTTTCCCTCCAAAAAGCACATGTATGCACCAATGGTCATGTGATGTTATTTCATTCAATGCAATGATGGATTTGGAAAATATTGGTCATGACATGCATTTTGCAAAAAGAGTGACTTCATTTGGAGTTTTGGATCAAAAGTTATGGCATTTTGAAGTTCCATGCACCCTTGATGATCATTTGATCACTACTTCTCAACCGTTCATCAGATGCTCATGATCTTGGACTTTTTGGAAATGGGAGAGAAATATCTTCAACTTTCATGTTCAACAAACTTTCATTTGAAGCTTCTTTGATGTTGGAAAGTCAAGTTGAAGGTGGTCTAAAAACTTGCCATTTTTGGAAACTTGAAATTACAGGTCACTTTCCATTTTGGGAAACTTTTGATTTGGCTTCAAAATCTTCATGATATATATTTTTAATGATGAATGAACTTCTTTTGAACATGAATGAGGTGTCTCAACTCATCTCCCCACCTCATAGCCTTTAGCTCTGGCATAGTTGACTGTATAGGTCCTCAGATGACCTTGACATGCCCTGATAAGCTTGAACCTCCACCACTTGATAAAATGGCTCAGAAATGAAACCCTAGCTCAAATAAGCTTCTCCACATAACCATTTGATCTTCATCATCAACAAATACCTCATTTCCTTGAGAAACCTTGGCTGGAAGGAAGTTAGTGATTAGGGTTGACCAGAGGTCAAAACCCTAATCCAGAGGAACCTGAGAGTGAACAATGAAGCCCTTGAGAATGACATAACCATGATGGTGGTAATATACCCTTGCCAATAAGATAATGCCCAAGACCTCTGAAGGATCAGGAAACCCTGACTGAAGCACAAACCCTCAGATGGTTGATCTCCAATTCAATAAGACCCTCAGGCTTGAACCATGTAACATCTCCATCTCTGAGAAGACTTTGGAGGATGACCTTTCTTCCACATGATATGCAATATGAAAATGCCTAATGTCCTAAAACATGAAATGCAATGCTAAACTAGTCCCAAGAAGAGGAGGGCAAATTTTGAGGTGTTATAGTTGCCCCTATTCAATCCACTATGAACCTGTCGATATGAACAACCTCGGCTTTCAGATGATCAGGGTGAAGAGTGATTGAATACCAAGAACAGACGAACAATTTGCGCTCCGCTGGGGATTATTATTATTTTTTCTTTTTCTTGAACCCCAAAATTTTTTGATTTTTCTTTTTCGCGCGGATGATCCCTGATCGCCGCATTTGGACCCCGATAACTTCATGTCAATCTTGCTGCCAAACAATGAACCTCGTTCTCCATTTTCCCATGCTAATTCCGTTGGCAATGCCGGAAATAACACCAACCACCACTCTGATGGCGACATATCAGAGGATATTCGACCAGACATTTACCAATGACTGGGAAGGAACTCGATGTTTACTGACATCGAACAATGATGTTTACTGACACCAAAGAAAAGATACTCGACCAAACATTTACCAATGACTGGGAGGGAATTCGACATTTACTGACATCGAATAATGATGTTTACTGACACCAAAGAAAAGATACTCGACCAGACATTTACCAATGACTGGGAAGGAACTCGACGTTTACTGACATCGAACAATGATGCTTACTAACACCAAAGAAAAGATACTCGACCAGACATTTACCAATGACTGGGAAGGAACTCGACGTTTACTAACATCGAACAATGATGTTTACTGACACCAAAGAATAGATACTCGACCAGACATTTACCAATGACTGGGAAGGAACTCGACGTTTACTGACATCGAACAATGATGTTTACTGACACCAAAGAAAACAGACATTACGGGGATCGACACGACACTTACCGGTATCGCAGGGATGACATCTACATATGTCAAAACAAGGCAGACGCTTGCCGGAAACTAACTGGGGAATACTGTTGATCCAAAACTACGATGCTAAACTCCTCAGAGTAACATCTTCACCATCCGGTGAAACCAATCCTCAAACGGTAACCACGGCTTGAGTCGCGCTGATCGCGTCATGATGCTAAACTCCTCAGAGTAACATCTTCACCATCCGACGAAACCAATTCTCAAGCGGTAACCACGGCTCGAGACTAACTGATCCAACGTCATGATGCTAAACTCCTCGGAGTAACATCTTCACCATCCGGCGAAACCAATCTCAAACGGTAACCACGGCTTGAGTCTAACTGTTGCTTGCAATGCTGATGCTGATCTTCCAATCAACCAAACCAATCCTCAAACGGTAACCACGGCTTGAGACTAGCTTATGCTGGCAATGCTTATGCATGAGTTTTTTTAGCGTAATGCTCCATAACCATGGAAATGATACACAATTAGGTATGTAATATGCTATGCTTTCTTAAATGATGAATGCATAAACAAATATCCCCCTCCAGGGGCTCTACTGGGGAGTTCGAGGCACTCTGCTGAGGAACTCACTATCGCTCCAATCTCCACCCTGTTGGGTAATAACACCGCTGCTGGGGAAAGGATAACCCTTCACTGGGGATAACCTCCACTGAACTCGATCCGCTTGGGGACTTCGCTGGGAAAAAGCTACCAACGCACACCTCCGTTGAGGAAACAACCATCTTCCAACTTGCTAGGGATATAACACTCCACCCTGCTAGGGGTAACAACAACCTTCAGGTCTGGATGCCGAGGACACCGGTCTCGAACCCGCTGGGGAGATAACAATCCCGACCCTTCCAGGGAAAATACAGAATACTTCGACCCGGAACACCTCTCGACGCGTCGAACGACGGTATCCACCATCTAACCAAAGTGTCAACTTTCTACTTTCATACTTTGAAGAGTCTTCTTGATTCATCACCCTGTATTCTCGACTTCTCTCTACTCCGAGATCGATCTCCACAGATTCGGGCCAACTCTCCAGTCCTCAGACTTTGAAGAGTCTTCTTGATTAACCCTCAAGGATCGTCGCCATTCTTTCGCCATCTTTACACCATTCTTCTATTTCTCTTCCCTGATTGGACTCCACGGGGATCTTTCGTCAAAAAGTTTCACATCACAACCTGCAAGTGAGTGAAAATATCTAACAACACCTGCAAAAGAGATCGTTAGATAAAAACGCGCCCCAGGCGTGCCAAAATTTCAACACCCAGGTCACTCTACCTTCCAAATAAGATTTCAAGTTCTCAATCCTATAAACATGCATTGGAAGGGATCTCCATATCTCAAAATGCAAAGATTCTTATCAAAATAAACGGATGTTTTTGCAATCAAAGCGGTAATGAAAACAAAAACAAAATTATTTGACTGAATATGCATTTTATTGATTGAAAAAGGTGGCTCAAAACCGAGCAGCACAGGAAGTAATCCCTGAAAAGAGGTAATTGCGCACAAAAGGAAAATCTATCCTAATGGCAATGTGAACCTGTGATCTCATCGAGTTCCAACTCGGTTACACCCCATATATCCTCAAGACTCTCCACACTTTCTGCCTTCTGAACAAGACGCTTCCGACCGATCTCTGCCGGGGATTACCCACGTGTCTTAACCAAAGTACAAACGATCATGCCAGACACAGTTGTTCGTTTCAATCCCTCTTTTTCCTGGACCGCCCTTTCGGGTTTTCAGTCCACCGGGATACCCTTTTTGCCCAAGCCGCCTTTTCAGGTTTTTGACTTGTCGGGTGTACAATTTTTTTTCTTTTTATCCCTAATTTTTGCCCGAACCTTTTTTCATTTTTTTTGGTTCGCCGGGATGCCCTTTTTTGCCTGGACTATTTTATTCTTTTTGTCCAGCGGGTCTCTTATACGAAGTATTTGTTAACTGCGTCCGCATTCACAGGGGATGGAAAATCCTCGCCATCCATGGTCGTCAACAACAAGGCTCCGCCAGAGAAAACCTTCTTGATCACGAATGGACCCTCATAATTAGGTGTCCACTTGCCCCGACGATCGTTATGAGGAGGAAGGATCCTTTCCAACACCATATCTCCTACATGATACTCACGAGGTCGTACCTTTCAGTCAAAAGCGCGCTTCATTCGCTACTGGTACAACTACCCATGACACATGGCTGCCAGCCTCTTCTCCTCAATCAGGCTCAACTCTTCATACCGAGTCCTTACCCACTCCGTCTCTTCCAATTTCACATCCATCAGAACTCTCAATGACGGGATCTGAACCTCAACCGGTAGCACGGCTTCCATCCATACACAGCGAGAAAGGCTTTGCCCCAGTAGACGCACCGAGGTTCGATACCCAGGATATAAGCTTCGCACTCAACCACATTGTTGGTGCATTCAAATGTTAGCCAGGCAGCACAAGGAATGTGAGATCCTTTCGGCGTAACCAAAACAACTCCAACTCCACTACCATCCATGTGAATGGCCCCATCAAACATCAGAATCCGTTCGGATTCAGGGTCAGGCCCCTCCTCCGGGATTGGTTCCTCACAATCTTTCGATTTGAGAACCATGATGTCCTCATCAGGGAACTCAAACTTCATCGGTTGATAATCCTCAATGGGTTGTTGGGCGAGGTAATCAGACAATACACTCCCCTTGATTGCTTTCTGAGAGGTATACTGAACATCGTATTCAGTCAAAATCATTTGCCATCTCGCAACCCATCCGGTCAATGCTGGCTTCTCAATGTTGGCTTCTCAAATACATACTTGATCGGATCCATCTTGGAAATCCATAAAGTGGTATGAACCAGCATATACTGTCTTAGTCGGCGAGCAGCCTATGCCAAAGCACAACAAGTTTTCTCGAGCAGTGAATATTTTGTTTCACAGTCGGTAAACGTTTTACTAAGGTAAATTGCATGCTCTTTTCGACCAGACTCGTCATGCTGCCCCAGTACGCACCCCATAGACCCCTCGAGGGCTGTCAAGTACAGAATTAATGGTCGTCCCTCCACGGGAGGCAATAGAATCGGAGGCTCCTGCAAATATTCTTTTATTTTTTCAAATGCCGCTTGGCAATCATTATTTCACCTGACCGTTTGATCTTTCTTAACAGCTTGAATACGGGTTCAGACGTGGCTGTTAGATGAGATATGAACCATGAAATGTAGTTCGATCTACCTAAGAAACCACGAACCTCTTTTTCTGTTCTCGGTTCAGGCATTTTTTGTATTGCTTTTTACTTTAGCAGGATCAACCTCGATTCCTCTTTCGCTTACAATAAGCCTCAGCAACTTACCGGACCACACTCCGAAAGTGCACTTATTTGAATTCAACCTCAGTTTGAATTATCTCAGCCGGTCAAACAATTTGGCCAGGTCTACCAAATGCCCCTCTTCTGTTTGAGACTTTGTTATCATGTCATCAATATAGCATTCGATTTCATGATGAATCATATCATGAAACAAAGTCACCATAGCTCTCTGATGCGTGGCACCGGCGTGCTTGAGACCGAATGGCATCACCTCTGCTCTTGACACTCGCCTCCAAGGCGGCCCCAACCTTTACTTCCTTTCTGACCTCCTCGGTACACAGGTTAACAAGCTCAACTCGCTCCTCATGCGGCTTAATCACCTTCTCCTCTGGATTCAACAACCTGGCTAATTCTTCCGGCAGTTCACAATCTTCTTCGCCTTCTTCTTCGGCATGATAGATCGGATTGTCGAAGTCATATGAGGGTGTAACAGAATTGTTATCAATGAGATCCAAATAATATAAAAGTCGGAACGAGGCCAATCAAAAGGAAGGAAAAATGAAAATAAACATTGCCATTTTTATTTTTGTTTTTAAACTGCAAAAATAAATGAAAAACAGGGAACACCGCTTTTAATGTGAAAAACATCCATTTATTACTGATGCAAAATGTTGCACAATGAAACACATGAGGTGGCCCTTACAATGAACCATTACGTTTCGGGCAAAACGTATGGCTTTCATGCAAACAGTATTGAAAAACAAGAAATATTACTCTTCACGTAGAGTGACAGTGATGATCTTTTCGGCCTTCCAGTTTTGGACTTCCATCCCTGGTACGCACGGTTTTATCCACGAATCGAGCTCGCAGTCACTGTCGATCTCTTCACCCACCGCACAGACGTGATCTGGATCTAACATTCCAGCACTGGTGAACGTGAACGGTTGACGACGTCCTCTATTCTGTCCAGACGAGCCTTGGCCCGGCTGATAGCCAACCCTGAACCTATCTGCTTTCACCGCAATGTCTATCATTCTTCCCCAACCTGGGGCTTCTCCACTCTTCACCACCTCAGCAGCCTGCTTGTACGAAGAAATGGACAGCTTTTTCTCTTCCTTAGCAAAAATGGCATTCTCCACCTTGACGGTTTCGAATGCCTGACTCGGTGTTTCAAATATCCCACCGTCCATTTCCACGTACTTGAACGATGATAGTTGGCTGATAAAAATATCCTCCTCCCCCCAATCAACTTTCTCAAATCGGAGACGTCCTTCATCCATCATTCTCTGAATCGTCTCCCTCAGCATTACGCACCCATTCGCAGTGATAGTGCAAGCAACACAACGATTATCACAACCAGGGAAAACTCCACTCTTCATCAGATGTCTGTTGACCACAGACATTGGAGTCCTAAACTGATTCACATCCGTCACCTCTATTTTTCTCTTATCCTCTGGCATCACATTCACTCCCATATGACCATGCGTCGGCATGGGGTTAGCATTAACAGTCGGCGTCGGTGCAAAATAGATGGCTTTAGAATCCACCAAATCTTGAACGACATGCTTAAAAGCTTTACAACCCTCAATGCGATGTCCAGGTGCACCAGAATGGAACTCGCATCTGACATTCTCATCATAGTTTGCAAGCCTCTGATCCGGTCTCACTGGAGCCAATGTCCTTGGCTGAACCAACCCAAGATCCTTCAACCTCTTAAACAGAAAGGCATAAGTCATGGGTGGCCTATCGAACTGACGATCTGTCGTCCTTCTTCTCACTTGGCACCCAGCTCTCTGTGTTCTCTATGGAGGTGACTGTTGTCGCTGTTGCACAGATTGATTACCAGTAGGAATCGTTACTGTAGCAGCATACGGGTGGTAACGATCCCTACCGCGTCCCCTTTGGGCATACACATCACTCAATTCACCCTCCTTCTCGCGCTGACCATCACCCAAGGGCTTCTTTACTCCAGATGACGGAGCATCTCCCTGGATTTTCCCCATTTTCAACCAACTTTAAATCCTCCCCACCTTCTCGGCGATTGCTTTTTGTTCCAAGGCGAACTCTCGCATGACACTGATCAACTCACTCATTTTCTCTTTCAGCTTGAGAATGTCAGCATTGGGTGGGTTCATCATTCTGGGTCTGTTGAGTCTGGCAGGATATCTGAGCGGACGAGCTATGTGCAGAGGAATGACTCGGCGTGCGCGAGCACTGATTCCTAAGTCAATCAAACAGGTTAGAAACGGACACCTGCAAAACAGAAGACAGGTTATTATGCATGAATGCAATGTCTATCCATATGAGGAACATTCTGTTCTTCGACTCTGGCTTCATCGAGACGGATAAAAAATTCGACAATAACATTCTGACATCAGGATGTCTCTCAACCAGAATATCAATCGAGAATGTACCTTGAGTATGGATAGACATGGGTTAGATGCGGATAAATGCAAAATAGGAATGATGCTGATGCATGAATGCAAGTCACAGTGCCATCCTCCAAGTCCTCTGATCATCAACTGTACTGAAGCCCCGGTCTCTGAATGGATCACAACCATCTGAGGGACTGAGTAACCCTAAATCCAACTCGGGAGTTCCGAATAAACGGAACCTGAGGATACATCACCATCATCACTGGAAAACCACTGATCTGATAGCAACAAAATCATCTGTAGCAACCCAGGGAATCCTGAAATAAACGGATCCCCACTGATAAATACCACGGACAGAACTCCGACGTCTCAGAAATAAATCCATAAATCCAACTCATAAATAGGACCGAGCTCAAAACTGAACCAATAGTCACCATCAGAAAGTCACCATCAGAACATGCATCTGCATGAATCAACCATCCCCTCACAGGTGAATTCTAACAAGGTCATCCTAAGGCGGATAATGGTCTCGACAATCGGACAAGATACTCAACGGGTTTGCCCTTGAGTGTGTGCCATTGTAGCTCTCATAAGATCATCTAAACCAAAGATCCGGGAAAGAACGGTCACCGAAGTCACCAGCTCAAAAGAGGTAACCCAACCAAAGTGGACTACTCCACCCGGAAGGACTCTCTCAGATGAACCTCGTCCGACTTGTGGTATGTCACGTCGCAACAACATGCTGATCCAAAATGTGAGGAAACGTGAGACCACACTAATCCTAGGTGTATACTCGGGCCTGGGTTTTAGCCCCACTAAGAACACCCACCCCAAATCAAAGGAACCAAACCTGTCCAGAATCCAGCACAGTAATAATATGATGCATGCAAACATATATGCAAATATATACACAGTATAATAATCATAACGCAACGTTTCAATAACACAGTCAGCAGCCAAACCACCACGCAGGCACGGTCAAAACACCATGGACCAATCATGAGGACACGTGAGCGCCACATCGCTAACAGCTGGACAAAAACCCTAGGACACGCAGACGCGCCGGAGCTAAGCTCCGGTCATCTTCCCCGGCTAGCTCCGACGGAGATGCAACCAATATTTTTCCAGAATTCAATAAAATTGGTACCATTAGAAAGCTCTTGTTGCGTAGAGCACGGATCTATAATTATCTAAGCCTAGAACCTCATGAATTTGGCAAATCGAATGAAAACATTCATGAACACACAAACTTCAAATCAACATAACTCAATCAATTCTTCACCAAATCAAATTCTATTTATATCAGGATGATCAGTGACAAAAACTCTACACAATTATGGCAATAAAATGAAGAATCATGAAGTTTGAAATCCAACCTTCTTGAAGAGCAGAATGATGAAACAGTGAATTCAAGCTCCAGCAATGTCCAGATCTTCTCCTCTACTCTTGTTATGAAGCTTTGTGCACGAAACCTCACTTGAAATGGCTTGGATCTTGATTAATTTGCAACTTCCATGTTCATCTTCATGAGCTTGATGTGCACGAATCTTGGCCAGAATCTTCAATCCAATGCTCAATTCTTCATCAATCACACTCAATAAACACAATTATGCAGTAAAATCAATGAGTTGTGTGCAAAAGTTTGAAGTTTCAATTGAGAGAAAATTTGGAGGGAAAGAAAATCTAGATCTAGAAATTGTAAAAAACTGAGCAATTCTGTTACAATTAGGCTTTTATATGACAGGTTAATTACTTTGCTAATGATAATTAGGCTTGGCTAATGAAAATTTAATGAGACATGAGGTGTTATGCACAATTGGTAAATTCACATTATGCATGGCAAAATGGACGTGAACAGTGCACATGCATGGTTCAATTACACTTAAAATCAACTTATGAACATGATGGAATGATCAAAAAGCTTGTAGCATCAACCAATTTCAAATTATGGATTTTCCCTCCAAAAAGCACATGTATGCACCAATGGTCATGTGATGTTATTTCATGCAATGCAATGATGGATTTGGAAAATATTGGTCATGACATGCATTTTGCAAAAAGAGTGACTTCATTTGGAGTTTTGGATCAAAAGTTATGGTATTTTGAAGTTCCATGCACCCTTGATGATCATTTGATCACAACTTCTCAACCGTTCATCAGATGCTCATGATCTTGGACTTTTTGGAAATGGGAGAGAAAGATATTAAACTTTCATGTTCAACAAAATTTCATTTGAAGCTTCTTTGATGTTGGAAAGTCAAGTTGAAGGTGGTCCAAAAACTTGCTGTTTTTGGAAACTTGAAATTACAGGTCACTTTCCATTTTGGGAAACTTTTGATTTGGCTTCAAAATCTTCATGATATATGTTTTTAATGATGAATGAACTTCTTTTGAACATGAATGAGGTGTCTCAAGTCATCTCCCCACCTCATAGCCTTTAGCTCTGGCACAGTTGACTGTATAGGTCCTCAGATGCCTTGACATGCCCTGATCAGCTTGAACCTCCACCACTTGATAAAATGGCTCAGAAATGAAACCCTAGATCAAATAAGCTTCTCCACATAAACATGTGATCTTCGTCATCAACAAATACCTCATTTCCTTGAGAAACCTTGGCTGGAAGGAAGTCAGTGGTTAGGGTTGACCAGAGGTCAAAACCCTAATCCAGAGGAACCTGAGAGTGAACAATGAAGCCCTTGAGAATGACATAACCATGATGGTGGTAATATACCCTTGCCAACAAGATAATGCCCAAGACCTCTAAAGGATCAGGAAACCCTGACTGAAGCACAAACCCTCAGATGGTTGATCTCCAATTCAATAAGACCCTCAGGCTTGAACCATGTAACATCTCCATCTCTGAGAAGACTTTGGAGGATGACCTTTCTTCCACATGATATGCAATATGCAAATGCCTAATGTCCTAAAACATGAAATGCAATGCTAAACTAGTCCCAAGAAGAGGAGGGCAAATTTTGAGGTGTTACAGACTCCAGGCGAGCTACAGGGGCAAATGTTTCATCAAAGTCAACCCCTTTAACTTGAGTGTATCCTTGTGCTACCAATCTTGCTTTATTTTTAGTAACCACCCCTTGTTCATTAGATTTATTCTTGTAAACCCACTTTGTTCCAATAACATTTATTCCTTCAGGTCTTGGAACCAATTCCCATACTTCATTTCTCTTGAATTGGCCTAACTCTTCCTGCATGGCATTGATCCAGAATTCATCAGTTAAGGCTTCTTTGACATTCTTGGGCTGAATCTTGGACACAAAATAGCCATGTGAGATCGCTTCCCTTGATCTAGTGGTGACCCCTTTATTTGGGTCTCCTATAATGAGATCTTTCGGATGATCCTTCTAAATTCTGATAGAGGGTCCCTTATTAATTTTATCAGCTTCAGGCTCAGCTTGAGTGGGTTCACTCTCATTACTTTTGTCTAGGAGATCAGTTAAGGCATCATTCAGAGAAGTTTCAACATCGTTTGTGACATCAGTCTCTTGATCATCAACAACAACATTGATAGATTCCATCATTACTTTTTTTCTGGAATTAAAGACCCTAAATGCTCTGCTGTTTGTTGAGTAACCCAGAAATATTCCTTCATCACTCTTGGGATCCATTTTCCTTCTTTGTTCACGATCAGTCAGGATATAACATCTACTACCAAACACATGGAAGTATTTGACAATAGGTCTTCTTCCTTTCCAGACTTCATATAAAGTAGTTGGAGCCCCTTTCTTCAAGGTTACTCTGTTGTGAACATAGCAGGCTGTGTTCATAGCTTCAGCCCAGAAGTGGTAGGGCAACTTCTTAGCATGAGTCATAGCTCTGGCAGATTCTTGGAGAGTTCTATTTTTCCTTTCTACCACACCATTTTGCTGAGGGGTAATGGGAGATGAGAACTCATGACTAATTCCTTCAGCTGAACAGAATCCAACAAATTTATTGTTCTCAAATTCTTTCCCATGATCACTTTTGATTCTGATAACCTGACTTTCTTTTTCTCTTTGAAGTCTTAGGCAAAGATCTTTGGACACCTCAAATACATTAGATTTTTCCCTTATAAAATTTACCCAGGTGTATCTGGAGAAGTTGTCCACCACCACATAAGCATACCTTTTCCCACCAAGACTTTCCACCTGCATAGGTCCCATCAAGTCCATGTGGAGAAGTTCCAGCACTCTAGATGTGGTGTCATGTTTGATCTTCTAATGTGACATATTTGTCTGCTTTCCAATCTGACACTCACCATAAACTCTTCCTTTATCAATCTTTAATTTTGGGATTCCTTTGACAGCTTCAACAGATATAATCCTCTTCATTCCTTTAAGATGCAGATGGACCAGTTTTTGATGCCATTATTTCACTTATTCTTCTTTGGCTAGAGTACACATTGATGAATAACCAGTTTCTTGAGAACTCCACATATAGTAGTTGTCCTTAGACCTGACTCCTTTCATGATCACCTCATTTTTTTATTAGTAATCAGACATTCAGTTTTTGTGAAGTTCACATTTATACCTTGGTCACATAGTTGACTGATGCTGATTAGGTTAGCAGTCAATCCTTTAACAAGTAGCACATTATCAAGGTTAGGGACTCCAGGGCAGTTTAGCTTTCCAATCCCCTTGATTTCATCCTTTGCTCCATCACCAAAGGTCACATAACTGGTGGCATGAGGATGAAGGTCAATTAGAAGGTTTTTACTTCCAGTTATGTGTCTGGAGCACCCACTGTCAAAATACCAGTCTTCTTTGGCTGAAACTCTGAAGGAAGTGTGAGCTATCAAGTTAGTAGCACCAGTCCTAGGAACCCACTATTTTCTGTTGACAGGGATGTGGTGTTTGGGTCTAGGTTGATGATGAGTAGGACTAGGATAGCCATATAACTTAAAGCAGAAGGGTTTTATGTGGCAAAATTTTCCACAGTAATGACATCTCCATCTTTGGTGTTTTTCTTTATGTTGTCTTTCCATGTGATGTTGTGACACCTGATGTGACATCTTTGGTTTGCTACCAGTGTGACTACACGCAGGAGTGGATTCATTGAACCCAAGGCCAGACTTGTCTCCTGCCATTTTTCCAGTCTGGAGGATTTTGTCTAAGGTGTCAGATCCACTATTTAGCATTCTGACATACTTTGTCATCTCATCCAGTTTGGAGTTCAAGAACACGACTTCGATCTTCAAATTAGAAATGGTTTCCAAGTGTTCTGTCTTCTCATCCTCTAGTTGGGTTATCAATTTCTTCTGATTCTCCACTTGTTGACACACTTCTTCACTTTTGTAACACAACTTTCTATATGTAGTGGCTAACTCATCAAAGGTTACTTCATCATCACTTAAGTCTTCATCAGAACCCCATCTTCCAGTCAAGGTAGTCACAAGATTGGCAGATTCTCCTTCTGTTTCACTTTCATCAGACCAAGTAGCACCAAGACTCTTCTTCTGTTTCTTGAGGTAGGTCCCACATTCAGCTCTAATGTGTCCATACCCATCACATTCATGACACTGAACTCCTTTGCCTTGTTTGGATTTTTCCTCAGATTTTGTTCTTCTTCCAGCATCATTGGACCTACTGTAAGACCCTAATTTTGACCCTAAGATCCCTCATGGCATCATGTTATTTCATAAGTACATTGCTTCAAGGATCATAGCATTTTTGAATCCTTAACCTTAGGGTTGAGACTTGTGTGTGTGTTTTGAGACCACCAAGCATGCTTGTATTGTATATTATTTCTTTTCTTATTTGTTTACTAACCAAAAGCACAAAAATATGTCACTAACTCTTTTTGTTTTAAAACTCAAGTGATCATGTGCTCCCATGCTCCTAGGAGGCTCCCACGCCCAATGCAATGGCTAGATGAAGACGAGAAGAAGCATGAAAATGGTCCACAAAGTTCCTAATTATCATATATGTCTCCCAAGTATCTTAATTTTCCAATTTGATCAAGATAACCCAAAGGGCTTGAGGATTGTTTCCCAAGGAAACCCTAATTCAACTGTGCCTTGATCATGAAGCCACCTCAACCTATGATAAAATTTAATCAAGGGAAGTTCTTTAATTCATTATTTTATACATATGTGAACCTATTTTAGGACCCTCAATCATTCATTCATCAAGATTGGAAGTTTGACCTTGAAAAGTTGACCAGTCAAGTCGTCTGACTAAATTGAGGATCACTGAGATACAACTTTTGATGTGTTTGTCAAATGAAGATGACCCCAAGAGAAAACGTGTTTTTAATAACCTTATGAACAACTTTAATGTTCATCAAAAACCCATTTTAAACATGGAAGGTCATCATTAATTTCAAAACATTATAGGTCATTTTGACTGAAACCCTAGTTTTGGGTCAACCTACCAAGGGCATAACTTCCTTAATTTTTATGATTTTGAGGTGAGACCAAATGCATTAGAAAGCTTATGATGTCTAATTCAAATTTTATGTTGGATAAAATTTCATAATCATAAAATAAATACATGTGATAATACAAAACATTATAGGTCACATTGGACCTAATCCATTGAATTTGAAAAAGTACCTAACTTCAAATGCCCATAACTTTGTCATGAAAAATCCAAATGATGCAAAATTTGAGTCTAAATTTATCAAATTGAAAATATCTACAACTTTGATGTTGGAGGTGTTTTCATTTGAAGCTTTCATCATGCAAACAGAGGGGTTTGAATAAGCTTACTTTTGGTGAAAATTCTCAAAGGTGACTTAAACATGTTTTGTGTCCAAATTTTCACAGCCAATTTTCATTAATTTCCAAGTGCCAAATGAACTTTTGTTCAACATAACTTTTGTTCCTTATTTCAAGGGCTTTCCAACCATTTCTTACAATGCTATTTTGGATTTACCATGTGTGAGTTTCGAAGAGATCTTTCTTTATGTTCATTTTTGCATTTCATGATGAAACTTAATGTGCAAGCCAGTTCCCTCCAAATTAAACGTCCAATTCCATTTCAAATAAACTCAGCATGGCTTTGCACCCATCATTGGGCCTCACATGCGCCTGTACAGGCCCATGGATATCCATTCTATTTTCCATGCACACAAGTGAATCATGATACACAACCTTCTTCAGCTATAAATAACTGCTCATTCTCATGCATTTGGCAACCTTTTGGAGACCTGAAACGCTGCAGCACTGAAATCCTAATTACACCAAAGGAATTTTCCAGATTTTTTGCTCACTTTCAAGCTTGAAATTCAACATCATTAGTTGATTTTCAAAGCTCAATTCCTTAGCCTCTCATCTCCACTGCATCCCTAGAGCAAAGAGGAATCAAGATCTTGAAGTTTTCGTGGCTTAAAGAGCTTCAATTTAGAGGTAGAACTTCAAACTTTTTGGATCTAGATCTTGCAATTCAATGTAGTATTCTCTTGTTTATGTGGTTTTCTGAAGTCCTCGCACTTGAGGCAAGCCAATGGTGGTTTCAATTTTCCATTTCGTGCACTTTCAGTTTAAACACCATGATCTTCCACTTCACATTTCTCTGAACATAGGAAGAGTGAGGAAGATCCATGGATATAGTGTTAATCTCCATCACAAGAGCGTCATTTCCATGGCCTTGTTTTTAATTTTCATGAAGTTTATATTTTCTACAAGTGGTGGCCGGATTCTGGTAGCTCACCGGAGAAGATGGTGGTTTCCACCACCATCACCATGTGTGCATCTTCCTAACCATTGGATTGCTTTGCCACGTTATAATCTCATACGTTCATTTTGTTTACTTCATTTTATGATTTATGTTGCGCGTTTGACTCAAGTGCACGTTGCGCCCTCACATCTGGACCGCTTCTCCTTGCCACGTCAATTAATGAGCCTGATCCAGTGGCTGCACAATTTTCAATTATTTCTATTTTCTTTTATTTTCAGTTAATTCTTTTTATTTTCAAAAATTTATAAAAAAATTATTTGAAGTCACAAAAATATGAGACCAATTCCAAAAAATTTCTTGAAAAATCTAGTTTCATATTTTGATTTTTAATTATTTTTGTGATTTGATTTAATATTTTTTGTGAATTATTTGAGTTTTAATAGTTTTAATTCATTTTAAAATACTTTCTGATATTTGAAAAATCCAAAAATATTTTCCTAGCATTGATGGATCATGATAAGTCAATGAAAAATAGTCTCATCAATTTCTTATGTGATTTGAGATTTATTTGAGATTTTAATCCATTTTGTGCTATTTTTAATTGTTTTTAATTGTTTTTAAATACTTTCTGATTTCCAAAATTATTGAGAAAATTACTCAAAGCTTGTTTGACCATGTTAGACCTATGAGAATTTAATTGGACTTGTTGAAGTTGAGTTGAACTGAATTTGAGGTTTGACCTTATTTGTTTATTTTTTATTTGCATTTTGTTTTAATTTAAAAAATATCAAAAAATTATTTGATCAATTGGACTTGATACTTGTCTTCTTTTTCCCTCCCTTTCATCTTCATCCCATTCTTTCCATTAATGGCCAATGAGTTAATGTCTTATGGTTGGTCTTGACAAATGAGGGGTTTAACCTTCTTTGATCCAAACCAAACTCAACTTGATCCATGATCAAGTGAGTTGTTTTATGTCCAAGATAGGTTGCTTCTTGGTCAAGCAAATAACCTAAAGTCCATACAAGGCCCTACCCCTTTTGTTTTGGCATGACAAGTTTATGGAGCTTGGCTTACTAGTCATGATCTCTAACTTGTGTTATTTGCCTATATTTTTATTGACTGGCCTCAAATAGGTGTGACTACTACATTAGTTCACTTACGATTGCTTAACATAGCGCTACATTGTCTTATGACAAACTAACATAACTACACTAATTACTAACTCTAATTTGAGCATTTAATTTCTTGCCCTTTACTTTTAATGCCATTTATTTCTTGCTCATTTATTCATATTGATTTTCACTTTGCTCACTTGAGCACATATTTTATGTTTATGTCATTTTTCTTTTGCTCATTTGAGCTCATTATTGTATATAAATATATTATTATCTTGTGTTTGCTTTGTCTTTGTTTTTGTGTGAACCAATTGCAAAAGGAGAAAGGACTTAGAATTAGGGCTTACCTATGCTTAAAGGAGTTCAAGAGAAACTAGGCCTCATGCCTTTAGAATGCTAAAATTGTTGAAGAGCAACTAGGCCTCATGCCTTTAGAATGCTAAAATCCAAAGTTGATCTTAAAGGACTTCTCATCCAAACTTATTCTTTGTTCATTCCCCTTATTATGTTTGTGAACTTTTTGATGTTTGCTCTTGTGTGATAGGGATCCTACCTTGAGATTGTGGAAAAAGGACCATTGTCATGAATAGCCAAGTTAAGAGAGACAAGCCAAATGGAGATCCTAGGAGCTTGAATCCAAATTGTTTTATTGCTTGAGTGTTTGCTAAGTCCAAAGGAAAGGAGCATCTTGAATCTTTATGATTTCAAGAAAAGGAACTCCAAGGGTTTATCCTTTCTCTCTTATCTTTGTTTGCTTTAGGATTAGCCCTTCTCTTATTCTCCCCACTCTAACCAAGCCAAAAATCTTTTCTTCAAACTTTGAATTTGTTTTAAATTAGAAACCCAGGCCTTAAGCCTTTGACTTTTCAAAACTATTTTCATAAATACTCATTGTGAATGAATCTTAATCCAACTTTGACTCCATTTTGTAAATAAACCTAACTTATAAATATAACTCACTTCAAGTTGTTTTTGTGGTTCCAATGGCCACCTTGTTAAAACCTTTTCAAAAACATTAGTCATAGGTTTGAGTTATCATAGTGGTTGATGTAAATCTCACCTCATCCTCAGTGATTGGATTATAAGTTTTCCATGCTTATTATAGGGTTAACCCCTTACTAGTATGTCGAAGCCTTCCTCACATGGTGGATTGTTGGTTTAGGTTGAGTTTTCTCCCTTTGATAACAAAATACCTTAAGGCTTTTGATCAAATCAATTCACCAACCTTCGAGATTTTTACCCCGAACTACGAGGTTTTGATCCTCCTTTGTGATGGTACGTAGGCAATGGGTTCATCCATTCAAACAACAAAATTTGTAAATATAATTTATTCTCTTCTCATCCCCCCAATCTTTTGTACAAATCTTTTCACAAATACCAACCTACAACACATATTTACAAAAAGGGTTCCCTTAGAGTACTAAGGATGTTTTGGGTGCGTAAAACCTTCCCATTTCATAACCAACCCCCTTACCCAGATCTCTGAAATTTTTATTAGTTTTTGATTTGAAAAACTTCTTACCTTGGCTTTTGTTCGCTTTTTAGCCTTTCCTTTTGACAAATAAAAGTGTGGTGGCGACTCGAATTGTATGTTTACTTTTTGTTTAGTCAATAAACCTAAAGGTAACGAAAACCCCGCTACAGAAAAGTGGCGACTCTGTTGGGGACAAAACATATCTTCCTAGTGGGTTTAGCCTACTTTTTGCTTATGTGTGTTGTATGTTTATATTTATTTGTGGCATATTTTTGTGCAAATTTGGGATGAATGTATTGCTTGTAATGTATGAATTGCTTGATATATTAAATGCTTGTATGCTTGGTGGTATCTTGTGAGATGAGTTCTATACCCGAACTCGAGTGCACTTATGATAGGAGAATGGCATAGTCTTGTTGACTTGTGTGGAGTTATTCCTTAACAAGTTGACTTGCAAGCCCATTCACTTGGTGGAGGTCTTGTTGCGATCAATAACGTCACACGAGTAGTCGTGGTTAGGCATTACTCTTTCCAATATAAACCTTAGAAGCCAAGGACCTTAGATACCTAGCCCATCTTGGACTATTTTAGGACGTAGTGCGAAGGTCGTTCAAGTGTAAGACTTGAGGCGATTGTTACACGATACTACACCCATAAAAGTCTCTCTCGAGAATATTTTTGGAGGACGAGTAGTCGTTTTATCCGATAATATCCGAAAGATGAGATGATGACTATGGGAACCTTTTAGAACATGATTGTCAGGTTTAACAATAGTACACTCCCATTGGGTGGTTCTTAACCGAGACTCCATGCTCGTGACTCGCAACAAACCCTTGATTCGCGGTTGATCCGTTCTCGTATATCCTCAATATCAATGGAACTTGGATGTTGATAAGGTGTAAACCATAATCCACCAAAATGGATGGTTGATATTGACGATGACTTGAGCCATCCCGTGACCTTTGTGTGGTGTGACTTGCTTGATCCTTGAGTGTGATTGTTGCATCCATGCATTCATGCATTCATTCGCATCCATGTCATCAATAATAAAGATTTTCAAGGAACTTAAGAGGTCTATTTGCAAATTTTCAGACATGGATAAGCAAAGAAGGAATACAAAGAAGTACAGTTTCAGACAACCTGACTTGAAAGAGTAAGGAGTTTGACATATTATGTATTAGAGCCCTTGGAATTCAAAGCTCTCCATAGGAAGCTTCTGTCTATTCTTTCTACCAAGGTGGATGAGGGTCTGATGAGTGTGTTGGTGCAGTTATACGATCCTCTGTATCAATGCTTCACTTTTTCGGATTTCCAGCTTTTGCCTACACTAGAGGAGTATGCTTATCATGTGGGTATACCTATTCTTGATCAGTTGCCATTCAGTGATTTGGAGAAGATCCCGTCTTCTCAAGAGATTGCTGACATGCTTCATTTGGATGTATCTGACATTGTTGCCAATATGACTACCAAAGGAAGAATTCAAGGTCTCCCGTCTGATTTTCTCATTGCCAAAGCTACCTTGTTTGGGAAGGCCATGAGTAAGGAAGCTTTTGAATCCATATTTGTACTCCTCATTTATGGGCTAGTGTTATTTCCCAACATCGACAACTTTGTGGACGTGAACGCTATTAGGATTTTCTCTTCTCTTAATCCCGTTCTGACTCTGTTGGGTGACACTTATTTCTTTTTGCATATGAGGAATGCAAAGGGTGGTGGTTCCATTGTGTGTTGTCTACCTCTGTTGTACAAGTGGTTTATTTCACACTTTCCTCAGACGCTTGCCTTCAAGGAGAACAAGGGATGTGTGCGGTGGTCCACGAGACTTATGTCTCTCACTAATGATGATATCTCTTGGTATAACTGTGTCTATGATGGCGTTCAAATTATTGACTCTTGTGGTAAGTTCTTCAATGTACCTCTTCTTGGTATATGTGGTGGAATTAACTACAACCTTGCTTTGGCTCGTCGTCAGCTTGGGTTCCCCTTAAAGGATAAACCTAACAACATTTCGTTGGAAGGCTTGTTCTTTCAAGAGGGTAAAGATCCCCAAAACTTGAAGGATAGGATGGTCCGCGCCTGGCGCAAAGTTCATAGGAAAGGGAGAAATGAGCTTGGTCCGAAGAATTGTATTGCTTTGGAACCTTACACCTCTTGGGTAAGGAAGAGAGCTTTTGAGTACCGCATGCCGTACGAGTATCCAAGACCTACCCCTATGGTTATGGTTGGCCCCTCAACCCTTCCTAATCAAGGAGTAGAGGAGTTGAGAGACGAAGACCGATCGCGTGCATGAGTTCGTGAGCGTGAGGAACTTCTTTAGTAACTCAAAGATAAGGATGCAATGATAGAATTTCTAGAGCATCAAGTTATTGATGAGCCTGATGATGTGGTTACTTCTCTTATTTCTCACTCATCCAGATTTTGGAAGAGGAAGTATGATCAGCTTGCCAAGGAGAAGGCCGATATGGAAGCAGCTTATGAGAGAGAGGTGAAGAGGCTTCGTGCAGCTTATCTTCCGATCTCGAAGGCTTTGGATGATTGCTTCTAGGGCTCCATAGGATGTTCATTCTCCTTTTCTCTTGTATTGTATCTGGTTACCAAAACTATACTACTTTATTGGTGTAAAAAGTTTCCAAATATTATTGCTATGAGTATTCCATATATGACTTAAAAGTTTAATATTTTCCAAATATTTGTAAATAGATCTCTAAAAGGTTCCTCTGATAAAAAACAAATCATGTGCACGAGCATTGCATGCATCATATGCATAAGCAAGTTTTGTTCTGAGCTCTTGATCAGTGGTCTAACTCTTTGCTCTTCATTTATTTTGAAGACAAGATGACGCACCTGTATAACACCAGAGCAAATCATCCGAAGATAATGGAACATCTCGAGCAAGAGAACAGGGACCTGAAGGAAGAGATCGCTAGGCTGACTGCCATGATGGAGTCAGTTATGGCCGCACAGAGTCAAGCTTCACCAACTTCTGTTATTTCTCCCGTGAGGACAGTCATTTCTGAGGTAGCTACTTCAACAGTGCCTGCTGCTACCGCCCACTTCGCTCCAACTATGACAGCCGGATTCCCTTGGGGAATGCCTTCTAATTTCATGCCAGAGGATTTTGCTCCTACCCTTGCTTCTATGCCGGCATCTAGCCCCGTCCTGTCTGTGCCACCTTCCATTGTGCATACTCTCCCTCGTGTAGAAGACACCATTTATCACTCCGATCCATCTGAAGGCCCGAACGTATATGAGAAAATGGACGAAATGAAAGATCAATTCCTTGAGTTGTGCAAGGAACTGAAGACTTTGAGGGGTAAGGACCTCTTTGGGAAAAGTGCTGCTGAGTTGTGCCTAATGCCCAACGTGAAAATCCCTATTAAATTCAAAGTGCCTGACTTTGAGAAGTATAAGGGAAATACATGTCCACTCAGCCATCTTGTGATGTATGCTCACAAGATGTCAACACAAACTGACAACGACCAACTGCTGATTCACTACTTTCAGGATAGCCTGACAGGTGCTGCGCTCCGGTGGTATATGGGGCTGGAAAGTGCAAGCATCCTCACTTTCAACGATCTAGGCAAGGCCTTTGTGAAGCAGTACAAATATAATGTGGATATGGCTCTAGACAGGGACCAATTGAGGGTAATGTCCCAGAAGGATAAGGAGACCTTCAAGGAATATGCCCAGAGATGGCGAGAACTGGCAGCTCAGATAGTGCCACCCCTGGAGGAGAAGGAGATGACAAAGATCTTCTTGAAGACTTTGAGCTCTTTCTATTACGAGCGAATGATTGCTAGTGCTCCCTCGGACTTCACCGAAATGGTGAATATGGGGATGAGGCTAGAAGAAGGGGTCCGTGAAGGGCGTTTATCTCGTGATGATGGTTCCTCAGCAAAGAAATATGGAGGATTTGCTAGGAAAAAGGAGGGGGAGACTCATGTTGTGTCTTCCCATGTTAAAAGAAGGCCCTCTGTGAAGAGGAGAGAAGCCCGCCCGACCGTTAACCAACACCAGGTGGCTCCTATAGAACCTACTTTCATAGAAGTTCAACAACAACCACAACAACAACATCGTCAATAACAACAGGCTTACCAGCCTCGCAGCAATAACAACACCAGCACCAGCAACTACGAGAGGAAGAGGGTAACTTTTGACCAAATTCCGATGACATATGCTGAGCTTTATCCTTCCCTGATCGATAGGAAGCTGATAACTCCTCGTGATCCTCCTGCTGTGCCAGCCAATCCTCAGTGGTGGTACAAGCCTGAACTCCATTGTGTGTATCATTCCGGTGCTCCCGGACATGATGTGGAGAATTGATATCCATTGAAGACCAAGGTACAAGACCTTGTAAGGAGTGGGATACTGTTCTTTGAGGGCGTAGGCCCTAATGTGAAGAAGAACCCATTGCCCAAACATGGGAAAGCAATTGTTAATATGGTTCAGGGATGCCTTGAGAAATATAAAGTCCTGTATGTGAATGACATAAGGCAATCCTTAGTAGAGATGCATAAGCTGTTGTGTGAACACATCCATTATGAGCATGATCATGATAAGTGCCAGGTGTGCACTATCAATGAAAGAGGATGCCGTCAAGTGAGAAAGGACATCCAAGAGATGCTAGACCAAGGGATGGTTGAGATACTTCAGAATCGTAATGAGGATGAAGTGGATGTTATCACTCCCGTATTTAAAATTCCTGAGCCTGTTGCTATCAAGTATGATGCCAGCAAGAAGAAAGTATCACCAGCTCTTGTAATTAAGCCAGCGGGTCCTGTCCCGTATGTATCAGACAAAGTTGTTCCTTACCGATATAATGCAGTCATGCTAAAAGATGGAAAGGAGGTGTCTTTTCCCTCAACTTCTGTGGTAAGCATTTCAGATATCAGTGGAGTGACCCGTAGTGGTCGTGTTTTCTCGGCTCAGCCGAAATCCCACGAAGACATTGTGAAGAAAGTTGTTAAACCTCCCAGTCCCGTGGGGACTTCTTCTTCAAATAATTTTGTGCCTGTTGTGAAGGGTGTTGACCCTGTTGTTGTTAAAACCAATAATACTCCTATCCTGGTTGGCCAGTTTGGCACTTTGAAAGAGGATGGTGATGAGATGCTGAGGCTCATCAAGAGGAGTGAATACAATATTGTGGAACAATTGCTTCAAACTCCATCAAAAATATCTATCTTATCTTTGTTGATGAATTCAGAGCCACACCGTGAAGCGTTGCAGAAGGTGTTGGACGGCATACGTGGATCACGATGTCACGATTGAGCAGTTTGATAGCATTGTTGCAAATATAACTGCCTGCAACAATTTGAGCTTCTCTGATGATGATCTTCCCGAGGAGGGAAAAGACCACAATTTGGCTTTACATATATCCATGAATTTTAAAGACGATGCCCTGTCCAATGTGTTGGTGGACACAGGGTCATCACTCAATGTATTGCCAAAATCCACTCTTGCTAAACTTTCATATCAGGGGCCTCCCATGAGGCAGAGTGGAGTGGTAGTGAAGGTGTTTGATGGATCGTGCAAAACGGCGATTGGTGAATTAGAACTCCTGATCAAGATTGGACCTAGTGATTTCCATATCACTTTCCAGGTCATGGATATTCATCCGTCATACAGATGTTTGCTTGGTAGACCATGGATTCACGAGGCAGGTGCCGTGACATACACCCTGCACCAAAAGTTGAAGTTCGTAAAGAACAAGAAGTTGGTGGTGATAGGGGGAGAGAAGGCTCTCTTGGACAACCATTTATCTTCTTTCTCCTATATTGATGTTGAGGATGAGGTTGGGATGCCGTTCCAAGCCTTATCTATTGCTGAGCCTTCGAGGAAAGGACTTTCTTCATTTGTCTCCTATAATGATGCTAAGTTGGCCATTGAGCGCGGTGCAATTACTGGTTTGGGGAAAATGATCAAGTTGGAAGATAACAAATCCCGGGCTGGCATAGGGTACTCTTCTGGTGTTTCTAACAATCTTTGGATGTTCCAGAGTGGAGGTTTCATCCGCACCGTGGAAGATCAGGAAGCTGCTGCTATTGTTGAAGATGATGAAGAGGAAGACCTTGGCAACTTTGTCATACCAGGAGGAATCTGCAATAATTGGGTCGCTGTTGATGTTCCAACAGTTATCCATAAGTCAATGTAATGTGTTCATTTTGTTCAAAAACCCTTCTCCCATGCCAAAAGGAGAAGTGAAGACATTGTTGGCATAATTTGATTAATACAATGATATTCATTCAATAATCGCATGTTAAATGTTTGTTTTCTCAAATTATTTTTCCTTTTTTCTTTTTGCATGAAATTGGTGATCACCATAAAACCCTAAAAAAGAGAATAAAATCAATTTTTCATCTGCATAATGATTTGCTTTGTTTGAATTCTGAAATCTCTTTTATACTTAAAATCATTATGCAGGTTAATCAAACCCATTGAACATAATGATCCAACACCATCTCCCAACTTTGAGTTCCCTGTATTTAAGGTAAAAGAAGATGATGTTAAAGAGATTCCTGATGAGATTACCCGTCTGCTTGAGCACAAGGAGAAGATCATTCAGCCACATCTTGAGAATCTGGAAACAGTCAACCTGGGGTCTGAAGACTGCATTCGTGAAGTGAATATTGGGGCACTCCTTGAAGAGTCTGTTAAGAAGGGGTTGATTGAGTTGCTACGAGAATATGTCGACGTCTTTGCCTGGTCGTATGAAGACATGTTTGGTCTAGATACTGATATCGTGCAACATTTCTCGCCGTTGAAGCTTGAGTGTGTGCCTGTGAAGCAGAAGCTTAGAAGACCTCACCCTGATATGGCAATGAAGATTAAAGAAGAAGTTCAGAAGTAAATTGATGCGGGGTTTCTGGTGACTTCTACATATCCTCAATGGGTGGCCAATATTGTGCCTGTGCCTAAGAAAGATGGAAAAGTCCGAATGTGTGTGGATTACCGTGACTTGAATAGAGCTAGTCCAAAAGATGATTTTCCTCTACCACACATTGATATGTTGGTAGATAATACAGCTAAATTCAATGTCTTTTCATTTATGGACGGATTTTCCGGTTATAATCAGATTAAAATGGCACCCGAGGATATGGAGAAGACAACATTCATCACACCTTGGGGAACATTCTGGTATCGAGTGATGCCCTTCGGTTTGAAGAATGCCGGAGCCACGTATCAACGTGTTATGACTACCTTGTTTCATGATATGATGCACAAAGAGATCAAGGTGTATGTCAACGATATGATTGCGAATTTGAAAACGGAAGTTGAACATGTAGAACACTTGTTGAAGCTTTTCCAGCGTTTGAGGAAATACAAGCTCCGCTTGAACCCGAACAAGTGTACATTTGGAGTTCGTTCTGGCAAGCTATTGGGCTTTATTGTCAGCGAGAGAGATATTGAAGTTGATCCTGCCAAGGTCAAAGCAATATAAGAGATGCCTGCGCCCAAAATTGAGAAGCAAGTCCGAGGCTATCTTGGTCGCTTGAATTACATTTCGAGATTTATATCCCACATGACTGCCACATGTGCACCTATATTCAAGCTCCTCTGGAAAGATCAGCGTCATGATTGGACCAAGGATTGCCAAAAGGCCTTTGATAGTATCAAAGAGTATCTGTCCGAGCCTCCGATCCTGTCTCCGCCTGTTGAAGGGAGACCATTGATTATGTACTTAACTGTGCTTGATGATTCCATGGGTTGTGTCCTCGATCAACAAGATGAATCAGGAAAGAAAGAATATGCGATATACTACTTGAGTAAGAAGTTCACTGACTATGAGTCTCGGTACTCGATGCTCGAGAAGACATGACGTGCTTTGGCTTGGGCTGCTAAGCGTTTACGCCAGTATATGTTGAATCATACAACTTGGTTGATATCCAAAATGGATCCAATCAAGTATATCTTTCAGAAGCCTGCTTTAACTGGGAGGATTGCCCGTTGGCAGATGTTGTTGTCTGAGTATGATATTGAGTATCGAGCTTAAAAAGCTATTAAAGGTAGTATCTTGGCTGACCATTTGGCACATCAACCAATTGAAGATTATCAGTCTGTGCAATACGACTTCCCCGATGAGGAAATTCTGTATTTGAAGATGAAAGTTTGTGATGAGCCTACGCTCGATGAAGGGCCAAACCCTGGTTCCCGATGGGGTATGGTGTTCGATGGTGCTGTCAATCAGTATGGAAATGGTATTGGGGTAGTAATTATTACTCCTCAAGGCACACATTTTCCTTTTACAACGAGGCTAACTTTCAAATGCACGAATAATATAGTAGAGTATGAGGCTTGTATTATGGGCTTGGAAGAATGTATTGATCTTAGGGTCAAACATCTTGATGTTTATGGCGATTTGGCCCTTGTTGTTAATCAGATTAAGGGTGAATGGGAGACAAATCAGCCTGGCCTCATCCCATACAAAGATTATGCGAGGAGGATTTCAACTTTCTTTACTAAGGTTGACTTCCATCATATTCCTCGAGATGAGAATCGGATGGCAGATGCTCTCGCTACGCTTGCTTCAATGATTGTAGTAAAGTATTGGAATGAAGTCCCCAATATTACTGTGATGCGCTTGGACAAACCAACTCATGTGTTTGCAGTTGAGGAGGTGGAAGATGATAAGCCGTGGTATTATGATATCAAGTGTTTTCTCCAGAGTCAGACTTACCCGCCTGGGGCATCTGTTAAAGATAAGAAGACTTTGAGGAGATTATCTGGCAGTTTCTACCTCAATGGTGATGTGCTTTACAAAAGGAATTTTGACATGGTTCTGCTCAGATGCGTGGATAGACACGAAGCAGACATGTTGATGACTGAAGTCCATGAGGGTTCATTTGGTACTCATTCCAATGGACATGCTATGGTGAAGAAGATGCTGAGAGCAGGCTACTATTGGCTGACAATGGAGTCTGACTGCTGCAAGTATATGAAGAAATGGCACAAGTGTCAGATTTATGCGGATAAGATTCATATTCCCCCGACACTTCTGAATGTAATTTCCTCACCATGGCCTTTCTCCATGTGGGGAATCGACATGATTGGCATGATTGAACCTAAGGCGTCGAACGGTCACTGTTTTATTCTCGTAGCTATCGATTACTTCACCAAGTGGGTTGAAGCGGCATCGTATGCAAATGTGACCAGGCAGGTGGTCGTGAAGTTTATCAAGAACCAACTCATATGTCGATATGGTGTGCCAGATAAGATCGTTACTGATAATGGATCTAACTTGAACAATAAGATGATGAAAGAGTTGTGTAGCGAGTTCAATATTGCACATCATAATTCTTCTCCCTATAAACCCAAGATGAATGGGGTTGTTGAAGCTGCTAAAAAGAACATCAAGAAGATTATTCAGAAGATGGTTATGACATACAAAGATTAGCATGAGATGCTGCCATTTGCTTTGCATGGCTATCGTACATCTGTCTGCACTTCAACAGGGGCAACCCCTTTCTCCCTTATATATGGCATGGAGGCTGTGCTCCCCGTGGAGGTTGAGATTCCATCAATGAGAGTCTTAATGGAAGCCAAATTGACTTAGGCTGAATGGGTGCATAGTCGTTATGACCAACTGAATTTGATTGAAGAAAAGAGATTAACTGCCATGTGCCAGGGTCAGTTGTATCAGCAGAGGATGAAGAAAGCCTTTGATAAGAAGGTCAAGCCTCGTGTGTTCCGAGAAGGTAACCTCGTGCTCAAGAAAGTTTTGTCTTTCGCGCCCAATTCCAGGGGAAAGTGGACTCCAAACTATGAAGGTCCATACGTTGTTAAGAGAGCCTTTTCAGGCGGTGCTTTGTTACTTACAACTATGGTTGGGGAGGATTTCACTCGTCCTGTGAATTCAGATGCAGTCAAGAAATACTTCGCCTAAAAATAAAAACAGAATAGCTTCGCTAAGTTGAAAACCCGAAAGGGCGGCTTAGGCAAAAATGAGTGTCTCGGTGGATTGAAAACCCGAAAGGGCGATCCAGGCAAAAGTTAGAGACATAAAAAAATGAATATATATCTCGCTAGATTGAGTACCTCACCCTGGGGCAATCTAGGGATTTGGCAAGTAACTGCGTCCTGACAAGACTTTGTTCTACGACTGTTGTCTGTCAAAGATTCTCGCTCAGTCATCGTCAACTGAAGCTTCAAATACAGTGGATTCAGAGTTGGTGGAGAAACGGTCATTATGTTCAATGTATCCCTTTTTCCATGTATATCACCAATTTCAAATTTGTAAAGATCCATGGAGTCTCGCCATTTGCGGACTTCCATTCTATTAAATAAATTTGAGCCTTTATCCAATTCTTTGCACTCCTATTTGTTTCTGTTTAACAAATGTTTGCATGTTTTAATTGATGAATATCATTGTTTTAAAAAAATAAAGTTGTTATAAACTGTTTTTTTTTTTTACAAAATGAACATTCACAATGATTGAAAAGATAAGTGGAATGTCCTCAGTGCTTTCCCAAGGATAGTATGATCACCAAAGGGTAAGACATTTGTTCATATTCTGGAATTTTTCTATCCTCCTCGTCAGTTTTCAGTTGTCTCCCCATCGAGCGCAGAAAGATTGTTACATCATCAGCTTCCCAGAGAGTCTGGTACGAGAGGTTCTCTTTGATGACAGTGGCTGGGTCTATCTTATTGGATTGCTTTCTCCTAGTAGAATTTGTGGATCTTCATCCAACACGGTTCCCGGATAGTTTGTTTGTGCATACATGCTTGTTTCCCCCGCAGAGTCTTAGCAATCCATGATTGGTTATTGGTTAATCTGTGGATGATCCTTTCCATTCCAGTTCTTTCCTTGATCCTTTAGAGACTTATATTCCTTATGTATCAGGCACTGGCATTTGTGTTTTATCAATTATATGGTTGTCATCCCTTATGTAGACTGACCTAAAATCCCTCATAGATTGATAAAAGTTGATATGCTATTCTACTCACGAAGAAGTTTGTCTTTACCTAGCATGAGTAGGAGTTCCCAGCAGAGTAAGCATGTGTTCCCTGCAGGACTATCTTTCTAGATAATTGTCTCATCAGCAGGAAGTTGCCTAGAGCAATTGGTGAAAGTTTTGTTTCCCTTTTCATCCCCAGCATGTCGTTTATTGACAAAGGATTAATTTCTGATCTCCTCAGCCCGGGTAGTTCCGTTGAGAACATTTGCGACCTGTCCTCAGTGGCGTTGCCGGGTCAGAGTTTGATGATTTGTATCCCCTCTGAGTCTGAAGATTTCTTCTAGCATTAAGAGTTAATGTGGAAGATGTGTTTGTTTCCTTCCCCAGTGAAGCAAATACTATTTCTCCCCTTAGCAGGGTTTCCTCTCCAGCAGATAGAAGGGAGTGTTTTGACTGATGTGCATCTGGTTGGTGGTTGTTCCCCACAGAGTTTCATATCGTTCCTTGATAAGCTTCCCCAGTAGAGTTTCTTCTCCGGTGGATCTTATTGATATTCAGTAGCCTGTCCCCGAGAGAATTGATGGAAGGTCCCCGGCAGTTGGAAGCTATGACTTTGCCTGTCCCCAACTGTGATCGACGTCTTCCTGTGTTTCTTCTTCCAGAGATAATCCCCACTAGAGTTGAGTTCTCTGTTTGGTCATCTTCTTTCACTGCTCCTGAATACATCTTCTTTGTATCCTCAGCGAGTGTAGCTTTGGGGAAGGGTTTGATATCCTCGATGATTTATTTTCATCCTGCTCGGGTTGTTCCTAAGCTGAGTTCTCCAATAGGCTTTGCCCTTCTTGTTGAGATAATATGTCGGGTGTCCGTTCGCAAATTTTTGGACCTGTTTGTGTTAAATATGTCTGTCTGTCAGCATTAATCATACACAAATCAAGCATATACGCGCATAATCATAGCATTCAGATATTCATGTTGCATTCTTTGCCATATATCTTTGTTTGTTATCTCCTGCTGTTGGTGAAATGTTCTTCCCCAAGCAGATGTTGGTGTCTGTTCTCTCCATATAGAGTCAGCCCCATAAGCAGAAAATGTCTATATTTTCTTCTTTCTTACCCACTGAGTTATGTCCTCGTGAATGATTATTGTTTCAATTTCCTCCTCAGTTGTGTATCAGGATGGAATTACTCCCCTGAGATATATCCTCATTGGGTTGAGTCTTGTTTGATTGTGTCTTTCTAGTTTGTCCCTGGATTGACTTCTCTCTTATTATCCCTTGCAGTTCCCTATGGTTTAATTGTTCAATTGCTCAGTAACCAGTAATTGTTCATCTTTTTCCCCAGCGGATTTTGTGGCCTTCTACCCAGTAACTGGTAGTTGTAAGTCCTATTTCTGTGGTTTTCTACCCAGTAACCGGTAGATGTAATCCCCTCTTTGTTGGTTATCTTTATCCAGTAACCGGTATTGATACTCCTTCATTTTCGAGTATTTCACCCAGTAACCGGTGATATATCTCTTGGATAATTGCTTTTGTTAGGCAATTTATCCCATGCGAGTCATCTTTCATTTACCCTTGTTTGGTAATGATTGTTTCTCCTTCTGATTGGTCATCATTTTATACCCAGTATCCGGCATCCCTATGTCCTTTCTTTTCGGTCGATTCATCCTTTATTAACCCAGTAACCGATTGTGGATAATCTTCCATGCGAGTACGTTATCTACGTTATGACGGTAATAGATACTATATCTCATGCGCTCTTCAGTCGAAGTCTTTTTCTTCCCCAGTTGAGTAAGATTTGTATTTCCTCGTGGAATCGAATGCCCATCCTGTAAGTCGAGTTTGCTTTTTCAGCCCTCCCTTTGGATGATGAGTGTCTTGGATATGTTCCCAATTCACGCCTGGTTGGTCACCTATTATATGCCCAGTAACCGGTATCCTTGGTGTTCCTTCCTTCTGCTCCCTATTATGACTTTTTGTCCCCTGTGGAGTCAGATTTCTCCCTGAGTGTGTTATTCTCTCACCCAGTAACCGGTGTTTTGATAACATGTCTCTTTTTGAGTTTATTACCCAGTAATCGGTAATATCTCGTTGCTTTTCCCTCAATCGGGTCCTTTGTGGATATCCCCGTCTGAGTCTGGATTTTCATCCAATATGTCATGTGTGGATAGTTTTGTTGTACTGGCATTTTCCCCAATACATGCATCTTTGCGTCAGCTCGAGTCTTTCCATCGATTTATTTTCATGGAATCCTTTCGTGTCTCCCAGCAAGTTTTCAAGTCGTAGCCTGCTCATGCATTTTTATTTTTATTTCCCCCAGAGTCTTTGTCTCCTTAGTGAATGTGTTACTCCTATTGGACTTTTCAGTTTCTCCTGATTTCTTTTCCTTCGTGGCAATATTCACCATGAATATTTTATTTTTTGCATACATACATTTGCAACATGAGGTCTCTTAGGGACCAAAATTTGTCTCTTTGTTATTATTTAAGCTCATTCTATCTCGTCGAGATGAAGATTTTAACCTTCATATCTCCGGCTAGAACGACGTTAAATAGGGGCATCTGTAAGACCCTAATTTTGACCCTAATATCCCTCATGGCATCATGTTATTGCATAAGTACATTGCTTCAAGGATCATAGCATGTTTGACTCCTTAACCTTATGGTTGAGACTTGTGTGAGTGTTTTGAGACCACCAAGCATGCTTGTATTGTATATTATTGCTTTTCTTATTTGTTTACTAACCAAAAGAACAAAAATATGTCACTAACTCTTTTTGTTTTGAAGCTCAAGTGATCATGTGCTCCCATGCTCCTAGGAGGCTCCCAAGCCCAATGCAATGGCTAGATGAAGATGAGAAGAAGGATGAAAATGGTCCACAAAGTTCCTAATCATCATATATGTCTCCCAAGTATCTCAATTTTCCAATTTGATCAAGATAACCCAAAGGGCTTGAGGATTGTTTCCCAAGGAAACCCTAATTCAGTTGTGCCTTAACTATGCCTTGCTCATGAATCCACCTCAACCTATGATCAAATTTAATCAAGGGAATCTCTTTCATTCATTATTTTATGCATATGTGAACCTATTTGAGGATCCTCAATCATTCATTCATCAAGATTGGAAGTTTGGCCTTGAAAAGTTGACCAGTCAAGTCATCTGACTAAACTCAGGATCACTGAGATACAACTTTTGATGTATTTGTCATATGAAGATGACCCCAAGAGAAATATTGTTCTTAAGAACCTTATGAACAACTTTCATGTTCATCAAAAACAAATTTGAAACTTGGAAGGTCATCATTCATTTCAAAACATTATAGGTCATTTTGACTGAAACCCTAATTTTGGGTCAACCTACCAAGGGCATAACTTCCTTAATTTTTATGATTTTTAGGTGAGACCAAATGCATTAGAAAGCTTACGATGTCTACTTCAAATGTTATGTTTGACAAAATTTCATAATCATAAAAGAATTACATGTGATAATACAAAACATTATAGGTCACATTGGACCTAATCCATTGAATTTGAAAAAGTACCTAAGTTTAAATGCCCATAACTTTGTCATGAAAATCCAAATGATGCAAAATTTGAGTCTAAATTGATCATCTTGAAAATATCTACAACTTTGATGTTGGAGGTTTTTTCATTTGAAGCTTGCATCATGCAAACAGAGGGGTTTGAATAGGCTTACTTTTGGTGAAAATTCTCAAAGGTGACTTAAACATGTTTTGTGCCCAAATTTTCAAAGCCAGTTTTCATTAATTTCCAAGTGCCAAATGAAATTTTGTCCAACACAACTTTTGTTCCTTATTTCAAGGGCTTTCCAACCATTACTCACAATGCTATTTTGGATTTACCACGTGTGAGTTTCGAAGAGCTCTTTCTTTATGTTCATTTTTGCATTTCATGATGAAACTTAATGTGCAAGCCAGTTCCCTCCAAATTACACGTCCAATTCCATTTCAAATGAACTCAGGATGCTTTGCGCCCATCATTGGGCCTCACATGCGCCTGTACAGGCCCATGCATATCCATTCCATTTGCCATGCACACGAGTGAATCATGATACATAGCTATAAATAACTGCTCATCCTCATGGATTTGACAACCTTTTGGAGACCTGAAACGCTGCAGCACTGAAATCGTAACAAATACCAAAGGAATTTTCCAAATTTTATGCTCACTTTCAAGCTTGAAATTCAACATCATTAGTTGATTTTCAAAGCTCAATTCCTTAGCCTCTCATCTCCACTGCATCCCTAGAGCAAAGAGGAATCAGGATCTTGAAGTTTTCGTGGCTTAAAGAGCTTCAATTCAGAGGTAGAACTTTAAACTTTTTGGATCTAGATCTTGCAATTCAATGTAGTATTCTCTTGTTTGTCTGGTTTTATGAACTCCTCACACATGAGGCAAGCCAATGGTGGTTTCAATTTTCCATTTCGTGCACTTTCAGCTTAAACACCATGATCTTCCACTTCACATTTCTCTCAACATAGGAAGAGTGAGGAAGATCCATGGATATAGTGTTAATCTCCATCACAAGAGCTTCATTTCCATGGCCTTGTTTTTAATTTTCATGAAGTTTTTATTTCCTGCAAGTGGTGGCCGGATTCTGGTAGCTCACCGGAGAAGATGGTGGTTTCCACCACCATCACCACGTGTGCATCTTCCTAACCATTGGATTGCTTTGCCACGTTATAATCTCATACGTTCATTGTGTTTACTTCATTTTATGATTTATGTTGCGCGTTTGACTCAAGTGCACGATGCGCCCTCACATTTGGACTGCTTCTCTTTGCCACGTCAATTAATGAGCCTGATCCAGTGGCTGCGCAATTTTCAATTATTTCTATTTTCTTTTATTTTCAGTTAATTCTTTTTATTTTCAAAAATTCATAAAAAATTTATTTGAAGTCACAAAAATATGAGACCAATTCCAAAAAATTTCTTCAAAAAATCTAGTTTCATATTTTGATTTTTAATTATTTTTGTGATTTCATTTAATATTTTTTGAGAATTATTTGAGTTTTAATAGTTTTAATTCATTTTAAAATACTTTCTGATATTTGAAAATCCAAAAATATTTTCCTAGCATTGATGGATCATGATAACTCAATGAAAAATAGTCTCATCAATTTCTTATGTGATTTGAGATTTATTTGAGATTTTAATCCATTTTGTGCTATTTTTAATTGTTTTTAAATACTTTCTGATTTCCAAAATTATTGAGAAAATTAGTCAAAGCTTGTTTGACCATGTTAGACCTATGAGAATTTAATTGGACTTGTTAAAGTTGATTTGAACTGAATTTGAGGTTTGACCTTATTTGTTTATTTTTTATTTGCATTTTATTTTAATTAAAAAAATATCAAAAAATTATTGTTGACTTGTAATCTTCATTCCTTTTCTGTTTGGCATTGATTGATGATGACTTGGTTCATATTTGATCAATTGGACTTGATACTTGTCTTCTTTTTCCCTCCCTTTCATCTTCATCCCATTCTTTCCATTAATGGCCAATGAGTTAATGTCTTATGGTTGATCTTGACAAATGAGGGGTTTAACCTTCTTTGATCCAAACCAAACTCAACTTGATCCCTGATCAAGTGAGTTGTTTTGTGTCCAAGATAGGTTGCTTCTTGGTTAAGCAAATAACCTAAAGTCCATACAAGGCCCTTCTGAAGGAGAATTGCCATCCAAGGCGCAGCGGAATTTAAAAATTTCTCCATTTAGTGATCCTTACAAATGGGCATGATCAGTGATAGAATCGTTACCTCTTGTGGCGATCACGAACGCTGAACGATGACAACGTCTCTACTCAGTCCACACAAACGGATTCCTTCAATCTCAGTGCTAGCTGGTACGAATGAAGGCTTTGAGTGAGAGAGAGAGAGAGGGAAACGAAATTCCAAGTCTTCACTTGAGTGTTAGTCTGAGTTACAATGCTTCTACCCAAGGGTTCTATTTATAGAACCACTTGTGTGGGCTTCAAGCTAAAAATCCCACTTAAGTGTATTTTGGCCCATATCTCATAATATGCCAAAATCACTTAAGTATTTGGTACCTTACCATATTTCGTATTCCACTTAAGTACACCATACCTTACGATGTTCCTTAGTTGCTCTATCTCTCATCAATCCGTCCTTTGTGTGTGACCCTATAGGTTTTCGCGGCGTTGGTAATTATATTAAATCACGCATTTAACATAATAAACAGTGAGCGGTATCTAGCAACACATCACTGCTACCCAAGACACGAAAATGTCATGTGATCTGACAAAACCTCTTGTGATAATAATTATGTGTATAATTACCCCTTTACCCTTATGTCTATATTGAACACAAGGTATAGACCGTGTCATCCTTGTCCAGTTCAATATTGGGCCCATAGACATTTATCCTGTTACGCAGGATGGGCAAATTCCATCTAGGACACTCATGTCCCTCAGCATGCTTTGTGGAGTACCCATCAACTGTCTTTATGGTCATCCAGTTACGGACAATGTTTGATCAGCAATAAGGCACTCGACTCTACATCTAGGGTCCATAGTGGTTTCAGGTCGAAGGTTGGTATACACCATTATCACCATGAGAATAACTTATGACACTTTGCATAACTTTCTATATAGTATTCTCATAGCGGGTCAATCCGGTATAAATATTACTCTTAATATTCACACCTATGTTTAAGACTTGATAACTCTTTATCCATGATCCATGAGATATGATCATCAGTCTACAAATATAATAGTCTTAATGCTTTAATGTTATCCCACTTCACAATAAAGCTCGACTACAGATACTTTAGGAATAGTGTCCTTGTGTTTAATGTGATCTCATGATTAAGTCATACTTGATACATTAAACAGACTATCTATTCCAGGGACTTTATTAAACAACCATAATAAAGAAAAAGCCTTTTATTATTAATAAATAATTCGATACAAGTACCAAAAGTATTGGCCTCTAGGGCTTACACCAACACCTTCCCCTTTTGTTTTGGCATAGCAAGTTTATGGAGCTTGGCTTACTATTCATGATCTCTAACTTGTGTTATTTGCCTATATTTTTATTGACCGACCTCAAATAGGTGTGACTACTACATTAGTCCACTTACGATTGCTTAACATAGCGCTACATTGTCTTATGACAAACTAACATAACTACACTAATTACTAACTCTAATTTGAGCATTTAATTTCTTGCCCTTTACTTTTAATGCCATTTATTTCTTGCTCATTTATTCATATTGATTTTTACTTTGCTCACTTGAGCACATATTTTATGTTTATGTCATTTTTCTTTTGCTCATTTGAGCTCATTATTGTATATAAATATATTGTTATCTTGTGTTTGCTTTGTCTTTGTTTTTGTATGAACCAATTGCAAAAGGATAAAGGACTTAAAATTAGGACTTACCTATGCTTAAAGGAGTTCAAGAGCAACTAGGCCTCATGCCCTTAGAATGCTAAAATTGTTGAAGAGCAACTAGGCCTCATGCCTTTAGAATGCTAAAATCCAAAGTTGATCTTAAAGGACTTCTCACCCAAACTTATTCTTTGTCCATTCCTCTTATTGTGTTTGTGAACTTTTTGATGTTTGCTCTTGTGTGATAGGGATCCTACCTTGAGATTGTGGAAAAAGGACCATTGTCATGAATAGCCAAGTTAAGAGAGACAAGCTAAATGGAGATCCTAGGAGCTTGAATCTAAATTGTTTGATTGCTTGAGTGTTTGCTAAGTCCAAAGGAAAGGAGCATCTTGAATCATCTTTATGATTTCAAGAAAAGGAACTCCAAGGTTTTATCCTTCCTCTCTTATCTTTGTTTGCTTTAGGATTAGCCCTTCTCTTCTTTTCCCCACTCTAACCAAGCCAAAAATCTTTTCTTCAAACTTTGACTTTGTTTTAAATTAGAAACCCAGGCCTTAAGCCTTTGACTTTTCAAAACCATTTTCATAAATACTCATTGTGAATGAATCTTAATCCAACTTTGACTCCATTTTGTAAATAAACCTAACTTGTAAATATAACTCACTTCAAGTTGTTCTTGTAGTTCCAATGGCCACCTTGTTAAAACCTTTTCAAAAACATTAGTCATAGGTTTGAGTTATCATAGTGGTTGATGTAAATCTCACCTCATCCTTAGTGATTGGATTATAAGTCTTCCATGCTTATTATAGGGTTAACCCCTCACTAGTATGTTGAAGCCTTCCTCACATGGTGGATTGTTGTTTTAGGTTGAGTTTTCTCCCTTAGATAACAAAAGACCTTAAGGCTTTTGATCAAATCAATTCACCAACCTTCGAGATTTTTACCCCGAACTACGAGGTTTTGATCCTCCTTTATGATGGTACGTAGGCAATGGGTTCATCCATTCAACCAACAAAATTTGTAAATATAATCTATTCTCTTCTCATCCCCCCAATCTTTTGTATAAATCTTTTCACAAATACCAACCTACAACACATATTTGCAAAAAGGGTTCCCTTAGAGTACTAAGGATGTTTTGGGTGCGTAAAACCTTCCCATTTCATAACCAACCCCCTTACCCAGATCTTTGAAATTTTTATTAGTTTTTGATTTGAAAAACTTCTTACTTGGCTTTTGTTCGCTTTTTAGCCTTTCCTTTGGATAAATAAAAGTGTGGCGGCGACTCGAATTGTATGTTTACGTTTGGTTTAGTCAATAAACTTAAAGGTAACGAAAACCCCGCTACACCTACTGATGTCAAATGAGTTGTTCTTGACATTAGACTTTGACCTTACATCCATCCTTTTCAGGAGTTTATTAAACTATCTCCCCAGTAATGCTACATCATTTGCCAGATATTCATCAGTATCCTGACCACTTTCTTCCTCTTTCTCTTCAGTGTTTGATATGAAGGCTATGCTTTTGGCTTTCTTTTCAGATCCATCACTCATCCCCAACTCAAATGTTTGGAGGGATCCAATTAGCTCATTCACTCTCATATTGTAGATGTCTTGAGATTCTTCTATAGCTGTCACTTTCATGGGAAATCTCTTGGGAAGTGACCTGAGAATTTTCCTCACCAGTTTTTCATCTAACATCTTCTCACCCAGGGCTCCTGAGGCATTAGTAATTTCAAGGATATTCATATGGAAGTCATGAATACTTTCATCTTCTTTCATCCTCAAATTCTCAAACTTGGTAGTAAGCAGCTGCAATCTATACATCTTCACTCTAGAGGTACCTTCATGAGTGGTTTTGAGAATATTCCAAGCATCTTTAGCCACCTCACTGTTGTTCACCAGTCTGAAGATGTTCTTATCAACCCCATTGAATATAGCATTCAATGCTTTAGAGTTTCCAAGAGCTAGTTCATCCTCCTCATTGGTCCATTCTTCCTCAGCCTTCTTATCAGTTGTAACTTCTCCTTCCTTAGTAATAACAGGATGTTCCCAGCCTGTTAGAATAGCCTTCCAAGCCTTATTATCCAAATATTTCATGAAGGATACCATTTGAGGTTTCCAGTAGTCATAGTTAGATCAGTCCAAAAGGTCTGTGAACAGATCCTCCGTCTCTATCCATAGTACTAGAAAGTAACGTCCCAAGATCTCACCCAGAACCAGAGCAGGATGCCTGCTCTGATACCAATTGAAATTCTGGTATCAGATATGAGATGTCGAAGGTAATGTCACGACACTAATATCTGAACAATATAAATAAGATAAAAGACAAAGAAACAATAGTACAAGTGACACAAGCAATTGTTAACCCAGTTCGGTGCAAACTCACCTACGTCTGGGGGCTACCAAGCTAGGAAGGAAATCCACTAAACAGAATTAGTTCAAAGACTCACGGTAAACAACTTCAAGTTACAGTCTTTTCACCTAATCTCTACCCGTGTGACTTCTATCTAAGAACTCTTAGATAAGAGACTTTACTCACTCCCCCTCAATCACAGCAGTGATATAAAAACAAATATTACAAAGAAAGAAGACACTCTTCAAGAACACATACTTGATCTTGCTTAAAAGCTTCAACCAAGTAAACACACACTCATGCTTCAAAGCTTAGAGTGGACAAATTACAACACAAAAGTCAGTCCAATTCAATCATCAATAGGATGAATGAATGGCTCACAATACACAAGCTTACACAAGACTAAAACCCTTATTCTCTCTCACTATTTCGTTCGTTTTCTTGTGTATTAAAACCAGGTTTTACCTGGCCTTTAAATAGAAGAATTTGAATGGGCTTGGACATCATAAACCCTAAACCTATTTTCCTTTTGTATCTCCTTATTCATGACAACTGATCATATCTTATTGGAAAATAAATCAATCTGGTTTTAATTACTGCTTGAATGGCGCGTTCAATCTCCACATCAATCACACACAGATTTGCATGAAAAGTGCAATCATAAGATACATAACATTCAGAATGAACGTTCTGTATACACATGTCTTAATATCGGGTCTGACATCTCAGCTAAATCCTGCACAACCATATTTAAACATCCTGCAGGAAACTGATATCACATGTTAAGACAACACTCGTGACAACTTGTGATAATTCTAGGTTTTACCAAAATTGATGCCAACACATAGAACCAACACTTTCGTTCTGGTATATAAACATGTTGAACTTGTTTCATTATATAAAGGTTAATCCTCCTTTAGTGTTACGTTTCTGCTTCTTTGCTTAAACGATCTCTCTTTTTCTCCAACTCTAGCTTTCTTTCCCCAAACTCCAACGATGCCTTGTCTTGTCCATTTTTCTTTACTTCTCGGTTTCACAACTCACTTTGGTCTCTTGCGTTTTTGGATGGATTATGCATTGTTTCATTAAATTCATATCTCTAGTTTTCAATGTATTTGTATCCCACTTTATTTATTGTTGTTGCTTCCGCTCTTTTATCATAGAAATTGCAAATTTATGAGATGGACCTGCAACAATGAGATAAGCGACATCTAGTCTCAATGGGGGTAGTGAACCCAAAGTGTTGAATGTTGTTCATGGCAGTTATTCATCCCCTTGCAAATGTCATAGTGCTTAGTGATAGTTTGGAGTATAAGGGGGTTCCGTCGGAAGTGGCAAAGGTGTGAATTTGGTTCATCCAGACTCACGGAGAATTGGGGATGATTTCTCTTCTCCTGAATTTCCCCAAAGGAATCAGGAATTAAGGCAACATCTTAATTTTTGAGAGCATTCTAGAACTCATGATAAAGATTTCCTTTTGTTGACAGTAAGGACAAGATGGTTCAAAAGAACCAACAAGGTCTCGAGTTCCTTGCATACGCCACTTAGTGTTATTAGATGAATGCATGGGTGGTGGGGACGATTTATCTTTTCAGCGAGGCCCGCCCGAAGAGTGCTTACTAGGACATTGGATCGTCTATGTATTGATAAGTTTCTCACATTGAATCAGACAAGAGGTTTTGTAGTCCTTTTAACAAATGTTTAATGCCTTTCCATGAGTTTCTATTTTCTATACTATGGTTCAGACTTTCCATCAATGAATTTGAGGCAGGGTCTTGAATCACTTAAGATTTTCTCATTCTTAGCTGCACCCAATGAGTTGGGCTTACATGAAAGTTTTTCAGCATTGGTGTAGAACTTGATTTTATTCTTCAAGCTATTTACTGCAACATGTACTTTTTCTAAGATAGATCAGGGATATGGGTTTCTCTCACTTCACCAGTTAAAGAAGGTGTTTCATATTTTGGTGGATATATAGAAGAACTTAAAAGACTAGTATTTTCTAGTTGCACCCTAGAGGCGTGAATCCCACTCATGGTTTTATGTTCTATCGGAGGATAGTCCTTCCTATACCATTAGCTTGGAGCCGACCAAATGTAAAGAAAAAATCATGAAGTGTTGGAATTAAAATTACTTCTTGAGGTCCCGAGAAAGTATGTGTTCCTTTCAGAAGAATACTCTGGAAGAAGAGGATTGAAGGTTGATTTATTTTCTCTATAGTAAAGTATTGGCTTTGAAGACGGGGTCATTCCTTGTGACATGTTTTTTACTCAATAAAAGAGGTGATATATTGACATAGTTCGGGGTGGAGGCATTCAACATGAAAAAGAGAAATAAGTTATTTGGTGAGAGGAGTGAACAAACTTCTAAAGAAGCAATATGATTTTGTCTTCCTAGAGTGAAGAAAAATTTAAGAGAAACTTTCCGCCTTGAAAAAGGACATAGAAATGCACATCGTCCCCTCTGGTATTTTTGCTAGGGCCACCCTATTAGAGGGGTCACTGAAATAAAATTAGAAAACCCTTGAATAGGTCCAATATTCTGTAAATAAGGTGGAGAAATATTTTGCGGATGCTCGGGGAACCCTTACTTCTTCATCGACCAAGTTGATGGAGATGGAGATTTCCTTGAAGAATGAGAAGGATGTCTTCTCTAGAGATTCAGAAGCCTATGAAGAGAACTTTCCATGGTTGTAGTAGAAGCTCAAAGATGTTTTGGAGCTCAACTCCAAAATCATACAGGTCTCGTTTCAAAATGCCTTAAGCCAGGTGGAATTGTTTCCCCTCAACATGAATATCCCTTGAGGAGAGCTGGATGTAGAGAAAGAAGTAGTCGAGAGGAAGTTGGTTACTTTTAAGGATTAATCTTTATTGCAGTTAATGATAACTGTTGTTTTAGTTATCGGTCTTTGGTATATGTAATTTTATTTTCTTATGAATAGTTTCAAATTTTGCTTTTATGATTAACGATACTTTCTTTCTAAATATACATGATCTCAATTCATCTTTATCTCTCTAGTGTAATATTTGCGTGTGTCCTAAACTAGGGCGCCTCTAACCAGAAGTCACGTCGCTCGAGCGATGACCCGGAGACCTACCCAGAGGTAACCCTGGCATGTGAGCCAAGAAAATAGGAGTCTCCATTGACTCTTGAAATATAGGTGGTCAATAACTTCCCTTGGGAAAGGGGAATAGTTCACACTACCAAGGGTAATTCAAACCCTAGGTCTTAGAGACCTCTGTAAATACCTCCCTCTAAGGGAGAAGAGAATACCCCAAGTGATACATATTATCCACACCTTATATAGAGTGACACTCATCTCTGTCTTACCACATGCTTGCCACCAAACATAACCAATCATTAGTAAAGCCTCTCAACTGATGTCAGCAGGTCTCCTAAACTATCTCAAAACACCACTGTACAACACTTCTTCCCGCAGTGGGAAATCCCTAACCACCAAACCATATTA
This sequence comes from Lathyrus oleraceus, assembly GCF_024323335.1. Taxonomy (NCBI): domain Eukaryota; kingdom Viridiplantae; phylum Streptophyta; class Magnoliopsida; order Fabales; family Fabaceae; genus Lathyrus; species Lathyrus oleraceus. Next base: position 36,563,093 of record NC_066583.1, read on the forward strand.
TAAACATACTAACACATTTGAATATCTCTTCCCTTGCAGGGGGAACATGCAAAACCGTACTTTTTGACCAGTATAGTGGGCCCACTATGGGGCCTTGGTAAAACCAACATGGGACACACTCTTCTCTCATTATCATCCTTCTCGTTGTTACCATGCACTCATATGTTAGCCGCCTTTAGTCATGGTTAATAGAAGATCTCTATCCCCTACGCCATAGGGAACAAACGGTAACGGTGATGTAGACGCCCTAGAGGAGATGTGTGCCTCCGTGGACGAACTACGCTACCATAACTAGACATTGGAAAACGACGTCCACAACATCACACATTGCCAACAAGAGTCCAACCCTGCATAGGAAATGGAATTGTGGGACCCCTAACCACTTTCAGACAAGATATTAAAGGTGTTAAAAACACAAGAAATTGGGGGGGGGAGTGAATTGGGTTTTTAAAAGAAAAACCTTTTTCCAAAACAAAAACACCACTAACAAGTTAAAAACAAAGAGATAAAAACACAATGATTTTTATCCTGGTTCGCTTGAACTCGAAGTTAATCCAGTCCACCCGCCAAGGTGATTTTGCCTTATACACGAGGACTTAATCCAATATAATAAATATATTACAATAAACACAAAGAATAACCTTCTTTGTCTTCTCAAGGATCCAACTAAACCTTAGTCTCCTTAAGGACTCACAAAGAACAAACTTTCTTTGTCTTCTTAAGGATTACCTCCTTAAGGACTCAAACAAACAGTTTGAAGAAATATTTAGTGTGTTACAAGATGCTTCTACACAAGCAGATTTTACACAAATCAATAACAGACACTTAAATAAAGTTGTATACAAAGGATGATAGCTTTTCACAAAGAAAAATAGTTTGTCAAAATACTTGTGCAAATCAGCATTTTCTTCAAGTCTCTAATGCATGCTTATATAGTGTGAGCATGTGACCGTTGGAGTGAAAAATAGGGAAAGCTCCTTTGAGAGGTTGTCCACTGTAGAATGGGAAAGGAATGATACCATGTAGTGTCCTTTCGCCCATAAAAGCAGTGATAGGTGTGATGAATAGTATTATCCTTTCCCACGAAATCATTGTAAGACCCCAATTTTGACCCTAAGATTCCTCATGCAATTTCATCATATACATTAGCATTGGGATCATACCTTGGCATCCTCCTTACCTCTGTTTCATTGGGTTTGTTTTGGGAAAGATCACCAAGCACTATGTGAGTGTATCATACTTGTATATCATCATTTTACTAACCAAAATACAAAAATATGTCTTTGCATTTGCCCAACGCTTTTGTAGGTAGGGCATGATCTCCATTGATCTATCAAGTTCATATCTAGGGTTTGAGACCCTCATGAAAAAGAGCACAACCATGAATTTATCCAAGAATGGTTATGAGCATCATATATGAGTCCCAATGACATCTACATGTTATATTGATCAAGTATTCTTCAAGAGTTTGAGGGTGATTTGCCTTGGAAACCCTAGTTTGACTAGGTATCTTGAGTAACTTCTCCAACAAGCTATCTCACCAATTGATCAAATTTATCAAGGAACACTTAAAAATTCATCCTCTTATGCATATATTATCTACCATGAGCCAAGAAAGTCAAGAGAATTAAAGGTTAGCAAGTTGGTTGATGGTGGTTGGCCAGATGAATTCATCTGATCAAAACTGGGTCTCCCTAGACCATATCTCCTACAATTTTCACCATATGAAAATTATTACAAGAGTAAAGTTACTCTAAATGATATTCCAAACAACTTTCATGTTGAGACCTAGAGCTATTTTTTCTTGGAAAATCATTTTCTATGTTGAAACATTATAGGTCATTTTGTCTAAACCCTAATTTGAAAGTCAACTTCCCAAGGCCATAACTTGCTCAATTTTTATGAGATGAAAGATTTCCTAGTTGCAAAATCAAATTCAAGATGTCAAATTCAACTTTGATGTTTGGAGTGAGAGCTAATTCAACTTTTATGAGCATGTGATATGAGGTTACATTATAGGTCATTTTTGACCTATACCATTGAACAAGTGATTTTTCCAAACTTCAAAAATGCATAACTCTATCATTATAAATCCAAATGACATGACATTGGTGATCATTTTGAAGGTATTTGAAATAGCTACAACTTTGATGAAAACACTTTTTTTATTTGAAGCTCACATAAAAAGTTAAGCAAGGTGGAATATTGAGATATATGGCTTGACACTTAGAAATTTTTTCAACATGTTGAAATTTCCAAACTTATACCTCAAAATTCTCCATCTTCCAAGATCCAAATGAAAAAGTGTTGAACAACAAACTTGTTCCCCTTGATCCAAGCTTTCCAAAGAACCCAAGTTCATGCATTTTGGATAAAGATTGTTAGGTTTGCGCATGGATTTAACAGGGATGCATAATTGGAAAGAATCAATTACACAAACTTCAGTTCACAATGCCTTGCCATTCAAGCTTCATTCAAACTTCAATTGGAATCATTTTGGACCTTAATGCATTGCATCATGGGCCTGTACATGTCCATGCACTCGTGCCATCCACATTGCCAATTTTGGACAGATTTTGAAGTGTGCAAATATCATTTCCTTTGGCTATAAATAGAAGGCTTCTAAGCTCATTTGAACAACACTTTGCGCGCTAACTTTGCCCCCCATTGAAACCCTCTCATTCTAAAGGAAACCCTGAGAAATTTCAATTTGAAATTTGAGTTTGAATCTCAACTGTTGGAGATTCAAGAACTCCAGGATCCAAAGCCTTGCAACCTCTCTAACCACTTCCTGCTAGCTTCTCAAGTGTGATCAGATCGTGTTTGGAGCAAGCAACATCAAGAACTGCATAACATTGAAGGTAATTTTCAGAAAACTTCATCTCTTCGATTCTCACTCAATTCTACTCAATTCTCTTGGATTTTTGGTTGTTTGAAGTCCTATCAATGTAGGCAAGAAGATTGAGTTGCTTAGAGGTCAAATCGAAGCAACTAAGTTGATGCACCTCAAAATTCAACTCCTCATATCTTTCTATATATGCGGAGTTAGTTAAAATCGAGGTGATATTCGTGATCTACACCATTTTTTCTTTCAGATCATGTCCTCTTTTGTAATTTTTGATGTGGTAATGATCGAACCAGTCCGGCCAGGGTCATCGGAGAAGATGACTGGCCTTTGGACTCCGGCGATGTGCTGGAAGTGTTCAGAGCCATTGATTTGTTTTAAAACGTTTTAATCTGTAGCGCTCATTGTGAATACCAGGCGTGTGGATGAGTTGACTAGCGTGTACCATGGAACGCGTGTTCTCCACCACTTGATCTGCCACCTCAATTAATGAGGTAGATCAAGTGGTCCACGTTTTTTGCTATTTTCTTCATTTTAATCCTTTTATTTTCATTAATTCATATTAATTTTAATATTGACCCAAAAAATATGAGAGTTTCACCAAAAAATTTCAAATAATTTCCTCTTTCATATTTTGAATTAAAATTATTTTTTGGATCGTTATTAATATTTTTCATGATTTAATTAATTTTATGATTATTTTTAATTGTTTAAAAATACTTTTAAGTCTTTAAAAATTCTGGAAAAAAAAATCCGAGGTCCTTTGACCTTGTTTGACCTATGATAAATCTCATGGACATTTCTTTGGTGTTTTGATAGGGTTTTAGGAATTTGACAAACCATATTTAATTTAAATGTATTATTTTATTCCTTTTAATTTGAATAAATGCCAATTAATTGTGTGGACCAATTGTGATGACTTGTTTGAGTTTGACTCTTGTTGTTGGGCCTTGGTCAAGGTTGATTTGACTTTGTCAAGTTAATATCATTGGATTTAGGGGATTGATGGAATGTACATTCCATCTCCCAAAATGAATGGATGATATTAATTTGGTAAAAGTCCTCCTTTGACCAATTTGAGTTTTGATCCATTCCCCTCCCTCTTCATCTCATTCCCATTCTTTATGCATTCATCTAATTTGGCCTATGATATCTCAAAGTCCTAAGGCTAGTTGATTGAAAAATCAACATAAGTATGAATGAGATTAGGACACCTCTTTTGCATATTCTTTTTGTGTGTGGTATGTTTCATGAGTACAGTCCATTATACTATGTCTCTAACATGCATTAACACCAAGATTCTATTGCCCGACCTCAAATAGTTATGACTTCTACATAAGTCCAATTACGATTGCTTAACATAGCGCTAAATTTGTGACATAAAAGGCATAGCATTCTAGTTAGTGAGATTGTAAGTCTCCCCTCTTTCATGGTATTGTGTGGAGACTTGGCCTTTTTTCCTTGCTTTGGAAGATTTCTTGGCTCAAGGATCCATGCTTGTGATATGTGGGTTGAGTGTTCTCTAAAGAATGACTTAAAAAATAAAAAGCAAAAGCAAAACAATACTAACTTCTAACTCATTAACAACTAACTTTTAATTTCAAGCCATTTACTTTAATGTCATTTAATTTTAGTCTTTATTCATTTGCCATTATTCATACCATTCTAATTGTTTATGTTAATGCAATTTTCACTTTGTCCATTTGGACCATATTGTGTGATATACCTTGTTTGTGTATGCTTTGCTTGTTTGTGTGGTCTTTGACCATTAATGTACATAATAACAACAAAACCCCTAAAAAACTTTTGTGTGGACTGTTGACTTGATCTTGGACAAATGGACTTAGAATTTAGGCAACATTTCCTATGCTAAAGGACTTGGCCAATGCCAACTTTTTATGAAACCAAGTGCTTGCAATTTGAAACTTCATCTGATACATCATTCAAGATCTCTTTGAGTTCATCTGCAACATGATCATTGTGAAGCTGTTATTTTAAACCTGTGACTTGTGGAATTTATCTGTTGCATGGGCTAATTTGAAGAAGATCATGGAGTGGCTAAGCTTGGATGTGGCTATCTTTATTTGATGCCTTTGCTCTTCAAGATTGATATAATTGTGCATTTGTGTGTTGCTTGATTCTAAATGTCCAAGGGAATTTGGGTTTCCATTGACACTCTTGTCTATTGGATTGCTACCCATTGGTCAGATCTTTTCAACCCTTAACTTTTAATTTTGTTCATAATATTAGTCTCTTCATTTCCTCCCCAATTCTTTAATTTCAAAATATCTCTCTCTCTTTTAAAAAAATATTCTTTGTTTGAACTAGTTTTGTTCTAAACTTTGACCTTATGCCATTGCATTTTCAAACTCCTTTTCTTAAATCAAACTTGTAAATAAACTTAACCACACTTGACCTAAACTTTTAAAAAAAAGCCAAAAAGAACAAACTCATTCAAAACATTTTTAGGCCTTTGTGCCTTTCAAACTTAATTTTTGTTAAAGGCAGTGCATCCACTTTGAAATCTGTATCACGAATTACGAGGTTTTGATCCCTCATTTTTATGTTGGTACGTAGGCACAAGTCTGAAGGTCTTGTCAAACACAAAAATATAATTAATGAATTCTTTTCTCATCCCCATATTCTATTTGTTTGTAAACATCATTTTGTACCAAATACATATGCACACAAAAAGAGCTCCCTAGGAGTACCTAGGACACTTTGGGTGCTAACACCTTCCCTCTGTGTAACCAACCCCCTTACCTGTAATCTCTGACATTTTATTAGTTTTGATTTGAAAACTTCTTACTTTTGGGTTTTGTTCGTACTTTTTTCCCTTTTCCCTTGGAAACAATAAAAGCGCGGTGGCGACTCTTGTTATTTGATGTCTAGCTTATCCATAGCTTGATGATCATGAATTTACCGCTACAGAAATTAAGTGGTGACTCTACAGAAATTATGCCAGTTGCTCAACCACATTAAACTCGCTCCTCTTTATCAATCGGAGTACCTCATCATCATCATTGGCTTTCAATTTGCTGGATTCACCAGACTTATCTTTTGAACAACCAACCAAATCTACATTAGACACCTCCACCTTCTTACAAACAATCGTTTCTTCTTTATATTCTGGGAACACCGGTCCAAACACTCGGCCACTGCGGGTCACCTTCGTAACATCAGCAATGCTCACTAGTGAACTAGTCGTAGGTAACGGGACCTCCTGACCATTCTTTATCATTGTAGCATTGTACTGGTATGGTACAGCCTTATTAGATGAATACGGGACTGGGCCCTCTAACCGTATTACAAACGGTGATACTGGTCTTTGACTGACATTATTATTGTTGTTACTGTCATATTGAATTACCAACCGCTCTTGTTGTTTGAAAACGGGCACTATGGCATTGACGTCATCATCTACATGACGAGATTGAACAATTTGAATCATGCCTTCATCCATCAGGCGTTGGATGTCCCTTTTCACTACAATACACCCTCTTGGGTTCACACTACAAACAACACAACCATCATGGTCATGTTCACGGTCATTCACCATACAGATATCCTTATGCATCTGCACCAAGGATCTTCGGATAAACCGGACGTCATAAACCTTGAATTCTCCAGGACAACTGTCCACCATATTGACTGAAGAGTTCCCATGAGCGGGCAAAGGGTTCGCTTTCACATTTGGCGCGCGGTCCTCAAAGGACACCATACCACTCTTCATAAGCTTTTGAACCTCATACTCCAATGGATAGCAGTTTTCAATATCGTGTTCGGGTGCTCGGAGCTCAGGTTTATACCACCAGGGAAGTGGTTCTTGGATCTGCGGTGGGTTCCTCGGTTGAATTAAGTTCTTGAGAACTAGCGAGGTATACAACTCTGCATATGACATAGGAATCGGGTCAAAGAGACCTTCTTCCTTCCAAAGTCTTGCTTGTTGACGCCTTATCTCTTGACAACCGTCCCTCGCGGACTCCTTCCTCAAGTCTCATCCCCATGTTTACCATTTCGGTAAAATCATCGGGGGCACTAGCGATCATGCCTTCATAATAAAATGAACTCAGAGTTTTCAAGAAGATTTTAGTCATCTCTTTCTCCTCCAAAGGAGGAGTGATCTGGGCGGCCAACTCCCTTCATCTTTGCACGTATTCTTTAAATGTCTCTTTGTCCTTCTGAGACATAGACCTCAACTGGTCTCTATCCGACGCCATGTCCACATTATACTTGTATTGCTTCACAAAAGCCTCTCCCAAGTCGTTGAAAGTGTGAATGCTTGCATTATCCAACCCCGTGTACCAACAGAGTGCAGCACCAGTCAGACTATCTTAGAAGTAGTGAATAAGCAATTGATCATTGTCGGTCTGAGTAGACATCTTGCGGGCATACATCACAAGATGACTGAGCAGACAAGAGTCCCCCTTATACTTTTCAAAGTCAGGCACTTTGAACTTCACTGGGATCTTGGCGTTGGGCACTAAGCACAACTCAACAACACTCTTTCCAAACAAATCTTTACCTCTCAGCGTCTTCAATTCCTTGCGCAGCTCAAGAAACTGATCTTTCATCTCGTCCATCTTCTCAAAAACATCCGGACCCTCAGACTGCTCGGAATGATAGATGGTATCCTCTACGTGAGGCAAAGTATGCACAACGGGAGGTGGCACGGACATGACCGGGCTAGATGTCGGCATGGAAGCAAATGTAGGCGCAAAGCCTTCAGACACAAAGTTGGGCGGCATTCCCCACGGGAATCCGGCAGGCATATTCAGCGTGAAATGGGTGGTAGCAGCAGGCATGGTAGAGGTAGTCACCTCTGAAGTAATAGTCCTCGCAGGAGGAGTTGCAGGTGTTGGAGAAGCTTGATTCTGAGAAGCAAGAACTGACTCCATCATGGCAGTCGGGCGGGCGATCTCGTCCTTCAGCTCTCTGTTCTCTTGCTCCAAATGTTCCATGATTTTCAGATATTGGCTCGGGTATTGTACCAGTGAATCAGCTTGGCTAAAGCACATAAGAAACACCAATCAGACATCTGGCGAAAACCTGCTTATGCAAATGATGCATGAAATGCAATGCTTGATTATTTTTATTTTCAAGGAACTTACTATATCATTTGCAAATATATAATATTTAAATGGAAATTGCAACAATTTGATATGACCAAAAATCTCTTTTTATTTATATAAATTGGAAGGATTACACTGAGTACAATTTCAGAAACCAAGATAAAAAGATACAAGAGAAAAGGAGACTAGTCATCCTAAGGATCCCTAACAACAATGTCAGAAGATCTGGCTGAAGGCGCGTACTTCCTTTGAATGCGACGGATCTCGGTCTCAAAAGAAGCCTTCATCTGAGTCTTCTCGAGGACAAGCTGATCAACAATCTTCTTCCAAGCAACGGAAGGCTGAGGCATGCTAGAAGATGAAACCTCTGGCTCTCTCTGTCTCTTCGTCACGCAGTCTTCAAGTAGCTCAATATGTGCATATTTGTCCTTAGACTCCAACTGCAACTCTTCATGCTTCTTTCTCAAAGCACGGAAACACTTTTCACACATATCCTTCTCTTGCTTCATCTTGGCGAGTGTGTCTTCCAACTCCTCTACATCTTGGTTAGGGAGAGTTAATGGCTCAACCACAGCCATAAACATAGGTCTTTCACAAGGATAAGGCATCTTCAAATCCATAGCTCTCTTCTTCATCCAAAGAGTGTAAGCTTCCAAAGCTACACAATTGCGCGGACCAAGCTCAGATCTTCCTTTCCTATGCACATTATGCAAAACATGTATAATCTTCTGCTTCAAATGTTGGGAATCTTTACCCTCTTGATAGAAAAGACCTTCTAACAATATGTTATTAGGTTTGTCTCTCAAGGGGAACCCAAGTTGACGACGAGGCAAAGTAGGGTTGTAGTTAATTCCTCCTTGTGTACCAACGAGAGACACATTAGAGAATTCACCACAACTATCAATAATCTCCAAACTGCTTAAAGATGGGTCATACCAAACTATATCATCATTAGTGAGAGACATAAGTCTCTGAGACCACCTTAGACATTGTTTGTTCTCCACAAAAGCAGGGGTCTGAGGCAAGTTCGAAATAAACCACTTGTACAAAAGAGGAATGCAACAGAAAATCGTTCCACCACCCTTAGAATTCCTTAGATGCAAAGAGAAATACATATCACCCAACAAAGTAGGCGCAGGATTCCCAATCAAGAAAAGTCTAATGGCGTTAACATCAACAAAACCGTCAATGTTAGGGAACAAAGCTAATCCATAAATGAGCAACACAAAGATAGCTTCAAAAGCGTCCACACTACCAGCTTGAGCAAAAGTAGTAGCTTCCTTGATGAGGAAAATAGATGGAAACCCAAATAACCCTCCTTTCTTCACCCAATGAGCCTCTATCTCAGACTTCTTCAAGTGAAGAGCTTCAGCAATAATACTAGATCGGGGAATCTCCTCCAATCCACTAAAAGGAACTCTACTAGAAATAGGTATCCCCAAAAGATGAGAATACTCCTCCAAGGTAGGCACAAGCTGAAAATCTGGGAAAGTGAAACAATGGTAAAGAGGATCATAGAACTGCACTAGCACACTCAAGAGTCCTTCACCCACATCAGCAGACAAGATGGACAGAAGCTTCCCATGACGTTGTTTGAAGTCCAAGGGATCTAATACAAAAGATGCTAGCTTTCTTAACTCTTTCAAGTCGGGACATCTGAAACTGTACTTCTTAGTGTTCCTTCGTCCATAATCCATGGTCTGAAAATATTTGCAAATGATACCTTAGTTCCTTGAAATTTTCGTGTGATGAATGTTATGATGCGCATGAATGCATGAATGCAACAATCACAAATAAGGGATCAGACACAAGGCAAACAAAGGTCAAGGGATGAATCAAATCCTTGTCAAGATCAATCATCCATTTTGGTGGATTATGGTTTAGACCTTATCAACACCCGAGTTCCATTGATATTGACAAGACTTGATTGGATCAACCAAGAATCAAGGGTTTGTTGTAAGTCACGAGCATGGAGTCTGGGTAAGAACCATCCCAAAGGAGTGAACTAAGGATAAAAACATGTAGATCATGTTCTAAAAAGTTCCCAGAGCTTAATTCCATCTATCGAATATTAGAGGTTAAGATGACTGACTCATCGACCCGTAATATTCTCAAGAGAAACTCGTCTGAGTGTAGTATCGCGTAACAACTATTATCAAGTCTACACTTGAACAGTTTCCGCAATACGTCCTAAATAGGCCAAGATGGGTTAAATGTTTTAAGGTCCTCAGCTTCTCGGACCCAATTAAAAATAGTAATGCCTAACCACAAATACTTGTGTGACATTTCCAAATCCAAAGGAGTCTCCACTGAGCAGATGGATCCCAAGCCAACTTGTTAAGGACTACTCCACACAAGTCGAACATGACTATACCATCCTCTTATTTAATTGCACTCAAGTTCGGGTTAGAACTTATCTCACCACTCAGAGATCACCAAGCACAACAAGCAGATTATATCACACATACATATATACAAACATCACATATATACAAATATATACACACAAAAAATACGCTAAACCCACTGGAGATTACTCCCCAACAGAGTTGCCACTTAATTTCTGTAGCGGTAAATTCATGATCATCAAGCAATTGACAAGCTAGAGATCAAGTAACAAGAGTCGCCACCGCGCTTTTATTGTTTCCAAGGGAAAAGGGAAAAAGTACGAACAAAACCCAAAAGTAAGAAGTTTTCAAATCAAAACTAATAAAAAGCCAGAGATTACAGGTAAGGGGGTTGGTTACACGGAGGGAAGGTGTTAGCACCCAAAGTGTCCTAGGTACTCCTAGGGAGCCCTTTTTGTGTGCATATGTACTTGGTATAAAGTGATGTTTACAAACAAATAGAATGGGGAGATGAGAAAAGAATTCATTAATTATATTTTTGTGTTTGACAAGACCTTCGGTCTTGTGCCTACGTACCAACATAAAAATGAGGGATCAAAACCTCGTAGTTCGTGATACAAATTTCAAAGTGGATGCATTGCTTTTAACAAAATTTAAGTTTGAAAGGCACGAAGGCCTAAAAAATGGTTTGAATGAGTTAGTTCTTTTTTGGCTTTTTTGAAAGTTTAGTTCAAGTATAGTTAAATTTATTTACAAGCTTGATTTAAGAAAAGAAGTTTGAAAATGCAATGGCATAAGGCCAAAGTTTTTATCTTTTTCGCAAAGTGGTCAAAGTTTAGAACAAAAAATAGTTCACACAAAGAAGATTTTAAAAAATGGAGGGAGAGATTTTGAAATTAAAGAAATGGGGAGAAGATGAAGAGACTATCCTATGTACAAAATTAAAAGTTTAGAGTTGAAAAGATCTGACCAAATGGGTAGCAATCCAATAAACATGAATGTCAATAAAAACCCAGAATTCCCTTGGACTTTTAGAATCAAGCAACACACAAACGCTCAATTATATTATCTTGAAGAGCAAGGCATCAAATAAAGATGGCCACATCCAAGCTTATCCATTCCATGATCTTCTTCAAAGTGGCCCATGTAACAGATGAATTCCACAAGTCATATGTTCAAAATAACAGCTTCACAATGATTAAGTTGCAGATGAACTCAAAAGGATCTAGAATGATGTATCAGATGAAGTTTCAGATTGCAAGCACTTGGTTTCTCAATAAGTTGGCATTGGCCAAGTCCTTTAGCATAGGAATGTTGCCTAGATTCTAAGTCCATTTGTCCAAGATCAAGCCAATAATCCACACAAAAGTCTTTTAGGTTTTTTTTTGTTATTATGTATATTAATGGTCAAAGACCACACAAACAAGCAAAGTATATACAAATAAAATATATCACACAATATGGTCCAAATGGACAAAGTGAAAATTGCATTAACATAAACAATTAGAATGATATGAACAATGGCAAGTGAATAGAAACAAAAATTAAATGGCATTAAAGTAAAGGACTTGTAATTAAAAGTTAGTAGTTAATTGGTTAGAATTTAGTATTGTTTTGCTTTTGCTTTTTAATTGAAGTCATTCTTTGGAGAACACTCAACCCACTTATCACAAGCAAGGATCCTTGAACCAAGACATCTTTCAAAGGAAGAAAAAAAGGCCAAGTTTCCACACAATACCATGAAACAGTGGAGACTTACAATCTCACTAACTAGAATGCTTATGCCTTTTATGTCACAAATTTAGCGCTATGTTAAGCAATCGTAATTGGACTTATGTAGAAGTCACAACTATTTGAGGTCGGGCAATAATTTTTTTGATGTTAATGCATGTTAGAGACATAGTATAATGGACTATGCTCATGAAACATACCACACACAAAAAGAATATGCAAAAGGTGTGGCCTAATCTCATCCATACTCATGTCAATTTTTCAATCAACTAGCCATAAGATTATGAGATATCATAGGCCAAAAATGGAATGAATGAATTAAGAAAGGGAATAAGATGAAGTGGAAGGGGAATGGATCAAAACACAAATTGGTCAAAGGAGGATTTTTACCAAATTAATATCATCCATTCATTTTGGGAGATGGAATGTACATTCCATCAATCCCCTAAATCCAATGATATTAATTTGACAAAGTCAAATCAACCTTGACCAAGGCCCAACAACAAGAGTCAAACATAAACAAGTCATCACAATTGGTCAACAAACTTATTTGACATTTATTCAAATTAAAATACTAAAATAGAGCATTTAAATTAAATATGGTTTGTCCAATTCCTAAAATCTCATCAAAACACTAAAGAAATGACCATGAGATTTATCATATGTCAAACAAGGTCAAAGGACCTTGGAGAAAAAATCTCATAATTTTTGGACATTTAAAAATATTTTTAAAAAATTAAAAAGAAATGCAAAATCAATTAATTCATGAAAAATATTAATAATGATCCAAAAAATAATTTTAATTCAGAATATGGAAGAGAAAAATATTTGAAATTTTTTGGTGAAAGTCCCATATTTTTTGGATCAATATTGAATTTAATATGAATTATTGAAAATAATGAAATTAAAATAAAAATTAAAATATCAGAAAAAATGTGGACCACTTGATCTCCCTCATTAATTGAGGTGGCAGATCAAGTGGTCACAAACGCGCTATCCACGATGGACTCTAGTCAGTGCGCCATAACCTTGGTAATCAGAAAGAACGCTCAGGATTAAAATAAATTAGATGGATCCTATGGTTGTGAGAGATGCCAAAATATCGCCGGAGCTGTAGCTCCGGTCTTCTTCTCCGGTGGACCTCACCGGACTGGTCCACCTTCAACCATCACCAAAATTAAAAACAAGGTCATGATCTCAAAGTAAAAATGGCACTGAGTTCGAATCTGGCCTCAATTCACTCTAACTCCAAGTATATTGAGAGATACATGGAGTTGAAATTTGAGGTACATGAACTGAGTTGTTTCGATTTGGCCTCTAAGCAATTCAATCTTTTTTCCTACATTGGTAGGACTTCAGACAACCAAAGAATCAATAGAATTGAGTAAGAATTAGAGAGAATCGAAGAGATCAAAATTTCTGGAAAATACCTTCAATGGAGGTCTGAATTCAATTGATCTTGCTCGTGCTTGATCTCACTCAAAATGCTTGCAGAAGAAGGATTGAATGCTCAAAAGGCTGTGGATTCCTGGAGATTTGAATTTCAAAACAGTGGAAATTCAAACTCAAATTCAAGTGAATTTCTCAGGTTTATCCTTTGCAATGTGAGGGTTAGAGTTAGAGGGTTAAAGCTGACGCGAATGTGTGTGAAATGTTGAGCATATGAGGCTCTATTTATAGCTGAATCCATTGCTTTTTGCACACTTGAAATCCACTTCGAAATTTGGTCATTGATGATGCATGGGTGCATGGGCGCGCATAGACCCATAAAATCATTGCCATAAGTCCACAAATGAGTGTGAGAAAGTCTGAATTCAGCTTGGATTGCAAGGCAAGTGTACATTTTGATTTGAAGTTTGATCATTGCCAAGTGATGACACCATGTTCATGCCATGCGCAGCCTATGCATTCCTTGTCCAAAATGAATGAATTTGAGCTCTTTGGAAAGGTGAGATCAAGAGGAATAACTTTCATGTTCAACACTTTTCCATTTGGAGTTTGTATCATAAAGAAATTTGAGGTGGAAGTTTGGAAATATTTGACATGTCAAAAATTTTCTAAGTGTCAAGCCATATGTCTCAATATTCCACCTTGCTTAACTTTATATATGTGCTTCAAATGAGAAACGTGTCTTCAGAAAAGTTGTAGCTCTCTCAAAGACATTCAAAATGGTCACAAATTTCATGTCATTTGGATTTGAAATGATAGAGTTATGCATTTTTGAAGTTTGGAAAAAATCACTTGATCAATGGTATGGGTCAAAAGTGACCTATAATGTAACCTCATATCACATGCTCAAAAAAGTTGAATTAGCTCCCACTCCAAACATCAAAGTTGAATTAGACACATTGAATTTGATTTTTTAACTTGGAAATCTTTCATCTCATAAAAATTGAGCAAGTTATGGCCTTGGGAAGTTGACTTTCAAATTTGGGTTTAGACAAAATGACCTATAATGTTTCAACATAGAAAATGATTTTCCAAGCAAAAATAGCTCTAGGTCTCAACATGAAAGTTGTTTGTAATGTCATTTAGAGTAAGTTTTCTCTTAGAATCATTTTCATATAGTAAAAATTCTAGGTGATAGGATCTAGGGAGACCCAGTTTTGATCAGATGAATTCATCTGGCCAACCACCATCAACCAACTTGCTAACTTCTAATTCTCTTGACTTTCTAGGCTCATGGTAGATCATATATGCATAATATGATTAATTTTGAAGTGTCTCCTTGAGAAATTTGATCAATTGGTGAGATAGCTTATTGGAGAAGTTACTCAAGATACCTAGTCAAACTAGGGTTTCCAAGGCAAATCACCCTCAAACTCTTGAAGAAAACTTGATCAATATAACATGTAGAGAACATTGGGACTCATATATGATGCTCATAACCATTCTTGGATCAATTCTTGGTTGTGCTCTTTGTTCACTTGATAAATCAATGAGATCATGCCTTATCTACAAAAGAGTTAGGCAAATGCAAAGACATAGTTTTGATATTTTGGTTAGTGAAATGATAAAATAAAAGTATGATACAATCACAAAGTTCTTGGTGATCTCTCCCAAAACAAACCCAATGAAAGAGGGGTAAGGAGGATGCCAAGGTATGATCCCAATGCTAATGCTTATGATGAAATTACATGAGGGATCTTAGGGTCAAATTGAGGTCTTACACCCACGACTTCTCATTTTATTAATGCAATATTTCTACTTTCCATCAATTATTTTTGTCTATTTTTATATGCTTTACTTTATTTCTCATATTCCATACAATCTACTCATGGCCATAATGCTATTTTATCGAGTTTACACGAATAATATTGCATTGGAACAACCTTAGGAACATCTACATAGCCTAAGCACAACTAAAAACTAAATTTATGCATACTTTACACCTTTGGCATTCTCCATTAAGCTAATGGTGTTCGCCATTAGCATTAAAAAACCAAAATTGCGCATTTTAGGCCTCCATTGGGCCTCAGAGGTAGTATAAGTTTTGAAGTTTCCCCCCGTGATTTCTTTACAATCCACTCTCATAAACCACCACATATTCATTGTTTTGCCTCTCCACTACCTCCTTGACCTTCAAACTTTCCACTAACTCACCCAATCTCTTTAAAACCTCTTGTTCACCTTTACTTTAACAACTTCTTTCATCTTCAACTCATTATATTCTCTATCACAAACCCTTATCAAATTTTAATTCATCTCCAAAATTCCTCCAAGAGCCGTTAGACCGAGAATGGAAATCGATTTCATGGGAATAGAATTCGCGGAAGGAACAAAAGGAGAAAACCAAAGAGCTAGGTATGTGAAATTGTTCAACCGTTAAGTCACGCCGACTAGGTATGCTCAAGAAACTGCTTTGTGTGACTTAGGGTTGTATAGTAGTGTTAGATGGATGTTAGGAAACTTGAGAATGACTGACTTCTGTGCCATGACTAGTCCTATGTATCTTAGGCTTACCTACGAATTTCTTAGTTCCTTCTACTATTCCACTCAACCCAGTGTAGCACGCGTCTCGGGTACTATTAAATTTAGGATGTTCAATATAAGCTATGAGTTTAGCCAGGACTAAATTGCTTATTTGTTGCATTTCCCTCATGGGGAAGGTTGGGCTTGTGAAGGACCTTTAGAAAGCGATTGGGCACTTGATGCTTTCCGCTTCTGGCAGTGACTATTCGGTGAGACCACCACTGATTGGGAAGGTCTCAAATCCACCGGCATCCACAACCCAACAATTCACTATTTGCACTGCATTATGGCCTATACAATTTTTGGACGAGAAAATAATGGAAAAGTCAATTCCAAAGAGCTTTATTTTCTGCATTGTGCACTTGCACCAACACGGGTTAATCCTACACCTTTTATGCTTGCACATATGCAATATGTTGCTCACAGGACCACAAGTGTTATCTGCATCAGAGGGTTGATCACCTCTTTAGCCCTTGCGATGAATCTTCATACCGAGCTGGACACGTTAGTGCCATTGCCCACACCCTTTCTTGATAAGGACGCTTGCCACAGTATGCACATGATAAGTAACCGACAAGATGGAAGGTATTATTTGATGGTTAGGAATAAATTTGTTAAGAGTATTATCCTTCCTTGCTCCACAAGGATTGATGTCCAAAATATGCAAAATTGGACTTTTGATTTGAATGCCCCAAAACATGGCGATAACATTGACGCTCAGGTTAATGAGGGCCATGAAAATGATGATGATCATGATGATATGGAGCATGATGCTCCCAAAACCTCTACACACACACCCCACACACAGTACTTCTGACACTTTTGCAGGTACGTCCTCCGGACACCAGCCCCATAGGATGGATGATTATGCCGCTATCAGAAGCTCCTTTGACGATGTCCTTACTGAGATGTGACGTCGTAGCACACTAGATGCCGCACACGATCAGATGATGCACGACATACAAGCTCAACAACTTGAGATGATGACGCACATCCAGCAGATCCAGCAGCACCAGAATGACTATGCTGGCAGGAGTGAGCACAACATGTCGGGCTTGATTGACGAGATGGTGGTGATGAGGGTACGTGTGGAGGATTTTCAAGAATACATCCATCATGTGGGTATGCCGCCTTACCAGCATGGACGAGGTGGGCATGGACGAGCACGAGGCATAGGCCATCAGTAGCCGTCATTTCCAAGTTTTCAATTCTTTTTCCACCTTCCATCAAAACATCGGGGATGATGTTTGGTTTAAGTGTGGGGGAGGAACTTTTATCGTTTTCTATATTTGCTTTACTTACTGCTTTCTAGTTCAATTTTTGTTTTCATTTTATTTGCTTCTGGTCGAGTCGTAACATGTGTTGTTGAGTCCTGTTTGCATGATTTTGTTTCACTTGTTATCGAATTCCCTTAGATTTGACCCCAACAAAAAAATTCACTTTGATTCATTACACACATTTGAAAGTACGTAGGTTGTTACACTTTAGGCTTGTTAGAAAAACTTAGGAAATTTCAGTAACACCGATACCGTTCTAACACCCTAAACCTCCTTGTTATGTGACATCAATTTGAGTAACCATTATGCCAACACCTTAGGATCCGAATTTTCAAAGTAGATCCTAAGTAGTTTATAATAGCAGTCAACATCATCCTTGTGCACGCACTACGTAAGTAACCGGTGCAAATATGTGTATGATCTCTAAGCCAAATTGAAAAAAATATTGAGATAGAAAAAAAATGAACGACAAGATATGTTCCCTCTAAGTTAGGTGGTTCTCACCCAACCACTTAGCCTAACGGAGCAGACTCTTTGAATTTGATGAGCCGAGAAAAAGAAGAAGAAAAGAGAAAAAAGTTCAAAATAAGATCATTAAACACTAATAGGTTAACTAAATATGTACGAGAAGGGATAACGGGCTCAATGTGATTGTGCTTGAATGAAAAGGAGCGAAAGAGAACGAGGGACATAGGTTGAGTTATAGTGGCATGATTCAGATTGGTTCGCATAAAGAGGGAGTTTTTGAAAAACAAATTGTGTCGTTACGGTATCCTTGGTCCTAATTTCGATTCCCAGTTAATTTAACATATCCTAGCAGTCACATACAATTAAAGTGTTATGTGTTTTTGTTTCAAACTGTGCTTAATTCATTTTTATCCGAGTTGGTTTATTGCTTGAGGACAAGCAATGGTCTAAGTATGGGGGAGTTTGATAGCGTGAAAACGCATCATGTTTTTAGGCTCGTTTCGCATGTTATTTATCATTATTTTACTATGTTTTGTCTCTGTTACGTGTTGTTTTGTTAGTGTTTCAGGTACTTGTTGATTACGGAGCATATGCGTGTACGAAGCAGAAAAGGGAGCGAAATAGTGAATAAAAGTGCAAAAATGCAACATTCTGGTGCATGGCGTTCGCCGTGGCCTTATGGCATCTGCCATGGTACCAGGACACGTCATCCCTTCATTTAAAGCTTATGGCGACCGCCATCCGCCTGCATAACAGAATGTGTGGAAGTGGGTTGGACTCACTCATTCCCACTTCCCTACTTTTCCTCAACCACTTTGGAACGTGAATGAAGAATTTTCACATGTTGTAACTCTATATAAGACACCATTGTACCTATTTTTCGATATCCGAAGATAGAGGCAAAGCATTGTTGGTTTAGTTTAAACACAATTTATATTTTCAAGTGATAATCACTCGATTGAGCGATTACCACACACGAATTTTAGGGTTTGCTTGTACTCTTGGATCAACAATCTTGCCATTTTTATTGAAGTTATTCCAGTTCCGTTTTACTTCCAGTCTCACATTTATTTTCACGCATTTACAGGTTCTTTATTGTAGTACTTTATTACTATTGATATCACATTCTATAAGTGTTTAAGCATGTTATTTTCAATTGTAATTACTTTGTTTAAGTTGTTTTCAATTAAATTCATGTCTAGCTAAACCGTTTGAGTCGGGTCTGTGAGGACTGTCGTTTCCGACGGGACTCGGTAATGAAATTGGTTTAAGAACTTTATTAAATTTTGTTTTGGTCTTTGTTTCTAAGTTAAAGTTAATACGATTTGTCACGAGAGTGAGAATCAACTAAGGTTTGAGTCGGCACTGCGAGAACATGGGGGTCGAACTAGATTGTAGGAAAGGGGCATCGATTCTAAAAAGGGCGAGAGCATTTTAGGCATCGATTAGGACTTGTTCAGTTTTCAAAATACATTTCTTAATTAGAATGGGCAAGCGAGAGCAAAATCTCATGGTTAAGAAGCATGGGTTTATTCAATAGCGCGGGAGTGTGAGGTTTAGTCTTTAAACTGATATTTTCTACCGAACACGATTTAACCACGAGTCTGAGTGAATCAATTTCAGAGTCCCTGAGGTGCGCGAAATCCATATTCCAGTCTCTCTCTCTCTCTTTATTATCTTATTTTCTAAATTAACTTTAGTTTCAGTTTTTATTCATTTAATCAAAGAATTCATTCACCTTAGCTTTACATAACATCGATAGATTTTATTAGTTTGATTATTAGTCCCTGTGGGTTTGATATCTTTTAAAACTACGTGATAGACTGAGCGCTTGCAGTTAGTAATCCGACAGACGTATATAGTCACGCGATCAGTTCTCCATTGACGACAAGATCACAAAATCCAGCAGAAGCATTCCCTACCATCCTCTCTAGATAGGGTCCTCGCAACGTGCTCATAAACATGTCTACAAGTTCTTTCTCCAGGAGTGGAGGTTAGACTCTAGCAGCTAAGTCCCTCAAGCATTGGACATACTCCTTGAAGGACTCTTCAGATTTTTGGGTCAAACTATGGAGTTACATCCTATTTGGAGCCATTTCAGTGTTATACTGATAGTGTTTCAAGAAATCTTCAGCCAACTCCCTCCAAGTGAGCACATGTGTACGCTCCAGTTGCATGTACCACTCAAGCAAGGCTCCATTGAGGCTATCATAAAAGAAGTGCATCAGCAACTTCTAATCATCGGAGTAGGCATCCATCTTCCTGCAGAAGGATCTGATGTGGGTTTTAGGACAAGTAACCCCTTTGTATTGTTCAAATGTAGGGACCTTGAACTTAGATGGGATATGTAGCGGTAAATTCATGACCATCAAGTTGTGGATAAACTTGACGTCAATAAAATCAGAGTCACCACCGCGCTTTTATTGTTTCCAAAGGAAAAGGGAAAAGTACGAACAAAACCCAAAGACAAGAAGTTTTCAAATCAAAACTAATAAAACTCCAGAGATTACAGGTAAGGGGATTGGTCTAAATGATGTTTGATAAAATATAGAATGGGGGGGATGAGAAAAAGAACCCATTAATTATATTTTTGTGTTTGACAAGACCTTTGGTCTTATGCCTATGTACCAACATAAAAATGAGGGATCAAAACCCTGTAGTTCGTGGTAAAAATTTCAAAGAAGTTGGTGAATTGATTTTAACAAAGGTTTAAATGAAAAGGCACAAAGGGCCGAAGATTTGAATGGGGTTGTTAGTTCTTTCTGTCTTTTTGAAATTAAAGTCAATATAGTTAAGTTTATTTACAAATTTGTTAAGGAAAAGATTTGAAAATTCAATGGCCTAAGGCCAAGGTTTCTAATCATTAAACATGTCTAAGTTTGAAATCACGGGCAAAGAAGGTTTTTGAAAAGAGGGAGAGATTTGAAATTAAAGAAATGGGAGGAGATGAAACGATTATCCTAGACAAAAAAAAACTAAAAGTTAGGAGTTGAAAAGATCTGACCAATGGGATGCAATCCAACAGACAAGAATGTCATATAGAAACCCATTTTCCTTTGGACTTTTGAGTAAGAAACAAGCATAAGAAATATCCAAGCAAACCATATGAAGACCAAGGCATCAAATAAAGATAGCCATAATATCCAAGCAAGCACTCCAATAGCTAGCAGTCCTTAATATCTTCCAATGTATCAGATGAAATATTATTTGATCAATTCAGAACAATCATCAGACATAAACAATAATAACAGTATAACAATTAAGCACAGAGATGGAGTAACATATGAATCAAGGGCACTCAAGGTCCTATATCATACGAAAGGTACTATCAGAGATAACTCAGTCTCAACTAATGGCATTGGCCAAGTCCTTTAGCATAAGGAATGTTGCCTACTTGGATAAATCTATAGGTATGTCGCTAGCTCTCATGAAAGGAAAAAAGGTCAAGTTTTCATACAATGCCATGAAGAATGGGAGACTTACAATCTCACTTACTAGAATGATATGCCTTGAGGGACAAATTTATCTCTATGTTAAGCAATCGTAATTTGACTTATGTAAAAGTCACAACTATCTGAGGTTGGGCAATAAAATATAGGTGTTAATGCATGTTAGAGATTTGGTACAAAGAACCAAACTCCTAAAACATACCACACACTAAAAGAAATGGGGAAGACATATCTCAGTCAGACTTATGTTGATTCATCTGACACAAGGTCATTGATGAATTAACTAGCATTTAAACATTAGAGAAATCATTGGTCAATGATGGATTGGGAAAGAATAGGGATGAATATGAAGAGGGAAGGGAAAGTAGAAACCCAAATTGGTAATAGGAGGAATTTCATCTGATTAATACTATTCATTCATTTTGGGAGATGAAATATACATTTCATCAATCTCCTAAATCCAATGGTATTAATCAAATCAAGCATCACCAAGGCGAAACAGAAAGTCAAACATCACAAGACCATAAAAATGGCTTAACAATATTTTTAAACATTTAATCAATTAAAAATCAAATTAAAAATAAATTAAAATGCATTTCAAAATGGACAAAACCTCAAATCCCTTCAAAACAGCAAATAAATGGCCAAGGAATTTATCCTAGGTCAAACAAGGTCAAAGGACCTTAGACAAAAAAAAATCAGTATTTTTGGAAAGTCAGAAGTATTTTAAAAATATTTAAAACAAATCAAAAATAATTTAATTCATGAAAAATATCAAAATTAATCCAAAAAATGATTTTAATTCAAAATATAGAATAGGGAAATATTTAAAGATTTTTGGTCATATTTTTTGGATTAAAAATGAAATTTCTATGAATTAAACAAAATAAAAGGATTAAATGTAAAATCAAAAATCAAAAATAAAATAGAAAAAACGAGGGCCATCAGATCTCCCTCACTAATTGAGGTGGCAGATCTGATGACTAACACACGCTATCCACCAAACACCCTAGTCAACGCGCATGTAGCAATGGTAATCCAAATGGATGATCAGGATTAGAACGTGGCCTCATGATCAGATGGTCTAGACAATGCCAACACACAACTAGAGCCCTAGCTCCGGTCATCTTCTCCGGTGGACCTCATCGGGCTGGTCCACCCTCAACCAACAAGAAAATGAAAAGTAAGGACACTATTTTAAAGAGAAAAAGCTCAGGAGATCGAATCTGGCCTCAATTTTGTATAATTCCAAATATATTGAGAGATATGAGGAATCAAATTTTGAGGTACACGATCTGAGTTGCTTCGATTTGACCTCAAAGCAACTCAATCCTGTTGCCTATATTGGTAGGTCTTCAGACAACCAATAAACAAAGAGGATGGTGGAGAATTGAGAGAGAATCAAAGGCTTGAAGTTTATGAAAATATACCTTCGGGTAGCAGTGATTTGGCTTGATCTCAAAGTGAATCCACTTGGTTCTTCCTACTCTTGCTTGCAGTGATCAATTGAGATGAAAATGCAATGAATCCTTGGAGTTTGAATCCCAAAACAAAAGGAGAAATTCAAACTCGATTTCAAAGAAATCTTCAAGGAATTCTATGGAGTAGAGGTCTGAGTTTGCTTGGCAAGGCTTGGGCAATGCGTGTGTCCATTTCTGAAGCAATGCATTTGTATTTATAGGCAAGGGAAATGCTTTCTACACCATTTTAATTTTGAACCAAAAATAGAAATCCAAGTGTGATAACGCGAAAATGTATCGTATATTTGACTTAATATGCATTGCTTTTTACTTGATTAACACTTAGTATTACGTTGTATTTTATGTTTATTTAAGGTATTTATCGAATAAAAGATGTATAAGCAAGCAAAGAGGAAAATGGCAAAAAGGAAAGAAAAAGAGAAGAAAATGGAGCAAAATAGGAATGGTGAGCCCACCACACCAAATGAATGGTGGCGCCCACCATTATGATGCATGACACCCACCACGTGGCTTTAGGAAGTGGTGGCACCCACCTCACACAATGTGGCGCCTGCCACAAGACCTTAAGAAGTGGTGGCGCCCATCTCACACAATGTGGCGCTCGCCACGTAGACCATATTAGGGTTGTGGGAGCCGCCATCAACCCGTTCTTCCGTATTCTTCTCCACACTCTTCGCCACGACCTTCTCTCACTTTTTCAACCAACCACTCCCCACTAGAAGATATCAAATGCTACATTTAAGGAGATTAGGGAGCATATATGGGATGGTTACTTTTTACGAAGAGGAGTGCATTTTTCTAGTCAGATTCTTGTTGTTAGATTTTCTTAGGCAGTTTCCTACCTTGTAAAAGCAATAGATTCTCCACATCGGGGATTATTGCAATTATTATTTAAGCAACTGAATTTGATTGTAACGGTGTACTCGATTACCAAAGCGTACCGGAATTGTTTAATTTGAAGAATCAGTATTCATTCCAAGTTCTCGATTTATATTCCAGGTTTTATTTTAATTGCATTTTAATTACTTATGTCTTACTGTATGCTTAATTATCTGAATATCATGTTTGTTCCTGGATCCATGTCCGACTAAACCCATAGGTATCGGTATATAAAGACCGTCGAAACGATGGGACTCGTAAATAATTGGTGTTGGCTTTTATAAAATATTATTGTCCGGTTTTAGTTTCTTGTTTTATTCAAAACTTATTTTCGTACGAGAGTACAAAACAAACAAAGGTTATGGTCAATAAGAATGAGAGTTTGAGATTTTAACTGGATAGCTGAAACTAGGCATTAATCCTAAATACAGCGAGAGCGCTTTAGGATTAATTAGACTTTATTCATATTCAAAAATTACTTTTAAATTCATAATGAGACCGCGAGAGCCAAGCATTCTGGTTTAAGAGTATGGTCAGAGTCAATAAAAACGAGAGTGTGAGACAAAGTCCTTTTTATAAATAATTTCTACTGAAGAATATTTCGATCTTTAAGATTACACCAACTATCTATCGAATCCCCGAAGTTTGATGTGTTACATACCGATATCTCTTTATTAAATATCTTTATTAATATTCTGGTTACGTTATAGTTATTTCTCTTCATCCCTCCACTCTTAGAAAGATCCCCATCCTTAGATTTACATAGTAACATTAGATAACGGTATGTTCGATTATTAGTCCTTTGGTTTCGATAATCTTTAAAACTACGCGATAAGACTGTGCACTTGCAGTCACGAATCCCATAGACTTACTAGTCACGTGATCAAGTTTTTGGCGTCGTTGCCGAAGACTAATTTAGTCGATATCTTAACTCCAGTATTCCCCAGTATAGACTAAGGCAAACAAATTTTATTTCCCATTCTAATTTGTCGAGTGTATGCCAAGTACCCGCTCTCAAAGCGAGAAATTAAAGCTATTGTTCGACGAACCTGAGTGTTATCTAAGATTAGAACGCCGGATACGAGACTTGATCTGAGAACACCGTATCAAGCTAAATCTTCCCGATCCTAATATCCCTATTCCTAAACCAGTTATACAGCCAGAGATAGCCGAAGGAACACAGAACCGTCCTCTTAAGTACTATGCCATCCCTTCGCAGGATGAACCACATAACAGCATCGCTGCCCCTGCCGTCGAGGCAAATAATTTAGAGCTAAAACCTTTGTTGTTGTCAGCCGTACAACAAAACCAATTTTCATGTAGTCCCACGGAGGATACAAACCTACATTTGCCATTGTTTTTGCAATACACAGACACGGTGAAAGTGAATGGTGTCAGCCCTGAAGCTATAAGACTACGTATTTTTCCTTTCTTATTAAGAGATAGAGCTAGAGATTGGCTCCAGTCTCTATTATCCAACTCTGTCACTACGTGGAACGAGTTGAAGAAAGTTTTCTTAGCACGATATTTCCCACCTAGTAAGACGGTTATGCTAAGAGCCCAAATAGGGTTTAAATAAAAAGATAACGAATCACTTTTTGAAGCTTAGGAGAGATACAAAGACATGATGAGGCTTTGTCCACATCACGGTCTAGAAGAGTGGTTGATCATCCATACCTTTTACAACGGTCTCTTGACAATAGACGCCGCCACAGTTGGTGCACTGATGGATAAACCTTACAATGAGGCTTATCAACTTATCGAAAGTATGGCCCAGAATCATTACCAGTGGGGCAGCGAAAGAACCTCCATAGAGAAACCTCCAACAAAAGGAGGTATGTACGAAGTAAGTAGTCTTGACCATGTCAATGCTAAGGTAGATGCTCTTACTCAAAAGATAGACAACTTGACCATAACACCCGCAACCACCGTGGCTTCCATAACACTAAACTGCGAGATATACGGAGTCCCTGGGCATGTTGCCCCTGAATATCAACTTTTGACAGGAGTCTCCACAGACCAGGTGAACTATGCTCAAGGAAACCCTTACTCAAACTCCTATAACCCAGGTTGGAAGAAGCATCCTAACTTTTCATACAAAAACAATAATGCATTGTATGCACCTAACCAGGCACCTGCTGTACCACCAGGGTATCATAAATTTGCCACAAATACTCAAAATGCTCCTAGGAAGTCAAACCTAGAAATAATGATGGAAAACTTCATAGCTACCCAAGCCCAAACAAATAAGGATATCCTAAATCAAAACATACACACAAGTGAGCAAATCAAGCAGTTAGCAAACAAGGTAGACGCTTTAGCCACCCATAACAAAATGTTGGAAACACAAATTTTGCAAGTGGCTCAACAACAAGCACCTACTGCTGCTCATGTATGCACATTTCCTGAACAACCGCAACCAAACCCGAAAGGTCATGCAAATGCTATTATACTACGAAGTGGGACAGAACTAGACGGACCGATCGACCGTAGAATTCAAAACCCATTCATGCACCAAGACCCTGGTAAGGAAACTGAGAAGAAAGACGAACTAGAGGAAGATAAAAGAGAAGAGGTCGTAGAGAAAGAAGAACCTTATGTGCCTCCACCACCATATAAACCTCAAATCCCTTATCCTCAAAGACTTGTTAAATCTAAAAGTGTAGGGAAATTTAAAAAATATATAGAGCTTCTAAAACAATTGAATATCACAATACCCTTTACGGAAGTTATCACTCAAATGCCCTCATATGCTAAATTTCTCAAGGAAATATTATCTAACAAGAAGAAGATAGAGGATAACGAAACCGTTACACTTACTGCTGAGTGTAGCGCCATAATACAAAATAATATGCCTCCTAAGCTGAAAGACCCACGGAGTTTCTCCATACCCTGTGTAATCGGAAAGTTTGTCATAGACAAAGCACTATGCGACTTAGGAGCCAGTATTAGCTTAACTCCCTTGTCCATATGCGAAAGGCTTAAAATGGGAGAACTAAGACCTACTAGGATGTTCGTACAACTTGCGGATCGTTCTGTTAAATTCATCGTAGGTATGTTAGAAAATGTTCTGGTACGCATAGGTCAATTTTATATTCCTACTGATTTCATAATCATGGATATAAAAGAGGATTCCAACATCCCTATAATATTAGGAAGTCCATTTCTAGCCACTGTCGGATCTATTATAGATGTTAAGAAAGGCAAGCTAACCTTTGAAGTTGGTGAGGAAAAAGTCGAATTTATTTTGACGCAATTCTTAAAAGCACAAACTATAGACGATACATGTTGTCTACTAGATATCATCGACGAATGTATAAGAGAAATGGAGAATGAACAAACATCATACTCTGAAATACTGAAAATTCCAAGGCCTCCTACTTTTGAAGATGAAAATTGGAGTAAGGAATACCAAGATGACAACCTAAGCGAATGCCTAGCACTAACGCCCGATCATATGCCTTGCCCAAAGAAACCAGCCATAGAACTTAAAACGCTACCCAAAAATCTAAGGTACAAATTCCTAGACACTGAAATCGAGCGACCTGTAATAGTCAATGCAGACTTAGGGAAGATAGAGACCGAAAAGCTTCTACACATTTTAAGAAAATATCCAACTGCTTTAGGCTACAACATCTCAGATATGAAAGGAATAAGCCCTTCCATATGCATGCATCACATAATGCTAGAGGAAGACAATAAGACCTCTAGAGAACATCAAAGAATGATAAATCCCATTTTGGGTGATGTAGTAAAGAAAGAAATGCAAAAACTTTTAGAAGCAGGTATTATCTACCCAATATCTGATAGTCAATGGGTCAGTCCAGTACATGTCGTACCGAAGAAGGGAGGCGTCACAGTTGTTAGTAATGAAAAAGGCGAATCTATAGCATAAAGAGTGGTTACTGGAAGTAGAATATGCATTGATTATATAAAATTAAACAAAGCCACTCGGAAGGATCATTTTCCTTTACCGTTTATCAATCAAATGCTTGAATGATTGGCTAAGCATTCTCACTTCTGCTATTTAGACGGTTACTAGGGATTTTTCCAAATTCTTATTCATCCTGACAACCAAGAGAAAACGACTTTAACATTTCCCTATGGTACATTCGCTTATCGACGAATGTCGTTCGGACTGTGTAATGCTCCCGCAACATTCCAAAGATGCATGATGTCAGTTTTTGCTGATTTTATAGATGACATCATGGAAGTCTTTATGGACGATTTCTCTGTTTGTGAGCAGAGCTTTGAAGGATGTTTATCGAATCTTGAAATGGTACTTAAAAGATGCATAAAAGTGAACCTCGTGTTAAACTGGGAAAAATGCAATTTCATGGTCCGACAAGGAATCGTACTCGGACACATAGTGTCCGATAAGGGGATTGAAGTTGACAAGGCTAAAATAGAAGTTATAGAAAACCTTCAACCTCTTAAAACTGTAAGAGAAATACAAAGCTTCTTAGGACATGCCGTTTTCTACCGGCGATTCATTAAAGATTTCTCAAAAATCACCAAACAACTGACTGACTTATTGATGAAAGACGTCGATTTCATCTTTGATGACAAATGCCTAGCGGCATTTGAACAACTGAAAACAGCTCTTATCACTACACCTATCATGCAACCGCCTGATTGGAGATTACCGTTTGAAATCATGTGTGACGCTAGTGACTATGCTTTAGGCACAGTCTTAGGACAAAGAAGGGATAAGAAACTTCATGCAATATACTACGCAAGTAGAACCCTAGACCCTGCGCAGATGAACTACGCCACCATAGAAAAGGAAATTTTAGTGATAGTGTTCGCTCTGGATAAATTCTGTTCCTACTTAGTAGGAGCAAAGATAATTATCTATACCGATCATGTTGCAATTCGGTACCTATTAAATAAAAAGGACGCCAAACCAAGACTTCTAAGGTGGATCTTACTCCTACAAGAGTTTTATCTAGAGATTAAAGATAAGAGGGGCACTGAAAACGTCGTGGTCGATCACTTGTCAAGAATGGAAGGTATTGAACCTGAACGAGTGCCTATAAACGACGATTTCCCTTACAAATGACTCATAGTCCAACTGGAAAGCAATACAGCTAAGTATGCATTAACCTATAAGGATACCGAAACAAACGAGGCAGTGGAAGCAATTTACACTAAAACCACACTGCCATGGTATGTTGACTTCGTCAACTACTTAGCAGCCGAGGTGCTTCCACCAGACTTGACTTACCAACAAAAGAAAAAATTCTTCCACGATCTTAAACATTACTATTGGGATGAGCCTATGCTTTTCAAGCGAGGCGCCGACGGTATCTTCTGTCGATGTGTCCCCGAAGATGAGGTAGAAAACATAATCTCCCACTATCATTAGGCTTCCTATGGAGAACATGCAAGCACCTCGAAGACTTGCGCTAATATCTTGCAAGCCGACCTTTTTTGGCCCACTCTATTGAAAAATGTCCACATCGCGATCATCAATTGCGACCGGTGTCAACGCACTGACAACATATCTAGATGCGACGAAATGCCACTTAAAGGCATTTTGGAAAGTAGAAGTCTTTGATATTTGGGGAATTTATTTTATGGGACCATTCCCATCTTATTTTGGTAACAAGTACATCCTCGTTATGGTCGATTACGTATCAAAATGGATCGAGGCTATAGCCTCTCCAACAAATGACGCACGAGTGGTAATTAGACTCTTTAAGCGCATAATCTTCCCTAGATTCGGTGTGCCGAGACTTGTCATCAGTGATGGTGGCTCCCATTTCATTTCAAAGATTTTTGAAAAGCTACTACTGAAATATGGAGTCTGGCACCACGTAGCAACACCCTATCACCCACACACGAGTGGGCAAGTAGAGGTCTCGAACAGAGAAATCAAACAAATCTTAGAAAATACGGTTGCCACCTCTAGGAAAGATTGGTCCTCAAAATTACACGAAGCCCTGTGGGCATATAGGATAACTTATAAGACCCTAATAGGAACCACACCTTTTAAGCTAGTTTATGGAAAATCGTGTCATCTGCTGGTAGAATTAGAACATAAAGCATATTGGGCCATTAGGACCCTTAATCTTAATTATACTGCCGCAGGCGAGAAAAGAATATTAGATATCCATGAACTAGAAGAACTTAGATTAGATGCGTATGAGAATGCCCATGTCTATAAAGAAAGAACTAAGAAATGGCATGACAATCGCATATCGAGGAAAGAGTTTAAGGAAGGTGACAAAGTACTTTTGTTTAACTCCCGCCTTAGACTCTTTCCAGGAAAACTTCGTTCTAGGTGGTCTGATCCCTTTGAAATTACCAACGTCTTTCCAAATGAAGCGATAGAGATAAAGGGAAAAACTAGCGACCCATTTATAGTAAACGGGCAGCGTTTGAAACATTACCATAACATTGACAACAATGATTTCATCGCGAATCTAAAGCTTGCAGAGTTGCCCACTTATTCACCAGATTAACATCTATCCTATTTCTGTCGAGCTTACGACAATAAACAAAGCACTTGGTGGGAGACAACCCACACTCTATTTTTAACTATTAATTCAATTATCTAAATTTATGTTTATTACTATTGCTTATTTTTCATTTTCTTTCTTTCTTATTTTTCATAAAGTCAATCGGTATCTTTCTTTATTTTTTACCATTACTAACTTAATGTTATTATCTACTTAAATTTATCTAGCTACTAACCATCAAAATGCAACAAGTAGATTACATGGATATAGTTTTCAGAGGCAGAGGTCAAAGGAGACATTTTGAGGCTCTAGCTCAAAGAGAAATGGCACTAACCATATACCCAGATAGACGTACTATGACCAAGTTAGGTATAAGAGACAGTGTTATGTTCCTAATTAACCAAATAGGCTGGGACACCTTTTCTATCAAAATAAAATTTAGTTCCTACCGTAGGTTAACTTTAGAATTCCTAAGCTCCCTAGTTTACCTGCCAAACCATGGTATGGGATTTAACAAAAGGCCTCGTCACCTTTAGGTTGTTCAATATTGAGTATCGCTACACTCATAGAGAAATAGCTGAAGTCCTATGATGCCCTAATGGTCCTGATACCTTTACCATTACCCAGGAAGACAGGCTTGTAGACCTTGAATTAGATTACTTATGGGGTAGCATCACAGGAAACAACCATCCTGAGCCGGATCTCATGTATTCCGAGAACATCCACAATCCCGCCATTCGTTACTTTCATAAGATCCTAGCTCACACCCTATTTGGAAACGAACAAAACATAACCTCCATGTCCAAAGACGAGCTCTTTATAATGTATTGTGCATCACAGACCCGTCTTGTTAACGCCACTACATTTATGATAGCTAATTTGGACTGTATAACGCAGGATAACCATGGACCAATCTTAGTGGGGGGCTTAGTGACCATGATCGCAAATGCCATTGGACTGAAACATCCACTTATCAGACTTATACGACCAATGAATATCCAATTTTGTTTCAACATTGGTATCATTAGGAACCTAGGCGCATATGTGTTTGAATTTCTAATTAACTGCCAAGTAGTACACCTGTTTACCCTGCCAGACCATAGGACGAGTGTACATGATAGGAACAATTGGCTCTATGATTTGGATGGACCACCAAATGCATCACCTTCTCCTCCAGAGACACCCCAAATCTACGACCATTATGATACCTTTCTCTCTGACGCTGAATCACAAGTCCCAGTTATACCTAATGCACCTCCTACCGATCATGATGCCTCCATCGAAGTTGTCTAGACAAACATCACCAACCTGAGAGGCGAGCTGAGCACTTTGCGCGTGGACTTCCACAGCTTTATGGATGTAGTGACAGAGAACCTGGATCACATTTACCAACACTCCTACTCATTTGCTCCTCCTTCCAGCAGTCGCCGTAATGGCTAATTTATTTGAATATTACCGATTTACTGACATTGATTTTTGATTTTATTTTCATGTTTGGAATTTTATTGTTGTTTTTACACATTGGGAATTTTTATTTATTTCATTTCTTTTTATTTCAGTCGATGAATTATATTATCCTTTCCTATCTACCTCATTCTTCGATTTTACGTTTTAATTTCATTTTACCATATCTTATCTCTAATTCTTACTTCCATATATTATGTTGGTTTTCTTTTACCTAATTGTACAACTACTATTTAATGTCGGTCAAATTAATTTATCATGCAAAAGATGTAGTCAAAGATAATATGCAGAGGCTAAGAATCTCAAGGGGAATACATGGGAACACACAACACTGCATGTGGCGCCTGCCACACACAGGTTGTGGTGCCCATGTGCACACTGTGGTGCCCTTCACGCCCTCTTAGTGGCGCCCTCCACACACACAAAGTGGCGTCAACCACTTCATTAATCCTCATGCTCACGTTGTTGTGTCATCAATTCCTTAATTATCTTGTCCCTTGCATGCTAGACAATGTATTAAAGCTTCTTCAAACACTTTCAATACTTTGACCGACGCATTGAACACCATTCAATGAAATTAATTTTATTAATTAATTTCCAACCACCATCACCCCTATATAAACCACCAATATAACCTCACAAATACACACCTCTCATAAACGTAATTCTCCTCTTTCTTGCTACATTCTTACTACATACACGAGTAGTGCGAATTTTAGTCATGGCACAAATGAGAGAATACGAAGTATTGTTCAGAAACGGGGAACCAGGTGAATTGCAAGAAAAAGTTTACACGGCTCTAAGCGCAAGAGAAATCGAATCAACAAGGTACGCTGATGAACCCTGCTTAATAGCCTTATGAATTCTTGATAGTGTTAATCATATGCTAAATACTTTAAGTTTAAATTATTTCCTATCCTTTAAAGACCCGGTATATGCCCAATTAACACTGGAATTCCTTAGTTCGCTTACTTTTAGTCCCGCACCCAACACAAACTGTTCCAGTGGGACTGTCCAGTTTCGCTTGTTCAATATAGAGTATGATTTTACCTTTGGCCAACTAGCGGACCTGCTACAATTCCCCCATGGGAATGACGTAGTTAGTGAGGTCACAAATACTGAATGTTGGTAGCACGCCTTTCAACCATTTAGAGGGTGATAACAGGTACGGTAACCCACAATTTTGAGGGAAATATAGCCACTTTAATTCACAATCGGCTATCCGTTATTTCCTCCAAATATTGGCATGCACCATTTTTGGCCGATCCAACTCTAACAAGGTGAACGAGAAAGAATTCTTCTATTTGTTCGCCACTTTTGTGCCACAAAAGGTAAATACCGTCCCTTTCATGTTCTCTCACATGCAGGCCATAGTTAATGCGAGAAGAGGATCAAATTTTTTTGGAGGTTTAATAACCTCAATAGCCTGAGTCCTAGGACTCGAAGATAAATTCTCTCGGCTAACTCCTCTCCCACCTCGTGCCGTTGACATAGACATGACGAGGAGCATAAAATTGGTAAAACGAAGGAGAGACGGTAATTTTCACCTAATGGTTGCAAATAATGTTTTTCAAGATTTCATCCTCCCAAACCCAATTCGCACAGATGTGCGCAACCCGGAAAGTTATTGCTATATTCATGTTCCGGTCCCTAACCAAGTCCCCACACACATTCCTGAGAATGTAGCTACTGGCGGGGACATCGATGAGGATTATGTTCAGGAGCAAGTTGCTCCCGCTACTGACACACACCCACACACCACACACATGTCTTCTGAAAATGTTGCAGGTACATCATCCAGCCAAAGACCCACAAGAAGAAATGTGGCACCTGCCACTCTTGATGAGATCTATGCTGAACTGCTGCGGCGTAGCGAACTAGACGCTCAACGTGACCAACAAATCTAAAACATGGAAGCTCAGCAAACAGAAATGCTGCAAATCCTTCACCAGATGCAGCACGACCAGCACGACTACGCTTTCAGAACCAAACAGAACATGTATGGCTTGATCGATGAAATGACAGCATTGAGAGTGCATGTGGAAGATCTACAAGACTATGCGCCACCTCACCAGCCTGGAAATGGTGGACATGCATGAACATGTGGTAGAAGGCGTCAGTAGCAGGCTACCTAGGTTCTACCTTTCTTTCCTATCTTATGTTGTTGCATTGGGGATAATGCATGGTTTAAGTATGGGGGAGGAAGTTTTACCGCTTTTATTTATCTCTTTCTAGGTAGATTTAAATTATTGGTATTTCCTTTTGTTATTTTATTTTTTTTAAGTGTCAGTCGAGTCAAATTTCAATGTGTTGTCGAGTCTTTATGCGTGGTTTCCGTTATTTACTAATTCTCCCATTTGCTTAAGTCATACAAAAAAAATCGTAAGAATCTAGACTTAGAAATACAATACATCTTTTGAAAATTCTAACCTATAAATAAAACTGAGGTTGAATTGTAGAGATTTGGAAAAACTTTACAAGATCGGTGTCGTTTTAACACCTTAAATCTCCCAAGTATAAGATCGATTTGAGTACTTGTCTTTCCATGGCCTTAAATTCTATCCTTTAATATTCCTTAAGTAGTTTATTTAGCGGTCAGCACCATCCTAAGCACACACTACGCAAGAAGTCGATGCAAATAAGTGTATGATCTCAGACTTAAAAGATAAAAAAGATTGACAAAATTTATGAAAAATGTTGTTCCTTATGTAGCGGGGTATTCGTTACCTTTAGATTTATTAACTAAATCAAAAGTAAGCATACAATTCGAGTCGCCACCGCACTTCTATTTATCCAAAGGAAAGGTTAGAAAGCGAACAAAAACCAAGTAAGAAGTTTTATCACATCAAAAACTAATAAAAATGTCAGAGATCTGGGTAAGGGGGTTGGTTATGAAATGGGAAGGTTTTAAGCACCCAAAACATCCTTAGTACTCTAAGGGAGCCCTTTTTGCAAAGATCTATTGTAGGTTGGTATTTGTGAAAATATTTTGTGCAAACAAGATCGGGGGGATGAGAAAAGAATATACATATTTACAATTTTTATTGTTTGAATGGATGAATCTATTGCCTACGTACCATCACAAAGGTAGCATCAAAACCTCGTAGTTCGGGGTAAAAATCTCAAAAGATTGGTGAATTGATTTGATTAAAAGCCTTAAGGTCTTTTGTTATCAAAGGGAGAAAACTCAACCTAAACCAACAATCCACCATGTGAGGAGAGCTTCAACATACTAGTGAGGGATCCACCCTATAATAAGTATGGAAGACTTATAGTCCAATCACTAAGGATAAGGTGAGGTTTACATCAACCACTATGATAACTCAAACCTATGGCTAATGTTTATGAAAAAGATTTTAACAAAGGTGGCCATTGGAACCACAAAAACCACTTAAATTGAGTTGCATTTACAAGTTAGAAATATTCACAAAATGAAGTCAAAGTATGATTAAAATTCATTCATAATGAGTATTAATGAAAAGAGTTTGAAAAATCAAAGGCATAAGGCCTAGGTTTCTAATTTGAAACAAAGTCAAAGTTTGCACAAAATGAGTTTGGCTTGGGTTAGAGTGGAGAGAAGAAGAGAAGGGCTAGTCCTAAACATGCAAGGATAAGAGAAGAGATAAAACCCTTGGAGTTCCTTTTCTTGAGATCATAGAGATGATTCAAGATGCTCCTTTCCTTTGGACTTAACAAATAATTTAAGCAATCAATCAAATATTATATTCAAGCTCCTAGGATCTCCATTTGGCTTGTCTCTCTTAACTTGGCTACTCATGACAATGGTCCTCCTTACTATCTCAAGTTTGGAATCCCTATCACATAAGAGCAAACATCAAAAAGTTCACAATACAATAAGAGGAATGGACAAGGAATGAGTTTAGATTAGGGGTCCTTTGAAGTCAACTTTGAGATTTAGCATTCTAAAGGCATGAGGCCTAGTTGCTCTTCAAAAAGTTTAGCATTCTAAAGGCATGAGGCCTAG
Source organism: Lathyrus oleraceus (assembly GCF_024323335.1). Classification (NCBI taxonomy): domain Eukaryota; kingdom Viridiplantae; phylum Streptophyta; class Magnoliopsida; order Fabales; family Fabaceae; genus Lathyrus; species Lathyrus oleraceus. The sequence continues at coordinate 36,598,528 of NC_066583.1, forward strand.
TTGCTTTTGAACTCCTTTAAGCTTAGGTAAGGTCCTAATTCTAAGTCCTTTCTCTTTTTTGCATTGGGTTCACACAAACAATCACAAAACAACACAAAAGCAACAATATATTTATATACAATAATGAGCTCAAATGAGCAAAAGGAAAATGACATAAACATAAAATATGTGCTCAAGTGAGCAAAGGGAAAAATAAAAATGAATAAATGAGCAAGAAATTAAATTGTATTAAAATAAATTGCAAGAAATTAAATGCTTGAATTAAAGTTAGTAGTTAGTAGTTAATGTTAGTGTGTCATAAGACAATTTAGCGCTATGTTAAGCAATCGTAAGTGGACTAATGTAGTAGTCACACCTATCTGAGGCCGGTCAATAAAACTATAGGAAAATAAACACAAGTTAGAGATCATGACTAGTAAGCCAAGCTCCTACAACTTGCCATGCCAAAAGAAAAGAAGGAAAGCCTTGTATGGATTTTAGGTTTTTTGCTTGACCAAGAAGCAACCTATCTTAGACACAAAGCAACTCACTTGATCTTTGATCAAGTTGAGTTTGATTTGGATCAAAGAAGGTTAAGCCTCTCATATGTCAAGACCAACCACAAATCATTAACTCATTGGCCAAAATAAAAAGAAGAAGATGAAGATGAAATGAAATGGATAAAGGATAATTCAAATGACATAAACAAAACACAATGGTCAAATGTGAATCAAATCATCATCAACCAATGTAAAAAAGAAGAGAAATGAAGTTTAGAAGTCAACAAAGTCAAACATATAATTTTTTGGTATTTTTGGAATTAAGATAAAACATAAAATAAAATGAACAAACTAAGGTCAAACCTCAAATTCAATTCAAATCAACTTGGATAAGCCCAATTGAATCATCATAGGTCTAACATGGTCAAATAAGGTTTGACAAATTTTCTCAACATTTTTTGAAAACAGAAACTATTTTAAAACAATTAAAAACAATAAAAATAACATAATATGAATTAAAATCTCAAATAAATATCAAATCAATTAAGAAATTGATGAGGCTATTTTTCATAGACTTATCATGATCCATATGTGTTAAGAAAATATTTTTTGGAATTTTTGGATATCAAAAAGTATTTAAAATGAATTAAAAACTATTAAAAACAAAATAATTCACAAAAAATATTAAATGAAGTCACAAAAATAATTAAAAATCAGATTATGAAACTAGATTTTTCAAGAAATTTTTTGCCATTGGTCTCATATTTTTGTGACCTCAATTAAAATAGTTATGTATTTTTGAAAGTAAATGGAATTAACAGAAATAAAACAGAAAATAGAAAATATGAAAAAACAAGGAGCGCTGGATGGAATTCATTAAATGACGTGGACACATCCAATGGCTCAGAGGTGCTGGAGTACCATGGTCATGAGTCAAGCGCGCCACAAACTGAATTAAAAAAAGTCAATAGAATGCATGGCCAAGATTAGATCGTGTGAGCCTCATCCAAGGGCCTAAGTTCAACCACGTGGGGATGGTGGTGGAAACCACCATCTTCTCCGGTGGACCAACCAACTCCGGCCACCGGTTGCAGGTTTTTGAACCTCAACCAAAATGCACGAGCCAGGTACCAAAATGAAGTTGGGGTGATGTACATCATCCCTGTAACCTTGGATTGTCCTCAAGATCTCTATCAAGTGAGAAATCTGAGCTTGAACATCCAGGTATGCAAACTGAAAAGCTTCAAAACATGAAATCAAGACCACCACTGGTCTGCCTCTTGCACGAGGACTTCAGAAAATGGTTTGAACACAAGCAATTCACATCATGGAGCAAGATATAGATCAAAATAGTTAGAGGATAAACCTTTGAAGAACAGCTTTGTGCAACACGGTCCACTCAAACTCTTGCTTCTACTTTGATCAGGAGATGATGATGATGCAAGGCTTAGGAATTGAAACTTGAAGATCAACTGATTTTGTTGAAATTCAAGTTTGAAATTGAGAAATAAAAATCAGAATTCCTTTGAGTATGGTTAGGTTTTCACTTCAGCATAGTTTCAGGTTGCCTTGAGGTTGAAATTTGAATGAGGGAAGGCTTCTATTTATAGCTGAGGTAAAGGCAAGGCAAGGTAGAACTCGTGTGCATGAAGCTTTGGGTCCTTCATGCATGGGCTTGTACAGGCGCATGTGAGGCCTAAAATCAAGTGCAAATGTAAGCTGATATCATACCAAATTGAAATGGACGTGCACTCTGAGCTGCATTGGCTTGTGCATGAAGATTCAATGTGAATTGCATATTTGATCACAAATGTTCACCTCTTCGAAAGTCACTCATGGAAAATCCAAAAAGAGGCATGTGAGTAATGGTTGGAAAAGTCTTGACATAAGGAACAAAAGCTATGTTGGGCAAAAATCCATTTGGAGTTTGTAAAATTATGAAAACTGGCCTTGAAGTTTGAGGTACAAAATATGTATAAGTTCCCTTTGAAAAATTTTGCCAAAAGTGACCAACTTCTAGCCCTTCTGTTTCAATGATGAAAGCCTCAAATAGAAAAACCTCAAACAACAAAGTTATATATTTTCAAGATTATCAATTTGGACATAAATTTTGCATCATTTGGATTTTTAATGAGAAAGTTATGGGCACTTGAAGTTGGACATTTTCAACATTCAATGGTTTTGGTCCAAAGTGACCTATAATGTTTTGTATTATCACATGTGTTTATTTTAGGATTATGAAATTTTGTCCAACATAACAATTTAATTAGACATCTTAATCTTTCCAATTCAATTTGTCTCACCTAAAAATCATAAAAAATGAAGAAGTTAAGTCCTTGGGAAGTTGACCCAAAATTAGGGTTTCAGTCAAAATGACCTATAATGTTTTGAAATGAATGATGACCTTACAAGTTTCAAATGAATTTTTGATGAACATTAAAGTTGTTCATATGGTTCTTAAGAACATTTTTTATCTTGGGGTCATCTTCATTTGAGAAACACATCACAAGTTGGGTCTCAGTGGATCTCAGATTGGTCAGATGACTTGACTGGTCAACTTCTCAAAGCCAAACTTCAAATCTTGATGAATGAATGATTGAGGATACTCACATAGGATCATATATGCATAAAATAATGAATGAAAGAAATTCCCTTGATTAAATTTGATCATAGGTTGAGGTTGCTTCATGAGCAAGGCACAGTCAATGCATGGTTGAATTAGGGTTTCCTTGGGAAACAATCCTTAAGCCCTTTGGGTTATCTTGATCAAATTGGCAAGTTGAGATACTTGGGAGAGATATATGATGATTTATAGCTTTGGGAACCATTTTCATGCTTGCTTTCACCTTCATCTAGCCACTTCATTGAGCATAGGAGCCTCCTAGGAGCAAGGGCACACATGATCGCTTGAGCTTCAAACAAAAGAGGTTAGTGACATATTTTTATGCTTTTGGTTAGTAAACAAAATAAGAAAAGCAATAATATACAATTCAAGCATGCTTAGTGGTCTCAAACCAACTCACATAAGTCTCAACCCAAGGGTTAAGGAGCCACGCATGCTATGATCCTTGAGGCAATGCAATGAGCAATGATATGATGCCATGAGGGATCTTAGGGTAAAAATTAGGGTCTTACACCATATAAGTTAGGTGACCCTCACCCAGTCATTTAACCCAACGGTATAACCATCTTTAGTTGTATTTGAGCCAAAGTGCGAGAAAAGAAAGAAATAAATAATGATGAGATTCATAGTCAGTAACAGATTATCTTGCTATGAATGTGAAAGGATAACGGGCTTAATGTGATTGAGCCAGAATGAAAAAGGATAAAAAGAAGGATTAGTAAGGTAGGCTTAGGCATGATGACATGATTCAGATTGGTTTGTATAGGAGGGAGGCTTATAGTTTCACTATTGTGACTATGTGTTCCAACGATATCCTTAGTGTGGAAGTTAGTACCTGTTGATGCAATTTCTAACCAAAGTAAAGTTTATAGACTAGAATGAGTATCCGAATGCAAATGTGTCTTTCACAAGTCTTGATAATGTATGATGCAAATATTTTACAAAACTATTGTATTCATGAACGCGACATTTGCTTGAGGACAAGCAAAGGTTTAAGTATGGGGAGCTTGATAATGCAAAAACGTATCGTATATTTGACTTAATATGCATTGCTTTTTTACTTGATTAACACTTAGTATTATGCTGTATTTTATGTTTATAGGCAAGCAAAGAGGAAAATGGCAAAAAGGAAAGAAAAAGAGAAGAAAATGGAGCAAAATAGGAATAGTGGGCCCACCACACATGGAAGCATGGCGCCCACCACACCATATGAATGGTGGCGCCCACCATATGGCTTTAGGAAGTGGTGGCGCCCACCTCACACAATGTGGCGCCCGCCACAAGGCCTTAAGAAGTGGTGGCGCCCATCTCACACAATGTGGCGCCCGCCAAGTAGACCATATTAGGGTTGTGGCAGCCGCCATCAACCCGGTCTTTCTTATTCTTCTCCACACTTTTCGCCACGACCTTCTCTCACTTTTTCAACCAATCACTCCCCACTAGGAGATATCCAATGCTACATTTAAGGAGAGTATGGAGTATATATGGGAAGGTTAGTTTTTACGAAGAGGAGTGCATTTTTCCACCTTGTAAAAGCAATAGATTCTCCACATCGGGGACTATTGCAATTATTGTTTAAGCAACTGAATTTGATTGTAACAGTGTACTTGATTGTCAAAGCGTGCCGACATTATTTAATTTGAAGAATCAGTATTCATTCCAAGTTTCTTGATTTATATTCCAGATTTTATTTTAATTACAATTTAATTACTTATGCCTTACTATATGCTTAATTATCTGAATATCATGTTTGTTCCCGGATCCATGTCCGGCTAAACCCATAGGTATCGGTATGTAAAGATCGTCGAAACGACGGGATTCGTAAATAATTGGTGTTGGCTTTTATAAAATATTATTTTCCGGTTTTAGTTTCTTGTTTTATTCAAAACTGTTTTTCGTATGAGAGTATAAAGCAAACAAAGATTACGGTCAATAAGAACGAGAGTTTGGGATTTTAACCAGATAGCTGAAACTAGGCATTAATCCTAAACACATCGAGAGCACTTTAGGATTAATTAGACTTTATTCATATTCAAAAATTACTTTTAAATTCATAATGAGACCGCGAGAGCCAAGCATTCTGGTTTAAGAGTATTGTCAGAGTCAATAAAAACGAGAGTGTGAGACAAAGCCCTTTTTATAAATAATTTCTACTGAAGAATATTTTGATCTTTAAGATTACACCAACTATCTATCCCCGAAGTTTGATGCGTTACATACCGATATCCCTTTGTTAAATATCTTTATTAATATTTTGTTTACGTTATAGTTATTTCTCTTCATCCCTTCACTCTTAGAAAGATCCTCAGCCTTAGATTTACATAGTAATATTATATAACAGTATGTTTGATAATTAGTCCTTTGGGTTCGATAATCTTTAAAACTACGCGATAAGATTGTGCACTTGCAGTCACGAATCCCATAGACTTACTAGTCATGCGATCAAAGTGCATGGGTGAATGGGCATATGCTAGGCCCAAAATGATAATTGCAAATTACTCCAATTCATGCACAAATGTTACTAATGTCACCACATGGAACCATGCAAACCTAAATGAAAATTGCATTCAAATGTTGCCAAAACAAACCATGAGAAGAACCCATGCGCAAGTCCCTCAATTCTTGTCCAAATGAAGTGATCTTGAATGATTTGGAAATGTGACATCAAGGGGAACAACTTTGATGTTTAATACTTTTCCATTTTGAACTTTGATCATGATGAATTTTGAGGTGGAAGTTGGAGAAATCAAACATGGTTGAAAATTTTCTAAGTACAAAGTCAAATGACCACTTCTTCCACCTTGAATAACTTTTGCTATGAGCTTCAAATGAAAATGGTTTCTTCACCAAAGTTGTACCTATTACATTCCTATTAAATTTGGTCACAAATTTGACATTATTTGAATTTGGCATGAGGTAGTTATGGATTTTAGAAGTTGAGGAAAATTGCTTGTTCAATGGTAATGGCCAAAAATGACCTATAATGTTTCCTCTTGGCACATGCCCTTGCATGTTGAGTTTGAAATTTATCAAAGAATCATAGTTGGATACGACATATTGAAATTGGTAATGAAACTTGTATGGCATTTATATCATAAAAATTGAGCAAGTTATGGTCCTTGGAATTTGACCTCCTAACTAGGGCACAAACAAAATGACCTATAATCTTTCACCATAAAAAATGATTTTACAAGAAAAGCTAGCTCTTTATGCCAACATAAAAGTTATTTGTAATGTAATAAAGAGTAAATTTTCTCTGGGAATCACTTTCATATGACAAACATTGTAGGAGATAGGGTCTAGGGAACCCTAGTTTTGACCAGTTGACTTTGTCTGGTCAACCTCTTCGAACCAACTTGCAAACTTGAAGTTCTCTAGATCTTTGGGGATCATTGAGGATCATATATGCTTGATATGATGTTAAATGTAGTACACCTTGATATTTTTTACCAATTGTTGAAGAAACTTGATGAGGAAGTCACCCAAGATACCTAGATGAATTAGGGCTTCCAAGGCAAATAAGCTTCAAACTCTTGATGAATTCTTGATCAAAATGACAAATGATGAACATGGGGGTCCCAAACCCTAGTTGTGAGCTTGATGAGGCATAAGTGGACACACACACACACTACCTACAAAAGAAACAAAGTTACACATAGACATATTTTTGGTATTTTGGTTAGTAAAAAAAATAAAATAAAGTATGATACATTAAAATAGTGCTTGGTAATATCTCTCAATGTAAACCCAATGAATGAGGGGTAAGGAGGATACCAAGGTGTGATCCCAAAAGCAAATACAAATGATGAGATAACATGAGGGATCTTAGGGTCAAAATTGAGGTCTTACAGGATCTTCACTCCAAGGACCAAACACATGTCTGCAGCATCCAGGCCAAAGGTACTAGGACCTTCTATCGCTTTGAACCTTTCTTCAATGATACGGAATTTCCTATCAACATCAACAGGAGAAGGCCTATAGGCATCATACATTGACTCAGCCTTGGGCATGAAGAAAGTGTCATGGTGCTCATCCGTGTTACCTTGGGATCCTCCCTGAATAGGGATGTGGAAGATGTTAGCAACATTCTGATTAATGGGTACATCTTCAGGTGGAGGTTGAGCAACAACAGGGCCACCACTTCCCCCAATAGGATTCATAATTGGAACAGTAACAGCGACCCTCTAGTTGGCCTGACTGTTCTCTGTTTGACCTCTAGACACGCTTTGAGTAACCTCCATGAGTTGGCCCATTTGGGCTCTCATTTGGGTCATATCTTCCTTCAATGCAACTTGGTTCTGTTCGAGTTGGTCCATGATGATCTTTTGATTTCCTCGTGTGTTGTAGGAGTATCGAGAAGTCAGCTTGGCGATGGAAATTTTGAATAGAAGGCCAAGGCAACGGTGTGATCATCTGGTTTTAACATGAAATGCATGATGATGCGTGATTGATGCATGATTTATGCTTATTTTTGTTTTTATTCTCGGGGAAACCTTATATGATCCATAATGAAACAACAATCATTACAAAATGGCAAATAATGTAAGAACATAGGATTCAAAACAAGTCAAGCTTTTTATTCATGATTTTGAAATTACAATTATAAGAGATATAATACAGTAATTCAAAACATGAAAAGGAAGACAATAGAGACATGATCAGATAACACACTTTTCCTTTCTCTTTTTCAGCTCTTTCAGTTCAACCTTAAACCCCATCACCATGCGTTCACAGAGGTAGATAAACCTAAGTATGGAGTATGGAGTACTGATCTCGTCTGCATCCTCCAATGTATCCTCTAATCTCCAAGAAACCTCCTTGGTTAACTCATTACAAAACCTCATTAAGAAGTCGTACTTGGCTCGGTACATGGCAGTAACAGGTTACAATAAGTCAATGGACTTAGCATAGGTGTCCAGAACACCATTCAAATAGGCTTTCTCATTTAGCCAACCCATGCTTTCTCTCCTCAGGGCCTCTAACCTCTTTTTCCAGTGTTCAACACTTAAAGTGGAAAGCTCAACTTTTTGGCACTTATCTCTCCAAATCTGAGGAGTGACGTATGAAGTTCACATTGCTTCTTTCTTGAGATGACGCTTTCTCTCAGTTTTGGCATTGGCATTACGAAGAGAAAGCTTAAGCTTCTTAATCTTTATGTTAGATTCATCCCTCAAGGATTTCTTTTCCTTAACAGCTAGCTCAAAACAATGGTGGTTATCCCCACGTTCTTTCTCTGTTTGTTTTAACTGTTTACAAAGAGAAGCTAGTCTCATATCAGCTTGAGATAAACTGTCTTAGTACTTCTCCTTGAGATCTTCCTCAATCTTGGATCTCTTTCTGCTCTCGGCCAAGAGTTCAGCCTTACTTTCGCTCTTCCTCTTTAGCTTAGAGTTGTCTCTATCCAATGCATGGAGCTTAGATCTCAAGCCTTCATTTTATTTTGTCAACTATGCAATTGTGGCTCTTAATGCATCCAGTTCTTCTTTAGAAGCATAGACAGGGTTCTGGATCTAGAGGAGGAACCATAACTTCAGCACTGTAGGGTAACTTAATCTCTTTCACCCTTTGTACCACCCACTGGCGATACGGTTCTTTTGCTCGACAATCACGTTTACGGAGCTTCTTCCCCTTACGGTGAATTAGAGTCCACGCTCTTTTGATCTTCTGTAGCAAATATGGGTTTTCTGCTCCCAAACCTTATAAGAAGAAGTCCTTCAATGATTCAGCTTTACGTTCTGTCTCCATTAGATATCCCAATTTTCTCAAAGCCAACGAAGGGTTGTAGTTGGTGCAACCTCGAGGACCCATGAGAGGAACATTTGGAAAATCTTCATAGCTAGTGATAACTTGTTCCACTTTCCATGCGGAAAGATACCATACCATGGCATCGAAAGTGAGAGAAACCAGCTTTTGAGACCATTTCAAATCCTTCAGAAATTATACCCATGGCCCCTTTTGAGGAATGTGAGATAGAAGCCACGAGTACAAGAGATTTTGCAAAACTCAAAAGTACACCTTTCTTCTTTTCATGTCTGGTGTGTAGACAATAATACACACCAACCACTAGAGCGGGGGATGGATTCCTTGATAAAAACACACCAATGGTAGAAGAGTCTATGTAGTCATCGTCATTAGGGAACATGATGACTCTATAGATTAGGAGAGCCAAGATAGAACTGAAAGGTAGCCATTTCCATTCTTTCTCTAAGGCCTAAGCCTTCTATTCTAGGAACTTTATGGAAAAACCCATGGGTCCTAGACCAAAAGTTACCTCTGGAACTGTTAGATTCAACGCTTCGGCTACTGATTCTGATATCAACTGTTCACCCAAACTTGTAAAAGAAGGATGATCTTTCACGTACCAGTCCAGTAATCTTTCATATTCTTCAATTGTCGAAGCCAACTAAAAATCTTTGAAAGTGAAGCATCGGAGCGGAGGGTCATAGTATTGAGACAGAGCTACCAGAGCTGAAACATTCACATAGGTAGTCAGGAGATCTAGTATTTGTCCATATCTACTGACTAAGTTGTTCCTCTTGCACGGAGTGACCTTGCTGCTCAGAGCTAGGAGATTGTCTACCCTCGGAAGCTTGAACTTGAGCAGAATCGTGTTCTTCCTATCTTAACCCATTCTAGAATGTTCAATGCACAATACAAACCCTTAGGATTCCTTGGGAATAAGGCCCAAGTATATATGTAATGCAAATGTTATGAATGCTCATGATACAAGAGAACATGATCATAGTGGATTTAAGGTATGTTGGAGGTTTAGTTTCCCTGCAAGAAACCCACATTCCCTCACAAGGTGGATACTAAGACTTATGAAGATGCTTAGAGTCACGGATCATGAGGCAAAAATATCATTATCGCCACAAGATAGCTTGTGAGTCAACAGTACTTTAAGGATGATATCCTCTAAGTGAGGTTGCCCTCAACTTCAAAAGCCAAGGATCTATTAAAGTTCCTCAGAGTCATGCACCCTCTTTGGAAGAATGGATATCAGCGCAAAATGACTTATGTGCCAGCAAAACTCCAAAAAGAATCTACTCCAAGCGGGATCTTCGTATCTTCCCCCCAAGATAACTACGTTTGATCCCTCATATCTTAGGTATGCTCTCTAAGCTTGTGTATTAGGATTTTCATTCCATGGAATCCAACCCACAAGACCATAATATATATATATATATATATATATATATATATATATATTATATATATATATATATATATATATATATATATATATATAATATATATATATATATATATATATAACATGAATACATAAAGAGTAAGTGATACATAAATAAACATCCAAGGCAAAATGATACAGGCAAGCTAAGCTTAACTTGCTTAGGAAACTCCGTATGTCCCCGGCAAAGTCGCCAGTCGTCGCGTCGCGAAAAATATAGTCGCCACTGAATTTTATATATTCCAAAGGAAAGGGAAAATATAGATAAAACCCCAAAGAGAATGTTCTTCACAACCCATAGTGAATTCGGAAGTCGGTTATGCAAGGGAAATCTATTAGCACACCTCACATTCATCGTACTCGATGGGAAGTACTAGCTTGTATCAATGTGTATGGATGTTGTTTATCTGAATGTTGCTTGCTATCGGGAAATAAGAAGATAAAATAAGATGGGAGGAGAAAATAAGTTCTAAATTAGTGTGCTCGCCAAGGATTTGAACCCTTATGCCTACGTATCCTCATTCGTGCAATAAGGAAGTTAGAGCCCCATAGTTCTGCTTACAAACTGAGTATTTGTTTGATTATTTTTATGAACAATGTTGACATTCACGTTCTACTTTTCACTTACTTGTATGCTCGAGCATGGGAGCGGTAAGTGTTTACTTGTTTGTGGTAGAATGGATGTAATTGGATCATACTCTAGCAGTTAAACATTACTTGCTCGTGCATGGAGGCTTAAGCTTCGTTCATGGTAGAACAAAAGTAACATGCATTTTTTGAAAAGGTTTTGAAAGATTCCATAAGGAAAAAAATTGATTCGATTGGTTGGGGTTGATTTTAGTACGGAGACAAGTATCAGACCCTTGGCTAGGTACGATCAACAATCCAAATACTTGGGAGTTGGGAGGACAGTGGCATCCTAACCGTTCTTTTTCATCCAAAAAATATTTGACTTGTCAAAGAGTTTGGTAAGTTTAATCATTGGTACTTAGAGGGAGACAAGTATCTAACCCTTGGCTAGGTACGATCAACAATCAAAATACTCGGGGAGTTGAGAGGACAGTGGCATCCTAACCGATCGTTTTCTCTCTCAGAGCATTGAATTGAACTTGTTTTATTATTAGATGTTTTGAGGAAGAAGTCAAGCATAGGGGCCCCCAGCTAGGCACAACTGATAACCCAAGTACTTGAATGTTGTGTACAAGCACGTACACCCCATTTTTGCATTCCAGTTTATTGAGAAATTGTTTTGAAAAGACACTTGACGTTGGATCACGTTTTTGGAATTTATTGTGAAAAAGTGTGTGAAAATGGAGGTAGAGATAGAGATAGATTGAGAAGAAATAGGAGAATGATATGGAACGGAATGAGATACTTGACGTTGGATCAAGCACTCACGTCGCTTTTGGGAATTTGATTTGGAAAACACTTTATGTTGGATCAAATGTGCTTTTCTCTTTTGAAAAGTTTTGTTTTTATCGTTTGTTTTATATTTTAGTTAGCATGCATAGAAAACTATAAAATAAATCTAAACCTACAAAAGGTGAGGAATGAAGATTAACAAGTTACAAACCAAGCACCATGCTTAAAACAATCAAGTGATGTGGTGTCCTCAAACAATACAAGAAAAATGAATTGGTTAAAGGAATAGTATCTTGGATCCATACTTGAAGTCTCAAAGGCATGTAATCACACAAACACATGGAGTTAGTATTAGGTGAAATCAATGTATCAGATGGAACATATTAAATAACAATGCCAATTCAAGTGGAAATAGATCATGAACAATTAAAGGATGATTAATCATAAGATCATGACAAATAAAATGGATATACACAAGATATATATCACATAAATTAAAATAGAATTTTCAATTTATTCAAGATAACTACAATCTAATGGAAAATTAAATGGAGATTAAAATTTAATGATCACAAAATCAAATGAACATGGCATGCATGAATATGGATCAAATTAACAAAATGGGATTAATCATGAACCAGTATCAAGATCATTACATTTTAACCTAATCATGACCTAGGTATAATATTATCATGGCACTTAATTATAGATTGAAATGGCAACCAAAATCAACAATTAAATGACTTAAACATCAACAATTAAAATGTGCTAAATATCAACAATTAAAATGTGATTAAAAATAAACAATTCACCTAATGAATTAATACTAATTACACACATGAATATTCATAATTTTTTATCACAAAAAAATGGTCCAAATGGTAGTAAATTACATGGCAAAAAATGCTACAAAAAATGTCAAGCACATAGAAAAAATAAAAGCAAACATGGGGGTTTAGAATCATAATATAGTGGTGAAAAAAGACAAAGGTGCATGGCCCATATGCTAAAGGCCCAATTCCATTCAGCCATTGGAGGTAGGGGTGCATTAGCAGAGTAGTGGTGTTGTTTAAGTAAAATTGCAAGGCCCAAACGAAACAACAAGCAATGACCAATGCGTAGTGTAATCAGCATGCAATTAAAATAAAAATAGTATTCAAAATTGAAATAACGCGCCTAGCCTAAAAATGTCTGAGTCTCAGCTGACCACCATGAACCACCGCGTGGGAGGTCGCCTCCGGCGACGGTGGAACACCAAAATGACAATCGTAACCACCATCAGAACCACGAAAACATGCTCAATCAAAATTCGTGACCAATTTCAACTGAATCACAACCGAAATCTCAAACCGAGGAAGAACTCTTAGGAACCCTAGAATTTCTATGTTAAGTTAAATGATCCACACGAGGAATCAAAGCCCATGACGTTGGGGCTTTGATTCCTCCCTCATCAGTCTACATCATGGTATAAAGAATGGAGCAAAATGCATGGAAAAGTGGATTACCTTGTCAGAGAAGATGACTAGAATCGGAACTTAGGTACATTTCCTATCTTTTGCTTTCGTTGACTTGAAATCCATCTTCTATTCCTCTTGTTTCTTATTCTTTGAACCCATGCAATTGAGTGGTGGTGAGTGACTTCGAGGGTGAAAGGTTGAGTATTTGAGGATCTGAGAGGTAGAATGCAGAAAGAGAGAGAGAGATGGAGGGGGGGGGGGGGGGGGTAAGTGGTGAATTTCAGAGTTTCTGTGTAGAAGAGAGTGATTGGAAAAATCGTGATTGTCCCGCTTGAACTGAATGAAGGTGATGAAATTATAGATTGAACAGGGTCTATTAATCCAGTTGAGAGTGAGGGTTAAATGTGGAATTCCATCTGAGTTAGTTAGCATTGGGATTTGAAGAAATTTTGTTAAGCTTTGGATTTTGTGAAATTATATTAGGGAAGTTTGGTGTTCTAATTGCATTGTGTTGGAATGGAGGCAAAAGTTAGTTTCGGTTGTAACTAATTTGAGGTAGTTTGGGTGATTATTTCTCTTTCCAATTTGTTGTTGATCCCAATGCAATTATAGCTAGAAATTAAGTTAGTTGGGTTTTAGTTAGCTGTTGTTGAATGGTATAATTTCTATTAGGTTATGATTCATTTTATGAATTTGTTGTGTTGCTCGAGTTTGATGTTAGGTTTGGTTTGGTATGATGTTAATTGGTGCAGTTAGGGTGAGGAGTGGGTCTGTTGCAATGACCATGTTTTGCAGGCTTGTGCATGACTAAATGCAACTTGACTGTTGCAGGATTTGGTTATGGTGTAGGGTTTGCTGCAAGGTTGTGTAGCTGGTTCTGCTGCAGTTTTCTTGGTCTTGTTGGTGTGTTCATGTCCATGAAGCAAGGTTTGTGCATTTGTTGATGTAGGTTTATGAGGCAATTTTATGGATTATGATGATTGACTGTATGATTGATTGTTTGCACTGCAAACTATCTTAGTTTGTTGTGTTTTATTCATCTTCTAGCTCTATGTTGAATGTTGCTGAACGAAATGTTTTGATCAATGTATTGGGGCTGAATTATTTTGCTAACTGATTTAGTTTGATGCTACTTAATGTTGTTGTGGCACCATGTTGCATGATGCCATGATTTGTTTGTTGGATGTGCTGTAGGATGAGTGCTAGATGCTCTGAGTTTGTTGTGTGTACACATGTTTGAAGGACTGCATCCTGCTTGGATTGTTGTTGCTGCCTTGCTAACTATGTGTTATTCAGGTTTTGTGCGGTGCTAGGCCAATGTTGTGAATGCTACATGTTTGGATGAATTCATAATGGGAAAGTTTGGATGCATGTCTTGATATAGGTTAAATTGCATTGTAATGGTTATGCTTGGATAATTTGCTCTACTTGTAACATTGCCTTATTGGATTTGTTTGGGTTATTTGTATAAGTGATAAACATGTATGGTTTTGTAATAATGCCTTGGTTGGTTTCCATTTTGTAGGATGGCATGAACATGGCTTGTAAAAGTGACTTAGGTTTGAAGAAAATCAATGAAGGCAAGCAAACTCAAGAACATGGAATCATGGTGGATCATGGAAGAACAAACCAAGAATTTTGGGTTTAGAATGTAAAGTGGGATTAGTTGACTTTGGTCAACTGGTTTAGTTGACTTTGGTCAACTAGTTGACCAAAAAGTCAATAGTTGACAAAAAAGTCAATAGTTGACCAAAAGTCAATTTATGTAAAAAAATTATATATTTTTGGATGAAATGATATGTAATGTATTGTTATGCTATTTTGTAATGAACATGGATTGATATGCTTAGAAATGAATTGAATATGGATTTGAAATGAATGGATCATGAAAATAAATTTGAATAGCCATATGACTTAGAAGAATCAAAGCCTTTTCTCACATGTAATCCTTCCTTCACTAGACAAGATTAATACATTTTGAAATTATAAACTTGAATGCATGGTGAAACAATGAATCCCATGAACTATGAATGTGTGATGAAATGAATGTGAATGACATATGACTTAGGTGGAACAACTAGGCCTTAGCAAGGACCTAACCAAATAGACTAATGGACAATGAAGCTTTCACAAATTAACCAATGGACCATGGATAGGACATGTATGAGACATAGACTATGAGCTATGCCATGTTAGAAATGATCAAATGACTTTCCATGGATAAATTAAATAAAGTCTTGTAGTGCCATATAAATGGGCTCGAACCAATGAGCATCATCAAGCAAAAGATGAACACGTGAGACTTTGAAATGAAACCTAATCAAACCAAATAAACCTCCATAATGAACCAAGAACAAGTGGGTCTTGAATGAATCTTAATAAGTAAATGAAACAGATGAAACCTTACATAAGGGATAGTAGTGCCACAATCAAAAGTTAGGGTTTGGCTTGGCCATCAGCAAGTGGAAACCACAAACTAGGGTTTTGCTTCACCAAGAAGCCATAGTTGAATCTTCAATGTCAAGCACACACACAAGAATCAAATATACCACCAATTAGGATTTTGGTTGACTGAGCAACCCCAAGCTACTAGGAAACCCTAGTTTCCACTAGGTATAGGCAATAATTCTTTGAATTCAAGATACATATCCTCTTGTATTGAATAATGCTTATGCAAATGATATGACTGACCATGAAGACATGCACATGATTAAGGTTAGTGACCTATGTGAACATTGTGAAAGGTAGGGTGAATTTTGGGGCATGACAGTCATTTACATTAGATATCTTATTGATTTCTGATTCATTTTTCTTGTAATGATCATAATCTTTGTCTGAAAGTGGGATCTTTTATTGGTATTTTCACCATGACTTTTGGATGTTGGTTCCTTATAATTAGTATGTTATGTTTTTTTAGTTTGATTAATTTATGAAACAAAAGTTTTATGTTCGTCTTCAAGATTTATCTAATTTGCTCGAAGAAGCAAAGAAGACTCAATCAATTTTCAAGAAAAATAAACAAAAATGTAGTGGTGATGATAAGAAATTTAAATGATTTGTACACAAGAAACGTACATATTTATTGATTTATAGAATGTTAGCATGAATTTGAACTTTGTGCTTCATACAAAATCATTTTATGCATCATTTTGCAAAAAAAATGTCTCATGCTTGAATCACTTAGATCCGAACCAGAAATTGTGAGAAAGTCGTCCATTGTTCACTTATATGCTCAAGATAACTGATAATCCTTGTTCTAACTCGCTCGATTCATGTTTAATCTTGCAATTATTTTGAAATTCGTGAAGCATATAAAGGATCATGGTTTTGATGTGAAGCAAAACCACCAAACCAAAAATGGCCTCATCTTACCTTGTGAGTGGGTGAGAATTTGTGAACCCCTTTGAGCCATAAAACGCCATGAATGAATCAATTTTGAACTACAAGAAGTCACTAAGAAAACCACTTGGTGAATTTGTTATATTTTATCAAACAAATCAAAAAGTTCATTGATGATTTCTCGACAAGTGTACCGATAATGTCGAAGTAATATAAAAAGATATCGTCTCCACGAGGATTACGATTTTCAAGGTAAAAATTATGCGAATAAAAAATGCAAATTGGGGGTTTTCAAATGTTTTTT
Source organism: Lathyrus oleraceus (assembly GCF_024323335.1). NCBI lineage: Eukaryota > Viridiplantae > Streptophyta > Magnoliopsida > Fabales > Fabaceae > Lathyrus > Lathyrus oleraceus. Next base: position 36,615,284 of record NC_066583.1, read on the forward strand.
TAAAATAAATTGGTTCTAAATTCTATAACGAGAAAACGATTAGGTTTTACTTGAATCCCTTGTATTGTCTCTTGTTGATGTTTAACACATAATATGAATGGTAATGTCGTTATATTTTCATGGCGAACTAACAAAATCACTATACCTAATTCCTTCGTGTATAGCTCACTAACTTCTACTACAGGTCTTCTATCCATATTCAATCAGCGTAAGTGAAGTTAGGAATTATTACGGTGCGTTAACTCAAATGCCACTACTAGAGGTGTCTTATCCTTATTCAACCAATGTAAGTAGATTAATTTCCCTAGTTCAGACACATAGGCTAATTGTCAGTATTCTCTATACGTCTAATATCATATTAACAGTGTATCACAAATAATACGCATTATACGCAAGAGGCAATTAAATAAAAATATAACTTCAATTATTCATATAATATCAAATTAAACATATATCTCAATAGGTTCAATACAAGTTCATTTCATAAAACTTAATCTAGAGTAAGTTAGTTATTCATACTAAAATAATAAATTACCAAGATAGGTGATGTAGTTTGCATGAAAATCCCTTGAAGAAACTGGCCTCCAATGGCATCCAATGCTCCCCAAATCACTCCCCTGGTGCTTCTTACCGTTACTTTTTATCTCTAAATCAGAACACTGGAAAATATGGCAAAAATCCCCTTTTAAAGTTGTCAGGACGAGTCATAATGCGTTAGAAAAGCCTAGAAAATAGACTTATTGCGCACCATCGCACACACGATATTTTCCATCACGCGCATGATTAGATCTTCATCGCATGCACGATACTTTCCTGAACATAGATCTCCTTGTTAGCTTTCTTTTGCAAAAAACCCATCTCAAAACTAGTTATGGAACTCCATATATGATCAAATTATCGGACAAACGTCAGGATGTAAATTATCCTGGAAAAATACTCGTTTTTTCATAATTTCTTCACGATTTCTTGGCTTTGCTTCGTTTCTTCGACTTCTTCACTTTATTCATATTTCTTCATATTTCTTCATATTTACCTCATCTTTAACTCGAAATTTCATCGAATTCATCGCAAATACTCATAAAAATTATGTAATGACAAACTATCATCACAACCTTAAACTTACTATGTTGCTTGTCCTCAAGTAACTTAACTGCAACTAAAAGTTTCAATAGAAAACAAAATGCTTACCCTTACTATGAGCATATCCTTTTTTTCTTTTTTTAATTTACCTAGTCATTAATTTCGCTCCCCACTTCAATCAAGATAAATCAGAAAATTTCTTCCAACATAACAAGTACCCAACCTGTCTCTCATCTCACTATTACTTCACTCGCATTGACAAGGTAGTCACACAATCAACATACAAAAGCATTTTACCATAAGTTTGCAAAATTTCTAACAAAATTGTTGAATTGTAGTCACTTGTGACGAAGCAGGTTGCTCGACAGGAACAAGGAAGTGTAGAACCACCTAGTGTGTTAAGTTGTGTTAGTGTGTCGAAGTGTCGAAGTATGTTGCCTCACACAGGATTTCGACTTATGCCTATTTTAGTAGTGTTAGCTATTTTGGGCTTTTATAGTTTTGGGCTTTGGATTGAGGTCCAAGTTAACCTAAATCTATAAATAGAGGGAGTAACCCTTATTTTTGTAATAGAAGTGAGTAAAGTATTCATAACATTGTATTCACAGTATTTTGCAGTTGCAAAGTGAATAACAAGTTTTTCACAGTTTGTGGGCAGAGAGAAACTCTGCAGAATTTTAATTCTTCTTCTCCTTCATCGTTCTTTACACTATTTCTTTCTCCATTGTTATTCTCTTTTCATTGCTATTGTATGGGTATAACAATCTTGTTCATCAAGATTGATTGAAATTCTCCATAGGTTTTGGGGATTTCCAACATCTGGTATCAGAGCTCCGGTTGAAACGATTCGTGGGAAGAAAATCACCATGGCAACGAATCATCCAAACGGGCATTTTCCAGCAAATATTCCGATTCTCAAGAACAAAAATTATGAGAATTGGTGCAAGAAGATAAAGGTTGTGTTTTGTTATCAAGATCTTTGGGATCTTGTGAAGGAAGGAGTAACAACGCTTGCAGAAGCGACGACGGATCAAGAAAAGGCTGCACATAAAGAATTGAAGAAGAAAGATTATAAATCTCTCTTTATAATCCATAAATGTCTTGATGCAGATAACTTTGAAAAGGTTAGTGATGCAGAGTCAGCGAAAGAAGTATGGGAAGTTCTGGAGAAATCGTTTGGAGGCGCGGAGAAGGTGAAAGAGGTGAGGTTACAAACTCACAAAAGAATGTATGCATTGCTTCAGATGGAAGACAGTGAAAGCATAACTGATTTCTTCATCAAAGTTACGAAACTTGTGAATCAAATCAAGGTATGTGGAGAAGTGTTGACATCAAGATCTGTTGTTGGAAAGATCTTGAGGTCGTTGGCTCCAAAGTTCGACCACGTGGTAGTAGCCATAGAAGAGTCGAAAGATTTGTCAAAATTGACAAAGAAAGAGCTTCAAGGGACGCTTAAATCTCATGAACAAAGAATGGTTGAAAGAGCTGCAGGAAAGTCGAAGAGTGATATGGCTTTGCAGGCTCAATCAACAAAAAAAAGAAAAGGCAAAGGAAGCTGGAATGGTAACAAAGGCAAAGAAGGTTACAACAATTCGACTGGTCGAAATCAGCAAGAAGGAAATTGGTCGAATCATAGAAAACCTTAGAACCAAGGCAACCAAAGAGGTGGTGTTGCAGGTAGAGGAAGAGGTGGTGGTCAAAAGACAGACAAGAGTCACATTCAGTATTACAATTGTCAAAGGTATGGTCACTATTCTAGTGATTGTCCAGAAAAGCAAAAGAATCAAGAAACTTCTGCAAAGCTGGAGAAACGTGAAGAAGAAGAGACGATGCTGATGGTTACAACAAGAGAAGAAGAGAGATCCAAGGACCAATGGTACTTGGACTCAGGATGCTCATCACACATGTCTGGAAGAAAAGATTGGTTTGTCAACATAAAGCCCTCAATGAAGAACATGGTGAAATTTGCAAATGACAACACTCTAGCAGTTGAAGGTGTTGGTAATGTTCTGATTATGAGGAAAGATGGCAAGAGGTCAGTAATTTCAAATGTGTTGTACATACCAGTCATGAAGAGTAATTTGCTCAGCATATGGCAGTTGGTCTAAAAGAACTACAAGGTGTTGATCGAAGACAAGATGATGAGAGTTCTCAACTCAAATGGAAGGTTGATCTTGAAGGCTCCAATGTCTCATAATAGAACCTTCAAGATTGAACTAAATGTGATGGAGCATAAGTGCCTTACAACATCAGCCAGCAGAGATGAATGGATATGGCATTATAGACTTGGCCATCTCAATTTCAAAGACATCAAAGATTTGAAGAGAAGAAATATGGTTTCAGAATTACCATGAATCGACATTCCAAGAGAAGTGTGTGAAGAATGTGTGCAGGCAAAACAGCATAAGAACAACTTCAGTAAGGATGCAGGAACCAAGTCGAAGGCAACTCTTAAAGTCATAGAGTCTGATGTATGTGGCCCTCTCCAGGTGGATTCGATTGGAGGTAACAAATACTTTGTTACATTCATATATGATTTCAGTCGAAAATTATGGTCTTACCTGATCAAGAAGAAAAGTGAAGTGATCGAGGTATTTTCCAAGTTTAAATCTATGGTCGAAAGACAGAACGGTCGAAAGATCAAGGTTTTAAGGACTGATGATGGTGGAGAATATGTGTCGAAAGACTTCGATGCATTATGTGTGAAAGAAGGGATTATGCATGAGGTGGTGCCACCCTACACTCCACAGCAGAATGGAGTCGCAGAAAGGAAGAATAGAACCATCATGAATATGGTTAGAAGTATGTTGAAAGGCAAGCATCTACCCAAAGAATTATGGGGAGAAGTTATGTCGACTGCTGCATTAAGCCCTGTACGGACTTAAACAAGCTCCAAGAGCTTGGAACAAGAAGATAGATGGATTTCTAAGGGAGAAGGAATTTGTGAAGTGAAAATCTGAACATGGAGTATATGTAAGAAGAAGCAAGAGTGAATTGCTTATACTATGTCTCTATGTCGATGACCTGTTGATAACAGGCAGTTGCAAGAAGGAGATCGAAGACTTCAAAGGTGATCTCAACAAGGAATTCGAAATGTCAGATCTGGGTGACATTTCATATTTTCTTGGCATCGAACTCTACAAGAGTGGTAGAGTTTTGATGATGCATCAAAGAAGGTACGCAGGTGAAATTCTCAAGATATTTGAGATGCAAGATTGCAACCCAACTTCGACTCCAGCTGAGCCCAGATTACAATTGTCAAAAGATTCAGATGAAGATGATGTCGACCTAACCCAATATAGAATACTTATTGGGTCACTTTGATACCTTTGTCATACAAGGCCTGACTTAGCATACAGTATGGGTATGGTGAGTAGGTTCATGCAGAAGCCAAAGGTATCACATCTAGCAGCGGCGAAGAGGATACTAAGGTATCTGAAAGGAACTCTCGACTATGGCATTTTGTTTCTTGCAACTGATGAAGGAAAAGAGTGCAAATTAGTGGGATACACCGACTCAAGTTGGTGTAGTGATGCTGAGGATCGAAAATCCATAGTTGGCTATGTGTTTATGCTAGGTGGTGCACCAGTTGCTTGAAGTTCGAGAAAGGAACCAGTAGTGACATTATCATCGTGCGAAGCAGAATACATAGTTGCTTCTCTTTGTGCATGTTAAGAAACATGGATGGTGAATCTGATTGAAGAGATAACAGCGAAGAGTCATGTAGCAATTACCATGAAGATCGACAACATGTCAGCTATCAATTTGGCGAAGAATCCGATAGCACGTGGTCGAAGAAAGCACATTGAAATGAGGTTCCATTATCTTAGAGAGTGTAGCACCTCAAATTTGCACCTATCATTATGCATACATTTTCATATTAGGTCATAGCATATCATGATCCATTGCATAGCATTGCATTGCCTCTTTTGCCTCAAGTGCAAGCCAATCAAGAAATTAGGTCAAACTGATCAGGAGACCAGTCAGTCAATCCTTACTATGGTGTTTCTCAAGGAACCGAGGCCCTAGGGTTTGTCCAACAAGTTCACATGACTTGGAGGTCCATTTGAAGTGTTCATGTCAAGGGTTGAAGGCTTAGAGGTCATCAGTTCATGCACAGTCAGGCAAAGAACCCTAGACAGTCAATAGTCAGTCAAAGCAGTGGATGGTGGCCATTCTTGTGGAATTTGGGCACCATGATCAATAATCAAGAGTTCATACAACTTGGGACATCATTTGAAGTCAAATTCTCAAGGAATTAGGGTTTGGAAGTCATCAGTCGATGCACAATCAGGCAGAAACCCTAAAAGTCAACTGTTGGTCAACCGTCCATTTAATCAGTGATTTGATGAATGGAAATGGTTTGGGAGATCTTATTCATGTCCAAATAGTCATCATATATCATGCCAAACACCATCATGGAAGAATTTGAAGCCAGATCAAAAATTTCCCAAAATGGAAACTGGGCCTGTAACTGAAACTTGCCATAAATGGAAAGTCTTGATCCTCAAAATTATATCTTGATACAAGCCTCAAATGAATTTTTGCCCAACATGAAAGTTGAAGATCTTGTTCTCCCATTTCCAAAAAGTCCAAGAACTCTCAATTCCCATGTGTGCTTGGCAAGTTATGATCGAATCGATTTCAGAAATTCTTGAACTTCAAAAGGCCATATCTCTCAAACCGTTTGGCCAATTTTGGTGGGGTTTTTTCCTACAAGTCACATTTGATCCCCTCTTTCCAAAAATATAAATTTCATGAGCCAAAACTTTACCAATCAAAATGGCATTTTTTGACTTATCTCATTTAAATGCAAGTTTGACCAATGTTTGACTTTTTGATATAAACATTTTTCTAACATTTGGCCAATTGGAACAGCTCAGAAATATCATTTAAAACATGTTTGCAAGCTCAAATTATGCAGTACTTGCACCCATCATGTATCCATGTTTAGTTGCTTGAATTGGAAGAAAAGTACAAATTCAACCATGCTACCCCATGCTATCCACCATGCCTTGCTTTGTACTTTGAAAACAGAAAATTGGAAGCACATTTGCTGTCATTTGAAGCTTCATTGTGCAGCCAAAAAACCAGCAAAAGAGGCCATACTAATTTGCTTGAAAATGGGCAAAAATGACACTTTCATCCATACTTCCATGGCCATGCTTTGTACTCACACATAGCAGTTTTTGTGCACCATTTTTTCTGTCAAACCAATCCTAATAGCAGGCACATAAACCACATTGGACAGCAAACACAAAAAAAAACTCACTCATTTCTAAGAAACCTCATCTTTGGCATTTTTCCAAAAATCTTCAAAAACTTCCAAAGAGCTAAGCCGTGCCTTGTTTGAAACAACATCCAAGCAACATGTTGAACCTTTTTTAAACTCCATTCTTCAACTGTAAGAGCTCTTGGTGGACTGTCCTTTCCAAGCTCCATTAATGGCAAAGTGAGATTGCATCCAAACCAAGCCATCTCAAGCAAAACCTTCTTCATCATTCATCTTTTGAAGACCTTTGGAGCATCTGTTTTAGCTTATAACACACAAACAACAACTGTTTCGTGGATTTCTTCAAAAATAAGTAAGGATTCGAATCACTCTTTTCTCTAAATGATGCTATGCTTTATGAAGAGCTTGCCTTGCTGTTTATTCTGCTCTTTGAATCGTGAAAAACCATCGAGAAATGAGAGAGAACGAGAGTTTTAAAGTTTGTTGTTCATGATTAATTTTGTTCGATTCTTGATGTTGTTGTTGTTTTTAGACAAATGGCATGTTGATTCGTGTTAGGGGCTGTTAGATCTTCATGAAAATATGTTTAAATGTTGTTTTTGGGACCTTTTGGGGTTTCTGGAAAAATTAAGTTGAAGGTGATGAAGAAAACCTTGCTGTTTTTGGGCTGCTGCGTTTTACCTGCGGATTTATCCGCGACCTTCATGCTGCTGCGTTTTACCTGCGGATTTATCCGCGACCTTCATGTTGCTGCATTTTACCTGCGGATTTATCCGCGACCTGCATAGCCATCCGCGGATTTTCCTGCGGATTTCGTGCATTAGGGCTTCGCTTTCAATGTTCATTTCATTTAATTACTCAATCTTCCAAAAATCATAAGTTCCTCATTTTAATTCCAAATTCATTGGGAATTTTTGCATCATGTCCATCTTGATCTCTAGTTTTTTGTCATATATTTTCCAGAATTTTTGCATGGTCGAATTTTAAATGTTGCTAGGGTTTGTGGCATGTGACCAAATTTTGTACACTTTGCCAAATCAATTGTGAAATGATGAGAATGTATCCAATAGCTCCCAATTTTTTGTGCTTAAACTAGACACACTCATGGTGATTTTGGTGCAGAGTTTGTGAATTTATCATTTGTGGTTTGTGAGTTATGATTTTTTGAATTAGGGTGTGACAATTTGTGTCACACCATTGATGTCCAACTTCATGATTTTCATTACCATGCTTCTTGACCTCCAATTGATCTGATTTTTTGCATGAACCTACTTTTGTATGTTTAGTTTACATGTAAATTTTCTTGGAATTATTTGTGGCATTTCCTAATTGTTTGAGATTTTCTCCCCTGTTGACCAAAATGTTGACCTTGTGTGACACTTGTTCCCATTTCATTTGTGAAATTCTCATACTTCATTAGATGGACATGAAATTTTACATGAGATAACTAGACATCCTCATCTTTACCATGGTTTTGATCCCATTCATTTATCATACACCATTCTTGACTTATGATTTTTCTAAGTTGATGCATGTTTGGTTGACTTCATTGAGCATGTTCAAATTGGCTTTGACTTTCTGATTTTCATTGACTGCCTTCCACTTGTCCAAATGGGATGAAATTTGACATGCTTACCATGCTATGTGTTAGGTTTGATCATGATTTATTTGGTGATTTTTGAAAATGTCTAAGTTTGCTTTTGATGCAAGTCTTGCTGATGACTTCTATGAGCTTCTGTTTGCCATGTTTTGACCTAAATGGTTCATGAAATGATGATAGTGATTGATATGGATGTGAACCCAACTGGTTGTGTTTCTTAATTGTTTGAACATGATTTTGGATGCTTGCCCCTTGCTGTTTTGACTTTCTCATTCATCTTTGACCCTAGGCTTGTCCTAGTGGTCCTGTTACTCACCTTTGAGCTTGTGTTTTCAGGTTGACCATCAAATGGCCATTGAGACCAATTCTTTTGATTGAGCTTGCCTAAATACCATGACTAACTTGTGTGTTTTGTAGGTGGCTTGGCTCACATGCCTTAGGCCTTGTGCTTTGCACATCCATGTGCCTCTAATTGACTGTTGGTATCTGTTCCTGTCTGCTTTGTCTGAAGTGGTATACTAACATCTGCTTGACTGTTTCAGGTGCTTTAGTTGCTTAGTTCCTTGTGAACTTTTTGCTTTGCTTTGCTTGTATAAGCAATTTGCATTGAGGTATGTCTCTTTTACTTCATGTAGTCTGGAAGACCTGGCCTGTTACTTGGCCAGGCAACTGTCTGAAGTCCTCCTTAAGAGGCAATGTTTGTGGATGTTTAACTTTGTCCTTGCATAGAGTCAAAGTCCTCCTAAGTGAAGAGGCAATTGGTGGAAGGTAGGGATATGCAATCTATCCCCCACTATTCAGTGTGTCATCTGCTTTGCTCACACCACTGTGTTGATGCATTTCAGATACAAACCCAAGATCTTGTACCATTGTACAGTTGAGTCAGTTTTAAATGTGTAGAAGGGTTCCCACTTTCTGAACCCACACATTCTTGTCTTGAGCTCTCCCAGGCCAGGGATAAGAGCTGTGAGGTCTCATCCTCACTTCATCCTTTCATCTACTTCACCTTAGCCCCTCAATGGCAAGGTTAAGAGCAACACTCACCCCATTCCAGAGGTTTGTTTGTTGAGGTTGATATGACCCCTTGACTAAAACCTAACCTTTGTTTGAGCCACTTGTTTGTGTATAGCGTGTGCTATCTGTGCCTGTAGGATTGTTTGACTTGCTTCCTGTGCAAGATAGGATTGTTTGACTTGCTTCCTGTGCAAGTTAGGATTAGTTTAGACTTGCTTCCTGTGCAAGTTAGTTTTTGCTTGGCTTGCTTCCTGTGCAAGTTAAGAGTGTGTGTGGCTTGCTTCCTGTGTGAGCCATGCTTAGGATAGGTTGGCCCATGTGCCATTTAGCTAGAAACCTTAACTTAGGGATGATTTGCATGATAACATCTAGGCTCGAGTCGTAGTCTCCCTAGTTGTGTCTCCCTCTGTTATCTGGTTAGGCTAGTCCTTTATCCCTGCGTAGGGGAACTACATCGCCCTGATCTTCATACCAGATGAAGTATGTAGGCAGGAGATTGAGCTGATCTCTCCGGGCGCCCTTTTTCTTTTTGTGTGTTGTATGACAGTTGCTAGGCTCGAGTGCCTGACTCCTTAGCAATCTGTTGTCTGTCTGTATGAGTGTGTGTTTGACAGTTATAGGCTCGAGTCCCCGACTCCCTATTAACTTGTTGTGTTGTTGTGTGCTTGGAAGCCGATGTAAGTCCATCGAGTGGCATTTGGGTTCCAGTGTGCGTGTGTTTGGTTCGGATGCTGATGTAAGTCCAGTGATTGGCAGTCGGGCTCCACGTTTGCCTGTGTGTGTCTTGTTTGTTTGTGTGCGTGTCAGCCGAGCTACGAATGCTCTGATTCTCCTTCGTCCAAGGAGATACGTATGCATAGGATGCGACATCCTAGCGAGCATGTGTCGTTTCCCCAGTCCGAACTACTTCGACTCTGATGTCTATGCCTGATGGACTAAGTAGGCCCAGGATACGATATCCTGCCGAGTCAGTTTCAGTCAGTTTCTTGTGTCTCTTTTCAGCCAGTGTGTGTGAGTATTTGAGCAGTGTTTAGCAACCAATTTATCCTTCCTTTTGTGCGTGGATCCCGTAGAGTACTACGGATGCGTAGGGGTGCTAATACCTTCCCTTCGCATAACCGACTCCCGAACCCATCCTCTTTGGTCGCGAGACCATGTTCTTTTCCTAGGTTTACTCTGAGCGTTTCCTTTCCCTCTTTTGGGATAAATAACGCACGGTGGCGGCTCTGTTGTTCTTTCTTTTCCCGCCGGTTTTTCGCGTGATGCGACAGCTGGCGACTCTGCTGGGGATATAGAGAAGTTGACCTGTGCTGGTCCGTCTTCCCTAAGCGAGTCTCTCCTAGCGCTCTCTAGGTTAGGGTTTGGTTGCTTTGTGCTGTGTTTATTTATTGCATTCATTATTTACTGTTTGCATTCATTGTCTGTTGTTTGCATTTATGTTTGTAATTATGTTTGCATTCATATTCATCTGTTCACCTGGCTGGTTGTCTGTTTCTCTCTGTTGGGGTGGGAGTTCTATGAGGTAAAAGGCCCAATACCCAGGCTATGAGTGAAATCTAGGAAACCTAGGAATAGAGTGATTCATGGGAAGCGGGTGGTGTACGCCACTTAGCGGAACATTGATATCACGAGCAGTTCAGACTCTGATGGGGTATTATCGGTGCATACATCGGGTGTGCACAGGATGATATTCTTGAAAGGGTTGTTTATCCTGCGTTTCTCTTGACCTTACCCTGGCCTAGACTACACCCGTGAGTGGGGAAGGGTTCATCATTACAGGTACTGTTGGTGACTTATGGTTCTGTTGGTGACTTTGGGTTCAGACAACAGTATATTCAGTTGACCTTGGGTTTTCAAGTTGGATTTGGGTTCTGAGTTTAGACCGAAGCTTCGACTTTGTGATCAGAGATGCACCGCCAGCCAGTTGTGTCTGCATCATGTGCATCATAGCATATTTATTTTCAAAAAGAAACGCAAAAAAAAAAAAAGAAAAAAAAAGAAAAAAAAAAAAAGAAAAAAAAACTAATCCCTGCATGCATATCATTTCTCAGGTACATTCCAGAGCTTGTTCACTAATAGAGATGGCAACAGTCCCAGAGTTGAAGCGGAAGACTTGTATCTACGTTTTTCACCGGGAGCCTTTGACGCCTCTGATTGAGTTGGGCAGTCTTGTGACCAGTGATCGTCTGGGGGGTTTCGTGAATCAGTATGGGGATATCCTGACAGTGTTGAAGACAGTAGTTGACCCGGTGCCGTTGCAGACACTTCTTCAGTTCTATGACCCGGAGCTTAGATGTTTCACGTTCCAAGATTACCAGTTAGCACCTACTCTCGAGGAGTATTCTATACTGTTAAGCATCCCGATTCAGCATCAGGTTCCTTTCTTGGACGTACCAAAGGAGGTTGACTTTAAGGTTGTTGCCAGAGCTCTCCGGTTGAGTGTTAAGGAAGTTTGTGATAATTGGAAGCCCAGTGGGGAGTTGTGGGTCTGCCGTTGAAGTTTCTTCTGAGAATAGCCAGAGATGAAGCAGAGAAGGGAAATTGGGAAGCTTTTCACGCGCAGCTTGCCGCCTTGATATATGGAATCATCCTATTTCCCAGTATGCCAAATTTTGTTGACCATGCTGCCATCAGCATTTTCATCAGAGGAAATCCAGTCCCCACCTTGTTAGCTGATACTTACTATGCCATCCACAGTAGGCATGGTAAGGGTGGAGCCATCAGGTGCTGCCTGCCTCTCCTATTCAAATGGTTCATGTCTCTTCTGCCAGCCAGTGGACCGTTTGTGGATACCCAGAGCACTCTCAAGTGGACTCAGAGGGTCATGTCGCTCACCTCTTATGACATCAGATGGCAATCTTACCGGATGAATGTGAAGAATGTTATTATGAGCTGTGGAGAATTCCGGAATGTGCCACTCGTGGGGACCAAGGGTTGTATAAATTATAATCCAGTTCTTTCTCTTCGCCAGTTAGGTTTTGTTATGAGTAGAAGACCACGTGAAGCTGAGATAGCCGAGAGTGTGTACTTTGAGAAGAAGGATGACCCTGTTAGGTTGGAGCAGATTGGAAGAGCTTGGAAGTCCATTGGTGTCAGAGATGGATCCGTCCTAGGGAAGAAGTTTGCCATAGCCATGCCTGATTACACTGATTGGGTAAAGAAGAGAGTGGAAACTTTGTTGCTACCCTACGATAGGATGGAACCGTTGCAAGAGCAACCACCCTTGGTTCTTGCTGATAGTGTGCCTGCTGAGCACTATAAGCAAGCCCTGATGGAGAGTCGTCGGTTGAGGGAGAAGGAGCAGGACACCCATATGGAGTTGTACAAAGCTAAAGCTGATAGGTTGCACATGGCCCATCAACTCAGGGAAGTGCAAGGAGAAGATGCTAGCAGAGTAAGGAGCAAGAAGAGATCATATGAGGAGATAGAGTCTATGTTGGATGAGGAGCATAGGGAGCGCTTGAGACTGCAGAGAGCAGAAGCCAACTATCAGAAGAAGATCAGAGACCTAGAGAAGCAACTCAGAGATAAAGATATCCAGTTGAAGAAGGAAGTAGACTTGAGACAGGCGTCAGAGAACTGTCTTGGAGGAGAAGTCTTAGAGCTTAGAAGACAGTTGAAGGAGAAGATTACCCCTCTACCAGAATGTTCAGAATGCACACTGTTGATAGACCAGTGCCATTACCTGAAGACCCTCATTCCAGAAGACCGTCTGTCTTAGTTTGTGTCTTTGTTTGTGTTTTGTTGAGAATCACCTCCAGGCTTGTTGGATGGGATTCATTTGTTTGTACCCCGTCTTTGGATCTTCATTGTTGAGAATCACCTCCAGGCTTGTCGGATGGGATTCATTTCTTTGTACTCTGTTTATGCGAATTTTCTGTTGACTCGGTGGTATTGACCTTTTTACCCTTATGTATGGATAAGGTTGTCATTATTTCCCTGTTGTTCTCATTTTCCGTGTATCTGTTTGTTCTCTTGTTGCTGCAGGTTGCCATCTTTTCAGGATGGGTCAGGCTCTTTGAATGCTTGAGAAATGAGCATATCATGTGCATCATACGCATCATTAGCATCATACTCATATCATTTTGCATAACAGGTGTTCTTGGTCGTGGCTTCTCACTCTGGTTCCTGTTTTAGGCAGGATAGCTGATCAACGTCCGCACCGCTACTCAACAAGACTGAATCAACAGAGAAGTATGGATCAATTTCAAGCAGAGTTGGCTGAGATGAAGGCTAGCATGGCTCAGTTTATGAATATGATGCAAGGGGTTGCGCAAGGTCAAGAAGAACTTCGAGCTATGGTTCAGAGACAAGAGGCTGCAAATCCACCGGTCAACCATGGTCCGCCAGAGGGAGGCCCGGTCAATGATAACAATGTCGCTGCTGCTGTACCCGTCAACAACTATGCTGTAGGTGATGAATTGGGGGGTATTCGAATCAACGGTCAACCTATTGTTCCAGATGCCGCTAATGCCAGAGTAGTCCGTGCTCCGGCCCGTAATCCTGCTACGATTGTTGACAGACAAGAGGATATGTTCTCTCTACTCAGTGAAGACGAAGACGTTCTGGGAAGGGTTAGTGAGAGAGACCGCAAAGTTGAGGCTCTTGCTGAGAAGATCCGTGCTATGGAAAGTCAGAATTCTCTCGGTTTTGATGTTACTAATATGGGATTGGTTGAAGGTTTGAGAATCCCTCACAAGTTCAAAGCACCGTCATTCGACAAATACAACGGTACTTCTTGCCCTCGCACCCATGTGCAGGCTTATTATCGAAAGATCTCTGCGTATATCGATGATGAAAAGATGTGGATGTATTTTTTCCAAGATAGTCTATCTGGGGCTTCTTTGGACTGGTACATGGAATTGAAGAGAGATTCGATCCGCTGCTGGAGAGATCTGGGTGAAGCTTTCTTGAGGCAATATAAGCATAACATGGACATGGCGCCTAGCCGGACTCAGCTGCAGAGTCTATGTCAGAAATCCGGAGAGAGCTTCAAGGAGTATGCTCAGAGGTGGCGTGAACTGGCGGCTAGAGTTCAACCCCCTATGCTGGAGAGGGAGTTGACAGATATGTTTATCGGTACTCTTCAGGGTGTGTTTATGGACCGGATGGGGAGCTGCCCATTCGGTAGTTTTTCTGATGTTGTCATTTGTGGAGAGAGGACTGAGAGTTTGATTAAAACTGGGAAGATTCAAGATGCTGGTTCCTCTTCTTCTAGGAAGCCGTTTGTTGGGGCACCTCGTCGAAGAGAGGGTGAAACTAATGCTGTTCAACACCGCAGAGATCAGAATAGAAGTGAATACCGTCAAGCTGCTGCAGTAACCATTCCGACACCTCAACCTCGTCAACAACAACAGAGAGTTCAACAACCGCAACAACAACAACAACAGCAACGTCCTTTCCAGCCTAGGCAGAAGTTACAGGCTGATAGAAGATTTGATCCTCTGCCTATGTCTTACGCAGAGCTACTACCCGAACTACTCCGGTTAGGGTTTGTAGGGTTGCGTACGATGGCCACTCCAACAGTGCTGCCTCCTGGCTATGATGCTAATGTTAGATGTGACTTTCACTCTAGGGCACCAGGACATCATATTGAGAAGTGTCGGGCTCTCCAGCACAAGGTTCAAGATTTGATCGATGCCAAGGCAATCAACTTCGCTCCAGTGCCTAATGTCGTAAACAACCCTATGCCTCAGCATGGTGGGCATAGAGTGAACAGTATTGAGGGGAAGGAAGCTGAAGATCTGGTTGTTAATGTTGATGATGTTCAGACTTCTCTGCTAGTTGTGAAGGGCCGTCTGCTGAAGGGAGGTGTATACCCGGGCTGTGATGAAGATTGTTTGGGCTGTGCAGAATCTGAGAATGGTTGCGACCAGTTAAGGGCCGGTATCCAGGGTATGATGGATGAGGGTTGTTTGCAATTCAGTAGGGCTGTAAAAGATCGTGGAACAGTGTCAACTATCACCATTTACTTTAAACCGTCTGAAGAACGTGGACAAAGGGTCGTCAGTGCACCTGCAGCAAATGGTACCCCAGTTACCATTCCCGTGCCTGTAACCATCAGTGTTCCAACTACTATCGTGGCGTCTGAAAGAAGGGCTGTTGAGAATAGTAGAGCTGTGCCGTGGAAATATGATAATGCTCACCGCAGTAATAGAAGGGCTGAAAGTCAGACGAGACCAATGAATCAAACTCCAGTGACAATTGGTTTACCGAATAGAGTTCCTGCAACTGTTGGTCCGGCTGTGGATAATGTAGGGGGTCCAGGAGGTTTTACCAGAAGCGGTCGTCTGTTCGCACCGCAGCCTTTGAGGGACAATAATGCTGAGGCTTCTGCCAGAGCAAAGGGTAAGCAAGCTGTGGTTGAGGAAGAACCTGTCCAAAAGGAAGCGCCCGAGGGGTTATTTGAGAAGGACGTGGAGGAGTTTATGAAGATAATCAAGAAGAGTGACTACAAGATTGTAGACCAGCTGAATCAAACTCCGTCCAAGATTTCTATACTTTCACTGTTGATGTGCTCTGAGGCACACCGTAATGCCTTGCTGAAGATGTTGAATCTGGCTTACGTACCTCAAGAGATTTCTGTCAATCAACTGGAGGGTGTGATGGCCAATGTGAGCACCAGGCATGGTGTAGGATTCACCAACATCGACTTACCGCCTGAAGGGCGAAACCATAACAAAGCCTTACACATCACCATGGAGTGCAAGGGGGCAGTGTTGTCTCACGTATTGGTAGACACCGGGTCGTCGTTGAATGTGTTGCCTAAGCAGATTCTGAGGAAGATTGATGCGGAAGGGTTCGCGCTTAATCCCAGTGACCTGATCGTTCGTGCTTTCGACGGATCCAAACGCTCTGTGTGTGGGGAAGTTACCTTGCCTGTGAAGATAGGTCCTGAGGTTTTTGATGTCATCTTCTATGTTATGGACATCCAGCCTGCCTATAGTTGTTTGTTGGGGCGTCCATGGATTCATGCAGCAGGGGCAGTCTCGTCGACTCTCCATCAAAAGCTCAAGTATGTCTGGAATGGTCAGATTGTGACTGTGTGCGGTGAAGAAGAGATTCTGGTGAGTCATCTATCCTCATTCAAATATGTTGAGGTGGATGGCGAGATCCACGAAACCTTATGTCAGGCATTTGAGACTGTGGCTCTCGAGAAAGTGGCGTACGCTGAGCAGAGGAAGCCGGGTGCTTCAATTACTTCTTACAAGCAGGCTAAGGAGGTTGTTGATTCTGGCAAAG
Organism: Lathyrus oleraceus; assembly: GCF_024323335.1. Taxonomy (NCBI): domain Eukaryota; kingdom Viridiplantae; phylum Streptophyta; class Magnoliopsida; order Fabales; family Fabaceae; genus Lathyrus; species Lathyrus oleraceus. The sequence continues at coordinate 36,631,453 of NC_066583.1, forward strand.
CTGAAGGCTGGGGCAAGATGGTGGATTTGCCGGTTAAAGAAGACAAATTTGGTGTTGGTTATGAGCCTCTCCGAGCAGAGCAGAAGGGTCAAGCGGGTCCGAGTACTTTTACCAGCGCTGGGCTGATGAATCATGGCGACGTCTCCGCAACCGGTATTGAAGACTGTGACAGCGATTGTGATTTGGACAACTGGGTTCGCCCGTGTGCACCAGGGGGGTCTATCAACAACTGGACGGCTGAAGAAGTGGTTCAAGTTACTCTTCTGACAGAGTAATTTTCTGTTGTTTTGTCATTTTGCATGAAAATCCTACGTTCTGCCCAAGGCGTAGTGATTCATTTTGTAGGGCCTCATCATGTTTTAATGATTATCATTAATGAAGGACATTTTTTTGAAATCAAACTTTGTGATCCCTGTCTTTCTATTTTTGTTTTCATTTTTCTTTTTCAAAAACAATAAAAATGGCAATGTTTTTTGTTTTTCATGACTTTTTTTGAACTCTTTTTTCTAAAATAAAGCATTAAACATGCAGAAGCGATCTTATGGCACTCACTATGAACGGTTCTGTTATGGCTCAGTATGATTTCGATAATCCCATCTACCAAGCTGAAGAGGAGAGTAAGGAAGACTGTGAACTCCCTGCAGAATTGGTCAGATTGCTGAAGCAGGAGGAAAGGGTCATCCAACCTCATCGGGAGGAATTGGAAACTATTAATTTGGGTACTGAGGACGCCAAAAGAGAAATCAAGATTGGGGCTGCTTTAGAGGACTCTGTCAAGAGGAGACTGATTGAGATGCTGAGAGAATATGTGGAGGTGTTCGCCTGGTCATATCAAGATATGCCTGGTTTAGATACAGATATTGTGATGCACCGATTACCTCTTAGAGAAGGATGTCCTTCGGTCAAGCAGAAGCTTCGTAGAACGAGTCCTGACATGGCAACTAAGATCAAGGAAGAGGTTCAGAAGCAGTGGGATGCAGGTTTTTTGGCTGTTACAAGTTATCCGCCGTGGGTGGCCAACATCGTTCCTGTGCCGAAGAAGGATGGTAAAGTCAGAATGTGTGTCGACTACCGGGATTTGAATAGAGCGAGTCCGAAAGATGATTTCCCATTACCTCACATTGATGTATTGGTTGATAATACGGCTCAATCCTCAGTATTCTCTTTCATGGATGGTTTTTCTGGGTATAATCAGATCAAGATGGCGCCAGAGGACATGGAAAAGACGACATTCATTACACCTTGGGGCACGTTTTGCTATAAGGTGATGCCATTTGGGCTGAAGAATGCTGGTGCTACCTATCAGAGGGCAATGACGACTCTCTTTCATGACATGATGCACAAAGAAATTGAAGTGTACGTGGACGATATGATTGCGAAGTCGCAGACAGAAGAGGAGCACCTGGTTAATTTGCAGAAGTTGTTTGACCGGTTGAGGAAGTTCAAGCTGAGGTTGAATCCGAACAAGTGTACGTTTGGAGTGAGATCAGGGAAGCTCTTAGGCTTCATTGTCAGTGAGAAAGGGATTGAGGTAGATCCAGCAAAAGTCAAAGCCATTCAAGAGATGCCTGAACCGAAGACGGAAAAGCAAGTCCGTGGGTTTTTAGGGAGATTGAACTACATTGCAAGGTTCATATCTCATCTAACTGCTACATGTGAACCAATTTTCAAACTGCTCAGAAAGAATCAAGCGATCAAGTGGAACGATGACTGTCAGAAAGCTTTTGACAAAATCAAGGAGTACCTACAGAAACCTCCAATCCTTATACCTCCAGTTCCTGGGAGACCTCTGATAATGTACCTGTCAGTAACTGAGAACTCGATGGGGTGTGTATTGGGACAGCATGACGAGTCTGGTCGAAAAGAGCATGCCATATACTACCTTAGCAAAAAGTTTACCGACTGTGAAACAAGATATTCACTGCTCGAGAAAACTTGCTGTGCTTTGGCCTGGGCTGCTCGCCGACTGAGGCAGTATATGTTGAACCATACTACCTTATTGATTTCTAAGATGGATCCAGTAAAGTACATCTTTAAGAAGCCGGCTCTCACCGGACGTGTTGCCCGTTGGCAGATGATTCTAACAGAGTATGACATTCAGTACACGTCACAAAAGGCCATCAAAGGTAGTATTCTGTCAGACTACCTCGCCGAACAACCGATTGAAGATTATCAGCCTATGATGTTTGAATTCCCTGACGAAGACATCATGTATCTTAAGATGAAAGATTGCGAAGAACCTCTTGTCGAGGAAGGACCGGACCCGGATGACAAATGGACACTGATGTTTGATGGGGCTGTGAATATGAATGGTAACGGTGTTGGTGCAGTGCTGATCAATCCTAAAGGTGCTCATATACCTTTTTCTGCCAGATTGACTTTTGACGTCACCAACAACGAAGCTGAGTATGAGGCTTGTATCATGGGGATAGAAGAAGCCATTGATCTGAGGATCAAAACTCTTGATATATTTGGAGATTCCGCTCTAGTGGTCAATCAAGTCAATGGAGATTGGAATACGAATCAGCCGCATCTGATTCCGTATAGAGATTACACCAGAAGAATACTGACGTTCTTCAAGAAAGTGAAGTTGTATCATGTCCCCCGGGATGAGAATCAGATGGCTGATGCCTTGGCTACTTTGTCGTCTATGATCAAAGTTCATTGGTGGAATCATGTGCCACATGTTGCGGTGAATCGACTTGAGAGGCCTGCGTATGTGTTTGCAGCCGAGTCTGTTGTGATTGATGAGAAGCCGTGGTATTATGACATCAAGAATTTCCTCAAGACTCAGGAGTATCCTGAAGGTGCGTCTAAGAATGACAAGAAAACCCTGAGGAGGCTAGCGGGAAGCTTCTATTTGAATCAGGATGATGTGTTGTATAAGAGAAACTTTGACATGGTCTTGCTCAGATGCGTGGACAGACCCGAGGCAGACATGTTAATGCAGGAAGTTCATGAAGGTTCCTTCGGTACTCATGCCGGCGGACATGCAATGGCTAAGAAATTGTTGAGAGCGGGTTATTATTGGATGACTATGGAATCCGATTGTTTCAAGTATGCTCGGAAGTGCCATAAGTGTCAAATCTACGCTGATAAGGTGCATGTACCACCAAGTCCTCTGAATATCATGAATTCGCCTTGGCCGTTCGCCATGTGGGGCATTGATATGATTGGGAAGATCGAGCCTACTGCTTCGAATGGACATCGCTTCATCTTGGTTGCGATTGATTACTTCACCAAATGGGTAGAAGCAGCTTCCTATGCTAACGTTACCAAACAAGTGGTTACCCGGTTCATCAAGAAAGAAATCATATGTCGTTACGGAGTTCCTGAGAGAATCATCACTGACAATGGTTCGAATCTCAACAACAAGATGATGAAAGAGCTTTGTAAAGATTTCAAGATTGAACATCACAACTCTTCTCCTTACAGACCGAAGATGAATGGTGCTGTAGAAGCGGCGAACAAGAATATCAAGAAGATTGTGCAGAAGATGGTCGTTACGTACAAGGATTGGCATGAGATGCTGCCTTTCGCTTTGCATGGGTACCGTACCTCAGTACGTACGTCGACCGGGGCAACCCCCTACTCCCTTGTGTATGGTATGGAAGCTGTCCTACCTGTTGAAGTGGAGATTCCTTCTCTGAGAGTTTTATTGGATGTCAAGCTGGACGAAGCCGAGTGGATTCGAACAAGGTTTAACGAGTTGAGCCTCATCGAGGAGAGACGGCTAGCAGCTGTATGTCATGGACAGTTGTATCAGCGAAGGATGAAGCGAGCCTTTGATCAGAAAGTGCGTCCTCGAAGCTATCAGGTCGGTGATCTAGTTTTGAAGAGGATCCTCCCTCCCGGTACAGACAACAGGGGCAAGTGGACCCCTAATTATGAAGGTCCGTATGTTGTGAAGAAGGTCTTCTCCGGTGGAGCCTTGATGCTTACAACTATGGATGGTGAAGATTTTCCGTCTCCTGTCAACTCAGATGTAGTCAAAAAATACTTCGCATAAATTGACCCGCTGGACAAAAAGAATAAAAGAGTCCAGGCAAAAAGGGGCATCCCGGCGAACCAAAAAAACAGAAAGAAAAGGTTCGGGCAAAAATTAGGGATAAAAATGAAAAAAATGTACACCCGGTAAGTCGAAAACCCGCAAGGGCGGCTTAGGCAAAAAAAGGGTATCCCGGTGGATTGAAAACCCGAAAGGGCGATCCAGGCAAAAGTTAGGGATTAAAGCGAAGACTACAATCTGAGTTGTCTGTACTTCATCGAGCTTTGTCGTCTGCCATCTCGAAAGATGTGATCTGTCCAGTCATTCTTCTCAGAAAGCAAAGAGTTGGGAGGAAAACTGATGATCTGTGAGTTATAACAGAATTTGGAAATAGTAGATGCCATGTTCACATTGCCATTAGGATAGATTTTTCCTTTTGTGCGCAATTACCTCTTTCTAGGAATTGCTTCCCGATGTATTTGCCTCTTCAGGCACATTTTCAATCAATAAAAATTGTTATTCAGATAAATAGCTCTTGTTTTTATTTTTACTGTTTTGTTTGCAAAATGTCCGAATTTTTGATAAGCATTACATATAAGAACATGGAGGCTACACAATAACGTGCAGAAAGATAAAACATTTGAAAATCATTTTGAATGTTGAGGACACTTGAGCGTATCTTGTCCATGTATCCCCCGGGGGCATTTTGTTGTGCTGTTTTTCAGATCGGCATCTGTGAGGACGTTTCCTCAGCAGATATTTTCCCCAAGCAAGTTTGGAAGCTATCAGAGCTATGTTTCCCTGCGGAGACGTCTGTGGATAGTGCCTTCTATTCCCCAACAGATCTAAGGATTGCCCATCCCCAGCAGGCCTGTATTCGCCGATTTCCTCCCCGAGTGAGGACTGGTTCATTGAATTTTATCTCCAACATTTATCCTATCTGTGGACTGAAAGATATCCCCAGCGGAGTTTACCTTTTCCCAGCAGCAATGCTATTCTTCAACATGGGTGTGAAGTCGCTTTACCATTCCCCAAGCAGAGTTCCCCGCAGAGCATCTCCCCAAGAGGAGTCTCCCCACAGAGTCAGAGTATCTGATCATTTCGGCTCCCTAGCCAGGGTTCATTTGCATTTTGCATGTAGTAGTCATTGCATCCTCAAAACCGCGTAGCATTTCCATTCAATATGGAGCATTACGCCATAGAAAATTCAAACATATGCATTCATGTGTTAACTTCACCAGACCGTATCCCCGGCAGAGGCGGATCATTTCATTCAAACGTCAGCACAGCAAGTCTGCTACAGTTGCTCTTGACAGCATTCAGGATCGATATCCCCACAGAGGGTTATTACCTCACCCGTTGGTGACAAAAGTTTGTTTCTCCTCAGTGAGACCCCCAGCAAGTGGTCAACCTTGCCTTGACATATCTAAGATGTCGCTCTTTGTGATACCAGTAAGTGTCATGCTAGCACCCGCGTGTGTTTCTTTGTTTGGTGTCGGTAAACACCATTGTTTCGGTGTCTGTAAACATCGGATATTTTATCCAGTCATCAGTAAATGTCTGGTCATCACTTTTGGTGTCGGTAAACACCATTGTTTCGGTGTCTGTAAACATCAGATATTTTATCCAGTCATCAGTAAATGTCTGGTCATCACTTTTGGTGTCGGTAAACACCATTGTTTCGGTGTCTATAAACATCGAGTTTTCTCTCCAGTCATCGGTAAATGTCTGGTCATCATTTTTGGTGTCGGTAAACACCATTGTTTCGGTGTCGGTAAACATCGAGTCTCACTCCAGTCATCGGTAAATGTCTGGTCATTTTTTTGATGTCGGTAAACATCATCTTTCGATGTCGGTAAACATTGAGTCTTTTCCTCAGTCATCGGTAAATGTCTGACAAATCCCCAGCTAGAAATCCCCAGTAGAGTCATCTGTAAATGTCCTATCTGGTTTCCAGTTGCGAATATTTGTTTGTCTCTCACCAATAAATTTCTCATCCCAGTCATCAGTAAATGTCTGGTCATTCTTTTTGGTGTCGGTAAACGCCATTGTTTCGGTGTCGGTAAACATCGAGTCTCATTCCCAGTCATCGGTAAATGTCTGGTCATTTCTTTTGATGTCGGTAAACATCATCTTTCGATGTCGGTAAACATCGAGTCTCATCCCAGTCATCGGTAAATGTCTGGTCAATAAAATCAAAATCCCCAGAAGTCGTCGGTAAACGTCTTGTCTGATCACACCACAAAGATTTTGTCCCTCCCCAAGTGGAGATGCCATCGGTAAATGGCCCAGTTTCCTTCGATATCGGTAAATGTCGAATTCCCAGTTACAGTAGCCATCGGTAAATGGTCTTGCTTCCTTTCTACATCAAAATCTGTTTCCCAGCAGCCATCGGTAAATGGTTTGGCTGAAGTTGATATCGGTAAATATCAAGTTCTAACCATCGGTAAATGGTTTTGCTTTTCAGAAGTTTGTTTTCCCCAGCCGCCATCGGTAAATGGTCTTGCTGAAGTTGATATCGGTAAATATCAAGTTTCCAGTTCTCCAACCATCGGTAAATGGTTTTGCTTTTTCTGAAGCTGCCATGCAGTTTGTCATCGGTAAATGACGTGGTTCTTTTGTATCATATCCAGTACTGTGCAAATTCTACGGTTCTTTGGTATTCAATCCCTGTTTACCCTGAAAGTCTGACAGCCGTTGCTATCATCCGTTCGGGTTCCCAGCTGATTGAATAGGGGCAGCTGTAGCACCTCAAATTTGCACCTATCATTATGCATACATTTTCATATTAGGTCATAGCATATCATGATCCATTGCATAGCATTGCATTGCCTCTTTTGCCTCAAGTGCAAGCCAATCAAGAAATTAGGTCAAACTGATCAGGAGACCAGTCAGTCAATCCTTACTATGGTGTTTCTCAAGGAACCGAGGCCCTAGGGTTTGTCCAACAAGTTCACATGACTTGGAGGTCCATTTGAAGTGTTCATGTCAAGGGTTGAAGGCTCAGAGGTCATCAGTTCATGCACAGTCAGGCAAAGAACCCTAGACAGTCAATAGTCAGTCAAAGCAGTGGATGGTGGCCATTCTTGTGGAATTTGGGCACCATGATCAATAATCAAGAGTTCATACAACTTGGGACATCATTTGAAGTCAAATTCTCAAGGAATTAGGGTTTGGAAGTCATCAGTCGATGCACAATCAGGCAGAAACCCTAAAAGTCAACTGTTGGTCAACCGTCCATTTAATCAGTGATTTGATGAATGGAATGGTTTGAGAGATCTTATTCATGTCCAAATAGTCATCATATATCATGCCAAACACCATCATGGAAGAATTTGAAGCCAGATCAAAAATTTCCCAAAATGGAAACTGGGCCTGCCTGTAACTGAAACCTGCCATAAATGGAAAGTCTTGATCCTCAAATTATATCTTGATACAAGCCTCAAATGAATTTTTGCCCAACATGAAAGTTGAAGATCTTGTTCTCCCATTTCCAAAAAGTCCAAGAACTCTCAATTCCCATGTGTGGTTGGCAAGTTATGATCGAATCGATTTCAGAAATTCTTGAACTTCAAAAGGCCATATCTCTCAAACCGTTTGGCCAATTTTGGTGGGGTTTTTTCCTACAAGTCACATTTGATCCCCTCTTTCCAAAAATATAAATTTCATGAGCCAAAACTTCACCAATCAAAATGGCATTTTTTGACTTATCTCATTTAAATGCAAGTTTGACCAATGTTTGACTTTTTGATATAAACATTTTTCTAACATTTGGCCAATTGGAACAGCTCAGAAATATCATTTAAAACATGTTTGCAAGCTCAAATTATGCAGTACTTGCACCCATCATGTATCCATGTTTAGTTGCTTGAATTGGAAGAAAAGTACAAATTCAACCATGCTACCCCATGCTATCCACCATGCCTTGCTTTGTACTTTGAAAACAGAAAATTGGAAGCACATTTGCTGTCATTTGAAGCTTCATTGTGCAGCCAAAAAACCAGCAAAAGAGGCCATACTAATTTGCTTGAAAATGGGCAAAAAGGACACTTTCATCCATACTTCCATGGCCATGCTTTGTACTCACACATAGCAGTTTTTGTGCACCATTTTTTCTGTCAAACCAATCCTAATAGCAGGCACATAAACCACATTGGACAGCAAACACAAAAAAAACTCACTCATTTCTAAGAAACCTCATCTTTGGCATTTTTCCAAAATCTTCAAAAACTTCCAAAGAGCTAAGCCGTGCCTTGTTTGAAACAACATCCAAGCAACATGTTGAACCTTTTTTAAACTCCATTCTTCAACTGTAAGAGCTCTTGGTGGACTGTCCTTTCCAAGCTCCATTAATGGCAAAGTGAGATTGCATCCAAACCAAGCCATCTCAAGCAAAACCTTCTTCATCATTCATCTTTTGAAGACCTTTGGAGCATCTGTTTTAGCTTATAACACACAAACAACACAACTGTTTCGTGGATTTCTTCAAAAATAAGTAAGGATTCGAATCACTCTTTTCTCTAAATGATGCTATGCTTTATGAAGAGCTTGCCTTGCTGTTTATTCTGCTCTTTGAATCGTGAAAAACCATCGAGAAATGAGAGAGAACGAGAGTTTTAAAGTTTGTTGTTCATGATTAATTTTGTTCGATTCTTGATGTTGTTGTTGTTTTTAGACAAATGGCATGTTGATTCGTGTTAGGGGCTGTTAGATCTTCATGAAAATATGTTTAAATGTTGTTTTTGGGACCTTTTGGGGTTTCTGGAAAAATAAGTTGAAGGTGATGAAGAAAACCTTGTTGTTTTTGGGCTGCTGCGTTTTACCTGCGGATTTATCCGCGACCTTCATGCTGCTGCGTTTTACCTGCGGATTTATCCGCGACCTTCATGTTGCTGCGTTTTACCTGCGGATTTATCCGCGACCTGCATAGCCATCCGCGGATTTTCCTGCGGATTTCGTGCATTAGGGCTTCGCTTTCAATGTTCATTTCATTTAATTACTCAATCTTCCAAAAATCATAAGTTCCTCATTTTAATTCCAAATTCATTGGGAATTTTTGCATCATGTCCATCTTGATCTCTAGTTTTTGTCATATATTTTCCAGAATTTTTGCATGGTCGAATTTTAAATGTTGCTAGGGTTTGTGGCATGTGACCAAATTTTGTACACTTTGCCAAATCAATTGTGAAATGATGAGAATGTATCCAATAGCTCCCAAATTTTTTGTGCTTAAACTAGACACACTCATGGTGATTTTGGTGCAGAGTTTGTGAATTTATCATTTGTGGTTTGTGAGTTATGATTTTTTGAATTAGGGTGTGACAATTTGTGTCACACCATTGATGTCCAACTTCATGATTTTCATTACCATGCTTCTTGACCTCCAATTGATCTGATTTTTTGCATGAACCTACTTTTGTATGTCTAGTTTACATGTAAATTTTCTTGGAATTATTTGTGGCATTTCCTAATTGTTTGAGATTTTCTCCCCTGTTGACCAAAATGTTGACCTTGTGTGACACTTGTTCCCATTTCATTTGTGAAATTCTCATACTTCATTAGATGGACATGAAATTTTACATGAGATAACTAGACATCCTCATAATTACCATGGTTTTGATCCCATTCATTTATCATACACCATTCTTGACTTATGATTTTTCTAAGTTGATGCATGTTTGGTTGACTTCATTGAGCATGTTCAAATTGGCTTTGACTTTCTGATTTTCATTGACTGCCTTCCACTTGTCCAAATGGGATGAAATTTGACATGCTTACCATGCTATGTGTTAGGTTTGATCATGATTTATTTGGTGATTTTTGAAAATGTCTAAGTTTGCTTTTGATGCAAGTCTTGCTGATGACTTCTATGAGCTTCTGTTTGCCATGTTTTGACCTAAATGGTTCATGAAATGATGATAGTGATTGATATGGATGTGAACCCAACTGGTTGTGTTTCTTAATTGTTTGAACATGATTTTGGATGCTTGCCCCTTGCTGTTTTGACTTTCTCATTCATCTTTGACCCTAGGCTTGTCCTAGTGGTCCTGTTACTCACCTTTGAGCTTGTGTTTTCAGGTTGACCATCAAATGGCCATTGAGACCAATTCTTTTGATTGAGCTTGCCTAAATACCATGACTAACTTGTGTGTTTTGTAGGTGGCTTGGCTCACATGCCTTAGGCCTTGTGCTTTGCACATCCATGTGCCTCTAATTGACTGTTGGTATCTGTTCCTGTCTGCTTTGTCTGAAGTGGTATACTAACATCTGCTTGACTGTTTCAGGTGCTTTAGTTGCTTAGTTCCTTGTGAACTTTTTGCTTTGCTTTGCTTGTATAAGCAATTTGCATTGAGGTATGTCTCTTTTACTTCATGTAGTCTGGAAGACCTGGCCTGTTACTTGGCCAGGCAACTGTCTGAAGTCCTCCTTAAGAGGCAATGTTTGTGGATGTTTAACTTTGTCCTTGCATAGAGTCAAAGTCCTCCTAAGTGAAGAGGCAATTGGTGGAAGGTAGGGATATGCAATCTATCCCCCACTATTCAGTGTGTCATCTGCTTTGCTCACACCACTGTGTTGATGCATTTCAGATACAAACCCAAGATCTTGTACCATTGTACAGTTGAGTCAGTTTTAAATGTGTAGAAGGGTTCCCACTTTCTGAACCCACACATTCTTGTCTTGAGCTCTCCCAGGCCAGGGATAAGAGCTGTGAGGTCTCATCCTCACTTCATCCTTTCATCTACTTCACCTTAGCCCCTCAATGGCAAGGTTAAGAGCAACACTCACCCCATTCCAGAGGTTTGTTTGTTGAGGTTGATATGACCCCTTGACTAAAACCTAACCTTTGTTTGAGCCACTTGTTTGTGTATAGCGTGTGCTATCTGTGCCTGTAGGATTGTTTGACTTGCTTCCTGTGCAAGATAGGATTGTTTGACTTGCTTCCTGTGCAAGTTAGGATTAGTTTAGACTTGCTTCCTGTGCAAGTTAGTTTTTGCTTGGCTTGCTTCCTGTGCAAGTTAAGAGTGTGTGTGGCTTGCTTCCTGTGTGAGCCATGCTTAGGATAGGTTGGCCCATGTGCCATTTAGCTAGAAACCTTAACTTAGGGATGATTTGCATGATAACATCTAGGCTCGAGTCGTAGTCTCCCTAGTTGTGTCTCCCTCTGTTATCTGGTTAGGCTAGTCCTTTATCCCTGCGTAGGGGAACTACATCGCCCTGATCTTCATACCAGATGAAGTATGTAGGCAGGAGATTGAGCTGATCTCTCCGGGCGCCCTTTTTCTTTTTGTGTGTGTTGTATGACAGTTGCTAGGCTCGAGTGCCTGACTCCTTAGCAATCTGTTGTCTGTCTGTATGAGTGTGTGTTTGACAGTTATAGGCTCGAGTCCCCGACTCCCTATTAACTTGTTGTGTTGTTGTGTGCTTGGAAGCCGATGTAAGTCCATCGAGTGGCATTTGGGTTCCAGTGTGCGTGTGTTTGGTTCGGATGCTGATGTAAGTCCAGTGATTGGCAGTCGGGCTCCACGTTTGCCTGTGTGTGTCTTGTTTGTTTGTGTGCGTGTCAGCCGAGCTACGAATGCTCTGATTCTCCTTCGTCCAAGGAGATACGTATGCATAGGATGCGACATCCTAGCGAGCATGTGTCGTTTCCCCAGTCCGAACTACTTCGACTCTGATGTCTATGCCTGATGGACTAAGTAGGCCCAGGATACGATATCCTGCCGAGTCAGTTTCAGTCAGTTTCTTGTGTCTCTTTTCAGCCAGTGTGTGTGAGTATTTGAGCAGTGTTTAGCAACCAATTTATCCTTCCTTTTGTGCGTGGATCCCGTAGAGTACTACGGATGCGTAGGGGTGCTAATACCTTCCCTTCGCATAACCGACTCCCGAACCCATCCTCTTTGGTCGCGAGACCATGTTCTTTTCCTAGGTTTACTCTGAGCGTTTCCTTTCCCTCTTTTGGGATAAATAACGCACGGTGGCGGCTCTGTTGTTCTTTCTTTTCCCGCCGGTTTTTCGCGTGATGCGACAGAGAGCATGTAGCAGATGGGAAGATGAATGTAGAACACTGCAGAATTGAGAATCAGATTGCAGACATCATGAAGAAGGGAGTGCAGGTCGAAGTATTCAGAAGACTAAGAGCTATGATGAATGAAGATAGCTTAGACACAATGAATTAGGTGGTGTGTTGAATTGTAATTCCTTGTGTCGAAGCAGGTTGCTCGACAGGAACAAGGAAGTGTCGAACCACCTAGTGTGTTAAGTTGTGTTAGTGTGTCGAAGCATGTTGCCTCAACAGGATTTCGACTTATGCATATTTTAGTAGTGCTAGCTATTTTGGGCTTTTATAGTTTTAGGCTTTGGATTGAGGTCCAAGTTAACCTAAATCTATAAATAGAGGGAGTAACCCTTATTTTTGTAATAGAAGTGAATAAAGTATTCATAACATTGTATTCACAGTATTTTGCAGTTGCAAAGTAAATAATAAACCTTCCACAGTTTGTGAACAGAGAGAAACTCTGTAGAATTTTAATTCTTTTTCTCCTTCATCGTTCTTTACACTATTTCTTTCTCCATTGTTCTTCTCTTTTCATTGCTATTGTGTGGGTAATATCAATCTTGTTCATCAAGATTGATTGAAATTCTCCATAGATTTTGGGGGATTTCCAACAAAAATAAATCAAAGTCATCTAAACACACACTTTTTGAGGGCTTTTAAGGTTGTAATGGGGCTTGAATGTTAAGGTAGGATAATTTGAGAGAGTAGGCTTAAATCTTTGGAGTTAGGTAACTAATTTTCCTTACGTTATCATATTCTTTTTCATATCTACTCTTGCTTAATTAATCCGTACTAGAGATTAATATTTTATGGTCCTTACCATTCTTTTTCTCTTTCTTTTCTCTTTTTTTTTAATCTTAATTATCATTTAAATTTTTTAAAATTTAACCTGAACAAAATATTTTATAAATCATCATTATTTTAACAAAAAACAATTTATTCAAACAAAAAAATTTCCTTAATTTTTTTTAATTTTTTCAAAAAAATAATTATTTCCATTAATTTTTTTTATCCAAACACACTTTAAAATAAGTTGTCGAAGAATTAAATATTATGTCACCATTAGAATTTATTTATTTTTCCCTCCAAATGGTCCTGCAACCATAAGTCACTAATTTTTTTTAAGAAGAAACTACATTGTTAAAATAAGAATAAGATAAATGAGAGAAATTTAAGTGGGCTTTAGGCATTTAAGAAATCCTATTTTGTACAGTACCACTTTAAATTTAGCTTTCCGTTTTAAGGTTTTTTTACCGAGATAACCCACATTTTCGAAAAAATTCCCAAAATACCCCACTTTTCAGGAAAATTCCCAAAATACCCCACTTTTAGGAGGAGGCGCCAATTGAATTGGCGACCCCTCTTAAAAATTGCAAGGAGGCGCCAATTGGATTGGCTAGGGCACCTGCCCTAGCCAATCCAATTGGCGCCTATGTGTAATTTTTAAGAGGGGGCGCCAATCCAATTGGCGACTCCTTTAAAAAAGCCTCAAATGAAACAACCTCCAACATGAAAGTTGTAGATATTTTCAAGACAATGAATTTGGATATAAATTTTACATCATTTGGATTTTTTATGAGAAAGTTATGGGCAGTTGAAGTTGGACTTCTGAGTTTTTCAACTGTAATCTGACCTATAATGTCTTGCATTATTTCATGTGTTTCTTTTAGAGTTATGAAATTTTGTCCAACATAACAACTGAATTAGACATTTTAAATTTTCCAATTCACTTGGTCCCACCTAAAAATAATTAAAAATGAGTGAGTTAGGTCCCTGCGAAGTTGACCTAAAATTAGGGTTTCTGTCAAAATGACCTATAATGTCTTGCATTATTTCATGTGTTTCTTTTAGAGTTATGAAACTTTGTCCAACATAACAACTGAAGTAGACATCTTAAATTTTCCAATTCACTTGGTCCCACCTCAAAATAATTAAAAATGAGTGATTTAGGTCCCTGCGAAGTTGACCCAAAATTAGGGTTTCTGTCAAAATGACCTATAATGTTTTGAAATGAATGATGAGCTTCCAAGTTTCAAATGGATTTTTGATGAACATGAAAGTTGTTCATATGGCGACTTTTGTTAAAATTTGAATGGAGGCGCCAATTGGATTGGCTAGGGCAAGTGCCTTAGCCAATCCAATTGGCGCCTTTGTGTAGGTTTTAAAAGGAGGCGCCAACTCAATTAGCGAGTCCCTCATAAAATGCCTTTTTTGTCTTATAAATAGATGCGTTGTGTGACCTATTGTTCCACAACTCATATAATCATTTCGCTATCATGTTTGGTGTTCGTCGCCAATACGGTAAGGTGATTTATGCGAGAGACAAACCTCAATTGGTGATGCTGTTTTGGAACATCACCACGTTAGATCAACTGAAGAGGGAGCTGGTTCGATGGTTAGACGGAAAAATACCATAAGGGGAAAAATCAGAAGTATTGAGAGACTTGATAGTATCTTTGGTTGGGTGCGAATGAAGACTGATAAGGATGTTAGGGAAATGATGTTCGGTCGAGACGACATTAATTTGATTGTTGTAATCAGTTAGAATTATTTATGTTTTCAGATGTTTTGTACTGATGTTGGTTATGAAACTCGTTGTAACAAGAACTTAATGATATATAATGATTGATTGTTACAGAAATACAATGTTACAAAAAGCTTAAGATCTAGATAAAATGTTACAAAAAGCTTAAGATCTAAATAAAATGTTACAAAAATCTTAAGATCTAGATGATGCTCCTTGATTGGGACAGTTGTTTTTGTTGTGTCCTGGTTAACGACAGATACTACATAATCTTATCATTTTATCTGTGGAATCCATCTCTGTTCTGATACGTGTGATGTTTGGCCTTCCTTTCTTCTTTCTACGCATCTGTTCATTGTGCCAAACAATATCTCCTTCATATGGAGGCCAGTAATCCTCCATTGGTAGTACTGAAAAGCTTTGACTATATACATTCATGATGGTGCTGGCCTTGTACACATCAGATAAATGGGTGTAAGCGTCTTGACGAGTATAAGCGCATGCTGCAATGACATGGGAGCAAGGTATGTGGAAGGCCTGAAATTTTCCACAATCGCACCAACTTCTTTGTAGTCTAACAGCGTAGGCTAAATTTGGTCTCCCCTCGTTGTTGCCCATTGTTTCCTGGACGCTAAAATTTTGTCTATGACGGTCAAACACTGTTACAGCGTGTGTCGTAGCTTTGATGCTCTCCTCTTTCATGACCTTCATGCAACACTCACTGAATACTTGTCCGGACATTAACACTGCACTCCATCTTTCACCTCTGGTTGCGAACATAGAAGCCAACCTATAATAGGTTGATCTTACCAAGGCGGTTATTGGCAGATTTCGAATCCCTTTGAAAACCCCGTTCATGCATTCCACAATGTTTGTTGTCATGTGGCCCCATCGGCAACCACCGTCAAATGCTCTTGTCCACTGCTCTACTGGGATGTTATTTATCCATCTCCCCGCGTCTTCATTAGACAGTCGAATCTCATCACTATAATATTGAAATGACGGTTGAGTTAAAGCATACCCAGCATTCACCACCTTCTTGCGAAGATTCTTATCTTTTATAGCACGCATGAAGTTTTGTGCAATGTGTCTGATACAGTAAACATGTGTAGAAGGAGGATCATGCCATCCGTTGTCATGGTTGTTGTAGGCACTTTCAATGGCAGCATGTCTATCTGAAATCAAACATAGATTGGCTTGTGGAGCGACATGCGTTCTGAGATGTCGAAGAAAGAAACCCCATCCACCAGCCGTTTCACCTTCAACAAGAGCAAAGGCAATGGGAAATACATTGTTGTTACCGTCTTGTGCAACTGCCATGAGCAAAGTACCCTTGTATTTTCCGTATAACCAAGTGCCATCAATTTGCAGGAGCGGTTTGCAGAAAGCGAAACCTTTGATGCACGGGTCAAATGCCCAAAAGAGGCGGTGAAATATTCTATTACCTGTTGCACAGGTTCCGTCTGGCATCATTGCTGGCACTGTCTCCAGAATTGCCACAGTTCCTGGGACATAAGTTTTTAGTGCCCATAAAAACCGTGGTAATTCCTTGAATGAATCCTCCCAGTTGCCGAAAACCTGTTCAACAGCCTTTGTTCTTGCAATCCATGCTTTCTTGTAAGATGGAGTATAATTATATGTTGTTCGGATATGGGATATAATTATACTCACCTTCACTGATGGGTCTTTATTTACCAATGGCAGAATGTCTTGACATATCAAAGCTGTGCTCAGTTTACGGTGATCTTGTTCAACGTTAGTTGCAACGCAACTGTGTGGTGGGTCTATTGAAGCAATCTCCCAAGAGTCATTTTTCTTCTTCTAAGATGCAGCCAAACGAAACTTACAAAGCGTGTTACGACATTCGATAACATACCTTCTAGAATCAGTGCGTTTCACTGTAAAGTCAGCAAAGTTGTTCATGTGGAATTTTTTGATTGCCAAGACACATTCTTCTTTGGTACGAAACATGTCTCCCACCTTTAATTCTCCTACTGGTCTCGGATACGGATTATAGAAGACACTGTCGGACGTTTCATCGTCGTGAAGATCCATATTTGTCATATGTTGAGGAGGATTGTAGGCATGACTAGGAGGTATTGGTGGTGGTTGAGCCTCATCTTCATCGTCGTTGTTCAGGATGTGATCAACCTGTATCTCAGTCTCCTCTTCTTCTTCATCAACAACGTCGACTTCTACTTCTGCTTCTGGGTTGAGTTCATCCGACCATTGTGCATCATCTGCAGCATCTTCACCAGCTGCATCCTGATCGGTTAGTTGAGACTGTTGAGACGGTATACATGGTTGTAGAGTAATGTACAACTCGATACAATCCATGCCTGAATGTTCATGACTAAGAAACATGTTTTGAACATCTTCATCGTCTCGTATCTTAAGGGGGGAAAACTTGCATTGACCATTCTCAAAAAATATAGGATTTTGATATGTCATCTTTGACACAATACCTGATCCTATAAAGGATTGTATTCTTTTTTTTCAAATGCAAAAAGGTTGCATTTCTCTTCATCGTGACTCTAATGGTATCAGTGTTTCTAAAACAAAAACCATGAAGCTCAGACTCAAAAGTTTCACCGTTGCAGTGAACGTTGACACTGTATAATGATGAAGATGACATTTTGGAGATGAAAACTATTTTGCAAGTGCAGATGAATGTGAGTGAAGTGTCTTGGATGTTGATAGTAAGACACTTAAATAGATGGTATCAATGTCTCACATGCTAGCTAGTTCTGAGATGATGTGTCAATCTTTGAAGCTACTCTGAGATAATGTGTCAAGCATGCAAGTCAGTTCTGAGATGAGGTGTCTGTCATGCAATACAGTGTGAGTTGATGTGTCAAGCATGCTAGCTAGTCATGAGTTGATGTGTCTGTCATGCAAGACAGTGTGAGTTGATGTGTCAAGCATGCTAGCTAGTCAAGACAGAAGTGAGTCTTCAGCATGCAGGATACTAGAGAGCCACGTAACTGAGATGACGTGTCAATCTGCAAGACAGTGTGAGTTGATGTGTCAACCAGGCAAGCTATCAAGAAGTGACTCTTCAGTATGCAGGATACTAGAGAGTCATGTGTCTGAGATGACGTGTCAATCCTGCAAGACAGTGTGAGTTGATGTGTCAAGCATGCAAGCTATCAAGAAGTTAGTCATCAGCATGCAGGAGACAAGACAACCACGTGTCGGACACCTAAGATGGTCAGACATGATGTGTCAAGCATGCAAGCTATCAAGAAGCTAGTCATCAGCATGCAGGAGACAAGACAGACACGTGTCGGACACCTAAGATGGTCAGAGATGATGTGTCAATCATGCAAGCCATCCATAAGTGAGTTGTTCAGCATGCAGGAGACAACAATGCCACGTGTCAGACATGCAGATGGTGGCGCCAATTGGTTTGGCGCCTACACTTAAGGCTTGTACATGGTCGCCAATTTGAATGGCGCCCCCATGGAGTCAGTCCTCGAAACCAAGCATTCAGAACTAGCCTTGCATGCATGTACCCTATGGTGTCGCCAATTTGAATGGCGCCCCCTCTTTATTATTGTACATGGTCGCCAAATGAGGTGGAGACACCATGCAAACACATTTTTTTATGCTCTCCTCCATTTGCCTATAAATTCATCCAATCCTTCAACTATTCTTCCACACCAACATTCTCACTACTTCATCTACATTACTTCTTTTACAATTTCATCTTCAACAAAATCTTCCAATTTCATCTACACCAACTCCCCAACAATATGTCTTTACTCACAATGGGCGAAGCACATAGAGGAACAGTTGCAAACATCGCAACATACGTAAGTTTTTTCTTATACTAATTTTTTATGTTTCATCTCCACCAACCCCATTTTATTTTGAAATACCAACTTAGTCAAGTGTTATATTATTTCTATTATAGGATGTATCAAGGTTTCGAACTCGAGTCCACGAATTTGTCCCAATGGACCCGATGATTCAACCTTATGTTGAACTCGCCGGTTTTGGTCACATTAGCAAGATTATGTCTTGGTCTATAGATAACAAGTTCATTCTAGCCTTATGCGAAAGATGGAGGCCAGAGACACACACATTTTGGTTTCCAACCAGTGAGTGTACCGTGATGTTAGAAGACGTCTACATGCTTTTAGGACTACGAATTGAAGGCAAAGCTGTTAATGGTAAGACCAACTATGCAAATTCAATTTGCATGGAGCTTTTAGACACTGATTTGTTAGATGATAATGCTAGAGGTCAAGGTATACTACTCTCACGCCTAAAGTCATATTATAATAGTTTATATTTAGATGAGCATTCTACCGAAGATGCTCGAATAATCAAAACTAGATGTTACATTATGTTGTTACTAGGATCCTTTTTATTTCCCGAAGGTAGTGGTTCTAGCATGCATATTATGTACTTACCTTTACTTAGACATATAGATAGAATAGGTAGTTACAGTTGGGGATCCGCATGTCTAGCCTATCTCTATAGTTCGTTGTGCAAAAACTCCCACAAAGACACATCTACATTTTCTGGATGTGCTTTTTTGCTACAAGCATGGGGATGGTCAAGACTACCGTCTCTAGCACCGGTCAATAACAAGCCCTTCACTTTTCCATATGCAAAAAAGTAAGTTGTTTAAATTGCTATATCTTTACTTACTTCCTTACAGTTTAGTACTCATAACTAATTTATTTTAACTTTTTGGTGTAGATGGTCGGCACGTGGTATGAATTACAGCAGATGTCCGAGACACTGTATTACTCAGTATCGCAACCTGTTGGATCACCTTCGATCGACAGACGTAAGCAAAATAACTTCATTAATTCGTCATATTATGTTGACTTTTTCTACATTCATTTAAATCCTATCGTCTTTAACATTTTAGTTCATTTGGCGTCCATACCTTAATATGGATCATGAGCATCAGGTCAACCCTGAAGACGCAGCCGTATGGACAGCATGCACACCGATAATACGGTTCACAACAGTGGAGATGCACAACACCGATCGTGTGAAGCTGCAGTTCGGTATGGTCCAGAATATCCCAGACCCCCCAGCTAGCCTAGGAGAATGGCATATGCGTAAAGTGAACGACCAATGGAACTACAACCCTTGGCAAACCTTCGCAAGATTATAGTGTCGCAAGTGGAAGCACCGTCATGACCATGTCTTAACTGACGCAGTCATGCCAAATGAGGTAAAACCAAGTCGTACTTATATGGCTTGGTACAGATCAGTTGGATTTCAATTCATCGCCGATGATATGTACCTCTACGACCCACGCCAGACAAGTTACACACAAGAAGGATCAACATCTAACCCCCAACAACATTCTCAACCCGGTTACTCACAACCACCTATCTGTCAAACTTTCCGTTCCACAAACACACAAACATACAACCAAAACATGCCATTCACCCAACCCCAATACCAAGAACATCCCCCATACCACCACCAACAAATGGACCATCAACCTCAGACCGAACATCGCTTCGCACCCACACCATCACCCTTCCAAAGTCGCCTTAGCCAAAACACTAATCGCCCCTCCTCCTACCGTAGCCAAGAACCCCAAACATCACAATACCAAAACATCCCACAACCATATCTCTTCCAAACACCCCAACAACCTTTCCAACCGTTCCTAGACCCATCATTCACACCCATGTCTCCCTTCAACCGTCCCGGTCGCCCATCCATGAGTCAACCACACCCCAACTTCTCTGGCATGGGTCATGAGCTCAGCTACGCCGGTACACCATCGTTGAATACTGAAGACTATGTTGAGTTGGCTGAATACCTCAACGGATCTTCTCCTGTAGGAGGTAATGACGCTCCTGGACCATCAGATGAACAAACACCGGTGCAGAATCGTCAACGTGGGTTAGGGCCAAGGGTTAGGGTAGCTAGGGGATGTGGGACCGGAGGTCGGTTAGGTGATCCCGGTCATCACCATTAGGATTCTTTGTGTAAAATCCAAATTTTATTAATATCAATTCGTATTATATCAAATTTATCTTTGTGTAAACTCCAAACATTAGGTTTCTTTGTCTAAACTCCATTTTGGCAAAATTCACATACACATGTTTTGACTGAAACTCCATTGAGATGTCTACTTAAATTGTTATGTTGGACAAAATTTCATAATTCTAAAATAAACACATATGATAATACAAAACATTATAGGTCAAATAGCAATTGAAATGTCAAAGAGTCCAAGTTCAGGTGCCCATACCTTTCTCATAAAAAATGCAAATGATGCAAAACTTTTGTCCAAATTCATTATCTTGAAAAGATCTAAAACTTTTATGTTGAAGGTTTTGTCATTTAAGGCTTTTATCATTCAAACAGAAGGGCTTGAATTTGGTCCCTTTTGGCAAAATTCACATACACATGTTTTGACAGAAACCCTAATTTTGGGTCAAGTTCGCAAGGACCTAACTCACTCATTTTTAATTATTTTGAGGTGGGACCAAGTGCATTGGAAAATTTAAGATGTCTACTTCAGTTGTTAAGTTGGACAAAAATTCATAACTCTAACACAAACACATGCAATAATACAAAACATTATAGGTCAGATAACAGTTAAAATGTCAAAGAGTCCAAGTTCAGGTGCCCATACCTTTCTCATAAAAATTGCAAATAATGCAAACCTTTAGTCCAAATTCATTATCTTGAAAAGATATACAACTTTTATGTTGAGGGTTTTGTCATTTGAGGATTTTATCATTCAAACAGAAGGGCTTGAAGTTGGTCCCTTTTGGCAAAACTCACATACTCATGTTTTGACATAAACCCTAATTTTGGGTCAAGTTCGCAAAGACCTAACTCACTCATTTTTAATTATTTTTAGGTGGGACCAAGTGCATTGGAAAATTTAAGATGTCTACTTCAGTTGTTATGTTGGACAAAATTTCATAACTCTAAAAGAAACACATGAAATAATGCAAGACATTATAGGTCAAATAACAGTTGAAAAACTCAGAAGTCCAACTTCAACTGGACATAACTTTCTCATAAAAAATCCAAATGATGCAAAATATATATCCAAATTCATTGTCTTGAAAAGATCTACAACTTTCATGTTGAAGGTTTTTTCATTTGAGGCTTTTTTAAGGGAGGCGCCAATTGGATTGGCGCCCCTTCTTAAAAATTACACATAGGCGCAAATTGGATTGGCTAGGGCAGGTGCCCTAGCCAATCCAATTGGCGCCTCCTTGCAATTTTTAAGAGGGGTCGCCAATCCAATTGGCGCCTTCTCCTAAAAGTGGGGTATTTTGGGAATTTTCCTGAAAAGTGGGGTATTTTGGGAATTTTTTCGAAAATGTGGGTTATCTCGGTAAAAAAACCCCGTTTTAAACCTCAATTACAACATTGCCGATGATCAATATAATCTACCCAAAAATAGTTATGGCTTTCTGACGTTTTGTTCATGTCCTAAACCATCATAGGGTAGTTTTGGGTTTCATCATAAATGTTATCTTCAATTAGAGACTCATCTTTTTCTATGAGCTTCACTTGTCCCTCGTGGCCAAGTCCTTCATTAAAGTCCACCCCACTCTGTGAGAGTCATAATTTCAGCTTCCTCCTCTACTTTGCGCGAAAATATTTTAGACATGTTTCACTACACACATTTTTTTTATTATACATCTCATAAAAATGTTATATTTGAATAATACATAGTTCTTAAAAAAAATAATTATATTTATTGATTTTAATGATAAAATTAATATTATTTAATTTATATCTTTGTTAATTTAATTGAATAAAGTGAAAATTAATAAATAGAAGTATAATAATAAATAAAAAATAAAAAATATTACATTGTTATTGTAAAATGATAATTATTTTGAGACTGAGAAAATATGTAAATGAGACATTTTTTATGAGATGAAGTAAGTAATATATTTGATAAGATTTAACTCTTGCTCCTCTCGGTGTGATAGAGAATTCTAAGTTACGTAGTTTTTGGTAAAAAAAAATTATGAAAAATAATTTTGATTGCACTAGAATGGATAACCATTGTTTGTTAACCGCGTTGGTGTGGATAAAAATGTTGTTTGTAGACCGCGTTAGAGTAGATAAAATATGGTTCTTTTGTTGGTTGTGATTGTTTTAGTAGGAAGACAGACGTTAGAACAAACAAGTTATACGACTTGTGCCCGAACACTCGAGGATAAAAAAGATATATATCAAACAAATCTTTTTTTACTCTAATTTTTGTTGGTAAAAGAAAATATTCAACACGAATTGAGTTGCAATCTCTTTAAGAAAGATAAGAGTTAGGATAAATAAGATATATGATTGTATTCGAACACTCGAAAATAAAAGGGTTATACATTCAATTAATCTTTTTTAATCCAATAAAAGAATGGACTCAAAACAATAACGTTATTAATTTATTAGATAGCAAGATAAGCATTTGAACAAGCAAGTTATACGATTTGTGTCTAAACACTTGAGAATCAAATATATATATATATATATATATATATATATATATATATATATATATATATAATATATATATATATATATATATATATATAATATATATATATATAATATATATATATACCAATCAATTCTTTGTAAATCCAATTTAGATTTATAAAAATATTTATAATGACTGAGTTGTTATCTTTCAAATAACTAAAACTTAAATTAAAGTGTCGACGCGTCTCAACTGGTCACACAATTTTTTAATAAGACTACATTATTTTTTAAAAGTTTAAAGTCTTCGAATTTGTTAAAGTATAATCTAAATTCAATTAGTTAGTTACATTTCATTTAAGTGGCATGTGAGTTTAGAGTTAATCTAGTTTAATTTGAATTTCATTTCAAATTTTGAATGTCTATATAAACAGAATTTGCATTTTAGTTAGTACAGAATCATCTTTAATTTTAACCGTTTCTATTCAGAAAGAAAGTTAGTTAGAGTTGTTCCTCTTTTCTCTTCCATCTTCATCTTTTTCATCTTCAATCTTGTTTATAAACAATTGATATCTAGAGCTTTGGTTCAGATTCAGATCAGAAAACACAAGTGTACGTGAGGCGTGTGTGATTGATTTTGTTTATGAAATTCATAGTGAACTGAAGTTCGAAATTGAAACAGAATCACATTTCTTGATTCTGAGGGATTGGGAAACATGGATGTTAGTGATATTTGAGTGATTTTGCGCAAGAACGAAGATGAACGGTGGAAACAGTAGCTTGAACACAAAGCTTACAATCTTTGATGGAAATAATTGAAATCGATGGATGATTCAGATGCGCGTGTTGTTTGGAGATCAAGATGTTCTTGATCTCGTCAATGACAGTTACACAACTATTGCAGCAGATGAACCTGGATCACAAAGAAACACGCATAGAGAGATGAGAAAGAAGGATCAGAAGGCTTTGTACTATATCCATCAATGTGTGAATCTGAATGTGTTTGAGAAGATCGTTGATTCAACAACAGTGAAGGCTACATGAGATACACCGGTACGATGCTATGGAGGTGATGCATCACTGAAGAAGGTGAAACTTCAGTCTCTACGTAAGCAGTATGAGAATCTCAACATGAAGAACAATGCTAAGGTACCTAATCATATCTCTAGAGTGATTTTGATCACAAATGAGATGAAATCTTGTGGAAAGACTCTCTCTAAATAAGTAATCATTGAAAAGGTACTGAGATCACTTACTCCTCAGTTTGATTAAATTGTTGTAGTAGTTAAACATTCTAAGGACCTAAGCACCATGAGAATTGAAGAGCTACAAAGTAGTCTAGAAGCACAAGAGTTGCGTCTGACTGAGAGGAACTCTAAAAGAGAGGTAGAATAGGCTCTGAAAGCATCTTCTGGTAAGAAAAATTAGAAGCAGTCTTGGCCAGAGGCCAAGAAGAGACATGGTGGTGGTTATCAGGAGTCAGAAGCCTCCAACTCTGATGAGAAGAAACATCATAAGAGAAAGGATAAGTTTTACAAGAAGAAGGTTCAATGCTACTGTTGTAAGAAGTTTGGGCACTTTGATGCTGACTGTTCGTCAAATAAGGAAAGAAAATTAGAAGAATAAAACATAACCGGAGAGAGTCTGATGATGAACCTAGGTTTTTGATGGTTTCTGAATCTGATTGTGGATATTTGATAGACTGGTGGTATGTGGACAATGGTTTCTTAAATCACCTAACTGGAAACAAATAATGGCTAGTTAATTTTGAATCTAGAAAGAGGACAAATATCAGATGTGCTGATGATAAGTATTTGAATGCTGAAGGAATGGGAAATGTCAAGGTCATAGTGAAGAATGGAAAAATTATTATGATCAAGGATGTTTGGTATGTTCATGGCATGAAGAGCAATCTAATGAGTGTATGTCAGCTAATTGAGAAAGTTTTCTTAGTTACTATGAAGTACAATCTCTTAAATTTATATGATTCTAATCAGAAGCTGATTAGGCAGTCTGAACATGAAAGAAACAGAACATTTAAGGTGAATGTGGAAACAACTTAAACTAAATGCATTAGTACATAAGGTCCTAAAGGTGATAGTGAGTTGTGGTGTAAGAGATTGGGGCATCTGAACTTCAGAAGCTTAGGGAATTTGAGTTCTAAGAAGCTGGT
This sequence comes from Lathyrus oleraceus, assembly GCF_024323335.1. Lineage (NCBI taxonomy): Eukaryota > Viridiplantae > Streptophyta > Magnoliopsida > Fabales > Fabaceae > Lathyrus > Lathyrus oleraceus. The sequence continues at coordinate 36,656,627 of NC_066583.1, forward strand.
ATATGTCATTCCTAATATTGTAAAGCCGGAGAAGTCATGTGAGATATGCATGAAAGGCAAGCAAACTAGATTTCCATTTGCATTAGAAGTGGCTCCAAGAGCAAAATATGCTTTAGGAGTAGTGCATTCTGATGTATGTGGACCATTTGAAGTACCTTCATTTGGAGGAAATAAGTACTTTGTGTCATTCACTACGCCAAAAACTGGAATAGACAGCGCACCTTAGAGGGCGCTTTATTACAAAAGCGCACTCTAAAGTGAAGCGAAAAAATAAGGAGCGAACAACTGGAATAGACAGCGCACTTTAGAGGGCGCTTTTGTAATAAAGCGCCCTCTAAGGTGAAGCGAAAAAATAAGGAGGAGATAGAGGGACAACAATACATGGCGCTTTTTAGAAAGCTCCCTCTAAGGTTACCCTTAGAGGGCGCTTTTAAAAAAGCGCTCGATAAGTCCATGTGCATTTCCAGTTTATAAAGCGCTTTTGGAAAGCCTTAGAGAGCGCTTTCATAAGCGCCCTCTTAGGCCCCCTTTAGAGGGAGCTTTTTTTCCACAAGCGCCCTCTAAGGTCCCATTTAGTAAACATTAAAATTATAACATACTGCGCGTTTTGTTATTTCACTCTCTGTTATTTTCGTTCTTTTTCACGTTAGGGTTCTCACTGCTACGATTTTCGCTACTTCTAAGGCGTTCTCCTTCCACCTCTGTTAGATCTACGATGTTTCCTCCTTCTACCAATCAAAGGTACACTATGCAGCTTATGAGTGTATTTATTCTAGCATACATTATTACTTTCACTATTGCTTTGTTTTAGCTTTGCCCCATTTCAGTTTTATGTTATTGTTGTCTATGCTACGTTTGTTTCGACCATCAAAATTAATGATGAAGAAAAAAAATGAAATTTTATGAGTTATTATTGACTCATTTGTTGGTTAACCCTGTGAAGTTTCAATATTCATAGTCATTTAAATAGTTTGGATTTATTAGGCAAGTGACGGTTGGTTTTTAAATTGCGGAATTTGATATCGCTATGAATCACATTTGTTGGTTAACCCTGTAAAGTTTCAATATTCATAGTCATTTAAATAGTTTGGGTTTATTAGGAAATTGACGGTTGGTTTTTAAATTGCTGAATTTGATATCGCTATGAATCACATTCAAAGACTGTTGTTAGGGTTCGGTTATGGTTGCATTATAGAGACATTAGAAACCTTTGATTTCGCGGCTTAGATTGTAGTTTAACAACATTTTGTAAAACCCTAAAAAAGTTTCAAATTTTTTACTATTCAGGCAGCAATATCTAAAACACCTTCTACCAATCAAAGGTACACTATGCAGCTTATGAGTGTATTTATTCTAGCATACATAGCGTAGCTAGTAACTTAAGAAGTTTAGGTATGGATGTTATTTGATAGAGTAAATGGAGACATGAATGCCCTGCACAGAGACTAACTCAATAAAGCAAAATTGTTTTGTCTCATCCCATTTTTGGTTTCTCTTCTGAAATTGTTTTTTGTTTATTCTAATTAGTAATGGATAATACATGGATGTCTTCCAATCGATTGTCGAGAGAGTACGAGAATGGGGTATCAGAATTCGTTAAGTTTGTCGTTGCGCACGCCGAAGACCCCAGTAGAATGATATGTCCTTGCTTGGGTTGTTGTTATGGGAAACGGGTTGACGCAGTTCAGTTGACATCGCATCTAATGAGGCATGGAATTGATCGAAGTTATACATGTTAAAATTTGCATGGTGAGAAAAGTAACGAGAATGTTGAACCGGGGGATAGTACGACCTATGCCTCAAACTATAGTGGCGCAGATACATACGATTGTGATCGAGTTGAAGAGATTGCAGAAGCACTTGAAGGAGATCTTACGGATTGTCCCGAAATGTTTGAGAGGTTGGTAAGTGATGCAGAGAAACCTTTGTATGATGGTTGCACTAAATTCACAAGATTGTCTGCGGTATTAAAGTTGTACAACTTAAAGGCGGGCAATGGATGGTCGGATAAAAGTTTCACAGAGTTATTAGCCCTTTTGAAAGATATGCTTCCTGAGGATAATGTTCTTCCCAATCAAACATATGAGACCAAAAAGATGTTGTGCTCTATTGGCATGAGCTATGATAAGATACATGCATGTCCAAACGATTGCGTTTTGTTTCGAAATGAGTATGCATCGTTAAATGAGTGTCCTAAATGCGGTGTCTCGCGATATAAGAACAAGTTGTCTCCAGTAAAAGTCTTGTGGTATTTTCCTGTTATTCCGAGATTTAGACGCATGTTTCGTAGTGAAACCGATTCAAGACACTTGACCTGGCATGCAGATGAAAGAATTATAGATGGAAAGTATTGACATCCGACAGATTCACCACAGTGGTTGAAAATTGATAATGATTATCCTGAATTTGGAGAAGAATCAAGAAACCTTCGCTTGGCATTATCTACTGATGGAATGAACCCACACGGTATCCAGAGTATCTCACACAGTACATGGCCTGTGATTATTATGATTTATAACCTACCTCAATGGCTATGTATGAAGCGTAAGTACATGATGTTGTCTATGTTGATTTCTGGACCTAAACAACCAGGGAATGACATAGACGTGTACTTGAAGCCCTTAATCGAAGATTTAAAGATTTTGTGGGAGACCGGTGTGGAGGTTTATGATGGATATAGGAAAGAAAGTTTCAACTTGAGGGCGATGTTGTTTGGCACAATTAATGATTTTCCAGCATACGAAAATCTATCAGGGTATAGCATAAAAGGTCAATGTGCGTGTCCTATTTGTGAAGATAAAACAGATTGGAAGCGCTTGGAGTTTGGTCAGAAGAATGTCTTTCTCGGTCATCGGAGATTCTTAAATTCAAATCATCACTACCGTGGATGGAGAAAGGCGTTCAATGGAGAGACAGAACAAGGCAGAGCTCCACCTATATTGACGGGTGATCAAATTTTTGAAAAGGTGAAAGATTTGGATACTCAGTTTGGCAAGCCTTTTGCCCACACACTTGTCAAAAGTGGGTGGAAGAAGAGGTCAGTTTTTTTGAATTGCCGTATTGGAAGTCCTTGTATGTGAGACATTTTCTTGATGTTATGCATATTGAAAAAAATGTATTTGAAAGTGTTATTGGCACGTTACTCAATATACAAGGAAAGTCTAAGGATGGCCTTAAGGAAAGAAAGGACTTCATAGCGATGGGAATAAGAACTGAATTAGGACCCTTGAAGAAAGGAAAACGAACATATCTACCGCCTGCTGCTTATACTCTATCTAGAAAGGAGAAAAAAACATTGTGTAAGTTTCTAAGTGAAGTTAAAGTTCCAGAAGGGTACTCTTCAGATATTAGAAGACTTGTGTCTATGAAAGACCTCAAGTTAAAGAGTTTAAAGACCCATGATTGCCATGTTATAATGGAACATTTTCTCCCAATAGGTATACGTTCTATTCTTCCAGAAAAAGTAAGAAGCTCTATAACTAAGTTGTGTTCTTTCTTCAAGTCAATTTGCAGTAAGGTGATCGATCCTGCGATCTTACCAATGTTGCAAAAAGAAATCGTTATTACTTTGTGTGAGCTTGAAATGTTTTTTCCTCCATCATTTTTTGACATAATGGTACGTCTAGTTGTTCATCTTGTGAAAGAGACACAATTGTGTGGACCAGCTTATATGAGATGGATGTACCTTGTTGAACGTTATATGAAAATATTAAAAGGGTACGTGAAGAACTGAAGTCGACCAGAAGGTTGTATGGTTGAAAGATACATTGTTGAAGAAGCGATTGAGTTTTGTACTGAATATTTGTCTAATGTTCAGTCAATCGGACTCCCCAAGTCTCAGCTTGTCGAAAAGAAAGAAGGAAAAAATCTAATTGGAAATAAAATCGTGGCAGTATCAAGGGTCGAACGGGATCAAGTGCATTTGTATGTTCTGCACAATGAGAATGAGGTTGAGTCGTATGTTGAAATTCACAAGGGTGTTCTCCGAGGTTTAAATCCCAATAGAAATGAAAATTGGATAGTACGAGAGCACAATCGATGTTTTATACCTTGGTTTAAGGATCATATTTATTCAAAGTATTATTCAGATCCCGCTTCAATAACAGAAAGGTTGAGATGCTTAGCATATGGTCCAAGTTTCCATGTTTTTTCTTATAGCGCATACGCGATTAATGGATACACATTTTATACCAAAGAACAAGATGATAAAAGTACTATGCAGAATAGTGGTGTCACCGTGGTAGCTGAAGCAATGCACATATCAAGTGTGAAGGACTTAAACCCCAAATTTGCAAATCTGTCGTATTTTGGTGTTATCGAGCGCATTTGGGTGTTTGATTATGAGAAGTTTCAGATTCCTATATTTGGTTGCAAGTGGGTTGAAAATAATAACGGCATTCGAATGGATAAGTCAGGATTTTTGCAAGTGGATCTTAATAGGGTGGGATACAAAGATGAGTCTTTTATTCTAGCCTCTCAAGCTAGACAAGTGTTCTATGTCAATGATCCGAAAAGTACGAAATGGTCTATAGTTCTTTTTTCCAACAAAGTAATTGATGAAAACACTGGAGATCAAGGTGATATTGATGTTAAGATTGAATCGTTTACCAGAAATGATCAAGATGAGAATATTATATCAAATGATTCATATATTAGAAATGATCATAATGAGGGTATTTGGATCAATCCAATCGTCCGTGTTATTAAGAGACATGTAGAACATATTCCAACCAAGAAAAGAAAGAGAACTTAGTGAAAAAGGTACAAGTCAAATGATTTTAATTATTTTCTTTATTACAGGTAAAATGGCTTTTATGATTTTAATTGTTTTTATATTTGTCATCTGATTTTAATTGTTTTCTTTATTACAGGTAAAATGGCTATTATGAAGTCAATCATTCGTGCAAGGGGCAAGGGATACTTGAAAGTATCAATTGATATTTGTTTAGATGGAGATGTTCCATTGTCGTCAAGCCTCATTCGCGTAGATGATGATGCTGGATATTTAAAAGTATCCCTCTACGACAATGGAACATGTCCATCTAAACAAATATCAATTCTATCTTCAAAAGATAAGGGACCAAAAATATAAGGGGATTACGCAGCAAATCGAGTCAGTTGCATAAAAAAAAAAGGTATAAACACAATTATATGATATTTATGCATAGAAAATGTTAATTCTTGATCTTATACTTCACCTAACTAATTTTATGATATTTTAGGTTCATGCTATTGATATTGAACAAAAAGAGGTTGTTGCTAAGAAGACTGCGGCTAGCAAAAAAAACATACATCTCAGAGATGCTTTTGCTACTTAGTTTTATTTCTTTTTAAGTTATGAATTGGTTGTGTATTTAGAATCTTTAGAAGTTAAACGATTATATATCAGTGGATTGTTGTATATGTATGGATTGTTGTATATAAGGCTTGTTGAATGCAATGTGTGAAAAAGGGCTTCAAATTATACAGTTTTAGGTGTACTGCTTCAATATACAGGTTGTCTAAAATAAATAAATAAATATAGCGTTTTTTAAATATAAAAAATTAAATAACCACCCACTTTAGAGGGCGCTTTCCAAAATAAACGCCCTCTAAACCCTTTAAATTTCCACTTTAGAGGGTGCTTTCCAGTAAAAGCGCCCTCTAAACCCTTAAAAGTTTCCACTTTAGAGGGCGCTTTCCAGTAAAAGCGCCCTCTAAACCCTTAAAAGTTTCCACTTTAGAGGGCGTTTTCTTTAAAAAGCGCCCTCTAAAGTGGCCCTTAAAGGGCTTAAAGAGCCACTTTAGAGAGCGCTTTCACCACGAAAAAAAGCGTTGTCTTTACCTATGCCAGCGCCAGATTAGAGGGCGCTTTAAAGCGCTGTTATAGGCCAAAAAAAGCGCCCTCTTTTCCCTTATTTGGCGTAGTGATTTATGGATGAGTTCATAAGAATGACATGGGTAACACTCATCAAGTTTAAGCATGAGGTGTTTGTTGAGTTTCAGAAGTTCAAGGTGAAGGCTGGAAAACAAAGTGGTTATAAGCTAAAAATTCTCAGAACTGGTGGTGGAGGTGTGTAAAACTCTACAGAATTCAAGAAATATTGTAAGGAGAATGGAATTGGGTATGAGGTTACTGCTTCGAATGTTCCTTCGCACAATGGTCTTGCTGAAAGAAGAAATATAACTTTGCTTGATATGACAAGCAGCATGCTGAAAGGAGAAGAAACTCCCTCACACCTTGTGGGGAAAAGATGTTTCCATTGCATCATATGTGATCAACAAGTGTCTAACTAAGAAGCTGAAGGAAATTGTTCCTTTTGAGAAATGGAGTAGAGATAAGCAAAGTGTGATCCATCTGAAGGTGTTTGGTTCAGTTTGTTATAAACATGTACCATGTGCTAAGAGAAGGAAGTTGGATGACATAAGAAGGGTCATGTTGCTTGTAGGGTACCACGGTACATGTGCTTATAAGCTCTAGTGTCATGTCACCTATAAAGTTGAATTCAGTAGAAATGTCATTGTGAAAGAATGAAAAACATTGGATTGGAACAAGTCTCAACCCAACTCTTATGAAGTGTTAACCCCTGAGTTAACTTTTGAAGATATTTCAGACTCTGAACGAGAATCTGCCTCTGAAGGGGATTCTACCTATAAAGATGAGTCAGTGTTTGAGGTGACTCTAATGCTCAAATTGAGTCTGAAGGTGAATCTGATTCTGATCCAGATTTTAATGATGATCCAGACTCTAGTGGTAATGATGCCTCTGAAGGTGGTCAATCCTCTAAAGTTGGATGAGGCTCTGAAGGTAGTCTAGCATTTAATATTGTTCCAGCATATGAAGAAGATTCTGAACAAGTTCAAAGGCCACAAATAATCAGACAAATACCAAGAAGATTTGTAGAGTTTGATATGTTGCAAGATATTAAGATAGACTCTGAAGGGGAAGTCATTCAGTGTACCATGTTGGTAAACTTTAAACCAGTAAGTACTGAAGAAGCTCTCAAGAAGAAGGCGTGGTTACAAGTTGAAACTAAAGCTAGATGGATCAATTGGCAAACACAAAACAAGGTTAGTAGCTATAGGATTTCAGCAGAAATCTGGATTAAACTACTTTGAGGTGTTTGCACCTGTAGCTAGACATGAAACAATAGGAGTGGTGATTGTTATAGCTGCTAATAGGAATTGGCCTCTGATGCATTTAGATGTGAAATCTACATTTCTGAATGGTTTTTTACAAGAGAAAGTTTATGTATCACAACCTCTTGGATTTTTCAAAAATAATCAGGAATGAATGGTATACAAGTTGCATAAAGTCTTGTATTGTCTGGAACAAGCTCCTAGAGACTAGAATCTGAAAATTGATTCATTTTTCAAGCTTTAAGGATTCAGAAAATGTGAGATAGAGTATGTGTTTATGTTCAACATACATATGATAACAATATGATTCTGGTGTGTCTCCATGATGATGTTATATTGCTAACAGGGAACTGTTCAGATGAGATAGCTAAGTTCAAGAAGGTGTTGGTGAATGAGTTTTGGGTGTCTGATTTAGGAAATATGGTGTACTTTCCAGGGATTGAAATTTTATACTCTGATAAGGGTATAACCTTACATCAGCTGAAGTATGAACTTGAGCTTCTAAAGAGATTTGAGCTAATGAATTGCAAGTCTGCAATCACACATGTTGAAACAAATCACAAGCTAGATTCTAAAGTTGAAGTGTGATGATGTAGATGTTATAACTTTTAAACAGTTGGTGGGCTCATTGAGATATCTCTGCAATACGAGACCTGACATCTTCTATGCAGTTGGAATAGTGATTAGGTTTATGAACAAACCAAAGTGGTCACATTACCAAGCCATTGTCAGGATACTGAGGTATATTAAGAGGACTCTGAAGTATGTAGTTTTGTTCTCTTCTGGTGTTGAATCTGATTCAGAGTTGATATGATATTTAGACTCTGACTGGTGTGGAGATAGAGTTAACAAAATAAGTACTTGTGGATATTTCTTCAAATATCTAGGAGGTCCCATTTCTTGGTGTTCCAAGAAGCAACTAGTGGTTGCATTGTCTTCCTATGAAGCTGAGAACATTGCATGTGCTTTTTCTACTTGTCATGTTGCATGGAAGAATCAAACATATTTACACAAAATTTCACTTTCTGAGAAATCAAGTTCAGAGTGGAGTGCTTGAAGTTGTTCACTGTAGCACTCAGAAGCAGTTGGTAGATGTTCTGACCAAAGTAATCAAGACTAAACACTTTATCCATTTGAGGGATGGAATTTGTATTTTTGTTTTTTATTAGCTGAATATGGATTAAGGGATGGTGTTAAAGTATAAATCAAATTCAAGTAGTTAGTTACATTTCATTTAAGTGTCATTTGTGTTTAGAGTTAATCTGGTTTGCATTTGAATTTCATTTCAGATTTAAAATGTATATATAAACTGAATTTGCATTTCAATTAGTATAGAATCATCTCTCGTTGTAACCGTTTCTATTGAGAAAGAAAGTTAGTTAGAGTTTCTATCTCTTTCTCTTCCATCTTCATCTTCTTCATCTTCAACCTTGTGAACTAACAAAATTGTTCAAACTCATGTGTCATGTTTCGAGTTACCTCATTATTAAAATAAAGAAAATATTATTTACACATTGAAAAGTTGAAATTAACTTAAAACTAAATTAATAATTTATTATATATTGTAATACCCCAAAATTTACCCTTCATTTTTCCTGGAAGCATACGCTTTACCCCTTATGCATGCATTCATTTTTAGGTCATTTAACATTTCCTATTGCATTTCATCATGGCAATCGGAATCGGATCCAAGAAGCTTGAACATCATTCAAGACACTTTGTGGATCCTATTTAGATGATCAGTCAACACAAGGGAAAAACTTGAGTTACTTCCAACAGGGGTCTATTCGTCAGTCAAAACGTTAATCTTGAAGGAGCGAAGGTTGTTCATGAGTTGTCATGCTTGCTAGGCGAAGCCCACGTGTTTTAAAAAAAAAACGAAAAAAAACGGAAAACGAAAAATAAATAAATAAATAAATAAAAGAAAAAATCTTGGACTTGGACCTCTCTCATTTGAGCCCACAGGTCCATAAAAATCAGGTTATAAATTCAGAGTTTCAGTGAAACAAAAGAAATTATATTCCTGTTACCCTGTCTGCGAAAAAGATAGTGAGAGAAGAACCCTGGGGAAAAAGATAGTGAGAGAAGAGCTAACAGAGTTCAGAGCAGCCTCCAAACCCTGAAGGGAACTCAACTGCACAGAATCACCTCTGCCTCACATAAACCCTAAAGATTATTTTGTAAACCTCACGGGTGCAACTCAATTTCAATCAAGCTCTCCAATCAGGTTTGCCCTTATTCCCATTACCTTTGAGCTTTGAATTTGAATACTCTGAATATTTGAGGTATTATGGGTGAATTTGATACCCTTTTGATGCATGTCTTTTTTGTGAATTTTAATGGCATGATTCATGTGGTTACATTTTGATTTGAGGGCAACCCTTGATTACCCTATTTTTTTTGTCTCTAACCTGTTTGTTGAGTTTTTGTGAGGGCTCACATGACTTTTGCAGGGATAACTTGCGTGGTTTTCCACTTTATTTGTGGGATACCGCCTGGAGGTTTCATTCCGATTACCTGTACTGACTCACTTTCTTTGATGGTGTTTAGCTGGGAAGGATCCCTGGGTTTCCCATTCCTCTAATTGCTGTTACTTCGGATCTTTATCCGCGTGGTACTTTTACATTTTTCCCGCATTTTACTGCTTTCCTAGCTGGAAGACCTCGATAGGAGGCAATGTTTTTGTGTGTTTATTTTTTTTTACAGGTTCCTTCGTCCAGGACTCCTTTTGCATGAGCATCCCAAACCCTAACCCTTCATTGATTTTTCTTCTCCTAAACACACGTTTACTCCTTCTACTACAGGTGAGTAAGTCTCCAAAGGTCGAGCATCCGGTAGATTGCGTAGTAACGTCGTTCGTCCAAAACCCAATCCATAACCCCGTAGTTAGCCGAACTACGACTTGCTCTGATTCTCATTCCAGATGAGATACGTAGGCATAAAACGCGATGTCTTAGCGAGCACACATCCCCCCAACCCATAGGTCAGCCGAGCTACGAAGACTCTGATTCTCATATTCAGATGAGATACGTATGCAGTGGATGCGACATCCGCGCGAGTCATTTTCATTTAACCCCCTTTCTTAGTAAACAGCACAAGATAAACTCACACCCTTTAGACAAGAACTACAAAAGTGGATCCCGTAGAGTACTACGGATGCGTAGGGGTGCTAATACCTTCCCTTCGCATAACCGACTCCCGAACCCAAGATTTGGTTGCGAGACCTTGTCTTTTCCTTTCCTTTTTTCAGGTTTACTTCGAGCGTTTCCTTTCCCTCCTTTGGGATAAATAACGCACGGTGGCGACTCTTCTGTCATTTTCTTTCGCCGGTTGTTTTTTCGTACACTGTATTTTTCAGGTTGCGACAGCTGGCGACTCTGCTGGGGACCCAGTTTCCCTAAGCGAGTCCCTCCTAGCTTTTGTAGTTTGTTTGTTTATTGGGTGTTCATGCTTTTGTACAGTTATTTACCTGCTTTACCTTATTGTATTGTGTACATATCATTGCTGTATCTGTTGGCTGGCTATGGCTGCTTGGTGATCTTTGTGAGATGAGTTCTATACCCGAACTCGAGTGCACTTAAGATAGGAGAATGGCATAGTCTTGTCGACTTGTGTGGAGTTATTCCTTAGCAAGTTGACTTGCAAGCCCATTCACTTGGTGGAGGTCATGTTGAGATCAATAATGTCACACAAGTAAGTTGTGGTTAGACATTACTTTTTCCAATATAGACCTTAGAAGCCGAGGACCTTAGTTTACCAAACCCATCTTGGCCTATTCGTAGGACGTAGTGCGAAAGTAGTTCAAGTGTAAGATTTGATACGATTGTTACGCGATACTACACTCATAAGAGTCTCTCTTGAGAATATTTTTGGAATACGAGTAGTCGTTCCTCCGATATTATCTGAAAGATGGGATTATGACTATGGGAACCTTTTGTAAAACATGTTTGGCAGGTTTAAACCTTAGTACACTCCTTTTGGGTGGTTCTTAACCTAAACTACATGCTCGTGACTTGCAACAAACCCTTGATTCATGGTTGACCCGATCAGGTATCCTTAATATCAATGAAACTTGGGTGTTGATAAGGTGTAAACCATAATCCACCAAAATGGGTGGTTGATATTAAGGATAACATGATCCATCCCATGACCTTTGTTTGGTGTGCTCTTAATTTCTCTCCAGACAGTGCAACCTGACAGATGTTCAAGAAGATACAGCGATCCTGATTCCCATGCCACTGCACTGCATTCACATCATTTTGCATTCACATCATTTTGCATTCATAATCATTCACACATGTTTATCCATTTATGTGGGGTTTATATCTTCTACTTGATTCTAGTCGGAATTTTCTTGGTTCTCATCAACGGCTTAGTCTTTTTTTACATCGTTTATCTATTGAGAGACTGGAATCAAGGGGGTAGAATACCTTTGGAATTGATAAACATGTCATTGCATTTACATATTCATTAGCATGTCTTGCATAACAGGTACCGCCACAGTGTTCTCAGTTTGTTTGGTGTTCCATCAGCAGGATAGCTGACCCAGGCATTCACCGGTACGGTACCCGCAGAAACCAACAGAGAGTAATGGAAAGCCTACAGGCAGAGTTCGCCGAGATGAAAATCCGCATGAATCAATTCATGGATGTGGTTCAAGGGGTGGTTCAAGGGGTGGCTCAGGGACAACAAGAGCTCAGGCAGATGATATAGAGGAATCCCCCTGCTCAACCAGAGATGGTGATTGATCCTCCAACTGGAGAGGCTAATGGACCCAATGGGCCGGGGCCTATCCCAATCCTACATGTCACCTCCGGTCAACAGCCCGTTCATGATGATCAGGACGATCAGTTCCCCCTGCTGCAGGAAGACTTTGGTATGGGTCATGGTGTGGACCCCATGTTTAGAAGATTGGAATAGAGGTTGAAGGCAGTGGAAGGAAAGAATCCTCTGGGAGTAGATGTTGCTGACTTGGGGCTGGTCCCAGGTGTGAGAGTGCCACCGAAATTCAAGGTCCCGATATTTGACAAATACAATGGCAACTCTTGCCCGAAGACCCATGTGCAAGCCTATTTCCGTAAAATGGTTGCATACTCCGATGACGAAAAGTTGCTTATGTACTTTTTCCAGGACACCCTAGCTGGGGCATCCCTGGAATGGTATATGAGGCTGGACAGAGCCCACATCCGTTGCTGGAGGGATTTGGCTGAGGCTTTCGTGAAGTAGTATCAGTATAATGCAGACATTGCTCCGGACAGAACTCAACTTCAAAATCTGTCTCTTAAAAGCAATGAGTGCTTCAGAGAATACGCTCAACGCTGGAGAGAAACAGCTTCCCGTGTTCAACCTCCTATGTTGGAGAAGGAAATGGATAACATGTTCATGAACACTCTTCCAGGACCTTATTTGGAGCGCCTGATGGGGTGCAATGCCTCCAATTTTGCTGATGTAGTCTCTACCGGAGAGAGGGTGGAGAATTACCTGAAGACATACAAGACCCAGAGCGGAGATGGATCCTCATCAGGGGTGAAGAAGCCGTTCATTCAGGGACAGAAGAGGAGAGAAGGGGATGCAAGTGCCATATCTTCTTATCAGAACAGGGATAACTGGAGGAATAACTTTCAGAACTATCATCAGCAACCAAATGTTGCGGCTGTGACCATTCCAGCTGCAGCACCACTACAACAACAACAACCACAGCATCAACCAGCTCAGTACCAACCACAACAACCGGGTAACAGACCCGCCTATCAACCGAGGCCAAGGACGATGGACCGGCGTTTCGACACTCTTCCAATGTCGTACGCTCAGTTGCTTTCTAGTCTTCAACAACTACAACTTATGCAGTTGCGCACTCTGGCTCCTCCCGTTGGTAGGCTTTCGGTGGGTTATGACGCCAACGCTAGGTGTAGCTTCCACTCTGGGGCACCTGGCCACAATATTGAGAACTGCAAAGCTTTTAAGCACGTAGTTCAGGACCTCATTGATTCAAAGGCCATTAACTTTGCACCAGCTCCTAATGTTGTCAACAATCTCATGCCCCAGCATGGTGGAGCCAACGTGAACATGGTTGAAGGAGAAGTCAAATTAGTCTCTACGGTCAACAATGAAGATGGGGATAGTGATTGCGACATCGATAACTGGGTGCGTCCGAGGATCCCGGGTGAAGTTCTCTACAATTGGTCTTCTGAGGAGATTGTCCAAGCCACTTGTCTGGAGGAGTAATTTTCTTTGTTTATTCATGCATATCCAAGTCTTACGTTCCGCCAGGGCGTAATGACTCATTGTAGGGCTCATCTATGTGACACTTGCATTTTTTATCATAAATAAAGGACATCTTTTTGCATTCAAATATTTCGTTCCCTATCTTTCTATTTTTGCAGTTTTTCAAAAAAAAAATGGCAATGTTTTGTTTAGTTTCCACTTTTTTTTTCACACTCATAATCACATACCATCACTCATGCAGATGCACATCACCGAATCCTATTGATAATAGTTCTGCTATGGCTCGCTTCGACTTTGAAAATCCAATCTTTCAAGCTGAAGAAGAGGGTGATGAAGACTGTGAACTCCCTGAAGAACTTACCAGGTTATTAAAACAAGAGGAAAGGGTCATTCAACCGCATCAAGAGTCTGTTGAAGTGATTAATCTTGGCACCGAGGACGCCAAGAGAGAAATCAAGATAGGGGCTGCTTTGGAAGACAATGTGAAGAAGGGGTTGATTGAATTGCTGCAAGAGTATGTTGACATCTTCGCTTGGTCTTATCAAGACATGTCAGGGCTTGACACAGACATCGTGGTACATCGCTTGCCGCTCAAAGAAGGTTGTCCTCCGGTCAAGCAGAAGCTCAGAAGAACAAGACCAGAGATGACTGTCAAGATAAAGGAAGAAGCGCAAAAACAGTTGGATGCAGGGTTTTTAGCAGTCACAAATTATCCGCCATGGGTTGCAAATATCGTTCTGGTACCTAAGAAGGATGGAAAGGTACGGATGTATGTTGACTACCGGGATCTGAACAGGGCTAGTCCTAAAGATGATTTCCCCTTACCTCACATTGACGTTTTGGTGGATAACACGACTCAGTTCTCGGTATTCTCCTTCATGGATGGCTTTTCTGGCTATAATCAAATTAAGATGGCACCAGAAGACATGGAGAAGACAGCATTCATAACCCCATGGGGCACCTTCTGCTACAAGGTGATGCCGTTTGGTCTGAAAAATGCCGGAGCAACATATCAGCGAGCGATGGTGACTCTGTTCCATGATATGATTCATCATGAAATCGAGGTTTATGTTGATGATATGATTACCAAATCTCAGACAGAAGAAGAACATTGGGTGAATTTGCAGAAACTGTTCGAGCGTTTGAGGAAATTCAAGCTGAGGCTTAATCCGAACAAGTGTACTTTTGGGGTGAGATCTGGAAAACTACTGGGTTTTGTTGTTAGTGGAAAAGGGATTGAGGTGGATCCGTCCAAAGTGAAAGCGATACAGGAAACGCCTGAGTCAAGAACAGAGAAACAAGTTTGTGGTTTCTTAGGGAGGTTGAACTACATTGCAAGGTTCATCTCTCACCTAACAGCCACGTGTGAGCCAATATTCAAATTGTTGAGAAAAGATCAGGCTATCAGGTGGAATGATGATTGTCAAAGGGCGTTCGAGAAGATAAAAGAGTATTTGCAGAATCCTCCTATCCTTGTGCCTCCGGTCCCAGGGAGACCGCTGATTATGTATTTGACAGTACTAGACAATTCCATGGGTTGTGTTCTCGGTCAACACGACGAGACAGGTAGGAAAGAGCATGCCATCTACTACCTGAGTAAGAAATTCACAGATTGCGAGTCGAGATACTCAATGCTTGAAAAAACATGTTGTGCACTTGCATGGGCTGCTAAGCGATTGAGACAATACATGTTGTCTCACACAACCTTACTGATCTCCAAGATGGATCCAGTCAAGTATATATTTGAGAAGCCAGCTCTGCCCGGAAGGGGTGCTCGTTGGCAAATGGTACTGACAGAGTACGATATCCAGTATACATCCCAGAAAGCCATCAAAGGGAGTATTCTGTCAGACTATCTTGCTCAGCAGCCGATTGATGATTATGAGCCGATGAAGTTTGATTTTCCAGATGAAGACATCATGTTCCTCAAGATGAAAGACTGTGAAGAGCCAGTTGTTGAAGAGGGACCTGATCCAGACAAAAAGTGGACTTTAATGTTTGATGGGGCCGTCAACGCCAGAGGAAGTGGAATTTGTGCTATCATTATAACTCCGAAAGATGCCCAGATGCCTTTCACCGCTCGTCTGACTTTCGAGTGCACCAATAATGAAGCTAAGTATGAAGCCTGTATCTTGGGTATTGAGCAAGCCATTGATTTGAGAATCAAGACTTTGGACATCTTCGGAGATTCAGCTCTGGTAATCAATCAAGTGAATGGTGATTGGAACACTCTCCAGCCTACTCTGGTCCCCTACAAAGATTACACGAGAAGACTGTTGACTTTCTTCACAACAGTAAAGCTGTACCATATACCTCGTGATGAGAACCAGATGGCAGATGCTCTTGCTACTCTATCCTCCATGATCACGGTGATCCGTTGGAACCATGCTCCCAAGATCAACGTGATGCGCCTTGACAGGGCCGCGTATGTGTTTGCTGCTGAACTGGTAGTTGACGACAAGCCCTGGTATCACGACATCAAGCACTTTCTGAAGAATCAAGAGTACCCTGTAGGGGCATCCAACAATGATAGAAAGACTTTGAGAAGATTGGCAGGCAGTTTCTTCTTGAACAAAGACGATGTTCTGTATAAGAGGAACTTCGACATGGTTTTGCTCAGATGCATGGACAGACACAAAGCAGACATGTTAATGTAAGACCCCAATTTTTGCCCTAAGATCCCTCATGGCTCATATCATATCATATCATAGCCTCAAGGATCAGTGCATACCCTAGCTTCCCTCCTAGTGGGTTGGGTTCCCTTGTGAGTGTGATTCTTGATCACCAAGCATGTATTGCTTTTGTATATCATTGCTTTTCATATGTTTACTAACCAAAAGTACAAAAATATTGTCATCTAACCTTGTTTCTTGCAGATGAAGCAATCATCAGTCAAACAGTCAAAATCAGCCATTGAGCTAGATGGTGACCATTCTTGAAGAATTTGGGCACCATGATCATCCATGAGAGTTCATATAACTTGTGATATCATTTGGAATCAAGATCTCAATTGAAAGAGGCTTGGAATTCATCAGAACATGGCCCAGTCATCCAAAACCCCAGAAAAGTCAACTGTGGTCAACTGTGCATTTAATCAGGAATTGGAAGGCGTGAGATGGTTAGGAAGACCTCTTTCATGCCTATATGAGCCTCATTTGGCATTTCAAAGATCAAGGTCGAAGGATTTGATGTCAGACAAAAAGTTTCCCAAAATGGAAATGGCCTGTAATTCTCACCTGCCAAAAATGGAAAGTTTTTCTCCCCAAAATTACTTCATCATACATGCTTCAAATGGAATTTTGTCCAACATGAAAGTTGAAGATCTTGATCTCACCATTCCAAAAAGTCCAAGAACTTGAAATTCCCATGTGTGGTTGGCGAGATATGGTCCAGTCAATTTCAGAAAATGCCCGAATTCAAAGTGGCATAACTTTCACATGGAATGTCCAAATTGGATGGTTTTTCTTTGAGCAAATCACATTTAATGTGTACTTTCATAATCCATCACCACATTTTGCCAAAAGCATTCACACAAAAAGGCCATTTTTCAAGTGCACTAATTAAGATCCAAGGGCAAAATGGTCCAATTTGAGAAATACTTGGAATTTTGAGATGGGACTTTTTGCAACACTTTCTAAATGTCATTTGTGACCTGTTGGAACCAAGTTTGGGCAGAAAAACCAGCTGCATTAACCAAGGGCATATTGGACCAAAAGTGGTGAAAATGCATATTACACTAATCTTCCAATTTTGCTAATCTTAATTAATTTTGGATTAAGCCTTGGTATAAATAGTTAATTATAACTGTATTGCAAAACCACTAATCATTTTTCCAGATCCAAACACAAAAAATCAAGAATTCTCTCACTTTTTCTCCATTTGTTCATAAGCTTTTTTTTTCAATTCATCGATAATTCACTATTGTTTTTGCAAGATCTTGGTTGAATCTTCATGTGTAGGTAATGTGCAAGTACTGTTGAAGCAAATTGGAGCAAAAACCGCGCAAAAACTCCACTGTTGAAAGCTTCACTCATCAATGACAAATGGAAAATTCTTCATCTCCAAGACTTGTTGAGCTGCGAAATCATCATCAATCATCTTCATAATCATCACACTCCATCTATTTTCATAAATCGGAGCAAGAAACGCACGGATTCACGAGCTGCACGTCAATAAGGTTGGAAATCAAACTCGTTAATTCATGCAATTGTTATGCGGTTTAGGTAGAGCACACGACATAGATCATTCTGCAATTTGAATCGCGCGATTCCGTTAAGTATAGAGCTAGATATGTTGATCTGAATATTTGTGTGTGGATCTTCTTTCGATCGGTTCTTTGCGTGCGTTAATCTTTAGACGTTTTCGTTGCCATAACTGTAACCTACACGGAGAGACGGTCACAACGGTATATGGCTCGTGTATTTTCGTGCAAAAAAGTTCGTAACCGTAGCTGCCGCTTGATGAACACATGAATGCGCGAGGAAGATGAAATTCAGGAAAAAAATTTCTTCGTTCAATCCACTTCAGCGCCTTGCCATTTCAAAATCTTGTTTCCCTCCACATTCAGCCAACCAGAAGCGGACAACACATTAATGAAGGCTGTACCGCGTTTTGGTAATTACGGAAATGCCATTCGTGGCTTAATTAAATCCAATAAATCCATATAAATCATTAAATAATTATTCCATTAATTTAACAATCTTAAAAAATTCATAGAAAATTCAATTTAAATCCAAATTAGGTGGCAATTTTTTTGTTGGATCCCATTTTTTCTCTAGAATTTTTTAGGCATAATAATTCATGTTGTGCTTGGTAGAATTTTAGAATTGTATATTGATCTTTGACATGTGTGACATAATTGTATGTTTTGCCATTTTAATCACCAAATACTCATACGTTATCCAAAATAATTGAAAATTCATATGATGATTCTTGACACATTCCTGGATATTTTGATATATGATTTGTAATTTTTGGACCTCTGGTTTGTTAGATATGATTAATTCTTTTTGAGTGTGACAATATGTGTCACACTATGCTATGCTGAGTTCATGAATTATTTTTCCATGCTTCCCCTAGGCCTATGGCTCTGATTTTTTGCATGAGATACAATGTGTATGTTAGGTTTCAACATGAATTTTTGTGGATTTAAGTAATCCATTTTCCATTTGATTTGGATTTTTAATTGCTGCTTAGCAATTTTGGATTGTTTTATGTGTAACAAAATGTACATGTATCATTAAATGCTCATCCCTTATCCTATGAATATGAAAATTGATGGAGTGCTTCCTAACATATTAAACCTTGATTTGGCTTTGGTCCCACTCATTTCTAATTTGATTTCACTGTTTTACAATGGATTGAAGTTAGTGTACATGTTGTGACCTAGTTTTAGTTGTGTTTTTGCATGCCTTAACATGTTGATTTAATTGACATAGTTCCTTTTATCCAAATTGCATGAAAATTGATATGTAGCTCATTGAATGCCCTCTGTTTAGGATATAATTTTTGTGGAATTTACTGTGCTGTTTTGATATTTTTTTGATTGAAATCATTCTGGTTGTCCATATGTGATGCAACATTGCTTACTTTGTCTTAATTTGTGCATAAAATAAAATTTGTGCATAGTTTGGATGTGAGACCAATTGGGATCTCTTCTTGTTTGAATTATCTTGACTTTGATCATGATTCACTTGCTGTTTTAAGTTTTTTCCCTCCTTTGGACCCTAGGCTTGTCCTAGTGGTCTTGTTACTTATGTTTGAGCTTGACTTTGACTTTTCAGGTTAAAAAGCTAATGCCTTAAGGAGGTTGATTCATAATTGAGTTGTTTCATTTGACTATTGTCGACTAACCTATTTGTCTTGTAGGGTGCTTGGTTCACTTGAGATTGGTGCTATGCACATATTGCATTATTGATTGTACATTGTTGCTGATTCTTATGTTGTTGTTTTGTTTATGCTGGGATGCTGATTATATTTGATTGATTTCAGGTACCCTTAGTTGCTCAGTTCTCTTAAGAACTTGCTTTGCTTTGCTTAATAGCAATTTGCATTGAGGTAGACTCTCTTGTCTCCATGTAGTCTGGAAGACCTGGCTTGTTATTTAGCCAGGCAACTGTCTGAAGTCCTCCTTAAGAGGCAATGTTTGTGATTGTTTATGTTTGTCCCAAGCAGGTAAAGTCCTTTTAAAGGCAATTGGTGGATATAAGAGATATGTAGCCTATCTCCCACTATTCTGTGAGTCTTCTCCTTGCTCCCATTACATGGTTGTAGCATTGAGATCCAAACCCAAGATCTATCGAGTCTAATATGTGGAGAGAGTTCCATCTTTCTGAACTCCCACACCTTCTGATATTCAATACTCTCTCTGACCGGAGATAAGAGTGATGAGGCACACCCCTCATATCCTTTCATCTGCTTCACCTTAGCCCCTCAATGGCAAGGTTAAGAGCAACTTGAACCCTATTACAGTTGGCTTTAATGCCTTACCTTTGATTGAGCCCAATTGAATGGTTATAGTGTGTGCTACTTAAATTTATGTGATTGATTACTTGATTCATTTGAACATGATTGCTTACTTGCCATTGTGCATTTATCATCATTGATTGCCATTAGTGCATGATCATTTCATTTGTCCTTGTGACATTGATGTTTTCCCATTGAGGACAATTGTAAGTCCATGTTGATTGGCTTTTGTTCCCATGATATGGAAGGATAGAGTGTAAGACCTCATTGGTCACTCATATCTTTTTGCTCTTGTTTGTTGTATGAGAGGATGCAATTGTAAGTCCCTGTGATGTGGCATTTGTATTCCTATGACCATACTTTGGAGGTTGGTATAAGTCCAGATAGATTGGCATCTGACTTCCAAGTTTTGTTTTACTTTAGGAGGTTGGTGTAAACCCATTTAGTGGTATCCGACATCCGCTTTTGCTTTTGTGAGATTGGTATAAGACCATTGATGGCATCCGGTATCATCTTGCTTTTGTTTTGTTTACTTATTTTTGTTGCCTCATTCCTAAGGACACACTTGAATCATCTTCTATATGATTTCAAGAGGTGAACCTTTATAAGAAGTTTTACATATCCATCATTCATCCCATTGTGTCCTAAACCTTTTCACACATGTTTTAAAACCTGAAATAAATGTTGTGCAAACATTCTCACCCTTTTTCAAATTAGAAACTTGGACCTTAAGTCCATGATTTTCCAAACCCCATTTTGTGAATACTTCATTTTGAATTGACTTTAATCATACTTTGACCCCATTTTGTAAATAATTCCAAATCAATTAACCTCACCCATGCAATGATTTTGTGGCTTTGTCCATGCTTGTTAACTTTTCATACATTAGCCGTAGGTTTGATTTATCCTAGTTGGTTGATGTTAACCTCACCTATTTGTCCTTAGTTGATTGAATTGTAAGTCTTCCTCGCTTATTATAGGGTTAACCCCTCACTAGCGAGTGGAAGCTGTTCTCACATGGTGGACGTGTTGTTACATAAGGTTGAGTTTTCTCCCGTGGATAACGAAAAGCCTTAGTGCTCTTGTGTTTTAAAATTGAATCCACTAACTTTTGGAAATTTTTAGCCGAACTACGGCGTTTTGATCCTTACCTTTGATGGAAGGTACGTAGGCAACGGGTTCATCCGTTCGAACACAAAAATAACTAACTTGTATATTCTTTTCTCATCATCCCATTCATGTTTGCACAATATGTCAAAACAAATAAATATTTTTATACAACAAGTGTGAAAAGGGCTCCCTAGGAGTACCTAGGACGTGATGGGTGCCTAACACCTTCCCATTACGTAATTTACCCCTTACCCCGATCTCTGATCTTTTATTGGTTTTCTACGTGTAAAACTTCTTAGGTTTTTGTTCGCTTTTTAACCAGTCCTTAGGATAAATAAAAGTGCGGTGGCGACTCGATTCATTGTATGCTTTGCTTATGATTTAATCAATAGATCATATAGTAACGAATACACCGCTACAGAAAAGTGGCGACTCTGCTGGGGAAAGATTATTCCTTGGTGGTATTGCCAACTTTTCACCTTTGTGTGATATATTATTATTTGTTATTTGACATATTTTTGTACAATTTGGGATAACTGTATTGATTGTAATGCGTGAATTGCTTGATATACAATTGCTGTTTGCTTTGGTGATCTCTGTGAGATGAGTTCTATACCCGAACTTGAGTGCACTTTAGGATAGGAGAATGGCATAGTCTTGTTGACTGGTGTGGAGTATTCCTTAGCCAGTTGATTTGCGAGTCCATTCACTTGGTGGAGGTCATGTTGGATTGATAATGTCACACAAGTTATTTGTGGTTAGGCATTATTCTTTCAATCATGTGCCTTAGAAGCCAAGGACCTTAGTTTACCAAACCCATCTTGGCCTATTTTTAGGACGTAGTGCGGAGGTCGTTCAGATGTAAGATCTGATGCGATTGTTACGCGATACTACATTCATAAGAGTCTCTCTTGAGAATATTTTTGGAATACGAGTATTCGTTCCTCCGATAATATCCGAGAGATGGGACGATGATTATGGGAACCTCTGGTAGAACATGTCTGGCAGGTTTAAACCCTAGTACACTCCCTTTGGGTGGTTCTTAACCAAGACTCCATGCTCGTGACTCTCAGCAAACCCGTGATTCGTGGTTGAGTCGTTCAAACATCGTTAATATCAATGGAACTTGGGTATTGATAAGGTGTAAAACCTAAATCTACCAAAATGGATGATTGATATTAAGGATGTTAGAGCCGGTTCATGTACCGTTAATATCAATGGAACTTGGGTGTCGATAAGGTGAAAACCTAAATCCACCAAAATGGATGATTGATATTAGGGATACAATGAGCTTTCCCACGACCTTTGTTTGGTGTGACTTGTTTGATCCTTGAGTGTGATTGTTGCATTCATGCATTCATGCATTCATCTGCATCCATATCATCAGAAAAAAAGGAAATTTTCAAGGAACTCAAAGGAGTTTATTTGCAAAAAATTTCAAACATGAAAAAACCGGGAAAATTTTTTCACCTGATATATCTGATGAGATATTCTCATATATGATCAAAATGCTTAAATATTTCAAAGTTTGCAAATAAAACCCTCGAGTTCCTTTGAAATCAAAAACAAGCATATGCATAAACACTTCATGCATCATTTGCATAAGCGGGTGTTTCATTCCGGTCTCCCGTCCTGTGGTCTGACCCTACGATCTTCATTTATTTTGGAGACGCACTTCGCCGGTACTATACCAGAGCCAACTCTGCCAGATTGATGGATCATCCTGGGCAAGAGAATTGTGGACTCAGAGGAGGAATTTGCCAGACTAAGTGCTGTTGATGGATTTATTCCTGGTTAACCAATCCCGGGCTGGCATTGGCTACTGTTCTGGGGCATATAATGAGCATGGTTTGTTCAAGAGTGGAGGATTCATCCATGATGATCAACCTGAGGAAGAAGCTGCTGCCATTCTGGAAGAGGAGGCAGAAGATTTGAACAATTTTGTCATTCCTGGTGGTGTCTGCCATAATTGGGTCGCTGTAGATGTTCCTACGGTCATCCATAAGTCAGCGTGACTTGTTCACTTTGTTTAAAACCCTTCTCCCATGCCAAAAGGAGAAGTGAGGACATTGTTGGCTCATATATACAATGATATTTTCATTCAATTAATGCATTGTTAAACATTTGTTTTTCCATTTGTTTTCACTTTTTGCTTTTTGCATGAAATCAGTGATCACAAAAAACCCTGAAAAACAAAGAAAACATTTTTCATCTGCATAAATGATCTGCTTGTTTAAAATTCAAAAGCTTTTCATTATCCAGAATCATTATGCAGGGATTTCTAAACCCATTGAACATAATGATCCAACGCCATCTCCCAATCTTGAATTCTTTGTATTCGAAGCCGAGGAAGATGATGTTGAAGGGGATTCCTGATGAGATTACCCGAACACTTGAGCAATGAAAAGCAGATCATTCAGCTGCGGCTCAAGAACCCAGCAACAGTCAGACTGGGGCATTACAAATGTAATGTAAAAAAAAAAGAGAGAAGAGGGTGGAAAATCCAGATAAAAGCAAAAATCAGGAAAAAAATTTCAAATAGAAAAAAAAAGAATAAAAGAAGCCTGATACCCTCAAGTCCCTAGTTGACTGATGCTGAATGGATTCAGAGTCGTTATGACCAACTGAATTTGATTGAAGAGAAGAGATTAACTGCCATGTGTCATGGTCAGTTATATCAGCATAGAATGAAGAAAGCATTTGATAAGAAGGTCAAGCCTCGTGTGTTCCGAGAGGGTGACCTTGTGCTCAAGAAAGTTTTGTCTTTCGCGCCCGATTCCAGGGGCAAGTGGACTCCAAACTACGAGGGTCCATATGTTGTTAAGAGAGCCTTTTCAGGCGGTGCTTTGATGCTTACAACAATGGATGGGGAGGATTTCACTCGTCCTGTGAATTCAGATGCAGTCAAGAAATACTTTGCCTAAAAAAAAAAGAGTATATGCAAATGAAAAACAGAATAGCTCGCTAAGTTGAAAACCCGAAAGGGCGGCTTAAGCAAAAATGAGCGTCTCGGTGGAGAACCCGCAAGGGTAATCCAGGCAAAAATTAGAGACTTGAAAAAATGAGTATATTTGCATTCCGCTAGATTGAGTACCTCACCCTGGGGCAATCTAGGCAAAAGTTAGGGATTTGGCAAGTAACTGCATCCTGACAAGACTTTCTATTCCACAGTCGGCTTTTCGTCAGAGGATTCTCGATTCGTCGCCGACTGAAGCTTCGCTCGAGATTCAAATTGGTAGAGAAAGGATCATTATGTTCAATGTAGCCCTCTTCCAATATATATCACTGATTTCAAATTTGTACAGATCTATGGAGTCTTGCCATTTGCAGACTACCATTCCATCAAATAAATTTGAGCTTTATCCAATTATTTGCACTCTTATTTGTTTCAATTCAACAAATGTTTTGCATGTGTTAATTGATAAAATGTCATTGTTTTAAACAAATAAGATTTTTCAAAATTGTTGTTTTAAACAAAGTGAATATTCACAATGATGAAGGGATACTCAGGGATGTCTCAGTGCTCTCCCGAGGGTGGTATGATTCCCAACAGGTAAGACATTGGTTCATATTCCTGGCATTTGATTGTATCCTCTTTCTCCCGCTTTGTTGTTGGGGTTGTTCCCCAAGCAGAGGTGGTTGTTGAAGACTCAGTTTCTTCTCCAGCAGTAATCTCCCAGCATGGTTTGGTCTCCTTGTGGTAGATTCAGTGGTTGATGGATTGATATCCCGGTACTTTACTGCTTTCCTCAGCATTGTCGCAAGCAGAGCTGTTGGTGGGGTTGTTTCCCCGGTATAGTCGTGAGCAGAGATGTTGTTGAAGACTTCGCGTTCTTCTCCAGCAATAATCTCTCCCCAGTGCAGTTGCCAGCGGAGTTGTTGTGTCTCTCCTCAGCATGGTTGCTTTCCACTTTTCCCAGCTTAGTCTGCAGAATGGTTGTTGTGGCAGTTTCTGCCTGTTGAAAGCTCTCAATCCCCAGTAAGATCGATTGGTGGCTCTAGCATCCCAAGATTGGATTGATTTCCTGATTACTTTTGATCCTCAGTAGAGTGGCTTATTGCAGAATCTACTTGTGTGATCCGTCAGATGGATGTTCTCCCCGAGTAGAGTGGCTTGTTGCAGAATCTACTTATGTGGTGCTTTCTCCCTCAGTGGGTTGTTCCCCAAGAGAGTAGCTGATAACTTTTCCCCAGTAGAGTTGCTTGTGCAGTTAGATTCTACTTGGATGATTCTCCTTCAGTGGGTTGTTCCCCAGATTTGTTTGGAGTTGCTTTTGCAGCAGTTCTTGGTTGAGCCATGAATTCTTATTTCTCAGTCGATGTTGAGATCCCCTGCAGATATCCTCAGGATTCTCCTGATCCCTTACAGATTGGTCTTGGTGGCAGTTTTGCCTGTTGTGACTTTCTGTACCCTGTCTGGGTTGTTTTGTTGATTCTCTTGCCTCTGCTTCCTCAGCGGTACCCGCAGATCCTTGCTTTACAGCATGTGGATCTCTAGCAGATTGGCTTTCCAGTTGGTTTTTCCCCTGGAAGTATAGTACCAGACGTTTGATTCCTGGACCTGTTGTGTTAGAAATGTCTGTTTTGTCAGCATTCATCAAACATAAATCACGCATATTCATGCATAATCATAAAACATTCAGATATTCATGTTGCATTTTTTGCCATATATCCTTTGTTTGTTATTCCCTGCTATGGTGATATAGATCTTTATAGATCTTCCTAAGCAGATGTCGGGTGTTAAATCTCTCCATATAGAGTCAGCCCCATAAGCAGAAAGTGTTTGTCTTTCCTTCTGCAGTTCCCCACTGAGATATTTCCTCGTGGATGACGGTTTCTTCCGTTTCCTCCCAACATATATAGTGGGATGGATGTTCCTACTTGAGTTATATCCTCATTAGGACGTATCTTGATTCAGTCTGCCTTTTCGGATCTTTCCTGAATTGACATTTGTCGTCTGTTCCTTGTGCTTCCCTGTGGTGATTTTTATCCCCAGCAGAGTTTCGGGCCTCTACCCTTATACCGGTAGTCGTAAGTCCTATTGTTCCTTTCCTCTTGGCGGAATTTGTGGTTATATACCTTTCATTCCTCCGCAAGAGTCGATTTTGGCCCCTACCCTTATACCGGTAGTTGTAAGTCCTATTTTCTCCTGGCTTTCTTGGCGGAATTTGTGGTTATACACCTTTTATTCCCCAGCCAGAGTTGTTGGTTTTCTACCTGATAGTCGGTAGTCGTAAATCCTAATTCCCTGCTCTCCAGTAGTTCGTGGTTTGCTATAAACCTCATTTTGATTTTCCGTGCGGATTTGTGATTTGTTCTATCCCCACGCGGAGTTGTTGGTTTTCTGCCCAGTATTCGGTAGATGTAAACCCTAATTTGTGGTTATTCCCACCAGAGTATGGCTTCTACCCCGTATTCGGTAGTCGTAAGTCCCATCTTTTTTCCCCTAGCAGTGGTAACCTTCGTGGTTCGATCTGTTTGTTGGTGAATTCTTCTGTTGTTGTGGTTTTATTCCCTAACAGAGTTGGTATCTCCCTGCGGTGATTTATATCCCCAGTGGAGTTTGTGGTCTTCTACCCCGTATTCGGTAGTTGTAAATCCTTTGTCGCTGTGATTTGTCTCTCCAGCGGAGTGGTATCTTATGATACATGTGGATAATTGTCGGTTGCTAGCAATTTTATCCTCAGCTGAGTCTTTGGTTTCTTACCCAGTAGTCGGTATTGTTAAACCCCTGTTCTCCCAGCTAGATTTTGGTCTTCTGCCCCGTATTCGGTAGATGTAAACCCTAATTTCTCTCTTTGTGGTTATCTTCATTCAATATTCGATGTTGATATTCCTTCCTGCTTTGGGTAGTTGCTCTTGAGTAAGCACTTGTATTCCCAGCAGTCTTCTGGATCATTGCCGGATGCTTGCAATGTTATCCTTTTGAAGTCGCCAGTGGGTCTTTTCACCGTTTGCTAGTGATTTGTTCCCCGGATCATTGATTGTTTGTCAATGTATTCCCAGCTTTTGCGGATAATTGCCGGATGCTTGCAATTAATCCCCAGTGAGTCTTTCATTTACCCTTTTTGTTGGTAATGTTGTTACACTCTTTGATTGGTCATCATTATATGCCTGTTTGGTATCCCGATGCCTCTCTTTTCGGACGATTTATCCTTCATTAACCCTTATACCGGTTGTGGATAATCTTCCATGCGAGTATACTATCCACGTTATGACGGTAATGGATAATATATCTCATGCACTCTTCAGTTGAAGCCTTTTGTGTTTCCCTGGTCGAGTAGGATTCGTTATTTCCCTTTGCGGAGTCGAATATTCTTCCTTGTTGTTGGATAATTGCCGGATGCTTGCAATTTATCCCTTGAGTTGTCTTTCGTTTACCCGGATGCTTGGTATCGATTGTCTCTCTTTTTGGTTAGTCACCTATTATATACTTCGGTATCTCTGGTGTCTTTTCCTTTCGAGTATATTATTCACGGTCTGCCGGTAATGAATAATATGTCTCATGCGCTCTTTGGTTGGAATCCTTTGTTGATTTTCCCCAGCTAAGCGAGATTCGTATTCTTTGTAGAATCGAATATCCATCCTTTAACCAGTTGTGTTTCGGATGTTTGTTTTGGCATATATACCAATTCACGTTTGCGGTAGATCACCTATTATATACCTCGGTATCTCTGGTGTTTCTTACCATGCGAGTTTATTATCTACGTTCTGACGGTAATAGATAATATATCTCATGCGAGTATTCTTATCCACGGTCTGCCGGTAATGGATATTATATCTCATGCACTCTTTGGGTTTGTGTCCCCAGTTGAGTAAGGTTCGTTTTCCCGTTGTGGATTCGAATGTTCCATCCTGTAAATTGTTTTGCTGTTTCAAGCTCTCCTTTCGGATGATGTGTGTCTTGGCATATATACCAATTCACGTTCTGTCGGTCACCTATTATATACCTCGGTATCCCTGGTGTTCCTTTCTGTCTACTCCCTATTATGACCTTGGTCCCCTGTGGAGTCAGATTTTCCTGAGTATTATACCCTTTGTAGGTCTTTCTCAGATGTTGGTTGATTGATATCTCTCACCCTTATACCGGTCTTAGATATTCATTCTTCCTGAGTTTGTTACCCTTATACCGGTAACACCTCATTCCTGTTGCTTTTCCCAGGAGAGTCTCTTTGTTAGACAGCCCCCTGCGGAGTTCCTTTGGTGATTTTTACCCTTTGCTACATGGGTGTTTATTCCCCGGTATATGCATTTCCCGGCAGGAGGTTCTATGTGAATCTTTTCCTGGTCCGAGTCCGGATTTTTATCCGAAGTATCCTTGATGGATAACTTGAGTCAGCTTATGTCTTTCCAATGGATTTATTTTCCTCTGGAATTCTTTATTCCCCAGTGCGAGTCCTTTGCTTCCCCAACAAGTTCTCCATTCCGATATCTGTTATCCCCAATCGGAGTCGTGTCTAATTCACGCTGTGTCAGTTTTGTCATTACCCTAATCAAAGTCGTGTCTTGCTCACGCATTCTTTTTCTACTATCCCCTAGTTGAGTCCAATAAGAGTCTTATTAGTTGAGTCTCTGTTCCTGGTGAGTGTATTACTCCGACGGATCGTCTTTTCTTCTGTGTGAACCATATATTCTCCACAGAATTTGTCTTTTACACGCATACATTTGCATCATGAGGTCTCTTAGGGACCAAAATTTGTCTCATTACTGTTATTTAAGCCCATTCTACCGCGTCGAGATGAAGATTCCTAAACTTCACTTCTCCGGCTAGAATGACCTTAAATAGGGGCATCTGTAAGACCCCAATTTTTGCCCTAAGATCCCTCATGGCTCATATCATATCATATCATAGCCTCAAGGGTCAGTGCATACCCTAGCTTCCCTCCTAGTGGGTTGGGTTCCCTTGTGAGTGTGATTCTTGATCACCAAGCATGTATTGCTTTTGTATATCATTGCTTTTCATATGTTTACTAACCAAAAGTACAAAAATATTGTCATCTAACCTTGTTTCTTGCAGATGAAGCAATCATCAGTCAAACAGTCAAAATCAGCCATTGAGCTAGATGGTGACCATTCTTGAAGAATTTGGGCACCATGATCATCCATGAGAGTTCATATAACTTGTGATATCATTTGGAATCAAGATCTCAATTGAAAGAGGCTTGGAATTCATCAGAACATGGCCCAGTCATCCAAAACCCCAGAAAAGTCAACTGTGGTCAACTGTGCATTTAATCAGGAATTGGAAGGCGTGAGATGGTTAGGAAGACCTCTTTCATGCCTATATGAGCCTCATTTGGCATTTCAAAGATCAAGGTCGAAGGATTTGATGTCAGACAAAAAGTTTCCCAAAATGGAAATGGCCTGTAATTCTCACCTGCCAAAAATGGAAAGTTTTTCTTCCCAAAATTACTTCATCATACAAGCTTCAAATGGAATTTTGTCCAACATGAAAGTTGAAGATCTTGATCTCACCATCCCAAAAAGTCCAAGAACTTGAAATTCCCATGTGTGGTTGGCGAGATATGGTCCAGTCAATTTCAGAAAATGCCCGAATTCAAAGTGGCATAACTTTCACATGGAATGTCCAAATTGGATGGTTTTTCTTTGAGCAAATCACATTTAATGTGTACTTTCATAATCCATCACCACATTTTGCCAAAAGCATTCACACAAAAAGGCCATTTTTCAAGTGCACTAATTAAGATCCAAGGGCAAAATGGTCCAATTTGAGAAATACTTGGAATTTTGAGATGGGACTTTTTGCAACACTTTCTAAATGTCATTTGTGACCTGTTGGAACCAAGTTTGGGCAGAAAAACCAGCTGCATTAACCAAGGGCATATTGGACCAAAAGTGGTGAAAATGCATATTACACTAATCTTCCAATTTTGCTAATCTTAATTAATTTTGGATTAAGCCTTGGTATAAATAGTTAATTATAACTGTATTGCAAAACCACTAATCATTTTTCCAGATCCAAACACAAAAAATCAAGAATTCTCTCACTTTTTCTCCATTTGTTCATAAGCTTTTTTTTTCAATTCATCGATAATTCACTATTGTTTTTGCAAGATCTTGGTTGAATCTTCATGTGTAGGTAATGTGCAAGTACTGTTGAAGCAAATTGGAGCAAAAACCGCGCAAAAACTCCACTGTTGAAAGCTTCACTCATCAATGGCAAATGGAAAATTCTTCATCTCCAAGACTTGTTGAGCTGCGAAATCATCATCAATCATCTTCATAATCATCACACTCCATCTATTTTCATAAATCGGAGCAAGAAACGCACGGATTCACGAGCTGCACGTCAATAAGGTTGGAAATCAAACTCGTTAATTCATGCAATTGTTATGCGGTTTAGGTAGAGCACACGACATAGATCATTCTGCAATTTGAATCGCGCGATTCCGTTAAGTATAGAGCTAGATATGTTGATCTGAATATTTGTGTGTGGATCTTCTTTCGATCGGTTCTTTGCGTGCGTTAATCTTTAGACGTTTTCGTTGCCATAACTGTAACCTACACGGAGAGACGGTCACAACGGTATATGGCTCGTGTATTTTCGTGCAAAAAAGTTCGTAACCGTAGCTGCCGCTTGATGAACACATGAATGCGCGAGGAAGATGAAATTCAGGAAAAAAATTTCTTCGTTCAATCCACTTCAGCGCCTTGCCATTTCAAAATCTTGTTTCCCTCCACATTCAGCCAACCAGAAGCGGACAACACATTAATGAAGGCTGTACCGCGTTTTGGTAATTACGGAAATGCCATTCGTGGCTTAATTAAATCCAATAAATCCATATAAATCATTAAATAATTATTCCATTAATTTAACAATCTTAAAAAATTCATAGAAAATTCAATTTAAATCCAAATTAGGTGGCAATTTTTTTGTTGGATCCCATTTTTTCTCTAGAATTTTTTAGGCATAATAATTCATGTTGTGCTTGGTAGAATTTTAGAATTGTATATTGATCTTTGACATGTGTGACATAATTGTATGTTTTGCCATTTTAATCACCAAATACTCATACGTTATCCAAAATAATTGAAAATTCATATGATGATTCTTGACACATTCCTGGATATTTTGATATATGATTTGTAATTTTTGGACCTCTGGTTTGTTAGATATGATTAATTCTTTTTGAGTGTGACAATATGTGTCACACTATGCTATGCTGAGTTCATGAATTATTTTTCCATGCTTCCCCTAGGCCTATGGCTCTGATTTTTTGCATGAGATACAATGTGTATGTTAGGTTTCAACATGAATTTTGTGGATTTAAGTAATCCATTTTCCATTTGATTTGGATTTTTAATTGCTGCTTAGCAATTTTGGATTGTTTTATGTGTAACAAAATGTACATGTATCATTAAATGCTCATCCCTTATCCTATGAATATGAAAATTGATGGAGTGCTTCCTAACATATTAAACCTTGATTTGGCTTTGGTCCCACTCATTTCTAATTTGATTTCACTGTTTTACAATGGATTGAAGTTAGTGTACATGTTGTGACCTAGTTTTAGTTGTGTTTTTGCATGCCTTAACATGTTGATTTAATTGACATAGTTCCTTTTATCCAAATTGCATGAAAATTGATATGTAGCTCATTGAATGCCCTCTGTTTAGGATATAATTTTTGTGGAATTTACTGTGCTGTTTTGATATTTTTTTGATTGAAATCATTCTGGTTGTCCATATGTGATGCAACATTGCTTACTTTGTCTTAATTTGTGCATAAAATAAAATTTGTGCATAGTTTGGATGTGAGACCAATTGGGATCTCTTCTTGTTTGAATTATCTTGACTTTGATCATGATTCACTTGCTGTTTTAAGTTTTTTCCCTCCTTTGGACCCTAGGCTTGTCCTAGTGGTCTTGTTACTTATGTTTGAGCTTGACTTTGACTTTTCAGGTTAAAAGCTAATGCCTTAAGGAGGTTGATTCATAATTGAGTTGTTTCATTTGACTATTGTCGACTAACCTATTTGTCTTGTAGGGTGCTTGGTTCACTTGAGATTGGTGCTATGCACATATTGCATTATTGATTGTACATTGTTGCTGATTCTTATGTTGTTGTTTTGTTTATGCTGGGATGCTGATTATATTTGATTGATTTCAGGTACCCTTAGTTGCTCAGTTCTCTTAAGAACTTGCTTTGCTTTGCTTAATAGCAATTTTCATTGAGGTAGACTCTCTTGTCTCCATGTAGTCTGGAAGACCTGGCTTGTTATTTAGCCAGGCAACTGTCTGAAGTCCTCCTTAAGAGGCAATGTTTGTGATTGTTTATGTTTGTCCCAAGCAGGTAAAGTCCTTTTAAAGGCAATTGGTGGATATAAGAGATATGTAGCCTATCTCCCACTATTCTGTGAGTCTTCTCCTTGCTCCCATTACATGGTTGTAGCATTGAGATCCAAACCCAAGATCTATCGAGTCTAATATGTGGAGAGAGTTCCATCTTTCTGAACTCCCACACCTTCTGATATTCAATACTCTCTCTGACCGGAGATAAGAGTGATGAGGCACACCCCTCATATCCTTTCATCTGCTTCACCTTAGCCCCTCAATGACAAGGTTAAGAGCAACTTGAACCCTATTACAGTTGGCTTTAATGCCTTACCTTTGATTGAGCCCAATTGAATGGTTATAGTGTGTGCTACTTAAATTTATGTGATTGATTACTTGATTCATTTGAACATGATTGCTTACTTGCCATTGTGCATTTATCATCATTGATTGCCATTAGTGCATGATCATTTCATTTGTCCTTGTGACATTGATGTTTTCCCATTGAGGACAATTGTAAGTCCATGTTGATTGGCTTTTGTTCCCATGATATGGAAGGATAGAGTGTAAGACCTCATTGGTCACTCATATCTTTTTGCTCTTGTTTGTTGTATGAGAGGATGCAATTGTAAGTCCCTGTGATGTGGCATTTGTATTCCTATGACCATACTTTGGAGGTTGGTATAAGTCCAGATAGATTGGCATCTGACTTCCAAGTTTTGTTTTACTTTAGGAGGTTGGTGTAAACCCATTTAGTGGTATCCGACATCCGCTTTTGCTTTTGTGAGATTGGTATAAGACCATTGATGGCATCCGGTATCATCTTGCTTTTGTTTTGTTTACTTATTTTTGTTGCCTCATTCCTAAGGACACACTTGAATCATCTTCTATATGATTTCAAGAGGTGAACCTTTATAAGAAGTTTTACATATCCATCATTCATCCCATTGTGTCCTAAACCTTTTCACACATGTTTTAAAACCTGAAATAAATGTTGTGCAAACATTCTCACCCTTTTTCAAATTAGAAACTTGGACCTTAAGTCCATGATTTTCCAAACCCCATTTTGTGAATACTTCATTTTGAATTGACTTTAATCATACTTTGACCCCATTTTGTAAATAATTCCAAATCAATTAACCTCACCCATGCAATGATTTTGTGGCTTTGTCCATGCTTGTTAAATTTTCATACATTAGCCATAGGTTTGATTTATCCTAGTTGGTTGATGTTAACCTCACCTATTTGTCCTTAGTTGATTGAATTGTAAGTCTTCCTCGCTTATTATAGGGTTAACCCCTCACTAGCGAGTGGAAGCTGTTCTCACATGGTGGACGTGTTGTTACATAAGGTTGAGTTTTCTCCCGTGGATAACGAAAAGCCTTAGTGCTCTTGTGTTTTAAAATTGAATCCACTAACTTTTGGAAATTTTTAGCCGAACTACGGCGTTTTGATCCTTACCTTTGATGGAAGGTACGTAGGCAACGGGTTCATCCGTTCGAACACAAAAATAACTAACTTGTATATTCTTTTCTCATCATCCCATTCATGTTTGCACAATATGTCAAAACAAATAAATATTTTTATACAACAAGTGTGAAAAGGGCTCCCTAGGAGTACCTAGGACATGATGGGTGCCTAACACCTTCCCATTACGTAATTTACCCCTTACCCCGATCTCTGATCTTTTATTGGTTTTCTACGTGTAAAACTTCTTAGGTTTTTGTTCGCTTTTTAACCAATCCTTAGGATAAATAAAAGTGCGGTGGCGACTCGATTCATTGTATGCTTTGCTTATGATTTAATCAATAGATCATATAGTAACGAATACACCACTACAGTTAATGCAGGAAGTTCATGAAGGCTCCTTTGGTACTCATGCCGGCGGACATGCAATGGCTAAGAAATTGTTGAGAGTAGGTTATTACTGGATGACCATGGAATCTGATTGTTTCAAATATGCTCGGAAGTGCCATAAATGCCAGATTTATGCTGATAAGGTGCATGTGCCGCCGAATCCTTTGAATGTGATGTCTTCGTCGTGGCCTTTCGCTATGTGGGGCATCGATATGATTGGAAAGATCGAGCCGACCGCTTCCAATGGGCATCGCTTCATCCTTGTTGCCATCGACTATTTCACAAAGTGGGTCGAAGCAGCGTCATTTGCGAATGTCACCAGACATATGGTTGCCCGATTCATTAAGAAAGAAATCATTTGTCGCTATGGGATTCCCGAAAGAATCATTACTGATAATGTTTCTAATCTTAACAACAAAATGATGAAGGAGTTGTGCCAGAACTTC
The DNA here is from genome assembly GCF_024323335.1 of Lathyrus oleraceus. Taxonomy (NCBI): domain Eukaryota; kingdom Viridiplantae; phylum Streptophyta; class Magnoliopsida; order Fabales; family Fabaceae; genus Lathyrus; species Lathyrus oleraceus. Next base: position 36,691,143 of record NC_066583.1, read on the forward strand.
AACATTCAGCATCACAATTCTTCCCCTTACCGCCCTAAGATGAACGGTGTTGTTGAAGCAGCAAATAAGAACATAAAGAAGATTGTGCAGAAGATGGCCGTTACGTACAGAGATTGGCATGAGATGCTACCCTTCGCCTTGCATGGGTCCCATACTTCAGTACGTACATCGACCGGGGCAACCCCTTACTCCCTTGTGTATGGTATGGAAGCAGTCCTACCTGTTGAAGTGGAGATTCCTTCTCTAAGAGTCCTGTTGGATGTCAAGTTAGACGAAGCTGAATGGATTCGGACAAGGTTCAATGAGTTGAGTCTTATCGAAGAGAAGCGAATGGCAGCCATTTGCCATGGGCAGTTGTATCAAAGTCGGATGAAGAGAGCCTTTGATCAGAAAGTGCATCCTCGATGCTTCCAGGTCGGAGATTTGGTGTTGAAAAGGATCTTTCCTCCTCAGACAAATCACATGGGCAAGTGGACTCCTAACTATGATGGACCGTATATTGTCACCAAGGTTTTTGATGGTGGGGCCTTAATGCTTGCAACGATGGATGGTGAAAACTTCACTTCCCCGGTGAACTCAGACGTAGTTAAAAAATACTTCGCATGAAATAGACCCGTTGGACAATAAAAAGAGTAGTCCAGGAAAAAATGGGCATCCCGGCGAACCAAGAAAATGAAAAAGGTTCGGGCAAAAATTAGGGATTAAAAGTGAAAAGATTGTACACCCGATAAGTTGAAAACTTGAAAAGGCAACTTAGGCAAAAATGGGTATCCCGGTGGATTGAAAACCCAAAAAGGGCGATCCAGGCAAAAGTTAGGGATTAAGCGAATGACTGCGTTCTGAGTAGTTCTGAATCTCATCTCGTGTCAATGACTGGAAACTTTTGAAGGATAGGAAACAGTCCAATCACTCTTTCAGAAAGCTGATCATCTGGAGGATCTTGAAGACGAGCAAGTCATAGCAGAATTCGAACCCAATAGAAATCCATTTCACATTGCCATTAGATTAATGTTTGTTTTTATCTGTCGTGCGATTACCTCTTTCCAAGGATTGCTTCCTGATGCAAATGTCTATTCAGAGGCCGTTCAATCAATAAAATCATGTTATTCAGTATATCTCTGTTTTCATTTTCATTTTTCTGTTTTGTTTGCAAAAATGACGTCCGAATTTTTTGATAAACATTGCATCATGACACATAAGAGCTTTACAGGTACATGCTTAATAAACATTTAAAATTGTTGTAAATTTTAAGTGCTTTGGATCGTCTATTCAGAACAGGTACCCTCGGAGCATTTCCTTAAAATCCCCTGCACATGATCGTGAATGTTTTCCCCAGTGAAGTCGCCAACAGTCGAAGTTGGTATCTTATCCCTGCAGAGCTAATCAGAGCATTGTATTCTTCAATCCCCAGCAGGTTCTCACCATTGTACCTCCCCCTAAGTGGTGGTTTCAGATTATACACTCCCCAGTAGAGTTGACAGTGTCAGACTATATACCCCCAACGGAGTTGACAGTGCCAGACTGTATCTTCCCAGCAGAAGCGGCTGCTCCTCAGAGTTCGAGGCCAGATCGATAATCCCAATGCCAGATCCATGGTTTCTTTCCTTGAAGCAGAACCTCGGTACCGTATCGGTGTTTGCTTCCCTGCTGAGTCATCTCTCGCAGATCGTGGTTGCCAGAACCACTATCGCTTTCCCCAACAGCAGGTTTTCAGTGTCGTTCTCTCCCTAGTCAGAATCTCGGTATTTCGTCATTGCTAGAACACCGTGTGGCGGGTCATTTCCCCACAGAATTCTTTGCGCTGTGCATCTCCAGCAGCCTTGCCAGGTTCCAGAAGATGGTGATCATTTCTCCAGCAGATCCCCTTGCCTCAGCTTGGCATTCTACCCAGCATTTCGCATCCCTGCATGTAGAATCATATTGCATTGCATCCTCCCAAATCGCGTAGCATTTCCATTTTCATGGAGCATTACGCCATTGAAAACTTCAAACATACGCATGTAAGCATAAAACATTCTCGGTATCCCAAGTGATAAGCCAGAAGTTGTTTCCAGTACTCAGACTGAAGATTGTTCATGACTTACCTTTATTATCCCCAGCAAGTGTCATTGGCCCATGCGCCGCCTCTATTATCTTTCCCTATTTCTGCCGATGCTGACAGGCATGAAGTGTTTCCGGTATTCAGACCGAAGTGGCGTTCAGGCCAGTTTTCCAATGTTCAGATCGAAGAAGTTTCCGACGTTCAGGTCGATGCAACTTGTGGCGTTCAGGCCAGTTTTCCGATGTTCAGATCGAAGAAGTTTCCGACGTTCAGGTCGATGCAACTTGTGGCGTTCAGGCCAGTTTTTCGATGTTCAGATCGAAGAAGTTTTCGACGTTCAGGTCGATGCAACTTATGGCGTTCAGGCCAGTTTTCCGATGTTCAGATCAAAGAAGTTTTCGACGTTCAGGTCGATGCAACTTGTGGCGTTCAGGTCAGTTTTCCGATGTTCAGATCAAAGAAGTTTCCGACGTTCAGGTCGATGCAACTTGTGGCGTTCAGACCAGTTTTCCGATGTTCAGATCGAAGAAGTTTCCGACGTTCAGGTCGATGCAACTTGTGGCATTTAGGCTAATTTTCCGATTTTCAGATTGAAGAAGTTTCCGACGTTCAGGTCGACGCAACTTGTGGCATTCAGGCCAGCCTTTCGGTGTTCAGACCAATATTAATAATCTCATATCTCCCGATGTTCAGATCGAAGTCATTTCCAGTATTCAGACTGATGAGCGGCATTCAGGCCATGGTTATTTCTGTGTTACCATTTATATCGGTATCCAGGTTAACATTCTTTTTCAGTATTCAGACTGATGAGCGGCATTCAGGCCATGGTTATTTCTGCGTTTCCATTTATTTTGGTATCCAGGTTAACATTCTTTTTCGGTATTCAGACTGACTCTCACAATACCAGACGGATTCTTCTTTCAAGATCACCTCTTTGCCGATTCTGACAGGCATTGTTACTTCACTTCACTTCAGTGCAAATTTTAGGGCTTTTATTGTATTTAATCCCTTGATACCTCGAAAGCACGAAAGTCGCTGGTATCTTGTTTCCAGGTCTCCAGTTGATTGAATAGGGGCAGCTGTAATACCCCAAAATTTACCCTTCATTTTTCCTGGAAGCATACGCTTTACCCCTTATGCATGCATTCATTTTTAGATCATTTAACATTTCCTATTGCATTTCATCATGGCAATCGCAATCGGATCCAAGAAGCTTGAACATCATCCAATACACTTTGTGGGTCCTATTTAGATGATCAATCAACACAAGGGAAAGACTTGAGTTACTTCCAACAGGGGTCTATTCGTCAGTCAAAACGTTAATCTTGAAGGAGCGAAGGTTGTTCATGAGTTGTCATGCTCTCTAGGCGAAGCCCACGTGTTTTGAAAAAAAAAACAAAAAAAAAACAAAAAAAAAACGAAAAAAAAACGAAAAACGAATAAATACATAAATAAATAAATAAATAAATAAAATAAAAAATCTTGGACTGGGACCTCTCTCATTTGAGCCCACAGGTCCATAAAAATCAGATTATAAATTCAGAGTTTCAGTGAAACAAAAGGAATTCTATTCCCGTTACCCTGTCTGGGAAAAAGATAGTGAGAGAAAAACCCTGGGGAAAAAGATAGTGAGAGAAGAGCTAACAAAGTTCAGAGCAACCTCCAAACCTTGAAGGGAACTCAACTGCACAGAATCACCTCTGCCTCACATAAACCCTAAAGATTGTTTTGTAAACCTCACGGGTGCAACTCAATTTCAATCAAGCTCTCCAATCAGGTTTGCCCTTATTCCCATTACCTTTGAGCTTTGAATTTGAATACTCTGAATGTTTGAGGTATTATGGGTGAATTTGATACCCTTTTGATGCATGTCTTTTTTGTGAATTTTAATGGCATGATTCATGTGGTTACATTTTGATTTGAGGGCAACCCTTGATTACCTTATTTTTTTTGTCTCTAACCTGTTTGTTGAGTTTTTGTGAGGGCTCACATGACTTTTGCAGGGATAACTTGCGTGGTTTTCCATTTTATTTGTGGGATACCGCCTGGAGGTTTCATTCCGATTACCTGTACTGACTCACTTTCTTTGATGGTGTTTAGCTGGGAAGGATCCCTGGGTTTCCCATTCCTCTAATTGTTGTTACTTCGGATCTTTATCCGCGTGGTACTTTTACATTTTTCCCGCATTTTACTGCTTTCCTAGTTGGAAGACCTCGATAGGAGGCAATGTTTTTGTGTGTTTATTTTTTTTTACAGGTTCCTTCGTCCAGGACTCCTTTTGCATGAGCATCCCAAACCCTAACCCTTCATTGATTTTTCTTCTCCTAAACACACGTTTACTCCTTCTACTACAGGTGAGTAAGTCTCCAAAGGTCGAGCATCCGGTAGATTGCGTAGTAACGTCGTTCGTCCAAAACCCAATCCATAACCCCGTAGTTAGCCGAACTACGGCTTGCTCTGATTCTCATTCCAGATGAGATATGTAGGCATAAGACGCGATGTCTTAGCGAGCACACATCCCCCAACCCATAGGTTAGCCGAGCTACGAAGACTCTGATTCTCATATTCATATGAGATACGTATGCAGTGGATGCGACATCCCCGCGAGTCATTTTCATTTAACCCCCTTTTTTAGTAAACAGTACAAGATAAACTCACACCCTTTAGACAAGAACTACAAAAGTGGATCCCGTAGAGTACTACGGATGCGTAGGGGTGCTAATACCTTCCCTTCTCATAACCGACTCCCGAACCCAAGATTTGGTTGCGAGACCTTGTCTTTTCCTTTCCTCTTTTCAGGTTTACTTCGAGCGTTTCCTTTCCCTCCTTTGGGATAAATAACGCACGTTGGCGACTCTTCTGTCATTTTCTTTCGCCGGTTGTTTTTTCGTACACTGTATTTTTCAGGTTGCGACATATATCTAATTTAAATTTTAGGACTAATACACTATTTATAAATAATTAAATAATAAACAAAATAACAAGTATTTATTTATTTATATATAACAAGTAGGCTATTAGAACACATAAAAATAAAAAAAATAAAAAAAAAGTAAATAAGCTAGTAAAACTAAATAAACATTGCTTTTTTTAAATATCAAAATGGACAAAACATTAATATTTTATACATAACTAGTAGTGTAAGTATTTTTTTATTTTGTTTATTATCAATTAATTATAGAGAATAAATTTTTTAAAGAAATCACCTAATAATTTTACCAGGCAAACACACCACAATGAAACAAAATATAAAAATAAACCTTGTTGTAAAAATAAAAATGAATAAAAAGAAATTAAAAAATGAAGAAAGAAAAAGGTCAACAAAAATGGGTGATGGCTGACTAGAATGGAGGAGTCGTCGAGGCTATGCGTGCTACCACGTTTTGGTCGTGCATAGAGAGGTTGGTTTGCAACAGTAAGTATGACAAAGGTCATAGAGGAAGGATAGAGTGTACACGGTGGGCTGGCCGACAATTTGTCAACTTCAAAGTGGTTTGAGGGGTGGTGGTGGTTGGGTGTAAATGCAAGTGAAGGCCTTCTTCTTCTTTCTGTTTATCTAATCCCGTTTTTTATTGCTCCTTTTTAGGTCTCTATTGGTATTTGTTTGTTTTCTTTGGCCATGTTTGAAAATATTAAAAGTTGTGAATAAGATCCGGTCTCTAAGTTTTAAAATGGTGTGAAAGTAAGTTTAAAGAAAAATACCATGATGTTGGTGCTTATCCTCTAATGGATACTATTTTGGGCCGGCCAAATTCCCAAAAAATCTAAGGCCCAAACCAATGTCAATCCATTTCAAATGACCCAATTTATAAAAGCCATCACACAAAAAATTCAAGTTACATTTTCTGATCTCCACTTTTTACTACACTCATCTTGAATTCTAAATTGACATAGGAGTTGGAATACTAACCTTACAGGTCCACCATCAGGCCATCATATATGAGATAGGTACAACCGGTTCAGGATTCTTCACTATCAACGTACACCTAATTCTGGTTCCAGAATGGAACAATGGTGTCGTATATCGAAATTGACTCCTAATTCCCGCAAAAATTCCACGAATAGATTATCCTAGATCCCAAAATCAGACCTCTACCAGAATCTCTGAGAAATGCAGACAATCACCTCCAATATCAAACTGGAGATCCTCGACCAACCTCCCAACTTCGTATCGCCTTAATTATCTATCATCAAGGAGATCTGTACCATAACAACTTCCAACATAGATACACCACTGGAGTACTTCCTTCATACGACGAGTAATCATAGAGTGATAAGTGAAGACCGCATGGTACCAGAATTCCTAGATCACGATGAGGTAAATATCCCAAACACAGAGTTACTGCCGATTATAGTAATTACCATTGTGAATCACATTACATGTTTCTATGATGTGAATTGTTAGGTATTCTGATTCTATTCTACCGTATTTGATCATCGTTACCGAGATCCTTGGCATCGTAAAATCCAGTGGACATCTATCATCAAAACACCTCTTTCGAATGGCAAAGTGATTCAAAAAAAATGAAGATCGAGGTGCACTAGGATACTTGAGAGACTGCAAGATATGAAGAATATCGAGTGTGGAGCTACCAGTGGTTTTGGAAACCTCCACCACTGGTGAAATTCATATGAGATACCTCAATGATGATGGATTCCTCGTGATAACTTCTGATCTGGCACAATCAAGAAATCATATCTCCAATAATCAGATCTGAACACACATGATAGTAGAGATTGTTTGACCTTTCATAATCTGAGAGATTATTCTCACAGAATAACAAAATTGGCACCCTCAACATGAAAGAGTAGGCGAGAGAAAGGTTGTAGTTGCATGTCTCTACTACCCAATTATTTTGTTGCTTGTCTTATCACTTTCAGCTATATCTTTATTTCGGTTCATTGAGTCTCCTTCATAATTTCATTCCTCATGCTTAGAATGCATAAAAACTTTGGTTAGATTTGATCTTGATCTAAATGCTCTTTGATAAATAGCATATGATAGTGAAATGAAATCCCCTTGTGTTTTTGAACAAATATGCTAGTGAAATGAAATCCCCTTGTGTCTTTGAACAAATTTGATTCAAGATAAAATCTCAAAAGGCTTTTGAAAACTTGAAAATTTGAGATTTTACAAGATTTATTCGAATCAGACAGTTTTACACTGAATTCGTGATTCTGATCAAATTGAATTGTAGCTCAACTCAGAAATTTGATCCTGATAAGAATTTTCACTTGATCCTGATCATTTTCCTGGGAACATATTTTGTCTGATTTGATTCGAATTAGAATTTGTACATGATCCAAATCAATATCATTTTTCACAAATCATGGTTGATTATGTTTGATTTGATTTGATTTGAATCAGACTTTCAACATGATCCGAATCAAATTATCTTGCCTAAAAATCCTGTCAGTTCTGGGCCATTTGATTCAAATAACTTTTTGTTATTGATTCGAATCAGAAGGCTTGTGACTCGAATCACGTATTCCCTGTTCCGAATCAACTGGCATATTTTTCAAATTTTGGGTATTTCTTTCATTTCACTTCATTTTTCCTCATTTGATTCAAATCATATTTTCTTGATTCCAATCTAAATACATTTTGCAACCATTTTGTGTGCTTCGTCTCAAGCATATATAACTCATTTTCTGTCATCATTCAAACATAACTGTAATACCCAAAATTTACCCTTCATTTTTCCTGGAAGCATACGCTTTACACCTCATGCATGCATTCATTTTTAGGTCATTTAGCATTTGCATTTCATCATGGCAATCGGAATCGGATCCAAGAAGCTTGAACATCATCCAGGACACTTTGTGGGCTCTATTTAGATGATCAGTCAACACAAGGGAAAGACTTGAGTTACTTCTAACAGGGGTCTATTCGTCAGTCAAAACGTTAATCTTAAAGGAGCAAAGGTTTGTTCATGAGCTGTCATGCTCGCTAGGCGAAACCCACGTGTTTCGGAAAAAAAAACGAAAAACGAAAAAAAAAACAAATAACGAAAAAAAACAAAACAAATAAATAAATAAAAGAAAAAATCTTGGACTTGGACCTCTCTCATTTGAGCCCACAGGTCCACAAAAATCAGGTTATAAATTCAGAGTTTCAGTGAAACAAAAGCAATTCTATTCCTATTACTCTGGCTGGAAAAAGATATTGAGAGAAGAACCCTGGGGAAAAAGATAGTGAGAGAAGAGCTAACAGAGTTCAGAGCAGCCTCCAAACCCTGAAGGGAACTCAACTGCACAGAATCACCTCTGCCTCACATAAACCCTAAAGATTGTTTTGTAAACCTCACGGGTGCAACTCAATTTCAATCAAGCTCTCCAATCAGGTTTGCCCTTATTCCCATTACCTTTAAGCTTTGAATTTGAATACTCTGAATGTTTGAAGTATTATGGGTGAATTTGATACCCTTTTGATGCATGTCTTTTTTGTGAAATTTAATGGCATGATTCATGTGGTTACATTTTGATTTGGGGGCAACCCTTGATTACCCTATTTTTTTGTCTCTAACCTGTTTGTTGAGTTTTTGTGAGGGCTCACATGACTTTTGCAGAGATGGTTTGCCTGGTTTTCCACTTTATTTGTGGGATACCGCCTCGAGGTTTCATTCCGATTACCTGTACTGACTCACTTTCTTTGATGGTGTTTAGCTGGGAAGGATCCCTGGGTTTCCCATTCCTCTAATTGCTGTTACTTCAGATCTTTATCCGCATGATACTTTTTCATTTTTCCCGCATTTTACTGCTTTCCTAGCTGGAAGACCTCGATAGGAGGCAATGTTTCTGTGTGTTTATTTTTTTTTTACAGGTTCCTTCGTCCAGGACTCTTTTTGCATGAGCATCCCAAACCCTAACCTTTCATTGATTTTTCTTCTCCTAAGCACACGTTTACTCCTTCTACTACAGGCGAGTAAATCCCCAAAGGTTGAGCAGCCGGTAGATTGCGTAGTAACCTCGTTCGTCCAAAACCCAATCCATAACCCCGTAGTTAGCCGAACTACGACTTGCTCTGATTCTCATTCCAAATGAGATACGTAGGCATAAGACGCGATGTCTTAGCGAACACACATCCCCCAAACCCCTAGGTCAGCCGAGCTACGAAGACTCTGATTCTCATATTCAGATGAGATACGTATGCAGTGGATGCGACATCCGCGTGAGTCATTTTCATTTAACCCCTTTTTTTTAATAAACAGCACAAGATAAACTCACACCCTTTAGACAAGAACTACAAAAGTGGATCCCATAGAGTACTACGAATGCGTAGGGGTGCTAATACCTTCCCTTCGCATAACCGACTCCCGAACCCAAGATTTGGTTGCGAGACCTTGTCTTTTCCTTTCCTCTTTTCAAGTTTACTTCGAGTGTTTCCTTTCCCTCCTTTGGGATAAATAACGCACGGTGGCGACTCTTTTGTCATTTTCTTTCGCCGGTTGTTTTTTCGCACACTGTATTTTTCAGGTTGCGACAGCTGGCGGCTCTGCTGGGGAACCGGTTTCCCTAAGCGAGTCCCTCCTAGCTTTTGTAGTTTGTTTGTTTATTGGGTGTTCATGCTTTTGTACAGTTATTTATTTACCTGCTTTACCTTATTGCATTGTGTTCATATCATTGTTGTATTTGTTGGATGGCTATGGCTGCTTGGTGATCTTTGTGAGATGAGTTCTATACCCGAACTCAAGTGCACTTAGGATACGAGAATGGCATAGTCTTGTCGACTTGTGTGGAGTTATTTCTTAGCAAGTAGATTTGCAAGCCCATTCACTTGGTGGAGGTCATGTTGAGATCAATAATGTCACACAAGTAAGTTGTGGTTAGACATTACTTTTTCCAATATAGACCTTAGAATCCGAGGACCTTAGTTTACCAAACCCATCTTGGCCTATTCATAGGACGTAGTGCGAAAGTCGTTCAAGTGTAAGATTTGATACGATTGTTACGCGATACTACACTCATAAGAGTCTCTCTTGAGAATATTTTTGGAATACGAGTAGTCGTTCCTCCGATAATATCCGAAAGATGGGATTATGATTATGGGAACCTTTTGTAGAACATGTTTGGCAGGTTTAAACCTTAGTGTAAGACCCCAATTTTGTCCCTAAGATCCCTCATGGCATCATATCATATCATTGCATTGCATCAAGGATCATTGTGCACCTTGCTTCCTTCCCTATGGGTTGGTTGTCTTTCTTGAGTGGTTTTTGATCACCAAGCATTCCTTGCATTTGTATATCATTGCTTTTCCTTTTATCACTAACCAAAAGTACAAAAATATGTCATTTAACCTTTGTCTTGCAGATGAAGCAATCAACAGTCAAAGCAATTAAAAGCATTCATTGAGCAATAGATGATGGTCATTCTTGAGATTTGGACCCCACAATCATTCACAAGAGTTCATATGAGCTATGATGTCATTTTGAAGCAAATCCTAAGTGGTAGAGGCTTGAATTTCATCAGAACATTTCCCAGTCAACTGAAGACCTAGAAAGTCAACTGCAAAGTCAACTGTGGATTTGGAGGTGGGAAGTGATTAGAAATACTTCATTCATGTTCAAACAAGTCTCATTTGACATTTCAAATACTCACATTGAAGGATTTGAGGTCCAGTCAAAAATTTCCAAAAATAGCAAGTGACCTATAATTTGAACTTTCCAAAAATGGAAAGATTTTGGACCAACTTCAACTTCAAATTACTTCATCAAGAAAGCTTCAAATGAAATTTTGTTGAACATGAAAGTTTTAGATCTTTCTCTCCCATTCCCAAAAAGTCCAAGATCATCAATTTCTCATATGTGGTTAAGGAGATATGATCAAAACATGGCAAAGTGTGCATGGAACTTCAAATGGACATAACTTTCCAACCAAAACTCCAATTCAAGTGGTTCTTTTTGCAAAATTCTCCTCATAACCTCTACTTTCCAAAACATCTCATCATATGACATGAATTTCATTTGCATGGTCTTTGGCTTATTCATGAAGTTTTGTAAAGAAAATTCCATAAAATAATTTTGGTTGATCATGGGCATATAAAACCATTTCCAAAACTTGCATGGGCATTAATTAAGGGATTTTGGGCCAGACTTGAGCACTGTTCACGTGCTTCTCATGCATGGGAGGTGAAAAACAAATTTTGCACATGCACTCCATAACTTGATTAAGTTCATTTAGCTTTGGCTTAAACAGTTGCTAAACATGATTAGCATTGCATATATAAGCATAAACCCTAACTGTTTTCAGATTAGCAACAACTTTCAGATCTGAATCTCAAATTCTCAAAAAAAATTCTCTCAAACTTTCTTCAAAATTCTTCACATCCAAGCCATTTCTACTGGTTGATTCTTGATCCTGAAGAGTTCTTGAGCAAGTTTGGACGTGGAACCAAAGCAAATCGTGCCTGTTTTGTTCATACTCAAAGCTTGGAGCATTAATGGTGATTTCAAATTCTGTTGGATTCGTGTGCAATTGAACCTCATTCCTTCCATTAATCATCCATACAAGCATCATAGAAGAGCTTTGGAGCATCACAAGGCCTGGATAACACGATTCAACGGATCTGCACTTCAAGAGGTCATGAATCGATCTCTCTAATTCTCAAATTTATTATGATATTGTTGTAGATCTAGGTTTGCTGGTAACTCTGAGCTTTGAATCATGCAAATTGGTGTTGTTTTGAGTGAGATACGATAGATTGAAGTTTTGATGATGACTTTTAAATTTCTTCGATCTGTGTTTGTTTTGGTGTTTTATGTTGAAATGATTATGGATCTTGAATGTGCATTGCATGATGAATCGATTGGTATGCTGTTAGTTGATTTCTGGACACATTTTTTGTTTTCTGGAAAATCCAGATGAAGATCTTCATGATCTTCATCTTCAACCTTTGCATGTTCTTCGTTTCCAGATTTGCCACGACCTTGCTTCAGTTTAGCTACGACTTTTTGAATTTAGCTACGAAACTTTTGGCGCGCTAGGGTTTGGATCAATACGGTGTCGTTTAGGTTGAGCGCGCTATTTGAATTTGTGCTTGGTTCGATCCCTGGCGAGAGTTCTTTTTCAAATGCTTCACATGTTTATTCCATTTCCCTCTCATTTTTATGCTATGTCCATTTTTTGAATTTTCATTTTTTCTCCAACTTAGAAAAATCATAAAAAATAGGAAAATGCCTCAATTTAATCCCAACTTTTTGCATTTTGTTCCTCTTTTTGTCTATTTTCTGATGATCATGATTTTACAAGTTGTGCTTAGCTAGATTTTATTTTGTGCTAGAATGATTGATCATATGTCCATGTTTGACCTTGCCTTGCTTATACCTTTGTGAAATGCTTGTTTCTTATCCAATGAATGTGAAATTTTGCATGATAAAACTAGACTCATTGCTTGACATTTTGGTGTTGATTTGGCATTTTTATCAATTTCCATTTCTGTTTTATGATTGTGCTAACTTGGTGTGACAATTTGTGTCACACCTTTTGATGTTCAACTTGTATGATGAGTTTGCCATGCCAAATGATGTCCAATGCTTCTGAATTTTTGTGTGATGCATATTATGAATGTCTTGATTGATCATAAATTTTGTTGGAATTATTTGAATCATTTCTGATTTAATTGAGATTTTTCATTCTGGTTGAGCACATTTGAGCACATTTGAACTTCTTTTGATCATGAAATGCTTTTGGTTAATGATATTGATGTGAGACCTTTTGGAATGTGTCAAGATGTGATTGAAGTTGATTCATGTTAAATTTCAGCTTCTGTTTTAAATTTTTTTCTCCATCTTTGACCCTAGGCTTTGACCTAGTGGTTTGTGGCTTATGTTTGAGCTTTGATTTCAGGTTTAAGCATTCAAGTTCCATAATTGGTGATGCTTCATGATGTGAATATTGATGTTTTCTTGTGATTACTAAGATTATGTGTTTTGTAGGTTGATGCTCACTCATTTGTGTTTGCCTTTGGCTTGCACATTTTGTACATTAAGATCATCTGTTGCTTATTGATTATTATCTGTTTGTCTGAGTTTTATACTGATTTGCTTAGTTGTTTCCACAGGTACCTAAGTTGCTTTAAGTTCATTTGAACTTTGCTTTTTCTTGGTTGCTTAACCACTTAGGTATGGTCTCTCATCTTCATGTAGTCTGGAAGACCTACTGTTATTGGTAGGCACCTGTCTGAAGTCCTCCTTAAGAGGCAATGCTTGTGATTGTTTAATTTTGTGCCAAGCAGGAAAAGTCCTCTTACGAGGCAATTGGCAGATAAAAGAGATGTGTAATCCATCTCCTGCTACTCAGTGTGTCATTCACCTTGCTCACACCATGTGTTGATGCATTGTGAATAATAACCCAAAATCTTATAGAGTTTACTTGTGGAGAAGAGTTCCAACTTTCTGAACTCCCACACCTTCCATTGATCAAAGCTCTCCCTGACCAAGGATAAGAGCTATGAGGCACACCCCTCATCTCCTTTTCATCTGCTTCACCCTAACTCTCAATGTTAGGGTTAAGAGCTCAAAATACCCCATTCCAGTTGGTTGTAAAGCCTAACCTTGCTTGAGCCTAATTGATTGTGTATAGTGTGTGCTAATTGACTTGTTTGTTTGCTTATTTGATTCATCTGTGCATATTTGCTTGAGTGTGCCTTTGTGCATTTATCATCATCATTTGTATATCATTTCATAAACTTTGCTTTATAGCATCTTGTTTTGTCCATGGAGGAGGCAAGCATAAGACCATTGATTGGAAGTTGTATCCTATGATATGGTAGGAGACTAGTATAAGTCCATTGATTGGCATCTGGTATCCTTGTTTTCTTTGTTTTGTGAGACTAGTATAAGTCCATTGATTGGCATCTGGTATCCATGTTTCATTTTGTTTTGTGAGATTGGTATAAGTCCATTGATTGGCATCCGGTATCCATTTTGTTTTGTGAGATTGGTATAAGTCCATTGATTGGCATCCGGTATCCATTTACTTTGTTCATCTATTATTTGCATTGTTTCCTATTCCAAAGGAATCACTTGGATCAAATACATATGATCTCAAGAGGTGAACATCTAAGAAGTTTTACTTCCTCACCCTCCCACCTTTTTGTTTCTTTAAACCTCCATTTGCATGTTAATCCAAAACCTGAAAACTATTGTGCAAACATCTTCATTTGTTTTCAAATTAGAAACCTAGGCTTTAGGCCTTTGATTTTCCAAACTTCATTTTCATAATACTTCTTTTGAATTGAATTCTAATCATACTTTGACCATCTTTTATGAATAATCCTAATTGGTTAATTTGACTCATTCAATTGTTTTGTGGCTTTGTCCATTTCTTGATAAGTTTTCATACATTAGCCATAGGTTTGATTTATCCTAGTTGGTTGATGTTAATCTCACCTTTTGTCCTTAGTGATTGAATTGTAAGACTTCCTTGCTTATTATAGGGTTAACCCCTCACTAGCAAGTTGAAGCTTTTCTCACATGGTGGACTTGTTGTTTGTATAAGGTTGAGTTTTCTCCCGTGGATAACGAAAGACCTTAAGGCTTTTGTTTAAAATCAATCCACTCATATATTGGAAATCTTTTAGCCGAACTACGGCGTTTTGATCCTTACCTTCCATGGAAAGGTACGTAGGCAACGGGTTCATCCGTTCAAACACAAAAATAATAACTTGTATATTCTTTTCTCATCCCTTCAATCCATGTTTGCACAATAAATATTTCATAAACAAATAACATGTCATACAACAAGTGTGAAAAGGGCTCCCTAGGAGTACCTAGGACGTTTTGGGTGCCTAACACCTTCCCATTGCGTAATTAACCCCTTACCCAGATCTCTGATCTTTTCATTAGTTTTCTATGTGTAAAACTTCTTAGGCTTTTGTTCGCTTTTTAGCCATTCCTTTGGATAAATAAAAGTGCGGTGGCGACTCGATTCTTTGTATGCTTTGCTTTTGATTTAATCAATAAATCATAAAGTGACGAATACACCGCTATACTTAGTACACTCCTTTTGGGTGGTTCTTAACCTAAACTCCATGCTCGTGACTTGCAACAAACTCTTGATTCATGGTTGACCCGATCAGGTATCCTTAATATCAATGAAACTTGGGTGTTGATAAGGTGTAAACCATAATCCACCAAAATGGGTGGTTGATATTAAGGATAACATGATCCATCCCATGACCTTTGTTTGGTGTGCTCTTAATTTCTCTCCAGACAGTGCAACCTGACAGATGTTCAAGCAGATACAGCGATCCTGATTCCCATGCCACTACACTGCATTCACATCATTTTGCATCACATCATTTTGCATTCATAATCATTCACACATTTTTATCCATTTCTGTGGGGTTTATATCTTCTACTTGATTCTAGTCGGAATTTTCTTGGTTCTCATTAACGGCTTAGTCTTTTTTTTTACATCGTTTATCTATTGAGAGACTGGAATCAAGGGGGTAGAATACCTTTGGAATTGATAAACATGTCATTGCATTTACATATTCATTAGCATGTCTTGCATAACAGGTACCGCCACAGTGTTCTCAGTTTGTTTTGTGTTCCATCAGCAGGATAGCTGACCCAGGCATTCACCGGTACGGTACCCGCAGAAACCAACAGAGAGTAATGGAAAGCCTACAGGCAGAGTTCGCCGAGATGAAAATCCGCATGAATCAATTCATGGATGTGGTTCAAGGGGTGGCTCAGGGACAACAAGAGCTCAGGCAGATGATACAGAGGAATCCCCCTGCTCAACCAGAGACGGTGACTGATCCTCCAACTGGAGAGGCTAATAGACCCAATGGATCGGGGCCTGTCCCAATCCTACATGTCACCTCCGGTCAACAGCCCGTTCATGATGATCAGGACGATCAGTTCCCCCTGCTGCAGGAAGACTTTGGTATGGGTCACGGTGTGGACCCCATGTTTAGAAGATTGGAAGACAATATTGAGAAATGCAAAGCTTTTAAGCACGTAGTTCAGGACCTCATTGATTCGAAGGCCGTTAACTTTGCACCAGCTCCTAATGTCGTCAACAATCCCATGCCCCAGCATGGTGGAGCCAACGTTAACATGATTGAAGGAGAAGTCAAATTAGTCTCTGCGGTCAACAATGAAGATGGGGATAGTGATTGCGACATTGATAACTGGGTGCGTCCGAGGATCCCGGGTGAAGTTCCCAACAATTGGTCTTCTGAGGAGATTGTCCAAGCCACTTGTCTGGAGGAGTAATTTTCTTTGTTTATTCATGCATATCCAAGTCTTACGTTCCGCCAGGGCGTAATGACTCATTGTAGGGCTCATCTATGTGACACTTGCATTTTTTTATCATAAATAAAGGACGTCTTTTTGCATTCAAATATTTCGTTCCCTGTCTTTCTATTTTTGCAGTTTTTCAAAAAAAAATGGCAATGTTTTGTTTAGTTTCCACTTTTTTTCCTTTTTTTTTCACACTCATAAGCACATACCATCACTCATGCAGATGCACATCACCGAATCCTATTGATAACGGTTCTGCTATGGCTCGCTTCGACTTTGAAAATCCAATCTTTCAAGCTGAAGAAGAGGGTGATGAAGACTGTGAACTCCCTGAAGAACTTACCAAGTTATTAAAACAAGAGGAAAGGGTCATTCAACCGCATCAAGAATTTGTTGAAGTGATTAATCTCGGCACCGAGAACGCCAAGAGAGAAATCAAGATAGGGGCTGCTTTGGAAGACAATGTGAAGAAGGGGTTGATTGAATTGCTGCAAGAGTATGTTGACATCTTCGCTTGGTCCTATCAGGACATGCCAGGGCTTGACACAGACATCGTGGTACACCGTTTGCCTCTCAAAGAGGATTGTCCTCCGGTCAAGCAGAAGCTCAAAAGAACAAGACCAGAGATGGCTGTCAAGATAAAGGAAAAAGTGCAAAAACAGTTGGATGCAGGGTTTCTAGCAGTCACAAATTATCCGCCATGGGTTGCAAATATCGTTCTGGTACCTAAGAAGGATGGAAAGGTACGGATGTGTGTTGACTACCGGGATCTGAACAGGGCTAGTCCTAAAGATGATTTCCCCTTACCTCACATTGACGTTTTGGTGGATAACACGACTCAGTTCTCGGTATTCTCCTTCATGGATGGCTTTTCTGGCTATAATCAAATTAAGATGGCACCAGAAGACATGGAGAAGACAACATTCATAACGCCATGGGGCACCTTTTGCTACAAGGTGATGTCGTTTGGTCTGAAAAATGCCGGAGCAACATATCAGCGAGCGATGGTGACTCTGTTCCATGATATGATTCATCATGAAATCGAGGTTTATATTGATGATATGATTGCCAAATCTCAGACAGAAGAAGAACATTTGGTGAATTTGCAGAAACTGTTTGAGCGTTTGAGGAAATTCAAGCTGAGGCTTAATCCGAACAAGTGTACTTTTGGGGTGAGATCTGGAAAACTACTGGGTTTTGTTGTTAGCGGAAGAGGGATTGAGGTGGATCCGGCCAAAGTGAAAGCGATACAGGAAATGCCTGAGCCAAGAACAGAGAAACAAGTCTGTGGTTTCTTAGGGAGGTTGAACTACATTGCAAGGTTCATCTCTCACCTAACGGCCACGTGTGAGCCAATATTGAAATTGTTGAGAAAAGATCAGGCTATCAGGTGGAATGATGATTGTCAAAGGGCGTTCGAGAAGATAAAAGAGTATTTGCAGAATCCTCATATCCTTGTGCCTCCGGTCCCAGGGAGACCGCTGATTATGTATTTGACAGTACTGGACAGTTCCATAGGTTGTGTTCTCGGTCAACACGACGAGACAGGTAGGAAAGAGCATGCCATCTACTACCTGAGTAAGAAATTCACAGATTGCGAGTCGAGATACTCAATGCTTGAAAAAACATGTTGTGCACTTGCATGGGCTGCTAAGCGATTGAGACAATACATGCTGTCTCACACAACCTTACTGATCTCCAAAATGGATCCAGTCAAGTATATATTTGAGAAGCCAGCTCTCACCAGAAGAGTTGCTCGTTGGCAAATGGTACTGACAGCGTACGACATCCAGTATACTTCCCAGAAATCCATCAAGGGGAGTATTTCGTCAGACTATCTTGCTCAACAGCCGGTTGAAGATTATGAGCCGATGAAGTTTGATTTTCCAGATGAAGACATCATGTTCCTCAAGATGAAAGACTGTGAAGAGCCAGTTGTTGAAGAGGGACCTGATCCAGACGAAAAGTGGACTTTAATGTTTGATGGGGTCGTCAACGCCAGAGGAAGTGGAATTGGTGTTGTCATTACAACTCCGAAAGGTGCCCACATGCCTTTCACCGCTCGTCTGACTTTCGAGTGCACCAATAATGAAGATGAGTATGAAGCCTGTATCTTGGGTATTGAGCAAGCCATTGATTTGAGAATCAAGACTTTGGACATTTTCGGAGATTCAGCTCTGGTAATCAATCAAGTGAATGGTGATTGGAACACTCTCCAGCCTACTCTGGTCCCCTACAGAGATTACACGAGAAGACTGTTGACTTTCTTCACAACAATAAAGTTATACCATATACCTCGTGATGAGAACCAGATGGCAGATGCTCTTGCTACTCTATCCTCCATGATCACGGTGATCCGTTGGAACCATGCTCCCAAGATCGACGTGATGCGCCTTGATAGGGCCGCGTATGTGTTTGCTGCTGAACTTGTAGTTGATGACAAGCCCTGGTATCACGACATCAAGTGCTTTCTGAAGAATCAAGAGTACCCTGCAGGGGCATCCAACAATGATAGAAAGACTTTGAGAAGATTGGCAGGCAGTTTCTTCTTGAACAAAGACGATGTTCTGTATAAGAGGAACTTCGACATGGTTTTGCTCAGATGCGTGGACAGACACGAAGCAGACATGTTAATGCAGGAAGTTCATGAAGGCTCCTTCGGTACTCATGCCGGCGGACATGCAATGGCTAAGAAATTGTTGAGAGCAGGTTATTACTGGATGACCATGGAATCTGATTGTTTCAAATATGCTCGGAAGTGCCATCAATGCCAGATTTATGCTGATAAGGTGCATGTGCCGCCGAATCCTTTGAATGTGATGTCTTCGTCGTGGCCTTTCGCTATGTGGGGCATCGATATGATTGGAAAGATTGAGCCGACCGCTTCCAATGGGCATCGCTTCATCCTTGTTGCCATCGACTATTTCACCAAGTGGGTCGAAGCAACATCGTTCGCGAATGTCACCAGGCATGTGGTTGCCCGATTCATCAAGAAAGAAATCATTTGTCGCTATGGGATTCCCGAAAGAATCATTACTGATAATGGTTCTAATCTCAACAACAAAATGATGAAGGAGTTGTGCCAGAACTTCAACATTCAGCATCACAATTCTTCCCCTTACCGCCCTAAGATGAACGGTGCTGTTGAAGCGGCAAATAAGAACATAAAGAGGATTGTGTAGAAGATGGTCGTTACGTACAGAGATTGGCATGAGATGCTACCCTTCGCCTTGCATGGGTACCGTACTTCAATATGTACATCGACCGGGGCAACCCCTTACTCCCTTGTGTATGGTATGGAAGCAGTCCTACCTGTTGAAGTGGAGATTCCTTCTCTAAGAGTCCTGTTGGATGTCAAGTTAGACGAAGCTGAATGGATTCGGACAAGGTTCAATGAGTTGATTCTTATCGAAGAGAAGCGAATGGCAGCCATTTGCCATGGGCAGTTGTATCAAAGTCGGATGAAGAGAGCCTTTGATCAGAAAGTGCGTCCTCGATGCTTCCAGGTCGGAGATTTGGTGTTGAAAAGGATCCTTCCTCCTCAGACAGATCACAGGGGCAAGTGGACTCCTAACTATGATGGACCGTATATTGTCACCAAAGTTTTTGATGGTGGGGCCTTAATGCTTGCAACGATGGATGGTGAAAACTTCATTTCCCCGGTGAACTCAGACGCAGTTAAAAATACTTCGCATAAAATAGACCCGTTGGACAATAAAAAGAGTAGTCTAGGCAAAAATGGGCATCCCGGCGAACCAAGAAAATGAAAAAGGTTCAGGCAAAAATTAGGGATTAAAAGTGAAAAGATTGTACACCCGGTAAGTTGAAAACCTGAAAAGGCAACTTAGGCAAAAATGGGTATCCCGATGGATTGAAAACCCGAAAAGGGTGATCCAGGTAAAAGTTAGGGATTAAGCGAATGACTGCGTTCTGAGTAGTTCTGAATCTCATCTCGTGTCAATGACTGGACACTTTTGAAGGATAGGAAACAGTTCAATCACTCTTTCAGAAAGTTGATCATCTGGAGGATCTTGAAGACGAGCAAGTCATAGCAGAATTGGAACCCAATAGAAATCCATTTCACATTGCCATTAGATTAATGTCTGTTTTTATTTGTTGTGCGATTACCTCTTTCTAGGGATTGCTTCCTGATGTAAATGTCTATTCAGAGACCGTTCAATCAATAAAATCATGTTATTCAGTATATCTCTGTTTTCATTTTCATTTTTCTGTTTTGTTTGCAAAAATGACGTCCGAATTTTTTGATAAACATTGCATCATGACACATAAGAGCTTTACAGGTACATGCTTAATAAACATTTAAAATTGTTGTAAATTTTAAGTGCTTTGGATCGTCTATTCAGAACAGGTACCCTCGGAGCATTTCCTTAAAATCCCCTGCACATGATCGTGAATGTTTTCCCCACTGAAGTCACCAACAGTCGAAGTTGGTATCTTATCCCTGCAGAGCTAATCAGAGCATTGTATTCTTCAATCCCCAGCAGGTTCTCACCACTGTACCTCCCCCTAAGCGGTGGTTTCAGATTATACACTCCCTAGTAGAGTTGACAGTGTCAGACTATATACCCCCAGCGGAGTTGACAGTGCCAGACTGTATCTTCCCAGTAGAAGCGGCTGCTCCTCAGAGTTCGAGGCCAGATCGATAATCCCAATGCCAGATCCATGGTTTCTTTCCTTGAAGCAGAACCTCGGTACCGTATCGGTGTTTGCTTCCCCTGCTGAGTCATCTCTCGCAGATCATGGTTGCCAGAACCACTATCGCTTTCCCCAACAACAGGTTTTCAGTGTCGTTCTCTCCATAGTCAGAATCTCGGTATTTCGTCATTGCTAGAACACAGTGTGGCGGGTCACTTCCCCACAGAATTCTTTGCGATGTGCATCTCCAGCAGCCTTGCCAGGTTCCAGAAGATGGTGATCATTTCCCCAGCAGATCCCCTTGCCTCAGCTTGGCATTCTACCCAGCATTTCGCATCCCTGAATGTAGAATCATATTGCATTGCATCCTCCCAAATCGCGTAGCATTTCCATTTTCATGGAGCATTACGCCATTGAAAAATTCAAACATACGCATGTAAGCATATTCTCGGTATCCCAAGTGATAAGCCAGAAGTTGTTTCCAGTACTCAGACTGAAGATTGTTCATGACTTACCTTTATTATCCCCAGCAAGTGTCATTGGCCCATGCGCCGCCTCTATTATCTTTCCCTATTTCTACCGATGTGACAGGCATGAAGTGTTTCCGGTATTTAGACCGAAGTGGCGTTCAGGCCAGTTTTCCGATGTTCAGATCGAAGAAGTTTTCGACGTTCAGGTCGATGCAACTTGTGGCGTTCAGGCCAGTTTTCCGATGTTCAGATCGAAGAAGTTTCCGACGTTCAGGTCGATGCAACTTGTGGCGTTCAGGCCAGTTTTCCGATGTTCAGATCGAAGAAGTTTCCGACGTTCATGTCGATGCAACTTGTGGCGTTCAGGCCAGTTTTCTGATGTTCAGATCGAAGAAGTTTCCGACATTCAGGTCGATGCAACTTGTGGTGTTCAGGCCAGTTTTTCGATGTTCAGATCGAAGAAGTTTCCGACATTCAGGTCGATGCAACTTGTGGCATTCAGGCCAGTTTTCCGATGTTCAGATCGAAGAAGTTTCCGACGTTCAGGTCGATGTAACTTGTGGCGTTCAGGCCAGTTTTCCGATGTTCGGATCGAAGAAGTTTCCGATGTTCAGGTCGATGCAACTTGTGGCGTTCAGGCCAGTTTTCCGATGTTCAGATCGAAGAAGTTTCCGATGTTCAGGTCGATGCAACTTGTGGCATTCAAGCCAATTTTCCGATGTTCAGATCGAAGAAGTTTCCGACGTTCAGGTCGACGCAACTTGTGGCATTCAGGCCAGCCTTTCGGTGTCAGACCGATATTAATAATCTCATATCTCCCAATGCTCAGATCGAAGTCATTTCGGTATTCAGACTGATGAGCGGCATTCAGGCCATGGTTATTTCTGTGTTACCATTTATTTTGGTATCCAGGTTAACATTCTTTTTTGGTATTCAGACTGACTCTCACCGTACCAGACGGATTCTTCTTTCAAGACCACCTCTTTGCCGATTCTGACAGGCATTGTTACTTCACTTCACTTCAGTGCAAATTTTCAGGCTTTTATTGTATTCAATCCCTTGATACCTCGAAGGCACGAAAGCCGCTGCTATCTTCTTTCCAGGTCTCCAGTTGATTGAATAGGGGCAGCTGTAATACCCTAAAATTTACCCTTCATTTTTCCTGGAAGCATACGCTTTACACCTCATGCATGCATTTATTTTTAGGTCATTTAGTATTTGCATTTCATCATGGCAATCAGAATCGGTACTTTTATCCGCATGGTACTTTTACATTTTTCCCGCATTTTACTGCTTTCCTAGCTGGAAGACCTCGATAGGAGGCAATGTTTCTGTGTGTTTATTTTTTTTTTACAGGTTCCTTCGTCCAGGACTCTTTTTGCATGAGAATCCCAAACCCTAACCTTTCATTGATTTTTCTTCTCCTAAACACACGTTTACTCCTTCTACTACAGGCGAGTAAGTCTCCAAAGGTCGAGTATCCGGTAGATTACGTAGTAACATCGTTCGTCCAAAACCCAATCCATAACCTCGTAGTTAGCCGAACTACGGCTTGCTCTGATTCTCATTCCAGATGAGATACGTAGGCATAAGACGCGATGTCTTAGCGAGCACACATCCCCCAAACCCCTAGGTCAGCCGAGCTACGAAGACTCTGATTCTCATATTCAGATGAGATACGTATGCAGTAGATGCGACATCCGCGCGAGTCATTTTCATTTAACCCCTTTTTTTAGTAAACAACACAAGATAAACTCACATCCTTTAGACAAGAACTACAAAAGTGGATCCCGTAGAGTACTACGGATGCGTAGGGGTGCTAATACCTTCCCTTCGCATAACCGACTCCCGAACCCAAGATTTGGTTGCGAGACCTTGTCTTTTCCTTTCCTCTTTTCAGGTTTACTTCGAGCGTTTCCTTTCCCTCCTTTGGGATAAATAACGCACGATGGCGACTCTTCTGTCATTTTCTTTCGCCAATTGTTTTTTCACACACTGTATTTTTCAGGTTGCGACAATAATATATATCATTCTATTAAGATTTTTCGGTGTGATTTTGTGTGAAAATCAATTTCCTCTATTTTGAGTGTTCAAAGTCTTGATACAAATTTCTCACATCTTCAACTTCAATTGAGTTCAAATCTTGATAATTAGAGCTCTAAGATTGATTGAAGGAGGCGTGTACTTGAAACTAATCGTTCTTGAAGATCTTGTTCATTTTTCAGGTTGTTAGCAAGAAAGAGGGATTGTCAATGGTGGTGACAAATTCCATTGAAAAGAAGTAGGTTCTTCTCTCCAACATTGCCTTAGTAGTAACTGAGTGTAAGGCTACACATAAGGCAGAGTTCTTCTCGAATCTTCGTAGAATATCATTGCTCAAGGAATCGGTAGGATCAAGGGGTTGATAGCTACACGTGAATGCTTAGAGCAGAATTGATGTTATTGGAAAATTTAAGAAACGTATTCGAGTAAAGATTACATAGAAGAGTTTGGCAAGTTGGCTAGATACAAGTCAAGATCCAAATTAGGAGATCTATTTTCTCGGTTGTAATTGTGGATTGGTAATTGTATGAACTCTTGGAAATATTATCAACTAACAAGGAACTATGCAGGTTCCAATGGGAAACCATTGAAGAGTGAATGTACTTCAAGCGAGGACGAACGTCGAAGCACTATAAATCTCGGTGTCATCTCTCTAACTCTACTCTTGCATTTATATTCGTAGTGATTGCATGCTAGGTTTTTCAATTCCGTCATAGTATGTCATTTTGTTTTTTATAATGATTAATTAAGTAAAGCTTAGGTTTTGTTGGATTTGAACAACTAGTCAACCTAGTATTGTTATTGATAAATCTAAAAACAAATTCAATTTAGTAATCCACATAGAATCGATTGTGTACACTTATTGTGAGTACACAAATTGAATAAACTCATACCAAATGTTTCATTATTTATAATCTTGGATATTTATGAAACGAACGGTGTGTTTGCTTGATCATAATCGATTGTATAATTTTCATTTTCGCTTCAAACCTTCCGCTCGCAACTCATTTTT
Organism: Lathyrus oleraceus; assembly: GCF_024323335.1. Classification (NCBI taxonomy): domain Eukaryota; kingdom Viridiplantae; phylum Streptophyta; class Magnoliopsida; order Fabales; family Fabaceae; genus Lathyrus; species Lathyrus oleraceus. The sequence continues at coordinate 36,715,617 of NC_066583.1, forward strand.
TAAAACAATATGATTTTTGAAAACGGAGGTTGGATTTTTTAATTTGGGTCTATTCACCCCTCTCTAGACCGTTTTTCTACTTCCATATTCACACCCAAAAGTTTGTGAATATGTCGAAAGATAACGATACTAAGGGAGCATATAATAGAGCATCAGTTTCTAAAGGCGAAAATTATACATATTACAAATCGATCATGTATGTACACTTGTTATCTGTTGACAAAAATTTATGGTGTGTCGTTACCGAGGCACCGTATATTACCAAAGGCGATAATGATGTTGTTAACACCCTAAAGATTGGAGTAATGTTGAAATAAAAAAGACTTCATATGATTTGAAAGCGAGGAACATAACCATTTCAAAACTAAGTGCTAAAGTGTTCTATTAGATTTCACATCATATGAGTGCTAAAGGTATGTGGGATGCTCTCCAAACTCTCCATGAGGGGACGAAGGACATCAAGGATTCTAAAATCAATATGTTTACAGAGGAGTTTGAACTATTTCGTATGGAACCCGAAGAATCCGTGCATTCCATGCAAACTAGATTCCTCCATTTGATCAATAAATTGTGAGACATAGGTAAAACCTTTTCCAACAAAGATTGTACTAACAAAATATTGAGATCCATGGGAAGGGAGCGGTAACCAAAATTCACCGCAATAAAAGAAGTAAATGATCTTAGTACTTTGGATATTACAAATTATTTGAGAAGTTAGTCGAGCATGAGAATAAGTTGAAACGACTTATTGATAGTGAAGTAAAGTCAAAGAAGAAAGAGAAAGGGAAAGAAGAGAAGCGAGATCTTTATTTGAAAGCTTCATCCTCAAAAGTGAAGAAGTCAAAGAAAGAAAGTGACGATTCTTACGAAGAAGCTTCCAAAAAGGTAGAAATGGGTTTATTCATCAGATGCTACAATAAATATCTTAAGAGAAACAAGCTCAAGCATACCCATAAAGGTCTAGTTAATTTCAAAAATACTCATCCACCAAAGAAGGGTCACAAGAAAGAAGATGATGAGATCGCATGCTATGAATGTGGTAAATTGGGACACTATAGAACTACATGTCCAAATCTCACCAAACATCATAAAAGAAAAGACAAGGCTTTCTATAATACGAATGGAAAATCTTCCAAAGGTCATAGAGTCTACATCGCATGGGAAGAAGAGGTAGAAAACTCCTCCTTTGATTCCTGCTTGAGTTCAAATGACGAGTGTGCCAACTTTTACTTGATGGCACAAAAGAAAAGTAGAACTTAAAAGGTATATAATTCTGAATCTGAAAATTGATATAGTTATGGTGAATTATCTAGTGAGTTTAATGCCATATATGTTGATTTCATTAAAGCGTTTAAGAAAATTGCTCTCCAGAAAGAAATTATTGATACACTTGAACATGAGATAAAGAATCTTAATCGTGCTTTAGATTGTTTAAAGGAAGTTCATACATCTCTTATGGAAGAGCGTTGTATTGTTTTATATACTTTAGATGAAAAGATAGAAGTTGTGGAATGTGTTAATTGTCCTATTTTAAAAATTGAAATTGAAACTCTTAAAGACCATTTGACACATGTTTCCACACAATCTAATACTTATTTTAGTTCTTCAAGTGAAAGAGGGGAGGTTTTTAAGAAAAACTCTCATGTCACTAGGAGAAATATAATGAGTGTTTCATCTAAAGCTATTTGCTATTATTATGGAGATAAGGGTCACTGTAGCGGGAAATTCATGATCATCAAGCTATTGACAAGCTAGAGATCAATTAACAAGGGTCGCCACCGAGCTTTTATTGTTTCCAAGGGAAAAGGGAAAAAGTACAAACAAAACCCAAAAAGTAAGAAGTTTTCAAATAAAAACTAATAAAAGTCAGATATCACAGGTAAGGGGGTTGGTTACAAAGAGGGAAGGTGTTAGCACCCAAAGTGTCCTAGGTACTCCTAGGGAGCCCTTTTTGTGTGCATATGTATTTTGTACAAAGTGATGTTTTACAAACAAATAGAATGGGGGGATGAGAAAAGAATTTATTAATTATATTTTTGTGTTTAACAAGACCTTCAGACTTGTGCCTACGTACCAACATAAAAATGAGGGATCAAAACCTCGTAGTTCGTGATACAAATTTCAAAATGGATGCATTGCTTTTAATAAAAATTAAGTTTGAAAGGCACAAAGGTCTGAAAATGGTTTGAATGTGTTAGTTCTTTTTTTTCTTTTTTCAAAAGTTTAGGTCAAGTATAGTTAAGTTTATTCACAAATTTGATTTAAGAAAATAAGTTTGAAAATGCAATGACATAAGACCAAAGTTTCTATCTTTTTGCTAAAGTGGTCAAAGTTTAGAACAAAAATGGTTCACACAAAGAATATTTTTGAAATGGAGGGAGAGATTTTGAAATTAAAGAAATGGGGAGAAGATGAAGAGACTACCCTATGCACAAAATTTAAAAGTTTAGAGTTGAAAAGATCTGACCAAGTGGGTAGCAATCCAATAGACAAAAATGTTAATAGAAACCCAAAATTCCCTTGGACTTTTAGAATCAAGCAACACACAAATGCACAATTATATTATCTTGAAGAGCAAGGAATCAAATAAATATGGCCTCATCCAAGCTTATCCATTTCATGATCTTCTTCCAAATAGCCCATGCAACAGATGAATTCCATAAGTCACAGGTTTAAAATAACAGCTTCACAATGATCATGTTGTAGATGAATCTTAGAGAGATCTTCAAAGATGTATCAGATGAATTTCAAATTGCAAACACTTGATTCTTCAATAAGTTGGCATTGGCCAAGTCCTTTAGCTTAGGAAGGTTGTCTAGATTCTAAGTCCAATTGCTCAAGATCAAGCCAACAGTCCACTCAAAAGTTTTTTAGGGTTTTTGTTATTATTATGTACGTTAATGGTCAAAGACCACACAAACAAGCAAAGTATACACAAACAAAAATATATCACACAATATGGTCCAAATGGACAAAATTGAAAATTGCATTAACATAAACAATTAGAATGATATGAACAATGGCAAATGAAATAAAGTGCTAAAAGTAAATTGCATTAAAGTAAAAGCTTGAAATTAAAAGTTAGTAGTTAGTAGGTTAAGAGTTAGTTTTGTTTTGCTTTTGCTTTTGCTTTTCAAGACATTCTTTGGAGAACACTCAACCCACTTATCACAAGCATGGATTCTTGAACCAAAATATCTTCCAAAGGAAGGAAAGAAGGCCAAGTTTCCACACAATACCATGAAAGAGGGGAGACTTACAATCTCACTAACCAGAATGCTTATGCCTTTTATGTCACAAATTTAGCGCTATGTTAAGCAATCGTAATTGGACTTATGTAGAAGTCACAACTATTTTAGACCGGGTAATAGAATTTTGGTGTTAATGCATGTTAGAGACATAGTATAATGGACTATGCTCATGAAACATACCACACACAAAAAAGAATATGCAAAAGGTGTGGCCTAATCTCATCCATACTCATGTCAATTTTTCAATCAACTAGCATTAGGACTTTGAGATGTCATAGGCCAAATGGAATGAATGAATTAAAAAGAGGAATGAGATGAAGTGGGAAGGGGATGAATGAGATCACAAATTGGTCAAAGGAGGACTTTTACCAAATTAATATCATTCATTCATTTTGGGAGATGGAATGTACATTCCATCAATCCCCTAAATCCAATGATATTAATTTGACAAAGTCAAATCAACTTTGACCAAGGCCCAACAACAATAAGCAAACTCAAACAAGTCAATACAAATGGTCAACAAAAATAATTGACATTTATTCAATTAAAAATAATAGAATATTGCATTTAAATCAAATATGTTTTGTCCAAATCCTAAAATCTCATCAAAACACCAAAGAAATGGCCATGAGATTTATCATAGGTCAAACAAGGTCAAAGGACCTTGGAGAAAAATTTTCATAATTTTTGGACATTTAAAAATATTTTTAAACAATTAAAAACAAATGCAAAATCAATTAATTCATGAAAAATATTAATAATGATCCAAAAAATAATTTTAATTTAGAATATGAAAGAGAAAAATATTTGAAATTTTTTGGTGAAAGTCCCATATTTTTTGGATCAATATTGAATTTAATATGAATTATTGAAAATAATGCAATTAAAATAAAAATTCAGAAAATCAAAAATACGTGGACCATCTGATCTCCCTCATTAATTGAGGTGGCAGATCAGATGGTCCCTAGCGCGCGGTCCACATGGTCATTAGTCAACAGCGCTGCACAGGTGGTAATTAAAATCAACGATCAAGATTAAAACAAAAGGAACGGATCATGTGGTTCAGAGCTTTGCCAACTCATCGCCGGAGCCAGAGCTCCGGTCATCTTCTCCGGTGGATCTCACCGGACTGGTCCACCATGAACCATCACCAAAATGAAAAACAAGGACATGATCTTAAAGAAAAAATGGCACTGAGCTCGAATCTGACATCAATTCACTCCAACTCCAAGTATATTGAGAGATACATGGAGTTGAAATTTGAGGTACATGAACTGAGTTGCTTCGATTTGACCTCAAAGCAACTCAAACTTCTTGCCTACATTGGTAGAACTTCAGACAACCAAAGAATCAATAGAATTGAGCAAGAATTTGAGAGAATCAAAGAGTTTAAAGTTTCTGGAAAATACCCTCAATGGAGGTCTGGATTCAATTGATCTTGATCTTTCTTGTGCTTGGTCTCACTTCACTTGCTTGCAGGAGAAGGATTGAATGGTTAAGAAGCTATGGATTTCTGGAGAATTGAATTTCAAAACAGTGGAAATTCAAGCTCAAATTCAAGAGAAATTTTCAGGCTTATCCTTTGCAAAGTGAGGGTTTGAAATGGGGGATCAAAGCTGGCGCGAATGTGTGTCCATTTCTGAGCAATTGAAGCTCTATTTATAGCTGAAATGGTTGATAATTGCACACTTCAAATTACTTTCCAATTTTGGCAAATGGTGATGCAAGTGTGCATGGGCGCGCACAGGCCCATGAAATGATTGCTTGAGGTCCACAAATGAATATCAGATGCTCTGAACTAAGTCTTTCCCTTGCGATTATAATGCTGGTCATTCTAAAAAAAGATTAATATCATGTTTCACTTTGTATTCGCATGGATTCAAGTTAAAACACAATCTTTATTTTATATTTGATTTATGATTAATAATTTAATCAAGATTATTTTATTGGATTGTGATGCTAAAAAGATCAAAAACTTTGAAAAAACTCATTCTAAATCTCTTCGATGGTATCACATAGCTTTGATTATGCTTAAGTAATTAACTCGAATATGATTTATGTGTAATAGTAATTATATGATAATATAATTATAAGGAAATCATTTTATGTGATTAAAATATATTTAATCATTATAATTGAACTCGATTCAATTTAACTTTATTCTTAGGTGAAATTTTTTAAATTTAAGTTCAATATATTTTATATTTGTAAACAACTCGGTTCAACTCGTTAGATTCATTTTGTTAATTTCAATTTATTTGTCACAGATTTTTTAAAATCTATTTTTTTTATATTTGTGATTTTAAATTAATATTAAAAAAGAACTATTAAAATAAAATAAAAGTTGTAAGATTGAAATTTCACTTTGTCTCCATATATAACTTCAAAAATTACACAAATTTTAAAGACACCTTTAAAAATTACACAAATTTAACTTTCTCGTTTAGCTTGTCTCAGTCTAGCGCGAAGAGTTCTTTCTGGATCTGCGTCAAAAGAAAAATCCGCTGAGGCCTTACCTCGCATACACTAGTTAGACAAATATTAGACTCGAATAACAAGATTGTCACAGGTAAAATTTTGGTTGACGAGCAACAAAATTTCAATAGAATAAAAATTAAAATAGGTATTTTGGCAATCCCCGGCAACGGCGCCAAAAACTTGATCGGAAAAATAGCAAGTGTACTATTTTTACCGATGTAGTAATAAGGAGTTTTATTTCCAAGTATCGATCTCAGGGATTGCGTAGGAAATACTTATTTTACTTTGATTCTATCAGAACAAAAAGATAATGGCTTGGTTGTTTTGGAATTTATAATAGTAATGTAGCGGTGTATTCGTCACTTTATGATTTATTGACTAAATCAAAAGCAAAGCATACAAACAAATCGAGTCGCCACCGCACTTTTATTTATCCAAAGGATTGGCTAAAAAGCGAACAAAAGCCTAAGAAGTTTTACACGTAGAAAACTAATAAAAAGATCAGAGAATCTGGGTAAGGGGTTAATTACGCAATGGGAAGGTGTTAGGCACCCAAAACGTCCTAGGTACTCCTAGGGAGCCCTTTTCACACTTGTTGTATAAAAAAGTTTATTTGTTTATGACATATTGTGCAAACATGATTGGGAAAATGAGAAAAGAATATACAATTTTTATTTTTTGTGTTTGAACGGATGAACCCGTTGCCTACGTACCTTCCATGAAAGGTAAGGATCAAAACACCGTAGTTCGGCTAAAAGATTTCCAAAAATTAGTGAATTCATTTTTGAAACACAAGCCCTAAGGTTATTCATTACCAATGGGAGAAAACTCAACCTGAATCAACAATCCACCATGCGAGGACAGCTTCAACATACTAGTGAGGGGTTAACCCTATAATAAGTATGGAAGACTTACAATCAACTCACTAAGGATAAGGTAAGATTTACATCAACCACTATGGTAATTGAAACCTATGGCTAATGTGTGAAAAAACTTAACAAGAATGGACAAAGCCATCAAAACAATTGAATGGGTGAAGTTAATTGATTATGAGTATTCACAAAATATGGTCAAAGTATGATTAAGATTCAATTCAGAAAGAAGTGTTATGAAATGGAGTTTGAAAAGTCAAGGACTTAGGGTCCAGGTTTCTAATTTGAAAAGACATGAAGATGTTTGCACAATATTTCAAAGTTTTGAATTAACAATGTGAAAAGAGAGTTTTTGGAAACAAAAGGGTATGGATGAGGGAGTGTAAAACTTCTCAGAAGTTCACCTCTTGAAATCATATAGAAGATGATTCAAGTGTGTCCTTAGGAATAGGCAACAATGCAAATAAGCAAATAAAGGCAAGGTGATACCGGATGCCAATCAATGGACTTATACCAATCTCACAAACAAAGGTGGATACCGGATACCAATCAATGGATTTACACCAGTCTCCAAAAACAAACATGGATGTCAGATGCCAATAAATGGACTTATTCCAACCTCCTAAAGCAAAACAAAATAAAAGGGTGGATACCGGATGCCAATTAACTGGACTTATACCAATCTCCAAAAAACCAAACAGACAAGGATACCAGATGCCAATATATGGGCTTACTCCAATCTCCCCAAAGCAAAACAAAACATGGATGTCAGATGCCAATCTATTGGGACTTACTCTAATCTCCAACAGATGATCATAGGAATACAAAGGCCAACAACATGGACTTACAATTGCATCCTCACATACAACAAACAAACAAAAGCACTAAGCAAAGAGGACATAAGTGGCCAATGAAATGGTCTTACACTCAATCCCTTCCAAATCATGGGAATAATGGACAATGAATGGACTTACAGTTGATTCCTCAATGGACAAACAAAGATATGTCACCAAGATAATGAGATGATGATCATGCAATAATGAGCAATTAATGATGATAAATGCACAAAGGCAACCAAGCAAAACATGTACAGATGAACCAATAAGCAATCAATGATTCAGTTAGCACACACTATATACAAGCAATTAGGCTCAAGCAAGGGTTAGACTTTAAAGTCAACTGGAATGGGGTAAGTGGTGCTCTTAACCTTAACATTGAGAGTTAAGGTGAAGCAGATGAAAGGATATGAGGGGTGTGCCTCATGGTTCTTATCCCTGGTCAGGGAGAGCTTTGAATATCAGAAGGTGTGGGAGTTCAGAAAGTTGGAACTCTCTCCACAAGTTAATGACTCTATAGATCTTGGGTTAAAATCCACAATGCTACAACATGTAATGTGAGCAAAGGGATGACACACAGAATAGTAGGAGATGGATTACACATCTCTTTTGTCTACCAATTGCCTTATCAAAAGGACTTTTCCTGCTTGGGGACAAAGATAAACAATCACAAACATTGCCTCTTAAGGAGGACTTCAGACAGGTGCCTGGCCACATAACAAGCCAGGTCTTCCAGACTATATGAGGAAGAGAAGTTATACCTCAATGCTTAAGCTATCAAGCAAAGAAAAAGCAAGTTCACAAAGGAACTATAGCAACTAAGGTACCTGAAAACAATCCAACTCAATCAGTATACAACTCAAAAAGTCAAACAGATAATCCAACAGTCAACATACAATACACAATCAAACAAGCAAGGCTACAATGTGCAAGGCACAAGCTCAACTCAAATGAGCACAAAGCATCCTACAAAACAAGTCAATGTTAGTCAACAACAATCAAATAACCAACTCAAGCAATGTGCATTAATCTCCTTATGTCCATGTACTTCTTAACCTGCAAACAAACTCAAACATGAGAAGCAAACCACTAGGACAAGGCCTAGGGTCAAAGAAGGATAAAAAATTTAAAACAGAACATGAAAATTCACAAGAATCAAGTTTAATCAATCAAGAACAATATCCAAGTGGTCTCATGTCAATATCAATTACCAAATTTATTTCACAAACAAAACATGTCAAAGTATGCAAGTTGGAATCATATTGAAGCAACAGAATGAACACAAGCATATTAATTCCAAAATGGCTCAACAAATCTCAAGAAAAATCATGTCTAAACAGGACACATCAAATGATCATCACACCAAAAATCATGGCATTTGGACAAGTATAAGCATGGCAATCAAATTCATCAAGTCATGGTAAGCATAAACAAGCTCAAAGGAAGCACAAAATGATATATCAACTTAAGGCAATCCTAAAACAGAGATGACAAGTGATAAATGACTCAAACCAAAGCCAAGATAAACTTCAATGTGTCTAGAAGACATGTGTAAAATTTCAAGTTCATATGATAAAGCATAAGAATTCACAAGTCATCTAAGTTCAACATTCATCAAAAGTTCAAACATGACAAACCAGAAAAGAAAATCTCAAACAAATGGGAAATGGATCCAAAAATTTCACAAAAATTCATGATCAATCCTAACATCCAGAAGAAGCATCATGCAAAAATTCAAATCATTTGGCATTTATTTGGCATGGTAAAGAAAATCAGAAAGTCAAGCAAGCCAAGGTGTGACACACATTGTCACACCTACATTAATCAGATCATATCTCAACAACCAGAAATGAGAAAAATGCAAACTCTATACCAAAATATCAAGCTAAGTGTCTAGTTTATGCATGTCAATTTTCACATTCATTGGATTAATCATCATCATTTCACAAACAAAATGGCAAGCAAGGTACAATAAAGCATATGTATGAACAAACCCTAGGCAAATTAAAAATCCAACCGAGCACAAATTCTGGAAAAATAACTATAAAAAAGTAGACATCATGAGGATCATTGTGCAAAAAAACTCAGGTGATTTGGATGAGTATTTATAGAGTTATGATTTTTTGAAGTGGATGAAAAATTAAAAATTACATGAAATGTCATAGCATGAACATATGAGCACAAGTTTAAAAAAGCAAGGCAAACATTTGGAAATGTCAAACAGCCGGAATCGAACCACGCTGAAATTTGAAAGTGGCGCCAGGTTAAACGCCGCGTTTCATTTAATTGAAACGCTGGCCAATCAGAAGCCGACACTTGGACCAACACATGTCCACTAACAACTAAAACACATGCATAAGCGCGCTATGAGGATCAAACTCAGTCTGGAAACGAAAACCCTAACAAGTTCATCCATGTTCATCCATGTTCATCGTGTTCATCATCATCAAGAACAAACCAACACAAAAATTCACAAAACATATATCAATCGATTCGTCCTTCAACATACATCATCAATCCAGCATTAATTTCATCTAATTCTAATTGTATCAAGCAAATCGAGCAAAACAAGTTTCACATGCCAAAATTCAAATCAACATAACTACTTCAATTCTGCATGAAATTAAGAGATCTAAAGCTCAGTGTGACCTATGTTCAAAGATCTACAAGATGCATCTAACAATTTCAAGAATTATGAGCATCGAATTCTAACCTTGCTGAAGAAACAGAAGTGGAATCGTGCAGTTCTGGCTTGGAAAAGCTGAAACAGAAGTTCTACAATGCTTGGATAGGAGAATGGATGATGAAGAACAGCTCAACAGTGCTTGATTCGTCCAGAAATCTCAACTGCCATGGATATGCATAAGCTTCAACAGCTTCGATTCTTCAAGAATTCTACAAGATCTTGCTTCAATCTACTTCAATTATGCATGTAGATGATGAACAGATCAAAAGCAAAGCAAAAGATATGAAGAAAATTGATGAAAAAGTTGAGAGAATTTTGAGAGCAAATTTTCAGATCTGAAATTATGAAGTTGTTGTTAGCATTTTCTGTTATGATTATGAATATATACCATCTGTTAATCAAGCTTGTTAATCATGTTTAGCCACAATGCAAGTGATTAGTGAAATTAGCATGTTTATGCAAAATGGCAAAATCACCCCTTATGCATGCATGGCAATGGAATAGTGACCGAGTTTCACTTGGAATGAGCTTAAAAATCTGTTTAGAACCAAATGCCAATGGAAAAATGCAAAGGCAATGCATAATTTTCAAATTGGAGATTTCCCTCCAAAACTCAAAATGAATTCAAGTGAAAAATGCAAAAATTTTGTGATCCAGAATTGATGAAATGTGATGCATGAATTGGACAGTAGAGATCAAGAGAGAAATGTTCCAAAAAGAACCACTCCATTTGGCCTTTTGGTGCAAAAGTTATGCAAGCTTGAAGTTCAAAATCCATTGACAATGATTGATCCATATCTTCTCAACCACAAATGATAAATTCATGTTCTTGGACTTTTTGGAAAGGTGAGAGCAATATATTCAACTTTCATGTTGGACAAAATTTGATTTGAAGCTTTCTTGATGATGTAAACTTGAGGAGAAGACCTTTCCATTTTTGGCAATTTGAAATTACAGGCCACCTACTATTTTTGGAAACTTTTCATCTGACCTCCAATTCTTCATTGTTGATGTTTGAAATGTCAAATGAGACTTGTTTGAACATGAATGAAGTATTTCCCATCACTTCCCACCTCCAAATCCAACAGTTGACTAAGCAGTTGACTGGCTAGGGTTTCAGTTGACTGAAGAATGCCTTGATGAGATTCAAGCCTCTACCACTTGAGATTTTGATTCAAAATGATGTCATGGTTCATATGAACTCTTGTGAATGATCAATGGTGCCCAAATTCTTCATAATGGCCACCATCTATTGCTCAATGGCTGCCTTTGACTGTCTTGACCTAAGATTGCTTCATCTGCAAGTAACAAGGTTAGATGACATATTTTTGTACTTTTGGTTAGTAAACAAATGAAAAGCAAGGATATACAATATGCCAAACATGCTTGGTGATCAAGAACCATACTCAAAAGATGACCCACCCACAAGGGGGGAAGCAAAGGTGCACAATGATCCTTGAAGCAATGATATGATATGATATGATGCCATGAGGGATCTTAGGGGCAAAATTGGGGTCTTACAAGTAAACACAAAAAATAGTAGAAATAATTGATTAAGATAAAATATGCTAGGGTGAGTGGTTGATTTAACCAGTTATGAATTCAGTCAAAATCTCCTTAATACATATGAAACATTCAATCACCTAACCTCAGAATGTTCTTCCTTAAGTCCTTAAGGAAGAAACTATTAAACTACCAATTCTTACTCAAATGTCCATTCAATTAATCATTGGTTTTAATCATAAACAATATCAAGGTTTACGGTGATTTACAAAAGTTCCTAGTCCTAGGTGATAAATTATAAACCCAATTGTGTGAAAAACCTAACAATCACAGTCCTGTTATTGATAGTCATATATCAATTTGTATTTGTCTGATACAAAAGCATAAGCACATCACACAATTGAATTGAAATTCGTAACATAGTAAATAGGAAATCCAGAATTAGAATTCATAACATCAGATCAAATCAGGACCACCCCCCTAGCATTGGGGGTTTAGCCTCTCATAACATTCAAAGAAATCATAGTATAGAAATTAAACATTACAAAGAATTAGGAGATTTTCATCTTCAATGGGTGATGCCCTTGAATCTCGCCGTCTTCGAATCCTCCGTAGTAGCTATCTTCCCCGGTGCAATGTTTCTTTTTGTACGTCAAAAAGTGTTTTCTCTATCTCTCCCAAGTCTTCTAATAGCCTCCAATGGATTTTTCCCAGCAAAAAGTCCAAACTACCCCTAATGAACCAGGCAGATCCACACAACAAAAAGTGAAATTTCTCAGCCGCGCTCATCAACACGGGCAGTGTGTACACACACGGGTGCCCGTGTTGATTCACACGGGCAGTGTGTATACACACGGGTGCCCGTGTTGCTCTTCAAAAGTTGTGATTTTTAAAGCAAGCTACAGAGGTAACAACACGGGCCGTGTTCCTACACACGGGTGCCCGTGTTAATGCACTATTTTAAATAACACGGTCGTGTGTCACCACACGGGTGCCCGTGTTACTCTCTGTTTTTTCCTCTCCAAGCTTGCTTTGCCTGACCAACAACACGGGCAGTGTTGTGGCACACGGGTGCCCGTGTTGAACTGCTGTATTTTCATATTTTTGCCTTTCTGAGTATCCCTAACTCCACTATTAGTGCTTTTAAACCTGTGCAACGGCCTGTAACAATAACACTACCAAAACGAAGCGTAAAAGAGACCTTTTTGACATAAACATGTAATAAAATGAAATGCGATACCAAACTAACAAAACATGATAAATGACTCTGAAACAACTATAAACAAACACAAATCTTACCAAAGTGATGAAAATACGTCGGATTAATGGTGGGAATTCAATGGAAATGGTGACCGATCACAACCCTAAACTTGTCTCATTGCTTGTCCTCAAGTGATGTATTGAGTCCAAACAAAGGTCACCCACGAATTCATTTCCCACAATGCAACCTTGTCCTTCACAATTTGTGTTCTTCCTTTCCACTCAAGTTTCCGGTATCTTCGACTCAGACAATTCGCCCCATTTCCACATCAGAAGCCTCGTTACCTGCAAGCTTTTTCACACACTCACAACATCTCTCATGGTTAGGGTGTGTACACTCTCAGTACAATATGCAATACCAAACTCTTAAATTTGAATACATTCTAATTTCACGACAACAGCAGATTTCACACACTTTACGAGGTCTTTTAGATTGTAGCGGGGCTTGGGTATGGTGGGATAAACACAAAAATGGATAACAAAAGGTTTAGAACTCGGCATTCATGTTGTTTTCTTTTCTCTTTTTCTTTTCGTGCTTAACTCATAGCTCTGGGGGTTTATTCACTTTTGACTCTTTTTACTCAATTCTCTGTGAGCATTTTACAGGTGTTAGAGTCTTCAGTCTTGGCAAGTGCATTTTTTTTTGGACATACACAAATCTCTTCTTTTTGTATGATCTCTTATTATGCACTTTCCCTATCTTTCAAGATTACCACCCCTAAACTTAGCTTTATGCACATCTTGTAACTTACAACAATCATGCCGAGTGATGGAAGAAATGAATGACGAGTGATGGAAGAAATGAATGATTAGTGGTTAACATGGGGTTTATTATGAATAAAATGGCTAAGGCTCAACGGGGTTCACGAAGGGAAAACATACAGATAGGGATGGCAAGAAAGGCCCTGGCTAAACAAACAACTTGCCTCAGTGTGTGTTGTCATGCTGTGAAGTGTCAAAAGGACATACGCAAAATCAGAGTGGTAAAGTCATACCTGGCTGAACTCTCATGTTGATGTTTAGTGTCTGGCTTTTTGTAATCTCACCATGTTGGTTAGCCTTACAAGCTCTGAAGCCTCCTCGTGTCATGTGGTTTCTTTTCTGATTCGGTTCTACCATACCGCTCTCTTGGTCCAGTGTCACCAAATTGTGTTCGACTTTACTTTCTCATGGTTACATCAACTTTTGGGATGCCTTATCAGAATAAGTATGAGAGGTGTGTTTCATCCACTACCATTGATCCCGGATTCGTCCAACCATTTCTCATCACTCTGTACACACAAGTAAACCACAAAAAAAACGAAAGCAAAAAAACGATGAAGGAAATCATGAACAAAATGAAAACGAAATAAAACATGAAAGGAAAAACCCCCCCACACCTGAACTAAACATTGACCTCAATGTTTAAATCTAGATACAAAGGGGACTCATAGCGACTACTGTTGTTTTACTGCACTTGTGTGGTTTCCTTCCATTTTGAGGTGTTTGTGACTTTGCCCTTCTAGTTCTCCTCCTCCCCTACAACAAAATTTTTGCACACACAAAGAGAAAGAAAAACGAAATAAATTAGAAATCAAACGCGTGGGTTTCCTCCCACGAAGCGCTTCGTTTAATGTCGCATGGCTCGACGGTTCATTTCCCTTATTATGGGGGGTATTTCAGGTTCAAAACCTTGTTGCACCTCTTGTCTATAACTCGGACGTTGTCTCTTTTATCAGTGTGGACTCCTTTGTGCCACGATTCCTTTTTAACCTTCCTTTCGGTGTTAGGAATCTTTCCGTTTAGGGTGGCTACTAGCAGTGGTGAGACTTTGATAGTATTCAATGTCCTGATTAAGCCTACTTGATACTGAGATTCTGTAACTTCCTCCATCTCCTGGTCTTCAATAGCATTCAATGTTATTTCCTTGTTGTGAACTTTCAAGGTTAACGTGCACTCATCCATGTCGAGCTTGCATCGACTCGTCTTCATGAAAGGTCGGCCCAAAATGATAGGTGCCTCATTGTCTTCAGGTATGTCTAGGATTACAAAATCGACTAGGAAAGTCAAGTCAGCTATTGTTACCAGCACATCTTCAGCCATACCATAAGCATATTTTCTTGAGTGATCCGCAAACTTCAGATTGGTCTTTATATCACTGATATTTTTAATACCCAGCCTGTGATAGATCGATAATGGCATCAGATTCACACTAGCTCCAGAATCTATTAGTACCTTTTTGAAGGTTCTTTCTTTGATTGTGCATGGTACTGTGACGGTTCCTGGATCCTTTTGTTTGTTAGGAATGTTCTGCTTCAGGGAGTTTGCATTATATTGTTCCTTACCGGATACCTGTTCTTCAGTAGTTGGTTTCTTTTCAGTCATTACCTCTTCCACGAATTTCTTGTACATGGGCATCCTTTCAAGTGCTTCAAACAAGGCCATATGACCCTCAATCCTTTTAAAAATTGTCATGAATTTCTCCAAGTCTGACTCACTAGGTTCCTTCTTTGTCATTCTCTGAGGATAGGGCAACTTAATCACCGGTTTAGTTCCTTTTGTAGTTTCTTCTTTAGTCGGCTCGCTCGGTGATATAATTTTTTTCTTTTTAGCAACCTTTTTCTCTGTCGTCGTGACAGTATTAACATTCTCCTGACCTCTCGGATTTTGAACTGTTTCACTTGGTAGGGAACCTGGTGTTCGAGAACTTGCCAAGTGTTGTGCTATCTGCCCCAGCTGAACTTCGAGATTCTTTAGGGAGGCGGTGGTGTTTTTCTGATTGTTTCTAGTCTCTTCTTCAAATTGCATATTTTGAGCTGCCATCTTTTCAATTGCAATCTCCCAATCTGCCTTCCTTGGGACTTGTTGTTGTTGCTGCTGATATTGGTTTTGATATTGGCCTTGTACTTGCTGTTGCACATTCCCCTTCTGATCTTTCCACGTAAAGTTGGGATGATTCTTCCACCCCAGATTGTATGTGTTGGAGTAGGGATTGTTTTGCTTTAAAAACTTGATATCTTCTATCTGCTGTGGTGTTGCAAAGCAATGAACAGTATTGTGAGGTCCATTACAAATGCCACACACATCGTTTTGTGCCTGTTGTACTTGAGCCACTTTCTGAGCACCTATGTTTAGTGCTTTCAACCTTTTCTCTACCTCCGCAGCAACTGCTTCTTCAGTTTTCACCTGTTTGTTTGTTTCAAGCTTCAAGTCGATAACTGCAGATTTGCTTGAAACCCTATCATATAACTCCAAATGCTCATTCGAGGCAATTGCTTCAATTATCTTCTTCATACCGGTGGCTGTTGCAAAGTTAGCTGAGCCACCAGCTGCTGAATCAAGGATTTGTCTCGTTTGAATTCGAAGACCATTAACAAACATTTGCATCTGCTCAGTTTCATCCATGTTGTGAGTAGGACAAGCCACTAGAATTCTCTTGAATCTTTTATAGGCATCTCCTAGTGACTCACCCTCCTTCTGCTTGAAATTTAGAATCTCGTATCTTTTTCTCAGTGACACTAATGCAGGAAAATATTCGTGCAAGAATGCTGCTTCCATCTCCTCCCATGTAGTGATATTGCCCGCAGGTAAGGAGTAGAACCACTCTTCGGCTTCATCTGCTAAAGTGAATGGGAACATGCAAAGCCTTATTGCTTCTTCGTTATGTCCAGGCATTTTAAGCGTTGTGCTCATAGTTAAAAACCTTTGGAGATGCTTATTGGCATCTTCATTCACTCTTCCAGAAAATGACCGCCTTTCGAGTTAATTAATTGTGCTAGGGTGCAGCTAAAATTGGTCTACATTTACCGGTTGGTTTACAATTGTCATACGACCACCCGCGGTGTTGTTTCCACCATAGTCACCGAGAAGTCTCTCTGGTGGTGGTGGTGGTGGTGGGTTTGCAACCATGATTTCAGGAACTGTTTCCGTGTCTGAATCTGAATTCACTGAGTGCACTGAAACAATTTCCTCCTTTGCTTTCTCTGCTAATTCCAGTTTTTCTCGTTTAGCTTGTCTCAGTCTAGCGCGAAGAGTTCTTTCTGGATCTGCGTCAAAAGAAAAATCCGCTGAGGCCTTACCTCGCATACACTAGTTAGACAAATATTAGACACGAATAACAAGATTGTCACAGGTAAAATTTTGGTTGACGAGCAACAAAATTTCAATAGAATAAAAATTAAAATAGGTATTTTGGCAATCCCCGGCAACGGCGCCAAAAACTTGATCGGAAAAATAGCAAGTGTACTATTTTTACCGATGTAGTAATAAGGAGTTTTATTTCCAAGTATCGATCTCAGGGATTGCGTAGGAAATACTTATTTTACTTTGATTCTATCAGAACAAAAAGATAATGGTTTGGTTGTTTTGGAATTTATAATAGTAAACACAAAAAATAGTAGAAATAATTGATTAAGATAAAATATGCTAGGGTGAGTGGTTGATTTAACCAGTTATGAATTCAGTCAAAATTTCCTTAATACATATGAAACATTCAATCACCTAACCTCAGAATGTTCTTCCTTAAGTCCTTAAGGAAGAAACTATTAAACTACCAATTCTTACTCAAATGTCCATTCAATTAATCATTGGTTTTAATCATAAACAATATCAAGGTTTACGGTGATTTACAAAAGTTCCTAGTCCTAGGTGATACAATTATAAATCCAATTGTGTGAAAACCCTAACAATCACAGTCCTGTTATTGATAGTCATAGATCAATTTGTATTTGTCTGATACAAAAGCATAAGCACATCACACAATTGAATTGAAATTCGTAACATAGTAAATAGGAAATCCAGAGTTAGAATTCATAACATCAGATCAAATCAGGACCACCCCCCTAGCATTGGGGGTTTAGCCTCTCATAGCATTCAAAGAAATCATAGTATAGAAATTAAACATTACAAAGAATTAGGAGATTTTGATCTTCAATGGGTGATGCCCTTGAATCTCGTCGTTTTCGAATCCTCCGTAGTAGCTATCTTCCCCGGTGCAATGTTTCTTTTCGTACGTCAAAAAGTGTTTTCTCTATCTCTCCCAAGTCTTCTAATAGCCTCCAATGGATTTTTCCCAGCAAAAAGTCCAAACTACCCCTAATGAACCAGGCAGATCCACACAACAAAAAGTGAAATTTCTCAGCCGCGCTCATCAACACGGGCAGTGTGTACACACACGGGTGCCCGTGTTGATTCACACGGGCAGTGTGTATACACACGGGTGCCCGTGTTGCTCTTCAAAAGTTGTGATTTTTAAAGCAAGCTACAGAGGTAACAACACGGGTCGTGTTCCTACACAAGGGTGCCCGTGTTAATGCACTGTTTTAAATAACACGACCGTGTGTCACCACACGGGTGCCCGTGTTACTCTCTGTTTTTTCCTCTCCAAGCTTGCTTTGCCTGACCAACAACACGGGCAGTGTTGTGGCACACGGGTGCCCGTGTTGAACTGCTGTATTTTCATATTTTTGCCTTTCTGAGTATCCCCAACTCCACTATTAGTGCTTTCAAAACATGTGCAACGGCCTGTAACAATAACACTACCAAAACGAAGCGTAAAAGAGACCTTTTTGACATAAACATGTAATAAAATGAAATGCGATACCAAACTAACAAAACATGATAAATGACTCTGAAACAACTATAAACCAACACAAATCTTACCAAAATGATGAAAATACGTCGGATTAATGGTGAGAATTCAATGGAAATGTTGACCGATCATATATATATATATATATATATAGATATATTATATATATATATATATATATATATATATATTATATATATATATATATATATATATATATTATATATATATATATATAATATATATATATATATATATATTATATATATATATATATATATATATATAATATATATAATATATTATATATATATATTATTATATATATATAATATATATAATATATATATATATTATATTTGATTCATGAATAGTTGAAGTTTTATTAATTTAATTAACAAATTTAATTTTTTAATTATATTTGATTCATTAAAATTATGAACTAAATTTAATGGTTTAATTGTCAAATTTCGAATATTAAACTATATTCATGTTATTTCGATTTATTGTAAGATTAATATTAAATTATAACAGAGCATCGTGATATTAGATCAAAATAAATAATGTTTTTTTTTTTGTTTCAATGGAATCATATCAAATTGTTTGATGGAAATCCTTTGACTAAATTCTATTGCCGCAAGTGAAGCCTTACTGTAATTTTTTTTATTGCCGTAACATAAGCATAACTCCTTTTAAAGTTAGGTTTTCAGTATGCTTATTTAAGTTGTTAACTTACGCTAAATAACTTAATGTTATGATTTTTCCAATTGAATGCCTAATTGTTAACTTTCTTTCATGCGCCTACTATTCAATTGCGAAGTTCATAATAATAATAATTTTATGTTATGCGGATAGAATACACATGATATTTTTTTAAAAAATTAATTATTTTTGTTTTAAGAATATTGAATATATATATTTTTAGAAAAAAATTATCTTTTTATTTTTTAAAATAATATTCAACTTATCTTTTTAATTTTTTAATCAATATTTATAGCATACTTGTTAGCATTTTCCTACTACTATTACTAATAATAATAATAATAATAATAATAATAATAATAATAATAATTACAGTTTTAGTTTATTATCTCTTAACGAAATCAATTTTTCTATTTTGTTTTAAAACATGTCCTCTTCTCCATTAAAAACAAAAATTATGATTTAAATATATTTTTTTTAATATATGGCCATTGTTGTATGATGTGGCATGTGCCATTTGCCGGATTATATATTGTAGGTCTTATTTTATTATATTTTATTTATCTTATTAAATTAAATAAATTAAAAATTAAGTAAACAATATATAAATAAAAAAAATTATACCATTGTAGAGAAGCTCAACCTTTTTAATGTAAAATAAAACATAATATTAGGAATGAAATCTAGTTTGGAAGTGTCGAATTTAATTACATTGTCAAAAGATATGATTATAGTGAATTTTCAAGGCTGAGTAAAAAAAAATGAAGAAGATATAATACAAAAAATTTCAAAACAAGATCACTCAAACACATAATCCAGAAAATTCACTTAGTTTATTTTTAAAAGGTAAAATTTAACCACTAACTATTAAAAAAATATTTACGTCATATTTTGTATAATTTAAAGGTTCGATATTGACTATATTTTGGAATCGATATTTGTATGATAAAACAATGATATTTCGATCGTTCATAAGTGAAACAAATATGTTGATCAATTTATATGTGATATAAATATTTTTGATGTGGCGTTAGTGTATTTGATATACTGTTTTATTTCTTCCATTCAAATAATATAATGATTGTTATAGATTTGAACTATCAATGTTTATTCTACTTTAAAATATATTATTTGTATGATGAAACAATGAGATTTAGATCAAACAAATTGAATAATTAATAATTTTGTTTTGATGGTAAGAACGTGTTTGCATTGGGGTTTATGACGAGACAATAGTTGTGTTGTCATGAGTTATACGGTTAGGGTTTGTGATTGTGTAAGAATTATTCCTTTAATTTTTGTAAAAAGTGTCAAGTGTTGATAGGTCAATATTTATAAATTAATAATTTATTATATTTATTAAAAAATTTAATATACAATTATAACCATAAGTTTGTGTTTTTTTATTTTAAATACGACTTGCGTGTTGTGATTTATTGTATTTAAATACAATATGTGTCATATCTTTTAATTATTTTATTTAAGTATTTTAAATTCAATAAAGTGAAGAGAAAACATTGTCAAACGATTATGCCGTTGAAACGATTATTTAAGCATTTTTTTATTGTAATAATAGGATTACCCAATTTTATTTTATGTATGTTATGCATGGAAAATATGGAAAATATGTTCATGTATTTTGATATTTTTAGTCTTCCATTTTAAAAATCAATTTTAGATACATGAATATTTATTTAATTATATTATAAATAATTTAATTATTAAAAATATATTTAAATTTTTATATAATTTTTTAGAGAATAAATTAATAATTAATAATCTTAATTAAGTTTTCTTAATTAAAATATTTTTATCAAAATTACTTGGCTTTAACGCCCATATACCATTTCAATCATATACCATTTCAATCCACCCATGTATTTGCTAGTGTTTGTTTGAGCTTTAAAAAACTAACTTAGAAAGAAAACGAAGTGGGACTTGGTTATCTAAGTTTACCTATCAATTGTTGCTTTGCTATAGATTTTGAATATATGCTTGCAGCAATCACAAGT
Organism: Lathyrus oleraceus; assembly: GCF_024323335.1. Classification (NCBI taxonomy): domain Eukaryota; kingdom Viridiplantae; phylum Streptophyta; class Magnoliopsida; order Fabales; family Fabaceae; genus Lathyrus; species Lathyrus oleraceus. The sequence continues at coordinate 36,736,786 of NC_066583.1, forward strand.
AGTAGTGCAAATGGTCATTGTTCATCATTGTATATTAAATACGACTTAATGAAATGATGTTTTAGCATATTTTAAAGTGCAGGAAAAATCACATAAAGAGTAAACAAAAGCAGAAAATTTATTCAATTCAACATTCAACTTAAAAATGTCATCAATGGCGTACCCTTTCCCAACAAAAATATCATTCTTAGTGATGGTGTACGAATCTTCTCCAATAGACTGATTAAACCCCGTCTTATTTAAAAGAAGATTAAAAATAAGATTCTTCCTAATTTCAGGAACATGCATGGTGTCCTTCAAGATCAAAGTCTTTCTCGAGGTGAAGTTCAGCACAACATCTCCAATTCCAGCAACATTAGTGGTGTGAGCATCTCCCAACAACACTTTCTTATGTTCAACATTCGTGTATGTCTTGAACATAACACGATCATAACAGGCATGACGTGAGGCGCTAGTGTCTATCCACCAACCATGTTGATTTCAGTGATTATAGCAATGTCATTAGTCAGGTTAACTTGTGCATTAGAGCTAACAAGTTTAGGTCTGCTCTTACAATTCTTAGCCATATGACCCGGTTTTCCATAATTAAAGCAAGTGATGACTGAAGCATCATTTCTCTGAGGTGGTGATTGATGTCTAGCAATCAGAGCATATGGGGCCCTTGAGGGATTCTCATTCTTAATTCGGTTCACAATATTGCGGTTCTGATTCTTTAATGGTTTGCCCGTAGGCTTCACAACCACACCGAATCTCTTTTTGTTGTTAGAAACAACTAAGACTTCATCTTTCTGGTCTTGTCTCCTATCTTCCTCTTTAATTCGGAGGTGTGTGATCAGATTCTCGATTGAAACTCTTTTGTTTTGTGTCGAAGCAAATTTTGAAATCTTTCCAACCAGGGGGCAGTTTGTCAATTATAACAGCAATTTGAAATTGTTCATCGAGGGGCATACCTTCAGTTATGATTTCATGAGCAATTTTTTGAATTTCGTGGCTTTGAGCTTCCACAGACCTTTCATCCACCATCTTATAGTTCAAGTAACGGATGACAACATATTTCTTTGCATTTGCTTCTTCAGTATCATATTTCTTCTGCAGAGCTTCCCTTATATGTTTGTCAGTCTTACAATCATTGTAGTAATCGTACAGATCGTCAGCAAGATTGTCCAAAATGTGATTTTTGCAGAGATAATCACACTCATGCCATAAGGAGATTTCTTTCCTGAGCTATAAATTACTCGCAGATTCATCTGTTTTAGCAATTCAAACTGAATCTGCAGAGTTCTTACCGTTAGTTTGTTCGGGTGATCCAGAAGGAGCAACAGAGATATCCTTAGTCAGAACGTGGGCAACCTTCTTTAAAGTAAAAAAAAAATCATCTTAGCTTGTCAACCTTTGAAGTGAGAACCCTTAAACTTGAATGGTTTATTAGAGACAACAGCAGTCGCAATAGTACCGATAATTTCCTCAGTAGCCATGGCAGTTAAAGCAATGTCTTAAAATTGTTGTTTTCGGTTTTGAAAATTTTTCTACAAATAAAATTATCGGGACGAGTCGCGTAATATGTCATTTTCTTTAAGATGTTTCACCGTACTGCCAATAATTATGCAATTCAGTCGAATTTTGACGACGTCTCTAGGATAAAATAGCCCGTTCAATGTAATAATTATCACTTGTAATGAATCGTTTGAAGAAATACACCTTCAGATGGTGTTGAAACCACTCGTAGTATCTGTAAATAATTCAGTCGTAGATGACACGAAAAGTCACTAAAAAAATAGAAAAGAAAAAAAATATATGAGATGAAGAGAATGAGAGGGAGAAGAGAGATTCCGAAAATTTCAAAAATCTGGAGTGAGTTCAAATGAAACTGACGAGCTTTATTTATAGGCAAATGACTCAACTGATCAGAGCGAAAAACGTGGGAGGGAGTTGAAAACGTCAGGCCCATTACTGGCCGTTTAAACTTGGTCAACAAGTCAGCCTTTGACCCGATCTCAAAGGGAAAACCAAACTCAGTTAAAACTTAGGTTAAGATTAGGTTTTGATGAGCGACATGTCATAATTAATTAATATTAATTAATTTCCCCGAAATTAATTAATACATAATTAATTTCTATTATTAAAATTAACTAATTCATAATTAAGTAAAATTCCATCAATTCGGGTTCCAAAAATTTATTCATCTAGCCCGGTCCTAACCGGACTGGGCCGAGTCAGACGACGACGACGACGACGGCGCGTGTGTGTCTAGAGGCTTGGTGGTGTGTCCTCACTCCTTTATAAAATTGGGTACCCCTTGGGGGCCAACCCATTTGGTCAAGTTGGAACATATATACACTACTAATATTTGTGTTCCCTCTTTTGTGGGACTAAAATGAATTCTTTCAAATTCACTTCCATACTAATTCTTACTTATGCTCATTTATTGTCATTTTAATGTCAATAAATCATTCCAATTCTCATTCCAAGTTATCATTATTTCAAGATTTCCAACATTAGATGATTTGATTTGGAGATAATGCAATTAGACTAACAAGAAACAATGGTTGTATGTGCACTGTGAGTTTTATTTCTCAATAAATTTCCACATTTATTTGTTTGCAAATATGGTTGTAAGACCCCAATTTTGACCCTAAGATCCCTCATGTTATCTCATCATATGCATTAGCCTTAGGATCACACCTTGGTAGCCTCCTTACCCCTCATTCACTAGGTTTGCATTGGGAGAGGTCACCAAGCACATTTGATTGTATTATACTTTACTTTTCTTTGTTTACTAACCAAAATACCAAAAATATGTCAATGTGTAGTTTAACTCTTTTGTAGGTAGTGTGTATGCTCACCCATGATCCATCAAGCCTATATTTAGGGTTTGAAACCCTCAAATGCAAGGAGTTCAATCAAGAAATGGTTCACTTTGGCTCTAAGCATCATATATGGATCCCCATTATCTTCACATGTCATTTTGATCAAAAAAATCACCAAGAGTTTGAAGCTTGTTTGCCTTGTAAACCCTAATTCATCTAGGTATCTTGTGTGACTTCCTCAGCAAGTTTCTTCAACATTTAATCAAATATTTCAAGGTATGCTTAATATTACATCATCTTATGCCTATATGATCCCCCATGAGTCCTAAAAGTCAAGATAATATCAAGCTAGCAAGATGGTTCATGGTGGTTGACCAGAGAAAGTCAACTGGTCAAAATTGGGGTTCCCTAGACCCTATCTACTACAAGTTTTGTCATATGGAAATGATTCTAAGAGAAAAGTTACTCAAAATTACATTCCAAACAACTTTAATGTTGAAGTCAAGAGCTAGTTTTGCTTGGAAAGTCATTTGTTTATGGTGAAAGATTATAGGTCATTTTGTTTGAACCCTAGTTTGGAGGTCAACTTCTCAAGACCATAACTTGCTCAATTTTTATGATATGAAATTCATTAAAATTCCATGATCCAATTAAGCATGTCTACTTCAACTTTTATGTTTGGAGTAAGTTCAAATTCAACTTGCAAATGCATGTGCCAAGAGGAAACATTATAGGTCATTTTGGGCCAATGCCATTGAACAAGTGATTTTCCTCAACTTCTAAAATGCATAATTGCTTCGTTCCAAATCCAAATGAGGTCAAATTTGTGACTAAATTTAAGAATTTTGAAAGAGTTACAACTTTGATGAAGGAACTGTTTTCATTTGAAATCCATAGAAAAAGTTATTCAAGGTGGAAGAAGTGAACATTTAACTTGGGACTTAGAAAATTTTCAAATATGTTTGATTTCCCAAACTTCCACCTAAATATTTATTATGATCCAAGCTTCAAATGAAAAAGTGTTAAACATGAAAGTTATTCCCCTTAATCTCACCTTTCCAAAAAGTCCAAGATCATCTGATTTGGATAAAAAATGAGGGACTTGCGCATGGCTCCATTGTGGTATTTGTTTTGGAAAGTTTTGGATTCAAGTGATCATTCTTCTTTGCATGCTTCATTATAATGACTTCAGCATCAATTACACACGAATTGGAGATGGATTGCATCATTCCTTAGGCCCAAATCATTGCCCATGCATCCATGCAAGTTGGTTTCCAAATTTGGAATATTTCAAGTGGTGCAAAAATCAATTCCAATGCCTATTTAAACAAGCTCATGGCTTCATAAACTTCATCAACACCCTGCCTAAGCTTTGCTAGACTGATCTAAACCCTCATTTTCATAGAATTTCTGAAGATTTCTCTTGAAATCGAGCTTAAACTTCACCTTCTGTTTGGAAGTTCAAACTCCAAAAGTTCACTTCCCTTTTCATCTCAATTGGTTTCTGCAAGCAATAGGAAGAGAAAGCAAGCAAATCCAGATCAAGATCAAGTGAAATTAGATCAACTCGAAGGTGATTTTTCAGAAACTTCATCTCTTCTATTCTCTCTCAATTCTTCACCATTCTTTGTGATTTTTGGTTGGTTGAAGTCCTACGAATGTAGGCAACGAGATTGAGTTGCTTTGAGATCAAATCGAAGCAACTCAGTTCATGATCCTCAAAATTCAAACCCTTGTATCTTTTTATATACTTGGAATTGGAGAAAATTGAGACCAGATTCGTGCTCCTGAGCATTTTTCCTTCAAATTAGTATATTCATGTTTCATTTTTCATAAAGTTGAGCTTGAACCAGACCGGTGGTGATCACCGGAGAAGATGACCGGAGCTAGGGCTCCGGTGGTGCGTCGGCAAAGTCCAAGCCATCTGGTTTGATTCAAATGTTTTAATGTCAAGCGTTCATTGTGATTACCACACGTACAACACATTGACCAAGGTGTATGGTAAAACGCGCGCGTGTAGCCATCAGATCTGCCACCTCAATTAATGAGGGAGATCTAATGGTCCTTGTTTTTTTGTATTTTCTGATTTTTCATTTAATCCACTTATTTTAATTAATTCATGTTAATTTCATTTTTAATCCAAAAAATATGGGCCTTTCACCAAAAATCTTTAAATATTTTCCTCTTTCATTTTATGAATTAAAATTATTTTTTGGATTAATTTTGATATTTTTCATGAATTAATTGTTTTTGTGCATATTTTTAATTGTTTAAAAATACTTATGACTTTTCAAAAATCATGAAATTTTTTGTCTAAGGTCCTTTGACCTTGTTTGACCTAGGATAAATCTCTTAGCCATTTATTTGGTGTTTTGAAGAGGTTTTAGGTTTTGACCAAACTAAATTTGATTTAAATGCATTTTTAATTTGATTTTTAATTGATTAATTGTATAGAAATTATGTTGAGCCATTTTTATTGACTTATGATGTTTGACTATATGTTTGGGCCTTGGTCAATGTTGATTTGACTTTTGATAAGTTAAAATTATTGGATTTAGGGGATTGATGAAATATACATTTCATCTCCCAAAATGAATGAATGATTTTAATTTGATAAAATTCCTCCCATGACCAATTTTTGTTTCTCTCATCTCCCCTCCCTCTTCATCTTCAATCCCATTCTATCCCATCCCTTTCATTGACCAATGAAATCTCAAGATCCTAAGGCTAATTGATTCATCAATAACCTTGTGTTAGATGAACCAATACAAGTATGGATGAGATATGTCTGCCCTTTGATTTGTTTTCTTTTAGTGTATGGTATGTTTTAGGAGTTTGGTTCATTATATCAAATCTCTGACATGCATTAGCACCTAAATTTTTATTACCCGGTCTCAGATAGTTGTGACTTCTACATAAGTCCAATTACGATTATTTAACATAAAGCTAAATTTTGACCCTAAAGGCATATCATTCTAGTAAGTGAGATTGTAAGTCTCCCGTCTTTTATGGTATAGTGTGGAGACTTGGCATTTTTCCTTCCTTTGGAAGATTTCTTGGTTCAAGGATCCATGCTTGTGAATAGATGGTTGAGTGTTCTCCAAAGAATGACTTAATCAATTGGAAAGCAAAACATCACTAACATCTAAGTAACTAACATTTGACTAACTTGTATTACTATTGCTTTACTTTCAAGTCATTTATCTTTATGCAATTTAATTACAAGTCATTTACCATTCATTGTCATTTACATAACATTTAATTTGTTTATGTTTATGTCATTTTTACTTTGCTCATCTGAGCCATATATTGTGATTGTATATATTTGTTTGTGTATTTTGTTTGTGCTTTTGGTCTTAGGACCTTAAAATACTTAATAAACAACAAAAACCCTAAAAAATATTTGTGTGGACTGTTGGGTTTGATCTGAGCTTTTGGACTTAGAATTAGGCAACATTCCACATGCAAAAGGACTTGGCCAATGCCAACATTTCTGAGACCAAGTTATTGTGATTTGGGCTTTCATCTGATGCAAGTATTTTGGATCCACTTGAATTCATTTGCTACATGGTCCTGATGCAACTGTTATTTTGATCTGGTGCCCATGTCTTATTATGAGTTGATCAAGAAGTATTTCATCTGATACATGAGAAGACAAAGAAGACTGCTAGCTATGGATTTTTGCTTGCTTGGATGTGACCATCTTTATTTGATGCCTTGCTCTTTATATTTTTAATTGCTTGCTGATTATTGTTTGATTCAAAGTCCAAAGGAAAAGTGGGTTTTCTATATGACATTCTTATAAACTAAATAGTTGATCAGAAGTTCTATTTGAAATTGTAGAATAATAGATGTATTAGATTTATTATGAAAGCATTATATATACCACAGCTTGTTGAAAGAAAAAGAAGTAGTTTATGGTGTTAAGTAGTTGAATAATAATAAGAAATAAATTTATATGGATAAACATGATTCTAAAAGGAATGCTGGCATTTCATGTGTTGAAAGAATAAAACTGTCGGTGGTTATAAAAGAATCAAAATAGAAGAAAAAAAAGTAAGATTTCTTCTTCCTACAATGAGTAATAGAAAGTTAAATTATTTGCTTCCATATCATGGGTATGGGTATGTGATACCAAAATTTGATATCACATTTATATGAATATGAAGAGTCTTTCAATAAGTATTTATATGAATATGAAGAGTCTTTCAATAAGTATGATGTATGATATTGATTATAATTTGAGTCAATTTTCGTATAGAATGGAATAACATGTTTCATTATCTATAAGAGATTATTAATAGACTTAAACTAGAGCTTGAAATAAAACCAAATCATTATTATTAACTTTTATTTGATAATAAAAATATTAATTCTAAGTCTTATATTAACTTTTATTTGATAATAAAAATATTAATTCTAAGTCTTATATTGACAATAGAAGGAAGATGAATGCATGTTTTGGTAATAGATAGGAGAGAATTATAAAACCTATTTGAAAATTTGTAAAGCTATTAAACTGTTAAATTGTATAAAACTATACGTCATGCCTATTTATATGCGATCAAGGCACAAGCCTAAAACATATAATCCAAACCCAAAATATACAAGGTCATATTTTGACTTCGACACAACAATTATATGTTGTATTCGATAGAAGCTGACTCCTATTCCGAGTAGGTTAGACACACCTCAGTCGAATATAATTTATTATGCAAGTTTTTCAGAAACAATATGTATGCTGATTTGAGAAAAGGTCTTATATCTCTTTTCTGAAAATTTCTATTATTTAATATTATAAATATTAAAAATTGAATACTAAGAGGAAACACTAAATAACAACTCAACATTTTAACATTAGTAAATTAATTTGGTTATCTAAAAAATTTGGTTATCTAAAAAATGATCAGTAATGGTTAACATGGAATCACTCAAACATAAAATAAAATGGAAGTAGGTAAACATATTGAATACCAAGAAAATTCACTTATGTGCTAAATGAGAAATTTGTAAAAATAAATAAATAACTATACTTGTGCATCTAATCATTTGAAAAAATATTTTTGAACTAATTAATGTAAAAAGTGTCATTATTGAAAATATTTTTAAATAAAGTTAGGCCAAACTATCATGCCATATAAAGAAAAGTATCTCATTATTTTTTATTCTTGAAAGCATCACAACCAACGTCCCTAATTTTTTATTCAATTGTTTTCAACATCACCCAAGTATTGAACTATGATTTCTTAATCTAGCTTTACTTTCTTTTCTTCTCTCTTTCTATTCTCTCGATGCATGTGGCAAACAGAAGTGACTAGACTTAAGCTACAATCATAGATTCAACTCCTTTTCTATTCCCTATCTACATATGTCCTCCACAAAGTATATAAAAGATCAAGTCAACTTCAATCTTCCCTTCATATAAATCTATAATCATCAAGATTGAACCAAGAAATCACTATTACAAAACAAAAGCATGGATATGAAAGAGAAAGAGAGTGGTATGTCACTATCAAATGAAGGTTGGAATTGTATAGTATAGCACATAGCACATGTAATGGGCCAGTTATTACAAATCAATGGACATTTTTGGTAGAGGTTCTGGTTTTTCCTTATGCACTAAAACAAGTAATCTATGAAAGTTTATGATTAGCCCTATAGTATGTGGTATGTACCTTAACCTATATCATTGGTGGCGCGCAGTGTATACTTATAGAACCATTATGTATATATATCATGCACATACTTTTAGAAGCATTAAACATTATGAAGCAAAGAAAAACAACTTTTCTAACTCAAGCATGTGGAGGTGACATCCGCAGATCATGGATGTCTATTCAAGTGGCTAATTTTATTGGGTTTTCAGAGAAGTAGTTGGTGTAAATGCTAGTTGCAGTTCTCCATTTATATGTATCAAAAGAGAAGGAAAAAAGGTGGAGAAAGTTAGTATCAGCCATAACTATCCAGTGGTTTTTTGCTTTAATTTAGAGACTCAACTTAACTGAAGCGATGAATTCGGAGCTGTTGCCAATTGGCATTGCATGGAAACAAGACAAAAAAACAAGATGGACCATTGTGCAGACATTTAAAAAATCTAGAAGATTATCAAGTATTATCATCCAACACAAGTTTAAACATGCATGGAAAACATTTAACCAACATCACAACATCTGTGCAGACCGAAATCGCAAAAACATTTACGCGACATCAACTGTTATTTAACACTGCAAACACTTGTCTTTGTCTTCTTCATTTTCATGCAGAACCAGAATCATTAGTCTCATAAATCATAATCATTTTTTTAATTCTTAACATATTTTCTTCTGGATACATAAGATCAGGATAACAAGAACCAGAATCACTAACCCTAAGTCTTAATTAGCAAACAAAAATTGAGAAATTGTGAACAAGAGACGGTTCCAGGTATATATGATTCAAGTTTATATATAGGTAGAGTTGCCCTCATTAATTAGGATGTTGTGGATGAAAAAATTGTGTACCGGCCATGAAAGCATGTAGTGGAGCCGAGTAAAGCGAAGGATCAAACAAGATACTAGTGGTTGTCGTCGCGGTCGTGGTCGCGGTTGCAGATGTTAAGAAATCAAGTTGTTGATGAGGTTGATGACCTCCACTGGAAAAACCTTCAATAGGTGTAGCAGTAGTAGTATTGGTGTAAAGACTTGCAGAAGAAGAAGAAGGACCTTGATCATAGAGAACTCCTTTGAAAACATGTCCTCCTATGTTCACAGCCGTTTGATACGCACACTGCTCATCTGGACCGTCCAATGAACTCACTCTCACACACCGAAACGTTACTGATGCAGAACTCACTTCAGCTGGAAACTGTCCCAACTCAAACCCTAAACAATCATCAACCAAATCATTCAATAAAATAAAAAACACTCATTCATTCATGAAAAGTTACCTCTACTTTTCCAATTATTATTAAAGAAACCCAAAAAAATAAAAGCATTATCTAAATCAATAATTTGAGTTCGTCAGTTTTACTTAAAAACAGTGATAGCTAGGGACACAAAAAACAGTAACATATATACAAAACCTACATGCATATATATAGATGAATTGAAGCAAGGATTTAATTAAAAACTATATAGTAATTATATTTATATATACTAAAGTGATATCTTATCTTATGAAATGACATTACATAACAATTATTACCTATGGTAGGGATAGTTGGTTGAGAACATGGAAGAGCACCTGCACCTGCACCTGCACCATCTTGATTGTCTCCATGTCGTTTATAGCTCTCTCCATGATTTGGACGACGAAACGGTTGATGATGCTGCAACACAGATAGATGTTGCTGTCGTTCACGGCGTTTAGAAGCTGGAACCCAAGTACTCTTGACATGCGTTTGACACTGAAACCCTCGACTCTTGCAACAAGTTCTACATCTAAGATGTGTACAGTCTTTCTTTGCTTGATTCCCACAGTCTTGACAATTTGTTCCTCCATTACGTCTCATCATCGTGAATCTTCTTCCACACTCATCAAACGAACAGGGTTTATGAGCCACTCCAAACACACTGTAGTTGTTCAAGTCTTGTTGTGGTTGTGGTTGTGGCCATATCTCTAACCCTTTGCTATAGATCTCTTGGTTAATATTGCTAGTATTATCTTGTTTTTGAGCTAGATAAAATAACCTAGACATTTGGTGCAGTATCATCCATAGTTTTTGCAGCTTTTGACGAGAAAAACTGTATCTTAGTTGAACAAAACAAAATAAACTAGTAGTAGACGAAAAGAAGGCAGAAATTATGGCACGGAATGAGTTTGTCTGCAACGCCGTCAATGGTAACTGAAGCCATCAACTCTACTGTATGAGCCTGGTTTTATGATTGTAGTTACTGTAGTAAAAGTACTGTGCAGAATTTTCAGAGTGGTTTTTTCTTTTTTGCTATGGTGGTTTTGCACTCAGAGAGAGAGAGAGTGAGAGTGTGAGTCTAATTATGATATGATTTTTTGAGTGTGTGAAGATGGAGAAAGAGAGTGCGTGTGGGGGACATGAAAATCTATTCTCTACAGTTTACTTCAGAATTATGGGTTGACCATCTAACGGACAGTGGTGCTCCACGTGTTAGATAAGCTTTTGCTTATTCGTCCTTGTACCGGAAAACCCGGTTGTACTTTTCTTGACCGTCATTATAATAATTTCAAATAATTCTAATTTGGAATATTTTTTATAAAAAAATTCTATGAAGCAATGTATTAAAATGTGGAAATCTAAATCCGTAGTGTTTGCAATATGCATCTACTATGTTGCTTCTTTCATTACATATAGGTCTCCATCACAAGTCTAATATTTTATGCATGTAGAAGCAAAGAGGCATCTATTTCTTTTTAAAGTTGATTTTGAGAAAGTATTTGATTTCGTGTTTTGGAATTTATTTGTTCTTCCTTCTTAAGCAAATGAGTTTTGGCAACAGATGAATCAAATGAATATAAATTTGTGTGTTCTAGTTCTCTCTTTGTTTTTGTTGTCAACGGAAGTCCAACCAAAGATTTTCGAGCATCACAAGGACTCCGACAAGGGGATCCTCTCTTCATGTTTCTGTTCTTTATTGATGCAGAAGGTCTCGTCAACCTCATGAATATTACGGTTTCTCAATCTGCTTATCAACTTTTCTCTTTGTCAGTCAACCTCAAATTCGACCTATAATAATGCATGGATGACACTATTTTTGGTCATTCTTGCTAGAATAACATCTTGTTTTTAAAGCGATTCTTCATGATTTTGAAATGGCTTCGGGACTTAAAATTAACTTTCACAAAAGCAAAATTTTTGGATTGATCCGATATATTTTGATTTTTTTACGAAAATAACCCACTTTTTTAAGGAAATTTCCAAAATACCCTTGATTTCAAAAAAATTCTCAAACTACCCCACTTTTAGGAGAAGTCGTAAATTGAATTGGAGACTCCTCTTAAAAATTGAATGGAGGCGCCAATTGGATTGGCTAGGGCAGGTGCCCTAGCCAATCCAATTGGCGCCCCTGTGTAGGACTTAAGAGGAGACACCAATTCAATTGGAGCCTCAGTGTAAAATGTTATTTTTTTTTGTAAATGGTATACGTGATAGATAAATTTGATATAGGACCAATTGATATTAATAAAATTTGTCGTTTACACAAAGAAACCTAATGGTGATGACCGGGATCACCTAACCGACCTTCGGTCCCACATCCCCTAACTCGTGACCCTAACCCACGTTGATGATTCGGTACCGGTGTTTGAGCATCTGAGGGGCCAGGAGCGTCACTACCAACTACAGGAGAAGGTCTGTTGAGGTAGTCAGACAAGTCGGCATAGTCTTCAGTATGCATTGATAGTGTACCGCTGTAGTTGAGCTCATGACCCATGCCATAGAAGTTGGGATGTGGTTGACTCATTGATGGGCGACTGGGACGGTTGAAGGGAGACATGGGTGTGAACGATGCGTCGAGGAAAGGTTGGAAAGGTTGTTGGGGTGTTTGGTAGAGATAGGGTTGTTGGATGTTTTGATTTTGTGAGGTTTGGGCTTCTTGGCTACGGTAGGAGGAGGGGCGGTTGATGTTGAATGGTCATTGGGCGTTTTGGCTTAGACGACTTTGGTAGGGTGATGGGGTGGGTGCGAAGTGATGTTGAGTCCCAGGTTGATGGTCAATTTGTTGGTGATGGTATGAGGTATGCTCTTGGTATTAGGGTTGGGTGTATGCCACGGTTTTTATGGGCACTAAAAACATATGTCCCAAGAACTGTGGCAATTATGGAGACATTGCCAGCGATGATGACAGACGGAACCTGTGCTACAGGTAATAGAATCTTTCATCGTCTCTTTTGGGCATTTGACTCGTGCATCAAAGGTTTCGCATTCTGCAAACCTATTATTCAAATTGATGGCACTTGGTTATACGGAAAATACAAGGGTACTTTGCTCATGGCGGTTGCACAAGACGACAACAACAATGTCTTTCCCATTGCCCTTTCTCTTGTTGAAGGTGAAACGGCTGGTGGATGGGGTTTCTTTCTTCGACATCTCAGAACGCATGTGGCTCCACAAGTCAATCTCTGTTTGATTTCTGATAGACATGCTGCCATTGAGAGTGCCTACAACAACCATGACAACGGATGGCATGATCCTCCTTCTACCCATGTCTATTGCATCAGACACATTGCACAAAACTTCATGTGTGCTATAAAAGATAAGAATCTTCGCAAGAAGGTGGTGAATGATGGGTATGCTCTAACTCAGCCGTCATTTCAATATTATCGTGATGACATTAGACTGTCTAATGAAGATGCAGGGAGATGGCTAAATAACATACCAGTAGAGCAGTGGACAAGGGCATTTGACAGACGTTGTCGATGGGGCCACATGACAACAAACCTTGTGGAATGCATGAACGGGGTATTCAAAGGAATTCGAAATCTGTCGATAATCGTCTTGGTAAGATCGACCTATTATAGGTTGGCTTCTATGTTTGCAACCAGAGGTGAAAGATGGAGTGCGGTGTTAATGTCCGGGCAAGTATTCAGTGAGTGTTGCATGAAGGTCATGAAAGAGGAGAGCATCAAAGCTAGTACGCACGCTGTAACAGTCTTTGACCGTCATAGACAAAATTTCAGCGTCCAGGAAACAATGGACTACAACGAGGGGAGACCAAATTTAGCTTACGCTATTAGACTAAACAGAAGTTGGTGTGATTGTGGAAAATTTCAGGCCTTCCGCATACCTTGCTCCCATGTCATTGCAGCATGCGCTTATACTCGTCAAGATGCTTACAGCCATTTATCTGATGTGTACATGGCCGACACCGTCATGAATGTATATAATCAAAGATTCTCGGTACTACCAATGGAGGATTACTGGCCTCCATATGAAGGTGATATTGTTTGGCACAATGACGAGATGCGTAGAAAGAAAAAAGGAAGGCCAAACAGCACACGTATCAGAACAGAGATGGATTCCACAGATAAAATGATAAGATTATGTAGTATTTGTCGTCAACCAGGACACAACAAGAACAACTGTACCAATCGAGGAGCATCATCTAGGTCTTAAGCTTTTTGTAACATTGTATTTTTGTAACCTTCAATCATTATATATCATTAAGTTTTTGTTACAACGAGGGTCACAGCAAACATCAGTACAAAATAAGCTATCTGAAAACAGAAATATTTCTAACTGATTACAACAATCAAATTGATGTCGTCTCGACCGAACATCATTTCCCTAGCATCCTTATCAGTCTTCATTCACACCCAACCAAAGATACTGTCAAGTCTCTCAATACTTCTAATTTTTTCCCTTCTGGTATTTTCCCATCTAACCAATGAACCAGCTCCCTCTTCAGCTGATCGAACATAGTGATATTCCAGAACAGCATCTGCATCTGAGGTTTGTCTCTCGCATAAATCACCTTTCCGTATCGGCGACGAACACCAAACATGATTGCCAAATGATTATATGAGATGTTGAACAATTACTCACACAACACATTTATTTATAACACAAAAATTGCATTTTATGAGGAGTCTCCAATTGAATTGGCGCCTCCTCTTAAGCCCTACACAGGGGCCCCAATTGGATTGGCTAGGGCACCTGCCCTAGCCAATCCAATTGGCGCCTACATTCAATTTTTAAGAGGAGTCTCCAATTCAATTGGCGACTCCTCCTAAAAGTGGGGTAGTTTGGGATTTTTTTTGAAACCAAGGGTATTTTAGGAATTTCCTTGAAAAATGGGTTATTTTTGTAAAAATTTTACATTTTTGGAGCCAGCATCAGATTTTCTATCATGTCCCGTTGCTTATCTCTCTTTCAACTTTTTGGGAATTCCCATAGGCATCAATCGTAGTAGGCCCGATCGTGGACTATGACTCTTGATAAACTTTGTGGATGTCTCTTAAGTTGGCAAAGCAAATTCATCTCTTTTGGTGGGAGAGTCATGTTGTTAAACACAATTCTTAACACCATTCCATTTTATCTCTTTTCATTCTACAAAACACCTAAAATGGTGATCCAAAAAATAATAAAGATTCAAAGAGCCTTTATTTGGAAAGGCGGAGAAAGTAAGAGAAAGATCAATTGGGTTTCTTGGACAAAGGTGTGCAAATCAAGATCTGATGAGGGTTTGGGAATTATGCACTGTCAGTCATTCAATTTAACTTTGCTCTGTAATGGACTTGGAAAATAACTGATAAGCATTACTCCCCTTGGTTTCAACTTTTTTCCTTCAAGTATGGAGATATAAAGGCCCTTATGTTGGATCCAGATAGACCTTTTGCAACAAGAAACTCCTTAATCTGGTGGCGTGATCTTAGAAGCATTGTGACTTTCAGGGGAAGTGAATACAATTGGTTTCAAAAGTGCTTCTCATGTAAATTAGGATAAAGTTCTAAAATTGATTTTTGACGGCTCAAATTGGCTCGGTTCCCATCCTCTCAAAGTTGTGTTCTTGGACTATTTAAAACTTTCTGCCATCACAGGTTGGTTATTTGTAATGCAGGTGACTAGTCTATAAATGGTTGGAATTGGAACCTTGGTCAACATCTCTTCTAATCCTCTTAAACTCAATACAACTATTTGGTGGCGGGACCCTGCGAGTTTTTTCTCAAAGTAGACTTACAAAATCTTGTATGTTATATCAACTATTGGTTTTTCGCAGGATCTGAAACTAACAATTATGTTAGCACTAATATGGAGATCTTGGGTTCTAAGTAACATTGATTTCTTTGCTTGCATGTTTCTCTTGAGAAGGTTTCCAACAAGGGATGAATTAGCTAAATTAGCTAATAGAGGAATCCTTGTTGGTGAGCATAATCTAGTGTGTCCTCTTTGTCTTGGTCAAGTGGAAGATCTAGACCATTTATTTCTTTTTTTCCTGGTTGCATCTCGTGTGTGGTTAATCATGCTGAAAAGGATGGGTTTGTGTCTGCTGCCACCTCAAGAGGATGTTTTATCCCATTTGATAATTGCTTCATAGGGAAGATAAAGAAACATTTTTGTCTTCTTCTTTGGTTGGTTGTCATCTGGTCCATTTGGTTGACTAGAAATGAGATTCTTTTTAAAGGGGGTCATAAAGGTGAATCTGAGATTGCTTTGCTAGCTAAGAAACTTTCTTGGAAATGGTTTGGTGCTAAGCTTTTGAGACCATTTGTTTTTGAATTGGAGGATTGGTACCAGAATCCTATTAGTTGTTTTCCCTAAGTTGTATGTTGGTTCGATTTTTTCTTCTCTTTGTTGTATCTGGGTTGAGTACCCCTAGTACTCAATATCAGCACAATTATTTGCTTATAAAAAAATATAATATTTTTTTACCTTAATACAAAATTTAAATCTGACAGCTCTCAGTCTTACCTAGGCCGAGGGTGATTTTCTCAAACAATATTTGAAGGAAAGGAAAGTAAATAACAATTTTTTATTGAATATTTGAGGTGTAATTTTTAGGTTGTAAAGTCATAGGAAGGAAATTGAGAGAATGGAAGAATGGCTCGTGTTTTATTATTTATAGTATAATGTCGAGGAGATCATGTTGCAAATAGAGAGTAGGCATATAGTTATGAGAAGTGAGCAAAAACAAGAATTTAATCTTTTTCACAGGGTGGCGATCATGTTGCAAATAGAGAGTAGGCATACAGTTGAACTCATAGGAGTGTTTATTACTTTACATTTATCCATGTTAAATCTCTTTAGAAGTTCTTTGCAATACTTTGAATCATTTATGAATATTTTGTTCGTTGTCGGTTTGATTTGCAACCCAAGAAAGTAATTCAATTTCCCCACCATGGACATATCAAGTTTATAAAATTATGTTCTTTGCTTGTTTAATTTGCAACCAAAAAATGTAATTGTCATGCATTACATTGATTACCACAGGGGTATAATCGATTACCATCATCCAACATTAAAAAATTTGAATTTTTTTAAACCGGTAGTCATTTACCATGGTCCTATAATTGACTATCACTTTTATTTTTCTAAAAAATCTACTTTTGACGGTTTTGCTTCAATGGTTTTAATGCACAATCTTTGAAAATATTTAAGATGAAGTTTGAATGATATTTCTGAGCTTTCAAAGTGATATATATAATGAATTGTGATATGTGCCTTTAATATGATGATCATTTCAATTATTACATTTATTTTCCATTTATCATTCTTCATGACATCTTCATCTTATTCTTCTTTGAGATTCAATCGTCTTCATCAAAACTAAGCCAAGCTAGAAAAAAAATCACACCATGAACATCAGACTTGAGCATGTTGGCATTTTTTAGCAAGTACACAAGCACGCCCGAACTCCAAAAACATTTAGGTACTAGTTGATCATGTTTTAAAGCATATTTCCCATAATGAGTTGTGTATGTTGTAATTGAAATTCAAGCTAGTACAACAAGCACACAAAAATTACAGAAGTTGAGCGAGCTCTGGTTTACTCTTATAGTACATTGATCCTCAATGGTGGCTAAGCGGGCTCTCTCGTTGGCTTAGCGATACCTGATGCACATTGGTTGCCAAGTAAAGTCTATATGGCTAAGCGAGATTTTTCGCAACAACATCTCTATTTTGATGACCCGAGGACATGCCAAAAAAAATTGTACGGGGTGGAATGCAAGGATGATTAAAGTTGAAGCTTACATAATACATGTGATATTTAAATTGTTTTCATGATTAAGTGATTATTTGAAAATATTTGCAAATTTTTGAAAATTTTTAAAAAATTTCAAATTTTCTATTTTCAAAATCTATTTGTCTGCATATATTTTAACTAACCTGAAAATCCAAATGCATAGGAAACACAAAGGCTAAGTTGATGACAAAAGTCAGGAAGAATGGCATGATAAAAGGGCTTTCTTTTAAACTCTTCATTCATTTTTGATAGTTTGTTATCTATGAATTATAGCTTGGCCAAGAACTAATTGCTTTCAAAAAGCTTTATTTTGCTACTGTCTAGTGAAAACATATAAATAAAAATCAATAATGAGAGTAGACATGAATACTAACCATGTGTATCATCAAGTCATTCTTCGTTATTGAGTAAAAAATTACTTGACCAAAAAGTCTACCTTGTGAGGATGTGATCCCTTGACAACCCCTTTAAGCCTAAAAAAATGTTCTTTCAAGAATACAATCCTTAACCAATTCTAAAAGAAAACAAATGTTCATCACTTTGTTTTAAGGATACGAGAACACTCAAAAGTTCAAGAGTATGAATAACAATAAAGTTGAGGAGAAAAAGAAGAAAATGTTTTGAAAAATCAAGTAGTAATTGGTGAAAAGAAAGAAAAGAATATGCTTTTACAAAAGAAAGAAAAATAAAATGTCAAATGTCGAAGCATACAAAAGAAAATCGCCAAAAAGAAAATGTTGTAAATTGGAAAGAAAATAAAAAAGACAATTTTGAAAAAAAAATGATATACCTAAAAAAGATTTTGCTCTCTTATCTTTAGACTTTTTGAATCCAAAGAAAAACAAATATTATTTTGTAAGCCAAACTACATTACAACCAAAAGAAAGACCTTGGTGATCCATGAGTGATGATTTTCTTGTGATATTGCTTAGATGAAATGTAAAATATTTTTATAGTATATGCATTGTATAACAAAAAGGGAAACACTAAACCTTGTTGAGAGATAAATCAGTGACAAAATGATTCGGATGATAAATTGACAATTGATCTATACATGTTTTGAAATCTTACTTTGCAAAAGAAATATTTTAATATTCATTCTATGATTTAATGGTAATTATTGTTGGAAAACCACCACAACGTATGGAAAATTTCAATCTATCTTGATGAACAAGATTGTTATCACCCACACAATAACAATGAAAAGAGAAGAACAAAGGAGAAAGAAAGAAAGTAAAGAATGATGAAGGAGAAGAATAATTAAAATTTTGCAGAGTTTATCTCTGCACACAACCTGTGGAAAACTTCTCATTCACTTTGCAACTGTAAAATTCTGTGAATACAATGTTATGAATACTTTATTCACTTCATTACAAGAATAAGGGTTACTCTCTCTATTTATAAATTTAGGTTAACTTGGACCCCAACCAAATCCCAAAACTATAAAAGCCCAAATTAGCTAACACTACTAAAATATGCCTAAGTCGAAATCCTGTGTGAAGCAACATGCTTCGACACTTCGACACATTAATACAACTCAAGACACTAGGTGGTTAGACACTTCCTTGCTCCTGTCGAGCAACCTGCTTCCACACAAGGAATTACAATTCAACCCACCACCTAATTCATTGTGTCTAAGCTATCTACATTCATCATAGCTCTTAGTCTTTTGAACACTTCGATTTGCACTCTCTTTGTCATGATGTCTGCAATCTGATTTTTAGTTCTGCAGTGTTCCATATTCATCTTCCCATCTGCTACCTACTCTCGAATATAATGGAACCTCATTTCGATGTACTTGCTTCAACCATGTACTATCGGATTCTTCGCCAGATTGATAACTGATATATTGTCGATCTTCATGGTAATTGCTCCATGACTCTTCGTTGTTATCTCTTCGACCAGATTCACCATCCATGTTGCTTGACATGCACAAAGATAATCAGCTATGTATTCTGCTTCGCACGACGATAATGCCACTACTGTCTCCTTTCTCATACTCCAAGCAACTGGTGCACCACCTAGCATAAACACATAGCCAGTTGTGGATTTTCGATCCTCGACATCACTACACCAACTTGAATCGGTGTATCCCACTATATTTCATTCTTTTCCTTCATCAGCTACAAGAAATAAAATTCCATAGTTGATGGTTCCTTTCAGATACCTTAGTATCCTATTCGTCGCTGCTAGATGTGATACCTTTGACTTTTGCATGAATCTACTCATTATACCTACATTGTATTCTAAGTTAGGCCTTGTGTGACAAAGGTATCTAAGTGACCCAATAAGTATTCTATATTGGGTTGGGTCGACATCATCTTCATCTGAATCTTTCGATAGTTGTAATCTGGGCTCAGCTAGAGTCGAAGTTGGGTTGCAATCTTGCATCTCAAATCTCTTGAGTATTTTGCATGTATACCTTCTTTGATGCATCATCAAACCTCTACCACTCTTGTAGAATTTGATGCCAAGGAAATATGAAATTTCACCCAGATCTAACATTTTGAATTCCTCGTTGAGATCACCTTTGAAGTCTTCGATCTCCTTATTGTAGCTACCTGTTATCAACAAGTCATCGACATAGAGACATAGTATAAGCAATTCACTCTTGCTTCTTCTTACACATACTCCATGTTCAGATTTGCACTTCACAAATTCCTTCTCTCTTATAAATCCATCTATCTTCTTTTTTTAAGCTATCGTAGCTTATTTAAGTCCGTACAATGCTTTATGCAGCCTGTACACCTTTCTTTCTTCGCCTTGTTTCATAAACCCGACTGGTTGTGTAACATAAACTTCTTCTTCTAAGGGGCCATTCAGGAATGCACATTTCACATTCATCTGACACATCTATTAGTTGTTTATATTTGCTAGACTAACAACCAACCTGATTGTTTCAATCCTAGCAACAGGTGCAAAAACTTCATCGAAGTCGATTCCTTCTTTCTGAAGAAATCCTTTCGCCACAAGTCTCGCCTTGTGTCGAGTCACTTCTCCTGTGGGATTCAACTTCACCTTGTATACCCACTTCACATCGATTTCCTTCTTACCTCGGGGCAATTCGGTAAGTGACCAGTTGTTGTTGACTTCGATTGACTTCATCTCTTCGTCCATTACTTTTATCCATTTCAAATCTTTCAATGCCTCAACTGCATTGGCTGGTTCGACATTTGCGTAGAAAGCATAATGTACCAGCTCACCTTCTTCATTGACTACATCATCGGATGTAATCACACATTCTTGCAATCTTACAGGCATGTATCTTGTTCTTTGAGGTCTGCTTGGGCCTGCATCACCTCTGACTTCTTATCGAACTTCTCTTTCGACTTCACTAGCTGGTTCATCTTAAAAGATTCTCATTGAATCCTTCTTAACATTATCAATCCAATCCCATTCCTTAAGCTCATCTATGATCACGTCCCTGCTGATCACTGTAGAAGCATGCTTCAATCCAAAGAATTTTGATGAAGACAACATGTATCAATGCAAAAAGATAAGAGCTTCAAGAGAATTCAAAGCATCAAGTTAATCAAGCCACATATGCATAGCAACATTTGGTTCAAGCTTCATTATCAAGCCAAGACTTTTGCAAATTTGTTGAATCACTTCTAAGGTATATCTAATTCACTCTTAAATTAGTATACAAGTGTTCAACAATCATGTTTTGCATTTCCATATTTAACCTAACCATTTTTTAACATGTTGAAATGAAAAACACATTTTACTTAAAATATTTTTCTGTGTTTCAACAGTGTTAACCGGTTAACCAGATGCGTTAACCGGTTAACGGCCCTGTATTTGAAATTCTGAAGTTAACGTTAGATGCGTTAACCGGTTAACCCATTTGGTTAACCGGTTAACACTGTTCGTTTCAGCATTTCTTGGCCTCTTTTCATGAAAAATGTTTTCAAATACTTATACCTTTTCACTAATTTTTATGAAGAAAATTATACCTCTTTGAAAAGGTGTTTTGATCAATATAAATTCTGGATTTTTTAAATGAAAAAATACCTCCTTTCTTGCAAACACTTTCAATTAATCATTCTTATAAAAACTCAGATTTTTATCAAGTGTCCAAAAACTTTCTTAAAAAGTATTCTTTGCATTAAACCTTTATATACCTTGCTAAGAATACATATCATTTGGTTTGAACACTTGTATACTACATTGAGTGATTGATATCCAAAGGGGAAGATTAATCCAAGTGATTAATATATTCAAGATTCATCATCAACTTTTTAATTAAGTTCAGATTTTTGTATCATACCTTGTTGTCCAGGATTGTTGGAAACAAGTGAAGTGTTGAAGAGGATTGTTCTTCATACACTTGATTACTTATAGGTTAGATAGTAGGCATCACCATTGGTGTGAGTAGGCTGTACAATAATTCTAACTATAGTGAAATCTCTTTCGAGTCGAAAGGGGAGTGGAGTACCTTCGGAGTGTGAAGGGAACCACTATAATTTTCGGTGTCCTTTTACTTTCCGCAATTTATTTTTCAGCACTTAAATGAAAAATAACCAAGAACCGGAAACAAGATCGAAGAATTTTTTTACCACCTAATTCACCCCCCTCTTAGGCGCATTTATAACTTACATTTGGTATCAGAGCAAGTTATAGGTAACTTGTTCCTAAAAGATTCAGATGGCTTCCGCAAACAATGATCGTGTATTTAAAGATGGTGGTAGTAGTAACAAGCCTCCTTTGTTTTCCGATCAATATTTCGACTTTTGGAAAATCCGTATGAAGGCACATTTAGAAGCACAGGGAAGTGACATATGGGAGGCGGTTCAAAATGGTCCTTTTATTCCTACAACGGTTGTCAACGGTGCTAGTTCAACAAAGCCACAAGGATCATGGGATGATGATGATAAGAAAAGGGTTCTCTATGATAAAAAGGCGATTAATATTTTACAAAGTGCACTTGGAATGGATGAATTCTTCCGCGTCTCAACATGTACAACGGCAAAGGAAATATGGGATACTCTTGTAGAAACTCACGAAGGAACAGCCGAAGTCAAGAGATCTAGATTGAACATGTTAAGTCAAGAGTACGAGTTATTCCGAATGCAACCAGGAGAATCAATCCTCGACTTGCAAAAAAGATTCGTGCATTTGACAAATCACTTGAAAGCACTTGGTAAGACACTAACTAATGATGAACTTAATCTTAAAGTGCTTAGGTCTTTAACAAGAGAATGGCAACCCAAAGTGACGGCGATTTCCGAAAAGAAAAGTTTATCAACAATGACATCCGCTACTTTATTCGGAAAGCTTCAAGAATATGAGACAGAACTTGGACTATTGGAGAAACATGAGGTCCAAAAGAAGAAATCCAAGAGCATTGCCTTAAAAGTTGATTCCAAAGTTGTGAAGAAAGAAGACAATCCCGAAGAGGATGAAAACTTTATGCTTCTTGTAAAAAGACTAGGAAAATATTTTGGTGCAAAAAATAATATTGGAAACTCTAGTTACATAAGAAAAAAGAAGTTCTCAAAGAACAAAGAAAGGGAAGCATCAACATCCAATGAAGACATTACATGCTATGAATGTGGAAAACAAGGCCACATCAAACCGGAATGTCCCAAACTCGCAAAGAATCGTGACAACAAAGGAAAGAAGTATTACAATAAGAAGGCCTATATTGCTTGGGATGACAATGAAATAAGTTCTTCATCAGATTCCGATAGTGATCAAAGCGCAAATCTAGCATTGATGGCATCACATCATTCTGACGATGAAGGCGATGAGGTTAGTAGTAACTTTTCAATTTTTGATAATGATGCTCAAGGAGCAATAGATGAACTTTTAAAAGAATGCAAGACGTTGTGTAAAAGTATTTCATCCCAAAAGAAACGAATTTCATCTTTAGAAGTGTCGCATCCGCGAAAAACAACCGGCGGGAAAAAAACAAACAAACAGAGCCGCCACCGTGCGTTATTTATCCCAAAGAGGGAAAGGAAACGCTCGAAGTAAACCTGGAAAGGAAATGGTCTTACGACCGGAGATTGCAAGGATCGGGAGTCGGTTATGCAAGGGGAAGGTATTAGTACCCCCTCACGTCCATCGTACTCGACGGGATCCACGCTCAAAAGAATAGAATAAGGTTGCTAGATAACTGCTCAAAGAATGCACACACGCTGGAATCAAACAGGTGAAAGAGGATGGAGGAAGAGGACTCGGCAGGATGTCGCATCCTGGGCCTACGTAGTTTGTCAGACACAAACATCAGAGTCAACATAGTTCGGGGAAATGGGAACGGGCTCGCTAGGATATCACATCCTATGCCTACGTATCTCATCTGGAATGAGAATCAGAGCTACCGTAGTTCGGCTCACGCACGCCGAAACAAAACACACACACAAACGCTGAGACATCAAAAGAAACACGTAAACGGAAACAGACTGCCAATGACTGGTCTTACGTCCGACTCCAAACAAAAGAAACACAGACAGGAAACCGAATGCCAATGGCTGGACTTACATCAGACTCCAAGCAAGCAAACACAAATAGGAAACCGACTGCCAATGGCTGGACTTACGTCAGACTCCAAACAAGCAAACACCAACAGGAAACCGAATGCCAATGGATGGACTTACATCAGACTCCAAACAAGCACACAACAAATAGGAAACGGAATGCCAATCGCTGGTCTTACATCCAACTCCTAACACACAAACACAAACAGGAAACCGAATGCCAATCGCTGGACTTACATCAGACTCCACACACACAAACACAGGAAACCGACTGCCAATCGCTGGACTTATGTCAGACTCCAAGCAAACAAGAGGTTAACCAGACGCTGAGTCGTCAAAAGCAACAAAAAAGTTGAATAAACAAGCTAACAGGGAGTCTGGTACTCGAGCCTACTAGCTGTCAAGCAAACACACACAAAAAGGAAAAGGGTGCCCAGAGAGATCTCGCACGATCTCCTGCCTACGTACCTCATCTGGTATGAGGATCAGGGCAACGTAGTTCCCCTTAACAGGGGAGAAACTTTCTCCTAACCAGAGACCGGGAAATAACAAACTAATAGGGAGACTGACTCGAGCCTAAAAGTTATCATGCAATCCACAACAGTCCTAGGTTGAGGTATCTAAACAGAACCTAACTCGCACAGGCAGCAAGTCAACAACACAGCAATTAAGCAAACGGGTGAACAGGTATCACACACTATATGCAAACAAGAAGGCTCACACAATATGGTTGGGCTTTAGTCAAGGGGTCAAATCAACCTCGACAAACAAGCCAACTGGAAAGGGGTGTTTTTTGCTCTTAACCCTAACATTGAGAGTTAGGGCGAAGCAGATGAAATGGGAAGTGAGGGTAAGACCTCACATCTCTTATCCCTAGCCTGGGAGAGCTTGAATCAATGAAGGTGTGGGAGTCCAGAATGGGGGACTCTATTCCACATGACTGACACAACAAGATTTTGGGTCTTTATTCAAAGTGCATCAACACATGGTGTGAGCAGGATGAATGACACAACTGAATAGCAGGGGATGGATTGCACATCCCTTTTATCTGCCAATGCCTCTTCACTTAGGAGGTCTTTAAATGTACAAGGCACAAAGATAAACAAGCACAAACATTGCCTCTTAAGGAGGGCTTCAGACAGGTGCCTGCCAAAGTAACATGGCAGGTCTTCCAGACTACATGAAGATCAGGGATTATACCTCAGTGGTATGCTAACCACAAGCAAAGCAAAGCAAAGTTCAAATGAACTTAAAGCAACTTAGGTACCTGTGGAAACAGCTAACCCAATCAGTACAAACTCAGACAAACAGTCAACAACAGTTAATATCAAACAGACAACCCAATATGCGACACATAAGCCATAAACACAAGTGAATTGTCCTCAAAGCCTAAAAAACACACAAATGTTAGCCAACAACAACAAATGATCAAGCTCAAATGAAGGAGCAACATCAATCATGGAGGTGCATACTTGAACCTGAAATCACAACTCAAATGTAAGTAACAAACCACTAGGTCAAAGCCTAGGGTCAAAAGGGGATCAAAAAGTCAAAACAGAACTTGACCTTCAACACAAAGCATGTTTATTCAATCAAGAACAAGTCCTAAAAAGGACCAAACCAAAATCAATAAGCAAGTTCAATTCATGTGCAAAGGAAGTCAAAGACCAATTCAAGGCATACATTTGAACATTAAGAATGAAAATTCCCAATCAAAACAGAAATGATTCAAATAATTCTGGAAAAATTCATGAACATTCAACACATCTAACATGATCATCACAAAAAAAATCAAAAGCATTAGAGGTCATTTGATATGGAAATTAAATTGCACAAGTATAACAACCAAGTGTGTGACACCAATTGTCACACCATGCAAACACAAGCATAAAACAGAATTGGCAAATGAGAAAAATGCACAATCAATTCTCAAAGGTCCAGCAGCATGTCAAGAACATTCATACAAAATTTCAAAGCATTTGGATTAAAATCAAGCATTTCACAATAGAAAGAGTGGAGCAAGGTCACAAAGGCACATATGTTCAATCATTCCAACACAAACAGAAATCCAGCCATGCACAACTTCAAAATTCATCATCATAAAAAACTAGACATTCTAAGGAACAAGTGGCAAAAAATTGGGAGTGATTTGATGCATTTTTCAATTTGATATGGATTTTCAAAGTTGGAATAAAATGTGACAAAATATATGAAGAAATTGGAGGGAAATGAAGAAATGGAAATTAATTTGAAAAAGTGTCCTCAGCCAGAATCGAAGCGTGTATGCGCGCTGAACCAGACAAACCCTAACATGCGGTACGCGTATGGTACGTGTAAGGTGCTCATACACGTATGGTACGCGCATGGTACGCGTATGGTACGCGTACGGTACGTGGTGGTTTCCACCGTCTTCTTCGCGAAGACGGCGGAGCTACAGTGTATGTGCTTCAAAAAAATTTCCAGAAACAGGCAAATTGTACATCATTAGAGAGCTCTTCCAATGTAGGTTACAGATCAATCAATATCTAAGCCTAATTCATCATCAATCAAGAGAATCGATCAAAAACATTTATGAACATCAAACTTTAATTCAACATATCTCAGCCATTTCTCATCCATTTGACACAAATTTTATATCAGATTGATCAGCATGAGAAGATCTACAAGATCATGCACATAAAATCCACAATTAAGAGGATCGAAAAACCTACCTCTTGAAGAGCAGTTGCTGAAATCTATGGATTCAAGGCCTTGCAAGTTGCAGATCTACTCTTGAGATGATGTCTTGAAGCTTTATGCAATAATTGAGGCTTGAAGTGGCTTGAATCTTGCTCAAATCTGAACTTCCATACTTGTTTTCTTGAACTTGCACCACACAAATCTTGTCCAAATTTGACGATCCAATGCTTGATCTACACTAAATCAGTACCAGAGAACAAGAATATGGAAGAAAATCAAAGGCTTAGGTGGAAGAAATTTGAATTTGGATGAAGAGAAATTTTGGAGGGAAAAAGAAGTTAGATCTAGAAATGGTGAATTTTAATTAACCTCTTCAAATTCTATTATAATTTACTATTTATATGCCATGTTAATTACCATGCTAATCCTAATTTGTAATGGTTAATTAGGATTAGTGATAATTGGAATGAAATGCAAAAAATGAAAAAATGATGTATCATGGCCATGCACCATGTGAATAGTAGCATGCAAATGCTCACATTCACTTAAAACCAACTCATAAACATAATGCAAGTGAACTTTTACTCATGTGATGCACCAAATTTGAATTTCTCAATTTCCCTCCAAAATGCACTTGAATTAGCACATGATCACATGATGAAATTTCATGCAATGCCATGAATGATTTGGAAAATATATGTCATGACAAGAATTTGGCAAGAAGGAGCACTCAATTTGGAATTATGAGTCAAAAGTTATGCTCATTTGAAGTCCCATGCACACTTGGCAATGATTAGATCATATCTCCTCAACCACACATCATAAATTCATGATCTTGGACTTTTTGGAAATGGGAGAAAGAGATCTTCAACTTTCATGTTGGACAAAATTTCATTTGAAGCCTCTTTGATGATGCAAGATCAAGTTGAATTTGAACCCAAAACTTTCCATTTCTGGAAACTTTCAATTACAGGTCACTTTCCATTTTTGGAAACTTTTGATCTGACCTCAAATTCTTCAAGATATGAATTTGTCATGGTGAATAAGACTCTTTTGAGCACGAATGAGATGTTGAAAACCATTTCTCCACCTCCTAGCCCTCAGTTGACTTTCTGTTGACTTTTATGGTTGACAGATGACTTGAACATGCACAGATGATTTTGAGCCTCAACCACTTTGATGAAATAACTCCAAAATGAAACCCCAGCTTATACAAGCTCAATAAAATCATATGATGATCTCCATCTTCATAAAGACCTCATATCCTTAAAAAACCCTGACTGGTAGAATGCAACTGATTAGGGTTGACCAGAGGTCAAAACCCTAATCCCAAAGAATCTGAGCATAAACAATGAGCCCTTGAGGATGACATAACCATGATGATAGTGACATACCCTTTCAACCAAGATAATGCTCAAACTCCTTGAGGAACCAAGAAACCCTAATTGAAGCACAAACCTCAGATGATTAATGATCAATTTATGAGACCCTCATGCTTGCATCTCTTAACCTCTCTATCTTCTGAGAAAGACTTAGGAGGATGACCTGCTTATTCTCTCATGATATGCAATATGCAAATGCCTAATGCCCTAAACAATGAAATGCAATATGCTAAGCTAGTCCCAAGAGAGGAGGGAAAATTTTGAGGTGTTACAAGAAGAAAATAATATTGCTTTGGAAAAATATATTGAAAGTGAAAAACAAAAGTTGATGGATGAAAAACAAAGTCTTGTATGTAAGAATTGTGAGTCTTTATCTTTCCAAATTATTCAACTTAAAAGAGTTTTAGAAAGATATGAAAAAGGTCAAATTGGCTTGGAGGAAATTCTTAGGCACCAAAGGTATCCTAATGATAAAAGTGGATTAGGATATTCTAAGTTTTCCAAACCAAGCACAAATGAGACCATTTTTGTTAAAGCAAGTGAACAAGTTGTTAAAGAGAAAGTAAACAATTCTAAAAGTGTGCATCAAAGTCATAAAAAGAAAATGATTTCTAAGAAGAAGAATTATGTTCCTAGATATAGAAGTCATTTTCAACCTACTTGTTTTTATTGTGGAATCAAAGGTCACACACCTAATGCTTGTTATGTGCGAAACATTGGCGTTGCAAAAGGGCATTATGTGTGGGTTGAAAAGGGTACTAACTACCAAGGATCCAAAGCAATTTGGGTACCTAACAAAACTTGATTTTGTTTTGTAGGTATGCTTGAAGACAACTTCGAATCAATGGTATCTTGATAGCGGTTGTTCAAAGCATATGACGGGCGATGTCAACAAATTTTCACATCTATCTTTAAAGGCCAAAGGATATGTTACATACGGTGATGACAATAAAGGAAAGATCCTTGGAGTAGGAACCATTGGAGCACCTCCTTTTACCATCATCGAAGATGTCCTTTATGTTGAAGGCTTAAAGCACAACCTACTTAGCATAAGTCAATTGTGTGACAAAGGGTTCCGAATCAACTTCACAAAGGATGAATGTTTAATAGAACATGAAGTCACCCATGACATTTTTCTAAAAGGTAAAAGGTTTAATAATATTTTTATGATTTCATTTGATGACTCTTCCTTGAAGGTAAAATGCTTAATGACGAACAACAACGAGGCTTGGCTATGGCATAAAAGATTCGCTCACATTCACATGGAGCACATGAACAAGTTGATAAAGCATGATCTAGTTGTTGGTCTTCCAAAGATTAAGTTCATCAAGGATAAGCTATGTGACGCATGTCAAAAGGGAAAGCAAACCAAGACAACTTTCAAATCCAAGAATGTTGTATCTACGTCTAGGCCACTTCAACTCTTGCACATGGATCTCTTCGGTCCATCAAGAACGAAAAGCTTCGGAGGTAATGTTTACGCTTTAGTTATTGTTGATGATTTCTCTAGATATACGTGGACATTTTTTCTAGTGCAGAAAAGTGATGCTTTCAAGGCTTTCAAGAAGTATGCGAAACAAATTCAAAACGAGAAGTCCCTCACAATAACCTCCATAAGAAGTGACCACGGTGGAGAATTCCAAAACACATTCTTTGAAGATCTTTGCGAAGAGTTTTCACTTATGATGCAAGGAGAATTCGAGATGTCCATGATGGGAAAATTGAACTATTTTCTTGGACTACAAATCAAGCAAACAAAGGATGGCATCTTCATCAACCAATCCAAGTATTGCAAGGAATTATTGAAAAGATTCGATATGGATAGTTGCAAAGTGATGTCCACTCCTATGGGATCCAGAACGTACGTTGATCAAGATGAATCCGGAGTCTCAATAGATATCACAAAATATCGAGGTATGATTGGTTCATTACTATATTTGACGGCAAGTCGTCCTGACATTATGTTTAGTGTATGTTTGTGTGCACGCTTTCAAGCAAATCCGAAGGAATCGCATCTCACCGCCGTGAAGAGGATTATGAAGTATCTCAAAGGAACAACGAACGTCGTACTATGGTATCCAAAAGGTAGTATATGTTCCTTGATTGGTTATTCTGACGCTGATTATGCAGGATGTAAGACCGATAGGAAAAGTACAAGTGGTACTTGTCACATTCTCGGGAATGCACTAGTGTCGTGGGCATGCAAGAAGCAAGCATGTGTCGCACTTAGCACGGCCGAAGCGGAGTACATTGCTGCAAGCAGTTGTTGTGCACAGATTTTATGGCTTAAGCAACAACTTCTTGATTTTGGTGTAGATCTTGGTTGCATTCCTCTTCGATGCGATAACACAAGTGACATCAACATCACAAAGAACCCGGTCATGCATTCAAGGACAAAGCACATAGATATCCGACATCATTTCCTTCGAGATCACGTGCTTAACGAAGATGTAGATGTTACGTTCGTGGATACACATAACCAACTTGCCGACATATTCACAAAACCATTGGCTAAAGAGCAATTTTTCAAGATTCGGCGAGAACTTGGTATTCTCAATGAAGGTGACATCTAACATTTTCTTAAAATTGCTTGTTATGTGTTATAGTAGCTTAAAATATGCTTATTTTTACTTTTGTGTTATATAATGCTAGCACTCTTTTTTTGCCGATCTTAGTTTTTCTTACTTTCGTATGTCCGAAAATTATCGGTTTCAAATGCATGATGCTCGGTTTTATGTTTACCGTACTCTTACCCTTTTAATCCAATTATGTTTATGTTATCGTGTGTGTTTGAATGCTTATAATATATTAATGATTACATAATGCTTGTATGCTTATATGCTTTTTTTTTCCATAAGCTTCTTCCTTTTTGCTAATGCCAAAGGGGGAGAAGACTTGTTTCTCTAATATTCTCTCTATGCAAAAATTTTGTGTTATGCTTCTCATTTAGGGGGAGTTCTTGAACTTAGGGGGAGAATCAAATTAGAGAAACTTCACTCTTAAGCATCTCTCTCAAAGTTGGTTGTCATCATCAAAAAGGGGGAGATTGTAGAAGCATGCTTCAATCCAAAGAATTTTGATGAAGACAACATGTATCAATGCAAAAAAATAAGAGCTTCAAGAGAATTCAAAGCATCAAGTTAATCAAGCCATATATGCATAGCAACATTTGGTTCAAGCTTCATTATCAAGCCAACACTTTTGCAAATTTGTTGAATCACTTCTTAGGTATATCTAATTCACTCTTAAATCAGTATACAAGTGTTCAACAATCATGTTTTGCATTTCCATATTTAACCTAACCATTTTTTAATATGTTGAAATGAAAAACACATTTTACTTAAAATATTTTTCTGTGTTTCAACAGTGTTAAACGGTTAACCAGATGCGTTAACCGGTTAACGGCCCTGTATTTGAAATTCTGAAGTTAACGTTAGATGCGTTAACCGGTTAACCCATTTGGTTAACCGGTTAACACTGTTCGTTTCAGCATTTCTTGGCCTCTTTTCATGAAAAATGTTTTCAAATACTTATACCTTTTCACTAATTTTTATGAAGAAAATTATACCTCTTTGAAAAGGTGTTTTGATCAATATAAATTCTGGATTTTTTAAATGAAAAAATACCTCCTTTCTTGCAAACACTTTCAATTAATCATTCTTATAAAAACTCAGATTTTTATCAAGTGTCCAAAAACTTTCTTAAAAAGTATTCTTTGCATTAAACCTTCATATACCTTGCTAAGAATACATATCATTTGGTTTGAACACTTGTATACTACATTGAGTGATTGATATCCAAAGGGGAAGATTAATCCAAGTGATTAATATATTCAAGATTCATCATCAACTTTTTAATTAAGTTCAGATTTTTGTATCATACCTTGTTGTCCAGGATTGTTGGAAACAAGTGAAGTGTTGAAGAGGATTGTTCTTCATACACTTGATTACCTATAGGTTAGATAGTAGGCATCACCATTGGTGTGAGTAGGCTGTACAATAATTCTAACTATAGTGAAATCTCTTTCGAGTCGAAAGGGGAGTGGAGTACCTTCGGAGTGTGAAGGGAACCACTATAATTTCTGGTGTCCTTTTACTTTCCGCAATTTATTTTTCAGCACTTAAACGAAAAATAACCAAGAACCGGAAACAAGATCGAAGAAATTTTTTACCACCTAATTCACCCCCCTCCCCTCTTAGGCGCATTTACAACTTACAATCACCACTTGCTTATTCACTAGGTCGAACAACTTGTATCCTCCAGTCAAATGATATCCTATCAGGATCATCTGACTCGACTTGTCATCAAGTTTTCTTCTCAACTGATTTGGCACATGTCTATGTGTTATAGATCCAAACACCTTTAGATAACTCAAGCTAGGCTTGACACCAGACCAACATTCTTCTGTCGTGATTCCTTCTAACTTCTTCGTCGGACATCTATTTAGGATATATGTCGCAGTCGACACAGCTTCTCCCCATAATTCTTTGGGTAGATGCTTGACTTCCAACCTACTTCTAACCATATTCATGATGGTTCAATTCTTCCTTTCTGCGACTCTATTCTACTGTGGAGTGTAGGGTGGAACCACCTCATGCACAATCCTTTATTTCACACATAATGTGCCGAAGTCTTTCGACACATATTCTCTACCACCATCAGTCCTCAAAATCTTGATCTTTCGACTGTTCTGTCTTTCGACCATATATTTAAACTTGGCAAATACCTCGATCACTTCACTTTTCTTCTTGATCAGGTAAGCCCACAGTTTTTGACTGAAATCATCTATGAATGTAACAAAGTATTTGTTACCTCCAGTCAAATCCACCTGGAGAGGACCACATACATTTGAGTATATGACTTCAAGAATTGCCTACGACCTGCTTCATGCATCCTTACTGAAGATGTTCTTGTGTTGCTTCGCCTTCACACATTATTCGCATTTTTCGTTTGGAATGTCTATTTCTAGTAATCCTGACACCATATTTCTTCTCTTCAACTCTCTGATGTCTTTGAAATTTAGATGGCCAAGTCTATCATGCCATATTCATTCATATTTGTTGGTTGCTGTTGCAAGGCACTTATGCTCCATCACATTAAGCTCAATCTTGAAGGTTCTATTTTGAGAAATTGGAGCCTTCAAGATCAACCTTCCATTTGAGTCGAGAACTCTCATCATCTTGTCTTCGATCGACACCTTGTAGTTCTTTTCGACTAACTGCCATATGCTGAGGAAATTACTCTTCATGCCTGGTATGTACAACACATATGAAATTACTAACTTCTTGCCATCTTTCCTCATAATCAGAATATCACCAATACTTTCAGCTGCTAGAGTGTTGTCCTTTGAAAATTTCACCATGTTCTTCATTGAGGGCTTTATGTTGACAGACCAATCTTTCCTTCCAAACATATGTGATGAGCATCCTGAGTCTAAGTACCACTGGTCCTTGAGTCTATCTTAATCTCTTATTGTAACCATCAACAATGTCTCTTCTTCTTCTTCATGTTTCGCCAGCTTTGCATAAGTTTCTTGATTCTTCTGCTTTTCTGGACAATCACTAGAATAGTGACCATACTTCTGACAATTGTAACACTGAATGTGACTTTTGTATGGCTTTTGACCACCACCTCTTCATCTACCTGCAGCACCACCTCTTTGGTTGCCTTGGTTCCAGGGTTTTCTCTGATTCGACCAGTTTCTTTCTTCCAGATTTTGACCAGTCGAAT
This sequence comes from Lathyrus oleraceus, assembly GCF_024323335.1. NCBI lineage: Eukaryota > Viridiplantae > Streptophyta > Magnoliopsida > Fabales > Fabaceae > Lathyrus > Lathyrus oleraceus. The sequence goes on from NC_066583.1 coordinate 36,770,499, forward strand.
TGTTGTAGCCTCCTCTGCCTTTATTGCCATTCCAGCTTCATTTGCCTTTCCTTTCTTTTGTTGATTGCGCCTACAAAGCCATATCACTCTTCGACTTTCCTGCAGCTCTTTCATTCATTCTTTGTTCATGAGATTCAAGCGTCCTTTGAAGCTCTTCCTTTGTCAGTTTTGACAAATCCTTCGACTCTTTTATGGCTACTACCACGTGGTCGAACTTTGGAGCCAACGACCTCAAGATTTTTCCAACAATATATCTTGATGTCAACACTTCTCCATATACCTTGATTTGATTCACCAGTTTCGTAACCTTGGTGAAGAAAATAGTTATTCTTTCATTGTCTTCTTCCATCTGAAGCAATTCATACGTCCTTTTGTGAGTTTGTAACCTCACCTCTTTCGACTTCTCCGTGCCTCCAAATGATTTCTATAGAATTTCCCTTGCTTCTTTCGCTGAATCTGCATCACTAAGTTTTTAAAATTTATCTACATCAACACATTGATGGATTATAAAGAGATCTTTATCATCTTTCTTCTTCAATTCTTTATGTGCAACCTTTTCTTTATCTGTCGCATTTTCTGCAAGCGTTGTTACTCCTTCCTTTACAAGATCCCAAAGATCTTAATAATATAACACAACATTTATCTGCTTGCACCAATTCTCATTATTCTTATTCTTAAGAATCAGAAGATTTGCTGGAAAATTCCCGTTTGGATGATTCATTGCCACCATGAGTTTCTTCCCACAAATCGTTTAAATTAGAGCTCTTGATACCAGATGTTGGAAATCCACCATAAATTATGGAGAATTTTAATAAATCTTGATGAACAAGATTGTTATCACCCACACAATAACAATGAAAAGAGAAGAACAAAGGAGAAAGAAAGAAAGTAAAGAACGATGAAGGAGAAGAAGAATTAAAATTCTGCAGAGTTTCTCTATGCCCACAACCTGTGGAAAACTTCTTATTCACTTTGCAACTGCAAAATCATGTGAGTACAATGTTATGAATACTCTATTCACTTCATTACAAGAATAAGGGTTACTCCCTCTATTTATAGATTTAGGTTAACTTGGACCCCAAGAAAAAGACCAAAACTATAAAAGCCCAAAATAGCTAACACTACTAAAATAGGCCTAAGTCGAAATCATGTGTGAAGCGACATGCTTCGACACTTTGATACACTAATACAACTCAGGACACTAGGTGGTTCGACACTTTCTTGCTTCTGTCGAGAAATCTGCTTCGACACAAGGAATTACAATTCAACAATTATAATGTTGATTATGAACTTGAATTATAAAGAGAATCATGTCATAAAATAACGCATTTTCAAAAAATTCTTGATCAAGTCATTTAATTTCTTGCAAAATATTCATTTTGAGCTTCTTCTGAACCACTTGAATGGGTTTTGTTTGAGTACAAGTAAAGATAAGTTAGGGAACTTGATAAGTGCCAAAATACGTTAAATACGTAGGCACTTATTAACATGTTTTACAAGGAATCAAATGAAAACCCCCTGATTTATCAGTGAAAAGTGATAAAATGTGTGTTTGGATATTTTAATTGTGCATTTATTAAAAACACTCAAGAAGGGTCAAGAAATCACCAAAGTAGCACAAGAGACCAAGTCAATAACTTTCCCAACAAATCAAGGTTCACTATATGCATAAAGGAACAAGAAATCACCATAACAACACACGACCAAGTCAAAAATTCCATATAAATCAAGGCCCTCTAAGCCAAGCATATAGGAATTCTTAGCAAGAAAAAGTGCAACCATGTTAGCCAGGAAATACATGACCGCTTAGCGAGCAAAGGTGGTTCAAAGACATTAGAGTTAAATTTATTCAAGATGAAGGAATAGTTAAGTGGCTAAGCAAGCTTGGGTAGTGCTTTTAGCGAGAATATGAAGTAGGGCTAGTCGTAGGATAGTTGGAATTACTTAACCTAGAAGATAATAGGTGCACTAAGCGAGCTTGGGAGGTACGCTTAGCGAGCCTAACTTTCCCAACCCTATAAATAGGATGCTAGGTAGTCATTTAAAGATATCGGAAGTTGGTGAATTCAATGTGGTTCCTCAGATAAACTAGGTTCTCACCTCAAATTATAACATGAGATAATAAGAGAGGAAGATCGTGGACTGAACCGATACTCGAGGAGTCGTCAATAATTTCTTCCTAACTTCTCTCTTCTAGGGCTTGGCTATAAAAACTGCATTGAGTAAGCGTAGCCAATTTTAATTTTTGTTTGGGATTATATGTAGTTGTTATGTTACTTATGTTTTAATCCCGACCATGGCATTCTGTGTAATTTTTCTTTAGTTTTAACATGATGGATTCTTTTTTCTTAGTGCTTATTTTGTATCAGTTACCTAAAACATGTTTTCATGATATGACTTGATATTCTAAAGGTACTAGTCATTACTAGATCCAAGTTTGTTATATATTTGATTCTAAAATCTAGATATATATTTATATTTAATATCTGCATTTAATGATGATATTGATGAAAGTGGAAATATTGTCTACATTTTACTAGTGAAACATAATATTGACGTGTTGGTTAATAAGATGAGACGTTGTCTATTAGGGAATACGACGAATCTCATATTGTTGACTCTGACATGAGCTGCGATTAGAGCCTCATAAGTTGACATTAATAACTGATTAGAATTTTATATTACTGGTTAAGGATTCTACATAAGAGTAAATGAAATCCAACCTCAACATGTTTTGTTACTATTGAAACACCAAAAGTTTAATTTAGTTTACTTCAATTTTACATTTCAAGCATTCATCAAACAATCAATCTTCTAATAAACTAAATTTAAAGTAACATAAACTATTGAATGATCATTGAAACACAATCAATCCTTTTGGAGATGCTAAAAATTCCACTTGCTATCTTAACTACAACAAACTGCAATTGATGGTTATAATAGATTTACTTGGTTAACCTTGATGAAACATAAAGTTATGCTAGGAAAGATGCCATATATTTCATTTAACTAATTATAACTTAACACAATCATACAGTTAAAGTTGTTAGAACTAATAATGGGCCAAAATTTAAAATTCCACCATTTTATGCTTCAAATGGTATTGACCACTAAACTAGTTGTGTAGATTCCCCTTAACAAAATGGTCATGTTGAGAGGAAACATAATTTTTTAAAATATTGGTAGAACCCTTGGTTTCCAATCAAACTTACCAAAGTCATATTGGTTATAAGTAGTCATTCATGTTGCGTACATCATAAATAGGATTTGTAAATAGTCATGTTCTCAAGGATAAATCACCATATTTTATCATCCATAAACAAAATCCAAACATAAATGACCTTAAAGTTTTTGTCGCTTTGGTTTGTGCATCCAAATTACAAGAACATAGTAATAAACCTTCCCTTAGAGCAAGGAATGCATTTTTCTTGCCTACAAAACTGGTATGAAAGGCATGATTCTTTTAGATATCAAGAACTGATAAATTTTTGTATCAAGAAACTTAATTCATCATGAAGATATATTTCCTTATCAACCATCGTCCTCATATCAAACTTGGAATATCACACAACCCTTGACCCAATCAATATTAGTACAATAAATATACACACAAACCAAAACCAAACCATTAAGTCCGATCTCTCACAAAATGATCAAAATAATAACATAGTTGACCTTCAAATTACAAATATCAACCATTCCCATCATAATCAACATGATATTTCTAACACCCACCTACATATGAAAATTCACATGAAACATCAACTAGACATGTTAGACAAAAACATGCTTTGTCTTATTTGTTTGACTATATATGCAATTATTCCTCCAATCACTCAGAATCATCAACTTTAGACACTCTTTACCCTATTGTGTCTTTACATTATTTTGACCAGTTGTCTTGTTTACAAAAGGCTTTTTCCATGTTTGTTACAAATAGTATTGGGCATATGGAAGGTAAAATGGGTCGGGCCCATCAGGTCAACCCGTTTGACCCACCATTTTTAGTGAGTTGAGCCAAGTTATCTGGCTCGGTATCTTAAGTTAGCCCTTCCCGCCTAACTCGCTTAAAAAACGTGGCAAACGGGTTTTGCCCGCGGGCTTTTTTTTTTACTTTTAAACTTTTTTATAGTTTAAATTGGAAACCAAATGAAAGTGAAAACAAAGCTATAGTTTGGTAATTAAAAGTGATAACAATTACTGAAAATATAAAATGTTTCTTGAAACCAAATGGATAATTCAATCTTTTTGTTTGAGCTAAACTGTAAGCTTTGGCTTAAAAGTGAATTAGCTATATAATTAATCTGATGTGAAGTTGTTCCTCATTTGGAATTTGAGGGCATGGCTATTGATATTAATATTTGAAGAAGGACCCATTCTTGTAAATGAAAATATGGCTTTCTTATCTTCTCCTTATGGTTGGTTGGTTGTTGTTTGTTGTTTTTCTTCTTTTTCTTTATCACTGTTTTGTTGTGTATTTGATCAAAATGATGAACACATGTGAAAAGTGGTACTGGGTTATGTTTAACTATTTTACCAAAATATTTTTTTTTCTCTCACTAATCATTTGGAAAACTATGAGTGTATGTTGTGTAACTAATTTTTCTCCTAAATTAAAAATTGACGGGTCAATCCGCCAACTCGTTAGTAAATGGGGCGACTTTACTTTTGAGCTCAGACGGCTAAGTTTGTCCACCTTACACTTCCTTACTTTTAGACGAGCTTAAACGAGACCGGTCTAAACGGGACAGGCCGCCCGCTTTTCTACCCCTAACTAAGCCTAAGACCTACTAGGAAGCATGTCAGTATGACTATTGGTTGAAAGCTATGAAAATTTTAATAGACGGATTAGCTAATAATGAAACATGGAAGTTGGTTGACAAACCACTACATGTGAAACTTATTGGTAGTAGAGGGTGTACAAAGTCAAATATAAGGTTGGTGGCTCAATAGAAAGATACAAGGTAAGATTAGTAGTAAAGGGTTACAACCAAATATAAGTTTAATATTTTTTTAATACCTTCTCACTTATAGCTAAACTAACCACAATCAAAGTTCTCCTAGCCCTTGAATCAATGAATAGCTGGGGCATTCCCCAAATGGATGTTTATAATGCACTCTTGCATGGAGATTTATAAGAAAATGTGTATATGTTCACACTAGATTGAGTCATATACAAGCCTAAACAAGTTTGTAAGTTGCAAAAGAGTATATATGGTTTAAAACAAGAAAGTAGGAAATGGGGTGAGAAATTAACCCATCTTCTCATGTAAGAAGGATGAAACTAGTTAACTTCCGATTACTCTCTGTTCACCCTCAAGCAAGGAGAAGAATTCACTATTATACTAGTGTATGTTAATGATGTTATATTAGATGTAAATTATCTTAATGAATTTACAAGGATAAAAGGTATTTTGGATAACAAATTCATAGTTAAGGATCTTGACATCCTAAAATATTTGTTGGGATTAGAAGTTGCACACTCCCATTTAGGGACTTACATTTCTCAAAGAAATTATTGTTTGTATCTTCTTGAATCAAATGACTCTAAGTTCATAATCAACTAACACTCATCTTAAACCCTCTACAAAACTTCATCAAGATGACAATCAACCTTTTGAAGATATCTTAGCCTATAGAAGACTCATTGGATAACTTTTTCACCTTAATACTAATAGACTTGATATTGCCCTAGCTACACAACATTTAAGCCACTTTTTCAATTCACCAACTTTTATTCAATACAAAATGCTTGTAGAGTCATAAGATACTTGAAATAAAACCTTGGGAAAGGACTTATGTTTCCTAGAAATCTGAGGTACAAGTTATGTGATATGTATATGCAAATTGGAAAGGTTGTATCGACTCAAGAAGATCAACCACTAGTTTTGGTTTCTTCCTATATAGTTCCCTCATATATTAGAGAGACAATAAACAATAAACAATTTCACGATCTTTTTCACATGGAGAGTATCCTGCTTTATCCACTATAACATATGAAATAAAATAGCTATTATATCTTTTGAAGTATTTGAATGTCAACTGTGACAAACAACTTGCGTCATATTTTGATTCACAAAATGCAATTCACATTGCATCAAATCCTATATTCCACGAAAGAACTAAAAATTTGGAGATAAATTGTCATTTTGTTAGAAAAAGGGTCTAAAATAATGTGCATAGACTGCTACCTATATCCTATATTCCAATTTTCTTGTAGTGTGCATACAATTGTATTCAAATAAATTTTCATCATAAAAGATTTCACAAGTTTCTTTGATTTTTAAAAAGATTAGAAGGAAATTTTTTATTTATCATCCCCCTTCTAACAATTAACATCATATTCAAACCAATTGTTTTATAGTGTTAGTTTTTAATACCTTTCTTAGGCGCCATCTTTAAGTTTAAAAAGAAATAATTTTAAACATTTACTTTCTTCTGTGTGACCTTTTACATTCCTAATGTTGCACATGGCGAGGAAGCATGTTAAATGTTTGTTTGCAGCTTCATTTACCTTTCTAAAAAATCTCTTTTGTTTTAGCTAGTTGTTATACCCTAATTTTGTTCAAAAATTTTATACTTTTAAGCAACTACCGTTATTTTATTTTGTCCAGAATAAAATTTCAGTTTTGCAGAAAGATCAGTTGAATTGATTTTTTAACCGCACATAAAATTAGAGAACAGTATTTTAAGTTTTGGATTTGCAACTGTTTATTTTATTGATATATATATTACTCATAGTTTAATCTGATGTGCTCATTTTATTTTTTCGCTTCTTTGTGCATTCGCATTTTGATCAGTTTGAGCCTTTTCATTAGGGTATTTTTAACTGCGATATTTGATATGCGACTGTCTATTTTACTGAACTATATCACGCATAGATTATTTCATTGCATTCATTTGTTTTTTTTGCATCTTCGCATGTTTGCGTTTTGCTCAATTTAATTCATATTTATTTCGTTTTTTTAATAAAAATAAATTAGGAAAATAAATAGAGTTAAAATAAAATAATTGAGTTGGTTTATTAATTTTTGGTTCATTTTATTTCATCAAATTGAATCTCATTTTGTCAGACAATAATATCCAAGGGTAGAATTGGCATTGATGAAATTTGTAAACCCTAAAAGCTAGTATATAAGTTAACATTGAGGCCATTGCAATTCCACCCGTCGCACCTCTCATTGTTCTCTCTCTACCAATCAAAAAATAAAAAATGTAAAAAGAAGAGAAAAAACTGAAAGAGGAAAATGCTTTCTTCGTTGAAGCCACTCTCTCACAACCTCTAACTATACAACATCAACTTTCTTCTTCTTTATAGAACACACCACAAAACATTTTCACTCTGTCACCACACCCATCTCTCATCTCACCATACCACAAATTTCCCTTTGTTTCACTTTCCACCTCTTCCAACATAACACTTCATTCAACAACAACAACAACCACCTAACTTTTCCAACCTCAACACCACGAAATACCTCCATTAGCCATCAACTACTCAACTCGCCGACGAAATCACCTCTTATTTCCTCCTTCAGCTACTCAATGATAAGTTCACCATTATCATCATCATTGCCATACACGCCAAACCGAACCTCTTACTCCGTTATTTGGCAAACTCTCACCATCATCATCATCGCCACACACGCCAAACCGAATCTCTTACTCCCTTATCTACTAACAATATTCCGCCGGTGAAGTAAACCTCTCACCAACCATCCTTCATCCACTAACACAACAGTCTCATATGGCCTCTCCTACAGCAATCTCACAACAATGATAACACTTTCTCTACCACGATTTCAACTCGTGTTTTCGCCAGAACAACACCTCGTGTGTATTAGTTCAACAACATCACCAACGCAACAACAACACAATGCTTGGTAACGATTCAGTTTGAAAGTGTTGTTTCATTTTGAATGCATTCTATTTTTATTTTCCTTTCATTTTGTGTATATATTCTTTTGTGATTATGTTTTCTCATTTTGTGTATATTCTGTAGTGATTGTGCTTTGATTGTTGCAAGCACCTGCATTATGCAATGTTTATGTCTCGACTTCGATTGCGATAAGCTTGTCGTACATGAGTGTTGGCTGCGATCTTTATGTATGTGCATGTGATTTTTATGTTACATTGTCGATATGATTAATTTGTAAACATTCTGCTTTACTGCGTTATCATTATGTTTAAATCAGATATGGGTGATCCGTATATTTGACATGATTTATATGTTGTGACTCTGCTGGATTTTTATATTGATGTAAGGATGTAATATGTAATGTGTATGCATGCGGTTTGGTCATATCCGGCATTATGTTTTGTATGATATATTGTGTTACATTACAATTCACGTGTTAACTTTAGTATCACCGTGTTACTTTTCATTATGTTACGTTAGCTTTCATTTCGTTATGTTAACTAAATATGTGTGTTACATTTTGTATTCTTTCTTGATTCAATTGCAATAAATGTGTGTTGGTTATGATTGTTATATGCACTTTGATTTTCTTGTCGTTTTATGGCGTGTGTGGGTACGGTATTGCGTTTCGTATAATTTATGGCATTAACTTACGCCCCCGTGTTAGAGTTTGCACCATGCGTTAGAACTCAGGACCTCACATTAGAAATTGTGACCTTGCGTTAGATTTTGCGACCTCGCATTAGAACTCGTGACCTCGTGTTAGAATGCACGGCCTCGCGTTATGACTTATGACCTTGTGTTAGAATTCATGATGTTGCGTTAGAGCTCACGACCTCACGTTACAATTTTTAGCCTCGCGTTATATTTTACCATCTTGCGTTACAATTCGTGTCCTCGTGTTACAAATCGTATCTTTATGTTTTACCCTTTGTGTACGTCAACTCATTTCGTGCATTGTGTTACTTTTCGATATTATGCGTGACATTTATGGAGCCTATTTCATAATTTGCCAAATTCTTTTTCTTAATCAAAACATGGATGAAAAGGGGCATTAAGGTGCACACTCCTTTGAAACCTCGAATAATCGGCCCTGGGGCACACGCCTTGGTCTTACCAAGCATTCGTCTTCCGTAATAAAACATATAATCAAAACTTGGATGAAAAAGTACATTGGGGTGCACACTCCTTTGAAAACTCAAATATAAGTCATAAAGCACAAGTAAATTTAGTTTGATTGCATTATGCCCCTCTATCGCTCTACACATGCCGGTTAAAATTGTGAGTGCACTATCCTCTTAGATATGTTTTGAATGATGTCAAAACTAGGACACTTAATATTTTGTGTACGTTAGATCTTATTGTCTATGTCTAGACGTGTTTCATCGTAATAGGAGATTTAAAATCATATTAGATAAGACATTACAAGTAAAAACTATGTTTTTTCATGAAAAACAAGTGAATGAGTTGATACATGATTGCTATGAGTCAATACATAATGGAGGATTTTGAAACATAATTTATGTCCTATATGTAGTGCTACATAGCAACATTTAGTCAATACATGTTGCGTATGTAGCAGCTCATCCACATTATGTAGCGGCTCATACTGAAAGGTTTTTTCAAAAAAGATTAGTTCTACCTCACTTGTATTGATACATAGGACGCTTCAGTCAATACATACTACGTATGTAGCGACTCATCCGTGTTATGTATCAACTCCAAATGAAGCGTTTTAGCATGCCATTGGTTCTTCCTCACTTTTAGCGGTTCACAAGCTCTATGCGGCGTCTCCCAAGATCTATGTATTGACTCATACGATTTTGGAGTCAATACATCTTGTTGTAGTCAATACATACATTGGCTCAAACTTTTCAAAACCGGTAATTTTAACAAAAATATGTTTTGTTTGTTGTTTTCTTTTACATACACACATACATATAAATATGCTTTCATGCATCATTTCTAATTAATTGAAACCAATAACACACTTAGAATTTTCTCTTCATCTTCAACCTTTTTCGGCGTACATTCTACAATTACAAATAATTGTTTTTGTTGATTGTCATATAGAATAGATTGATAAGGTCCAATTTAGGATTGTTATAATCATAATTGGGGTGAGTATTCTTTGGGGGTTTCTTTGATAAAACTGGTTAGGGTTTTCCTCCAAGATCAAGGATTGATTTGGGGGGTTTGTACAAGATTTTGCAACGAGGGTTAAGCCGAGTGAAAGCTTTGAAGAACGGAGTTCTGTCAAAGGAGTAGCGGTAACCGGAGGATCGACTTAGAAGTCTTTGAGAAGCTTTTAAGTTCAAGGGGAGAGAAGAAGGTAGGATCAACATCAAACATAGGGTTTTGGGGTTTGGATTGCTCTTTTTTCTCTTGTAAATAACTCTTGCATAGGTTGATTACACATATCTCAATTCTATTTTGAATTGGGGGCAGACGTACACATAGTTAGGACAATTGGAGAACTGCCTAAACAAATCTCTCTCTCTCTCTCTCTCTCTCTCTCTCTCTCTCTCTCTCTCTCTCTCTCTCTCTCTCTCTCTCTCTTACTCTCTTTATATTTTGATAATACATTGAGTGTGCAATTTGTTTAGTTGAAAAATTCGGGTTGTATATAAGCTTCTCAAACTGTTTTTGTAAAACATTTGCAATCTAAACAATTTTAATTGGATTTTCATACTATCAACACAAAGGGAAATAAGCTTGGTGTTTATTGCACACCAAGTGTTTGATAAATTATTTGCACACTAAGTGTTCGATAAATTGTCTTTGTTAATTTTCATTTTCTATTTCATTGGAAATTCATTATCATTGTGTGATTTAGTTCAAATGTATTTTGTAAAATGTATTTATTTACTTTTTCATCATTAGTATACGTTTCTTTATGATTTAAACGCATATCTGATTCTTCCGATAACGGTTGGGGATAGACGGGTGTTGATCCGAAATTGCTTTCGCTTGTCATAGCCAATATTTTCAAAAACTGAATTTTTAATTACATAAAATTTTATTTTGATCTATTAACCCCCCCCCCCCCCCTCTTGATCGCTGCCTTCGTCTAACAGGTGGTACCACAAGCACCAGTTTATCTTGTGCTTCAAATTTACTGATTAGATTATGGCTTCTGAACCTAAAAGGGCGTATAATAAAAAGCCTATTTTTAATGGTGAAAACTATGGTTATTGGAAGGATTGTATGCGTATCCATATCAATTCTATTGATATGAATGTATGGAACTCCATCCAAAATGGTCCATTTGAAATTACCAGGACCAGTGAGGATGGTGTTGTTGTACCTAAACCGAAAGCACAATGAAATGTGGATGAAGAGAAAAGGTGGTCTAGTGATTGGAAATCAAGGAATATTCTAATCTCAGCTTTAGGAGTTGATGAATATTATCGTGTTTCTCATTGCGAAACCGCTAAAGCTTTATGGGACTCATTATTAGTTACCCATGAGGGTAAAAATGAAGTCAAAGAAGCTAGAATCAATATTTTAAACCAAGAGTTTGAACTCTTTCATATGAAGCATGGTAATCCGGTTTCCAATGAAATTGCTACTAGCAAAATTTTGAGATGTCTTAATAGGGAATGGAAACCTAAGGTCACTGCCATCAAGGAAGCTAACAACCTATTGACATTGGACACAACTACTTTATTTGGTAAGTTTGAAGAACATGAGCAAGAGATCATTTGTTTAGAGAAGCATGGGAAGAAGATTAATAAGGAAAAGAACAAGGACAAAGAGGTGGAAAAGAAGTCAATTGTTCTTGTGGCTTCTAGTTCTAAGTCCTCAATAATAGAGCATGATGAAATTGAAAGTAGTGATAATGAGAAGTCGGATGACGAATAGACGGGATTTTTTGTTAAAAGGTACCATAAATAAATTAAGAGAAATGGAGTAAAGCACTCTGACAACAATCTCATCAACTTTAGAAGACAAGTTAACTCCTCAAAGCAAGATGAGAATAAGAAAGGAAAGTCCAAAGGTTCATGTTTTAATTGTGAAAAAGTTAGACACTATAAGCCAGATTTTCCACAACTTAAGAAGGATAAAATCAAGGGTTCATACAAGAAGTCTAGTAAACCTAGAAGAGCATACATAGCTTGGGAAAGTGATAATGAATCCTCAAATGAAGGTAGCTCAAGTGAAAGTGATGAAGTGGAAATTTTTTGTCTCATGTCCTATCATCATAAGAAGAAAAATGTAAGTCATTCTAAATATGAATATATTGATGAAATGTCTTATTCTGAATTACAAATTGCTTTTGAAAATCTATATAGTGAAGTCGTAGATGCTTTTAAAAGGCTGGCTTCAAATAAAAGAATTTTTTCATACTTAGAAGCCAAAGTTTTAGAAACTAAAAAACAAATGGAAGCTCTTAAGAAATCCATGTTAGATGCTTCAAAAGTTGATGTTGAGGAAGAGAAATCTTGGTTCGGTTGTGAAACTTATCACATTTGGAAAAATGAGATAAATAATATAAAGGCCAAATAAAACAAGGCTTTAGAACCAAAGGTCACCTTAGCTATTAATCCTGCAAAATTCGAAATATCTTTAAATGTGTCGTACAGGAAGTACAATTTTGTTGTAAGGGAATCTAATAGCGAAAATCATTCACATCTTCATTTGACTAGTCACTATTGTTGTAAGAAAGGCCATACCATTGCTAAATGAAAATTTATAAGATATTTGGTTCCTAAAGGTGTATTCCAATGGTTTCCCAAATGCAACAATATTTCCACTCACTCTCAAGGACCCAATGAAAATTGGGTACCTATCACTCTTGTTTAATCTTGTAGGTTGAATGTCTTTGCTCCATGGAAAGAATGTGGTTTCTTGATAGTGGTTGCGCAAGACATATGACGGGTAAAGTTTCCCTATTCATTTACTTGACTCCAAAGAATAGGGGTTTTGTGGCCTACGAAGACAACAACAAGGATGCAATACTTGGTAAAGGTAGTATAGATAATCCCTCTTCTACTATTATCTCTGACATAATACTTGTTGAAGGTCTTAAACATAATCTGTTTAGCATTGGTCAACTATGCAACAAATGCTATAAAATAACTTTTACAAATAGTTGTTGCATAATTGAACATAATGAAAATAATGATTCATATTTCATCTGTATACATTCATATTTTATTCATGTGCATCATTCATTCAGTGACACTTGTTAACTGATCATCATAGATTAAAAGCTATATGGCTTGCAAAGTTAGAGTTTGTGTATGGATCAAACCTTAAAGGTGTGACTTGGCTCTTCATTTGATCATTGGGGAAGTGAAACCCTAATTTTCCTGATTTTTGAGATATGGATTCAAGGAGGCTTCATCATGGCCCTCTTCAGGTCATTCAAACCCTAATTTCTTGATAATATGGTTATGGGACCTTGTGGATACTCTTTAGGCCTTGTCTTGGCTATCTAAACCCTAGTCGAGGGCTCATACATTGGAGGTTTGCTTGTGAAGAATATTGATTAATTCAAAGACCTTGATTGAAGGGTATGCCTCATTGAAACCCTAATCAAGGAAGATGTGGTCCTAGTATGCCTTGTGGCTTGACTTTTCATCTAGTGATATGGGAAATCCTAATCTCTTGATCTGTGGGAAATATATTCAAGAAGACTTCATTATGGCATGCCTCAGAGAATCAAAGCCCTAATGTTGTCTCATATTCACCAGATGACCTCCTAACCCTAGTTTCATGTGATTCTTCACCCATTGTGTGCTTCACTCAACCTCTTGTTCATGGTTCATCCATGTTGTTTCCTTGGTTATGATTCCATTCATTTGTGCTTAAGCCCATTAGTCTAGCCCAAGTTCTTGATCTCACAACCTTCATCTAGTTCCATTCATTCATCTGATCATTGTCATGCCACTATTGCTTGGGCTATAGGTTTTGTTTAGGCCCTAGTTCATTGTACCTGTTGGCCTTGCTGAAGTCCTTATATCTTGCTTTCATGTGTCATTTGTGGATTTTGGTTTGAGTTTATACAAGTCATTTCAATCCATTTCAAACTAGGTCATTTCATACCATTCATGCCCATTCATACCTAACTACAAGTCATGATCATTCAAGTCCAAATTCAAACCATTCAAACCATTTTAAGTAACATATTCATGTACTAAATCCATTCATTTTCATTCAAATAACCAATTCTATTCATTATCATCCATGAAATATTCATTACATACAAAAGATGCAAAAAATACACGTTGACCAATGTTGACTTTGGTCAATAGTTGACTTTTTGTCAACTTTGACCAAAGTCAACTCAAAATTGTTTTCCATCCTAAACCCCTAACTTTCCAATCCTAGTTCTAATTTCATCTTCCAAGTCCATGTTGATATTTGTTTGGCTTCTTGTACATGATTGCTTCCAAGTCCATATTGATATTTGGCATCATACCTCTTGTTCATTCCATGCACACAAGGCCTACATGAACATAAAAAAAAGTCAGACCATGAGATCAAAGTAACACAATGCAGAAATCTAGCAATGCATGATGAATGAAGGTTTAGCAAACCATGAATCCTAACATGAATTGGAGGGCAAAACACAATAGGCCAAAATAACGCATAATGTACTTGCTGCAGAATGAGTAATGCAGACTGCGCATGACCAAAGCACCAATGGTTCAACTTCAAGAATTAGCATGCCACACACAAGAACTACTTACTTTCTTTTTCAACAAGCATCAAAGCATCATTGTGGTTTTTACCTACCACTGGTTCTTAATATAATCAACATGAATGCCCTGCAAGCTCACACAGGCCAGATTCACAAATTCAAAAGTTTGGAACTTCATCATCACGCCAATAGAATTAACAGCAACATAGAACAATTCATCAAGGCTGCAACATTCATGGGAATCAATCGTTAGCATCCTGCATAAAAGTTGACAAGAAGAACATAATCAATACAAGCTTCTTACTGCTAAGCATCCTACTCAATGTGACAGAAGCAGAAATCAACACCAAGCTTTTTTTAATGCTAAACTTTCTGCATAACTTGACAGGAAAAATAATGTCAATAAAAGCCTTATTTTTCTGCTAAGCATTCTGCATAATACTCAGAGTAAATAATTTATTTCAAAATCGAGTTCATTTTCAGTTTTTAAATAATCTTCAAATTCACTTGCAGACTAACATCAAACACACTCCAAATTCATTTCAAAGTTGCTTATAATATTCACTATTTGGATTAACTAACGGTATTCTTTTAACAGCTAACTCATTTAACAGAATTCTGATAACGAACCTTCACTCATCAAGCTAACTGTAACAGGCTCTAATAGGTTTTGGATTCAGTTAATTCTCAACTAATTTTCACAAACCTCTAGAACTAACAGAACTAACTTGCAACTGATTTGCACTGATTCAGATTAACAGAGTTGAGATCTGTTAATCTTGAATCCCTATATAAGTCATTGCTCAGTCATTGCAGAAGCACCAATCGTTATTCAATCACAGAAAACCACAAACTCTCATAGTTCTCTCTTTCAGTCTCTCACATCAACCTCACTGAAAGCACGGCACCCTCTCTATTCTTCCACATCTCACGAATCGAACTCAACAACGAAGCAACTACAGATCCAGGCAAGAAGTGGAGTAGAAAAGGAGGAGAAAATAATTAAAGAAGGGAGAAGAATCGTACCTGCAATTCTCCGGGGAGCCGCCGCGTCAGAACTTTGATTTGGCAAGTCTTTTGCCCTCGCTTATCTTATGGGTTTGAATTTCATGATGCCGCTCGATTTCACGCATGAACACGAGTCACTTTCGGTGTGGATTCCACAATGCCGATTTGGTGAAGATGAAGATGAATTTGAATCAAGTAGGATTTTGGTGATGATGATTGAGCGTTGATTTCGGATGTGATTTGTTCATGGACTTCGGCATGGTATTCGAAACGAG
Organism: Lathyrus oleraceus; assembly: GCF_024323335.1. Taxonomy (NCBI): domain Eukaryota; kingdom Viridiplantae; phylum Streptophyta; class Magnoliopsida; order Fabales; family Fabaceae; genus Lathyrus; species Lathyrus oleraceus. The sequence continues at coordinate 36,786,349 of NC_066583.1, forward strand.
AGCGAGAGAGTGTGGAAGCAGTGATGGATTGAAAATGGTCGAGGGATGATACTGAGTGTTTATGTGTTGTGGGGACTTGGATCATTTGGCCTAGATCCGATTTGTTCATGAGCAGCTTGGGCTTGAAGCCCAAACTTTTTGTTCATACATCCTAATCCATTTCAGCACCCCTGCCCCTTTCTTAATCTTTCCTTTTTTTAGGAGGTTAATTAGGGAGTTCTATAGGATTGATTAGGGTTATGATTAGGTTAATTAGAATAGATTAATTAGGTTTTGAAATTTAATTGGGTTAATTAGGTGATTTAGAGCTTGTTTAGATTTTTTAGAATTCTAATGGTGATTAGATTTTTTACTATAATATAATTATATGGTTAGGATGTTTAGTTTTAATTAGATCTTGATTGAGCCATTAATACTTAGGGTTTTAGATCTAGAATTTCATGTTCCCCTAGATTAGGGTTTGATTTAGATTAATTGGTCATTTTTAATCTTTTGTTTCTCATGTGATATTTGATGATTGATGATTTAATTTGATCCTAATGTTGCATGATCCCTTAGCTTAGGATTTGTACATATCACTTGATTGACCTTTAGATTAGGATGTACATAATTAGCCATTAATTTAATCCCTTGGAATTAAGTTGATCGAAAGAAATTTTGATTAACTAAATCCTTTGATTTATGTATAATCCCTCGGTATATTCAGGTGATCAAAGGTCCCTTGATCACTTGATAAAACTAGTTCCTGTAATGTTATGGATCTCAAGGCCTCAAGTCCAGACTTTCATACAAGACATCCTAGACAAATCAAGCAGTGGACTATACAAAGCATATCAAATATGTTTCTTCAAGAGCTTGTCAGTCTAAATTCAAATTGTGTGACATGAGCCTTAAGAAATAGAGAATGAATGAGAATGGAGAATTCTATTAACTCATTCTGAATATCTTTGGGTACGAGATGAATGACCCAGTTGCTCATCGTATTCACCTCTATTCATAGACTTTAGCATAATTCAAATCAAATGATTGTCAAGTCTCCCTTCATAAAGCAACAGTTCAAGTCTTCATCAACAATTTATCAATCATGATTCAAGTTGTAGGCCATGAGCCTTAAGTAACAAATAATGACGAGAGTTGATCATTCATATCCTTGTCTAGGGTATCCTTGGGTATGTGACGAATGACCCAGTTGCTCAAGGTATTCGCCTTTGTTCATAGACTTTAGTGCAATTCGAATCAAATGATTGACAAAGTTTTTATCATCATGAGGAGCAACAAGGATTCTTCTTCAGCAACTTGAAAGTTATAATGAGAATCACATGCTATGAGCCTTAATTAGTAAAGAATGAATGAGAGTGGAGAATTTTACTAACTCATTTTGAGTATCTTTAGGTACGAGACGAATGACCCAGTTGCTCATCGTATTCACCTTTAATAGACTTTAATGTGATTCATATCTAATGATTTCCAAGTCTTCTTCATATTTCATTATCATATATCATTTCTCTTGCCTCAGTCTCTTGTTGTCTTTGTTCCGGTCGTAGTAGGCCAAACTACGAAGCTCTAACTTTCTCATTGCATAGTGAGAATACGTAGGCACGAGGATTCATATTCTCCGCGAGCTACCCTATTTATTATTTCTTCATTCATCAATCAATACCATCTTTTTGAAATCAAATATTAGTTCCCGTTGGATTCCATGTATATCCTTTTAGGACGATTTAATCGGAGTCCACCTTGTGAACTAAGAGATGTTTGGCTTATAGCCAAACACTTAATTCCTTTATTTTGGTTATTCCAACACAGTGATATTATGCCTTAGGACCCTCACTTGTTGGTCTACCTTTACTCTTCGGTTCATAGTTTATTCCTTCATGGATTCAATATACCATTATTTGGTTTCAAATTGTTTGTTCCCTACTGTGATATATTGTTCCTTGTACCAAACATCATTCTCCTTTGGGTTCCATACCTATCCTTTTAGGACGATTTAATCGGAGTCCACCTTGTGAACCAAGAGTTGTTTGGCTTATTTCTAGACATTTAATTCTATTTGTTTGTGGTCATTCCAATACAATGATACCATGCCTTAGGCCTCTCACTTGTTGGTTTGCATGTTTACTCTTCGGGTTCAAAGTTCATTTACCTTTATGGGTTACCGTGTTACCAATTTCATTTGATGCAAGTTATACTTTTCATCACTTCAATCTCTTCTTATCTTTGTTTTCACGGTTCCACGAACTACAGAGCTCTAACTTTCTCATTGCACGATGAGAATACATAGGCACAAAGGCTTCAAACCCTTGGCGAGCATAATCCTAATTATTTCTTCTTCTTCCTTAGGGTATCATCCATGTCTTCCATGATCCATCATCTATCTTCAATCATAATCATTCACCAAAATGACATATTTCCTTTCTTTGGAACCAAACACCATACTTATTTAGAATTCCACATATACCCTTTTAGGACAATTGTCCATATTTTTGCCAAGAGTTGTTTGGCGTATTACCAAAAATTTAATTCTTTGTTTTCGGCCCAACCATACAGTGATACCATGCCTTAGGCCCCTCACTTGTTATCTGTGCCACCTTTACTTTATGGTTTCAAATACCATTTACGTTATGGATTCCAATACCCCATTCCTTTGGTTCCAAACCATACCCTTCAGTCACTTTTACCAAATCCCTCAATTCTTAGACTTTGTTTACTTTTCTCTATTCCTCCATTCATCTCCATGATTAACTATTCATTATCATCCATTCAATACCTACTACCTTCATTCACTTCATGTGATATACCTCTCTCTTTGAGCCAAATATAATATTTCTTTGAGCTTCATCTTGAGTCTTCTTATGAACCAAGAGTTGTTTGGCTTATTGCCATATACCTAATTCTCTTTGTTTTCGGTTATTCCAATACAGTGACACCATGCCTTGGGCCCCTCACTTGTTAGTTCATACCAGTTTTACTCTTGGGTTCAGATTTCATCCCTTTTGGAGTCAAACCACATAATCCTTTAGTTCAGACCATGTTGGTGTAAGCCCTAGAGGCTAATACTTATGGTACTTGTATCGAATTATTTATTAATAATAAAAGGCCTTTTTTCTTTATTATGTTTGTTTAATAAAGTCCCTAGAATAGCTAGTCCGTTTAATGTATCAAGTCTGACTTAATCTTGAGATCCCATTAAACATAAAGACATTATTCTTAAAGTATCCGTAGTTGAGCTTTATTATGAAGTATGATAACATTAAAGCATTAAGACTATTATGTATATAGACTGATGATCACATCTCATAGATCATGGATAAGAAGTTATCAAGTCTTAAGCATAGGTATGAATATTAGGAGTAATATTTATACTGGATTGACCTGTTATGAGAATACTATATAGAATGTTATGCAAAGTGTCATAAGTTATTCTCATGGTGATAATGGTGTATACCACCCTTCGACCTGAAACCAATATGGACCCTAGATGTAGAGTCGAGTGCTTTATTGTTGATCAAACATTGTCCGTAATTGGATGACCATAAAGACAGTTGATGGGTACTCCACGAAGCATGCTAAGGGACATGAGTGACCTAGATGAAATTTGCCCATCCTACGTAATAGGATAAATGTCTAAGGTCCCAATATTGAACTGGACAAGGATGACAGGGTCTATTCCTTGTGGTCAATATAGACATAAGGGAAAAGGGTAATTGTACACACAAGTATTATCATAAAAGGGGATTTGTCAGATCACATGACATTTCCATGCCTTGGGTAGTAGCGGTGTGTTGCTAGATACCGCCTACTGTTTATTATATTAAATACGTAATTTAATATAATTGTCAATGTCGCGAAAACCTATAGGGTCACACACAAAAGGACGGATTGATGAAAGATAGAGTAAATAAGGAACACTGTAAGGTACGGTGCACTTGAGTGAATTATGGAATATCGTACGGTGCATTAGATGAAATTTTGTTTCTCTTTCTTTCTCTCTCTCTCTCACTCAAAGCCTTCATTCATAGCAGCTAGCACTGAGACTGAAGGAATCCATTTGTATGGATTGAGAAGAGGCATTGTCACCATTCAACATTCGTGATCACTCCTTAGATCTGCATCAAAGGTTTCAATCGCCACAAGAGGTAATGATTTCTATCACTGATCATGCCCATTCGTAAGGATCACTAAGGGAGAAAGTTTTAATTTCCGCTGCATTTTGGATCACTATTCTCCTTCAAACCATACCTTTATCACACTCATTTTCACCCCCACCACTAGTTCTATGAACTACGGAGCTCTGAATTCCTTATTGCACGTAAGGATACATAGGCTTGAGGGCCATAATCCTCACCGAGCATTCTATCTATTCCATTCTTTTCTTCTTCCACGAGTAATCTTTAGATATAACACCCATTCGAGCAAGAACGATCAAAATGGTTTCCGTTGAGTATAACGGATGTAAGGGGTGTTAATACCTTCCCCTTACATAATCGACTTCCTTACCCAGTTATCTCTTTCCCCCAGGTTTTATCGATGTTTTCCCTTTCCTTCAGGAATAAATAAAGTTCGATAAAGAATTTGTTGTATGTTCGAGCGTGCAACACGTTCAGGTATATTTCTGCCAGCTTCATCACATCTTTTGTAAAGTTATCCCAAAATAAACTAAGTTCGAACATAGTTGCTATTCGAAGCAATCATGGAGGTGAATTTGAAAACCACCTCTTTGAGGATTATTGTGATAAACATGGTATCAAACATAATTTTTCCACTCGATGAACTCGATAACAAAATGGTGTTGCAGAGTGCAAAAACAGAACTTTAGAGGGGTTGGCAAGAACTATGATCAATGAGAGTAGTCTACCAAAATATTGTTGGGCCGATGCTATTAGCACGCGTGTTATGTTTTAAATAAGATACTTATTCGTCCTATTTTCAAGAAAACACCTTATAAACTCTTAAAAGGTAGATATCCAAATTTATCACATCTCCATATCTTCGGATGCAAATGTTTTGTCTTAAATAATGGTAAGGATCAACATGGAAACTTTGATGGAAAAGCTAACGAAGGTATCTTTCCTAGATACTCTCAGTCAAGCAAAGATTATAGAGTGTACAATAAGAGATTACTTACTATTGAAGAGTATATGCATGTCACTTTTGATGAATCGTATTGTAGAAATGTTGGGAAAGGTATTTCTTTTCATGAGGCAGGTGTATCTTCAGAAGACATACTCAAAGACACCAAAAAAAGAATTAATCAACCTGAAGCAGTGAAACCTGAGGAGGAGGAGGAGGAAGATGACAATTCTGAAAAGGAAAAAGATGAGAGTCTAACTACAGTGGATGATCTTCCTTTGGCTTGGAGGTCTTCCAAGGATCATCCAGTCGACAACATTCATAGGTGATCACCAAAGGTGTGACAACATGCTCTAAGCTAAGTAGTTTCTATTATTATTTTCCATTTGTTTCATAGGTTGAACCTAAAAATGCAAAATAAGCCTTGATTTATGAGAATTGGCTAATGGCTATGCAAGATGAGCTAAATTAGTTTAAAAGATATTATGTGTGGGGACCTTGTCCACCTCCACGAGATCATCGTATTATTGGCACTAAGTGGGTTTTTAGAAATAAACTAGACAACAAAGTGATAACTAAGAACAAGGCCTGGCTATTGGCTCAAGGATATGACCAAGATGAGAGCATAGATTATGAGGAAACTTATGCTCTTGTTTCCCGCCTCGAGGCTATACGCATTTTACTAGCATATGCATGTTATAAAGACTTCAAATTATTTCAAATGGATGTGAAAATCCTTTCATTAATGGCTATATAAATGAGGAAGTGTATGTTTCACAACCTCCTGATTTGAAAATCATGAGTATCCTAATCATGTTTATAAACTAAAGCGAGCTTTTTATGGTCTCAAACAAGCCCTTAGGGCTTGGTATGAGCGACTTAGTAAGTTCCTAATTGATTAAGGATACTCTAGAGGGAAGGTAGATATAACACTTTTCATTAAACGTTAAGGAAAACATTCTCTTCTAGTTCAAATTTATGTTGATGACATCATATTTGGTCCTACTAACATGCAACTAGTCAAAGATTTTTCTAATCTTATGTAGTGATAATTTGAGATGATTCTAATGGGGGAGTTGAATTACTTTCTTGGACTTCAAATCAAGCAACTCAAAGAAGGGACAATTGTGTGTCAAACTAAGTAATGCCAAGAGTTGCTTAAACACTTCGGAATGGTAGATGCAAATTCAATTGACACTCCAATTCCCACAAATGGAAACTTGGACAGGGGTGAATATGGTAAGGATGTTGACGTCAAAAAGTATAGAGATATGATTGGATCATTCTTATATCTTATTGCATCTAGGCCTAACATTATATTTAATGTATGCATGTGCGCTCGATATCAATCTGCTCATAAGGAATCACATTTAAAAGCTATAAAATGCATCCTTAGATACCTTCGTGGTACTTTTAAGTATGGGCTTTGGTTTTTAAAGGGTAACGATTATAGTTTGGTTGGTTACTCTGATTCCGATTTTTCCAGTTGTAAATCGAATAAGAAGAGTACTAGTGGAAATAGTCACATCTTTTCAAATTCCTTAGTTAGTTGGCATAACAAGTAGAAACTCTCTGTTGCTTTATCAACTGCCGAGGTGGAATACATCGCAACCGGTAGTTGTTGTGCTCAAATTTTATGGCTCAAACAACAACTACTGGACTTTGATATTAAACTTCAACGTATTTTGATAATGTGAAATAATACTAGTTCGATCAATCTAACCAAAACTTCAGTGTTACATTCCCGTACTAAACATATTGAGATAAGTCACCATTTCCTAAGAGACCATGTTGAAAAAGGCGATGTCATTTTTTAGCATGTTGATAGTAAAAATCAACTTGCCGATATTTTTCTAAAACCTCTTGCGACTGAGCCGTTTTTCAATATTCGTAGGGAATTGGGCATTCTCGATATCTCAAATTTTTCCTAATGTATGTTGTTGCATGCACTCTTTACATTTGTTCTAGCCTTCGAAAAGTTTAGTTTATATGAGTGCATCCTCAGTTTATCATCCTATGAGGTAATATCCTTCTCAAATTATCTCTTTGTTCTTAAGTTTTTATGTAATATGTTGCTTATCTATGACTCGTTTATTTGATTACATGTTTATGATCCAAGATTGTGTGATATATTTTGATGTATGATAAATTTCATGGTTGTTCACTTCTAAACATTTCATTGATTACTGATGAGTGTTTTAAATCTATATGTTTATAGTGACATCATCTTTGATTACTTCATCATATATTTTTCATGCTTCTAATTCCTTACATGTGAAGTATTTTAATGATATTTGTGTTTGAGCATGTTGTTTAATTATTTCACATGAAAAATGAATTTTTGCGTGAATTTTACTATGTCTACAATGTATGCTTTGACTAACTCATCTTAGGTCTAGAAAATGTATTCATTTTTTCAAGATTTTGTTTTCTGCTCAATATGAGATGATACATAGAAGTTTGAAGTTGATACGTAGAAGTTTGAAGTTTAAACATAGAGGTTATGAGCTGATACATAACTTAAATTTGATTTTTTTGGCACTCTCGCTTCAGTATGTAGCGGCTCCATCGATGGATGAGCTGATACATCCAATTTTTTTTTTCCTTTTAATCTCTTGAGTCGATAAATGAGCAATCCATGGAGTCAATTTCTTTTCCTTTTTTCTCCCCACACAGATTTAATCATCACCCATTTATAATTCTTCTTTCACACTTCTCATCATTTCCAAGTGTTGAAATACAAGAGACTAATAGACATTTGAATAAACCGTGTGTTTTGAAAAGCACTATGGATACTTTATTATATAGAGAGAGATTATAACTAATTACATGATATACTCGATGTGAGACTATTCGATATACAAATATTCTTAATACTATATTTACAAATATCAACACTCCCCCTCAAGCTTGAGATATAAGTCAAATGCACCAAGCTTGTTACATATATAATTAGTTCTGGGGCTTCATAGAGATTTTGTAAACATGTCTGCCAATTGATCATTAGAGTTGACAAAGTTTGTGACGATGTCACCTGATTCGATTTTCTCTCCGACAAAGTGACAATCTATCTCAATATGTTTGGTCCTCTCATGGAAGACTGGATTTGAAGCAATGTGCAATGCGGCTTCAATGACCTCAGGGACATGTATGCCCTCAGGGATAAGTATAACTTCAGGGACAGGTATAACACCTCAAAATTTGCCCTCCTCTCTTGGGACTAGCTTAGCATATTGCATTTCATTTTGTAGGACATTAGGCATTACATCTTTGCATATCATGTGAGATAAACAAGTCATCCTCCAAAGTCTTTTTCAGAAGATAGAGAGGTGAAGAGATTCAAGCCTGAGGGTCTCATGGATTGATCATCAACCATCTGAAGGTTTGTGCTTCAATTAGGGTTTCTTGGTTCTTCAAGAAGGTTGAGCATTATCTTGTTGGCAAGGATATATCATCATCATCATGGTTATGTCCTCCTCAAAGGCTCATTGTTTATGCTCAGATTCTTTGGGATTAGGGTTTTGACCTCTGGTCAACCCTAATCAATTGCATTCTACCAGTCAGGGTTTTTCAAGGAGATGAGGTTATTTGCTTGGATTGAGATCATATGGTTATTATGTGAAGCTTACAAGAGCTGGGGGTTCATTTTGGAGCCAATTCCTCAAGTGGTTAAGGCTCAGGCTGATCAGAGCATTTCCAAATCATCTGTCAACTAGAAAGTCAACAGAAAGTCAACTGAGGGCTAGGAGGTGGAGAAATGAGTTTCAACATCTCATTCATGTTCATATGGGGTTCATTGGTCATTACAAATGCATATCTTGAAGAATTTGAGGTCAGATCAAAAGTTTCCAAAAATGGAAAGTGACATGTAATTGGAAGTTTCCAAAAATGGAAAGTTTTTGGTTCAAATTCAAATTGATCTTGCATCATCAAAAAGGCTTCAAATGAAATTTTGCCCAACATGAAAGATGAAGATCTCTCTCTCCCATTTCCAAAACGTCCAAGATCATGAGCATCTGATGAATGGTTGAGGAGATATGGTCAAATCATTGCCAAGGATGCTTGGAACTTCAAATGGCCATAACTTTTGATTCATAACTCCAAATTTGGTGCCTCTTTTTCTAAATTGCTTCTCATGACATGAAGTTTCCAAAACATCCATTACATTGCATGAATTTCCATCATATGATCATTTGTGCATTCAAGTCAATTTTGGAGGGAAACTTGAAAATTTAAAAATGGTGCATCATGAGAACTTTCTACCATTGCCAATGTGTTTAAAAAATGATTTTGAGTGACTTTGATGAAGCACATGACAGTGTTCACGTGGGTTTACTACATGCACCATGCATTTTTTCAATTTTTGCCAAACACCTTATTTTGCCTAATTTCAATTAACCAAATAAGTGTGGATTAGCAATGTGATTAAGAGAGCATATAAATACTAAAACCTAACAGAATTTCAGGGAGGTTAATCATTTTTCACCATTTCTAGATCAAAATTTTCTCTCCCTCCAAAATTTTCTTCCAATCATAATTCAAATTTTCTTCAAATAACATTGCAATTTTATTTCATATTCTTGTTCTCTGGCTTTGATATAGTGCAGATCAAGCTTTGGATTGTGGAATTCGTGCAAGAATCAAGTGTAGCAAGTTCATGAAGGTGAATATGGAAATTCTGATTTGAGCTGGATCTAGTACCTGCCAAGCCTCAATTACTTCACAAAGATTCAAGATAACATCTCAGGAGGTGATTTGGAGCAATTGGAGCTTTGAATCGTGCGAATCCAAAACCTGCTCTTCAAGAGGTAGGTTTTTCGAAGCTTTCAATTCTCAAATTCATTGCCATGATAATGTAGATCTCATGATGCTGATGATTCTGATGGAAATTTCATGTGATTTGGTGCATTATTGAATGAGATATGTGTGATTCAAGTTTTGTGCACCAAACTTCTTTTGCTCGATTCTCTTTGATTATGTTGAATTAAGCTTAGATATTAGTTGATCTGTAATCACCATTGAAAGAGCTTTGAAGTGATGTATGATTTTGGAATTTCTGGAAAAATTTGTTTGAACTTGTTCCTGTTCATCATCGTCTTCATGAGGAAGACGATGTAGCGTCCGTTTTGTGACGGTTTTGCGTCCGCCTGGTTTTGGTGATGTGGCTAGGGTTTTGGTCCCACGCAGCTTCCATGTAAGCGCCTTGCTAGCAATTCTATTGGTCTCCATTTGTTTGACTGTGCCACACATCCTTTTGACCGCCACCTAGACTTAATGAAACGCTGTGTTTCATTGCCTGGCGCGCTCATTTTCAAATTCATACCGAGTTCGATCCCTGGCGCCATCAGTATTTTCAAATGTTTTCATCATTATGCATTTCCCTCCTTATTTTCCATGTACATGATTATTTTGATTTCAAATTTTTATCCAACTTTAAAAATTCATAACAATTTGAAAAATGTTCCAAAAAATCCCTGGCTTTTTGCTACTTGTTCATTGAGATGTCCTCTATTTGATAATGTTAAATTCTGAAGTTGTGCATGGCTGGATTTTGGATTGTGCTAGAATATGTGAACATGTGTACATTTGTGACCTTGCTCCACTCTTCCTATTGTGAAATGCTTGATTTTAATCCAAATGCCATGAAATTTTGCATGATGATTCTTGACATATTGATGGATGTTTTAGGCTTGGTTTGGTATTTTTCCCATTTGCCATTTCTGTTTTACACACATGTTTGTATGGTGTGACAATTTGTGTCACACCTTTGGTTGTTCAACTTGTGCCATTTTATTTCCATGCCAATTGATCTTTTATGCTTCTGATTTTTGGTATGATGATTGTATTAGATGTGTTGTATACTCATGATTTTTTCCAGAATTATTTGAATCATTTCTGTTTTGATTTGGAATTTCCATTCTCAATGTCCAAATGTGAGCTTTGAAATTGTCTTTGACTTGCCTTGCACATGAAATGCCTTTGCTTGATGATTTTGTTTTGGTCCTTTTTAGGACATGTTAATATGTGTTTGAAGTTGCATTGTGTTGAATATTAGCTCCTGTTTTGAATTTTTTTCTTCACCTTTGACACTAGGCTTTGACCTAGTGGTTTGGACTTATATGTGAGTTTTGAATTTCAGGACCAAGCACCCAAATTCCATGGTTGACGTTGCTTCATCATTTGAATGTTGATATTTGCTATTGATTGCTAACATTTGTTTGTTTTGTAGGTTGAGGATAATTCACTTGAGTTTGTCTTATGGCTTATATGTTGTACATTGGGATTGTCTGTTTGTTGTTGACTGTTGTTTGTTTGTCTGAATACTGTACTGATTTGTTTAGTTGTTTACACAGGTACCTAAGTTGCTTTAAGTTCATTTGAACTTTGCTTTGCTTGTGGTTGGCATACCACTTAGGTATAATCCCTATTCTTCATGTAGTCTGGAAGACCTGTCATGTTACTTTGGCAGGCACCTGTCTGAAGCCCTCCTTAAGAGGCAATGTTTGTGTTTGTTTATTTTTGTGCCTTGTACATATAAAGACCTCCTAAGTGAAGAGGCATTGGCAGATAAAAGGGATGTGCAATCCATCCCCTGCTATTCAATTGTGTTTTTCATCTTGCTCACACCATGTGTTGATGCACTTTGGATAAAAACCCAAAATCTTGTTGTGTCAGTCATGTGGAATAGAGTCCCACATTCGGGACTCCCACACTTTCATTGTCTGAAGCTCTCCCAGGCCAGGGATAAGAGCTGAGAGGTCTTACCCTCACTTCCCATTTCATCTGCTTCACCCTAACTCTCAATGTTAGGGTTAAGAGCAAATAACACCCCTTTCTAGTTGGCTTGTTTGTCGAGGTTGATTTGACCCCTTGACTAAAGCCCAGCCTTGTATGAGCCACTTGTTTGTATATAGTGTGTGTGCTTGCTCTCTTGTGATTGCTTATTTGCTGTTTATCTGCTGTTTTAACTTGCTGCCTGTGCGAGTTAGGTTTTGTCAGATACCTTAAACCTAGGATTATTGTGGATTGCATGACAATTTTTGGCTCGAGTCAGTCTCCCTTTTAGTTGTTATTTCCCGGTCTCTGGTTAGGAGAAAGTTTCTCCCCTGTTAAGGGGAACTACGTCGCCCTGATCCTCATACCAGATGAGGTACGTAGGCAGGAGATCGTGCGAGATCTCTCCGGGCGCCCTTTTTCTTTTTGTGTGTGTTTTGCTTGACAGCTACTAGGTCCGAGTTCCCGACTCCCTTTTAGTCTGTGTGTTCAATTTCTTTGCTTCTTCTGACGTCTCAACGTCTTCTTAGTGTTTGCTTGACAACTAGTAGGCTCGAGTACCAGACTCCCTATTAGCCTGTCTGTTTAATCCTTCTGTGTGTGTGTTCGGAGTCTGATGTAAGCCCAGCGATTGGCATTCGGTTTCCAGTTTGTGGTTTGTTTGTGGAGTCTGATGTAAGCCTAGCGATTGGCAGTCGGTTTCCTGTGGGTTGTGTGTGTGGAGTCTGATGTAAGTCCAGCGATTTGGCAGTCGGTTTCCTTGTTTGTGTTTGTTGTTTAGAGTCGGATGTAAGACCAGCCATTGGCAGTCTGTTTCCATTTGTGTGTTTGCTTTGACGTCTCAGCGTCTTTGCGTGTGTTTTGTTTCGGCGTGTGTTAGCCGAACTACGGTAGCTCTCATTCTCATTCCAGATGAGATACGTAGGCATAGGATGCGATATCCTAGCGAGCCCTTTTCCCATATCCCCGAACTACGTCGACTCTGATGTTTGTTTCTGACAAACTACATAGGCCCAGGATGCGACATCCTGCCGAGTCCGCTTCCGTCTCCTTCGCCTGTGTTTTATTCCAGTGTGCGTGCATTCTTTGAGCAGTTATTCAGCAACCTTATTCTATTCTTTTGAGCGTGGATCCCGTCGAGTACGACGGACGTGAGGGGGTGCTAATACCTTCCCCTTGCGTAACCGACTCCCGATCCTTGCAATCTCCGGTCGTAAGACCATTTCCTTTCCAGGTTTACTTCGAGCGTTTCCTTTCCCTCCTTTGGGATAAATAACGCACGGTGGCGGCTCTGTTTGTTTGTTTTTCCCGCCGGTTGTTTTTCGCGGATGCGACAGCTAGCGACTCTGCTGGGGATAGGCAGTTGACCTTTTGCTGGTCCATCTTCCCTAAGCGAGTCAATCCTAGCGCTCTCTAGGATAGTTTTGGTTGCTTTTACTGCTTTATTTATTGCATTCATGATTATTATACTGTGATTGTACATATTTGCATATGTGTTTGCATGCATCATATTATCATTGTGCTGGACTCTATACAGGTTTGGTTCCTTTGATTTGCGGTGGGTGTTCTGAGTGGGGCTAAAACCCAGGCCCGAGTATACACCTAGGATTAGCGTGGTCTCATGTTGCCTCTCATGTTAGGTCAACATGTTTTTGGCAACGTGACATACCACAAGCCGGACGAGGTTCTTTTGAGGGAGTTGTTCCTTTGTGGAGTATCCACTTTGGTTGAGTCACCTCATCTGAGTTGTTGACTTTGGTGACCGTTCTTTCCCGGATCTTTGATTTAGATGATCTTATGAGAGCTGCAGCGGCACACCCGAAAGGGCAAACCCGTTGAGTATCTTGTCCGATTGTCGAGACCATTATCCGCCTTAACCTTGTTAGAATTCACCTGTGAGGGGAGGGTTTGATATTACAGATGCATGTCCTGATGGTGACTCTGGTGGTGACTAATGGTTCAGTTTTTGATCAGAGTCCTATTTATAAGTCGAATTTATGGATTTATTTCCGAGACGCCGGAGTTTTGTCCGTGGTATTTATCAGTGGGGATCCGTTTATTTCAGGATTCCCTGGGTTGGTTCAGAGTATCTTGTGGTTATCTGTTCAGAGGACTTTCTGGTGATGATGGTGATGTATCCTTCCGTTCCGTTTATTTCGGAACCCTAAGACGAAATTGTGGTTACTCGTTCCCTCAGATGGTTGTGATCAGTTCAGAGACCAGGGCCTCAGTGCAGTTGTTGATCAGATGACGTGGAGGATGGCACAATGCATTGCATTCATACATCAGCATCATTCACATTTTGCATTTATCTGCATCTAACTCATGTTTATCCATATGCAGGGGACATTCTTGACCGAGATCCTGGTTGAGAGACTTCTTTGTTCCAAACATGAGGACCGGTTTGAAAGACGATGTCGTCTACAGTTTCTTCGATCCAGAGATTGGTGTGCTGAGAGATATGATAGCATTGATTACACCTAACCATGTGGGGATGTTTCGTGAGGCATACAGTGGTATTTTGAAGTTGGTTTTCAGGCTCACAGACAGTGATACGAGCGTCATCCATACTCTTCTCCAGTTTTATGACCCGGGTTTGAGGTGCTTTGTTTTCCCGGATTACCTGTTGGGGCCTTTGATGGAAGATTATGCCAGTATCCTGGGTATTCCGATCAGGAACCAGGTTCCATTCTATGTCACTAAGGGAGAACCTGACGTTGCTGATATTTCTCGTGCTCTTTATTTGAGCCCGGAAGTGACTAAGGGGGGTTTGAAGGAGAAGGGAAAGTTGCCCAGTTTCCATCTGAGTTTCTTGGAGGCTAAGGCCAAGGAGCATGCTGTTGTAGGTAATTGGAGGGTTGTTTGTGCTTTGCTTGCTGCCAGTATCTATGGGATCATCCTGTTCCCTAATCAGAAGAACTTTGTGGACATTAATGCCATCCGGTTGTTTATGCAGAGGAATCCCATTCCTACTCTAGTTGGGGATGTCTATTACTCGGTCCATAATCGGAACGAGAAGCGGCGTGGTGGATTGATCAGATGTTGTGCTCAGCTGTTGTACAAATGGTTCATGGGGTATTTGCCTTCCAGAGGTGCCTTTGCCTTTCTTGATCCTACTGTCAAGTGGTCAGTCAGGTTGATGGGTTTGCGAGACAAGGACATGGCTGGACGAGATTTCATTTACAGTTGTGGAAGTCTTCCCAATGTGCCTCTTATTGGAGTTCAAGGTTGCATTAATTACAACCCGGTGCTTCTTAGGAGACAAATGGGATTTGCTGTGGAGGGTCCTCCTCTTGGACGAGAGATTCAGGAGTCTTTCTACTTCCCAATTGAGGGTAATCAGCCAAAGTTGAGGCAAGTGTCTGATGAATGGCGTGACATTCAAAGGAAGGGCAAGGTTCCTTTTGGCAAGGTTAATAGCAGGTCTTTTCCTCCGTTTGATGATTGGCTTAGGAAGAGGATTGAGCTCACACATCTACCATTTCCTGGGGGTGATCCTTGGTGTCCATTAATTGAGGGGCCACGTTCTTCTGTCAGCATAGAAGAATTCCTTGAGATGAAGAAAGCCAGAGATCAGCTGCAAGCAGAGAAGTCTGAGTTGGAGATGAGTGTTGCTAGGATTCAGATGGATAATCAGGAAATCAAAGGGAGAATAGAAGACCAGGATAAGAGACATGCCATGGAGGTGAAGCGCTTTGAGATAGACACTGCCTATTACCGCAAGATCAGCCAAGCGTTGGAGTCGTCTACAAAGGAGCATGACATTACCAAGGAGAAGCTAGCTAGAGCTTTGAGGGATATTGAAGATGAGAAAAGGAGACAGGTCCTTGTGAAGAATCAGAGAGATGTCAGAGTCGGAATCCTTATCGCCGAGTGGGAAGTAAAGCTGAAGATTAAGGAAGAAGAGAACATGAAGATTGTTGCTGAGAGAGATCACTATCTTGCTGAGAGGGATCATTACTTCAAACAGATGAAGATTCACCAGAAGGAGATAGGAAGATTGCAGCAGGAGAACACTGAGCTCAGGTTCGCCGTGAAGTTTACCAGGATGGTTGATGATGCAGAGCCCTCTGTGGGACCTCCTTTGGTGTAGACTTTTGTTATCATGTGTTGGATTACCGTCAGGCCTGTTGACGGAATTCACTTGCTTGTATATTCTTTCTGATTCTGGAGAATTGTATTTGATTTGTATCAGCCTGATGTATGACTTTTGCACTTACAATGCACTTTTGATGTACAGTGGTTATTATCTTTCACCTGATTGATCTTCAAGCTTTATTTGCTTCCCTGTGCACACTCACATAGCACACACATGGTTGGGTGATATCTTTGCTAAGTCATATATCTCTGCTCTGAATGGAAAAATCAAATGATGGACGTCAAAATATTGCTGTCAAATTATCATCTGTCTCAATGAAACCAGGATCGAAAGACAGAGTGTTCCTCATATGGATAGACATTGCATTCATGCATGAATCATAATAACTTGTCTTCTATTTTGCAGGTGTCGGTTTCTAACGTGCTTGATTGTTTCAGGAATCATTGCTCGCGCACGTAGAATCATTCCTTTGCACGCAGCACGTCCGCACAGATACCCTACCAGACGCAACACATCCAGGCTGATGGATCTACCCAACGCAGATATTCTCGAGCTAAAAGAGAAAATGAACGAGCTGATCAATGTCATGCAAGGGTTTGCCGTGGGGCAAAAAGCACTTGCTGACAAAGTGGAGAAGCTCGAGCGGGCTTCAACTGCTAACAGTGGTGTCAATTTAGAGGGGGTCTCCAACCACGGTCTTGGTGGTTCTAGGGATGGAGAAGATCCCAGAAAGAAAACAACTGCTGGTGTGGTGATAAATAATGGGGGTGGTTTCGGTGTTGCCACAGGCGGGGGACCATGTCCGCTGGGTAACAATCTGAAAGATAACCTGTTTCCTCCTTTCTTCGGGGCCGAGGAGGATAGAGAAGAAGACCAGTTCTCCGTGCTTAATGAACAGTTCGGTCAATACAGTGTCCAACCATCAAACAAAGAGATTCAGGTGCTGACGGAGAAAACCAGGGCTCTTGAAAGCTATGCTACTCCGGGGGTTGTTAATATGTCGAACATGGGGCTTGTTGAGGGGATTGTGATCCCACAAAAGTTTAAAGCGCCTGCGTTTGACAAATACAATGGGAGTTCTTGCCCGGAAACTCATCTCCAGGCATTCGTCCAAAAGATTTCTGCTTATACAATGGACCAGAAGCTTTGGATGTATTTCTTCCAAGACAGTCTGTCTGAGGGGTCTTTGAAATGGTACACCAAATTGAAATCTTCTGACATCAAAAGCTGGCAGGATCTTGGAGATGCGTTCTTTAAACAGTACCAATTTAATGCTGATATGGCTCCTAGCCGTACCCAATTGCAGGGTATGTCCCAGAAGCCTAATGAGGGGTTTAAAGAATATGCACAGAGGTGGAGGGAGTTGGCTGCCCGAGTCCAACCTCCGTTGGTAGATAGAGAAATGTCAAATCCGTTCATGGGTACCCTTCAGGGGACATTTGCAGAAAGGATGGTTGGATGCCCAGTTACCAACTTTGCTGATATAGTAGTGGCTGGGGAAAGAATTGAGAGCTGGTTGAAGCTGGGAAAGATACAGGGTAACACTTCATCGTCTGGATCGAAGAAGCCCTTTGGGAATGGTCAGAGGAAGAAGGAGGGTGATACAAGTGCTGTGTATACCCAGAGAGGACCAGGTAGGGATCGTTACTACCAACACACTGTTGCGGTAACAATTCCTGCTGATAATCAACAACAGCAACAACAACAACCGCAACAGCAAAGATAGCCATTTCAACCGAGACCACAGAGGGCCGGGTATCAGGTGAGAGGGAGAATGAATGATCGTCAATTTGATAGACCACCTATGACCTACTCATTCTTGCTGAAGAAGTTGAAAGATTTGGGGTTGGTCCAGCTGAGAACGTTGGCTCCGTTGAGACCTGACCAGAGGCCGGCCAGTTTTGGTGAGAATGCCAAATGTGAATTTCACTCTGGTGCCCCTGGACACAATGTGGAAAATTGTAAAGCTTTTAAGCATGTTGTCAAGAACCTGGTGGATTCTAAGGCAATAATTTTTGCTCCATCTCCAAATGTGAACGCTAATCCCATGCCCGCGCATGGTCAAATGGGGGTGAATGCAATTTCTGAAGATGGTAGAACGGTCGGGCTGATAAATGTGGACCAGTTGAAGACTCCATTGGCAGAGGTCAAGAGACAATTGTTGAAGAATGAGGTCTTCCCGGGTTGTGATGATTGTTGTGCTGCGTGCACCGTTGTTCCCAATGGGTGTGTATTGTTGAGGGAGGTTGTCCAGAGGCTGATGGATGAGGGAAGCCTCAGTTTTGAAAAGATTGATTCGGAGAGGGAGGATGTCTCCACCATAACCATTTACTTTGACCCGGTTGATTTGTCAACGCTGGCAGATGCGGCTCCAGTTACTATCACGGTACCTGGGCCAATTTCTTATGACAAAGATAATGTTGTACCATGGCATTATGGTGGAGAAGTATATTGCAATAGGGAAAAGTTGGATGATCAGACTGCGGATGAAACCACCGTTTCAAAGGTAGATAATGCCGGACCTAGTGGTTTCACTCGCAGTGGAAGGTTGTTTGCACCAGACACTTTGAGGAATGGGGATGGAGAGAGAGAAAAGAAAGATAAGGCTGAGGCTTTAGCCAGGGCAAGAGGAAAGCAGGTGGTAAATGAGGGTACTCCTGTGGTGACACCGGCGCCTGGTGGGTCGGAGAAAGAACTTGATGATGAAGCTGAAGAATTTCTGAGGATCATCAAGAAATCAGAGTACAAGCTTGTTGACCACTTG
Organism: Lathyrus oleraceus; assembly: GCF_024323335.1. Classification (NCBI taxonomy): domain Eukaryota; kingdom Viridiplantae; phylum Streptophyta; class Magnoliopsida; order Fabales; family Fabaceae; genus Lathyrus; species Lathyrus oleraceus. The sequence continues at coordinate 36,805,059 of NC_066583.1, forward strand.
CAACAGACTCCATCCAAGATCTCAATTTTGTCATTGTTGTTGAGCTCCGAGGGGCATAGAGAGGCTTTGTTGAAAATACTAAAGAGAGCCTATGTTCCCTAGGAGATAACAATCAATCAGTTGGAGACGGTGGTGTCAAACGTCAATGCCAGCCATGGGCTGGGTTTCACTGATTTGGATCTGACTGTGGATGGGCGGAATCACAATAGGGCATTACACATTGCGATGGAGTGTAAAGGAGCGATGCTTTCGCACGTGTTGGTTGATACCGGCTCATCGCTCAATGTGTTGCCAAAGAAAGCCCTGGCGAAGCTGGACTGTGAAGGGTTGATCTTGACGCCCACGGACCTGATAGTTAGAGCGTTTGATGGCTCAAAGCGGGCTGTGTTTGGAGAAGTGGAGCTCCCGGTGAAGATTGGGCCCGAGGTGTTTAAGTCCGTATTTTATGTCATGGATATTTAGCCGGCGTACAGTTGCCTGTTGGGTCGACCATGGATCTATGCTGCTGGAGCAGTGACTTCGACTTTGCACCAGAAACTGAAGTACATCTGGGACGGGCAGGTCGTCACAGTTTGCGGAGAGGAAGACATCTTCGTCAGCCACCTATCATCGTTCAAATATGTTGAAATGGACGGTGAGATATGGGAAACGCCAAGTCAAGCATTCGAAACCGTCAAGGTGGAGAATGCTATTTTTGCTAAAGAAGAGAAGTCGTCCATTTCTTCGTACAAGCAGGCTGCTGAGGTGGTGAAGAATGGAGAGGCTCCAGGTTGGGGGAAGATGATGGACATCGCCGCCAAGAAAGATAGATTTGGGGTGGGTTATCAACCGGGCCGAGGCTTGTCTGGACAGGGAAGAGGACGTCGTACGTCATTCACGTTCACCAGTGCTGGAATGCTGGATCCAGATCACATCTGTATGGTGGGTGAAGAAGTTGACAGTGACTGTGAGCTTGATCAATGGATAAAGCCGTGCGTACCAGGGATGGAAGTCCAGAACTGGAAGGCCGAAAAGATCATCACTGTCACTCTACGTGAAGAGTAATATTTCCTGTTTTTCAATTCTATTTGCATGGAAGCCATACGTTTTGCCCGAAACGTAATGGTTCATTATAAGGGCCACCTCATGTTTCATTTTGCAATTTTTGGATCATAAATAAAAGGATGTTTTTCAATTAAAAGCGGTGTTCCCTGTTTTTCATTTATTTTTGCAGTTTAAAAATAAACAAAAATAAAAATGGCAATGTCTATTTTCATTTTCCTTTTAAATTTGTCTCGCTCCGGTTCTAAAGCAATGCATGAATCAACATTCATGCAGATGCGATCATTCGCTGGATCTCATTGATAACAATCTTGTTACACCCTCATATGGCTTCGACAATCCGATCTATCATGCCGAAGAAGAAGGCGAAGAAGATTGTGAACTGTCGGAGGAATTAGCCAGGTTGTTAAAACAAGAGGAGAAGGTGATTCAGCCGCATGAGGAGCAAGTTGAGGTTGTGAATCTGGGTACCGACGAGATCAGAAAAGAAGTGAAAGTTGGGGCTGCTTTGGAGGCGAATGTTAAGAGCAGAATGGTAGCCTTGTTGAAAGAATATGTTGATATCTTCGCCTGGTCTTATCAAGATATGCCAGGGCTGGATACCGATATTGTTGTGCACAAGCTACCGTTGAGAGCAGATTGCCCTCCAGTGAAGCAGAAGTTGCGCAGAACTCGACCCGAAATGGCCATGAAAATTAAAAAGGAAGTGCAGAAGCAGTTGGATGCTAGGTTCCTCGCTGTCACTAATTATCCGCCTTGGGTCGCGAACATTGTGCCGGTCCCAAAGAAAGATGGGAAGGTGAGAATGTGTGTGGACTACTGGGATTTGAACAGAACTAGTCCGAAGGATGATTTCCCATTACCTCACATTGATGTGTTGGTAGATAATACAACTCAATTCTCGGTGTTTTCCTTCATGGATGGCTTTTCTGGCTATAATCAAATCAAAATGTCGCCAGATGATATGGAGAAAACAACGTTCATCACACCATGGGGCACCTTTTGCTATAAGGTGATGCCATTCGGTCTCAAGAACGCCGGTGCTACGTATCAGAGAGCTATGGTGACTTTGTTTCATGATATGATTCATCATGAAATTGAATTCTATGTTGATGACATGATAGCAAAGTCCCAAACAGAAGAGGGGCATTTGGTAGATTTGGCCAAGCTGTTTGACCGGTTGAGACAGTTCAGACTGAGGTTGAATCCGAACAAGTGCACTTTCGGAGTGCGGTCCGGTAAGTTGCTGGGGTTTATTGTGAGCGAAAGAGGAATCGAGGTTGATCCTGCTAAAGTAAAAGCAATACGAGAAATGCCTGAACCAAGAACAGAGAAGGAGGTTCCTGGTTTCTTAGGTAGATTGAACTACATTTCACGGTTCATATCTCATCTAACTGCCACATGTGAACCTATATTCAAGTTATTGAGAAAAGATCAAACGGTTAGGTGGAATAATGATTGCCAAGCGGCATTTGAAAAGATAAAAGAATATTTGCAGGAGCCTCCGATTCTGATGCCTCCTGTGGAGGGACGACCGTTAATTCTGTACTTGACGGTCCTCGAGGGGTCTATGGGGTGCGTACTGGGTCAGCATGACGAGTCTGGTCGAAAAGAGCATGCCATATACTACCTTAGCAAAAAGTTTACCGAATGTGAAACAAGATATTCACTGCTCGAGAAAACTTGTTGTGCTTTGGTCTGGGCTGCTCGCCGACTGAGACAGTATATGCTGGTTCATACCACTTTGTTGATTTCCAAGATGGATCCAATCAAGTATATCTTTGAGAAGCCAGCATTGACCGGACGGGTTGCGAGATGGCAAATGATTTTGACCGAATATGATATCCAGTATACCTCTCAGAAGGCGATAAAGGGGAGTTGTATTGTCTAATTACCTCGCCCAGCAACCCATTGAGGATTATCAACCGATGAAGTTTGAATTCCCTGATGAGGACATCATGTTTCTCAGATCGAAAGATTGTGAGGAACCAATCCCGGAGGAGGGGCCTGACCCTGAATCCGAATGGATTCTGATGTTTGATGGGGCCGTTAACGTGAATGGTAGCAGAGTTGGTGTTGTTTTGGTTACGCCGAAGGGATCCCACATTCCTTTTTCTGCCCGACTAACATTTGAGTGCACCAACAACGTGGCTGAATACGAAGCTTGCATCTTGGGGATTGAAGAGGCGATTGATTTGCGGATCAAAAACCTTGTTATATATGGAGATTCAGCTTTGGTTATGAACCAGGTTAACGGAAAGTGGTATACGCATCAGTCTCATTTGATTCCATACCGGGATTATACGAGGAGATTATTGACGTTTTTCACCAAGGTGGTATTGCATCATGTGCCTAGAGAAGAGAATCCTTTGGCAAATGCTTTGGCTACTCTGGCCGCCTTGATTAAGGTGCAGTGGTGGAATCAGCTCGCCAGTGTTGAGGTGGGACGTCTAGATAGACCGGCTTATGTGTTTGCTGTTGACACAGCACCTGATGATGAGAAGCCGTGGTATTACGATATCAAGCGCTATCTGGAAACCCAAGAGTATCCTGAGGGAGCATCTAAAAAGGACCGAAAGACCTTGAGGAGGTTGGCCATGGTGTTCTATCTGAACAAGGATGGAGTTTTGTACAAGAGAAATTTTGATTGGGTCTTGCTCAGATGTGTTGATGATAAAGAAGCAAGCCAATTGATGAAAGAGGTTCACGAGGGGTCATTCGGTACCCATGCTAGTGGGAATGCAATGGTGAAAAAGTTGTTACGAGCCGGTTATTACTGGATGACAATGGAAGCCCAATGTTTCAATTTCGTGCGGAAGTGTCATAAATGCCAGATTTATGCTGACAAGGTGCACGTGCCTCCAAATCCGTTGAGTTTGATGTCGTCTCCATGGCCGTTTGCTATGTGGGGCATTGATATGATTGGGAAGATTGAGCCCACGGCTTCGAATGGGCACCGGTTCATATTAGTGGCTATTGATTACTTCACCAAGTGGGTGGAAGCAGCCTCTTATGCGAACGTGACGAAGCAGGTCGTGGCCAGGTTTCTGAAGAGAGACATCATTTGCAGATATGGGGTTCCCGAAAGGATCATTACTGATAATGGTTCTAATCTCAACAATAAGATGATGGCAGAGCTGTACCGGGAATTCAAGATAGCGCATCACAATTCTTCTCCTTATCGTCCGAAGATGAATGGGGCGGTCGAGGCAGCTAATAAGAATATTAAGAAGATTGTGCAGAAGATGGTTGTGACCTACAAGGATTGGCACGAGATGTTGCCATTTGCATTGCATGGGTATCAAACCTCGGTGCGTACATCTACTGGGGCAACGCCTTTCTCTCTTGTGTATGGGATGGAAGCCGTGCTACCGGTTGAGGTTCAGATTCCGTCGTTGAGAGTCCTGATGGACATGAAATTGGAAGAGGCCGGATGGGTAAGGACCCGGTACGAAGAGTTAAGCCTGATTGAGGAGAAGAGGCTGGCGGCCATCTGTCATGGGCAGTTGTACCAACAGCGAATGAAGCATGCTTTTGACCGAAAGGTGCGACCTCGTGTATACCATGTGGGCGATATGGTGTTGAAAAGGATCCTTCCTCCTCAAAACAATCGTAGGGGCAAGTGGACACCCAATTATGAAGGTCCATTCGTGGTCAAGAAGGTTTTCTCTGGCGGAGCCTTGTTGTTGGCGACCATGGATGGCGAGGATTTTCCATCCCCTGTGAATGCGGACGCAGTTAAAAAATACTTCGTATAAGAGACCCGCTGGACGAAAAGAATAAAATAGTTCAGGCAAAACTGGGCATCCCGGCGAACCAGAAAAAATGAAAAAAGGTTCGGGCAAAAATTAGGGATAAAAAGAAAAAAAACGGTACACCTGGCAAGTCGAAAACCCCACAAGGGCGGCTTGGGCAAAAAAGGGTATCCCGGTGGACTGAAAACCCGAAAGGGAGGTCCAGGCAAAAGAGGGATTGAAACGAATAACTGCGTCCGGCATGATCGTTTGTACTTTGGATATGACATGGATAATCCCCAACAGGGATCAGTCGGAACCGTCTTGTTCAGAAGGCAGAAAGCACGAAGAGTTTGAGGACATATGGGGTGTAACCGAGTTGGAACTCGATGAGATCACGGTTTCACATTGCCATTAGGATAGATTTTCCTTTTGTGCGCAATTACCTCTTTTCAGGAATTGCTTCCTGTGTATTGCTCAGTTATGAGCCACACCTTTTCAATCAATAAAATGCATATTCAGTCAAATAATTTTGTTTTTTATTTTCATTACCGCTTTGATTGCAAAAACATCCATTTATTTTGATAAAGAATCTTTTCATTTTAAGACATACAGGTTCCTTCCAATGCATGTTTATAAGATTGAAAACCTGAAATCTTATTTGGAAAGTTGAGTGACCCAGGTGTTGAAACTTTGGCACGCCTGGGGCACGTTTTTGTCTAACGATCTCTTTTGTAGGTTGTGATGTGAAGTTTTGACAAAAGATCCCCGTGGAGTCCAATCAGGGACAAGGGATTGAAGAATGGTGAAAAGACGGCGAAAGACGTGCGATGATCCTGGAAATTAATCAAGAAGACTCTTCAAAGTCTGAAGACTGGAAAGTTTGTATGAATCCAGGGCGTTCGATCTCCGTGGAGTACGGAGAAGTCGAGAATACAAGGTGATGAATCAGAAAAGTCCAGACGAGTCTGGGAGCTCTCAAAAGTGGAAAACGGATACTGGATTTAGATGTGAAATACCAGGGTTCGACGAGTCGACGGGTGTTCTGTGCCAGGCTTTCCTTATTTCCCCAAGCAGAGTCGGGATTGTTACCTCCCTAGCAGATTCAAGGTTCGTGTCTTCTCTAGCAGAGTCGGGATTGTTATTTCCTCAGCAGTTTCGAGATTGATATTTCCTCAGCAACCAGGCCGGAAGGTTGCTATTTCCCCTAGCAGGGTTGGAGATTACTATTTCCCCAGCGGAGGTGTCCGTTGCTAGTTTTTCCCCCAGCAAGTCAAACGTTGTTGTTTTCCCCGCAGAGTGTGTTGGTGGTTTCTTCCCCAGTGAAGTCCCCAGGCGGGTCGGGTGCAAAGGAGGTTATCCCTAGTGAGGGTTGCCTATTTCCCAGCAGCAGTGCTATTCCCCAGCAGGGTGGAGGTTGGAGCGTTAGCGAGTTCCTCGGCAGAGTGCCTCGAGCTCTCCAGAAGAGTCCCTTGAGGGGGATACTTTTTATGCATTCATCATGTAGATAAGCATAGCATATTGCATACCTAATTGCGTAGCATTTCCATGATTATGGAGCATTACGCTAAAAATCATCATGCATCACCATTGCAAGCATAAGCTAGTCTCAAAGCCGTGGTTACTGTTTGAGAGGTGGTTTCGCCAGAAGGTGAAGATGTTACTCTGAGGAGTCTGGCATCATGACGTCAGAGCAATAGTATTCCCCAGTAGTGCGATATTGGAGGAAGGATTTCTGTCGGGCGGAGATGGAAATGATAATCCAAGAAGTTTTGGGGTTCAAGAAAAGCAAAAAAAAGTAAAGAGAGAAAAATCGCCAGCTGAGCGCAAATTGTTCGTTTGCTAGGGTTGAATGAAGGATAGCATGCTCATGGCTTGTTATCCCCAGCAGGGTTCGTTGGCACGCGTGCCGCCTCATTTATCACTGTCCCTTATTTCTGCCGATGCTGACAGGCATGACAAGTTTTTCGGGTATTCAGACTGATATGGCGTCCATGCCAGTTTTCCGGTGTTCAGGCCGAGGTGGGTATTCAGACCAGAGTTTCCGATTTTCAGATCGAAGAAGCTTTCAAAGTTCAGATCGATGCAGCTTGCGGCATTCAGGCCAGTTTTCCGGTGTTCAGGCCGAGGTGGGTGTTCAGACCAGAGTTTCCGATGTTCAGATCGAAGAAGCTTCCGAAGTTCAGATCGATGCAGCTTGTGGCATTCAGGCCAATCTCCTGGTGTCATACGGTGAACTGGACTTTTTGTGTTTTTTATCGCAATGTCGCGGTTAGCAAGAGTCGCCACCGACTTTTCTTTTATCCAATAAGGAAAGGTGGAAAAGAACAGGAAAAACCTTAATTTAGATTTTGGGTTCGGGAGGTACATTATACAAAGGGAAGGTGTTAGCACCCTTTGTATCCATGGTTATCCATGGGCTCTTAATTGCTCGATCACTTATATTATTTTTGTCTAAAAAAAAAAAGTGTTTGTGAATTGTTTAGAAAAATTGTTTTGAAAAGAGAATTTAACTTTGTAATGATTCTTGTATGAATGTATACAAAGTGATTATCTCGTTTAGTTTTGAAAATTGTTTAGAAAAATATAACTCGGTAATGATTCTAGTATGAATGTATACCAAGTGGTGATTTTCTGAAGGTATTTTGAAAGGTGTGAGGTGTGAAAAAATGTTTTAGGTTGTGAGCCAGCAATTAAGAGTTATACCGACCCAAGGTCTTTATGAGCATTTCCTATCCTTATGAGGGTAAAACTGTCCTTATTATTGAGAAATAAGTAGTTTTATCCTTTGGATGTAAAAGGGTCATCGTAGGGTCATCGATTGGTCATTGAAGGCAACAGTTATGAGGATACCTTAGCATTCGAAGGGACTATCATCATTTAACCGTAGGCAACATCGGAGGGTCATCGAGGGACAAAGTTGTATATTCGAAGGCAACATCCGAGGGAATATAATTTATTTTATGATGATTTAACCGAAGGGTCTTTGCTAAGGGTATCCCCACGTTCGCGGGACATGACCGTTATACCGTAATGTCGTAAGGCAAAAGAGAGGTCCAAGATCACATATTTAAAGGCCATATTTTAAAGTTAAGTAGGTAATTAGGATGAGCCTCCACATTAAAATCAATACATTAAAATTACATTAAAATTAATTATTAAAATTAACACATTAAAATTAATTATTAAAATTAACACATTAAAATTAATTAGGCAATTTAGGGTGAGCCTCCACAATGGTATCCCACAAATAAAGTGGAAGACCTAACGGCAATCTTTTCCTGGGCCATATGAACCTTTGCAAAATTCAACAAACGGGTTAGCATACCAAAGCAGGGTGTAATCGAGGAGTTGCACCAAAGCAGTAATAGTATCAGGTAAACAAAGCATGGTTATAATAAAACAGGTCAGAAGGGCAAAGATCAAAACAGAACGAAAAAACAGCGGCATCCATTACAACAATTCAAGGTATCCAGGCATACTTAAGTCTACATACAGAACCTCAAATATATTTATGAATTCAATTATAATATCACATGGGAATTCGGAACGTAAAGCGGCGATAGTAACGCAAACCTGTTTGCAATTGAATTGTAACCTTGAATTGGCACTCTTAGGGTTGATGCCGGATTGAGTTGAGCGGTGCCGCCGGCTTTTCCTTCAGGGCTTCCTTTAAACAACAAATTAAAACGAAGGAAATAAACTAGATCCTAACGTAAGGTTAGATTCGGTAAAAAGGTGCGCAATAGTTTCCGTTGCAGAAACTATTGTGCGAAAAGAATTAACTAAATGCTAAAAAGGAAATGGGAAATTGCAAGGGGAGCAGTGTAATCAACAATGACTAAGCTACTGGAAAAGAAACTATGCAAAAGCAAAAACGGCAAAAGAAAAAAAATGTGGAAAAGCCTCTCCCATTTAGGTTTTCAAGGTGGCTATTTATATTGGTGTCGTTAGGTCATGCCTGCTGCCCAAAAAAGTCTTCAACGCGCGTGGATATAAGGCCCAACATCCCTCAACGTATCTTCAAGTCTCCGAAGCATTACCTGCGCCCACAAAGTAGGGGAATGGTGTGACGTTCGTCACACCATGTGTGACGTCCGTCACAAGGTTGTTTTGCGTGACGCTCGTCACGCCCTCTATGACGTTCGTCACAGGCACAGCATTTGTGTCTTGCGCTTTGGGCTGGACTTTGCTATTTGATTCTTTTTCTCTTTGCACCTCCTTTTCTTCCATTTTACTTGTGCTTCAAAATAAGCCACCTGAGACAAATAGGAAGAACATACCGCGTAATACCTAACAACATAAAGTGAACTGAAATAAATGATGATAAAATTTAATTGAATTAAGTCTTATAATATAAGTTCATGTTATCACTAGGCGAGTGTGTAGCGAACAGGCCAGTTTGGGTCATTCGTGAGCTGAGCCTTCGCTCCTTTAAGATCAGTGCCGTAAAAATGGGTCGGAGTGCCCTGAAAAACGTCTTGAAATATTAATGGGCAAATTTTGGGGTATGACAGCTGCCCCTGTTCAATATTCTTGAACCGAGAGAGTAGAATGGTATGTAAGCCATTCGTGGTCTGGAGGTGAAAGATTATTGATCACTAGAATGCCCCAATAATTTGCGCTTGTCCATCAGTCTTGACGGAGATGGGCTTAAAGATGCCATCCAGGAAGTTTAATGAGGAGATTTCCAGATTTTGTCGTACGTTAGACGATATCTGGAGACACGGGCGTCACACCGGGTCGTACATCAGACCGTATAGTGAGCCATCCATTATGCTGTCGACTTCGCCGGGGATGAAAGATCAGAATGGATCGTACGCTAGATCGCATCTGAGCTGCAGAATGAGCCGTCCGTTAGGCTGAATCTGCTGAAAAGGGAGTAGTCGTGTACTAGACTACCATTCAGAAATGTACCTGTCCGAAGGTAGCATCTGAGTAAGGGAGTAGCCGTATACTAGACTACCATTCAGAAATGTACCTGTCCGAAGGTAGCATCTGAGTAAGGGAGTAGTCGTATACTAGACTACCATTCAGAAATGTACCTGTCCGAAGGTAGCATCTGAGTAAGGGAGTAGTCGTATACTAGACTACCATTCAGAAATGTACCTGTCCGAAGGTAGCATCTGAGTAAGGGAGTAGTCGTATACTAGACTACCATTCAGAAATGTACCTGTCCGAAGGTAGCATCTGAGGAGGGAGTAGTCGTATACTAGACTACCATTCAGAAATGTACCTGTCCGAAGGTAGCACCTGAGCAAGGGGAGTAGCCGTATACCAGGCTACCATTCAGGAATGTACCTGAGCAAGGGGAGTCGCCAGTTCTGTCATACGGTGAACTGACTTGGGGTGTTTTGCTTTTTATCGCAATGTCGCGGATAGCAAGAGTCGCCACCGACTTTTCTTTTATCCAATAAGGAAAGGTGGAAAAGAACAGGAAAGACCTCAATAGATTTTGGGTTCGGGAGGTGAGATTTCTGGAGAGAAGACCCTTCCACTTCGAGTAATTTTACTAGTCCCCACAATATCATTAGGATTAGCAGAACTACCAACTTGCTTTATGCCATGGATGTAAACGTCGCCTCCATAGTTCCACGGAATAGCTTTGCTGGAGGAATATGGCACGGGGCCAGGTGCGGTAATAATCAGGGGAGCCACTTTGGGCTCAGCGGTAATCTTCACAGGCACTCTAGTAGCGGTAATCTTCACTGGAGCTTTGGACCTAGCAATCACAGATACCTCTTCAATAGAGTTGTCCACCTTAGGAACCCTTTCAAATAGAATTGTACGATCATCCATCAGCCGTTGAATGCCGTTCTTCAACTTCAAACAATCATTGGGTCGGAGTACACAGAGATCGCAATCTTCAGCACAACCTGGAAATAAACCAGCTTGCAATAAATTCTTCTTAACGATCAGGAGAGGAGATGCTAAATCAGCAACGTCAGTAACGTGAGAATTGTCGTCCACAACATTAACATTCTGGTCATGATTAGGCATAGGTGCTGTGATGACATTGGGGGTCGCCGGAGGATCAAATTCAATTTCTCCAGCGTCGATCATATCCTGAATCTTGTTCTTCAACAACCAGCAATCATTCGTATCATGCCCGGGGCTATCGGAGTGATAGGCACACCTGGCGTTGGGATTATAACGAGGAGAAGTAGTGTTGGGATTTGCAGGAGGGCCTCTGAGGGTAATCAAATTGGCCTTTAACATACTCTGCAGTGCTTGGGTTAAAGTCATATTGATCTTGGTAAACTGTCTTCTCGACCTGTCTTGTCTGTGTTGGAAGTTCTGAGATGGCGGTGCGGCAATTGTAACTGTCCCAACAGTATGGTCACGATTCTTCTTGTTATGCTTCCTCTCACTGTACACAGCATTTGATTCATTCTTTCCCTGATAGGACTTTTTGGTGCTTGCAGAAGTAGCTGCCTGTATCTTTCCACTTCGAATGCCGCTTTCAACCCGTTCACCTGTCAAGATAAGTTCAGTGAAACCTGACGAGGAACTTCCCAGTAGATGGCTGTAGAATGGGCCAGTCAGTGTACCCATGAACATGTCCACTAACTCTCGATCAGTCATAGGGGGTTTGACTCTGCCAGCCAAATCTCTCCACTTTTGAGCATATTCTTTGAAACTTTCTTTAGAGCCCATAGTCATATTTTGTAGCTGTAGCCGAGTAGGCGCTAACTCAGAATTATACTGGTAGTGCTTGTAGAAAGCTGTTGCTAAATCAGTCCATGTGCGGATGTTAGAGCTCTCAAGCTGATAATACCACTCTAACTGTGTGCCAGACAGACTCTCTTGGAAGAAATGGATCCACAGTTTCTTATCAGTAGTGTGCGGCTGAATCTTTCTCACATAAGCCCTTAGATGCATCTGAGGACAAGAGGCACCATCATACTTAGTGAAAATGGGAACCTTGAATTTGCGGGGAATGACCACATCAGAGACCAGACCCAAGTTTTCGAAATCCAGACCGGGCACTTTCTGCCCCTCCATAGCTAGCATACGTTCTTCCAGCAACTTGTACTTATCATCCTTCGGAGAGTACTGTTCATGTTCATAATCTTCATCGTCGTCCTCAGAATTGACGAGATTAGGATTCTCATCTTCCGAATCATTCTCGGTCTCTTCTTCTGAATCCTTCGGAATTCTAATCTTGACTCCTGTAACCTGTCCCTTAAGCCTTCTCCCCGGGTTGATGTAACCCACAGGTTTCTGGTCCTTCTTCTTCTCCATCAAAAGAGCTTTCAGTTCTTCCTGCCCCTTAGATAAGCTCAGCATCATTTCCTGGAATTGAGCATTCTGGGCCTGGAGATCTTTGACAGTTTGTTCGAGAGCCATTGTTCAATCTGTTTGAATCTGCTGGAATCTGTTTGATAGGAAAATCGTGAGAACACTGATCCTTTAGAATACCTGTTATGGATGCAATGCAATGTATGAAATGTTTTCAAGGACTTTCGGGATTTAACTTTGCATAAACTAACAAAAAGAGCTTTTTTTTTTTTTTCTTTTCTCTTTTGTTTTTGCTTTTGTTTTTTTTTTTTGTTTTTTTTTTAGCAGAGTTAAATCCCTAAATCCTTGAAATGGTTAGTACAATGCCATGATGTTATGATGTTATGTTGTTATGATGTCATGTTGTTAGATAAATAACAAGCACAAGCAAGTCACACAACAATCATTCCTAGGTTTTAAGGCTTGCGTGAGTTCCATAGGTAAATACCCTCCCCACTGAAGTTTGGTTGGTTCAACCTGTCTTAGAATAGTAACCGGGTTCTAGAAGGATCTCAAATCATTGACCTTTCCTTAAGTCCACTTCAGTGCAACACCAAGTGGTTGACCGAAGCTTCCCTAAAGTCCAATCTCAAAGAGTGTAGTATCGAGTCTCAACCAACTCCAGTCGGAACCGAAGCCAGTTATCTCACTACTTTCTAATGGCCAGGATGAGTCAATTAGGGTTCTAAAGGTCTGGTTAATGCTTTAATGACACCACGCGGAAGCCAAATTTTTCCTCAAGTAACATGAGGAACATCAGGACAACCAAAGTGTCACATTAACCGTAGCCATCATTTTAACCATTCCAGTATACGCCGGATAGTCGCGATGATCTATTGCTACTTACCTAAGGTACACTAGATCCGGGTGTAGGATCTTTCACTCAAGAATACCCAAGCAATCCCTTAAAAGTAAATCAGACAATTTTAAATAAGTGATCTTGTTTTTAAGGTAATCTCTCTTTTTAAAGTGTCCCCAGCAGAGTCGCCAGTTCTGTCATACGGTGAACTGGACTTTTTGTGTTTTTTATCGCAATGTCGCGGTTAGCAAGAGTCGCCACCGACTTTTCTTTTATCCAATAAGGAAAGGTGGAAAAGAACAGGAAAAACCTTAATTTAGATTTTGGGTTCGGGAGGTACATTATACAAAGGGAAGGTGTTAGCACCCTTTGTATCCATGGTTATCCATGGGCTCTTAATTGCTCGATCACTTATATTATTTTTGTCTAAAAAAAAAAAAAGTGTTTGTGAATTGTTTAGAAAAATTGTTTTGAAAAGAGAATTTAACTTTGTAATGATTCTTGTATGAATGTATACAAAGTGATTATCTCGTTTAGTTTTGAAAATTGTTTAGAAAAATATAACTCGGTAATGATTCTAGTATGAATGTATACCAAGTGGTGATTTTCTGAAGGTATTTTGAAAGGTGTGAGGTGTGAAAAAATGTTTTAGGTTGTGAGCCAGCAATTAAGAGTTATACCGACCCAAGGTCTTTATGAGCATTTCCTATCCTTATGAGGGTAAAACTGTCCTTATTATTGAGAAATAAGTAGTTTTATCCTTTGGATGTAAAAGGGTCATCGTAGGGTCATCGATTGGTCATTGAAGGCAACAGTTATGAGGATACCTTAGCATTCGAAGGGACTATCATCATTTAACCGTAGGCAACATCGGAGGGTCATCGAGGGACAAAGTTGTATATTCGAAGGCAACATCCGAGGGACTATAATTTATTTTATGATGATTTAACCGAAGGGTCTTTGCTAAGGGTATCCCCACGTTCGCGGGACATGACCGTTATACCGTAATGTCGTAAGGCAAAAGAGAGGTCCAAGATCACATATTTAAAGGCCATATTTTAAAGTTAAGTAGGTAATTAGGATGAGCCTCCACATTAAAATCAATACATTAAAATTAATTATTAAAATTAACACATTAAAATTAATTATTAAAATTAACACATTAAAATTAATTAGGCAATTTAGGGTGAGCCTCCACAATGGTATCCCACAAATAAAGTGGAAGACCTAACGGCAATCTTTTCCTGGGCCATATGAACCTTTGCAAAATTCAACAAACGGGTTAGCATACCAAAGCAGGGTGTAATCGAGGAGTTGCACCAAAGCAGTAATAGTATCAGGTAAACAAAGCATGGTTATAATAAAACAGGTCAGAAGGGCAAAGATCAAAACAGAACGAAAAAACAGCGGCATCCATTACAACAATTCAAGGTATCCAGGCATACTTAAGTCTACATACAGAACCTCAAATATATTTATGAATTCAATTATAATATCACATGGGAATTCGGAACGTAAAGCGGCGATAGTAACGCAAACCTGTTTGCAATTGAATTGTAACCTTGAATTGGCACTCTTAGGGTTGATGCCGGATTGAGTTGAGCGGTGCCGCCGGCTTTTCCTTCAGGGCTTCCTTTAAACAACAAATTAAAACGAAGGAAATAAACTAGATCCTAACGTAAGGTTAGATTCGGTAAAAAGGTGCGCAATAGTTTCCGTTGCAGAAACTATTGTGCGAAAAGAATTAACTAAATGCTAAAAAGGAAATGGGAAATTGCAAGGGGAGCAGTGTAATCAACAATGACTAAGCTACTGGAAAAGAAACTATGCAAAAGCAAAAACGGCAAAAGAAAAAAAATGTGGAAAAGCCTCTCCCATTTAGGTTTTCAAGGTGGCTATTTATATTGGTGTCGTTAGGTCATGCCTGCTGCCCAAAAAAGTCTTCAACGCGCGTGGATATAAGGCCCAACATCCCTCAACGTATCTTCAAGTCTCCGAAGCATTACCTGCGCCCACAAAGTAGGGGAATGGTGTGACATTCGTCACACCATGTGTGACGTCCGTCACAAGGTTGTTTTGCGTGACGCTCGTCACGCCCTCTATGACGTCCGTCACAGGCACAACATTTGTGTCTTGCGTTTTGGGCTGGACTTTGCTATTTGATTCTTTTTCTCTTTGCACCTCCTTTTCTTCCATTTTACTTGTGCTTCAAAATAAGCCACCTGAGACAAATAGGAAGAACATACCGCGTAATACCTAACAACATAAAGTGAACTGAAATAAATGATGATAAAATTTAATTGAATTAAGTCTTATAATATAAGTTCATGTTATCACTAGGCGAGTGTGTAGCGAACAGGCCAGTTTGGGTCATTCGTGAGCTGAGCCTTCGCTCCTTTAAGATCAGTGCCGTAAAAATGGGTCGGAGTGCCCTGAAAAACGTCTTGAAATATTAATGGGCAAATTTTGGGGTATGACACCTGGTATCCAGACCTAAGTGGTACCTAGACCGAAGTGGTATCCAGACCGAAATGGCATTCATGCCAGTTTTTCGGGCATTCAGGCCAATCTCTCGGTGTTCAGACCGGCATTAATACTCTCACAGTCCGATGCTCAGTATTCAGACTGACGAGCGGCGTTCAAGCCATGGTTATCCCTGTGTTACCATTTATTTTGGTATCCAGGTCAATTTTCTTTTCGGTACTCAGGCCGACTTTCACCGTACCAGACGGATTCTTCTTTTGAGATTGCTTCTCTGCCGATTTTGACAGGCTTTGTTAATTATTTTCCCAACGGAGTGCAAATTGTTCGTCTGTTCTTGGTATTCAATCACTCTTCACCCTGATCATCTGAAAGCCGAGGCTGTTCATATCGACAGGTTCACAATGGATTGAATAGGGGCAACTGTAACACCTCAAAATTTTCCCTCCTCTATTGGGACTAGCTTAGCATATTGCATTTCATTTTGTAGGACATTAGGCATTACATCTTTGCATATCATATGAGGTAAACAAGTCATCCTCCAAAGTCTTTTTCAGAAGATAGAGAGGTGAAGAGATTCAAGCCTGAGGGTCTCATGGATTGATCATCAACCATCTGAAGGTTTGTGCTTCAATTAGGGTTTCTTGGTTCTTCAAGAAGGTTGAGCATTATATTGTTGGCAAGGATATATCATCATCATCATGGTTATGTCCTCCTCAAAGGCTCATTGTTTATGCTCAGATTCTTTGGGATTAGGGTTTTGACCTCTGGTCAACCCTAATCAATTGCATTCTACCAGTCAGGGTTTTTCAAGGAGATGAGGTTATTTGCTTGGATGGAGATCATATGGTTATTACGTGAAGCTTACAAGAGCTGGGGGTTCATTTTGGAGCTAATTCCTCAAGTGGTTAAGGCTCGGGCTGATCAGAGCATTTCCAAGTCATCTGTCAACTAGAAAGTCAACAGAAAGTCAACTAAGGGCTAGGAGGTGGAGAAATGAGTTTCAACATCTCATTCATGTTCATATGAGGTTCATTGGTCATTACAAATGCATATCTTGAAGAATTTGAGGTCAGATCAAAAGTTTCCAAAAATGGAAAGTGACCTGTAATTGGAAGTTTCCAAAAATGGAAAGTTTTTGGTTCAAATTAAAATTGATCTTGCATCATCAAAAAGGCTTCAAATGAAATTTTGTCCAACATGAAAGTTGAAGATCTCTCTCTCCCATTTCCAAAAAGTCCAAGATCATGAGCATCTGATGAATGGTTGAAGAGATATGGTCCAATCATTGCCAAGGATGCTTGGAACTTCAAATGGCCATAACTTTTGATTCATAACTCCAAATTTGGTGCCTCTTTTTCTAAATTGCTTCTCATGACATGAAGTTTCCAAAACATCCATTACATTGCATGAATTTCCATCATATGATCATTTGTGCATTCAAGTCAATTTTGGAGGGAAACTTGAAAATTTAAAAATGGTGCATCATGAGAACTTTCTACCATTGCCAATGTGTTTAAAAAATGATTTTGAGTGACTTTGATGAAGCACATGACAGTGTTCACGTGGGTTTACTACATGCACCATGCATTTTTTCAATTTTTGCCAAACACCTTATTTTGCCTAATTTCAATTAACCAAATTAAGTGTGGATTAGCAATGTGATTAAGAGAGCATATAAATACTAAAACCTAACAGAATTTCAGGGAGGTTAATCATTTTTCACCATTTCTAGATCAAAATTTTCTCTCCCTCCAAAATTTTCTTCCAATCATAATTCAAATTTTCTTCAAATAACATTGCAATTTTATTTCATATTCTTGTTCTCTGGCTTTGATATAGTGCAGATCAAGCTTTGGATTGTGGAATTCGTGCAAGAATCAAGTGTAGCAAGTTCATGAAGGTGAAGATGGAAATTCTGATTTGAGCTGGATCTAGTACCTGCCAAGCCTCAATTACTTCACAAAGATTCAAGATAACATCTCAGGAGGTGATTTGGAGCAATTGGAGCTTTGAATCGTGCGAATCCAGAACCTGCTCTTCAAGAGGTAGGTTTTTCGAAGCTTTCAATTCTCAAATTCATTGCCATGATAATGTAGATCTCATGATGCTGATGATTCTGATGGAAATTTCATGTGATTTGGTGCATTATTGAATGAGATATGTGTGATTCAAGTTTTGTGCACCAAACTTCTTTTGCTCGATTCTCTTTGATTATGTTGAATTAAGCTTAAATATTAGTTGATCTGTAATCACCATTGAAAGAGCTTTGAAGTGATGTATGATTTTGGAATTTCTGGAAAAATTTGTTTGAACTTGTTCCTGTTCATCATCGTCTTCATGAGGAAGACGATGTAGCGTCCATTTTGTGACGGTTTTGCGTCCGCCTGGTTTTGGTGATATGGCTAGGGTTTTGGTCCCACGCAGCTTCCATGTAAGCGCCTTGCTAGCAATTCTATTGGTCTCCATTTGTTTGACTGTGCCACACATCCTTTTGACCGCCACCTAGACTTAATGAAACGCTGTGTTTCATTGCCTGGCGCGCTCATTTTCAAATTCGTACCGAGTTCGATCCCTGGCGCCATCAGTATTCTCAAATGTTTTCATCATTATGCATTTCCCTCCTTATTTTCCATGTACATGATTATTTTGATTTCAAATTTTTATCCAACTTTAAAAATTCATAACAATTTGAAAAATGCTCCAAAAAATCCCTGGCTTTTTGCTACTTGTTCATTGAGATGTCCTCTATTTGATGATGTTAAATTATGAAGTTGTGCATGGCTGGATTTTGGATTGTGCTAGAATATGTGAACATGTGTACATTTGTGACCTTGCTCCATTCTTCCTATTGTGAAATGCTTGATTTTAATCCAAATGCCATGAAATTTTGCATGATGATTCTTGACATATTGATGGATGTTTTAGGCTTGGTTTGGTATTTTTCCCATTTGCCATTTCTGTTCTACACATATGTTTGTATGGTGTGACAATTTGTGTCACACCTTTGGTTGTTCAACTTGTGCCATTTTATTTCCATGCCAATTGATCTTTGATGCTTCTGAGTTTTGGTATGATGATTGTATTAGATGTATTGTATGCTCATGATTTTTTCCAGAATTATTTGAATCATTTCTGTTTTGATTTGGAATTTCCATTCTCAATGTCCAAATGTGAGCTTTGAAATTGTCTTTGACTTCCCTTGCACATGAAATGCCTTTGCTTGATGATTTTGTTTTGGTCCTTTTTAGAACATGTTAATATGTGTTTGAAGTTGCATTGTGTTGAATATTAGCTCCTGTTTTGAATTTTTTTCTTCACCTTTGACACTAGGCTTTGACCTAGTGGTTTGGACTTATATGTGAGTTTTGAATTTCAGGACCAAGCACCCAAATTCCATGGTTGACGTTGCTTCATCATTTGAATGTTGATATTTGCTATTGATTGCTAACATTTGTTTGTTTTGTAGGTTGAGGATAATTCACTTGAGTTTGTCTTATGGCTTATATGTTGTACATTGGGATTGTCTGTTTGTTGTTGACTGTTGTCTGTTTGTCTGAATACGGTACTGATTTGCTTAGTTGTTTACACAGGTACCTAAGTTGCTTTAAGTTCATTTGAACTTTGCTTTGCTTGTGGTTGGCATACCACTTAGGTATAATCCCTATTCTTCATGTAGTCTGGAAGATCTGTCATGTTACTTTGGCAGGCACCTGTCTGAAGCCCTCCTTAAGAGGCAATGTTTGTGTTTGTTTATTTTTGTGCCTTGTACATATAAAGACCTCCTAAGTGAAGAGGCATTGGCAGATAAAAGGGATGTGCAATCCATCCCCTGCTATTCAGTTGTGTTTTTCATCTTGCTCACACCATGTGTTGATGCACTTTGGATAAAAACCCAAAATCTTGTTGTGTCAGTCATGTGGAATAGAGTCCCACATTCTGGACTCCCACACTTTCATTGTCTGAAGCTCTCCCAGGCCAGGGATAAGAGCTGAGAGGTCTTACCCTCACTTCCCATTTCATCTGCTTCACCCTAACTCTCAATGTTAGGGTTAAGAGCAAATAACACCCCTTTCCAGTTGGCTTGTTTGTCGAGGTTGATTTGACCCCTTGACTAAAGCCCAACCTTGTATGAGCCACTTGTTTGCATATAGTGTGTGTGCTTGCTCTCTTGTGATTGCTTATTTGTTGTTTATCTGCTGTTTCAACTTGCTGCCTGTGCGAGTTAGGTTTTGTCAGATACCTTAAACCTAGGATTATTGTGGATTGCATGACAACTTTTAGGCTCGAGTCAGTCTCCCTTTTAGTTGTTATTTCCCGGTCTCTGGTTAGGAGAAAGTTTCTCCCCTGTTAAGGGGAACTACGTCGCCCTAATCCTCATACCAGATGAGGTACGTAGGCAGGAGATCGTGCGAGATCTCTCCGGGCGCCCTTTTTCTTTTTGTGTGTGTTTTGCTTGACAGCTACTAGGTCCGAGTTCCCGACTCCCTTTTAGTCTGTGTGTTCAATTTCTTTGCTTCTTCTGACGTCTCAGCGTCTTCTTGGTGTTTGCTTGACAGCTAGTAGGCTCGAGTACCAGACTCCCTATTAGCCTGTCTGTTTAATCCTTCTGTGTGTGTGTTCGAAGTCTGATGTAAGCCCAGCGATTGGCATTCGGTTTCCAGTTTGTGGTTTGTTTGTGGAGTCTGATGTAAGCCCAGCGATTGGCAGTCGGTTTCCTGTGGGTTGTGTGTGTGGAGTCTGATGTAAGTCCAGCGATTTGGCAGTCGGTTTCCTTGTTTGTGTTTGTTGTTTGGAGTCGGACGTAAGACCAGCCATTGGCAGTCTGTTTCCATTTGTGTGCTTGCTTTGACGTCTCAGCGTCTTTGCGTGTGTTTTGTTTCGGCGTGTGTTAGCCGAACTACGGTAGCTCTGATTCTCATTCCAGATGAGATACGTAGGCATATGATGCGATATCCTAGCGAGCCCTGTTCCCATATCCCCGAACTACGTCGACTCTGATGTTTGTTTCTGACAAACTACGTAGGCCCAGGATGCGACATCCTGCCGAGTCCGCTTCCGTCTCCTTCGCCTGTGTTTTATTCCAGTGTGCGTGCATTCTTTGAGCAGTTATTCAACAACCTTATTCTATTCTTTTGAGCGTGGATCCCGTCGAGTACGACGGACGTGAGGGGGTGCTAATACCTTCCCCTTGCGTAACCGACTCCCGATCCTTGCAATCTCCGGTCGTAAGACCATTTCCTTTCCAGGTTTACTTCGAGCGTTTCCTTTCCCTCCTTTGGGATAAATAACGCACGGTGGCAGCTCTGTTTGTTTGTTTTTCCCGCCGGTTGTTTTTCGCGGATGCGACAACAGGGACGACAGGCGTTGGGTGACGATGCTGATATGTTTGAAGTGGTCGAGAAATGGGTGGGTCAGGAGCCCTAGACTGATGGGGGATAATGGTAGGTGGGACATTAATAACTTCTAGAAAAGGTGTGGGAGTACTTTCTTGAATGGGTTCTGGAGTTACGTGATTGGACTCAAAATATGGAACCGACTCGAAGAACGTAACATCGGCCGATACTAGGTATCATTGTAGAGTATATGAATAACAACGATAAACTTTTTGGGATCGATGATAACCAATAAAGACACACTTTAGTGATTGAGCTGAGAGTTTATCAAGACCAGGAGAGAGATTGTGTACAAAACATGTGGACCCGAAGACTCGGGGAGGAATTGGGTGAAGTGGGGAATTGGGAAAAAGGATTGAATGAGAGATTTTATTGTTAAGGACATATGAGGGCATGAGATTTATAAGGTAACATGTCGTTAGCACAACATCCCCCCCAAAATCGAAGTGGAACATTACCATGGAGAAGTAGGGTCCGAGTGGTTTCTACAAGATATCGATTTTTGCGTTCGGCTACCCCATTTTGTTAAGGTGTGTGAGGGCAAGATGTTTGATGGAGAATACCATTGTGTGACATAAAATTCTGAAATTGTTGGGATAAATATTCACGGGCATTGTCACTTCTTAAGGTACGGATAGACACACCGAATTGAGTTCTTATTTCTTGATAGAATTTTTCAAAAATAGAAAATAATTCAGATCTATTCTTTATTAAAAATAACCATGTGCAACATGAAAAATCATCAATAAAGGTGACAAAATACCTAGACTCAAGAGTAGAGACAGTACGCGGGGGACCCCATACATCGGTGTGAACTAAAGAAAAAGGGGACGAAGCTCGTTTATTGACTCGATTGGGAAACTGACCACGAGTGTGTTTCCCTAGCTGGCACGACTCACAATGTAAATTAGATACCTTCGATAAATTTGGCACCAACTTATGTAGTTTGGAAAGATTGGGATGACCTAATTGAGCATGGATAGTGAGTGGAGAATCTTTGGCTGAGCATGTCTGAGATGACACTGAGAGGTAATAAAGGCCTTGAGAATCACATCTGACACCAATCGTCTGTCCTGAACTCCGATCCTGCAGGGTAACATTATTGTTAGTGAAGGTGACACTACAATCAAGAGAACGAGTTAAACAACTGACTGAAAGTAAATTAAATGGATAATTAGGTACATAGAGGACATAAGAAACCGTAAGATAAGGTAGAATTTGAATAGTACCAATCCCTTCAGATCGGGTTTGAGAACCATTGGCATAAGTTATAGTAGGTAAGAAACCGAACATAGAGAGGGAAGAGAAAAGATTTTTATTACCGGTAACATGATCAGACGCACCAGAGTTAAGGACCCAAGATCCAAGAGAAGATGATTAAGAGAGACAAGTAGATGAATTACCAGTGTGTGCTACCAAAGCAGTAGAATCTAAGTTCTGATAATTCTGATACCACCAGAGAAAATCATCGTAGTTTGGCGTAAAGTTATGAGGAGTAACCATGAGTATCGAATCTGAAACAATTTCCCCATGGAGAGTGGAGTGGTGGGAAAATTATCGGGATCGGCCGTCGGACGTGCTGTCACGTGCGGAGGTTTCTACCGATGAAAAGTGGGGAACAGTTGGATTGGAAGAGGCGCTTTTGCTGGTAGGTTATCGGAGAATTTTGAAAAGTAAGAGGCAAACCAGAGTGATGACATAGTTTGCAAAAAGATTCTCATCGGAAGATAGTGGGTCAACCGGATAAAGCACGGAGGAGAAAGAATTGCCTCTTAGCAGGCTCTAGATAGCATGTTAAGAAACGTGGATGGGCCTAACTCAACCCTATAAAACTGGTTGATAGAGTGAGGATTTACCCCATTTATAAACTCATGTTCACGCCATATATTGTCTGATGTGGGACTCTTAACACATCCCCTCATGCCCAGGAATGGACATCTGGAGCATGGAAATAAATGGTGGGTGACCCACTAGCGGAAACCATAATTGGTGGTCCACCGAATCTTAAACCAAGCTCTGATACCATGTTGAAATACAAGAGACTAAGAGACATTTGAATAAACCGTGTGTTTTGAAAAGCACTACAAAGAATTTATTATATATAGAGAGATTATAACTAATTACATGATATAGTCGATGTGAGACTATTCGATATACAAATATTCTTAATACTATATTTACAAATATCAACACCAAGCAAAGCTAGATTAAATTCTTTCCCTTCTCAAGAACAATCTCTTCATTTCTCTTCATTTTAAAATCTCCATAATACCAAACGTCTTCTTATCTACCAAAATCACTTGTTTTCATCTACTTTCTTCAAATCTGTGTGATTAGAAACCTATTTTCATAGTTTGGGATAGTGGGTTTCTCTCACTTCACTCAAAGTCATACTATTTTCTTTCACACATTTTTTCAAACACCTAGTATGCATACCTTCAAATCCAAAATTCCTTCCAGAATAGACTTGTTATCAAGCAACATGTTTGTGATCCTGTAGTTGTTGATACGTTGCACATTCTGGAGATTATTGATTTTATAGCATATCAAGAGATTAAAAATTTGTTAAGTGTATCCACTGATTTTAATGAAGACTTGATCGGAGTATTTTATGCTAGGTTGCAATCAAGGCAAGGTTATTCATTCCATTTTAGGACGGGCAAAGACTCCTACCATATCACGCAAAACATGTGTATGGAAGTGTTTGGTATTTCTATACTCTCCTGGCATACCATTTTTTCTGATTATTCTTATCATCCCGATTTTGATTTGAAGAACTACCTGAACTTGTGTCTCAAAGCTCTAGGCCTGATGGCTGCGTGTATATCGTGTCAACGGGTTCCTTGATGAGAATTTCTTGTATTCTTCATTGGATTTTGACTCATCTGTTGCTTCCAAGGAAAGGAGAACCTTCACATCTTAACCAAGCTAAGGTTCATCTTATGTACCTTCTTTAGAACAAAATCCATATAAATTGGCCAAACGCTTTTGTGGCATAAATGTTTGTTGTTAGAGAGTGTAACAGAGGGTCCTCTTTATGTTATGCTTTGATGATTGCAAAGCTTCTTCGACACGTTGGTATTGGTATGCCAAATCTTCCTTGCATCTCACCTGGTCAAAGTCAAGAGTTTAACATGACTACCATGAGACATATGGGTTACCAATTGGGAAAATACGCTAAAGGTTTATTTCTATAAGATGAAGGGATATGGTAAGGTCATTTATAATTATGATGATCCTGATGAATTTGGTACAGTTATTGTTGTTGAACAACAGGTGGAAGAACCATATCAACATGTGAATACTGACATGGTTGATACTCACCATGATGATGATCATGATTGGCAACCTGCTGAAGAACAACATGAAGACCCACAAGGGTGGGGTCAGTGGCAATAAAACTCGTGGACACAACATGGCATAATTTACGTAACTACTCTGATGATTGCTCAACTGGTGAAGGATCATTTATTCTTACCTTACTGGAGAACATGCATGTTGAGCAACATGAGTGCCATAAAGATGATTAACATAGATGTGACGTGTTTGAAGTTGCTCAAGAGGAGCACTTTAGATTGGTTCATGAACATCTTGATGCCGAAGATACAAACTTCAACAACTTTGCATCATATTCCACTCAACAATTTAATGAAATTCGTCAAAATATGGAATTTAATCATGGTGCTACTTAAACTGGTATAACAACATGATTGGCTTTCAAAATGAAAATCATCATCATTATCAATAGTTTTACAGGGATATGTGTGATTTTCTGGATTTTCAGTATGGTGATTAAGATGGGGCATGGTTTCGATCGTCGTGGTTGTGGTTGTTAGTTGAGCTTCATTGTGGATCTAGCTTATTATGCATGCGTTATTGTTTTCATTTTTTTCTATGTTTATTCTTATGATGTTTTATTGTGACCTTATTATGACAAATGTGTTATAAATTTCATATATTTTTTCTGTTTGGTTGTGAATTTATGTTTATGCTTTGGTTCAATTTGACGTAATTCTATATGAGTGCATATTTTTGTTGAATCTTTTACTCTTTGCAACGCCTCTGAGTGATTTATTTGTTGTTGTGTAATTTTCAATGATACTTATGGAGTTTTCCATTTTTGTCTCTTTTTGATGTTGTCAAAGGGGGAGAAGTACAAGGTTTTATGATGCACATATTCAAGGGGAGTTTTGATAAAGACACCAAATGCTTCGTAAGTTTTGCCATCATTAAAAATGAGGAGTATGTGAGTGCACTATCCTCTTGTATATGTTTTGAATGATGTCAAAACTAGGACACTTAGTATTTTGTGTGTATTGGATCTTATTGTCTATATCTAGACGTGCATCATCATAATAGGACATTTAAAATCAGATTGGATAAGCCATTACAAGTAAAAGCTATGATTTTTAATGAAAAACAGGTGAATGAGTCGATACATGATTGTTATGAGTCGATGCATAACGGAGAATTTTGAAACATAATTTATGTCCTCTATGTAGTGCACCATAGCAGCATTAAGTCAATATATGATGCATATGTAGCGACTCATCCGTATTATGTAGCAACTCATACTTAAAGGTTTTTTCAAAAAAATTAGTTCTGCCTCACTTGTATTGATACATAGGAGGCTTGAGTCAATACATACTACGTATGTAGCGGCTCATCAGTGTTATGTATCAACTCTAAATGAAGTGTTTTAGCATGCCATTGGTTCTACCTCACTTGTACTGGCTCGCAGGCTCTATGTAACGACTCCCAAGCTCTATGTATTGACTCATACAAATTTGGAGTCAATACATCCTGTTTGGAGTCAATACATGCATGGGTACAAACTTTTCAAAACTGGTAACTTTTACTAAAAATCTATTTTGTTTGTTATTTTCTTTTACATACACACATACATATAAATATGCATTCATGAATCATTTTTAATTAATTGAAACCAAGAACACACTTAGAATTTTATCTTCATCTTCAACCTTTTTCTTCATACATTAAACAATTACACATAATCATTTTTGTTGATTGTCATTTCGAATAGATTGATACGGTCCAATTTAGGATTGTTGTAATCGTAATTGGGTTGAGTATTCTTTGGGGGTTTCTTTGATAAAACTGGTTAGGGTTTTTCCTCCAAGATCAAGGATTGATTTGGGGTTTGGTATAAGATTTCATAATGAGGATTCAGCTGATTGAAAGCTTTGAAGAATGGAGTTCTGTCAAAGGAGTAACGGTAACCAGAGGATCAACTTGGAAGTATTGGGCCACTTGATCTTGCTTATGATCAAGAGGAGAGAAGTTAGGATCAACATCAAACATAGGATTTTGGGGTTTGGGGTTCTCTTTTTTTACTTGTAAACAACAACTCTAGCAGAGGTTAATTACACATATCTAAATTCTATTTGGAATTGGGGGCAGACGCACCCATAGTAAGGATAATTGCGGAATTTCCTAAACAAATCTTGGTGTTATCTCTCTCTCTCTCTCTCTCTCTATATCTATCTATCTATCTATCTATCTATCTATCTATCTATCTATCTATCTATCTATCTATCTATCTATCTATCTATCTATCTATCTATCTATCTATCTATCTATCTATCTATCTATCTATCTATCTATCTATCTCTTACTCTCTTTACATTTTGATAATACATTTAATGAGCAATTTGTTTAGCTTAAAAAATTTAGTTGTGTTGAAGTTTCTCAAACTGTTTTTGTAAGAAAATTGCAATCTAAACAATTGTAATTGGACTTTCATATTATCAACACAAAGGGAAATAATCTTGGTGTTTATTGCACACCAAGTATTTGATAAATTGTTTGTACACTAAGTGTTCCATAAATTGTTTTTGTCAATTTTCGTTTTCTATTTCATTGGAAATTGATTATCATTGTGTGATTTAGTTCAAGCGTATTTTGTAAAAGATATTGACTTACTTTCTTATCATTAATATATGTTTCGATACGGTTTAAACTCATATCCGATTCTTTTGATAACGGTACGGGATAGACGAGTGTCGATGCGGAATTGCTTCTGCTTTCCATAGTAAATATTTTCAAAAACATAATTTTTAACTATAGAAAACTTTATTGTGATCTATTCACCCCCCTATCTAGATCGTTGTCTTTGTCTAACAAAAATTAAACATGAATAAAACCTATTCAAATCTAAAGTTAAAATTTGTGTATTAAGAATAATATCACTTACCCATTCAAAGTGTTAACTATAACTTCAGGTAACACAGAGTGCAACGAGCAAAGCACAACTATAGCATTTTCCTCGGACATTTAACAATTGGTTGCCAATGATCATTGCATAGACATTCAGAATAATTAATAATATGTATAAAATTGATTTATAAATGAAAAGACAAATTAATATATATTTACTCATGGTAAAACGGGGCCAAATAACATTACTTTTTCTCTTTCAACTTTTCTTGCCCATAAACAAAGATATCGTTTCCTGTCGAACTACGAGTAAGACCAAGCAACGATGGATCTAAGAAATAATACTTATTTATATTCCTTTCAACATAGAACTCATGCATGAACCTGCAAGAGTCAAATCTTTATGTTAAAGTACAAGAACGTGTGAATATAAATAGAAATCAACATAAAAACTATACTTACAAGCACCAAATTCGTGATACATAATTGTCTAGGTATACATCTCCCTTAAACAAATCATAAATAGAATCCTTAGAAAGTATGAATAACTGACTTGGATCATGACTTAATGTAATACCCATGCATGGGTATAGAATACTTTCTAATATCATTCATAATCTCCCAATGTTAACTAGTTTTGGTGGCGTGGTTTTAATAATGCACTGTTTGGCAGAAAAACTTTCTTTCGTGCTTGTACCACCCATAACTTTATCAACTACAATCTCTTGAATTTCCAACTCGTTTGAATTTATGTAGTTGAGTAGACCCAACGAATTCAATTTTTGCATCATAAAAAGAACATAAGTATAATATAAACCTTGTTCATATTATGGTGAACATGCTTATGGCAACATGCTTATGGTAAAAACAACATCAATTTCTACCTTGTAATGCAATGTAACTCATAAAATCCTCGACATGTTCACCATAAGCCTTGTTGGTTCTTATATCAACTGTAACCGAGTAGCAATCACCACTTTTATGGGCTTTTTTCACCTTGGTATGCATCGTGGCACCTCTAGTTTTTCCTTTACGTTTTGTATTAACAGAGGTTGCAACAGATGTTATATGGGAGGTGCTTGTCAAATCGGCCATGACTATATAAATAAACCTCAAACTGATTAAGAGATGCTATTTCAGTTAATCAAACAACACGTAGAAACATATTGAAGCTAGCTGAAATATACGCACCGAATGCATCGCGCACTCGAAGGTACAACAGAGTTGCCACCGAACTTTATTTATCGCAAAAGAGGGAAGGGAATATATTGATAAAACCCAAGGGAAACAGAGAAACAGGTAAGGAAGTCGGTTATTTAAGGGAATGTATTAGCACCCCTCACATCCATGGTACTCCATGGGAACCTTTTTGAATGCTCTTGCTTAGATGGGTGTTGCTATCTTTATATGCCTGCATAAAAAGAAAGGGGTTATAAACAAGGAGTGCTCGAGGAGGATTGTGGCCTTCATGGCTACGTATTCTCATTGTGCAATGATAAAGCCAGAGCCTCGTAGTACATGGAACCGGAGAGGAAAAAGAAAAGGAGGGAAGGTGCTCGCCAAGGATTTGCATCCTCGTGCCTACGTATACTTATAGTGCAATAAGAAAGTCATAGCTCCGTAGTTCGGAGGACAAAGAATGGGAAAAAATATGATTAGGGGTGGTCCAGAAAGGAAAAGGCTTACCAAAGAACTGAGACTAATATGGTAAGTAAGAAAAGCAGGAACCTATCAAAGCACTGAGTTTAACATGACAGGGATCTTACCAAAGCACTGGGTCTAACATGGTAAGGGAGAAAAGTAGGAACTTGTCAAAGCACAAGGACTAACGCGATAAGGGTCTTACCAAAGCACCAGGTCTCACATGGTAAGGGAGAAAAACAAAAACTTATTAAAGCACAAGGACTAACATGACAAGGGTCTTACCAAAGCACTGAGTCTCACATGGTAAGGCATAAAAACAGGAACTTGTCAAAGCACATGGACTAACATGACAAGGGTCTTACCAAAGCACTGGGTCTCACATGGTAAGGGAGAAAAACATGAACTTATCAAAACACAAGGACTAACATGACAAGGGTCTCTCCAAAGCACTGAGTCTCACATGGTAAGGGAGAAAAATAGGAACTTGTCAAAGAATAGGGACTAACATGACAAGGGTCTTACCAAAGCACTGGGTCTCACCTGGTAAGGGAGAAAAACAGGAACTTATCAAAGCACAGGGACTAACATGATAAGGATCTTACTAAAGCACTGGGTCTCACATGGGAAGGGATGGTGTTTAAACAAGAAAGGATAGGGGGTTAACCATAGATGTGTGTCCCAAAATTGTGGTATCATAACCAAGGAACGAGGGTTAACCATAGAGGTGTGTCCCTAAATTGTGGTGTCAAAATTAAGAAAGAGGAATAACCATGAAGGTGTAAACCCAAAAAAAAAGTGATTGCAATGGTGTTTAAACCAATAAAAGATAGAAGAGCCACAAGGCTAATTGCTGACCTGATAGTGAATTGACTGGAATTACACTAAAGTCTATGAATAGAAACAAATACTCTGAACAGCTAGGGTGTACATCCTGTGCACAGAGGTACTCTAGACAATGGTAGAGAAGATCCCTCTCTATAATATATATGACATTTATTATTTGTCTCTTGCTTGATCATAAAATTAAGTTTTTACCAATGAATTGACATCTTTCACTAATATTTTTTCTTTCAACTCTATCTCTAACATATTTAACGTCACAAAATCTTAATATTTTGTATTAAAGAGATTTCTTATAAAGCAAATGAAAGTTAGTAATACCTTTTATATATCTAAAGATATTTTTAATAATACTTAAGTAAGATTTTCAAGAATCTTTAACATGGACATATATTAAATAAAATGTCAAGTCATTAGTCAATCAAATAAAGAAGAGAACCTATCATATCTATGTATACCTTTAGATCTAGTTAATTACTTGAACCATATTTACCAAGTATGGAAGTAAGGTGAATGGGTGTTGTAAGACCCCAATTTTGACCCTAAGATCCCTCATGCTATCTCATCATATGCATTAGCATTGGGATCACAACTTGGCATCCTCCTCACCCCTCATTCATTGGGTTTGTATTGGGAGAGATCACCAAGCACTTTTGATTGTATCATACTTCATTTTTATTTATTTTTACAAACCAAAATACCAAAAATATGTCATTGTATAATTTGTTGCTTTTGTAGGTAGTGTACATGCTCACCTATGCTCTATCTAGATCATATCTAGGGTTCGAGACCCTCAATGCAAGGAGCTCAATCAATATTTGGTTTACTTAGGCTCTAGGTATCATATATGGATCCCCCATGATCTTCACATGTTATTTTTATCAAGAGATCATCAAGAGTTTGGAGTTTGCTTGCCTTAGAAACCCTAATTCATCTGGGTATCTTGTGTGACTTCTTCAACAAGTTTCTTCAACATTGATCAAATATTTCAAGGTATACTTCACATTACATCATCCTATGCATATATGATCCTCCATGAGTCCAAAATATCAAGAGAATATCAAGCTAGCAAGTTGGTTCATGGTGGTTGACCAGAGAAAGTCAACTAGTCAAAACTGGGGTTCCCTAGACCCTATCTCCTACAATTTTTGTCATATGAAAATTATTCCAAGATAAATGTTACTCTAAATGACATTACAAACAACTTCAATGTTGAGGTCTAGAGCTATTTTTGCTTGGAAAGTCATTTTTTATGGTGAAAGATTATAGGTCATTTTGTCTAAACCCTAGTTTGGAGGTCAACTTCCCAAGACCATAACTTGCTCATTTTTTATGAGATGAAAGCCATTCATATTTAATGATCAAATTAAGATGTATAATTCAACTTTTATGTTTGGAGGAAGTGAAAATTCAACTTGCAAATGCATGTGCCAAGTGAAAAGATTATAGGTCATTTTGGGCCAATACCATTGAACAAGTGATTTTCCTCAACTTCTAAAATGCATAACTTCCTTATGACAAATCCAAATGAGGTCAAATTTGTGACCAAATTTAATATGTTTGAAATAGATACAACTTTTATGAAGGAACTGGTTTCATTTGAAGTCCCTAGAAAAAGTTATTCAAGGTTGAAGAAGTGAACATTTGACTTGGGACTTAGAAAAATTTCAAATATATTTGATTTCCCAAACTTCCACCTCAAAATTCATCATTATAAAAGCTTCAAATGAAAAATTGTTCAGCATAAAAGTTGTCCCCCTTGATCTTAACTTTCCAAAACATCCAAGATCATCTCATTTGGATTAAAATTGAGGGACTTGCGCATGGCTTCATTATGGAAAATGTTTTGGCAGGATTGGATTTCAAATGATCAAATTCTTTTGCATGCTTACACATGATGCATTCAATACTCTTTACACACGAATAGGAAATGTATTGCATCATTCTCAAGGCCCAAACCATTGCCCATGCACCCATGCAAGAAGGTTTCCAAATTTGTCCAATTTTCAAGTGGTGCAAATATCAAGTGCATTGCCTATTTAAACAAGCTTAAGGCTTCAGATTCATCATCAACACCTTGCCCAAGATTTGCTAGACCATTTCAAACCCTCACTGCCATAGAATTTCTGAAGGTTTCTCTTGAAATCGAGCTTGAACTTCATCTTCTGTTTGGAAGTTCAAACTCCAGAAATTCACTTCCCTTTTCATCTCATTTGGTTTCTACAGGTAAGAGGAGGAGAAAGCAATCAAATCCAGATCAAGATCAAGTGGAATTAGATCAACTCGAAGGTGATTTTTTAGAAACTTCTTCTCTTCGATTCTCTCTTAATTCTCCATTATTCTTGTTGATTTTTGGTTTGCTGAAGTCCTACCAATGTAGGCAACAAGATTGAGTTGCTTTGAGGTCAAATCGAAGCAACTTAGATCATGATCCTCAAAATTCAATTCCCTATATCTTTTCATATACTTAGATAAAATTGAGGCCAGATTCGAGCTCCTGAGCATTTTTTTCTTTGAATCCATGTCTTGCTTTTTCATTTTGGTGATGATTGAAGATGGACCAGTCCGGTGAGGTCCATCGGAGAAGAAGACCGGAGCTCTGGCTCCGGCGATGTGTTGGAAGCATCTCAACCATAGGATCATTTTAAAATGTTTTAATCTTGGGCGTTACTTCTGATTACCACGCATGCATCTCATTTGACTTAGGCATATGTGGAACACGCGCTCTGATCCATCTGATCTGTCACCTCAATTAATGAGGGAGATCAGATGATCCAAGTTTTTTTGATTTTCTGAAATTTCTTTTAATTGCTTTATTTTCATTAATTCATATTAATTTCATTATTGATCCAAAAAATATGGAACTTTCACCAAAAAATTCAAATATTTTTCTCTTTCATTTTCTGAGTTAAAATTATTTTTTGGATCAATATTGATATTTTGCATGATTTAATTGTTTTTGTGCATATTTTTAATTGTTTAAAAATACTTCTGACTTTTCAAAAATGATGAAATTTTTTCTCCAAGGTCCTTTGACCTTGTTTGACCTATGATAAATCTCTTGGCCATTTATTTGGTGTTTTGAAGAGGTTTTAGGTTTTTGATCAAACATAATTTAATTTAATGCATTTTAATTTGATTTTAATTGTTTAATTGTGTAGAAATTATGTTGAGCCATTTTTATTGACTTGTGAAGTTTGACTATGAGTTTGAGAATTGGTCAAGATTGATTTGACTTTTGTTGGATTAAAATCATTGGATTTAGGGGATTGATGAAATGTACATTTCATCTCCCAAAATGAATGAATGATTTTAATTTGATAAAATTTCTCCCATGACCAATTTGTGTTTGTCTCATTTCCCCTCCCTCTTCATCTTCAATCCCTTTCTATCTCATCCCTCTCATTCACCAATGATATCTCAATATCCTAAGGCTAATTGGTTCATCAATAACTTTGTGTTAGATGAACCAATACAAGTATGGATGAGATTAGGTTCATCCTTTGATCATTTTCTTTTTGTGTGTGGTATGTTTTATGAGTATGATTCATTATACCATATCTCTAACATGCATTAACACCAAAATTTCTATTGCCCGACCTCAAATAGTTGTGACTTCTACATAAGTCCAATTACGATTGCTTAACATAACACTAAATTATGATCCAAAGGCATAGCATTCTAGTAAGTGAGATTGTAAGTTTCCCCCCTTTCATGGTATTGTGTGGAAACTTGGCCTTTTTTCCTTTCTTTGGGAGATGTCTTGGTTCAAGGATCCATGCTTCTGAATAGAGAGTTGAATGTTCTCCAAAGAATGACTTAAACAATTGAAAAGCAAAACTCCACTAACATCTAATCAACTAACATTTGACTAACTTTTAATTTCAAGTCATTTACTTTATACACTTTAAATTCAAGCTATTTATCATTTTCCATTATACATATCATTTAACTTGTTTATTTTAGTGCCATTTTCCCTTTTTCTCACTTGAGCCATATATTGTGATTGTATATATTTGTTGGTATATTTTGTTTGTGCTTGTGGTCTTAGGACCTTAAAATACTTAATAAACAACAAAAACCCCTAAAAAAAAATTGTGTGGACTGTTGGATTTGATCTGAGCTTTGGACTTAGAATTAGGCAACATTCCCTATGCAAAAGGACTTGGCCAATGCCAACATTTCTGAAACCAAGTTCTTGTGATTTGAATTCTCATCTGATGCAAGTATTGGTATCCATTTGAGTTCATCTGCTACATGGTCTTGATGTAAGTATTATTTTGAACCTGGATCTAATGCCTTATTCTGAGTCATTCAAGGAGTATGTTATCTGATACATGGGGAAGATTATGAAGAAGACTATGAAGTTGTTAGCTTGGATGTGGCTATCTTTATTTGATGTCTTTCTCTTTATTATGCTAATTGCTTATTGATATTGCTTGATTTAAAATCCAAGGGAAAAGTGGGTTTCTATATGACATTCTTGTCTCTTGGATTGCATCCCATTGGTCAGATCTTTTCAACTCTTAACTTTTAATTTTTTGCTTAAGATTAGTCTCTTCATCTCCTCCCACTTCTTAAATTTCAAATCTCTCTTCCCTTTTTAAAACCTTCTTTGCTTGTTATTTCTAAACTTAGACTTTATTGCAAATTAGAAACTTTGGCCTTCTGCCATTGCATTTTTCAAACTCTCTTTTTCTTAATCAAACTTGTAAATGAATCTAACCATATTAGACTTAAAATTTCAAAAGACAAAAATAACTAACACTCATTCAAACTCTTTTAGGCCTCTTGTGCGTCTTTTAAACTCAATTTTTGTTAAAAGCAATTCACTCATTTTGAAATTGATACCATGAACTACAAGGTTTTGATCCCTCATTTTTATGTTGGTACGTAGGCACAAGTCCGAAGGTCTTGTTAAACACAAAAGTATAATCAATGAATTCTTTTTTCATCCATACACTCTATTTATTACAAACATCCTTTATACCAAAACACATACACACATAAAAAAGGGTTCCCTAGGAGTACCTAGAACACTTTGGGTGCTAACACCTTCCCTCTGTGTAACTAACTCCCTTACCTGTAATCTCTGGTATTTTTGTTAGTTTTGATTTGAAAACTTCTTATCTTTGGGTTTTGTTCGTACTTTTCCCTTTTTCTTTGGAAACAAGAAAAGCGCGGTGGCGACTCTGCTTTTCCCGATGTTAAGTTTATTCATAGTTTAACGGTCATGAATTTACCGCTACAGAAATTAAGTGACGACTCTGCTGGGGAGTAGTCCTTAGTGGGTTTAGCCTACTTTTTTATGTGTATATAGTTATGTATTTGTATGTTTGTATATTTGTTTTGTGTGATATAATCTGCTTGTTATGCTTGATGATCTCTGAGTGGTGAGATAAGTTCTAACCTGAACTTGAGTGGAATTAAGATATGAGGATGGTATAGTCATGTTCGACTTGTGTAGAGTAGTCCTTAACAAGTTGGCTTGAGACCTATCTACTTAGTGGAGACCCTTTTGGAGCTATTGATGTCACACAAGTTATTTGTGGTTAGGCACTACTTTCTCTTATTTGGGGTCCGAGAAGCTGAGGACCGTAGAACATTTAACCCAACTTGGCCTATTTAGGACGTAGTGCGGAGACTGTTCAAGTGTAGACTTGATAACAGTTGTTACGTGATACTACACTCCGACGAGTTTCTCTTAAGAATATTATGCATCGATGAGTCAGTCATCCTAACCTGTAATAACCGATAGATGGAATTAAGACTCTGGGAACTTTTTAGAACATGATCTACAGGTTTTATCCTTAGTACAATCCTTTGGGATGGTTCTTAACCTGACTCCATACTCGTGACTCACAACAAACCCTTGATTCTTGGTTGATCCAATCAAGTCTTGTCAATATCAATGGAACTTGGATGTTGATAAGGTGAAAACCATAATCCACCAAAATGGATGATTGATCTTGACAATGACTTGATTCATCCCTTGACCTTTATTTGTTTGCCTTGTGTGTGATCCCTTATTTGTGATTGTTGCATTCATGCATTCATGCGCATCATAACATTCATCACACGAAAAATAGCTTCAAGGAACTGACATTTTATTTGCAGATATTTTCAGACCATGGATTGTGGATGAAGGAACACTAAGAAGTACAGTTTCAGATGTTCCAATTTGAAGGAGCTAAGGAAGCTATCATCGTTTGTATTATATCCCTTGGACTTTAATCAACGTCATGAGAAGCTTTTATTTGTGTTGTCTGCTGATGTGGTTGAAGGTCTCTTGAGTGTTTTGGTTCAGTTCTACGACCCTCTCTACCGTTACTTCACTTTTCCCGATTATCAGCTTATGCCTATGTTGGAGGAGTATGCCCATATCTTGGGAATACCTGTTTCTGACAAAGTGCCTTTTAGTGGATTGGAGGAGATTCCCATATCTCATATCATAGCTGAAGCTCTTCATCTGAAGAAGTCTGAGATTGAGGCTCATTGGGTGAAGAAAGGAGGAATATTTGGGTTGACTTTCGAGTTCCTTATTAGGAAAGCTACTGCTTTTGCTCAAGCCGGTAGTGTGGACGCTTTTGAAGCCATCTTTGTGTTGCTCATCTATGGTTTAGCTTTGTTCCCTAACATTGACGGTTTTGTTGATGTTAACGCCATTAGAATCTTCTTGATTGGGAATCATGTGCCTACTTTGTTAGGTGATATGTACTTCTCTTTGCATCTAAGGAATTCTAAAGGTGGTGAAACTATTGTGTGTTGTGTTCCTCTTCTGTACAAGTGGTTTATTTCACACTTGCCTCAGACGTCTGCTTTTGTGGAGAACAAACAATGTCTACGGTGATCTCAGAGACTCATGTCCCTCACTAATGATGATATACTTTGGTATGACTCTGCATTGGGTAGCCTGGAGATTATTGATAGTTGTGGTGAGTTCTCTAATGTGCCTCTCATTGGTATACAAGGAGGAATCAACTACAACCCTGCTTTGGCTCATCGTCAACTTGGGTTCCCCTTGAGAGACAAACCTAATAACACTCAGTTAGAAGGTCTTTTCTATCAAGAGGGTAAAGATCCCCAACATTTGAAGCAGAAGGTGATACATGCTTGGCATAATATGCATAGGAAAGGAAGATTCGAGCTTGGTCCGTGCAATTGTGTAGCTTTGGAAGCTTACACTCTTTGATTGAAGAAGAGAGCTTTGGAGTTGAAGATGTCGTATGCTTGTGAGAGGCCTATGTCTATGGTTGTGGTTGAGCCATTAACTCTCCCTAACCAAGATGTAGAGGAGTTGGAAGACGCACTCACCAAGATGAAGCAAGAGAAGGATATGTGGGAAGAGCGGTTCCATGCTTTGAGCCGAAAGCATGAAGAGTTGCAACTTGAGTCTAAGGACAAAGATGCACTGATTAAACTTCTTGAGGACCGAGCAGTGAAGAGACAGAGAGAGCCAGAGGGTCCATCTTCCTCTAGTATGCCTCAGCCTTCCGGTGCTTGGAAGAAGATTGTTGACCAACTTGTCCTCGAGAAGGCTCAGATGAAGACTTCTTTTGAGATTGAGATTCGACGCATCTGAAGGAAGTATACGCCTGCAGCCTGATCATCTGACATTTTTGTTTGGGGATCCTTAGGATGATTAGTTTCCTTTCCTCTTGTATTTGTATTTTGGTTTCTGAAATTGTACTCAGTGTAATCCTTCCAAATTATATGAATAAAAGAGATTTTTATGGTCAATCAAATTGTTATTGTTATTTTGCAAATAAAATAGTATGTTCCTTGAAAATAAAAAGGAACAAAACATTGCATTTCATGCATCATTTGCACAACACGTTTTCTTCTGCCATATGTCTTATTGGTTATTCTTCTACGCTTCAGCCAAGTTGACTCACTGATACAACACTCGCGCCAATCAACCGAGAATCATGGAACATTTGGAACAAGAGAACCGGGAGCTGAAGGATGAAGTCACTCGTTTGACTGCCATGATGGAGTATGTTCTAGTTGCTCAGGATCAGTCTTCTCTAACACCTGCAACTCCTCATCCTCAAAGGACTGTCATTTCAGAGGTTGCTACCTCAATTGTGCCTGCCACTCAGTTTTCTCCAGCTATGCCTACCGGATTCCTGTGGGGAATGCCACCGAACTTTGTGCTTGAAGGGTTCTCACCTACTTTTGCTTCCATGCCGACATCTATCTCGGTCATGTCTGTTCCACCTCCAGTTGTTCACACCCTGCCTCGTGTCAAGGACACCATCTACCATTTCCAGTCGTCTGAGGGTCCAGATGTTTATGAGAAGATGGATGAGATGAAGGATCAGATCCTTGAGCTGAGAAAGGAATTGAAGACACTGAGAGAAAAAGATTTGTCGGTAAGAGTGCTGCTGAAGTTTGCTTAGTGTCGAATGTAAAAATCCCGGTGAAGTTCAAAGTCCATGACTTTGAAAAGTATAAGGGAAATACCTATCCATTTAGCCATCTCGTCATGTATGCTAGGAAAATGTCAACGCAAACTGATAATGATCAGTTATTGACTCACTACTTCCAAGACAGTCTGACTGGTGCCGCTCTGAGGTGGCACATGGGACTAGATAGTGCAAGTGTTCGCACATTCAATAATTTGGGTGAAGCCTTTGTAAAGTAGTACAAGTACAATGTGGACATGGCGCCTGATAGAGACCAGCTGAGGTTGATGTCTCAGAAGGATAAAGAGACGTTTAAAGAGTATGCCCAGAGATGGAGAGAGCTTGCTGCTCAGATCTATCCTCCATTGGAAGAGAAAGAGATGATCAAGATTTTCCTTAAGACCCTGAGTTCGTTTTATTACGAACGCATGATTGCTAGTGCCCCCGGTGATTTTACCAAAATGGTAAACATGAGGATGAGGTTAGAGGAAAGAGTCCGAGAGGGACGTTTGTCTAAGGAAAAGGTATCATCAAGCAAGAAGTATGGGAGTAGTTTCGCCAGGAAGAAGGAAGGTGAAACCAATGCAGTATCTGTAGGGAGGCAGAGGAGGCCTCGTGTCAGAAGAAATCCACAACCACGTCAACATCATCATCAAGTTTCATCCGTTATTCCAGTATTTTCCAACAATCAATGCCAGTTCAACAACAATGTCAACAACAGCCACAACAAAGAACAAACAACTACAACAACAATAACACCAACAATAATCAACAACAACAAAGTTTCAAGGGGAAGAAGGTCTCTTTTGATCCTATTCCTATGTCATATGCAAAACTTTATCCATCTTTGGTTCTCAAGAACCTTCTCCAACCAAGAAATCTCCCATAAATTCCAGAACCACTTCCATGGTGGTATAAGCCAGAACTTCATTGTGCCTTTCATCAAGGAGCTCCCGACCATGATATTGAAAACTGCTACCCTTTGAAATATGAGGTCCAGAAGCTAGTGAAAAGTTGGATGGTGTCCTTCGAGGACCGTGTGCCGAATGTGAAAGCTAACCCATTGCCTGCTC
This sequence comes from Lathyrus oleraceus, assembly GCF_024323335.1. NCBI lineage: Eukaryota > Viridiplantae > Streptophyta > Magnoliopsida > Fabales > Fabaceae > Lathyrus > Lathyrus oleraceus. The sequence goes on from NC_066583.1 coordinate 36,843,933, forward strand.
ATGGTAATTCCTCTGTTAATATGGTAGATGGTTGCCCGGGAAGTTTCCGAGTGTTTGATGTGCGATGTATACATAGGTCCTTGGTGGGGATGCATAGGACTTTGTGTACCATTAGTGATTATGAGCATGACCATGACGGTTGTGCAATTTGCAGCGTAAACCCCCGTGGGTGTTCAATCGTCAAGAGAAATATCCAAAAGTTGATGGATGAGAATGTGATCCAGATTCAACAGTCGAGGGATATAGAAGATGTCAATGTTATAGTACTAGTGTTTAAAACCCATGAGCAGGTAGTGATTCAGTTTGACAACAGCAGCAGTAACAACGTCAATAGATCAGTATCACCGTTAGTAATACAGTTAGTGGGACCCGTCCCGTATGCATTCGATAGAGTTATCCCATATCAGTATAATGCTACCGTGTGGAGAATGGTCAAGAGTTTCCATTTCCCATGACCAATTATGTTGTGAATATTGCTTATATAACAAAGGTGGCCCGTAGCGGTCGCGTTTTTGGACCTGTCTTTCCAAAAGAGGTGATAGAAGATGTGTCTGTTGGTAAGAAGGTTGATGTACTCGCGGCAAATCCGATTAGTACTCCAAAGTGTCAGTCTGGTGAATCCAGCGGTTTGAAGCCTAATGATGATGATGAGGTACTATGATTAATCAAGAAAAGTGAATTCAATATGGTAGAGTAATTGCTCCAAACTCCTTCGAAGATTTCAGAGTTTTCTCTGCTCATGAATTCTAAAGCACACAGAGAAGCACTACAAAGAGTGTTGGAGCAAGCCTATGTAGAACATGATGTAACTGTGGATCAATTCGACCACATTGTGGCTAACATCACTTCCTACAACAATATGAGTTTTTGTGATGAAGAGCTTCCCGATGAGGGTGTAAATCACAATCTAGCACTACATATATCGATGAATTGCAAGGAGGATACATTGTCAAATGTGTTGGTTGACATCGGTTCTTCATTGAATGTACTCCCCAAATCAACTCTGTCGAAGTTAACATATCAAGGTGCCCCTATGAGGTACAGTGGCGTGACTGTCAAAGCATTTTATGGTTCTCGCAAGACTGTTATTGGTGAAGTGGACCTTCCAGTGAAGATAGGTCTGAGTGATTTCCAAATTACTTTTCAAGTAATGGATATCCGCCCAGCCTATAGCTGCTTATTGGGAAGGCCATGGATACATGAGGCTGGAGCTGTGACATCCACTCTGCACCAGAAGTTGTTGGTGGAGAAAGCGCTGTTGGTAAGTTACCTGTCGTCTTTTTCATATGTAGAAGCTGAGGATGAGGTTGGAACTCCGTTCCAAGCTCTATCTATTGCTGAAGTAAAGAAAATTGGGGCACCCATGTCCTCTTTTAAAGACGCTCAGAAAGTTGTTGAAGATGGCAATTCAGATCAGTGGGGCCGTATGGTAGAGGTCGCCGAGAACAAGGATAGAGCTGGTTTGGGATTCCAACGAGGGTCGTTTTATGTTAAAGCTGAAGATATGAAACCTAGTTTCCGTAGCGGAGGGTTCATCCATGGTAATGAACAACACTCAACTGCTGTAATTGAGGGTGATGAAGATGAAGACTGCACCAATTTCGTGACGCATGGAAAGGCTTACAATAATTGGATCTTTGTTGATGTTCCTATTATCGTCCATCACTCTAAGTAATTTGTTTTTATCATTTTAGAAAATCCTTCTCCTATGCCTAAGGGAGAAGTGAACATTAATGGGCATATTTCAAATTAATCATCAATAAAATGCAATTCTATTCATCCACATCTATGATGTTTTCTTTTTACTTTTTTCTTTTCTGAAAATGGTAATCACATAAAACATAAATATATAATAATTGTCCATCTACATAATATTTGGTCACAATTCACTTCTCTAAAATCAAAATATCAAATCATTATGCAGGTTGGCTTCTAAACCCATTGAATACAATGATCATACTCTGTCTCCAAACTTTGAATTCCCTGTGTTTGAGGTCGAGGAAGAAAGTGATGAAGAAGTGTCTGATGAATTATATCATCTACTTGAGCACGAGGGAAAAGCCATTCAGCCATTCGAAGAGCAGATTGAGTTAGCCAACTTGGGTTCCGAAGATGATGTGAAGGAAGTCAACATTGGGTCTCAACTGTGTCCAGAGGTTAAGAAAGGGTTGATTGATCTTCTTCGAGAGTATTCAGATGTGTTTGCTTGGTCCTATCAAGACATGCCTGGTTTGAATTCTGAGATTGTGGAGCATAGAATGTCGTTGAAGCCAAAATACCCGCCAGTCAAGCAGAAATTGAAAAGGACTCACCCTGATATGGCAATGAAGATCAAAGAAGAAGTGCAAAAGCAGATTGATGTCGGTTTCCTTGTTACTGCTTAGTATCCGCAGTGGGTGACCAATATTGTGCCTATTCCGAAGAAGGATGGAAAAGTTTGTATGTGTGTTGATTATAGAGATTTGAATAAAGCTAGTCCGAAAGATGATTTCCCTATGCCACACATTGATATGTTGGTAGACAATACAACTAAATTTAAAGTCTTTTCGTTAATGGACGAATTTTCCGGATATAATCATATCAAAATGGCACCCGAGGATACGGATAAGACCATATTCATTACACCCTGGGGAACATTCTGTTATAGAGTGATGCCTTTCGGTTTAAAGAAGGCTGGTGCAACCTACCAAAGAGCTATGACCACTCTTTTTCATGGTATTATGCCTAAAGAGATCGAAGTCTATGTTGATGATATGATTGCTAAATCAAGTAATGAAGAAGAACATGTCGAGTATTTGTTGAAGCTATTCCAGCGTTTGAGGAAGTACAAACTCCGCTTGAATCCCAATAAGTGTACATTTGGTGTTTGTTCTGGTAAGTTGTTGGGCTTTATTGTCAGTGAGAAGGGTATTGAAATTGATCCTGCCAAGGTCAAAGCAATACAAGAGATGCCTGCACCCAAAACTGAGAAGCAAGTGTAGCAGTAAATTCATGATCATCAAGCTATGGATAAGCTAGACATCAAATAACAAGAGTCGCCACCGCGCTTTTATTGTTTCCAAGGTAAAAGGGAAAAGTACGAACAAAACCCAAAAGTAAGAAGTTTTCAAATCAAAACTAATAAAATGTCAGAGATTACAGGTAAGGGGGTTGGTTACATAGAGGGAAGGTGTTAGCACCCAAAGTGTCCTAGGTACTCCTAGGGAGCCCTTTTTTGTGTGCATATGTATTTTGTACAAAAATTATATTTACAAACAAATAGAGTGAGGGGATGATAAAATAATTCATTAATTATATTTTTGTGTTTGACAAGACCTGAGGACTTGTGCCTACGTACCAACATAAAAATGAGGGATCAAAACCTCGTAGTTCATGATACAAATTTCAAAGTGGATGCATTGCTTTTAATAAAAAATTAAGTTTGAAAGGCACAAGGGCCTAAAAAATGGTTTGAATGAGTTAGTTCTTTTTGGCTTTTAAAAATTTTAAGTCAAGTATAGTTAAGTTTATTTATAAGTTTGATTTAAGAAAAGAAGTTTGAAAATGCAATGGCATAAGGCCAAAGTTTCTATCTTTTGCAAAGTGGTCAAAGTTTAGAACAAAACAAGTTCAATCAAAGAAGATTTTAAAAAAAAGGAGGGAGAGATTTTGAAATTAAAGAAATGGGGAAGAGATAAAGAGACTAATCCTATGCACAAAATTAAAAGTTAAGAGTTGAAAAGATCTGACCAATGGGTAGCAATCTAATAGACAAGAGTGTCTTAAAGACACCCAAATTCCCTTGGACATTTTGAATCAAGCAACATACAAATGCACAAATATATCTTGAAGAGCAAGGCATCAAATATAGATAGGCACATCCAAGCTTAGCCACACCGTGATCTTCTTCAAATTAGCCCATGTAACAGATGAATTCCATAAGTCATAGGTTCAAAATAACAGCTTCACAATGATCATGTTGCAGATGAACTCAAAGGGATCTTGAATGATGTATCTCAAATTGCAATCACTTGGTTTCATAAAAGTTGTCATTGTCCAAGTCTTTTAGCATAGGGAGGTTGCCTAGATTCTAAGTCCAATTGTCCAAGATCAAGCCAACAGTCCACACAAAAGTTTTTTATGGTTTTTGTTCTTATTGTGTACATTAATGGTCCAAGACCACACAAACAAACAAAATATACACACAATACCATGAAAGAGGGGAGACATACAATCTCACTAACTAGAATGCTATGCCTTTTGTGTAAAAAATTTAGCGTTATGTTAAGCAATCGTAATTGGACTTATGTAGAAGTCATAACTATTTGAGATCGGGCAATAGAATTTTGGTGTTAATGCATGTTAGAGACATAGTATAATGGACTATGCTCATGAAACATACCACACACAAAAATAATATGCAAAAGAGGTGGCCTAATCTCATCCATACTTATGTTGATTTTGCAATCGACTAGCCTTAGGACTTAGAGATATCATAGGCCAAATGAGATGAATGCATAAAGAAGGGGAATAAGATGAAGAGGGAAGGGAATGGATCAAAACTCAAATTGGTCAAAGGAGGACTTTTACCAAATTAATATCATTAATTCATTTTGGGAGATGGAATGTACATTCCATCAATCTACTAAATCCAATGATATTAACTTAACAAAGTCAAATCAACCTTGACCAAGGCCCAACAACATGAGTCAAACTTATACAAATCATCACAATAGGTCAACACAATTATTTGACATTTATTCAAATTAAAAATACTAAAATAAGGCATTTAAATTAAATATGGTTTGTTAATTTCCTAAAACCTCATCAAAACACCAAAGAAATGGCCATGAGATTTATCATACGTCAAACAAGGTCAAAGGACCTTGGAGAAAAAATTCAGATTTTTTAAAGTCTTAAAAGTATTTTTAAACAATTAAAAATAATCCTAAAATCAATTAAATCATGAAAAATATTAATAATGATCCAAAAAATAATTTTAATTTAAAATATGAAAGAGGAATTTTTTTGAAATTTTTGGGTGAAACTCTCATATTTTTTGGATCAATATTAAAATTAATATGAATTAATGAAAATCAAAGGAATAAAAATTAAAATAAAAAAAATCAAAAAAACGTGGACCACTTGATCTCCCTCATTAATTGAGGTGGCAGATCAAGTGGACACAAATGCGCGTTCCATGATGGAACCTAATCAGTGCGCCACACACGTGGTAATCAAAACCAATGCCTAAGATTAAAACAAATTGAATGGATCCTGTGGCTGGGAGACGTGTCAATACACCGCCGGAGCCAGAGCTCCGCTCTTCTTCTCCGGTGGACCTCACCGGACTGGTCCACCCTCAACCATCACCAAAATAAAAAAGGAGGACATAATCTGAAAGAAAAAATGGCGTAGAGCAAGAATCTGACCTCAATTTTAACTAACTCCACATATATAGAAAGATATGAGGAGTTGAATTTTGAGGTGTGTCAATTGAGTTGCTTCGATTTGACCTCTAAGAAACTCAACCTTCTTGCCTACATTGGTAGGACTTCAGACAACCAAAGATCCAAGAGAATTGATGAGAATTGAGTGAGAATCGAAGAGATGAAGTTTTCTGAAAATTACCTTCAATGTTGTGCAGAACTTGAGGTTGCTTGCTTCAAACACGATCTGGTCACACTTGAGAAGCTTGCAGGGAGTGGTTAGCAATGGTGCAGGGCTTTGGATCCTGGAGTTCTTGAATCTCCAAACAGTTGAGATTCAAACTCAATTTTCAGATTAAAAATTATCAGGTTTTCCTTTAGAATGAGAGGGTTTCAATTGGGAGGCAAAGCTGGCGTGCAAGGTGTGTTTGAATTGAGCTCCAAGGGCTTGTATTTGTAGCATTTGGGATTGATAATTGCACACTTGAAAATTTGCTAAATTTGGCAATGTGATGCACAAGCTTGCATGGATGTGTACAGGCCCATGAAGCAATCCATTCTGATCCAATTGCAACTGTACCGAAGTTCAAATGATACTTGATTGGCAAGTCAATGTGAAATGGATTTTTGGACATTTGATTTCCTCCAATGGTGCAGCTCTGTTAAAGCCATGCGCATCCCTAGCAAACTTCATCCAAAATGCATGAACTTGGGTTCTTTGAAAAGCTTGGAACAAGGGGAACAAGTTTGATGTTGAACACTTTTTTATTTGGATCATGGTGAATTTGAAGGTGGATGTTTGGAAATTTCAACATGTTGAAATTTTTTCTAAGTGTCAAGCCATATATCTCAATATTCCATCTTGCTTAACTTTTTATGTGAGCTTCAAATGAGAAAAGTGTCTTCATCAAAGTTATATCTCTTTTAAATACCTTCAAAATGGTCACTAATTTCATGTCATTTGGATTTAGAATGATAGATTTATGCATTTTTGAGGTTTGGAAAAATCACTTGTTCAATGGTATAGGTCAAAAATGACCTATAATGTATCCTCATATCACATGCTCATAAAATTTCAATTATCTCTCACTCCAAACATCAAAGTTGAATTAGACATCTTGAATTTTATTATAAAACTTGGAAATCTTTCATCACATAAAAATTGAGGAAGTTATGGCCTTGGGAAGTTGACTTTCAAATTAGGGTTTAGACAAAATGACCTATAATGTTTCAACATAGAAAATGATTTTCCAAGAAAAACTAGCTCTAGGTATCAACATGAAAGTTGTTTATAATGTCATTTGGAGTAACTTTTATCTTGTAATCATTTTAATATGGTGAAAATTGTAGGAGATAGGGTCTAGGGAGACCCAGTTTTGATCAGATGAATTCATCTGGCCAACCACCATCAACCAACTTGCTAACCTTCAATTATCTTGACTTTCTAGGCTCATGGTAGATCATATATGCATAAGATGATGAATTTTGAAGTGTCCCTTGAGAAATTTGATCAATTGGTGAGATGGCTTGTTGGAGAAGTTACTCAGGATACCCAGTCAAACTAAGGTTTCCAAGGCAAATCACTTCCAAACTCTTGAAGAATACTTGATCAATATAACATGTAGATATTAATGGGACTCATATATGATGCTTTGAGACATTGTGAATAAATCCTTGGTTATGCTTTTATCCATGAGGGTCTCAAACCCTGGATATGAACTTGATAAATCAATGTGATCATGCCCTACCTACAAAAGAGTTAGGCAAATGCAAAGACATATTTTTGGTATTTTGGTTAGTAAAATGATAATATACAAGTATGATACAATCACATGGTACTTGGTGATCTCTCCCAAAGTAAACCCAATGAGAGAGGGGTAAGGAGGATGCCAAGGTATGATCCCAATGCTAGTGCTTATGATGAAATTGTATGAGGGATCTTAGGGTCAAAATTGGGGTCTTACAGCAAGTCAGAGGTTTTCTTGGTCGCTTGAATTATATCTCAAGATTCATATCGCATATGACTGCCATATGTGCACTTATATTCAAGCTTCTTCGGAAAGATCAGTCTTGTGATTAGACCGAAGATTGCCAGAGAGCTTTTGACAGTATCAAAGAGTATCTGCTTGAGCCTCCGATTCTGTCTCCACCGGTTGAAGAAATACCATTGATCATGTATTTGACTATGCTCGAAGAGAGTATGGGTTATGTTCTAGGTCAGCAAGACGAAACTGGAAAGAAAGAATATGCTATTTACTACCTCAGTAAGAAATTCACCGACTGTGAGACTCAGTATTCTATGCTTGAGAAGACTTGTTGCGCATTGGCTTGGGCTGCTAAGCATCTGCGTTAGTATATGTTGAATCATACCTCTTAGTTGATATCCAAAATGGATCCAATCAAGTATATTTTTTAGAAGACTGCTTTAACTGGAAGGATTACCCGTTGGCAGATGTTGTTATCTGAGTATGATATTGAATACCGATCTCAAAAAGCAATTAAAGGTAGTGTCTTGGCTGACCATTTGACCCACCAACCGATTGAAGATTATCAGTCAGTACAGTATGATTTCCCTGATGAAGAGATCTTGTACCTAAAAATGAAAGATTGTGATGAACCATTGCTTGAGGAAGGACCAAAACCTGGTTCCCGCTGGGGCATAGTATTTCATGGAGTTGTTAATCAGTATGGTAATGGCATTGGGGTAGTGATTATTACTCCTCAAGGCATGCATTTTCCGTTTACAACTAGATTGACTTTCAAGTGTACAAATAATATGGCTGAGTATGAAGCTTGCATTATGGGGCTTGAAGAGGCCATTGATCTCAGAATTAAGTATTTGGACGTCTATGGAGATTCAACTTTGGTTGTGAATCAGATCAAAGGCGAATGGGAGACGAATCAACCCGGTTTGATACCATATAGAGATTATGCGAGGAGGATTTCAACTTTCTTTACGAAGGTTGAATTTCATCATATCCCTCGAGATGAAAATCGGTTGGCAAATGCTCTTGCAACGTTGGCTTCAATGATTATGATGAAGTTTTGGAATGAAGTTCTCAATTTGGCTGTGATGCGTCTTGATAGGCCAGCTCATGTGTTTGTTGTTGAAGAGATCAAAGATGAAAAACCGTGGCATTTTGATATCAAATGTTTCCTCCAAAGTTAGATTTACCCGTCTGGGGCATCTTTGAAAGATAGAAGACTTTGAGGAGATTAGCTGACAATTTCTACCTAAATGGTGATGTGCTGTACAAGAGAAACTTCGATATGGTCCTACTTAGATGCATGGATAGATACGAAGTAGACTTATTGATGACTAAAGTCCATGAAGGTTCCTTTGGTACTTATTCCAATGGACATGTGTAGCACCTCAAATTTGCACCTCCCATTTTGTACATACATTTTCATTTTAGTTCATAACATTAACATTGTCCACTGCATAACATTGCATTGTCCATTTGCCCAAGTGCAAGTCATCAGGTCAACTGGTCAGGAGATCCAGTTGTGCAAGCAAGCAAGTGCAAGTCCTATTGAAGCAGAGCCCTATGATTGATCCAACATGACCTAGGGATCATTTTGAAGTGGTTTGGCCAAAGATTGGATGATCAAAGCTCAACAGTCAAGCTGAGATCCATCTGAAACCCTAGAAAGTCAACTGTGGTCAACTGTGCATGAAATCATGGATTTGAAGGTGGGAGATGGTTGGAGAAGCCTCATTCACGTCCATACAAGCCTCATTTGACATTTCAAAGATCAACATTGAAGAATTTGAGGTCAGATGTAAAGTTTCCAAAAATAGTAAGTGACCTGTAATTTCAAACTGCCAAAAATGGAAAGGTCTTCTCCTCAAGATTACATGTCCAAGAAAGCTTCAAATGAATTTTTGTCCAACATGAAAGTTGAAGATATTGCTCTCACCTTTCCAAAAAGTCCAAGAGCATGCATTTCTCATGTGTGGTTGAGAAATTATGGATCAATCATTGTCAATGGATTTTGAACTTCAAACTTGGATAACTTTCACACCACAAGGCCAAATGGAGTGGGGTTTTTTGCTACAATCTTGTTTTAACATGCTCTATCCGAATCATGCATTACCATTCATCAAATCTCATCACAAAAAAATTGGATTTTCCACGTGAATTGAATTTGAAATTTGGAGGGAAAAAGTCCAATTCAAAAATATGCATTTTCCACACTTCCAATCACTTGCACTTGGTCTTAAACAACATTTGGAGTGTGTTTAGCTCAAATTTTATGCACTGTAGCAACAGGTTTCATGCATGCAAGGTGGCTTGACCAATTTAGCATAAACACTCATTTCACTAATTACCAATGCATTTGGCTAATTGTGATTAGCATCTTCATTAATCCATCATATATATTGATAATGCTAATAGAATTTGGATTAACACATCATTTGAACCAGATCTAGATCCAAACACAAAATCTCAAGAACTTTTTCTCTGAACTTTTCATCCAAATTCCGCACGATCCTTTGCTTATTTCTCATTGATTCATCATTCACAAGTGTTATTGAATCTTCTGCAAGCAAGAGTTCATCATTTTTGACCAGAATTTGGAACTGTTGGAGCAAGCTTCATCCATGGCAGCTGTTGATTTGAGCAAGATCGAGCAAGATTGAACAACATTCCTTCATCCATTCAGCTACCTGAGCATTGGAGAGCTTCTGTTTCACCTTTCCAAAGCCAGAAAACCACGATTACACTACTGCTCTTCAATTAAGGTCAGGATTCGAGTCTCAAGATTCATGAAATTATGCTATGCGTTTTGTAGATCTTGTATCCATGAGTGTTCTGAGCTTTGTGGCATTGATTTTCATTGAGAATTGAATGAGATATTGTGAATCTAAGTTTGAGATGTAAAACTTATTTGACTCGATCCAAGCATATTAGCACGAATTAGATTTAATCAATGTTAGATTAGTGATGTGCATTAAAAGATGAACACAATGGTATGTTGTTTGTCAATTTTGGTGATGAAAAGTTCTTGATGATGAAGAACGTATGAACATGATCATGAACCCTAATTTTTGTATCCAAAAGCGTGTTTGATCTTTCAATGAATGTTGTGCATGCGGTTTCATGTTAAAGGCCATGTAGTGGTCCACGTGCGCATGACTGGGCAGAATGATTGGCCATGAGCGTTTCCAATGGCCAGGTCATCTTAAATGAAACGCAGCGCTTCACTGTAGCGCGCGTTGGTTTGAATTGATACGTACTTCGATTCCGTCCGAGTGCAATCCACATTTTAGCTTTTGGCATTTTTCTTCACTTTACACTTCCATGTTCACCATGCCATTTCACATGTTTTTATTTTTTCTCCTCATTCAAAATTTCATAACTTCATGATGGATTGTCCAATTGAGCTGTGGTTTTTTTTGTTGTTTTCCTCATGATGCCTACTATTTTATGGTGATTTTTCCCTAAATTGTGCACGTGTGGATTTTGATTTGGCTTAGGGATTGTTCATGTATGTCATCTCTTGTACCTTGCTTACCATTTTGCTTGTGAAATAATGATGCTTAATCCAATAGAGCTGAAAATTTACATGCTTAATCTAGACACTTTGATTGATCTTTTGGCATTGAGTTTGCCATTTTTGCATTTCTGGTTTGTGAGATATGATCTGATCAATATAGGTGTGACAATGTGTGTCACACCATTACTTGTCCAACTTGTGGATTTTCATTACCATGACATATGAACTTCAATTAATCTGATTTTTTGCATGTTGATTATTCTGGATGTTAGGAATGCTTGTGAATTTTTGTAGAATTTTTGAGTGCATTTCCAATTTGTTTGAGAATTTCTCTTCTGTTTGACCATTTCTGGACTTTTTGTGAGTCATGATCTTATAGGATTTGTGAAATTCTTGGTGTTTATTGGATGAACTTGAAATTTTACACATGTGTTCTAGACACTTTGAAGTTTGCCATGGCTTTGGTTTGATGTCCATATCATGTTTGGATTCTGTTTTATGCTTGTGTGAAGTTGATGCATGAATTTGTGCTTCCTTTGAGCTTGTTTTGCCTTGCCTTGCCTTATGGATTTTATTTGACTTGCTTACCCTTGTCCAAATGACTTGAATTTTGGTATGATGATCATGTTATGAATTCTGTTTAGCCATGATTTTTCTTGGAATTTATTGAATTATTTTTGAGTTGATGTGAATTGGTTCATTCTGTTTGGTTCTATGAGCTTTGAATATGCATGCCTTGCCTTCTATGCTTTATGAAATGAAATTGGTTGATGATATGAATATGAGACCACTTGGATTTGTTTCTTATTGGATTAAACTTGATTCTTACCAATTTTCATGTTCTGTTTTGGTTTATTGCTCCCATTTTGACCCTAGGCCTTGTCCTAGTGGTTAGTGCTTAATGTTTGAGCTTTGTTTCAGGTCAAAGAGCACAATTGCTTATACTTGATGATGTGCACTCAATTGGAGTTGGTCCATTGCTTGTTTATGACTAACCTTGAGTTTGTTTTGTAGGCTTTGAGACTTGTACTTGGGCCTTGTGGCTTGCACCTTTGTGCATTGCTTTGCTTGATTGTTGTTTGACTGTGTACAGTTAACTGTGGACCATTGTCTGTTTGACTTTTGTTTAAGTTGTGTACTGATTATGTTGGATTGTTTTCAGGTACCTTAGTTGCTATAGTTCCTTTGTGAACTTGCTTTTGCTTTGCTTGATAGCTTGAGCATTGAGGTATAATGTCTCTAACTCCATGTAGTCTGGAAGACCTGGCCTGTTATTTGGCCAGGCACCTGTCTGAAGTCCTCCTTAAGAGGCAATGCTTATGTTTGTTTATCTTTGTCCCCAAGCAGGAAAAGACCTTTGATAAGGCAATTGGCAGATACAAGAGATGTGCAATCCATCTCCTGCTATTCAGTTGAGTCATCCCTTTGCTCACACAACTGGTGTTGATGCATTATGGATATTAACCCAAGATCCATGTTGAGTCTGTCATAAGTGTAGAAGGGTTCCCACTTTCTGAACCCACACTTCATTTGTCTAAAGCTCTCCCAGGCCAGGGATAAGAGCTGTGAGGCACACCCCTCACTTCCTATTTCATCTGCTTCACCCTAACTCTCAATGTTAGGGTTAAGAGCTAACATCACCTGATTACAGATGGCTTGTGTTGTACAGCCTAACCCTTGTGTGAGCCCACTTTGCGTGTATATAGTGTGTGCTATTTGTGATTGTTTGCTTTGCTTTGCCTGTGCTGATTAGGATAGCTTGCTCCCTGTGCAAGTTAGATAGCAACCTTAACTTAGGGATGATATGCATGATAACATCTAGGCTCGAGTCGTAGTCTCCCTAGTTGTGTCTCCCTTTGTTATCTGGTTAGGCTAGTCCTGTGTCCCTGCGTAGGGGAACTACGTCGCCCTGATCCTCATACCAGATGAGGTACGTAGGCAGGAGATGAGCTGATCTCTCTGGGCGCCCTTTTTGTTTTGTCGTTGTGTGTGTTAGGAGATGGATGTAAGCCCAGCGATTGGCATTCCGTATCCTCTTGTTGTGTGCTTGGAGTCCGACATAAGTCCAGCAATTGGTAGTTGGTTTCCTGTGTGCGTTTGTTGGTTCGGAGTCTGATGTAAGTCCAGCGATTGGCATTCGGTTTCCATGTTTGCCTGTTTGTGTGGAGTTTGACGTAAGCCCAGCGATTGGCAGTCGATTTCCTGTGTTGTTTTGTCTTGTGTGCGTTAGCCGAGCTACGAGTGCTCTGATTCTTCTTTAGTCCGAGAAGATACGTATGCATAGGATGCGACATCCTAGCGAGCACGTTTCCCCTGTTCCGAACTACGTCGACTCTGATGTTTATGCCTGATAGACTACGTAGGCCCAGGATACGATATCCTGCCGAGTTAGTTTCTTTTGTTTTCTGTGTCTCTTTCAGCCAATGTGTGTTTGATGTTTGAGCAGTGTTTTAGCAACCATATTCCTTCCTTTTGTGCGTGGATCCCGTCGAGTACGACGGATGCGTAGGGGTGCTAATACCTTCCCTTCGTATAACCGACTCCCGATCCCATTCTCTTTGGTCGCGAGACCATGTCTTTCCCAGGTTTACTTTGAGCGTTTCCTTTCCCTCTTTTGGGATAAATAACGCACGGTGGCGGCTCTGTTGTTTTCATTTTCCCGCCGGTTTTTCGCGTAACGCGACAACATGCTATGGCAAAAAAGATGTTGAGAGCATGTTACTATTGGCTGACAATGGAATCTGACTGTTGCAAGTTTGTGAAGAAATTCCACAAGTGTCAAATATATGTAGATAAGATTCATGTTTCTCCGACACTATTGAATGAATGTCATTTCCTCCCCATGGACCTTCTCCATGTGGGGAATTGATATGATTGGCATGATTGAGCCTAAAGCTTCAAATGGACATCGCTTCATTCTGGTGGCTATTGACTACTTCACAAAGTGGGTTGAAGTGGCATCGTATGCGAATGTAACCAAGCAAGTTGTTGTAAGGTTTATAAAGAATCAGATTATATGCCAGTATGGTGTGCCAAGTAAGATCATTACTGATAATGGATCGAACTTCAACAATAATATGGTGGAAGCTCTTTGCAAAGACTTCAAGATTGCATATCATAATTATTCTCCCTATAGACCTAAAATGAAAAGGGTTGTTGAAGCTGCGAACAAGAACATCAAGAAGATCATTCAGAAAATGATTGTAACCTACAAAGATTGGCATGGGATGCTCCCACTTGCTTTATATGGGTACCGTACATTCATCCGCACTTCAACAGGGGCAAACCCTTTCTCACTTGTTTATGGTATGGAAGTTGTGCTCCCCGTAGAGGTTGAGATCCCGTCATTGCGTGTCTTGATGGAAGCCAAGTTGATCGAGGCTGAATGGTGTCAAACCAGGTATGACCAGCTGAATTTGATTGAAGAAAAGAGATTGACTACCATGTGTCATGGTCAATTGTACCAGCAGAGAATGAAGAAAGCTTTTGATAAGAAGGTCAGACCTCGTGTGTTTAGAGAAGGTGACATTGTGCTTAAGAAAATTCTATCTTTCAAACCAGATTCTAGGGGAAAATGGACTCCTAATTATGAAGGCCCATATGTTGTTAAGAGATCCTTTTCAGATGGTGCTTTGATTCTTACAACTATGGATGGTGAAGAGTTCACGCGTCCTGTGAATGCCGATGCAGTCAAGAAATACTTCGCCTAAAAAGAAAAGAACAACTCGCTAAGTTGAAAACCTGAAAGGGCGACTTAGACAAAAATGAGCATCTCGGTGGATTGAAAACCCGAAAGGGCGATCCAGGCAAAATTTAGAGACATAAAACAGGAAAAATTATCCCGATAAATTGAGTACCCCACCTTAGGGCAATTTATGCAAAAAATTAGGGATTATGGCAAGTAACTGCATCCTGTTGATCTTCAGTTTTGAAGACATTCTTGAGCACAGCGTTTGTTTTGATTCATCTTCAACCAAAGCCAAGAGCACATCGGATATTGAAGACGGTAGAAGGATTAGTGATCATTGTATTAAATGTACTCCTTTTCCATATAAATTACCATTTTTCAACTTTTGTAAAGATCTATGGAGTCTTGTCATTTACAGACTACCATTCTATTAAATAAAGTTGAGCTTTTATCCAATTATTTCTACTCTTATTTATTCAACAAAATAGAATTAAAATTTTATGATGGTCATTTTGAAATTGAAATTTTAAAATCAGAATCACGTTTTCTTAAATAATAAAAGCGGTTACTTTTAAAGAGCAATCTATTTCATTTAAGGAATATCAACAGCGGTCTGAGAACAGGTGAGTCCTAAAATACGAAGCATTGTTGGTTTTCCCCCAAGCAGTTGGCGTGGTCTCTGTTTTATCCCCAACATCATTTCAGCATCTCTAGCCGAATTTTGTTGGTTTCTCTAGCCGAGTTTGCATTTGCCTTCCGTGAGTTGTAGGCGCGTTTTCTCAGCAGTTTGCATAGATCCAACACAAAATTGTGTTTCCCCTCAAGTCTCCAGTAGATTCCAGTTCAACACTAATTCTAGAGCAGTATTTCTGATCCTTTACAAGGTTGTCTCCCATTTGATATGGCGTTGACCTAAAAATCCCTGCAGAGTTGATGGTGCAGATCCTCGGCAGATCTTTCCTTTTTCCCCAGCCAGGGTTAAGCCTTTGTGATGGATAGTTTACGTTCATCCCTTACCTCTCTTTCTCTAGTTGATTCCCTCTTGTTGAGATTGGCTGAGATGTTGTATTGATGATTCAGATCGACGATGTTTGTATCCTTTGTGATCGTTTTGTCAGCACAATCATCATATATACATATACATATACATATATACATACATATATATATATATATATATATATTATATATATATATATATATATATATATATTATATATATATATATATAATATATATACATACATATACATATACATCCATGATTACATATTGTGATTCATTATTTCTCTAATCCTCTGCTATGGTGGTATCCTTTCCCCCACGCAGATCCGGTGTGTCTGTCCTCTTTCAATTATAGAGTGTTAGCCCCTTAAGCAGAAAGAATTCAACCTTTCTCATTCTCCACTGAGCTATTTCCTCGTGGATGATTAGTATTTTAGCTTCCTCCCCAGTTGATAACCTAGATGGAACCATTCCCCCCTGAGTTATATCCTTATTGGGTTAAGTCTTTGATTGACCTTTTCTTTCTAGATCTTGCCTAGATAGATGCTTTTGGGTCCCCTGAGAGTCTGTTACCCAGTAACCGGTAATATTCTTCTCAATTTGTGAGTACTTTATATTTGCCCAATACCCGGTAAAAGTAATTTATTTCCTCTTACTCCCCAGTAGATTCATTTTCACGTTTCCCCAGGAATTCTATCCTTGATATGTTCATCCTAACCGATGACGGATATTTTTTCCCCTTCTTTGAGTCTATCCTTGATATGTTCATCCTAACCGGTGATGGATATTCTCTTTTTTGGTATTCTACCCAATAAAAAGGTAGTTGTAATTCCTATTTTTCCCTAGAGGTTTAATCCTTGATATGTCCATCCTAACTAATGACGGGTTTCCTCCTCTTTGTGGTCTTCTGCCCAGTAATCGGTAGTTGTAAATCCTATTTTGGCTTTTACCCAGCTGGTTATTCTTACCCAGTAACTGGTAAGGGATACGCCTCATTTTTCCCTCAACGAGGCATCCTTGATATGTTTACCCTAACTGGTAACGGATGTCCCCTTTGACAGATTTTGTTATCTCCTTACCCAGTAACCGGTAGTGGATAATATATTTCTGTTACTCCTATTTTAAAGTTCTTTTCTTCCCCAGTTGAGTTTGAGTACGTATTTCCTCAGTGAAATCGTTGTTTCCTGTTTGGATCGAGTATTTCAATTTTGTCCTGATTTACCCGTTTCCCTGGCATATATTTTTCTTTATCCCCGACTGAGTCCTTCCATTGATTTATTTTCATGGAATCCCTCGTGTCCCCCAGCAGTTTTAAGTCGTAGACTGGCCTACACACAACTTTTATCCCCCAGAGTCTCTGTCTCCCTAGTGAGTTTTCCTTAGGGAATGCATTATGTTCCTGCGGACTTTCAGTCTCTCCGAATTCTTTTCCTTTGTGGCAACATTTTTCCCACAAAGATTATTTTTAACATTTTATATCATATGCATCATGAGGCCTTTTAGGGACCAAAACTTGCTTCTATTGTTGTTATTTAAGTCCGTTCTACTGAGTCGATACGAATATTTTAACCTTCATCTCCTCAGCTAGAACGTCCTTAAATAGGGGCAGCTGTAAGACCCCAATTGAAATTCTGGTATCAGATATGAGATGTCGAAGGTAATGTCACGACACTAATATCTAAACAACCACTAAAATATAATGTCATACCCCAAAATTTGCCCATTAATCTTGCAAAACATTTCTCGAAGCACTCCAACTTATTCTGCAAGGCACTGACCTTAAAGGAACAAAAGCCCAGCTCACAGATGGCCAAATCCAGAAAATGGCCCAAACTGGCATGCTCGCTAGGCGAGCAACTCCTTCGCCTAGCGAAGCTTGCGAATACCAGAATTATTGGGCTTCATTCTGAGCCCATTAGGTCACAGATGGCCTGCTCGCTAGGCGAGCATATCCTTCGCCTAACGAACCCTTCGCTACGCGCTCGCCTAGCGAAGCTTGCGAATATCAGAATTTTTGGGCTTCATTCTGAGCCCATTAGGTCACAACAAGAGCATTATAAATAGCCAAGCTTCAGTCAGAAAGAGGGGGAGTACGGACAGACGAAGACGGACAGAAACCCTGGCATAGAAACCCTGGAGACTAGCTCAGAGAATTCCGAGTAAAGAAACCCTGAAGGCCGCTCATCCGCACCGAAGTTACCTCCGCCCAACTCCATCTGATACCAAGAGTGGTCAGTCCCTTCAACATCGCAGCTCAGTTACAAACAGGTTTGCGCATCACTACTGTTTTATGCTTTTAATCGGTAATCTCTACATACATAAGGCATCATGATTAAATTTTCGGATATGTAATTTGATTTCACATGTGAATTTAAGTATGCCTGAATATCCTGAATGTTTATCCATGCTATTCCTGTAATTAAATGCCATAAAGTTCAGGGTGCCGGAGATCATGCTGCTATCAAACTCAAAACCCGTAGCAGCTCGCTAGCACATCGCTAAGCGAGCCTGTAGCGAGCACTCGCTAAGCCTTCGCTAGGCGAAGCAGGAGCGAACGGGACAGTGGCTGTTTTGTTTCTTTTCTGTTCTGCCTTATGTTTATCTAATCAAGATTTATTATAATTCTGCATTATTTGGCCTGACTTTATGACTGTTGTGTTTATTTTGTGGTGCAATTTTCAATTGTACTTTATCTCGATGTTCTAACCCGTGTGCTGAATGGTGTAAAGGCTTACATATTCCCGAGGAAACGGCCGGCTAGGTATTCCACTTTATGTGTGGGATACCCTTATGGAGATGGACGCTGAATTACTTAATTTTAATGTGGGGATTCATCCTAAATTACCTAGCTGATTTTAATGTATTGATTTCATCGATTTCAATGTGGACCTAATTACTTAATCGATTACGGCTATCTAATTAATTGTAAAACTTTGCCTTTAAATATGCGATCTTGGACCTCTCTTTGTTACCCTACGATATTACGGTATTACGGTCAGGTCCCGCGAATGTGGGGATACCCTTAGCCAAGACCCTTCGATTAAATCATCATAGTCCCTCGAATGTTGCCTTTGTCCCTCAATGACCCTTCGGTATAGCCTACGGTTAAGTGATGATCGTCCCTTCGAATGCTAAGGTATCCTCACAAATGTTGCCTTCAATGACCAATCGATGACCCTACGATGACCCTTTTACATCCAAAGGATAAAACTACTTACTTCTCAATAGTAAGGACAGTTTTACCCTCATAAGGATAGGAAATTCCCATAAAGACCTTGGGTAGGTATAACTCCTAAATGCTTGCTCACAACTAAAACTACTTTTCACACCTCACACTTTTCAAAACCTCCATTAGAAAATCACCGCTTGGCATACATTCGTACTAGAATCATTGTCAAGTTATATTTTTCTAAATAACTTTCAAAACTAAACGAGATAACCACTTTGTATACATTCATACAAGAATCATTACAAAGTTAAATTCTCTTTTCAAAACATTTTCTAAACAGCTCTCACACACTTTTTCAGACAAGAAAAACATAAGTGATCAAGCAATTAAGAGCCCATGGATAACCATGGATACAAAGGGTGCTAACACCTTCCCTTTGTATAATGTACCTCCCAAACCCAAAATCTAAATTAAGGTTTTTCCTGTTCTTTTCCGCCTTTCCTTATTGGATGAAAGAAAAGTCGGTGGCGACTCTTGCTATCCGCGACATTGCGATTAAAAGCAAAACACCCCAAGTCAGTTCACCGTATGACAGAACTGGCGACTCTGCTGGGGAATACTTAAAAAGAGAGGTTACCTTAAAAACAAGATCACTTATTCAAATTGTCTGATTTACTTTTAAGGGATTGCTTGGGTATTCTATGCTTGAGTGAGAGATCCTACACCCGGATCTAGTGTACCTTAGGTAAGTAGCAAAAGATCATCGCGACTATCCGGCGTATACTGGAATGGTCAAAATGATGGCTACGGTTAATGTGACACTTTGGATGTCCTGATGTTCCTCATGTTTACTTGAGGAAAAATTTGGCTTCCGCGTGGTGTCATCAAAGCATTAACCAGACCTTTAGAACCCTAATTGACTCATCCTAGCCATTAGAAAGTAGTGAGATAACCGACTTCGGTTCCGACTGAGGTTGGTTGAGATTCGATACTACACTCTTTGAGATTGGACTTTAGGGAAGCTTCGGTCAACCACTTGGTGTTGCACTGAAGTGGACTTAAAGGAAGGTCAATGATTTGAGATCCTTCTAGAACCCGGTTACTATTCTAGGACAGGTTGAACCAACCAAACTTCAGTGGGGAGGGTACTTACCTATGGAACTCATGCAAGCCTTAAAACTCAGGAATGATGGTTGTGTGACTTGCTTGTGCTTGTTATTTACTTAACATCATAACATCATAACATCATAACATCATAACATCATGACATCGTGACGTTGTACTAACCATTTCAAGGACTTTAAACCTTGAAAACATTTCATACATTGCATAGCATAACATCACATTGCATAACAGGTACTCTAAAGGGATCAATGTTCTCACGGTTTTCCTCCAAACAGAAAAATGGACCTCGAACAAACTGTCAAAGATCTCCAGGCTCAGAGTGCTCAATTCCAGGAGATGCTCTTGAGCTTATCCAAGGGGCAGGAGGAACTGAAGGCTCTCTTGCTCGAGGAGAAGAAAGACCAGAAACCTGTGAGTTACATTAACCCGGGAAGAAGGCTTAAAGGACAGGCTGCGGGAGTCAAGATTAGACTTCCAAAGGATCAAGAAGAGGAAACAGAAAATGATTCGGAAGATGAGAATGCTAATCCTTTCAACCATGAGGACGATGATGAAGATTATGAAAATGAACTGTACTCTCCAAAAGAGGATAAGTATAACTTGCTGGAAGAACGCATGCTAGCTATGGAGGGTCAAAAGACGCCCAGTCTGGATTTCGAAAGCTTGGGTCTGGTCTCTGATGTGGTCATTCCCCGCAAATTCAAGGTCCCTGCTTTCACTAAGTATGATGGGGCATCTTGTCCTCAGATGCATCTGAGAGCTTATGTGAGAAAGATTCGGCCATATACCACTAATAGGAAACTATGGATCCATTTCTTCCAAGAGAGTCTGTTTGGCACACAGTTAGAATGGTACTATCAGCTCGAGAGCTCTGACATCCACACCTGGACTGACTTAGCGACAGCTTTCTACAAGCATTACCAGTATAATTCTGAATTAGCACCTACTCGGTTACAGTTGCAGAATATGACTATGGGATCTAAAGAAAGCTTCAAAGGATATGCTCAAAAATGGAGAGATTTGGTTGGCAGAGTCAAACCTCCTCTGACTGACAGAGAGTTAGTGGACATGTTCATGAGTACACTGACTGGCCCATTCTACAACCATCTATTGAGGAGTTCCTCATTGGGTTTCACTGAACTTATATTAACAGGTGAACATGTTGAAAGCGGCATTCGAAGTGGAAAGATACAAGCGGCTACCTCTGACCCTCCGGAGACTCCTAATGTCATCATTGCTCCTCTGCCTAATCATGACGAGACTGTTAATGCTGTGGAAGATACTGATAACGATTATGACTTGGATAGCTGGATTTTCCCAACAATTGGTGACGGACTCGACAATTGGAAGGCTGAAGACACTATCCTGATTTCCTCTAGTCAGGAGTAATTGTTATTGCTTGTTTTAATGTATTAAATTTTGTTAAAGGTTTTGTCATTTTCATAAGCATATTCACATTCGATGAATCAATGGACTTTTTGCATTCAAATATTGCGCTCTTTATCCTTCCTGTCATCTTTTAAACAAAGCTATGTATTCTTACACACACTCACGTAACAAATTACCGATCCATATCCACTCTGGATCCTGTTGATAGTAATTCTGCTACTGTTCATTATGACTTTGAAAATCCGATCTACCAAGCCGAGGATGGAAGTGAGGAAGATTGTGAAGTACCTGAGAACTTGCCAGACTACTGCAAGAAGAAAGGACTATTCAGCCGCATGAGGCATCGATCGAAATCGTAAATCTGGACCACGTCGCCCGATTTAACTCCCATTTGACCGCTACTTGCGAATCCATCTCCAAATTACCGAGACAAAATCAAGAAGTATCTCCAAGAACCTCCAATTCTGATGCCACCAATTGAAGGAAGACCTCTAATCATGTATTTGACCGTGTTAGAAAATTCAATAGGGTGTGTGTTGGGGCAACATGACGAATCTGGTCGAAAAGAGCATGCAATATACCACCTTATTAAAAAGGTACCGACTGTGAAACAAGATACTCACAACTCGAGAAAGCTTACTGTGCTTTGGCATGGGCTGCTCGTCGACTAAGACGGTATATGTTGAATCATACCACTTTATTGATTTCTAAGATGGATCTCATCAAATATACATTTGAGAAACCTGTTGTCTCCTGAAAGAGCTATCACTGATAATGGTGCTAATTTGAACAACAAGATGATTACTGAACTCTGCACGCAGTTCAAAATAAAACACCATAATTCCGAAGTGGCGACTTGGTAATAAAGCGTATCATTCTACCGCAAGGTGATTCTAGAGGCAAATGGACTCCCACATACGAAGGGCCATTTGTAGTTAAGAAGGTATTCTCTGGTGGAGCCATGATGCTTGTTACAGTAGATGACGAAGAGCCCCTGCATCCCGTGAACACGAACATAGTTAAAAAATACTACGCAGGTACACCCGGCAAGTCGAAAACCTGAAAAGGCGGCTTGCGCAAAAAGGGGTATCCTGGTGGACTGAAAACCTGAAAAGGCGGTCCAGGCAAAAATTAGGGATTTAAAGCGTATGACTATGTCCCGTTCTCGGTCAGCTTCATCCAAGTTCAAGGGACTAAACAAGCCAATCAATTCTATCTGACAGCAGGAGATGAGACGCTTGAAGACATAATGACAGTGGCAGAATTAAAATCAATAGGACTTTTCCTTCATAGCTTTTTCTTTATGTTCTCGACAATTTCCTCTTACTAGGATTTCTGTCTCTTTGTACACAAATTGCCTGTTTATAGGCCCTCTTTCAAACTCAGTACAATTTTATTTCCAAAAAGATGCTTTTGTTTTACTTTTTCTGTTTTGTTTGCGTAAACGTCCATTGATTTAATTTGAACTGATATATGCATCTGAATATGATCGACGTTTATCAAAATACATGCATAAAACGGAAATAGCAATTACAAGAGACTTCAGGATCGAGGAGAAGGTCTAACCATGCGTTCTAATGAATCCGGTTGCTAATTCCATTCCCCAGCATAAACCAGCTATTCCCCAGAAGAGGTTGGCATCACCAGACAGACTGGTCATCTCTTCCATCCCCAGCCGGGCTCTGTTGAGTGTTTCCACCATCAGACAGAAATCAAGTACCCCCAGCTAAGAAAAGGTCATCAATACAAGTATCTCCAACCAGAAGATAGAGATTTATTTTCCCCAGGGAGTCGCCAGGAAAAACTTCTCAGATACATAATTCATTCATTACATCATTTCACAACATACGCATGCATACATTGTTCGCATTCACTTTCATAAGCATAAAACATCTCATGCATCATGACATGGCATGAAGCTAACTTTATTTTTCAGGTTAATTATCCTCCTGATACAGTCAAAGCAAAGGTCCATTCAGACGGACATCTTTATCAATTACATTCAGGATTCAACTACATCTCTCGGATATAATCCATATGAACATTCATTCTACAAACACTCGGATATCCTCCTAATGGTGGCATCTTTAAGCCCATCCCAGATATTCATTGCAAATACAACATATACAAATACTATCAGATATAGCCTAGCGTACGGTTCATTCTGATTCAGCTCAACATATGACTCCTTCAACTCAGATGCGATCTAACGTACGATCCACTCTGACCCCTTTTCAGATACAGCCTAACGTACGGCTCATTCTGCAACTCCAATACGGTCTAACGTACGACCCATTTGGATCTTCAACTCAGATGCGATCTAACGTACGATCCATTCTGACCCCTTTTTCAGATACAGCCTAACGTACGGCTCATTCTGCAACTCCAATACGGTCTAACGTACGACCTATTTGGATCTTCAACTCAGATACGATCTAACATACGATCCATTCTGACCCCTTTTCAGATACAGCCTAACGTACGACTCATTCTGCAACTCCAATACGGTCTAACGTACGACCCGTTTGGATCTTCAACTCAAATACGATCTAACATACGATCCATTCTGACCCCTTTTCAGATACAGCCTAACGTACGGCTCATTCTGCAACTCCAATACGGTCTAACGTACGACCCATTTGGATCTTCAAATCCTCAGATACTGCCTAGCATACGGTACATTCCGGGGTGTAGTCTAGCGTACGACTACTTTCTTCTTCAGATACAGCCTAACGTACGGCTCATTCTGCCACTCCAATACGGTCTAGCGTACGACCCATTTGGACCTTCAAATCCTCAGATACGATCTAGCGTACGATCCATTCTGATCTTTCATCCCCAGCGGAGTCACCCGCCTAAGGGGTAACTCACTTTGCTAATGGATGACTCACTATACGGTCTAACGTACGACCCAGTATGGCACCCATGTCTTCAAATTGGTCTAACGTACGACGCAATATGAAGCTCTCATCATCAAACTTTTTGGATGGCATCTTTAAGCCCATCTCCATCAAGACTAATTGACAAGTGCAAATTTTTGGGGCATTCTAGTGTTCAATAATCTTCCACCTCCAGACCACGAATGGCATACTTGCCATCCTAACTCTCTCGGTTCAAGAATATTGAACAGGGGCAGCTGTCATACCCCAAAATTTGCCCATTAATCTTGCAAAACATTTCTCGAAGCACTCCAACTTATTCTACAAGGCACTGACCTTAAAGGAACAAAAGCCCAGCTCACAGATGGCCAAATCCAGAAAATTGCCCAAACTGGCATGCTCGCTAGGCGAGCAACTCCTTCGCCTAGCGAAGCTTGCGAATACCAAAATTATTGGGCTTCATTCTGAGCCCATTAGGTCACAGATGGCCTGCTCGCTAGGCGAGCATATCCTTCGCCTAGCGAACCCTTCGCTACACGCTCGCCTAGCGAAGCTTGCGAATATCAGAATTTTTAGGCTTCATTCTGAGCCCATTAGGTCACAACAAGAGCATTATAAATAGCCAAGCTTCAGTCAGAAAGAGGGGGAGGACGGACAGACGAAGACGGACAGAAACCCTGGCATAGAAACCCTGGAGACTAGCTCAGAGAATTCCGAGTAAAGAAACCCTGAAGGCCGCTCATCCGCACCGAAGTTACCTCCGCCCAACTCCATCTGATACCAAGAGTGGTCAGTCCCTTCAACATCGCAGCTCAGTTACAAACAGGTTTGCGCATCACTACTGTTTTATGCTTTTAATCGGTAATCTCTACATACATAAGGCATCATGATTAAATTTTCGGATATGTAATTTGATTTCACATGTGAATTTAAGTATGCCTGAATATCCTGAATGTTTATCCATGCTATTCCTGTAATTAAATGCCATAAAGTTCAGGGTGCCGGAGATCATGCTGCTATCAAACTCAAAACCCGTAGCAGCTCGCTAGCACATCGCTAAGCGAGCCTGTAGCGAGCACTCGCTAAGCCTTCGCTAGGCGAAGCAGGAGCGAACGGGACAGTGGTTGTTTTGTTTCTTTTCTGTTCTGCCTTATGTTTATCTAATCAAGATTTATTATAATTCTGCATTATTTGGCCTGACTTTATGACTGTTGTGTTTATTTTGTGGTGCAATTTTCAATTGTACTTTATCTCGATGTTCTAACCCGTGTGCTGAATGGTGTAAAGGCTTACATATTCCCGAGGAAACGGCCGGCTAGGTATTCCACTTTATGTGTGGGATACCCTTATGGAGATGGACGCTGAATTACTTAATTTTAATGTGGGGATTCATCCTAAATTACCTAGCTGATTTTAATGTATTGATTTCATCGATTTCAATGTGGACCTAATTACTTAATCGATTACGGCTATCTAATTAATTGTAAAACTTTGCCTTTAAATATGCGATCTTGGACCTCTCTTTGTTACCCTACGATATTACGGTATTACGGTCAGGTCCCGCGAATGTGGGGATACCCTTAGCCAAGACCCTTCGATTAAATCATCATAGTCCCTCGAATGTTGCCTTTGTCCCTCGATGACCCTTCGGTATAGCCTACGGTTAAGTGATGATCGTCCCTTCGAATGCTAAGGTATCCTCACAAATGTTGCCTTCAATGACCAATCGATGACCCTACGATGACCCTTTTACATCCAAAGGATAAAACTACTTACTTCTCAATAGTAAGGACAGTTTTACCCTCATAAGGATAGGAAATTCCCATAAAGACCTTGGGTAGGTATAACTCCTAAATGCTTGCTCACAACTAAAACTACTTTTCACACCTCACACTTTTCAAAACCTCCATTAGAAAATCACCGCTTGGCATACATTCGTACTAGAATCATTGTCAAGTTATATTTTTCTAAATAACTTTCAAAACTAAACGAGATAACCACTTTGTATACATTCATACAAGAATCATTACAAAGTTAAATTCTCTTTTCAAAACATTTTCTAAACAGCTCTCACACACTTTTTCAGACAAGAAAAACATAAGTGATCAAGCAATTAAGAGCCCATGGATAACCATGGATACAAAGGGTGCTAACACCTTCCCTTTGTATAATGTACCTCCCGAACCCAAAATCTAAATTAAGGTCTTTCCTGTTCTTTTCCGCCTTTCCTTATTGGATGAAAGAAAAGTCGGTGGCGACTCTTGCTATCCGCGACATTGCGATTAAAAGCAAAACACCCCAAGTCAGTTCACCGTATGACATATAAACAGGATAAAAGATAAGGAAACAATAGTACAAGTGACACAAGCAATTGTTAACCCAGTTCGGTGCAAACTCACCTACGTCTGGGGGCTACCAAGCCAGGAAGGAAATCCACTAAACATAATTAGTTTAAAGACTCTCAGTAAACAACTTCAAGTTACAGTCTTTTCACCTAATCTCTACCCGTGTGACTTCTATCTAAGAACTCTTAGATATGAGACCCTAATCACTCCCCCTCAATCACAACAGTGATATAAAAACAAATATTACAAAGAAAGAAGACACTCTTCAAGAACATATACTTGATCTTGCTTAAAAGCTTCAACCAAGTAAACACACACTCATGCTTCAAAGCTTAGAATGGACAAATTACAACACAAAAGTCAGTCCAATTCAAACATCAATAGGATGAATGAATGGCTCACAATACACAAGCTTACACAAGACTAAAACCCTTATTCTCTCTCATATTTCGTTCGTTTTCTTGTATGTTAAAACCAGGTTTTACATGGCCTTTAAATATAAGCTTTTGAATTAGCTTGGACATCATAAAACCCTAAATTTATTTTCCTTTCGTGTCTTCTTATTCACGACAGCTGATCATATCTTTTTGGAAAATAAATCAATCTGATTTTAATTCAGAATGGCGCGTTCAATCTCCACATCAATCACACACAGATTTGCATGAAAAGCGCAATCTTAAGATACATAACATTCAAACTAAATGTTTTGTATACACATGTCTTAACATCGGGTCTGACATCTCAGCTAAATCCTGCACAACCATACTTAAACATCCTGCAGGAAACTGATATCTCATGTCAAGACAACACTCGTGACAATTTGTGATAACTCTAGGTTTTACCAAAATTGATGTCGACACATAGAACCAACAAACTCCCTCTTTGGCAAATTTTGGCTAAAACATACATCAGATCATACGTTTAGCAAGAAAATAATCACATTATCAGTTCAGCAGCAGAAGTAACAAACACACATTACTAGCAAAAATAGCAACTAGCAAAGACATAGTAAACACACATGCGCTTGTGCTCAAAACACACCACCTCCCCCTTCAGCTAGCACCAATCTGCTTTACACAAACATAACACTTTTCCATCTAACATCATCTCCAACATCACCTGTAACATACAAAACACTTCCCCATTTAACAACATCTCCAACATCATCTATATCATACAAATTATCTCCAACATCATCTGTAACATCATCTATATCATACAGATTATCTCCAACATCATCTGTAACATCATCTATAGCATAGCATATAGTATATTAGCTACTTCTCCCCCTTTTTAGCCAAAAGAGACAAAATAAATGTCTATTCAGTCAAACAAATAGAATGTCAAGGGTTAAGTGTTACAGAGCCAAGTACATACACAACTTTAACTAAGCTGAGATAAAATCCAACAAACCAGAAAATCCAGAAAAATACACATCAAAGCAGCAGAACATGACTGCAAAAAAAAACCAGAACATCCATCACAACAAAGAGAGAAAAACCATCAGAAGAATGGGGGCCAACTTTAAAAAGCTAATCAGAGGAGCTCGAGCTTGTATCTTCATCAGCATCAGAAACAGAATTGCCACTTGTCTCATCTTTAGTTGCAGACCTCTAACTAGAGGTTTGGGCTTCAACTTCCTTGGCTTGTCCAATATTCTCACCTTCAACTTGCTCCAAGCTTGCAATCAGAGCTTCCAACGCTTCTTTCCTGACTGTTGCTACCCTTATCCCTGCATCCAGCTCTTTACAAGTTTCCTTCAGCCCAGCAATAAGACCATCTTTTGAGGCTGGCTTTTTCACAGCAGATGTCATGACAATGTCTTCGACATGACTGCCTTCAAACAATTTGTAGTGTACTGATAGAGGAGGTTTTCTTCTACTTGGAAGGTCATTGGTACTCATAATCCCAGGGTGTTGACTCAGGATAATCCCACAAATCATTGAGGGAAAAGCTATAGGCAGCTTTACTGCATTAGTAGAAGCATGCTTGACAATTTGTTCAAACATAAATCTACCATAATCAAATTTCAGCTTGGTTCCAACATCAAAGATGAATCTTCCAAGGGCATTTGAAATTGTGGAAATGTGGTTGGTAGGAACCTAATTTGCATATCCTATTTTATGCAATATGGCATACTTAACAGTCAGCTTCCCATCAGGGAGATGCTTTTTACTAGGCCACTCCTTCACCTGTCTTGCTGTAATTTCTCTACAGACCTCATTGTATGTGGCTTCCAATTCACATGCACCTTCTGTACCTCTTCCTAGAAACTTGTTAATCACAGTGGGAGAAAATGTGATACACTTCCCTCTCACAAAAACTTTACAAAATTCCTTGATGTTTTTATCAGCAATATCTTCAGGAATGTTGACAATGAATTCCTTAACCAATCCCTCATAGCATTGAGATAACCCAGCCACAGTCTTCATTAACCCATCATTTTTAATTTGGTCCATGACCTCTTTGACCTCAACAACATCCTTGCCTAACTCTCTCTCAACA
Source organism: Lathyrus oleraceus (assembly GCF_024323335.1). NCBI lineage: Eukaryota > Viridiplantae > Streptophyta > Magnoliopsida > Fabales > Fabaceae > Lathyrus > Lathyrus oleraceus. The sequence continues at coordinate 36,872,948 of NC_066583.1, forward strand.
ACCACCCTTCTTTGGATCACAAACTTCCATTTTGCAGCTCCATCTTCAAGATGGAAGGAGATATTGTCCAAATGTACAACAACAACTTTCACAGGGGACTTCCTCACAGTTGTCCTCTTCACAGGGGAGATGTCAGGGACATCTTCTTCAACATCTTCGTCAGACTCAGAAACTTCTCTCACCTTCCTCTTCTTCACATCAACTTTTCCCCAAGATTTTGAGGGATCTACACCAGTAGTCTTCTTAGCTGTTTTGGCTGACATCATTTCAGCCACAAATCTACCTTTTCTAGTCTTCATACGCTTAGCCACACTAGGCTTTAAGTGGTGAAGTAAGTTATCATCTTGATCGTCAGGCCTATCATCCTCTAGGTCAATCACATTGTTTGCAGAATCATGCTTCTCAGAATGTGAAGCATTGGCAGTAGTAGATGCCACATATTTTTTACCAGACACAGTTTTCCCTAGAGAGCACAAACCTTCAGCAGCCATGTCCTTCTCAGATCTAGAGGAATCATCGTCCTTCTCACTATAAGGTTCAACCTCAGGAAAGGGGTACATTCTAGATAGAGGAGTATAGACTCCCTTCACAGAATGTCCCTTATTCAGGATTCTAGTGACTAGGTTTCTAATGACACGATCAGTGTAGTGCATATCTTCCTTAGAACTAGTGGCATGAGTAGAGCTATAAGGGATACTAGAGCTGTTACCTTGAGTGGGGCATGCAGAAGCACATGCATCCATGGGATGGTTTGAGTCAGGGGCTTCGCCTGGAATAACAGACAGAGGAATCACATCCAAAATTTCCTCATCGAGAAAGTCCATTGAAGGGTTCTATCCTTGTGAGTATGCTTAGTAGTATTTGAACTAGATGGAGTTTGATGTTGTGACATCTTGTCATTTTTGTGGAAAGATTTCAGTTGCCCTAGCAGAGGAGTTTGAGGAAGAAGCAAGGAGTTGGAAATGTTTGAGTAGGTAGTGAGGTTGCGTGTGAAAAGGTAATAGATGGTATTTCCAATACTAGGTGATGATTTACCATAAATGGGGCGCTTTATTTTAAGTAAGCAGACAATAATTTGATTACCTTTTCCCCTCCATATTAATTGCTACAAATTTTCATAAATACAAATCCCTAATTTCCCTCTTAGAAATTCAAATTGATTTGCATCCAAGGCCTTTGTAAAAATATCAGCTAGCTGTATCTCAGTAGCAACATGCTCTAGGGCTACAATTTTATCTTCCACTAGTTCTCTAATAAAATGATGACGAATATCAATATGTTTTGTCCTGCTGTGCTGAATAGGATTCTTAGAAATATTTATAGCACTCAGGTTGTCACAGTACAATTTCATGACATCTTACGTGACATTGTATTCAGTCAGCACCTGTTTCATCCATACCAGTTGAGAACAACTACTTCCAGCTGCTATGTATTCAGCTTCAGTAGTGGACAAAAACACACAATTTTGTTTCTTACTAAACCATGATATTAAGTTGTTCCCCAAGAAGAAGCATCCTCCTAATGTGCTTTTCTTATCATCAGCACTTCCAGCCTTATCAGCATCACAGTATCCAGTCAGCACAGATCCAGATCCATGAGTGTATAGCATCCCATAGTCACTAGTGCCATTGACATATTTCAGGATCCTTTTCACTTGGTTTATGTGACTCACCTTTGGTTCATCTTGATATCTAGCACACACACCTACAACAAAAGCAATGTCAGCTCTGCTTGCTGTGAGATACAACAGACTCTCTATCATGCTTCTGTAGAGACTTTGATCCACACTAACACCATTTTCATCTTTAGACACTTTCAGATGAGTAGGAGCAGGTGTCTTTTTGTGGCTTGCATTCTCCATGTCAAACTTCTTAACAATATTTTTGGCATATTTGCTTTGAGATAGAAAGATAGAATCTTCCATCTACTTGACTTGTAGCCCAAGAAAATAGGTTAGTTCTCCAATAAGGCTCATTTCAAATTCAGACTTCGTTTGTTTAACAAAATGTTGAACCATCTTATTTGACATCCCACCAAACACAATATCATCCACATATATCTGAGCCACCATGAGTTTTCCTCCTTCATTTTTGACAAATAAGGTCTTATCAATGCCTCCCTTCCTGTATCCATTGTTAATGAGAAACACTATGAGTTTATCATACCATGCTCTGGGAGCTTGTTTCAACCCATAGAGGGTTTTCCTCAACTTATACACATGCTTTGGAAGATTTGGGTCTGTAAACCCTTTGGGTTGTTCAACACACACTTCCTCATTTAAGTAACCATTTAAGAAGGCACTTTTCACATCCATTTGGAACAGTTTAAATTTCAGAATACATGCCACTCCAAGTAGCAATCTAATGGATTCCAGGCGAGCTACAGGGGCAAATGTTTCATCAAAGTCAACTCCTTCAACTTGAGTGTATCCTTGTGCTACCAGTCTTGCTTTATTTTTAGTAACCACCCCTTGTTCATCAGATTTATTCTTGTAAACCCACTTTGTTCCAATAACATTTATTCCTTCAGGTCTTGGAACCAATTCCCATACTTCATTTCTCTTGAATTGGCCTAACTCTTCCTACATGGCATTGATCCAGAATTCATCAGTTAAGGCTTCTTTGACATTCTTGGGCTCAATCTTGGACACAAAACAGCCACGTGAGATCACTTCCCTTGATCTAGTGGTGACCCCTTTATTTGGGTCTCCTATAATGAGACCTTTCAAACGATCCTTCTGAATTCTGATAGAGGGTCCCTTATTAATTTTATCAGCTTCAGGTTCAGATTGAGTGGATTCATTTCATTACTTTTGTCTAGGAGATCAGCTGGGGCATCATTCAGAGATGTTCCAACATCGTCTGTGACATCAGTCTCTTGATCATCAACAACAACATTAATAAATTTCATCATTACTTTTGTTCTGGAACTAAAAACCCTAAATGCTCTGTTGTTTGTTGAGTAACCCAGAAATATTCCTTCATCACTCTTGGGGTCCATTTTCCTTCTTTGTTCACGATCATTCAGGATATAACATTTACTACCAAACACATGGAAGTATTTGACAGTAGGTCTTCTTCCTTTCCAGACTTCATATAAGGTAGTTGGGGTCCCTTTCTTCAAGGTTACTCTATTGTGAACATAGCAGGTCGTGTTCATAGCCTCAACCCATAAGTGGTAAGGCAACTTCTTAGCATGAATCATAACTCAGGCAGATTCTTGGAGAGTTCTATTTTTCCTTTCTACCACACCATTTTGTTGAGGAGTAATGGGAGATAAGAACTCATGACTAATTCCTTCAGATGAACAGAATCCAGCAAATTTACTGTTCTCAAATTCTTTCCCATGATCACTTCTGATTCTGATAACCTGACTTTCTTTTTCTCTTTGAAGTCTTAGGCAAAGATCTTTGAACACCTCAAAAACATCAGATTTTTCCCTTATAAAATTTACCCAGGTATATATGGAGAAGTCGTCTACCACCACATAAGCATACATTTCCCCACCAAGACTTTCCACCTGCATTGGTCCCATCAAGTCCATATGGAGAAGTTCCAGCACTCTAGATGTGGTGTCATGTTTGATCTTCTGATGTGACATCTTTGTCTGCTTTCCAATCTGACACTCACCACAAACTCTTCCTTCATCAATCTTTAATTTTGGGATTCCTCTGACAGCTTCAACAGATATAATCCTTTTCATTCCTTTAAGATGCAGACGACCCAGTTTTTGATGCCATAGTTTCACTTCTTCTTCTTTAGCTAGAGTACACATTGATGAATAACCAGTTTCTTGAGAGTTCCACATATAGTAGTTGTCCTTAGACCTGACTCCTTTCATTATCACCTCATTTTTTTCATTCGTAATCAAACATTCAGTTTTTGTGAAGTTCACATTTAGACCTTGGTCACACAGTTGACTGATGCTGATCAGGTTTGCAGTCAATCCTTTAACAAGTAGCACATTATCAAGGTTAGGGACTCTAGGGCAGTTTAGCTTTCCAATCCCCTTGATTTCACCCTTTGCTCCATCACCAAAAGTCACATAGCTGGTGGCATGAGGTTGAAGGTCAATTAGCAGGTTTTTGCTTCCAGTCATGTGTCTGGAGCATCCACTGTCAAAATACCAGTCTTCTTTGGCTGAAACTCTGAAGGAGGTGTGAGCTATCAAGTTAGTAGCACCAGCCCTAGGAACCCACCGTTTTTTGTTAACAGGGATGTAGTGTTTGGGTCTAGGTTAATGATGAGTAGGACTAGGATAGCCATACAACTTAAAGCAGAATGGTTTTATGTGGCCAAATTTTCCACAATAATGACATTTCCATCTTTGGTGTTTTCCTTTATGTTGTCTTTCCTTGTGATGTTGAGACACCTGATGTGACATCTTTGGTTTGCTACCAGTGTGACTACACTCAGGAGTGGATTCATTGAACCCAAGGCCAGACTTGTCTCCTACCATCTTTCCAGTCTGGAGGATTTTGTCTAAGGTGTCAGATCCACTGTTTAGCATTCTGACATACTTTGTCATCTCATCCAGTTTGGAGTTCAGGAACACTACTTCGATTTTTAACTTAGAAATGGTTCCTAAGTGTTTTGTCTTCTCATTCTCTAGTTGGGTTATCAACTTCTTCTGATTCTCCACTTGTTGACACACTTCTTCACTTCTGTAACACAACTTTCTGTAGGTAGTAGCTAATTCATTAAAGGTTACTTCATCATCACTTGAGTCTTCATCAGAACCCCATCTTCCAATCAAGGCAGTCACAAGATTGGCAGACTCTCCTTCTATTTCACTTTCATCAGACCAAGTAGCAGCAAGACTCTTCTTCTGTTTCTTGAGGTAGGTCTCACATTCAACTCTAATGTGTCCATACCCTTCACATTCATGGCCTTGTTTGGATTTTTCCTCAAATTTTGTTCTTCTTCCAGCATCATTGGACCTACTGATGTCAAATGAGTTGTTCTTGACATTAGACCTTGACCTTACATCCATCATTTTCAGGAGTTTGTTGAACTGTCTCCCTAGTAATGCTACATCATTTGCCATATCTTCATCAGTATCCTGACCACTGTCTTCCTCTTTCTCTTCAGTGTTTGACATGAAGGCTATGCTTTTGGCTTTCTTTTCAGATCCGTCACTCATCCCTAACTCGAATGTTTGGAGGGATCCAATTAGCTCATCCACTCTCATATTGCAGATGTCTTGAGATTCTTCTATGGCTGTCACTTTCATGGCAAATCTCTTGGGAAGTGACCTGAGAATTTTCCTTACAAGTTTTTCATTTGACATCTTCTCACCCAGGGCTCCTGAGTGTTGCAACGCGAAAAACAACCGGCGGAAAAAAAACAAGTTTACAGAGCCGCCACCGACACTATTCATCCTATGACAGAAAGGAAGCGCAGGACTAACCTAAGAAAGGGTAAAGGAACGGTCTTACGACCAGAGATTACAAGGTACGGGAGTCGGTTACATAAGGGGAAGGTATTAGCACCCCTCACGTCCGTCGTACTCGACGGGATCCACGCTCAAAAGAATAGGAAAAGGTTGCTCAATAACTGCTCAAAGAGAATGCACACACACTGGAATAATAAAACAGGCGAAAGAGGATGGAGGAAGTGGACTCGGCAGGATGTCGCATCCTGGGCCTACGTAGTTTGTCAGAAACAAACATCAGAGTCGACGTAGTTCGGGGAAATGGGAAACATGCTCGCTAGGACATCGCATCCTATGCCTACGTATCTTCTTTATCTAGAGAAGAATCAGAGCACTCGTAGCTCGGCTAACGCACGCCGAAACAAAGCACCGAAAAGAGACGCTGAGACGTCAAGAGAAACACTCAAAAAGGAAACAGAATGCCAATACATGGGCTTATATCCGACTCCAAACAAACAACACAAACCCAAAACAAGGAAACAGAATGCCAATACATGGGCTTACATCCGACTCCAAACAAACAAACGCTAACCAGCGAACAACAAAGAAAAAGGTTATCAGATTGACAAACTAATAGGGAGTCTGGAACTCGAGCCTAATAGTTGTCACACAAACACAAAGAGACGCTGAGACGTCAAAAGAAACAAAAAGGTTAAAAAAGAAAAAGGGTGAGGAACAACAAACTAATAGGGAGTCTGGAACTCGAGCCTAATAGTTGTCACAAAAAAAAGAAAAGGTTGAACACACAAACACAAAGAGACGCTGAGACGTCAAAAGAAACAAAAAGGTTAAAAAAGAAAAAGGGTGAGGAACAACAAACTAATAGGGAGTCTGGAACTCGAGCCTAATAGTTGTCACAAAAAAAAAAGGTTAAACACACAAACTAATAGGGAGTCGGGAACTCGAGCCTAATAGTTGTCACAAAAAAAACAAAAGGGTGCCCGGAGAGATCTCGCTCGATCTCCTGCCTACGTATCTCATCTGGTATGAGAATCAGGGCGACGTAGTTCCCCTTAACAGGGGAGAAACTCTCTCCTAACCAGAGACCAGGGAAGCAAACAAACTAATAGGGAGACTAAGACTCGAGCCTAAAAGTTGTCATGCAATCAGATATCCCTAAGTTGAGGTCTCTAATCAGAACCTAACTCACACAGGAAGCAAGTCAGCTCAAGAACAACAAATAAAAGGCTCAGACAAATGGTTGGGCTTTAGTCAAGAGGGGTCATATCAACCTCGACAAACAAGCCAAAACTGTAGGGGTGTTCTGAAGCTCTTAACCACTAACATTGAGAGTTAGGGTGAAGCTGATGAAATGTGATAATGAGGATGAGACCTCATGCTCTTAACCCTAGCCTGGGTGAGCTTAAATCAAAGAAAGCGTGGGGATCCAGAAAGAGGGACCCTATTCCACTTGACTGACTCTATACAAAGATCTTGGGTGCTTGTTCAAGAGCATCAGCATGTAGTGCGAGCATAATGAACGACTCACTGAATAACAGGGGATTGATTGCTAATCCCTTCTATCTGTCAATTGCCTCTTCACTTAGGAGGACTTATCAAGTAACATGCCTCATTTGGAGGTCTTTGGCACAAATGTAAACAAACACAAACAGAGCCTCTTAAGGAGGACTTCAGCCAAATGCCTGCCAAAAAGGTGGCAGGACTTCTAGACTACATGGAGTAAGAAGGCTAAGCTACCTCAGTGGTGTATCAACCACACTCCAAAGCTTAAGCAAAAGCAAAGCTAGCAAGCCACTAATGTACCTGTACAAAAGCTTAAACAGTTAATATCTCAATCAGAAAACCAACAGACAACAGTGGAACTTTCCAATATCTACACAATGCAAGTCATAAGTGCAAGCACTCAAGTGAGTTCATCACATCAATTGACCTACAAGACAATAAGAGTTAGTAATCAAAGGTATTGGCATCTCACAAAGTGAAACCAAACCAACCATTAGTGTCAAATGCTCAAACCTGAAACACAAAGCACAATTAGTATGTGTACAAACCACTAGTACAAAGACTAGGTTCAAAAGCAAGTCAAATGACCAAAACAGAATTCAATATTTTGCACAAAGCATATTCAATCAATCAAGAAAAAGTCCTCAAAAGGACCAATGCCAATTCATAAAGCAAATGCTTCAAACAATTCATGTCATGCAAAGGCAAACAATGTGCACAAAGTTGGACATCCAAATTAGAAAATCCAAATCAAAACAGAAACACATCCAATGGTCTTGAATTTTTTTATGTGAATTCATCATGTCATGAACAAACAATGTGAAAAAAATTAGATCCAGAAGAGCTCAAATGATAGGTAAACAAAAATGCACAAATGCTACATTCAAAATGTGACACAAATTGTCACAACATATCTTCATGTGTCCAAAATAGTGATAGCATATGATAAAAATCTCAAACCAAAGCTCAAAAATCAATTCACATGTGAGGATCAAGCATACCAAATTTCAGGTCAATTGGATTAAAGATGAGCATTTCACAAAGCAATGAACCATAGCATATCAATTTTGCACAACATGGATTCAAAAATTACAAGATAAAAATCCAGATGCAAACAAATCATGGAAATAATCCTATAAAAAACTAGACATGAAAAAAATTGGACTCAAATTGGATCATTTTACAATTTTTAATGATTTTTTAAAGTTGAATGAAATAAATGGAATAATATGAAATAATGAAAAATGGAATTTGAAATAAAATCAGAAGATACATGAAGCCAGGTTCGAACACGCGCATGGCAGGTCAAATGATAATTCAAATTAGATTCACAAACATGCGTTAGCAAAGGATCGAACGCGCGCCCTAAGGGATCCAAAAGCGCTTGAAACGCAGCGCATCATTAATACACATGGCAACACACTCAGCGGTCCAAGGTCTACATGGCATGGTCAAAAGAAGCACTACCAATCAAACATACGCGTGAGCAATTACATGGCATACACATAGGATTAAATGAAACGACGCGTTTCATTAACCACATCATCAGCACAATCAGCGAGTCTTCGCTCACGTGGATCCAGTCAAACAGTTCCTGGCCAATGGTTTAGACACATGAGCAGGCACGTGGAACACACGCAGGACAAAACCCTAAACCACATCAGACGCCGGAGCTGTAGCTCCGGTCGTCTTCTCAGGCGAACCAGGCGGCGGCGCCGCCGTGTGAAATCCCAGAATTTTGCCATGAGTACACCATTCGACTCCTCTTCCAACGTAGGTTCCAAATCTCCAACTAGTTCTTCCTAATTCTCCATGGATTGTCCAAATCGAAGGCGAGAAGTTCCTAGATCTAAACTTATATTCCACATATCTTCCTTAATTCTTCACCATTTCCAATTCTAATTATATCTACATAACCTACTCAACAAGATCTACATGATTATGTACATAAAATAGCAAAATATGAGAATCGATTTTCAACTTACTTGAGATGGCAGTGGTTTGTAACACCTCAAAATTTGCCCTCCTCTCTTGGGACTAGCTTAACATATTGCATTGCATTTTTAGGTCATTAGGCATTGCATATTGCATATCATGTGGTTACATTGTGCAAGCCATTCTCTCAAGTCTTGATCAGAAGATAAGAGGTCAAGTGCAAGCTAGGGTTTCATTGGACTGGTCAGCAATCATCTGAGGATGTGGAGGTCCAAATTGGGGTTTCATGATTCTCAAAAGATATTGGTCTTCATCTTGTTCAAAATGGTTCATCATCATCATCATGGTTTGACATCATCAAGTGTTGATCAAGATTCCTTGAGATTAGGGTTTTGACCTCTGGTCAACCCTAATCAGGTGCATTGGGCCAATCAGGGCATAGCAAGGAGATGGGGTCTATGATGGATATGGGGATCATCACATGATTTTATTGGAGCTTATTGAGGCTAGGGTTTCACCCTTGAGCCATTTCATCAGAAGATTGGGGTTCAGATTGATCAATGCATTGCCAAGTTCATCTATCAAGCTGAAAAGTCAACTGTGGTCAACTGTGCTTGATTTAATGGATTTGGAGGTGGGAGAGAGTTGGATACACTTCATTCATGTTGGAACAAGTGTTATTTGACATTTCAAAGCTTAAGAATGGAGAAAATCAAGTCAGGACAAAAATTGCCAAAAATAGAAAGTGACTTGTAATGGAAGTTTCCAAAAATGGAAAGTTTTTGATCTCAAAATTACATGTCCAAGGAAGCTTCAAATGAAAATTTGTTCAACATGAAAGTTGTAGATCTTGGTCTCACCTTTCCAAAAAGTCCAAGAACTTGAAAATCCCATGTATGGTTGGCAAGTTATGGTCCATTCAATTTCAAAAATGACCCATAATCAGAGGGGCATAACTTCCACATGGAGTGTCCAAATTGAGTGATCTTTTTATGCACAAACTCCATTTGACATGTACTTTCATGGTGCATAATTGGAATTTATCAAAAATGGTCAATGCAAAAAGTCAAATTTCAAGTGTACAGTTAAAGATCCAGGGGCAAAATGGTCCAACTTGAGAAATAATGGGAATTTTGGAATGGGGATTTTTGCAACACCTCACAAATGCAATTTGGAAATTGTTTGAATGGTCATAAACATCCAAGATGCAATATTTGAATAAGTCACTTGTGGATTGCATTTGGAAATTGTACCATTTAGCATGACATGGTGAAAATCAAAATTACATGGCCAATCAATGTGGGACAAGTTGCAACACATCATAACAGATATTTAGAGCATGTGTGAGCTGTCAAATGAGCTGTCATTGGCCTGTGGTGAAATGGCATTTTTGCCCTTGCTTTGAAAATGACATATGCTAATTACCATTGCATTTTGCTAATTTGGTGATTAAGAGCTGTTTAAGTGGAAGTATAAATCACTAATCCTAACTAACTTCTGGCAGCCATCTGTCATGGGCAGTTATACCAGCAGCGGATGAAGCGTGCTTTTGACAGAAAGGTACGACCTCGGGTATATCACGTAGGTGATATGGTGTTGAAAAGGATCCTTCCTCCTCAAAACGATCGTAGGGGCAAATGGACACCGAATTATGAAGGTCCATTCGTGGTCAAGAAGGTTTTCTCTGGCGGAGCCTTGTTGTTAACGACCATGGATGGCGAGGATTTTCCATCCCCTGTGAATGCGGACGCAGTTAAAAAATACTTCGTGTAAAGAGACCCGCTGGACGAAAAGAATAAAATAGTCCAGGCAAAAATGGGCATCCCGGCGAACCAAAAACAGAAAGAAATGGTTCGGGCAAAAATTAGGGATATAGAATGAAAAACTGTACACCCGGCAAGTCGAAAACCTGAAAGGGCGACTTGGGCAAAAAAGGGTATCCCGGTGGACTGAAAACCCGAAAGGGCGGTCCAGGCAAAAGAGGGATTGAAACGAATGACTGCGTCTGGCATGATCGTTTGCGCTTTGGTTAAAGCATCATGGATAATACCCGGTAGGGATCGGTCGGAATCGTCTTGTTCAGAAGGCAGAAAGCACGGAGAGTCTGAGGACATATGGGGTGTAACCAAGTTGGAACTCGATGAGATCACGGGTTTCACATTGCCATTAGGATAGATTTTTCCTTTTGTGCGCAATTACCTCTTTTCAGGAATTGCTTCCTTTGTATTGCTCAATTTGAGCCACACACTTTTTCCAATCAATAAAATGCATATTCAGTCAAATAATTTTGTTTTTGTTTTCATTACCGCTTTGATTGCAAAAACATCCAGATATTTTTGATAAAGAATTTTGCATTTTTAGACATACAGGTCCCTTCCAATGCATGTTTGTAAGATTGAAAGCTTGAAATCTTATTCGGAAGGTTGAGTGACCCAAGTGTTGAAATCTTGACACGCCTGGGGCACGATTTTATCTAAACGATCTGTTTTGCAGGTGCTGTTAGTTATTTTCACTCACTTACAGGTTGTGATGTGGAAGCTTGTCGACAAAAACAAATCCCCATGGAGTCCAGACCGGGACGAATGAATGTGAAGGGATGACGAAGAGGCGTTGAGACGTACGATGACCCTTGAATGATAATCAAGAAGACTCTTCAAAGTCGGAAGATTGGAAAGTCTGTAGAAATTCCCCGCGGAGTCCAATCAGGGACAAATGGATAAGAAGAATGATGAAGAGACGGAGGGACGTCCGACGGCCTTTGGAATTAATCAAGAAGACTCTTCAAAGTCGGAAGATTGAAAAGTCTGTGTAAATCCCAGGAGTACGTTTCTCGTCGAGCGCGGAGCGATTGGGAATACAAGATGATGGAGCAGAAAAGGTCCAGACGAGTCTGGGAATTCTCAAAAGTGGAAAGCTGATACGAGATCGGGAGGTGGATACCATGGTTCGACGAGTCGGCGGGTGTTCTGTACCAACTTTTCTCATTTCCCCAGCTATATCCCCAAGCAGAGCTGAGAGGACCAATTCCCAGCAGATCCGAAGTCTGTGGTTCCCAGCCGAGTCAGGATGGTTATCCCCGGCAGGTAAACGGTGTTTCCTCAGTAGCCAGGCCCGAAGATCAGATATTCCCCGAGTGGAGCGGGTTTCAATGAAATATATCTCCAGCAGTGTTCATCCTACCAGTGGATTGGACAAGTTCCCGTAGCAGACGGATTTCTGCATTCCCAGCTGAGTTGATTCTATCTATGGATTGCATGGGTTGTCCCCAGCGGAGTAGCATTCGTTTTCCCTAGCAGGGTTTGGATGGTTATCCCCAGCAGGTGTCAGATCGATGCTTCCCCAGTTGCGAGGCCTGGAGGTGGCTGTTTTCCCAGCAGAGTATTTGTGAGCATTTCCCCAGTGAAGTCGTCAGGTATCTGTGATGGTTTCTCCGAAGCAGGTGGATGTATATCCCCAGCAAGTCAAAAGACTGTATCCCCACAGAGTGCATTGGTGGTTCTTATCCCCAGCAAATTCCCGAGCGGATTGGGTGCAAAGGAGGTTTCCTCAGCAAGGGTTGCCTTTTCCCAGCAGCAGTGCTATTCCCCAGCAGGGTGGAGTTGGAGCAATGGCGAGTTCCTCAGCAGAGTGTCTCGTGCTTCCCAGAAGAGTCCCTTGAGGGGGATATTTTTTATGCATTCATCATGTAAATAAGCATAGCATATTGCATAGAAAAAATAATAAATCGCGTAGCATTTCCATAATTATGGAGCATTACGCAGAAAAAGATCATGCATCATTGTTGCAAGCATAGAGCTAGTCTCAAGCCGTGGTTACCGTTTGAGAGGTGGTTGTGCCAGAAAGCGAAGATGTTACTCTGTGGAGTTTAGCATCATGACGTCAGATCAGCAATGTTCCCCAGTAGTGCGATATTGGAGGAAATGTTTCCGTCGGGTAGAGATGGAAATAAAATCAGAGGACGTTACGCGATCAGCGCGATTCAAGCCGTGGTTACCGCTTGAGGATTGGTTTTATCAGACAGTGAAGGTGTTACTCCGAGGAGTCTAGCGTCATGGTTTTAATCAAGGATATTCCCCAGTAGTACGATACTGGAGGGTAAGTTTCTGTCGAGCAGAGATGGGAATGTTAATCAAGAAAGTTTCGGGGTCCAAAAAGAAAAATAAGAAAGAAGATAATCCCCAGCTAAACGCGAAGTGTTTGTCTGCCAGGGTTGAATAGAGAGCAGTCGGCTCAGGGCTTGTCATCCTCAGCGTGGGTCGTTGTGGCACTCCGGCCAGTTTCCGATTTCCAGATCGAAGAGGTTCTCCACCATCAGGACGAAGAACTTGTGGCACTCCGGCCAGTTTCCGATTTCCAGATCGAAGAAGTTCTCAACAATCAGGACGAAGAACTTGTGGCGCTCCGGCCAGTTTCTGATTTCCAGATCGAAGAAGTTCTCAACAATCAGGACGAAGAACTTGCGGCACTCCGGCCAGTTTCCGATTTCCAGATCGAAGAAGTTCTCAACAATCAGGACGAAGAACTTGCGGCAATCCGGCCAGTTTCCGATTTCCAGATCGAAGAAGTTCTCAACCATCAGGACGAAGAACTTGTGGCAATCCGGCCAGTTTCCGATTTCCAGATCGAAGAGGTTCTCAACAGTCAGGACGAAGAACTTGTGGCATTCCGGCCAGTTTCCGATTTCCAGATCGAAGAGGTTCTCAACAGTCAGGACGAAGAACTTGTGGCACTCCGGCCAGTTCCGATTTCCAGATCGAAGAAGCTCACGATGTTTAGATCGATGCAGCTTGCGGCAATCTGGCCAGTTTCCCGGTATCCAGACCGAAGTGGTATCCAGACCGAAGTGGTATCCAGACCGAAGAGGTGTTCAGACCAAAGTGGTGTTCAGGCCAAGAAAATGAAAAAAAGAAGAGAAAATTCCGGGGTTCAAGAGAATGAAAAAGGGAGAGAGAATAGTAATCCCGAGCGAGTGGTGTTCAGGCCATGGGTTATCCCTGTGTTACCATTTATTTTGGTATCCAGGTCGACAGTGTTGTTTTGGTATCCAGGTCGACGTTTATGTTTTGGGGTTCAAGCCGAGTTTTCTCCGTACCAGACGGATTTTTCTTTGAGATTGCTTCTTCGCCGATTCTGACAGGCGTTGTTAATTATATCCCATCAGAGTGCAAATTGTTCGTCTGTTCTTGGTATTCAATCACTCTTCATCCTGATCATCTGAAAGCCGAGGCTGTTCATATCGACCGGTTCACAGTGGATTGAATAGGGGCAGCTGTAACACCTCAAAATTTGCCCTCCTCTCTTGGGACTAGCTTAACATATTGCATTGCATTTTTAGGTCATTAGGCATTGCATATTGCATATCATGTGGTTACATTGTGCAAGCCATTCTCTCAAGTCTTGATCAGAAGATAAGAGGTCAAGTGCAAGTTAGGGTTTCATTGGACTGGTCAGCAATCATCTGAGGATGTGGAGGTCCAAATTGGGGTTTCATGATTCTCAAAAGATATTGGTCTTCATCTTGTTCAAAATGATTCATCATCATCATCATGGTTTGACATCATCAAGTGTTGATCAAGATTCCTTGAGATTAGGGTTTTGACCTCTGGTCAACCCTAATCAGGTGCATTGGGCCAATCAGGGCATAGCAAGGAGATGGGGTCTATGATGGATATGGGGATCATCACATGATTTTATTGGAGCTTATTGAGGCTAGGGTTTCACCCTTGAGCCATTTCATCAGAAGATTGGGGTTCAGATTGATCAATGCATTGCCAAGTTCATCTATCAAGCTGAAAAGTCAACTGTGGTCAACTGTGCTTGATTTAATGGATTTGGAGGTGGGAGAGAGTTGGATACACTTCATTCATGTTGGAACAAGTGTTATTTGACATTTCAAAGCTTAAGAATGGAGAAAATCAAGTCAGGACAAAAATTGCCAAAAATAGAAAGTGACTTGTAATGGAAGTTTCCAAAAATGGAAAGTTTTTGATCTCAAAATTACATGTCCAAGGAAGCTTCAAATGAAAATTTGTTCAACATGAAAGTTGTAGATCTTGGTCTCACCTTTCCAAAAAGTCCAAGAACTTGAAAATCCCATGTATGGTTGGCAAGTTATGGTCCATTCAATTTCAAAAATGACCCATAATCAGAGGGGCATAACTTCCACATGGAGTGTCCAAATTGAGTGATCTTTTTATGCACAAACTCCATTTGACATGTACTTTCATGGTGCATAATTGGAATTTATCAAAAATGGTCAATGCAAAAAGTCAAATTTCAAGTGTACAGTTAAAGATCCAGGGGCAAAATGGTCCAACTTGAGAAATAATGGGAATTTTGGAATGGGGATTTTTGCAACACCTCACAAATGCAATTTGGAAATTGTTTGAATGGTCATAAACATCCAAGATGCAATATTTGAATAAGTCACTTGTGGATTGCATTTGGAAATTGTACCATTTAGCATGACATGGTGAAAATCAAAATTACATGGCCAATCAATGTGGGACAAGTTGCAACACATCATAACAGATATTTAGAGCATGTGTGAGCTGTCAAATGAGCTGTCATTGGCCTGTGGTGAAATGGCATTTTTGCCCTTGCTTTGAAAATGACATATGCTAATTACCATTGCATTTTGCTAATTTGGTGATTAAGAGTTGTTTAAGTGGAAGTATAAATCACTAATCCTAACTAACTTCTGAAAAAATCACATTTCACAAGATCTCAACCTCTTTTCTCTCAAAATTCTCTAAAATCTCAAGAACTTCATAGAACTTCACTTGATCGAAACTCTCTCAATTCTTGATCATTTGGCAAAATTCTTTTTGATTCGATCTTCATTCACCTTCCTCTAGCACTGTTTTGGTAGTTTGGATTGAAAGAACAACCAATTCGTGACTGTTCACTCTTGATGCATCCATGGTGAATTGGATTTTCTTGCACTAGGAGCAAATTCGAGCCAAGCAAAGCACTCCAGTCAACATCTTGAAGCTTATACTCCATCTGTTTTGGATCAAGAAGCGCAAACACCACGCGAATCGCTACTGCCATCTCAAGGTACTTAAAATTCGAACATCATGATTTCTTGAATTGCTATATGCTTCTTGTAGTGTGTGCAACGTAGATGATCATGATACCTTTGGTTTTTGAAATGGATGATTGTAGAGAGAGATATCGCGATTAGAAGAATTGATGCCAAAACCTAATGTGTTCGATTCAGAAAATTTAGGAACATTTAGGATGATTCATGTACATATTTGAGATCTACGCATTGAGACCTTTCCAACGGATATGAGTTTGTAAATTTTCGTTGAGTTTTGATGTTTGAGTGTTCATGTGAAATCTGGAAAAAACGTGTTGAAGATGATGAAATTCTGGACATAAAACCGTGTTTGATCC
Organism: Lathyrus oleraceus; assembly: GCF_024323335.1. Classification (NCBI taxonomy): domain Eukaryota; kingdom Viridiplantae; phylum Streptophyta; class Magnoliopsida; order Fabales; family Fabaceae; genus Lathyrus; species Lathyrus oleraceus. The sequence goes on from NC_066583.1 coordinate 36,889,181, forward strand.
GTTTCTGCGCTTCTCTTTTCAAAACCGGTGTTTCCCGCGCCTTGGACTGGATAATTACCATTTTGCCATTAATTCAATTAATTTAATAGTAACACTTAAATAAATATTACATAATTCATTTTAATCTTAGAAAATTCATAAAAAAATATTGGAAAGTCCAAAAAATATGAGGTTTTTTTTTATAGTTCCCATTTTTCCTCTAGTTTTTTATGGACATGATTTTAGAAGTTGTGCATGGTGAAAAATTGACTTTGCTTAGGGAACTTTGACTTGTGTGTATTTTTGACATGTTCTACCATTTTCAATGTGAAATACTCATACTTGTAAAGAAATGATTGAAAATTTTTGTGCTCATTCTGGACATGTTGATGGTGATTTCCATGTAAATTTTGTGATTTTTGGATACCTGATGATTGAGATATGATTTTTTGAATCTAGGTGTGACAATTTGTGTCACACCTAGCTAGGTCAACTTCATAAATTCTTTTGCCTGGCCTATGATTATTGGAATGGGTTGAAATTTTGCATGGATGATTATTGACATGTTGAGATGTTATGTGAATTTTTCTGGATTTTTCTATGGCATTTTCAATTTGATTGATATTTTTCTTCTCTGTTGGCTCATTGTGCAAGCTTGTGTGACACATGTTTGTATATCTTGTGTGAAATTCTCATATGGTTTTGGATGAATGTGAAATTTGGTGTGCTGATTGTAGACACATTGTAGGACATCACTGTTTTGGTCCCATTTATTTCTTACTTGATTTCATTGATTTATGAATTTTTGAAGTGAATGCATGTGTTGATGCTATGAATTGGTTTGGATAATTGTGTCTGGATTTCTTGATTTTCATTGACCTAGTTCCTTTTGTCCAATTGAGCTGAAAATTGACATGCTATACCTTGAATATGTTCTGTTTAAGTGTGAATTATTTGAGGATTTTTGGAATTATTTTGGTATGCTTTTGATGGAATTCATTCTGTTTGGACATTGGATGTTGCATTTGACCTAGTTTGTGATGTTTTGGTCATGAAATGAATATGGTGAATGATATGAGTATGGGATCAATTGCATTTGCTTTCTATTTGCATTAATTTGGTTTTGGTTGAGAATTACTTGCTGTTTAGATTTTTTTCTCACTTTTGGACCCTAGGCTTGGCCTAGTGGTCTTGTTTCTCACATTTGGTTTGACTTTTCAGGTTAAAAGTGCAATGCTTAAGGAGAATGCTTCAAGTCATTTGAATTAAGTTTGGTTGATGTTTGAGAACTAATGTGAATTTGTTTTGTAGGTTGTGAAGCTTGAGCTTGAGCTTATGGCTTGCATTTGTGTGCATTAACCTGTGTTGTTTGTTTGTATAGTCTGACTGATTAACATTTGCTGTTTATTGTTGTCTGTCTGAGTACTGATGATGCTTGATTGATTTCAGGTACATTTAGTTGCTTACAGTTCTTTAAGAACTTGCTTGCTGCTGCTTGGTTTTTAAACCACTTGAGGTAGGACTTCTATTCTTCATGTAGTCTGGAGACCCGACCTGTTATTTGGCCGGGCAAAATGTCTGAAGTCCTCCTTAAGAGGCGATGTTTGTGATTGTTTAATATTGTGCCCAAGCAGGTAAAGTCCTTGATCAAGGCAATTGGTGGAAGCCAAGGGATATGCAATCTATCCCCCACTATTCTGTGAGTCGTCCCTCTGCTCACACGGCTGTGTGTTGATGCATTGGGACACAAACCCAAGATCTTGTGCTGTTGCACAATCGAGTCAGAGTCTTTGAGCGTAGAAGGGTCCCTCCATTCTGGACCCACGCTCCTTTGTCTGAAGCTCTCCCTGGTCAGGGATAAGAGCTGTGAAGTCTAATCTTCACTCACCTTTCATCTGCTTCACCTTAGCCTCGCAATGGCAAGGTTAAGAGCGAATACTACCCATGTACAGATGACTTGCTTCGGCAGTCAAACCCATTGTGTGAGCCTCACTTGATTGGTTATAGTGTGTGCTATGTGAATATTTGTTTGAAATGCTTGGGTTGTTCTGTTTGTATGCTTGTATGCTTGCTTCTTTCCTGGATAGGATTAGCTTGCAGTTGTGCAAGTAGGTAGAAACCTGAACGTAGGGTAATGATGCATGACAACACTAGGCTCGAGTCCAGCTCCCTGGTAGTGTGTCTTCCCTTGGTTTCTGGCTAGATTTTCTTTCCCTTTAGGGGGAACTACATCGCCCTGATCCTCGTTCCAGACGAGGTATGTAGGCAGGAGACCGTGCGAGGTCTCTCCGGGCAACTTTTTTTCTTTTGTGTGTGTTTACTTGTCACCTGATTGTGTGTTTTGGTTCGGATGCTGACGTAAGTCCAGTGATTGGCTGTCGGGCTCCACGTTTGCCCTTTTGAGTGTGTTTTGGTTCGGATGCTGACGTAAGTCCAATGATTGGCAGTTGGGCTCCATGTTTGCCATCTGTTTGTGTGTTTTGTCTTGTTTGGCGTGTGTAAGCCGAACTACAGTGGCTCTGATTCTCGTTCCAGACGAGATATGTAGGCATAGGATGCGATGTCCTATCGAGCTCCCTTCTCTTAACCCCACCTGCGTTCCCTGTGTGTGTGTGTGATGTTTTAGCAACCTTTTCTTTTCTTAGAACGTGGATCCCGTCGAGTACGACGGACGTGAGGGGTGCTAATACCTTCCCCTTGCGTAACCGACTCCCTTACCCTTTCTCTTTGGTCGCGAGACCATTTCCTTTCCAGGTTTCTCTGAGTGTTTCCTTTCCCTATCTTGGGAAAAATAACGCGCAGTGGCGGCTCTGTGTTGTGTTTTTATCAGTGGGGATCATGTTCAGATGGTGACTTTTTTGTTCCGTGGATCAGAGTCATATTTATAAGTCGGATTTATGGTCAGTTATTTCTGAGACGCCGGAATACTGTCCGTGGTATTTATCAGTGGGGATCCGTTTATTTCAGGATTCCCCGGGCCGAGTCTATCAGTGGGGATCCGTTTATTTCAGGATTCCCCGGGCCGATTCAGAGATTGCGTGATGGGTCTGCTCAGAGACTGATGATGATGTATCTTTCTTCCGTTTATTTCGGAACCCGTGGGTTGGATTGGTGGTTATTTGTTTCCTCAGATGGTTATGATCAGTTCAGAGACCAGGTTTCAGAGCAACAGATGATCAGATGACTTGGAGGGTGGCAATGCATTGCATTCATACATCTGCATCATTCTCATTTTGCATTCATCTGCACCAAACCTATGTCTAGCCATATGGGAGCATTATTGATTGAGAATCTGGTTGAGAGACATCTTGAATTTCAGAATATGGATGTCAAAATGTTATTTGTCTTGATGAAACCAGAATCAAAGGACAGAAGCTTCCTCATATGGATAGACGTTGCATTCATGCATATCAACCCATTTGCTGTTTTGTAGGTGTCAACCGGTGCGCATAGCTCGTTTGCTCAGATATCCTGCTAGGGGCAACAAATCCAAACTGATGGATTCTCCCAACGCCGATATCTTCGAGCTGAAAGAGATGGTGAGGGATTTGTTCAGTGTTGTGCAAGGGCTTGCCTTGGGGCAGAAAGCCATGGCCGAGAGATTAGAAAGGATTGAGGGCTGGATGATCAAGGAAAAAGTTCAAGGAAAGGCTCCGTCATCCGAAGTAACAAATCCCTCTGGCTCTATAGTGAAGAAATCCCTTGACAGTGGTCAGCCCAAGAAGAAGGTTGAATCAGGTGGTGCGCAGATTAAAAGAGAACGCGGTAAGGATCGTTATCACCCATATGCTGATACGGTAACAATCCCTACTAGTAATCAATCTACACAACAGCGACAACCACCACCTCAACAGAGAGCACAAAGAGCAGTGAGCCAGGTGAGAAGGAGGACGACAGATCGTCATTTCAATAAGCCGCCCGTGACTTACGCCTCTCTGTTCAAAAAGTTGATGGATCTTGGATTGGTGCGGCCAAGGATGTTGACTCTGTTGAAACCTGATCAGAGGCCTGCCGGTTACGATGAGAATGTCGGGTGCGAGTTCCATGCTGGGGCACCCGGACATCACATTGAGGATTGCAAGCATGTGGTCCAAGATTTGGTGGATTCTAAAGCCATCAATTTTGCGCTGATGTCGGATGTTAATGCTAACCCTATGCCGATGCATGGCCCTATGGGGGTGAATGTGATGTCCAAAGACAAGAGGAAAATAAATGAAACGAATGGGGATCAGCTAAAAGCTCCAATGTCTGTGGTTCAGAGACCTCTGATGAAAAATAGAGCTTTCCTTCGTGTTGATGATTGTTGTGCGGCCATCGCTACAAAGGGGTGTGTAGTAATTGGGGAATCGGTCCAGAGAAAGATGAAGGTAGAAATGGACAATGGAAAATTTGAAACACCCAGTCTGGTAGCTGGAGCCATCAAGGTGAAAAATGCCATCGGTATTGGAAAAGAGAAAAAACCGTCTGTGTCTTCTTACAAACAGGCACTGGAAATGTTGAGAAATGGAGGGATCCCAGGCTGGGGGAAAATCATAGGCATTGTGGTAAAGTCGGATATGTTTGGGATTGGTTATCATCCAGGTCAAGATTCGTCTGAGCAGAATAGAGGACGTTGTCCATCGTTCACGTTTATCAGTGCTGGAATGTTAGATCCAGTTCACGCCGGTGCGGCGAGTGAAGAAACTAATAGTGACTGGGAGATTGGTCAATGGATAAGATCGTGCGCACCAGGGAGCTGGAAGGCTTAAAAGGATCAGCACTGTCACTCGTCCGGAAGAGTAATATTTCTTGTTTTCAGTTCTTATTTGCATGAAAGCCTTGCGTGTTGCCCGACACGTAATGGTTCATTGTAAGGGCCACCTCATGTTCATAAATTTGCATTTTCTGCATCATTAATAAATGGATGTTTTTCAGTCAAAAAGCGGTGTTCCCTGTTTTTCATTTATTTTTGCAGTTTAAAAACAAATAAAAATGGCAATGTTTGTTTTCATTTTTCTTTTTTTGATTTGTCTCGTTCCGAATTCAAAAAATAATTCTCCGGATCTCGTTGATAACAATTTGGTTACACCTCATATGACTTCGACAAACCGATCTATCATGCCGAAGAAGAAGGCGAAGAAGATTGTGATCTGCTGGAATTAGCCAGGTTGTCAAAACAAGAGGAGAGGGTGATTCAGCCGCATGCGGAGCGGATTGAGATTGTTATTCCAAACACCGCCGAGGTCAGGAAGGAAGTAAAATTAGGGCCGCTTCAGAGGCAAGTTGAGAGCAGAATGGTAGCCTTGTTAAAAGAGCAGGTGGATACCTTCACCTGGTCATATCAGGATATGCCAGGGTCGGATACCGATGTTGTTGTGCACAAGCTGCCATAGAGAGAAGATTGTCCTCTAAAGAAGCAGAACGCCAGTGCTACTTATCAGAGAGCTATGGTGACTTTGTTTCATGATATGATTCGTCATGAAATCAAATGCTATGACATGATAGCAAAGTCCCAAACAGGAGTGGGGCATCTGGTGGAGACAATTCAAACTGAGGTTGAATTCAGATAAGCGCACTATCAGAGTGCAGTCCGGTAAGATGTTGGGGTTCATTGTAAGAGAGGAATCGAGGTCGATCCTGCAAAAAAAAAAAAAAAAAAAAAAAAAGAAGAACAATAAGAGAAACGCCTGAACCGAGAAAGAAAAAGAGAGGTTCGTGGTTTCTTAGGTAGATTGAACTACCTGTCATGGTTCACATCTCATCTAACAGCCACGGGTGAACCTATATTCGAGATGTTGAAAAAAAAGAGATCAAACGGTCAGGTGGAATAATGATTGCCAAGGGGCATTGAAAAAATAAAAGAATAAGTTGCAGGAACCTCTGATTCTGATGCCTCCTGTGGAAGGAGCAATTGTTAATCTGTACTTGACGGCCTTCGAGGGGTCTACGAGGTGTATTGGGTCAGCATGACGAGTCTTGTCGAAAAGAGCATGCAATTTACCTTAGCAAAAAGTTTACCGACTGTGAAACAATACATTCACTGTTCGAGAAAACTTGATGTACTTTGGCATAGGCTGCTCGTCGACTGAGACAGTATATGCTGATTCATACCACTTTGTGGATTTCGAGATGGATCTGATCAGGTAGATTTCTGAAAGAGCTAGCATTGACCGGACGGGTTGCAAGAGTGCAAAATAATGTTGACTGATTTGGGATACTCTCAGAAAGCAATCAAGGGGTGTATTGTCTGATTACATCGCTCCGCAACCCATTGAGGATTATCAACCGATGAAGTTTGAATTCCCTGATGAGGACATCTCGAGGTGCTCTGATCGAAAGATTGGGAGTAACCGATCCCGGAGGAGGGGCCTGACCCCGAATCCGAACGGATTTTGATGTCTGATGGGGAAGTTAAGGTGAATAAGCTTTTGTTGCCCGGATGATATTCGAATGCACCAACGAGGGTGGCTGAGTACGAAGCCTGTATCCTGGGTATCGAACTTCGGTGCGTACATCTACTGGGGCGACTCCTTTCTCATTGGTATATGGAATGAAGGTTGTATTACCTGTTGAGGTTCAAATTCCCTCTTTGAGAGTCCTGATGGACGTGAAATTGCAAGAGGCAGAATGGGTAAGGACCCGGTACGAAGAGTTGAGCCTGATTGAAGAAAAGAGGCTGGCAGCCATCTGTCATGGGCAGTTATACCAGCAGCGGATGAAGCGTGCTTTTGACAGAAAGGTACGACCTCGGGTATATCACGTAGGTGATATGGTGTTGAAAAGGATCCTTCCTCCTCAAAACGATCGTAGGGGCAAATGGACACCGAATTATGAAGGTCCATTCGTGGTCAAGAAGGTTTTCTCTGGCGGAGCCTTGTTGTTAACGACCATGGATGGCGAGGATTTTCCATCCCCTGTGAATGCGGACGCAGTTAAAAAATACTTCGTGTAAAGAGACCCGCTGGACGAAAAGAATAAAATAGTCCAGGAAAAAATGGGCATCCCGGCGAACCAAAAACAGAAAGAAATGGTTCGGGCAAAAATTAGGGATATAGAATGAAAAACTGTACACCCGGCAAGTCGAAAACCTGAAAGGGCGACTTGGGCAAAAAAGGGTATCCCGGTGGACTGAAAACCCGAAAGGGCGGTCCAGGCAAAAGAGGGATTGAAACGAATGACTGCGTCTGGCATGATCGTTTGCGCTTTGGTTAAAGCATCATGGATAATACCCGGTAGGGATCGGTCGGAATCGTCTTGTTCAGAAGGCAGAAAGCACGGAGAGTCTGAGGACATATGGGGTGTAACCAAGTTGGAACTCGATGAGATCACGGGTTTCACATTGCCATTAGGATAGATTTTTCCTTTTGTGCGCAATTACCTCTTTTCAGGAATTGCTTCCTTTGTATTGCTCAATTTGAGCCACACACTTTTTCCAATCAATAAAATGCATATTCAGTCAAATAATTTTGTTTTTGTTTTCATTACCGCTTTGATTGCAAAAACATCCAGATATTTTTGATAAAGAATTTTGCATTTTTAGACATACAGGTCCCTTCCAATGCATGTTTGTAAGATTGAAAGCTTGAAATCTTATTCGGAAGGTTGAGTGACCCAAGTGTTGAAATCTTGACACGCCTGGGGCACGGTTTTATCTAAACGATCTGTTTTGCAGGTGCTGTTAGTTATTTTCACTCACTTGCAGGTTGTGATGTGGAAGCTTGTCGACAAAAACAAATCCCCATGGAGTCCAGACCGGGACGAATGAATGTGAAGGGATGACGAAGAGGCGTTGAGACGTACGATGACCCTTGAATGATAATCAAGAAGACTCTTCAAAGTCGGAAGATTGGAAAGTCTGTAGAAATTCCCCGCGGAGTCCAATCAGGGACGAATGGATAAGAAGAATGATGAAGAGACGGAGGGACGTCCGACGGCCTTTGGAATTAATCAAGAAGACTCTTCAAAGTCGGAAGATTGAAAAGTCTGTGTAAATCCCAGGAGTACGTTTCTCGTCGAGCGCGGAGCGATTGGGAATACAAGATGATGGAGCAGAAAAGGTCCAGACGAGTCTGGGAATTCTCAAAAGTGGAAAGCTGATACGAGATCGGGAGGTGGATACCATGGTTCGACGAGTCGGCGGGTGTTCTGTACCAACTTTTCTCATTTCCCCAGCTATATCCCCAAGCAGAGCTGAGAGGACCAATTCCCAGCAGATCCGAAGTCTGTGGTTCCCAGCCGAGTCAGGATGGTTATCCCCGGCAGGTAAACGGTGTTTCCTCAGTAGCCAGGCCCGAAGATCAGATATTCCCCGAGTGGAGCGGGTTTCAATGAAATATATCTCCAGCAGTGTTCATCCTACCAGTGGATTGGACAAGTTCCCGTAGCAGACGGATTTCTGCATTCCCAGCTGAGTTGATTCTATCTATGGATTGCATGGGTTGTCCCCAGCGGAGTAGCATTCGTTTTCCCTAGCAGGGTTTGGATGGTTATCCCCAGCAGGTGTCAGATCGATGCTTCCCCAGTTGCGAGGCCTGGAGGTGGCTGTTTTCCCAGCAGAGTATTTGTGAGCATTTCCCCAGTGAAGTCGTCAGGTATCTGTGATGGTTTCTCCGAAGCAGGTGGATGTATATCCCCAGCAAGTCAAAAGACTGTATCCCCACAGAGTGCATTGGTGGTTCTTATCCCCAGCAAATTCCCGAGCGGATTGGGTGCAAAGGAGGTTTCCTCAGCAAGGGTTGCCTTTTCCCAGCAGCAGTGCTATTCCCCAGCAGGGTGGAGTTGGAGCAATGGCGAGTTCCTCAGCAGAGTGTCTCGTGCTTCCCAGAAGAGTCCCTTGAGGGGGATATTTTTATGCATTCATCATGTAAATAAGCATAGCATATTGCATAGAAAAAATAATAAATCGCGTAGCATTTCCATAATTATGGAGCATTACGCAGAAAAAGATCATGCATCATTGTTGCAAGCATAGAGCTAGTCTCAAGCCGTGGTTACCGTTTGAGAGGTGGTTGTGCCAGAAAGCGAAGATGTTACTCTGTGGAGTTTAGCATCATGACGTCAGATCAGCAATGTTCCCCAGTAGTGCGATATTGGAGGAAATGTTTCCGTCGGGCAGAGATGGAAATAAAATCAGAGGACGTTACGCGATCAGCGCGATTCAAGCCGTGGTTACCGCTTGAGGATTGGTTTTATCAGACAGTGAAGGTGTTACTCCGAGGAGTCTAGCGTCATGGTTTTAATCAAGGATATTCCCCAGTAGTACGATACTGGAGGGTAAGTTTCTGTCGAGCAGAGATGGGAATGTTAATCAAGAAAGTTTCGGGGTCCAAAAAGAAAAACAAGAAAGAAGATAATCCCCAGCTAAACGCGAAGTGTTTGTCTGCCAGGGTTGAATAGAGAGCAGTCGGCTCAGGGCTTGTCATCCTCAGCGTGGGTCGTTGTGGCACTCCGGCCAGTTTCCGATTTCCAGATCGAAGAGGTTCTCCACCATCAGGACGAAGAACTTGTGGCACTCCGGCCAGTTTCCGATTTCCAGATCGAAGAAGTTCTCAACAATCAGGACGAAGAACTTGTGGCGCTCCGGCCAGTTTCTGATTTCCAGATCGAAGAAGTTCTCAACAATCAGGACGAAGAACTTGCGGCACTCCGGCCAGTTTCCGATTTCCAGATCGAAGAAGTTCTCAACAATCAGGACGAAGAACTTGCGGCAATCCGGCCAGTTTCCGATTTCCAGATCGAAGAAGTTCTCAACCATCAGGACGAAGAACTTGTGGCAATCCGGCCAGTTTCCGATTTCCAGATCGAAGAGGTTCTCAACAGTCAGGACGAAGAACTTGTGGCATTCCGGCCAGTTTCCGATTTCCAGATCGAAGAGGTTCTCAACAGTCAGGACGAAGAACTTGTGGCACTCCGGCCAGTTCCGATTTCCAGATCGAAGAAGCTCACGATGTTTAGAACGATGCAGCTTGCGGCAATCCGGCCAGTTTCCCGGTATCCAGACCGAAGTGGTATCCAGACCGAAGTGGTATCCAGACCGAAGAGGTGTTCAGACCAAAGTGGTGTTCAGGCCAAGAAAATGAAAAAAAGAAGAGAAAATTCCGGGGTTCAAGAGAATGAAAAAGGGAGAGAGAATAGTAATCCCGAGCGAGTGGTGTTCAGGCCATGGGTTATCCCTGTGTTACCATTTATTTTGGTATCCAGGTCGACAGTGTTGTTTTGGTATCCAGGTCGACGTTTATGTTTTGGGGTTCAAGCCGAGTTTTCTCCGTACCAGACGGATTTTTCTTTGAGATTGCTTCTTCGCCGATTCTGACAGGCGTTGTTAATTATATCCCATCAGAGTGCAAATTGTTCGTCTGTTCTTGGTATTCAATCACTCTTCATCCTGATCATCTGAAAGCCGAGGCTGTTCATATCGACCGGTTCACAGTGGATTGAATAGGGGCAGCTGTAACACCTCAAAATTTGCCCTCCTCTCTTGGGACTAGCTTAACATATTGCATTGCATTTTTAGGTCATTAGGCATTGCATATTGCATATCATGTGGTTACATTGTGCAAGCCATTCTCTCAAGTCTTGATCAGAAGATAAGAGGTCAAGTGCAAGTTAGGGTTTCATTGGACTGGTCAGCAATCATTTGAGGATGTGGAGGTCCAAATTGGGGTTTCATGATTCTCAAAAGATATTGGTCTTCATCTTGTTCAAAATGATTCATCATCATCATCATGGTTTGACATCATCAAGTGTTGATCAAGATTCCTTGAGATTAGGGTTTTGACCTCTGGTCAACCCTAATCAGGTGCATTGGGCCAATCAGGGCATAGCAAGGAGATGGGGTCTATGATGGATATGGGGATCATCACATGATTTTATTGGAGCTTATTGAGGCTAGGGTTTCACCCTTGAGCCATTTCATCAGAAGATTGGGGTTCAGATTGATCAATGCATTGCCAAGTTCATCTATCAAGCTGAAAAGTCAACTGTGGTCAACTGTGCTTGATTTAATGGATTTGGAGGTGGGAGAGAGTTGGATACACTTCATTCATGTTGGAACAAGTGTTATTTGACATTTCAAAGCTTAAGAATGGAGAAAATCAAGTCAGGACAAAAATTGCCAAAAATAGAAAGTGACTTGTAATGGAAGTTTCCAAAAATGGAAAGTTTTTGATCTCAAAATTACATGTCCAAGGAAGCTTCAAATGAAAATTTGTTCAACATGAAAGTTGTAGATCTTGGTCTCACCTTTCCAAAAAGTCCAAGAACTTGAAAATCCCATGTATGGTTGGCAAGTTATGGTCCATTCAATTTCAAAAATGACCCATAATCAGAGGGGCATAACTTCCACATGGAGTGTCCAAATTGAGTGATCTTTTTATGCACAAACTCCATTTGACATGTACTTTCATGGTGCATAATTGGAATTTATCAAAAATGGTCAATGCAAAAAGTCAAATTTCAAGTGTACAGTTAAAGATCCAGGGGCAAAATGGTCCAACTTGAGAAATAATGGGAATTTTGGAATGGGGATTTTTGCAACACCTCACAAATGCAATTTGGAAATTGTTTGAATGGTCATAAACATCCAAGATGCAATATTTGAATAAGTCACTTGTGGATTGCATTTGGAAATTGTACCATTTAGCATGACATGGTGAAAATCAAAATTACATGGCCAATCAATGTGGGACAAGTTGCAACACATCATAACAGATATTTAGAGCATGTGTGAGCTGTCAAATGAGCTGTCATTGGCCTGTGGTGAAATGGCATTTTTGCCCTTGCTTTGAAAATGACATATGCTAATTACCATTGCATTTTGCTAATTTGGTGATTAAGAGCTGTTTAAGTGGAAGTATAAATCACTAATCCTAACTAACTTCTGAAAAAAATCACATTTCACAAGATCTCAACCTCTTTTCTCTCAAAATTCTCTAAAATCTCAAGAACTTCATAGAACTTCACTTGATCGAAACTCTCTCAATTCTTGATCATTTGGCAAAATTCTTTTTGATTCGATCTTCATTCACCTTCCTCTAGCACTGTTTTGGTAGTTTGGATTGAAAGAACAACCAATTCGTGACTGTTCACTCTTGATGCATCCATGGTGAATTGGATTTTCTTGCACTAGGAGCAAATTCGAGCCAAGCAAAGCACTCCAGTCAACATCTTGAAGCTTATACTCCATCTGTTTTGGATCAAGAAGCGCAAACACCACGCGAATCGCTACTGCCATCTCAAGGTACTTAAAATTCGAACATCATGATTTCTTGAATTGCTATATGCTTCTTGTAGTGTGTGCAACGTAGATGATCATGATACCTTTGGTTTTTGAAATGGATGATTGTAGAGAGAGATATCGCGATTAGAAGAATTGATGCCAAAACCTAATGTGTTCGATTCAGAAAATTTAGGAACATTTAGGATGATTCATGTACATATTTGAGATCTACGCATTGAGACCTTTCCAACGGATATGAGTTTGTAAATTTTCGTTGAGTTTTGATGTTTGAGTGTTCATGTGAAATCTGGAAAAAACGTGTTGAAGATGATGAAATTCTGGACATAAAACCGTGTTTGATCCGTTTCTGCGCTTCTCTTTTCAAAACCGGTGTTTCCCGCGCCTTGGACTGGATAATTACCATTTTGCCATTAATTCAATTAATTTAATAGTAACACTTAAATAAATATTACATAATTCATTTTAATCTTAGAAAATTCATAAAAAAATATTGGAAAGTCCAAAAAATATGAGGTTTTTTTTTATAGTTCCCATTTTTCCTCTAGTTTTTTATGGACATGATTTTAGAAGTTGTGCATGGTGAAAAATTGACTTTGCTTAGGGAACTTTGACTTGTGTGTATTTTTGACATGTTCTACCATTTTCAATGTGAAATACTCATACTTGTAAAGAAATGATTGAAAATTTTTGTGCTCATTCTGGACATGTTGATGGTGATTTCCATGTAAATTTTGTGATTTTTGGATACCTGATGATTGAGATATGATTTTTTGAATCTAGGTGTGACAATTTGTGTCACACCTAGCTAGGTCAACTTCATAAATTCTTTTGCCTGGCCTATGATTATTGGAATGGGTTGAAATTTTGCATGGATGATTATTGACATGTTGAGATGTTATGTGAATTTTTCTGGATTTTTCTATGGCATTTTCAATTTGATTGATATTTTTCTTCTCTGTTGGCTCATTGTGCAAGCTTGTGTGACACATGTTTGTATATCTTGTGTGAAATTCTCATATGGTTTTGGATGAATGTGAAATTTGGTGTGCTGATTGTAGACACATTGTAGGACATCACTGTTTTGGTCCCATTCATTTCTTACTTGATTTCATTGATTTATGAATTTTTGAAGTGAATGCATGTGTTGATGCTATGAATTGGTTTGGATAATTGTGTCTGGATTTCTTGATTTTCATTGACCTAGTTCCTTTTGTCCAATTGAGCTGAAAATTGACATGCTATACCTTGAATATGTTCTGTTTAAGTATGAATTATTTGAGGATTTTTGGAATTATTTTGGTATGCTTTTGATGGAATTCACTCTGTTTGGACATTGGATGTTGCATTTGACCTAGTTTGTGATGTTTTGGTCATGAAATGAATATGGTGAATGATATGAGTATGGGATCAATTGCATTTGCTTTCTATTTGCATTAATTTGGTTTTGGTTGAGAATTACTTGCTGTTTAGATTTTTTTCTCACTTTTGGACCCTAGGCTTGGCCTAGTGGTCTTGTTTCTCACATTTGGTTTGACTTTTCAGGTTAAAAGTGCAATGCTTAAGGAGAATGCTTCAAGTCATTTGAATTAAGTTTGGTTGATGTTTGAGAACTAATGTGAATTTGTTTTGTAGGTTGTGAAGCTTGAGCTTGAGCTTATGGCTTGCATTTGTGTGCATTAACCTGTGTTGTTTGTTTGTATAGTCTGACTGATTAACATTTGCTGTTTATTGTTGTCTGTCTGAGTACTGATGATGCTTGATTGATTTCAGGTACATTTAGTTGCTTACAGTTCTTTAAGAACTTGCTTGCTGCTGCTTGGTTTTTAAACCACTTGAGGTAGGACTTCTATTCTTCATGTAGTCTGGAGACCCGGCCTGTTATTTGGCCGGGCAAAATGTCTGAAGTCCTCCTTAAGAGGCGATGTTTGTGATTGTTTAATATTGTGCCCAAGCAGGTAAAGTCCTTGATCAAGGCAATTGGTGGAAGCCAAGGGATATGCAATCTATCCCCCACTATTCTGTGAGTCGCCCCTCTGCTCACACGGCTGTGTGTTGATGCATTGGGACACAAACCCAAGATCTTGTGCTGTTGCACAATCGAGTCAGAGTCTTTGAGCGTAGAAGGGTCCCTCCATTCTGGACCCACGCTCCTTTGTCTGAAGCTCTCCCTGGTCAGGGATAAGAGCTGTGAAGTCTAATCTTCACTCACCTTTCATCTGCTTCACCTTAGCCTCGCAATGGCAAGGTTAAGAGCGAATACTACCCATGTACAGATGACTTGCTTCGGCAGTCAAACCCATTGTGTGAGCCTCACTTGATTGGTTATAGTGTGTGCTATGTGAATATTTGTTTGAAATGCTTGGGTTGTTCTGTTTGTATGCTTGTATGCTTGCTTCTTTCCTGGATAGGATTAGCTTGCAGTTGTGCAAGTAGGTAGAAACCTGAACGTAGGGTAATGATGCATGACAACACTAGGCTCGAGTCCAGCTCCCTGGTAGTGTGTCTTCCCTTGGTTTCTGGCTAGATTTTCTTTCCCTTTAGGGGGAACTACATCGCCCTGATCCTCGTTCCAGACGAGGTATGTAGGCAGGAGACCGTGCGAGGTCTCTCCGGGCAACTTTTTTTCTTTTGTGTGTGTTTACTTGTCACCTGATTGTGTGTTTTGGTTCGGATGCTGACGTAAGTCCAGTGATTGGCTGTCGGGCTCCACGTTTGCCCTTTTGAGTGTGTTTTGGTTCGGATGCTGACGTAAGTCCAATGATTGGCAGTTGGGCTCCATGTTTGCCATCTGTTTGTGTGTTTTGTCTTGTTTGGCGTGTGTAAGCCGAACTACAGTGGCTCTGATTCTCGTTCCAGACGAGATATGTAGGCATAGGATGCGATGTTCTATCGAGCTCCCTTCTCTTAACCCCACCTGCGTTCCCTGTGTGTGTGTGTGATGTTTTAGCAACCTTTTCTTTTCTTAGAACGTGGATCCCGTCGAGTACGACGGACGTGAGGGGTGCTAATACCTTCCCCTTGCGTAACCGACTCCCTTACCCTTTCTCTTTGGTCGCGAGACCATTTCCTTTCCAGGTTTCTCTGAGCGTTTCCTTTCCCTATCTTGGGAAAAATAACGCGCAGTGGCGGCTCTGTGTTGTGTTTTTATTTCAGCCCGCCGGTTGTTTTTCGCGGATGCGACATGGTTGAAATCGTGTTCTCACGTGCTCTAGAGCTCCAGATCTTCTTCAATAACCTTGCCTTGAAGCTTTAATCTAAAGTGAATGGTTGAATCCTCTTAGATCTTGCTCAATTCTCAAGTTCCATAAACATGTTCAAGCTCATGAATCAGCACGAATCTTGCTCAATTCCAACAAATAATGGTTGATTCCTGCTCAGAATTCCATGAGGATCAAGAATCTCAGAAAATATTAGGTGTTTGTGTGAAGAAAAATGAAAATCCAAGTGAGAGAAAAATTGGAGGGAAATGAAAATTCTAGATCTCAAAAGTTAGTTATGAGCAAAAACAGTTAGGGTTTGGCTTTTATATGGTGTGTTAATGATGATATTAATCCAAATTAGGCTTGATTAATCATGGTAAGGGAATATGAAGTAAAGTGCAAAAAATGCAAATGAGGTTATGCATGGCCATGTGCACGTGAACAGTGTTATGCAAGGGCTTGAAATCACTCCAAATCATCCAATGGTCATCATGGAAGTGTTAATTTGATTGTAGCTTGAACCAAATTTGAATTCTTGAATTTCCCTCCAAAATGTACATGAATGAACAAGTTTTCATATGAGTTTCTTTCATGCAAGGCAAGGCTTGATTTGGAAAGTATTGGTCATGACAAGCATTTTGCAAAAAGGATGGACCAATTTGGAGTTTTGAATCAAAAGTTATGCCACTTTAAAATTCCATGTATACTTTGTGATCATTTGGCCATAACTTCTCAACCAATTATCAGATGATCATGATATAGGACTTTTTGAAAAGGAGAGAGAAAGATCTTCAACTTTAATGTTCACCAAAAATCCATTTGAAGCTTCTTTGATGTTGAAAAGTCAAGTAGAATGTGAACCAAAAACTTGCCATTTTTGTAAACTTGAAATTACAGGTCACTTTCCATTTTTAGAAACTTTTGCCATGACTTCAAAACCTTCAAGATAGATGTTTAAAATGACAAATGGACCTCTTTTGAACATGATTGAGGTGTCTCAACTCATTTCCCCAACTCATAGCCCTCAGTTGACTGCACAGTTGACTTTTATGGTCCTCAAATGACCTTGAAATGCCCTGATCAGCTTGAACCTCCACCACTTGAGGAAATTGCTCAGAAATGAAACCCTAGCTTATGTAAGCTCAATATGAAACTCATGTGATCTTCATCCCAATAAAATGCTTCATCTCCTTGAGAAACCCTGGTTGAAAGAATGTCATTGATTAGGGTTGACCAGAGGTCAAAACCCTAATCCAAAGAAATCTGAGGATAAATCTTGAAACCCTTGATGATGATAGAACCATGATGATGGTGATGTATCCTTGCAAACAAGATGATGCTCATAATCTTTGAAGAATCAAGAAACCCTAATTGAAGTGCCAACCCTCAGATGGTTGATCATCAATTCATAGAAACCCTCAGGCTTGAATCATGCAGTTTCTCCATCTCTGAAAAGACCTTGGAGGATGATCTTCTTATTTTCATAGGATATGCAAAAATACAAATGCCTAATGCCCTAAAATATGAAATGCAATGTGCTAAACTAGTCCCAAGAAGAGGAGGGCAAATTTTGAGGTGTTGCACTGAGGCATTAGCAATTTCAAGGATATTCATATGGAAGTCATGAATACTTTCATCCTCAAATTCTCAAACTTGGTAGTAAGCAGCTGCAATCTAGACATCTTCACTCTAAAGGTACCTTCATGAGTGGTTTTAAGAATATTCCAAGCATCTTTAGCCACCTCACAGTTGTTCACCAGTCTGAATATGTTCTTATCAACCCCATTGAATATAGAATTCAATGCTGTAGAGTTTCCAAGAGCTAGTTCATCCTCCTTCTTGGTCCATTCTTCCTCAGCCTTCTTATCAGTTGTAACTTCTCATTCCTTAGTAATAACGGGATGTTCCCAACCTGTTAGAACAGCCTTCCAAGCCTTATTATCCAAAGATTTCAGGAAGGCTACCATTCGAGGTTTCTAGTAGTCATAGTTAGATCCATCCAGAATTGGTGGTCTGTGAACAGATCCTCCGTCTCTATCCATAGTACCAGAAAGTAATGTCCCAAGATCTCACCCAGAACCAGAGCAGGATGCCTGCTCTGATACCAATTGAAATTCTGGTATCAGATATGAGATGTCAAAGGTAATGTCACGACACTAATATCTGAACAACCACTAAAATATAAACAGGATAAAAGACAAGGAAACAATAGTACAAGTGACACAAGCAATTGTTAACCCAGTTCGGTGCAAACTCACCTACGTCTGGGGGCTACCAAGCTAGGAAGGAAATCCACTAAACAGAATTAGTTCAAAGACTCTCAGTAAATAACTTCAAGTTACAGTCTTTTCACCTAATCTCTACCCGTGTGACTTCTATCTAAGAACTCTTAGATATGAGACCCTACTCACTCCCCCTCAATCACAACAGTGATATAAAAACAAATATTACAAAGAAAGAAGACACTCTTCAAGAACACATACTTGATCTTACTTAAAAGCTTCAACCAAGTAAACACACACTCATGCTTCAAAGCTTAGAATGGACAAATTACAACACAAAAGTCAGTCCAATTCAATCATCAATAGGATGAATGAATGACTCACAATACACAAGCTTACACAAGACTAAAACCCTTATTCTCTCTCACTATTTCGTTCGTTTTCTTGTGTGTTAAAACCAGGTTTTACATGGCCTTTAAATAGAAGCTTTTGAATGGGCTTGGACATCATAAAACCCTAAATATATTTTCCTTTTGTATCTTCTTATTCACGACATCTGATCATATCTTTTTAGAAAATAAATCAATCTGATTTTAATTCAGAATGGCGCGTTTAATCTCCATATCAATCACACACAGATTTGCATGAAAAACGCAATCTTAAGATACATAACATTCAGACTGGATGTTCTATATACACATGTCTTAACATCGGGTCTGACATCTCAGCTAAATCCTGCACAACCATACTTAAACATCCTGCAGGAAACTGATATCTCATGTCAAGAGAACACTCGTGACTACTTGTGATAACTCTAGGTTTTACCAAAATTGATGCCAACACATAGAACCAACACCAATTTTTACCCTAAGATCCCTCATGCTATCTCATCATATGCATTAGCATTGGGATCACAACTTGGCATCCTCCTCACCCCTCATTCACTGGGTTTGTATTGGGAGAGATCACCAAGCACTTTTGATTGTACCATACTTCATTTTTCTTTATTTTTACTAACCAAAATATCTAAAATATGTCATTGTATAGTTTGTTGCTTTTGTAGGTAGTGTACATGCTCACATATGCTCTATCTAAATCATATCTAGGGTTTGAGACCCTCAATGCAAGGAGCTCAATCAAGATTTGGTTTACTTTGGCTCTAGGTATCATATATGGATCCCCCATGATCTTCACATGTTATTTTGATCAAGATATCATCAAGAGTTTGGAGTTTGCTTGCCTTGGAAACCCTAATTCATCTGGGTATCTTGTCTGACTTCTTCAATAAGTTTCTTCAACATTGATCAAACATTTCAAGGGATACTTCACATTACATCATCTTATGCATATATGATCTTCCATGAGTCCCAAATATCAAGAGAATATCAAGCTAGCAAGTTGGTTCATGGTGGTTGACCAAAGAAAGTCAACTGGTCAAAACTGGGGTTCCCTAGACCCTATCTCCTTCAATTTTTGTCATATTAAAATTATTCCAAGAGCAAAGTTACTCTAAATGACATTACAAAAAACTTTAATAATTAGGTCTAGATATATTTTTGCTTGGAAAGTCATTTTTTATTGTGAAAGATTATAGGTCATTTTGTCTAAACCCTAGTTTGGAAGTCAACTTCCCAAGACCATAACTTGCTCATTTTTTATGATATGAAATCCATTCAAATTTCAAGGTCAAATTCAAGATGTCTACTTCAATTTTTATGTTTGGAGGAAGTGCAAATTCAACAGGAAAATGCATGTGCCAAGTGAAAACATTATAGGTCATTTTGGGCCAATACCATTGAATACGTGATTTTCCTCAACTTCTAAAATGCATAACTCCCTCATGCCAAATCAAAACGAGGTAAAATTTGTGACCAAATTGAATAGATTTGAAAGAGATACAACTTTATTGAAGAAACATGTTTCATTTGAAGTCCCTAGAAAAAGTTATTCAAGGTGGAAAAAGTGAACATTTGACTTGAGACTTAGAAATTTTCAAATATGTTTGATTTCCCAAACTTCCACCTCAAAATTCATCATGATAAAAGCTTCAAATAAAAAAGTGTTCAACATGAAAGTTGTTCCCCTTGATCTCACCTTTCCAAAACATCCAAGATCATCTCATTTGGATTAAAATTGAGGGACTTGCGCATGGCTTCATTATGGAAAGTGTTTTGGCATGATTGGATTTCAAATGATCAAATTCTTTTGCATGCTTACACATGATGCATGCAGTACTCTTTACACACGAATGGGAAGGGAATTGCATCATTCTCAAGGCCCAAACCATTGCCCATGCATCCATGCAAGAAGGTTTCCAAATTTGTCCAGTTTTCAAGTGGTGCAAATATCAAGTGCATTGCCTATTTAAACAAGCTTAAGGCTTCAGATTCATCATCAACACCTTGCCGAAGCTTTGCTAGACCATTTCAAACCCTCACTGCCATAGAATTTATGAAGGTTTCTCTTGAAATCAAGCTTGAACTTGATCTTCTATTTGGAAGTTCAAACTCCAGAAATTCACTTCCCTTTTCATCTCATTTGGTTTCTGCAAGCAAGAGGAGGAGAAAGCAATCAAATCCAGATCAAGATCAAGTGGAATTAGATCAACTCGAAGGTGATTTTTCAGAAACTTCTTCTCTTAGATTCTCTCTTAATTCTCCACTATTCTTGTTGATTTTTGGTTTGCTGAAGTCCTACCAATGTAGGCAACAAGATTGAGTTGCTTTGAGGTCAAATCGAAGCAACTCAGATCATGATCCTCAAAATTTAATTCCCTGTATCTTTTCATATACTTGGAATTAGACCAAATTGAGGCCAGATTCGAGCTCCTGAGCATTTTTTCTTTGAATCCATGTCTTACTTTTTCATTTTGGTAATGGTTGAAGGTGGACCAGTCCGGTGAGGTCCACCAGAGAAGAAGACCGGATCTCTGGCTCCGGCGATGTGTTGGAAGCATCTCAATCATAGGATCCTCTTAAAATGTTTTAATTTTGGAGGCTGCTTCTGATTAACACGCGTGCATCTCATTTGACTTAAGCATATGTGGAACACGCACTCTGATCCATCTGATTTGCCACGTCAATTAATGAGGGAGATCAGATGGTTCACGTTTTTTTGATTTTCTGAAATTTCTTTTAATTGCTTTATTTTTATTAATTCATATTAATTTCATTATTGATCCAAAAAATATGGAACTTTCACCAAAAAATTTCAAATAATTTTCTCTTTCATTTTCTGACTTAAAATTATTTTTTGGACCAATATTGATATTTTTCATGATTCAATTGTTTTTATGCATATTTTTAATTGTTTAAAAATACTTCTAACTTTTCAAAAATGATGAAATTTTTTCTCCAAAGTCTTTTGACCTTGTTTAACCTATGATAAATCTCTTGGCCATTTATTTGGTGTTTTGAAGAGGTTTTAGGTTTTTGATCAAACATAATTTAATTTAATGCATTTTAATTTGATTTTTAATTGTTTAATTGTGTAGAAATTATGTTGAGCCATTTTTATTGACTTGTGAAGTTTGACTATGAGTTTGGCCCTTGGTCAAGGTTGATTTGAATTTTTTTGGATTAAAATCATTGGATTTAGGGGATTGATGAAATGTACATTTCATCTCCCAAAATGAATGAATAATTTTAATTTGATAAAATTCCTCCCATGACCAATTTGTGTTTGTCTCATTTCCCCTCCCTCTTCATCTTTAATCCCTTTCTATCCCATCCCTCTCATTAACCAATGACATCTCAATATCCTAAGGCTAATTGGTTCATCAATAACTTTGTGTTAGATGAACCAATACAAGTATGGATGAGATTAGGTTCATCCTTTGATCATTTTCTTTTTGTGTGTGGTATATTTTAGGAGTATGGTTCATTATACCATATCTCTAGCATGCATTAACACCAAAATTTCTATTGCCCGATCTCAGATAGTTGTGACTTCTACATAAGTCCAATTACGATTGCTTAACATAGCGCTAAATTTTGACCCAAAGGCATAACATTCTAGTAAGTGAGATTGTAAGTCTCCCTCCTTTCATGGTATTGTGTGGAAACTTGACATTTTTTCCTTCCTTTAGAAGATATCTTGATTCAAGGATACATGCCTGTGAATAGAGGATTGAGTGTTCTCCAAAGAATGACTTAAACAATTGAAAAGAAAACATCACTAACTGTAAGACCCCAATTTTGTCCCTAAGATCCCTCATGGCATCATATCATAGCATTGCATTGCCTCAAGGATCATTGGACACCTTGCTTCCTTCCCTGTGGGTGGGATCTTTCTTGAGAGTGGTTCTTGATCACCAAGCCTTGCTTGTATTTGTGTATCATTGCTTTTCTTTTATTCACTAACCAAAATGTACAAAAATATGTCATCTAACATTTGTCTTGCAGTTTAAGCAGTCAACAGGTCAAGGCAATTCAAGTGAATCCTTTGTGCAAGAGATGAGGGTTCCATTGAGATGTGGATCATGTGATCATTATTTTGAGCTTATGTGAGCTATAGGTTCATTTTGGAACCAATTCCCCAGGTGGTTGAGGCCCAAGTTCATCAAAACATTTTCAGGTCATCTGAGGACCAATGCCAATCAACTGAAAAGTCAACTGTGGGTTTTGAATTGAGAAATTGAATTTCTTTATCCCATTCATGTTCTAACAATGCTTATTCATCATGTCAAACATCTACGTTGAAGAATTTGAAGCCAGTGCAAAAGTTTCCAAAAATGGAAAGTGACCTATAATTTCAAGTTTCCAAAAATGGAAAGTTTTTGGACCAACTTCAACTCAACTTTCCAACATCAAAGAAGCTTCAAATGATTTTTTGTCCAAAATGAAAGTTGAAGATCTCTCTCTCCCATTTCCAAAAAGTCCAAGATCATGATCATCTGATGAATGGTTGAGGAGATATGATCAAAGCATTGCCAAGTGTGCTTGAAACTTCAAAAGGCCATAACTTTTGATTCATAATTCCAAATTGAGTGCTTCTTTTTGCATAATTCTTCTCATGACATGTATTTTCCAAATCATTCATCACATTACATGAAATCTCATCATATTTGTTCTTTCATGCCCATTTTGGAGGGAAAATGACAAATTTGAAATTGGTGCATTGTATGGACAAAATACCATTGCCATTGTGTTCATTGGAAGATTTTAAGTGAATTCACCCATGCACATGTTACTGTTCATGTGTGCCTTGCCATGCATAAGGTGTTTTTGCTAATTTTACCATGCACCTCATTCTCACTAATTTTGCATTAACCAAAGCCTAATTACATTTTCAGTAGGATTAACACATGGTATATAAACTAAAACCTAACAGAATTGTGGAGGATTCACCATTTCTAGATCTAAATTCAAGTTCCCTCCAAAATTTCTCCAACTTGAAACTTCAATTTCTTCCACATAAGCCTTTGATTTTCTTCTAGATTCTTGTTCTCTGATCTTCATTTAGTGTAGATCAAGCATTGGATCATTGAATTCGAGCAGAAATCAAGCATACCAAGCTCATGAAGGTGAAGATGGAAACTGTTATTTGAGCAAGATCTAAGCCTCTCCAAGCCTCAATTTCTTCACAAAGCTTCATAACAGTGATAGAGGAGTGGATTTGAATCGTGCCAAGCCTTGAAATTGCTGATCCCAGAAACTGCTCTTCAAGAGGTAGGTTTTTCGATCCTCTTAATTGCTGATTTTATATGCATGATCTTGTAGTGTTTCTCTTGCTGATTAATCTGACCTAAATTTCGTGTGAAATGGTTGAGTAATGACTGAGTTATGCTGAGTTAAAGTTTGTTAGATCATAATGTTTTTGTTCGATTTGCTCTTATCATGATGAATTGATGTGAAATAATGATAGATTTGGAACCTACATAACATGAGCTTTCGTTTGGTATAAGTTTCACGCGATTCTGGAAATTTTTTTGAATGATGTTACTGTTCATCCACCGTCTTCATGAAGAAGACGGTGGTTTCCGCCCTAAGCGCCGCCGTCTGTAATTTTGTGAGCTGGCTAGGGTTTGTACACGCATACGTCCACGCGAGCGCTTACATGTCCAAGCGATTGGCTCTGGTTTAGTTGACCGCGTCCACATATGCATTGACCTGCTGATGTAAGCGCCAGCGTATTAATGAAACTACATCGTTTCAGCGCATGTTCTCCATTCGATCCTTGGCTTCAACATTTTGAGATTTTATTTCATTTCAGCGTGTTTTTAGTGCTACAGGGTTCGATTCTACCTGGCAACATTTTTCAAATTAATTCATCATTTCCTCTTTCCCTCCATAATTTCATGTACATTTTCCATATTTTATTTCAAATATTTTCCAACTTTGAAAAATCATATAAAATTGAAAACACATCCAATTAATTCCAAATTTTTTGCAAAATGTTCACATGTTTGTCTATTATTTTTTGGTGGTGGTTCCATGATTTTAACATTTCTGGATTTTGGATTGTGGACTGTTGATTGGACATGTATGCATATGTGACATTGCTCCATTCTTTCTATTGTGAAATGCTCAATAATGATCCAATTGCCATGAAATTTTGCATGATGATTGATTTATGAGATTTTATTTGGAATTTTTTGCTATTTCCTTCACTGTTTGGGACACATGGACTTTTGGTGTGACATTGTGTGTCACACAATTTGATGTCTTGCTTATGCAATTTCTTATCCATGTCAAATGAGCTTCTCTGATTATAATTTTTGGCATGAGGATTGTGTTGGACATGTTGTATGCTCATAAAAATTTCCAGAATTGTTTGAGTCATTTCTGTTTTAATATGGAATTTTGATTCTAGATGTTCAATTGTGTGCTTTGAAATTGCCTTTGTCTTCTCTTGCTCACTACATGACTTTGCTTGATGCTTTTGACTTGGTCCTTTTTAGGACATGTTCATGATTGATTAAATGTGATTCATGTTGAATTTTGGCTTCTGTTTTGACCTTTTGCCTCAATTTTGACCCTAGGCTTTGCCCTAGGGGTTTGAACTTACAATTTGAGCTTTGCATTTCAGGTTCATGCAATAAGTCCTAATGGATGATGTGATCTCCTTGCTTGAGATACAATTTGCTTTGTTTAACTAATGTGATTGTGTTGTAGGTCCTTGGATGGCTAACTCACTTGAGTTGTTGACTTACATTGTGTATATTGGTTGTCTGACTGTTGATTGTCTGTTTAGTTTGTCTAAATGTGAATATTGACTGGTTTGATTTTCTTACAGGTACTTTAGTAGCTTTAACTCATTACTTGAGTTGATTTGCTTTGCTTGTGGTTGGCATACCACTTAGGTAAACTCTCTATTCTCCATGTAGTCTGGAAGACCTATCATGTTCTTTTGGCAGGCACCTGTCTGAAGCCCTCCTTAAGAGGCCATGTTCTTGATTGTTTAATTTTGTGCTTAAGACCTCCTTGTCGAGGCATACAGGTTAAGTCCTCCTAAGTGAAGAGGCATTGGCAGATAGAAGGGATGTGCAATCCATCCCCTGCTATTCAGTTGAGTCTTTCATATTGCTCGCACTACGTGCTGATGCATTTGAATAAACACCCAAGATCATTGTATATAGAGTCAGTCATTGTGGAGTAGAGTTCCTCATTCTAGACTCCCACACCTTCTTTGAGTCAAGCTCACCCCAGCCAGGGTTAAGAGCTATGAGGTCTAACCCTCATCTCCCATTTCATTTGCTCACCCTAACTCTCAATGTTAGAGGTTAAGAGCCAAAAAACCCTTACATATCTGGCTTGTTTGTCGAGGTTGATATGACCCCTTGACTAAAGCCCAGCCTTGTATGAGCCTTTGGGTTGTGTATAGTGTGTGCTAATTGGTTGATTGTTTGCTTACCTGTGCATCCTTCATGTTGCTTTTGCATATTATTTGCATTGTGCTTTTGCATTTGTTATCTGTTTTGTTTGAGGAGTCAGATGTAAGACCAGTGATTGGCTATCTGTTTCCTGTTCCTTTTGGGGAGCTGGATATAAGACCATTTATTGGCACTCCATTTCCTATTTTATTTCTTTTTGTGGAGACAGGTATAAGACCATTGATTGGCCATCTGTTTCCTATCTTGCTTTGTTTTATGGAGTCAGATGTAAGACCAGTGATTGGCTATCTGTTTCCTATCTTGTTTCTTTAGTGGAGTCAGACGTAAGACCATTGATTGGCCATCTGTTTCCTGTTTCTGTTTCCTTTTGTGGAGTTGGACGTAAGACCATTTATTGGCACTCCGTTTCCCATTTGTTTTCGGAGTTGGACGTAAGACCATTTATTGGCACTCCATTTCCAGCTTTGTTCTCTTTGAACCTGCTTACTTGCTTATTGCTTTGTTGCTCATTCCAAAGGATGGTACTTACTTGGATCATCTACATATGATCTCAAGAGAGGAACTCCTAATGAAGTTTTACTCCTCATCCCCACCTTTTGTTTCCTTACAACCTCCACTTGCATTCGCAACCCAAACCAAAAACTTTGTGCAAACATTTTTCATCTGTTTTCAAACTAGAAACCTAGGCCTTAAGCCTCTGATTTTCAAACTTCATTTTCACAATACTTCTTCTGAATTGAATCTAATGTCAACTTTGACCATCTTTGTGAATACTCATAATTGGTTAATTTCACTCACTCAATTGCTTTTGTGGCTCTAGTCCACTTCTTAATCAAGTTTTCATACATTAGCCATAGATCTCAATTATCTTAGTGGTTGATGTGAATCTCACCTTTTGTCCTTAGTGATTGAACTGTAAGACTTCCTTGCTTATTATAGGGCATGGTCCCTCACTAGCAAGTTGAAGTTGTTCTCACATGGTGGACTTGTGGTTGTATAGGTTGAGTTTTCTCCCGTGGATAATGAAAGACCTTAGGGCTCTTGTTTAAAATTAATCCACTCACTTTTGGAAATCTTTTAGCCGAACTACGAGGTTTTGATCCTGTAAGGGTACGTAGGCAATGGATTCCTCCATCCAAACACAAAAATAATAAACTTGTACATTCTTTTCTCACCTCTTCCCTCATGTTTGCACAATAAATATTTTCATAAACAATCATCTGATACAACAAGTTGTGAAAAGGGTTCCCTAGGAGTACCTAGGATGCATTGGGTGCCTAACACCTTCCCTTTGCATAATTACCCCCTTACCCAGATCTCTGTACCCCTTTTATTAGTTTTCTTTGTAAAACTTCTTAGGCTTTTGTTCGCTTTCTAGTCATTCCTTTGGATAAATAGAAGTGCGGTGGCGACTATATCTTTGTATGCTTTGCTTTTGATTTAGTCAATAAATCATAAAGTGATGAATACACCCCTACAGAAAAGTGGCGACTCTGCTGGGGAACTAAAAATTCCTAGTGAGTTTGCCAACTTTTCACCCTTTGTTGTATCATATTTGTCTATTGTTTATGACATATTTTTGTGCAATTTGGGATTACTGTATTGTTTGTAATGATTGATTTGCTTGATATATCAATTGCTTGCTTGCTTGGTGATCTCTGTGAGATGAGTTCTATACCCGAACTCGAGTGCACCTTATGATAGTAGAATGGCATAGTCTCATCGACTTGTGTGGAGTTATTCCTTAGCAAGTTGACTTGCGAGTCCATTCACTTGGTGGAGGTCATGTTGGATTAATGATGTCACACAAGTTATTTGTGGTTAGGCATTGTTCTTCCAATATGTGCCGTAGAAGCCAAGGACCTTAGTTTACCAAGCCCATCTTGGCCTATTTTTAGGATGTAGTGTGGAGGTCCTTCAAATGTCAGATTTGATGCGATTATTACGCGATACTACACTCATGAGAGTCTCTCTTGAGAATATTTTTGGAATACGAGTATTTGTTCCTCCGATAATATTCGAAAGATGGGATGATGACTATGGGAACCTCTGGTAGAACATGTTCGGCAGGTTTAAACCATAGTACACTCCCTTTGGGTGGTTCTTAACCGAGACTCCATGCTCGTGACTCATAACAAACCCGTGATTCATGTTTGATCCGTTTAACTATCGTTAATATCAATGGAACTTGGGTGTTGATAAGGTGCAAACCATAATCCACCAAAATGGATGATTGATATTAAGGGTGGTTGAACCGTTCGCATATCGTTAATATCAATGGAACTTGGGTGTCGATACGGTGAAAACCATAATCCACCAAAATGGATGATTGATATTAAGGATAATACGAGCTATCCCATGACCTTTGTCTGGTGTGCTTTGCTTGATCCTTGAGTGTGATTGTTGCATTCATGCATTCATGCATTCATCTGCATCCATATCATCAGAGAAAAAAGAAAATTTTCAAGGAACTTAAGGGGTTTATTTGCAAAATTTTCAGATATGGAAAGACCAAAAAGGCATACAAAGAAGTACAGCTTCAGACAACCCGATTTGAAAAAGTTAAGGAATCTGACATCCTATGTATTAGATCCCTTGGGTTTCAAAGCTCGTTATGGGAAGCTTCTGCCTCTTCTGACTACTCAGGTTGATGAAGGATTGATGGGCACTTTGGTGCAGTTCTATGATCCTCTGTATCACTGCTTCTCTTTTCCAGACTTTCAGCTATTGCCTACCCTTGAGGAGTATGCTCATCTTGTGGGTATTCCGATTCTGGATCAGTTGTCGTTCAGTGGCTTGGAGAGTATTCCTACTTCTCAAGAGATAGCTGACTTGTTGCACATAGATGAGTCTCTGATTCGTGCTCACATGATTTCCAAAGGTGGAATTCAAGGTCTCCCTTCTGAGTTCCTCATCGCTCAAGCTACCGTTTATGGGAAGGCCATGAGTGAGGATGCCTTTGAAGCCATATTTGTGCTTCTCATCTATGGATTGGTATTGTTCCCCAACATCGACAAATTTGTGGATGTGAACGCTATTAGGATCTTCTCTGCTCTTAATCCCGTTCCGACTTTGTTGGGTGATACCTATGTCTCTTTGCATCTGAGGAATGCAAAGGGTGGTGGCGTTATTGTGTGCTGTTTGCCTCTGTTGTATAAGTGGTTTATTTCTCACTTACCTCAGACGGTTGCTTTCAAGGAGAACAAGGGATGTCTACGGTGGTCTACGAGACTCATGTCTCTCACTAATGATGATATCTCTTGGTATGATCGTGCATATGACGGTGTCCAGATCATTGACTCTTGTGGTGAATTCTCCAATGTGTCTCTTCTTGGTACATGTGGTGGGATTAGCTACAACCCTATTTTAGCACGACGTCAGCTTGGGTTCCCCCTAAAGGATAAACCTAATAACATTCTGTTAGAAGGTGTGTTCTTTCAGGAGGGTAAAGATCCCCAAGGCCTGAAAGCCATGATAGTCCGCGCTTGGCGCAAGATTCACAAGAAGGGTAGAAGTGAGTTGGGTCCAAAGAACTGCATTGCTTTGGAGCCATATACTACTTGGGTGAGGAAGAGAGCATCCGAGTATCTCATGCCTTATGATTATCCGAGACCTACACCGTTGGTTATGGCTGGGCCTTCAACCCTCCCTAACCAAGGCGTAGAGGAGTTGAGAGACGAAGACCTTTCACGTGCCTGGATCCGTGAAAGAGAAGAGTTGCTTCAACAGCTTAAGGAGAAGGATGCTCTGATCGAGTTCCTCGAGCATCAGGTCATTGATGATCCTGATGATGCTTGGACTTCTCTACTTCCTCAGTATTCCAAGTTCTGGAAAAGGAGGTATGACAGACTCGCTAAAGAGAAGGCGGATATGGAAGCAGCATATGAGAGAGAGGTTAAGAGGCTTCGTGCAGCTTATCTTCCGGCATCCCGAGCTTCTAGGGATCCATAGGATGTTTATTTTCCTTTCCTCTTGTAATAATTGACAATGTTGTACTTCTCTTTCTCAAATATATTTGATGAGATATTTTCCATATGCGATAAAATGCTTAATATTCAAAATTTGCAAATAATACCCTAAAGTTCCTTCAAAAATAAAAACAAATCATATGCACGAGCATTGCATGCATCATTTGCATAAGCAGGTGTTTGTTCCGGTCGTCTTGTGTGTGGCCTAACTTTGTGCTCTTCATTTATTTTGAAGACAAGCTGACTCATCGGTACTACACCAGAGCCAACTCTTCTAGATTGATGGATCATCTCGAACAAGAGAACCGGGAGCTCAAAGAGGAAGTCGCCCGACTGAGTGCGTTGATGGAATCTTTCCTAGCCGCTCAGAATCAGCCGTCTCCAACACCTGCAACTCCTCCCCAGAGGACTGTTATTTCTGAGGTTGTTTCTGCTACTGTGCCAGCTGCCAGTGCCCATTTTATGCCAACAGCCATGCCAGCCGGGTTTCCGTGGGGTATGCCTTCTGGCTTTATGCCTGATATTCCTGCACCAACATTTGCTTCCATGCCGGCATCTAGCCCGGTCATTGTTGTGCCTCCTCCTGTCGTGCATACCGTTCCCAGGGTAGACGACACCATCTATCATTCTGAGCCGTCTGAGGGCCCATATTTTCATGAGAAGATGGATGCAATGAATGACCAATTTCTTGAACTCCGCAAGGAATTGAAGACCCTCCGAGGAAAGGATTTGTTCGGCAAGTCTGCAGCCGAGCTCTGTTTGGTTCCCGGTGTAAAAATACCCGTCAAATTCAAGGTCCCAGACTTTGAAAAGTATAAGGGGAACACCTGCCCGCTCAGCCACCTGGTTATGTATGCCAGGAAAATGTCTACTCAAACGGATAATGATCAACTGCTCATTCATTATTTCCAGGACACTCTGTCCGGTGCTGCACTGCGATGGTATATGAGTTTGGACAGTGCAAACATCCGTTCCTTCAATGATCTTGGCGAAGCCTTCGTCAAGCCATACAAATACAATGTGGATATGGCTCCCGATTGGGATCAGCTCAGAGCCATGTCCCAGAAGGACAAAGAAACATTTAAAGAGTACGCCCAGAGGTGGCGAGAGCTGGCAGCTCAGATTACTCCTCCGCTGGAAGAGAAGGAAATGACCAAGATCTTTCTGAAGACCTTGAGTTCATTTTATTACAAGCGGATGATTGCTAGCGCTCCTTCTGACTTCACCGAGATGGTGAACATGGGGATGCGTTTAGAGGAGGGAGTCCGTGAAGGACGTTTGACCAAAGATGAAGGCTCTTCTAGCAAGCGATATGGGGCGTTTGCAAAGAAGAAAGATGGAGAGGCACATGTTGTGCAATCCCATGTGAAACCCAGAAGACCCTCTGTTAGGAGGAAGCCTGTGCGTTCAGCCAGCAACCAGCACCAGGTGGCTCACATAGCACCTGTTTTCAGAGACAACAATCAGCAATATCAGCACAATAATCAACAACCAACTCAGCAATATCAACAACAACATCGTCCTCAGCAACAGGCTTACCAGCCTCGCAACAACAGTAATCAAGCTAGTACGAGTTATGAGAGGAAGAAGATCACTTTCGATCCGATTCCTATGTCATATGCAGAGTTGTATCCCTCTTTGATAGAGCGGAAATTGATTACTCCCAGGGACCCACCGGCTGTACCTGCTAACCCTCAGTGGTGGTACAAGCCCGATCAACATTGTGTTTATCATTCGGGTGCTCCCGGCCATAATGTGGACAACTGCTTTCCGTTGAAGACTAAGGTTCAAGACCTTATGCGGTGCGGAATTTTGTGCTTTGAGGACGTTGGTCCCAATGTTAAGAAGAACCCATTGCCCGAGCATGGGAAGTCTGTTAACATGGTCCAGGGTTGCCCTGGCAAGTATAAGGTCAAATATGTGAGCCATATTCGACAGTCACTTGTTGAGTTGCACCGTCTGCTGTGTCAGTACAGTCATTTGGAGCATGATCATGATAAGTGCCGAATTTGTTCCGTTAACAGATTGGGATGTCGCCAAGTGCGTAGAGAGTTGTAAGAATTGCTGCATAATGGGACCATCGAGATTCTTCAGAACAGAAATGTTGATGAAGACGAACCAGAGGTGAATGTGATTTCTCCGGTGTTTAGGATCCCTGAGCCTGTTGTCATTCGATATGATGGTAGCAAGCAGAAGGTTTCTCCTACTCTGGTTATCAAGCCTGCAGGCCCTGTGCCTTATTCATCTGATAAAGCAATTCCATTCCGTTATAATCCTGTTGCTGTTGAAGATGGGAAAGAAGTGCCCTTGCCTTCTCCATCTGTTGTGAATATAGCTGATGTGAGCAGATTGACCCGTAGTGGTCGCGTGTTTTCACCTCCGAAGCCTTAGGCTAGAGCTGATTGCGTTGAGCGTCCGGTTGGGAATGCGGTTAATCCTCCGAACCCGGCACCTGTTGTTAAACCCTCCTCTGTACAAAATACTCATACTTCTTCTGTTGGCCCTAGTGGCATTGTGAATGAAGAGTGTGATGAGATGCTGAGGCTCATCAAGAAGAGTGAGTACAACGTTGTAGACCAGCTTCTACAAACGCCGTCCAAAATCTCCGTGTTATCTTTGCTTCTGAATTCAGAACCCCATAGGGAGGCTCTTCAGAAAGTTTTGGACTTGGCTTATGTTGATCATGACGTCACTATTGAACAGTTTGACAACATTGTTGCAAACATCACTGCTTGCAACACTTTGAGTTTCTGTGACGCTGATCTCCCTGAGGAGGGAAGAGACCACAACATGGCTTTACATATATCCATGAATTGCAAGAGCGACGCCATGTCCAACATGCTGGTGGACACTGGGTCATCTTTGAATGTATTGCCGAAATCCACTCTATCTAGATTGTCATATCAAGGGCCTCCCATGAGGCAGAGTGGAGTTGTTGTGAAAGCTTTTGATGGGTCGCGTAAGACCGTGATTGGGGAAGTTGATCTCCCAATCAAGATTGGACCAAGTGATTTCCAAGTTACCTTTCAGGTTATGGATATCCACCCATCTTATAGCTGTCTCCTTGGCAGACCATGGATTCACGAGGCTAGCGCCATGACATCCACCCTACACCAGAAGCTGAAATTTGTTAAGAACAAGAAACTGGTCGTGGTAGGGGGAGAAAAGGCTCTCCTGGTTAGCCACTTGTCTTCTTTCTCATACATAGATGCTGAGGATGAAGTTGGAACGCCTTTCCAAGCTTTGTCTATTGCTGAGCCTATTGAGAAGAAAACTTCTTCATTTGCTTCCTATCGTGATGCGAAATTGGCCATCGAATGTGGTGCAGTTGCTGGTCTAGGAAAAATGATCGAGCTTGAAGACAATAAATCCCGGGCTGGCATTGGCTATTCTTCTGGGGTCTTCAACGACAAAGGGCTGTTCAAGAGTGGAGGTTTCATCCACGCCGATCAAGCTGAGGAAGCTGCTGCTATTCTGGAAGAGGATGCAGAAGATACTGACAATTTTGTCATCCCTGGCGGGATCTGCCACAATTGGGTCGCTGTGGATGTTCCTACGGTCATTCATAAGTCAGCGTAATATGTTTGCTTTGTTTAAAAACCCTT
Source organism: Lathyrus oleraceus (assembly GCF_024323335.1). Classification (NCBI taxonomy): domain Eukaryota; kingdom Viridiplantae; phylum Streptophyta; class Magnoliopsida; order Fabales; family Fabaceae; genus Lathyrus; species Lathyrus oleraceus. Next base: position 36,922,206 of record NC_066583.1, read on the forward strand.
CTCCCATGCCAAAAGGAGAAGTGATGACATTGTTGGCATCATATATACAATGATATTTCATTCAATAAATTCATGTTAAATATTTGTTTTTCCATTTGTTTTCACTTTTTGCTTTTTGCATGAAATTGGTGATCACAAAAAACCCTAAAAACAAGAATAAAAGCAATCTTTTCATCTGCATAATGATTTGCTTGTTTAAATTCTAAAGTTTTTCATTATCCCAAATCATTGTGCAGGTTGATTCTTAAACCCATTGAACATAATGATCCAACGCCATCTCCCAATTTTGAATTCACTGTATTTGAAGCAGAGGAAGATGATGTTGAAGGGATTCCTGATGAGATTACCCGTCTTCTTGAGCACGAAGAGAAGATCATTCAGCCACACCTTGAGAATCTGGAAACAGTCAACTTGGGGTCTGAAGATTGTGTTCGGATGGTGAAGATTGGGGCACTCCTTGAAGAGTCTGTCAAGAAGGGGTTGATCAGTTTGCTACGAGAATATTCCGATATCTTTGCTTGGTCGTACGAAGATATGTCGGGTCTAGATACAGATATTGTGCAACATTTCCTGCCTCTGAAGCCTGAGTGCGTGCCTGTGAAGCAGAAGCTCAGAAGAACTCATCTAGATATGGCAATGAAGATCAAAGAGGAAGTTCAAAAGCAAATTGATGCGGGGTTTCTGGTGACTTCTACATATCCTCAATGGGTGGCCAATATTGTGCCTGTGCCTAAGAAAGACGGAAAAGTCCGTATGTGTGTTGATTACAGAGATTTGAATAAGGCTAGTCCGAAAGATGATTTCCCTCTACCACACATTGATATGTTGGTAGACAATACAGCCAAATTCAAAGTCTTTTCGTTTATGGACGGATTTTCTGGATATAATCAAATCAAGATGGCACCCGAGGATATGGAGAAGACAACATTCATCACACCTTGGGGAACATTCTGTTATCGAGTGATGCCCTTCGGTTTGAAGAACGTCGGAGCCACGTATCAACGAGCTATGAGTACCTTGTTTCATGACATGATGCACAAGGAGATCGAGGTCTATGTCGATGATATGATTGCTAAGTCACGAACGAAAGTTGAACATGTTGAGCATTTGTTGAAACTTTTTCAGCGTTTGAGGAAGTTCAAGCTTCGTCTGAATCCTAACAAATGTACATTTGGAGTCCGTTCTGGCAAGTTATTGGGTTTTGTTGTCAGCGAAAGAGGTATTGAGGTTGATCCTGCAAAGGTCAAAGCAATACGAGAGATGCCTGCGCCCAAAACTGAAAAGCAAGTCCGAGGTTTTCTTGGCCGCTTGAACTATATTTCCAGATTTATATCCCACATGACTGCCACATGTGCGCCGATATTCAAGCTCCTCCGGAAAGATCAGTCTCATGATTGGACCGAGGATTGCCAGAAAGCTTTCGACAGTATCAAAGAGTATTTGTCTGAACCTCCGATCTTGTCTCCGCCTGTAGAAGGACGACCCCTGATCATGTATCTGACTGTTCTTGAAGATTCTATGGGTCGTGTACTCGGTCAGCAAGATGAATCAGGGAAGAAAGAATCTGCTATCTACTACCTGAGTAAGAAGTTCACTGTTTGTGAGTCTCGATACTCTATGCTTGAGAAGACGTGTTGTGCTTTAGCTTGGGCTGCTAAGCATCTACGCCAGTACATGATAAATCATACAACTTGGTTGATATCCAGAATGGATCCAATCGAGTATATCTTCGAGAAAGCTATCAAAGGTAGTATCTTGGCTGACCACCTGGCACATCAGCCGATTGAAGATCATCAGTCTGTTCAGTACGACTTCCCAGACGAGGAGATTCTGTATTTGAAAATGAAAGATTATGATGAGCCTACACTTGATGAAGGTCCGGAACCTAGTTCCAGGTGGACGATGGTGTTTGATGGCGCTGTAAATCAGTACGGGAATGGAATTGGGGCAGTAATCATTACTCCTCAGGGCACACATATTCCATTTACAGCAAGGCTAACTTTCAAATGCACGAATAATATGGCTGAGTACGAAGCCTGCATTATGGGATTAGAAGAGTGCATTGATCTAAGGATCAAGCATCTTGATGTTTATGGTGATTCGGCCCTCGTTGTCAATCAGATTAAGGGTGAATGGGAAACGAATCAACCTGGTCTCATTCCATACAGAGATTATGCGAGGAGGATTTCAACGTTCTTTACAGAAGTTGACTTTCATCATATTTCTCGAGAGGATAATCGGATGGCAGATGCTCTTGCTACGCTTGCTTCAATGATTATGGTCAAGTATTGGAATGAAGTTCCCAATATCACCATGATGCGCTTGGATAGACCAGCTCACGTGTTTGCAGTTGAAGAAGTGAATGATGACAAGCCTTGGTATTATGATATCAAATATTTCCTCCAGAACCAGGTCTACCCACCTGGGGCATCTGTGAAAGATAGGAAAACTCTGAGAAGGTTGTCAGGCAGTTTCTACCTCAGTGGAAAAGTGCTATATAAGAGGAATTTTGACATGGTTCTGCTCAGATGCGTGGATAGACACGAAGCAGACCTGTTAATGACTGAGGTCCATGAGGGTTCATTTGGTACTTATTCCAATGGACATGCCATGCCTAGAAAGATGTTGAGAGCAGGCTACTATTGGCTGACAATGGAGTCTGACTGCTGCAAATATGTGAAGAAATGCCACAAGTGTCAGATTTACGCGGATAAGATTCATATTCCTCCGACACTTCTAAATGTGATTTCATCACCATGGCCTTTCTCTATGTGGGGAAAATCGACATGATTGAACCGAAAGCGTCCAACGGACACAGGTTTATTCTCATAGCAATTGACTACTTCACCAAATGGGTTGAAGCGGCGTCGTATGCTAATATGACTAGGCAGGTGGTCGTGAAGTTTGTCAAGAATCAACTGATATGCCGTTATGGTGTGCCTGATAAGCTCATTACTGATAATGGATCTAACTTGAACAACAAGATGATGGAAGAGTTGTGCGCTGAGTTCAAGATTGCACATCATAATTCCTCTCCCTACAGACCCAAGATGAATGGGGCTGTTGAAGCTGCTAATAAGAATATCAAGAAGATTATCCAGAAGATGACAGTCACGTACAAAGATTGGCACGAGATGCTGCCATTTGCTTTGCATGGATATCATACATCTGTCCGCACTTCAACAGGGGCAACCCCTTTTTCTCTTGTTTACGTCATGGAGGCTGTTCTCCCAGTAGAGGTGGAGATCCCATCAATGAAAGTTTTGATGGAAGCCAAGTTGACTGATGCTGAATGGATTCAGAGTCGTTATGATCAACTGAATTTGATTGAAGAGAAGCGATTGACTGCCATGTGCCATGGTCAGTTATATCAACAGAGGATGAAGAAAGCATTCGATAAGAAGGTCAAGCCTCGTATGTTCCGAGAAGGTGACCTCGTGCTCAAGAAAGTCTTGTCTTTCGCGCCCGATTCCAGGGGCAAGTGGACTCCAAACTACGAAGGTCCATATGTTGTCAAGCGAGCCTTTTCAGGCGGTGCTTTGATGCTTACAACAATGGATGGGGAGGATTTCACTCGTCCTGTGAATTCAGATGCAGTCAAGAAATACTTTGCCTAAAAAGAAAAACAGAATAGCTCGCTAAGTTGAAAACCCGAAAGGGCGACTTAGGCAAAAATGAGCGTCTCGGTGGATTGAAAACCCGAAAGGGCAATCTAGGCAAAAATTAGAGACATGAAAAAATGAATTTGCATCCCGCTAGATTGAGTACCTCACCCTGGGGGCAATCTAGGCAAAAATTAGGGATTTGGCAAGTAACTGCATCCTGACAAGACTTTCTGTTTCACAACTGTCTTTTCGTCAGAGATTCTCGCTCAGTCATCGTCAACTGAAGTTTCAAATACATCGGATTCAAATTGGTAGAGAAATGGTCATTATGTTCAATGTAGCCCTCTTCCAATATATATCACCGATTTCAAATTTTGTACAGATCTATGGAGTCTTGCCATTTGCAGGCTACCATTCCATCAAATAAATTTGAGCTTTTATCCAATTATTTGCATTCTTATTTGTTTCAATTCAACAAATGTTTTGCATGTTTTAATTGATAAAATGCCATTGTTTTAAACAAACAAATTTTTCAAAATTGTTTTTTAAACAAGGTGAACATTCACAATGATAAAAGGATACTTAAGAATTTCTCAGTGCTCTCCCAAGGGTGGCATGATTTCCAACAGGGTAAGACATTTGTTCATATTCCTGGCGTGGCTGTATCCTCTTTCTCCAGATTGTTGTTGGGGTTTTCTCCCCAAGCAAAGCTTCTGTTGAGTTTTTCCCCCCCAAGCGGGGTATTTGTTGGGATTTCTCCCGAACAGATTTTTGTTGAGCAGAGCCTTTGTTAGGACTCTCCCCATTAGAGTGCTTGTTGAGGTCTTCACCTCTCCTCTCCTCTCTTCAGCAGAGCAGTGATTCTTTCCTCCTCAGCAGTCGCGATTTCCTTTTGGAAGGTTCAGTATTTGGTGGTTGATCCCCAGTTCTCCTTCTTTGCCTTAGATAAATCCCCCATTAGATTTGTGGCATGGTGGATTGTATCTGTAATGATTCCTCCCATGCAGAGATTTGGTGATTTCCTGATATCTTTGATCCCCAGTAGAGTTGCTTGTGTGGCAGAATCTACTTGTGTGATCTTTTCTCCCTCAGTGGGTTTTCCCTTAGTGGAGTTGTTTGGAGTTGCTTTTGTGGCAGTTTTCGCTTGTGCAGTGAGCTCCTCTTTCCCAGTTGAGACTGATGATCCATCCTTGCAGAGATCTTGTTGTTTCCTGATCCCGACAGATTGCTTGTTCTCCGGTGATCCTGGCTTTCTCTCCTGTGGTGTAGTACCGGGCGTTTGATTCCTGGACCTGTTTGTGTTAGAAATGTCTGTTTTGTCAGCATTCATCCAACATAAATCACGCATATTCATGCATACTTGCAACATTCAGATATTCATGTTGCATTTTTGCCATATATCTTTTGTTTGTTGTCTCCTGCTAATTGGTGATATAGATCTCCCCTGTAGATCTCCCCAAGCAGATGTCGGGTGTCTAATCTCTCAATATAGAGTCAGCCCTTTAAGCAGAAAGTGTCTGTCATTCCTTCTGCATTTCCCCACTGAGATATATCCTCGTGGATGATGGTTGTTCCCGTTTCCTCCCAACATATATATTGGGATGGGTTTTCCCTATTGAGTTATTTCCTCATTAGGAAGAGTCTTGATTCAGTTCGCCTTTTTGGTTTGATCCTGAATTGGCTTTTTTTCAACTGTCTCTTGTGCTTCCCTGTGGAATAAATGAATGTTTGCTCAGTAACCGACAATCATTCACTTTATCCTCAGCGGAATTTGTGGCTTCTACCCAGTATCCGGTAGTTGTAAGTCTTATCCTTTGTGGTTTTCTACCCAGTAATCGGTAGTTGTAAATCCTATATACCTTTTTCCCTCTTTGCGGAATTTGTGGCTTCTATCCAGTATCTGGTAGTTGTAAGTCCTATCCTTTGTGGTTTTCTACCCAGTAATCGGTAGTTGTAAATCCTATATACCTTTTTCCCTCTTTGCGGAATCTGTGGTTGTTTACCCAGAGATTGGTATTTATATACCTTTTTGTTCCTCAGCAAGAGTCGGCAGCTTCTACCTAGTATCCGGTAGTTGTAAGTCCTACCTTTTGGTCTTCTACCCAGTAACAGGTAGTTATTAAATCCTACTTTCATCCCCTAGTAGAGGTAACCTTTGTGGTTCATCCTGGTTGATGGTGGATTTTGCGGTCTTCTACCCAGTATTCGGTAGTTGTAAATCCTATGTTGTTGTTGTCTCCCTAGCGGAGTCTGTGCTTTCCTTGTGGAATAGTTGGATGTTTGCTCAGTAACCGGCAATCATTCACTTTATTCTCAGCTGAGTTTTTGGTCTTCTACCCAGTATTCGGTAGTTGTAAATCCTATTTTCTTGCTCTTCAGCAGAGTTTGTGGTTTTCTACCCAGTAACTGGTAGTTATAAACCCTATTTGTTCCCCGTGCGGAATTGTGATCCTTTCGCTCCCCACGCAGAGGTTTGGTCTTCTACCCAGTATTCGGTAGTTGTAAACCCTATGTTTTATCCTCATCGGAGTTCGATGGTCTTCTACCCAGTATTCGGTGGTTGTAAATCCTAATCTCTCCCCTTTGCAGAGTTAACCTTTTGTGGTTCATCCTAGTGGATGACAGTTACTCTTGGTGGTTATCAATATCCAGTATTCGATGTTGATCTTTCCTCACCCTCTTCTGGGTAATTGCTCTGAGTAAGCAATTGTATTCCCAGCAGGTCTTTTCTCCTCCTTGTGGATAATTGCCGTATGCTAGCAATTTTATCCTCAGCAGGTCCTTTCACCGTTTGCCAGTGATATGTTCCCCGGATCATTGATTTTTTTTATCAATGCATCCCCGGTGAGTTCTCTTTCATTTACCCTTTTGTTGGTAATGAGTGTTGCTTCCTTTGATCGGTCATCTTTATATACCTAGTTTTGGTATCCCGATGTCCTTTCTTTTCGGTTGATTTATCCTTTATTAACCCAGTAACCGGTTGTGGATAATCTTCCATGCGAGTATACTATCCACGTTCTGACGGTAATGGATAATATATCTCATGCACTCTTCAGTCGAAGCCTGTTGTGTTTCCCCAGTTGAGTAAGATTCATGTTCCTTTTGCGGAATCGAATGTTCATTTGTACCCCTTTTTGAGCGTATCTCCCAGTAACCGGTGATATGTCTCCTGGATAATTGTCGTATGCTTGCAATTTATCCCCAGCGAGTTATCTTTCGTCTACCCTGTTGTTGTTGGTAACGATTGTTTCTCTTTTCGGTCGGTCACCTATTATATACCCAGTAACCGGTATCCCTGGTGTTCCTTCCATGCGAGTATATTATCTACGTTCTGACGGTAATAGATAATATATCTCATGCACTCCTTGGTCAAAATCTTTTGATTGTTTCTCCAGCGGAGTAAGATTCATATTCTTTGTAGAATTGAATATCCATCCTTTAACCAGTTTGCGTTTTGCTCTCTTTAGGATGATGAGTGTTTTGGCAGTAAAAACCAATTCACGTTTTCGGTCGGTCACCTATTATATACCCAGTAACTGGTATCCCTGGTGTTCCTGCCATGTGAGTATACTATCCACGTTCTGACGGTAATGGATAATATATCTCATGCACTCTTTGGTTGAAGTCTTTTGTCTTTCCCCCATTTGAGCAAGATTCGTTTTCCCGTTGCGGAGTCGAATGTCCATCCTGTAAGTCGATTTGCTTTTTCAAGCCCTCCTTTCAGATGATGAGTGTTTTGGAAGTAAACCCCAATTCACGCTTTGGTCGGTCACCTATTATATACCCAGTAACCGGTATCCCTGGTGTTCCTTCCTTTCTGCTCCCTATTATGACCTTGGTCCCCTGTGGAGTCAGATTTTCCTGAGTTGATATACCTTTTTCAGGTTTTCCTCAGATGTTTGGTTAATTGATATCTCTCACCCTTATACCGGTCTTAGATGTTCATTCTTTCTGAGCTTGTTGTTCTTTCACCCAGTAACCGGTGTTCATATCACATGTCTCTTTGAGCTTGTTACCCAGTAACCGGTAACACCTCATCCTTTTGCTTCCTCTGGAGAGTCTTTGTTAGACATTCCCCAGCGGAGTTTCTGTTGTGATTTTTACCCTTTTGTTGTATTGGCATAACTCCCCAATATATGCAATTTTCCCCGGCAGGGAGGTTCTGTGTGAATCTTTCCCCAGTCTGAGTCCGGATTTTTATCCGAAGTATCCTTTGTGGATAGTTTTGCTGTATTGGCGTTTTCCCCAATACACGCATCTTTGAGTTAGCTTGAGTCTTTCCAAGGGATTTGTCTTCCTTTGGAACTCTTTTTCCCAGTTTGAGTCCTTTACTCCCCAGTAAGGTCTCCAGTCGAGTCGTGTCCTGCTCACGCAGTGTCAAGTTCTTCTTTCCCCTAATTCAGAGTCGTGTCCTGCTCACGCATTCTTTTTTTCTTATCCCCATAAGAGTCCCGTTAGAGTCTCTGTTCCATTAGGAAGTGCATCATTCATGTGGATTTGTCTTTTCTTCTGATTTTCTTTCCTTCTTTGTGGACCTATATTCCCCACAGAGTTTGTTTCTTTCGCATTCATACATTTGCATCATGAGGTCTCTTAGGGACCAAATTTTGTCTCATTGTTGATATTTAAGCCCATTCTACCGCGTCGAGACGAAGATTTTAACCTTCACTTCTCCGGATAGAATGATCTTAAATAGGGGCATCTGTAAGACCCCAATTTTGTCCCTAAGATCCCTCATGGCATCATATCATAGCATTGCATTGCCTCAAGGATCATTGGACACCTTGCTTCCTTCCCTGTGGGTGGGATCTTTCTTGAGAGTGGTTCTTGATCACCAAGCCTTGCTTGCATTTGTGTATCATTGCTTTTCTTTTATTCACTAACCAAAATGTACAAAAATATGTCATCTAACATTTGTCTTGCAGTTTAAGCAGTCAACAGGTCAAGGCAATTCAAGTGAATCCTTTGTGCAAGAGATGAGGGTTCCATTGAGATGTGGATCATGTGATCATTATTTTGAGCTTATGTGAGCTATAGGTTCATTTTGGAACCAACTCCCCAGGTGGTTGAGGCCCAAGTTCATCAGAACATTTTCAGGTCATCTGAGGACCAATGCCAGTCAACTGAAAAGTCAACTGTGGGTTTTGAATTTAGAAATTGAATTTCTTTATCCCATTCATGTTCCAACAATGCTTATTCATCATGTCAAACATCTACATTGAAGAATTTGAAGTCAGTGCAAAAGTTTCCAAAAATGGAAAGTGACCTATAATTTCAAGTTTCCAAAAATGGAAAGTTTTTGGACCAACTTCAACTCAACTTTCCAACATCAAAGAAGCTTCAAATGATTATTTGTCCAACATGAAAGTTGAAGATATCTCTCTCCCATTTCCAAAAAGTCCAAGATCATGATCATCTGGTGAATGGTTGAGGAGATATGATCAAATCATTGCCAAGTGTGCTTGAAACTTCAAAAGGCCATAACTTTTGATTCATAATTCCAAATTGAGTGCTTCTTTTTGCATAATTCTTCTCATGACATGTATTTTCCAAATCATTCATCACATTGCATGAAATCTCATCATATGATCATTTGTTCTTTCATGCCCATTTTGGAGGGAAAATGACAAATTTGAAATTGGTGCATTGTATGGACAAAATACCATTGCCATTGTGTTCATTGGAAGATTTTAAGTGAATTCATCCATGCACATGTTACTGTTCACGTGTGCCTTGCCATGCATAAGGTGTTTTTGCTAATTTTACCATGCACCTCATTCTCACTAATTTTGCATTAACCAAAGCCTAATTACATTTTCAGTAGGATTAACACATGGTATATAAACTAAAACCTAACAGAATTGTGGAGGATTCACCATTTCTAGATCTAAATTCAAGTTCCCTCCAAAATTTCTCCAACTTGAAACTTCAATTTCTTCCACATAAGCCTTTGATTTTCTTCTAGATTCTTGTTCTCTGATCTTCATTTAGTGTAGATCAAGCATTGGATCATTGAATTCGAGCAGAAATCAAGCATACCAAGCTCATGAAGGTGAAGATGGAAACTGTTATTTGAGCAAGATATAAGCCTCTCCAAGCCTCAATTTCTTCACAAAGCTTCATAACAATGATAGAGGAGGGGATTTGAATCATGTCAAGCCTTGAAATTGCTGATTCCAGAAACTGCTCTTCAAGAGGTAGGTTTTTCGATCCTCTTAATTGCTGATTTTATGTGCATGATCTTGTAGTGTTTCTCTTGCTGATTAATCTGATCTAAATTTTGTGTGAAATGGTTGAGTAATGACTGAGTTATGCTGAGTTAAAGTTTGTTAGATCATAATGTTTTTGTTCGATTTGCTCTTATCATGATGAATTGATGTGAAATAATAATAGATTTGGAACCTACATAACATGAGCTTTCGTTTGGTATAAGTTTCACGCGATTCTGGAATTTTTTTTGAATGATGTTACTGTTCATCCACCGTCTTCATGAAGAAGACGGTGGTTTCCGCCCTAAGCGCCGGCGTCTGTAATTTTGTGAGCTGGCTAGGGTTTGTACACGCATACGTCCACGCGAGCGCTTACATGTCCAAGCGATTGGCTCTGGTTTAGTTGACCGCGTCCACATATGCATTGACCTGCTGATGTAAGCGCCAGCGCATTAATGAAACTACATCGTTTCAGCGCATGTTCTCCATTCGATCCTTGGCTTCAACATTTTGAGATTTTATTTCATTTCAGCGTGTTTTTAGTGCTACAGGGTTCGATTCTACCTGGCAACATTTTTCAAATTAATTCATCATTTCCTCTTTCCCTCCATAATTTCATGTACATTTTCCACATTTTATTTCAAATATTTTCCAACTTTGAAAAATCATATAAAATTGAAAACACATCCAATTAATTCTAAATTTTTTGCAAAATGTTCACATGTTTGTCTATTATTTTTTGGTGGTGGTTCCATGATTTTAACATTTCTGGATTTTGGATTGTGGACTGTTGATTGGACATGTATGCATATGTGACATTGCTCCATTCTTTCTATTGTGAAATGCTCAATAATGATCCAATTGCCATGAAATTTTGCATGATGATTCTTAACATGATGATTGATTTATGAGATTTTATTTGGCATTTTTTGCTATTTCCTTCACTGTTTGGGTCACATGGACTTTTGGTGTGACATTGTGTGTCACACAATTTGATGTCTTGCTTATGCAATTTCTTATCCATGTCAAATGAGCTTCTCTGATTATAATTTTTGGCATGATGATTGTGTTGGACATGTTGTATTCTCATAAAAATTTCCAGAATTGTTTGAGTCATTTCTGTTTTAATATGGAATTTTGATTCTAGATGTTCAATTGTGTGCTTTGGAATTGCCTTTGTCTTCTCTTGCTCACTACATGACTTTGCTTGATGCTTTTGACTTGGTCCTTTTTAGGACATGTTCATGATTGATTAAATGTGATTCATGTTGAATTTTGGCTTCTGTTTTGACCTTTTGCCTCACTTTTGACCCTAGGCTTTGCCCTAGGGGTTTGAACTTACAATTTGAGCTTTGCATTTCAGGTTCATGCAATAAGTCCTAATGGATGATGTGATCTCCTTGCTTGAGATACAATTTGCTTTGTTTAACTAATGTGATTGTGTTGTAGGTCCTTGGATGGCTAACTCACTTGAGTTGTTGACTTACATTGTGTATATTGGTTGTCTGACTGTTGATTGTCTGTTTAGTTTGTCTAAATGTGAATATTGACTGGTTTGATTTTCTTACAGGTACTTTAGTAGCTTTAACTCATTACTTGAGTTGCTTTGCTTTGCTTGTGGTTGGCATACCACTTAGGTAAACTCTCTATTCTCCATGTAGTCTGGAAGACCTATCATGTTCTTTTGGCAGGCACCTGTCTGAAGCCCTCCTTAAGAGGCCATGTTCTTGATTGTTTAATTTTGTGCTTAAGACCTCCTTGTCGAGGCATACAGGTTAAGTCCTCCTAAGTGAAGAGGCATTGGCAGATAGAAGGGATGTGCAATCCATCCCCTGCTATTCAGTTGAGTCTTTCATATTGCTCGCACTACGTGCTGATGCATTTGAATAAACACCCAAGATCATTGTATATAGAGTCAGTCATTGTGGAGTAGAGTTCCTCATTCTAGACTCCCACACCTTCTTTGAGTCAAGCTCACCCCAGCCAGGGTTAAGAGCTATGAGGTCTAACCCTCATCTCCCATTTCATCTGCTCACCCTAACTCTCAATGTTAGAGGTTAAGAGCCAAAAAACCCTTACATATCTGGCTTGTTTGTCGAGGTTGATATGACCCCTTGACTAAAGCCCAGCCTTGTGTGAGCCTTTTGGTTGTGTATAGTGTGTGCTAATTGGTTGATTGTTTGCTTACCTGTGCATCCTTCATGTTGCTTTTGCATATTATTTGCATTGTGCTTTTGCATTTGTTATCTGTTTTGTTTGAGGAGTCAGATGTAAGACCAGTGATTGGCTATCTGTTTCCTGTTCCTTTTGGGGAGCTGGATATAAGACCATTTATTGGCACTCCATTTCCTATTTTATTTCTTTTTGTGGAGACAGGTATAAGACCATTGATTGGCCATCTGTTTCCTATCTTGCTTTGTTTTGTGGAGTCAGATGTAAGACCAGTGATTGGCTATCTGTTTCCTATCTTGTTTCTTTAGTGGAGTCAGACGTAAGACCATTGATTGGCCATCTGTTTCCTGTTTCTGTTTCCTTTTGTGGAGTTGGACGTAAGACCATTTATTGGCACTCCGTTTCCCATTTGTTTTTGGAGTTGGACGTAAGACCATTTATTGGCACTCCATTTCCAGCTTTGTTCTCTTTGAACCTGCTTACTTGCTTATTGCTTTGTTGCTCATTCCAAAGGATGGTACTTAGTCGGATCATCTACATATGATCTCAAGAGAGGAACTCCTAATGAAGTTTTACTCCTCATCCCCACCTTTTGTTTCCTTACAACCTCCACTTGCATTCGCAACCCAAACCAAAAACTTTGTGCAAACATTTTTCATCTGTTTTCAAACTAGAAACCTAGGCCTTAAGCCTCTGATTTTCAAACTTCATTTTCACAATACTTCTTCTGAATTGAATCTAATGTCAACTTTGACCATCTTTGTGAATACTCATAATTGGTTAATTTCACTCACTCAATTGCTTTTGTGGCTCTAGTCCACTTCTTAATCAAGTTTTCATACATTAGCCATAGATCTCAATTATCTTAGTGGTTGATGTGAATCTCACCTTTTGTCCTTAGTGATTGAACTGTAAGACTTCCTTTCTTATTATAGGGCATGGTCCCTCACTAGCAAGTTGAAGATGTTCTCACATGGTGGACTTGTGGTTGTATATGTTGAGTTTTCTCCCATGGATAATGAAAGACCTTATGGCTCTTGTTCAAAATTAATGCACTCACTTTTGGAAATCTTTTAGCCGAACTACGAGGTTTTGATCCTGTAAGGGTACGTAGGCAATGGATTCCTCCATCCAAACAAAAAAATAATAAACTTGTACATTCTTTTCTCACCTCTTCCCTCATGTTTGCACAATAAATATTTTCATAAACAATCATCTGATACAACAAGTTGTGAAAAGGGTTCCCTAGGAGTACCTAGGATGCATTGGGTGCCTAACACCTTCCCTTTGCATAATTACCCCCTTACCCAGATCTCTGTACCCCTTTTATTAGTTTTCTTTGTAAAACTTCTTAGGCTTTTGTTCGCTTTCTAGCCATTCCTTTGGATAAATAGAAGTGCGGTGGCGACTCTATCTTTGTATGCTTCGCTTTTGATTTAGTCAATAAATCATAAAGTGATGAATACACCGCTACAGAAAAGTGGCGACTCTGCTGGGGAACTAAAAATTCCTAGTGTGTTTGCCAACTTTTCACCCTTTGTTGTATCATATTTGTCTATTGTTTATGACATATTTTTGTGCAAGTCATTTACTTTATGCACTTTAAATTCAAGTTATTTATCATTTGTCATTATACATATCATTTAACTTGTTTATTTTAGTGTCATTTTCCTTTTTGCTCACTTGAGCCATATATTGTGATTGTATATATTTGTTTGTATATTTTGTTTGTGCTTGTGGTCTTTGGACCTTAAAATACTTAATAAACAACAAAAACCCCTAAAAAATGTTTGTGTGGAATGTTGGATTTGATCTGAGCTTTGGACTTAGAATTAGGCAACATTCCCTATGCAAAAGGACTTGGCCAATGCCAACATTTCTGAAATCAAGTTCTTGTGATTTGAATTCTCATCTGATGCAAGTATTGATATCCATTTGAGTTCATCTGCTACATGACCTTGATGCAAGTGTTATTTTGAACCTGAATCTAATGCCTTATTCTGAGCCATTCAAGGAGTATGTCATCTGATACATGGGGAAGATTATGAAGAAGACTATGAAGTTGTTAGCTTGGATGTGGCTATCTTTATTTGATGTCTTGCTCTTCATTGTGCTAATTGTTTATTGATATTGTTTGATTTAAAGTCTAAGGGAAAAGTGAGTTTCTATATGACATTCTTGTCTATTGAATTGCATCTCATTGGTCAGATCTTTTCAACTCTTAACTTTTAATTTTTGCTTAAGATTAGTCTCTTCATCTCCTCCCACTTCTTAAATTTCAAATCTCTCCCCCCTTTTTAAAACCTTCTTTTCTTGTGATTTCTAAACTTAGGCTTTATTGCAAATTAGAAACTTTGACTTTATGCCATTGCATTTTTCAAACTCTCTTTTTCTTAATCAAACTTGTAAATGAATCTAACCATATTAGACTTAAAATTTCAAAAGTCAAAAATAACTAACACTCATTCAAACTCTTTTAGGTCTTTTGTGCCTCTTTTAAACTCAAATTTTTGTTAAAAAAAATTCACTCATTTTGAAATTGATACCACAAACTACGAGGTTTCGATCCCTCATTTTTTATGTTGGTACGTAGGCACAAGTCCGAAGGTCTTGTCAAACACAAAAATATAATCAATGAATTCTTTTTTCATCCATACACTCTATTTATTGCAAACATCCTTTATACCAAAATACATACACACATAAAAAAGGGTTTCCTAGGAGTACCTATGACACTTTGGGTGCTAACACCTTCCCTCTGTGTAACCAACCCCCTTATCTGTAATCTCTGACATTTTATTAGTTTTAATTTGAAAACTTCTTACTTTTGAGTTTTGTTCGTACTTTTCCCTTTTCCCTTAGAAACAATAAAAACGCGGTGGCGACTCTAATTTTACCGTTATAGGTGTCAGCATCAAAATATCATTTTTAGATGATTTTCTAAATAAAATCTTAAAAACCTACGTTCCCATCATCTCCGCCCGTCAGGATTTTGAACATATTACTTTCTAATGTTATGTGTCATAATGATTAGTTGAAATTTATTTTCATTTGTAGTTAAAGTTTGAATTTGAGTTTTATTTAGAGACTCTGACAGTATATAACTATATATTCAAATGTAACATATTCTGATGCAATCAATTTTCTATTTTAAAAATTAGTTACAATTCAATTACATATTCTCTCTTTTCTTTCTCTTCTTAATTTTCAACCTTATGCTCCAACACCGAACAACCATTGTTTAAGTACCGTAACTTATGTATAAATATCATGTGTCGTGAGCATTGAAACGAAAGTCTCATTTTCACTTTCATCTTCTAATGACTCATTTTGTCATCATCATAGAGTGATCGCTAGCCATAAGATCCATGTTGGTCCGCTCTTCATATTCATTAAGATCAATCTTATGACTCTGCATTTTTCAAGAGAAAGTTTCTTGTGATATTTTTCATGGTGTAAAATCCAATTGCATGGTTAACACACTAAATTCTTGATTATATATTTATGGTTATGTGTATTGTTTGTGTTTAAGGTATTTCACCTTAGGAAATTAGTACATGAATTATAATGTTGAGTTACCATTGTTATTATTAGTAATGAAATGATAAAACACAAGTTATTATTGTTATTATTATGAAGAGAAAAAAATGTGTGCATGAGCATTTTTCCGTAAAAGAAGCATTTTACATCGCAGATGGAAGTAACATCAATAATTAATTTGATGCATAGCATATATTCTCGCCATGAATTCTTCACTCATTCATGAATATCATTCTTCTTCCACAATGGATATGCTACGTTCTGAGCCTATGCAACTTGCTCAATTGATCATTCCAATTGAAGCAGCTCATCAAACCATCTCTTACCTCGGCGATCTCGGTCTTTTTCAATTCAACGATGTATGATCTTTACGTCTACCATCACATTTTCGATTATATTCTGTTCTTTTATTGATAATTCTTGTTTAAATCATCAATTCTTCAGCTTAATGGCGATAAAAGCCCGTTCCAACGAACTTATGCTTCTCAGGTAACTTATGCTGCATTTTACAGAATTGATTTTCCTATATTGGATAGGAAAAACTTAAACATTTTAACCATTAGGTTAAAAGATGCGGAGAAATGACGCGAGCAATGCGGTTATTCAAAGAACAAATGACAAAGGCTGATATATCCCCCACGACACGATTAACACGAAATGCTGGTGTTGATCTTGAAAAATTAGAGGTTGTTAAGTCCTTTGAAATTTCTATTATTCTTTCATAAGGTAATAAAGAATCCATAATCATGCGACGAAACTTTTCTCTATGTCTATAGAGTAAACTGGCGGAACTTGAAGTTGATCTACTCGAGATTAATGCGAATAATGAGAAGTTGCAACATGCTTATAATGAGCTTTTAGAGTATAAGCTTGTTCTAGAGAAGGTAAAGTTTTTAATGTTCACCATTGCTGTCATATATTTAAATTTGTAATGCCTTATTTGTTTAACCATTTCAGGTTGGAGAGTTCTTTCCTTCGGCGCAAAATAGTGCTGTAGTTCGCCAAAGAGAATTTGGAGTTCAACCGATTGTCGAAGGGTCTATTGACAGTCCATTATTAATCGAACAAGTATAATATCTAGTTGTTTAGTTTTCAGGATCGTCTTTAAGGGCATTAAGGCGAACTAACGCACATATATAAAATTTATCATGGTTAAATCGTGATAATCATATAAATGATCATCAAAAACTTAAAACGGTCGTGATAGTTTATATTTGTAAGTTTTACTCTATGTTACTTGTTGGCGAAGTTAAGAAAATTTTCGTTTTGTAGGAGAGAACAGCATACCTGGTAAACCAGATTAAACTCGGGTTTATATGCGGTCTTGTTAATAGGGAAAAATCGATTCCGTTCGAAAGAATTTTGTTTCGCGCTACTAGGGGAAATGTGTTTCTGAAACAAGCTATGGTTGAAGATTACGTTGTGGATCCTTTATCAAGAGAGAAGGTTATTTATTCTAAAGTCTAAAATTAAAATCTTTAACTATTTAACCTCATTTGAAATTCATTCTAACCTTTTTTTATAGGTTTATAAAAATGTGTTTGTTATATTTTATTCTGGAGAGAGGATAAAAAATAAAATTACCAAAATTTGTGATGCTTTTGGAGCAAATCGTTATCCTTTTGCAGATGATTTGGGTAAACAATTTCAAACACTGACGGAGGTAAACACAATATTATTGTAGGTTTATTTTTTCAATTTATATTAACTAAATGGTTTAGATTGTTGCATCATGATCATGAGTATTTCTTTCTAAAATGCTTATAACAACTGCATTATGAACTTGGTAGGTGTCAGGAAGACTTGCAGAATTAAAGACAACTATAGATATGGGTTTACTTCATCGGAGCAATTTGTTGCAGACAGTTGGATATGAATTTGAGCAATGGAACCTTTTGGTTAGTTTGACAATTTCAATTTGTATTTTTTAACTAGTTTTCATAAGAAATGAGGTTTTTTTAATGAGAAATAATTATATATATATATATATATATTATATATATATATATATATATATATATATATATATATATATATATATATATATATATATATATATATATATATATATATATATATATATATATATATAGTTTTGTGGTATTTGGATCGAACTTTATTCGCGACAATGTTATCTTCATGGTTCGACAGCAGTCGAAGATGTATATGTCGTAGTCGAAGTCTATTCTTGCATACTGTATATGTTACCTTGTTGTTTAAGTTTACATTTTGAATTAGGTTAGTCTGTTTGGCCAATTGTTTAGTATGTAATTGAAAGTTAAGGTTTAGTTTTCTTATAAATAGCATACTAGTTCTCACTTCTCCATCAATTCTTGATAATCCTAATCAGAGGGAGAAGGTGGTGTGGTTGAGATTCAATTGTAAACAATATTCCCTAATGTGTAATTGAATCAAGAATCCAGTTTTCAACCATTTTGACTGTTCTTTCTCTTCTCTTCTCTCTTCTCTTTTACTTTGTGACTTTCTTTTTAATCAAGAAACCGATCATACTCTATTTTCTGGGCATCGGTTTCACAACAAATTGTTGCGGTGAGCATGGAGGAGAAGATGTCGTCAACAAAGTATGAGAACGAGAAACTCACTGGTGTGAATGATTTCGGTTTGTGGTGCTTGAAGATGCAAGTCCTACTGGTTCAATAGAATTTGTTAGAAGTGTTGAAAAGATCGAAGAAGATGGATGTTGCCCTAATGGATAAGGAGAAGATGGCGATGATTGAGAAAGCCCACAATGTCATCATATTGAGCCTTGGTGATCAGGTTCTCCGGCAAGTCTCGACGGAGAAGACGACAATGGGTGTGTAGGGTAACTCGAGGGCTTGTACATGACCAAATTGTTGGTCAATGGTCTCTACCTGAAGCAAGCCTTGTATTTATTCAAGATGAGTGAAGACAAAGTCTTGGCTGAGCAGTTGGATATGTTCAACAAGTTGATTCTTGATCTTGAAAATATTGAGGTCAAGATTGATAATGAAGATCAAGCATTGCTGATGTTGTGTGCTTTACCAAGATCTCATGCTCACATCAAAGAAACTCTCTTGTATGGAGGAGAGACCCTTACCTTTGAAGAAGTTCAGTAAGCCTTGTATTCTAAGGACCTGAACTAAAGAAAGGAGCAAAATCAATCTTCTATTGGCTAAGGATTATCCGTAAAAGGAAAATTCTTGAAGAAAGATGGTAGGTTTGAGAAGAAAAAGGGTAAGGTTCTACAAAATTCTTATGGGGGTAATACTCCAGAAATTAGGTGTTATCGTTGAAAGAAGGAGGGTCATACAAGAAAGTTGTTCGCTGATCGACTGAATAATCATGGTGGAAAGGATAATGGTAATGCATCCATTGTGCAAGATGAATATGATTCATCTGATGTCCAGGTGGTTTTAAGCATTGACTTTAGCAAGGAGTGGATTATGGATTCAGGTTGTACTTGGCACATAACTCCAAACAAAGACGTGTTTGAGGAATTATGTGACCAAGATGGTGGATACGTGTTGCTGGGAAACAACAAAGCCTGCAAGATTGCAGAAATTGGATATGTCAGATTCAAGTTCCATGATGACTCGATAGGGTTATTGACTGGTACCAGGTATGTACTTTATCTTAATAGGAATTTGATTTTTCTTGGTGAATTTGACAAGAAAGGATATGTTTTCAAAGGAGAGCAAAGTATCCTAAGGGTAATGAAGGGGTCGAAGGAAGTCTTGAGAGGCGTGAAAAAACAATGCTTGTATATCCTTGAGGTTGAGGTTGTAAGTGGTTCAGTAGATGGGGCATCCACAAAACCTATGTCGAAGATTGAGTTGTGGCACAAGCGACTTGTCGATGTCAATGAAAGAGGCTTAGTCAAATTATCGAAACAAAATCTACTATGTGGTGACAAGGTCAAAAAACTATAGTTTTGTGAACCTTGTGTATTTGGTAAATCCTGTAGGGTGAAGTTTAATAAAGGTAAACAAAGGACACATGGATCCATTGATTACATCCATGATGATCTTTGGAGGACTGCAAGGAATCCTTCACACTCAGGTGCAAAGTATTTTCTATCCATAGTTGATGATTATTCCAGAAAGTTATGGGTATTCATCTAGAAGACTAAGGATGAAACTTTTGAAAAATTTAAAAGTTGGAAGACTCTGGTTGAAAACCAAATTGGTAGGAAGGTCAAGAGGTTGAGGACCGACAATGGTCTTGAATTTTACAATGAGGTTTTTGACAGTTATTGTGTTGCTTCTGGTATTTCAAGGCACATAACTACTGTGGGTACTCCCTAACAAAATGGTTTGGCTGTAAGGTTTAATCGAACCCTTTTGAAAAGGGTTAGATGCATGTTGGTTAGTGATAGATTGAAGAAAGTGTTATGGGTTGAGGCTATTAAGACTGCAACATACCTGATAAATAGGTGTCCTTTGACTGCCTTGGGGATGAAGACACCTGAAGAAGTTTGGTCAGGTCATTCACCACACCTCGACAAACTTAGAGTATTTGGCTCTATAGCATATGCTCACATTAGGCAAGATAAGGTCGAACATAGAGCTCTGGGATGTATGTTCCTTGGATACCCTGAAGGAGTCAAAGCTTATAGGTTATGGTGCCTAGAGCTAGGCCACAAGAGGTGTATCATAAGTCGAGATGTAGTTTTCACTATGATCCTTTTGAGATGGAGCATAGTGATGTTGAATTTCATAACCCATATAAAGTCGAAGAAGAAGTACAAGTTGCTGATGAAGATGAGGATGTTGATAATGACTATCTGCTGGAAAGAGACAGATCGAGAAGAGTCATCAAGCCACATCAAAGACTTGATTATGCATATCTCATAGCTTATTCCTTAATCTCTGCAAGTGGGGTTTTGGATGAAGAACCTAGAGACTATAAAGAAGTTATGAGGAGTCGAGACAATACTGAATGGATGAAATCCATGGATGATGAGATGAAATATCTTTATAATAACACTTGGGATATGATCGAGAAACTTGGTGGAGCTAGGTTAGTCTGTTGTAAGTGGATTTTCAAGGTGAAGGAAGGAATCAGAGGAGTGATGTCTAAGCAATTTAAGTCAAGGTTGGTTGCCAGGGGGTTCACTATAAAAGAAGGAATCGACTTCAATGATGCATTCTCATCAATTGTAAAGCATAGATCCATTAGGATGTTGTTAGCCATGGTGACAAAGTTTGACCTAGAACTTGAACAGATGGATGTGAAAACCGCCTTCTTGTATGGTGATCTAGATGAAACAATCCTGATGAGGCAACCTGAAGGGTATGCAGAAAAGGGAAAGGAAGATTATGTGTGCAAGTTGAATAGGTTGTTATATGGATTGAAATAATCTCTTCGACAATGGAATAAGAGATTTGACAAGTTCATGACACACATAGGTATCACTAGAAGTTGGTTCAAACACTATGTTTACTTCAAACTTTGACCTGGAAAATCACTTGTTATTTTGTTGCTTTATGTGGATGACATCCTCATAGCAAGCAACAGTGTCGAAGAGGTTATGAAGATGAATGTTGAACTCGATAAGGAGTTCGACATGAAGGATCTAGAAGTTGCCTTCAGGATTCTTGGGATTGACATTCAGAGAGATATAAAGTCGTCAATATTATGCTTATCTCAAGAGACATAACCACTGAAGATCCTCGACAAGTTTGGTATGTCGAATTCAAAGCTTGTTTTAACACCGACTAATCCTCAATTCAAGCTGATTACAACTCAAAGTTCTAGGGCTGAAGTCGAAAGAGCCTATATGAATAGCATTACATATGCTAGTATTGTAGGTTCTTTGATGTATGCTTAGGTCTATACAAGGCCATACATAGCGTACGAAGTAAGCCTTGTAAGAAGGTATATGGCCAATCCTGGGAAGGCACACTGGAAAGCATTAAAGTGGATTCTAAGGTACATAAACGAGTCTCTGAGCTAAGTCCTGATTTATGGTGGAGCCTGTGGTGATGATAGAAAAGTCGAAATTGAAGGATTTTTTTACTCTAATTATCCAGGTTGTATGGATTCTAGAAAATCTATTTTTGGATATGTGTTCATTATGCTTGTCATAGTAATCAGTTAGAAAGCAGCACTCCAGAAGGTTGTTGCCTTATCAACCACTGAAGCGGGGTATGTTGTCCTCACTGAAGTTGTGAAAGAAGCATTATGGCTTGAAGGTTTTGCTAAGGAGCTTAAACTTCAAGGTTGAGTTATCACTGTTAAATGTGATAGTTATAGTGCAATACACATGTCGAAGATTTCAGTCTATCATGAGCGAACCAAGCACATTGATGTGAGGCTGCATTTCGTCAAAGAGATAATCAAGTGTGGAGAAGTCCAAGTGTTGAACGTTTCGATTGATGACAATGTTGTTGATATGATCACCAAGACATTTCCGAGTAGCAATTTCTTCTACCGTATGCAGTTGATAAAGCTGCATGATGAAAGCTAGTTTGTTCCCTTGTTAGTGTAGAGTTTGTTCCAAGGTGGAGATTTATGGTATTTAGATCAAACTCTAGCCTCGACAAGGTTAACTTCATGGTTCGACAGCAGTCGAAGATATGCATGTCATAGTCGAACTTTGTTCTTGCATGCAGATTTATATGTTAGCTTGTTGTTTAAGTTAGCATGTTGAATTGGGTCAATTGTTTAGTATGTTAGTTGAAAGCTAGGGTTTAATGTTCTTATAAATAGCATACTAGTTCTCACTTCTCCATCAGTCCATGATAATCCTAGTCAGAGAGAGAAAGTGGTGTAATTATGATTCAATTGTAAACATTATTTCCTAATGTGTAATTGAATCAAATGTCCGATTTTTAACCACTTTGATTGTTCTTTCTCTTCTCTTATCTCTTCTTTTTTACTTTGTAGTTTTCTTAGTAATTAAGAAACCTATCATACTCTGTTTTCTGAGCATCAATTTAACAACAAGTTTAAAAATACATAAGGAGTTAATAAGAGGACACAAGAAGTACACAAAAATCTCTTTAAAAACAAATCAAGAAAAAGAAAGATGCAAAAATAAGATGGATAAATAAATCAAAAGCTTCAAGAACCACATAGACCAGCAATAGACTTAAGCTAGGTCCTAGGAAAAGGAAGCACCACCAACAAAGTAACATCTTCCGAGAGAAAATTAAGAACACATATTTGGTAAAATCAAATTACACTCTCAAACCTCTATTTGTTGGGGTCAATTCGGGGGATCAACACGAGAGAGTATTTTTACTTTGGGCGCTTTATGTTTTATGAGCAACACACCTTTGTGAAAGACACACCATATACTCACCCAAAACCTTAAGGTGATAGGTGTGTGAATTCTCCCACTTATAAATGCGCAAGTCTCCATATTTCTAACTAATGTGGAACTTCCCCACACTACTCATACTTGTTATTCTCAACACCCCCCCTCAAGTGTGAGTCTATCCCCAATTCTCCCCCTCAAGTGGAAGCTCTTTCATCCGCATACATTTGTAACACCATTCACATTCTATCCACAACCATATGAGGATACTTTTGATACAAATGAGTCGATCCTTTCACTCGAACCAAAGGCTCATGATACCACTGTTGGGATCAATTTGGGGGGTTAACACGAGGGAGCATTTTTACTTTGGGGACTTTCTTTTTTATGAGCAATATACCTTTTTGAGAGACATGCCACATGCTCACCCAAAACCTTAAGGTGATAGGTGTATGTATTCTCCCACTTATAAATGCTCAAGTCTTCACATTTCTAACCAATGTGAGACATCCCCACACCACTCACACTTGTTACTCTCACTATTGACTTAGACATAAAATATGGTCCGCAAGCCTCTTAGAAAAAGAACATAAATAAGTCGGCGAACTACCAAGATATCATTTTCAGTCAAGAGAGATACTATTATCTTCCATGTCCTCCTCGTTTATCGATGAACCTATAAAGATGAATTTATTCAGGAATTTCAATATATTAGACACTATCGAGATCCAAATCATGGTAAGTCCGCCTCTAATCCTAGTCAAACACCTATAAGATTAAAAAACCTCAAAAAGAGAGATAATAATTCCCGATAAGTAAACTATCCTCATAGCCACCGAAAAATATTATACCACAAGTTTACCTACACACTACAAGTGGAAAAAAACTAAGAGACAGACTCAATAGACTCTATATACAATCCACATAAAAGACCCACAAAGTAAAGAATAACTTTTCTTTTAAGCATGTTTTTTCTAGACGAGATCTTATATTAGAGAAGTTACCAAAAAAAGACAACCACTTTTAAGGGGGCTCAACTACACCAAATAGAAGATAGAATATCTTCCAAACTACTAGAGGAGGCATTGATAACATGATTAGCCTACAAAGGAGTACAACATGCATATGCAATTGAGTAGACATCACCCTTCGCATAAAGCCAACACCAACGATCATAAATCAAAGAAAGGATAATTCCTTTAATAGTTAGAAGAACCGTCAAGCAAATCCAGCTTATAATAAAAAAGAGGCATCCTCCACTGAAAATTCTAGCTTATAGCCTCATCTTCCAAACTACCAAATTCACCAACCTTTTCTTCTTTTTAATTAGAGATGGGATAAAGTCTATATAAAGTAACTCTAAGAGGAATGACCCTCATCCATGAATCATCCCAGAAAGAAGTAAGCATACCAGATCTCACCTTCTTCATCAAGCCTTCAACATACCAATCAGAAGTGTCACTATATTTAGAATCTAAGAGAGATACCCCTCTCCACCATGAAGAAGTTGATCGAAGCATAGATACCATACCTCTAGAAACAAAGAGACATAATGAATCCCATATCTAGCAGTCTAGATACCCCTCTCAATGACCTCACAAATCAAACATCATTCTCATTCACCTAAAAGAGCTAGGTTAATTAAGAGGAGGTTGTGAACTCCAAGACCACCATTCTTTTTGGTTTTACAAACATCCTCCTATCTAACCCAATGGATCTCATCATTAATGATAACCCCACCCCATTATAACCTCCTTTTAAGCTTAACAATTCTCTTCCACACCTTAACAGATATTTTGAGAAAATACATGAAAAGATAGAAATTGCATTCAAAACTAAATTGAAAAGAGTCACCATATGGCTCGTGCTAACACACATATGTTTACAAGAGAGTAAACACCTAGAAAGAAGAGTAATAGGAGGTTGTCGAGTAGTCTCAAGATGGGAGTTCACGCCCATCATAAGGTCAAAGTACTTGAATAGGAAAGATTTGTGATAACAATTCAGAAAGTCACTAGCTAAATCCATAAAGGAATGGTCCACATTAATACCAATATGACTATTTTTAACAAAATTGACCCGAAAACCAGAAGCAAACTTAAAGCTCTTAAGATGGCTATAATTATCCAAAGATTCTCAATTGATGCTTCAGTTATGACTAAAGTGTCTTCAACACATTAAAGGTGAGAGACAACTAAGTCTTAAGAACTTATCGACAAAAGGTCCAAACCCATGACCCGTTTGAGAAGACCACTAAACCCTTCCACGACCAAAAGAAAAAGGAGGGGAGTTAATGCATCTCCTTTCTTGAAACTCCTCAGGATACTTATCTCCTCAATCAGAGACCATTAATTAGGATACCTAAATTCCCATAAAACATACGTGTACTGTTCCATGCATGTCACTTATTAGAAAAATCAAACTTAAGAAGCAAATAGTCCAAAAAAGTCTACCATAAAAATTCATATGCATTTTCAAAATCCACCGTTAAAATGAGGTAGTCCTTTTTTATTTTCTTAGTAAGGTCAACCAACTCATTCACAACTACTACACCATTAACCAAAAGACCCTCTTTAAAAAATGTCAATTGATTAGGAGATATGAGCTTGTCTATAACTTTGGTTAATCTAGCGGCTAACACTTTCTCCGCCAGCTTGTAGAGTTATCCGACCAAAGAGATAGGATGGAAGTCTCTCAAACTAGTAGGTGACTCAACCTCAAGGATAAGAGTGACAAAATAACAGGAGAAACTCCGAGGGAGAGAAGCCATGCAGTGAAATTGGCCAAACATGGACAAGAGATCCCCTTACAGAGAGACCAGAATTTCTTAAAAAAAAAGAAATTAATACCATCAGGATCAGGACTCTTATTCTCATCACACTCATAGATCCAAGATCAATCTCTAGGTAAAATTGGAGGACTGAGAATCTGATTGTCCTCCGGAGAAAGAAAAGGAAAGTCCACCCCATCCAACTAAGAAAGATCAAACAAAGGTTCCATAAACTGTTGAGAGACAAAATCTAAGCACCTATTGTCTAATCTCCCCACTCCCTCCCACCGTGAATAGTCTATATAATATATGTTTCTCTTTTTCAATTTTACTTCTAAGCATATGTGAAAAAATCATTTTAAAACTAACATTTTCTTTCATAAATTTTCATCAATAGTTGAAGAAGGAAAAATCCATTTATCACATTCTAAATATGCTAAGCATTAATGTGACAAAGAAATGTCTCCTTGCAGAAGGATGGTGTCCTCTTTCTGCAACAAGTCAGGTTTGTTTTCAAACCAACAAGTTTAATTTATGATAAGATATTCATAAATCTATATGGATTGTAACTTTTCTTAGCTAACTTATCCAACTTATTTAAATTCAACATGCAGATTCAAAAAGTATTGTTGCAGGCAACTACAGACTGTAGCTCTCAAGTTGGGGCAATATTCCAAGTTTTACAGACAAAGGAGTTACCTCCTACCTATTTTTGCACAAATAGTTTTACTTCTTCTTTTCAAGAAATTGTAGATGCATATGGGTAAGTTACACAGATCATATGATACTCCACACAGTTGAGTTAGATGTATATATATATGTACGATATTGGTCCAGAGTTCAATCCCCGACAATATAATTTAGTATTTTAATGTAAATAAGTTGTTGACAATCGCCAATATTCGGCAGAATTGCCAAATATCAAGAAGCAAATCCCGGTGTATACACGATTATTACGTTTCCGTTCCTTTTCGCTGTAATGTTTGGCGATTGGGGTCATGGCATATGCTTATTACTCGCAACTTTGTATTTCATAATAAACGAGAAAAGGTTTTCTTCTCAGGTACTTCATTCAATCACTATGTTTTATATTCACTCAAACATTATCTTGTTTGTTGTATCAATGTGAGATTTATTTGATGTTGTTAATATGTAGAAACTTGGAGACATATTAGAAATGGTTTTTGGTGGAAGATATATTATTTTGATGATGTCTCTCTTCTCAATTTACACCGGATTTATATACAATGAGTTCTTCTCCATTCCTTTCGAACTATTCGGACCAACGGCCTATGCATGTCGTGATCCTTCATGCAGGTGGTTGTAACCAAATTGTTTAACATATCAATGTTCTCTTATGATGATTATAGTCATGCTTATTATTACTTTTTCAGGGATGCTACTACGATAGGTTTGATAAAAGTGCGTAACACTTATCCATTTGGCGTCGATCCTAAATGGCATGGTAGTCGTAGCGAACTTCCATTTCTTAACTCTCTGAAAATGAAGATGTCGATTCTTCTAGGAGTATCTCAGATGAATCTCGGAATCATATTGAGTTACTATAACGCAAAATACTTTGAAAACAACATAAATATATGGTAATATCACAAATTAACTTTAGTTTAATGTGGTATACTATTCTTCATTCAGCTCTTATCGCTTTGATTCGTGATCGTCTTATTTGATTTGTCTTCGTTGGTTCAGGCACCAATTTGTTCCGCAGGTGCTATTCTTGAATAGCCTATTTGGATACCTTTCACTCCTCATAATTGTAAAATGGTGCACTGGATCAGAAGCTGACCTCTACCATGTGATGATATACATGTTCCTAAGTCCAACAGATGATTTGGGTGAAAACCAACTCTTTGCTGGCCAGAAGTTTCTTCAAGTAGGAAATTTCATATTTAATTTGAATACACAATTTTCTATAGTAAATAAATATATGTTACATATAAACTGTGTATTATTTATCTGTTATCAGATTATGTTACTACTTTTGGCGCTTGTAGCTGTACCATGGATGTTATTGCCAAAGCCTTTTCTCCTAAAGAAACAACATAAAGAAGTATATTATATATATTACTATAAACTGTTGTATATTTTTTTTCTGGTTTTTATTGGTTGTTATTGATACCGATTTATAATTTTTATTACCGTGCTTCTTCAGAGGCATAAAGGTGAATCTTACTCTCTGCTCTTTACCGGCGATGATCCTCTTGAATCACAGCCAGACGGTGCTCACCATGACAAGGATGATTTTGATTTCAGTGAGATTTTTGTGCACCAACTTATACATACAATAGAATTTGTGCTTGGAGCTGTGTCCAATACTGCTTCATATCTTCGTTTATGGGCCCTCAGGTAAGTATTTGAAAGTTTCTGATATGAATGCTTCGTAACACTATCATTTTAACTTTCTTTTGGTTTTTGGCCTTGTTTAGTCTAGCTCATTCAGAGTTGTCAAGTGTTTTCTACGACAAAGTCTTACTTCTGGCACTAGGGTAAGTACCGGTAATCAGGGTCGTCTCACGTTTTTAGAGGTCCTGTGCAGTTTAATGGATATATTTGTGTATTGATGCAGGTATAACAATACTATTGTTCTCATTGTTGGTATTGTCGTTTTTATAAGCGCGACGGTTGGCGTCTTGTTAATAATGGAAAGCCTAAGTGCTTTCTTGCATGCTTTAAGACTTCATTGGGTAGAGTTCCAGAACAAATTTTATGAGGGAGATGGTTACAAGTTCTTCCCATTTGCATTTGCAACACTTGGTGATGAGGATGGATTGTAGTTGCTAAATACTAGGTGATGTTTAAAGATGAAAATATCTCATTACTTCCAAGAACTTATAATGTATATAATGATAACTGTTCCTACAGGTAGCACAGTTGTAGCAATGTATAACATGTATATTTTGTACATCAACTTTCTATTCAAATAATATCTCATAAATAACAATAGAGTATTGTATTTAATGTTGTTTTTTTGCCATTACAACATAATGCATGCATATATGATGTTGCAACGCACAAACAACCAACTACCTAGCCTTGCATCCCGCGCAACTCAACTGCAGTCGCAGCAACAAATAACGGTCGTCAAGAGCCTGAAAACCTGCGGTCTATCTTCCAACCTCTTACAACTCCACCTGGATGAACACGCATAAAAGACCATAATGGAGAAAAAATGTCTCCCAAAATCGCCTCTAAGTAATTGACTGCCCTGTTAATCTATGTGCTTGCAGGTATAATTGTCTGCGACCATTATATGATCTTGTTGGTTTGAATTATGACAACACTTTATGTCAAATGGAATTTAGCGAAGTCTTTATCTATCAAGAAAGAATGACGGTCAAGATGTTCTTTATGATGACAAATGTCAAGCCATCTCAATGATGACAACACCTTAAATCAAACGACGTTCGGGGAAGTCTTTTGTATCAACTGTCCAAAAAGATACGATGATGGCATCCAATCAAGAAGATATCTCAAGCCTCAATAGTCATAAGAATTGTTAAGAAATGTAGTTAGATCTAACTCAACCCTATAAAACTGCCTTGTAGAGTGAGGTTTGCCCCAATTAGAAAATTGATTCCTTAATATCAGCATCGCGTCCCTATTGTTTAATGTATAGTCAATAGCATTTATGTTGTGTCCCTATTGTTTAAGGTATAGTCAATAGCATTTATGTTCTAATTATAGGCTAGAATATTATGTTTCCATATTCTTTGTATAGCCATCAATACTAGCTTAATTGTAGGATCATGCTCTCCATTCTCATCTATATATATTTGTATGTTACTGATCAATAGAATTTACACAAGTTTGTATATATTATAATTCTTCACTTGGTATCAGAGCATTGTTGCCAAAAGACTCGTGATCCAATTAAAACCATGACATCCGCTGCAAATACAAACAACAAAAATGATCTTCCATCAACTATCTCTGTCAAGTTGGATAGAGACAATTTTCCCTTGTGGCAGTCCTTAGTCTTTGCCCATCATCAAAGGCTGCAGACTTGAAGGATACATGCTAGGGACAAAGGAGTGTCCTGAGCAATATATCACAAATTCATATTCAAACAAGAAGCTAAATCCTTCCCTTGAAGATTGGCAAGCTTATGACCAACAACTTCTAGGTTGGTTAAAGAACTTCATGACTGCAGACATTGCAACATAGTTTTTGCACTGTGAAAATTCAAAGCAACTTTGGGAGGAGGCCCAAAGTCTAGCTGAAGCACATACTATTGGTGTAAGCCCTAGAGGTCAATACTTTTGGTACTTGTATCGAATTATTTATTAATAATAAAAGGCTTTTTCTTTATTATGTTTGATTAATAAAGTCTCTAGAATAGCTAGTCCGTTTAATGTATCAAGTATGACTTAATCATGAGATCACATTAAACATAAGGACAATATTCTTAAAGTATCTGTAGTCGAGCTTTATTGTGAAGTGGGATAACATTAAAGCATTAAGACTATTATGTTTGTAGACTGATGATCACATCTCATGGATCATGGATAAAGAGTTATCAAGTCTTAAACATAGGTATGAATATTAAGAGTAATATTTATACCGGATTGACCCGCTATGAGAATACTATATAGAAAGTTATGCAAAGTGTCATAAGTTATTCTCATGGTGATAATGGTGTATACCACTCTTCGACCTGAAACCACTATGGACCCTAGATGTAGAGTCGAGTGCTTTATTGTTGATCCAACATTGTCCGTAACTGGATAACCATAAAGATAGTTGATGGATACTCCACGAAGCATGTTGAGGGACATGAGTGACCTAGATGGAATTTGCCCATCCTGCGTAACATGATAAATGTCTATGGGCCCAATATTGAACTGGACAAGGATGACACGGTCTATACCTTGTGTTCAATATAGACATAAGGGCAAAGGGGTAATTATACACATAATTATTATCACAGAAGGACTTGTCAGATCACATGATATTTTCGTGTCTTGGGTAGCAGTGATGTGTTGCTAGATACCGCTCACTGTTTATTATGTTAAATACGTGATTTAGTACAATTGTCAACACCGCGAAAACCTATAGGGTCACACACAAAGGACGGATTGATGAGAGATAGAGTAACTAAGGAACATCGTAAGGTACGGTGTACTTAAGTAGAATACGAAATATGGTAAGGTACCAAATACTTAAGTGATTTTGGTATATTATGAGATATGGGCCAAAATACACTTAAGTGGGCTTTTTAGCTTGAAGCCCACACATGTGGTTCTATAAATAGAACCCTTGGGTAGAAGCATTGTCACTCAAGTGAACTCAAGTGAAGACTTGGAATTTTGTTTCCCTCTCTCTCTCTCTCTCACTCAAAACCTTCATTCATACCATCTAGCACTGAGATTGAAGGAATCCGTTCGTGTGGACTGAGTAGAGACGTTGTCATCATTCAACGTTCGTGATCACTCCATGGATCTGTATCAAAGGTTTTGATCGTTACAAGAGATCTGCACCAAAGGTTTCAATCATCACAAGAGGTAACGATTCTATCACTGATCATGCCCATTCGTAAGGATCACTAAATGGAGAAATTTTTAAATTCCGTTGCGCCTTGGATGGTAATTCTCCTTCACATACAAGGTCTAGAATCACCTACCTGAAGTCAAAATTCCACAGTACCAAGAAAGGTGAAATGAAAGTGCATGATTATCTGTCCAAGATGAAAAATCTTGTTGATAAACTCAAGCTGGAAGGAAATCAAATTCTCAACTCATATTTAATCATTCAAACCCTAAATGGATTGGATTCTGAGCACAATCCTGTAGTGGTAAAACTCTCTGATCAAATCAATCTCAATTGGATTGATTTACAATCTCAATTGCTGAGTTTTGAGAGTAGAATTGAGTAGCTCAATTCCTTTAACAACTTAAGTCTCAATGCCTCAGCAAATGTTGCAAACAAGACTGATTACAAAGGAAACTGGAGAAACAATAGACTTGACTTCCATGGCTCAAATGGAAACTAGAGAGGCTCCAACTCAAGAGGTTGGAGATGAGGCAGAGGTAGAGGCAGGTTCTCTAAACCTGCCTGTCAAGTATGCTCAAAGACTGGTCACACAGCAGTGCAATGCTTCTATAGGCTTGACAAAACCTACTCAGGATCAAATCATTCAGCAGAAGAGGAAGTGAAATCTGCATTCCTAGCATCACAAGGAACCAATCAAGAATATGACGGGTACTTTGATAGTGGAGCAAGCAATCATGTGACACATCAAACTGAAAAATTCCAAGAAATAAATGAATGTCATGGTAAGAACTCTCTGATTATTGGAAGTGGTGAGCAACTAGAAATTATAGCCACATAATCTTCCAAACTCAAGTCACTTAATCTACATGATATACTATATGTGCCTAACATTATCAAAAATATATTAAGTGTATCTAAATTGGTTGCTGACAATAACATTCTTGTTGAGTTTGATAAGAATTGTTGTTTTGTGAAGGACAAGTTAACAGGGAAGGCGGTACTAAAAGGAATACTTAAAGATGGATTATACTAGCTCTTAGGAATTGAAAGGAGCCCAAGTGCTTATATATATGTCAGAGAGAACTGGCATAGGATACTTGGTGACCCAAACAACAACGCATTAACAAAGTCTTGAAAAATTGTAATGTCAAAGTATCACCTAGTGATCACTTTAGTTTTTATGAGGTCTGCCAATATGGAAAAATGCACCTCTTACCCTTTAAGTCTTCTTCATCTCATGCTAAGGAACCACTTGAGTTGGTTCACACTGATGTATGAGGCCCTGCATCAATAATTTCATCTTCTGGTTTCAAATATTATGTGCATTTTGTTGATGATTTTAGTAGGTTCACTTGGATTTATCCTTTAAAATAAAAGTCTGAAATTGTGCAAGCTTTCATTCAATTTAAAGCCTTGGCTGAAAATTAATACAATAAGAGAATCAAAGTAATTCAGTGTGATGGTGGTGGTGAATACAAACCTGTGCTGGAGACTTGCAATAGAAGTTGGCATAGGTTTTAAAATGTCTTGTTCTTATACCTCTCAGCAAAATGGAAGAGCTGAGAGGAAACATAAACACATAGCTGAGTTTGGTTTAACTTTGCTTGTACAAGCTCAAATGTCATTCCAATATTGGTGGGAAGCATTTCGACACTGCAGTATACCTTATAAACAGACTTCCATCTCAAGTTACCTAAAATGAGACCCCCTACTCACTCATGCTTCATAAGGAACCTGACTATAAGCTCTTAAAACCCTTTGGTTGTGCTTGTTATCCATGCCTTAAACCCTACAATCAACACAAGTTGCAATTTCATACAACCAGATGTGTGTTCTTAGGCTATAGTAACTCTCACAAAGGGTATAAATGTATCAATTCCCACGGCAGGATCTTCATATCAAGACATGTTATTTTCAATGAAGATCACTTCCCATTCCATTATGGGTTTCTCAACACAAAAGGTCCTCTAAAAACAACTAACAATCCATCATTCACTTTTCCCTTGTGCCCTACAGGTAATCCTATCACTGATGCAATCCCTGAAGGAGATATCTCAGATGAAGTGAACTCAATTAACTCAGAAATTGAGCAATAATCACAAGATGACAACAATGCCACAGAAGTTGACAACAATGTCATAGAATAATCTGAAGATATTGTACTAGATGATGCAACTCATCTAGAGATACAACCTAACATAACCCAACAAAGTACAAGTGAAGCAAGCAATGTAGGCATCATACAAACCAGAATCCAGTCAGGCATTCACAAGCCAAAGCTTCCTTACATTGTTCTAGATGAGACCTACAAAGATACAGTGGAACCTACAAATGCCAAGGATGCTCTCACAAGGCCCTTATGGAAGGAAGCAATGCAAAAGGAGTTTCAAGCACTCATGTCTAACAAAACTTGGACACTAGTCCCTTATCAAGATGAAGAAAACATAGTTGACTCGAAATGGGTCTTCAAGGCCAAATACAATTCAGGTGGTACCATAGAAAGGAGAAAAGCTAGGCTAGTTACCAAAGGATTTCAACAAACAGCTGGCATTGATTATGAAGAAACCTTTAGCCTTGTAGTCAAAGCTAGCACTGTCAGAATCATTCTTTCAACTGCATTCCATTTCAACCGGGAAGTCAAGAAACTAGACATTAACAATGCTTTCCTAAATGGATATCTCAAGGAAACAATGTTCATGCATCAACCTGAAGGATTTGTTGATCCAACCAGGCCTAATCACATATGTAGGTTATCTAAAGTAATCTATGGACTGAAGCAAGCACCAAGAGCTTGGTTTGATAGTCTCAAGGCCGTATTACTGAAGTGGGGTTTTCAAAACACAAAGAGTGATTCCTCTCTTTTCCTCCTAAAAGGTAAAGATCACATTACTTTTCTGATTATCTATGTGGATGACATAATAATTACATGAAGCAACACCAAGTTCCTTCAAGCTTTCATCACTCAGTTTAATGATATATTCTCTCTCAAAGACTTGGGGTCAACTACACTACTTTCTGGGCATAGAAGTGAAAAGAGATACTAGTGGAATGTATCTCAAACAATCTAAGTACATCAGTGACTTACTGAGTAAATTCAAGATGGACAAAGCCTCACCATGTCCCACACCTATGATAATAGGTAGGCAGTTCACAGTTAAGGGAGAAAAACTAGCTGACCCAACTGTGTTTAGACAAGCCATAGGTGCCTTACAATACTTAACTCACACAAGACCTGATCTAGCTTCTCTGTTAACAAACTCAACCAATACATGAGCTCACCAACACTTGAACACTGGAAAGGCATAAAAAGAATCTTTAGGTATCTCCAAGGCACCATAAATCATTGCTTACACATCAAGTCATCCACTGATTGGCCACTAGTGTTGATGACAGGAAATCCATGGTTGGTCAATGTGCGTTCCTTGGTGAAACACTTGTTTCTTAGTCATCAAGGAAGCAAAATGTGGTATCAAGATCAAGCACTGAGTCAGAATACAGATCCCTAGCTGGCCTAGCTGCTGAAATAGCATGGGTTCGGTCATTACTTGCTGAACTTAAACTCCCACTTCAAGGAAACCCATATTGTGGTGTGATAACTTGAGTGTCAAGGCACTAGCTTCAAATCCTATCCTCCACGCTCGCTCCGAACACATTGAAAATGATATTCACTATATCATAGATCAAGTACTACAAAATGAAGTTGTTATGGCCTATGTTCCTACAACTGATCAAATTGCAGACTACCTCAGCAAGCCATTAAGTCATGCACGTTTCAGCCAGCTCAGAGATAAACTCTGTGTTATCCATTCACCACCAGTTTGAAGGGGGAATTAGAAACATGATTCCTTAATATCAACATTGTGTCCCTATTGTTTAATGTATAGTCAATAGCATTTATGTCATGTCCCTATTTTTTAAGGTATAGTCAATAGCATTTATGTTCTAATTATAGACTAGAATGTTATGTTTCCATATTCAGTGTATAGGCATCAATATTAGCTTAATTGTAGGATCATGTTCTCCCTTCTGATTTGTATATATGTGTATGTTACTGATCAATAGAATCTACACAAGTTTATGTTGGTGTAAGCCCTAGAGGCCAATACTTTTGGTACTTGTATCGAATTATTTATTAATAATAAAAGGCATTTTCTTTATTATGGTTGATTAATAAAGTCCCTAGAATAGATAGTCCGTTTAATGTATTAAGTGTGACTTAATCATGAGAACACATTAAACATAAGGACACTATTCTTAAAGTATCCGTAGTCGAGCTTTAATGTGAAGTGGGATAACATTAAAGCATTAAGACTATTATGTTTGTAGACTGATGATCACATCTCATGGATCATGGATAAAGAGTTATCAAGTCTTAAACATAGGTATGAATATTAGGAGTAATATTTATACCGGATTGACCCGCTATGAGAATACTATATAGAAAGTTATGCAAAGTGTCATAAGTTATTCTCATGGTGATAATAGTGTATACCACTCTTCGACCTGAAACCACTATGGATCCTAGATGTAGAGTTGAGTGCTTTATTACTGATCCAACGTTATCCGTAACTGGATGACCATAAAGACAGTTGATGGGTACTCCACGAAGCATGCTGAGGGACATGAGTGTCCTAGATGGAATTTGCCAATCCTGCGTAACAGGATAAATGTCTATGGGCCCAATATTGAACTGGACAAGGGTGACATGGTCTATACCTTGTGTTCAATATAGACATAAGGGCAAAGGGGTAATTATACACATAATTATTATCACAGGAGGTTTTGTCAGATCACATGACATTTTCGTGACTTGGGTAGCAGTGATGTGTTGCTAGATACCGCTCACTGTTTATTATGTTAAATGCGTGATTTAATATAATTGCCAACGTCGCGAAAACCTATAGGGTCACACACAAAGGACGGATTGATGAGAGATAGAATAGTTAAGGAACACCGTAAGGTACGGTGCACTTAAGTGGGAGACGAAATATGGTAAGGTACCAAATACTTAAGTGATTTTGGCATATTATGAGATATGGGCCAAAATGCACTTAAGTGGGCTTTTTGGCTTGAAGCCCACACAAGTGGTTCTATAAATAGAACCCCTTGGGTAGAAGCATTGTCACTCTAATTCCACTCAGACAGAAATTCAAGTAGAGACTTGGAATTTTGTTTCCCTCTTTCTCTCACTCAAAGCCTTCATTCACAACAGCTAGCACTGCGATTGAAGGAATCCGTTCGTGTGGACTGAGTAGAGACGTTGTCATCGTTCAACGTTTGTGATCGCCCCGTGGATCTGTATCAAAGGTTTTGATCATTATCAGAGATCTGCACCAAAGGTTTGAATCGCCACAAGAGGTAACGATTCTATCACTGATCATGCCCATTCGTAAGGATCACTAAATGGAGAAATTTTTAAATTCCGCTGCGCCTTGGATGGCAATTCTCCTTCAGTGGTATCAGAGCCACTTACGAAACCATGAATCTGATATCTGTTTTGTTCTGTAATAATATGATTAAAGACAGAATGAATCAAAGGTTAAATTGAGATCGATCAAGTTACATATATGTGATATATGTAATCCTGATGCAAAATACATTATATATGATATAGTGTTCTTGTTTCGTTCATTCAAACCCTCGATGATTGTTTTCCTTTGAGCGATCAATGGTCATTTGCTTCTTGATCCGACATTAGTATGGTGAAGCAATGACATGTTGATCAATCATACTGAATTA
Organism: Lathyrus oleraceus; assembly: GCF_024323335.1. Classification (NCBI taxonomy): domain Eukaryota; kingdom Viridiplantae; phylum Streptophyta; class Magnoliopsida; order Fabales; family Fabaceae; genus Lathyrus; species Lathyrus oleraceus. Next base: position 36,958,992 of record NC_066583.1, read on the forward strand.
ACAATCGAGATGTGTTTGACGGTCTGAAATTGGTGCATCAGGGTTAGTGACAACACAAGGATTGTGTTGTTAGAGAGTTATGTGATTGGGGTTTGATTGCACAAGAGTTGTGCGTCCTAAACACTTTTCTGAACAGTGTTAACCGGTTAACGTAATACGAAATAAATTTTTTTAATTTTTGGAACAGCGTTAACCGGTTAACGCATATGGTTAACCGGTTAACGGAATGCGAAATAAAATTTTGAGATTTTCAAACAGTGTTAACCGGTTAACGCATTTGGTTAACCGGTTAACGCAAGGCAGAAAAGAGTTTTCTAAATGTTTTCAAACAGTGTTAACCGGTTAACGTATATGGTTAACCGGTTAACGCAAGGAAAAATTCACCCGTTCGGCTAGAAAAAGTGCTTTGAAGTATCAAGTGTTGATACGAAAAATGACGTAAATTTTAAATGAATTGTTCATTAAAATTTTCGAGCAGGGGCGCTGGCCCTTAGACCCCGCAAGGGGCGCTGCCCCCTTGACCCCTGTCCGCTGAACGGTCAGCGGAACCACCGTCCGCTGACCGGGCAGCGGAACACCCGTTCCCGCTGTCCGGGCAGCGGACCCCCGGCTAACTCTGCGTAGTGTGATCGGTCGTCGAAATTTAATTTGATTTTATTAATTAAAGGAATTAATAATAATAATAAAGTGTTTATTATTGTCTTGTGGTGATCGGTTATGGCCTTAGTTTTCCTTTGTTTTGTTTTGGATTTTAAAATACGACCTGCGTGTTGTGCCTCTCTCTTAATCTCCCAAATGTAACTTCTTTTCTCATCTCACTCCCTCGTATGTAAAACGAGTTTCTTTCATGTAATGTAATGATATGAAGAAAGCAAAGAAGTCAGTGCCAAAGGAGGACAGCCTTGAAGATCTTGCTTGGAGAAGCTTAGATCGTCGTAGGTTAGCTTAGGTTCTCTCATTGGCTTGGGAGAACAATTGCGCTAGGGGCCATAACTGTTTCATTATGTATGTATGTATGTATGTTGATGCATGTGAGAGACGGTTTATATGATAAACAAGCCGGTGAGATCAGTAAAATTGCAATTCCCTCAAAACTAAATATTAAGTTTTAAGCTTTCCAAGTTTTAACACTCATCAAGACTAGTAATGGAAATTGTAGGTTTCGCCTACGCGAGGTGCATGATCTATATATTAGTAAGGTGCGATGGGATAATTGTAATATCCAACTGTTAAAACAATGGGTCAAACTTAACTAAACAAATTATAATAAGATTATATATGTTTAGAAGCAAGAGTTGGGAATAATCCATATGATGGATTAGAATAAGGAGTTATTCACCCAATTGAAATTTTCGAGAGTTGTAAGAGATACAATTGGAAGGAGTTCCTACCTAAATAACCTAGTTTTGTGTAATCCGCCTACGCGGACTTAGAACGAAGTGAAATATGGATCTCGACCCACTAGAAAATCTTCCAACGGGATTTTCCGAATCAGATGATGAGGGTCATTTGTTTTGAGTAAAATAGTGGGAGCATGTTTAATTAAAGGCCTAATTAAATATGTCAATGATACTTATATTTTCATTAATCCTTGTGTAGATTACCATGACAACAAACACCTCTAACAACATATTGCGATCAAATCCTGAGAAAGAAAAATTGTCTGGGACAAATTTTCTAGATTGGTACAGAGACATGAGGACTGTCCTCAAACATGATAAAGGGAAAGGCAAGGAAGTTGCCAAACCCAAACCCACTAGTGCTGCCTTGAAGCCTAGTGGAAGCATAGAAAAGGGAGGCACCTGCTTCCATTGCGGTAAGACCGCACACTGGAAGAGGAACTGCCCAAAGTACCTGGAAGATAGGAAGAAAGGAGTAGAGACTCCAACTTCAAGTATTTTTGTTATTGAAATTAATTTATCTACTTCTGCATCATGGGTATTAGATACTGGATGCGGTTCTCACATTTGTACAAATGTGCATGGACTGAAAAGGAGTAGAGATTTGGCAAAAGGTGAAGTCGACCTACGAGTTGGCAATGGAGCAAAGGTTGCTGCCTTAGCCGTAGGAACTTATGAATTGACTTTACCTAGTGGTTTAATAATTCAGTTAGAGAACTGTTATTATGTACCAGCAATTAGCAGGAATATTATTTCCGTTTCTTGTTTGGACAAGTTCGGTTTTTCATTCATAATAAAGAACAATTGTTGTTCAATTTATTTGAATGATATATTCTATGCTACTGCTCAAATGAACAATGGATTATATGTCCTTGATCTTGAAGTGCCAATTTATAACATTAATACTAAAAGGATGAAACCTAATGAGTTAAATCCAACTTACCTTTGGCATTGTCGATTAGGCCACATAAATGAGAAACGCATTTCCAAACTCCATAAAGATGGATTGTTGGACTCTTTTGATTATGAATCATATGAGACATGCAGATCTTGTTTAATTGGAAAAATGACAAAATCTCCATTCACAGGAAAAGGTGAAAGAGCTAATGATCTTTTGGCCCTCATACATACTGATGTATGTGGACCACTGAACATACCAGCCAGAGGAGGTTTTCAGTACTTCATCACATTCACTGATGATTTCAGTAGATATGGTTATGTGTATTTAATGAAACACAAATCAGAGTCCTTTGAAAAGTTCAAGGAATTCAAGAATGAAGTACAAAACCAACTGGGTAAGAATATTAAAACTCTTCTATCAGATCGAGGTGGTGAGTATTTAAGCCTAGAGTTTGATGATCATCTGAAAGAGTGTGGGATCCTATCCCAACTCACTCCTCCTGGAACACCCCAATGGAATGGTGTGTCTGAGAGAAGAAATCGAACCCTGTTAGACATGGTCCGATCCATGATGAGTCAAGCCGATCTTCCAAACTCCTTTTGGGGACATGCGCTGTTGACCGCAGCTTACACACTTAACCGTGTTCCATCCAAAAAGGTTGATAAGACACCATATGAGATATGGAGTGGTGAGAAACCACATATGTCTTACATGAAGATTTGGGGTTGCGAAGTTTATGTGAAACGACAAATTTCAACTAAACTTGAGCCCAAATCTGACAAATGCTTATTTGTGGGATATCCTAAAGAAACAAGAGGATATTACTTCTACAATCCTTCAGAGGGCAAAATGTTTGTCGCTCGAACTGGAGTTTTCCTATAAAAGGATTTTAATTCCAAAGGAACCAGTGGGAGGAAAGTAGAGCTTGAAGAAATTCAAGAATCACAAAGCATCGATACACCTATGGAGGAATTAGAGAAGGAAACACAAGTAGTTGAGTAAGAGCAACCTGCTCAAGTAGAACAAGACCAGCGTAGGTCAGGCAGGATACGTCACCTACCTGAGATATATGGATATCTGATCAAGGTGATGTATTACTCATGGATCAAGATGAGCCTGTGACCTACTCATGGAATCTTCGCCTTGATGAAACAGTAAAACTGTATGGATTCATCAAGAACGAAGATGAGCCTTGTGTCTACAAGAAGGTTAGTGGGAGCATGATCGTATTCCTGGTATTATATGTAGATGACATATTACTCATTGGAATCGATATCCCTACCCTGCAACAAGTAAAGTCTTGGTTGGGGAAATGCTTTTCTATGAAGGACCTGGGTGAAGCAGCCTATCAGGATCTATAGAGATAGATCATGAAATGCTTGTCCTAAGTCAGAGTACATAGACAAAGTGCTGAGACGCTTTAATATGAATGATTCCAATCTGGTCATGTGTTTTGCTTAAATGGTGGCACTGTGAGCTTGAAAAGTTCAATGCAAGATGCAGTTGCTGATTCTACAACTGAGGCTGAGTATATTGCTGCCTTAAGTGCAGCAAAGGAAGCTGTTTGGATCAATAAACTTGGCATATTCCCTAGCATTATGGATCCCATTGGTCTCTATTATGATAACAATGGTGTTATCGCATAAGCTAAGGAGCCTAGATCTCACCAACGATCCAAACACATACTTAGGCGTTGTGTGAAAATATGTAAAGTACTTACACTTGACAATGTTGCTAACCCACTGAGAAAGCCTCTTGCGCAGCAGAAGCATGATGGCCATACTAGATCAATGGGCATACGGGGTATGTCTGATTGGCTCTAGTGCTAGTGGGAGATTGTTGGTGTAAGCCCTAGAGGCCAATACTTTTGGTACTTGTATCGAATTATTTATTAATAATAAAAGGCATTTTCTTTATTATGGTTGATTAATAAAGTCCCTAGAATAGATAGTCCGTTTAATGTATTAAGTGTGACTTAATCATGAGAACACATTAAACATAAGGACACTATTCTTAAAGTATCCGTAGTCGAGCTTTAATGTGAAGTGGGATAACATTAAAGCATTAAGACTATTATGTTTGTAGACTGATGATCACATCTCATGGATCATGGATAAAGAGTTATCAAGTCTTAAACATAGGTATGAATATTAGGAGTAATATTTATACCGGATTGACCCGCTATGAGAATACTATATAGAAAGTTATGCAAAGTGTCATAAGTTATTCTCATGGTGATAATAGTGTATACCACTCTTCGACCTGAAACCACTATGGATCCTAGATGTAGAGTTGAGTGCTTTATTACTGATCCAACGTTATCCGTAACTGGATGACCATAAAGACAGTTGATGGGTACTCCACGAAGCATGCTGAGGGACATGAGTGTCCTAGATGGAATTTGCCAATCCTGCGTAACAGGATAAATGTCTATGGGCCCAATATTGAACTGGACAAGGGTGACATGGTCTATACCTTGTGTTCAATATAGACATAAGGGCAAAGGGGTAATTATACACATAATTATTATCACAGGAGGTTTTGTCAGATCACATGACATTTTCGTGACTTGGGTAGCAGTGATGTGTTGCTAGATACCGCTCACTGTTTATTATGTTAAATGCGTGATTTAATATAATTGCCAACGTCGCGAAAACCTATAGGGTCACACACAAAGGACGGATTGATGAGAGATAGAATAATTAAGGAACACCGTAAGGTACGGTGCACTTAAGTGGGAGACGAAATATGGTAAGGTACCAAATACTTAAGTGATTTTGGCATATTATGAGATATGGGCCAAAATGCACTTAAGTGGGCTTTTTGGCTTGAAGCCCACACAAGTGGTTCTATAAATAGAACCCCTTGGGTAGAAGCATTGTCACTCTAATTCCACTCAGACAGAAATTCAAGTAGAGACTTGGAATTTTGTTTCCCTCTTTCTCTCACTCAAAGCCTTCATTCACAACAGCTAGCACTGCGATTGAAGGAATCCGTTCGTGTGGACTGAGTAGAGACGTTGTCATCGTTCAACGTTCGTGATCGCCCTGTGGATCTGTATCAAAGGTTTTGATCATTATCAGAGATCTGCACCAAAGGTTTGAATCGCCACAAGAGGTAACGATTCTATCACTGATCATGCCCATTCGTAAGGATCACTAAATGGAGAAATTTTTAAATTCCGCTGCGCCTTGGATGGCAATTCTCCTTCAGTTTATACATATTATAATTCTTCACTGCCCCCACTTATAAAGACATGTTCATGCCATATATTCTCCGATGTGAGACTCTCGGAAATAAATGGTAGGTGGACCCATAATGGAAACTTGATAGAAGGTGGCCCACTGGATCTTAAACGAGACGTTGATACCATGTTAAGAAATGTGGTTAGACCTAACTCAATCCTACAAAACTGACTTGTACAGTGAGGTTTGCCACCACTTATAAAGACATGTTCAGGCCATATATTGTCCGATGTGAAACTCTTAACAAGAGTCAAGTTCCAATTGAAGTGTTAAATCAATATTGAATCAATCAAAGGAACTTGAAATTCCAAAGTTATGAAAGAGAGGAAGTGTGAAAGTTTGTCTGGTCTGGCATTTAGCGCGTATCTGAGTGATCAATTTAATATGAAAAAGTATAAGAGTGATTCTCGAGATGCTAAGACGGCTCACACACACACACACAAAGTCTTTTCAAAGCCTATCTTGCTTGATAAAACACCTAAAAATATTTTATATGCATCATTAATTGATTAGTTTTTTTGTTTAAATCAATTAAGAGTCCTTTTACCCCAATTAATCGATCAGATACGCCTTTAATTGTTGAATGACAGTAGAAATAAAAAACTTTCTATATTTCAATTGTCTAATCAATTAGAAGAATAAAAATGTCCATGAATCATTTTCTTTTTTAGGCAAATATTTTTCTATATAAATAGGGGTTCTCCTCATTTCATTTTACACCAAAATTTAAATTTTAAATCTCTCTTTCTCACTTTCTACTTGTTTCTTCTACTTTTTATATTCTTTCACTAAAGCTTCCTTAGTGTCGAAAGAGTAAAAAATACATGTGAGAATCTTGTTGCAAAAGTGTTGTGATAATAATGTATTTTACTGATGACACTCCATCATTACGTAATTTTACAAGCATTTTTTATTAATTTTATGTGTTAGTGAGTTAATCAAGAGGAAATTGGAGATGAAATTACCAATATTTGATCAAGTGAAGAGTAGAGACAAAAGATGAAAAAGTATGAAAGTTTGCAAGCAAAAAGCAAGAAAGTTATTGGAAAATTCGTGTGGGAACCATGTGGCATCATGCACACGATGAGAAGAGATAAAAGGCTATCGTTTGCACTATATAATAAAATCGTGTGCATGATCTTGAGCATCATGAGAACGATCTTGAGCATCGTGTGCACGATCTTGAGCATCGTGTGAACGATAGGTGACTTTTTTGAACATTTTGGCTATTTAAAAAGGGTAAAAAAAGATTTTTCCAAGGGGTTCTGACTTTGATATGAGAAAGGGACGACAAGAAGAATTCCAACACAATTTAGAGATCTTTGGAGCCATTAGAACCAGAATTCGTCATTGACTTTCATGTGCGCTTCATGTTGATTGTAATTTTAAGTGTCGGGTTTTTGTTATCGTCTCCACAGGGATTGTGAGATATCATCGCCTTTCGACAGTTGTTAACTCTTAGCTTAAGGTAACAATGGTTCTTGGTTTTAGTCACGGTATCTTGCATAAAAGTGTAAGAAAATGCGGTAAAAGATTTGGTTTTAATATTTGAGAAATATTGCCAAAGTTAGGGTTCGACAATCACTTTGCGTGTATATGTTCGATCAACAAAACTTATAAACTCCTTTAGATGATAAACTATTTCACAAAGTCCTCCCAATGTGTTTATCTCTAACACACATTGTGAGTTTTCCCATTTTGATCCATTGTTTATCTCTAACACAATCTATCAAAATGACAACTTTTTGGTTCAACCTTATGGTGAACAAAATCACTCATTACTATCTCTAGCTAACAAACAAGATTGGATGAAAACCTAGGTAAAGAGTTGGTAAACATCTCTCGATCATAAACCAACACAAAGAGTTTTCAATAAAACAAAGTTTTCACCATATATTCACCATTAAAGAGTTTACAAATGAAGATCATCCCATTTACACACAAAGCTAATGATAATCTACATCTAACCTTGACAAAATGAAGAACTTAGCTACTCATTTTCATGGTAGCTTGGTCAACAAGTTTCAGAAGAAGGTTGATCAACATCCGAGTCGAATAATCGAGATTGGATGGGAATCCACCTTCTTTTTGTGAAAGATTGTTAAGAGATGAAGAGAAATGATTTCTAGGTCACAAAAGATCTCTAGAGCAATGCTGGAAAAATATCTAAAAAGTACAAAACTATGGAGGTGTAAAGTATGGCTCCAAAAAGTAGCCCTTGCTACTTATAGAGCTGCTACTGAGCTGTCATGCTCGCCAGGCGAGCAGAATGGCTCGCCTAGCGAGCCCTAAAATGAGGCACCTGTGGCACCTACGCCCAAAGAAATGACCTTTGCCAGATTGGCATGTTCGCTAGGCGAACAAAACCTTCGCTAGGCGAAGCACACGCTTCAACCTTCGCTCCAGCGAGCTTGAGAGGTTTTGCTACTGGAATGCTCGCTGGGAGCTCGCTAATGGCTCGCCTAGCGAGTGAGTGCTGGTTGTGCTTTTGGCCAAGTCTGGACGTGTTCGCTACACCCTTCGCTGGAAGCTCGCCTAGCGAGTTTGTTGATGTTTGCTATTGTAAAATACTGGAGCTCTTCGCTGGGGACTCGTTGGGCGCTCGCCTAGCGAGCTCATCGCCACAGCCCTCGCCTAGCGAGGAAGCTGATGAATACATCCCTTTTTGGTCCCTTTGCCAACTTTCTTGTGGCTTCAGTTTCTATTATTTCATGCCTAATTCCTGCACAATAACACACAAATCAAAGGTACCAAGATCGTTTATCATTGTATTGCAATTCATCTAAAATAAAGGTGTTTTCGAACACTTTAGCAAGGAAATGGAGTGAAAGATACCCATATTTGATAGCTCAAATAAGCATTTTTGGGTATCTAACAACTCTCCCCAACTAGATTCTTGCTTGTCCTCAAGCAAAGTATGCCTCTTGAAGGACAAGGGGATTTGCATTAAGAAAAATGTTTCTCCGAAATCGGATAAAACGACTCAAACACAAGCGAATCAGCAGATACAAATTTCCAACGGTTAGAATAAAATAATACACAAGAACTAAAACTTAGTAGCAATGTGAAATATGTATCTATCTACAACAATATTATCTTGAATGAATCACCCTATCTCTCCTCTTCGAATAAGGATTGAAGAAATTAAGCGTTTGCAACCGCGGGAATAATCTCACTCTCCAATAAACAATGACGAAATCAATTCAATTCATACAATGTCTAACAATTATAAATGGTAATGTGGAAGCACGAAGATCACTAAGGACTTTTTGGTTGAAGCTTGGTTAGATTAACAAACAAGGGTCATTTCTAAGGCCATTGAAAACGAAATTGGCGATGCAAAAGAGACATTCACTGTACATTATTCACACATCTCCACTTCGTTCCATTTATTTCTCATTTGAAACCTTCACAACTCTTATTTCGCCACTCAATTTTTGTTTTTCACTATTTTTCTTCCAAGCAAGCATTCATTTTCATTTTCTCTATTTTTTCTTTTCTTTCACATCATACTTACAAACAGATGTTTCTCTTTTCTATATTTTATATATATATATATATATATATATATATATATCTATATATATATATATATATATATATATTATATATATATATATATATATATATATATATATATATATATATATATATATATAGATATATATATATATATATATATATATATATATATAGATATATATATATATATATATATATATATATATATATATAATATATATATATATATATATATATATATATATATATATATCTATATATATATATATTATATATATATATATATATATATATATATCTATATATATATATATATATATATATATCTATATATATATATATATATATATATATATAATATATATTATATTTATGCTTGCTTGGTTTTTCAAGAGTTGTGGCACTTACCGATTCTCATTTTCGTTCTCCCCAACTTTTTTCTTACTCACCCTAAGTGAATGCTCTTGACTTTTTACGGCAAAAGAACAATTATCAAAAAATTTCCGGGTTGTAAAAAAAAGATTTTTGAAATCTCGCTTGATTTCAAGGTGAGATTCAACTATTTAAGCTCAAAGGGGTTAACGAATACTCTCTCTGCTCACAGGTAAGTTGTATTTGGAACTGGTTGTGCTCGAAAGAAAACAAGTGCCTTGATCATTTCTAATTGCTTCCATATATTCACAATAATAAAAGACAAAGCATGAATCAAATGAATCAACAAAGCTTATTAGAATCCAGCATTTAAGTGTACAATGGAGGTTTCCTCACAATTTGTGGTTTTAAGTCCTAGATGAAACATTCATTCAATTGTGTTGCAAAAAGACAATATTCAATTACAAAAAAAGAGTAAAGTTCTTAATGCATTCTAAAATTCTAGCCGGAGGTAACCATGTACCTTAGCATTATTCACTTGTTTATTTTTATCATTGCCATCCAAGCTCGGATGCACCTTCATTGGATACTTCTTTGAGGAGCAACCAATCTAGAAGGTTTGACACTCAACCAACCAAAAATTTATTAAAACAAACGAAATTTAAAACATAAATAATACATTACTTCAAAATTTAAAATTGTTCATGGGGGACAAAACACCCCAAAAGTACATAATCAACATCAAAATACAAAAGTCTGAAAATACAATAGAAATAAAACATAATATGAAAAATAAAATAACTTAGCCCTCCACGGACTCATAACCCTCATCAGTACCGGCTTCAGAACCGGTAGCCTCATCATCATCATCATCATCTCCATCAGCAGCACCAGAAGATGCACCAGCACCCGCCCCCTCTCCAAACACAGGCCTGTCCACAGGCCAGCTAGCGTTCTGCAGAAACTGCTCACGCGTCATCAACGAGTGATCACCGGAGGGGTCACGTGCCTGCAGCTGTAACAGCTGCATAGAATCGTGCATATCGAGCATGGCGCGCTGAGTTGCCGCCATCTTAGTGAAAGAGAATGATTGAATTTGAAGTGCACAATAAGTTTTGTAATGGAATGTAACCGTTTAGGGTTTGTGTGAGATGAAAAGTGAGAGAGTGTTTGTGAGTGCTAATTCAGACTACACCACTAAAAAGAAAGATGGTATTTGGGCCCAAAATAGTGGCCTGCTGAAACTTTAATTGGTTTTGTCACGCAGCACTCGCTACTGCGTCGCCTAGCGAGCAGCTAGCGAATCTTCGCTACTGCCTTCGCCTAGCGAGAAGCTAGTGAGCATGACAGTATTTTGCTTTTCAAAACAGAATGTAATGCACAATTCAGCAAGTTTCTTCAAGTTGAACACCAATACCAACCAACAAAAAAACTATAAATACTTACAATGTTGGGGTGCCTCCCAACAAGCGCTTGTTTAACGTCGGATAAGCTCGACGGTTCGATGCTCACTGAGGAGCATCCAAGGGAATTGTGCAGCTTCCGCGATCCACTTTATTGTTTGAGCTTCCGGGATCCATTTTGTTGAGAAACTTCCTCAAGGGCTTTGTTGTCTTCAAGAGGTTCTTGATGAACCTTCGATAAAATCTGATACCACCCTTTTTCGGAACTATTTGCACAACGCTCACCCATTCACCATCGGCGATAGAACAATTCATCCCGGCCTCTACTAGTTTGACAACATCCTTCTTTCTCAGCACCCGCATCAATTGATTCTTCTCCTTTGTGGACAAAGTGCTGCTAATGATTACCGGTTTGGTACAGTTATCACTCAGGAAAACATACTTCAAATTTGGCTCAAGTTTTGGCTCCTCCACTTTCTTTGTCATATCCAAGCCTTCCCTTGTTTCTTCATGATAGACGAGTTCTCCACAAGCCTCTAATTCATGCAACAATGCTTCCATCTCTTTTCCTTTATTTTTAGTCGAAACTTTGTAGACTCCGATAAGAGATCTTTCAGAAGGATTAGAAACATGAACCTGGTTTGCGACCTCCACTAGCTTCTCCTTGGTGGCATCGATTCGGAAAGAATCATGCTTCTCATTAAGATGCTTTTTGGCTTCAAAAAGATGGAAGGCTACCTCTTCATTTTGGACCCTTACTTTCATCAAACTGTTGTCAACGTCAATCATCATGCGTGCGGTTTTCATGAATGGTCGGCCGAGAATAAGCGGAGCATCATCGTCCTCTTCCATATCAATAACAATGAAATCAACCGGGAAGAAGAATTTATCAACTCTGACTAACATGTCTTGAGCCACTCCATATGGTGCAGTGGTAGACTTATCAGCTAGTTGTAAAGTCATCTTAGCAGGTTTGATATCAACATTTCCCAATCTTTTGACAATGGATAGGGGAATTAAATTGATGCTAGATCCCAAGTCAATCAAGCCATTACCCGTGTAGGTGTCTCCGATGGTTACCGGTAAAGCGACTCGTCCCGGATCGGATTCCTTCCTTGGGAGAGTTTTTTGAATGATGGCACTACATCGTGCATCAAGCAAGATTGTCTCTGGTTCCGTGTACCTCCGCTTTTTAGTAAGTATGTCTTTCATGAATTTTGCATACTTAGGCATTTGCTCCAATGCTTCGGCAAACGGAATGTTCACTTTCAATTGTTTGAAAATATCCATGAACCGGGCGTAATGTCATTCATTCTCCCTCTTAGATGGAGCATGTGGGTACGGAAGGTTTTGGATTGGAGTAGCGCTCACTACCTCCTTTCCTTTAGCAACTCTAGAACTCCTCCATCTAGGCTTTTTCACTGGCTCCACCTTCACTTCATCACTATCGTTTTTCTCAATTTCTGCACTTTCTTTATTTTCGACTTCACCGTTCTTTTCATCCTTTTCAACTTCTTCATCACTCCACTCCCCAACTTCACCATCAATATTATCCTCCAATATTTCCTCCTCATTTTTTTTTCCTCTCTTTGTTCACTCTCATCTCTTTCTTTATTCTCACTAATCAACTCCCTCCCACTTCTTGTCGTGATCGCTTTACAATGTTCCTTAGGATTTGTTTGCGTGTTCGCCGAAAAAGAAGGACCGGGTTGTTATTCCGCTAGTTGCTTAGCGAGTTGTCCAACTTGAGTCTCGAGATTTTTTATAGCCGCGTCGTTGCTCTTTTGATTAGCCATTGACATTTGCATAAATTGTGTCAATGTATCTTCTAATTTGGACGTTACGATCGGCGGTTGTTGAGGTTGATAAGGATTTTGGGGAGGGTTTTGACGGCTAGAAGAACCACCCCCATAACCTTGGTTATGGTAATAGTTACTCCTAGGTTGGAACCCTTGATTCCCTTGGAATTGTTGTTGATTTTGAGGGTGTGGTTGATAAGGTTATTGTTGTTGTTGTCTCGGTTGGTAGTCCCGTTGGTTTGCCATGTAGTTTACTTCTTCGAACCCGGGAGGTGGACAAAATCCGGTGTCATGCTCACCTTTGCAAAGCTCACAACAAGCTATTTGTTTAGCTTTTGAAGGTTCTCTCAACTCTTTTATTTGTTGCGTTAAGAGTTCCACTTGTTGTGAAATCAGTTTGTTTTGGGCAAGAATGGCATCGTTCGTCCCAAGTTCAAGCACTCCCGGCTTCTTCAAAGAGTTGCCTCTACTTTGACTTTGAAGATCATTTAGAGCCATTCGATTTATGATATTTGTAGCTTCTTCGGTGCTTTTAGACAATAAAGAACCTCCCGAGGTAGCATCCAACAACGTCTTGCAATTTGGTTGAAGTCCATTTTTGAAAATATGGATTTGAGTCAATTCATCAAAACCATGCCCTTTACATTTTCGAAGCATGGATTTGAATCTTTCCCACGCCTCATTTAATGATTCATTGGTTCCTTGTGAAAACACTGAGATGGCCGTCTTGGATTCCATGAACCGGTTATGGGAGAAAAATCTTTCGATGAACTTCTCTTCCAACACGTTCCAGTCTGTCATGACGGCTGGTGTTTGATCTAAGTACCAATCTTTTTCTTTGCCGAGAAAAGCGTGGGGAAATAATCTTTTGAACAACGGAAGCTCTTGAGCTTGATCAACTTCGACCGCCAATGCTATCTCGTAAAATTTTGTGAGAAAAGCAAAGGGATCTTCATGGTCCATTCCGGTGAATGGACTTCCATATAGTAAATTAAGAGTTCCCGTTTTCATCTCGGCTTGCCTTCCCGTGTGGTTGGCAAACTGAGCAGTATTCCTTGGACGGTTTACACATGGAGTGGAAATGGGCGGTGGTGGTGGTTCCATGATAGGTATGAAAGGTGGTGGATGTGTGGTAGAAGAACTTTCTCCTTGTTCTTGTCGTTGTCTAGCCTATTGCCTCCTTCGTCTTGTTCTGCTATTTAGCCTCCTTGCGGTTCTTTCGATCTCGGGATCAAAAAGAAGTTCGTCCACAGGAATCTGACCTCGCATAAAACGAAAGTTGCACACTAAACCAAACAAATTACAAGCACAAGTCAAAAATTCAAAAGCTAAAAATTAAGCAACTATTGCGATACTCGCAATATCAATTCACAATCCCCGGCAACGGCGCCATTTTGTTGATTTTAATTTTAAGTGTCGGGTTTTTGTTATCGTCTCCACAGGGATTGTGAGATATCACCGCCTTTCGACAGTTGTTTTAACTCTTAGCTTAAGGTAACAATGGTTCTTGGTTTTAGTCACGGTATCTTGCATAAAAGTGTAAGAAAATGCGGTAAAAGATTTGGTTTTAATATTTGAGAAATATTGCCAAAGTTAGGGTTCGACAATCACTTTGCGTGTATATGTTCGATCAACAAAACTTATAAACTCCTTTAGATGATAAACTATTTCACAAAGTCCTCCCAATGTGTTTATCTCTAACACACATTGTGAGTTTTCCCATTTTGATCCATTGTTTATCTCTAACACAATCTATCAAAATGACAACTTTTTGGTTCAACCTTATGGTGAACAAAATCATTCATTACTATCTCTAGCTAACAAACAAGATTGGATGAAAACCTAGGTAAAGAGTTGGTAAACATCTCTCGATCATAAACCAACACAAAGAGTTTTCAATAAAACAAAGTTTTCACCTTATATTCACCATTAAAGAGTTTACAAATGAAGATCATCCCATTTACGCACAAAGCTAATGATCATCTACATCTAACCTTGACAAAATGAAGAACTTAGCTACTCATTTTCATGGTATTTTGGTCAACAAGTTTCGGAAGAAGGTTGATCAACATCCGAGTCGAATAATCGAGATTGGATGGGAATCCACCTTCTTTTTGTGAAAGATTGTTAAGAGATGAAGAGAAATGATTTCTAGGTCACAAAAGATCTCTAGAGCAATGCTGGAAAAATATCTAAAAAGTACAAAAGTATGGAGGTGTAAAGTATGGCTCTAAAAAGTAGCCCTTGCTACTTATAGAGCTGCTACTGAGCTGTCATGCTCGCCAGGCGAGCAGAATGGCTCGCCTAGCGAGCCCCAAAATGAGGCACCTGTGGCACCTGCGCCCAAAGAAATGACCTTTGCCAGATTGGCATGTTCGCTAGGCGAACAAAACCTTCGCTAGGCGAAGCACACGCTTCAACCTTCGCTCCAGCGAGCTTGAGAGGTTTTGCTACTGGAATGCTCGCTGGGAGCTCGCTAATGGCTCGCCTAGCGAGTGAGTGCTGGTTGCGCTTTTGGCCAAGTCTGGACGTGTTCGCTACACCCTTCGCTGGAAGCTCGCCTAGCGAGTTTGTTGATGTTTGCTACTGTAAAATACTGGAGCTCTTCGCTGGGGACTCGCTGGGCGCTCGCCTAGCGAGCTCATCGCCACAGCCCTCGCCTAGCGAGGAAGCTGATGAATGCATCTCTTTTTGGTCCCTTTGCCAACTTTCTTGTGGCTTCAGTTTCTATTATTTCATGCCTAATTCCTGCACAATAACACACAAATCAAAGGTACCAAGATTGTTTATCATTGTATTGCAATTCATCTAAAATAAAGGTGTTTTCGAACACTTTAGCAAGGAAATGGAGTGAAAGATACCCATATTTGATAGCTCAAATAAGCACTTTTGGGTATCTAACACTTCACATAAACTCGTGGTATTTATTTCTTAAACTATGAGTGGCTAGATGTACTTTGATTAGGTCTTTAGAGATGAACCTAATTGAACTCAGTTGGATCGTATGAATTTTTGATGTTATTTGAATGCTTTTATTTTATAATTATTATTCAATTATTCTTATTTTTAATGCTCTTTATGTGTTGACGAGCACGCAAAGTGATTTTATATGAGTAGGGATTATTGATCGTAAGTCTATCAAACAAAAATAGATCAAATGTTTAACTTAGTAATTAACTAGGGATAGGTAAATAATTTGTGGCTAGAGAATAAACTAATAGAGAACGCCTAGTTTTACTTTGAATTCGCCTAAGCAATTAGGGAGTTGTAGTCTAAATTAGTGGGTTGTACACCAAGGAAACTGTGTACAGTGGTATTGTTAATTCTCCATATAATTATAGAGTAATTTTCATTCAAGTAATGCACATTCACCAATAGGGGATAATTAGGGGATTCGAATAAACATCTTATTGCCTTCGCATTAACGTATATGTTATCAATTCTATTCATGTAATTAATTATCTGCAGACTCTATCTGAAAATCCCCCTGTATTTTATTTTAAATCGCACGATTACAACCTTATTTAAATTTGCAATCCTTATGGAAACAAATTTATTTTTATTACTTTTACTGTATTAGTACACTTGCTAAGAAAGTCATCAAATTTTTGGCGTCGTTGTCGGGGATTGTTGAGAATTTCAACAAGGCAGTTTTTCTAATTTTACTTTTTATTATGTAGTGTTTATTTTTAATTTTCTTCATATTTTCTACTCTTCTTCAGTTTGGGTTTGTGTAGTGCTACTAAGATATTATTTGTCTATTTACGCAAGTTTCAAATTTGATGTTGATACCGTTTGATTCAGAAATCGAAAGAAAGACATGATCAATTTGAAAAGCAAAAAGAGAGGCACTAGAAGCTAAAGAAGAACTTGAATAAGAGATGGCTAATCCATCACGACAAACAATGGGGGATTATTGCATGAGGAGTAATGTTGGACATATATTAGGCTTTTGACCAGCTAACCCTGTAACTTTTGATATCAAAATTTTGTTCTTTCAGGTTTGAGAGATGACTCGTTCGACGGGAAAGCTATCAGAGACCCTTGGGAGCATCTGGTTAAATTTTATGAGAATTGTTCGATGTGAAAGCCGAATGATGTAACTAACAATCAGATAAAATTATGGTTTTTTGGTTTTCATTGATAGGTCGAGCTAATAATTGGGTGAAATGCATTTTAAATAGTACTATTAAGACTTGGAAGGAATTGGAAGACAAATTTATGAAGAGGTATTTCTCTAATGCTCAGTTTGTGGAGAGGAAAGCATAAATTTCACATTTTGATCAAGGTGAATCTGAGTCGTTATCCGATGCATGAGAGAGATTCAAGTTCTTACTCCGAAGATGTACAAGTCATAAAATGGGTGTTATGGAACAAATGACACATTTTACCAGCTGTCTCAAAACTCCAACAAGAATACTTCTGGATGCCTCAGTAAAAGGTACCTTAAGAACTAATAATGAATATGAGGTGAAAACAATGATAGAAAATATGTTTCAAAATGAGTATCGCTAAACTAACCGAATAGTGAAACCAAAGGGTATTCTTGTAATAGATTCAAATACTGTAGTATAAGCTCAACTTGAGTTGATATCGAAACAATTAGCCGCATCCTCATTGGGGAAAGAAAATGTGAGTCAAGTTTAGGCAATATGGTGTGATTTATGTGGGGGGACATGCAAACGGAAATTATGTACCAGAGGGAGATAATGTTGAAGCTTAGTATGCAAATTTTCAAATAACAACCCATATTCCAACACCTATAATCCTGGTTGGAAAGATCATCCAAAATTTAAGTGGAGCAAAAATCAAACTCTGAATGCAAATCAAGCAGTTTTACATGTTCCTCAAGCGCAACAACCTGGAAAAAGATAGTTGCAAGGCCATTGAGTTGATAAATATATTGGTACTTTCGAACCAAAAGACTAGTGATGAGAGGAAAGAAGCAAGTGATGGTGAGATTGAAATTGAAGAGGAGATAGTAGTCGAAAATGAGGTTGAGGAAAAATCAGAGGGAGAAAAAAGTGAGAAAAGTATTGAAACTCAAGTTAAGGGGCTTACCATTGACAAATTCATAGATAAAAACACACCTTAGAGAAGGACTAAGAAACAAATCCTCAATTAACCTAACCCAAACTTACCAGACTACATCAAACCACATTACCCAATATGGAAAAAGAAACTAAAGAAAGAAATGGAAGTGGGTCAACTCAAAATGTTTATGGATATGTTGACAAAAATACATGTTAACATTCTATTTTGTGAAGCCCTCGAATAAATTCCAGTTTATGCTAAATTCATGAAGGATCTCTTGTCGGGAAAGTGAAAATTGAAGTATGACGAGAATATCGCTTTGGCGTAAGAGTGCAACACACTCATTCAACAAAAGCTTTCACCCAAAGTCACTGATCCAAGTAGGTTTACTATTTCTTGTTCTATCAATTCACTAACTCTTGGTTGTCATACCCTAATTTTACCCCTAGATCAATAAATTGATTCAATCACATGACATTAGCATAATCTACATATCATGACATGCATTTCATTAGGCATATTTCCTAAAAAGTAAACCAAAATAAAATTTTAGTTTTGCATACAAATCGGTTGAAGCAATTTTCAATTGCGCGGAAAATTAGCGGGCGGAAAATTTAAAATTCGGGCATGTAACTATCTGATTTATCGATCTATGTTTTGTGCAGGTCAATCTGGTGTGTTCATTTAATTTTTTTGATTCTGTGTGCGGTCGCCTTTTGATCAATTTGAGCCTTTTCATCTGATATTTTTTAACTTCAATATTTGATCCTCGATGTTTTACTAAACTTTATTTTGCGTAGATTATTTTAGTGCATTCATTTTGCTTGTTTCTCGTCTTCGCGCGTTCGAGTTTTGCTCGATTTATTTGCTTTTATTTCATTTATAATTCAAAATAAATAAAGAAAATAAATAAGAAGAAATAAAATAATTAATTGGTTTTATTTGTTTTTATTTAAAATTGGGTGATATTATTTCATCAAAATTAGACCAACTTCATCACATAATTTGGGTACAACAAGGGTATTGTTGGAATTAAAAAAAATGAAACCCTAAATCTACTGGTATATATTTTTTTGCAAAAGACTTTAAAAAAAACTGATGCTAACCTACTTTCATTTCCAAAACGAATCTCATAAATCAAAATAAACAAATAAAAATAAATAAATAAATAAAATAGAAAAGAGAGAAGGAGAATGTTTCTCTTTAGGAGTAAAATCTCAGTATATTTTTTTCACTCTCACAAAAAATCCTTTCAACCTTACGTTCTACCATCCCTCTTTCATAAGACAAGAGAAAAAGTAAAAAAACGAAAAAGGAAAACAGTTGAGAGAGGACCTTCCTCCTCTACTCGCATGAATACAACCATCACATTTTAACTTCATACCACACTAAACCGACATCCTCTCACGGTTACTACTCTCATGTAAACATCTTCGCCTTATTCAATTTTCAATATTGCAACACCACATACATATTCTCGTCGTCACCACTGTGCACCTCCAACAACCACTGTGAGACATCCAAACTTTGGCCACCTTCATTCAACAACAACACATTTCCACCGCTGGAAGCAGATTCAGAGTCACAACACCTCATTTCCATCGCTCACCTTTAAAATGTGACAACAACAAGCTCACTCCCCCTTCCACAGTTCAAACATTCCGGCCACCACGAGCTTTCATCTCTAACAACAGGAATATCAACGCGTAGCATTCGACATTTCGTTGGATAACTTTTGGTTTCAAATTTCTTTTCTTTGTGGTGTTTTCGTGCTGCTGAATATGTTATTTCATTATATTTTTTATTTTCTGAATACTGGTTGCACTTTGTATGCTAGATTTAGCTGTAAACACATGTAATAATGTAAACATGTGTGAATGTGTATGTTGTTGTTTTATTGTTTATTGCGTTGAAATTGATCCGAATCGATCCGCAGGTTTGACACGATTTGCATGTCGTAACGCTACTGTATTTTTATTTTGGTATAATGATGGAAGTATTTGGTATATGAGTCATTGTTTTGTTGTTTGTTGTTGCACCGAAATCGGATTTGAGCATATCATGTGCATTCAGTTTAGTTCCGTTCGTCAACATTGTGCTACGTGTATTTCATTTTGATTGTGATAATCTTATCTTACATTAGCAGTTACTGGTTGGTCTGCTTTTATTTATGTGCGACATTTCAATTCTAATGTCATCGCGTTTGATTCAGATTCATATGCGCTTTTGGTAGTTTGGCATATCGTCAATTCGCATTTGCTTTCGCTACTTTGTGTTTCGTCATGTGATGTTGCTTTCGTTATGATATATTTCGTTGCATTTAATTTATTTGCGATGACCGCTCTTCGCGCTAGAAACTTGTTATCTAATTTATGGTGACATACAATGTTTCAATTTTGTTACATTTAAATCGAATTTAAATTCTGCGTTAGTAGCTTTGCATCACACGTCTTCGCGTTACGTGAACTCAATTCGCGTACTTGCGTTAGGTTAATTTAACAAGTGCACGCTATGTGTTTCTTTAACTTTTGATTTGATTGTGATGAATGTGTGTTTACTGTAATTATATTGTAGGTGCGTCATTTATCATGTCTTTCTATTGCGTTCTTATGTGCGGTATTTCAATTCGAATGGTTTGTGGCGTTAAGTTACGGCATCACGTTAGAGTTCCCGCCATCGTGCTAGAAATTGTGCCCTTGCGATGCAACTCGCGAACCCCGTGTTGCGATTCTCACTTTTCAATTGTTTTTCAACCATTTCCATCATCGATTCAAAACCATTTTTATAAGAAAATCAAACAATTTTCAAAATAAATATTTCAATGATATTCCTTATTTTCAAAACCTTTTCCAAATTTAATCAAGTTATCTTAAACCATTTTCAAACTAATGTGAATAAACACTCGATCAACATCTAGTTTCTTTTCCACTTATGGCACATGATATACAAGAGTGCCTAAGCAAAACTAGGATCTATGTATAACATCCAGATGATCCATAATGAAAGATCATAATAAAAAAGTTGAGTCGCCAAACATCATCAAGTAAGCTTGCCCTTGACTTTTACCTGCATAGAATTACTTGAAAAACAACAATAACAATGGGATGAGATAATAATCTCAGATAGTTCCCCTATCTTATGGGTTCACTCGGCTCTAAAGGGGTCTCTTATGGATTTTTTACTTAAGCTTTTCCACCTTACATTACTTGTGAATCACTCACGCAAATGTAACAAGGACTTAAGCGCTCAAAGGATTATACACTTCGTATGGAAACAAACAACATGAGTTCACATAACTCAATGAATCAATATTCATGAATGCAAACAACAAAGTATCTTTCCCCGATCGATCCATGTCTAGGACTATGGACACGGGTCACAGATCTATGCTACCTCGGACAACTTTCCCTAGCCGATCCAAAACCATGGACTATAGACACGAGTCACGATTGTCCGCTCTATAAGGAACATCTTCTCTCTGACCGATCCTAATATAAGGACTATGGACACGAGTCACATATTTCCTATAACTGGAATACTTCTCCCTGGATGATCCAAGTCCATTGACTATGGACACGAGTCATGATATCCATCTGAATGATTCATATATCCCGATCACTACTTTATATAAGTCTTGGATTTTTGAGAGAAACACGAATAAAGGTTATTTCTGAATACATGATTATTATCATTAATCATAATATGATTATTCTCTTCAGTCTTCATGTGATTATATCATAATCATCATAATATTATACACAATTTACATGTTATTAAATGACAATTACAATATATTATAATATGTTTTCATACAAGCTCATTGAATCACAATTATGACATCATTCTCAACACATGCCTTCGACATTCTCGTAGATGGGACGACTCATCTTAAGTGACTACTTGTTCATGTGTACACACCGAGGCACCTCTTACATTCGAGTATCACAACCTAAGTTATTATCATAACCTAATTTGTCTTTACTAATTTGATTCACCTAGTTATTACTCTAGGTTTCTCTCACTCATCATCATGGAACTTGCTTCATTTATTATTCATTCAATCCATACACATCATAATATAATACATAAAATACATATAATAGTTCATTACTATTATCCAAGTAATAATTGGAATACAAACATTGTTTCTCTTTACCAAAAGGTAGAGTCAGGGTCGACCCAATCAATTTGGAGACCATATTATAATTTATAAAATAGGCCTAAAAAATATTAATTTTAACCTTAAAAAACCTATATAAAATCATAAATTTTAAAAATAAATTATGCCTTTACACATATTTTAAAGAAGTACATGTAAAATAGATTTTGAAAACAAACTATAATTTTACATCTATTTTTTAGATACATGTGTAAAATATATTTTTAGTATTAAAAAAAATAAACTTTCAGTGTTATAACACGGGCTATACACCTACATTGGACCGGTCTGTATCTACCATAAATTAAGTGAAGAATTTGTTAATGATGATGCAAATATTACATTTAATATTATGGTTGAGTAATTGTAAAGTAACTTCTGAATTTTATTATAGAATGTGTTAAATTTTACTAGAGATATTTGAAGTATAACCTCTGGGTGTTGTTAAAAACTGGACAAATAAATGTGGCTATATATTTTTAGTATAAACGAACTTATGTGATAATAAAAGCAAATACCATTTGTAGTGGTGGACCCAATAGAAAGTTTTCTAATATTAAATAAAATAAAATTAATATCCAGGTGATGTATTACTTTATATGATTAGTGCAGTTAAGAAAATAAGCTATGAAATTTTAATTTTTGAGGCCTTTTACTTTTATGAGGCTATGTGTTGTGACACTGCTTACATAGACAAAGGGTCGACCCTGAGTAGAGCATTGGACTAGCTTTCCAATGTATCTGACCTCACATTAATTGGAGTTACGAATCATGTTTTATGGTGGAAACCGGAAAATAAGTAATTTCTCAAAGTTTTAGAACTTTTTACTAGCTTAACGAGACATATCAAATAGAGCTTTCACCTAAAGAGCTCCCAGCGAGTCTCAAGCTAGGCCAAACAGGATGACATTTTTCTCAGAATTTGTTGTCTCGCTTAACGAGACATATCCTTGCCTAGCGAATATAACATAACAATTCTGCACTAGGAATTGATATGCTCGCCTAGCGAGTAGTTCTCTCGCTTAGCGAGAAAGACAAAGTCCATCCAGGGAAGAAACATAGCATGAAGGGAAAATAAGTCACACATATAATCATGTATCATCATATTGCATCCAATAACATTAACTAACATGGTTTAACACAAATAGACATGCAAAACAACAAGATCGTCATGCATCAATTTCACACACATATAAAAAATTCACAAAACCTAATCTCATTTCATGAATCCCCCCCCCCCCCCCCCCCCCCCCCCCCCCCCCCCCGCACTCGCAAAGCTAGGTCTAAATGCCTTGGCGCCCCTCCAAAATAAGAAAATCGGGAGCAATGCGGCCTACCCGTGCCCCCTGACACGATCCGTGTTGGCTCCTAGGCAGTTACAACCTCTTTGTTTCTTTGGACGTTTTTGTGACTTTTAAACCTTTGTAACCCCCCCAAACTTTATGTTATTATGTATTAATGATTTGACACAAATTTATGTATATTTATGGATGATTTATGGCTAAGTTTAGTATAAATAGAGGCTTAGAGCTTGACATTTCCATCATCCATCACTTACACTTTTCACTTGTTGCTTGCTTCCATTTTATACCTTTTATTCTTACCTACACTTGTAATTGTTAAGCAACTCCAGTATTACAATTCTTGCTTTCTTTATTTTAATTTTACTACAATTTAGTTTTGTTGAATTGCTGTATTTTTATTCAATTGCACGTTATGCCTTATCATTGTTTAATTGTTATTTACCTCACCATATGTGAGTAGTCCTATAATGACAAAGGGTTATGAGAGCATATCTTATAACAATCCCTAATTGATTCATTTAAGTTTTAATTACGAGAAATAATAAGCATATTTTTATTTTAGAATCCGAGACCATAAATATATTTGTATCGGTTATGAAAGTAAAGTTAACCCAAACACGATCTTAGTCTGAAAGGATATGCATCGCTGTCGAACCACAAATTGCTAAACACTAGATTTCGAGGTGCCACTGACAAAGAGACTTGATTTCAGTTGAGAAACAATTAAGTTGTGGCATCATGTGACAAGGGGCTTCGCTCTTGATTGAATCGCTTATTCGTTCCGAGAAACACGTCTAGATGTGCACGCCACGAAAGTGGGTGTCACACACATTTATCTAATTTTTTATAAATAAAAGCTTAGATATTCTTGTATTGAAATATAGATAATCGATGGGGTGAGTTTAGATAGGTAATCATAAACCTTATCTCTTGCTTTATTTATCTGTTAATTTTATTCCAATTTTCACTTAACCAACCAACCATTACGATCACTTTAGCTAAACAACATTAGAATAAATATCTAGTACTCATAGAATATCTCTCTGTGGGTTCGATCTTTTTGTACTACTTGACATAGTCATGCACTTGCAGTTTCCACACGCCAGTGGATGATCGACATCCATATTCTTTAGTATATGTCCCCCTTGAAGGTGAGAAAAATACCCAAGAAGAGAGGGGGGGTTATATTGTGTATGTAAATTCTATTTCGCTTATGATGAACAACTTCAGAATCTGAAAAAAGTCCAGAGTCTGATATCATAAGGTTAATAGCAATGGATTAAATCGAGTTTAGAAGTAAGTAGAAAATCAACACACAAAGTTTATCCTGGTTCCTCTCCTAAACTGAGAGTGATCCAGTCCCTTTGTCCAACAAGATAATTTCACTATAATCAAACTGATTACAAATTTGACCAGTCAAACTAGAAAGAGACTTCAACTTCTCAATCAAACCAGAAAGAGACTTCCTCTCAAGCAATCCTGCAAGAGACTCTTGGTCAAGCATAAAGGCAAGAGACTTCACTGCTCAAGCACACATGCAAAAGACTTCATTGCTTAAGCAACCTTGTAAGAGACTTCCTCTATTTAAAAAAAACAGTTTAGTAGAAATGATTACAATTATACTTTGATGTTCAATTAGAAGTATAAAAGTGTTACAACAACCACAATGTTTCTTAACACTTAAGATTTCTAAGATATACTAAGATAAGAAATCTTAATAGCTTGTGCAAATAAACATATAAAAATTTAGCTCAAAGTTTATACTCAATGCGTTCTGTTAGATTAGCTGATAGTTGTTTGTGAATTGTCAACCTTCCTTCAAATCTTCAGCTCCCTTTTATAGAGGCAGAAAAAGAGTTGTTGGAAAGTTGTTTGCACATATGATCTTTGAAATGCAGTAGCTCCAAGAGATAGAGACATTGGAAGATGAATCTTATTAAGATCGTCAACCAATGTGTAATAATATAGCCCACTACATCTTTATCACACTAGGTATAAACTAGATGAGGGGCGGACTAGAGAAGTCGCATCAACTTTCCTTGAGCCTTGCACTAAGAGTCTCTAGTTGACTTTTTCCATAAGTCTGGTGTTGACAAGATAAGTCTGCTATGGAGACATAGTAGAGACCAGAGACTGAACTCTTCAAGTTGAGGTCCCTAGAGTCTGAGTTGTCACCAGAGGCAGGGATACCATCATCAGAGTATGAATATTCAGAAGCTGAAACATAATGTTCAGAGTCTGATCCTTCAGAGGCTGAAACACCAATATCAGTGTCATTAAATTCTGATCCATCAGAATCTGAGACTACAAGCTTGTCAACAAATGCTTTTATCAGGGTCAATTCCGAGTTAAATTTAAGCTTATGATCATACACACTTAAACATATGTTAGTATACCTAATTGTTCTTCAAGTACATGGTTATCATCAAAACCCAAGGGATGTGAACAATCTTGTTCCAACAGTCTCCCCTTTTTTTATGATGACAAACACATGTATTTAAGAATAATGGTTGGTCAGTTTAACTAATTTGACAACATCATAGTCAGCGGTTTGTAAGCTCCCCCTGAGTCTAATAGTTCAAAGGTTGAGTTTTGTAAGGCCCCCTAAGTCCTATCCAAGTTAATTAAACTTATCTTAAAATCATAAGAATATAATATTCATATTTAAGCATTGAATTAAGTTCTGATCAAGGTTTAGGTAAATAAAAGCATTCAAAAATACTTTTATCCTCTTAAAATACTCCCATAATTTTCTCCCCCTTTTGTCATCAACAAAAAGTTAACAAGTAAACAAGCCAGCATAGATAGAGAAAAGATACCGAAGAAAAATAAAAATAAAACCTGAAAAACTATTGATAGATAAACATTGTTTCCATAAGTTCCAAGATGGTCAAAGCTAGGTTCTGACATCATAGAATAGAAAGCAAGACTCAAGAAATAATTTTACTCAAAAACACATCTTTAAAAGCAAATGTTGAACTAACACCTTGATCATATTTCTCTGGAGGTTT
Organism: Lathyrus oleraceus; assembly: GCF_024323335.1. Lineage (NCBI taxonomy): Eukaryota > Viridiplantae > Streptophyta > Magnoliopsida > Fabales > Fabaceae > Lathyrus > Lathyrus oleraceus. The sequence continues at coordinate 36,985,142 of NC_066583.1, forward strand.
TCTGCATAGCAAAAGAATGGGTAAGACAAAACCTTTCAAGGTTGATAAGAGAGATTTTGCAAAGGAGATACAAAATCTGATGAATAAGTAGGCAATGAATGAAAAATATAAATCTGCGAAACTAGCAAAGGCTTAGAGATCTAGGGATGTAAAAGATGAAAGCTCATCTATTGAAGTCTCCAAAACAGGAAATACTTCAAAAACAGATTTGACAAATTTCAAGATGAAGGAGTGGGATTATGACTGGAAGACTTATTTGGAGGCACAAGGAATTACAAATGAGCAAGTCTGAGAATTCCAATTGTCTTTGAATAAAAATGATTGTAATAGTCTTTAGGTCAATATCATGTAATGTCTCCTTTAAACAGTTTTGAAATTTTTGCAACCATTTTAGCTATTAAACTTTCTTTTCCATATAATCATGAAGTTTGTAAAGATTCTTATCAATCAATCAGAAATAAAACTAGAAAATAATAAATAAGAAGAAACCAAGCAATAATCAAATAGAGAAAAACAATAATCAAATAGAGAAAAACATTTCATTAAAGGGAAAGATAAAGTACATAGACAACAAAAAACACAAAAGAAAACAACAAGAGAAGTTTAAACAGAAGAGATGATCCGTCCATATAGACCACCTTGACCATAAAAGGAGAAACAAATTTCAAATCTTTTGGGTATTAAGCTGAAGTTGAGTTCTGCTTATCATCCTTAGACTGATGGTCAAAAGGAGAGGACTATCCAATCCTTAGAAGATCTGTTGAGGGATTGTGTGCTAGAATAAAGAGGTGTTGGGATAATTACTTGTCGCTGATTGATTTCACTTACAATAACAATTTTCGTTTGAGTATTGGAATGGCCTCATTTGAGGCATTGTATGGTATGAGGTGTATGACACCTCTGTGTTGGTATGAATCTGGGGAAAGTGCGGTGATTGGACCTGATATTGTGCAATAAAACTTCTGAGAAGATCAAGATGATCCAAGAGAATATGAAAAGATTCACACATTCGCCAGAAGAGCTACCATGATAAGAGGAGGAAAGTGTAACATCCTAATCCCCTAACATAATTTATCACGTAAATTAAATATAAAGTAAAACTACGTAGAGTGTCACACATTCATAACACACACAACCTGCTATGTAACACGGGTTTCAATAGTAAATTTCAATCCACACATTTGTAATAAGGATATTTACACGACATCCCACTTATCTGAATCATACCTGGGATGTTTATACGACATCCATCTCATCTGATCGGTATTATATATTCACATAATAAGACATTCATAACTTGTCATTGCATGCTCACTTCCATTTTAAAATATCATCGTAGCAGAATTATCATCACAGTTATGGAAGATAAAGCAAGTAATAACATCTAGTCTCAACTTCAACTGTAATAGCAAAATAAGAGAGTTGTAATCAATCAACTCAACATCTTAAGAATTCTCAACAACAAAATTATTCTTATGACTTCAACATAATTAGACATAAGGAATGAAATAAGCGTTTAACCTAACCTGGTGTTACACGATTAGAGCAAGGTACCACTAGTAAAAGAGACAAAATAAAGAAGTAATCCAAGAGCTACCTTCCACTTACTTCAGCAATACTACTCTTGAGTATCTTCACGATGCCCATGTAAATGCAACATTCAAACAGAAGGACTGAGAATCATTTCAATAATAACGATATAGAATGAAGAATAGAGTACAACATCTACACAATCATGCATAATAATATATCACATTCTTACATCCAAATCATAATCAACATCATACACGACAACATCTCAATTATCATCCACATCATACAAAACCACATCTCAATTATCATTAACATCATATGCAACAACATATCATCCAACAACACATCAACAACAACCAATACAAATGCAACACTTATGCAATGTACTCAACACCGACTCGACATGCACGTGGTACCAAATATGAACACTCAGGTTCATCTCACTCCATGATCCCCACCATAGGATCGATTCCCTCTTGGAACCGGAGCACACCAAAATCGCTGCCATCACCATAGGTAACACTTCACTAATCCCCCATAATAGGAATTAGCTACTCGCACCCGATCCATCACAATGGGATCGAGGCTCACCAAAACTCGTTACCATCAACATAGGTAACGCTTCACTAATCCACCTTAATAAGAATTAGCTACTCGCACCCGATCCATCACCATAGAATTGAGGCTCACCAAAATTAGACCGAAACCTGTACACCAAGATGTATAACTCTCAAATAACATGCATTAACACAACAAAGTTCACCTAAAGGATCCCCACACACATCTCATCATGTATGCATCACATCATTCATCATGCAATAACCAATTCATGTTGCCATGTGAATAATATCAATAAACATCAGCAACTTATCAACATCTTAACATCATCGACATAACAACATAATCATCACACCACAATATTACAATAATGCAATGATTCATCAACCAAACATATAAACCAATACATTCATTAATATATTAGGCATGTGAATATTATTAAAACATATCAACAATCACTACCATGTTATAGGTATGATTTTTAGCTTTCTAACTCTTCAAACTACATCAAAATCGGACTTACGAAATAAAAGTTATGACCAAAATCGTCGGGATGTGTCAACAATTCATTAACCGAACATATGAATAAAACCTTCACCAACACAATAGGCATAGGAATAATACTCAATCAATTCACTTATTACCATCATATTATATCTCTTACATTCGGCTTTCTAATGCTTCAAACCCCAACCCATAATGATTCACGAGTTGAAAGTTATGATCAAAACCGTGCTCGAAGGTGTTACTAAAAACTTGTTGTTTTCTAAAATTTCCAACATAATTTTCATCTTCAACCCCAAAAACATCCATGAAATAATCACCAAAATTATTTCATATCTGAATCAAAGTTATAGGCCTCTATTTCAGATATCCGACGCTTCAAACGACACTCGATTTGGACTTACGGATCAAAAGTTATTTCCAAAATGATTTCGACCGAAAAACATAAAAAAGGCTCGCGATTGTGACAGACAGAATGCAAAATTTTTTGCGCTTTTCATCGTTGGAGGCCTTCCGGACCTCCGATTTAGATTCCGTAAAAAACCAAATGCTCAAAAATTTACAAATCATGCAATACTCTAATTATATAAAGTTAATTTATAGTTTTAACACAAGTAAATCATCTAATCATTATTTTAAGATTATGCCTAAAACCTTCAAAATTATAATAATGATGAATATAAGTTCTATCATCAAAACAGAAAACTACACACATATAAGGCACACGAAATTCATCATATGATCATCACATAATAATCATCATAGCATCCAAATTCAAAATTATAAATCAAAACACACAACCCTAAGGAGGTTAAGGGTTCCTCTATTCTATCATTCTATCATTCTATCATACCCTTTACTATTGGAACAAGTTCTCATCCTTACCTGAATTCCTTGTAAAAAATTTGAATTGAAACCTTCATTCTCTTTTCTTGATCACCTTTCCTGTTGCCTCTTTGCTCCTTTTTCTCAAATATGTATTGTGAAAATCTCCCTAAACCTAGGTTTCTCATATTCCTTATTTTTAGGGTAAAAATTTCCAAATCACCAACTTGGCACAAACTTAATTATCTCATATTCCTTCCTCCCACTAACTTTCTTAATTTCTCATATTTGACCCAATTATTCTATCTTCACTAATTAATATAATAAAAATAAATAAAATATTATTTTTAATTATCAAACAATTCTAAATTATTCTACTTATTTCTATCATCTCTCTATACCCTTAACTCAAGGATACATACTCTGCCAACACCCAACCATAAATTAAATCATCAAAATTCATAATTCAAACAATTAAAATATAATAAAATATCTAATAAAAAACAGGGTGTTACAACTCTTCCTCACTTAAGAAATTTTCGCCCTTGAAAATTACATGAGGAAAACATAGTCGAATACGACTCCCTCAGCTGCTTCTCACGCTCCCAAGTCATGCTCCCACCAGCTGGTCCATCCCAAAATACCTTCACTAAGGTAATCTCTTTACCTTGCATCTGCTTCACTTTCTGATCCTCTATCTGCACAGGTGATACATCAACAGTCAGATTATCTCTCACTTGCACATCATCCATCTGCATCGCATGAGATGGATCCGAAATATATCTCCTCAACTAAGACACGTGAAACACATCATGAAGATTAGCAAGCGGCGGCGGCAAAGCAATCCGATAGGCCATCTCTCATATCCTCTGTAAAATTTGGTACGGACCAACAAAATACGACGTGAGCTTTTGAGACTTCAAAGCTCGACCAACACCAGTTACATGCATAACTCTAAAAAACATGTGATCTCCCTCTTGGAACTCAAGGGATTTCCTCCTCTCTCATGGTAACTTTTCTGATGACTCTGCGACGCTTTCATCATTTCTTGGATCATCTTGATCTTTTCAGTCATCAAGTGAAGAATCTCAGGTTCGAGCACAACACTCTCGCATGACTCATACCAACATAAATAAGTTCTACACCTAACGCCTCATATGGTCCATTCCGATACTAGAATGGAAACCGTTATTGTAGGTAAACTCAATCAACGAAAAATAGTTATCCCAAGTAATTCCTTGTTCTGGCACACAAGCCCTTAACAAGTCCTTCAAAGACTGGATAGTCCTCTATATTTGATTGTCCGTCTGCGGATGATAAGAAGAACTCAACTTCAACTTAGTATCCAAAGTAGCATGCATACTCTCCCAGAACATTGATGTAAATCTCAGATCTCTATCTAACACAATACTTGAAGGATTACCATGCAACTTCACAATCTCATCAATATACAATTCATCTAGCTTCTACAAAGGATAATTGATCCTCATCGGTACAAAATGAGCCGATTTGGTCAATCTATCCACAATCACCCAAATTGAATCGCATCCCTTTGAAGTCTTCGGTAAATCTGTTAAAAAATCCATGGAAATACTATCCAATTTCCCCTATGGAGTATTCAATAGTTACATCAGACCCAATGACTTCTGATGTTCGATCTTTGACTTCTGACATGTCAAACAAGCATACACAAATTTGGCAACCTCTTTCTTCCTTCATGGCCAACAAAACATCTTCTTCAAATCTTGATACATATTTTCAGCATCAGGATGAATACTCAATTCACTTCTATGACCCTCCTCAAGAATACTCCTCTTAAGTTCGGGTACATCAGAAACACAATCGCTATCTCTGAACATCATCGCACCATTCTCATCAACTCGGAAATCACATTCGTTACCTTGTGTGATTAATCTGAGACGATCTATCAAACTCAAATCAGATCTCTGACTTCTTCGATCTCTTCAAGGATACCACTCGTCAGCTTCAACATACCCAACTTCACACTGTTATGAGTTTCTCCACCCACTAACTCATATCTTTAAATTGCTCAATCAGTTATAACTCTCGAGCCATAAGCATCAACCTATGTAAAGACTTCTTACTCATTGCATAAACTACAACATTAGCTTTACCCGAATGGTAACTCAAATCAAAATCATAACCCTTAAAAAGTTCAAGCAATCTCCCCTGCCTCATATTCGAATATTCTCATCAAATAAATATTTCAAACACTTGTGATCATTGAACACTTCGAATTTGGAGCCAAATAGGTAGCGCCTCCAAATCTTCAACATGAATACCATTGTTGTCAACTCAAGATCATGCGTAGGGTAATTCCTTTCATGAAATCTAAATTGTCTCTAAGCATAAATTACAACCTGGTCATTTTGCATTAACACACCTTCCAGACCCATCTTCGAAGCATCACAATATACAACAAAGGACTCACTTGGACTCATCAAAATCAAAATTGGATCAGATATCAACTTCTTCTTGAGTTCTTGGAAACTCTTTCCACAATGCACATACCAAACATAGGCTTGACCCTTTCGAGTCAACTGAGTTAACGACAATGCTAAATTTGAAAAACCTTTAATGAACTTCCTGTAGTAACCAGTCAATCCAAGAAAAACTTCTAATCTCAGTGGCAGACTTCAGAGTCTCCCATTGTAACACAACATCTATCTTTGATAGATCCACAACTATACCACCACTAGAATCACATGATCAAGGAAACTCACTTCCTTTAACCATAACTTACATTTGGAAAAACTTTGCATACCAATGGTTCTCTTTCAATGCCTACAATACAATTCTCGTATCACTCATAGCCTCATACTACCGTCCCTCTTCTTCACTAATAACACCGACACACCCCACAGAGAAACACTTGGTTGAACAAACTCTTTCTCAAGCAAATCTTCTAGTTGCTTCTTTAATTCCCCAACTCTGAAGCAGACATCCTATAAGGAGTCATCGATGTAACACCCCGATAAAATATGATAATTATTTAATTTAAGTTAATAGTATATTTATTAATTTAATTAAATAATTGGAATATTATTGGATTATTATTATTGGAATAATAAAGGTGGAATCAGAAAAGAGTCCCATATATATAAAAAAGTTTTTTTCACGTGAAAAGGGAGAAGCGACTGAAAAGTGGAAAAAGGGCAAAGAGGAAGAGTAAGAGAACAAGGGTTGAAGAAGGGAAAAGCTTGAAGTTAAAGGATTCGCCGGATTAACTCAGGTAAGGGGGGTTTATCGTCGTTTAATGGGTATTATGGGTTAACATGTAATGGGTAGTGATAAGCCATTGAATCGACTCTAATTAGGTTTTGAGAAATACCCTTGAAATTGCGATGAATAAATTACGTTAAAACTGTGAATGAATCTATATTTGGATGAGTCGTAATTTTCTGGACGTGTAGCTTTTTACGGAATCGAAATCGGAGGTCCGGAAGTCCTCCAACGGCGAAAAATACGGGTAATTCTGCATTCTGTTCGTGTTAGCGCAGGAACAGCTTTTTGTCTTGCGTTAACCGGTTAACCCAGGGTGTTAACCGGTTAACACTGTTATGATAATTAAAAGAATTGATGTCTGTCTTGCGTTAACCGGTTAACCCAGGGCGTTAACCGGTTAACACTGTTAAAAATTGCCAAGAAGCGCATTCTGTTTTGTGTTAACCGATTAACCCAGGGCGTTAACCGGTTAACACTGTTTGAAAAGTGAAAAATTGATGATTGGCCTATATTGGTGTATGATATAGTAGGGACCTTTTCCCGTTGTTTTGAACAGTATAGGTATTAGTAGAGTGTGCTAATACGGTGATTTATTATTTGACACGACATGATATGATTCTGTGATAAATATGCTGATGATGTATGATGGTATGCATAATGCTGTGAATATATCTATTGTGGATTGGAGTGTGATGTATGTATGATGTATGATGGACTGTTTATGGCTTAGAGTGTGAGCATATGTCCATTGTGGATTGTTGTTGATGGTTGCATGCTAGGTGATTTAGCGTGCATAGCGTAACCTTTATGGTGGTAGCTAATTCCCATGGTGAGGAATTAGTGAGTGAGTTATTGTGGATTATTGTTGATGTTTGCATGCTAGGTGATTTAGCGTGCATAGCATAGCCTTTATGGTGGTAGCTAATTCCCATGGTGAGGAATTAGTGAGTGAGTCACTAGGTCTCAAATGAGTGGGACTAGTGAGCTTGGTAGCCGTATCTGGGTTTGATCGGTGAGGTTGAACTATGTGTTCACGAATAGTCGGTACCGCATGCATGGAGTCTCATTGCATAATGTATGTATGGCGTATAATATGAATGGATGTATTCCAATATTATACGTGTGTTTTGTGTTTGTGTTGAGTATGATTTTGAGTTGATGTTGTCGTTGCTGAATGTGTGATCTGATTAGGGTGATGAATGTGTTAATTTACTTAGCATTACATGATATTTTATAATGCTTATTATATCGATTGAGGAACTCACCCTTACAACTATGTTTCAGGTAACGAGCAGTGATTGAGTAGAAGCTAGTGCTTGGAGTCTAGTGTAGTTCCTTAGTGGGTCATGCTCTGGTATATGTAACATCGGGACGGGATGTTTACTTTGTTTTCATTTGTGGTTGTTAAACAACTTTACATGTAATGTGTTACATGGTTTGCATGTTGTTGGATTTCTATCCGCTGCGAATTGTGCAATGTTTTATTTTGATTAATAAATGAGCATGACAAGTTATTTTGGTGAATGGTGTGAAGTGTCAAGTGTGACACCCTGAAATTGCATATCTACTCTGATTTATATTATGTTGTTTTAATTAATTATTGGGGTATTTTAGAAGGGTGTTACATTAGTGGTATCAGAGCATAGTCGGTCGAGTCGAGTCGTAATTATTTTGTTTCCCTGTATGTGATAGGTGTTGTGTAATCCTATCAGTACTTATTGTTTTAGCTTGTTGGGTTCTCAGAATAGAGATGGCTGGAAGAGGTAGAGACGATGCTGCGATTGCTGAGGCTCTGGGTATGCTAGCTGGAGTACTTGGAGGGAATCCAAATGTTTTGGGAATGGGAGCTGCTCGTCAACTGAGTGAGTTCCAGAAGAACAATCCTCCAATGTTCAAGGGAGCATACGATCCAGATGGTGCTCAGAAGTGGTTGAAGGAGATCGAAAGGATCTTCCGAGTGACTGAGTGTGCCGATAACCAGAAGGTCAGGTTCGGTACGCATATGCTGTCAGAGGAAGCAGATGATTGGTGGGTTGCTGCCCGCACTGAGTTGGAAGCTGCTGGGAGTGCTGAGATCACTTGGACGGTGTTCAGAGAGAGATTCCTGAGGAAGTACTTTCCAGAGGATGTCAGAGGAAAGAAAGAAATAGAGTTCTTAGAATTGAAGCAGGGCAACCGGTCTGTTACTGAGTATGCTGCTAAGTTCACAGAGCTGTCGAAGTATTACACTCCCTATGATGAGGCTACTGGGGAATTTTCGAAATGTGTGAAGTTTGAGAACGGGTTACGTCCCGAGATCAAGCAGGCTATTGGGTATCAGCGGATTAGAGTGTTTTCTGACTTGGTGGACTGTTGCAGGATTTTTGAACAGGATACCAAGGCCAGAGCGGAGAGCTATCAGCAGAGGGTTGATAGGAAAGGCAAGAATCAGAATGATCGTGGGAAACCGTATGTAGCTGGCAAAGGTTTCCAGAGACAGAGTGGGATGAGGAGACCTAGTGGGGGAGACTCTAGTGCCCCTGCTAAGTGTTACAGATGTGGTCAGGCTGGACATCGTATCCATGAGTGTACCAGTACTGAGAAGAAGTGTTTCAAGTGTGGCAAAGGTGGTCACTTGGCTGCAGAGTGCCGGTTGAAGACTATGACTTGTTTCAACTGTGGAGAGGTGGGTCATATCAGTCCACAGTGTCCTAAGCCGAAGAAAGAGAACCAGTCGGGAGGCAAGGTCTTTGCTTTATCGGGTTATGAGACTTCTGCAGATGATCGTTTGATCCGAGGTACGTGTTATATTAATGGCTTTCCTCTTGTAGCTATTATTGACACAGGCGCGACTCATTCCTTTATATCTTTGGATTGTGCTGTGAAACTTAAATTAGAGATATCTGATATGCATGGGAGTATGGTGATTGATACTCCTGCGAAGGGTTCAGTGACTACTACTTCAGTTTGTTTAAATTGCCCTTTGAGTATTTTTGGTAGAGACTTTGGGATGGACCTCGTGTGTCTTCCACTAGTGCAGATTGATGTTATCCTGGGTATGAACTGGTTGGTGTCTAACCGAGTTTATATCAATTGTTTTGATAAGACTGTGATCTTTCCTGAGATTGAGGAAGGAAAGAGTTTGTTTCTATCAGCAAGGCAGGTGAATGAGGCAGTAGCAGATGGGGCAGAGTTGTTTATGCTGTTAGCGACTTTGGAGGCTAAAGATAAACTGGTGATTTGCGATCTAGCTGTGGTGTGTGATTTTCCTGATGTGTTTCCTGAAGAAGTGAATGAATTACCGCCAGAGCGTGAAGTTGAGTTCTCGATTGATTTGGTACCTGGTACTAGGCCGATATCGATGGCTCCGTACCGTATGTCTGCTGTTGAGTTAACTGAATTGAAGAGTCAGCTGGAAGATCTGTTGGATAAGAAATTTATTCGTCCGAGTGTGTCACCGTGGGGCGCACCAGTGTTATTGGTTAAGAAGAGAGAAGGTACTATGAGGTTGTGTGTGGACTACAGGCAACTGAATAAAGTGACGATCAAGAATCGGTATCCTTTGCCGAGGATTGATGATTTGATGGATCAGTTGGTTGGTGCGAGTGTGTTCAGCAAAATAGATTTGAGATCGGGGTATCATCAGATACGTGTGAAAACTGAGGATATTCAGAAGACTGCTTTCAGAACAAGGTATGGACATTATGAGTATTCTGTAATGCCTTTTGGTGTGACTAATGCGCCTGGGGTATTTATGGAGTATATGAATAGGATTTTCCATCCGTACCTAGACAAGTTTGTTGTGGTGTTTATTGACGATATTTTGGTGTATTCGAAATCTGAAGAAGAGCATGCTGAACATTTGAGAGTGGTTTTAGGAGTTCTACGAGAAAAGAAGTTATTTGCTAAACTGTCCAAGTGTGAATTTTGGTTAGAAGAGGTTAGTTTTCTTGGTCATGTGGTTTCAAGAGGTGGTGTTGCTGTTGATCCTTCTAAGATAGAAGCGGTATCTAAGTGGGAAGCTCCGAAGTCAGTTTCTGAGATAAGGAGTTTTCTTGGACTTGCAGGTTATTATAGGAAATTCATTGAGGGATTTTCTAAGTTGGCGTTACCGTTGACGATGTTGACTAGAAAGGGCCAAGTGTTTGTTTGGGACTCAAAGTGTGAAGAAGGTTTCCAAGAGTTAAAGAGAAGGTTAACTACTGCTCCTATTCTGATATTACCAAGTCCGTCGGAACCATTTGAGGTTTACTGTGATGCTTCATTGTTGGGTTTGGGTGGTGTTTTAATGCAGAATAAGCAGGTTGTAGCTTATGCTTCGAGACAACTGAAGGTTCTTGAGAGGAACTATCCGACACACGATTTAGAGTTGGCAGCTGTGGTATTTGTTCTGAAGTTATGGAGGCATTACTTGTACGGGTCAAGATTTGAGGTTTTCAGTGACCATAAAAGTTTAAAGTATTTGTTTGATCAGAAAGAGCTGAATATGAGACAGAGGAGATGGTTAGAGTTTCTGAAGGATTATGACTTTGGTTTGAATTACCATCCGGGTAAAGCAAACGTAGTGGCTGATGCATTGAGTCGGAAATCATTGCATATGTCTATGTTAATGGTTAAGGAATTGGATTTAATTGAGCAGTTTAGAGACTTGAGTTTGGTGTGTGAGAGTACTCACAATAGTGTTAAATTGGGAATGTTGAAGTTAACGAGTGGTATTCTGGATGAGATTAGAGAGGGTCAGAAATCCGATGTGCTTTTGGTTGATAAGTTGACTCTAGTGAATCAAGGTCAAGGTGGTGAATTCAGAGTTGATGAGAATGGTGTTTTGAAATTTGGTAATCGGGTGTGTATTCCGGATGTTACCGAACTTAAGAAGAGTATTCTTGAGGAAGGACATCGTAGTGGCCTGAGTATTCATCCTGGGGCTACGAAGATGTATCATGATTTGAAAAAGTTATTTTGGTGGCCGGGAATGAAAAGAGAAATTGCGAGTTTTGTTTATTCTTGTTTGACTTGTCAGAAGTCAAAGATTGAGCATCAGAAGCCGTCTGGGCTAATGCAACCGTTGGCTATTCCAGAGTGGAAGTGGGATAGTATCAGTATGGATTTTGTTTCTGGTTTACCGAGGACAATTAAGAATTTTGAAGCTATTTGGGTGATTGTTGACAGATTGACAAAATCGGCTCATTTCATTCCGATCAGAATGGATTATCCGTTAGAGAGATTAGCTGAGTTGTATATTGAGAAAATTGTAAGTTTGCATGTTATTCCGTCGAGTATTGTTTCGGACAGAGATCCTAGATTTACATCGAAGTTCTGGGAAGGTTTGCAGAGGGCTTTGGGAACTAAGCTGAGATTGAGTTCTGCATATCATCCGCAGACTGATGGTCAGACTGAGAGGACGATTCAGTCACTGGAGGATCTTTTGAGGGCTTGTGTTTTGGAAAAAGGAGGTGCTTGGGATTGTCATTTACCTTTGATTGAGTTTACCTACAACAATAGTTTTCATTCGAGCATTGGTATGGCACCGTTTGAAGCTTTGTATGGTAGGAGATGTCGGACACCTTTATGTTGGTATGAGTCCGGTGAGAGTGCTGTGGTTGGACCGGAGATTGTTCAACAAACTACGGAAAAGATTAAGATGATTCAGGAGAAGATGAGGATTGCTCAGAGTCGTCAGAAGAGTTATCACGACAAGAGGAGGAAGTCACTTGAGTTTCAAGAGAGAGATCATGTGTTTCTTCGTGTTACTCCGATAACTGGGGTTGGTCGAGCTTTGAAGTCGAAGAAGTTGACACCTCGATTTATTGGTCCTTATCAGATTTTGGAGAGGATAGGGGAGGTAGCCTATCGTGTCGCTTTACCGCCGTCACTTGCGAATTTGCATGAGGTTTTTCATGTGTCTCAGTTGAGGAGTGTCATACGGTGAACTGGACCTTATTGGATTTGTAATCGCAATGTCGCGGTTAGCAAGAGTCGCCACCGACTTTTCTTTTATCCCATAAGGAAAGGTGGAAAAGAACAGGAAAGACCTTAATTTTAAATTCTTAGGTTCGGGAGGTACTTTATACAAAGGGAAGGTATTAGCACCCTTTGTATCCATGGTTATCCATGGGCTCTTAATTGCTCAATCATTTATGTTTTCTAGTTTGAAAAAGGTGGTTGAGAAAGGTGTGAAAAATGTTTTGCAAAATGAGAATTTAACTTTGTAATGATTCTTGCATGAATGTATACAAAGTGGTTATCTCGTTTTAATTTAGAAAATAGTTTAGAAAAATATAACTCGACAATGATCCTAGTGCGGATGTATGCTAAGTGGTGATTTTCCAAAAAGATGTTTGAAAGGTGTGAGGTGAAAAGTATATTTTTTGGTTATGAATGAGCAATTAAGGTTATACCTGTCCGAGGTCTTTTCGGGCATTTCCTATCCTTATGAGGGTAAAACTGTCCTTACTATTGAGAAGTAAGTAGTTTTATCCTTGGGATGTAGAAGGGTCATCGTAGGGTCATCGTTTGGTCATTGAAGGCAACAGTTGTAAGGATACCTTAGCATTCGAAGGGACGATCATCATTTAACCGTAGGCTACACCGAAGGGTCATCGCGGGACAAAATTGTATTTTCGAAGGCAACATCCGAGGGACCATGATTTATTTTATGATGATTTAATCGAAGGGCCATTGCTAAGTGTATCCCCACATTCGCGGGACATGACCATTATACCGTAATACCGTAAGGCAGCAAAGAGAGGTCCAAGATCACTTATTTAAAGGTCATATTTTAAAGTCAATTAAGTAATTAAGTCCATACTAAAATCAATGCATTAAAATTAATACATTAAAATTAATACATTAAAATTAAGACATTAAAATGAACACATTAAAATTAATTAGGCCACTTAGGGTGAGTCTCCACAAGGTATCCCACAAATAAAGTGGGAGACCTAAACAGCAATCTTTTCCTGGGACATATGAACCTTTGCAAAATTCAGCCAACGGGTTAGAATACCAAATCAGGGTGCAATCGAGAGTTGCACCAAAGTAATAGGTAAACAAAGCATGGTTATGATAAAACAGATCAGATGGGCAAAGATCAAAATAGGACGAAGAACAGCGACATCCATTACAACAATTCAAAGTATCCAGGCATACTTAAGTTACATGCAAAGCCTCAAATATATTTATGAATCTCAATTATGATATCACATGTGAATTAGGAACATAAAGCGATAATAGTAACGCAAACCTGTTTGCAATTGAGTCGCAACCTTGAATTGGCCGATCGGATAGAATGGAGCGGAGGTGACCTTGCTGCTGCCGTAAGATTAGATTCGGTAAAAAGGCACACAATAGTTTCCGTTGTAGAAACTATTGTGCGAAAAGAATTAACTAAATACCAAAAGGGAATCAGGAATTGCAAAAGAAATAGTGTAGCACTTGTAAAACACAATGCCTAAGCTGCTGGAAAAGAAGAAAAAAATGCAAAGGCGAAAACGGCAAAGGAAAAAGAATCTCGGAAAAAGCTCCCCCTTTTAGGTTTTCAAGGTGGCTATTTATATTGTTGTCATTAGGTCATGCCTGCTGCCAAAAAAGGTCTTCAATGCGCGCGTGGATCTAGGGCCCAACGGACCTTCAAGTCTCCGAAGCATTATCTGCGCCCAAAAAGTAGGGGAATGGTGTGACGTTCGTCACACCATGTGTGACGCCCGTCACAGGGGTAGGCGTGACGCTCGTCACAGCCTCTGTGACGCTCGTCACAGATGCCACACCCGTGTTCTTGTACTTTGGGTTGGGCTTTGCTGTTTGGTTCGTTTTCTTTCTTTTTGCACCCCTTTTCCTCCGCTTCCAAATAAACCACTTTCATATTATCACTAGGTGAGCGTGTAGCGAGTAGGCCATTTTGGGTCATTCGCGAGCTGGGCCTTTGTTCCTTTAAGTGTCATAAAAATGAGTCGGAGTGCCCTGAAATGTCTTGAAATATTAATGGGCAAATTTTGGGGTATGACAAGGAGGTACATTCCTGATTCGTCGCATGTGGTCCAAGTAGATGATGTACAGGTGAGAGATAACCTGACTGTTGAAACATCACCTATGAGGATCGAGGATCGAGAGTTGAAGCAGTTGCGGGGTAAAGAGATTGTTTTGGTCAAGGTAGCTTGGGGAGGACCAGCAGGTGGCAATGTGACTTGGGAACTTGAGAGTCAGATGAAGGAATCTTATCCGGAGTTATTCGCTTAAGGTATGTTTTCGAGGACGAAAACTCTTTTAGTGGGGGAGAGTTGTAACACCCCGATAAAATATGATAATTATTTAATTTAAGTTAATAGTATATTTATTAATTTAATTAAATAATTGGAATATTATTGGATTATTATTATTGGATTAATAAAGGTGGAATCAGAAAAGAGTCCCATATATATAAAAAGGTTTTTTTTCACGTGAAAAGGGAGAAGCGACTGAAAAGTGGAAAAAGGGCAAAGAGAAAGAGTAAGAGAACAAGGGTTGAAGAAGGGAAAAGCTTGAAGTTAAAGGATTCGCCGGATTAACTCAGGTAAGGGGGGTTTATCGTCGTTTAATGGGTATTATGGGTTAACATGTAAGGGTAGTGATAAGCCATTGAATCGACTCTAATTAGGTTTTGAGAAATACCCTTGAAATTGCGATGAATAAATTACGTTAAAACTGTGAATGAATCTATATTTGGATGAGTCGTAATTTTCTGGACGTGTAGCTTTTTACAGAATCGAAATCGAAGGTCCGGAAGTCCTCCAACGGCGAAAAATGCGGGTAATTCTGCATTCTGTTCGTGTTAGCGCAGGAACAGCTTTCTGTCTTGCGTTAACCGGTTAACCCAGGGTGTTAACCGGTTAACACTGTTATGATAATTAAAAGAATTGATGTCTGTCTTGCGTTAACCGGTTAACACTGTTAAAAATTGCCAAGAAGCGCATTCTGTTTTGCGTTAACCGATTAACCCAGGGCGTTAACCGGTTAACACTGTTTGAAAAGTGAAAAATTGATGATTGGCCTATATTGGTGTATGATATAGTAGGGACCTTTTCCCGTTGTTTTGAACAGTATAGGTATTAGTAGAGTGTGCTAATACGGTGATTTATTATTTGACACGACATGATATGATTCTGTGATAAATATGCTGATGATGTATGATGGTATGCATAATGCTGTGAATATATCTATTGTGGATTGGAGTGTGATGTATGTATGATGTATGATGGACTGTTTATGGCTTAGAGTGTGAGCATATGTCCATTGTGGATTGTTGTTGATGGTTGCATGCTAGGTGATTTAGCGTGCATAGCGTAGCCTTTATGGTGGTAGCTAATTCCCATGGTGAGGAATTAGTGAGTGAGTTATTGTGGATTGTTGTTGATGTTTGCATGCTAGGTGATTTAGCGTGCATAGCATAACCTTTATGGTGGTAGCTAATTCCCATGGTGAGGAATTAGTGAGTGAGTCACTAGGTCTCAAATGAGTGGGACTAGTGAGCTTGGTAGCCGTATCTGGGTTTGATCGGTGAGGTTGAACTATGTGTTCACGAATAGTCGGTACCACATGCATGGAGCCTTATTGCATAATGTATGTATGGCGTATAATATGAATGGATGTATTCCAATATTATACGTGTGTTTTGTGTTTGTGTTGAGTATGATTTTGAGTTGATGTTGCCGTTGCTGAATGTGTGATCTGATTAGGGTGATGAATGTGTTAATTTACTTAGCATTACATGATATTTTATAATGCTTATTATATCGATTGAGGAACTCACCCTTACAACTATGTTTCAGGTAACGAGCAGTGATTGAGTAGAAGCTAGTGCTTGGAGTCTAGTGTAGTTCCTTAGTGGGTCATGCTCTGGTATATGTAACATCGGGACGGAATGTTTACTTTGTTTTCATTTGTGGTTGTTGAACAACTTTACATGTAATGTGTTACATGGTTTGCATGTTGTTGGATTTCTATCCGCTGCGAATTGTGCAATGTTTTATTTTGATTAATAAATGAGCATGACAAGTTATTTTGGTGAATGGTGTGAAGTGTCAAGTGTGACACCCTGAAATTGCATATCTACTCTGATTTATATTATGTTGTTTTAATTAATTATTGGGGTATTTTAGAAGGGTGTTACAATCGACACCGGACTAGTACCAGGTACTAAGTCTATAGAAAAACCCACTTCGCGCTCTAGAGGTAAATCACTAATGTCTTCAGGAAACACTCCAGGAAATTCGCACACTTAAGGAAGATCACTAACTCCTCCATTTCCTCTAACTTCCAACGAAGCTAACATCACAAACACGTGTGTCATATCCTTCACAGACTTTCTCACTTGCTTAGCTGATACAAACGTCAAGTCTTCACCTCCATCAAATTCAAATTCATGCTCTAGAGGCAAGTCACATATATCTTTAGGAAAACATATGGAATCACACACCATTGGCATAACACTATTCATCACATTGCTCTCTACTCTCTGAGAAACAACATTAATAATACTTGACCATTTTCCCTAAAGACTTCCCAACTTGATCAGCAGACAGGAATCTCGAATCCACAATATCTTCAGTGTTAGAAACAATACAACTTTAACATCACATGAGCTTTTGCATCAGCAGCACACAACATCAACTTATCAAAACAATGGTAAACACTTGGTTTGACTCCAACCAATTCATTCCAAGAATAACGTCAACTTGTTCCAACAAAATAAAAATCATACACATCCTTAGGGAACACGTCAGGATACTCAACACCCCACTGGCTCATCTTTGGCCAAAACATCACCTTCCCTCTCACAAAGAAGCGACCAACGAGAACACTCGACCATATTACCACAAGGATCACACCATTTTGCTAACTGACACCATCCTCGAATCCAACCTCTCTTTGGGTTCAGGAAAAGCACAACATTCTCAAAACAGGTTAACTAGCCAATACTGCACTCTTGCATGCAGCACCATGATGTCCAAGCTCTATATAATTGGAACATCCAAGAGACGCAAACGCTTCTCCCCCACTTGTTTCATTCCCAACCTACAAATGGAAAATAAAACAAGCATCAATAATGTTCTCATACACATGTCGCATACTAGGGAACAAACATAATTAAACAACCTGGCCGGACATACCGACCTGCTCTGATACCACTAATTGTAACACCCTAATCCCCAGACATAATTGATCACATAAATTAAATATAAAATAAAACCACGTAGGGTGTCACACATTGATAACACACACAACCTGCTCTATAACACGGGTTTCAATAGTAAATTTTAATACACATATTTGTAATAAGGATATTTACACGACATCCCACTTACCTGAATCATACCTGGGATGTTTACACGACATTCATCTCATCTGATCGGTAGTATATATTCACATAATAAGACATTCATAACTTGTCACTGCATGCTCACTTCCATTTTAAAGTATCATTGCAGCGGAATTATCATCACAATTATGGAAGATAAAGCAAGTAGTAACATATAGTCTCAACTTCAATTGTAATAACAAAATAAGAGAGTTATAATCAATCAACTCAACATCTTAAGAATTCTCAACAACAAAATTAGTCTTATGACTTCAACATAATCAGACATAAAGAATGAAATAAGCATTTAACCCAACCCAATGTTACATGATCAGAGCAAGGTACCACTAGTAAAAGCGACAAAATAAAGAAGTAATCCAAGAGCTACCTTCCACTTACTTCAGCAATACTACTCTTGAGTATATGTACGATGCCCATGTAAAGGCAACATTCAAACAGAAGGGGTGAGAATTCATTTCAATAATAACGATATAGAATGAAGAATGTAATACAACATCTGCATAATCATGCACAATATTATATCACATTCTTACATCCAAATCATAATCAACATCATACACGATAACATATCAATTATCATCCATATCATACAAAACCACATCTCAATTATCATTAACATCATATGCAATAACATCTCATCCAACAACACATCAACAACAATCAATACAAATGCAACACTTATGCAATGTACTCAACACTGACTTGACATGCACGTGGTACCAAATATGAACACCCAGGTTCATCTCACTATATGATCCGCATCATATGATCGATTTCCTCTTGGAACCGGAGCACACCAAAATCGCTAACATCACCATAGGTAACACTTCACTAATCCCCCATAATAAGAATTAACTACTCGCACCCGATCCATAACAATGGGATCGAGGCTCACTAAAACTCGTTACCATCAACATAGATAACACTTCACTAATCCACCATAATAAGAATTAGCTACTCACACCCGATCCATCACTATAGAATTGAGGCTCACCAAAATTGGACTGAAGCCCGTACACCAAGATGCATGACTCTCAAATAACATGCATTAACACAACAAGCTTCACCTAAAGGATCCCCGCACACATCTCATCATTTATGCATCACATCATTCATCATGCAACAACCAATTCATGTTGCCACATGAATAATATCAACAAACATCAGCAACTTATTAACATCTTAATATCATTGACATAACAACATAATCATCACACCACAATATTACAATAATGCAACGATTCATCAACCAAACACAGAAATCAATATATTTATTAACATATTAGGAATGTGAATATTATTAAAACATATCAATAATCACTACCATGTTATAGGTCTGAGAATTAGCTTTCTAACGTTCAAATGGCATCAAAATCGGACTTACAAAATAAAAGTTATGACCAAAATCGTCGGGATGTGTCAACAATTCATTAACCGAACGTATGAACAAAAACTTCACCAACACAGTAGGTATAGGAATAATACTCAATCAATTTCATATTATATCTCTTAGATTCAGCTTTCTAATGCTTCAAACCCCAACCCATAATGATTCACAAGTTGAAAGTTATGATCAAAACCGTGCACGAAGGCGTTACTAAAAAGTTGTTGTTTTCTAAAATTTCCAACATAACTTTCATCTTCTTCAACCCCAAAAACATCCATGAAATACTCACCAAAATTATTTTATCCCTGAAACAAAAATATAGCCCTCTATTTCAGATATCCAACACTTCAAATGACACTCGATTTGAACTTACGGATCAAAAGTTATGGCCAAAAAATTTCGACGAAAAACATAAAAAAAGGCTCGCGATTGTTGCGGATAGAATGCAGAATTTTCTGCGTTTTTCATCGTTGGATGCCTTCTAGACCTCCGATTTAGATTCTGTAAAAAGCCAAACGCTCATAAAATTACAATGCAATACTCTAATTATATAAAGTTAATTTACAGTTTTAACACAATAAATCGTCTAATCATTGTTTTAAGATTATGCCTAAAACCTTCAAATTGTAATAATGGTACATATAAGTTCAATCATCAAAACAGAAAACTACACACATATAAAGCACACGAAATTCATCATATAATAATCATCGTAGCATTCAAATTCAAAATTATAAATATAACACCCAATCCTAAGGAAGTTAAGGGTTCCTCCATTCTATCCTTCTATCATACTTTTTACTATTGGAACAAGTTCTCACCCTTACCTGAATTCCTTGCAAAAATTCTGAATTGAAACCTTCATTCTCTTCCCTTGATCATCTTTCCTATTGTCTCTTTGCTCCTTTTTCTCAAATATATATTATGAAAATCTCCCTAAACCTAGGTTTCTCATATTCCTTATTTTTAGGGTAAACTTTTCCAAATCACCAACTTGACCCAAACTTAATTATCTCATATTCCTTCCTCCCACTAACTTTCTCAATTTATCATATTTGACCCAATTATTCTATCTTCACTAATTAATATAATAAAAATAAATAAAACATTATTTTTAATTATCAAAATAATTCTAAATTATTCTACTTATTTCTATCATCTCACTATACCCCTAACTCAAGGATACATACTCCGCCAATACCCAGCCATAAAATAAATCATCAAAATTCATAATTCAAACAATTAAAATATAATAAAATATATAATAATAAACAGGGTGTTACAGAAAGCACTTTAGTTCCAAGAGGGAGGCCATATGTTTTTTAGAGTTAATCTAGTGACATGTGTTGGTCGAGCTTTAAGTCTCAAAAGGTCATGCCATATTTTATTGGTCTATAGCAAATCTTGCGGAGGATATGAGAGGTGGCCTATTGGATTTTCTAGCCATTGCCTTTTGCTAATCTTCGTGATATGGTTCATATATCTCAGTTGAGGAGATACATTTCAGATCCGTCTCATGTGATCCAAGTGGATGATATACAAATGAGAGAGAACCTGACTGTTAAGGCATCGCCCATACGGATAAATGATCAGAAAGTGAAGTCGTTGCATAGTAAGGAGATTGTCTTGGTGAAGGCAGTGTGGGGAGGACCGGCTGGTGGAAGCACAACTTGGGAGTTGGAGAGTCAAATGAGAGAGTCATATCTGAATTTGTTTCCTTCAGGTAGTCTTCGAGGGTAAAAAATTTCTAAGTGGAGGAGAGTTGTAACACCCCAAATTCGATTAAATTATTTAATTGAATTATTCAGATTTATTTTATTTAATTATTTGATGTTGGTGTGAATTAAAATAAAATAATATGATTATATGTTGTTGGGGTGTAGTAGTAATGGTAGGGTGTGGTGAGAAGGTAGAATAAACTATAAAATAGTTAGAATAATTGGAATTTTAAAGAATTTAACAGTACGTGAAAATAAGAGGCAAAGAAGAACAATAGCTTTTGGGAAAGAGAACTAGGATTGGGAAGAAGAATTCATAGAAGTTGTTCAATTTATCATCATTGCTGGAAATCTAAGGTAAAGGGGAGAAAAGGCCATTAATATGTTTGTATTGCATGATGAGGTAGAGAAGAGAGGTTCTTACTCTCATTAGGGTTCCTAGGTTTTCTTATGATGAATTGTTTTATGATGAAAATCTGGAAATTTGTTGATGAATTGTGTGTCTCTATGTGATTTCATGTCTGAATTTATATCTGATTCATCATGATTATATGTTTGTATTTTCTGCTATTGATGAATGCTTGAATGTTGAATTGTAACCATGAACAATGATGAAATTTGGTGTTGAATTTGTTGATGAAATTGCTATGGATTATGATGAAATATGTGTTATATATGTTGATGATTATGAAAATATGATACACTGTTAATTCATGTTTTGGGGTTTATTATATTTGGATGAATTGATTGGAGTGATGAATAAAGTCATGTGCCTACTATAGGGATGTATGTGATGAATTGTATAATCAATCAGTGAATCATTGTGTTTCCTAATAATGTGTTGATGTTATAATGAATTGGCATGATTGAATGCTTGTGAATATGCATTTGATGAGTTGCTTATTGGTGTTGTTTTGTTGATCGTCGTACCATTGTTTAATTGTTGCGTATTATGAATGATATTTGCATAAATGGTGAAGTATGCATGGTGATTATTTTGGTGATCTTTTTGGTGACAATGCATGTTGTTGAAAGTTATGCATCATGG
The DNA here is from genome assembly GCF_024323335.1 of Lathyrus oleraceus. NCBI lineage: Eukaryota > Viridiplantae > Streptophyta > Magnoliopsida > Fabales > Fabaceae > Lathyrus > Lathyrus oleraceus. Next base: position 37,007,293 of record NC_066583.1, read on the forward strand.
TGTACGGTCTTCGGTCAAGTTTTGGTGTGTTATGATCCTATGGTGGGGATTCAGGAGCAAGCATCCAGTTCCAGATGGGAATCAGTGAAGCGTTACCTACGGTGATACGATTTGGAGTGCTTTGGTCCTATGGCGGGGATTCAGGAGCGAGATGGACCTGAGTGTTCATAAATGATACCACATGCATAATAAGTCAACTGTGGAGTATAAGGAATACATATTTCCATACGTGGTTGATTATTCATGATGTTATTTATTGGTTGTGAATACGTACATGATATTATGAATGGGTGTGAAACTATGGTGTTGTTGATTGTGTAATGAATGTGTGCTTGATGTATATTCTCTACCATAGCATTCTTTACACTGTTTGTATTGATTTGTTGTTTATCACCCCCTTGGCTTAATATTGTCAACCATTGACATCTTGCAGATACTCAAGAGTGATCCTTGTTGCTGCATGTTGGAAGGTGGCTTGTTGGAGCTACTCTTTGCTTTTATCTATTCTCTTTATAATACATTACTGGTTCACTAATCTGATTGTGTAACATCAGGGGAAAGATTTATTATGTTTTCGAAGTTGTTGTTGTTTTTGTTAATTTGAAGTTTATAACTTATTTATGAAGTTGTGCTGAACATATTTTTCCACTGCGTAGTTCGAATGAGTTTGATATATTTTTGAAGGATTGTCGTTGGTGACACCTTGAATTGTCGTTTAATGCCTTATTTATAAGTTTCAGGATTTAAGGTGTTACATCAACGACATGAGATAGTGGCGATGTTAGATTAAAAGATGGACTGTGAATCTTCAGCGTTATCTTCGAGGAATCCGCCTTTGTTTTCCAGCACTACCATCACAAATATTGATCTAGATCTAAGATCCTCTATTCTTTTTCTTCTTTACGGAGTTCTAAAGGGAAATATGATATTTGGAGATCTGACGAATCGTTGTTGAGATGATAACCGCCTAGATCGAATGTGATTGATCTCTAGATTCGACTATGAATTCTCTTGATTTGATGATCTAAGGAAGTTACAAATAGGTAGATCTACGTCCAGATATGAAATCGTGAAACCATAGGAATAGAGTCATTTCCCACAGACCAGGCCACTATTATGTTCAAGAACTAGAAATGGATGCAGTTGGAGAATTGAAGATCTTGAATGATGGTGTTGATCTTCTTTACAGTGGCGCGGGGTGGACCTAGACGGTTAACACTCCAACATCCAAATCACTTCAAGATTTAAGATGAGTGTAGTGAAAAATGGAGATTAGAGAATGTACCCTGCTCTTGACATGTGAGCTGTTTTTATAATTTGGGTTAAGTGAAGTGGATTTGAATACATTGTGCCTCGACTATTTAGGCCTTTGGCCGACCTAGAACATATACTATTAAGAAACTTAATTCACAATTATATATCGTATCAAACAAATTAAAATTTCTAGTATGAATAAAATTATTAAGGGAGTTGCTTATCCCGTCCTAAATGGTGGAAAAACACCCTAAGGAAATCAATAAATGCCCCTAAGATTATGAAGTGCATTTCCAAAGGCACCTTTTTCTCACCAAAACACGTCCTAACTGAGTCTCACTCCATATTTATGCGAAAATTTTGTCTAGAGATGCATCTCCGGATTCACCCTATACGTACCCCATGCATTCCTAACTAAAACACCATATACGCACCCCATGCAATCCTAACCGAAACACTCTCATTTTAACATAAATTGATCCGAAAATGCATCTCCATAAAAATCAAGACAGATATGGAGATGCCTCAACTTGTACAAGTGAGGCTCTAGGGCATGATGAGGTCACATCTGCCTTCTACGAGAAGACGAAAGCGGAAATGCATGATCCCTAGAAGTTGACGCCTCCGCATCAATCAAACTAGAATCAATTGATACATGCAATGATCGAGATCTTTTCCTTCGAACTGACGCAGGTTGCGCAACTCTATCGTGCCTCAATCTACCTTGGTTATAAGCCATGATGCCTATAATTAAACTACACAAGGATTATATAGATGAAATACAATGAAATGAAGCCAAGCAATGCAAACAGAAAAAATTCAGAAATGCATCTCCGGATTATAGAAATCAAAACATTGAAAAAAACCGAAGATGCATTTTCGAATTGTTCTGCAACTCAGAAGAACGAAAATGAAAGAAACACCTTTGAATCACCTATCCAAAAAACACATTAATAAGTTAAACTACTTATGATACAAATTGCTTAGTTAAATAACATATATAACTACCTATAATATAACCGAATATTTAATTTCTACAAATGTATATAGAAATTCAAAAAGTATAGAGAACTAAAAAACTTACTAAATGTCAGTTTGATATTGAGCTCTTTGATAGATTGAATGTTGATAATAGAAACTTGGAAGTGGGTTGAATGAGCTTGAGGTTTGTGAGTTGAGAGAGTTTGAGAGTTGAAAGGTTTTGAGAGTTTGGAGAATGTGTGAGTTGAAAGAGTATTTTGAGAAGTGAGAAAGGATAAAAGATTATGACGCGTGTTTGGTTAAAAAAAGAGTGTGAAAATGCATTTTCGTAAATTACACGAAGATGCATTTCCTAATTAAATTTTGTCATCAAATTTGAATGTGACTAAAATACGAATTCTAAAGATAATTTTGTCTTTTCATTTAAGTGGAAAAACAATACTTTAGGTGGAAAAAATAATCCCCAATTAAACCTAAAAAATTAAAATTACATAATTTGTTTTGAAAAATATCTAACTTAATTGGCATTCTTTAAATTTAAATAAAAATTGATTTTTTAATAAACTTAGTTTCTCATGACTTCTATAATTCCGAGAAATAAACTACTCCTCATTTCCTCGATTTTCAAAAGATACCACCAAAAAACACACACTCAATAAACGGGTGTATTAGAAAATAACAATAATGCGGATAGCAATTATTATTATTATTATTATTATTATTATTATTACCCAAAAGGCCCATTTTAGTTTCAACAAATCGAAGTCAAATAAAATTGACTAGAAGAAGAAGAAGCGAAGTAAATCGTATCAGCGACAAAGAAGAACCATAGATGAAGGAAGAGAAAGAGAGAATTAAGATGGAAGAAGAAAACGGTTACGGTGGAAGTAGCGGTTCAACGCTGGAGACTTCAAAGGCAGAGAGATCGGTGTGGTTGATGAAGTGTCCGGTGGCTGTCGCTAAGTCATGGCAGAATCACCCCCCTTCTCAACCGCTCTCTAAAGTCGTTTTTTCTATTAATCCGCTGCTTCCTGAAGACGATCCTTCTCATCTTCAGGTTCTTCTTCTTTTTCACTTCGTTATTCCGATTTTAACCCTAGTTATTTGGTTTAATTTTGTTATGGATAGTTCTCTTTTTACCTTTGTCAAAACCCTATGCAGTTTGGGAAATCTAATTTCTAGATTCATCAATGTGACGTAGTTAACTCGTTTTGATTGAATGTGTTTTGCCTGTGTTGCTCTGAGAGAGTCATTGATTTCTAACTCTTTCATTATGATGTCAGTTTACAATGGAAATGTCCGGCACTGAATCTGTGAATATGGCAAAAGCTTATTCTTTGAATATGTTTAAAGACTTCGTTCCTATGTGCATCTTCTCTGAGACAAGCGAAGGTGAGAATTGCAATCTCTGCTCAATGTCGGTTGTCAGTGTTGTAGTTCCTACTAATCAATTGCAATTTCAAAATCATGGTCCATGTCTAAATAGATACACAAGAGACACACAAGAGATTGGTATCGATTGAATTCTATTAAGTTTCAAATCAAGATAAGACTCACATGTATCATAAGTTATAATATATGTGACTCTTATTTCGATTTGATGCTTTTCATAAGTTCCAGATAACCATGGTTAAACTATTATGTTATTGCGATTTGTTACTGCGTTGGTGGTTATTAAATTAGTTGAATTCTGATGTTCAAATATTTCTTTTAGTGATATATTGGTTTTTATTGTTATGATGTTAGATCATTTAAAGCCACATGAAATTAATAATTCATTTTCTTGTTTGTTTTAGACTCCAAAAATATGTTTTCATTTGTTTAAAGACACAAGGATTCCTATGCCTTTATGTCTCTAGTCTGATATCGGGGTCTTTCATTTTCTCTTAATTTCAACTGTAAGTTGTGAGAAATCTGTTTTGCAGTTCATAAAACAGAGGTGAAGTAACATGGCTTAACTTCTGCAGTTCAACTATGACTTATAGAAGACATTTTCCATAAAAATAACTATTTTTTGGCATAGTTGAGGCATAATGCACTTCCAGGCTATGTGTATTAAGATATGATTTGTTTAGACTCACACTTCCAGGCATAATGCACTTCCAGGCTATGTGTATTTAAGATGTGATTTGTTTAGACTCGCACTTCCAGGCTATGTGTATTTAAGATATGATTTGTTTAGACTCACACTTCCAGGCATAATGCACTTCCAGGCTAATGGTTTAGACTCGCACCCTCTAATGTGTCTGCCCTGCCTCGTTGTTTTTGCGGGCATGGACATTAACATAAAATTTGTATTTTTAGACTTAAAATGTGTAGTGTCTGCGGGTTCACCCCACCCTCACTTTTAGTGCGCGGCGGGCCAAGGTTGTAAGCCCGCACCCTCAACTATGCCCGTTCCGTCCCACCCTGTTTTTTGCGGGTTTTGCAGGGCGGGCCTAAACGGGACGTGCATGCCCGTTTGCCACCCCTATCAGCCATTCTTTGATCCACTACACAACTACTATTATTGTTGAGAATTGAAAGTAAATCTGACATGGAAGGTCCTTCATTTTAAGAATTTCAACAATTGTTTCATGTTAGTAAACACAAGTGCACAACTAATGTTCTTTTATTTCTTTGGAGTTCCTGATAACTTTGAGTTGTGGTCTATATTTGAAAGAAAAAAAAATCCTGAGTATTACTTTTTTCTCTACAGCTTTTTCTTCTTCTTTCAGTTGTCACAATAAAGTTTGGCTTCCTAGAGTAAGGTAATAACTTTACCTTTATTTTAGGTGACAAGGTTTCAATGGAAGGGAAGGTAGAGCATAAGTTTGATATGAAGCCACGTCATGAAAACATTGATGATTATGGAAAATTGTGCCGGGAGAGGACAAAGAAATCTATGATTAAAAATCGACAAGTACAGGTAGCATTTCATGTTTATCATTGAATTATCACTCAATAGTTATTGTTATATGTTTGAAAAAATAATTGATTCTTTGGTTCCCTTGATTCAACTGGAAGGTTATTGAGGATATTCGAGGAGTGCACATGAGGCCAATGCCTGGAATGGTTGGCTTAGTTTCATCCAATTTTAAGGTACTTATTTTGCATACGTGTTATAATGTTGAAATTCATATCACAACTCTAAAATACTGATATAATATCCACCCGTAGGTGTATTCATTATGTTATTAAAATAAAAAAAAGGCGTATTATGATACGATGACAAAATTGATGCAAATAACAAATAATTAATTGGAATTGCTCTTTGGAGAAGGTTTTTCCTGCAAATGTGTGTGCATGCATATAGTAATTCTGTGGGACTTTTTCTTATTCTTATGAAACTGTTGTAGGATAAAAAGAGGACACAGCCAGTGAAACAAACTGATACAAAGAGAACAAGAAGAGACCGGGGAGAGCTGGAGGATATTATGTTCAAACTATTCGAAAGACAGCCTAACTGGGCTTTGAAGCAACTTGTCCAAGAAACTGATCAACCTGCGGTATGTTTTTTTCCCCACCTTTTTTGTTTTAGTGCGGCATTAGAGCCTGGCCCACCCTGATTTTGGTTTCTCATAGCTCTGGCATTTAAGGTATAAGTTAGTAACCTGATGTTTTTCTTGCAGCAATTCTTGAAAGAGATCTTGAATGAACTGTGTGTATACAATAAAAGAGGTGCCAACCAAGGAACTTACGAGCTGAAGCCTGAATATAAGAAATCGGTTGAAGATACAAATGCTGAATAAGTGCTTTGTTCTTTACATTATAATTATCTGGCTTTGCATATTTTTCCGGTGTGTTTGGTCGAATTACAATGAGCTAACTAAATTTGCAAAAGTTTGGGGTATAGTTTTTGTAAAATCGTGCTGCCACCATAATATCAAAAATGCAATGAATATATTGGCTCCATAAGCTTTTCAGTTAATATTGTGTAGACTGTAGAGTAACTGGTGTACCTGTCTTTGTTTTTGGACGGTATTCTTTCCTTGGGTTACAATTTATAGCAAGTGTTTATGACCAAATTCATTTTCATGTTGTTTAGTAACACATACTGAATATTAGTTTACTTTTCTTTAATCACATGGTTTCCATACAGAGCTCCATGTATTTAAAAAAAAAAGGGTTGTTGTATTAGAAGCTGAAAAGGTTAATCATTTTAGAGTCTTTTTTTAAAGTAGTTCAATCAATGTAAGGACGAATTAAAATAGGTTTGAAAGTCGGGTACTTATATAATTGAGCATAGAACATATGAAGTTTCTCAATACATCCTCTAAACACATGAGGGATTTAGTAGAAAATAGAAAAAGATGAATGAACATTAGAGCGATCCTTGCCAAATCCACCTTGATCATTTCTTCTACACTATGATTCTTTAACCGATGAACAAATGGTCTTCATATGGAATTCGCCAAGCGCAATGTTGTTTGTTAAGCGAATTGACGTTACGTCGTCAATTTAGCTTTCCTCTTAGAGGCACTAAACTGCCATAACTTGTCAGGCGAATATACAACTTATCTAAGTGAATCTATCTTATTTTAGATTTTTTCAATCTTCTTAATTTAGATTTCAATCATCATGTTTCTAATTCACCGAGCCATTTAATGTACGTTTAGCAAATTCTTCATGGTAATATATATTGAAGTCTTTGCTCTAATGCTCAAGTTGTAGCTTTACTTTTGGAGTGTTTTTTTAGAAGGGAATTGCTCTCTAAATGCTATGGGGTACTCCACCACCGATGTGAAAAGTCACAAAGGTTTTTAAAATTTAGAGATGTATCGAATACATTTTTTTACGCAATCATCGTAGTAAATTGGTGAGCACCCTTATTTTACCGTAAGTTAATCCGAAGATGCATCTCTGTGTTAGAGTGAATCCGAAGATGAATCTTCGTAAAAATCCTTAATTCAAAAGTCAATGAATTTTATGGAATTGCGTCTCAAGAATATGCCTCGTTAGGTCAAAATAGAAACAATTGTAGAATGTTGGAAAAACAATACAAATTAACATTCAAATATTTTTTTACACATACATTCAAATACTTAACATTCATTTACATAAATTTACATTACATGTCATTACAAATAGATGGTTTATCTTCGGTTGATCTTGCACTCGTCGCATCCACTTCAATCAGATCCTTTAACGAATAACGGTAAAATATACTCCACATAACTTCTAAGTCTTCATCCGTCTTCAGTTCAAGCTTGACGAACCTTATCTTCGCTTCGTCATCAATCGAGGGTGAAAGATACTCCAACTTAACAATTCTTCGAATTTTTGGATATCATAGTGAAGTATTTAGTTTGATTTTGAGATCGACGAGAGGTGTGTCTCGGAGACCCTATTATTGTCTATTGAAAAACATAAAAGGCAAATTAATATTGAGATAATTTCTATTTTTTTATTTAACAACAATAATTATTGATTTTGTTTTGCTGGGCCTATTATTAATTGGGCCTGTTATTTTACAATTTAGTTAAGTTATTTTTTCTTTAGTGGATTTATTATTGACTAGGCATGTTATATATCTACATAAATAAAAAAATTGAGATCCCTATTTTTTGAAAATTTTACTTCATACCTCTGCAGTTATACCAATACCTTTATATTTTTTTTTAAAATATCAATTTTACCCTTGTTTGTTTTTAACCAATTTATTATTCACTTTTAACCATTAAATTGAGACTTCAAAAAATTGTACTATTCACCCTCGTACCGGAACTCATTGGAAAAGACTTTCGGTTAGGGATGACAATTTGATTCATCCCCAATGGGCACCCACAAATTTACCTAGAACGGGTAGGGTAAAAACCCGCAAAAATGGGTATGGGCATGGACTCGGGTAATTATCCATAAAAAACGGGTACGGGTGCGGGTATGGACACCTTGGTACCCATCGCGTCCCATACCCGCACATTATATATTTATGTATTTTTATTTTTATTAATATATTTTAGTTTATATTACTATATAAAAATGTATGTATATCAATTATAAAACATATATCAATGTTAAACCATTATATATTTAATATAATTGTTCGTTTATTTCAACAATAAATTGTTTGAAATTTTTTTAATGTTTTTAAAAACTTAAAATTATATGATATTTTATAATTGATCTATTTATTTTTAATAGGAATGCAGGTGACGGGTACAGGTATGGGTACTTACATACCCATAGGGCACGGGTACGGGTGCTAACTTTTGCACCCAAGCGGGTATGGGCCCGGGCACGAGGATTTTTTAAATCATGGGTATGGGGATGTGTACTATAGTACACTGTCCAAACCTTGCCCATTGTCATCCCTACTTCCGGTATGTTTTTTTTCCAATCCGGAAGACTTCGTGAAAGACATTCGGTTTATTGCATAACATATTCCGGAAGAGTTACTTGAAGAGTTCCGGTTTAGTTTTGAAAAAAGAACGTTCCGGAACACTTATCATACGTGTTCCGGTTAACAGAGTAACATACATCAGAAGTCTTTTCCAAAGACTTCCGGTGTTTATTTGTATGATCCAGAACTCTTCCTTGTAGACTTCCAGTTTGCATTTTAATTTAATTTAATTTTTTACTTTATTTTTTGACATTTTTTATTGTGTAGGTATGAAAATTCTTTCCCAAATATGTGTAGATACTTCTGATGCGTTTTCAACCACTCAAATATTTGATACACAAGAAGATATGATAAGATGGATTAAAGAGGTTGTAATCCATAATAAAGTAATTGTTATTATCACTCGTTCAGATACTGAAATAGGCAAGAGAGGGAGAAGTAACAAATTAATATTTGGTTGTGATAAAGGTGGGAAATATAAGGATACTGATAGTGGATCCTAAAGTGCGTCCAAAAACTGTGGATGCCCATTTAAAATCAGGTCGACTCCGGCGAAAGATGGGTCTGGTTGGAAGATTGATGTAAAATGTGGGGTCCATAATCATGGTTTACCTGATAGATTAGAAGGTCATTCCTTTGTTGGTAGGTTGACCACGAATGAGAAGCAACATGTCACTATTTGACAAAGAGACATGTACCAGATAGACACATATTACTTTCCTTGCAAGACCGAGATCCAGAGAATGTACTCAGATTACACAAATATACAAACATAAGAGTATGATATAAAAAGAGATAAAAGGTCCTAGAAGTGAGATACAATATTTGTTTAAGTTTATTGAGGATGCATGCTATGTGTATTGGAGTAGAAAAATGGACGAATCAGAAGTTGTGAGAGAGATATTTTGGGCCCATCCCGATTCAGTTAAGTTGTTAAATATTTTTCCTATTGTGTTAGTTATGGATAACACCTACAAGACAAACAAATATAGACAATCTTTGTTTGAAATTGTTGGCATGACATCAACCGAGTTGACTTTTGCTGTCGCATTTGCATATATGGAGTCTGAGCAGACAGAGAATTTTTGTTGGGTATTGGAGAAACTTAAAGAATTGTTGTGAAGAAAGATTTGTGTCCACAAGTGATTTTGACCGATAGAGGTCTTGCTTTGATGAAAGCAATTGAAGTTGTGTTTCCCTGGTCGATTAATTTGCTATATAGATTTCACATTAACAAAAACGTTGGTGCAAAATGCAAGCAATATGTGGTGAATGACATGCAAAAGACGATAGACACATTATGGATGGAAGTTGTTTGGGCTAGTGATGAGGTTGAGTATGATCAACAGTTGCATCAACTTGAGCAGGCATGTGTTGATTATAGTGGATTTATTAATTATGTGAAAGACACATGGTTGACTCCACATAGACAATGATTTATTGGAGCATGGATTAATCGAGTGCTACATTTGGGTAACACGATGACTAATCGGTATATGTTATATTTTTTACTATGTATTTTTTTATATGTGATATTTTTAATATTTTCAATATGTTATTTTTAGGGTTGAATCTGCTCATTGGAAGTTAAAACAGATGTTAGGAAACAGTATAGGTGACATGGTCAAATGTTGGAAAGCTATGAATAACAACTTGGGGTTACAACTGGGCAACATTAGAGCTTCTTTTCAAAAAAGTTTTTACGAAGTTGAGCACGCGCACACAAGTCCATTTTATGGTAATTTGCGGGGTTCAGTGTCTCGAGTTGCTTTGAGACGTATTGCTGAAGAGTTATTGAAAGTTGATCATGTTGGAACTAACAGACAAATATGTGGTTGTACTCTTAGAATGTCTTATGGGTTATCTTGTGCTTGTGAGTTAGGAAGATACACACTTGGTGGTATACCGATACCAATAGATATTGTTCATGTTCATTGGAGGAAACTAACTATGAAAGTTGAGTTAGAAATAGATGTAGATGATGGATCAGAGGTGGATATGACTTGTGCAATAGATGAATTGTGAAAACGGTTTAGGTCATTAGATGTTGTTGGGAAAATGGAATTAAAAATTAGGGTTTGTGAACTTGCATACCCCACAATGACTTCATTGTGTCCACCACCCGAGAAATTAAAAACGAAAGGAGGAGTGAAGAAGAAAGGAAAAAACCCAGTAGAATATGATGTTTATAGGGACTCTTCGTATCATGAGTATGTTGATAAGACATCTCAATCTTCACAAAGGCAATCTCAATTATCACATACTTCGAAGAAGTTGAAATTATCAAAGAAGCAACCACAATCTAAAAGTTAATACATAAATCAATGTGAACGAGAAATATGCAAAGCTTCAAATAAATCAGCAAACTGTAGATCTTTCTCTTCGATATTAACTTGTCTCAGATAAAGATGAATCAATGTAGAAATACTAGCCTAATCAGGATCAGATGGTCCTACTTCGTAAACATGAACTGTCACTTCTCTTAGTTCATCACTATGGGGCGGGACCAAACGAGGATGCAAAACACAATAATATCACTCCAGGTATCCATCTTCTATATCAGATGGAGTGGTGGGCAATGTTGTTGGACGAATCACAGTAAGAACACTCTGATGGTAACAAATCCAATCAACATCAATATCATTAGCCATCATACAATCAGGAGGTGGGGATGGAACATATTGTCTGTACCCGAACTGACGTATACATCTGTCAGGCAAGTATGGAACAACTGTGTCACCCCACTTCAAACACCCCTTATACATACATAACTCATCAAACTAACTCCATCCTCTATGATCCTCAAATGGATGCCATATGACGTCGACAAGTGTGAGCTCGTCCAAAATAGGTTGCAAGTCATCCACCTTCAGGACTCCTTGCTTATAGGACCATCTCATCGCTCGAATAAGACAAAAATTATCATCTGATTTCCAATTCTCTCCTCTTTTTTCAATAGTTAGAAAGTACTCGTGAATCCAGTATTGTTACAATATAAAAACATAATAAACAAAATAAATTAAATTAACATACTTTATAAAATTAACTAACACATAATAAACAAAATTAAATTAAATATCTGTAGCAGAGTAGGATATCCACCAAGCTGCTTGCAATTAAACATATACGCATCTCCAAGGTATCTGTATAGGGTAACTGTTAGATGCCCAAAAGTGCTTATTTGAGCTATCAAATGTGGGCATCTTTCACTCCTTTTTGTTGCTAAAGTGTTAGAATCCACCATTGCTTTGATGATTTGCAATATAATGATAAACGATCTTGGTACCTTTAATTTGTGCGTTATTGTGCAGGAATTAGGCATGAAATAATAGAAAATGAAGGCACAAGAAAGTTGGCAAAGGGACCAAGAAAAGGAAGCATTCATCAGCATGCTCGCTAGGCGAGTGCTGTGGCGAAGTGCTCGCTAGGCGAGCACCCAGTGAGCTGCTAGCGAGCATTCCCAGAAAATTCCAGTAGCAAAGTCAGCAAACTCGCTAGGCGAGCAGCTAGCGAAGGTGGTAGCAAACACGCCCAGACTTGGTCAAAAGAGCAGCCAGCATTTACTCGCTAGGCGAGCACCTAGCGAGCTTCCAACGAGCAATTCTAGTAGCAAAATCATCTAAGCTCGCTGGAGCGAAGGTGGAAGCGTGTGCTTCCCTAGCGAAGGTTTTGTTCGCCTAGCGAACATGAAATCTGACCAAAGATATTTTCTCTGGACGCAGGCACTTCTGGTGGCCTATTTTGGGGCTCGCTAGGCGAACCATTCTGCTCGCCTAGCGAGCATGACAGCTCAGCAGCAATATAAGTAGCAAGGGGTACTTTTTGGAACCCATACTTTCCATACTTCCCATACTTTGTACTTAGCATTTTTTATATATTTTTCCAGCATTGCTCTAGAGATTTTTTTGTAACCTAGAAACCCATTTTTCATCTTTGATCTTCTCTTAGCAATATTTTACAAAAAGAAGGTGGATTCCCATCCAATCTCGATTCTTCGACTCAGATGTTGATCAACCTTCTTCCGAAACTTGTTGACCAAGCTACCATGAAAATGAGTAGCTAAGTCCTTCATTTTGTCAAGGTTAGATGTAGATGGTCATAAGCTTTGTGTGTATATGAGATGATCTTCATTTGTAAACTCTTTAATGCTGAATATATGGTGAAAACTTTGTTTTATCGATAACTCTTTGTGTTGGTTTATGATCGAGAGATGTTTACCAACTCTTTACCTAGGTTTTCATCCAATCTTGTTTGTTAGCTAGAGATAGTAATGAATGATTTTGTTCACCATAAAGTTGAACCAAAAAGTTGTCATTTTGATAGATTGTGTTAGAGATAAACAATAGATCAAAATGGGAAAACTCACAATGTGTGTTAGAGATAAACACATTGGGAGGACTTTGTGAAATAGTTTGTCATCTAAAGGAGTTTATGAGTCTTGTTGATCGAACGTATACATGCAAAGTGATCGTCGAACCCTAACTTTGACAATCTTTATCAAATAGAAAAACCAAAACTTTTACCGCACTTTCTTACACTTTTATGCAAGCTACCGTGACTAAAACCAAAACCCCCTTGTTACTTTGAGTTAAGAATTAAAACAACTGTCGAACGGCGGCGATATCTCACAATCCCTGTGGAGACGATAACAAAAACCCGACACTTAAAACTACCCTCCGTATCACCCGCAAGCTAATGGTCAAGCCGAAGTCTCTAATCGTGAGATTAAGAGAATTCTCGAAAAAACCGTGTCAAATTCGAAAAAAGAGTGGTCACAAAAATTGGATGAAGCGTTATGGGCATACCGTACCGCTTTCAAAGCTCCAATTGGGCTAACTCCTTTTCAATTGGTGTTTGGTAAAACTTGCCATTTGCCGGTTGAATTGGAGCACAAAGCATTGTGGGCCCTGAAATTATTAAACTTTGATAAGGATTTGGCCGGTGAGAAAAGGAAAATGCAACTGCTTGAGTTGGAAGAGATGCGCAATGCCGCATATCACTCGAGTTGGTTGTACAAAGAGAAGGTAAAAAAGTATCATGACAAAAAGCTTCGAAAGAAGGAATTTGTGATCGGACAGTTTGTCCTATTGTTCAATTCCAGGTTGAAGCTATTCCCCGGAAAGTTGAAACCTAAATGGTCCGGGCCATTTCGGGTCAAAGAAGTCAAGGAATATGGAGCTATTGTCATTGAAGACTTAGAAAAGAAAGAGAGTTGGACGGTAAATGGACAACGTTTGAAGGTTTATCTCAGCGGTCATGTGGATCGCGGGAGCTGTGATATTTCTTTGGATGCTCCTCTGTGAGCATCGAACCGTCGAGCTTATCCGACGTTAAACAAGCTGTCATACGGTGAACTGACTTGGGGTATTTTGCTTTTTATCGCAATGTCGCGGATAGCAAGAGTCGCCACCGACTTTTCTTTTATCCAATAAGGAAAGGTGGAAAAGAACAGGAAAGACCTCAATAGATTTTGGGTTCGGGAGGTACATTATACAAAGGGAAGGTGTTAGCACCCTTTGTATCCATGGTTATCCATGGGCTCTTAATTGCTTAATCATTTATGTTTTTCTAGTTTGAAAAAGTGTTTGAGAAATGTGTAGGAAATGTTTTGAAAAAGGAGAATTTAACTTTGTAATGATTCTTGCATGAATGTATACAAAGTGGTTATCTCGTTTAGTTTTGAAAGTCGTTTAGAAAAATATAACTCGGCAATGATCCTAGTACGAATGTATGCCAAGTGGTGATTTTCTAAGGGAGATTTTGAAAAGGTGTGAGGTGTGAAAAGTATTCCAATTTATGAGTAAGCAATCAAGAGTTATACCTACCCAAGGTCTTTATGGGCATTTCCTGTCCTTATGAGGGTAAAACTGTCCTTACTATTGAGAAGTAAGTAGTTTTATCCTTTGGATGTAAAAGAGTCATCGTAGGGTCATCGATTGGTCATTGAAGGCAACAGTTGTGAGGATACCTTAGCATTCGAAGGGACTATCATCATTTAACCGTAGGCTACACCGAAGGGTCATCGAGGGACAAAGGCAACATTCGAGGGACTATGATGATTTAACCGAAGGGTCTTTGCTAAGTGTATCCCCATATTCGCGGGACATGACCATAATACCGTAATATCGTAGGGTAACAAAGAGAGGTCCGAGATCACTTATTTAAAGGCAAAGTTTTACATTCAATTAGGTAGCCATAATCAAGTAGGTAATTAGGTCCACATTAAAATTAATACATTAAGACCAATTAAGCCATTAGGGTGGATCTTCGCCATAAAATTAATGCATTAAAATCAATTGAATAATTCAGGGTGAATCTCCATAAGGGTATCCCACACATAAGGTGGAATACCTAGCCGGCCGTTTCTTCGAGAATATGTAAGCCTTTACACCATTCAACACACGGGTTAGAGCGTCGAGATAAAGTACAATTTGACAATTGCACCATAAAATAAACATAACAGTCATGAACTCAGGCCAAATGATGCAGAATTATAATAAATATTGGTTAGATAGACATAAGGCAGAACAAAACAGTCACTGTCCCGTTCGCCCCTGCTTCGCCTAGCGAAGGCTTAGCGAGTACTCGCTCCAGGCTCGCTTAGCGATGTGCTAGCGAGCGGCGACGGGTTTTGAGTTTGACAGCAGCATGATCTCCGGAACCCTGAACTTTAGGGCATTTAATTACAAGTATAGCATGGATAATCATTCAGGATAGTCAGGCATACTTAAATTCACATGTGAAATCAGATTACATATCCGCAAATTTAATCATGATGCCTTATGTATGTAGAAATTACCGATTAAAAGCATAAAACAATAGTGATACGCAAACCTGTTTGCAACTGAGTTGCGGTGTTGAAGAGACTGATCACTCTTGGTATCGGATGGAGTCGGGCGGCGGTAGCTTCGGGGAGGATGAGCGGCCTTCAGGGTTTCTCTATTCGGAATACTCTAGATTGATCTCCAGGGTTTCTACACCAGGGTTTCCGTCCGTCTTTCTCTGTCCATTTTCGTGGCTGAAGCTTGGCTATTTATAATGCTCTTGTTGTGACCTAATGGGCTCAGAATGGAACCCAGAAATTCTGATATTCGCAAGCTTCGCTAGGCGAAGGAATTGCTCGCCTAGCGAGCCAGCTAGTTTGGGCTTTTTCTGGATCTGGTGCTTCGCTGGGGCGAGTGTCATAACGAAGGCTTCGCTAGGCGAAGGAATTGCTCGCCTAGCGAGCAGGCCAGTTTGGGCCACTTCCTGGATTGGGCCTGTTGTGAGCTGGGCTTTTGTCCTTTTAAGGTCAGTACCTTGTAGAATAAGTCGGAGTACCTCGAGAAATGCTTTACAAGATTAATGGGCAAATTTTGGGGTACGACAGCTGCCCCTGTTCAATATTCTTGAACCGAGAGAGTTAGGATGGCAAGTATGCCGTTCGTGGTCTGGAGGTGGAAGATTATTGAACACTAGAATGCCCCAAAAATTTGCACTTGTCAATCGAGAGGTGGGCTTAACGATGCCATCCAGGAAATTTGATGATGGAAACTTCAGATTGTGTAGTACGTTAGACGATATCCGAAGACATGGATGGCACACCGGGTCGCACGTTAGACCGTATAGTGAGTCCTCCATTATGCTGTCGATTTTGCTGGAGGGTCAGAGTGTGTTATACGCTATTGGGGATAAGGGATCAGATTAGATTGTACGCTAGATCGTATCTGAATAGCGGACTGAGTCGTCCATTAGGCGGGTGACTTCACTGGGGATGAAAGATCAGAATGGATCGTACGCCAGATCGTATCTGAGTTGCAGAATGAGCCATCCATTAGGCTGTATCTGAGGAAGGTGGAATTAGAATAGATCGTACGCTAGATCGTATCCGAGTTGAAGATCCAAAGGGGTCGTATGTTAGGCCGCATTGGAGTTGCGGAATGAGTCGTCTGTCAGGCCGCTTCTGAGGATGAAGGGGTAGTCGTATGCTAGACCATGTCAGAATGTACCGTACGCTAGGTAGCATCTGAGGAGATGAACATCCGAATGGGTCGTATGCTAGACCGTCTTGAAATAATTGAAGGAATCATATGTCGGGCTGAATCAGAATGAATCGTACGTTAGGCTATATCCGATGATATTTGTATATGTTGTATCCGCAATAAATGTCTGGGATGGGCTTAGAGATGCCATCATTAGGAGAATGTCAGGATGAATGTTGACATGGAGTATATCTGAAAGATATACCTGTAATCGATAAAGATGCCCGCCTGAGTGGATCTTTATTTGACCGTATCAGGAGGATGCTTAACCTGAAAAATCAAGTTAGTTTCATGCAATGTCATGATGCATGAGATGCAAATGTTGTATGCATGCGTGTGCTGCGCAATGACGTAATGAATGAATTATGCGTCTGAAATAAATGCGAACATTGTACGCATGTATATGATATGGAATGATGTAATGAATGCACTATGTGTCTGAAACGTTCTTCCAGGGGACTCTACTAGGGAAATAAATCTCAGTCTTCTGGTCGGAGATATTTGTATTGATGACCCTTTCTTAGCTGAGGATACTTGATTTCTGTCTGATGGTGGAAATATCCAACAGAGCCTGACTGGGGATAGAAGAGATGACCAGTCTGTCTAGTGATGCCAATTTCTTCTGGGGAATAACTGATTCTTGTTGGGGAATAGAATTAGCGACGGATTCATTGGAAAGCATGGTTAGACCTTCTCCTCGATCCTGAAGTCTTGTAGTAATCGCTATTTCTATTTTAGGCATGCATTTTTGTAAACATTGATCATATTCAAATGCATAAATTAATTCAAATTAAATCAATGGACGTTTATGCAAGCAAAACAGAGAAAGTAAACTAAAAACATTTTTTTTGGAAATAAAATTGTATTGATTTCGACAGAGGGCCTATAAACAGGCAATTTGTGTACAAGGAGACAGAAATCCTAGTAAGAGGAAATTGTCAAGAAAACAAAGAGAAAGCTATGCAGGAAAAGTCCTATTGATTTTAATTCCACTACTGTCATCATGTCTTCAAGCCTCTCATCTCCCGCGGTCGGATGGAAGTGATTAGCTTGTTCAGTCCTTTGAACTTGGGTGAAGCTGACTGAGAACGGGACATAGTCATACGCTTTAATCCCTAATTTTGCCTGGACCGCCTTTTCAGGTTTTCAGTCCACCAGGATGCCCTTTTTTGCCCAAGCCGCCTTTTCAGGTTTTCGACTTGCCGGGTGTACATTTTTATATGTTTATCCCTAATTTTTGCCCGAACCCTTTTGGTTCGCCGGGATGCCCTTACTTTTGCCTAGATACGTCGACCTAGCGGGTCTCTTTTATGCGTAGTATTTTTTAACTATGTCCGCGTTCACAGGATGCGGGAAGTCTTCGCCATCCATTGTAGCAAGTATCATGGCTCCACCAAAGAATACTTTCTTAACCACAAATGGCCCTTCGTATGTGGGAGTCCACTTGCCTCTGGGATCACCTTGTGGTAGAATGATACGCTTGATCACCAAGTCGCCAATTTGATACACCTGTCTCTTGACTCTTTTGTTAAATGCCTGGGTCATGCGCTTCTGATATATCTGCCCGTGACAAACAGCCGTAAGTCTCTTCTCATCAATCAAATTTATCTGATCGAGTCGAGTTTGAATCCATTCATCCTCGTCTAAACCCGCCTCTTTCATGATCCTTAGAGAGGGAATCTGAACTTCCACTGGTAAAACGACTTCCATTCCGTAGACTAAAGAGAAAGGAGTTGCCCCTGTCGAAGTGCGTACTGAAGTGCGATAACCATGAAGAGCAAACGGTAACATCTCATGCCAGTCTTTGTAGGTTACTGTCATTTTTTGTATGATCTTCTTGATATTCTTATTAGCAGCCTCCACGGCGCCATTCATCTTTGGCCGGTACGGGGAAGAGTTATGGTGTTTTATCTTGAACTGCGTGCAGAGTTCAGTAATCATCTTGTTGTTCAAATTCGTACCATTGTTAGTGATAATTCTTTCAGGGATGCCATATCGACAAATAAGACTATTCTTGATGAACCGTGCCACCACATTCTTGGTGACAGAAGCAAATGAGGTTGCCTCTACCCACTTTGTAAAGTAATCGATAGCAACAAGGATGAAACGATGTCCGTTAGAAGCAGTAGGTTTAATCTCTCCAATCATATCGATGCCCCACATTGCAAAGGGCCAAGGAGCGGTCAACACGTTTAATGGAGCAAGAGGCACATGTACTTTGTCCGCATAGATCTGGCACTTGTGACATGTTCTGGAGTGATGGTGGCAATCAGTTTCCATGGTAGACCAATAATACCCTGATCTCAGAATCTTCTTGGCCATTGCATGTCCGCTAGAGTGAGTCCCAAAAATACCATCATGCATGTCTTCCATAATCTTTTCTGCTTCTTTTTTGTCCACACAGCGAAGCAAAGTCGAATCGTGATTACGTTTGTATAATACTCCATTACTCAGAAAGAATTTAGCGGAGAACTTCCTCAGGAATTTTCTGTCATTGATGGATGCCCCTTCAGGGTATTCCTGAGCTTCTAAATATCTTTTTACTTCGTGGAACCAAGGTTTCTCCTCTACTCCCTCAGTGTTAAGTTCATAACAGTATGCTGGTTCATCTAATCGTTCAATAGTCATCCTGGGAGCTTCACTGTCCCATCTGACTCTGAACATAGATGACATGGTAGCCAGTGCGTCCGCCAACTGATTCTCTTCCCGTGGAATATGTTCAAATGTAATCTCTTCAAAGTATGGGATTAACGTCATCACCCGCTCTCGATAAGGGATGAGATTTGGATGTTTAGTATCCCATTCTCCTTTGATCTGACTGATTACCAAGGCTGAATCTCCGTACACACTCAAAAACTTGATTCGCCGGTCTATAGCAGCCTTGAGTCCCAAAATACATGCTTCATACTCAGCCATATTATTGGTACAATGAAAGCATAGTCTAGCAGTGAAAGGTGTATGGTAACCCCCGGGAGAAATAATTACAACCCCAACACCATGGCCCAATGCATTAGAAGATCCATCAAACACCATAGTCCATCGGGATCCCGGTTCGGGTCCTTCATCCGGTCCTGGTTTTTCATGATCAGTAACGAGCATGACATCCTCATCTGGGAACTCAAAATTCATAGATTGGTAATCGTCCACCGCTTGATGAGCCAAATGATCACCTAGCACGCTTCCTTTGATTGCTTTCTGGGTAGTATACTGGATATCATATTCCGTTAGAATCATCTGCCATCTTGCTATTCTCCCGGAGAGAGCAGGTTTCTCAAATATATATTTGATAGGATCCATCTTAGAAATCAATAAAGTGGTATGATTCAACATATACTGTCTTAGTCGGCGAGCAACCCAGGCCAAAGCACAGCAAGTTCTCTCGAGCAGTGAGTATCTTGTTTCACAGTCGGTAAACTTTTTGCTCAGGTAGTATATGGCATGCTCTTTTCGACCAGACTCGTCATGTTGCCCCAATACACACCCCATTGAATTTTCTAACACGGTCAAATACATGATTAGAGGTCTTCCTTCAACTGGTGGTATCAGAATTGGAGGTTCCTGGAGATATTTCTTGATTTTGTCAAAAGCTTCTTGGCATTCATCATTCCATATCATCTCTTGATTTTTCCTCAGTAATTTGAAGATGGGTTTGCAGGTAGCGGTCAAATGGGAGATAAATCGGGCGATGTAGTTCAAGCGTCCCAAGAAACCTTTGACTTCTTTTTCCGTACGAGGAACTGGCATTTCTTGAATAGCTCTCACCTTAGCCGGGTCGACCTCAATTCCTTTACCACTGACAATAAAGCCCAAAAGTTTACCGGATCTTACTCCAAAGGTGCATTTGTTCGGGTTCAATCTCAACTTGTATTTCTTCAACCTCTCGAACAGTTTGTATAAATGATCGAGGTGTTCTTCTTCAGTATGAGATCTAGCTATCATGTCATCCACATATACTTCTATTTCATGATGAATCATATCATGGAACAAAACCACCATAGCACGCTGGTACGTTGCCCTGACATTCTTCAAACCGAACGACATTACTTTGTAACAGAAAGTGCCCCATTGCGTCACAAACGTAGTTTTCTCCATGTCCTCAGGTGCCATCTTAATCTGATTATAACCCGAGAATCCATCCACGAAGGAGAATACTTTGTGTTGAGCGGTGTTATCTACCAGAACATCGATGTGCGGGAGTGGGAAGTCATCTTTGGGACTCGCTTTATTCAAATCTCTGTAATCTACGCACATTCGCACCTTACCATCCTTCTTCGGCACTGGTACCACATTAGCAACCCATTGAGGATAAGAAGTAACGGCTAGAAAACCGGCATTGAATTGTTTCATAACCCCGGCTTTGATTTTCTCAGACATTTCGGGACGCATGCGACGAGCCTTCTGCTTAACGGGACGACAATCTTCCTTCATCGGCAGCCGATGCACCACTATATCAGTATCCAATCCGGGCATGTCTTCATAAGACCAAGCAAAGATCTCTACATAGTCATGTAACATCTGAATCAATCTTTCTTTGACACTGTTTTCCAAGCCTGCTCCTATTCTGACTTCTTTTCTGTCTACTTCAGTACCCAGATTTACAATTTCTAGTGACTCTTTATGCGGCTGTATAGTCCTTCCTTCTTGCAGTAACAGTCTGGCAAGCTCTCCAGGTACTTCACAATCTTCCTCACTTCCATCCTCGGCTTGGTAGATCGGATTTTCAAAGTCATAATGAACAGTAGTAGCACTATTATCAATAGGATCCAGAGTGGGTATGGAGCTGCAATTTATTACGTGAGTGTGTGTAAGAAAGCATAGCTTGTTTGAAAGACGACAGGAAAGATAAAGAGCGCAATATTTGAATGCAAAAAAGGTCCATTGATTTATTGAATATGAATATGCTTATGAAATGACAAACCCTTAACAAACTAGCTATTGTGCCCCGGGCCTGGACACAACGCTTTAAGAAGTTCAATTGAAAAA
Organism: Lathyrus oleraceus; assembly: GCF_024323335.1. Taxonomy (NCBI): domain Eukaryota; kingdom Viridiplantae; phylum Streptophyta; class Magnoliopsida; order Fabales; family Fabaceae; genus Lathyrus; species Lathyrus oleraceus. The sequence continues at coordinate 37,028,854 of NC_066583.1, forward strand.
CTAAAAAAATTCGCAACACTAAATAGACAATAACAATTACTCCTGACTAAAGGAAATCGGGATAGTGTCTTCAGCCTTCCAATTATTGAGTCCGTCACCAATTGTTGGGTAAATCCAGCTATCCAGGTCGCAATCGCTATCAGCATCTTCTACAGCATTGATTTGATCTTTGACCCTCTTTTCAGAGTTAAATCCCAGACCAGATTTATCAGCCTTGTAGGGTATGTTGATCAGTTGACCCCAACCAGTACGACCACCGTTTTCAACCACAGCTTGAGCATCTTTCAGAGAGATCATGACGGGAGGAGCTCGAACAACCTCGGGCACAAGGGGAGTTGGCTTAAGGACAGGACTGGGCCGAGGAACTACTTCAAATGACTGAGACGGAGTCTCGAAGAATTCACCATCCATCTCAACGTATCTGAAGGTATGCACACTACTGACGATATACTCTTCTTCCCCACACACAGTGACAATCTTACCCTCTATTGGATATCTCAGCTTTTGATGGAGAGACGAAGCTACAACACTTACCCCGTGAATCCAAGGGCGTCCCAGCAAGCAGGAATAGGCGGGACGAATGTTCATTACGTGAAAGGTAGTGTCGAAGACTTGAGGTCCTATCTTGATAGGGAGAACCACTTCACCATGGACGACACTCTTCGCACCATCGTAAGCACGCACCACAATGTCACTAGGTTTCAGTTCAATGCCTTTACAGTCAAGTTTATCGAGCACGACTTTCGGTAGCACATTCAAAGAAGAGCCATTATCGATCAACACATGAGACAAGGTGATCCCCTTACACTCAATGGAGATATGCAGAGCTTTATTGTGATTCTTCCCTGCTGGTGTCAGGTCAGCATTGGAAAAACCTAGGCCATTGTCAACAGTCAGGTTAGCATCATAGTTTTCGAACTGATCGACGGAGGTCTCCTGAGGTACATGAGCAGTCTTCAAGAATTTCATCAAGGCATGGGCATGAGATTCAGAAGATAACAACAAGGATAACATCGAGATCTTAGACGGGGTATGCCCCAACTGTTCTACCACATCGAAATCACTCTTGCGGATGATTTTCAGCACTTCTTCCATTTCCTGTTTGGCAACATCTTCGGGAGTAACTTCGACCGGTGTCTCTGACTGAGAAGGATTGACTGGTTCCTTTCCTCGAGTTTCAAGGACAGGAGGTGAGATTTCTGGAGAGAAGATCCTTCCACTTCGAGTAATTTTACTAGTCCCAACGATGCCATTAGGATTAGTAGAATTGTCAATTTGCTTTACGCCATGGACGTAAACATCACCGCCATAATTCAACGGAATGGCTTTGCTTGAAGAATACGGTACTGGGCCAGGTGCCGTAATGATTAGGGGAGCTACCTTGGGCTCAGCAGTAATCTTCACGGGTACTCTGGGAGCAGTAATCTTCACTGGAACCTTGGACCTAGCAATCACAAATATTTCCTCAATAGGGTTTTCCACCTTAGGAACCTTTTCGAAGAGAATTGTATGGTCGTCCATCAGCCGTTGAATACCATTCCTCAATTTCAGGCAATCATTGGGTCGAAGTATGCAGCGATCGCAATTTTCAGCACAACCTGGAAATAAACCAGCTTGCAATAAATTCTTATTGATGATCAGGAGAGGAGACGTTAGATCAGCTACATTAGAAATGTGAGAATTGTTATCCACAACATTAACAGACTTGTCATGGTTAGGCATAGGTGCAGTGATGACGTTAGGAGTCTCTGGAGGCTCAAATTCAATTTCTCCAGCTTCGATCATATCCTGGATTTTATTCTTCAACGACCAACAATCGTTTGTATCATGCCCGGGGCTATCGGAGTGATACGCACACCTGGCATTGGGATTATAACGAGAAGAAGCAGTGTTGGGTTTCATAGGAGGATCTCTGAGGGTGATCAGATTTGCCCTTAGCATCCCCTGCAGTGCTTGTGCCAAGGTCATATTGATCCTGGTAAACTGCCTTCTTGGCTTGTCTTGTTTGGGCTGGAAGTTTTGAGATGGCGGTGCTGCGATCGTAACCGCTCCAATGGTATGGTCACGATTTTTCTTGTTACGACCCTTTTGACCGTACACAGCATTTGATTCATTCCTCCCCTGATAGGACCTTTTGGTGCTTGCAGAGGTGGCCGCCTGTATCTTTCCACTTCGGATGCCACTTTCAACACGCTCACCTGTCAATATAAGTTTAGTGAAACCTGATGAAGAACTTCCCAGTAGATGGCTGTAGAATGGGCCAGTCAGTGTGCCCATGAACATGTCCACTAATTCTCGGTCAGTCATAGGGGGTTTGACTCTGCCAGCCAAATCTCTCCATTTCTGAGCGTACTCTTTGAAGCTTTCTTTGGATCCCATGGTCATATTCTGCAACTGTAGCCGAGTAGGTGCTAGTTCAGAGTTATACTGGTACTGTTTATAGAAAGCTGTTGCTAAATCAGTCCATGTGCGGATGTCAGAGCTCTCGAGCTGATAATACCATTCCAACTGTGTGCCAGACAGACTCTCTTGGAAGAAATGGATCCATAGCTTCCTATCAGTGGTATACGGCTGAATCTTTCTCACATAAGCTCTCAGATGCATCTGAGGACAGGATGCACCATCGTACTTAGTGAAAGTGGGTATCTTGAATTTGCGGGGAATGACCACGTCGTAAACCAGACCCAAGCTTTCAAAATCCAGACCGGGCGCCTTCTGGCCTTCCATAGCTAGCATACGTTCTTCTAGCAACTTGTACTTGCCATCTTTTGGAGAGTACTGTTCATTCTCGTAATCTTCCTCATCGTCCTCAACGTTGAAGAGATCAACATCTTCCTCTCCTGAATCATTTTCTGTCTCCTCTTCTGGACCATTCGGAATTCCAAACTTGACTCTCGCGGCCTGTCTTTTAAGCCTTCTTCCTGGGTTAATGTAACCCACAGGTTTCTGGTCTTTCTTCTTCTCGAGCAAGAGAGCTTTCAATTCTTCCCGCCCCTTGGATAAGCTCAGCATCATCTCCTGGAATCGAGCATTCTGAGCCTGGAGATCTTTGACAGTTTGTTCGAGAGCCATTTTTCTGTTTAAGAGGAAGACCGTGAGAATATGGTCTTTTGGAATACCTGTTATGCAATGTTATGTTATGCAATGCAATGTATGAGATGTTTTCAAGGACTTTTGGAATTTAACTTTGCGTAAACTACCAAAAAGAGGGACACTTTTATTAACAATTTCTTTAATCAATGTTCATTACAAAAAATAAAAAATACAACAAAAGCTCAAGTCTCCCAGGGACGGCTTCTTTTTGGGCGAAGATATGTATTGAGTCTTCGTTCCTCATTAAGCTGGCTGGTGAGCTCTAGTACTTTCTTCCTTTCTGCATTGAACTGAGCTTCGAAAGTATCCCTTTCCTCTCTCAACTGGGTCCAGGATCTCTTCAATTCCTCAACATCGGTAGGCATATCTGGATAAGAAATGATCTGAGAAGTACCTCCTTCAACTCCTGGTTGAACAATCAATGGCCTGACTGCGAGATATGGCATGACAAGCTCACGAGCTCTTGCGCGTACCCATCTGAGATAAGGCTCCATAGGAATGGAGTTTTTCTGTCCTAAAGTGCTTCTTTTCACCATGCCCCAAGCTCGTACAAACCTTTGACGGAGACCTTGAGAGTCATTGTCATAGTCAAATACTGTTCCTTGAATAATCATTTCATGTGGACCATCTCTTCGAGCACAACCAAACTGACGTAAGGCCAAGGCAGGATTATAAGTGATGCCTCCTCTTATCCCCATGAGTGGTACATTAGGGAATTCTCCGCAACGGTCGATGAGGATAACATTTTCTCTGAGATTAGAACACCAACGGATGTCTGAATGGGAGAGTGCCATTATCCTTTGAGACCATTTCAGATTTTGATCATTCTTCAAGACTGATTGAGGGAGGTGCGAAATAAACCACCTAGACAATAAAGGTATGCAGCACATGAGAGTCCCTTGCCTTTTCATAGTACGAGCGTGAAGGGAATGCAAGATGTCTCCAAGCAAGGTAGGCACAGGGTTATGAGTGAGAACTATCTTAATAGCATTCATGTCTATGAATTGGTCTGGATTAGGGAATAACACCAAGCCATAGATTAGCAATGCTAGAACATCTTCAAAAGCATGGACATTCATAACTTTTAGGAATTCTCGGGCCTTACTTATCAGAAATTTGGCAAGTAAACCTTCCATTCCACTCCTTGTTACCCGATTGGTTTCAATATCGGACTTTGTCAGGTGTAAAGCTGCGGCAACTTCTTCAGACTTTGGCATCTTTTCTAAACCACTGAAAGGTATTTGATCAAGGATAGGTATCCCAAGCAACTTGGAGAATTCTTCTAATGTGGGTACCAACTGATAATCTGGGAAAGTGAAGCAATGATGTTTAGGATCGAAGAACTGGAATAGAACTCTCATCATATCTTCTTTGAAACCAGTGGTAACCAAATTGAGGAGATGACCATGTTTCTTGATGAACTGAGCCTGATCGGGAAGCTCTGACACTAAATCCTTTAGTTGAGGAGAGATTGCTACAAGATTGATCCGGATGGTCTTCCTGGAAGCCATGACCTGTTTAACAGAACAAAGCTAAATCCCTAAGTCCTTGAAATGGTTAGTACAATGTTATGATGTTATGATGTTATGATGTTAAATGAGTAACAAGCATAAACAAGTCTCACAACAATCATTCCTAAGTTTCAAGGCTTGCATGAGTTTCGTAGGTAAGTACCCTCCCCACTGAAGTTTGGTTGGTTCAACCTGTCCTAGAATAGTAACCGGGTTCTAGAAGGATCTCCAATCATTGACCTTTCTTTAAGTCCACTTCAATGCAACACCAAGTGGTTGACCAAAGCTTCCCTAAAGTCCAATCTCGAGGAGTGTAGTATCGAGTATCAACCAACCTCAGTCGGAACCGAAGCCAGTTATCTCACTACTTTCTAATGGCTAGGATGAGTCAATTAGGGTTCTAAAGGTCTGGTTAATGCTTTGATGACACCACGCGAATGCCAAATTTCTCCTCAAGTGAACATGAGGAACATCAGGACATCCAAAGTGTCACATTAACCGTAGCCATCATTTTAACCATTCCAGTATACGCCGGATAGTCGCGATGATCTATTGCCACTTACCTAAGGTACACTAGATCCGGGTGTAGGATCTTTCACTCAAAACTCCCTTAAAAGAAGGAACAATTTGAAAACATAAATGATTTTTTAAGGGGACCTCTCTTTGTATATCCCCAGCAAAGTCGCCAGTTCTGTCATACGGTGAACTGACTTGGGGTATTTTGCTTTTTATCGCAATGTCGCGGATAGCAAGAGTCGCCACCGACTTTTCTTTTATCCAATAAGGAAAGGTGGAAAAGAACAGGAAAGACCTCAATAGATTTTGGGTTCGGGAGGTACATTATACAAAGGGAAGGTGTTAGCACCCTTTGTATCCATGGTTATCCATGGGCTCTTAATTGCTTAATCATTTATGTTTTTCTAGTTTGAAAAAGTGTTTGAGAAATATGTAGGAAATGTTTTGAAAAAGGAGAATTTAACTTTGTAATGATTCTTGCATGAATGTATACAAAGTGGTTATCTCGTTTAGTTTTGAAAGTCATTTAGAAAAATATAACCCGACAATGATCCTAGTACGAATGTATGCCAAGTGGTGATTTTCTAAGGGAGATTTTGAAAAGGTGTGAGGTGTGAAAAGTATTCCAATTTATGAGTAAGCAATCAAGAGTTATACCTACCCAAGGTCTTTATGGGCATTTCCTATCCTTATGAGGGTAAAACTGTCCTTACTATTGAGAAGTAAGTAGTTTTATCCTTTGGATGTAAAAGAGTCATCGTAGGGTCATCGATTGGTCATTGAAGGCAACAGTTGTGAGGATACCTTAGCATTCGAAGGGACTATCATCATTTAACCGTAGGCTACACCGAAGGGTCATCGAGGGACAAAGGCAACATTCGAGGGACTATGATGATTTAACCGAAGGGTCTTTGCTAAGTGTATCCCCATATTCGCGGGACATGACCATAATACCGTAATATCGTAGGGTAACAAAGAGAGGTCCGAGATCACTTATTTAAAGGCAAAGTTTTACATTCAATTAGGTAGCCATAATCAAGTAGGTAATTAGGTCCACATTAAAATTAATACATTAAGACCAATTAAGCCATTAGGGTGGATCTTCGCCATAAAATTAATACATTAAAATCAATTGAATAATTCAGGGTGAATCTCCATAAGGGTATCCCACACATAAGGTGGAATACCTAGCCGGCCGTTTCTTCAAGAATATGTAAGCCTTTACACCATTCAACACACGGGTTAGAGCGTCGAGATAAAGTACAATTTGACAATTGCACCATAAAATAAACATAACAGTCATGAACTCAGGCCAAATGATGCAGAATTATAATAAATATTGGTTAGATAGACATAAGGCAGAACAAAACAGTCACTGTCCCGTTCGCCCCTGCTTCGCCTAGCGAAGGCTTAGCGAGTACTCGCTCCAGGCTCGCTTAGCGATGTGCTAGCGAGCGGCGACGGGTTTTGAGTTTGACAGCAGCATGATCTCCGGAACCCTGAACTTTAGGGCATTTAATTACAAGTATAGCATGGATAATCATTCAGGATAGTCAGGCATACTTAAATTCACATGTGAAATCAGATTACATATCCGCAAATTTAATCATGATGCCTTATGTATGTAGAAATTACCGATTAAAAGCATAAAACAATAGTGATACGCAAACCTGTTTGCAACTGAGTTGCGGTGTTGAAGAGACTGATCACTCTTGGTATCGGATGGAGTCGGGCGGCGGTAGCTTCGGGGCGGATGAGCGGCCTTCAGGGTTTCTCTATTCGGAATACTCTAGATTGATCTCCAGGGTTTCTACACCAGGGTTTCCGTCCGTCTTTCTCAGTCCATTTTCGTGGCTGAAGCTTGGCTATTTATAATGCTCTTGTTGTGACCTAATGGGCTCAGAATGAAGCCCAGAAATTCTGATATTCGCAAGCTTCGCTAGGCGAAGGAATTGCTCGCCTAGCGAGCCAGCTAGTTTGGGCTTTTTCTGGATCTGGTGCTTCGCTGGGGCGAGTGTCATAACGAAGGCTTCGCTAGGCGAAGGAATTGCTCGCCTAGCGAGCAGGCCAGTTTGGGCCACTTCCTGGATTGGGCCTGTTGTGAGCTGGGCTTTTGTCCTTTTAAGGTCAGTACCTTGTAGAATAAGTCGGAGTACCTCGAGAAATGCTTTACAAGATTAATGGGCAAATTTTGGGGTACGACACAAGCGCTTGTTGGGAGGCACCCCAACATTGTAAGTATTTACAGTTTTTTATGCTGTATTGGTGTCCCATTTGAAAAACCTTGCTGATATGTGCTTGGAATGCTGTTTTGAAAAAGCAAATGATGTCATGCTCGCTAGCTGCTCGCTAGGCGAAGCAGCAGCGAGCGCTGCGTGGCAGAACTCATTTAATTCTCAGCAGGCCACTCTTTTGGGCCCATAACCATTTTTAAAGTGTTGCACTCACGAACTCTGAACTCACACTCACAAACACTCTCTCACATTTCATCTAACAACTCTAAACCCTAACATTGCATCCCTAACCTCCTGTGCATTTCAAATTCAACAGATCTCAAATCAGGTTTGCCCCTTCTTCATTACTTTCTGTTTCCAATTGCTTGAAATTTATGAACATGAGACATTTAGGGTAAAGTTGGTGGTGGGGTAATCTTTAGGTTTTGCATGTGGGTTTAGATTTGCATGTATCTTAGAACGATTATTTGCATGATATATCATTTTGTTTCTGAAAGAGATACCATGGGACTTAGGTTTTTCTAAGATTTAATTGTTAAACATTGCAGAACCCAAAACCCGTAAGATTCGCTAGCATCTCGCTAGGCGAATCAGTGGCGAGCATTCGCTACCACTTCGCTAGGCGAACCTGTAGTGAAGCTTCGCTAGGTCCTCGCTAGGCGAAGCAACAACGACCATGACAGTAGTTGGATTTTCTGTTTTGCTTTCTAATCTGTTTTGTGTTTGTGATGTTTCCTTTCTATGTCTTTGCAGATGGCATCCAGATCCAGCGCGAGCGCTTCTAAAAAGAGAAAGGGCGGGAGCACTTCCCGTTCCGTGCCCATACAGTTCGACACCGACAAATTTGTCGGGCCAAAGTAAGCGGCTAGATATGTGGCTTTGGAAAAGCGAAAGATTTTGTCGGAGAAGAGGTTCATAATCAACCCTGAAGGCACCTACCGTACATTTGCCGGGTTGATTCATAGCAAAAAGTGGGACCGGTTGATTGCTCCGCTTGAACACTATGACATCGAAACAGTGCGTGAGTTCTACGCAAATGCACTACCGAACGACGACGAGCCATTCACATGGACGACTAGAGTGTCTGGTCGTACTGTTGCTTTTGATCGGGATGCAATTAACCGTGTCCTGGGTGAACCGCTCCATCTGGGAGCCAATGAGAGGGACACTTACCATAGAGATTTGAGGCTTCACCGGGATACTGATTCAATTTCTGCTGCCCTGCTTTTGGAAGGGAAATCAGTTGAGCTGAACCCATCTGGGGTTCCGATGAGATACCATAGGGAGGACATGATTCCCTTGGCTCAACTAATCCTTTTGTTGGTTCTGACAAATATCAAACCCAAGTCTCACACTTCTACCGTGCCGATCCCAGTGGCACACTTGGTTCATTGCATCCTCACGAATATTCAGATTGATGTGGCGAGGATTATTGCTTTAGAGTTGAAGTCCGTGATTGAGAGCGGGCTAAAGTCGGGGGCACGATTTAACTGCCCCCTTGCTTTCCCGTGTCTCATCATGGCTTTGTGCCAGCAATCGAGGGTGAAACTACCCTCCCGGAGTCAAGTAAGGATCCCGCCAGCTATCGACGACAGATACGTGGCCAAGTACTGCAAACCGAAGAACGTAAGAAGCAGTTCAGCTGCTGATGTTACCGGGGCTTCTGATGGCCCTGGTACTTTTGCTCAGGGATCCGATCCCTTCCAGCAGGCTGTCTGTAACTATAATTGGGATTGGATGGCGACAACTTAACGCGCCATGGTCGATATGCACGATTCTATGCAGCTGTTATAGTTGCAGGTGCGTGACCCCTCCGGTGAGCACTCGATGATGACGCGTGAGCAGTTTCTACAGCACGCTAGCTGGCCTGTGGACAAGCCTAATTTCGGAGAGGGGGCGGGTGCCGGTGCATCTGGTGCTGGTGCTTCTGGTGGTGCTGAGGATGATGGTGATGATGACGATGATGATGATGATGATGATGATGATGCTACTGGTTCTGAAGCCGGTAGTGATGAGGGTTCTGAGTCCTTTGAGGGCTAAGTTTGTTTTATTTTATTGTATTTTGGTTATTGGTTATGTACTTTTGGGGTGTTTTGTCCCCCATGCACATTTTTTAAAGTTTTTAAGTAATGCGTATTGTTTATGTTTTTAATTTTGTGTGTTTGGTTAAATTTCTTTTGTTTAATTAATTTTTGGTTGGTTGAGTGTCAAACCTTCTAGATTGGTTGCTCCTCAAAGAAGTATCCAATGAAGGTGCATCCGAGCTTGGATGGCAATGATAAAAATAAACAAGTGAATAATGCTAAGGTACATGGTTACCTTCGGTTAGAATTTTAGAATGCATTAAGAACTTTACTCTTTTCGTAATTGAATATTGTTCTTTTTGCAACATAATTGAATGAATGTTTCATCTAGGACTTAGAACCACAAATTGTGAGGAAACCTCCATTGTACACTTAAATGCTGGATTCTAATAAACTTTGTTGATTCATTTGATTCATGCTTGGTCTTTTATTATTGTGAATATGTGGAAGCAATTAGAAATGATCAAGGCACTTGTTTTCTATCGAGCACAACCAGTTCCAAATACAACTTACCCGTGAGCAGAGAGAGTATTTGTTAACCCCTTTGAGCTTAAACAGTTGAATCTCAGCTTGAAATAAAGCGAGATGTCAAAAATCTTTTTTCTTGAAACCCGGAAAATTTTGATAATTGTTCTTTTGCCGTAAAAAGTCAAGAGCATTCACTTAGGGTGAGTGAGAAATAAGTTGGGGAGAACGAAAAAGAGAATCGGTAAGTGCCACAACTCTTGAAAAACTAAGCAAGCATTGAAAATAAAAAAAATTAGAAAAGAGAAACATCTGTTTTGCAAATATGATGTGAAAGAAAAGAAAAAAAATAGAGAAAATGAAAATGAATGCTTGCTTGGAAGAAAAATAATGAAAAACAAAATTGAGTTGTGAAATAAGAGTTGTGAAGGTTTCAAATGAGAAACAAATGGAACGAAGTCGAGATGTGTGAATAGCTTGTACAGTGAATGTCTCTTTTGCATCGGCAATTTCATTTTCAATGGCCTTAGAAATGATCCTTGTTTGTTAACCTAACCAAGCTACAACCGAAAAGTCCTTAGTGATCTTCGTGCTTCCGCATTACCATTTATAATTGTTAGACATTGTATGAATTGAATTGATTTCTTCATTGTTTGTTGGAGAGTGAGATTATTCCCGCGGTTGCAAACGCGTAATTTCTTCAATCCTTATTCGAAGAGGAGAGATAGGGTGATTCATTCAAGATAATATTGTTGTGGATTGTTACATGTTTTACATTGCTATAAAGTTTTAGTTCTTGTGTATTATGTTATTCTAATCATTGGGAACTTGTGTCTAGTTGATTCTCTTGTGTTTGAGCCATTTTATCCGATTTCGGAGAAACCTTTTTCTTTAAAGCAAATCCTCTTGTCCTTCAAGAGGCATACTTTGCTTGAGGACAAGCAAGAATCTAGTTGGGGAGAGTTGTTAGATGCCCAAAAGTGCTTATTTGAGCTATCAAATGTGGGCATCTTTCACTCCTTTTTGTTGCTAAAGTGTTCGAATCCGCCATTGCTTTGATGATTTGCAATATAATGATAAACGATCTTGGTACCTTTAATTTGTGCATTATTGTGCAGGAATTAGGCATGAAATAATAGAAAATGAAGGCACAAGAAAGTTGGCAAAGGGACCAAGAAAAGGAAGCATTCACCAGCATGCTCGCTAGGCGAGCACCCAGCGAGCTGCTAGCGAGCATTCCCAGAAAATTCCAGTAGCAAAGTCAGCAAACTCGCTAGACGAGCAGCTAGCGAAGGTGGTAGCGAACACGCCCAGACTTGGTCAAAAGAGCAGCCAACACTTACTCGCTAGGTGAGCACCTAGCGAGCTCCCAGCGAGCAATTCCAGCTGCAAAACCATCTAAGCTCGCTGGAGCGAAGGTGGAAGCGTGTGCTTCGCCTAGCGAAGGTTTTGTTCGCCTAGCGAACATGAAATCTGACCAAAGATATTTTCTCTGGACGCAGGCACTTTTGGTGGCCTATTTTGGGGCTCGCTAGGCGAACCATTCTGCTCGCCTAGCGAGCATGACAGCTCAGCAGCAGTATAAGTAGCAAGGGCTACTTTTTGGAACCCATACTTTCCATACTTCCCATACTTTGTACTTAGCATTTTTTAGATATTTTTCCAGCATTGCTCTAGAGATTTTTTTGTAACCTAGAAACCCATTTTTCATCTTTGATCTTCTCTTAGCAATATTTTACAAAAAGAAGGTGGATTCCCATCCAATCTCGATTCTTCGACTCGGATGTTGATCAACCTTCTTCCGAAACTTGTTGAGCAAGATACCATGAAAATGAGTAGCTAAGTCCTTTATTTTGTCAAGGTTAGATGTAGATGGTCATAAGCTTTGTGTGTATATGAGATGATCTTCATTTGTATACTCTTTAATGGTGAATATATGGTGAAAACTTTGTTTTATCGATAACTCTTTGTGTTGGTTTATGATCGAGAGATGTTTACCAACTCTTTACCTAGGTTTTCATCCAATCTTATTTGTTAGCTAGAGATAGTAATGAATGATTTTGTTCACCATAAAGTTGAACCAAAAAGTTGTCATTTTGATAGATTGTGTTAGAGATAAACAATGGATCAAAATGGGAAAACTCACAATGTGTGTTAGAGATAAACACATTGGGAGGACTTTGTCAAATAGTTTGTCATCTAAAGGAGTTTATGAGTCTTGTTGATCGAACATATACATGCAAAGTGATCGTCGAACCCTAACTTTGACAATCTTTATCAAATAGAAAAACCAAAACTTTTACCGCACTTTCTTACACTTTTATGCAAGCTACCGTGACTAAAACCAAAACCCCCTTGTTACTTTGAGTTAAGAATTAAAACAACTGTCGAACGGCGGCGATATCTCACAATCCCTGTGGAGATGATAACAAAAACCCGACACTTAAAACTACTTCCAACAGTAACCAATGCAGCTTCTCCCCAACTGTATCCCGAATATCTATCTAAGTCTGCAAATAGTAATAGATACCGTGCCTCGACAAGCATAAAGGTCTTGTCGGTAAAAATTATGGAACCCACCAACACCAATAAATATGCTCTAGTCGCATATACCCACCTAGAAGCAACTCTATGATGTACAGATAAATCATATAACCACTCCAATTTATAATAAGAACCCATGCAGCTACGAACATGTGTCTGTGCCTCACTATGTGACACTCCTAAGTAGTCAACAACAAGTTCATCAACAACCTTTTCAGTGACCTCTTGAGGACTCAAGAACATACCCCTGATGGGCAAGTGAAGTAGACAAGAGACGTCATCCAAAGTAATGCTCATCTCATCAAACAACATGTGAAATGAAGATGTTTCTAGATGCCATCTCTTCATAAATGCGGATACCGGGTTTGTGTCTATCTTGTTAAAACTAGTTCTCTGAAGTGAAGATAACCCAAACCTAGAAATCCAACTCTCCATCTGTTGTGGAAGAGCTAGTGGAACCCTCAATATCAGCTTAAGTTCGTGTCCAGCAACCTTCAACTCTGTCTTCGGACCTCTTTCCTGAAAACAATTAAAACACATATTATAAAACACAATATAAAATATTCAAATATTATTCAATTAAAAATATACGTCGTTTATTTACCTCACCAAACCATAAATGTCGAGCAACACGATGCTCGTACTTTACCAAAAGAGACGTATCGTACGACCCTCCTAGATAGGCAGCTAGCTCTGCTGCATATGTAGATGCGTCTCGTCCTAAACTACAGTGTGGAATCCTACCGTCGACACCTCGTCTTCGAACCACTATAAAAAAATTATTAAAAAAAAACCCGCACCGGAAGACTTCTAAAAGGAGTTCCAGTGTGATGAAAATTGAGTTTGACTTCCGAAGCACTTTCCATAAGACTTCCGGTTAATTGAATGAAAATCGAAAGTCTTTTACGAAGAGTTCTGATAACCAGTCTTCAAAACCGGAAGTCTTTTAAGAAGACTTCCGATAAACAATTTGAAAATCGGAAGTCTTTTTGAAAGAGTTTCAGTTCAACGCCTAAAATCTGGAGCGAACCGGAAGTCTTATGGAAAGTGTTCCGGTATGTTGTTTGTGAACTGAAAGACTTACTCTTTATGTTCTGGTTTACAATGACAAAAATGTTGTTCCGGAAGTCTTGAAGTGAAAATGAAATAAAAACCAATTTTTTCAGAAATATAACCTATTTATATGAGGGCATTTTGGTCCAAAAAATTCTATTGCAGGGGTATGAGTATAATTGATGGGGTATGAGGTAATTTTTTTTTCTTAGAGATCTTGGGCTGTGGATCTGGTTGCCTGAGCCCAAAGTTGATCCTACTTATAAATTCAATATTCCATTCATTCATAGGTGATTTGAGATTTTAGCCACCTAACTTGCACTTAATATACAGATAATTGCATTTTATAATGAAAATTAAAGTATTCTATATAAATTTGGACTTCATATTTCTTTTGCAAAACTAACAAATATGAAACTATTTCAAAAAATATTTTTTCAACCATACTAACAATATGTAATCCTGTAAAAAAAAAACAGTATGTAATGAAAATAGTTAGACTTTATATCTTAGAATTTGATTTTAGAAGAGTTGAGTTAGATTCAATTTAATCTTGAAAATGATATAGATAAGAGCTTCTATAAAACCGATATGTCAATGTCTTGAGCTTGCTGTATTTCATTGTATGAAATATGATTTATGTCTAATCTTCACTACTTGACAATATCATGTTAGTCTTAAAAACTAGAGGCTAACTAGTAAGTAAAGTTGCATGAGGTTTTGCCATAACAAGATTAATCGGTTACTCCTAGCAAATATTTTGCGGTTGCATCTGGTGTGGAATGCATATATAACTAAATCAAAAGCACATCAAGTGGAGTTTTGAATGAGAACACTTGGCAAAAAATAAAGAGATGGCGATAGCCATTGAGGTCACACCACACCACACCATACGTCTTCTATCGTGATGTTCAACTAGGAATCTTCTTTGTCTTCTTTTAAGAAGATGTTTAGGCATCCTTTTCACCTTCAAATTAAGATTCCATTACCATCTCGATGTTTAGAAAAAATATCAAATTCAACTTCAAATAGACCTTGCATTGCATAGTGGGTGTTGTATGTCCCATTTTGGGACCCTTCTACCACCATCAGAAACACTTTAAAGAAAATGGAAAAATATTTTAGGACTTTGTCGCTCCCATGAACGTGGATTTCAAAGGAAGCATGCTTAATAATCCAAGAGAGAGAGGTATATAAGAAAATAACAGTTTTGACTGTGATACTGGTTTTAAATTGTGGTTACGAATGCTGAAGTGAATGTTGTTGAAGATGTATCAAGTATGAGTAGTGTGGATAATAGTTTCAAGTTAGTTGGAAATGTGAAGACTTGAGTATTTATAAGTGAGAGAATCCACTCACCTATCACCTTAAGATTTTGGGGGAATATGTGGACCTTAAGATTTTGGGGGAATATGTGGTGTGTCTCTCACAAAGATGTTGCTCTAGAAAAAAAGTCTCAGCTATGTTCAATGCTCCATAATAAAAACTTCCTCAACAAAGGATATCGTGAGTCTTTGGTTCGAGAAATGGATCGACTTATTTATATCGAAAATTCAATTATATATTAATTTAAAGTTTAAATGACAATAATTGTGTATAAAATGAAGAACCATCCAACCAAATATAAATAAAACTAAGTTGGGTTAATGGGTTTTAACAAAATTTTCATTACATTATAAGTATAGAATTTTAGGGTTATGAAATTTTGAATTTTAATAAAAATATTTAAAGAAAAATGGATGTGATTGTTTGATACGGTTCCTGATCCGATCGGACATGTGGTTTAAAATTACACCACATTGACCCGACATATTGGAAGTCCTTAATAATTCAAATGTTTGATAGAAGCTTTAAAAAGCACTGCAGTGAAAACAGCTTATTGGAT
This sequence comes from Lathyrus oleraceus, assembly GCF_024323335.1. NCBI lineage: Eukaryota > Viridiplantae > Streptophyta > Magnoliopsida > Fabales > Fabaceae > Lathyrus > Lathyrus oleraceus. Next base: position 37,044,239 of record NC_066583.1, read on the forward strand.
AAGTTGTTTTTGCAATTTTGTTTTTTCTGTTATTCTTGGGCCTGTTTGTAGTTCCAATTTGTACCCTATAAATAGACATTGTATGTCATAGTTGAAAGGTTAATGCCATATGATTCAATTCTCTCAATCTTTCTCTATTTCTCTATCTCTCTCTATTCACATTATCATCTTCATCTTTCTCAAACACACTGTTTTTCACCATTTCATTTCTGGTTTTTTCCAACATTTGGCATCAAGAGCTTTGGTTCTAATCCAATTCCGCTGCAATCATGACCGTTTCAAACGATAAAATACCTACCAATCTTCCAATCCTTGACTCGAAAAACTACGACAAATGGGCGAAGCAAATGAAGGTTTTGTTCGGCTATCAAGACGTTCTTGAGGTGATCAAAGATGGTGTTACGTCTCTCGTCGAAGGAGCTACGGATGCTCAAAAGGCTACGTTCAAAGAAGAGAAGAAGAAGGATTACAAAGCGCTGTTCTTGATCCATTCTTGTGTCGATGGTGACAACTTTGAAAAAGTAGGCGATTGCGATTCCGCAAAGCAAGCGTGGGAGATTCTTGAGAAGGCTTATGCAGGGGCTGCCAAAGCCAAAGTGGTGAGGTTACAAACTCACAAGCGACAGTTCGAGTTAATGCAAATGGAGTGTAAGAACAAAAATTGTTCTACAACAGATTCCATGATTTTGATGATAACAAAGGATGAAACCAAAAATGGCACCCTAACGAAAAGTTTCTAAGTGTGCAGGGTTCTAAGAAAAGAAGGAAGAGACCTGATGACGTCATCAGATACAGAATCATATCAGATACAAATTATCAGAAGACCAGAAGTAGAAACACGTTCAAGAAAGTCTAACTCTGAGCAAAACAGCAAAATATCAGAAGCATCTGAACAAGAAGTACGCTCTAGAAGTTCTGACTCTGAACAACGGTATGTCAAACTCCAGAAGCTCTCAGCACTATCTACTGAAACCATCAGAACTCAAAAGAGATCAACATCAGAAGATTAGTTAGCAAGATTCCAAGATTCCCAGAAACATCAAGACTCTGATCATGGATTTCCTAATAAAGAAAGAGTAACGTTAACTTCAAATAAAGGTTTGGAAATGGATTTCCTAATACAGAAAGAGACGTTAACTCCAAATTCAAATGAAAAGGAACTATTTGGAAAGAAGTCATTCAAGGAGAAAAAGTAGTGTTGGCAAGAAGCTATATAAGTTATGGCATTAATTCAAATTATTGGCCATCAATTTCAACGACTACTTCACTCCTATATAAAGGACTGCAATCAACATTGAGAATCATCATAGAGAACACACTGAAACATCAACACACATAAAAACGTTTTATTCTCTCAATCTTCACGAAGCTTTTGCTTAGAACGTGAAACACTTTTTGTTCTTACTGTTGTAATATTTGCTTATCTTAGAAGCACTCTAGATTACATAAGTCTTTATCTTTGTTGTATTTCCTCAAGTGACTCTGCATAGTCTGTATACTTGAGAGGACTAGGAGATCTTTCTCTTAGACGTTGTTTGTAATCAATCTTTCAAGATTAGTGGATTAAGTCCTTGTTGAAGGCGAAATCACCTTGGCCGGGTGGACTGGAGTAACTTTGTGTTATAAGCGAACCAGTATAAATTCCTTGTGTGGTTTTTATTTTAAAAAGTGCTTATTTTCCAAAACAATTCAAACCCCCCTTTCTTGTTTTTCTCACCTTCAATTGGTATCAGAGCTCCGACTCTGTTATTGATTTTCTAATCAAACACTTAACAGTGTAGAGAGATCCAGAACGAGAAAAACTATGGCCCACACAAATGAAAAGGATAGTTACAATGCTAAGCCTCCTGTCTTTGATGGAGAGAAATTCGATTACTGGAAAGATAGAATTGAAAGTTTCTTTCTAGGCTATGATGCTGATCTCTGGGACATTGTCACAGATGGATACAAACCTCCTGTCACAGAGGATGGAGCTGAAGTTCCCAGAAGTAAGATGTCAGATGATCAGAAGCGAGTTTTCAAAAATCATCACAAGGCCAGAACCATACTCCTCAATGCTATATCTTACAACGAGTATGAAAAGATCACCAACAGAGAAACAGCCAAAGACATACTTGACTCTCTGAGGATGACTCATGAAGGAAACTCTCAGGTCAAAGAGACAAAGGCTCTGGCGCTTATCCAGAAATATGAAGCCTTCAAAATGGAAGATGACGAAGCCATAGAGGTAATGTTCTCTAGATTCCAAACTCTTGTTGCAGGTCTCAAAGTTCTAGACAAAGGGTACACAACTGCAGACCACGTCAAAAAGATAGTCAGAAGCTTGCCAAAGAAGTGGAGACCCATGGTCACTGCTTTGAAGCTGTCTAAGGATCTGAACAATATCAGTCTTGAAGAGCTGGTCAGTTCTCTCAGAAGCCATGAGATAGAACTAGAGGAAGATGAACCTCAGAAGAAGAACAAGTCTGTAGCATTAAAGTCCAGATCTGAAAGACGCAAATCTGACAGAACCAAAGCCTTCCAGGCAGAAACTGAAGATGCTGATGACTCTGAACCAGAAGATTCTGATGATGAAGAAGAATTGTCCCTCCTGACCAGAAGAGTTAAACAACTCTGGAAAAAGAGGAACAACAACTTCAGAAGACCAAGACCCAGAGGGGATCGATCAGAATCAACCTCAAAAGGTAAAACTAACAAAGATATTACTTGTTATGAATGTAAAGAAACAGGTCACTACAGGAATGAATGCCCCAAGCTAAAGAAAGACAATTCTAGAAAAGAAAGCTTCAAGAAAAATACCTTCAGGACAAAGAAAGGATTAATGGCTACCTGGGATGATAGTGAATCTGGCTCATCAGAATCTGACTCTGATGAACAGGCAAATGTGGCATTTATGGCTACCACATCCAGAAGCAGCTCAGATGAAGAATCTGAAGAGGTATTTTCTGAACTCTCTCGATCTGATCTAGAATCATGCTTGTCAGAAACTCTTAGCTCATATCCGAAATTAAAACAAAAGTTTAAAAATATAAAAGGCTGTCTTGAAGCAAAATTTGAAGAATGTGGCAAACTTGAGATGACAATTCTAAAACGAGAGGATGAAATCAGATCCTTAACATTACAAAGAGATGCAGCGAATAAAAAACTTTTAGAACTGGAAGAAGTGTTATCTCAAACTCCACAGACTTCAAATGCAATAATTTATAAATACGAAGAAGCCTTTCAGGAATTTCTGAAAAATGGGATAGGAAGGAGTGTCATGGCATCCATGATTTATGGAGTCAGTCAGAACAATAAAAAGGGAATTGGGTATGATTCTAAGGAAGATAATATTCTACTGGTGACCAACTTAAATCTCCGTTTTCATATCACTATACGCACACACAAGAACAAAAATTTGAAAATGCTAGAAAACCCAAAGTTATAAGAAACTCTGGGAAAACTAATCAAAGAGGACCCAAGAGATTCTGGGTACCAAAAGATAAGATTGTTTATGTTGCAGATATCCTATGCAGCAAAGTTCAGACACCAGTCATGGTACCTGGACTCTGGATGCTCGCGACACATGACGGGAAGAAAGTCTATGTTCCAAAGCCTGGAACTTAAAGATGCTGGATTTGTAGGCTTCGGAGGAGATCAGAAAGGAAGGATCAGAGGCTCCGGAACTATTGGTAATGGCACTCTTCCCTCTATATCTGATGTTCTTTACGTAGAAGGATTAATGCATAACTTGTTATCCATAAGTCAATTAAGTGATAACGGTTATGACGTAATCTTTAATCAAAAAACATGTAAAGCCATAAATCAAAACAATGGTTCAGTCCTATTCACAGGCAAGAGGAAAAACAACATTTATAAAATCAATCTTTCTGATTTAAAAGAACAAAATGTTAAATGTCTGATGACTGTTCACGAAGAGCATTGGGTGTGGCATAGACGCTTGGGCCACATTAGCATGAGGAAACTTTCTCAGCTAAATAAACTCGAGTTAGTCAGAGGCCTACCTAAACTAAAGTTTTCTTCAGATGCTCTATGTGAGGCATGTCAGAAAGGAAAATTTTCAAAAATGTCTTTCAAAAAGAAAAATGTTGTTTCTACCTCTAAGCCTTTGGAACTTCTCCACATTGACTTATTTGGTCCTGTGAAAACAGCATCAGTCAATGGAAAGAAGTATGGACTAGTCATTGTTGATGATTACAGCCGCTGGACATGGGTGAAATTCCTAAAGCACAAGAGTGAGTCTCACTCTGTATTCACTAGTTTCTGCTCCAAAGTGCAAAAAGAATTTGACTCTAAAATTATTAGAGTCAGAAGTGATCATGGTGGGGAATTTGAAAACAAAGATTTTGAGGAATTATTTGACTCTAATGGAATATCCCATGATTTCTCCTGCCCTAGAACTCCACAACAAAATGGAGTTGTAGAGAGGAAGAATAGGACACTCCAAGAGATGGCCAGAACCATGATCAATGAAACTAATGTGGCAAAACACTTTTGGGCAGAAGCTGTAAATACAGCGTGTTACATTCAGAATAGAATCTCTATAAGACCTATTCTGGAAAAGACTCCCTATGAACTATGTAAAGGAAGAAAACCAAACATTTCATATTTTCATCCTTTTGGATGTCCTTGCTTTATCTTAAACACTAAAGAACATCTGAACAAGTTCGATTCCAAAGCACAGAAAGGTATTATGTTAGGATACTCAGAACGCTCTAAAGGCTACAGAGTATACAACACAGAAACCAAAATTGTGGAAGAATCAATTCATGTCAGATTTGATGATAAGCTTGACCCTGAAAAGTCAAAGCTAGTTGAAAATTTTGCAGATTTAGAAATCACTCTTGCAGAATCTGATAAAGCTCCAGAAGCAACTGTCACTCAGAACTCTGAAGAAATTAAATCCCCAGAAATCCCAAAGAAAGTTAAAAGTCGTATCAACGTATCTGAAGATTTGATTCTGGGAAACAAGGACGAACCTGTCAGAACCAGATCTACCTTCAGGACTTCTGAAGATACTCCTCTGGGACTAGTGTCTCTGATTGAGCCTACGTCCTGTGATGAAGCACTTCAAGATAACGACTGGGTTTCAGCCATGCAAGAAGAATTAGATCAATTCACAAAGAATGATGTCTGGGATCTTGTTCCAAAGCCCAGAGGCACTCACGTTATTGGAACCAGATGGGTATTCAGAAACAAGCTGAATGAGAAAGGAGAAGTCGTCAGAAATAAAGCTCGACTGGTAGCTCAAGGTTATAGTCAACAAGAAGGTATTGACTATAATGAAACCTTTGCTCCAGTCGCAAGGTTAGAATCTATTCGTCTTCTTGTATCTTTTGCTATAAACCACTCTATCAAATTATATCAAATGGATGTCAAGAGTGCATTCCTTAATGGTTATATTTCAGAAGAAGTGCATGTCAACCAACCTCCAGGTTTTGAAAATCCAAATTTTCCAGAACATGTTTTTAAACTTAAAAAATCTTTATATGGACTTAAACAAGCTCCCAGAGCTTGGTATGAACGTTTGAGCAATTTTCTTCTGGAACACAATTTTATCAGAGGGAAAGTTGACTCCACACTCTTCTGTAAGAACCTTAACAATGATCTCATGATATGCCAGATATACGTTGATGATATTATTTTTGGTTCAGTTAACGCCTCTGTTTGTCAAGAATTCTCTAAGTTAATGCAGGCAGAATTTGAAATGAGCTTAATGCAAGAACTAAAGTTCTTTCTGGGAATTCAAATTAACCAAACTTCAGAAGTTACATACGTTCATCAAAGCAAATACATTAAAGATGTTCTAAATAAATTTGATATGGCTGACTGCAACTCTGCAAAAACTCCCATGCATCCGACATGCATTCTTGAAAAAGAAGAAGTAAGCAAAAAGGTTTGTCAGAAGCTCTATCGAGGTATGATAGGCTCTCTTCTCTATCTGACTGCTACTCGTCCTGATATTCTCTTTAGTGTCTGTCTCTGTGCCAGATTCCAATCAGATCCTAGAGAATCTCATTTAACAGCAGTTAAGAGAATTCTCAAGTATCTGAAAGGAACTCCTAACCTGGGCCTGATGTATGAGAAAACATCAGAGTATAAACTTTCGGGTTACTGTGATGCAGATTATGCAGGAGATAGACTAGAACGAAAAAGCACATCTGGAAATTGCCAGCTTCTGGGAAACAATCTAATATCCTGGGCCAGCAAGAGACAGTCAACTATTGCTCTATCTACTGCAGAAGCAGAATATATCTCAGCATCACTGTGCACAACTCAGATGCTCTGGATGAAGAATCAGTTAGAAGATCTGCAAATCTTCGAGAGTAACATTCCTATCTTCTGTGATAATACTGCTGCCATTTGTCTAAGTAAGAATCCCATTCTACACTCCAGAGCTAAGCACATTGAAATAAAACATCATTTTATCAGAGACTATGTTCAGAAAGGGATAGTAACATTGAAGTTCATTGATACAGATCATCAATGGGCAGATATATTTACTAAGCCTTTAGCTGAAGATAGATTTCTTTTTATCTTAGAAAATCTGAACATTCAAAATTGCCCTGAATAAATTGTGCCTCTGAAGATGTAAAATGAGACTCTGACATAAACAAACAAGTTTCTGTCTCTGACTCTGATACTTCTACCAAGTTAAGAAGATATCTGAGTTAGAAATCTCCAGGAACCAATCCTTTGGTATTCTTGAAGATCAGATACATCAAAACACGTGGAGCACTTAGTGTCTAACCTTGGAACTTCTAGACAGCTGTCCAGAAGAAATTCAAAGGCCAGACGATTGAGATCTCCTCGAGCAGTGTGCATACTGTTGGGATTAGACATTCATTAATGAGCCTTAATCATTTTTCCCCCAAGCGTGCTAACTTGAGTTCTGTGCTAACGCTGAATTGTGTGTCGTTTTGCATGTGTTTTCGTTTAGAGTATTTAAACACTCCTCTCACATTTCACACACTTATCACTCTCACTCACTCTCAAACCCTCTCTGAAGCATTTCTACAAACACTTCATCTTCATTTTCTTCTTCATCAACTATGGATGCTCAACAACAACAAGTTTTCAACTTTTCTCAACAAATGGAATCCAACACCACTGCCCAAAGTTCAAGCATTTCCACTCCAACAGTTACAGGCGTTTCCATTACTCCAGTGTACAAGGAACCCCATGTTCTTGATCGTCAACCCCATATCAACCTAGCAACCCCCTTTGAGGGACTGGAAGTGTTATGTGAAACACTGGTGGACTTCGACAACATGAGGAGAAATGGAGTAGATCTTACTGAAGAACTCCGTCAACAAGGGTGGGAAAACTACTTCCAAAGGCTTTATGGCCCTGTTTACCCAAATCTCATCAAAGAATTCTGGAGATTTGCTGACGCTGATGACCATTTCATCGTCTCCTACGTATTGGGGGTAAAGATAGTGATTACTGAAAAGTCAATTGCATCTTTACTGAACATGGAGAAAGATGGAGGAAGAAGGATCTACAACATCAACCCTAGGTCAAGGCGCATTGCTCAGGAAATAAATCCAACCATTTTCAAACTCAACACTGAAGGCAATCCTTCAAAGAACAAAGAACTTCATCAGAACCTCAGAGTATGGCTCAAGATCATTCTGGGAACCATTCATCATCGCCCAGCATCAAACTCCTCTGACTACATCAATACAGATCAGAAGTGCATTCTGTATTGCATTCACAAGGGTTTGAAGCTCTGCCTTCCTGCACTACTCTTCAGATATCTCAGAGACTCTGTAAGGGAGACAAGAAACAACATGAAACCCAGAACCTACATCCCCCTGGGAAGACTGTTGTCTGATGTTCTGATCGAGAATGGGCTGGTAGATCATCTGGAGAAGAACAAACTGATGGAAGATCTGGCGATATATACTGGAAAGCCTCTGAACGCCAGAAATCTCAAGAGCATGGGAATCTTGAAGAAGATTCAAGTCAGACCCACGATGGACACCTCCTGGGACGCCTTGAAAGATAAGAGGAAGCTGCCCCATGGTCTTGCAAGGTTCTTCAAGAATGAACCCAGAGACGCTATCCTCTTCTATATGCAGCGTCTGAAGGATGAAGGAGTCGACATCTCTGACTTCAGACTAGACGATTGTCTAGATTCAGAAGAAGACTTTGTCAGGTTCAAAAGAGGTCCCTCTGAAAAGAAATCTTCAAAGGCCAAGAAAGCAAGGCTAGGAGAGACTTCTGGAACCAGATCTCCAGCACCTCTGCAAGTAACTACTGGTAAGTCTGCTCCCTCTATTCCCTCTGAACGTCTTATGGCTTCTTCTAATCCTCTCCCAACACCACCTATATATACATCCTATGAAACCCCACCTTCTACAACCAGAACCTCACAACCTCTACCCAATTTTAATCTTGCTCATACATCACTACCTCGATCTGAAACTGAAGAAATGAACCAAACCACTTCCTCTTCATCATCTTCAGCCCCAGAATCACCTCCATACCTTAACCTCTCCTCTGACCCAGAACACTCTGACCCTAACTCTCCAACCCTAGCCCAAATTCAGGCTCAAAACCTCGCTTCACAACAACCAACACAACCTGAAGTAACTTCACCACCACAACAAACAACAAACACACCCTCTGAAGCTCAACCCTCTGATCTCCACACCTCTGATATCACCCTGCCAAACACCTCCGCTGAACCTGAACCTGAAGCTGAACCTGAACCTGAACCTGAAGCTGAACCTGAACCTCTAACACTAAACCTCAGCCCTCCAACCTCTCCACCTCATACCTCTGAACCTGACCTTTCTATACCTACCCTTGAGGAAGCCATCATGCTGTTCGCAGGGGCTTCAGTTCAGAAGGTCAAGTCTCTGATCAGTAACTCCGGCATCAGTGATGATCCCGATTCTGTAAGGACACACTGGAACAGAGTCATTGGCTGGATGACCTCTGAGGCTTTTAAACTAAAGCACATCTCTGAACAAGTCAGAAACGACTTTATCAGAGATGCTGAGGCAAGACTACAGGAGAGACTTGCAAGAGAAGCTGAAGAAGAAGCCAGAAGGCTGGAGGAAGAAAGAGCAAGGGAAGCTGAAATCCTAAGGGCAAAGGAAGCTGAAGCTAAAGCTCTGGCCGATGCTGCTGCTGCTGCCGAAGCTGAAGCACAGGCTGCTGCTGAAGCTGAAGCAAAGGCCGCTGCTGAAGCACAGCAGGCTCTGACTCAGGGGGAGTCCTCATCTGTTGTTCCTATGGTTCTCCAGACGCTGGAAGAACTGAAGAAAGATCAGAAGGAACTCTGTGCCAGAATGGATAAACAAGACACTGTCAACGACAACATTCAGAACATGCTAGCTCAATTGCTTCAGAGAATGCCTCCGCCTCCCATGTTAGACGGTGTGGCTAGTGATCGAGAGGGGGGGTGAATAGATCACCTCTTTGAAATTTAACGGATTTAAAGTTTTATCAGAGTTTTTAAAATTGGCGGAAAAACTTAGTCCCGAATCGACTTCCGTCTATTCTGAACCGCTACTAGAAAACCGGACACACGAGCTTAATGCTGGATTTGAATAAGAATGACAGGAACAATCCACACCAGAATTTTAGCTAATTGAATGCACTTATCATTAAAGTCTATTTCCAATGAATAAAACCTAGCTAACAATTTTGTCAAACAGTTGGTGTGTATGTGATCAATGATGAACAACAGTAGTGTTTAATTGAAATTGTTTTCTTGCCACTGCTGTCTTGCAAAAGGAACAATCACAACACACACTAACTGAAATTGCAAAAACTGTTTTAAACGTAAAAAGGAGTAAGGTAAGAATACGATACGCAGAGATTTGGTAAGGAAGTTCCCCACGTCGTCCTCGCGTGTGGGTACGTCTCCCTCTCAATTTCAAATGAAATTGAGAACTTTGATTATCAATTATTGCCGAATCCGTTGATACAAGGTTATGATACAAAGACAGAATTCTAAATTCCAAGAACTTCTTCTTGTATGAACCTTCACTTGATCTGAGCACGATCAAGAATTTCCTACACGAAATTGCAAACAATTCACCGGTTCCACGACCTGCTTGCGAAATCCCCCGATCTCCAAACGCAACGCTGCGGCTGAATCTGTTCTGCAAACGTGACTCCCAAACCCTCAAGAACACTCCAGTTCTTGAAGGATAAACCAGTAGGTTTTTCCTAGAAACCCCCTTCAATCTTCAACTCAGCTAGATCCTTGATCGTTCCGCTGAAAACCACAGCTAGATCCTTGATCGTACCACTGACCGTTATCTCGATAATCCTTTAATCCAAAGAACAAGAATTATTATGTGTTGATGTTCTTGAAGAAAAGTGATTGAGAAGATGAAGAAGATGAAGTCTCTTTCAGGTTTCTATGTGCTCTCAAACAATTGCTCCAACACTGCTTTTGATCTTGTGTTCAATTGTTTTCCCTCTCAGATTTCGTCACCTTTCACTGCTGTCATAACATGTCTTATATATGCAGCAACTAAAGAAACTGTTAGAGAGCAAAAACAGTTTTATGCATTGATACATGAGAGTATGCATCGATGCATACTGTAAGATAAGTAAATTTTTGGTGAAATTGATTAATCATGTATCGATGCATAATTCGTGTGTATTGATGCATGTGATTTTTCCACTAGCATGTATCGATGCCTAATGCGTATGCATTGATACATGTGATTTTTCCACTAGCATGTATCGATGCCTAATGCGTATGCATTGATACACAGGCTGTTTCAATTGGTCATGTATCGATGCAGGGATCGTATGGATTGATGCATAAAGCCTTTTGCCTTTCATGTATTGATGCATGACTCGTATGCATCGATGCATACTGAACAAAAGGAGTTTTGTGATATACCACATGCAGTATGTATCGATGCATAGGCTTATGTGTTGATGCATACTGACACAAAATGGATTTTATGTGTTATTTTAAGAGATGTGTCAATGTAGGTCTTTATGTAAAGTTATGCAGCAATAAAATGGGATAAAACCACAATAAAAACACAAATGTATCATGTAATGTAATGCACAGCTAACGTATGGATGATGATCACACAATTTGCTATCATTCAATATTAATTCAAAGTAAGGAATTTTCTCACAAACTCCCCCTTTTTGATGATGGCAAATTCTTGGCAAGATGTGTGATGCTCCCCCTGAGTTTGTGCATATCTGCATTTTCTCCCCCTTTGTCAACATCAAAAAGAGGAAGGAACAGGGTAAACAAGGTAGCATGTTGCAGCAGGGCATGGCAGAAATTGATAAAAGGCTATCATTCACAAAGTAAGGAATTATTCACAAAGAATGACGAATAAGGGCAATAACCATAGAGATAAACATAAAGTGAAAAGCAGTTAAATATTCAAACGAGTTTAAGAATGACATAAGCTAAGCCATATATTGTGAAACAAAATTAGAAACTTGAGCAGTATGAGATGAAATGCAGTGATATGAAATGATGGTGGGTTAATTTGGATGGTTGCCACCACAGGACTCTTCATCATCTCTGGTAGGATCTCTGTAGCTTGGTGGAGGCGGAGGAGGAGGCATTGTGTCTGGATTATGGCCCATGAAGGAGTATTGCCTAAATCGGTTCTGAACTTCAACGCTTCTAAAGCTGTCCATGATACCAGGATTTTCACGGCAGTCGTCCATAAAGCCAGACATTTCGTTGTAGAAAACTTGATGCCATTTAACCAAGTCTTGGTGCCAAGCGTGTTGATTCTGATACATCCGTGTATGCTCATCATGCCAGTCACGATGCTCCTTGTGCCACTCAGATTGTTGTACATTCCAATACCGTGCTTCTTCATGGCGTTCCTTGTTAGCAATTTCCATCTGTTGAAGCATATGAGTGATGTCCGCAGTAGGTATTGAGGATGAAGTACCACCTGAGAATGGAGGGGCTGTAGGTTCAGGTACGTAAGGACTTGAAAGTCATCGACGGGTGCGGAATTTGAAATACCGTTTCCCAATCAGAGGCTTCAAAGGTATATGTTCTGACACTGATAGAACACCGGAACATATAGCCTCTACCAGTTTGTAAGCCAACATAAAAGGCCCGGATGAAATCCTCATGATAATCATCCTTTGTGGATAGAAATGACCCAAGTCTTTGTGCATGTAGGAGTTCAACCACCTCATTTAGGTGTAGGTGAATAGCATCTGTTTTATCAAAGACATGGGGTTTGATGACTAACCTTGTTTTGAAGGATTCCTCAAATTCAGCAGCAATAGCAGGATGAAGTAGGTCTAAGGCATTTGAAGGAACATCTGGTGGTTGCTGAGAAGTACCGGCTGTTTCCTTTCCCTTTCCTTTGCCTTTTGCTCTGACCGGAATAGTGCGTGGAGGCATGGTGATGTGAGATTTAGGGTTTTTGAGAGAGAGTGAAGATGAGGAAGATTAGGGTTAGTCACTGGTTTTGGGGTTTTTGAGGACAAATAATATGAAGTCTTGAGATAGGAAGTGATAGGATTGGCTGATGTGTCGATGCATGAGAGAGAAAAAAATGCATTTAATTCAAATAGCATCAGTATGTGTCGATGCAAATGGTCATGCATCGATGCCTATTATTCACATTTGGCCTGTGTATCGATACATGCGATGGGTGCATCGATGCATCCTGAACCAGTTTTTAAAAAATTGAATTCCAGAGTGTATGGATCGATGCATACTTCTTTTGTGTCGATGCATACTGATGCTGAACCAGCGTTTAGTGAATTTTGATGCAGTATGGATATGCATTATGCACTATGTCATGATGGTTATGCCCAAGAAGGATTCAGAAGTTAGAAGAATGTGCACACAATATAGGCAAGGAATATATGCAATCAAATTTATATCAACTAGAGTAAGAACATTTGTTCTAACATACACAATCACTTAGCGATAAGAGAATTGTAGAAAGGATTGATATTACCTCTGTTAGCGTAATCTTGTGATGGATAATTGACATCTACAACAAGTCTTATCAACTATGATGAGGCATAATATAATTAAGAGGCAACATGCTTAAGACATCAAATGAGAAAGATCTAAGATCCCTAATTCACGATGAATATTGAAGAAAGGTTCCGTTGCCAAAGGTTTAGTGAAAATATCAGCAAGCTGATTTTTGGAGTCAACGTGCTCAAATACAACGTCTGCTTTTTCAACATGGTCGCGAAGAAAGTGATGTCTAATCTCTATGTGTTTAGTGCGTGAGTGTAAAACGGGGTTTTTAGTAAGGTTTATGGCACTAGTGTTGTCACATTTTATAGGAATACATTTGAGTTGAATGTTGAAGTCTTGTAGTTGCTGCTTCAGCCACAAAATCTGAGCGCAACAACTACCGGCTGCAACGTATTCTGCCTCTGCAGTTGACAAAGCCACAGAAACTTGCTTTTTGCTATGCCAACTTACCAAGGAATTTGAAAACAGGTGACATGTACCACTTGTGCTTTTCCTATCTGATTTGCAGCCAGCAAAATCAGAATCGGAGTACCCTACTAAACTACAATCACTTCCTTTGGAATACCAAAGCCCATATTTAGGTGTTCCGTGAAGATATCTAAATATGCGCTTCACCGTTTTTAGGTGCGATTCCTTGGGATTTGATTGATAGCGTGCACACATACAAATACTAAACATGATGTCAGGTCTAGAAGCAGAAAGATACAAGAGAGATCCAATCATACCTCTGAACTTTTTGACATCTACACACTTACCATGCTCATCCTTATCTAGATTTCCGTTAGTAGGCATTGGGGTGTCAATTGATTTTGAGTCATTCATTCCAAAGCGCTTGAGTAGTTCTCTGCAGTATTTTGTTTGACATACTGCTGTACCCTCATCAAGTTGCTTTATTTGCAGTCCTAGGAAGTAGTTCAGCTCCCCCATTAGACTCATCTCAAATTCACCCTGCATAACCTTAGAAAATTCTTCGACCAAGTGTATGTTAGTTGAACCAAATATTATATCGTCGACATAAACTTGAACTAAAAGAATGTGCTTCCCTTTGTGTTTAATAAAGAGAGTATTGTCCACTTTGCCTCTTGAATATCCATGATCAATTAGGAATTTGCTAAGCCTTTCATACCAAACCCGAGGGGCTTGTTTAAGACCATACAAAGCTCGTTTTAATTTGTAAACATGATCTGGATTTTCAGCATTTTCAAAACCAGGAGGTTGTGAAACATATACTTCTTCATTTATGACACCATTAAGAAAAGCACTCTTTACGTCCATTTGGTAAAGCTTAAAATCCTTAGTACACGCATAGGAAGGCAAAAGACGTATAGCTTCAAGGCGAGCAACTGGAGCATAAGTTTCCTCATAGTCTATGCCCTCCTCTTGGTTATACCCTTGTGCTACTAAACGTGCCTTGTTCCTAGTAATCACTCCGTTTTCATCAAGCTTATTTCTAAAAACCCACTTAGTGCCTATGATATGATGATCTCGCGGACGAGGGACAAGTTCCCAAACGTCATTTCTTTTAAATTGATTAAGCTCTTCTTGCATGGCCATTAGCCAAAATTCATCAATCAAGGCCTCTTTGGCATTTTTAGGTTCTACTTGTGAAACAAACGCGAAGTGAGAACAAAAATTACTTATCTTAGACCGAGTCATTACTCCCTTTGAAATGTCTCCCAAGATGTTGTCAATGGGATGGTCTTTTGAGGATTTCCAAGCTGTTGGAAGATTCTTCACTTCCGCTGTCTTTTCTTCCTCATTTTCTTCGTGACTAGTATCTTCCTCCTTCTCATGGGCAGCTGTTTTGGACTGATCAGTTTCCTCAACAACTTCCTTGAGTATGTCTTCTGTAGATACACCTGCGTCATCAAAAGAAATACCTTTTCCGACATTTTTTGGATAAGACTCATCAAAAGAAACATGAACAGATTCTTCAACAGTAAGTAAACGCTTATTATACACTCTATATGCTTTACTTGACAGTGAGTAACCAAGAAAGATACCTTCATCCGCTTTTGCATCAAACTTCCCAATATTTTCCTTACCGTTATTCAAAACAAAACATTTACAACCGAATACGTGAAGACGTGACAAGTTTGATTTTCTTCCTTTCAAAAGTTCATAAGGAGTTTTATTTAAAATAGGGCGAATTAAGATTCCGTTTAAAACATAACAGGCTGTGCTTACAGCATCAGCCCAAAAGTATTTTGGTAATCCGCCCTCATTAAGCATTGTTCTTGCCAACTCCTCTAAAACACGATTTTTACGCTCCACAACGCCATTTTGTTGTGGAGTTCGAGGAGCTGAAAAGTTATGCTCAATGCCATACTTGTCACAGAACTTCTCAAAGTGATAATTTTGAAACTCACCACCATGATCGCTACGAATTGTAACTATTTTGGAATTCATTTTGTTTTGGGACAGATTTGCAAAGTTTTTAAAAGCAGAAAAAGTTTCATCTTTGCTATGAAGGAATATAGTCCAAGTAAATCTAGAGTAGTCATCAACTATTATAAAGCCATAGTAATTTCCACCTAGGCTCTTTGTCCTAGAAGGTCCAAAGAGATCCATATGGAGAAGCTCCAGGGGTCGTGAAGTTGAAATTACGTTTTTAGATTTAAAAGAGACCCTCGTTTGCTTTCCCATTTGGCACGCATCACATAGGTGGTCTTTTGAAAATTTTATTTTTGGTAGACCGACTACTAGATCCTTAGATACAACCTTATTAAGCAAATCGAAATTAACATGCGCTAAACGTCTATGCCAAAGCCAAGAATCATCATTCAAGGTGACTAGACATTTAGTACTTGTTAAAGGTACATCAAACAGGTCAAGCATATAGATATTGTTTACTCTTACACCCTTAAACACAATGTTCTGTTCAGCATGTTCAATTATGCAGCAAGTTTTTGTGAACGAAACTTTATAGCCCATGTCGCATAGTTGACTTATGCTTAACAAATTGTGTTTAAGTCCCTCTACTAGGTGGACATTTGAAATAGTAGTGGTGGAGGGATTACCTACACTACCTTTACCGAGTATAGCTCCTTTGTTATTGTCTCCATAAGTAACATATCCCTTATTCTTTGCCTTGAAGTCTATGAAAAGCGATATGTCACCGGTCATGTGCCTCGAGCAGCCGCTGTCAAGAAACCACCTTCTATCTGCGGAGGCAAGGCACTCATCCTACAATATCAAAAGAGAGAAGTTGGTACCCAATTTTCATTGGGTCCAAGTGGGTAAGTGCTAACATGGTTGCCTTTTGGCTTCCATTGATAAATACCTTTAGGGACAAGAAATCTCCTAAATTTGCATTTCTCAATGGTATGGCCAGCATGACAACAATAATGACATAAACCATGATGATGTGTTTGTTGTTTCTTGTTCATTGAATCCTTTAGAATAAACGAGTATTTTGCATATGGAGGATTTAATGACTTATTAAACAACCTAGAGTCAACGGCATAAGTAACTTTAGGTTGTAGCGCTTTCTTTAATTTGACCTTAAGAGTGTTTACCTCTTTTTGCCAAATATAACAAGCGTCACAATACCTAACTCTACTACATCCATCAATGTCAATAGTTTTTGAATTTTCTGCAATACTAGCTTTCAACGCTTCTAAATCAATTTCAGCTTTGTTTACTTTACCTTCCAAAAATGAGAAAATATGTTTGTCGGAAGATAGTCTTTTAAAAGCATCTACAGCTTCGTTATGCAGTTTTTCAAAAGCTATTTTTAGTTCCGAAAAAGACATAGAGGAGAAATTATTGTAATAGGCTTGTTTTACCTTTTTGTCATTGTTTTTCTTCTTGTGGTAGGACAGATTTTTTGTGTGAGCCATAAGACACAGATTTGCAGCTTCATCATCATCACTTGAGCTTTGTGTGCTTGATGAATCACTATCACTTTCCCATGCAATGTACGCTCTTCTTTGTTTGCTGTACCCTTTTGGTGAATCTTTTCTTTGATCCTTATACTTCATAGGGCAGTCCGTCTTATAATGTCCAGATTTTCCACAATTAAAGCAGGGTCCTCTTCCTCTACTCTTCTTGTTCTCTTCTTGTTTCGAGTTTATAGATTGTCTTCGAAACTTCATGAGATTTTTGTCGGAATGTTTGACTCCATTCTTTCGAATGAATCTATTATATCTCCTTACAAACAGTCCCATTTCCTCATCATCCGAGTCTTTGTCACTACTTGAATCATTGTCGCTTTGCTCTTTTCGTGAGGACTTAGAGCTAGAGGCCACAAGAGCAATTGGCTTCTTCTCTCCCTCTTTGTCTCTTTTCTTCTCCTTTTCCTTCTTACTTTTATTCTCATATTTTTCAAGACTTTCCAAAGCTTGCTGATGTTCTTCCAGCTTTCCAAACAGAGTTGTAATCGTAAGTTTTGTAAGATCGTTGGCTTCCTTAATTGCTGTTACTTTAGGTTGCCACTCCCTGCTAAGACACCTGAGAATTTTATTAGTAGCAATTTCATTGGAAATAGGTTTTCCAAGCGCATTCAATCGGTTAGTTAGATGAGTGAATCTCTTTTGCATGTCGGAGATAGATTCTCCTTGTTTCATGCGAAAGAGCTCAAATTCTTGATTGAGTGTGTTAATGCGGGACTGTTTTACTTCAGTAGTACCCTCATGGGCAACTTCTAAAGCGTCCCACATTTCTTTAGCTGTCGTGCAATGAGATACTCAATAATACTCATCAACACCAAGTGCTGAAATTAGCATGTTTCGAGCTTTCCAATCACACGACCACTTTTTCTCATCTTTCTCATTCCAATCATCTTCTGGTTTAGGTACTATGGCGCCAGCCGCATTTGTCATAGTAATTTGAAACGGACCATTTTCAATGGCAGCCCATACTAACCTATCCACAGAATTTATATGAACTCGCATGCAGTCTTTCCAGTAGCCGTAATTTTCACCGTTGAAAATAGGCGCTCTATTATACGCCCCCTTTGGTTCAGAATCCATACTGTTACAGGCAGCCACAGAGCACCAGCGAACCGGCGCTCTGATACCACTTGTTAGACGGTGTGGCTAGTGATCGAGAGGGGGGGTGAATAGATCACCTCTTTGAAATTTAACGGATTTAAAGTTTTATCAGAGTTTTTAAAATTGGCGGAAAAACTTAGTCCCGAATCGACTTCCGTCTATTCTGAACCGCTACTAGAAAACCGGACACACGAGCTTAATGCTGGATTTGAATAAGAATGACAGGAACAATCCACACCAGAATTTTAGCTAATTGAATGCACTTATCATTAAAGTCTATTTCCAATGAATAAAACCTAGCTAACAATTTTGTCAAACAGTTGGTGTGTATGTGATCAATGATGAACAGCAGTAGTGTTTAATTGAAATTGTTTTCTTGCCACTGCTGTCTTGCAAAAGGAACAATCACAACACACACTAACTGAAATTGCGAAAACTGTTTTAAACGTAAAAAGGAGTAAGGTAAGAATACGATACGCAGAGATTTGGTAAGGAAGTTCCCCACGTCGTCCTCGCGTGTGGGTACGTCTCCCTCTCAATTTCAAATGAAATTGAGAACTTTGATTATCAATTATTGCCGAATCCGTTGATACAAGGTTATGATACAAAGACAGAATTCTAAATTCCAAGAACTTCTTCTTGTATGAACCTTCACTTGATCTGAGCACGATCAAGAATTTCCTGCACGAAATTGCAAACAATTCACCGGTTCCACGACCTGCTTGCGAAATCCCCCGATCTCCAAACGCAACGCTGCGGCTGAATCTGTTCTGCAAACGTGACTCCCAAACCCTCAAGAACACTCCAGTTCTTGAAGGATAAACCAGTAGGTTTTTCCTAGAAACCCCCTTCAATCTTCAACTCAGCTAGATCCTTGATCGTTCCGCTGAAAACCACAGCTAGATCCTTGATCGTACCACTGACCGTTATCTCGATAATCCTTTAATCCAAAGAATAAGAATTATTATGTGTTGATGTTCTTGAAGAAAAGTGATTGAGAAGATGAAGAAGATGAAGTCTCTTTCAGGTTTCTATGTGCTCTCAAACAATTGCTCCAACACTGCTTTTGATCTTGTGTTCAATTGTTTTCCCTCTCAGAATTCGTCACCTTTCACTGCTGTCATAACATGTCTTATATATGCAGCAACTAAAGAAACTGTTAGAGAGCAAAAACAGCTTTATGCATTGATACATGAGAGTATGCATCGATGCATACTATAAGATAAGTAAATTTTTGGTGAAATTGATTAATCATGTATCGATGCATAATTCGTGTGTATTGATGCATGTGATTTTTCCACTAGCATGTATCGATGCCTAATGCGTATGCATTGATACATGTGATTTTTCCACTAGCATGTATCGATGCCTAATGCGTATGCATTGATACACAGGCTGTTTCAATTGGTCATGTATCGATGCAGGGATCGTATGGATCGATGCATAAAGCCTTTTGCCTTTCATGTATTGATGCATGACTCGTATGCATCGATGCATACTGAACAAAAGGAGTTTTGTGATATACCACATGCAGTATGTATCGATGCATAGGCTTATGTGTTGATGCATACTGACACAAAATGGATTTTATGTGTTATTTTAAGAGATGTGTCAATGTAGGTCTTTATGTAAAGTTATGCAGCAATAAAATGGGATAAAACCACAATAAAAACACAAATGTATCATGTAATGTAATGCACAGCTAACTTATGGATGATGATCACACAATTTGCTATCATTCAAAATTAATTCAAAGTAAGGAATTTTCTCACATCCCAACCCCTAGGCACTTAGGATTTTGTTTGCCTGTTGTTTTGCTTTCCTTGTTTCTGATGTTTACTTGTTCTTTTTGCCCTTGTCTCCGTTGCCTTTTTATCTGAATATAATGCTTTTCACTTGAATTTCTTTTTTTTGCTATGTCTTTTTGATTCTGACAAAAAGGGGGAGAAGTCATTAATAGCTCTGATGAAAATACTGTCTAAATACCTTAAGCACTCTGCAACATATTTTTCTTAAAAATAAATTTATCTAACACTAGACTTAAGAAATTGCAGAAGGTATCAAGAAACCTCATTGCTTGGAAGCTCTGGTAAGGACTTCTGAACTCCCTAGCCTATCTCAGGGGGAGCTCTTGTCTATCTGATCTGATATTGTTTATGTTTCATCTGCTAATTGAGTTTGTTTTGTCATCATCAAAAAGGGGGAGATTGTAAGAACAAAAATTGTTCTACAACAGATTCCATGATTTTGATGATAACAAAGGATGAAACCAAAAATGGCACCCTAACGAAAAGTTTCTAAGTGTGCAGGGTTCTAAGGAAAGAAGGAAGAGATCTGATGACGTCATCAGATACAGAATCATATCAGATACAAATTATCAGAAGACCAGAAGTAGAAACACGTTCAAGAAAGTCTAACTCTGAGCAAAACAGCAAAATATCAGAAGCATCTGAACAAGAAGTACGCTCTAGAAGTTCTGACTCTGAACAACGGTATGTCAAACTCCAGAAGCTCTCAGCACTATCTACTGAAACCATCAGAACTCAAAAGAGATCAACATCAGAAGATTAGTTAGCAAGATTCCAAGATTCCCAGAAACATCAAGACTCTGATCATGGATTTCCTAATAAAGAAAGAGTAACGTTAACTTCAAATAAAGGTTTGGAAATGGATTTCCTAATACAGAAAGAGACGTTAACTCCAAATTCAAATGAAAAGGAACTATATTTGGAAAGAAGTCATTCAAGGAGAAAAAGTAGTGTTGGCAAGAAGCTATATAAGTTATGGCATTAATTCAAATTATTGGCCATCAATTTCAACGACTACTTCACTCCTATATAAAGGACTGCAATCAACATTGAGAATCATCATAGAGAACACACTGAAACATCAACACACATAAAAACGTTTTATTCTCTCAATCTTCACGAAGCTTTTGCTTAGAACGTGAAACACTTTTTGTTCTTACTGTTGTAATATTTGCTTATCTTAGAAGCACTTTAGATTACATAAGTCTTTATCTTTGTTGTATTTCCTCAAGTGACTCTGCACAGTCTGTATACTTGAGAGGACTAGGAGATCTTTCTCTTAGACGTTGTTTGTAATCAATCTTTCAAGATTAGTGGATTAAGTCCTTGTTGAAGGCGAAATCACCTTGGCCGGGTGGACTGGAGTAGCTTTGTGTTATAAGCGAACCAGTATAAATTCCTTGTGTGGTTTTTATTTTAAAAAGTGCTTATTTTCCAAAACAATTCAAACCCCCCTTTCTTGTTTTTCTCACCTTCATGGAGGACAAGGAGTCGATAAACGATTATGTGACGCGTATTACGCGTGTGGTGAATCAAATCAAGTCGTGCGGGGAAACTACGGTAGAGCAGAATGTTGTGTCGAAGATCTTGCGTTCTTTAACGCCAAGATTCGACAACATTGTCGTTGCGCTTGAAGAATCGAAGGATTTATCGTCGTTGTCGAAGGAGGAGCTTCAAAGCTCACTAGAAGCTCATGAACAAAGAATGGATGAGAGGGGAAACGATAAAGCGAAGTCGGAAATAGCATTGCAAGCGCGACTTCATGAGAAGAGTAAACGATCGGAGAGGAAAGGGCATCCGAGAGTGAAGTCCAATTTCCAGAATTTTGGTGGTAGAGATTCACAAAATTCAAAGGGGCAAAAAGGTGAGGGAAGCTCCAAGGAGGGTGATCAAGGAACCCACAAGCCATTCGACAAAAGTAACGTGAAGTGTTACAATTGTCAAAAGCTTGGGCATTTCGCAAAGTATTGTCACGCGAAACAAAGAGAAAATCGTGCGGATGAGGCGAAGTTTGCTAGGGAAGAAGCGAATGATGATAATACGCTTCTTGTGATGATCACGGAAGAGAATTATGGCATGAGAAAAGGGCTGGACAACAGTGGCAGCAGTGCAGACAATTCTGCAGAAACGCGTTCGGAGAAAAACGCAATGGTAACGGTTCGAGATGGAATTCAAAGTAGCGATGAGTGGTACTTGGATTCTGGTTGTTCGACTCATATGACGGGAATAAAGGATTGGTTTGTCAAGATCAATCAAGCCACAAAGAATAAAGTGAGATTTGCCGATGATACGACGTTATCCGCCGATGGCGTTGGAGATGTCTTGATCGTGAAGAAAGATGGTGGTCATTCATTGATCAAGGATGTGTTGTACATTCCAGGAATCAAATGTAATCTCTTGAGCATTGGCCAACTACTCGAGAAAGATTACATTATTCGCATGGAAAATAAGGTATTGCGCGTTTTGGACCGAAAGGGAGTTTTGGTACTTAAAGCACCGATGGCTGCCAATCGAACTTTTAAGATAGCATTGAAAGTAATGGAGCATCGATGTTTAGCTACAGCGGCAAGTCGTGAGGAGTGGTTGTCGCATTACCGTCTTGGTCATCTCAATTTTCGAGACCTCGACGCGTTGCATAGACATGGTATGGTGACCGGGCTGCCAAGAATCGTGGTTCCAGCTGAGTTGTGTGTTGAATGTGTTCAAGGGAAGCAACACAAGAGTGTTTTCAGCAAGGATACAGGTCATAGGACCAAGCATCTTCTTGAGGTGGTGTATTCGGACGTGTGTGGGCCGATGCAAGTCAATTCGTATGGAGGTAACCGCTACTTTGTCACGTTTATTGATGATTTCAGTAGGAAGCTGTGGATTTATCTAATCAAGAGGAAGGATGAGGTGTTTGATATGTTCAAACGATTTAAATCCATGGTTGAGCGACAAAGTAGTCACAAACTCAAAATTCTCAAAACCGATGGAGGAGGAGAATTTACTTCGAGGGAATTTGGGAGTTATTGTGACGATGAGGGTATTGTGCGTGAGGTTGTACCACCCTATACGCCTCAGCAAAATGGTGTTGTCGAGAGAAAAAATCGGACGATTATGAACATGGTGCGTAGCATGTTGAAAGCGAAAAATCTTCCGAAAGAGTTGTGGGGAGAAGCTGTTTCTACAGCTGCCTATTTGATAAACAGGTGTCCTACAAAGAAGCTGGACAAGGTTACTCCAGAAGAGGTATGGTGTGGACACAAGCCAAGTTTGAGTCACTTGCGTGTTTTCGGTTCGGTAGCGTTTCGACATATTCCGGGTCAGATTCGAAAGAAATTAGATGACAAGGGTGAAATGATGCTGCTGGTTGGTTATCATCCTACCGGAGGCTACAAGCTGTTTGATATGAGTAACAAGAAGATTGTGATAAGTCGAGATGTGATTGTGGACGAGTTTCGGCAGTTTGACAGCAGAAAATCTGCCATATCAGTTCAGGAAATCGATTTGCCTCAATATGAAATCGATTTCATGCAAGAAAATCAACATTCTGGAGCTGCTGGAACTGGTTCTGGTGAGGTTGAAATCGATTTGCCTCAAGGTGAAATCGATTTCATGCAGGAAAATTTGAATTCTCAGCCTGCTGAAGGTACTGTACAACAACCTTTTGTAACCGAAACAGGTGAATCAAGTAGACGACCAACAAGGCAAAGAGGATTGCCTCAAAGACTCCGTGATTGTGAATTATTCTGAGATAGCGAGATCAACAATGAGGGTGATCTTATTCACTTCGCTCTAATGGCCGAATCCGAACCAGTGAATACGGAGGAGGCATTAAGCGATCCAAAGTGGATGTGTGCGATGAAAGAAGAACTGAATTCGATTGAGAAGAACGGTACTTGGATGTTGGTTGATTTACCGAAAGGTAAAAGGGCGATAGGTGTGAAGTGGGTCTACAAAGTGAAAGCGAATCCGAAAGGCGAGATAATCAAGCATAAAGCTCGATTAGTAGCGAAGGGATTTTTGCAAAAGGAAGGGATAGACTTTGATGAAGTGTTTGCTCCAGTTGCAAGGCATGAAACCATTCGGTTAGTTGTTGCGATGGCAAATAACAACAGCTGGCCGTTGTATCAAATGGACGTCAAATCTGCGTTTTTGAATGGTCCACTTGATGAGGAGGTATATGTGAGACAACCACCTGGTTTTGTGATCAAAAATCAAGAGGCAAAGGTCTATAAGTTGAGGAAGGCACTCTATGGTTTGAAACAAGCTCCAAGAGCTTGGAACAAACGCATAGATGGATTTCTTAACGATGTTGGTTTCAAGAAATGCGTATCCGAACATGGAGTTTATGTGAAACCGGATGCAAGTGAGGGAGTAATCATTCTTTGTCTTTATGTGGACGATTTGTTGATTACCGGCAACTGTGAAAAGAACATTTCAAAGTTCAAAGGAGAGCTTACGAAGGAATTTGAAATGAGTGATCTTGGTATCATGAAATACTTCTTAGGCATAGAGTTCCAAAGGACAAAATTGGGACTGCTCATGCACCAAAGAAGGTATGCCATGGAAATTCTGAAGAGGTGTGATATGGAGCATTGCAATGCTGCCACAACACCAGCCGAGACACGATTACAGCTGTCCAAGAGTGAAGAAGAACAAGATGTGGATCCTACTCAATACCGGAGATTGATAGGATCATTGCGTTACTTGTGCAATACGCGGCCAGATTTGGCGTTTAGTGTCGGTATTGCGAGTAGATTCATGGAGAGGCCGAAGGTATCACACTTGGCAGCAGTTAAGAGGATCCTTAGATATGTGAAAGGTACTCTTGGTTGTGGAATTTTGTTTCCGGCAAGCGACATGGGCAAAAGTTGTGAGTTACTCGGATACACCGATTCCAATTGGTGCGGAGATAAGGATGATCGAAAGTCTACGGCGGGGTATCTCTTTATGTTCGGTAAGGCACCAATCTCTTGGTGTTCGAAAAAGGAACCGGTTGTAGCCCTCTCTTCTTGCGAGGCCGAGTATATAGCAGCGTCGACGTGTGCATGCCAAGCTGTGTGGCTGGTGAATCTATGTAAGGAGTTGGACAGCAGTAGAAATGGGGCTGTTTTGCTACTTGTGGACAACATTTCAGCGATAAACCTTGCTAAGAATCCCATAGCACATGGGAGGAGCAAGCATATTGAAATGCGATTCCACTATTTGAGAGAATTGGTGAGCTCCGGACAGTTGCGTTTAGGGTACTGCAGAAGCGAAGAACAAGTCGCAGACTTGTTAACGAAAGGCGTGACAAGTGATGTGTTCAAGAGACTTGTGAAGAAGTTGAGCATGATGAGTGTGGAGCATTTGAATTAAGGTGGTGTATTGGAAGTCCTTAATAATTCAAATGTTTGATAGAAGCTTTAAAAAGCACTGCAGTGAAAACAGCTTATTGGATAAGTTGTTTTGGAAATAAGTTGTTTTTGCAATTCTGTTTTTTCTGTTATTCTTGGGCCTGTTTGTGGTTCCAATTTGTACCCTATAAATAGACATTGTATGTCATAGTTGAAAGGTTAATGCCATATGATTCAATTCTCTCAATCTTTCTCTATTTCTCTATCTCTCTCTATTCACATTATCATCTTCATCTTTCTCAAACACACTGTTTTTCACCATTCCATTTCTGGTTTTTTCCAACACGACATAGGTTCAAAGAAAATTGCTTCAGTAATATTGCGGTTTCAATTGTGATTGCAGACAATAATTTAAAAGAGTGATTATACAATATCATGAATCCAATTCAATTAAAAAAATTAATGAACCCAATTCAATTTAAAAAATTGATGAATTATCTCTAGTTTTTGTTAAATAATATATAATTGATCTTATATTATAATAAGTCTAAGAATAGTTTAATCATTTTATACTATATATTTTGTCGTAATTTTTATTTTTATAAATTCACATAATTCAAACCTTAGCCTTTTTTTTATATATATTTTTTATTGTTATCGTGATGCATAGAGTTTGATTCCATCTTCCTTGAACTATTCGTCATTTTCACTATCGTGTTCCTAAAATTTTGTAAATATGTTTAATTTTCTTTGGATGAACGATTTTATTAAAGAAAAAAAATCATGTTGTTAAATCACTACATTGTTTCCAAAATGTCATCTCCCATTTAGTGTGTTTGAAAATCGAGATTCGATTATATATAACTTAAGTTACTCCTCTAACCATTGGGTATGAAAGTGGTTATGTATACCATTCGGTTGTTTCTCTCTTTCTCACTATGGTTTGAGTTTCATGTTGGTTTAATTTTGTTTTGTTTGTTTCCTCTTTCTTTTGATATGAATTGATTTGGTTACTCTCTTTCATGTTTTCTTTTTTTTAAGGGTTCCTCCTCTTTTTAATGGTTTGTCTCTTTAGTTGTTACTTCTTTTTGTTTGATTGTTCTTCTTTTTTATTGTTCTTCTTTTTTATTCTTCTATTTGATTGTTTCTCTCATTAGTGTCTCTCTCTCTTTTTTTTTCTTTCTTTTATCTCTATTATTTTTTGTTTAATTGTTTTTTTCTATAAATTGTTTTGTTTGGTTGCTTCTTAATCAGTGCATTTTGATGCATAATCTTTTACTATTGTATTACGAAAATTCTATACTTTCTTTTATTATTTCTACTGTTTTTAATATGTTTTTCAATTTTAATTTAATTATGCTATTATTTTATTTTCGTCATTTATTTTCTGAATAAGCAGTAATTTCACAATTTCTTGTTATCTTGATCATAACTTGAGATATAAGATGTTGTTTGACGCGTTCTAATATGAGTTAGAAAGCTGAGAGGATGAGCTATAAATTTTGTGTTGAAGATAAAAGTCAATCGGAATGCATAAGAGTCAAACACTGTATTTTCGTGCCAGACTTGAGAAATAATTAGTTTTATGCCGGTTTCTATTAGGGCTCAATTTCTCTTGTGTTATTTAAACAAGTTCGTAGCATTAGGTTAGGTATTAAAAGTTTACACGAAATAACATTAGACAACTACAATTCCTATGGAGAGTTAATTCCCAAATATTGATTACTAATAACGGTTTTCATCAACCTTGAGGTTATTGTAATTTAAATTCGATTTCAATTCCTTTGAATATTATTATGTATTTCTTGCATGGTTAATTCAGGTTTCATAGAATATGTTGATTTAATTCAATAGATGCATGTTCATAAGTTTAATCACGTTTAATGTAGTTTTTTTCGTTAATTCGCCAAATCTTTAATCGTTTGCTTAATTCAGAAAATATGGCATAACTTGTATAATATTAATTACACTTATTTAATCGAGATTGCAATCGAAGAGAGATCGAATCCGCTTAGGAAATTGGAGTTATAATAACCAGTGATAGGTCGGAACCCGAATTAGTAGATAAGCTCATTAATTTTATTCGAAATCAAATTATGTTAATTATACTCTTTATCAAAAATTAAAATCCACATCATTTCAGGAGATTGGTTAAAACACTCAAGAGTCCATGCGATACGACTCGGGTGTCGCTTCCGTTTATTACGTTTATTAAACTCATTTTGATCTGTGTGCGACAACAGATCAAATTGGCGCCGTTGCCGGGGACTCTGTCGATTTTAGCCAATTTTAGAATCGTAGTTTAGAATTTTGTTAGAAGTTTTTTGTTTTTTATTTTTGTTTGTTGATTTTCAAGGTTACAGTATAGTGGTAAGAATCACATCCTATAAGATGAATCTATAAGCTACTGTTTCGAATTGCTCCGAATTTTTTCCAGAAAATTAGAAAAAAATCAACAAACAATGCTCACTTAGAAGATATTTCTAAGAGACTTTGACTCTCAAAATCATAAATTCTTCTTTTTTTTCTATTATATTTGTTTTTTTTTTCTATTTTTTCATATTTTCAAAAAAATCTAAATTTTTTGTAGATTCTTTATTTCATTACATTTGATTTGTAGTCGTATTTTCATAATTTTTAATTTTTTTTAATCATTTTTCTATTTTCCATTCTTTTTCTCAATATGGACATTGTTGACATTTTTGCATTACAACACTTTCTGATTTTATTTGATTATTTTTTTATTTGATTTTGATTTTATTAGTGATCTTATTATATTCATATTTGATAGTGATTTTATTAGATTTTATTATGAGATTAATTACTAGTGTAAAAAGTTTTACACAATCGATTCATCACCATCATCAGTTTGCATTACTTTATAGATTTTTAAAATAAAAGTCAAACTTGTTTCAACATCCAACGATTATGATTAATTGACGGTGTAAAATTCTTTTACACGGTCAATGTATTTCAATTAAATCCTTTTATTATATTTGATTATGATTTTATTTGATTATGCTTTCTCATTAGAGATAATGATTTTATTTGATTATGTATTGATTTGAAAACCATATCATGACTGATCAAAACAGAACCTTAAGAGAACTTGTTGTACCAAATGTTAATTATAATGCATTATATATTGAATATCTTAAAGTTGGTGTAGAATTTGAATTAAAACCTGGTTTAATACACTTGTTGCAAAGGTTTAGTGCTCTTGTAAGTGAATATCCTCATAAGCATTTGAAATAATTTTAGGTTGTGTGCTCTACACCATCGAGGCCTCAGGGAATCACCGAGGATCATGTCAAGCTCATAACCTTTCCATTCTCACTGCAAGGTGATGCGAAAGATTGGTTGTACTATCTTGAACCAAATTTTGTTACAAGCTGGAATGATCTGAAGAACGTGTTCCTAGAAAGATTTTTCCTTGCCTCAAAAGATGCTTCGATCATAAAAGAAATATGTGGTATTAGACAGGTTGTAATGGAATCCTTGGTAGAACATTGGGAGAGATTCATGCAATTAGTGTCGAGTTGTTCTCAACACCAAATCTCTGAGCAGTTACTTATCCAATACTTCTATGATGGATTGCTACCTATGGACAAAAATATTTTGGATGCTGCTAGTGGAGGAACACTTGTCAATAAGACCATAATTGCAGCTAAAACCTTAATTGAAAATATGACACTCAACACCTAATAATTCACAATCAGAAACAATGTGGTTCAAACATAAGGAGTGCATGAAATTCATGTTTCTTCTTCCAACAAAGCCCTAGAAAGCAGAGTTGATGAACTAACCTCACTTATTAAATAATTAGCATCAAGTAAATCTCAAACAGAAAGGTTACGTGTCATTTGCATTTCTCTTGAACACCCAACAGATACATGTCCTACCTTTCAAGAGGGTGTAAGTATTAATTTTCCTCAAGCATATGCAACAAAAGTCTATAATCCTTATAGAAACAACCAATATAGATACCATACAAACCTTTGGTATGGGAATCCACCCACACAATAACAACCTAGGCCACAACAGCAATTACTATTACCAATTCCACCATAAAAAACACTCCACAAGTAACTACCTCTGCAGCTTCTGGACCTTCAGCAGAGGACCTTGTCAATCAAATGGATGTACATAATCTCCAATTTCAGCATCGAACTGATTCTAGTATTCATAATTTTCATACACAAATTGGACAACTTGCCAATTCAATGAATGCCATGTAGGTTAAAGGATCGCCAACTACCCGCCCAAACAGTAGTGAATCCAAAAGACCCTAATGTGAGTGTAATTTCCTAGAGATCTAGAAAGAGTGTTGAACCAACCCTAGAAATAAGTAAAAAAGTTATTGAGCTTATGCTTGCTTCTGAAGTTGTGGTAGAGAAAGAGTATGCACCACTAGTTCCTTTCCCACAAAGAGTAGTGAAAAATAAAATAATAGATGAGGAAGAAAGGGACAAGGAAATATTGGACGTGTTCAGGAAGGTGTAGCGGTAAATTCATGACCATTGAGCTATTGATTAACTCAACGTCAATCAAATAAGAGTCGCCACCGCGCTTTTATTGTTTCCAAAGGAAAAGGGAAAAAGTATGAACAAATCCCAAAGATAAGAAGTATTTAAATCAAAACTAATAAAATGTTAGAGATTACGGGTAAGGGGGTTGGTTACATAGAGGGAATGTATTAGCACCCAAAGTGTCATAGGTACTCTTAGGGAGCCCTTTTTTGTGTGTAAGTGTTTTAGTTGAAAAAGATGTTTGCTAAGAATTGAATATGGGGATGAGAAAAGAATCCATTTATTATATTTTTGTGTTTGAAAAGACCTTCGGTCTAATGCCTACGTACCAATATAAAAATGAGAGGTCAAAATCCCGTAGTTCGTGGTAAAAATTTCAAAGATGGGTGGATTAATTTAAACAAAAGCTTAAAGATCTTTTTTTATTAATGAGAGAATACTCAACCAAACATCCACCGATAATGAGTTCTTTACAACATTTAAGAGGGAGGGCTCCAACTTGGATTCAATCAACAAGTATGCCACTAACCCCTAATAAATGGAAAGACTTACAATCAATATACCATGGAATGGGAGAATTATATCTCAACCAAAGATAACTCAAATCTAAATGCTTCCTTTTTTAAAAAGTTAAAAGAAAAATGCACAAAATGGTCAAAAGGATTAGATGAGGTTGTTAGTTTTTTTTGTCCTTTTGAAAGTAAGGTCAATATGATTAAGTTTATTTACAAGTTTGATTAAAGAAAATATTTTGAAAATCAATGGTGTAAGGCCAAGGTTTCTACTCATTAAAATAAGTCTAAGTTGAAAAATACAAGCAAATAAATTTTAAAAATGAGGGAGAGATTTTGAATTTTAAGAAGGAGGAGGAGATGAAGGGACTACCCTAGACAAGATTTAAAAGTTTAGAGTTTAAAAGATCTAACAAATGGGAAGCATCCACAAGACAAAAGTGTTAGATAAAAACCAATTTCCTTTGGACTATTAAGCAAGCAACAAGCACAATCATCCAATCAATTAATAAGAAGACCAATGGTATCAAATAAAGATAACCAAACATCCAAGCAAGCACTCCAAAAGCAAGCAGTCTTCAATGCCCTTTTAGATGTATCAGATGAATATCCCTTGAAACATACTCAAAGAGAAAGCATCAAATGATATCAATTAGATCAAAATAATAATTTAGACACAGAGAGAGATCATAACAGATAAACCAAAGGAGTCTCTCAAGGCTTGTATCAGATGAATGACATTGGCCAAGCAAATGGTCTCAAATTAATGGCATTGGCCAAGTTCCTCCATAACTTAGGGATGTTGCCTACTCTAAGTCCAAAAGTTCAGATCAAATCTCAGACAGAGGTCCAACAGTCCACCAATATATATTTTAGAGTTTTTTTTGTTATTAAGTATTTTAAGGTCCTAAGACCACAATCAAGACAAAATTACAAGCACATAAATAATACAAGCACAAATACAAATGGCTCAAGTGAGCAAAGTGAAAATGACTGAAACATAAATAAATTGCATGAATTTAAATGACAATGAATGATAAAGTACAAGAATTTAAATTGAATTTAAGTAAATGAAATTAAAAATAAAGTCAATACAAAGAATGTTAGTGAATGTTAATGGAATTGTTCAAGTCATTTTTGGAGATCACTCAACCATCCATTCATAAGCATGAAGATACGAACCTAGACATCATTCATGAGAAGAGCTCCAACTTGGATTCAATCAACAAGTATGCCACTATCTCTCATGAATGGAAAAGAGGTAAAATCTTCACACAATACCATGAGGAATGGGAGACTTATAATCTCACTTACAAAAATGCTATTGCTTTCGGGACAAATTTAGCTCTATGTTAAGCAATCTTAATTAGACTTATGTAGAAGTCACAACTATCTGAGATCAGGCACTAATACTATTGGTGTTAATGCATGCTAGAGACAAGGTATAAAGAACCAAGCTCCTAAAGCATACCACACACAAAAATAAAAATGGAATGAACCTATCTCAATCAAGCTCATGTTGATTCATCTGACACAAGGTCATTGATGAATTAACTAGCATTTTGATTCATGAGAAATCATTGGACATGGATGGATTGGGAAATAAGTGAGATGAATATGAAGATATGAAGTGAAAGAGAATCCAAATTGATCAAGGGATGAACCTCACTTAATAAATACCATCTATTCATCTTTAGGGATGAAGTTCAAACTTCATCAACCCCCTAAATCCAATGGTATTGATCAAATTAAAGTCCAATTTAACCAATATCAAGGCTAAATAAAAGTTGAGTCAACACAAAGTCAATCAAATAGCTCAACACAATTTTAGAGCAATTAAACAATTTAAAATCAATTTTTAAATGAAGAAAAATCATTTTTAAAAGGGGAAAAACCTCAAATCCCTTCAAATCACCAAAGAAATGGCTAAAGGATTTATCATAGGTCAAACAAGGTCAAAGGACCATTGACTAATTTTTTTGGCATTTTTTGAAAGTCAGAAGTATTTAAAATTAATTAAAAATAAGTCAAAAATCACAAAATTCACTAGAAATATCAAACTCAATCCAAAAATTAATTTTAATTCCGAAATGGGAAGAGAAAACATTTGTGAAATTTTGGTGAAAGTTTCATATTTTTTGGATTAAAATTGAAATTATAGTGAATTAAATGAGAAAATCCTATTTTAAAAGTTAAATTGGAAAATTAAATAAATCAGAAAAACAAAGGCCATCAGATCTCTCTCATTACTTGAGGTGGCGGATCTGATGGCCAACGCACGCTATCCACCATAGTCCACAGTCAACGCGCATGTACAAGTGGTAATCAAGATCAATGGATGAAATTATAACGTGGCCAATGGATCAGATGACCTGGATTGCACCAGCGCACCATCGGAGCCCTAGCTCCGGTCGTCTTCTCCGGCCAGGTCACCAGACTGGTTAGGATCAAAGTGTCACCAAAATTAATGGATCATACACTATTTTGAAGAGAAAATCACGAGGATCTCGAATATGACCTCCAAATTTTCCAACTCTCACTCTATAAGAAGATATGTGGATTTGAAAATTGAGGTTCCAAAACTGAGTTGCTTCGATTCATCCTCAAAGTAACTCAATATCATTGCCTACATTGGTAGGACTTCAGCTAACCAAAAATCAAGCAAAAATGTTAATAAATGAGTGAGAATCGAAGAAGGAAAGTTTGTGAAAATTCACCTTCGGGTGGTGACTTTGAAGTTAGATCTCGATGCAAATTCACTTAGCATTACTTCTCATACTTGCAGGAGATGATTGAGATGAAAAAAAGATGTGAATCCTTGGAGTTGTAGTTCACAAACATAATTTGAACTAGAAGCTCGATTTCAAAGAAATCCTCAAGGTATTCTTTCAATGGTGGCTAGGGGGTTGCTGGGCAGAGCTTGGGCAAAGGTTCTTTCAATCTGAGGCAATTCACACGTATTTATAAGCTCATGAATTCATCTTCACACCATTTGAAATTTTGGCCAAAATTAGCAAGTTTGTGTGCATGGGTGCATGGGCAAGTGCTTATGCCCAAATGATGATTGTGATTAGTCCAAATTCGTTCACAAATGATGCTGAGACTATAACATGAAGCCATGCAAAGGTGTTTAACATTTGAGTTCAAAAGTTTTCAATTTGGGCCATTCAAATATACCATGCGCAAGTCCCTCAATTTTTGTCCAAATGGAATGATCTTGGACTCTTTGGAGAGATACCATCATGGGGAACAACTTTGATGTTGGGACTTTTTCCATTTTAAACTTTGATAATGATTAATTATGACCTTGAAGTTAGACGAATCAAACATACATGAAAATTTTCTAAGTTAAAAGTCAAATGACCCCCGTTTCCATCTTGAATAACTTTTGCTATGAGCTTCAAATGACTTTAGTTCCTTATTAAAAGTTATAGATATTTCAATTATATTAAATTTGGTCACAAATGTGACACCATTTGGAGCTTTCATGATGGAGCTATGGATTTTAGAAGTTGAGGAAAATTGCTTGTTCAATGATGATGACCCAAATGGACCTATAATGTTTCCTCATGGAACATTCCCTTTCAAGTAGAATTTGACCTTTCTAAAAGAAGAAACGTTGTAGAAGATGTCTTTAAATTGATTATTAAACTTGAATCATCCTCATATCATAAAAATTGAGGAAGTTATGGTTCTTGGTAGTTGACCTTCTATCTAGGGCACAAACAAAATGACCTATAATCTTTCACCATAAAAAATGATTTTACAAGCAAACTTAGATCTTTATTACATCATGAAAGTTGTTTTTAATGTAAAAAAGAGTAAAGTTTCTCTTGGAATCATTTTCATATGACAAAAATTGTAGGAGATAGAGTCTAGGGAACCCTAGATTTGACTAGTTGACTTTTCTGGTCAACCTCCTTGAACCAACTTGCAAACTTGAAGTTCCTTTGCTCTTTGGTGGTCATGGAGGATCATATATACTTATGATGAATTAAAATGGAGTATACTTGATATCTTTGACCAAATGTTGAAGAAACTTGCTAGGGAAGACACATAAGATACCCAGATGAATTAGGGATTCCTTGACAAACAAGCTTCAAACTCTTGATGAATTCTTGGTCAAAATGACAAATAAAGAACATGGGGATCCATATATGATGCTTTGAACCAATGTAGACCTTGGCTAACTTGATCCCTTTCACTAAGGGTCTCAAACCCTAGATGTGAGCTTGATGAGGCACATGTGGATGTACACACTACCTACAAAAGAAACAAAGCTATACTAGACATATTTTTGGATTTTGGTTAGTAAAAAAACAAAAATAAAGTATGATACAATAAAAAATGCTTGGTGATATCTCCCATTGCAAACCCAATGAATGATAGGTGAGGAGGATACCAAGATGTGATCCCAATGCAAATGCCAAGTTAATGAGATGGCATGAGGGATCTTATAGTCAAAATTGGGGTCTTACCGCTGCTCCTTTTTAAGGTCATTCTATCCGGGGATGTGAAGGTTAAAATCTTCGTATCAACACAGTAGAATAGACTTAAATAACAACAACAAGAAACAAATTTTGGTCCCTAAGAGGCCTCATGATGCATATGATATGAATGCAAAATATAATCTTCTTGGGGGATATATTGCCACAAAGGAAAAGAATTCGAAAGAGAGTGAAAGTCCACAGGAGCAAAATGCATTCCATAAGAAAAAATCATTGGGGAGACAGAGATTCTGAGGGATAAAAAGCTATGCGTAGTCCAGGCTACGACTTAAAAACTGCTGAAGACGCAAGGGGATTCCATGAAAATAAATTAATGGAAAGACTCGGACTGAGGAAAAAGAATCTGCACGTATTGGTGTCGCAACCTAAATGAGAAAATACAACCGGCGAAAAAGAAATGACAGAAGAGTCGCCACCGTGCGTTATTTATCCCAAAGGAGGGAAAGGAAACACTCGAAGTAAACCTGGATAAAGGAAAGGAAAAGACAAGGTCTCGCAACCAAATCTTGGGTTCGGGAGTCGATTATGTGAAGGGAAGGTATTAGCACCCCTACGCATCCGTAGTACTCTACGGGATCCACTCTTGTTGTTCTTGTCTAAAGGGTGTGTGTTTATCTAATGTACTATTTACTAAGAGAAAGGGTCAAAAGAAATGACTCGCACGGATGTCGCATCCACTGCATACGTATCTCATCTGGAATGAGAATCAGAGTCTTCGTAGCTCGGCTACCTATGGGTTAAAGAAAAAGTGTGCTTGCTAAGACATCGCGTCTTATGCCTACGTATCTCATATGGAATGAGAATCAGAGCAAACCGTAGTTCGGCTAACTACGGGAACAAGGGTCTCGATTGCAACTAGGGCAAGAGAAAGGGAAGGTCTCGATCGCAATGAGGGCAAGAGAAAAGTATCACAACGAGGGCGAAAGCAAGCAAGGATTAGTTGTTAGTTGTTAGTCAAAAAAACTCGGCAAGACATCGCATCTTGTGCCTACGTATCTCATCTGGACATGAGAATCAGAGTTGCCGTAGTTCGGCTACATAGGGATTGCCATATGAACATGGACTTACAAAGGGGGACACCAGTTGTGTCAAAGGAGAGTGGGAAATGTGTTCATGTCCTAGCAGTAGGTGTCGTAGCTCGCTGAATCGAGTCTTAGGCGGTTACCTCTTTGCAATAGGACGGAGTGACATGCCACAGGATCGGAGACGCACGAAAGGTCTAAAAGAATGGGGAAGCTCTGCCCTAGAGTTGTCATGCAATGTGGACTTATGTGTTAGGATTTACAAATGGGAACATCTACCTAATGTTAGCATGCAAAGAATGAAGGAATTCTACCTATGTTATCATACAAAAGAATAGGGGAATTCTACCTATGTTATCATACAAAGAATAAGGGAATACTACCTATGTTATCATACTAAGGGTTCTACCTAATGGGTGCTACCTAAACGGAACAAGAATCGACGAATGGAGCAAGGAGAAGTAGGGTAAGGGTAGATGGCGATGCATGAAGCAATCGACTTACAGGTGGTAGATGGCGATGCCTGAAGCAATCGACTTACAAGAGAAATGGCGATGCATGAAGCAATCGACTTACAAAGGAATGAATGAATGCGTGTTGGTTCTGTTAAGTTTTGAAAATGATTACTCGACGTTGGATCGAGGTTTTGATCTTATTTTGAAATAGTTATCGGATGTTTGTTTTAATTCTTGCATTAACAAATGAATAAAGAATGAAAGAATAAACATTATACAATTCATGGGAGAGGGGTACACTTGTTATGAATGGGGGTTGTTCATGGCAATCAAACAATAATAATATATGCCTCATACACCATACAAGTAGGCAACAGTTAGCAATCAAGTCAGATATATAAACAAGTATATGACCAAATCAAATAATAAAAGAATGAAATAATGAAGCATTAGACAATGCATGAGAAGTATAAACATGTTAAACAATCAAATGATAGAAGCATGGATGAAAGAAACAAGTATAAAAAATATCAGATGAATCAGACAGGTGAAACTATGCATACAAAGGATCACTGAATAATTTAATCGGGAAATGATGCAAGGATCAAATAAAATCAAGATGAAAGGCCTCTAATACATGGCATATGAGATGAACAAGGGAGGATCAAAAGATATCTTCAGTTGCCTTAAGCAATCCCTAAGTCAAACATCAATCATAGAAAAGTCAACTGACAAGTCAAGTCAACTTAAAAAATATCAAATAAATAGTAAATTAATCAAGAAAATTATGAAAAATTAAACTAACTAAGGTGGGGTCAGGACATCATCATTCCCCAAAAAGATTTTAATAATAATGTGAATTAGTGTATAAATTAATTGAAATGAAACAGAAGTCAAATGAAAAGTCAACCAAGCAAACTAGGTCAAAAATAAATCCAAAATAAATTAAAAATGAGAAATAAAATTCCAATAAAAGGTCAGGTTGACCATGAGACATTGTTCAACCCTCATCCCAAAAATCAGAATCTAAAAATAATTTTAAGTCATGAAAATAAAATTAATAAAAATAAGTGTGTTAAAATGGACTATTTGAAACAAATAATTAAAATAAAATATTAACATTAAATAAAATATGAAAATAAAAATTAACTAAATTAAATAAAACATTAAGAAATGTAAAAAGTATTTTTGGTATTTTTTTATTAATAAATAAAATATTTCTATTAATTAAAACAAAACAGAAAAATAAATAAGAATAAAAAAGAAAGAATGAAAATGAATGTGATAATGGTTGATGGGCCTGAATGTGGGAGGTGTTGGAAGTAGCAGGCGCGCTAGGCCCGGTCCAGCATGAACAGTCAGCGTGACATTCAAATAATGTACATTTTAATGAATTAAATTATGTAACCCAAGCATCAACCGGTCATGTGTTCAATAAGTCACTAAATGGCAAAACGCGAAGCGGACGGTTGAGATGAAGAGCTGAACGCACGATCTCATGGTTGTTACGCGGACACGTCGTCGCCTCTCCCATGCAAAATGAAAAAACCCTAACAATATGCATAATGAAACGCGAAAACGCAGCCATCTTTTCCAAACTTCAAACCAAGATTTCTCACAACTCAGGGCACCAAATGACATGGTACAAAAAACAGCATTCAAGTATGAAACGTGAGGTTTAACATGGTGTCTTGTTTCATGAAAAATAGTGACTTTAGTATGAAGAAAAATGAACATCAAGGTAGGCATATGAACACGGTTATGGGTGAAAAAAACAGCATGAACTTCAAGCTTAAAAACAATGCCTCATGGTGAGGGTTTTATGGACAAGCATGACACAATAACAACATGATGAACAAACAAGGTATAATGGCAAACAAGCATGGTAATGGCATGATAGTTATGAACAAGCATGACAATGGCATGAACAACATGATGAACAAACATGGCAAGCATAGAAAAACAGTAATGAACAAGTCAAAGAATGCTTACCTAGTGGATGAAAGGTCCACTGCCCCTTGGTATTGGAGGAATGAAAGGAAATGAGATGCTCTTTGAAACTTCAACAACTTGTGGAAATGCAATGGAATGAAACTTGGTCTTTTCCTCTTGTTTTTCTTGCTTGAAAATAGTGGCAACCACCCCTTTCAGATTAGGGTTTTGAACCTTAAGTATGTAGGGTTTAAAATGCTTAATGGGCTTGAAGTGTTTGGCTTGGATTATGTGCAAAAGGTGCAAAAGTGAGGTGTGAAAAGAAATGGCTAAATGTGGCAAAACTTAAGTGAGTGAACATAAAAGTGCATGACCAAATGAGGAAAAGCATGTGTTGGTTGGTTGGTGCAGCATGGCATGGAAATAAGTCTAACAGGGTGACTTTAAGACTTTGTAACTTGATAAATACATGACCAAATGACAAGGCAATGCAAACAGTAGAAAGAGGGCATGAAGCTTAACATCTTTCATGTTGAACACAAATTGAAATGATGAGTGGAAAGAGGTGAAAAATGGCCATAAAGTGCAGGTCTCACAACTGCAGAATGGTTGGGCCAGTTTGGCCTAAATGCTGTCAAAAAAATCAGCCCATGAGGCCAACTTTAGATGAGTGTATCTTTCAAACCAATGATCCAAATGGGATGATTCCAAAAGGATGTGAAAGAGGACAAGGCAAGGTGCAATTGTTATGAAGAAAGTGTTTTCAAAAGATGCCTTGAAGTGCAATAAAACTGGCCCATAAGTCTTGACAAATTTTGCAAATTTTGGACTTAGAAATTTTTTTAAGTGTCCTAAAATAATGTCTCACTTTGACCAAGCATAACTTTCTCAATTTTAATCCAAATGAAACAAACTTTATATCTCTAGAAATCTTGGAACAAGAGGAACAATGTTCATGTTGGAGAAATTTTCAAATGGAGCTTTCATCTTGATGGAAAATGGGCTTAAAGTGGGTGCAAAAACCATAAAAACTTGCCCTAAATGGAAAGTCAACTATTTCCAAATTTGGTAACTTTTCCAACTCCTGATTAAATGATGAATCCATGATCCAACCTTGATCAAATTTCACATATAGGCTCCCTTAGGCATGAATTTTGAGATTCCACTTTCAAAATGTCAGGACTTGACTTTTTTGGCCCCACAATTGACTTTTCCCAAACTGTCTGATTCCCGATTCCATTGATCAATTGAAGCACCTCTGGCTCAAATAAAGAGCTGATTTTTTTTGTATGTAGACCCTTATGGATATATGGAGGGCCATGGAAATGAGTTTCACCCAAGGAATCAGAAATAAACCGATTTTATACCAAACCCTAGTTTTAGGGCAAAATGATCAGGAACTGATTGCACTGATTGCCAATGGATCTTTGTGAGATGATTATGAATCTTCCTAGGCCAAGATGCCTCTCTAATCATGACATGAATGAGCCCCTTCACTTCCAACCAAACCTTGCCTGTTGCAGATAACCATGAAACCCTGATTTCTGATTAAATCTAGATGCATACTCTGAGAGCTTTGAATCTTCCACTGATGAACTGGGGACCATAATAAGACATATGGAACCCCTTGAGACTTGTATATTTGGAGAATGAAGTTCAATTCTCAGTCTTGCTTTGTGTGGGCTCCTTCTGTTAAGGAGTGATCAATCAAACCCTGATTTCCCAAACCACTGATGCAGTATGTAATGAGTATGACCTAGTATGATGCTAATGCAATGTGAAACACAATCCCATGCTTCCAAGAAAAATGAAGGGTAAATTTTGGGGTATTACAGCTGCCCCTATTCAATCAACTGGAGACCCGAAAAGAAGATAGCAACGGCTTTCGCACTTTCGAGGTATCAAGGGATTGAATACAATAAAAGCCCGAAAATTTACACTGAAGTGAGAAATGAAGTAACAATGCCTGTCAGAATCGGCAAAGAGGTGGTCTTGCAAAAAAAGAATCTGTCTGGTACGGTAGGAGTCGGTCTGAGCACCGAAGAAAAAAATGTTAACCTGGATACCAAAATAAATGGTAACACAGGAATCTTGATCTGAGCATCAACAAAGAACCCGTCCGGTACGGTGAGAGTCAGTCTGAACACCGGAAAAGAATGTTATCCTGAATACTAAAATAAATGGTAACACAGAGATAACCATGGCCTGAATCACGCCCATCAGTCTGAATACTGGAAATGACTTTGATCTGAACATCGAACGATACTGGATTATCAAACATCGGTCTGAACACCGGGAAATTGGCCTGAATGCCACTTCGGTCTGAATACCGGAAAACTGGCCTGAATGCCACAAGCTGCATCGACCTGAATGTCGGAAACTTCTTCGATCTGAACATCGGAAGATATTAGATTATCAAACATCGGCCTGAACACCGGGAAACTGGCCTGAATGCCACTTCAGTCTGAATACCGGAAAACTGGCCTGAATGCCACAAGTTGCATCGACCTGAATGTCGGAAACTTCTTCGATCTAATCATCGGAAAACTGGCCTGAATGCCACTTTGCTGAATACCGGAAACTTGGCCTGAATGCCACAAGTTGCATCGACCTGAATGTCGGAAACTTCTTCGATCTGAACATCGGAAAACTGGCCTGAATGCCACTTCGGTCTGAATACCGGAAACTTGGCATGAATGCCACAAGTTGCGTCGACCTAAACGTTGAAAACTTCTTCGATCTGAACATCAGAAGATTGGCCTGAATGCCACTTCGGTCTGAATACCGGAAACTTGGCCTGAATGCCACAAGTTCCGTCGACCTGAACGTTGGAAATTTCTTCGATCTGAACATCGGAAGACTGACCTGAATGCCACTTCGGTCTGAATATCGGAAACTTGGCCTGAATGCCACAAGTTGCATCGACCTGAACATCGGAAACTTCTTCGATCTGAACATCGGAAAACTGGCCTGAATGCCACTTTGGTCTGAATACCAGAAACTTTCATGCCTGTCAGCATCGGCAGAAATAGGGAAAATGATAATTGAGGCGGCGCGTGGGCCAGCGACCCATGCTGGGGATAATAAGTCATGAACAACCTCCAGTCTGAGCACTGGGAACAAACTTGTAGTTTATCACTTGGGATACCGAGAATGTTTTATGCCTTACATGCGTATGTTTGAATTTTTCAATGGCGTAATGCTCTATGAAAATGGAAATGCTACGCGATTTGGGAGGATGCAATGCAATATGATTCTACATGCAAGGATGCGAAATGCTGGGGAGAATGCCGAGCCGAGGCAAGGAATCCTGCCGGGGAAATGATTACAATCTTCTGGACCCTGGCACTACTGTTGGAGATACACAACACTCTGAACTCTGTGGGGAAATGACCCACCACACAGTGTTCTGGCAATAACAAAATACCGAGACTCTAACTGGGAGAGAATGGCACTGAAAGCTTGCTGCTGAGGAAAGCGACGGTGGTTTTGGCAACCGTAATCTGCGAGGGAGACGACTCAGCTGGGAAAGCAAACACCAATACGGTACCGAGATTCTGCTTCAAGAAAAGAGACCATGGGTCTTACTTTGAGATCATCGATCTGGCGTCGAACTTTGAGGAGCAGCCGCTTCTGCTGGGAAGATACAGTCTGGCACTGTCGACTCCGTTGGGGATATATAGTCTGGCACTGTCAACTCTACTGGGGAGTGTATAGTCTGAAACAACCACTTGGGGAAGCACAGTAGTGAGAACCTGCTGGGGATTGAAGAATCCAATGCTCGAACCAGCTCTGCAGGGATAAGGTACCAAATACCAACTGTTGAAGAAAAGCAATCGCGATCATCTGCTGGGAACCTTAAAGGAATGCTCCGAGTGTACCTGTTCTGAATAGACGATCCAAAGCACTTAAA
Organism: Lathyrus oleraceus; assembly: GCF_024323335.1. Taxonomy (NCBI): domain Eukaryota; kingdom Viridiplantae; phylum Streptophyta; class Magnoliopsida; order Fabales; family Fabaceae; genus Lathyrus; species Lathyrus oleraceus. The sequence continues at coordinate 37,086,206 of NC_066583.1, forward strand.
ATTTACAACAATTTTAAATGTTTATTGAGTGTGTACCTGTAAAGCTCTTATGTTTCATGATGCAATGTTTATCAAAAATTTGGACGTCACTTTTGCAAACAAAACAGTAAAAATGAAAAGGAATTCAGAGATATACTGAATACCATGATTTTATTGATTGAATGGCCCCTGAATAGGCATTTACATCAGGAAGCAATCCCTGGAAAGAGGTAATTGCACAAAAGATAAAAACAGAGATTAATCTAATGGCAATGTGAAATGGATTTCTATCGGGTTCCAATTCTGCTATGACTCGCTCATCCTCAAGATCCTCCAGATGATCAACTTTCTAAAAAAGGTGATTGGACTGTTTCCTATCCTTCGAAAGTTTCCAGTTATCGACATGAGATGAGATTTAGAACTACTCAGAACACAGTCATTCGCTTAATCCCTAACTTTTGTCTGGATCGCCCTTTCGGGTTTTCAATCCACCGGGATACCCATTTTTGTCTAAGTTGCCTTTTTAGGTTTTCAACTTACTGGGTGTACAATCTTTTCATTTTTAAATCCCTAACTTTTGCCCGAACCTTTTTCATTTTCTTGGTTCGCCGGGATGCCCATTTTTTGCCTGGACTATTCTTTTTATTGTCCAGCGGGTCTGTTTTATGCGAAGTATTTTTTAACTGCGTCTGAGTTCACAGGGGAAGTGAAGTCTTCACCATCCATAGTTGCAAGCATTAAGGCTCCACCATCAAAAATATTGGTGACAATATATGGTCCATCATAGTTAGGAGTCCACTTGCCCCTGTGATCTGTCTGAGGAGGAAGGATCCTTTTCAACACCAAATCTCCGACTTGGAAGCATCGAGGATGCACTTTCTGATCAAAGGCTCTCTTCATCTGACTCTGATATAACTGCCCATGACAAATGGCTGCCATTCGCTTCTCTTCGATAAGACTCAACTCGTTGAACCTTGTTCGAATCCATTCAGCTTCGTCTAACTTGACATCCAACAGGACTCTTAGAGAAGGAATCTCCACTTCAACAGGTAGGACTGCTTCCATACCATACACAAGGGAGTAAGGGGTTGCCCCGGTCGATGTACGCACTGAAGTAAGGTACCCATGCAAGGCGAAGGGTAGCATCTCATGCCAATCTCTGTACGTAACGACCATCTTCTGCACAATCTTCTTTATGTTCTTATTTGCTGCCTCAACAACACCGTTCATCTTAGGACGATAAGGGGAAGAATTGTGAAATTGAATGTTGAAGTTCTGGCGCAACTCCTTCATCATTTTGTTATTGAGATTAGAACCATTATCAGTAATGATTCTATCGGGAATCCCATAATGACAAATGATTTCTTTCTTAATGAATCGGGCAACCACATGTCTGGTGACCTTTGCAAATGACGCTGCTTCGACCCACTTGGTGAAATAGTCGATGGCAACAAGGATGAAGCGATGCTCATTGGAAGCAGTCGGCTCGATCTTTCCAATCATATCAATGCCCCACATAGAAAACGGCCACGGCGAAGACATCACATTCAGAGGATTTGGCGGCACATGCACCTTATCAGCATAAATCTAGCATTTATGATATTTCCGAGCGTATTTGAAACAATCAGATTCCATGGTCATCCAGTAATAACCCGCTCTTAACAATTTCTTAGCCATTGCATGTCCGCCGTGTTGGTGTAAGCCCTAGAGGCCAATACTTTTGGTACTTGTATCGTATTATTTATTAATAATAAAAGACATTTTATTTATTATGTTTGTTTAATAAAGTCCCTGGAATAGATAGTCCGTTTAATGTATCAAGTGTGACTTGATCATGAGATCACATTAAACATAAGGACACTATTCTTAAAGTATCCGTAGTCGAGCTTTATTGTGAAGTGGGATAACATTAAAGCATTAAGACTATTATGTATGTAGACTGATGATCACATCTCATGGATCATGGATAAAGGAGTTATCAAGTCTTAAACATAGGTATGAATCTTAAGAGTAATATTTATACTGGATTGACCCGCTATGAGAATACTATATAAAAAGTTATACAAAGTGTCATAAGTTATTCTCATGGTGATAATGGTGTATACCACTCTTCGACCTGAAACCACTATGGACCCTAGATGTAGAGTCGAGTGCTTTATTGCTGATCAAACGTTGTCCATAACTGGACAACCATAAAGACAGTTGATGGGTACTCCACGAAGCATGCTGAGGGACATGAGTGACCTAGATGGAATTTGCCCATCCTGCGTAACAGGATAAATGTCTATGGGCCCAATATTGAACTGGACAAGGATGACACGGTCTATACCTTGTGTTCAATATAGACATAAGGGCAAAAGGGTAATTATACACATAATTATTATCACAGAAGGATTTGTCAGATCACATGACATTTTCGTGTCTTGGGTAGCAGTGATGTGTTGCTAGATACCGCTCACTGTTTATTATATTAAATGTGTGATTTAATATAATTGCCAACGTCGCGAAAACCTATTAGGTCACACACAAAGGACGGATTGATGAGAGATAAAGTAACTAAGGAACACCGTAAGGTACGGTGCACTTAAATAGAATACGAAATATGGTAAGGTACCACACGCTTAAGTGATTTTGGGCATATTATAAGATATGGGCCAAAATACACTTAAGTGGGCTTTTTAGCTTGAATCCCACACAAGTGGTTCTATAAATAGAACCCTTGGGTAGAAGCATTGTCACTCTTGCATTCTGTTTCTCTCTCTCAATCAAAGCCTTCATTCATAGCCGCTAGCACTGAGATTGAAGGGATCCGTTCGTGTGGACTGAGTAGAGGTGTTGTCATTGTTCAACGTTCGTGATCGCCACAAGAGGTAACGATTCTATCACTGATCATACCCATTCGTAAGGATCATTAAAGGAGAAATTTTTAAATTCCGCTACGCCTTGGATGGCAATTCTCCTACAGTGGTATCAGAGCCACTTACGAAACCATGAATCTGATAACTTTTTATTTTCTGTATTTATACTATTAAAGACAGAATGAATCAAAGGTAAAATTGAGATCGATCAAGTTATATATATGATATATGTAATCCTGATGCAAAATACATTATATATGATATAGTGTTCTTGTTTCGTTCATTCAAACACTCAATGGTTGTTTTCCTTTGAGCGATCAATGGTTGCTTGCTTCTTGATCCGACATTAGTATGGTGAAGCAATGACATGTTGATCAATCATACTGAATCAACAATCGAGATGTGTTTGACGGTCTGAAATTGGTGCATCAGGGTTAGTGACGGCACAAGGGTTGTGTTGTCAGAGAGTTATGCGATTGGGGTTGTGACTGCACAAGAGTTGTGCTTTCTAAACACTTTTTCGAACAGTGTTAACCGGTTAATGCATATGGTTAACCGGTTAACGCAAGACAGAATACTGTTTTCTAAAAGATTTTCAAACAGTGTTAACCGGTTAACGCATATGGTTAACCGGTTAACGCGAGACGGATTACAGCTTCCTAACAAATTTTCAACAGTGTTAACCGGTTAACGTATTTGGTTAACCAGTTAACGCAAGGCAGAAAACAATTTTGAACAGATTTTCAAACAGTGTTAACCGGTTAACGCATATGGTTAACCGGTTAACGCAAGGCAGAACTCACCCGTTCGGCTAACTCTGCGTAATGTGATCGGTCGTCGAGATTTAATTTGGTTATAATTGATTAAAAGAATCAAAATTGATAATAATAATAATGTGTTTATTATTGTCTTGTGGTGATCGGTTATGGCCTTAGTTTTCCTTTATTTTGGTTTTGGGTTTTAAAATACGACCTGCGTGTCGTGCCTCTCTTTTAATCTCTCAATGTAACTTCTTTTCTCATCTCACTCCCTCGTATGTAAAATGAGTTTCTTTATGTAATGTAATGTTATGAAGAAAGCAAAGAAGTCAGTGCCAAAAGGAGGACGACCTTGAAGATCTTGCTTGGAGAAGCTTAGATCGTTATTAGGTTAGCTTAGGTTCTCCCATTGGCTTGGGAGAACAATTGAGCTAGGGGCCATAACTGTTTCATTATGAATGTATGTTGATGCATGTGAATGTATGTTGATGCATGTGAGAGACGATTTATATGATAAATAAGCCGGTGAGATCAGAACAATTGCAATTCCCTCAAATTAAATATTAAGTTTATGCTTTCCAAGTTTTAACACTCATTGAGACTAGTATCGGATAATGTAGGTTTCGCCTACGCGAGGTGCATGTTCTATATTGGTAAGATGTGATGGAATAATTGTAATATCCAATTGTTAAAACAATGAGTCAAACTTAAATAAACAAATTATAATACTATTATATATGTTTGCTTTCCAAGTTTTAGCACTCATCAAGACTGGTATCAGATATGTAGGTTTCGCCTACGCGAGGTGCATGTTCTATATTAGTAGGGTGCGATGGGATAATTGTAATATCCAACTGCTAAGACAATGGGTCAAACTTAATTATAATAATATTATATATGTTTAGAAGCAAGAGTTGGGAATGATCCATATGATGGATTGGAATAAGGAGTTATTCACCCAACTGAAATTTTCGAGAGTTGTATGAGATACAATTGGAAGAAGTTCCTACCTAAATAACCTAGTTTTGTGTAATCCGCCTATGCGGACTTAGAACGAAGTGAAATATGGATCTTGACCCACTAGAAAATCTTCCAACGGGATTTTCCGAACCAAATGATGAGGGTCATTTGTTTTGAGTAAAATAGTGGGAGCATATTTAATTAAAGGCCTAATTAAATATGTCTATGATACTTATATTTTCATTAATTCTTATGTAGATTACCATGACAACAAACACCTCTAACAACATTTTACGATCAATCCTTGATAAGGAAAAATTGTCCGGGACAAAATTTTCTGGATTGGCACCGAAACCTGAGGATTGTCCTCAAACATGATAAAAAGCTGTATGTCTTGAAGACACCTGTTCCTGAAGAGGAACCTCCTAGTTCTGCACCTAAGGCAGAAAGAGATGCTTATAAGAGGCATGTCAATGATGCAAATGAAACTGCTTGTCTCATGCTAGCTACCATGAACTCAGAATTGCAAAAGCAACATGAGAACATGTCAGTGTTCGATATGATCGAACACCTGAAGTTGCTCTATCAAGAGCAAGCAAGGCATGAGAGGTTTGAAGTTTCAAAAGCCCTTTTTCAAATCAAGTTAGCTGAGGGAGCCCCTGTAGGTCCCCATGTGCTCAAGATGATTGGGTATGTGGAAAACCTTGAGAGATTGGGTTTTCCCCTCGAAAAGGAACTTGCGACTGATTTGATCTTGCAATCGTTGCCAGATAGATTCAGTCAATTTGTCCTAAATTTGAATATGAATGATATGGACAAATCTCTTCCTGAACTGCTCGCCATGTTAAGAACTGTCGAGCAGAATCTAAAGTCAAAAGGGAAGTCCATTCTGATGATCGGAAATGGAAAGAGACAGAACAAAAGGCCCATTAAGCAGGGTGATAAAGGGAAAGGCAAGGAAGTTGCCAAACCCAAACCCATCGTTGCTGATTTAAAGCCTAGTGGAGGCATAGCAAAAGCAGGCACCTGCTTCCATTGCGGTAAGACCGGACACTGGAAGAGAAACTGCCCAAAGTACCTGAAAGATAAGAAGAATGGAATAGAGACTTCAACTTCAGGTAATTTTGTTATTGAAATTAATTTATCTACTTCTGCATCATGGGTATTAGATACTGGATGCGGTTCTCACATTTGTACAAATGTGCAGGAACTAAAAAGGAGTAGAAAATTGGCAAAAGGTGAAGTCGACCTACGAGTTGGCAATGGAGCAAAGGTTGCTGCTTTAGCCATAGGAACTTATGTATTGACTTTACCTAGTGGTTTAATAATTCAGTTAGAGAACTGTTATTATGTACCTGCAATTAGCAGGAATATTATTTCCGTTTCTTGTTTGGACAAGTTTGGTTTTTCATTTATAATAAAGAACAATTGTTGCTCAATTTATTTGAATGATATATTCTATGCTACTGCACAAATGAACAATGGACTATATGTCCTTGATCTTGAAATGCCTATTTATAACATTAATACTAAAAGGATGAATCCTTATGAGTTAAATCCAACTTACCTTTGGCATTGTCGATTAGGCCACATAAATGAGAAACGCATTTCCAAACTCCATAAAGATGGACTCTTGGACTCTTTTGATTATGAATCATATGAGACATGCAGATCTTGTTTAATTGGAAAGATGACAAAGTCTCCATTCACAGGAAAAGGTGAAAGAGCTAATGATCTTTTGTCCCTCATACATACTGATGTATGTGGACCACTGAACATACCAGCCAGAGGAGGTTTTCAGTACTTCATCACATTTACTGATGATTTCAGTAGATATGGTTATGTGTATTTAATGAAACACAAATTAGAATCCTTTGAAAGGTTCAAGGAATTCAAAAATGAAGTACAAAACCAACTAGGTAAGAATATTAAAACTCTTCGATCAGATCGAGGTGGTGAGTATTTAAGACTAGAGTTTGATGACCATCTGAAAGAGTGTGGGATCCTATCCCAACTTACTCCTCCTGGAACGCCCCAATGGAATGGTGTATCTGAGAGAAGAAATCGAACCCTGTTAGACATGGTCCGATCCATGATGAGTCACGCCGATCTTCCAAACTCCTTTTGGGGACATGCACTATTGACAGCAGCTTACACACTTAACCGTGTTCCATCCAAAAAGGTTGAGAAGACACCATATGAGATATGGAGTGCTAAGAAACCACATATGTCTTACATGAAGATTTGGGGTTGCGAAGTTTATGTGAAACGACAAATTTCAATTAAGCTTGAGCCCAAATCTGACAAATGCTTATTTGTGGGGTATCCTAAAGAAACAAGAGGGTATTACTTCTACAATCCTTCTGAGGGCAAAGTGCTTGTCGCTCGAACTGGAGTTTTCCTAGAAAAGGATTTTATTTCCAAAGGAATCAGTGGGAGGAAAGTAGAGCTTGAAGAAATTCAAGAATCACAAAGCATCGATACACCTATGGAGGAATTAGAGCAGGAAACATAAGTAGTTGTGGAAGAGCAACCTGCTCAAGTAGAACAAGACCAGCGTAGGTCAAGCAGGATACGTCATCTACCTGAGAGATATGGATATCTCATAACAGATCAAGGTGATGTATTACTCATGGATCAAGATGAGCCTGTGACCTACCAAGAGGCCATAATTGGTCCCGAGTCTGAGAAGTGGCTAGAAGCCATGAAATCTGAAATGGATTCCATGTACGCAAACCAAGTTTGGAACTTGGTAGAGCCTCCTATAGGAGTTAACCCTATAGGATGCAAGTGGGTCTTCAAAAAGAAGACTGACATGGATGGTAAGGTACATACCTATAAGGCAAGACTGGTTGCAAAAGGATATAAACAAATTCATGGGGTTGACTATGATGAAACCTTTTCACCAGTTGCAATGCTTAAATCTGTTCGGATTTTACTTGCTATCGCTGCATATCATGATTATGAAATATGATAGATGGATGTCAAAACTGATTTCCTTAATGGGAATCTTCTTGAGGATGTGTACATGACACAACCTGAAGGATTTGACATACCAGAAGAAGCCCAAAAGATATGTAAGTTACAAAGGTCAATCTATGGATTGAAGCAAGCTTCCAGAAGCTGGAATCTTCGTTTTGATGAAACAGTAAAACAATATGGATTCATCAAGAAAGAAGATGAGCCTTGTGTCTACAAGAAGGTTAGTGGGAGCATGATCGTGTTCCTGGTATTATATGTAGATGACATATTACTCATTGGAAACGATGTCCCTACCCTGCAACAAGTAAAGTCTTGGTTGGGGAAATGCTTTTCTATGAAGGACCTATGTGAAGCAGCGTATATATTAGGAATCAGAATCTATAGAGATAGATCACAGAAACTGCTTGGCCTAAGTCAGAGTACGTACATAGACAAAGTGCTGAGACGCTTTAATATGCATGATTCCAAGAAAGGATTCATACCTATGTAACATGGCCTGTGTCTATCAAAAACACAATCCCCTTCAACTAAGGAAGAAAGGGATCGCATGAATAAGATTCCATATGCATCTGGAATAGGATCTATCATGTATGCCATGTTATGTACTCGACCAGATGTCTCGTATGCTTTAAGTGCAACGAGTAGGTACCAATCTGATCCTGGTGATGCCCATTGGGTAGCTGTCAAGAATATCCTTAAGTACTTGAGAAGGACTAAGGACTCATTCTTGATATATGGAGGTCAGGAAGAGTTGGCTGTAATTGGATACACCAATGCCAGCTTCCAGACAGATAAGGATGACTTTAGATCGCAATCTAGTTATGTGTTTTGCTTAAACGGTGGCGCTGTGAGCTGGAAAAGTTCAAAGCAAGATACAGTTGCTGATTCTACAACAGAGGCCGAGTATATTGCTGCCTCAAGTGCAGCAAAGGAAGCTGTTTGGATCAAAAAGTTCATTAGTGAACTTGACATAGTGCTCTCGCACAAGCTAAGGAGCCTAGATCTCACCAACGATCCAAACACATACTTAGGCGTTATCACCTCATTCGAAAGATAATAGATAGAGGAGATGTGAAAATATGTAGAGTACCTACACTTGACAATATTGCTGACCCACTGACAAAGCGTCTTGCGCAGCAGAAGCATGATGGCCATACTAGATCTATGGGCATTATGAGTATGCCTGATTGGCTCTAGTGCTAGTGGGAGATTGTTGGTGTAAGCCCTAGAGGCCAATACTTTTGGTACTCGTATCGTATTATTTATTAATAATAAAAGGCATTTTCTTTATTATGTTTGTTTAATAAAGTCCCTGGAATAGATAGTCCGTTTAATGTATCAAGTGTGACTTGATCATGAGATCACATTAAACATAAGGACACTATTCTTAAAGTATTCGTAGTCGAGCTTTATTGTGAAGTGAGATAACATTAAAGTATTAAGACTATTATGTATGTAGACTGATGATCACATCTCATGGATCATGGATAAAGGAGTTATCAAGTTTTAAACATAGGTATGAATATTAAGAGTAATATTTATACTGGATTGACCCGCTATGAGAATACTATATAGAAAGTTATGCAAAGTGTCATAAGTTATTCTCATGGTGATAATGGTGTATACCACTCTTCGACCTGAAGCCACTATGGACCCTAGATGTAGAGTCGAGTGCTTTATTGCTGATCAAACGTTGTCCGTAACTGGACAACCATAAAGACAGTTGATGGGTACTCCACGAAGCATGTTGAGGGACATGAGTGACCTATATTGAATTTGCCCATCCTGCGTAACAGGATAAATGTCTATGGGCCCAATATTGAACTGGACAAGGATGACATGGTCTATACCTTGTGTTCAATATAGACATAAGGGCAAAAGGGTAATTATACACATAATTATTATCACAGAAGGATTTGTCAGATCACATGACATTTTCGTGTGTTAGGTAGCAGTGATGTGTTGCTAGATACCGCTCACTGTTTATTATGTTAAATGTGTGATTTAATATAATTGCCAACGTCGTGAAAACCTATAGGGTCACCCACAAAGGACGGATTGATGAGAGATAGAGTAACTAAGGAACACCGTAAGGTACGATGCACTTAAATGGAATACGAAATATGGTAAGGTACCACACGCTTAAGTGATTTTGGGCATATTATAAGATATGGGCCAAAATACACTTAAGTGGGCTTTTTAGCTTGAAGCCCACACAAATGATTCTATAAATAGAACCCTTGGGTAGAAGCATTGTCACTCTTGCATTCCGTTTCTCTCTCTCAATCAAAGCCTTCATTCATAGCATCTAGCACTGAGATTGAAGGGATCCGTTCGTATGGACTGAGTAGAGGCGTTGTCATCGTTCAACGTTCGTGATCGCCACAAGAGGTAACGATTCTATCACTGATCATGCCCATTCGTAAGGATCATTAAAGGAGAAATTTTTAAATTCCGCTGCGCCTTGGATGGCAATTCTCCTACACGCCGGCGTGAGTACCGAAGGAGCCTTCATGAACTTCTTGCACTAACATGTCCGCTTCGTGTCTATCCACGCATCTGAGCAAAACCATGTCGAAGTTCCTCTTATACAACACATCGTCTTTGTTCAAGAAGAAACTGCCTGCCAATCTTCTCAAAGTCTTTCTGTCATTGTTGGATGCCCCTGCGGGGTACTCTTGATTCTTCAGAAATCATTTGATGTCGTGATACCAGGGCTTGTCATCAACTACCAGTTCAGCAACAAACACATACGCGACCCTATCAAGGCGCATAACATCGATCCTGGGAGCATGGTTCCACCGAATCACCTTGATCATGGAGGATAGAGTGGCAAGAGCATCTTCCATCCGGTTTTCGTCACGAGGTATATGATGCAACTTTACTGTTGTGAAGAAAGTCAACAGTCTTCTCGTGTAATCTCTGTAGGGGACCAGATTAGGCTGGAGAGTGTTCCAATCACCATTCACTTGGTTGATAACTAGAGCTGAATCTCCGAAGATGTCTAAAGTCTTGATTCTCAAATCAATGGCTTGCTCAATTCCCAAGATGCAGGCCTCATACTCAGCTTCATTATTGGTGCACTCGAAAGTCATACGAGCGGTAAAAGGCATGTGGGCACCTTTCAGAGTAGTAATGACAACACCAATTCCACTTCCTTTGGCATTGACGGCCCCATCAAACATTAACATCCACTTTTCGTCTGGATCAGGTCCCCCCTCAACAACTGGCTCTTCACAGTCTTTCATCTTGAGGAACATGATGTCTTCGTCTGGAAAATCAAACTTCATCGGCTCATAGTCATCAATCGGCTGCTGAGCAAGATAGTCTGACAGAATACTCCCTTTGATGGCTTTCTGGGATGTATACTGGATGTCGTACTCTGTCAGTACCATTTGCCAACGAGCAACCCTTCTGGTGAGAGCTGGCTTCTCAAATATGTACTTGACTGGATCCATCTTGGAGATCAGTAAGGTTGTGTGAGTCAGCATGTATTATCTCAATCGCTTAGCAGCCCATGCAAGTGCACAACATGTCTTCTCAAGCATTGAGTATCTTGACTCGCAGTCTGTGAATTTCTTGCTCAGGTAGTAGATGGAATGCTCTTTCCTACCTGTCTCGTCGTGTTGACCGAGAATACAACCCATAGAATTGTCGAGCACTGTCAAGTACATAATCAGCGGTCTCCCTGGGACTGGAGGCATAAAGATAGGAGGATTCTGCAAATACTCTTTTATCTTTTCAAAAGCCCTTTGACAATCGTCATTCCACCTGATGGCCTGATCTTTTCTTAGCAATTTGAAAATTGGCTCACACGTGGCTGTTAGGTGAGAGATGAACCTTGCAATGTAGTTCAACCTCCCTAAGAAACCACAGACTTGTTTTTCCGTTCTTGGCTCAGACATTTCTTGTATGGCTTTTACTTTGTTAGGATCCACCTCAATCCCTTTTTCACTGACAATAAAACCTAGCAGCTTTCCAGATCTCACCCCGAAAGTACACTTGTTTGGATTAAGCCTCAGCTTGAATTTCCTTAATCGTTCAAACAGTTTCTGCAGATTCACCAAATGTTCTTCCTCTGTCTGAGATTTGGCAATCATATCATCCACATAAACCTCGATTTCATGATGTATCATATCATGGAAAAGAGTCACCATAGCCCATTGATATGTTGCCCCAGCGTTTTTCAGACCAAACGACATCACCTTGTAGCAGATGGTGCCCCATGGGGTTATGAAAGTTGTCTTCTCCATGTCTTCTGGTGCCATCTTGATTTGGTTATAGCCAGAAAAACCATCCATGAAGGAGAATACCGAGAACTGAGCCGTGTTATCCACCAAAACGTCGATGTGAGGTAATGGGAAATCATCTTTAGGGCTAGCTCTGTTCAGATCCCGGTAGTCAACACACATCCATACCTTTCCATCTTTCTTGGGTACGTGAACGATGTTTGCAACCCATGGCGGATAATTGGTAACTGCTAGAAATCCTGCATCCAACTGTTTTAGCACCTCTTCCTTTATCTTGACAGCCATCTCTGGTCTTGTTCGTCTGAGCTTCTGCTTGACTGGAGGGCAACCCTATTTGAGAGGCAAACGGTGTACCACGATGTCTGTGTCAAGCCCTGGCATGTCCTGATAAGACCAGGCGAAGATGTCAACATATTCTTGCAGCAGTTCAATCAACCCCTTCTTCACGTCATCTTCTAAAGCAACCCCTATCTTGATTTCTCTCTTGACGTCCTCGGTCCCAAGATTGATCACTTCAGTAGACTCTTGATGCGGTTGAATGACCCTTTCCTCCTACTTTAACAACCTGGCAAGTTCTTCAGGGAGTTCACAGTCTTCATCACCCTCTTCTTCAGCTTGAAAGATTGGATTTTCAAAGTCGAAGCGAGCCATAGCAAAATCGTTATCAATAGGATCCGGTGTTAGGGCTATTGTATCGTCCAATTTCCTCTTCCGATGGGCCCGGAACATCCGATTCCCTTGGCGATTCCTCCGGTATTTTTGCTTACATCTGAAACTAGTAAAACTACCACAAGAAGCATAAAATGGAGTATAATGATGCAAACAAAATATAATCAACAAATTGAAATAAAATGAAAACATCTAATTTACTAAACAGATCAATAAAACAAGTAGACTAATGTGTTACCGACTTCATGAAATTGTGCCGAATGAGTGTCAGAAAACAAGTAGAATTGGAGACTGTTCACAACCCTAAACTTATCTCATTGCTTGTCCTCAAGTGATGCTCGAGACATCAGGACAGTGCCCCCAAATTCTGCATCCACAATGGTACTGTGATCTTTCGCGATTCCCTGTTCACTTTTCATTCACTGTTTTACTCTTTCCCGACTTCCAACTTCTGCTACACTTTCACATTGACGCACCTTTTGGCCTGTAGCTTTTCATACTCTCACCAAATCTCTCGGGGTCAAAGTGTTTTCACTCAAAAACAAAGCATGCAAAGTTAACTCTTAGGTGTGAATAACAGATACCTTCATAACAAAAACACACAACACACACTATTCAAGGGCTTTTTGGGTTGTAGTGGGGCTAAGTTGCAAGGTGGGGAAACTTAACGAAACAAAAAGGGAAAAAATAGGGGTTCAGACTCAGAGTCCGTGTTGCTACCCTCGTAATTGTGTTCAATCTTTTAATCAAGAGGTTTTTCTTTTGGGCATCGCTCTTGTTAGGATTCATTGGCTCTTATTTTTCTCTTCTTTTTTATGGCTCTTTTGAGCACGCTTTTTGCCAATTTCAATTCTTATAGATAAATGTTTCATGATACTTCTCATATTTTTTTTTCATTTCTCTTTTTTTTGAAGCTTCATACTTTTTTTTTTGCACTTATCTAATCTTCAACGGTGTCTCTCAGAAAATATGATGAAACCCTAAACTTAGGATTTTCCATAGATCCGAGGTCAACAACACTTATCCAAGAAAGGTACGATAGTGTTTAGGCATACGATTATTTACAGTGGTTAAACAACAAACAAAAGGAAGTATGGCTCGAATTGGGTGAACGAAGGGTAATAATGGCGGGTTGGCTGGAAAGGCTCAGGGTTAAAACAAAAAAATTGCCTCAGTATGTACATGTGTGTTATGAAATTCCAACATCTCTTACGCAAACTCAGAGAGACAGATACGTACCTGGAAAGCTCTTATGATGACAAGTATTTGGTTTTTTGTAGTTCTCATCATGTTTGGTATAACTTGCAGGCTTCCAAGATACCTCTCAGTATGATGTAGCTTCATCTTCGCTTCGGTTACAGAGTATTCTTGTGTAGTCCAGTGACAGAGAATCGCGTCCGAATATTCAGATCAGCAACATCAACTTTCGGGGGTTTCTAGAAGAGCAAGTAGAGGAGCGTGTCTTTCATCTAATCGCTCCAAGCCTCATCATTCATCCGACACGAATGTCCTCTATTTATAACACACAAAATACCATACAACTAATTACTTTAAACAAAAATAATAAAATGTTGAAAATACTAAGAACAAATAATACCCCCCCCCCCCGACACACACACTTGAACCAAACATTGTCCACAATGTTTAATCCAAGATAGATAGGGACTCACACAGGCTCACTGCGGTGGAGGAAATTGCAACATCAGTCGTTGCATCATCGCATGCATCTCATCCATAAGAGTCCCTTGATGGGCTTGCTCTATGCCTTGGCGTGTTTGCTCCGCTCAGAGATCGCCGATCTCTGTCTGCATCCACGACCATTGGTCCGGTGTCACATATAACGACCCGACACCTGGGTGCATGGTGTCCTCTGGCGGGGTAACAAACTACTCTTATTCCTGCACCTCTTCCTCTTGTTGGTAACCTGCGACAAATGGGTCAGCATTGTGCTCGTCCATATCACCTTGGACGACACTCTCACATAGCCAATTGGCCATGTTGGCAATGCTAATTCTTGTAGGGTCAGGAAGAGCCATAATAAACTAACCAGAACTCATTAAAGCATAATAATCAGAAATTTGTGATATCATACCTTGCTGAACCAATGCGTTCATGTCTAGTTTATGCTTACCTGCCACTTGCACCTCATTTAGTGCAACAAGGTCATAGCCAAAATGGTGGGCAATCTGTGTGATTATGCCCCCGATGGAAATTCCCCCTTGGGCTGCTCTCCCCACTCGACCTAGGTAATTTGCTGCAAATTCTGCAACGTTCATAACAACTTGGTTTGCCATACCAAACAGAAAGAAGAGCTCCCTCTACGTAGCCACACCTATACTATCATCCCTACCGAAAATCGTGAAAGCCAATATCTTTTAGGCATACCAGAAACAAGGGTTCTGAATGCCAGATGCTTTCGCCCCTTTAGCAACATAATTTGATTGTCCTGTGATGGCCAACCATAAATTCTTAGAATCAAAATTATCTGGTACAACTCCGGGGCCATACAGGGGTAGGTGGAGAATCTCACCCAGCTGCTCCACTGTCAACTCGTGGTCGACATTATATAACCTGAAATTCATCGTCCCTCCATAGTACACCGTTGTACCTATCCACCCTTTTTTCAACTTGAATTCAATGGTGCTCAAAAGTTCTAAGATGATGTGCTCATATGTAGGCGCTTCACAATGCACAAATTCAAGCATGCCGAGGACATGAAACATCCTATCTAATTCTTCCGACAGACCCAATTGAAATAAAGTGTCAGAGTATAGGTACCTTGTCGGTGTTATCTTACGTTTAACGTGCGATGAGTATCGTCGTTCATGTTCTGAGTTGTCGAAGATTATATCGTGCGAATTCGGATGACGGATGGTCCGTTTCTAAGGCCTCGAGGATTCAGCTTCTGTTTGCTTCCCCTTAGAAATTCGCTTCGGCGGCATGATTGGTTCTTATAACAAAAATTTATGACCAAAAATAAAGTATGGAATAAGGAAAAACGATTATCGTGGCCTTGTAGAGGACGGAGAGTAGGGAAACTCTTGTGAAGGATGTCGGTGATTTGGACGAAGTATGGCGGTAAAGTAGTGAGCTTTTTGTTGGTGAGATTATAGAGAACTTTGAAAAAGGATGGAGGAAGGAGAAAGGTTTGGTGAAAATGGGAGAGAGAAAGTGAGAAAAACAAATTTAATGGATTAAATGAGATTAAAAAGGGTTTAAGTGGTGGAAAATCCGGATGGGATCCACACATGCAAAAAAATCAAAATTTGAAAAATCTGACTGTTCAGCCTGACACGGGCCGTGTCTCATGACACGGGCGGCCGTGTCAGGCCACTGGTTTTGGTCTCCACCTCTAGTAGAGCTGACACGGGCCGTGTCAGGTGACACGGGCACCCGTGTCAGGTGACACGGGCACCCGTGTCAGGGCCTTGTTATTCTCCAAAAAAACTGACTTTTTTCTCTGTTTTCCCTTGCTCTTTTAACCAACTGTCTTCTATGAGTTTGACTCAAACCTTTTCTTTTGTACTGTGCGATTTACCTGCGAACCTACAAATAAAAATTGGAAACACACCAAACACTGAAATAATTAAAATTAAACTGTGTGGGTTGCCTCCCACGAAGTGTTGCGTTTAACGTCACATGGCTCGACGGTCGTCTCTCTTATCCTCTGAGACGGACATTATCAACCAGACCATTTTCCTGCCCTTTGTAGTAGTGTTTCAACCTTTGACCGTTAACCTTAAATGTATCCCTATTACTAGGATTTTTAAGTTTTATTGCTCCATGGGGAAACACTCTATGAACCAAAAATGGACCCAACCACCTGGATTTCAACTTTCCCGGAAAGAGTTTTAACCTGGAGTTGAACAAGAGCACCAGTTGTCCCTCGACAAACTCCTTTCTCCGTAGCTTCTGATTGTGCCATTTCTTTTTGTCTTCTCCTTGTAGATTTTGGCATTCTCATAAGCTTAATTCCTAAACTCCTCTAACTCGTGGAGCTGAAGGATTTGGGATTCACTCGGTTTGGCAAGATCATAATTTAAGAATTTGGATGCCCAAAACGCTTTGTGCTCCAACTCTAGTGGCAAGTGACAAGCTTTACCATAAACTAACTGATAGGGATACATACCTATGGGCGTTTTGAATTCCGTTATGTATGCCCACAATGCATCTTCTAACTTTACTGCCCAGTCTTTCCGAGATGTGCATACATTCTTTTCTAGTATTTGCTTTATCTTCCTGTTGGACACTTCGACCTGGCCACTCGTTTGTGGGTGATACGGAGTGGCGATCTTATGTTTAACATTATATTTCTTCAGCAGATTCTCCATCAGTTTTTTAAAAAAATGAGTACCTTCATCACTGATAAGTTCTCTCGGCACCCCAAATCTCGAAAAAATATTATTCTTTAGAAAGTTCACAACCACTTTGGAATCATTGGTTGGCAATGCCACAACTTCCACCCACTTTGATACGTAGTCTACTGCTACCAAGGTGTAATTCTTTCCAAATGAAGGTGGAAATGGCCCCATGAAGTCTACTCCCCAGACATCAAACAATTCAACTTCCAGCATAGCATTTTGCGGCATTTTATTTCTCTTAGAAATATTCCCCGTTCTTTGACATCTGTCGCATTCTTTGACGATGTCTTAGGCATCTTTGAACGGTGTGGGACAATATAGACCTGACTGAAGGACTTTAGCCGCTATTGTATCGCCACTGAAGTGTCCTCCATATCCGAGTCATGACAAGCTCTGAGTACATCCCTTTTTCCTCCTCCGGGACACATCTTCTGACCAGCCCATCCACTCCTCTCTTGTATAGGAATGGGTAATCCCACAAGTAAAACCTGCAATCATCAATAAACTTTTTCTTTTTGTTAGAATCAAAATCGTTAGGGATTACAACCCCCACCAAATAATTCGCGTAGTTTGCGAACCAAGGGATATCGATGACAACGAGGATGTGTTCATCAGTGAACTCATCCTTTATTGGTCTCTTTTATTCTGTTTCTTCAATTGGTGACATTCAGGATAAATGATCCGCTACTGTGTTTTCATATCCCCTTTTGTCCCTAATCTCTACATCAAATTCTTGGAGGAGTAAGATCCACCTGAGAAGCCTCGGCTTAGAGTCCTGTTTAGCAAAAACAAATTTCAAAGCGACATGGTCAGTATAAACGTCAACCTTCGACCCTAACAAGTATTTCCTGAATTTGTCAAATGCATAAACCACGACCAATAACTCTTTCTCAGTAGTTGCATAGTTCATCTGTGCAGGGTTCAACACATGACTAGCATAGTAAATGACATGTAGCAACTTCTCTCTTCGTTGTCCTAGGACTGCCCCTACAACAATATCACTAGCATCACACATGATCTCAAACGGAAGAGACCAATCTGGGGCAATAACAATTGGTGTTGAAATTAACTTGTTCTTCAAGGTCTCAAAGGCTGCGGTGCATTCTTTGTCAAACATAAACGCCTTATCCTTAACCAATAAAATGGTCAATGGTTTTGCGATTTTTGAGAAATCTCTTATGAACCTGCGGTAAAAACCTGCGTGTCCTAAGAAACTCCTGATACCCTTCTCATTAATAGGAGCTGGGAGCTTAGATATCACTTCCACCTTTGCTTCGTCAACTTCAATTCCCTTGTAGAAAATTTTGTGACCCAATACTATCCCTTCTCGCACCATGAAGTGACATTTCTCCCAGTTCAGAATTAAGTTTATTTTCTGGCACCTGTCTATGTAAGACCCTAATTTTGACCCTAAGATCCCTCATGGCATCATATCATTGCATTTTGCATTTGCCTCAAGGATCATAGCATCTTGGCTCCTAACCTTTGGGTAGGAACATTTGTGAGTTGGTTTGAGATCACCAAGCATGCTTGAGTTGTATATTATTGCTTTTCTTACTTTGTTTACTAACCAAAAGTACAAAAATATGTCACTAACATCTTTTGTTTTGTAGCTTGAGCAATCATAAGATCCAAGGCTCCTAGATGGTCCCTATGCTCAAAGAATGGCCAGGTGAAGGTGAAAGTAAGCATGACAATGGTTCACAAAGCTCTAATTCATCATATATGCCTCCCAAGTATCTCAATGTGTCAATTTGATCAAAGCAAACCAAAGGGCTTGAGGATTGTTCCCCAAGGAAACCCTAATTCATCTGTGCATCAACTGTGCCTTGCTCATGAAGCAACCTCAACCCATGATCAAATACAATCAAGGGAAGTTCCTTCGTTCAGCATTTCATGCATATTTGAGCTTATTTTAGTGTCCTAAATCATCAATTCATCAAGGTTTGAGGTATGGACTTGAGAAGTTGATCAGTCAATTCATCTGACTATTTTGAAATGCACTGAGACCTAACTTTTAATGTGTTTGTCAAATGGAGATGACCCCAAGAGAAAAACTGTTCTTAAGAACCATATGAACAAATTTAATGTTCATCAAAAATTTATTTGAATCTTGGAGGGTCATCATACATTTCAAAACATTATAGGTCATTTTGACTGAAACCCTAATTTTGGGTCAACTTCCCAAGGACATAACTCACTCATTTTTTATGATTTTGAGGTGGGATCAAATGCATTGGAAAGTTTAAGATGTCTAATTAATTTATTATGTTTAACAAATTTTCATAATCCTAAAATAAATACATGTGATAATGCAAAACATTATAGGTCACTTTGGGCCAAAGACATTGAAATGTGAAAAAGTCCAACTTCAAGTGTCCATAACTTTCTCATCAAAAATCCAAATTATGCAAAATTTGAGTCCAAATTTATTTTCTTGAAAAGATCTACAACTTTGATGTAAAAGGTTTTGTCATTTGAGGTTTGAATCATTGAAACAGAAGGGCTTGAAGTTAGTCCATTTTGGAAAATTTCACATGCACATGTTTTGCACCTTGAACTTTATGACCAATTTTCACTAATTTCCCAATTCCAAATGAAGTTTTGTTCAACATAACAATTGATCCTCATGTCAAGACCTTTCCAACCATTACCCACAAGGCCATGTTTTATTTTTGGAAGAGGCATTTTTGAAGAGGGGAAGATTTTGGTGCAATTATGGAAACTTGATTGAAACTCATTACACACTCCAAATCCCTTTCATCTGCATGTCCAAAACTAATATGATGATGTTAAGCTTGCCAAACCAATAGGATTTGGGCCCTCCATGCGCCTGTACAAGCCCATGCATGGAGGCCCTCTTCATTCATGCACAGGAAACTCTCATGCATTGCCTTGCCATTTGCTATATATAGAGGTGCATACCTTCATCATTCTTCAACCTGAAGGCGCCTGATATGCTGCATAATTGAATCCACAACCTCACATAAAGGAATTTCTATCTTTCACTTTCAATTTTCAGATCCAAATTTCAACCTCCTTGGTTGTTCTTTGGACTAAAATTCCTTGGCCTTGCTTCATCTTCACCTCAAGAGTAAACTGCAATCAATAGTTGAGAGGAATCGTGCTTCACAAATCCACATTTCCAAGGTTGATGCACAAAATTTTCTTCTTCGAAACTCACTAATTATTGCTTGTTTCTTGTATTTGTTGGTTTGGCTGAAGTCCTCTCATCAGAGACATTTGAATTGTGCTTTAAATTTTGCAAATCCATGAAGTTCAGATTGAACACCATGATTTTCTCTCTCTGATTTCTCTCTCTATGAGGATCTAGAGGAGGAACCAATGGTATAGGGGTGATGTACATCACCCCAGCTTTCCATTGATATATATATATATCGCTTCGTTTGGTTGACTTTGCCATGTCTGCAACTCTCACCGGGATCTGCATAGCTCGCCGGAGAAGACGGTGGTGTACACCACCGTCCCAGCGCCAGATCAAACATGAGCCGTTTGATGCGTTTCCTAGTTTATATCATAGTCATCAGATCTTATGACTTTATTTAATGCAAGGTGTTTCTCATTGACATGGACTCATGGTGAGCGCGCGCCTGTGGACCATTAGATGTGTCAGGTCAATTAATGAGATTCCATCCAACGCGTGTGGTTTTTTCTCATTTTCTGAATTTCCTTTTATTTTTGTTTATTCTATTTTATTTCAAAAAATCATATCTCTCTCATTTTAATTCCAAAAAATATGGGACCAATTGCATTATTTTCCTCTTAATTTCTAGTTTCTAAAAATGATTTTTAATATTTTTTATTTTATCATTTGATACTTTTTATGAATTTTCTCTTTTCTGGTTATTTTTAATTCATTTTAAATTGTTTTCAATATTAAAAAATTACAAAAATATTTTCTTAACCTCTTTGAATGATGATGGACCTATGAAAAATATTCTCATCAATTTATTAATTGATTTGAGATTTGTTTGAGATTTTAGTTCAATTAGGTTATATTTTATTCATTTTTAATGATTAAAAATAGTTTCTGGTTTCTAAAAATGCTGAAATTTTTTGTCAAAACTTTGTTTGACCTTGTTGAACTTAGGATGGTCCATTTGGACTTTTCAAAGTTGATTTGAAATGGATTTGAAGTTTGACCTTTAATTGATTATTTTAATTCAAGTATTATTTTAATTTTGAAAAATACCAAAAATATTTCATTTGTTTCTTGACTTCTAAGTTTCAATTTGCTTCTGTTTACTATTGTTGACCTTGATTCCATTTGTCTTTGGTCAATGCACTTTGCTTATTTCATTTGAATTCCATTAATGTACATCCTTATTCGTCTTCTTCTTCATCTTTTTCTTTTTGATCAATGAGTTAAAGATTGGTGGTTAGCCTTGATGTATGAGAGTTTTAACCTTCCTTGATTCAAATCTAATTCATCTTGATCAAAGATCAAGTGAATGGCTTTGCATTAAGGATATGTTGCTTCTTGATCAAGCAAAAAACCTAAATCAATACAAGATCATTCCCATTTTCTTTTGGCATGGCAAGTTGTAGGAGCTTGGCTTACTAGTCAAGGTCTCTAACTTGTGTTTGTTGCCTATATTTTTATTGACCGGCCTCAGATAGGTGTGACTACTACATTAGTCCACTTACGATTGCTTAACATAGCGCTAAATTGCCTTATGGCACACTAATACTAACTATTGACCATTAACTTTTAATTCAAGTCATTTAATTCTTGCAATTTACTTTATGCAATTTAATATCTTGTACATATAGTTCATTTGCTTTTTCCCTTTGCTCACTTGAGCTCATGTTTATGTTAATGCAATTTGCCTTTTGCTCACTTGAGCACATAATTATGGATATACTATTGTGCTTGTGTTTTATTTTGATTATTGTGAACCAAATGCAAATGGACAAAAGGACTTAGACTTTAGGACATTCCCTATGCAAAATGGAGTCAAAGAGCAACCAGGCCTCATGCCCTTAGAGTGCTATAAATGTCAAAGAGCAACTAGGCCTCATGCCTTTAGAATGCTTAATGTTGAAGACTTTGAAAGGACCTAATCTCTAAACTCATTCTTGTCCATTCTTTGTTTGCATTGTGGAACTTTTTGATGTGGGTATTCTTGTTCTAGGGATTCCAACTTGAGCCTAATTGAAGAACCATTGTCATGAGCATCCAAAGTGAGATATACAAAAGCCATTGGAAGATTCCTAGGAGCTTGTTTGATTGTGTGATTGATTGCTTGAGTTACTTGCTTATTTGCTTGCTTATTCCAAAGGATGAGAGCTACTTGGTGTTGGTGTAAGCCCTAGAGGCCAATACTTTTGGTACTTGTATCGAATTATTTATTAATAATAAAAGGCATTTTCTTTATTATGTTTGTTTAATAAAGTCCCTGGAATAGATAATCCGTTTAATGGATCAAGTGTGACTTGATCATGAGATCACATTAAACATAAGGACACTATTCTTAAAGTATCCGTAGTCGAGCTTTATTGAGAAGTGGGATAACATTAAAGCATTGAGACTATTATGTATATAGACTGATGATCACATCTCATGGATCATGGATAAAGGAGTTATCAAGTCTTAAACATAGGTATGAATATTAAGAGTAATATTTATACTGGATTGACCCGCTATGAGAATACTATATAGAAAGTTATGCAAAGTGTCATAAGTTATTCTCATAGTGATAATGGTTTATACCACTCTTCGACCTAAAACCACTATGGACCCTAGATGTAGAGTCGAGTGCTTTATTGCTGATCAAACGTTGTCCGTAACTGGACAACCATAAAGACAGTTGATGGGTACTCCACGAAGCATGCTGAGGGACGTGAGTGACCTAGATGGAATTTGCCCATCCTGCGTAACAGGATAAATGTCTATGGGCCCAATATTGAACTGGACAAGGATGACACGGTCTATACCTTGTGTTCAATATAGACATAAGGGCAAAAGGGTAATTATATACATAATTATTATCACAGAAGGATTTGTCAGATCACATGACATTTTCGTGTCTTGGGTAGTAGTGATGTGTTGCTAGATACCGCTCACTGTTTATTATGTTAAATGTGTGATTTAATATAATTACCAACGTCGCGAAAACCTTTAGGGTCACACACAAAGGACGGATTGATGAGAGATAAAGTAACTAAGGAACACCGTAAGGTACGGTGCACTTAAATGGAATACGAAATATGGTAAGGTACCACATGCTTAAGTGATTTTGGGCATATTATAAGATATGGGCCAAAATACACTTAAGTGAGATTTTTAGCTTGAAGCCCACACAAGTGGTTCTATAAATAGAACCCTTGGGTAGAAGCATTGTAACTCTGGCATTCCGTTTCTCTCTCTCTCAATCAAAGCCTTCATTCATAGCAGCTAGCACTGAGATTGAAGGAATCCGTTCGTGTGGACTGAGTAGAGGCGTTGTCATCGTTCAACGTTCGTGATCGCCACAAGAGGTAACGATTCTATCACTGATCATGCCCATTCGTAAGGATCATTAAAGGAGAAAATTTTAAATTCCGATGCGCCTTGGATGGAAATTCTCCTTCAATGGTATCAGAGCCACTTACGAAACCATGAATCTGATAACTGTTTATTTTCTGTATTAATACGATTAAAGACAGAATGAATCAAAGATTAAATTGAGATTGATCAAGTTATATATATGATATAAGTAATCCTGATGCAAAATACATTATATATGATATAGTGTTCTTGTTTCGTTCATTCAAACACTCAATGGTTGTTTTCCTTTGAGCGATCAATGGTCGTTTGCTTCTTGATCCGACATTAGTATGGTGAAGCAATGATGTGTTGATCAATCATACTGAATCAACAATCGAGATGTATTTGACGGTCTGAAATTGGTGCATCAGGGTTAGTGAGGGCACAAGGGTTGTGTTGTCAGAGAGTTATGCGATTGGGGTTGTGACTGCACAAGAGTTGTGCTTTCTAAACACTTTTTCGAATAGTGTTAACCGGTTAACGCATATGGTTAACTGGTTAACACAAGACGGAATACTGTTTTCTAAAAGATTTTCAAACAGTGTTAACCGGTTAACGCATATGGTTAACCGGTTAACGCGAGACGAAATATAGCCTCCTTACAGTTTTTCAACAGTGATAACCAGTTAACGCATATGGTTAACCGGTTAACGCAAGACAAAATACAAATTATGAACAGATTTTCAAACAGTGTTAACCGGTTAACGCATATGGTTAACCGGTTAACGCAAGGCAAAATTCACCCGTTCGGCTAACTCTGCGTAATATGATCGATCGTCGAGATTTAATTTGGTTTTAATTGATTAAAAGAATCAAAATTGATAATAATAATAATATGTTTATTATTGTCTTGTGGTGATCGGTTATGGCCTTACTTTTCCTTTATTTTATTTTGAGTTTTAAAATACGACCTGCGTGTCATGCCTCTCTTTTAATCTCTCAATGTAACTTCTTTTCTCATCTCACTCTTGTAGAACCTCAAATTTGCCCTCCTCATTCATGCATTCATTTTAGGTCATTTAACATTTCATATTGCATTTCATCATGTCAATCAGAATTAGCTCCAAGAGTTTATCTTCCAAGAAGCTCGGATATCATTCAAGTCACTTTGTGGGTTCTATCTGAAGGATCAAGCTTAATGGGCTCAGTACAGTTCAAAGTTCATCTGAATTACCTCTGGTCAACTTTGGTCTACTGAAGGTCAAATGGCTAGGGAATGACTTGAGTTACTTCCAACATGTTCAAATGAGGCCTATTCATCATTCGACATATTACTCTTGAAGGAACAAAGGTCTAGCGCACAGGTTACAAATTTGGAAAGATGACTTGAACTGTCATGCTCGCTAGGCGAGCAGAATGGTTCGCCTAGCGAGCCACCAGAGTCTGAACTGTCATGCTCGATAGGCAAGCAAATTCTTCGCTAGGCGAAGCCCACGCGTTTTAAAAATAAAAAAAATATAACAGAAAGTCATGGGCTTGAGTTGCCCTCATTTCGAGCCCACAAAGCCACGAAAATCAGAGTATAAATTCTAATTTCATTGAAACAAAACCCTAGAAACATTCTAACTAATTTAGAGCCGCCTCCAGAGACTGAAGAGAACGAATCTGCAGCATCCTCCAAATAAATTCACTCGGACTCTGAGACTTTTCACTCTGACTCACACACTTACCAATTCCATCGCACACAAACCCTAGCCGTTGCATTGCAAACCCCAACCGTGCGATTCAATTTCGATTGATCTTCCCAATCAGGTTTTCCCTATTTCCATCACTTTACGCTTTCGATTTGAAATTTCTGAATGTATGAGGTATTATGGGTGAATCTGGAAGAGTGGGTATCGTTAGGTTTCACATGTGGGTTTAGACGTGTATGAATGTGTAGAACAATGCCTTGAATGTTTATCACTTCGCTTCTGAGATGAATACCATAGGGTTTGGGGTTTCGGAAATCGTACTGTTATCAAAGAAGAACCCAGAACCCGCAAGCATTCGCTAGCACCTCGCTAGGCGAACATGTAGCGAAGCTTCGCTAAGCCTTCGCTAAGCGAAGCAGTAGCGATCGTGACAGTAGTTTTTTTGTTTGCTCTCTAACCTGTTTTGCTTTTTGTTGTGACATGTTTTCTATTGCATCCGTGCGCTGTTTACCTGATACTGTTATTGCTATGATTATCTTGTTTGGTGTAACTCTTGATTGCACCCCGTCTTGTTATTCTAACGTGTTTGTTGAGTTTTTGTGAGGGCTCACATGACTCTTGAAGAGATAGCTTGCTTGGTATTCCACTTTATTTGTGGGATACCATTTGGAGATTTATTCTGATTGCTTTGCTGAATTGTTTTCTTTGATGGTGCTATCCTGAGGGATCTCCGGGTTTCTTATTTCTTTAGTTGCTGTTACTTCGGATCTTTATCTGTGTGGTAGATCTCTTCATCCCTTTTACATCTTTCCCGTATTTTACCGCTTTCTTAGCTGGAAGACCTCGATAGGAGGCAATGTTTTTGTGTGTTTACTTTTGTGCCCAAAGACCTCCAAGAAGAGGCACCAGTGCTAAAGACCTCCATCAAGAGGCAATTGACGGATAAAAGGTGTAGCGGTGTATTCATCACTTTATGATTTATTGATTAAACCAAAAGCAAAGCATACAAAGATAGAGTCGCCACCGCACTTTTATTTATTCAAAGGAATGGCTAAAAAGCGAACAAAAGCCTAAGAAGTTTTACACACAGAAAACTAATGAAAAAGTCAGAGATCTGGGTAAGGGGTTAATTACGCAATGGGAAGGTGTTAGGCACCCAAAACGTCCTAGGTACTCCTAGGGAGCCCTTTTCACAACTTGTTGTATGAAATGTTATTTGTTTATGAAATATTTATTGTGCAAACATGAGTGAAGGGATGAGAGAAAGAATATACAAGTTATTATTTTTGTGTTTGAACGGATGAACCCGTTGCCTACGTACCTTTCCATGGAAGGTAAGGATCAAAACGCCGTAGTTCGGCTAAAAGATTTCCAAAAGTAAGTGAATGGATAGATTTTAAACAAAAGCCCTAAGGTCTTTCATTATCCACGGGAGAAAACTCAACCTTATACAAACAACAAGTCCACCATGTGAGAAATAACTTCGACATACTATAGGGGTTAACCCTGTTTTCAGTATGGAAGTCTTACAGTTCGATCACTAAGGACAAAAGGCGAGATTAACATCAACCCCTAAGATAATTGAGATCTATGGCTAATGTATGAAAACTTGATTAAGAAGTGGACTTGGGCCACAAAAGTAATTGAGTGAGTGAAATTAACCAATTAGGAGTGTTCACAAAAATAAAGTCAAAGTATTATTAGAGTTCAATTCAGAAGAAGTATTGTGAAAATGAAGTTTGAAAATCAAAGGCTTAAGGCCTAGGTTTCTAATTTGAAAAACAGATGAAAATGTTTGCACAATAGTTTTCAAGTTTTGGGTTAACATGCAAATGGAGGTTTAAAGAAACAAAAGGTGGGAGGGTGAGGAAGTAAAACTTCTTAGGTGTTCACCTCTTGAGATCATATGTAGATGATTCAAGTGATTCCTTTGGAAAAGGCAACAAGCAAATAACAGATGAACAAAGTAAATGGATACCGGATGCCAATCAATGGACTTATTCCAATCTCCTAAAACAAAATGGATACCGGATGCCAATCAATGGACTTATACCAATCTCACAAAACAAAATGGATACCGGACGCCAATCAATGGACTTATACCAATCTCCTAAAACAAAATGAAACATGGATACCAGATGCCAATCTATGGACTTATACTAGTCTCCTAAAACAAAGAGAAACATGAATACCAGATGCCAATCTATGGACTTATACTAGTCTCACAAAACAAAGAAACATGGATACCAGATGCCAATCAATAGACTTATACTAGTCTCCTACCATATCACAGGAAACAACTGCCAATCAATGGACTTATGCTTGCCTCCTCCATGGACAAAACAAAATGTTACAAAGTGATGAACAATGTTTATGAAATGATATACAAGTAATGATGATAAATGCAGAAAGGCACACTCAAGTAGATATGCACAGATGAATCAAGTAAGCAAACAAACAAGTCAATTAGCACACACTATACACAATCAATTAGGCTCAAGCAAGGTTAGGCTTTACAGCCAACTGGAATGGGGTGTTTTGAGCTCTTAACCCTAACATTGAGAGTTAGGGTGAAGCAGATGAAATGGAGATGAGGGGTGTGCCTCATAGCTCTCATCCCTGGTCAGGGAGAGCTTTGATCAATGGAAAGTGTGGGAGTTCAGAAAGTAGGAACTCTTCTCCACAAATGATTGACTCTATAAGATCTTGGGTTCTTATTCACAATGCATCAACACATGGTGTGAGCAAGGTGAATGACACACTGAGTAGCAGGAGATGGATTACACATCTTTTTTATCTGCCAATTGCCTCTTAAGAGGACTTTACCTGCTTGGCACAAAATTAAACAATCACAAGCATTGCCTCTTAAGGAGGGCTTCAGACAGGTGCCTACCAATAACAGTAGGTCTTCCAGACTACATGAAGATTAGGGATCATACCTAAGTGGTTAAGCAACCAAGCAAAAGCAAAGTTCAAATGAACTTAAAGCAACTTAGGTACCTGTGGAAACACTAAACAAATCAGTACAAAGCTCAGACAAACAGACAACAGTCAATAAGCAATAGACAATCCCAATGTACAAAACTGTGTAAGCCATAAGGCAAACTCAAGTGAGTTAGCATCAACCTACAAAACACACAAGTGTTAGCAATCAAAAGCAAACATCAATATTCACATAATGAAGCATCATCAACCATGGAACTTGGATGCCTAAACCTGAAATCAAAGCTCACATGTAAGTAACAAACCACTAGGTCAAAGCCTAGGGTCAAAGATGAAGAAAAAATTCAAAACAGGAGCTGAAATTCAACACATAGTAACTTCAAACCCATATTGACATATCCTAAAAAGGCTCACATCAAAATCATTAAGCAAAAGCATTTCATGATCAAAAGAAGTCCAAGGCAATTTCAAAGCACATATGTGATCAACATGAATGAAAAATTCAAATCAAAACAGAAATGATTCAAATAAATCTGGAAAGATTCATGAACATTCAAGACATCTAACATGATCAACATACAAAAAATCAGAAGAATCAGAGATCATTTGGCATGGAAATCAAGTTGCACAAGTTGAACATCAAAAGGTGTGACACAAATTGTCACACCATGCAAACACAATCATAAAACAAAAATGGAGCATGGGAAAAATGTCAAACCAAAACCAAAATGTCCAGAAATGTGTCTAGAATCAACATGCAAAATTTCAAGTTCATTGGATTAAAAACAAGCATTTCACTACAAGATAAGCAAGGCAAGGTCACAAATGGATACATGATCACATAACCTAGAACCAAATAAAATCCAGCCATGCACAATATTTGAAATCATGATCATAAAAAACTAGACAGAATAAGGAGCATTTTGCAAAAAATTAGGATCAATTTGGATGATTTTTCAATTTGTTATGATTTTATGAAGTTTGGAAAAATTTTGAAATCAAAACATGAATAAGCATGGCAAAATATGGAGGGAACATGAAAATGATATGGAAATTTGAAAAAGCGCGCTCGGCCAGGATCGAACCTTGGCCAATTTTGAATTTGAGCGCTTAACCAAAACGACAGCGTTTTGGTCTTGAACCCTAAGCCTGGCGCACTTCCAGAATTTCGTAGCAAAGTATGAAGGTTTCGTAGCTAACTCAAGAACAGCGTAGCTAAATCATAGCAAATCTGGAAAACGTGATGATCTTCATCTTCCTCATGAAGATGAAGATGAACTTCAAAAAGCAAATTTCCAGAAAATCCAAAAACATTCCAGAATCCAACAAAAATTACACCATTCGAATCATCATTTCATGCACATCAAAGATCAACAATCAAATCATGCTAAAACATCATAACCAGATTGAATCGAAGAAAATAAAAAATGACATCAAAACTTCAAACACATGTATCTTCATGAATAATGCGCCATTTCACTCAATTTTTATATCAGAATCATCACCAAGCAAAGATCTACATGAATATCATAATGAATTTAAGATTAAGTGAGGTCGAAGATTAACCTCTTGAAGAGCAGAACCTTTGAACTGCACTATCCAAGGCTGGTAATGATCCAAAGCTCCTCTATAATGCTTGTGGAGATGATTGATGGAAAAAATGAAGCTCAAACAAGCACGAATCTAGTTAATTTTGGAATCTCCATTAAACCTTCAAGCTTCATGTATGATCAAATATGGCACGAATTACTCTAAGTCCACGTCCAATCTTGCTCAGAAATGTTTCATGATCATGATTCCAACAAGAGAAAATGCTTTTGTGTGAGAAAATTGCAAGTTCTTGATGAGAGAAAATTTTGGTTGATTTTGAGATCTAGATCTGAAAACTGTTGTTAATGCCAAATGCAGTTATGATTATCATTATATATGCCTTGCTAATCATTCTGAAAACATGTTTAAGCCAAAGCTAAGTGAGATTAGCAAGTTGCAAGGTGTGTGCACAAATTGGTGTTCTCACCTCATGCATGAGGTGCATGTGTGAACAGTGCATTGTGCTGACCCAAATCCACTTAAAAAAGGCCCATGCACACTTTGGAATTGGTATTTCATGCATATGATCAATCAAATTGATTTTAGAAATTTTCCTTCAAAAACTTCATGAATGAGCATATGATCATGCAAGTGAAATTCATGCCATGTAATGAGATATTTGGAAAGTGCATGTCATGAGGAACAAAATGCAAAAAGAACCACCAAAATTGGAGCCTTGGTTCAAAAGATATGGCCATTTGAATTTTCAAGCACACTTTACCATGATTGGATCATATCTCCTCAACCACACATTATAAATTCATGATCTTGAACTTTTTGGAAATGGGAGGGAAAGATCTACAACTTTCATGTTCAACAAAATTTCATTTGAAGCTTTTTTGATGATGTAAGATTGAGTTGAAGTTGGTCCAAAACCTTTCCATTTTTGGAAAGTTCAAATTATGGGTCACTTTCTATTTTGGGAAATTTTTGACTGGACCTCAAATTCTTCAATGTGAGTGTTTGAAATGTCAAATGAGACTTGTTTGAATATGAATGAAGTATTTCTAATCACTTCCCACCTCCAAATCCACAGTTGACTTTGTAGTTGACTTTCTAGGTCTTCAGATGACCTGAAAATGTTCTGATGAAATTTAAGCCTCTACCACTTGGGATTTTGTTTCAACATGTCATCATAACTCATATGAACTATTGTGAATGATTGTGGGGTCCAAATCTCAAGAATGACCACCATCTATTGCTCAATGAATGCCTTTAATTGCCTTGACCTGTTAATGCTTCATCTGCAAGACAAAGGTTAGATGACATATTTTTGTACTTTTGGTTAGTGATTAAAAGAAAAGCAATGACATATAAATGCAAGGAATGCTTGGTGATCAAGAACCACTCTCAAAAGAGGATCCCACCCACAGGGGAGGAAGCAAGGTGTCCAATGATCCTTGAGGCAATGCAATGATATGATATGATGCCATGAGGGATCTTAGGGACAAAATTGGGGTCTTACAGATGCCCCTATTTAAGGTCATTCTAGCCGAAGAAGTGAAGGTTAAAGTCTTCATCTCGATGCGGTAGAATGGACTTAAATAACAATAATGAGACAAATTTTGATCCCTGAGAGACCTCATGATGCAAATGTATGAATGCAAAACAAACTATCTCTGTGGGGAATATGAGTCCACAAAGAAGAAAAGACGATCCATCGGAGTAATACACTTACCAGGAACAAAGACTCTGACAGGACTCTCATGGGGATAAGAAAAAATGCATGAGCAGGACACGACTCTGAATTAGGGGAAACTGACGCTGCGTGAGCAGGACACGACTGGACTGGAGACCTCACTGGGGAGTAAAGGACTCAAACTGGGGAGGAAAGAGTTCCAAAGGAAGACACATTGGAAAGACTCGAGTTGACTCAAAGAATGCGTGTATTGGGGAAAATGCCAATACAGCAACACGAATATAACCACAACTCCGCTGGGAAAATCTAACAAAGACTTTCCAGGGGAAGCCAAAGGATGAGATGTTACCGATTAGTGAGTAACATGCTCGGGAAGAATGAATATCTAAGACCTGTGTACGGGTGAGAGATATCAATCGACCAAATCATCTGAGGAAAACCTGAAAAAGGTATACTTCAACTCAGAGAAATCTAACTCCACAGGGGACCAAGGTCGCAATAGGGAGCAGACAGGAAGGAACACCAAGGATACCGGGTTGTAGGTATATAACTGGTGACCGACCAAGGCGTGAATTGGTGTGTGTTCCAAAACACTCATCATCCTGAAGAAAGCTAGAAAAGCAGACTTGTTTATAGGATGGATATTCGATTCTGTAAAGAATGCGAATCTTACTCAGTTGGGGATACAAACAAAGGATTCAACCAAAGAGTGCATGAGATATATTGTCTATAGCCGTCAAAACGTAGATAATATACTCGCATGGAAGATTATCCATAACCGGGTTGTAGGTTGTTAAAGGATAAATCGACCAAAATCGTGAATTGGTTTGTGTTCCAAAACACTCATCATCCTGAAGAAAGCTAGAAAAGCAGACTTGTTTATAGGATGGATATTCGATTCCACAAGGAATATGAATCTTACTCTGCTGGAGAAAACAATCAAAAGATTGACCAAAGAGTGCATGAGATATATTATCTATAGCCGTCAAAACGTAGATAATAACCTCGCAAGGAAGATTATCCATAACTGGGTTGTAGGTTGTTAAAGGATAAAATCAACCGAAAAGAGAAACAATCGTTACCAACAACAACAGGGTAGACGAAAGATGACTCACTGGGGATAAATTGCGCGAACAAGGCAGTTATCCAAACAACTGGGGTGAATATTCGGTTCCGCAAAGGGACAATGAATCTTACTCGACTGGGGAAACACGAAAGGCTTCGACCGAAGAGCGCATGAGATATATTATCTATAGCCGTCAAAACGTAGATAATATACTCGCATGGAAGATTATCCATAACCGGGTTGTAGGTTGTTAAAGGATAAATCATCCGAAAAGAAAGGCATCGGGATACCAAACTAGGTATATAATGATGACCGATCAAAGAGAGCAACAGACATTACCAACAAAAAGGTAAATGAAAGCTGACTCACTGGATATACATTGATGAAAATCAATGATCCAAGGAACACAATCACTGGCAAACTGTGAAAGGACCCGCTGGGGATCAAATTGCTTACTCGGAGCAATCACCCAAAAGAGGGAGGGAAAATCAACATCGAATACTGGATGAAGATAACCACAAAGAGGGGATTACATCTACCAAATACTGGGTAGAAAACCACAGAAGAGTAACTGTCATCGGTTGGGATGAGCAATAAAGTTAACTCTGCTAGGGGAGAAAAATAGGGTTTATAACTACCGGTTAGTAGGTAATAAACCACACAGATAGGACTTACGACTGCCGGTTTGTAGGCAGAAAGCCAAGAGTTCCACCGAGGATAAGATGAATGAGTGCCGGTTAGTAAGCAACTATTCATTTATACCACAGGGAAGCACGAGAGACAGTTGAAAAAGGGGGCCAATCTAGGATCAAACCAAAAAGGCGAACTGAATCAAGACTCGTCCTAATGAGGATAGAACTCAAAAGGGAAAACCCGTCCCATAATGGGTGTTGGGAGGGAACGGAAACAACCGTCATCCACGAGGATGTATCTCAGTGGGGAAATGGCAGGAAAGGATAGACACTTTCTGCTTAAGGGCTGACTCTATATTGAGAGATTAGACACTCGACATCTGCTTGGGGAGATCTACTGGAGAGATCTGTATCACCATTAGCAGGAGACAACAAACAAAAGATATATGGCAAAAATGTAACATGAATATCTGTATGTTTATGATTTATGCATGAATATGCGTGATTTATGTTTGATGAATGCTGACAAAACAGACATTTCTAACACAAACAGGCCCGGGGAACAAACGCCCGGTACTACACCTCCAGAGGAAAATCCAAGAAATCCAATGGAAAGCCAATCTGCTGAAGATCTGAATGCTAAAAAGCAAAGATCTGCGGGGAATCAAGAGATCAGAGATATCAAAGGAAACAACAAATCTCTGAACGATGGATCAACAATCAACCCAAAAGTTCACAGCAGGCAGAAACTGCCACGAAAGCAAATCTGTTGGAGATGTAAAGGAATCATGAAATTCCTGCAGGGGGATTATCATTCTCATCTGAGAAAAAGATGTTCGCTGCACAGGCAAGAACTGCTGAAGAGAACAGAACCACACAAGTAGAATATAGCCGCACAAGCAACTCTACTGGGGATACTCTCAGCGACTCCATTGGGGAACAACCCATTGAGGGAGAAAAGATCACACAAGTAGATTCTGCCATACAAGCCACTCTACTGGGGATCAAAACATCAGGAAATCACCCACTCTCTACAGGGGAGAAATCAACACAGATACAATCCAGCATGCAACCAATCTACTGGAGATTTACCTGAGAAAGTAGAAGGAGAACCGGGGATCGACCACCAAGTACTGAACCTTCACAAAATACCACAACTGCTGAAGAGGAAAGGACTCATTGCTCTACTGAAGGGAGGGGAGGTGAAAACCTCGACAAGCACTCTGATGGGGAGATATCATAGATGAAATATCATATCAACAACTCCTCTGGCGACTTCACCGGGGAAAAAGACAAAGTAACGGGGTGCCAACCCACCAACTACTGAATCTTCCAAAAGGAAATCGACCGTGTTGGGGGGAGAATGCTGCAAGAGAAGAAAACTGAAGTTTCCAACAAGCACTCTGCTCTAGGAACACAAACAAACTCAACAGAAGCTCTGCTTGGGGAGCAACCCCAACAACGATCTGGAGAAAGAGGATACAAACATGCTAGGAATATGAACAAATGTCTTACCCTGTTGGAAATCATGTCACCCTTGGGAGAGCACTGAGAAATTCTTAGGTATCCTTTCATCATTGTGAATGTTCACTTTGTTTAAAAACAATTTTTATGAAAAAATTTGTTTGTTTAAAACAATGATATTTTATCAATTAAAACATGCAAAACATTTGTTGAATTGAAATAAATAAGAGTGCAAATAATTGGATAAAAGCTCAAATTGATTTGATGGAATGGTAGTCTGCGAATGGCAAGACTCCATAGATCTGTACAAGTTTGAAATCAGTGATATATATTGGAAGAGGGCTACATTGAACATAATGATCCTTTCTCTACCAATTTGAATTTCGATGTATTCGAAGCTTCAGTCGGCGACGAATCGAGAATCTCTGACGAAAAGACAGTTGTGGAACAGAAAGTCTTGTCAGGATGCAGTTACTTGCCAAATCCCTAATTTTTGCCTAGATTGCCCCAGGGTGAGGTACTCAATCTAGCGGGATGCAAATTCATTTTTTTCATTTTTTTTATGTCTCTAATTTTTGCCTGGATCACCCTTTCGGGTTTTCCACCGAGACGCTCATTTTTGCCTAAGCCTCCCTTTCGGGTTTTCAACTTAGTGAGCTATTCTGTTTTTTGCTATATACTTTTTTTTAGGCAAAGTATTTCTTGACTGCATCTGAATTCACAGGACGAGTGAAATCCTCCCCATCCATAGTTGTGAGCATCAAAGCTCCGCCTGAAAAGGCTCTCTTGACAACATATGGACCCTCGTAGTTTGGAGTCCACTTGCCCCTGGAATCGGGCGCGAAAGACAAGACTTTCTTGAGCACAAGGTCACCTTCTCAGAACACGCGAGGCTTGACCTTCTTATCGAATGCTTTCTTCATTCTCTGCTGATACAACTGACCATGGCACATGGCAGTCAATCGCTTCTCTTCAATCAGATTCAACTGGTCGTAACGACTCTGAATCCATTCAGCATCAGTCAACTTGGCTTCCATCAAGACTCGCATTGATGGGATCTCCACCTCTACTGGGAGAACAACCTCCATGCCGTAAACAAGAGAGAAAGGGGTTGCCCCTGTTGAAGTGCGGACAGATGTACGATATCCATGCAAAGCAAATGGTAGCGTCTCATGCCAATCTTTGTACGTAACAACCATCTTCTGGATAATCTTCTTGATATTCTTGTTAGCAGCTTCAACAGCCCCATTCATCTTGGGTTTGTAGGGAGAGGAATTATGGTGTGCAATCTTGAATTCAGCGTACAACTCTTCCATCATCTTATTATTCAGATTAGATCCATTATCAGTAATGATCTTATCTGGCACACCATAACGGCAAATAAGCTGATTCTTGATAAACTTCACGACCACCTGCCTGGTCACATTCGCATACGAAGCGGCTTCAACCCATTTGGTGAAGTAGTCAATTGCTACGAGAATAAACCTGTGTCCGTTGGACGCTTTCGGTTCAATCATGCCAATCATGTCGATTCCCCACATAGAGAAAGGCCATGGTGATGAAATCACATTCAGAAGTGTCGGAGGAATATGAATCTTGTCCGCATAAATCTGACACTCGTGGCATCTCTTCACATATTTGCAGCAGTCAGACTCCATTGTCAGCCAATAGTAGCCTGCTCTCAACATCTTTCTGGCCATGGCAGGTCCATTGGAATGAGTACCAAATGAACCCTCATGGACCTCAGTCATCAACAGGTTTGCTTCGTGTCTATCCACGCATCTGAGCAGAACCATGTCAAAATTTCTCTTATATAGCACTTCACCACTGAGGTAAAAACTGCCTGACAACCTTCTCAGAGTTTTCCTATCTTTCACAGATGCCCCTGGCGGGTAGACCTGGCTCTGGAGGAAATTCTTGATATCAAAATACCAAGGCTTGTCATCATTGACTTCTTCAACTACAAATACGTGAGCTGGTCTATCCAAGCGCATCACAGTGATATTAGGAACTTCATTCCAATACTTGACTACAATCATCGAAGCAAGCGTAGCAAGAGCATCTGCCATCCGATTATCCTCTCGAGGAATATGATGAAAGTCAACTTCAGTAAAGAACGTTGAAATCCTCCTCGCATAATCTCTGTATGGAATAAGACCAGGTTGATTTGTCTCCCATTTACCCTTAATCTGATTGACAACCAAGGCCGAATCACCATACACATCAAGATGCTTAATCCTCAGATCAATACATTCTTCCAGTCCCATAATGCAGGCTTCTTACTCAGCCATGTTATTCGTGCATTTGAAAGTTATCCTTGCTGTAAAAGGAATATGTGTGCCCTGAGGAGTAATGATTATTGCCCCAATTCCATTTCCGTACTGATTTACAGCGCCATCAAACACCATCGTCCATCTGGAACCAGGTTCCGGACCTTCATCAAGTGTAGGCTCATCACAATCTTTCATTTTCAAATACAGAATCTCCTCGTCTGGGAAGTCGTACTGAACAGACTGATGATCTTCAATCGGCTGATGTGCCAAATGGTCAGCCAAGATACTACCTTTGATAGCCTTCTGAGCTCGATACTCGATATCATACTCAGATAACAACATCTGCCAACGGGCAATTCTCCCAGTTAAAGCAGGCTTCTCGAAGATGTACTTGATTGGATCCATTCGGGATATCAACCAAGTTGTATGATTTATCATGTACTGGCGTAGACGCTTAGCAGCCCAAGCCAAAGCACAACACGTCTTCTCAAGCATAGAGTATCGAGACTCACAATCAGTAAACTTCTTACTCAGGTAGTAGATAACAGATTCTTTCTTCCCTGATTTGTCTCGCTGACCGAGTACACAACCCATCGAGTCTTCAAGAACAGCCAGATACATGATCAGAGGTCTTCCTTCTACAGGCGGAGACAAGATCGGAGGTTCAGACAGATACTCTTTGATACTGTCGAAAGCTTTCTGGAAATCCTCGGTCCAATCAAGAGACTGATCTTTCCGGAGGAGCTTGAATATCGGGTCACATGTGGCAGTCATGTGGGATATAAATCTGGAAATATAATTCAAGCGGCCAAGAAAACCTCGGACTTGCTTCTCAGTTTTGGGCGCAGGCATCTCTTGTATTGCTTTGACCTTTGCAGGATCAACCTCAATACCTCTCTCGCTGACAACAAAACCCAACAACTTGCCAGAACGGACTCCAAATGTACATTTGTTCGGATTCAGACGAAGCTTGTACTTCCTCAAACGCTGAAAAAGCTTCAACAAATGCTCAACATGTTCAACTTCCGTTCGGGACTTAGCAATCATGTCATCGACATAGACCTCTATCTCCTTGTGCATCATATCATGAAACAAAGTAGTCATAGCACGTTGATACGTGGCTCCGGCGTTCTTCAAACCGAAGGGCATCACTCGATAACAGAATGTTCCCCAAGGTGTGATGAATGTTGTCTTCTTCATATCCTCGGGTGCCATTTTGATCTGATTATAACCGGAAAATCCGTCCATAAACGAGAAAACTTTGAATTTAGCTGTATTGTCTACCAACATATCAATGTGTGGTAGAGGAAAATCATCTTTCGGACTAGCTTTATTCAAATCTCTGTAATCGACACACATACGGACTTTTCCGTCTTTCTTAGGCACAGGCACAATATTGGCCACCCATAAAGGATATGTAGAAGTCACCAGAAACCCCGCATCAATTTGCTTCTGAACTTCCTCTTTGATCTTCACTGCCATATATGGATGAGTTCTTCTGAGCTTCTACTTCACTGGCACGCACTCAGGCTTCAAAGGCAGGAAATGTTGCACAATATCTGTATCTAGACCTGGCATGTCTTCATACGACCAAGCAAAGATATCGGAATATTCTCGTAGCAAACTGATCAACCCCTTCTTGACAGACTCTTTAAGGAGTGCCCCAATCTTCACCATACGAACACAATCTTCAGACCCCAAGTTGACTGCTTCCAGATTCTCGAGATGCGGCTGAATGATCTTCTTCTTGTGCTCAAGGAGACGGGAAATCTCGTCAGTAATCCCTTCAACATCATCTTCCTCGGCTTCAAATACAGGGAATTCAAAATTGGGAGATGGCGTTGGATCATTATGTTCAATGGGTTTTAGAATCAACCTGCATAATGATTTTGGATAATAAAAACTTTAGAATTTAAACAAGCAAATCATTATGCAGATGAAAAGATTGCTTTTATTCTTGTTTTTAGGGTTTTTTGTGATCACCGATTTTATGCAAAAGCAAAAAGTGAAAACAAATGGAAAAACAAATGTTTAACAATGCATTAATTGAATGAAATATCATTGTATATATGATGCCAACAATGTCCTCACTTCTCCTTTTGGCATGGGAGAAGGGTTTTTGAACAAAGTGAACAAATTACGATGACTTATGAATGATCGTAGGAATATCCACAACGACCCAATTGTGGCAGGCACCACCAGGGATGACAAAGTTGCTCAAATCCTCTGCATCCTCTCCCAGAATAGCAGCAGTTTCTTCAGTCTGATTGGCGTGGATGAAACCTCCACTCTTGAACAGCCCTTTTTCGTTGAATGCCCCAGAAGAATAGCCAATTCCAGCCCGGGACTTGTTGTCTTCAAGCTCAATCATCTTCCCTAAACCAGCAACTGCACCACATTCAATGGCCAGTTTCGCATCTCGATAGGAAGCAAATGAAGGAGACTTCTTCTCAATCGTCTCAGCAAGAGACAAAGCTTGGAAAGGCGTTCCAACTTCATCCTCAGCATCAATATATGAGAAAGAAGACAAGTGGCTAACCAGGAGAGCCTTTTCTCCCCCTACCACAACCAGTTTCTTATTCTTGACGAATTTCAGCTTCTGGTGTAGGGTGGATGTCACGGTGCCAGCCTCATGAATCCATGGTCTACCAAGGAGACAGCTATAAGATGGGTGGATATCCATAACCTGAAAGGTGACTTGGAAATCGCTTGGTCCAATCTTGATTGGGAGATCAACTTCCCCAATCACGGTCTTACGCGACCCGTCGAAAGCTTTCACAACAACACCACTCTGCCTCATGGGAGGCCCCTGATATGACAATCTCGAAAGAGTGGTCTTCGGCAATACATTTAGAGATGACCCAGTGTGCACCAGCACGTTGGACATGGCGTCGTTCTTGCAGTTCATAGAAATATGTAAAGCCATGTTGTGGTCTCTTCCCTCCTCAGGGAGATCAGCGTCACAGAAACTCAAAGTGTTGCAAGCAGTGATGTTTGCAACGATACTGTCAAACTGTTCAATTGTGACGTCGTGATCAACATAAGCCAGGTCCAACACTTTCTGTAGAGCCTCCCTATGAGGTTATGAATTCAGAAGCAACGATAGCACGGAGATCTTGGACGGCGTTTGTAGAAGCTGATCTACAACGTTGTACTCACTCTTCTTGATGAGCTTCAGCATCTCATCACAGTCTTCATTCATAATGCCACTAGGGACAATGGAAGAAACATGAGTTTTTTGTACAGAGGAGGGTTTGGCAACATGTGCCGGATTCGGAACATTCACTGCAGTCCCAACCGGACACTCAGCGGAATCAGAAACAACGTGAGGCTTCGGGGGTGCAGAAAACACACGACCACTATGGGTCAACCCGCTCACATCAACAATATTTACTACAGAGGTTGAAGGCAACGACACTTCTCTCCCATCTTCAACAGCAACAACACTGTAACGAAAGGGAATCGCTTTCTCAGAAGAATAAGGCACAGGGCCTGCAGGCTTGATGACCAGAGAAGGAGAAACCTTCTGTTTGCTATCATCATATCGGATAATAACAGGCTATGGAATCTTGAACACAGGAGAAATCACATTCACCTCAGGTTCATCTTCATCAACGTTTCTATTCTGCAGAATCTCAATAGTCCCATCGTCTAACAACTCTTGAAGATCCTTTCGCACTTGGCGGCAACCCAATCTATTGACAGAGCAGATACGACATTTGTTATGGTCGTGCTCCAAATAACTGTAATCACACAGCAGACGATGCAACTCGACCAATGACTGTCGAATATGGCTTACATATTTGACCTTGTATTTGCCAGGGCAACCCTGGACCATGTTAACTGACTTCCCATGCTCGGGCAATGGGTTCTTCTTAACATTGGGGCCTGAGTCCTCGAAGCTCAGAATGCCGCATCTCATAAGGTCCTGAACCTTAGTCTTCAACTGAAAGCAGTTCTCTACATCGTGGCCCGGAGCGCCAGAATGATAGACACAGTGCAAATCAGGCTTATACCACCACTGCGGGTTAACCGGTATAGCCGGAGGATCCCTTGGAGTAATCAACTTCCGCTCTATTAAAGAGGGATACAACTCTGCATACGATACAGGAATCGGATCGAAAGTGATCTTCTTCCTTTCATAATTCTGACCAGCTGGATTACTACTGCGAGGCTGGTAGGCCTGCTGCTGAGGGCGATGCTGTTGTTGATGATACGGTTGAGGAGATTGTTGTTGATTGTGTTGCTGATGTTGATATTGCTGAGGTTGCTGATGCTGATAATTGTCCCTGAAGACAGGTGCTACACTAGCCACCTGGTGCTGATGACGCACGGGCTTCCTCTTATCAGAGGGTCTTCTAGGTTTAACATGGGATTGCACAGCATGTGCCTCCCCATCTTTCTTCTTAAACGCCCCATATCGTTTAGAAGAGCCTTCATCTTTGGACAAACGTCCTTCCCGGACTCCTTCCTCCAATCGCATCCCCATGTTCACCATTTCAGTGAAATCAGAGGGAGCACTTGCAATCATCCGCTCATAATAAAATGGACTAAGAGTCTTCAAAAAGATCTTAGTCATTTCTTTCTCTTCCAGCGGAGGAGTAATCTGAGCTGCCAGCTCTCGCCACCTCTGGGCGTACTCCTTGAATGTCTCTTTGTCCTTCTGAGACATAGCTCTGAGTTGATCATGGTCAGGAGCCATATCCACATTATACTTATACTGCTTGACGAAGGCTTCGCCAAGATCGTTGAAGGAACGGATGTTTGCACTATCAAGGCTCATGTACCAACGAAGAGCTGCACCAAACAAACTATCCTGAAAATAATGAATCAGCACATGATCATTATCCGTTTGAGTAGACATTTTCCTGGCATACATAACCAGGTGACTGAGTGGGAAGGTGTTCCCCTTATACTTCTCAAAGTCAGGGACTTTGAATTTGACGGGTATTTTCACACCGGGAACCAAACAGAGTTCGGCTGCAGACTTGCCGAACAAATCCTTCCCTCGAAGGGTCTTCAATTCCTTTCGGAGTTCAAGAAATTGGTCATTCATAGCATCCATCTTTTCATTAACATCTGGGCCCTCAGACGGCTCAGAATGATAGATGGTGTCGTCTACCCTAGGAATGATATGCACGACAGGAGGAGGCATCGCAAGGACCGGGCTAGATGCCGACATAGAAGCAAAGGTAGGAGCTGGAAGATCAGGCATAAAACTTGGAGGCATACCCCAAGGGAACCCGGGCGGCATGGCATTCGGCACAAAATGGGCACTAGCAGCTGGCATTATCGACGAAGCAACCTCAGAAATAACAGTCCTCTGGGGAGGAGCTGCAGGAGTCGGAGACGGTTGATTCTGAGCAGCTAGAAATTGCTCCATCAGAGCGCTCAGTTTGGCGACTTCTTCTTTCAGCTCACGGTTCTCTTGTTCGAGTTGATCCATCACTCTTGCAGAATTAGCTCGGGTGTAGTACCGATGAGTCAGCTTGTCTTTAAAATAAATGAAGATCACAGAGTTAGGCCACAGACAAGAAGATCAGAACAACACTTGCTTATGCAAAATGATGCATGCAATGCTCGTGCATATGCTTTGTTTTTATTTCAAGGAACTTTTAGGGTTCTATTTGCAAATTTTGAAATTTAAAGCATTTAATCGCATATGGAAAATATCTCATCAAATATATATTCGAGACAAAGAAGTACAGCATTGTCAATCATATTACAAGGGAAAAGGAAAATAAACATCCTATGGATCCCTAGAAGCTCGAGATGCCGGAAGACGAGATGCACAAAGCCTCTTGATCTCTCTCTCATATGCTGTTTCCATATCCGCTTTCTCCTTAGCAAGTTGATCATACTTCCTCTTCCAGAATTTGGAAGACTGAGGAAGTAGAGAAGTCCAGGTATCATTCGGATCATC
Organism: Lathyrus oleraceus; assembly: GCF_024323335.1. Taxonomy (NCBI): domain Eukaryota; kingdom Viridiplantae; phylum Streptophyta; class Magnoliopsida; order Fabales; family Fabaceae; genus Lathyrus; species Lathyrus oleraceus. Next base: position 37,128,737 of record NC_066583.1, read on the forward strand.
TATCACCTGATGCTCGAGGAATTCGATCAGAGCGTCCTTCTCTTTAAGCTGTTGGAGCAACTCTTCTCTTTCACGCATCCAGGCACGTGAAAGGTCTTCGTCTCTCAACTCCTCTACGCCTTGGTTAGGGAGGGTTGAAGGCCCAGCCACATCCAAAGGTGTAGGTCTCGGATAATCATAAGGCATAAGATACTCAGATGCTCTCTGTCTGACCCAAGTCGTATACGGCTCCAAAGCTATGCAGTTCTTCGGACCCAACTCACTTCTACCCTTCTTGTGAATCTTGCGCCAAGCGCGGACCATCCTGGCTTTCAGGCCCTGGGGATCTTTACCCTCCTGAAAGAACACACCTTCTAACAGAATGTTATGGGGTTTATCCTTTAGGGGGAACCCAAGCTGACGACGTGCTAAGATAGGGTTGTAGCTGATCCCACCACATGTACCAAGAAGAGGCACATTATGGAATTCACCACAATAATCAATAATCTGAACTGTATCATACACACGATCATACCAAGAGATATCGTCATTAGTGAGAGACATAAGTCTCGTGGACCACCGTAGACATCCCTTGTTCTCCTTGAAAGCAACCGTCTGCGGTAAGTGAGAAATAAACCACTTATACAACAGAGGCAAACAACACACAATAACTCCTCCACCCTTTGCATTCCTCAGGTGCAAAGAGAAATAGGTATCACCCAACAGAGCAGGAACGGGATTAAGAACAGAAAAGATCCTAATAGCATTCACATCCACAAATTTGTCGATGTTGGGGAATAATACCAAACCATAGATGAGTAGCACGAATATGGCCTCAAAGGCATCCTCACTCATGGCCTTCCCATAAACGGTAGCTTGAGCGATGAGGAAATCAGAAGGAAGACCCTGAATTCCACCTTTGGTGGTCATATACGCTTCAATCAGGGATTCATCTATGTGCAACAAGTCTGCGATCTCTCGAGAAGTCGGAATACTCTCTAAGCCACTGAACGGCACCTGATCCAGAATAGGAATACCCACAAGGTGAGCATACTCCTCGAGCGTAGGCAATAGCTGAAAGTCCGGAAAAGAGAAACAATGATACAGAGGATCATAGAACTGCGCCAAAGTACTCATCAACCCTTCGTCAACCTGAGTAGTCAACAGAGGCAGAAGCTTCCCATAGCGAGCTTTGAAACCCAAGGGATCTAATACATAAGATGTCAAATTCCTTAACTCTTTCAGATCGGGCTGTCGAAAGTTGTACTTCTTTGTATGCCTTTTTGGTCTTTCCATGTCTGAATTTTTTTGCAAATAAACCCTTTTAAGTTCCTTGAAAATTTTCTGATTTTTCTGATGACATGAATGCAGATGAATGCATGAATGTATGAATGCAACAATCACACTCAAGGATCAAGCAAATCACACCAGACAAAGGTCATGGGAAAGCTCATAGTATCCTTAATATCAATCATCCATTTTGGTGGATTATGGTTTTCACCTTATCGACACCCAAGTTCCATTGATATTAACGATACATGAATCAGCTCAATCATCCTTAATATCAATCATCCATTTTGGTGGATTATGGTTTTCACCTTATCGACACCCAAGTTCCATTGATATTAAGGATGTCTGAACGACTCAACCATGAATCACGGGTTCGTTGTGAGTCACGAGCATGGAGTCTCGGTTAAGAACCACCCAAAGGGAGTGTACTAGGGTTTAAACCTGCCGAACATGTTCTACAAGAGGTTCCCATAGTCATCATCCCATCTTTCGAATATTATCGGAGGAACGAATACTCGTATTCCAAAAATATTCTCAAGAGAGACTCTTATGAGTGTAGTATCGCGTAACAATCGCATCAGATCTTACACCTGAACGACTTCCGCACTACGTCCTAAAAATAGGCAAAGATGGGCTTGGTAAACTAAGGTCCTTGGCTTCTAAGGCACATGTTAAAAGAATAATGCCTAACCACAAATAACTTGTGTGACATTATTAATCCAACATGACCTCCACCAAGTGAATGGACTCGCAAGTCAACTTGATAAGGAATAACTCCACACAAGTCGACGAGACTATGCCATTCTCCTATCCTAAGGTGCACTCGAGTTCGGGTATAGAACTCATCTCACAGGGATCACCAAGAAAACAAGCAATTGTATATCAAGCAATTCAAACATTACAATCAATACAGTAATCCCAAATTGTACAAAAATATGTTATATAACAAATAAACAATATCATACAACAAGGGTGAAAAGTAGGCAAAACCACCAAGGACTCAGTTTCCCCAGCAGAGTCGCCACTTTTCTGTAGCGGTGTATTCTTCACTTTTTGATTTATTGATTAAACCAAAAGCAAAGCATACAAAGATAGAGTCGCCACCGCACTTGTATTTATCCAAAGGAATGGCTAAAAAGCGAACAAAAGCCAAAGAAGTTTTACACACAGAAAACTAATGAAAAGGTCAGAGATCTGGGTAAGGGGTTAATTACGCAATGGGAAGGTGTTAGGCACCCAAAACGTCCTAGGTACTCCTAGGGAGCCCTTTTCACAACTTGTTGTATGAAATGTTATTTGTTTATGAAATATTTATTATGCAAACATGAGTGAAGGGATGAGAGAAAGAATATACAAGTTATTATTTTTGTGTTTGAACGGATGAACCCGTTGCCTACGTACCTTTCCATGGAAGGTAATGATCAAAACGCCGTAGTTCGGCTAAAATATTTCCAAAAGTAAGTGAATGGATTGATTTTAAACAAAATCCCTAAGGTCTTTCATTATCCACGGGAGAAAACTCAACCTTATACAAACAACAAGTCCACCATGTGAGAAATAGCTTCGACATACTAGAGGGGTTAACCCTGTTTTCAGTATGGAAGTCTTACAGTTCGATCACTAAGGACAAAAGGCGAGATTAACATCAACCACTAAGATAATTGAGATCTATGGCTAATGTATGAAAACTTGATTAAGAAGTGGACTTGGGCCACAAAAGTAATTGAGTGAGTGAAATTAACCAATTAGGAGTGTTCACAAAAATGAAGTCAAAGTATGATTAGAGTTCAATTCAGAAGAAGTATTGTGAAAATGAAGTTTGAAAATCAAAGGCTTAAGGCCTAGGTTTCTAATTTGAAAAACAGATGAAAATGTTTGCACAATAGTTTTCAAGTTTTGGGTTAACATGCAAATGGAGGTTTAAAGAAACAAAAGGTGGGAGGGTGAGGAAGTAAAACTTCTTAGGTGTTCACCTCTTGAGATCATATGTAGATGATTCAAGTGATTCCTTTGGAAAAGGCAACAAGCAAATAACAGATGAACAAAGTAAATGGATACCGGATGCCAATCAATGGACTTATTCCAATCTCCTAAAATAAAATGGATACCGGACGCCAATCAATGGACTTATACCAATCTCACAAAACAAAATGGATACTGGACGCCAATCAATGGACTTATACCAATCTCCTAAAACAAAATGAAACATGGATACCAGATGCCAATCTATGGACTTATACTAGTCTCCTAAAACAAAGAGAAACATGGATACCAGATGCCAATCTATGGACTTATACTAGTCTCACAAAACAAAGAAACATGGATACCAGATGCCAATCAATGGACTTATACTAGTCTCCTACCATATCACAGGAAACAACTGCCAATCAATGGACTTATGCTTGCCTCCTCCATGGACAAATCAAAATGTTACAAAGTGATGAACAATGTTTATGAAATGATATACAAGTAATGATGATAAATGCACAAAGGCACACTCAAGTAGATATGCACAGATGAATCAAGTAAGCAAACAAACAAGTCAATTAGCACACACTATACACAATCAATTAGGCTCAAGCAAGGTTAGGCTTTACAGCCAACTGGAATGGGGTGTTTTGAGCTCTTAACCCTAACATTGAGAGTTAGGGTGAAGCAGATGAAATGGAGATGAGGGGTGTGCCTCATAGCTCTCATCCCTGGTCAGGGAGAGCTTTGATCAATGGAAAGTGTGGGAGTTCAGAAAGTAGGAACTCTTCTCCACAAATGATTGACTCTATAAGATCTTGGGTTCTTATTCACAATGCATCAACACATGGTGTGAGCAAGGTGAATGACACACTGAGTAGCAGGAGATGGATTACACATCTTTTTTATCTGCCAATTGCCTCTTAAGAGGACTTTACCTGCTTGGCACAAAATTAAACAATCACAAGCATTGCCTCTTAAGGAGGGCTTCAGACAGGTGCCTACCAATAACAGTAGGTCTTCCAGACTACATGAAGATTAGGGATCATACCTAAGTGGTTAAGCAACCAAGCAAAAGCAAAGTTCAAATGAACTTAAAGCAACTTAGGTACCTGTGGAAACACTAAACAAATCAGTACAAAGCTCAGACAAACAGACAACAGTCAATAAGCAATAGACAATCCCAATGTACAAAAATGTGTAAGCCATAAGGCAAACTCAAGTGAGTTAGCATCAACCTACAAAACACACAAGTGTTAGCAATCAAAAGCAAACATCAATATTCACATAATGAAGCATCATCAACCATGGAACTTGGATGCCTAAACCTGAAATCAAAGCTCACATGTAAGTAACAAACCACTAGGTCAAAGCCTAGGGTCAAAGATGAAGAAAAAATTCAAAACAGGAGCTGAAATTCAACACATAGTAACTTCAAACACATATTGACATATCCTAAAAAGGCTCACATCAAAATCATTAAGCAAAAGCATTTCATGATCAAAAGAAGTCCAAGGAAATTTCAAAGCTCATATGTGATCAACATGAATGAAAAATTCAAATCAAAACAGAAATGATTCAAATAAATCTGGAAAAATTCATGAACATTCAATACATCTAACATGATCAACATACAAAAAATCAGAAGAATCAGAGATCATTTGGCATGGAAATCAAGTTGCACAAGTTGAACATCAAAAGGTGTGACACAAATTGTCACACCATGCAAACACAATCATAAAACAGAAATGGAGCATGGGAAAAATGTCAAACCAAAACCAAAATGTCCAGCAATGTGTCTAGAATCAACATGCAAAATTTCAAGTTCATTGGATTAAAAACAAGCATTTCACAACAAGATAAGCAAGGCAAGGTCACAAATGGATACATGATCACATAACCTAGCACCAAATAAAATCCAGCCATGCACAATATTTAAAATCATGATCATAAAAAACTAGACAGAATAAGGAGCATTTTGCAAAAAATTGGGATCAATTTGGATGATTTTTCAATTTGTTATGATTTTATGAAGTTTGGAAAAAATTTGAAATCAAAACATGAATAAGCATGGCAAAATATGGAGGGAACATGAAAATGAAATGGCAATTTGAAAAAGCGCGCTCGGCCAGGATCAAACCTTGGCCAATTTTGAATTTGAGCGCTTAACCAAAACGACAGCGTTTTGGTCTTGAACCCTAAGCCTGGCGCACTTCCAGAATTTCGTAGCAAAGTATGAAGGTTTCGTAGCTAACTCAAGAACAGCATAGCTAAATCGTAGCAAATCTGGAAAACGCGATGATCTTCATCTTCCTCATGAAGATGAAGATGAACTTCAAAAAGCAAATTTCCAGAAAATCCAAAAACATTCCAGAATCCAACAAAAATTACACCATTCGAATCATCATTTCATGCACATCAAAGATCAACAATCAAATCATGCTAAAACATCATAACCAGATTGAATCGAAGAAAATAAAAAATGACATCAAAACTTCAAACACATGTATCTTCATGAATAATGCGCCATTTCACTCAATTTTTATATCAGAATCATCACCAAGCAAAGATCTACATGAATATCATAATGAATTTAAGATTAAGTGAGGTCGAAGATTAACCTCTTGAAGAGCAGAACCTTTGAACTGCACTATCCAAGGCTGGTAATGATCCAAAGCTCCTCTATAATGCTTGTGGAGATGATTGATGGAAAAAATGAAGCTCAAACAAGCACGAATCTAGTTAATTTTGGAATCTCCATTAAACCTTCAAGCTTCATGTATGATCAAATATGGCACGAATTACTCTAAGTCCACGTCCAATCTTGCTCAGAAATGTTTCATGATCATGATTCCAACAAGAGAAAATGCTTTTGTGTGAGAAAATTGCAAGTTCTTGATGAGAGAAAATTTTGGTTGATTTTGAGATCTAGATCTGAAAACTGTTGTTAATGCCAAATGCAGTTATGATTATCATTATATATGCCTTGCTAATCATTCTGAAAACATGTTTAAGCCAAAGCTAAGTGAGATTAGCAAGTTGCAAGGTGTGTGCACAAATTGGTGTTCTCACCTCATGCATGAGGTGCATGTGTGAACAGTGCATTGTGCTGACCCAAATCCACTTAAAAAAGGCCCATGCACACTTTGGAATTGGTATTTCATGCATATGATCAATCAAATTGATTTTAGAAATTTTCCTTCAAAAACTTCATGAATGAGCATATGATCATGCAAGTGAAATTCATGCCATGTAATGAGATATTTGGAAAGTGCATGTCATGAGGAACAAAATGCAAAAAGAACCACCAAAATTGGAGCCTTGGTTCAAAAGATATGGCCATTTGAATTTTCAAGCACAATTTTCCATGATTGGATCATATCTCCTCAACCACACATTAGAAATTCATGATCTTGGACTTTTTGGAAATGGGAGAGAAAGATCTACAACTTTCATGTTCAATAAAATTTCATTTGAAGCTTTTTTGATGATGTAAGATTGAGTTGAAGTTGGTCCAAAACCTTTCCATTTTTGGAAAGTTCAAATTATGGGTCACTTTCTATTTTGGGAAATTTTTGACTGGACCTCAAATTCTTCAATGTGAGTGTTTGAAATGTCAAATGAGACTTGTTTGAATATGAATGAAGTATTTCTAATCACTTCCCACCTCCAAATCCACAGTTGACTTTGTAGTTGACTTTCTAGGTCTTCAGATGACCTGAAAATGTTCTGATGAAATTTAAGCCTCTACCACTTGGGATTTTGTTTCAACATGTCATCATAACTCATATGAACTATTGTGAATGATTGTGGGGTCCAAATCTCAAGAATGACCACCATCTATTGCTCAATGAATGCCTTTAATTGCCTTGACCTGTTAATGCTTCATCTGCAAGACAAAGGTTAGATGACATATTTTTGTACTTTTGGTTAGTGATTAAAAGAAAAGCAATGACATATAAATGCAAGGAATGCTTGGTGATCAAGAACCACTCTCAAAAGAGGATCCCACCCACAGGGGAGGAAGCAAGGTGTCCAATGATCCTTGAGGCAATGCAATGATATGATATGATGCCATGAGGGATCTTAGGGACAAAATTGGGGTCTTACAAAAGGGATTAGTAGTCAATCCCCCGTTATTCAGCGTGTCGTTCTTTATGCTCGCACTACGTGTCGATGCTTCAAAACCAAAGCCTAAGATCTTTTGTCCGGTCAGTCAGTGGAGAGGGTTCCATCTTTCAGAATCCCCACTTTTTGTCATGAGCTCACCCTGTCCAGGGTTAAGAGCTATGAGGTCTTATCCTCATTATCCTTTTGATCTGCTCACCCTGACGTTCAGTGTCAGTGGTTAAGAGCCCATTTGATTACCTTTTCATGGCTTGTTTGTCGAGGTTGATATGACCCCTCTTGACTAAAGCCCTAACCACGTATGTTTGAGCCCCCTTGTTGGCGTGTTTACTTTATGCATGTTTGTTTTGTATGCTGTGATCGTCTCACCCATAGGATTGCTAGGCTTCGTATAGTCTCTCGTTTGCATGTCAATTAAGGTAGCACGGTTCCTTCGTCTAGGACTTCCTTTTTTGCATGAGCATTCCTAAAACACAAACAAACTCATTGATTTTTCTTCTCTTAAGAACACGTTAACTCCTTCTACTATAGGCGAGTAAGTCTCCAAAGGTCGAGCATCCGGTAGATTGCGTAGTAACGTCGTTCTCCTAAAAAAAAACAAAAAACAAACAAATAGGTCAGCCGAGCTACGAAGGCTCTGATTCTCATATTCATATGAGATACGTATGCAGTGGATGCGACATCCGTGCGAGTCATTTTCTTTTGACCCCTCTTTTAGTAAATAGTACACTAGATAAACCCACACCCTTTAGACAAGAACAACAAGAGTGGATCCCGTAGAGTATTACGGATGCGTAGGGGTGCTAATACCTTCCCTTCACATAATCGACTCCCGAACCCAAGATTTGGTTGCGAGACCTTGTCCTTTCCTTTCCTTTTTCCAGGTTTACTTCAAGCGTTTCCTTTCCCTCCTTTGGGATAAATAACGCACGGTGGCGACTCTTCTGTCATTTTCTTTCTTTCGCCGGTTATTTTTTTCGCATTCCTTTTTTAGGTTGCGACAGCTGGCGACTCTGCTCGGGACCCGGTTTCCCTAAGCGAGTCCCTCCTAGCTTTTGTAGTTTTCTTGTTTGTTGGGTGTTTATTTCTTTTGTACAGTTATTTATTTACCTGCTTTACCTTATTGCATTCATGTACATATGTCTGCTGTATCTGTGGGTTCTGTTGGGTTGTTTGTTTGTTGGGGTGGGTTGTTTTATGAGAGATAAGCCCACTACCCAGGCTTGAGCGTACACACAGGTTTTAGAGTGGATAGTCATGAGGCTTGCGTAGTATGTTGCTACGTTAATTCGTTCATGAAGACCCACACCCAGACGAGGTTTCTTTTGGATATATTCTGTCCTATGGGTGTTCCATAACGACAGATGTTCCTCTAGAAATCGTCGACTTTGGTGACCATTTCCCGAGAACTCAGTCGAGGCCTCTCCTCTGAGACGCGTTTATGTTAGCTCTGGTGGGCGCATTCTCGCTGCTCAATCCGAGGACCCCGAGGCTGGGAACTTGCTATTAGGATGTCCTGTTGAGGGGAGTCAATGGAGGTCTTTTGTCTCGTAATAATGCCGAACATTCAGTGGTAAACGTATTATTCGACTGAAGGGCTGAAGCTGACGAACTTCTGTTTTTAGAACCTACCAGTGAGGGGCGGGCTAAATTCAGGAAACCTTAACCTTCAACCAACCCGGTTTTATGGAGCAGAGCTTTGATCTTGTATTATATTACTCAGTGGGTTTCTCTTCAGACAATGCAACCCAACAATTGTTCAAGCAGATACAAAAATCTTGATTTCCATGTCACTGCATTGCATCACATCATGTTGCATTTATATCATTTAACACATGTTTATCTATTTCTAGGGGTTTACATCTTCCTCTTGATTCCGGCCGGGGTTTCTCTGGTTCTCTTAAAATGGATATTGGCAGAAAGAGACATGTCGCCTACAAGTTTCCTGTGGTCTGTTTGAAGCATATTCAACAGCTGAATAAGTTAATGGATCAGGATTATCTAGAAATATTCCGGAAGGATTATGGTTTGATTCTAAGTTTCATTACGGTTCTCTCCAAAGATCAACATGATGCTCTCTTTAAATTGTTGCAGTTCTATGACCCTCCATTGAGGTGTTTCACGTTCCCAGATTATATTTTGGTCCCTACTTTGGAGGAGGTTGCTAGTTTTCTCAGAGTTCCTATCAAGCCGCAGTTGCTATTCTACAGTTCCGAGTTTCTGCCCGATCTCAACATGGTTGCTTCAGCCACATATTTGGGGAAATCAGTCTTGAAGGCTAATATGTGTCAGAAGGGAGGAGTTCATGGTTTTCATCTGAGTTTATTACTGGGAGAAGCAAAGAAGAGGCTTGAAGATGGTGACCAGAGGGGTTTCAATGCCGCGTTGGCTCTTTGTGTGTATGGGATTGTCCTGTTCCCTAACATGGCGAAATTTGTTGACGTAAACGCCATACGCCTCTTCGTGTTGGGAAATCCGGTGCCGACCTTGTTGGGAGATTTCTTTCATTCAGTGCATCACAAGAATGAGAATAGAAGGGGAGGATTGGTGAATTGTTGCGCACTTTTGTTTTATAAGTGGTTCAGTTCCCACCTACCCAAGTCAGGAGCGTTCGTTGATGTCAAAAACTCGTTGAGTTGGTCAAAGAGACTGATGGGGATAAGAGCTAAAGATATTTCTTGGTGGTCAGACCGGAGCTTGCTTCGGGCAGATATTATTCATAGTTGTGGGAACTTCCCGAATGTACCATTGGTAGGAAGAAGAGGAAGTATCAACTACAATCCTTCTCTGGCAGTCAGACAGTTTGGATATGCTTTAAGAACTCCGCCTTTGGAAAAAGATGTGGAAGAATCTCTATTTTTCCATTCTTCATCTGATTTGACTGTATCCCGTAAGGCAGCTGAGGCTTGGCTCAAGGTGATCAAGAGAGGAAGAACTGTGCTTGGAAAAGGAGATTGTAGAACTTACCCTCAATATGAAGAGTGGCTTCAAGGAAGAGTCGAAGAGTTTGGTCTGCCGTTTCCTATTGAAGAACCTTTGTATCCACCTACTCCTGAGCAGTCAACCATGGTGAGCCGAGAGGAGTATGACAAATTGAAGAATGCCATAAAGGAGCTTCAAACTGAAAACTCGGAGTTAAGTGTGAAGCTGCAAGACTGTATGCATTAATTCCATGAGGCAGAATATCAGAAGGGGGAAGCCGTCAGATTGCAAGGGGAAGCAGAGAGGAAATTAGTTGTGGAGGTGGACTTCTTCAGGAATACAGACAAAGCCCTGGGATCATCCAGTTCTGAGTTGAGGCGAGTCAAACAGCAGTTAACAGATGCTCTTGGTAAGCTAGCTGGTTGGCAAGAGCAATGGGATACATTTTCAGCTTCTAGGAAGGTAAAGGAGAAGGAGATGGTGGCCGAATTGACTAGTCAGATGGAGAAGTTGAAGATTTTGCTGAAGGAGAAGAACAATGAGCTTCTGTGCACCCGTTCAACCAATGGTTATATCACAGATCAACTCAACAAAGCTCAAGGACAGATTGAGGAACTCAAAGTGCTGGCAGGTTTGAAGAAATCCAGACTTGAAGAGGTATTTGGAGAAGATGATGGGAATTACTACAAAGAGCACATCAACGAGTTGGATGAAGTTATTCACAAGAGGAATCTGCTTATCCGGCGTTTGACAGAATCTCCGGATCATCCTGACACAGTGGTACTAGTGGCTGAAGTGAGGAGCAGTCCTTATGGGTTGTATACAGGAGGCTGATTCCTGATTTTTGTTCCTCTCTTTACTTATTGTATTGTAGTGATGATCCACAGGCTTGTTGTGGAGATCCTTTTTTGATGAACTATTGGCTAAGGCCTTTCCCTTCTTGAACCCATTTATATGATGGTTTTCCTTATTGCATCTTGATCTCAGAAGTTTATCCACAACTTGGTCTTCTTGCGCTTTCTGTCGGATGTGAGACTGGAATCAAGGGGGTAGAATACCCGTTGGAATTGATAAACATGTCATTGCATTTACATATTCATTTGCATATCTTGCATAACAGGTACCGCTGAGGTGTTCTTATATTATTTGGTGTCCCACTAGCAGGATAGCTGATTCAGGAATTCACCGGTACGGTACCCGCAGAAACCAGCAGAGAGTAATGGAAAGCTTTCAAGCAGATCCAGCAGAGATGAGGACCAACATGGCCCAATTCGTGAGTATGATGCAAGGGGTAGTGCAAGGGCAAGAGGAACTTCGAGCCTTGGTCCAGAGACAAGAAACTGTGATTGCCCCTGTCGGTCAGAATCCTCCAGAAGGGACCCCTGTTGATGACGCTGCTGTTACCAACCTTGTCAACAACCATGCTAATGGTGACGAATTGCGTGGTATTAGAATCAATGGACAACCCATCATTACAGAGGCTGCTAATGCTCGAGAGGCACGTGCTCCAGTTCACCATCCTTCTCATTTGGTTGACAAGCAAGAAGATATGTTCACCATTCCCAGTGATGATGATGAATTTGGAAAGGCGGAAGAGAGAGATAGAAAGGTCGACGCCCTTGCTAAAAAGATTCGCGCCATGGAGTGCCAGAATTCTTTGGGTTTTGATGTTTCTAATATGGGTTTAGTTGATGGGTTTAGGATCCCGTACAAGTTCAAAGCGCCATCTTTCGACAAGTACAATGGCACTTCTTGTCCCCGAACTCATGTGCAAGCTTACTACCGGAAGATCTTTGGATTGGTACATCGACAAGTACAATGACAGCTTGTCTGGAGCATCTTTGGATTGGTACATGGACTTGAGAAAAGAATCTGTCAGAAGCTGGAGAGAGTTAGGTGAAGCTTTTCTGAGGCAGTACAAGCATAACATGGACATGGCTCCGAGCAGAACCCAGTTGCAGAGTTTGTTTCAAAAGACTGGTGAGAGTTTCAAGGAATAGGCCCAGAGGTGGCGCGAGCTAGCTGCGAGAGTACAACCTCCGATGTTGGAGAGAGAATTGACAGAAATGTTCATTGGAACCCTGGAAGGTGTTTTCATGGATCGTATGGGAAGTTGCCCGTTTGGTAGTTTTTCGGATGTTGTGATTTGCGGAGAAAGTACTGAAAGTCTTATCAAAGCGGGAAAAATCCAAGACACTGGTTCTTCAAGTTCTTCAAGTGCTAAGAAACCATTTTCAGGGGCACCCAGAAGGAGAGAGGGTGAGACAAATGCTATATGTAATAAGAGAAATGGAAACGGAGGACAACAATATCGTCAAGTTGCTGCTGTGACTATTCCAGCAACCCAACCTCGACAACCACAAAGAGGACAACCACAACAACAACAACAACGCCAATTCCAACCAAGACAAAGAATGCCAGATCGTCATTTTGATCCGTTGCCAATGACTTATGCTGAATTACTCCCTGAACTGCTCAGGTTAAAGTTTGTTGAACTTCACACTATGGCTTCATTAACAAGGATTCCCGCTGGTTATGATGCCAATGTCCGTTGTGATTTTCATTCTGGTGTGCCAGGGCACCACATCGAGAATTGTCGGGCTTTTCACCATAAAGTTCAAGATTTGATTGATGCCAAGACGATTAACTTTGCTTCTACTCCGAATGTGGTGAATAATCCTATGCCTCAGCATGGAGGGCCTAGAGTAAATGGTGTGGAAGATGGTGACAGCGATTGTGATATGGATAATTGGGTGCGCCCGTGGGCTCCAGGGGAGAAGATCAACAACTGGACTGCTGAAGAAATAGTCCAAGTTACTCTTCAGACAGAGTAATTTTCTTTTGTTTTTCATTTTGCATGAAAGCCCTACCCTCTGTCCAGGGCGTAGTGGTTCATTGTAGGGCCACATCATGTTTTGAATTTTCAATGATTATCATCAATAAAGGACGTTTTGCAATCAAATTTGTGCTCACTGTCTTTCTGTTTTTACTTTCATTTTCAAAACAATAAAAATGGCAATGTTTTTTGTTTTTCTGTGACTTCCTTGAACTCTTTTCTAAAATAAAGCATGAAACACCGTTCGTGCAGAATTGATCTTGCGGATTCCATTAAAAACAATTCCGTTATGGCTCAGTATGACTTCGATAATCCCATTTACCAAGCCGAAGAGGAGAGTGAAGAAGATTGTGAACTCCCCAAAGAATTGGCCAGATTATTGAAACAGGAGGAAAGGGTCATTCAACCTCATCAGGAAGAGTTGGAAGTCATTAACCTTGGCACTGAGGACGCAAAGAAGGAGATCAAGATAGGGGCTGCTTTAGAAGAAAAAGTCAAGAGAGGGCTGATTGAAATGCTGCAAGAATATATGGACATATTCGCATGGTCGTATCAAGATATGCCTGGTTTGGATGCAGATATTGTGGTGCACAGGCTACCTCTCAGAGAAGATTGTCCTTCGGTAAAGCAGAAGCTTCGCAGAACTAGTCCTGATATGGCTGTCAAGATCAAAGAGAAGGTTCAGAAACAGTTGGATGCAGGTTTTCTAGCAGTTACCAATTATCCCCTTTGGGTGGCCAACATCGTACCCGTGCCGAAGAAGGATGGTAAAGTCCGGATGTGTGTCGATTATCGAGATTAAACAGAGCCAGTCTGAAAGATGACTTCCCATTACCTCACATTGATGTATTGGTCGATAACACTGCTCAGTCCTCGGTTTTCTCTTTCATGGATGGATTTTCTGGCTATAATCAGATCAAGATGGCGCCAGAAGATATGGAGAAGACGTCATTCATTACACCTTGGGGCACGTTCTGTTATAAGGTAATGCCATTTGGGTTGAAGAACGCCGATGCTACCTACCAAAGAGCTATGACGACTCTCTTTCATGACATGATGCACAAAGAAATTGAAGTGTACGTGGATGATATGATTGCGAAGTCTCAGACAGAAGAGGAGCACTTGGTAAACTTGCAAAAGTTGTTTGAAAGATTGAGAAAGTTCAAACTGGGGCTGAATCCAAACAAGTGTACATTTGGAGTGAGATCTGGAAAGCTGTTAGGTTTCATTGTCAGTGAGAAAGGGATTGAGGTTGATCCAGCAAAAGTAAAAGCTATTCAAGAAATGCCTGAACCAAGAATGGAAAAGCAGGTTCGTGGGTTTTTTGGGAGGCTGAACTACATTGCACGGTTCATATCTCACCTAACAGCTACGTGCGAACCGATATTTAAATTGCTAAGAAAAGATCAAGCAATCAGGTGGAATGATGACTGTCAAAAAGCTTTTGATAAGATAAAAGAATATTTGCAGAAACCTCCAATTCTTATACCTCCGGTTCCTGGGAGGCCTCTGATAATGTACCTTTCAGTAACGGAGAATTCGATGGGGTGTGTATTGGGACAGCATGACGAGTCTGGTCGAAAAGAGCATGCAATATACTACCTTAGCAAAAAGTTTACCGACTGTGAAACAAGATATTCGCTGCTCGAGAAAACTTGTTGCGCTTTGGCATGGGCTGCTCCCCGACTAAGACAGTATATGTTAAACCATACTACCTTGTTGATTTCTAAGATGGACCCAGTAAAGTATATCTTTGAAAAGCCGGCTCTTACCGGATGAGTGGCTCGTTGGCAGATGATTTTGACAGAGTATGATATTCAGTACACGTCGTAAGAGGCCATCAAGGGTAGTATTCTGTCTGATTACCTTGCCGAGCAACCAATTGATGACTATCAGCCGATGATGTTTGAATTCCCCGATGAAGATATCATGTACTTAAAAATGAAAGATTGTGAAGAGCCTCTTGTCGAGGAAGGACCGGATCCCGATGACAAGTGGACACTGATGTTTGATGGGGCGGTAAATGTGAATGGAAATGGTGTTAGGGAAGTACTCATTAATCCTAAAGGTGCACACATACCTTTTTCCCCCAGACTGACTTTTGAAGTAACCAACAACGAAGCTGAGTACGAGGCCTGTATCATGGGGATTGAGGAAGCCATCGATCTAAGGATCAAAACTATGGACATTTATGGAGATTCTGCTCTAGTGATTAACCAAGTCAATGGAGACTGGAATACTCATCAGCCGCATTTGATTCCTTATAGAGATTACACCAGAAGGATCCTGACTTTCTTTAAGACAGTAAAGTTGTATCATGTACCCCGAGATGAAAATCAAATGGCTGATGCCTTAGCCACATTGTCTTCCATGATTAAAGTTCATTGGCAGAATCATGTGCCACACGTTGCTGTGA
Organism: Lathyrus oleraceus; assembly: GCF_024323335.1. Classification (NCBI taxonomy): domain Eukaryota; kingdom Viridiplantae; phylum Streptophyta; class Magnoliopsida; order Fabales; family Fabaceae; genus Lathyrus; species Lathyrus oleraceus. Next base: position 37,144,276 of record NC_066583.1, read on the forward strand.
ATCGACTCGAGAGGCCTGCGTATGTGTTTGCAGCCGAGTCTGTTATTGATGAGAAGTTATGGTTCTATGATATTAAGAATTTCCTCAAAAGCCAAGAGTATCCTGAAGGAGCGTCAAAGAATGACAAGAAGGCTAGCTGGAAACTTTTACTTGAACAAGGATGATGTGTTGTACAAGAGGAACTTTGACATGGTTCTGCTCAGATACGTGGTTAGACACAAAGCAAACATGTTAATGCAGGAAGTGCACGAGGGATCTTTCGGTACCCATGTTGGTGGTCATGCAATGGCTAAGAAATTGTTAAGAGCCGGTTATTACTGGATAACCATGGAATCTGATTGTTTCAAATACGCTCGGAAGTGCCACAAATGTTAGATCTATGCAGATAAAGTGCATGCACCACCAAACCCTCTGGATATTATGAATTCTCCTTGGCCATTCGCGATGTGGGGCATCGATATGATTGGAAGGATTGAACCTACTGCTTCTAATGGACATCACTTCATCCTAGTCGCGATTGATTACTTTACCAAGTGGGTGGAAGCAGCTTCCTATGCCAATGTTACCAAACAAGTGGTTGCTCGATTCATTAAGAAAGAAATTATTTGTCGTTATGGGGTTCCTGAGAGAATCATCATTGATAATGGTTCGAATCTCAATAACAAGATGATGAAAGAGCTTTGCAAAGACTTTAAGATCGAACACCACAATTCTTCTCCTTACAGACCAAAGATGAATGGTGCTGTAGAGGTGGAAAACAAGAACATTAAGAAGATTGTGCAAAAGATGGTTGTGACGTACAAGGATTGGCATGATATGTTGCCTTTCGCTTTGCATGGGTATCGTACCTCAGTACGTACGTCAACCGGGGCAACCTCGTTTTCACTTGTGTATGGCATGGAGGCAGTCTTGCCAGTAGAAGTTGAAATCCCTTCTTTGAGGGTGATGATGGATGTAAAACTTGACGAGGCTGAGTGGGTTCAAGCCAGGTTTGATGAGTTAAATTTAATTGAGGAAAAGAGATTAGCAGCTGTGTGCCATGGACAACTATATCAGAGAATGATGAAGAAGGCCTTTGATCGGAAAGTGCGTCCTCGAAGCTATCAAATAGGTGACTTAGTTTTAAGGAGGATCCTTCCTCCCGATACAGATAACAGGGGCAAGTGGACTCCAAATTATGAAGGTCCGTATGTTGTTAAAAAGGTCTTTTCTGGTGGAGCCTTGATGCTTACAACTATGGATGGTGAAGATTTTCCGTCTCCTGTGAATTCAGATGTAGTCAAAAAATACTTCGCATAAACTGACCCGCTGGACAAAAGAAAGAAATTCCAGGCAAAAAAGGGCATCCCGGCGAACCAAGAGAAAAAGAAAAGAAAAAGGTTCGGGAAAAAGTTAGGGATAAAGAATAAAAAAATAATAATAATATGTACACCCGGTAAGTCGAAAACCTGCAAAGGCGGCTTAGGCAAAAATGGGTATCCCGGTGGATTGAAAACCTGAAAAGGCGGTCCAGGCAAAAGAGGGATTAAAGCGAAGACTACAGTCTAAGTTATCTGTACTTCATCACGTTTCAGTGTCTACCATCTTGAAGGATATGATCGGTCCAATCACTCTTCTCAGAAAGCAAAGAATTTGGGGAAATTGAAGATTTATGAGTCATAACAGAATTGGGAAATAGTGGAATGCCGTGTTCACATTGCCAAATAGGATAGTTTATTTTCTCTTTTGGCGCAATTACCTCTTCCTAGGAATTGCTTCCTGATGTATTTGCCTTTATAGGTCATTTCCAATCAATAAAAGTCGTTATTCAGTCAAATTGCTCTCTTGTTTTCTTTTTTATTCTACTGTTTTGTTTGCAAAAAACGTCCGAATTTTTGATAAATGTTAGTTGTAATTTTACGTGTTGGGTTTTTATTATCGTATCCACAGGGATTGTAAGATATCACCGCCGTTCGATGGTTGTATTAATTCTAGCTCAATGTAACAATAGGGTTTTGGTTGGTTGTCACGTTATCTTGCATAAAAAGGTAATAAATTGCGGTAAAAGTTTGATTTGAATAAATGAGAAATATTGCCAAAGTTAGGGTTCGATGATCACTTTGCATGTATTTGTTCGGTCAACAATATTATAAACTCCTTTAGATGATAAATCATTTCACAAAGTCCTCCCAATATGTTTCTCTCGAACACACATTGTGAGTTTTCCCATTTTGATCTCTCGAACACAATCTATCAAAATGATAACTTTTTGGTTCAACCTTATGGTGAACAAAATCATTCATTACTATTTCTAGCTAACAAACAAGATTGGATGAAAACCTAGGTCAAGAGTTGGTAAACATCTCTCGATCATAAACCAACACAAAGAGTTTTAAATAGAAACAAAGTTTTCATCATATATTCACCATTAAAGAGTTTACACATGAAGATCCTTACATTTACACACAAAGCTAGTAATCACCTACATCTAACCTTGACAAATGGAGGACTTAGCTACTCATTTTCATGGTAGCTTGGTCGGCAAGTTTCGGAAGAAGGTTGATCAACATCCAAGTCGGATAATCGAGATTGGATGGGAATCCACCTTCTTTTTGTAGAAGATGGTTACAAGATGAAGAGAAATGAAATCTAGGGCATAAAAGATCCTAAGAACAATGCTGCAAAATATCTCTAAGAAAGTACAAAAGTGAAAAAATTAGGTAAAACTAAGGTATGGCTCTCAAAAGTGGCACTTGCTACTTATAGAGCTGTACTGGGCTGTCTTGCTCGCTAGGCGAGCAGAATGGCTCGCCTAGCGAGGGTCAAATTGAGGCACAAGAGGCACCTGCGCCCAGAGACACAGTCTATCTCAGACTGTCATGTTCGCCTAGCGAACAAACCTTCGCCTAGCGAAGGACACGCTTCAACCCTCGCTCCAGCGAGGTTGAGAGGTTTGGCTACTGGAATCCTCGCTGGGAACTCGCTAGAGCCTCGCCTAGCGAGTGAGTGCTGGCTGCGCTTTTCACCAAAACTGAACGAACTCGCTACCACCTTCGCTAGCAGCTCGCCTAGCGAATTTATTGACATTTTACTAGAGCTTTTCGCTGGGCGCTCGCCTAGCGAGTGCTTCGCCACAGCCCTCGCCTAGCGAGCAGGCTGATGAATGCTTGTTTTCTTTGGTTTCTTTGCCAACTTTCTTGTGTCTTCATTTTCAATTATTTCATGCCTTCTTCCTACACAATAACACACAAATCAAAGGTACCAAGATCGTTTATCAATGTAATGCATTTCATCTAAAACAAAGGTGGTTTTGACAACATTAGCAAGGAAATAGAGTGAAAGATGCCCACATATGATAGCTCAAATAAGCACTTTTGGGCATCTAACAACTCTCCCCAACTAGATTTTTGCTTGTCCTCAAGCAAAGTATGCCCCTTGAAGGACAAGAGGATTTGCTTTAAGAAAATGGTTTCTCCGAAGTTGGATAAAAAGGCTCAAACACAAGTGAGTCAGCATATACAAGTTTCCAATGGTTTGAATAAAATAATACACAAGAACTGAAACTTAATAGCAATGCGAAATATTTATCTATCTACAACAATATTATTCTGAATGAATCACCCTATCTCTCCTCTTCGAATAAGGAATGAAGAATTTACGCGTTTGCAACCGCGGGAATAATCTCACTCTCTAACAAACAATGAAGAAATCAAATAGATTCATACAATGTCTAACAATCATAAATGGTAATGTGGAAGCATAAAGATCACTAAGGGCTTTTCGGTTGAAGCTTGGTTAGGTTAACAAACAAGGGTCATTTCTAAGGCCATTGAAACGAAAGTGCCGATGCAAAAGAGACATTCACAGTATTTTATTCACACATCTCGACTTTGTTTCATTTGTTTCTTATTTGAAACCTTCACAACTCATATTCCACAACTCAATTTTTATTTTCACTATTTTTCTTCCAAGCAAGCATTCATTTTCATTCTTTCTATTTTTGTTCTTTTCTTTCACATCATATTTACAAAACAGATGTTTCTTTTCTATATTTTTATTTTCAATGCTTGCTCGGTTTTTCTTTTATTTTTTTCAAGAGTTGTGGTACTTACCGATTCTCCCCAACTTATTTCTTACTCACCCTAAGTGAATGCTCTTAACTTTTTACGGCAAAAGAACAATAATCAAGATTTTCCGGGTTAAAAAAAAAGATTTTTGAGATCTCGCTTTATTTCAAGCTGAGATTCAACTGTTTAAGCTCAAAGGGGTTAACGAATACTCTCTGCTCACAGGTAAGTTGTTTTTGGATGTAGTTGTGCTCGAAAGAAAACAAGTGCCTTGATCATTTCTAATTGCTTCCACAATTTCACAATAATAAAAGACAAAGCATGAATCAAATGAATCAACAAAACTTATTAGAATCCAGCATTTAAGTGTACAATGGAGGTTTCCTCACAATTTGTGGTTTTAAGTTCTAGATGACACATTCATTCAATTATGTTGCAAAAAGACAATATTCAATTTACCAAAAAGAGTAAAGTTCTTAATGCATTCTAAAATTCTAGCCGGAGGTAACCATGTACCTTAGCCTCATTCACTTGTTTATTCTTATCATTGCCATCCAAGCTCGGATGCACCTTCATTGGGTACTTCTTTGAGGAGCAACCAATCTAGAAGGTTTGCCACTCAATCAACCAAAAATTTATTAAACAAACAAAATCAAAAACATAAATAAATAACATTACTGAAAAATTAAATTTGTTCATGGGGGACAAAACACCCCAAAAGTACAAAACCAAAGTCAAAATACAGAATCCAAAAATACAATAGAAATAAACATAAAAACTGAAAAATACAAAAACTTAACCCTCTAAGGGCTCAGAATCCTCCTCGCTACCGGCTTCAGAACCAGTAGCCTCATCATCCTCAGCATCATCATCATCATCAGCTGCAGCACCTGAAGACGCACCAGCGCCCGCCCCCTCACCATAGACAGGCCTGTCCACAGGCCAGTTGGCGTTAAGCAGAAACTGCTCACGCGTCATCAAGGCATGAGCACCACTTCCCTGCAGCTGTAACCGCTGCATAGAGTCGTGCATATCTATCATGGCTCTCTGGGATGCCGCCATCCATTCAAAACTGTAATCGCACACAGCTCGCAGGTAGGGATCAAGTCCAGGAGTAGAAGTACCAGGACCATCAGAAGCCCGGGTACTCTCTGTAGCTGCACTGCCTCTGGCATTCTTCGCTCTACAATATTTGGCCACGTACCGGTCATCGATAGGTGGCGGGATCCTTACCTGACCCCGAGACGGTAGTTTCACCTTTGCCTGAATGCACAAACTCATGATCAAGCACGGGAAAGCTAGGGGACAATTCACACGAGCCCCCGACTTTAGCCCGCTTTCGATCACGGACTTAAGCTCATTAGCGATGATCCTCGCCACATCGATCTGGACGTTGGAGAGGATAGAATGGACCAAATGTGCCACTGGGATCGGCACTGTAGAGGTGTGGGACTTAGGCTGGATGTTCGTCAGCACCAACAACAGTATCAGTTGAGCCATGGGAGTCATGTCCTCCCTGTGATACCTCATTGGAACCCCAGATGGGTTCAGCTCAACAGATTTCCCCCTTAATAGCAGGGCGGCAGAAATGGCTGGAACATCCCGGTGAAGTCGTAGGTCAGTGTGGTATGTGTCCCTCTCTTCAGCTCCCAGCTAGAGCGGTTCCCCAAGGACTCAGTTGATGGCATCCCGATCAAAAGCAACTGGACGCCCGACCACTCTAGATATCCAAGTAAAGGGCTCGTCGTCATCAGGCAGTGCGTTTGCATAAAATTCACGCACCGTTGCTATGTCATAATGCTCCAGGGGATTAATCAACCGATCCCAATTCTTTGTGTCAATCAACCCGGCAAAAGTTCTGTTCGTGCCCTGAGGGTTGATGAGGAATCGCTTCTCCGGAAGAATTTTCCGTTTCTCCAGAGAAATGTACCTGGCGGCCTGCTTCGGGCCGACAAATTTGTCGTTATCAAACTGGATAGGTACAGACCCGGAAGTGTTTCCTCCCTTTCTTTTCTTTGACGCTCCAGACCTTGATTCCATCTCCAAAATATAAAAGGAAACAACACACACCAAACAGATTAGACAGCAAAACCATTTTTCAAAAGACTGTCAGGCTCGCTGCTGCTTCGCCTAGCGAAGTGGCAGCGAACGCTCGCCCCAGGTTCGCCTAGCGAGTGCTAGCGAACCTTACGGGTTTTTGGGGTTTTCAGCATGTTCAAAGAATATTTCCCAAAACCCATACTCTAATGGTTTCAATTTCAGAACCTAATGATTTATCGATTAAACAAACGTTCTATGGCTATTGGGGATTACACATTTACATGCAAAACCTAAAATCCCCAATTCCAAAACCTAAAATCCCAAATTGCAAAACCTAAACTCCCTCATGCAAACCTAAAGTTTCCTATACCACAACTCATCCTAATTGTCATTCAAATTGGAAATACAGAGTTCAAACATAAAGAAAATGTAGTAGGGCAAACCTTAGTTACAGTGATAGATTGAAATGTGAAGTGGAGTAGGGTTTGCAATCTCCAAATAGGGAACCAAGTTGTTAGTGAGAGAGATGCAAATGAGAGAGTGTGGAGAGCTCTGTAAAAATTTCTCAGCAGAGTCGAAAAACAGAAAAATTGTGTTTGGGGCAAAATGAGTGCCCTGCTGAGATTTTAAATAAGTGTTGTCATGCAGCGCTCGCTGCTGCTTCGCCTAGCGAGTCTGCTCGCTACTGCCTCGCCTAGCGAGCAGCCAGCGAGCATGACAGCAAGTGCTTTTACAAAGGCAGCAATTTCATGTTCATCCAGCATGGTTAGCACTAGGAAACCCAACACAACACAACACAAAAAACAGTAAATACTTACAATGTTGGGGTGCCTCCCAACTAGCGCTTGTTTAACGTCGGCTAAGCTCGACGGTGTGATGCTCATAGAGGAGCATCAAGCGGAATTGCACAGCTCTCGCGATCCACATGACCGCCGAGATAAACTTTAAATCGTTGGCCATTCACGGTCCAACTATCTTTCTTGTCCATGTCTTCGATGACAATAGCCCCGTACTCCTTCACCTCTTTCACTCGAAATGGCCCGGACCATTTTGATTTCAACTTCCCGGGAAACAATTTCAACCGGGAGTTGAACAATAGGACCAACTGTCCGGGCACAAATTCTTTGCTTCGGAGCTTCTTGTCGTGGTACTTTTTTGCCTTTTCTTTGTACAACCAACTTGAGTGGTATGCGGCATTGCGCATCTCTTCCAACTCAAGTAGTTGCACCTTCCTTTTGTCACCGGCCAACTCATTTTCAAAATTTAAAAATTTTAGGGCCCACAAGGCTTTGTGCTCCAATTCAACCGGCAAGTGGCAAGTTTTACCAAACACCAATTGAAAGGGAGTTAGGCCAATTGGAGCTTTAAAGGCCGTACGGTAGGCCCATAATGCTTCGTCCATTTTTTGGGACCACTCCTTTTTTGAATTAGACACGGTTTTTTCGAGGATTCTCTTAATCTCACGATTAGAGACCTCAGCTTGCCCGTTAGCCTGTGGGTGATACGGAGTTGTCACCCTATGCGATACACCGTAATGTTTTAAAATAGTTTCCAAAGGTGCATTACAAAAGTGTGACCCTCCGTCACTTATCAACACTCGGGGGGTTCCGAAACGGGAAAATATGTTTTTCTTCAAAAAAATTATCACCGTTTTCGCATCCGCCCGAGGTGAGGCAATCGCCTCAACCCACTTAGAGACATAATCGACTGCGACAAGCATGTACTCGTTCCCATAAGAGGGTGGGAATGGTCCTACGAAATCTATGCCCCAACAATCAAATACTTCCACTTCTTGGATATTTTGGAGAGGCATCTCATCTCTCTTACCAATCCCTCCGCTTCTCTGGCAACTGTCACAACTTTGCGCATGGGTATGTGCATCTTTGAAAATAGTGGGCCAATAAAATCCCGATTGAAGAATTTTAGTGGCCGTTCTAACCCCATTATAGTGTCCGCCGTAAGGCGAGTTGTGACAATGCCAAAGGATGCTCTGCGCTTCATCGCCAGTTACGCATCTCCTTAATAGGTTATCACTACCCAACTTAAACAAGTATGGGTCATCCCAAACATAATACTTGGCATCCGAAAGGAACTTCCTTTTTTGGTTCGAAGTTAGGTCGGAAGGCACAAAACCACTAGCCTTGTGGTTCGCAAAGTCTGTAAACCACGGCCTAACTTGAACTTTAAACAGTTTTTCATCAGGAAATTCTTCCCGGATTTCCTTTTCAGACGCGGTAACCTCCACATTCACTAAGCGGGATAAATGATCCGCTACCAAGTTTTCCGACCCCTTCTTGTCTTTGATTTCAACATCAAATTCTTGTAATAAGAGGATCCAACGGATGAGCCTTTGCTTCGAATCCGGTTTGGTTAGCAGATATTTAATCGCCGCGTGGTCGGTATACACCACGACTTTAGACCCTATAAGATAAGATCTAAACTTTTCTAGCGCATACACTATTGCAAGTAGTTCTTTTTCCGTAGTGGCATAGTTTATTTGAGCCTCGTTAAGAATCTTACTTGCATAATGTATTGCATGAAAATTTTTATCTTTTCTTTGGCCAAGTACCGCTCCAACTGCGTAGTCGCTCGCATCACACATTAGTTCAAAATTTTCATTCCAATTGGGAGCGACTATTATTGGAGCGGTAACCAATTTTTCTTTTAAAGTTTCGAAAGCTTGCAAATAATCATCGGTCAAGAGAAATACCTGGTCCTTAGCGAGCAAATTGCTCAAAGGCTTAACCACCTTTGAGAAGTCCTTGATAAAGCGCCGATAGAACCCGGCGTGCCCCAAAAAGCTACGGATGCCCTTCACATTCACCGGAGGAGGTAATTTTTCGATCACTTCAACCTTAGCTCTATCCACTTCAAGCCCCCTTCTAGAGACTTTGTGGCCTAGCACGATCCCCTCGGTCACCATGAAGTGACACTTCTCCCAATTAAGCACCAAATTGGTCTTCACACATCTTTCCAACACCGTTTTCAAGTTCGCCAAGCATAGACTAAAAGACCCACCAAATACCGAGAAGTCATCCATGAAGACTTCCGTTGTTTTCTCTATCAGATCGGCAAAAATGGCTTGCACACATCGTTGGAAAGTCGTCGGTGCATTGCACAGCCCAAAGGGCATTTTTCGGTATGCGAACACTCCAAACGGACACGTGAAAGCCGTCTTCTCATGATCAACCGGGTCAACCGCAATTTGGTTATACCCGGAGTAGCCGTCCAAAAAACAATAGTATTGTTGGCCCGATAGTCTTTCGAGCATTTGATCCATAAATGGGAGTGGAAAATGGTCCTTTCGAGTCGCGGTATTCAACCGCCTATAATCAATACACATTCTCCATCCCGTTGCAACTTTAGTAGGGATCAATTCGTCCTTGGCATTTCGGATTACGGTAATTCCACCCTTCTTCGGAACAACGTGCACAGGACTAACCCACGGACTATCCGAGATCGGGTAAATCATTCCCGCATCCAATAGCTTTACAACTTCCTTTCGAACAACCTTCTTCATGGTAGGATTTAAGCGGCATTGTGGTTGAGCTACCGGCTTGAAATCCTCTTCCATCAAAATCTTGTGCATACATTAGGAGGGACTAATTCCTTTTAGATCGAAAAGAGTCCAACCCATGGCTTCTTGATTTGTTTTTAGCACAATGATTAGACGGGCTTCTTCTTCATTTGTCAAAAGGTTGCTTATGATGACCGGCTTTGCCTCGGTCTCATCTAGGAATACATACTTCAAAGTAGAGGGTAGCACTTTCAATTCAATTGGCGCTTTTTCGTCAATAACCTCCTTCTTCAAGTTTTCCTCCTCTACTTCCCATGGTTGTAGATCGTCTAAACTATCAAGTTCCTTTAAGCATTCCTCAAGAGATAGCTCTTCTTCAACAGTGAAAACCTCCAATGAGTCGTCAAGAGCTAACTCCATAGGAGATATCTCATGAATATGCTTTGAAACTTCCAGAATAGCGTCTTCGGTCACATCGATGCGAAAGCTATCATTTCTATCTTTTGAGTGCTTCATTGCTTCGAATAGATCAAATGTTACTTCCTCATTTTGGACTCTCACCTTCATTAAACCGTCATCAACATCTATCATCATTCGCGCGGTCTTCATGAATGGTCGGCCCAAGATGAGCGGAGCATCATCATCTTCCTCCATATCAATAACAATAAAATCGACCGGGAAAAAGAATTTGTCGACTTTAACCAAAACATCTTGGGCAACGCCATGAGGATGGGTTGTCGATTTATCCGCCAATTGCAACGTCATTCGGATGGACTTAATTTCTATGTTGCCAAGCCTCTTGATAGTTGACAAAGGTATAAGATTAATGCTTGACCCCAAGTCAATAAGTCCTTTCCCGACATAGACGTCACCAATTTTAACCGGCAATGTAACTCTTCCCGGATCAACCTCTTTCTTAGGAAGCGTCCTTTGAATAATGGCACTACAGCTCGCATCAAGGACGATGGTCTCCGGTTCCGTATACCTCCGCTTTTTTGTTAGTATGTCCTTCATGAATTTGGCATACTTGGGCATTTGCTCCAAGGCTTCGGCAAACGGAATGTTGATTTGCAACTGTTTAAAAATATCCATGAACCGGGCGTAATGCCGTTCATTCTCCCTTTTGGACGGGGCATGAGGATAAGGAAGGTTTTGGATTGGAGTAGCGCTCACTACCTCCTTTCCCTTTGCAACTCTAGCACTCTTCCATCTAGGCTTTTTCACTACCTCCCTTATTACCTCATCACTTGTATTTTTCTCAATCTCCACACTTTTTTTCTTTTCAACTTCACCATTATTTTTATTCTTTTCAACTTCTTCGCCCTCACTCCACTCTCCTACTTCACCATCAACATTTTCCTCCAATATTTCCTCCTCAATTTCTTTCTCTTTCTCACTTTGTTCACTCTCAACTCTTTTTTTATTCTCACTACCCAACTCCCTCCCACTTCTCGTCATGATCGCCTTACAATGCTCCTTAGGATTTGTTTGCGTGTTTGCCGAAAAGGAAGGACCGGTTTGTTGTTCCGCGAGTTGCTTGGCAAGTTGCCCAACTTGAGTCTCGAGATTTTTTATAGCTGCGTCATTGCTCTTTTGATTGGCCATTGACATTTGCATGAATTGCGTCAATGTCTCTTCTAACTTAGAATTGACGACCGGCGGTTGTTGAGATTGATACGGATTTTGGGGAGGGTTTTGACGGCTAGAAGAACCACCTCCATAACCTTCGTTATGATAATAGTTGCTTCTAGGTTGGAACCCTTGGTTCCCTTGGAATTGTTGTTGATTTTGAGGGTGCGGTTGATAAGGTTGTTGTTGTTGTTGTCTCGGTTGATAGTCCCGTTTATTGGCCATGTAGTTTACTTCGTCAAAACCGGGAGGTGGACAAAATCCGGTGTCATGTTCACCTTTACAAAGTTCACAACAAGCTATTTGTTTAGCTTTTGACGGTTCTCTTAACTCTTTGATTTGTTGCGTTAAGAGTTCCACTTGTTGTGAGATGAGCTTGTTTTGGGCAAGGATGGCATCGTTCGTCCCTAGCTCAGGCACTCCCGACTTCTTCAAAGAGTTTCCTCGACTTTGACTCTGAAGATCATTTAAAGCCATTCGATTTATGATGTTTGTGGCTTCTTCGGCACTTTTTGACAATAAAGAGCCACCCGAGGTAGCATCCAACAACGTTTTGCAGTTTGGTTGAAGTCCATTTTTGAAGATATGGATTTGAGTCAATTCATCAAATCCATGCCCTTTACATTTCCGAAGCATGGACTTGAATCTTTCCCACGCTTCATTTAAGGATTCACTGGTTCCTTGTGAAAACACCGAGATGGCCGTCTTGGATTCCATGAATCGGTTATGGGAGAAAAATCTTTCGATGAATTTCTCTTCTAACACGTTCCAGTCTGTCATTACGGCTGGTGTTTGATCTAAGTACCAATCCTTTGCTTTACCGAGCAAAGCGTGGGGAAATAATCGTCTGAACAACGGAAGCTCCTGAGCCTGATCCACTCCGGCAGCCAATGCTATCTCATAAAATTTTGTGAGAAAAGCAAATGGGTCTTCATGGTCCATTCCGGTGAATGGACTTCCATATATTAAATTTAGAGTTCCCGTTTTCATCTTAGCTTGCCTTCCTGTGTGGTTGGCAAACTGATCGGTGTTCCTTGGACTATTTATGCATGGAGTAGAAATAGGTGGTGGTGGTGGTGGCTCCATGTTTGGTATGAATGCTGGTGGATTTGTGGTCGAAGAACTTTCTCCTTGCTCTTGGCGTTGTCTAGCCTGTTGCCTCCTACGTCTCGTTTTGCTATTGAGCCTCCTTGCGGTTCTCTCGATCTCGGGATCAAAAAGAAGTTCGTCCACAGGGATTTGCCCTCGCATAAAATGTAAGCTGCACACTAAACCAAACAAATTACAAGTACAAGTCAAAAATTCACAAGCTAAAACTTAAACAACGATTGCGATGCTCGCAATATCAATTTACAATCCCCGGCAACGACGCCATTTTGTTAGTTGTAATTTTACGTGTCGGGTTTTTATTATCGTATCCACAGGGATTGTAAGATATCACCGCCGTTCGATGGTTGTATTAATTCTAGCTCAATGTAACAATAAGGTTTTGGTTGGTTGTCACGTTATCTTGCATAAAAAGGTAATAAATTGCGGTAAAAGTTTGATTTGAATAAATGAGAAATATTGCCAAAGTTAGGGTTCGATGATCACTTTGCATGTATTTGTTCGGTCAACAATCTTATAAACTCCTTTAGATGATAAATCATTTCACAAAGTCCTCCCAATATGTTTCTCTCGAACACACATTGTGAGTTTTCCCATTTTGATCCATTGTTTCTCTCGAACACAATCTATCAAAATGACAACTTTTTGGTTCAACCTTATGGTGAACAAAATCATTCATTACTATTTCTAGCTAACAAACAAGATTGGATGAAAACCTAGGTCAAGAGTTGGTAAACATCTCTCGATCATAAACCAACACAAAGAGTTTTAAATAGAAACAAAGTTTTCATCATATATTCACCATTAAAGAGTTTACACATGAAGATCCTTACATTTACACACAAAGCTAGTAATCACCTACATCTAACCTTGACAAATGGAGGACTTAGCTACTCATTTTCATGGTAGCTTGGTCGGCAAGTTTCGGAAGAAGGTTGATCAACATCCAAGTCGGATAATCGAGATTGGATGGGAATCCACCTTCTTTTTGTAGAAGATGGTTACAAGATGAAGAGAAATGAAATCTAGGGCATAAAAGATCCTAAGAACAATGCTGCAAAATATCTCTAAGAAAGTACAAAAGTGGAAAAATTAGGTAAAACTAAGGTATGGCTCTCAAAAGTGGCACTTGCTACTTATAGAGTTGTACTGGGCTATCATGCTCGCTAGGCGAGCAGAATGGCTCGCCTAGCGAGGGTCAAATTGAGGCACAAGAGGCACCTGCGCCCAGAGACACAGTCTATCTCAGACTGTCATGTTCGCCTAGCGAACAAACCTTCGCCTAGCGAAGGACACGCTTCAACCCTCGCTCCAGCGAGGTTGAGAGGTTTGGCTACTGGAATCCTCGCTGGGAACTCGCTAGAGCCTCGCCTAGCGAGTGAGTGCTGGCTGCGCTTTTCACCAAAACTGAACGAACTCGCTACCACCTTCGCTAGCAGCTCGCCTAGCGAATTTATTGACATTTTACTGGAGCTTTTCGCTGGGCGCTCGCCTAGCGAGTGCTTCGCCACAGCCCTCGCCTAGCGAGCAGGCTGATGAATGCTTGTTTTCTTTGGTTTCTTTGCAAACTTTCTTGTGTCTTCATTTTCAATTATTTCATGCCTTCTTCCTGCACAATAACACACAAATCAAAGGTACCAAGATCGTTTATCAATGTAATGCATTTCATCTAAAACAAAGGTGGTTTTGACAACATTAGCAAGGAAATAGAGTGAAAGATGCCCACATATGATAGCTCAAATAAGCACTTTTGGGCATCTAACAATAAACATTGCATCTAAAAACATGAAGGCTAGACAATGACGTGCGGAAAGATAAAACATCTGAAAATCATTTTGAATGTTGAGTACGCTTGAGTATATTTTTTCCATACGATCCCCTGGGGCATGTATGTCCTGCCGTTTTACATGTTACTATCTTTGATTGATGGCTAAAGCAGATGAGCCAAAGTTTGTTCGAAGGAAGACCCTGTTGTTTCAACACTGTCCAGTCGTGTAAGAAGTTGGGTCGTCTAAGTCGAGTTCAGAATTTGTTTCCCCAACATGGTCAAGAGGTTGGTGTTTTCCCAACAAGTGACTCCCCAGTTGAGTTGGTTTTTCTACAGTTCCGAGAATGTCAGACCAGTAAGTATCCTCAGCAGAAGTGTTGTATGTCCCCACAGAGTTGGAAGATCGAATCAGAAATTGTGTGCTCAGTAAAGTGATCATCTGCTTTCCCAACAGGAGTTTTCCTCCCTTTGCATCTTGCATGTAGTAATCATCATTTGCATTCACATTCTCAAATCACGTAGCATTTCCATTCAGTATGGAGCATTACGCCATGGAAAATTCAAACATATGCATACATGTGTTAAACCAGATTGGCTCGTATCCCCAGTAGAGACAGATCATTTTTTCACATCAGTATATCACATTTGCAGTAGTTGCCCTTGGCAACATTCAGAATCGATAATCCCCGTGAGATTTATCTTCCCACCAGTCCGTGAAAGGAAAGCTTGATTCTCTTCAGATTTAGTCACCAGTAAGTGTCTGCCTTATTTTGACATATGTAAATGTCATCCTTGCGATACCGGTAAGTGTCGTATTGATCCCCATAAATGTCTGTGCTTTTCTTTGATGTCGGCGAACATCATCTTTCGATGTCGGTAAACGTCGAATTCCAATCGCTGGCCATCAGTAAATGGCATGCCTCTCATGGTGTCTACAAAAAAAACTCGTTCTGTCAACACCCGTGTGTGTCCTTTCCTTTCTTTGGTGTCGGTAAACATCATTGTTCGATGTCGGTAAACATCAACCGCTTGTTAACCATCGGTAAATGGTTTTGTCGTTTAAGATTCCCCAGCAGATTCGCTATCCGTAAATATCGAGTGTTTCATTTTCGCCATCGGTAAATGGTTTCGTTTCATAAGTGTATTCTTCCTTTGGTGTCGGTAAACATCATTGTTCGATGTCGGTAAACATCGAGTTCCTTCCCAGTCATCGGTAAATGTCTGGTCTTGTTTCACTTTTAAACATCATTGTTCGATGTCGGCAAACATCGAGTTCCTTCCCAGTCATCGGTAAATGTCTGGTCTTGTTTCACTTTTAAACATCATTGTTCGATGTCGGCAAACATCGAGTTCCTTCCCAGTCATCGGTAAATGTCTGGTCTTGTTTTGCTTTTAAACATCATTGTTCGATGTCGGCAAACATCGAGTTCCTTCCCAGTCATCGATAAATGTCTGGTCTTGTTTCACTTTTAAACATCATTGTTCGATGTCGGTAAACATCGAGTTCCTTCCCAGTCATCGGTAAACGTCTGGTCTTGTTTCACTTATAAACATCATTGTTCGATGTCGGCAAACATCGAGTTCCTTTCCAGTCATCGGTAAATGTCTGGTCTTGTTTCACTTGTAAACATCTTTTTCCTCCCAGTGAAGCCGCCATCGGTAAATGGCCTCGCTTTCTTTGATATCGGTAAATATCAAATCTGTTTTGAAGTCGCCATCGGTAAATGGCCTCGCTTTCTTTGATATCGGTAAATATCAAATTTGTTTTGAAGCCGCCATCGGTAAATGGCCTCCCTTTCTTTGATATCGGTAAATATCGAATTTGTTTTGAAGCCGCCATCGGTAAATGGCCTCGCTTTCTTTGATATCGGTAAATATCAAATCTGTTTTGACGTCGCCATCGGTAAATGGCCTCGCTTTCTTTGATATCGGTAAATATCAAATTTGTTTTGACGCTGCCATCGGTAAATGGCCTCGCTTTCCTCGCTTCGTCACTTACAGAGGGTAAATTCTCCGGCTCTTTTGGTATTCAATCCCTGTTTACCTTGAAAGTCTGATAGCCGCTGCTTTCATCCGTTCAGGTTCACAGTTGATTGAATAGGGGCAGCTGTAGTACCTCAAATTTGCCCTCCTCATACATGCATTCATTTTAGGTCATTTAACATTTCATATTGCATTTCATCATGTCAATCAGAATTAGCTCCAAGAGTTTATCTTCCAAGAAGCTCGGATATCATTCAAGTCACTTTGTGGGTTCTATCTTAAGGATCAAGCTTAATGGGCTCAGTACAGTTCAAAGTTCATCTGAATTACCTCTGGTCAACTTTGGTCTATTGAAGGTCAAATGGCTAGGGAATGACTTGAGTTACTTCCAACATGTTCAAATGAGGCCTATTCATCATTCGATATATTACTCTTAAAGGAACAAAGGTCCAGCGCACAGGTTACAAATTTGGAAAGATGACTTGAACTGTCATGCTCGCTAGGCGAGCGGAATGGTTCACCTAGCGAGCCACCAGAGTCTGAACTGTCATGCTCGCTAGGCAAAGCCCACGCGTTTTAAAAATAAAAAAAAATATAACAGAAAGTCATGGGCTTGAGTTGCCCTCATTTCGAGCCCACAAAGCCACGAAAATTAGAGTATAAATTCTAATTTCATTGAAATAAAACCCTAGAAACATTCTAACTAATTCAGAGCAGCCTCCAGAAACTGAAGAGAACGAATCTGCAGCAGCCTCCAAACAAATTCACTCGGACTCTGAGACTTTTCACTCTGACTCACACACTTACCAATTCCATCGCACACAAACCCTAGCCGTTGCATTGCAAACCCCAACCGTGCGATTCAATTTCGATCGATCTTCCCAATCAAGTTTGCCCTATTTCCATCACTTTACGCTTTCGATTTGAAATTTCTGAATGTATGAGGTATTATGGGTGAATCTGGAAGAGTGGGTATCGTTAGGTTTCACATGTGGGTTTAGACGTGTATGAATGTGTAGAACAATGCCTTGAATGTTTAATCACTTCGCTTCTGAGATGAATACCATAGGGTTTGGGGTTTCGGAAATCGTACTGTTATCAAAGAAGAACCCAGAACCCGCAAGCATTCGCTAGCACCTCGCTAGGCGAACATGTAGCGAAGCTTCGCTAAGCCTTCGCTAAGCGAAGCAGTAGCGATCGTGACAGTAGTTTTTTTGTTTGCTCTCTAACCTATTTTGTGTTTTGTTGTGACATGTTTTCTATTGCATCCGTGCGTTGTTTACCTGATACTGTTATTGCTATGATTATCTTGTTTGGTGTAACTCTTGATTGCACCCCGTCTTGTTATTCTAACGTGTTTGTTGAGTTTTTGTGAGGGCTCACATGACTCTTGAAGAGATAGCTTGCTTGGTATTCCACTTTATTTGTGGGATACCATTTGGAGATTTATTCTGATTGCTTTGCTGACTTGTTTTCTTTGATGGTGCTAGCCTGAGGGATCTCCGGGTTTCTTATTTCTTTAGTTGCTGTTACTTTGGATCTTTATCCGTGTGGTAGATCTCTTGATCCCTTTTACATCTTTCCCGTATTTTACCGCTTTCTTAGCTGGAAGACCTCGATAGGAGGCAATGTTTTTGTGTGTTTACTTTTGTGCCCAAAGACCTCCAAGAAGAGGCACCAGTGCTAAAGACCTCCATGAAGAGGCAATTGACGGATAAAAGGGATTAGTAGTCAATCCCCCGTTATTCAGCATGTCGTTCTTTATGCTCGCACTACGTGTCGATGCTTCAGAACCAAAGCCCAAGATCTTTTGTCCGATCAGTCAGTGGAGAGGGTTCCATCTTTCAGAATCCCCACTTTTTGTCATGAGCTCACCCTGTCCAGGGTTAAGAGCTATGAGGTCTTATCCTCATTATCCTTTTGATCTGCTCACCCTGACGTTCAGTGTCAGTGGTTAAGAGCCCATTTGATTACCTTTCCATGGCTTGTTTGTCGAGGTTGATATGACCCCTCTTGACTAAAGCCCTAACCATGTATGTTTGAGCCCCCTTGTTGGCGTGTTTACTTTATGCATGTTTGTTTTGTATGGTGTGATCGTCTCACCCATAGGATTGCTAGGCTTCGTATAGTCTCTCGTTTGCATGTCAATTAAGGTAGCACGGTTCCTTCGTCTAGGACTTCCTTTTTTGCATGGGCATTCCTAAAACACAAACAAACTCATTGATTTTTCTTCTCCTAAGAACACGTTAACTCCTTCTACTACAGGCGAGTAAGTCTCCAAAGGTCGAGCATCCGGTAGATTGCATAGTAATGTCGTTCACCTAAAAAAAAACACAAAATAAACAAATAGGTCAGCCGAGCTACGAAGACTCTGATTCTCATATTCAGATGAGATACGTATGCAGTGGATGCGACATCCGTGCGAGTCATTTTCTTTTGACCCCTCTTTTAGTAAATAGTACACTAGATAAACCCACACCCTTTAGACAAGAACAACAAGAGTGGATCCCGTAGAGTACTACGGATGCGTAGGGGTGCTAATACCTTCCCTTCGCATAATCGACTCCCGAACCCAAGATTTGGTTGTGAGACCTTGTCCTTTCCTTTCCTTTTTCCAGGTTTACTTCGAGCGTTTCCTTTCCCTCCTTTGGGATAAATAACGCACGGTGGCAACTCTTCTGTCCTTTTCTTTCTTTCGCCGGTTGTTTTTTTTCGCATTCCTTTTTTAGATTGCGACAACTCCCTCTTATGTAAAACGAGTTTCTTTATGTAATGTAATGTTATGAAGAAAGCAAAGAAGTCAGTGCCAAAGGAGGACAACCTTGAAGATCTTGCTTGGAGAAGCTTAGATCGTTATTAGGTTAGCTTAGGTTCTCTCATTGGCTTGGGAGAACAATTGCGCTAGGGGCCATAACTGTTTCATGTGTATGTATGTTGATGCATGTGAATGTATGTTGATGCATGTGAGAGACGATTTATATGATAAATAAGCCGGTGAGATCAGAACAATTGCAATTCCCTCAACCTAAAATATTAAGTTTATGCTTTCCAAGTTTTAGCACTCATCAAGACTAGTATCGGATAATGTAGGTTTCTCCTACGCGAGGTGCATGTTCTATATTAGTAAGGTGCGATGGGATAATTGTAATATCCAACTGCTAAAACAATGGGTCAAACTTAACTAAACAAATTATAATAATATTATATATGTTTGCTTTCCAAGTTTTAGCACTCATCAAAACTGGTATCGGATATGTAGGTTTCGCCTACGCGAGGTGCATGTTCTATATTAGTAAGGTGCGATGGGATAAATGTAATATCCAACTGCTAAGACAATGGGTCAAACTTAATTATAATAATATTATATATGTTTAGAAGCAAGAGTTGGGAATGATCCATATGATGGATTGGAATAAGCAGTTATTCACCCAACTGAAATTTTCGAGAGTTGTATGAGATACAATTGGAAGGAGTTCCTACCTAAATAACCTAGTTTTGTGTAATCCGCCTACGCGGACTTAGAACGAAGTGAAATATGGATCTCGACCCACTAGAAAATCTTCCAACGGGATTTTTCGAACCAAATGATGAGGGTCATTTGTTTTGAGTAAAATAGTGGGAGCATGTTTAATTAAAGGCCTAATTAAATATGTTAATGATACTTATATTTTCATTAATCTCAACAAACAACAAACATTTTGCGATCAATCCTTGACAAAGATAAATTGTCTGGGATAAATTTTCTGGATTGGCACCGAAACCTGAGGATTATCCTCAAACATAATAGAAAGTTGTATGTCTTAGAGACACCTGTTCCTGAAGAGGAAACTCTTAATTCTGCACCTAAGGCAGAAAGAGATGCTTATAAAGAAGCATGTCGATGATGCCAATGAAACTGCTTGTCTCATGCTGGATGTCATGAACTCAGAGTTGCAAAAGCAACATGAGAATATGACAGCGTTCGATATGATCGAACACCTGAAGATGCTTTATCAAGAGCAAGCAAGGCATGAGAGGTTTGAAGTTTCAAAAGCCCTTTTTCAAAGCAAGTTAGCTGAGGGAGCCCCTGTAGGTCCCCATGTGCTCAAAATGATTGGGTATGTGGAAAACCTTGAAAGGTTGGGTTTTCCCCTCGGAAGGGAACTTGCGACTGATTTGATGTTGCAATCGTTGCCAGATGGATTTAGTCAATTTGTCCTAAATTTCAACATGAATGATATGGACAAATCTCTTCATGAACTGCTAGCCATGTTAAGAACTACTAAGAAGAATTTGAAGACAAAAAGGGAACTCCATTATGATGATCAGAAATGGAAAGAGACAGAACAAAAGGCCCACTAAGCAGGGTGATAAAGGGAAAGGCAAGGAAGTTGTCAAACCCAAACCCACCGTTGCTGCTTTAAAGCCCAGTGGAAGCATAGCAAAATAAGGCACCTGCTTCCATTACGGTAAGACCGGACACTGGAAGAGAAACTGCCCAAAGTACTTGGAAGATGACAAAATCTCCATTCACAGAAAAAGGTGAAAGAGCTAATGATCTTTTGGCCCTCATACATACTGATGCATGGGGACCACTGAACATTCCAGCCAAAGGAGGTTTTCAGTACTTCATCACATTTACTGATGATTTCAGTAGATATGGTTATGTGTATTTAATGAAACACAAATCAGAGTCCTTTGAAAAGTTCAAGGAATTCAAGAATGAAGTACAAAAACCAACTAGGTAAGAATATTAAAACTCTTCGATCAGATCGAGGTGGTGAATATTTAAGCCTAGAGTTTGATGACCATCTGAAAGAGTGTGGGATCCTATCCCAACTTACTCCTCCTGGAACACCCCAATAGAATGGTGTATCTGAGAGAAGAAATCGAACCCTGTTAGACATGGTCCGATCCATGATGAGTCACACCGATCTTCCAAACTCCTTTTGGGGACATGCACTATTGACAGCAGCTTACATACTTAACCGTGTTCCATCCAAAAAGGTTGAGAAGACACCATATGAGATATGGAGTGGTAAGAAACCACATATGTCTTACATGAAGATTTGGGGTTGCGAAGTTTATGTGAAACGACAAATTTCAACTAAGCTTGAGCCCAAATATGACAAATGCTTATTTTTGGGGTATCCTAAAGAAACAAGAGGGTATTACTTCTACAATCCTTCTGAGGGCAAAGTGTTTGTCGCTCGAACTGGAGTTTTCCTAGAAAAGGATTTTATTTCCAAAGGGATCAGTGGGAGGAAAGTAGAGCTTGAAGAAATTCAAGAATCACAAAGCATCGATACACCTATGGAGGAATTAGAGCAGGAAACACAAGTAGTTGTGAAAGAGCAACCTGCTCAAGTAGAACAAGACCAGCGTAGGTCAAGCAGGATACATCACCTACCTGAGAGATATGGATATCTCATAACAGATCAAGGTGATGTATTACTCATGGATCAAGATGAGCCTGTGACCTACCAAGAGGCCGTAACTGGTCCCGTGTTTGAGAAGTGGCTAGAAGCCATGAAATCTGAAATGGATTCCATGTACACAAACCAAGTTTGGAACTTGGTAGAGCCTCCTGTAGGAGTTAACCCTATAGGATGCAAGTGGGTCTTCAAAAAGAAGACTGACATGGATGGTAAGGTACATACCTATAAGGCAAGACTGGTTGCAAAAGGATATAAACAAATTCATGGGGTTGACTATGATGAAACCTTTTCACCAGTTGCAATACTTAAATCTGTTCAGATTTTACTTGCTATCGTTGCATATCATGATTATGAAATATGGCAGATGGATGTCAAAACTGCTTTCCTTAATGGGAATCTTCTTGAGGATGTGTACATGACATAACCTGAAGGATTTGACATACCAGAAGAAGCCCAAAAGATATGTAAGTTACAAAGATCAATCTATGGATTGAAGCAAGCTTCCAAAAGCTGGAATCTTTGTTTTGATGAAACGGTAAAACAATATGGATTCATCAAGAACGAAGATGAGCCTTGTGTCTACAAGAAGGTTAGTGGGAGCATGGTTGTTTTCCTGGTATTATATGTAGATGACATATTACTCATTGGAAACGATATCCCTACCCTGCAACAAGTAAAGTCTTGGTTGGGGAAATGCTTTTCTATGAAGGACCTAGGTGAAACAGCCTATATATTAGGAATCAGAATCTATAGAGTTAGATCACAAAAACTGCTTGGCCTAATTCAGAGTACGTACATAGACAAAGTGGTGAGACGCTTTAATATGCATGATTCCAAGAAAGGATTCATACCTATGCAACATGGCATGTGTCTATCAAAAACACAATCCCCTTCAACTAAGGAAGAAAGGGATCGCATGAATAAGATTCCATATGCATCTGCAATAGGATCTATCATGTATGCCATGTTATGTACTCGACCAGATATCTTGTATGCTTTAAGTGCAACGAGTAGGTACCAATTTGATCCTGGTGATGCCCATTGGGTAGCTGTCAAGAATATCCTTAAGTACTTGAGAAGGACTAAGGACTCATTCTTGATATATGGAGGTCAGGAAGAGTTGGCTGTAATTGGATACACCGATGCTAGCTTCCAGACAGATAAGGATGACTTTACATCGCAATCTGGTTATGTGTTTTGCTTAAACGGTGGCACTGTGAGCTTGAAAAGTTCAAAGCAAGATACAGTTGCTGATTCTACAACCGAGGCCGAGTATATTGCTGCCTCAAGTGCAGCAAAGGAAGTTGTTTGGATCAAAAGGTTCATTATTGAACTTGGCATAGTTCATGGCATTGTGGATCCCATTGGTCTCTATTATGAGAACAATGGTGCTATTGCACAAGCTAAGGAGCTTAGATCTCACCAACGATCCAAACACATACTTAGGCGTTATCATCTCATTCGAGAGATAATAGGTAGAGGAGATGTGAAAATATACAGAGTACCTACACTTGATAATATTGCTGACCCACTGACAAAGCCTCTTGCGCAGCAGAAGCATGATGGCTATACTAGATCAATGGGCATTAGGGGTATGCCTGATTGGCTCTAGTGCTAGTGAGAGATTGTTGGTGTAAGCCCTAGAGGCCAATATGTACTTGTATCGAATTATTTATTAATAATAAAAGGCATTTTCTTTATTATGTTTGTTTAATAAAGTCCCTGGAATAGATAGTCCGTTTAATGGATCAAGTGTAACTTGATCATGAGATCACATTAAACATAAGGACACTATTCTTAATGTATCCATAGTCGAGCTTTATTGAGAAGTGGGATAACATTAAAGCATTGAGACAATTATGTATATAGACTGATGATCACATCTCATGGATCATGGATAAAGGAGTTATCAAGTCTTAAACATAGGTATGAATATTAAGAGTAATATTTATACTGGATTGACCCGCTATGAGAATACTATATAGAAAGTTATGCAAAGTGTCATAAGTTATTCTCATGGTGATAATGGTGTATACCACTCTTCAACCTGAAACCACTATGGACCCTAGATAGAGTCGAGTGCTTTATTGTTGATCAAACGTTGTCCGTAACTGGACATCCATAAAGACAGTTGATGGGTACTCCACAAAGCATGCTGAGGGACATGAGTGACCTAGACGGAATTTTCCCATCCTGCGTAACAGGATAAATATCTATGGGCCCAATATTGAACTGGACAAGGATGACACGGTCTATACCTTGTGTTCAATATAGACATAAGGGCAAAAGGGTAATTATACACATAATTATTATCACAGAAGGATTTGTAAGATCACATGACATTTTCGTGTCTTGGATAGCAGTGATGTGTTGCTAGATACCGCTCACTGTTTATTATGTTAAATGTGTGATTTAATATAATTGCCAACATCGCGAAAACCTACAGGGTCACACACAAAGGACGGATTGATGAGAGATAAAGTAACTAAGGAACACCGTAAGGTACGGTGCACTTAAATGGAATACGAAATATGGTAAGGTACCACACGCTTAAGTGATTTTGGGCATATTATAAGATATGGGCCAAAATACACTTAAGTGGGTTTTTTAGCTTGAATCCCACACAAGTGGTTCTATAAATAGAACCCTTGGGTAGAAGCATTGTAACTCTGGCATTCCGTTTCTCTCTCTCTCAATCAAAGCCTTCATTCATAGCAGCTAGCATTGAGATTGAAGGAATCCGTTCGTGTGGATTGAGTAGAGGCGTTGTCATCGTTCAACGTTCGTGATCGCCACAAGAGGTAACGATTCTATCACTGATCATGCCCATTCGTAAGGATCATTAAAGGAGAAAATTTTAAATTCCGTTGCACCTTGGTTGGCAATTCTCCTTCACTTGGATCATCACTATGATCTCAAGAAGGGAACTCCATTTGTGGTTTTATTTCTCTTCCTTCACCTCTTGCATGTTTAGGACTTAGCCATTCTTCTTCTTCCCTCCACTCTAACCCAAGCCAAAACTTTTGTGCAAACATTAACATTTGTTTTCAAAAATTAGAAACCTAAGCATTATGCTTTTGATTTTCAAACTTTCTTTTCATAACACTTATTTTGAATTGAATCCTAAGTCAACTTTGACCATATTTTGTAAATACTTTTCATTGGTAAATACAACTCACTCAATTGTTTTTTATGCTTTCAATGGCCACTTTCTTATCAAAGCTTTTCATAAACATTAGCTATTAGGCTTGAGTTATCCTTGAGGTTGATATAATACTCACCTATATCCTTAGTGATGGACAATGAGTCTTCCATGCTTATTATAGGGTTAACCCCTCCCTAGCATGTTGAAGCTATCCTCACATGGTGGATTTGTGGTTTTAGGTTGAGTTTTCTCCCTTGGATAACAAAAGACCGTAAGGCTTTTGGACCAATCAATTCACTAATTTGTTTTTGAGAGTTTTACCCCGAACTACGAGGTTTTGATCCTAATCTTTTTTAAGATGGTACGTAGGCAATGGGTTTATCCATTCAAACACAAAATTGTAAATAATTTGTACATTCTTCTCTCATCTCCCCAATCATGTTTGCACAAATAATTTTCACAAATACCAACCTACCTTACAACAAATTATGAAAAGGGCTCCCTAGGAGTACCTAGGATGTTTTGGGTGCTTAAAACCTTCCCATTGCATAACCAACCCCCTTACCCTGATCTCTGACATTTTTATTAGTTTTTGATTTGATAAAATTTCTCGGTTTTTGTTCGCTTTCTAACCTTTCCTTTGGATAAATAGAAGCGCGGTGGCGACTCAAATTGTATGATTTACTTTTGATTTAGTCAATAAATCTAAAGGTAACGAATACCCCGCTATAGAAAAGTGGCGACTCTGCTGGGGATTGACTAGTGGGTTTTGCCTACTTTTCATATTTGTTGTATTGTATTGTTTATATTATTCGTGACATATTCTTGTGCGAATTTGGGATTACTGTATTGTTTGTAATGTATGAATTGCTTGATATATTAATTGCTTGTGTGCTTGGTGGTCTCTTGTGAGATGAGTTCTATACCTGAACTCGAGTGCACTTATGACAGGAGAATGGCATAGTCTTGTTGACTTGTGTGGAGTTATTCCTTAGCAAGTTGACTTGCAAGCCCATTCACTTGGTGGAGGTTATGTTGGGATCAATAATGTCACACGAGTAGTCGTGGTTAGGCATTACTCTTTCCAATATAGACCTTAGAAGCCAAGGACCTTAGTTTACCAAGCCCATCTTGGCCTATATTTAGGACGTAGTGCGAAGATCATTCAAGTGTAAGATTTGATACGATTGTTACGCGATACTACACTCATAAGAGTCTCTCTTGAGAATATTTTTGGAATACGAGTAGTCGTTTATCCAATAATATCCGAAAGATGGGATGATGACTACGAGAACCTCTTGTAGAACATGATTGGCAGGTTTAAACCCTAGTACACTCCCTTTGGGTGGTTCTTAACCGAGACTCCATGCTCGTGACTTGCAACAAACCCTTGATTCATGGTTGATCCGTTCTTATATATCCTTAATATCAATGGAACTTGGGTGTTGATAAGGTGTAAACCATAATCCACCAAAATGGATGATTGATATTAAGGATGACTTGATCCATCCCATGACCTTTGTGTGGTGTGATTTGCTTGATCCTTAAGTGTGATTGTTGCATCCATGCATTCATGCATCCATTTGCATCCATATCATCAACAATGAGAAAATTTTCAAGGAACTTAAGAGGTCTATTTGCAAATTTTCAGACATGGATAGACAAAGAAGGAACACAAAGAAGTACAGTTTCAGACAACCAGACTTGAAAGAGCTAAGGAATTTGACATCCTATGTAGTAGACCCCTTGGAGTTCAAAGCTCGCCATGGGAAGCTTCTGTCTATTCTTGCTACTCAAGTGGATGAAGGTCTGATGAGTGTATTATTGCAATTCTATGATCCCTTGTACTGTTGCTTCACATTTTCGGATTTCCAGCTTTTTCCTACGCTTGAGGAGTATGCCTATCTTATGGGTATACCTATTCTAGATCAGTTGTCGTTCAGTGGCTTGGAGAGGGTTCCTACTTCTCAAGAGATTGTTGATCTGTTGCATATAGATGAATCACTGGTTGGTGCTCATATGACTACCAAAGGTGGAATTCAAGGTCTCCCTTCTGAGTTCCTCATTGCTCAAGCTACTTTGTATGGGAAGGCCATGAGTGAGGACGCCTTTGAGGCCATATTTGTACTTCTCATCTATGGGCTAGTGCTATTCCCCAACATCGACAAGTTTGTGGATGTGAACGCTATTAGGATTTTCTCTACTCTTAATCCCGTTCCTACTCTGTTGGGTGACACTTATTTCTCTTTGCATATGAGGAATGCAAAGGATAGTGGTACCATTGTGTGTTGTTTGCCTCTGTTGTACAAGTGGTTTATTTCGCACTTGCCACAGAAGGTCGCCTTCAAGGAGAACAAAGGATGTCTACGGTGGTCCACGAGACTTATGTCTCTCACTAATGATGATATCTTTTGGTACAATCGTGTATATGATGGTGTGCAGATTATCGACTCTTGTGGTGAATTCTCCAATACGCCTCTTCTTGGTATATATGGTGGAATTAACTACAACCCTATTTTAGCATGTCGTCAGCTTGGGTTCCCCTTAAAGGATAAACCTAATAACATTTTGTTAGAAGGTGTGTTCTTTCAAGAGGGTAAAGATCCCTAAGGCTTGAAGGGCAGGATGGTTCGCGCTTGGCGCAAGATTCATAGGAAGGGAAGGAAAGAGCTTGGTCCGAAGAATTGTATTGCTTTGGAACCTTACACTTCATGGGTGAGGAGGAGAGCTTTTGAGTACCTTATGCCTTATGAGTATCCCAGACCTACACCTTTGGTTATGGCTGGGCCTTCAACCCTCCCTGACCAAGGAGTAGAGGAGTTGAGAGACGAAGACCGGTCACGTGCTTGGATCCGTGAATGAGAGGATCTACTTCAGCAGCTTAGAGATAAGGATGCATTGATAGAGTTTCTTGAGCATCAAGTTATCGACGAGCCTGATGATGTGGTGACTTCTCTTCTTCCTCAGTCTTCCAGATTTTGGAAGAGGAAGTATGATCGACTTGCCAAGGAGAAGGCAGATATGGAGGCAGCCTATGAGAGAGAGGTGAAGATGCTTCGTGCAACTTATCTTCCAGTCTCGAGAGCTTTGGACGATTGTTTCTAGGGTTCCATAGGATGTTCATTTTCCTTCTCTCTTGTATTGTATTATTTGGTTACCAAGACTGTACTTCTTTGGTGTAAAAATATTTTCCAGATATTATTGATATGATATTTCCATATATGTCTAAATGATTAATATTTCCAATATTTGCAAATAGGACTCTAAAGTTCCTCTGATAAATAAAATAAATCATATGCACAAGCATTACATGCATCATGTGCATAAGCAGGTTTTGCTCCAGACTTCTTGTTCAGTGGTCTAACTCTGTATTCTTCATTTATTTTGAAGACAAGTTGACTCACCGGTACTACACCAGAGCCAACTCTTCAAGACTGATGGATCACCTAGAACAAGAGAACAGGGAACTGAAGGAGGAAGTGGCAAGATTGACTGCCCTAATGGAGTCTTTCTTGGCCGCCCAAAGCCAGTCGTCTCCAACGCCTTCAACTCCTCCCTAGAGGACAGTCATCTCTGAGGTTGCCTCCTCAATAGTGCCTGCTGCCAATGCCCATTTCACGCCAACCGCTATGCCATCCGGGTTTCCCTGGGGGATACCCGTGAATTTTGTTCCTGAGGGTCTCGCCCCAACGTTTGCTTCTCTGCCGGCATCTAGCCCGGTCCTTGCTGTGCCACCTCTGGTCGTGCATACTATGCCGAGAGTAGATGACACCATTTATCACTCTGAGCCATCTGAGGGTCCAAACGTGTATGAAAAGATGGACGCTATGAACGATCAGTTCCTTGAGCTTCGCAAGGAACTCAAAACTCTTAGAGGGAAGGACCTCTTTGGCAAGTCTGCTGCTGAACTTTGCCTTGTACCAAATGTCAAGATCCCTGTAAAATTCAAAGTGCCTGACTTTGAAAAGTACAAGGGAAATACTTGCCCTCTCAGCCACTTGGTCATGTATGCAAGAAAGATGTCGACTCAGACCGACAATGATCAACTCCTCATCCACTACTTCCAGGACAGCCTGTCCGGTGCCGCCCTGAGATGGTACATGGGTTTGGACAGCGCGAACATCTGCTCCTTCAACGATCTTGGCGAAGCCTTCGTCAAGCAGTACAAATATAACATGGATATGGCTCCCGATAAGGATCAATTGAGGGTCATGTCCCAGAAGGACAAGGAAACATTCAAGGAGTACGCCCAGAGGTGGCGAGAATTAGCTGCACAGATTGTGCCTCCGCTAGAAGAGAAAGAAATGACCAAGATCTTTTTGAAGACCTTGTGCTCATTCTATTATGAACGGATGATTGCCAGCGCTCCTTCTGACTTCACCGAGATGGTGAATATGGGGATGCGTTTGGAGGAAGGAGTCAGGGAAGGGCGCCTGACTAGAGAAGAAGGCTCTTCTGCCAAACGTTATGGGGCATTTGGAAAGAAGAAAGATGGTGAGGCACATGCTGTGACCTCCCATGTCAAATCCAGAAGACCCTCTATGAAGAGGAAGACCGTGCGTCCCACCAGTAATCAGCATCAGGTGGCTCATATAGCACCTATTTTCAGAGAAAATCAGCAGTATCAGCATAATAACCAGCAACAACAACATCAACAGTATCAGTAACAACAACACCGTCCTCAACAGTAGGCCTACCAGCCTCGAAATAATAACCAGACCAGTACAAGCTATGATAGGAAGATGGTCAGTTTTGATCCTATTCCGATGACCTATGCAGAACTCTATCCTTCTTTGATAGAGAGGAAACTGGTCACTCCACGTGATCCACCTGCTATACCTACCAACCCTCAGTGGTGGTATAAGCATGAGCTACATTGTGTGTATCATTCCGGTGCTCCCAGACATGATGTGGAGAACTGCTACCTGCTGAAGACCAAGGTTCAAGACCTCGTAAGAAGTGGTATATTGTTTTTCGAGGACATAGGTCCTAATGTTAAAAAGAACCCATTGCCCGAGCATGGGAAATCTGCTGTCAACATGGTTCAGGGTTTCCCTGGTAAGTATAAGGTCCAATATGTTAGCCATATCCGACAATCTCTGGTCGAGATGCACAGACTGTTGTGTGGATACAATCACTACGAGCATGACCATGACAGATGCCGTGTCTGCACTGTCAATGAGAGGGGATGTCGTCAAGTTAGAAAAGACATCCAAGAAATGCTGGACGAAGGTGTAATTGAAATACTTCAGAATCGCGATGAGGATGATGAAGTTAATGTGATATCACCAGTATTCAGGATCCCTGAGCCTGTTGTCATCCGATATGATGGTAGCAAACAGAAGGCTTCTCCTGCTCTAATTATAAAACCAGCTGGCCCTGTGCCATATTCTTCTGACAAAGTTGTTCCCTATCGTTATAATGCTGTGGCATTGGAAGATGGGAAGGAGGTGCCTCTACCTTCCACCTCTGTTGTTAACATTGCTGATGTCAGCGGTCTGACCCGTAGTGGTCGCGTTTTCTCGGCTCCGCCGAAACCCCAGGCTGACACTAGAAGGGCTGATGTTGCTGATTGTGTTGTTCGTCCGTTGGGGAATTCTGCTGTTTCTCTGAATCCGGCACTTGCTGTAAATAAACCTGCCGCCGTTGCTAAAGCTCCTGTCCCCGCTGGCCAGAATGGCATGATGAAAGAGGACTGTGATGAGATGCTGAGGCTCATCAAGAGGAGTGAATACAATGTTGTAGATCAGCTTCTGCAAACTCCATTAAAGATCTCTGTGTTATCTCTGTTAATGAACTCAGAACCACACCGTGAAGCTCCGCAAAAGGTGTTGGACGTGGCGTATGTAGATCATGACGTCACCATAGAACAATTCGATAGTATTGTTGCAAACATCACTGCTTGTAATAATCTGAGTTTCTGTGATGCTGATCTCCCCGAGGAGGGAAGAGACCACAATTTGGCACTTCACATTTCAATGAATTGTAAAGATGATGCCATGTCTAATGTGCTGGTAGACACTGGATCATCACTGAATGTGTTGCCAAAATCCACTCTCGCTAGACTTTCTTATTAGGGGCCTCCTATAAGGCAGAGTGGAGTGGTATTAAAAGCTTTTGATGGATCCCGTAAAACTGTAATTGGAGAGGTTGAACTCCCAGTCAAGATTGGACCAAGTGATTTCCATATCACTTTTCAGTTCATGGATATCCACCCATCATATAGCTATTTGTTAGGCAGACCATGGATTCACGAGGCAGGCGCCGTGACATCCACCCTACACCAAAAGTTGAAATTTGTCAAGAACAAAAAGTTGGTGGTGGTAGGGGGAGAGAAGGCTCTCTTGGTTAGACATTTGTCTTCCTTTTCTTATATAGATGCTGAGGATGAAGTTGGGACGCCGTTCCAAGCTTTGTCTATTGCTGAGCCTTCTAAGAAAGGAACTTCTTCATTTGCGTCCTACAATGATGCTAAGTTGGCCATTGAGCATGGCGCAACTACTGGTTTAGGACAAATGATTAAGCTGGAAGACAATAAATCCCGGGCTGGCATATGGTATTATTCAGGCACTTTCAACAAGCATGGGCTGTTTCAGAGTGGTGGATTCATCCACACGGTTGAAGATCAGAAAGCTGCTGCTATTGTGGAAGAGGATGCAGAGGAAGATTCTGGCAACTTTGTTATCCCTGGAGGGGTCTGCAATAACTGGGTCGTTGTTGATGTTCCAACAGTTGTCCATAAGTCAACGTAATGTTCATTTTGTTTAAAAAACCCTTCTCCCATGCCAAAAGGAGAAGTGATGACATTGTTGGCCCATAAATACAATGATATTTCATTCAATAAATTCATGTTAAATGTTTGTTTTTCCAATTATTTTCACTTTTCACTTTTTGCATGAAATTGGTGATCACATAAAACCTTAAAAATAGAATAAAATCAATCTTTTATCTGCATAATGATTTGCCTTGTTTGAATTCTAAAATCTCTTTTATATCCAAAATCATTATGCAGGTTGATCAAACCCATTGAACATAATGATCCAACACCATCTCCCAACTTTGAGTTCCCTGTATTTGAGGCAGAAGAAGATGATGTTGAAGAGATTCCTGATGAGATTACCCGTCTACTTGAGCATGAAGAGAAGATCATTCAGCCACATCTTGAGAATCTGGAAACAGTCAACTTGGGGTCTGAGGATTATGTGCGAGAAGTGAAGGTTGGGGCACTCTTGCAAGAGTCTGTGAAGAAGGGGTTGATTAAGTTGCTACGAAACATCGACGTCTTTTCCTGGTCATATAAAGACATGCCTGGTCTGGATACTGATATCGTGCAATACTTCCTGCCTTTGAAGCCTGAGTGAGTGCCTGTGAAGCAGAAACTCAGAAGAACTCATCCCGATATGGCAGTGAAGATCAAAGAAGAAGTTCATAAGCAAATTGATGCGGGGTTTCTGGTGACTTCTATATATCCTCAATGGGTGGCCAATATTATGCCCGTGCCCAAAAAAGATGGAAAAATCCGAATGTGTGTGGATTATAGAGACTTGAATAAAGCTAGTCTGAAAGATGATTTTCCTCTACCACATATTGATATGTTGGTAGATAATACAGCTAAATTCAATGTCTTCTCATTTATGGATGGATTTTCCGGATATAATCATATCAAAATGGCACCCGAGGATATGGAGAATACAACATTCATCACACCTTAGGGAACATTCTGTTATCGAGTAATGCCCTTCGGTTTGAAGAACGCTGGAGTCACATATCAACGCGCTATGACTACCTTGTTTCATGATATGATGCACAAGGAGATTGAGGTGTATGTTGATGATATGATTGCAAAGTCGAGAACGGAAGTTGAACATGTTGAACACTTGTTGAAGCTTTTTCAGCGTTTGAGGAAGTATAAGCTTCGTCTGAATCCTAACAAGTGTACATTTGGAGTCCGTTCCGACAAGTTATTGGGCTTTATTGTCAGCAAAAGAGGTATTGAAGTTGATCCTGCCAAGGTCAAAACAATACAAGAGATGCCTGCGCCCAAAACTGAGAAGCAAGTCTGAGGTTTTCTTGGCCGCTTGAATTATATTTCCAGATTCATATCCCACATGATTGCCACATGTGCGCCTATATTCAAGCTCCTCCAGAAAGATCAACTTCATGATTGCACCGAGGATTTCCAGAAGGCCTTTGACAGTATTAAAGAGTATCTATCTGAGCCGCCGATTCTGTCTCCGCCTGTGGAAGGGACACCCTTCATTATGTATCTGACAGTTCTTGAGGACTCTATGGGTTGTGTCCTTGGTCAGCAAGACGAATCAGGGAAGAAAGAATATGCTATATATTATCTGAGTAAGAAGTTCACCGATTGTGAGTCTCGATACTCAATGCTTGAGAAAACATGTTGTGCTTTAGCTTGGGCTGCTAAGCGCTTACGCCATTATATGTTGAATCATACAACTTGGTTGATATCCAAAATGTATCCAATCAAGTACATCTTTGAAAAGCCTGCTTTAACTGGGAGGATTTCCCGTTGGCAGATGCTATTGTCTGAGTATGATATTGAGTATCGAGCTCAGAAGGCTATTAAAGGTAGTATCTTGGCTGACCACTTGGCACATCAACCAATTAAGGATTATCAGTCAGTTCAATACGACTTCCCTGATGAGGAGATTCTATATTTGAAAATGAAAGATTGCGATGAGCCTACGCTCGATGAAGGGCCAGAGCCTGGTTCCCAATGGAGCATGGTGTTTGATGGCGCTGTTAATCAATATGGAAATGGTATTGGGGCAGTGATTATTACTCCTCAGGGCACACATTTTCCTTTTACAGCAAGGCTAACTTTCAAATGCACGAATGATATGGCGGAGCATGAGGCTTGTATTATGGGTTTGGAAGAGTGTATTGATCTTAGGATCAAGCATCTTGATGTTTATGGTGATTCGGCACTTGTTGTTAATCAGATTAAGGGTGAATGGGAGACGAATCAGCCTGGCCTCATCCCATATAGAGATTATGCGAGGAGGATTTCAACTTTCTTTACTGAGGTTGACTTCCATCATATTCCTCGAGATGAGAATCGGATGGCAGATGCTCTTGCTACGATTGCTTCTATGATTATGGTGAGACTCTGGAATGAGGTTCTCAATATCACTGTGATGCGCTTGGATAGACCATCTCATGTATTTGCAGTAGAAGAAGTAAAAGATGATAAGCCATGGTATTATGATATCAAGTGTTTTCTTCAGAGTCAGATGTACCCTCCTGGGGCATCTATTAAAGATAAGAAGACCTTGAGGAGATTGTCTGGAAGTTTCTACCTCAATGGCGATGTGCTTTACAAGAGAAATTTTGACATGGTTCTGCTCAGATGCGTGGATAGACACGAAGCAGACCTGTTGATGACTGAAGTCCATGAGGGTTCATTTGGTACTCATTCCAATGGACATGCCATGGCAAAGAAGATGTTGAGAGCAGGCTACTATTGGTTGACAATGGAGTCTGATTGCTACAAATATGTAAAGAAATGCCACAAGTGTCAGATTTATGAGGATAAGATTCATATTCCCCCGACACTTCTGAATGTGATTTCATCACCATGGCCTTTCTCCATGTGGGGAATTGACATGATTGGCATGATAGAACCGAAAGCGTCCAACGGTCACAGATTTATTCTCATAGCAATTGATTACTTCACCAAGTGGGTTGAAGCGGCATCATATGCGAATGTGACCAGGCAGGTGGTTGTGAAGTTTATCAAGAATCAACTCATATGCCGTTATGGTGTGCCAGATAAGATCATTACTGATAATGGATCTAACTTGAACAACAAGATGATGAAAGAGATGTGTAGCGAGTTCAAGATTGCACATCATAATTCTTCTCCTTATAGACCCAAGATGAATGGGGCTGTTGAAGTTGCTAACAAGAACATCAAGAAGATTATCCAGAAGATGGTTGTTACGTATTAAGATTGGCATGAGATGCTGCCATTTGCTTTGCATGGTTATCGTACATCTGTCCGCACTTCAACAGGGGCAACCCCTTTCTCTCTTGTTTATGGCATGAAGGATGTACTCCCAGTAGAGGTGGAGATTCCATCAATGAGAGTC
Source organism: Lathyrus oleraceus (assembly GCF_024323335.1). Classification (NCBI taxonomy): domain Eukaryota; kingdom Viridiplantae; phylum Streptophyta; class Magnoliopsida; order Fabales; family Fabaceae; genus Lathyrus; species Lathyrus oleraceus. Next base: position 37,179,043 of record NC_066583.1, read on the forward strand.
TTGATGGAAGCCAAGTTGACTGAGGCTGAGTGGGTTCAGAATCGTTATGATCAACTGAATTTGATTGAAGAGATTGATTGCCATGTGTCATGGTCAGTTATATCAGCAAAGGATGAAGAAAACCTTTGATAAGAAGGTCAAGCCTCGTGTGTTCCGAGAAGGTGACCTTGTGCTCAAGAAAGTTTTGTCTTTCGCGCCCGATTCCAGGGGCAAGTGGACTCCAAACTATGAAGGTCCATATGTTGTTAAGAGAGCCTTTTCAGGCGGTGCTTTGATACTTACAACTATGGATGGGGGGATTTCACTCGTCCTGTGAATTCAGATGCAGTCAAGAAATACTTCGCCTAAAATAAAAATAGAATAGCTCGCTAAGTTGAAAACCCGAAAGGGCGGCTTAGGAAAAAATGAGCGTCTCAGTGGATTTAAAACCCGAAAGGGCAATCCAGGCAAAAGTTAGAGACATAAAAAATGAATATATATATATATATACTATCAATATATATAATATATAATATATATAATATTATATATATTATATATATATATATGTATATATATATATATATATATATATATATATTATATATATATATCCGCTAGATTGAGTACCTCACCCTGGGGCAATCTAGGCAAAAATTAGGGATTTGTCAAGTAACTGAATCCTGACAAGACTTTGTTCTACAACTGTCATCTGTCAAGGAGTTTCGCTCGGTCATCGTCAACTGAAGCTTCAAATACATTGGATTCAGGGTTGGTGGAGAAATGGTCATTATGTTCAATGTAGCCCTTTTCCAATATATATCATCAATTTCAAATTTGTAAAGATCCATGGAGTCTTGCCATTTGCAGGCTACCATCCCATCAAATAAATTTGAGCCTTTATCCAATTCTTTGCACTCCTATTTGTTTCTGTCCAACAAATATTTGCATGTTTTAATTGATAAATATCATTGTTTTAAATAAATAAAAATTTTATAAAAATTGTTTTTAAACAAAGTGGACATTCACAATGATAGAAAGGATGATTGGGACATCTTCAGTGCTCTCCCAAGGATAGTATGATCTCCAAAAGGGTAAGAAATTTGTTCATATTCCTAGCATACTTGTATCCTCTTCATTATCTTTCAGTTTGTCTCCTCCGCGAGCGCAGAAGAAAGTTAAGCATCACCAATTCCCCAGAGAGTATGGAGTTTGGTCTCAGCTTTCTAGCTCCCCAGTTGAGGCTGGATCTAACATTTGTGTTATCAGTTATATGGTTGTCATCCCTTGTATGGATTGACCTAAAATCCCTTATAAACCGATAAATTGACATGATATCCTTTTAAGGAAAGTTGGTCTTCCCTCGTTCAGATTGGAATTCTCCCGCAGAGTGAGCAGGGAACCCCCAACATGAGTGGAATTCTCAACAAGTTGGTTTGTAGCTTATCCCCTGTGGACTCGCCTACATGGGTCTCCGGCAGGTTGGCCTCTTCATCATCCTCATCAGGGTTGATCCCCCATTTTAACTCCCCAATACGGTCACCAGAAGGTTGTCTCCAGTTGATTGCCTACAGGTTGGTCCCGGTTCAGTCGTCAGCAGTGTTTCCCCAGCGGAGTTGCCCGATCAGAGCCTATTTGATTGATTCCTCCCGAGCAGAGTGAGTTTTGAAAATGTTTATTTTTTATCTTCCCAGCAGAGTGGTGTCCTTCTTCTCCTCGGTAGAGATTGTTTCTCCAGCAGTACGAGGAAATTTGTTGGTTTTGGAACCTTTGATTTGGTGGTTGTCCCCCCACAGAGTTTCATCTCTCTCCTCGATAATTTCCCCAGTAGAGTTGCTTCTACGGTGGATTTTATCAGTGTTTAGATTCCCCAGCCGAGACTTTGCCTGATTGCAGTTTGGCGTTGGAAATTCTGAGGAAGATGTGTTGATCCCTTCCCCAGCGGAGTGACTGGTTCTCCTTCCCCTGCAGATATTGGTATTTCCTTGTATTGGTTGCCCCCGTCGGAGTGGGAGTTTTCCCAGTGGGCCTGGCTTCCTCTTTTGAGATGTAGTACCGGATGTTTGTCCATTGATTCCTGGACCCGTTTGTGTCAGATATGTCTGTTTGTCAACATTAATCATACATAAACCACGCATATACATGCATAATTTTAACATTCAGATATTCATGTTGCATTTTTTGCCATATATCTTTGTTTGTTATCTCCTGCCATTTGGTGATATATTTTTCCTCAAGCAGATGTTGGTGTTTGATCTCTCCATATAGAGTCAGCCCCATAGGCAGAAAGTGTCTCCCCTTTCTTCCGTATTCCCCACTGAGTTATGTCCTCGTGGATGATCATTATTTCTGTTTCCTCCCAAAATATGTATTGGAATGGAATTACTCCCCTGAATTATATCCTCATTGGGTTGAGTCTTGCTTCTTTGTGTCTCTCTAGTTCGTTCCTAGAGTGACTCCTCTTAATTATTTCCCCTGCACTCCCCGTAGTTGAGATGAATGATTGCTCAAGTAACTAGTAATCATCCATGTTTTCCCCGGCGGAGTCTGTGGCCTTCTACCCAGTAACCGGTAGTTATAAGTCCTATCTTTGTGGTTTTCTACTCTCATATCCGGTACTTGTAAACCCCATTTTTATCCCCTTTGCAGAGTTAACCTTTTTGTTCATCCTGACCGATGACAGTTATTCTCTTATGTGGTTTCCTACCCCATCTTTATCCAATATTCGATATTGATATTCCTGCACCTTTTGAGTATATCTCCCAGTAACCGATGATATATCTCTCAGATGATTGCTCTGATAAAGCGATTTTTCCCCTGGGAGTCATCTTTCATTTACCCTCGTTTGGTAATGAGCGTTTCTCCCCTTTGATTGGTCATCATTTTATACCCAATATCCGGTATCCCGATGTCCTTTCTTTTCGGTCGATTTATCCTTTATTAACCTAGTAACCGGTTGAGGATAACCTTCCATGCGAGTATGTTATCTACATTCTGACGGTAATAGATAATATATCTCATGCGCTCTTCCGTTGAAGTCTTGTTCTTCCCCAGTCGAGTAATATTCGTATTTCCTTATGGAATCGAATGCCCATCCTGTAATTGAGTTTTCTTTTTCATCCCTCCTTTCGGATGATGAGTGTTTTGGAAATATTCCCCAATTCACGCCTGGTTGGTCACCTATTATATGCCCAGTAACTGATATCCCTGGTGTTCCTTCTCTTCTGCTCCATATTATGACTTTGGTCCCCTGTGGAGTCAGATTTTCCTGAGTTGAAATGTACCTTTTTAGGCCTTCCTCAAATGTTTTGGATGATTGATGTCTCTCACCCTTATACCAGTCTTAGACATTCATTCTCCCCGAGCATGTTGTTCTTTCACCCTTATACCGGTGTTTTGATCACATGTCTCTTTGAGCCTATTACCCAGTAACCGGTAATACCTCATTTTGTTGTTTCCTCAGTTGAATCCTCTTTGGACATTCCCCATCGGAGTCCTTTAGTGGATTTTCCCAGCCTGAGTCCGGATTTTTATCCAAAGTATCCTTTGTGGATAGTTTTGATGTATTGGCATATTCCCTAATACATGCATCTTTGTGTCAGCTTGAGTCTTTTCATTGATTTATTTTCATGGAATCCCTCTCGTGTCTCTCAGCAAGTTTTAAGTCGTGACCTGCTCACGCATTTTATTCCCTTTACTCCCCAGAGTCTCTGTCCCATTTATGAGTATATTACTCATATGGATTTTCAGTTTCTCCTGATTTCTTTTCCTTTGTGGACATATATCCCCATAGAGTATTAACTTTCGCATACATACATTTGCATCATGAGGTCTCTTAGGGACCAAAATTCGTCTCTTTGTTATTATTTAAGCCCATTCTACCTCGTCGAGACAAAGATTTTAACCTTCATATCTCCGGCTAGAATGACCTTAAATAGGGGCATCTGTAAGACCCTAATTTTGACCCTAAGATCCCTCATGGCATCATATCATTGCATTTTTCATTTGCCTCAAGGATCATAGCATCTTGGCTCCTAACCTTTGGATAGGAACATTTGTGAGTTGGTTTGAGATCACCAAGCATGCTTGAGTTGTATATTATTGCTTTTCTTACTTTGTTTATTAACCAAAAGCACAAAAATATGTCACTAACATCTTTTGTTTTGTAGCTTGAGCAATCATAAGATCCAAGACTCCTAGATGGTCCCTATGCTCAAAGAATGGCCAGGTGAAGGTGAAAGCAAGCATGACAATGGTTCACAAAGCTCTAATTCATTATATATGCCTCCCAAGTATCTCAATGTGTCAACTTGATCAAAGCAAACCAAAGGGCTTGAGGATTATTCCCCAAGGAAACCCTAATTCATTTGTGCATCAACTGTGCCTTGCTCATGAAGCAACCTCAACCCATGATCAAATACAATCAAGGGAAGTTACTTCATTCAGAATTTCATGCATATTTGAGCTTACTTGAGTGTTCTGAATCATCAATTCATCAAGGTTTGAGGTATGGACTTGAGAAGTTGATCAGTCAATTCATCTGACTATTTTGAAATGCACTGAGACCTAACTTTTAATTTGTTTGTCAAATGGAGATGACCCCAAGAGAAAAAATGTTCTTAAGAACCATATGAACAAATTTAATGTTCATCAAAAATTGCTTTGAAGCTTGGAGGGTCATTATCCATTTCAAAACATTATAGGTCATTTTGTCTAAAACCCTAATTTTGGGTCAACTTCCCAAGGACATAACTCACTCATTTTTTATGATTTTGAGGTGGGATCAAATTAATTGGAAATTTTAATATGTCTAATTCATTTGTTATGTTGAACAAATTTTCATAATCCTAAAATAAATCCATGTGATAATGCAAAACATTATAGGTCACTTTGGGCCAAAGGCATTGAAATGTGAAAAAGTCCAACTTCAAGTGTCCATAACTTTCTCATCAAAAATCCAAATGATGCAAAATTTGAGTCCAAATTGATTGCCTTGAAAATCTCTACAACTTTGATGTTGAAGGTTTTATCATTTGAGGCTTGCATAATTGAAACAGAAGGGCTTGAAGTTAGTCCATTTTGGAAAATTTCACATGCACATGTTTTGCACCTTGAACTTTATGACCAATTTTCACTAATTTCCCAATTCCAAATGAAGTTTTGTTCAACATAACAATTGATCCTCATGTCAAGACCTTTCCAACCATTACCCACAAGGCCATGTTTTATTTTTGGAAGAGGCATTTTCAAAGAGGGGAAGATTTTGGTGCAATTATGGAAACTTGATTGAAACTCATTGCACACTCCAAATCCCTTTCATCTGCATGTCCAAAACTAATATGCTGATGTTAAGCTTGCCAAACCAATAGTATTTGGGCCCTCCATGCGCCTGTACATGCCCATGCATGGAGGCCCTCTTCATTCATGCACATGAAACTCTCATGCATTGCCTTGCCATTTGCTATATATAGAGGTGCATACCTTCATCATTATTCAACCTGAAGGCACCTGATATGCTGCACAATTGAATCCACAACCTCACATAAAGGAATTTCTCTCTTTCACTTTCAATTTTCAGATCCAAATTTCAACCTCCTTGGTTGTTCTTTGGACTCAAATTCCTTGGCCTTGCTTCATCTTCACCTCAAGAGTAAACTGCAATCAATAGTTGAGAGGAATCGTGCTTCACAGATCCATATTTCCAAGGTTGATGCACAAACTTTTCTTCTTCGAAACTCACTAATTATTGCTTGTTTCTTGTATTTGTTGGTTTGGCTGAAGTCCTCTCATCAGAGGCATTTGAATTGTGCTTTAAATTTTGCAAATCCATGAAGTTCAGATTGAACACCATGATTTTCTCTCTCTGATTTCTCTCTCTATGAGGATCTAGAGGAGGAACCAATGGTACATGGGTGATGTACATCACCCCAGCTTTTCATTGATATATAGATCACTTCGTTTGGTTGAGTTTGCCATGTCTGCAACTCTCACCAGAATCTCCATGGTTTGCCGGAGAAGACGGTGGTGTACACCACCGTCCCAGCGCCAGATCAAACATGAGTCGTTCGATGCGTTTCCCAGTTTATATCATAGCCATTAGATCTTATGACTTTATTTAATGCAAGGTGTTTCTCATTGACTTGGACTCATGGTGAGCGTGCGCCTGTGGACCATTAGATGTGCCAGGTCAATTAATGAGATTCCATCCAACGCGTGTGGTTTTTAATCATTTTCTGAATTTCCTTTTATTTTTGTTTATTCCATTTTATTTCAAAAAATCATATCTCTCTCATTTTAATTCCAAAAAATATGGAACCAATTGCATTATTTTCCTCTTAATTTCTAGTTTCTAAAATAATTTTTAATATTTTTTATTTTATCATTTGATATTTTTTATGAATTTTCTCTTTTCTGGTTATTTTTAATTCATTTTAAATAGTTTTTAATATTCAAAAATTACAAAAATATTTTCTTAACCTCTTTGAAAGATGATGGATCTATGAAAAATATTCTCATCAATTTATTAATTGATTTAAGATTTATTTGAGATTTTAGTTCAATTAGGTTATATTTTATTCATTTTTAATTGATTAAAAATAGTTTCTGGTTTCTAAAAATGCTGAATTTTTTTGTCAAAACTTTGTTTGACCTTGTTGAACTTAGGATGATCCATTTGGACTTTTCAAAGTTGATTTGAAATGGATTTAAAGTTTGACCTTTAATTGATTATTTTAATTCAAGTATTATTTTAATTTTGAAAAATACCAAAAAATATTTCATTTGTTTCTTGATTCTAAGTTTCAATTTGCTTCTGTTTACTATTGTTGACCTTGATTCCATTTGTCTTTGGTCAATGCACTTTGCTTATTTCATTTGAATTCCATTAATGTACATCCTTATTCATCTTCTTCTTCATCTTTTTCTTTTTGATCAATGAGTTAAAGATTGGTGGTTAGCCTTGATGTATGGGAGGTTTAACCTTCCTTGATTCAAATCTAATTCATCTTGATCAAAGATCAAGTGAATGGCTTTGCATTAAGGATAGGTTGCTTCTTGATCAAGCAAAAAACCTAAATCAATACAAGATCATTCCCATTTTCTTTTGGCATGACAAGTTGTAGGAGCTTGGCTTACTAGTCAAGGTCTCTAACTTGTGTTTTTTGCCTATATTTTTATTGACCGGCCTCAGATAGGTGTGACTACTACATTAGTCCACTTACGATTGCTTAACGTAGCGCTAAATTGCCTTATGGCCTACTAATACTAACTATTGACCATTAACTTTTAATTCAAGTCATTTAATTCTTGCAATTTACTTTATGCAATTTAATATCTTGTACATATAATTCATTTGCTTTTGCCCTTTACCACTTGAGCTCATGTTTATGGTAATGCAATTTGCCTTTTGCTCACTTGAGCACATAATTGTGTATATACTATTGTGCTTGTGTTTTGTTTTGATTGTTGTGAACCAAATGCAAATGGACAAAAGGACTTAGACTTTAGGACATTCCCTATGCAAAATGGAGTCAAAGAGAAACTAGGCCTCATGCCTTTAGAGTGCTATAAATGTCAAAGAGCAACTAGGCCTCATGCCTTTAGAATGCTTAATGTTGAAGACTTTGAAAGGACCTAATCTCTAAACTCATTCTTGTCTATTCTTTGTTTGCATTGTGGAACTTTTTGATGTGTGTGCTCTTGTGCTAGGGATTCCAACTTGAGCCTAATTGAAGAACCATTGTAATGAGCATCCAAAGTGAGACATACAAAAGCCATTGGAAGATTCCTAGGAGCTTGTTTGATTGTGTGAATGATTGCTTGAGTTACTTGCTTATTTGCTTGCTTATTCCAAAGGATGGGAGCTACTTGGATCATCACTATGATCTCAAGAAGGGAACTCCATTTATGGTTTTATTTCTCTTCCTTCACCTCTTGCATGTTTAGGACTTAGCCATTCTTCTTCTTCCCTCCACTCTAACCCAAGCCAAAACTTTTGTGCAAACATTAACATTTGTTTTCAAAAATTAGAAACCTAAGCATTATGTTTTTGATTTTCAAACTTTCTTTTCATAACACTTATTTTGAATTGAATCCTAAGTCAACTTTGATCATATTTTGTAAATACTTTTCATTGGTAAATACAAATCACTCAATTGTTTTTTGTGCTTTCAATGGCCACTTTCTTATCAAAGCTTTTCATAAACATTAGCTATTAGGCTTGAGTTATCCTTGAGGTTGATATAATACTCACCTATATCCTTAGTGATGGACAATGAGTCTTCCATGCTTATTATAGGGTTAACCCCTTCCTAGCATGTTGAAGCTATCCTCACATGGTGGATTTGTGGTTTTAGGTTGAGTTTTCTCCCTTGGATAACAAAAGACCGTAAGGCTTTTGGACCAATCAATTTACTAATTTGTTTTTGAGATTTTTACCCCGAACTACGAGGTTTTGATCCTAATCTTTTTTAAGATGGTATGTAGGCAATGGGTTTATCCATTCAAACACAAAATTGTAAATAATTTGTACATTCTTCTCTCATCTCCCCAATCATGTTTGCACAAATAATTTTCACAAATACCAACCTACCTTACAACAAATTGTAAAAAGGGCTCCCTAGGAGTACCTAGGATGTTTTGGGTGCTTAAAACCTTCCCATTGCATAACCAACCCCCTATCCCCCGATCTCTGACATTTTTAATAGTTTTTGATTTGATAAAACTTCTCGGTTTTTGTTCTCTTTCTAACCTTTCCTTTGGATAAATAGAAGTGCGGTGGCGACTCGAATTGTATGATTTACTTTTGATTTAGTCAATAAATCTAAAGGTAATGAATACCCCGCTACAGTCTAAAACAAGAGAGAGGTTAGTTAAACAGTTATCAAATGAGGATCCAAAGACCGAAAAGTCATCCATGAACACTTCCATATGCTTTTCAAGCATGTCGGAAAAGATGGAAGTCATGCAACATTGGAAGGTGGTTGGAGAATTACACAACCCAAATGGCATTCTTCGGTATGCAAACACACCATACGAGCATGTGAATGCTGTCTTTTCTTGGTCTTCCAGAGCAACTACAATCTGATTATACCCGGAGTATCCATCTAGAAAACAGTAGTAATCATGTCCAGCTAACCTTTCCAACATTTGGTCAATAAATGGCAACGGGAAGTGGTCCTTCATAGTTTCTATGTTCAACCTTCTATAGTCAATGCAAACGTGCCACCCGGTTATTGTCCGAGTAAGGATTAACTCATTCTTTTCATTCCTTATTACGGTGGTCCCCCCTTTCTTTGGGACAACATGCACTAGGCTCACCCAAGGGCTGTCAGAAATAGGATATATAAGACATGCGTCTAACAATTTCACCACCTCTTTCCGAACTACTTCTTTCATTGTTAGGTTGAGTCTTCTCCGCAGTTGGGCAACCGGTTTGTGGTCTTCTTCCATGAGAATTTTATGCATGCACAAAGTAGGGCTAATACCTTTCAAATCCCCAATTGCCCATCCAATAGCATTTTTGTATTTTTTTAGGACTTGGATGAGCTTCTCTTCTTGGATATTCTTTAGGCTCGAATTTATGATAGCATGACATTTTCCTTCAAGATCGAGAAAGACATATTTGAGATTCTAAGGAAGTTGTTTCAACTTCGTTCCCTTCTTGGGCTCTTCATCCTCCTCACTAGTTTGAGGTAGTCGTAAATCTTTACACCGGTGTGGTCGAGATCCTTTCCATGGGGGTTGTGCGTCCAGCAAGGCTAGCACTTCAGATTCCCCGTTGTCCACTTCTTTATCACTGACGAAAATGGACAAACTCAACACTCTTTCCAAAGGTAACTGTGGTGCATTCAAAGGACTATCATACGTCATCACCTGATCCAAAACCTCTATAGTATGACTGGTACAAATATCATCCTTGTACCTCATGGTGTTTCGAACATCGATATTCATTTCCTCATCATAAAACTTCAACGTCATAGTCCCTTCTTCTATGTTGATCAAGCACCTTCCCGTCTCTAAAAAGGGTCTCCCAAGAATGAGAGGGATCTCTTCATCTTCCGGAATGTCTAGAATTACGAAATCCATCGGGAATACAAACTTGTCAATTTTCACCAGAACTTCTTCAACAATACCATACGGTTTCTTGACCGAATGATCAGTGAATTGGAGTGTCATTCTGGTATCTTGCACGGCCCCTATACCAAGCTTCTTGTAAATGGATAATGGTATGAGACTCACACTAGCTCCTAGATCAATAAGAGCTTTGTTGAATGACCTATCTCCAATCGTACAAGGGATGGTGACAGCTCTTCGATCTTTCTTCTTTATTGGAATGTTCATACCCTGCAAAATATCACTAAAAGTTTTGGTTAGAATAATCGGGTTGGTGTCGATGGCACGCCTCTTAGAAATGATGTCCTTCATGAACTTGGCATAAGTAGGCATTTATTCAAGTGCCTCTAACAATGGAATGTTAATCTCTAGCTTCTTGAACAACTCTAGGAACTTTTCAAAGTTTTTCTCATGTTGCCCATTTTTCTTGTTTCTGGTGGGAAAAGGAAGCTTAACAACCGGCTTAGGCTCAGTGACTGTTTCTTTCACTACTAGTTTCGGTGCTACCACTTCTTCCCTCACAACTTCAGTTTCTTTGATCTCAAGATCCACTTTGATTAATTGATCTTCCTCTTCATCCACCTCCTCGACTACTTCATCAGATTTACCACTTCTTGTTGTCACAATGCTCACATTATTATGCTCTCTAGGATTTGTCACAGTTGCACTAGGTAGAGCACCTTGTGCTTGAGAACTCGAGGCTAATTGCTGAGCGATTTGACCCATCTGGACTTCAAGATTTTTTATGGATGCTATGGTGTTTTTATGATTGTTTTGGGTTTCTTCTTGGAATTGAACATTATGAGCTGCCATTCTTTCAATGGAAATCTCCCAATCAGCTTTCTTAGGGGCTTGTTGTTGTTGTTGTTGATATTGAGTTTGGTATTGACCGTGTTGAGAAGCGTTCCATTTCTGGTCTTTCCATGAGAAGTTGGGATGATTCTTCCAACCCGGATTGTACGTGTTAGAATAAGGATTATTCTGCTTCAAAAATTTGATTTCCTCCACATATTAAGGAGTTGAAAAACAATACACCGTTTCGTGCGGACCATTACAAATTTCACAATAGACAATAGGAGCCGGTTGGACCTGTGCCACCTGTAGGGTACCTATATTCATCGCCTTCAGTTTCTTCTCAACTTCCGCAGCTATAGTATCTTCGACGCGGATTTTATTGGTTTCCAACTTTAAATCGATAACCCCTTCTGGTTTGCTTTGACATTTATTGTACAACTCCAAGTGCTCATTAGCAGCAATAGCTTTAATGATCTTCTTGATACCGGTGGCTATTGAGATATTCGTGGAGCCACCGGCTGCGGTATCAATCAACGGTTTGGTCTTTATTTTGAGACCATTCATAAACATATGCATATGTTCGGTTGGATCCATATTATGAGTTGGGCCGGAGACCAAGATTCTCTTGAATCTCTTGTAGGCGTCTCCCAAAGTTTCTCTGTCCTTCTACTTAAAATTCAGAATTTCATACCTCTTCCGCAGAAAAATCGATGCTGGAAAATATTCATTCAGGAAGGCTTTTTCCATATCTTCCCAAGATGTGATGCTACCGGCAGGTAGAGAATATAACCATTCTCCGGCTTCTTCCGCTAAGGTGAACGGGAACATTCTCAATTTCTTAGCTTCTTCGGTGTGACCATTAATTTTTAGAGTGTTGCGCATGGTTAGAAACCTCTGTAAATACTTGTTTGCATCTTCATTTACCTTTCTAGTGAAATGCTTCCTTTCAAGATGATTAATAGTACTAGGATGTAACTGGAAATTATCCAAGTTCACAGGTTGGTTGACAATTGTTAATTTGCCGGTTGGTGCATTTGCACCTCCGTAGTCACCTAACAGTCTTTCTGGTGGCGGTGGATTATCCGCCGTTGTTTCGATCTCTCTTTCTGAACTTTAGTCTAAACCTGAATGAATGGAAGGTTGTTATTCGTCTGATTCCAGTCTTGCCAATCGAGCTTGTCTGATTCTTGTCCGTAAAGTTCTTTCGATTTCTACGTCAAAAGGAAAATTAATTGAGGCCTTACCTCACATACAAATATCAGACACAAATTAGTTGATATTAATCAAAATAAATTATTAAAATAACAAAAAATAAATTTTAGTTGCAGAGCAACAAAATTTCAACTAAAATTATTTAAACTTTATATTTGGAAATCCCCAGCAACGACACCAAAAACTTGATCGGGAAAATAGCAAGTGTACTATTTTGTCAATATAGTAATAATAGGGATGTTTCCAAAAGGTCGCTCTCGAGGATTGCGCAGCAATACAAGTTTAAATTGTGACTCAATTGAACAAAACAAATAGTTGGGGTTTTGTAAAAAGTCACTGTATGAGAAAATAAAACAGGATAAATCTTTTCACAATTTATAATAATATGCCAAGGATGGTGTATGAATATCTTCTGTAATAACCATTGAGTGTATATCTCCTTAACAATGCAAAATGTTCAATTACCGAATCTTAAAATTGTTTTCTTCTAAGACCTCAGAGGGAAATCTTTGGTCATTCATTCTAATCTCTAAGTCCTTAGGCGATTATAATGAAACCAAGCAATTATAAATTAACAAGATAAAACTAGTAACCATAGGGTATCCCTAGCCCTAGGTGACATCTACTATGGTTTCACTGTACAAAAACCTTAACAATTGCAATCCTGCTAATTGTTAACCATATAACAATCCTATTTTTTCTGATAAAGAAAGCATTACGAACATTGCACAGTGAAATTAACAACAAACATCATATATTAAGGAAATTATCAATTCAGAGTCATTACACACGACCAATTCAGGGACACACCCTAACATTGGGGGGTTTAGCCTCTCATATTATTCAAATAAGATACAAAATAAAATTTAGACATTACAAAAGTAAGGGAATTCCGTTGATCTTCAATCGCATCCTCTCTTGAAGGACCTCCGTTCTTCGCCGCTCTTGATCGCTTCAATCTTAATCGTACCAAATCTGTAATCGTGTCAAAAGTCCCGTTCTCCGTATTCCAAAATACCCTAAATAGTTCCTGATCACTAATTTGATGTAGCAAAAGTCCAAAATGCCCTCCGGGATCAACCATGCCAAAATACCGCAAAAACTGGAAAGTGAGGTGTTCAAGCCAACACTGGCCGTGTCAGGCAACACGATAGGCCAAGTTGGTTGTCTGGCTGCAAGGGCTAACACGCCCCTTCTAGGGTGGCTGACACGTTCCGTGTTAGCTGACACGGGCACCCGTGTCAGCTCCCTGTTTTATGGCCCTGGCCCTCTTCTCCTGACACGGGCCGTGTTAGGCAACACGGGTGGCCATGTCAGGGCTACTATATCGTCTAATTTCCTCTTCCGACGGGCCCGGAACGTCCGATTACCTTGGCGACTCCTCTGGTATTCTTGCTTACACCTAAAACCAGTAAAACTACCACAAGGAGACATAAAATGGAGTATAATGATGCAAACCAAATATAATCAACAAATTGAAATAAAAATGCAAACATCTAATTTACTAAACAGATCAACAAAACAGGTAGACTAATGTGTTACCGACTTCGTGAAATTGTGCCGAATGAGTGTCAGAAAACAAGTAGAATTGGAGACTGATCAATAATGATAATTTTTATTTGATTTTCCACTGATTACAAGATTGACTGTTATTCATTGTCGCACTGGGCTCCAACAGTTTACTTCAGTTGACGATGATTGGATTAATCTGATACTGCCTGAGGTCAAGATGATGGTGAGATAGGCTCAAGGGATACAGTCAAATGCATTTATCCCTAACTTTTGCGTGGTGTTGTTTTGGGGTCCATCGGGATAACCATTTTTTCGTAGATTGGTTCTTGCAGATGCCAATCTAGCGGAATTTGTATTTATTATTTTTTATAGGCATAGTATTTTTTGACTGTATCTGAATTCACCGGCATCGACAACTTATCCCTATCCATTATGGTGAGAATGAGAGCCCCTCATGAGAAGACCTTTTTGATAACGAAAGGTCTTTCATAGTTGAGACTCCACTTGCCTCAAGGACTCGAGTCTATATGAGAGTATCTCTTGAGCACGAGTTCACCTGCATGGTACATGCGAGGGTGAACCTTCTTATCAAAAGCTCTTTTGGAGGCGTCTTTGGTACAACTGACCATGGCAGACGACCTTCAAACACTTCTCTTCAATGAGATTCAGTTGATCATATATGGATTGCACCCATTCACTTCACCGAGATCTGCTTCTATGATGACTCTTAGAAAGAGAATTTCAACTTCGATAGGAAAAACAACCTCCATCCATATACAATCGAATAAGGGGTTTCCCCAGTAGAAGTGTGCATTGAAATTCTATAGTCATGCAAAGCAAAAGGAAGCATCTCATGCCAGTCTTTATACGTCTTGATGTTCTTGTTAGCTGCTTTGACGACACCATTCATCTTGGGCCGGTATGGTGAAGAGTTGTGATGCTCGATCTTGAATTCTTGGCACAACTCACTCATCATTTTGTTGTTGAGGTTACTGACATTGTCAGTAATAATCTTGCTAGGAACACCGTAGCGCCAAATTATTTCTTTCTTTATGAATCGTGTAACCACTTGTCTCGTAACATTAGCATAGGAAGTAACTTCAATCCATTTTATGAAATAGTAAATAACAACTAGGATGAAACGATGAACGTTAGAAGCTTTCGGATACAAATCATGTCAATACCCCAAATGGAGAAGGGCCAGAGAGAAATCAAAACATTCAAAGAAGTCGGAGGAACATGGATTTTGTCACCAAATATGTAACATTTATGACATCTCTTCTCGTTTCTTTTTATACTAAAATTTATACTAACGACCGCTCCTTCCAAACTCACTCTTTCTAGCGACCAACATGCCTTCTTTAATAACTTTCAGAGAGGATGAGTAGTATTATGTTAACCATCCCTTTGGTAAAATAGTGTTTTCATTCTATCATTTTGACCTACTATGAATACCACTCAAATCTTAATGAGAGATAGTGGGCGTCATTCTAAGATTGATGACTCATGTATACCCTATTATAGAGGCCTCCTAGCTATATTCTATTGCTAGTGAGGGGTACCATTCAAGACTAGTCCAAGAGGCTGCTTGCTTAACTTTACATGCAGTGGTCCAAAAGCTGGTCTTACAACCTTTTAACTACATGCATATAATTGCATATATAATGTTAAGAGAGAATAATCCCAATCAGAACTACTAAAATCCCCATATTGAAAATGACTATACATGAGGACCAATATGACCCAAAAACATAACTGCACATGCTGATATTAAAGTGGGAACTATAATCAATGCAACTATGAAAATGACATAATTAGTTTCTCGAATCATTTCATCTTGGTATTGATTTTTTTCCTATCTCTTATTCCTTTTTTTCAACATTTTAATCATAGCTGCTTATTAGCAATATTGTGACATGCAAAATATTCGTGAAGTTTACTGTTGTTGGATATTATGTGTTTGGTTAAACATTATTATTACATGCTAATAATGTATATTAGTTAGTAATTGATTGTATGATCTATCACTTTTCATTACTATGTTGCCATTTGAGAAAGATTAAGCCACGCCTAATCAAGTTGAAATGACATTTTACTAGTAGTTAATAAAGGCATAAGAACGTAATTAAGTTATCTTTTTCTTTAGAAGAAGGAGAAAACATAGGGGCCCTTAATTTAGACATTACAAACGGAAAAGGAAATGGGGTTAGGTGATGATGGAACTGTTCGGTATAGTAAAATTAATATTAAAATTTTTATTAGTGTTTTGCATTAATTTGAGTGACTTGTATGTAACTCTCAAAATTGGTCTAACCTCCAAAGTGGATTAATTAAGATTTTTAAGTTAATTTTTTTTATAATAATGAAAGATATAGTATTTGAATCAATTTAATATGAACTTTTGAAAAAATGGTTAAAGGTGAACCTTTACAATTTTTTAATAAAATTTGAATTTTATAAAAATAAAATATATAAAGTAAATATAATATTTTATTAAAGTTTATTTTAAATAAAAATGATTACTTCTAGATCAGGTTCCTCTAATGTTAACAATATTCAAAGTTTGTGGGTTTATAATGTTGGAAATTCCCCCAAAATTTATGGATAATTTCAATCAATCTTGATGAACAAGATTGTTATTACCCACACAATAGTAATGAAAAGAGAAGAACAATGGAGAAAGAAAGAGTGTAAAGAGAGATGAAGAAGAAGAAGAATAAAATTCTGTAGAGTTTCTCTCTGCCCACAAACCGTGGAAAACTTGTTATTCACTTTGTAACTGGAAAATACTGTGAATTACAAGTGTTATAAATACTCTATTTACCTCATTACAAAAATAAGGGTTACTCGCTCTATTTATAGGTTTAGGTTAACTTGGACCTCAAGCCAAAACCCAAAAGTATAAAAGTCCAAAATAGCTAACACTACTAAAATAAGCCTAAGTCGAAATCCTATGCAAAACAACATGCTTCGACACTAACATAACTCAACACACTAGGTGGTTCGACACTTCCTTACTCTGTCGAGCAACCTGCTTCGACACAAGGAATTACAATTCAACACACCACCTAATTCATTATGTATAAGCTATCTACATTCATCATAACTCTTAGTCTTCTGAACACTTTGACATGCACTCCCTTCGTCATGATGTCTGCAATCTGATTCTCAGTTCTGCAGTGTTCCACATTCATCTTCCCATCTGCTACTTGCTCTAGAAGATAATGGAACCTATTTCGATGTGCTTGCTTCGACCATGTGCTATCGGATTCTTCGCCAGATTGATAGCTGACATATTGTCGATCTTCATGGTAATTGCTCCATGAATCTTCGTTGTTATCTCTTCGACCAGATTCACCATCCACATTGCTTGACATGCACAAAGAGAAGCAACTATGTATTCTGCTTCGCACGACGATAATGCCACTACTGGCTCTTTTCTCGAACTCCAAGCAACTGGTGCACCACCTAGCATAAACACATAGCCAACTGTGGATTTTCGATCCTCATCATCACTACACCAACTTGAGTTGGTGTATCCCACTAACTCGCATTCTTTTCCTTCATAGTTGCAGGAAACAAAATGTCATAGTTGAGAGTTCCTTTCAGATACCTTAGTATCCTCTTTGTCGCTGCTAGATGTGATACCTTTGACTTCTGCATGAACCTACTCGCCATATCTACACTGTATGCTAAGTCAGACCTTGATGAAACAAGTATCGAAGTGACCCAATAAGTCTTCTATATTGGGATGAGTCAACATCATCTTATTCTGAGTCTTTTGACAATTGTAATCTGAGCTCAGCTGGAGTCGAAGTTGAGCTGCAATCTTGCATCTCAAATTCCTTGTTGAGATCACCTTTGAAGTCTTCGATCTCCTTCTTGCAGCTACCTGTTATCAACAGGTCATCGACATAGATACATAGTATAAAAAATTCACTCTTGCTTCTTCTTACATATACTCCATGTTCACTTGTGCACTTCACAAATTCCTTCTCCCTTAGAAAACCATCTATCTTCTTGTTCCAAGCTCTTGGAGCTTGTTTAAGTCCGTACAGGGATTTATGCATCCTGTACACCTTTTCTTTCTTCGCCATGTTTCACAAACCCAACTGGTTGTGAAACATAAACTTCTTCTTCTAAGGGGCTATTAAGGGATGCACATTTCACATCCATCTGACACATCTTTCAGTCGTTCATGTTTTCTAGACCAACAACCAACCTGATTGTTTCGATCCTAGCAACAGGTGTAAAAACTTCATCGAAGCCGATTCCTTCTTTCTGAAGAAATTCTTTAGCCACAAGTCTCGCCTTATGTCGAGTCACTTCTCCTCTGGGATTCAACTTCACCTTGTATACCCACTTCACATCGATTGCCTTCTTGTCTTTGGGTAATTTGACAAGTGACCAAGTGTTGTTGACTTCGATTGACTTCAGCTTTTCGTCCATTGCTTTCATCCACTTCGAATCTTTTAATGCCTCAACTACATTGACAGGTTTTACATCTGCTTAGAAAGCATAATGTACCAGCTCACCTTCTTCATTGACCACATCATCTGATGTAATCACATATTCTTGCAATCTTGTAGGCATCTGTCTTGTTCTCTGAGGTCTGCTTGGGTCTGCTTCACCTCTGACTTCTTCATGTCAAACTTCTCTTTCGACTTCACTAGCTGGTTCATCACAAAATATTATCACTGAATCTTTCTTAACATTCTCAGTCTAATCCCACTCCTTAATCTCGTCTATGATCACGTCCTTGTTGATCACTACTTGCTTATTCTTTGGGTCAAAAAACTTGTATCCTTCAGTCAAATGATATCCTATTAGGATCATATGACTTGACTTATCATCAAGTTTTCTTCTCAATTGATCTGGCACATGTCTAGGTGCTATAGATCTAAACACCCTTAGATGACTCAAGCTAGGCTTGACACCAGACCAACATTCTTCTGGTGTGATTCCTTCTAGCTTCTTCGTCGGACATCTGTTCAGGATATATGTCACAGTCGACACAACTTCTCCCCGTAATTCTTTGGGCAGATGCTTGCCTTTTAACATACTTCTAACCATATTCATAATGGTTCTATTATTCCTTTCTGCGACTCCATTCTGCTATGGAGTGTAGGGTGGCACCACCTCATGCACAATCCATTCTTTCACACATAATGCATCGAAATCTTTTGACACATATTCTCCATCACCATCAGTCCTTAAAATCTTGATCTTTTGACCGCTCTGTCTTTCGACCATAGATTTTAACTTAGAAAATACCTCGATCACTTCACTTTTCTTCTTGATCAGGTAAGACAACAGTTTTCGACTAAAATCATCTATGAATGTAACAAAGTATTTATTACCTCCAATCGAATCCACCTGGAGAGGACCACATACATCAGAGTTATGACTTCAAGAATTGCCTTCGACATGCTTCTTGCATCCTTACTGAAGATGTTTTTATGTTATTTTACCTGCACACATTCTTCACACACTTCGTTTGGAATGTCAATTTCTGGTAATCCTGAAACCATATTTATTCTCTTCAAATCTCTGATGTCTTTGAAATTGAGATGGCCGAGTCTGTAATGCCATATCCATTCATCTCTGCTGGCTGCTATTGCAAGGCACTTATGCTCCATCATATTTAGTTCAATCTTGAAGGTTCTATTCTGAGACATTGAAGCCTTCAAGATCAACCTTCCATTTGAGTCGAGAACTCTCATCATCTTGTCTTCGATCGATACCTTGTAGTTATTTTCGACTAACTGCCTTATGCTGAGCAAATTACTCTTCATGCCTGGTATGTACAACACATTTGAAATTACTGACCTCTTGCCATCTTTCCTCATAATTAGAACATCATCAACACCTTCAGCTTCTAGAGTGTTGTCATTTGCAAATTTCACCATGTTCTTCATTGAGGGTTTTATGTTGAAAAATCAATCTTTTCTTCCAGACATGTGTGATGAGCATCCTGAATCCAAGTACCACTGGTTCTTTAATCTCTCTTCATCTCTTGTTGTAACCATCAACAACGTCTCTTCTTCTTCATGTTTCGCCAGCTTTGCATAAGTTTTTTGATTCTTCTACTTTTTGGACAATCACTAGAATAGTGACCATACCTTTGACAATTGTAACACTAAATGTGACTCTTGTCTAGCTTTTGACCACCACCTCTTTGGTTTCCTTGGTTCCAGGGTTTTCTCTGATTCGACCAGTTTCCTTCTTGCTGATTTCAACCAGTCGAATTGTTGTAACCTCCTCTGCCTTTGTTGCCATTCCAACTTCCTTTGCTTTTCTTTCTTTTGATGATTGAGCCTGCAAAGCCATATCACTCTTCGAATTTCCTGCAGCTCTTTCAGCCATTCTTTGTTCATGAGATTCAAGCGTCCTTTGAAGCTCTTCCTTTGTCAATTTTGACAAATCTTTCGACTCTTCTATGGCTACTACCACGTGGTCGAACTTTGAAGCCAACGACCTCAAGATCTTTCCAACAACAGATCTTGATGTCAACACTTCTCCACATACCTTGATTTGATTCACCAGTTTCGTAACCTTGGTGAAAAAATCAGTTATGATTTCATTGTCTTCCATCTGAAGCAATTCATACGTTCTTTTGTGAGTTTGTAACCTCACCTCTTTCACCTTCTTTGCCCCTTCAAACGATTTCTCTAGAATTTCCTATGCTTCTTTCGCTGAATCTGCATCACTAACCTTTTCAAAGTTATCTGCATCAACACATTGATGGATTATAAATAGATCTTTATAATCTTTCTTCTTCAATTCTTTATGTGTAGCCTTTTCTTGATCAGTCGCGGCTTCTACAAGCGTTGTTACTCCTTCCTTCACAAGATACCAAAGATCTTGATAACATAACACAATCTTTATCTGCTTGCACCAATTCTCATAATTATTGTTCTTGAGAATCAGAAGATTTACTAGAAAATTCTCGTTTGAATGATTCGTTGCCATGGTGGTTTTCTTCCCACGAATCGATTGAACCGGTGCTCTTGATACCAGATATTGAAAATACCCCCAAAACCTATGGAGAATTTCAATCAATCTTGATGAACAAGATTGTTATTACCCACACAATAACAATGAAAAGAAAAGAACAATGGAGAAAGAAAGAGTGTAAAGAACGATGAAGGAGAAGAATAATAAAATTCTGCAGAGTTTCTCTCTGTCCACAAACTGTCGAAAACTTATTATTCACTTTGCAACTGCAAAATACTGTGAATTATAAGTGTTATGAATACTCTATTCACCTCATTACAAAAATAAGGGTTACTCCCTCTATTTATAGATTTAGGTTAACTTGGACCTCAAGCCAAAACCCAGAAGTATAAAAGCCCAAAATATGTAACACTACTAAAATAGGGCTAAGTCGAAATCCTATATGAAGCAACATGCTTCGACACTTCGACACTAACACAACTCAACATACTAGGTGGTTTGATCATTCCTTGCTTTGTCGAGTAACCTGCTTCGACACAAGGAAATACAATTCAACATATAAGCATAAGAAAATAATTGAATAGTTGTTTTGAGAGGTACAAAGTTAGGTTAGTAAACAATGGCTCTAATCAATAGAGTGGTGTAGATTGTGGTGAATCCTTCAGCTTAGTAGTTAAACTAGCAACTATATCCAAATGGTTCTTTGCAGTGCTCTTTCACAATTATGGTGTCTTCATCAATTGGATATAAAAAATAACTTTTTACATGAAAATATCAAAAAACTGTGTACATATATCAACCTCTCAGTTTTCGCAATCATTAACATCTTGATTATGTGTGCATGCTGAATAAATCTATGTATGTACTCGAACAAGCACCTTGTGTTTGATGCTAACACTTTACTAAATTTGTTGCTACGTTGTGTTTTTTTTCTAATAGTGTATGTGATTATTCCTTATTCATTTATCATAGTAGAAATAACATAACTTACATTTTTCATCATGTGGATGATTTTACTTTTGCCACATAATCAGACACCCTCTATTAGTCCATCATACCAGTTCCGAGTTCCAAATTTTTTATGAAAGTTTTGGATCATCTAAATTACTTTTTTGGTATCTCGATTACAAGATACTCAAATGTCATTTTTCTCTCACAACATAAATATGTCAAAGAAATCATAGAACGAGGTGTCAAGTCTTCTTGCAAACAAACTTTTATCCCAATAGACACAAAAGCAAAACTTACTAGAGTATTACAACATCTAACTTTCACAAAACCTGATATTTCTTATGTCGTTTAGTAAATATGTGTTTTTACGTATGATCCAAGAACACAACACATGACTATCTCGAAGCGAATTATTCAATATCTTAAAAGGTAAAATTGCTCACAAGTTGCACCTCTCCCTACCTGCTTGATAAAATCCCCACATATATTTATACGTACGGAAGAGAATGCACAAACATTAAAAAAATCCAAGTTTGATTGTTGTGTTTATCTTGAAGACAATTTAATTTATTGGTCTCCAAAACAACGACCAACTCTATCTCATTTTTGTGTTACGACAAAATATCATGGTGTTGCTAATGTTTCTAAATCTTGTTTGTTTAGAAATTTATTCTCAAAAGTTTAAGTTTGGTATCCTGTCACCAAAAATCTACTATAATAATTTAGTGTTGTATATTTATAAAGTAATCTCATTCAACATCATCACACGAAACACGTTGAAACGAATATATACCTATGCATACAAATATCTCTCGTAGTTAAGTACATATTCTACATTTTCTTTCACATTATCAAATAATTGACATTTTCACACAAATTATTCCTTTACAATTGTTTGATTCTAAAGATAGTCTCAACATTTACCAATTAACTTTTTATTTCGATTACAAAGATATATTCGGATAGGAAATATTTACTATATCATTCTCAATATTATTTAATTTAAAAATACATTATATATATATATATATATATATTATATATATATATAATATATAATATATATTATATATATATATATATATATATATATATAGATATATATATTATATATATAATATATATAATATAATATATATATAATATATATATATATTATATATATATATATATAATATATAATATATATATATTATATATATATATATATATATATATATATATATATATTATTCTATTAGTAGCATTCTTTCAAAACTTATGTATTTAGTTATATGTTAGAAAGTGCATAGTCAATTTTTAAGTAAATTTTTAAAGAAAGTTACTTAAAATTTATTTTCATATATTTCATGTCGATTTGATTTCATCTTAAATTAGTTTGCTCTTTAACTAACGTATACATTATCAGATTTGTTCAAGTTTAAGAACAAATGAATTAATATCATTATAATAAACCGATCAAAATTTGAGACATGATTAAGATTAATTATCCGTCTCTCACTCACCTATAGTAGATCTAGTTCATATTAGACATGTTTATATATATATAATATATATATATATTATATATATATATATATATATATATATATATATATATATATATATATATATATATATATATATATTAATTTATTAAAAATTATAATGTTATTTTTAGAGATTTATATTAGATGTACTGTATTTTGACATTAATGGATGCTTGATGTTGTTTGTCGGGTAAATGATTTATAGCCGGACCTTAATAATAAAATTAATTAACAAATTAGATGTTAACACTTTGACATATCAGTAAAGACAAGATGAACAACTGGGTGATTGTTTGTTTTTCAAGAATGGTTGATTTTCAAGTTTTGTTAAACTCTTTCAAATGTTTGTGTGTATTTTGAAAATGAAATAAATTTGATATATTGTTTAAAAGGAAAAAAAAAAGATATTATGAGAAAAGTTTATTTGTATTTTTAAAAAATACCATTAAGTTAAAAAAAAGGTAATATTTTATTTCTAAAATTATGTATTAATTTATTTCAAGTTTAATTGTTTTTTTAATTAAACTTCTCTTTTCTATACATTTTTTCATTTTTTTCCTACTAAATAACAAATCAAATTTATTTTATTTTTCAAGATTGGCACAAACAATGTCCCACATGTTCTTCTTGACTTTATTGATATATTAAAATGTTAAACATCTATTTTGTTAATTAATTTCAGTTGTAAGGTCAGACAATAAATCATTTATTCAACAAATGTTATAATTTTCGGATTACAAATGTAATATTGTATGTGTTAGGACTATTATTTAATTAGTCAAAACTGCAATGGTCTAATTAATATTAAGTATGTGACTAAAAGCATAAATGTCATGAAATATGAGATTATTGTGTAGATACCATATTTCAATATCTAATTTGATGAAGGGTTAAATTAGAATATTGAAAACTAAAAAATAACTTTAAGGTTATTTATAAGGGTTTTGGTCCCATTTGAGTTTATGTTTGATCGTTGTTCATTTTGGATGCGGAACAAGTTCGGTAATATTTAGTAAAAAACTTAATTTCGGCATTGTTGTGCAAAAATCTTTTGTATGGATTACTTACCAATTTACAATACTGGATACTATAAACAAGTGTTTTTTTAATATAGTGAAATTGTTTCAAAAATAAAATGTGAACTTCTTCTCGCGAAATTCTACCATCAAAGTGTTGCCATTTATCCACCAACAAATTCATTTAGGTTGGAACAATTTTGTTATATTACATGATCCAATATAACATGTTATATTGTTTTCTGTAATATTCTTTTTAACTTCAATATTACATTTTTATTAAGCAATATATATTTTATTGTTATTATAATTTAATTCTTATTTTATTTTGGATCAATTTTATTCGAATTTGACTAGAGATTGTATTTTTATACAGTGATTTAACATTCTTTAATAAGTAGTTGAAATGAAAAAGTCGTCAAAATTACCTCTTTTGTAGAAATTGCTTAAGAAAAATGTTTTACATTTTTTTATGGTTTGTGTGTATGTTTGTCCATGCGAGTATCAATTGACCCAAATGACAGTCGGTGGTTGGCCGATTTTCATACGCGCATGCGATGGTAAATATGTGATATTTATGAGGTCTTACATGTGAATAATAAATCAATGCAAAGAGGGGTTTATTATTCTTCATGTTTTTATTATCAATGTTCGACCGTTACAATAAGAGTATCACTTGCAGTTAATATTATTGTACAAAGACTCAATATTGTTGGTGCACTAGATTTCTTGAGATGAGTTATGTCTTTATTTGAACAAATTGATAATTCAGTTTTTTATTTTATTTTATGTGAATATATTTAAATGTTTAATTTTGTTATTCTTTTCAGCTACAATTGCTTCAATATCTGTTAATCTGAATTCGGTTCCGATCCTTAATGGGGAAAATTTCAATGACTAAAAAGAGAACATAGAAATTGTTCTTTCCTACATGGATCTAGACCTTGCATTAAGAAAAGAATAATATGCTTCTCCTACGGAATCTACCACCTCTGAACAGAGGAAAGATTATGAGAAGTAATATTGCTCCAATCGCATGTGTCTCATGATCATTAAGCATGACATTCTTGAGGTCTTTAGGGGTACTATATCGAAAGATATAACTAATATCAAAGATTTTCTTGCTGAGATTGAAAATCCCTTTAAGAAACGCGATAAGGCGGAAACGAGTACTCTTCTTCAAAACTTGATTTTCATGAAGTATCAAGGCAAAAGAAATATAAGGGAATACATTGTGAGCATGTCAAATATTATTTCAAAACTTAAGGTACTAAAGCTTGAGTTGTCTGAAGATTTTCTCATTCATTTAGTATTTCTTTCTCTTCTTTCACGGTTTCGTCAGTTTAAGATATCTTATAATTGTCAGAAGGATAAATGGTCTCTTAATGAGCTCATTTCATTTGGTGGTGCAAGAAGAGGAAATGATGGAATAGGATAAGACAGAAAGTGCTCATTTTGTTAGCACCTCTAAAGACAACGACAAAAGAAATAAAACTTATGATTCCAATAATGAAGTTGCAGGTGTTCCACCAAAAAAACAAACAAAAACAGGATGATAATTGTTTCTTTTGCAAAGCGTCTGGACATGTGAAAAAGGAATTTCCTAAATATCACGATTGGCGTGCAAAGAAAGATACATTTCTCACTTTGGTTTGTTTTGAGGTCAATTTAGCTTTAATACCTAAAAACACTTGGTGGTTAGACTCAGGTGCAACTACTAACATCAGTGTTTCAATGCAGGGTTGTCTCAACTATCAGAAGCCAAATAATGTTGAAAGATACATCTATGTTGGAGATGGAAAGTCGGTGGAGGTGGAAGCTGTAGGGAGTTTTAGATTGTTATTGAGTACTGAATTTTATTTGGATTTAAAAAGAACTTTTGTTATTCCGTCATTTAGACGTAATTTAATGTCAATTTTTTATTTGGACAAATCAGGTTATTTGTGTTCATTTGAGAATAATATGTTTAAGGTGTCTTTTAATTCAAATACTGTTGGAACTGGTTCACTTATGAGTCATGATAATCTATATTTGCTTGACATAATAGCTATCTATGGCGAATCCTTAAATGTGGAAACACGTGATACTAAGCGTAAAATTGATAATAAAAAATCAGGAACATTATGGAACAAGCGCCTTGGTCACATCTCTAAAAATAGAGTTGATTGACTAGTGTTTGGTGGAATTTTAGATTCCATTGACTTAACAAACTTTGATGTTTGTGTTGAATGCGTTAAAGGGAAACAGACCAAACCAAAGAAATTTGGTGCATATAGAGCTACAAATGTCTTAGATTTGATACATACGGATATTTGTGGACCATTTCCGACACCTTCTTGGAATGATCAACAATATTTTATATCATTCATAGATGATTATTCTAGATATGCATACATATTTCTTATACATGAAAAGTCTTAATTTTTGGATGTGCTCAAATCGTTTAATACCGAATTTGAGAATCAACTCAAAAAAAGAATTAAGAAAGTCAAATCTGACCGTGGTGGTGAATATTACGGCATATATAACGGTTCAGGTGAAAAACGTCCATGGCCTTTTGCCAAATACCTAGAGGAATGTGGAATCGTCCCATAATACACCATTCTTCTTAATTATCAGAAAATGTCTGCAAGCCATTTGACATACCTTGTTGTTCTTATGAACTTGCTTTTTAGGAGTCTTTCGATCTCCTCTTTTATTTTTGACATAACCTCTAGTGCAAACCGTCTTGGCATTTGCTTGACCGAATTTTTCCAGGCTTTACCGACAACTTTAGTTCCACCAAATCCATGCAACACATTATTTATATTATCAAAGTATTTTAATTACCTCTAATCTCAAACTTGGGTCAGTGTTGGCACTGATATATGTCAGCCTTTTATTTGTTCATTCACCCAAGTTAATTTCCTCTAAGGGATACCGGGGCTAAATCTTTGTGGCTGATATGACAGGATCCTTCTCAAAACCCAAAGGCTCATCGTCATAGATGTTGTTGAGCCTCTGGCCTTCCACCCCACTATTTTCCATGCCTGCTGATTGTAGCTCTTCGGGTGGTTCCGGATTAATATTTATTATTTTCCCCACGTTAAATATTTCTATTTCATTGGCTTTGACAACCATATGTTGTACTTCATCCTCTAAGGCCGCTTTTAATCTATTTTTAACTACGTAAGCCAAAATTCGCTCCAAAGCGCTGAACTCGGACATCATCGTCGAGTTCATCACCTAACCAGTCGGTTGGATGGTGTATAAGCTTCCATATCTCATAATATCTCTATCGCATATAAACCCATGGTTCAGATGTAATGTTGGCTAGGCTTTTATCAAAGTTTCTTCAATCAACGTGATTCAACTCCGCCATAAAATAGCCCTGATCCGCCTCTATATTTTCTATAATCCCATCATTCCGCCATATTACAACTCTCTGATGGAGTATTTATGGCACATCCTTTATGCCATGATTCCACTCCTGACTTATGAGTAAATTGTGATTGTCTTTGATGTTATCACCATAAAAACAGTAGGCCTGGTTATTGACCCAACAGTCAAGCGACTTGTATCGAACCTAGAGTATTCCCTGTCTTGCCTTAATAATTTGATAACACCATGTTGTGTGGCCTCAGATCGGTATCATCCTTTCCTATTTTCTTTAATAAAAAATGGGGCATTAACTTGATTTTAGCACCTCCATCAATCAAAATCTTATTAATTATGGTATTCTCAATTTTAGCCCTGATGAATAAAGGTTTTAAGTGACTTTCCATTCCCTCATCTGGAATCTCAAAGAAAGCATTTTTCTCCTCAGTACAGTCGTTATTCATCACGAAGTAACATATAGGTTGATGCTTTGCCATCTTCTTCCCGTTCTAATCCACCGGTTCCGTCACCTCTGTTATACAATTCTATTCAATCGGAAGCAATGAAACTACATTACATATGACGTCGAAGTCATCATACTACCCTAAATCAAAATTATTTGTCACCCTCTCGTCATCATTGAGTGGTGCCTCCTCTTTTCCTTTTCCTTACGCCTTAACCGACATGGGGGAGAAATAGTTGTCTTCCTAGTGGCTTCTTGACTTGATCACTAACTTGGTTTTGATATGGTTTGTTGCTACTCGACTCAGCAACCTCCTTCATTGGGTCCTTGACATTGGATTTTTTACTTTGTAATTGTTGGGTTGATAGGAACGTTTCTCCGACACCAAAAATTTCTCTCGATAAGTTAGTGAGGAACCTCTACCCATCTTAAAATTATTCTTTTTATGGTAGCTAGATTCTTCCTTGCATGCAGGCCGCATCCACTTCCCATGGGGAGCGTTGGATTCCGGAACATAGGTTCCAGATTTGTTCCTCTGATGAGTCGGGAACTGTTATCTTTTTGGGGACTCCCCTTTTGTCAAATTAGAACTAAGGTTTTTTATTCTTCCAATTTCCCTTCTGATGCGTCTGTTGAGCATTCTCTACCTCCTTAGCAGCCTTTTGCTGAAGACTACACTACATCTTGAACAGAGCATCACCTTCGACTCTTTAGCCTTACAGCGGTGAAGGAAGTCAACCCGACCTTCCTCAGATTTGGTGTAGATAGATTTTATTTTATTTTTTGCTGCTATCGACAGCCTGTTCCTCAGCCTCCATGTTAAAATCTTCAATAATTTTGACCATGTTAATATCCATTGGCTCAACATAGTGGGCATCTTCGACCTGTAGTTGACCATAATCAATCTTCATAGGCGCCTTACTCTTGTCAAAAAAAACTCTAGTCTTCCATCTTTCAGAGCATTTTGGACAAGATCCCTGAAGAAAAAAAAACATTGTGAGGTTTTATGCCCAAAAAACAGTGATATTTGCAAAAACATATTGTCATACCCTAATTTTTAACCCTAATATTCCACATATCATTTGCATCATTGCAGATAAACAAGGTCACCTCTTGGTCCCTCTTCCAACATATTTGGGTTTACTTCTTGCAGGGATCACCAAGCACTTCTTTGTTAGTGTTTTACCTTTGTGTTTATATGATCAATTGCTTATATAACCACTAATCGAAATAGCAAAAATATGTTTTATTTTCCTTAATTTTGTTGTGCAAGGTATGACTTTTCAATCAAGAGCATCTCAAAGTTTTGTTGCTTACTTCTCAAGGAAAGTCAAAGGTTCATGTGTTTATTTGCATGCCTTCTTCAATAAGTAACTTCAAGCTTTGAGAAATTTAATCAATAGGAAATTAAGGACACCTTATTTTGAGTTCATATGATCACCCATGTGCTTTGAAATGCAAGGAAAAGTTCAAGTACACAAGCTTGTTCTAAGTGGTTTGACCAAAAAGTCAATATTTCAAGTCAAGGTCCCAAGGATCACAACTCCTTCAATTCTCAATATTTTTGAATGATTCTTTTTTCATATGACTCTTCTCAACATCCTATGCAATTTATCCTTACATGATAAGATCCAATTATTCTTGGAGGATCATCAAAAGTTTGGAGACATTATAGGTCATTTGTGGACTTAGTGAAATTTGACCTATTTTCAAGTGACTTTTCCTCAAATTTAAAAGATCATAACTTCTTCAATTTTCAACATTTGAGGCTGATTCATTTTTCACAATGTCATTTGTGATTCCCTCTACAAGTTTGCTTCAAGGATCAAGGTTAAAATATACTTGGAAGACCATGGAATTCATTGAGACATTACAGGTCATTTTCAGCCATGAAGCACTCAAATATTTCTGTTATAAGATCAGTTTTTCATGCCAACTTCAACATGACATAAATTAGTTTTCAAGCATCCAAATGCAACCTTTCTTGTCACATTGTAATCTTTTCCATAATGTCAACACATTGAAAAAAGAATGGGATCAAAAAGCCTCCTGAGTAGGGTTCCCCATTGGGTTAAACACGGTGACTTGTAACTGAAGAAATTACCATTGCCCAAATTTTGAACTCTACTAATCTTAATTCCAAGCCAAATTAACAAGTGTTTTGGACCTAAACATGTTTAAATAAGTCTCCAAAAGTTAATTGACCCTTAAAACGCATCATTTGGCTGAGTTTTGATGAGTTGCAAGTCACACTTTTCTCACATTCTGATCAAATTTGTTTTGCATGAATTCAGCATCTTTTCACACGTATTTGGATCCAAACACATTCCCTAGAAATAGAGGAAGCTATTGCATTCATTTCCGAGCTTTGGAGAGCCAAGAAATCCTTGCTGCAACTTGAAATTTTCCATAAAAATTCAACTATCGGGTTTTGAGTTTCACTTGTTTCAATCCAATTTCTTGATTCCATTAGCATCTTCGGCATCCTCTAAAAGTTTTGCAAAAATTCCCAAGCTCTAAGACCTTCTGAAGTTCTCTAACCAGATCGAGCTTCATCAACTTCTGATCACCATCTGGGCAAGGTAGTCTTGAGCATCATTTGAACTCAAATAAGTTAACACAATGTAGTCATTCACTCTCTGATGTTTTCCCCTAACTTAGCTGATGTTAATTGATTGTGTTCATCATTTAATATTATTTTTCATGGCTTGCTTACTTCTGAAACTTCTCTAAAATTCCCTATGCTCGATTTAGATAAATGAATTTGGAGCATGAGGTGAAATTCGGGATGAGAAGAGGATCACAATGGTGATGGTCTTGTATTCTGAATTTACCAAACGGTAAAGCTCCGGTGAGAGCTCACCGGAGTGTTCCAGGTCGTCTGAGTTTGGCCAAACACATTGGACATTTGAAATGTTTTGATTGGTTGGATTTGAATTGGATTATGTGCGGTGCTTGTAGCACGTTCCATCGTGCTCTTTGACCTGGGGAATGTTGGATTTTCCACATCAATTAATGAGACGTGATCCAATACTCCGTGTTTTTCCTGATTTTAGTTATTTTTCTTTAATTATTTTTAATTGCTTTTTCTTTTAAAATTCATAGTAATTTCATTTTTCATCCAAAAATCCCAAAATAATTTCTAAAATTCTCTTTTATTTTTCTTCATCTGATCTTTATTTTTCCATATTTTATTTCACTGATTTTCTATTTTTCATGAATTTTCCCCTTTCTCCTTTGTTTTAATTGGTTTAAAAATACTTTTTAGCATTTTTAAATTCTGAAAACTTTATTATATGCTTCTTATTTTATTTCTAACCTTCCATAATTTCTTGGTCATTTATTTGGTGTTTTGAAGGACATTATGGATTTTTCATTTTATTTCTATTTTAAAATTCATTTGAAAATACTTTTAGTGCATTTTATTTCATTTAATTACATTTTATATTGATATGACCTTTGTGAACTTCTGTTGGCCTTGGATCATGATGGTTTGGATCATGATTCACATCAAACTCAATGGATCTTGGGTGTTGATAGGGTGAAAACCCTAATCCACCAAAATGGATTATTGATTTTGATGATGACTTGATCAAACTTTTGATCCAATTTGGGCGTGACCTCTCTTGTCCCCTTCTTCTCCATTTGATCAATTGGGTGGCTTCTGTCCATCTTGTTCATGATGTGTGAGTTGGTACTTGATGAACTTTCATCATTTAAAATCTACCTCCTAATTGATCATGGATCATTTAAGGTACTTTGAATTGATGTATAAGTTTGTCCCAAGTGTCATGAAGTGTGAATTGAAGTAGTGGGATATCCTCCTAGCCGTTGTGCTTGATCATTCCATCTTTTCTTTTTTGTGTGGCATGACTTTAGGAGGAGGATTTATATATCATTTTTCTAGCATGTATTAACACTAACATTATTATTGACAGGCCTCAAATAGTTGTGACTTCTACATAAGTCCAATTACGATTGCTTAACATGACGCTAAATTTGTCCCAAAAGCAAAGGAAATTTTATAAGTGAGATTACAAGTCTCCTACTCCTCATGGTATTGTGTGAAAATATTGTTCCCTTTTCATTTGTGAGACCTAGTGGCATACTTGTTGATTTTATCCAAGTTGGAGCCCTTCTCATAAATGATGTATAAGTTCATATTTTCATGCTTGTTGGTGAATAGTTGAGTGTTCTCCAAAAATGACCAAACCATCTTTCATTTTAGCTTTATAACATCATTTAATAACATTTTACTTGTATTAATTTTTACTTTAATATCATTTACTTTATTCTCTTTTATTTTATGCCATTTACGTTATATTTTATGTTTAGAATTCCATATCATATTATTTGTGATTTTGTCATTTGTTCTTTTTCCATTTGGAATTTTTCTTTTATGTCCTTGTAAAGAAAACATTAATAAGAAAAACCTAAAACAGAAACTTGGTTCTCCTGATTCATGGATTTGTGGTTACTATCCTTAGCAATATCGTGGAGTTACGAGTTTTGAACTAGGATCCTGACCTTTGCTTTGGGACTTGTTATTTGAGACCTTAGAATTCATCTGGTATCTTAGGCTTAGAGACTTCCTTTGAGGACTTGATCTGGTCATTCTGGTTTCATCTGATGCATGAATTACTATTTGTTTATTTGGCTTGTTTGAGGCTTAATCCAAAAGAAGAATTCTTGCTTGACTTATGTCATAAAGCTTTCTATCTCTTGGTTAGATCTTTCCTCCCTAACGTTTAGTGTATGTTCTAGGATAGTCTCTTGTTCTAATCCTTTTCTTTAATTTTCAAAATCTTCTCTATTTTTTAAAAACCTTCTTGTTTTTTAACTTGAATCATTTTTCTCAATAAACCTTGACTTTTGTCAAGTGATTTTCAAAACCTTTTTCTTAATAAATGCTAATCAATCTTAAGCATATTCATACCAATTTCAAAAGATTAAAACAAAATGCCTAACTCATTTAAATCATTTTTGTGCCTTTGTGCACTTTTCATTTTAAGAACTTTTCTCAAAGCTTAGACATGAGTCATTCCCATTGGTGAGATATAAGTCTCATATCCCCATAGTATTGATGACAATTCTTTTCCATCTATGAGGGCTATTGGTATACTTGTTGATCCATATCCAAGTTGGAGTCATTCTCATGATGATGCAAAGTTCTCATACTTGTGGGTGATTAGTCGAGTGCTCTCCTTAAAATGACAAAATGTCTTCTTATGAAAAATGAGTCAAAACAAACACCTTTGTTATTTTTACCACGAACTATGAGGTTTTGATCGTCTATTGCACTTTGTTGGTACATAGGCATGAGACTTCAAAAGGTCTTGGCAAACACAAAAATCATAAAAAAAAATTCTTTTCCCATCTCTCGAATCTTTTGCAAACAATACCCATTTTCAAACCAAAAGGCACATTTTCAAAGAGGTTATTATGGAGTACCATGGATGTTTAGGGTGTTAACATCTTCCCTTTGCATAACTAATCCTCGAACCATTATCTCTTTTATTAGTTTTGATTTAAAAACTTCTTTGGCTTTTGTTCGTACTTTTTCCCTTTTCCTTTGTAAACAATAAAAGCATGGTGGTGACTCTTTCTTTATGAGTTAAGTTAACCAATAACTTGATCTCAAAACTTTTACCGCTACAGAAAAGTGGCGACTCTGCTGGGGAGTAGTCCCTAGTGGGTTAAGCCCATCTTTGTTTTATGCATATATTATGTTTGTTGTTGTTTGTTATTATTTGTTATGTCTGGTGCTTGGTGATGTCTGTATGGTGAGATAAGTCATATACCCGGACATGAGAGATCTTATGTTAGGAGGGTCGTATAGTCATGTTTGGCTTATGTGGAATTAATCCCTAATAAGTTGACTTGAGATCCCCCACTCAGTGGAGGCCCCTTTAGGATTACTGATGTCACACGAGTAGTCATAGTTGGCATTACGTTTTTCGACCTGGGAGCCCGAAAACCTGAGGACCTTAGAACCTTTAACCCATCTTGGCCTTTAGGATGTAGTGTGGGGGCTATTCAGGTGTAAACTTGAATTAGTTGTTACGTGATACTACACTCGGACGAGTTTCTCTTGAGAATATTATTGGTTGACGAGTAGTCGTTTAAGACGGTAATATCCAAAAGATGGAATTATGACTATGGGAACTCTTTAGAACCTTGTTCTCATGTGATTATACCCTTAGTACATACATTGTGGGTTGGCTCTTACCCTTGGATCCATGCTCGTGACTCCGAACCTTTAGACCTTGTTTGTGTGACCTTGTTTGTGGTTGTTGCATCATGCACTCATTGCATTCATAAGAGTTTTCCCCAAAATTTTAAAGGAACTTAGAGACTCTCTTTTCAAACATCGTAGATATTTTAATCATGGATATTGGAA
The DNA here is from genome assembly GCF_024323335.1 of Lathyrus oleraceus. Lineage (NCBI taxonomy): Eukaryota > Viridiplantae > Streptophyta > Magnoliopsida > Fabales > Fabaceae > Lathyrus > Lathyrus oleraceus. The sequence goes on from NC_066583.1 coordinate 37,213,327, forward strand.
GAAGGAATACTCGAAAATACAGTTTCAGATGTCCAGATCTTATGGAATTAATGAAGCTAGCATATTTTATGGATGATCCCAAGGGTTTCAGATGCCATTCTGGAAGACTTTTATCTATTCTATTTACTGATGTTTAGAATGGTCTTCTTTGTACTTTGGTTTTGTTCTATGACCTTACTTATCGGTGTTTCACTTTCCCCGATTATCATTTGTTGCCTACCATGGATGAGTATGCTTATATTTTGGGTATGCTAGTTTCTGATGGAGTTCCTTTTAGTGGGGAGGAAGGAATTCTTAAGTCTCGAGTTATTGTTGAAGCCATTCACCTGAAGAAGCCTTACATATATGCCAATCTCACTGTCAAAGGAGGTATTATAGGGTTGAGTTTGAAACTTTTGATTGAGAAAGCCTTTTCTTTTGCTAATGCTGGTAGCATGGTGGCCTTTGAAATTACTCTTGCCATAATCATCTATGGTCTGGTCTTGTCTCCCAATATTGACAATTTTATTGATGTTAATACTATGAGGATCTTCTTGATTAGGAATCTGGTTCCAACTTTGCTTGGTGACACTTATTTTTCCATTCATCATAGGACTTTCTGAAAGGGGTGGAACTATTATCTGTTATACGCCTTTACTGTACAAGTGATTTATTTTGCACCTGTCGTAGTCTCCTATCTTCAAAGAAAACAAGGATTGTTTAAGGTGGTCTCAAAGACTTATGTCTCTCACCAACGATGACATAGCTTAGTATTCTTCTATTTACGATGATGTTGAGATTATTGATAGTTGTGGGGAGTTCTCTAATGTGCCTCTTCTTGGTACACAAGGAGGACTTAACTACAATTCGGCTTTAGCAAGATGCCAACTTGGGTTCTCTATGAAAGACAAACCTAACAACATTTTGTTAGAGGATTTATTTTTCCAGGAAGGGAAAGACACTCAAGGGTTGAAAGCTAGAATGATACGTGCTTGGCACAATGTTCATAGGAAAGGAAAAAGTGAGCTTGGATTGAAGAATTGTATACCTTTGGATCCTTACACTAGTTGGGTAAAAAAGAGAGCCAAAGAATTCAAGATGCCATATGCTTATGAAAGACCGATGTCTTTCGTAATGGTCAAATCGCCCACTATTAAAGGCACAAAGGAGTTGCAAGAGACTTTGGACAGGATGAAGTGAGAGAGGGATGATTGGGAAAACAAATTTCATAACTCACACCTTGAGAAAGTAGAATTGTATAAGCAACTAAAGGAAAAAGATGACTTGATAGAATTGCTTGAGCAACATGCTGTGAAGAGATACAGGACCAAGATGATTTATTTTCCTCTAACAGTTCATCATCTACTCATCTTCCTACTTCCGGCAATTGGAAAGGCATTGTAGACCAGCTCGTGATAGAGAAGGATGCTATAAAAAGAATCTACGAAAGAGAGATCAAAAGGCTTCACAAGAAGTATCAGCTTGGAGTTGGGTCGTCATTGGATAGGATTCCATAGATCTAGTTTCTTTCCGTTTATGATCATTGAAATTATATTTCTGGTTGTAATCCTTTACATTATTAATAAAATGAGATTTTCATTACATCAAAATATGTTATTCCCGTTATGATGTTTTCAATTTATGTCTTAAAGTTCTTTGAAAAAAAAATGACAATAATAGTATTCACATTTGCATTTGCATATCATGCATCATGTTGCATCTTGGTCTTACTTTGAGTAAGTTTGCCAAGGGTCTTATTTCTTTCTTGGTCTTCATCCAGACAAGCTATCTCACCGGTATAATACTCGAGCTAACCAATTGAAGAAGATGGACCGCTTAGAGCAAGAGAATCGTGAACTCCGTGAAGAGGTGACAACCTTGAGGGACAATTATGAGAGGCTTACTGCTATGATGGAAGCTTTGGTAGTTGCTCACAATCATCCACCTCATCCTCCTTAGACTCCGCATCAGAGGACTGTGACTTCCAAAATTGTCTCTACACCCATACTCGTGGCTCCTGTCAGTGCTCCATAGAACCACATGCCTTCTGGTTTTGCTTGGGGCATGCCTTCTAACTTCGTGCCTAGGGGTATCAACCTGTTGTTGAAGTTCCTATGGCTCAACCTGTGATGTCAGTAGCACCTCCTGTGGTTCATGTTATTCCTTATGTCGAAGATCCTATTTTCCATGGTGACCAGAGCGAAATTGTTGGTGAAAGAATGGACGAGTTCCAAGATCAGTTTCAGGCTATGCAGAAAAAGCTTTAAGCTTTGAGGGGGAAAGATCTGTTTGGGAAGAATGCTCATGATCTGTGTTTAGTTCCTAATATGAATATTCCGCACAAGTTCAAGGTTCCAGATTTTGAAAAGTATAAAGGTAACTCTTGTCCTTTGAGTCATCTGGTGGTGTACACTCGTAAGATGTCGACTTAGACTGACAACCATCAATTATTGATCCACTACTTTCAAGACAGTTTGACCGGTGCTTCTCTGAAATGGTATATGGGGCTCGATAGCACTCAGATCCAAACCTTCAATGACATAGGTGGGGTGTTCGTTCGTCAGTACAAGTATAACGTCGACCTGGCACCAGACATAGATCAAATTCGTGCTATATCCCAAAAGGATAAAGAGACTTTCAAGGAGTATGCACAAAGATGGCATGAGATTGCTGCACAGGTTAGTCCTCCATTGGAAGAAAAGGAAATGACAAAGTTGTTTTTGAAGACGTTGAGTTTGTTCCATTATGACAGGATGGTGGCATGTGCGCCTAGTGTCTTTACTGAGATGGTAAATATGGGTTTAAGATTAAAAGAAGGTGTCTGTGAGGGACGGTTGAAAGAAGGTAGTTCGATTGACAGTTCCAGAAAGTATGGGAGTGGGTTACCCAAGAATAAGGAACACGATGCTAACGCTATCTCGCAAGAGAAACGTAAGAGGCTTTCGAGGAACAGTCAACGTCATCAGCATGTGGTGTCCGTAACTCCAGTTATTAATTCTGCTCTGGTCGTTCAAGTAGCACCGAGTTATCAACCGCATTTTCAACAACGAACGAATCAACAAAATCAACAAAATCGTGCCCATAGGTCCGCATAATTTGATCCAATTCTAATGACCTATACAGAGTTATTTCCTGCTTTAATTCAGAAGAATTTGGACAAACAAGAACTCCACCACCTATTCTGATAGAGCTTCCATGGTGGTATAAACCCGATCAGCATTGTGCATTCCACCAAGGAGCACCCGACCATGATATTGAGAATTGTTTCGCTTTTTGAAAGCTGAGGTGAGAAGGTTAATGCAAAGTGGAATTTTGTCTTTTTAATACTCTAGTCACAATGTACAAGCTCTGTTTCCCAAACATGGCGGTGCAGCTGTGAATATGGTCGAAGGATGTCTATGAAAGTACCGAGTTTTTGAGGTCAATCTGATCAGAAGATCCTTGGTTAAAATAGAGGAAACTTTATGTGAGTTGAGCTATTATGAGCATGAACATGCTTCTTGCCATGTTTGTTCCAGAAATCCTTGAGGATGTGTTGTTGTGAAAAGAGACTTACAAGAAATGCTGGATCAAAACCTTATTCAGGTTACAAGGGATATAAATGAAGATGTGCATGAGGTTAACGTTATAATTCCCCGTTTCAATTTCCCATAACCATTTGTAATTGCATATGATGGTCAGAAGACTGCTGTTTCTCCGTTGGTTATTCATTTGGTGGGTCCTACGCCTTACGAGTCTGATAAAGTTGTGCCTTACAAGTATAATGCTACCATGGTAGAAAATGGTAAAGAGGTACCTATTCCTTCTATTTCTCATGTCGTAAACATTGTCAATGTAAGTGGGGTAACCCGAAATGGTCGGATATTTGCTACTGTAGCTCCTAAGAGAACTGAAGATGTGGTGATAGAGAAATCAACTCAAGAGAAAACTCCTGTTATGCAAGCCAACCAATCCAGCAATGTGAATCAGAATGCTGATCAAGATGAAATGCTGAAATTAATTTAGAAGACTGATTCCAATATGGTAGACCAATTGTTGCGCACTCCGTCCAAGATATATGTATCATCTTTATTGATGAGTTCAAAAGCTCATCGAGAGGCTTTGCTGAAAGTCCTAGAGCAAGCTTATGTAGACCACGACATGACGATCGATCAATTTGATGACATTGTGACCAATATTACTACATGTAACAATTTGAGCTTCAGTGATGAAGAGTTTCCCGAGCAAGGGAGGAACCACAATTTGGCTATGCATATCTCTATGAATTGTCAGGAAGATGCCCTGTCCAATGTGCTGGTGGATACCGATTATTCTCTGAATGTTTTGCCTAAGTCCACACTGCCTAACTTGCTTGTCAAGGTGCTTCAATGAGGTTCAATGGAGTTGTTGTGAAAGCCTTAGATGGTTCAAGGAAGACTATAATTAGGGAGGTTGATCTCCCAATAAAGATAGGTTTATGCTTATTTCAGATCACTTTTCAAGTGATGGATATTCATCCCTCCTACAATTGACTCTTAGGACGCCCGTGGATTCATGAGGCTGGGGCAGTAACATCAACTCTACACCAGAAGCTAAAGTTTGTAAAGAATGGGAAGTTAGTGATCGTGGGTGGCGAGCATGCCATGTTGGTGAGTCATCTCTCTTCATTTTCATACATTGATAGCGACGAAGCTGAGGGAACATCGTTTTAAGCTCTTTCTGTTGATAATATTGCTGCTAAAAAGAATGAGGAATATATGTCATCCTTGAAAGATGCCCAACATATGTTGAAGAATGGTCAATCTGCTAAGTTGAGACGAGTTGTTGAGCTTGCCTGGAATAGGAACAGAGTTGGTTTGGGTTTTTCACCCGATACAACCCAAAGAAATTCAAATATAAATCAGGAAGTGTAGGGGTGGCAAACGGGAATGCCCGCCCCGTTTAGGCCCTCCCGCAAAAGCCCGCAAAAAAACGGGGCGGGGCGGGGCGATCATAGTTGAGAATGCGGGCCTAAAACTTAGACCCGCCCCGCAAAAAAGTGAGGGCGGGGCGGAGAAAGCCCGCGGGCACTGCACTCTTTAAGCCTAAAAATGCAAAAATTTATGTAAATACACGTGCCCGCAAAAGCCCGCGAAAAGAACGGGGCGGGGCGGACACATTTGAGGGTGAGGGCCTAAATCCTTGGCCCGCCCCACATAAAAGTGCGGGAAAAATGGGCATGCCCCGCGGGCCGAGCCCGTTTTGCCACCCCTAGGAAGTGTTTCAAAGTGCTTGGTTTATTTAATCGAAAGATCAGTCTGCTGCCGCAATCCTAGAAGATGATGAAGAACAAGAAGCGCCAAACTTTGTGACGTATGGATTGATGTGCCAAAACTGGATTGCTATTGATGTTCCTTCTACTACTCACTTATCAAAGTAATATGTTTTTTTGTTGTTATTTTCAAAAATCCTTTCACTATGCCCAAGGTGAAAGTGGATCTATGTGGGCTTTGTTTCAGATTTTTATCATCATTAATAGAATGTTATTTCGTTTATCCATATTATCTTTTCTCTTTTTGCTTTTTTTTCTAAAAACATGGTAGCATAAAAAACCAAGATAATAATCACTTTTATATCTGCATCGCAATGTGCGTTTATTTGTTCATATTCTAAAGTCAAGCATAAAATCATTGTGCAGATTAATTGTGAAACCCATTGTAAACAATGACCATATTCCCTCTCCCAACTTTGAATTCCCTGTGTTTGAGATGGAAGAAGAGGATGTTGAAGAGACTCCTGATGAGATTTCTCGGTTTCTTGAGCACGAATAGAAGATCATTCAGCCTCATAAAGAGTCGTTAGAAGTGATTAATTTGGATTCTGAAGAGAACAAGAAAGAAGTCAAGATTGGGGCATTGCTCTGTCCAAATGTTAAGAAGAGGATGGTATAGCTTCTTAGAGAATATGTGGATGTGTTTTCCTAGTCTTATCAAGATATGCCAGGTCTTGATACTGATATTGTGGAGCATCGATTACCATTGTAGCCAGAATGTCCTTGGTTAAACAGAAGTTGAGAAGAACTCACCCTGATATTCCTGTCAAGATTAAAGAGGAGGTGCAAAAGCAGATTGATGATGGGTTCCTTGTTACTTCTGCGTATCCTCAAGGGGTGGACAACATTGTGCCTATTCCGAAGAAGGATGGTAAAGTTTAGATGTGTGTTGATTATAGAGACTTCAATTAAGCTAGTCCGAAAGATGATTTTTCTTTGCCACACATTGACATGTTGGTAGATAATACAACTAAGTTCAATGTCTTCTCCTTTATGGATGGGTTCTCCGGTTATAATCATATCAAGATGGCACCTGAAGACATGGAAAAAACAACATTTATTACACCTTAGGAACATTCTAATATAGAGTGGAGCCTTTTGGTGTAAAGAATGTTGGTGCAACGTACCAAAGAGCCATGACTACTCTTTTCCATGACATGATAAACAAAGACATAAATTTTTATGTTAATGATATGATTGCTAAGTCGAAGACTGAAGAAGATCATGTTGAGTATTTATTGAAGTTGTTTCAGCGGTCAAGAAAGTTTAAACTCCAATTGAATCCTAATAAATGTACTTTTGGTGTCCAGTCAGGAAAGATGTTGGAATTTATTGTCAGCCAGAAGGGTATTGAAGTAGATTCTGATAAAGTCAAAGCTATTCAAGAAATGCCTACACCAAAGATAGAAAAGCGAGTCAGATGGTTCCTTGGGCATCTAAATTACATATCCAGATTTATGTCTCACATGACTGCCACGTGTGGGCCAATATTCAAGCTTCTTCACAAAGATCAAGGTTGTGCTTCAACCTCTTATCTTGTCTTCTTCAGTGGAAGGAAGACCGTTGATTATGTATTTGAATGTTTTAGAAGAGTCCATGGGTTGTGCGCTTGGATAGTAATATAAAACTAGTAGAAAGGAGCATGCCATCTACTATCTGAGTAAGAAGGTTACAGACTGTGAGTCTCGGTATTCCATGATTTAAAAGACTTGTTATGCTTTAACTTGAGCTGTGTTAGATGCCCAAAAGTGCTTATTTGAGCTATCAAATGTGGGCATCTTTCACTCCTTTTTGTCGAGAAAGTGTTCGAAACCGCCCTTGCTTTTGATGATTTGCAATACAATATGAAATGACCTTGGTACCTTTAATTTGTATGTTATTGTGCAGGAATTAGGCATGAAATGAGTAGAAAACAAAGACACAAGGAAGTTGGCAAAGGAACCAAGAAAGGAAGCAATCATCAGCATGCTCGCTAGGCGAGTGATGTAGCGAAGTGCTCGCTAGGCGAGCACCCAGCGAGCTACCAGCGAACATTCCCAGAATTTTACAGTAGAAAAATGATCAAACTTGCTGTAGCGAAGGAAGTAGCGAACACTCCCAGACTTGGACAAAACCATAGCTAGCACTTACTCGCTAGGCGAGCCACTAGCGAGCTTCCAGCGAGCAATTCCAGTAGCAAAACATCAAAACTCGCTGGAGCAAAGGAGGAAGCGTGGGCTTCGCCTAGCGAAGGATTCTTCGCTTAGCGAACACATTAAGTCTGGAATTGGATATTTCTTCTGGGCGCAGGTGCCTCTGGTGGCTATTTTGGGGCGCAGTTCAGATAGCAGTACTATAAGTAGCAGGGGCTACTTTTTGGAAAACACACTTAGCATTTTTAGATATTTTTCAGCATTTCTTGGGATCATACTTTGTAACCTAGAAACCCATTTTTCTCACTTTTCTTCATCTCTTAACAATATTCTACAAAAAGAAGGTGGATTCCCATCCAATCTCGATTCTTCGACTCAGATGTTGATCAACCTTCAATCGAAACTTGTTGTACAAGCTACCATGAAAATGAGTAGCTAAGTCCTTCATTTTGTCAAGGTTAGATGTAGATGATCATAAGCCTTGTATGTGTATGGGATGATCTTCATTTGTAAACTCTTTAATGATGAATATATGGTGAAAACCTTGTTTTATTGATAACTCTTTGTGTTGGTTTATGATCGAGAGATGTTTTCCAACTCTTGACCTAGGTTTTCATTCATTCTTGTTTGTTAGCTAGAGATAGTAATGAATGATTTTGTTCACTAAAAAGTTAAACCTAAAAGTTGTCATTTTGATAGATTGTGTGAGAGATCAACAATGGATCAAAATGGGAAAACCCACAATGTGTGTTAGAGATAAACACATTGGGAGGACTTTGTGGATGTGTTTATCATCTAAAGGAGTTTATGAGTTTTGTTGATCGAACATATGCATGCAAGGTGATCGTCGAACCCTAACTTTGACAATCTTTCTAAAATTATAAAACCACAACTTATACCGCAATTTCTTACTTTTTATGCAAACTACCGTGACCTAAATATAAAACCCCCTTGTTACTTTAAGTTAAGAACTTAACAACTGTCGAACGGCGACGATATCTCACAATCCCTGTGGAGACGATAACAAAAACCCGACACTATAATCTTACACTCAACAAGCTGCTAAACGCTTATGCCAGTATATGATCAATCATACCGCTTGGTTGATATCCAAAATGGATCCAATCAAGTATATTTTAGAAAATCCTGCTTTGAGTGGAAGGATAGCTCGTTGGCAGATGCTATTGCTTGAAAATGATATTGAGTACCATACTCAGAAAGCAATTAAAGGAAGGATCCTCGCAGATCATTTGGCTCACCGACTGATCGATGATTATAAATTCATCAGGTTTGACTTCCCTGATAAAGACGTTATGTACTTCAAAGCTAAAGATTGCGATGAACCGTTGCCTAAAGAAGGGTCAGAGCCTGGATCCCGATGGGGTTTAGTGTTTGATGGATGTGTTAATACTTATGGTAACAGAATTGGGTAATCATCATTATTCCTAAGGGTTCTCATATCTCTTTCACTATAAGATTGATGTTTGATTGTACGGAAAAATATGGCAGAATATGAAGCTTATATCATAGGTCTTGAAGAGGCCATTGATTTGAGAATTGAAATCCTTGATGTGTATGGGGATTTAGCCCTGGTGGTTAATCAGATTAAAGGAGAATGGGAGACTCGTCATCCTGGCTTAATTCCTTACAGATATCGTACAAGGAGGTTGTCGACTTTATTCAATAAAATAAAGTTTCATCATATTCCTCGTGAAGAGAATCATATGGCGGATGCCCTGGCTACTTTGTCTTCTACATATAAAGTAAATTGTTGGAATAAAGTGCCCAATATCATGAGTATGCGCCTTGATATACCTGATCATGTGTTTGTAACAGAAGAAGTCACTAATGATAAGCCTTGGTATCATGATATTAAGTGTTTCCTCCAGAGTCAGAAGTACCCGCTTGGGGAATCCAACAAAGATAAAAAAAGTTTGAGAAGACTGGCTGACAATTTCTTTCTGAATAAGGATGTGTTATACAAAAGAAACTTTGACATGGTTTTGTTCAGATGCGTGGATAGACATGAAACGTACATGTTAATGCAAGAAGTTCATGAAGGATCCTTTGGTACTCATGCCAATGAACATGCAATGGATACAAAAATGTTAAGGGCATGTTACTATTGGATGACAATGGAATCTGATTCTTGTAAATATGTGAAGAAGTGCCATAAATGTTAGATTTATGCTGATAATATTCATGTGCCTCCAACATTTCTCAATGTTATTTCATCTCCATTGCCTTTTTCTATGTGGGTAATTGATATGATTGAACCCAAAGCTTCGAACAAACATCGTTTCATTATGGTGGCCATTGATTACTTCACAAAATGGGTTGAAGCAGCATCTTATGCTAATATGACCAAGCATGTTGTGGTTCGATTTATCAAGAATCAAATTATTTGTCGATATGGTGTTCCAAGTAAGATCATTACTTATAATTGGACGAACTTGAATAATAAGATGATGAAAGAGCTTTGTGATGATTTCAAGATTGAACATCACAACTTTTCTCCTTACAAACCCAAAAGGAATGGGGTTGTTGAAGCAGCAAATAAGAACATTAAGAAGATTATCCAGAAGATGGTTGTGATGTATAAGGATTGGCATGAGATGCACCCGTTTGCTTTGCATGGATACTGTACGTCTTTCCGCACTTCAACAGGGGCAACCCCTTTCTCTCTTATGGATGGCATGGAAGCAGTGCTCCCTGCAGAGGTGGAGATCCCATCAATGCGAGTCTTGATGGAACAAAATTTGTCTAAGGCTGAATGGTGTCATAACATATATGATCAGTTGAGTTTAGTTGAAGAGAGAATGACGGCTTTGTGTCATGGCCAATCATATCAAAAGAGAATGAAGAAAGCATTTGACAAGAAGATTCGACCTCGTGTATTTAGAGAAGGTGACCTCGTGCTCAAGAAGATCTAGTCTTTTAAAACTGATTCTAGGGGCAAGTGGACTCCTAATTATGAAGACGCGTATGTTGTTAAGAGAGATTTCTCGGGTGGTGCAATGATTCTTACAACTATGGATGGTGAGGAGTTGCCTCGTCCTGTGAACGCCGATGTAGTCAAGATATACTTCGCCTAAAATAAAAAATAAAAGAACAACTCGCTAAGTTGAAAACCTGAAAGGGTGGCTTAGGCAAAAATAAGTGTCTCGGTGGATTGAAAACCTGAAAGGGCGGTCCAGGAAAAAGTTAGAGACATAAACAAAAAGTAATTAACTCGGTAGATTAACCCGAAAGGGCAATCTAGGCAAACTTTAGGGATTATGGTAAGTAACTGCATCATGTCGAAGCAACAATGCCTATCACAAATTATCATTCAGTCATCCTCGACCAAAATCCAGAGCATAGCAGAATTCAAAGTTGTTAGTGAGAATAGTGGTCATTGTATCTCAATGTAGCCATTTCTATGTATTTACCATTTTTCAACTTTCTAATAGTTTGTGGAGTCATTCCATTTGCAGACTACCATTATATCAATAAAATTTGAGCCTTTTGCCCATTTGTTTGCTATTCTTATTTTGTTTCAGTTTACAAAATTTCATTTATTATTGATGATAATTTTTGAAACAAAAAATATCTAAACAATCATATTTTTGAAAATTTACAGAAAAGATATGTATTTTCCTCGACTTGTGAATACAAAAGAGGAATGTTAATAGCAATCTCAAGGATGGTAAGATCCTAAAGAATGGAATTCAGTGACTTCCCCAGGCCGGATTTTCTTTTGTTATATGTTTAACAGTCTCCCCAGCATCAAATTGGAAGAATTTTAGAATCCCTAGAAAATATCTGCCAGCATCTCCACCTTGTTGTGATTAGCCGAGTATCCAGTTGTAATGTGTTATCAGTCTAACACTCTTTGTGCTTGTTTTGTCAGCATAATCATACGCATGTACATAGCATCATGTTGTTTATTTGCACATTTCACATTTCTCGGTGCTCCCCCCGCTCTCCGGAATTTTTCTCCCCAAAAAGTGTGTGCGTCCTCTCTCTAATAGAGTGTTGACCTTAAGCAGAAAGAGTTTATCCTTTCTAATTCCCCACCAAGTTTGATCCTCGTGGAAGATTTTGCTTCAGTTTCCCTTTCCAATTCATTATTTGGATGAAATTAATCCCTAATTGAGTTTATTTCCTCATTGAGTGAAGTCCTCTTTGACCATTTCTCTCCATTTCATTCTTGGGTTGAACTTTGGTCCCCTCTGATTGGTTACCTCTGTTAAGTTATCACTTGGTTGGTATATGGTAATCATTTTGTTTGAGATTATTACCTTTGTTAAGCTATCACTCAGCTAATAGTAGGTAATAGTTCCTTTTACCTCTGATTGGTTACCTTTGTTAAGTTACCACTTGGCTGGTAATTGGTAATCTCTGTTTAAGCTTATTACCTTTGTTAAGTTATTACTCGGTTGATAGTAAATAATAGTTCCTTTTACCTCTGATTGGTTTCCTTTGTTAAGTTACCACTTGGCTGGTAGTTGGTAATCATTATGTTTGAGCTTATTACCTTCGTTAAGCTATCACTTAGCTGATAGTTAGGTAATATTCCTCCCCTAGTGGAGTTGGGTTTTTCCCCTTTAACGATTATATTTCCCTGATGGAGCCTTGCCTTGTTAAGTCTTCTAGTTAGGTCTTTATTGCGGTCATTCTCTAACTATACTTTTGTTTCTTTCCAAATGATGGTTACTCCCGACTCTTTCTTTCCCCCTGCAGAACTTTGTTTTTCCCCAGCCGGGTCCCCCTATGGAAACTGTTATTCCTCCCACCGATATCCTAGTCTACATTCATATCATATCATAAGCATTTTGCGGTATCCTAGGGCCAAAAATTGGGTCTTTGATATTTAAGTCTCTTCAATCTTCTCGAGACAAAGATCTCAACCTTCACAAGTCCAAATTAAAGAAACTTAAATAGGGGCATCTGTCATACCCTAATTTAAACCCTAAGATCCCACATATCTTTTTCATCATTTCACACAAACAAGGTCACCTCTTGGTCCCTCTCCCAACATCTTTGGGTTTGCTTCTTGCAGGGATCACCAAACACTTCTTTGTTGGGGTTTTACCTTTGTGTTTATATGATTATCTGCTTATCTAACAATTAATCAAAATGCCAAAAATATATTTTATTTTCCTTAATTTATTGTGCAAGGTAGGGAATTTCAATCAAGAGCATCTCAAAGCTTTGTTGCTTACTTCTTAAGGAAAGTCAAAGGTTCATGTGTTTATTGCCATGCCTTCTTCAACAAGTAACTTCAAACTTTGAGAAATTTAATCAAGAGGCAATCAAGGCCACCTTATTTTGAGTTCATATGACCAACCATGTGCTTTGAAATGCAAGGAAAAGTCCAAGTACACTAGCTTGTTCGAAGTGGTTTCACCAAAAAGTCAACATTTGAAGTGAAGGTTCCAAGGATCACAACTCCTTCAATTATCAATATTTTTGAATACTTATTTTTGTATATTACTCTTCTCAACATCCTCTATAACTTCTCTTTACATGATAAGAGCCAATTATGCTTGGAGGATCATCAAAAGTTTGCAGACATTATAGTCATTTGTGGACTTAGTGAAATTTGACCTATTTTCAAGTGACTTTTCCTCAAAGAGCATAAATTCTTCAATTTTCAACATTTGAGGTTGATTCTTTTTGCATAATTTCATTTGGGATGCCCTCTACACATTTTCTTCAAGTATCAAGGTCAAAATATGCTTGGAAGGCCATGGAATTCATTGAGACATTACATGTCATTTTCAACCATGAAACACTCTAAATTTTCTAAGTTATATGATTAGTTTTTTATGCCAACTTCAACATGACATAAATTTGTGCTCAGGCATCCAAATACAACCTCTCTTGGCACATTGTAATCTTTTCCATAATTTCAACACATTGCAAAAAGAATGGGATCAAAAAGCCTCATGATTAGGATGCCCCATTGGGTTAAACATGATGACTTGTAACTGAAGAAATTACCATTGCCCAAATTTTGAACTCCACTAATCTTAATTCCAAGATAAATTAACAAGTGTTTTGGAACGAAACATGTTTAAGCAAGTATCCAGAAATTAATTGACCCTTAAAATGCATCATTTGGATGAGTTTTAATGAGTTGCAAGTCACATTTTCAAACATTCAGATCAAATTCGTTTTGCACGAATTCAACATCATTCCAAACATATCCGGATCCAAACATATTTGGATCCAAACACATTCCTTATAAATAGAGGAAGCTATTGTATTCATTTCCAAGCTTTGGAGAGCCAAAAATCCCTACTGCAACTTGAAATTTCCAAAAAAATTCAACTATCGCGTTTTAAGTTTCAGCTTGTTTCAATCCAATTTCTTGATTCCATTAGCATCTTCGGCATCCTATGAAAGTTTTGCAACAATCCCCAAGCTCTAAGACCTTCTAAAGTGCTCTAACTAGATTGAGCTTCATCAACTTTTGATCACCATCTAGGCAAGGTAGTTCTGAGCATCATTTGAACTCAAACAAGTTATCACAATGTAGTCCTTCACTTTCTGATGCTTTCCCCTAACTTAGCTGGTGTTGATTGATTGTGTTCATCATATAATTTTATTTTTTGTGACTTGCTTGATTATGAAACTTCTCTGAAATTCCCTTTGCTCGATTTAGATAAATGAATTTGGAGCATGAGGTTGAATTCAGGATGAGAAGAGGATCACACTGGTGATGGTCTCGTGTTCTAAATTTACCAAACAATGAAGCTCTGGTGAGAGCTCACCGGAGTGTTCCAGGTCTTCTGAGTTTGGCCAGACACGTTGGACATTTGAAATGTTCTGATTGGTTGGATTTGAATTGGATTCTGTGTGTTGCTTGTAGCGCGTTCCATCATGCTCTCTGACTTGAGGAATGTTGGATATGCCACGTCAATTAATGAGGCGTGATCCAACGCTCAGTGTTTTTTTTTAATTATTTTTAATTGCTTTTTTTTTTAATTCATAGTAATTTCATTTTTCATCCAAAAAATCCCAAAATAATTTATAAAATTCCCTTTTATTTCTCTTCATTTGTTCTTTATTTTTTCATATTTTATTTCACTGATTTTCTATTTTTCATGAATTTTCCCTTTTCTCCTTTGGTTTAATTGGTTTAAAAATACTTTTCCGCATTCTTAAATTTTGAAAAATTTATTATATACTTCTTATTTTATTTTCAACCTTCCATAATTTTCTTGGCCATTTATTTGGTGTTTTGAAGGACGTTATAGATTTTTCATTTTATTTCTATTTTAAAAATACTTTTTGTGCATTTTATTTCATTTAATTGCATTTTATATCGGTAAGACCTTTGTGAACATCTGTTGGCCTTGGATCATGATGGTTTGGATCACGAGTCTCATAAAACTCAATGGATATTGGATGTTGATAGGGTGAAAACCCTAATCCACCAAAATGGATGATTCATTTTGATGATGACTTGATCAAACTTTTGATCCAATTTGGGTGTGACCTCTCTTGTCCCCTTCTTCTTCATCTTCTTCTTTTCCCTTTGATCAATTGGATGGCTTGTGTCTATCTTGTTCATGTTGTGTGGATTGGTACTTGATGAACTTTCATCATTTCAAATCTACCTCATAATTGATCATGGATCATTTAAGGTACTTTGGGTTGACACATAAGTTTTTCCCAAGTGTCATGAAGTGTGGATTGAAATAGTGAACCATCCTCCTAGCCTTTGTGCTTGATCATTCCCTCTTTTCTTTTTTCTGTGGCATGACTTTTGGAGAATGATTTACATATCATTTCTCTAGCATGTATTAATACAACATTATTGTTGACCAGCCTCAGATAGTTGTGACTTATACATAAGTCCAATTACGATTGCTTAACATATCGCTAAATTTGTCCCAAAAGCAAATGCATTTTTATAAGTGAGATTGTAAGTCTCCTTCTCCTCATGGTATTGTGTGAAAATATTGCTCCCTTTTCATTTGTGAGAGCTAGTGGAATACTTGTTGATTTTATCCAAGTTGGAGCCCTTCTCATAAATGATGTATAGGTTCATATTTTCATGCTTGTGGGTGAATAGTTAAGTGTTCTCCAAACAATGACCAAAACATCTTTCATTTTTTCTTTCTAACATCATTTACTAACATTTTACTTGTATTAACTTTTACTTCAATTTCATTTACTTTATGCTCTTTTATTTTAGGCCATTTACTTTATATTTTATGTTTAGCATTCCATATCATATTATTTACTATTTTGTCATTTGTTCTTTGTCCATTTGGACTTTTTCTTTTATGTCCTTGTAAAGAAAACACTAATCAGAAAACCCTAAAAAAGAAACTTGGTTCTCCTGATTCATGTATTTGTGGTTACTATACTTAGTATGGAGTTATGGACTTAGAATTATGATCCTGACCTTTTCTCTAAGACTTATGATTTGAGACCATGGAATTCATCTGGTATCTTTGGCTTGGAGACTTCCTTTGAGGACTTGACCTGGTCATTCTGGTTTCATCTGATGCATGGATTATTATTTGTTTATTTGACTTGTTTGAGATCTTAATCCAAATGAGGGAATTCTTGCTTGACTTATGTCATAAAACTTGTTATCTCTTGGTTAGATTTTTCTTCCCTAACTTTTACTGTATGTTCTAGGATAGTCTCTTCTGCTCGTCCCTTTCTTTAATTTTCAAAATCTTTTCTCTTTTTCAAAATTTTCTTGTTTTTTAACTTGAATCATTTTTCTCAATAAACCTTGAATTTTGTCAAGTGATTTTCAAAATCTTTTTCTTAATAAATGCTAATCAATCTTAAGCATATTCATACCAATTTCAAAAGATTAAAAAAATGCCTAACTCATTTAAATCATTTTTGTGCCCTTTGTACATTTTTCCTTTTAAAATTTTTTCTCAAAGCTTAGACATGGATCATTTCCATAGTATTGATGACAATTATTTTCCATCTGTGAGAGCTAGTTATATACTTGTTAATCCTTATCCAAGTTGGAGCCCTTCTCATGATGATGCAAAGTTCTCATACTTGTGCGTGATTAGTCGAGTGTTGTCCTTAAAATGACAAAATGTCTTCTCATAAAAAATGAATCAAAACAAACACCTTTGTTATTTTCACCAGGAACTACAAGGTTTTGATCTTTCATTTCACTTTGTTGGTACGTAGGCATGAGACTTCAAAAGGTCTTAGCAAACACAAAAATCATAAAAAAATATTCTTTTCCTATCTCTCCAATCTTTTGCAAACAATACCCATTTTACAACCAAAAGGCACATTTTCAAAGAGCTTCCCATGTACCATGAATGTTTAGGGTTCTAATACCTTCCCTTTGCATAACTAACCCCCTGACCCTTATCTCTTTTATTAGTTTTGATTTAAAAACTTCTTCGGGTTTTGTTCGTACTTTTTACCCTTTTCTTTGGAAACAATAAAAGTGTGGTGATGACTCTTGCTTTATGAGTTAAGTTAACCAATAGCTTAATCTCAATTTTTTTACCGCTACACCTATTTTCTTTGTTTACTCTAAAGGTGGTACTTTTGCATCCTGTTGCAGTAAGATTTGGCCATCTGCAACCAGTAGATCAAAGATCTTATCACATTTAGTCATATCAAAGATATAAGTTTTCTTGGAGAATTTGTCACTCTTTTCAGGCTCCACAGGGTTCTTATCGTTTGCGGGTGTAAGAAGTTTACACACATATGGGTGTTCTGGATTCAACTCATCCAAATCGGCCTTGTTTCCTTCGACATGATTATACTCAATATCTGACGCTTGGTCATTGTCGTCCATGTCAACATAAGCACTTTTTTCTTATTATTTCTATTCACTCTAGCTTTCTCAGCCTTCAATTGTTATACTTGTCGAACTCTGTCCGTCAGTTGCGCTATATCTCTTAGATATTGTGTATCTAACTTCTTTCTAATGGAATAATTTAAACCTCAACCGCCATCTTGACTAGTTCATTCTCAGACACTTGGGTAAAGCACTTTGCTTTTAAAAGTAAGAACCTATTTAGGTAATTGTCGATTGATTCAACGAACTTTCGCTTCACACTTGACAACTCTTTCAGGCTGATCTTAGATTGACCCATATAAAATTGTTCATGGAACAATCTTTCTAAAGGAGTGCAATCACAAAGGGAATGCGCAATGAGCGTTGTAAACCACTTAAAAGAATTTTTTGTAAGAGAACTAGGAAAACATCTCATCCTTAAATTCTCATTATTTTCTATATTCCCCCCTTCAATCAAATATCGAGCGATATGTTCGACTATAGATTCGCTAGTTTCACTAGCAAATTTAGTGAACTTAGGGACTTTCTAACCCCTTGGGAGTTTTGTCTGTAACACGTACTATGACAATGGGGATGTATAATTTGGATTTTTCATGCCTAAATTCCAACCATTTTGCGCCATTATTCTTTCGACTATGGTTGTATGATTATTTTCTCCTACCAGGTTTTATAGTCGAACTTGATGGACCACTTGGTCGGCGTCCCGATTTCAATTAACTATATAAACTGGCAGGCGATCGACTTCCTTAGGCCTTTTTTGTTAGACTACCTAGGGCATAATTTTTTACCCTAATTAACTATGTTTTCTTCAAGGATTATTTCCTTATTTTGAATTGGCCTACCTGAAGGAGAAGAGCAATCTAAAACGCAGCGAAATTTAAAATTTCTCCTTTAGTGATCCTTACGAATGGGCATGATCAGTGATAAAATCGTTACCTCTTGTGGCGATTGTAACCTTTGATGCAGATCTACGGAGCGATCACAAACGCTGAACGATGACAATGCCTCTACTCAGTCCACACGAACGGATTCCTTCAATCTCAGTGCTAGCTGCTATGAATGAAGGCTTTGAGTGAGAGAGAGAGAGAGAGAGAGAGAGAGAAACGAAATTGCAACTGCCCAAATGCTTCTACGCAAGGGTTTTATTTATAGAACCACTTGTGTGGGCTGCAAGCTAAAAAGCCCACTCAAGTGTACGTGGCCCATATCTTATAATATTCGAAAATCACTTAAGCGCGTGGTACCTTACCATATTTATATTCTACTTAAGTACACCATACCTTACGATGTTCTACAATTCACTTAAGTGCACCGTACATTACGGTATTAATTAGTTACTTTATCTCTCATCAATCCGTCCTTTTGTGTGTGACCCTGTAGGTTTTCGCGACATTGCCAATCATATTAAATCACGTATTTAACATAATAAACAGTGAGCGGTATCTAGCAACACATCACTGCTACCCAAGACACGAAAATGTCATATGATCTGACAAATCCTTTTGTGATAATATTTATGTGTACAATTACCCTTTTGCCCTTATGTCTATATTGAACACAAGGCATAGACCGTGTCATCCTTGTCTAGTTCAATATTGGGCCCATAGACATTTATCCTGTTACGCAGGATGGGCAAATTCCATCTAGGTCACTCATATCCCTTAGCATGCTTTGTGGAGTACCCATCAACTATCTTTATGGTCATCTAGTTACGAACAATGTTTGATCAGCAATAAGGCACTCGACTCTATATCTAAGGTCCATAGTGGTTTCAGGTCGAAGGGTGGTATACACCATTATCACCATGAGAATAACTTATGACACTTTGCATAACATTCTATATAGTATTCTCATAGCGGGTCAATTCAGTATAAATATTACTCTTGATATTCATACCTATGTTTAAGACTTGATAACTCCTTATCCATGATCAATGAGATGTGATCATCAGTCTATATACATAATAGTCTTAATGCTTTAATGTTATCCCACTTCACAATAAAGCTCGACTATGGATACTTTAAGAATAATGTCCTTATGTTTAATGTGATCTCATGATTAAGTCACACTTGATACATTAAACGGACTATCTATTCTAGGGACTTTATTAGAAAAACATAATAAAGAAAAAGCCTTTTATTATTAATAATTCGATACAAGTACAAAAAATATTGGCCTCTAGGGCTTACACCAACAATACCCACATGGGGTTGTACAATTGGTCGAACTTGTGCCTGGGGGCGCCAAAGAAATCGACAATTCGAGTAGTTAGAGTCTCCAACTATTGGTAACTATGATTCATATATTGAATAAAAGGGTTAAATATACTATCCATTTGTCGAGTAAGCAAGTTAACCATCTCATAGTTGCTTTCGTCCATTTTCCGTCTCATCGTCATCACATAATTTATGGTGAAAATTGGCATCACTTGGGAAATGAATCACATCCCCAATTGGGGTTGCATAGTTCGACCAAGGTGATTTATAGACGAAGCTGATTCCAATAGTGGATAATATGGAGTTTTGTTGTTATCAGTAAATGTCGACACATTGGTCTGCAAGCTTGTCATCATTAATGTTGGCATTCCATAAGGTTGTTCACGACCAGGCATATGCATTGTGAAAATTGTGGCATGAGGCCTAAAGTTACTTTCCATAGTCAGTCCAGGAGTCATAGGGTGACCCTGTATTATTGATGGGGAAAATATTGCCCCTTCTTGTGCAGTCGACAGTATGGCCGTTGTGCTGGCTATGGAGGTGACTGCTTTAGTGGAACTCGCAGCGACCGTGTTTGCCCAGTGTTATTGGATTGTTGTTCTCCATTATTTTTATTTTTGGAATTAACCATTATCCTAACATATGTCCTGGTTGGTTTTCCAACGTCTTTTTTGGTTATCCTACCACTCCTCAATCTCATCCACACTTAAAAAATTGAGAAGTTTCATAAATGAAGAACTTATGCAACAAATTTAAGAGAAAATGTAAATTTTTGCACAAAGGATCCCACTAGGTGTGCCAATTTGTTTACTGTGAAACTTGGTAAATAAAGACAAGTTTGATTTTACTTAAGGGATTAAACTCGAAAAGATCCCAGGACAGGTTGTGCAAAAAATATGAGTTTGAAATGCATTTGACATTAAAGTCGAAAATAAAAGAAATTTGAAAATAACTTTTAATGCAATAAATGACTTAAAAAATAAAGAATTTAATTCATAATTTGGAGCACAAGTACATACATTCTTAGATCACTCTTGGATACTTCGAGTTTGTAGAATTTATGTAAAATTATGGACCCCTAAAACTACAAACAAACATTTCTCATATACTAGTTTAGCAAATTGCGCCATGTCTTGTTCTCCATGCATCTTCGTCTCCGACAGACTTCCACATGTTCTAAAATAACTGTCTGGTCTTAGTCGCTTGTGTCTCATTCGACCCCGTGGAATTAGTAATATCATATTGGAACTCCAAGTTTTACTAAGTCCAAAACTTACTTATCTCTCATCTTTAACTAGTTGCTTGAAAATTCGACCCAAGGTCCCTCATCATCCTTCGACAGGACCAATTCGCCGATAATGAAAATATGACTCCATGGTCCTAATTGACCACTTCGACCTAGGTAAAATCCAAGTCATCAAACAACTTTCCAAAAAATTCACATCCTCACATCCAAAGTTCGTGTCGAAAATCGAGGTAATAAATGGTCAGCCTTTAGGCCGTTTTGGAAGGTTCCCACAAACATCTCTTGATTTGGATGGGATACTTTTATAGTTTCTTCATTGAATCACACCATATATTCTCTGAGGGATTCAGAGGGTCCCTGGAGGATGTTGAACAAGCTGGTAGTTGTCACCTTTCTATGTTTGCTGGCGTAGAAATGTTGCACCATCTTCCTGGTGAGATTCTGGTAGTTGATGATTTACAATCTCGACAGACTTATGTACCATCGTAATGCCACATTTTTGAATGTTCCTTCCATAAGCTTGCATTTTGAAGAGCCGTAAGCCCCGACTATCTCCATTTGATTATTAATGATATTATGTGCTCCCGTGGATCGTTTTTGCCATCGAAGGACGACAAAGGTGGCGGTTTGAAGTTATTCGGGACTTGATCACTCCAAATTACCTCTGAAAGAGGTTGAGGATCAAGAATTTCCTCCCCTTCTTCGTCTTCCTTAGTGTTTTGTGACTGATGTAGTGTGTGGACAATTTCCTGCAAAGATTCGTTCTGCTAGCGCATATTTTCCACGTTGTAAGGAGTTGTGCCATGTCTAGTGGGGTGTGAGGTTTGCTCCTGCAAGGAGATGATCCAGACATCGTACTACTACGGTGAACTGTATTATTTCGTGAGGCCTGGGAAAGTTATATCAAGGCCCCACGGTGGGTGTCAAATGTTCCTAATAAATACTATTTGTTTAATCTCCCTGATACGAGCCATGTGAGATCACAATCGTCCTGCCTGTATGAGATATTTCTTGTCTCTCCTTCTTCCTCGTTGGGAAGTCTTTTTTATACTTGTCATGCTACCAATGGGCATTTAAGGAATGTCCCTTAAAATCTTGTGTTTAAGTTATCTTTGATACCGTCCTCTCTAATTCTCATGTAATGTCTCATCCATCATTTTATGTAACTCTAATGTAATCATGGAGTTATCTTATAATTGTCGTAGGTGATTGTTCATGTCGTCTTCTAACACTTTCAAGAGACCGAGTCCGACTTGCTCATGTCGTCTACCAATGTTCGGATAGGACCGAGACCGACTTGTTCATGTCATATAACAATACTCCCCTTGACCGAGATCCGACTTGCTCATGTTTATGTAGCTCAGAATTTTTGTTCATTTCTACCCGGTATCAACAATTCGGTCTTTTATATATATATATATATATATATATATATATTATATATTATATATATATTAATATATATATTAATATATATATATATATATATATATATATATATATATGTGTGTGTGTGTGTGAAGAGACATAGATATGTGTGTGCGTGTGAAGAGACATAGAATTTTAGCCTAAATTGATCCATCCACATAGTTATATTCATGAGTAGTGGTTTGTCTAGTCATGTGTATAATGAAATTTTTTATAGAAGTTAGTGGTTGCCATTTTGCTTTTGTATCTGGCAGGATATATGTAGTTGGTTCATAATGAGTAGGTTTTGTTTATTGGCTTTTTATCTAATTTTTTGTTTGAATGTTACATAGTTTTTGTGATTGGTTCTGTTTCTGGTTATATGTTGCACTCAATCCAAGTAATCATTCTAGCTCAAACTTTGTTGAACCTCTATGTTATTTACTCAATTGTTTGCATTATGGCACTCAGCATATAAATGAATTAGCAGCCATTTATATTCTCCTCTATATAGAAGACGGCATATGGCAAGCATTATATTGGCCTACCAAGCCAAACATATAGAATTGGGTTGCACAAATATGGAGCACAGTCGTGTTGTTGATGTTATGTAATTTGTCAAATGTATTCAAAGCACATGTAGTGTTACCGTCACCCTTTACAAATTATGAGAGGTATAACATGAGTTAATCATATTATCACATAACTTAAGATATGATAATGGTCTCCATTTTTTATATAAATTATTTGTTATAATATAATTTAATTTTGCACAAAAATTTATAAAATAAATTTTCATAAAAGTTTCAAATGTAAATTTAATCTAAATAGTTATTCTTATTACTTTTTAATTATTTTATGATTTTATTGAAATACTTTTAGATATTAAATTTTTAAAAAATTCAAATAATTTTTTATAAAAATCATTTTTGAGATATAATTTTATGAAAAAATTGTGATTTCGGCTGTGTTATAATCTTCAATAATATATGTTTATGATATAGAATGTCAAAATTATGTTTTCAATTTAAAAAAAATGAATATGAAAAAGCTTGTAATTTAAAACGGTTTTATAAAATTCATTTTTAAAAATATAAAAAAAATGTATCTTTTAAAGTTGAAACATACAAGTTCAATATTTATTGTTGTAAAATGAAGAATACAAGCATGCTAACAATAATGTATGAGATAAAAAACAATGTCAAACACATTAAAGAGTCTGAAGTTATAATTAACCTATCAACTAAGTCGAAGGAAATCAAAATAAGAATAATAAAATAAAAAATTAGCATACAAAAATTATTTATCTAATTTGATTAAAAAAATGATCTAATGTAAAAAAATAGCAACTCTCTTATCCACTATAAATCAAGAGTTTTAATCAAAAGACATTGTCATTCAACTCATTTAAAGGCTTAAAACAACTTTTAGATTGAAAACATTAAAATAAATAATTTTTTGTATGAACCTAAAGTTGAACCAGAAATCATGAAGATATGAAGTCTCCCTATGGAATTGTTTATCTTCAAAGCACATGTTCTATTAGTTGTCATTATATATATATATATATATATAATATATATATATATATATATATATATATATATATATATATTAATATAATATATATATATATATATATATATATATATATTATATATATATATATATATATATCCACACTATTTACATGTGTTGTCATCTTTGTTGGAACTCAAAGATTCGAGTGAACATACTTAATTGATTTACTAAAACTATGTACATCACTCCCGAGTTTCACCTTCGATTGTTTTCCTAATATGAAAGGATAAAAAATTTATAGTTTGTTCAATTTTTACTTCTTAGAAAACCTTGCTTAGCTAACTTAACCAACCCTATTTCACTAAAATGCCCTAGTATCAAATTCAATAGTTTAGTTTTATCATAAATATATCGACCAGATAATGATGCATAATAGTTGAACCCTATAAAATATACAAGTGTCACCTTTTAGACCATTTAGCAATGATCAATGAACCATGAAATATTCTCAATGTTCCATGTTCAATTATAATGCAATAACCTAAATTATCAAACATGTTCAAAGATGACAAATTTTGCTTAAGTTCGAGAACATACCTCAAATTGTGTAAAATGAATTCTTGATTATCAAACATCTTGAGTCTAACTATCCCAATACAATGAGCCTTGCAAGCCATATTATTATTGGGTTGTGTAGCGGTGTATTCGTCACTTTATGATTTATTGATTAAGTCAAAAGTAAAGCATACAATGAATCGAGTCGCCACCGCACTTCTATTTATCCAAAGGAATGGCTAGAAAGCGAACAAAAGCCTAAGAAGTTTTACACAGAGAAAACTAATAAAAGATCAGAGATCTGGGTAAGGGGGTTGGTTACGCAATGGGAAGGTGTTAGGCACCCAAAACGTCCTAGGTACTCCTAGGGAGCCCTTCTCACAACTTGTTGTACGAATGTTATTTGTTTATGAAATTTGTATTGTGCAAACACGATTGAAGAGATGAGAAAAGAATGTACAAGTTATTTACATTTTGTGTTTGGATGGATGAAACCCATTGCCTACGTACCTTTCATGAAAGATAAGGATCAAAACCCCGTAGTTCGGCTAAAAGATTTCAAAAAGTGAATGGATTGATTTTAAACAAAAGCCTTAAGGTCTTTCGTTATCAAAGGGAGAAAACTCAACTTAAATCAACAACAAGTCCACCATGTGAGAACAGCTTCAACGTGCTAGTGAGGGGTTAACCTTATAATAAGCAAGGAAGTCTTACAATTCAATCACTAAGGACAAAAGGTGAGATTCACATCAACCACTAAGATAACTCAGATCTATGGCTAATGCATGAAAATTTGATTTAAGAAGTGATCATTGGAATCACAAAAGACAATTGAGTGAGTGGAATTAACCAATTAGAATTATTCACAAAATGTAGTCAAAGTTGACATTAAAGTTCAATTCACAATGAGTGTTATGAAAAGAAAGTTTGAAAATCAAAGGCTTAAGGCCTAGGTTTCTAGTTTGAAAACAAGTCAGAATGTTTGCACAATAGTTTTCTGGTTTTGGGTTAAAGATGAAAATAAGGATCAAAGTTATGCACAAAAGAGATGAGGGTTAGGGAACAAAGCCACAAAATAGGAATTGCTTTCTCAAGATCATAGAAATGATTCAAGGAAGTTCCTTTGGAATAAGGCAACACAAAGCAATAAGCAAGTAAAGCATGGATCAGAGATAACCAACAAAATGAAACCAGACGCCAATCAATGGACTTATACCAGACTCACAAAACAAAGATGGATACCAGATGCCAATCTATGGACTTACACTAGCCTCACAAAGCAAAGAAAACAAATGCAATAAGCAATAGGAAACAAGTTTCCAATAAATGGTCTTACACTCGACTCCAAGGAAATGGAATGCCAATCAATGATCTTAGTTCCAACTCCTACCAGATCACATGAAACAAATGCCAATAGCTGGACTTGCAATTGACTCCTCAATGGACAAAACAAAATGTCACAAAGTATGAATAATGATCATGAAATGATATACAATTAATGCTCAAAGATGAAAACAATACACAGAGGCACACACAAACAATTATGCACAGATGATCAAACAAGCACACATTATACACAAACAAAGGGGCTTCACACAAAGGGTAGGCTTTAGTCAAGGGGTCATATCAACCTTGACAAATAAGCCAGCTGCACAAGTGTAAACAGAAGCTCTTAACCTCTAACATTGAGAGTTAGGGTGAGCAGATGAAATAGGAAATGAGGATTAGACCTCATAGCTCTTAACCCTGGCCTGGGTGAGCTTGAATCAAAGAATGTGTGGGAGTCCAGAATGAGGAACTCTATTCCACATGACTGACACAACAAGATTTTGGGGTGTTTCTTCAAAATGCATCAACACTTAGTGTGAGCAAGATGAAGGACTCAACTGAATAGCAGGGCATGGATTGCACATCCCTTTTATCTGCCAATGCCTCTTCACTTAGGAGGTCTTTGAAGTACATGGCACAAATATAAACAAACAAAAACATGGCCTCTTAAGGAGGGCTTCAGGAAGGTGCCTACCAAATGGTAGGTCTTCCAGACTACATGAAGTCAAGAAATTTACCTAAGTGGTATGCCAACCACAAGCAAAGCAAAGCAACTCAAATAATGAGTTAAAGCTACTAAGGTACCTGTAAGAAAAGCTAAAACATCAGTAGGATATTCAGACAAACAACCAACAGTTAATAACAGTCAGACAATCCCAATATGTACAACATGTAAGCCATAAGAGGCAAACACTCAAGTGATTCACTACCAAAGGACCTACAAAATAACCAAAGGTTAGTAAACAAGGAAAATAACCAAACTCAAATGATGAGGTAACATCATCCATGTAGATGAATGCTTGATCCTGAAATTCAAAGCCCAAATTGTAAGAACAAACCACTAGGGCAAAGCCTAGGGTCAAAGGCATAGCAAAAAGTCAAAACAGAAATGGATATTCAACATGAAGCATCCTTAATCAAATGAGAACATGTCATAAAAAGTGCCAAATCAAAATCATTAAGCAAGGTCATGTAATAAGCAAGAGAAGGCAAAGACAATTTCAAAGCACACAATTGATCATTGAGAATGAAAATTCCAAATTAAAACAGAAATGACTCAAACAATTCTGGAAATTTTCATGAGCATACAACATGTCAAATATAATCATCATGCCAAAAATTGGAATCAACAGAGCTCAATTGATATGGATATGAAAATGCACAAGTTGAACATCCAATTGTGTGACACACATTGTCACACCATACAAACATGTACATAAAACAGAGATGGAACATGAGAAAAATGCACAATCAAGCCTCAAATGTCAAGCATCATGTTAAGAATCATCACACAAAATTTCATGGCAATTGGATTATTTTTGAGCATTTCATGATAGAAAGAATGAAGTAATGTCACATATGCACACATGACCAATCAAACAGTCACAATTCAAATTCCAAAGATGATAAAATCCATAAAATCACATCAAAAAATATTAGACATTCCAAGGATCATTTAGCAAAAAGAATGGATTTATTTGGATCAATTTTCAATTTTATATGAATTTTTGAAGTTGACAAAAATGTTTGAAATAAAATGATCATGCATAGGAAATTATGGAGGGAAATGAAGACATGGAAATTAGTTTGAAAATATGGCACCAGAAGGATTCGAACCATGTTGCAACTAAAAATGCGCTGAAATGCAATAAAATCTCAAAATGCCAAAAGCAGGGAATCGAAGTGAGGGAGTATGGATGAAACGCTGAGTTTCATTTATGTGTTGGCGCTTACATCAACGTTCAACGCGTATGTGGCTCGGTCAACGAGAGCGCTGGCCAATGGTTTTGCTAGCAAGGCGCTCGCGTGGCACACGTAAGGTACAAACCCTAGCGCCAGCTCGTCCAGAACCAGACGGCGGTGCCTATGGAGGAAACAGCCGTCTTCCTCGCGAAGACGGCGGTGAACAGTACCACACACATATTTTTTTTTCATAAATTACAAATAGGTACACCAAATGAAAGGCCATGGCACGAGGAATACAGATCAAGCATTATTTCACACTAATTCAACATAACAAATGCAAATCGAGCAAAAACATTAATGAATTCAAAAACTTCAATCACACGTATCTCACTCAATAGTACACCAAATCACATGAATTTTAGGCTCAGATTAATCAGCATGGAAGGATCTACATGAACATGTGCATTATTTGAAGAATTAAGAGGTTCAAAAAACCTACCTCTTGAAGAACAGTTTGTGAAATCTGGTGATTCAAGGCTTGGCACGTATGCAAATCCACTCCTGAGCACTTGTTATGAAGCTCTATGAAGAAATTGAGGCTTGGATAGGCTTAGATCTAGCTCAACAATCAGCTTCCATCTTCACCTTCATGAACTTGCCATGCTTGATTTCTGCTCGAATTCACTGATCCAAGGCTTGATCTACACCAAATCAATACCACAGAACAAGAATATGGAAGAAAAACTCAGTGCTATGTGGAAGAAATTTGAATTTTCATGGAGAGAAGAATTTGGAGGGAAAGAGTTTTAGATCTAGAAATGGTGAATAATCAGAAATTCTATTAGGATTTTGTTTATATACTCTGTACTAATCACCTCCTAATCAAAATTAAACATGGTTTAGTTAAGATTAAACAAGATAAGGTGTATGGCAAAAAAATTGAAAATTGGTGGTGCATGGAGTATTCTCACGTGAACAGTACCCAATGTAAGCTCAAATGCACTAAAAATCATTTTATCAACATAATGGCAATGGAAATTTGTTCATACAATGCACCAATTTTAAATTTGTCCTTTTCCCTCCAAAATGGTCATGAAAGAACAAAGGATCATATGATGAAATTTTACGCAATGTGATGAATGATTTGGGAAATACATGTCATGAGAAGAAATATGCAAAAAGAGGCATTCATTTTGGAGCTATGAGTCAAAAGTTATGGCCATTTGAAGTTCCATGCACACTTGGCAATGATTTGATCATATCTCCTCAACCATTCATCAGATGCTCATGATCTTGGACTTTTTGGAAATGGGAGAGAGAGATCTTCAACTTTCATGTTGGACAAAATTTTATTTAAAGTTTCCTTGATGTTGGAAAGTTGAGTTAAATTTGGTCCAAAAACTTACTATTTTTGGAAATTTGAAATTATAGGTCACTTTCCATTTTGGGAAACTTTTGACTTGACCTAAAATTCTTCAATATTGATGTTTGAAATGATGAATATGCCTTGTTTGAACATGAATGAGATGAAGAAACTCAATTCTCACACTTCAAAGCCCTCAGTTGACTGCATTGGTCCTTAGATGACCTGGACAATGCCTGATGAATCTGAGCCTCAACCACTTGGGGAATTTGCTCCAAAATAAACCTATAACTCATATAAGCTCAAAATAATGATCACATGATTCATATCTCAATGAAAACCTCATCTCTTGAACAAAGGATTCACTTGAATTGCCTTGACCTGTTGACTGCTTAAACTGCAAAACAAATGGTAAGATGACATATATTTGTACATTTGGTCAGTGATTAAATGAAAAGCAATGATATACAAAATGCAAGCAATGCTTGGTGATCAAGAACCACTCTAAAAAAGATTCCACCCACAGGGAAGGAAGCAAGGTGTCCAATGATCCTTGAGGCTAGGCAATGCTATGTCATGATGCCATGAGGGATCTTAGGGACAAAATTGGGGTCTTACAGGTTGACCGAATCCACTTTCCTTTAGTTCCAAAGTCTTAAAATATTATGTTATTGGACACATATATATCCATAGTCCATGAAACTTGTTGTCCCTAGTGCACCACCACTCTCATAACCATCCTATTATAAAGAAACCACAATCTTAAGAGAATCATCCTTACTCCTTCTTCTCAAGACAATTCCCTTTTAAGTGACAAATTTTTATGACAAATGAATTATTTTATGACAAGTCACCAAGTTTATCCCCTTTTTGATTCCCTTTATCTTCAATCCTCTCAATTGAAACATTAATGTATTCACCATTATGATCAACCTTCAACTCTTTCATCTTGGTTAACTCCACGATTCTTATACACGATTAGATCTCATCAAACTTGATATTTCCTTATTTATAAATAAGGACATCCTTTAAATACTCAAATGATCTAGGCAATAAGTTCAAAAAAGTAGAGGCTTGTATTATCATCGAGTTTCACCTATATATTTTGCAAGCCATCAATGATTTTGGAAACTCTTTCAATTATTTCAGTAAAAAAAATTCTTCGTCTTAAGAAAGGAGTAGAGTTTTTGTTTCATATATAAGTTATGAGCCAAGGAATTGGTCATATACAACGAATCAAGTTTGACTCATATCTCTGCAACAATCTCCTCCTTTTTGAATTTCCTTATAACTTTATCTCTCAATATCAAGATAATGTCACTTCTAGCCCTATCCATCACCCTGATAATCTCTAATTATGTTAGGCTTGCCAACATCAAAGTTTCATCTATCAATGTTTCCATACACTTTTGTTGAATTAAGATTTTTGCATCTTCACTTTCCACAATCCAAAATTGTTGTCTCTAGAAAACTTCTTGATATCCCATTTAAAACCCATGGTGATCATTTGTAAACTTAAACCCTTTGCCTTATAATGGATGCCACTTATTGTGAAATTAAAATATCAAATACACTAAAAATTTGATGTGTGGTACGCAGAACAATGACAAGTAAAACTTAAGCAGTCTAAAACACTGATAAACTAGCAACTAGTACAAATAAAACCATAATAAAAATAATAGGATAAAGAACAAGAACACACATAAATTATTTACCCAATTCGGTCGAACTGATATAGTATGGGAGAGAGCAGTTCTTTAATCCACTACCAATCAAGAGTCTACAATAAGAGATTGCAAATGATTTACCATAAAATAACTCTTCAAGTTCATAAGAACATCTCTCATTTTCTACGCAGTTAATGACTCGACCTATCTCCTTTCAATATATGATTCACTAAATCTCAAGATACTTAGAAATGTTTCCCAATCTCTTAGATATCTCCAAATATATTCTAATCCTTAGACTTTAAAACCCTAAGAATCTCTTTCTCTTTACCTCTATAAGTTTTTCACTCTAGAAATTCATTTATTCCTAAAAATGATAGAAAAAACCTTACATATGACATAGATTTTGTGGTGAAAAGCTTAGTGTTTCCTTTGAAAGTCTCGTGCCCCCTTCCAAAACGCCCCATGTCATCCCTCTTCTGCCTCACATTTAATGTAGAATCAAAATGCTTCAAAAAAATTCAACTAAACACCTCAAGTTTCTAGCTTAACCAAATTGGATTTTTTTTTATGATTTTCTAAGTTTTATTGATTCTCACTTCTTACTGTTATAAGTTCAATTTTTCTTTCTATTTTTTATTTATAGAAATTATCAACATATTTACATATAATAATACAAAAATCATCTTGATAGAATTAGAGATGGTCTATGATAAGTGCCAAAAATATGTTAAATATGAAGGCATTTTATTAACTTATTTTATAAGGAATTAAATAAAAACCCCTAATTTATCAGTGAAAAGTGATATAATGCCTAACTGGACATTTTAACTATCTATTGATTAAAAATAGGCAAAAACTTTCCCAACAAATCAAGGCTTGTTATGCCAAGAAAACAAGCACGCTTAGCGAGCAAATGTCATCCTCGCTAAGCAAGGAAACACATTCACTTTTAGCGAGCAAAGGTGGTTCAAGACTTCAGGGTTGAGTTACTTCAAGGTTAATAAAGGTTTTAGTAGCTAGCGAGTGTGGGAAGTTCACTTAGCGATAATAGGAAGGAAGACTAGTCCTAGGGTAGCTCACATTACTTAACCAAGAAGAAAGTAGGTGCACTAAACGAGCTTGGGCAATGTGTTTAGCGTGCATACCTTTCCAAACCATATAAATAGGGGCGCTAGACTGTTCATTAAGGAGATTTGAAGACGATGGATTGAAGGTGGCTCCTTAGAGAAACTAGGTTCTCACCACAAATCACAATGGGAGAGAATATGAGAGGAAGATCGGGGGAGGAAGCGTTTTCCGAGGAATAATCAACATATAGTTTTCTAATTCTTTCTTCTAGGGCTTGATTTTAAAAATGTGATGAGTAAGTGTAGATAATTTATCTTTTATTGGGGTTAGATGTATTTGCCCAGTTATTTATGTTTTGATCCCGACCATGGCATTCTATGTAATCCTTCTTAATTTTTAATATTGAAGGATTCTTTTTTCTTAATACGTGTTTTAATTAGCTACCTAAAACATGTTATCATGGTATGATTTTATATTTGAAAGGTATTGGTCATTACTAGATCCAAGTCTATCTTCTATTGGATGCAAAGTATAAACATAGATTTAGGTTTAATATTCGCATGAATAATGATATTGATGAAAGTGGACTTAATATCTACATTTAATGTTGAAACATAATGTTGACATATTGGTTAATAGGCTGAGAGATCTTCTATTACTTAATAAGGTTGATCTCACGTCATTGACTCATACATGATTTGCAATGAGAGCCTCAGGGGGTAATATTAATAATCGTTTAGAATTTCATATCACTGGTAAAAGATAATACATAAGAATTGGTCAATGAAGTCTAACCCCAACAAAGTTTACTAAATGTTGAAACATTAAAAGTTTATTTTATGTTATTCTACTTATCAAGTATTCACTAAACAATCAATCTTCCGATGAACCAAACATAAAGCAACAGAGACTATAGAATGGTCTTTGAAACATAACTAGTCTCTTTAGAGATGATAAAAACTAAACTTTCTAGTTGTCCTGCAACAAAATGGCGTCGCTGCCGGGGACTAGAATTAGTTTTTAAATAAATTGTGATAGTTTTTGTCATTTTAGGTATTTTGTTGATATCCGTTAATATTTGTGAATTTTTGTTTTTAGCCACTAACCTACTAACCGTGTTAGTCAGTTCTGTTATTACTTGTGTATGCAAGATAAGGATCCGGGAGAATAAATTTGTCTGATCCCTAAATCGAAAGAACCACACACATGATTAATAGTAAGAACAAAAAAAAAGTTGCATGCCAAGTTTCAAGGTCTAGAATAATCTTTTGTTTCAAAGCAAGAAACCATGGTTGGTATATAAAATAACAATCAGAACAACAATAATGACAACCATACAAGCAATTGAAATAATGTTAGTGGCATGCAATGCCACAACAAACTAAGACGTCTAGCACACATAGCTAGACCATAAAGGAATGTCTGTCCAACAAAAAATGAAAAGTGAACTGTTAAAAATTCTTTATGCTAAACCTTTTGCAGGATTAGACCACGAGGACCCGTATATACACCTCAAGAAGTTCTATGAGATTTTTGGTATGATGGGAGCTCTTGAAGTTGAGGAGGAATCGATATTATTGAGATTGTAGCCACATTCATTGATTAGCAAAGCAAATGAGTGGTATCTAGACCAACTAATATGGATGATAACAAACTGGAATGCATTGGAGGAAAAGTTCTTGAACATATTCTTTCCTCACAAAAAATTCAGTGAAGCAAAGACAACCATTTTGATGTTCTCCCAAGGCATAACTGAAACTCTATGTGAAGCGTGGGGGAGGTAAAAATCCAATTTAAGAAGATGCCTAAACCATGTTTTTGATGATCTTACACATATTCGTATCTTAAGAAATGGATTACAACAACAACCAAAGTTGTTGCTAGATACTATTGTAAGGGGGTCTCTTATGTCAAAAATTGTAGAAGATGCAATTGAAATCATTGAAAGAATAATGCACACTGTTCATCAGGAACAACATAACATAAACCATTTGCAAAAAAATAATGGTATCATAGATTTGAATACCAATTATGATATTATTTTTGAACAAACATGTTGTTAACACAAACAGTGCATAATTTGGCAAAGTAGTTATTTAGCTAAAGTGCTTGATAGAATCATTAAGCAAGAGTTATTTAGCTAAAGTGCTTGATAGAACCAATTAAGAAATAGACTTAAGGTTTGGGTTCTGACTATCTTTAGATGTCCTTCAGAAGAGTTATGGTGTTGAATTCTTCAGAAGATGTAGAGTCCCACTTTTGTAAAGAAGTTTATGGTGTTAATCCAAAATCAACTTGAAAAGATTTGGATTTGTTTCAGTCAAAGAAGAAGAATTGATTGAATGTACCTTGAAGGAATATTTGGTATAAGATTTCCACTACAAAGAAGACTTATATGAAGAGAGTTATTTTGGATATCATGGTGTCACGTGTGAAACACGGTGTTCTGACATGTGTGTTATAACATCGGGGATATGTCAACAGACATATGTTAGTGTAGTTATGGTGAAGAAGGGTGTGCTGCAACATCTAGTCTTTGTCAACAAACATATGTTAGTGCATTTGTAGTGAATAAGGGACACGTGTGTGCAACATCTGGCTCTAGTTCAGTAGGCCAATGTTGTTGCATTTTTGGAGCAGAAATCTAGTTATGATTCAATCATAAGTTTTGCTATATTTTTGTAATGAGTTTATATGATTTGTTTGACAGTTGTTGAAGATCAAATCAATTTAAATGGATATTTAAATTTGAATTTGAATTAACAACAAATCATATCTTTTGTTGGATATCTTTATGGAGAAAATAAAATCCAACAATATCTGCTATTATTCTGGATGAATAAAAATCACAAATCCAATGGAGAAAAGCCCAAAATTGCATTGCTATTTAAGGAGACTAAAAACCTCTCTTTTGAGGAGTGCGTGTTTGAAGATACCTAGTGTTAGGGTTTATCTTTTGAGTCTTTATTTGTCTTATCTGTGTGCACCACTTTAACGCCTCTTTTCATATCTTAAGGCATAAAGTTTAGTTTGTTAGTTGTGTTGTAAAGCTTTGTTCCAAGACACTAAGTCTATAAGCTTGAGAGAAAAGTGTTTCTTGTATTCCAAGCCAATGGTATATTAGTGTTAAATCTATTTGTTGAACACCACTCTATGTTTCAGTAACTTTGCATAGTTTTTTCTTTGTTTTAGATGAGTTGTAAGTTCAACAATCAATGTGTTAATGGTTAAGTTGATCAATAGAGGTTAGTGATTGATAGAAAGTGAGAAGGGTTCTTATATTTAGGGGGAGACCAAAATAGAAAGTCGTTAGGATTAATGAGAGACATATAACATCATATGGTTTAGGGTTATTATAAGACTAATTGTTCTAATTTGAAGCTGTGAATTTCCTTTCTTGGGTAGAGTTCCCCTTAAACGTAGGTGTCGTTTCATCGAACTGGGTTACCAATTTCTTGTATTCTCTTTATTCCTTTTCTGCTTCCCCATGTTGTATAAGTTAAGATATTATACAATGTTTTCATATTGATATATCGCGTTGGACCAGTTATCCCAACATCATGTCTGACATATGTCCCGTCATGAACAAAATTTCAATTGGTATCAGAGAAGGCAACCTATTTTGTTTGGGTGAGGTCTAGGATTCTTATTATGTTCAAGATGGAGAACTTCAAAGAAGAAGGAGTTGTTTATCAACCAAATATTTGTTATGGTGCTTAGAATTATCCATAGATTGTTGACAATTGTGAAGATTATGATGTCCAAGTAGAATGTAATTCTGAAGAGGATCTTAGGCTTATTAAGATCTTCAGTAAAGTCATGAGGCAACTTGACAAGAGATCCGAGAAGAAAGTCCTTATCAGTGTCAATAAAATTCAACATAAAGAAAAGGATGGTGAAAGACAAAATCTTAATTGTTCCTTCATATGCAAAAGGATCAAATGTCTTAATTGCAAAGATTTTGGACATATTCAAGTTGAATACACAAGTTTCCAAAGAGACAAAGAAAAATATCCAATGTCACAAATGTGAAGAAGGTGAATCTAATCAAGAAAACAATGTTATAGCCATCAAAGACATAAAAGAGATTTTGTTGATTGATGAGACATTGAATTCAAAGAAAAGGTGTATTGCTCATATTCAAAAAACAAAATGAAGAATTTCTAGTAACATGTCTCAACATCTGGTCAAACATGATTACCAGTTCATTAATTATGTCTCCTTGATTATCATGTACTACTGTAAGGTGTATGGTAGACAACCACACCATCAACAGTTGTATCCTCAGTGGAATGGGAAGTTTCAAAGGTAAAATCAACAAGTTTGGCTTGGCAAGCCTAATATCCTTGTTGCATGTTTCTCCCACGAGGAGTTCTCTTGTGAAGATTGGTATCTTAAAAGTAGATGCATTAGATAGATGATAGGAGAAAGAAACTTTGATGCACCTTATGATAGCCATAAGAGAAATAAATTTGTAAAGATGAAGATGGTGGCTACCACTGCAAAGAAAAATGTTGAAGATCATGTTTCAGACATCATTGAAGGTATGTTAGAAACTAAAATATGGAACATAAAAATTGAGGGTTGTCACAGAGAAAGTTGTCATATGTGTATTGATCTTAATTTTGAAGAAGGAAATAGTTATGAAGATTTCCAACTTGAGAAGCAAATTAAGATGGTTCAACATCTTACTCATACTTCTGACTTAACACATATGGAATTTATAAGACTCAAACAAGGATTTTTCATTGAAGGGAAGGATGGAGGTTATCCCAACATTGAACAACCAATATTGATTCAGAATAAGAATACAAAGAAGAATAGTGAGTATGGAATAACTCTCCCTATTGGAGTTCCTTCTCATATGTCTAGAGTTTTGATTAACCAAAAATGTGATAACGTTTTTGGTGAAGCTGGGATCAGTGGTACTCTTAGTATATTGAAGTCAAGATATAAGTTATATGTCGAGAAATATGTTCCATATATTTATTTCCAAAACATTTCACATGTTGATAGGACTGTACTAGTTATTGGTGAAATTATGGTTGATGTCCCACTCATGAATGGGCCTATGAGAATTCATCCTCTCATTCACATATCTATGGGTGAAGAAACCCAAGAAACCAATATGGGAAATAAATATGTTGTTAAAGATGTCCCGAAAATCTTGTCTAACATATTGACAAAGTCTGAAATGCATAAGGAGAATAATGATCATATCCATGAAAATGTTGGTTATGCTGTAGATGTGGAGACATTGTATGAAGATGTGATAAGTAAGGATAAAAGCTTACTTCTGGATTATTTACCAAAATCACACAATCTATAGATTATATGATTCCTCATAATGGTGAAGAGTTTGATCTCATTGGTCTTGATATGGAGCAAGTTGTTACTGACAAATCAGGAAACATTATGCTACCTGCTGAAGAAGATGGAAGCCTGTGTGATACTTAAAATTTTAATCTTATTGTTCGTCTTGAAGCTATAAAATTGATACCAAGACTGTCATGTATTATGAAGCTCATATTATATCAAATCGATGTGAAAAGTACCTTCCTCAATAGGTATTTGGAGGTAAAAGTCAATCAAGTTGTTAGTAAGCATGTCACTGACAAGGATGGTGTCATCAAGAAGAATGACCTTGTGGAAGTAAATATGGATTCTAATATTGATATCAACAACATGGAGAATGTCAAATTAGAATACAATGAGAATCTTAAGAGAGTTCACATGAATGTTGATGACATGTCATATAAGATGGTGGAGCATGTCGTTCATCAAATGCAGTTTGAGTTGAGCGTGGTAAAAGACATAAGTTGCCTTCCTAATTTTCAAGTGAAGCAAATGAAGGACTACAACTGTAATTATCAAGGTGTACTTGCTAGTAGTAGTTGCACTCAATTATTGTAAAGTAACCAAATGCTCAAAGATGTCATCAAAGATGGTGATGAAGATATCAATTAGGTTGTGCCAGACAACAGGTATGACATGTTGGTGACTGATTTTCCAACTCAATGGAAGGGTGGAAAAGTTACCTTTAATAATTATGAAGTGAATAACAAGTTTATTCAAACAAGTGAATATATGATATATGCTTAAGAAATATGGATGTCATCTCATATCACATGGATAATGTGTCATTCCACTTTGAAACAATTGTTCAGAAGTGGGAGTATGTTTCTCAAAGAAGGATTATAGTTGTAAGGGAGCTAGTTGAAGGAACTCTTGATTGCATAGAAATCACGAAAGCTACTAGGGTAATGAAGATTATTATTGATGATGGTAAAACTTGTGAAAAGGTGGTCAAGGAGCTTAGAAAAGTGTATGATAGAGGAAAGTGTGTGAAACTTTCACCTTCAACGATTAATTGATTCGGATGAAGCAAGGTTCCCTCTATTAATAAGATTATGACCAAGGAAAAGGGAACCGAGGAAGAAGAAGAAACTGCAAATAAGGATCCAGAAGAATATTTGTTGAAGCACTAGTGTATTTTGATTTTAAGGAGCTCCATTGTGATGATCAGTTATTGAAGACAACTATGAATACCAGAGTTTGTTTTCCTAGGTGATAAAAGAGATTGAAATTAAAGATGATGGTATTCTCGTGAGTTTGTGAGGATCAGTTACGAGTTGGGAAACATATCTATGAATTTATCAACAACATTTGTATACCAGTTGATGTTGGAGCTTTTTCACCTCAACCCGTTATTGCTGCCTCCATTTTTTTTTGCGTAGGGTAGTATGATCTGACTACTGACTATACTGAATGTATGGTGTGGAGCTTATTCATGTTGCTGACTTTGGTATGAATGGTTATACCTAGTGTGTTGGGTACTAACTATTTTAATTTTGTGTGTGCATACATGTTGAAGCATCGGGCCCTACATCTATCCCACATCTCTATGTGATGATATTTCTATTAGTTGTATCTGTTGCTTATTCTGACTAAACTACTAATTATGTATTCATGTTGTAAGTGCAAGTTTCCGTTAGATGTGTTTTGTATGATGTCAAAACTAGGATACTTTATCGTTTATATATATTGGACGGTATCCTCTAAGTCTAAATGTGCATCTTAGTATTAGGAAGCATAAAAACATTTTGGAATGAGTTGGAAAAGGTTTTTGGCATCAAAAACAGGTTTTTATGGGCAAAATAATCTATGTGTCGACACATACATGATTTAGGTCGACACATAGAAGAAACATTTTTTCTATGTGTCGACACATCCGATTTTCAGGTCGGCTCATGTACTCCATTTTTAAAGCCTGTAACCTTTATTTGATGTGTCGCCTCTACAGGTCGACACATGACCGTCAACGCACGACCTATACAAGTTGACACATGCATCGAATAGGTCGACACATGATACATATTTTTCCAAAAATTCATAACTTTTTCAAATCTTTTGCATTCTTTTTGGCTCTAAACATGCATGCATATAAATACTTCATACAAGCATCATTTCTAGTAAAGTTCTAGTATAAACCTAAACGAAACCGAGATTTCAAAGAGTTCTCATCATCTTCAACCTCATTCTATGCACACACATAAACAAACTACACATAATCATTCTTTGTTTGGGTGCCATCTAGAATTAGGGATGATAACATCCAATTTAGGTTGATTGAATTGTAAACTGGGTTGAGATCTTTGAGGGTTTCAAATAAGAAAATCAAGGTGGGGGTTTCCTTTAAGATGAATTATGGTTTTGAAGGTTTTTTACAAGATTAGGCAATTTGTATCTGATCATATTGGTAAATCTTAGGTTACAACAATTCGTAGTTTGGATTCGATCGAGTGAAATATTTGAAGAACAAAGGGGGTTCTTGCAAAGAAGTAGCACGAGACGATGAATCAAATTGGCATTGTTGGGTTAATTCATAAAGCTTTGACAATGGAAGAGAAAGTGTCAGAATCAACATGAAACTTAAGGTTTGTAGGGTTGGATTGCTACATTTCTCTTGTATACATACTTTTACAAAGTAAGGTTAACTTCATTATCTCAATTCGAGTTCTAATTGAGGGTAAGCATACCCTAGAAAAGTTGATTGAGGAACTACCTAAATAAATCCTTGTGTACTCTCTCTCTCTCTCTCTCTCTCTCTCTCTCTCTCTCTCTATATCTATATATATATATATATATATATATATATATATATATATATATATATATATATATATATATATATATATCTTTTAATTTTCAATTGAAATTTTTTGAATTCATCGATTGTGCGATCATTACATTTGGAAAATATTACATTTTGAAAGATGTTTTGTTGAGTTGATCACAATCCTTTAGATTGTAATTAGATTTGAAGATCAACAAAACCATAAAAAAATTTAAACAAAATCGATAGCACAAGGTGTTCGATAATTTTTCTCTATAGATATTTTGTGTGATTTATTATTGGGAATAAACTATACTTATAGAATATCATTCAATTGGTAGTGATTAAAAGTGTTTGATCAATTTGTGTTCATTATCATACCTTGATTACAATTACGCACATCTAAGCTTTTCGATAGAGGTTCGGTTAGACAATTTGGTTCGGGTTACTTATGCACGCCATAAACTTTTCAAAACAACTTTTTTTTAAACTTTTTAACTAGTGATATATTCACCCACCCTCTAGATCGAAATCTATCATCCAAAAAGTGGTATCACGAGCTTCGGTAATTCCGTGCTTAATATTTTCTTATTAGAAAATGGCTACTGAACCTAAAAGGGCATACAATAGAGCTCCAATTTTCACCGGTGAAAATTATGGCTATTGGAAAGCTTGTATGTGTATCCATATCAACTCAATTGATAAGGGTGTATGGGACATCATGATCAATGGTCCTAATCAAATTACAATGACCAATGGTGAAGGCATCGTCATACTAAAACCGAAAGATAAATGGAATGATAATGATAAGAAATTATGCTCACATGATCGGAAGGCACAAAATATTATTATATTTGTACTCGGTGTTGATGAACATTGTCGTGTTTTCCATTGTGAAACCGCCAATGCTATCTGGGACGCATTAGAAGTTGTCCATGAGGGAACTAATGAAGTCAAACAATCTAGGATCAATACCTTGAATCAAGAGTTTGAACTATTTCGCATGAAGCATGGTGAAACCATTCCCAAAATGCAAAATAGGTTCACACATCTTATAAATTGGTTGAATGCTTTAGGTAAGCCTATTTCCAATGATATTAATACTAATAAAATTTTGAGGTGTCTTAACAGGGAATGGAAACCCAAGGTCACCGAAATCAAAGAGGTTAATGGTCTTAA
The DNA here is from genome assembly GCF_024323335.1 of Lathyrus oleraceus. Classification (NCBI taxonomy): domain Eukaryota; kingdom Viridiplantae; phylum Streptophyta; class Magnoliopsida; order Fabales; family Fabaceae; genus Lathyrus; species Lathyrus oleraceus. The sequence continues at coordinate 37,254,096 of NC_066583.1, forward strand.
AACACTTGATCTCACAACTTTGTTACCAAATTAGAAGAACATGAGCAAGAACTCACTTTCTTGGAAAAACTTGAAAAAGAGCATGAGAATAAGATAAAGAAGGAGAAAGATAAAGAAATGGAGGTAGAGAAGAAGTATATTTCTCTAAAGACTTCAAGCTCAAAGTATTTAAAGAATACAAAAAGTGATTGTCAAACAAAAAATGACAATAATTTTGATGAAGAAGATATGTGGTTGTTCATCAAAAGGTATAATAGATACACGTGGAAACATGGAGTTAAGCACTTCGACAAGAACAAAATCAAATCTAGAAGGATATCTAACTCTTCAAAGGAAGATGAGAATAAGGAGGGTAAACCTAGAAGTTCGTGCTACAATTGTGGAAAAGTTGGTCATTATAGACCGGAGTTTCCTATGATCAAGAAATACAAAGAGAAAGACCATCACAAGAAATATAGCAAGTCTAGAAGAGCCTATGTTTCTTGGGAGATCGAAAGTGATTCTTCAAGTGATAAAAGCTCAAGTTCTAGTGTCGAATCGACCAAGATTTTCTACATAAAAAACAAAAGGAAGAAGAATAATGTATGTAATTCTAAGATTGAATCTACTAATGAATTACCTTATTCTCAATTACAAAAAGCTTTTGAAAATCTACATAGACAAGCCGTAGAGGCTTTTAAAAAGTTATCTTTAAACAAAAGAATATTCTCACACTTGGAAGCTAAAGTTTTGGAAATCGAAAATAATATGGAAGCTCTTAAGAAATCTATGGTAGATATTCTAAGAGATAAGAATGAGGATGAAAAACCTTCATGGTTTGGTTGTGAAACTTGTAACATTTGGAAAAAAGAGGTAAATACTCTTCAAGCTAAGTTGGATAAGGCATTATAATCAAAGGTCAGTTTTGCTATTGATACTTCTAAATATAAGATGCCTTCTCATAATACTTATAGAAGGTATAACTTTATTGAAAAGGGTTCAAATAGAAAAAGCACATCTACTCACAACTTATATTGCCATTATCATTGTAAGAAAGGTCACATTATTGCAAAGTGCAAGTTTAGGAGTCTCTTTGTCCCTAAAGGTGTCTTTCAATGGTTGTCTAAATGCAACCAAAGTTTCACTGATCCTTAAGGATGCAATGAAGATTGGGTATCTAACACCTTTTGTTGATCTTGCAGTATAAATGTCTTAGCTCTATAAAGAGAGTATGTGATATTGTTTGTGGATGCTTACGACATTATATGGGTGACATCTCCCTACTTAATTGACTTTATGGCAATGAATAAGGTTTGCGTGACCAAATAAGACAATAACTAGTGTTCAATAAGTGGTAAAATTGTGTTGATTACTATTAATGTTTCATATCTGAGAAATGTCGGAAAAGGAATTTTGTTTCATGATATAGATGTATCTTCAACAAGACATACTCAAGTACATCAAATAAGGGATTGATCAACCTAAGTCGATGAAACCTGAGGAGGAGCAAGATAACTAACATGATTTGAAAAAGAATGAAAGTCCAATCATAAAGGATATTCAGCTAGTCAATAACCTTCTTGGATACATTATTAATCACACTACCGAGTACTATTTCAAAAATAAAAGTGGTAAGAACGTTGATGTCTAAAGGTTGTGGGGCACATTTTGCATTTATTCCAACTTTCGTTCAAGAGTTCCTTGTGGAATGCATGTGCATCCTCCTTCATTTGTACGGTAAGGTAATATCGTTTCAATTTTTTCGCTTTGTAAGTAAGTTCTTTTTTTTACCTATTTATTTTTCAAAGGTATATGATATACTTTATGCATGATACATGTTATGTGTTCATTTCTGAAAACTTCAATTGATAACCATGGTGTGTTTTAATTTATATGTTTTTAGTGACCTCATCTTAATATATTCACATGTATTCTATATTGTTAATATTTCATACTTGCTCAAAAGAGTTGAAATTTATGTAAATGATATCATTTTTGGTTCCAATAACATGCAACTTGTCAAGGATCTTTCTAAGCTTATGTAGGGTGAGTTTGAGATGAGTCTCATGGGGGAGTTGAATTACTTCCTTGGTCTTCAAATCAAGCAACTCAATGAAGGGACATTCGTGTGTAAAAAAAATATTGCTACGAAGTACTAAAGAGATTTGGTATGGAACATGCAAAATCAATTGTTACTCCAATGCCAAAAAATGGAAACTTGGAAAATAATGAAAATAGTAAGGATATTGATGTCAAGAAATATAGAGGTATGATTGATTCTCTTCTATATCTTGTTGCATCTAGGTCGAACATTATGTTTCGCGTGTGTATGTGTGCTCATTATCAATCAGCTCCTAAGGAATCACATTTAAAAGTTGTAAAATGCATTCTTAGATATATTCATGGTACTTATAAGAATGGGCTTTGGTATTCCAAGGGAAGCGATTCTAAATTGGTTGTATATACTGATTATGATTTTGCCAGTTTCAAATCGAATAGAAAGAGTACTAGTGGAACTTGCCACATGTTTTCAAACTCCTTAGTAAGTTGGCATAACAAGAAATAGGTTTTCGTTGCTTTGTCAACTACCAAGGAGGAATACGTAGCAGTCGGTAGTTGTTGTGCTCAAATTTTATGGTTCAAACAAAAACTACTTGATTTTGATATTAAACTACAATGTGTTCCTATTATGTGCGTCAACACTAGTGCTATTAATCTAACCAAAAATTTGGTGTTACACTCTCGCACTAAGAATGTTGGGATCCATCACCACTTCCTACGTGATCATGTTGAAAAAGGAGACGTCGTATTTGAGCATGTTGATAGCAAAAATCAACTTGCGGATATCTTCACAAAACCTCTTGCAACTGAACTATTTTTTAACATTCGAAGGGAATTATGGATACTTGTTATCTCAAATCTTGCCTAAATATGATTTGTTACATGCACTTTATATACTTTTTCTCTAACTTTCCTTGGAAGTTCAATCACATATGAGTGCATCCTTCATAAATTTATAAGCAAGGTAATATTGTTCTTTTTTCCCTCTTTCAAAGTAAGCTTTTACTTTTGCATATTATTTATGTTCCAAATGCTTGATATTCTTGATGTATGAAATAGAACATGAATGTTCACTTCCAAAAATTTCTATTTGTATATCAATTTATATGCTTATAGTGACTTTATTCTATTCTTCTTTCATACTTGAAGTATGTTCCTGCTGTTTAAGCATGTTATCTATTTCTCCATAAAATATGGTAGAACATGTTATAATGTTAGCAAAATTCTTGTAGTGTGTCATTGTTATGATAATATCTCTATTTTTGGTTCGAGTGGTGGTAAATATATATATATATATATATATATATATATATATATATATATATATATATATATATATATATATATATATATATATATATATATATATATATCGCCTTGATAGAGAACATGCGTGTGCAGAATTTTGGGAGCACCAAAGACATATATCACGTAATCGTGTCGCTTGTTTAGAAAATCAAGAGTTTTTTATTGCATTATATCTTTAATCTTTCATGTTTATTGTATATGCTATTTGGCATAAGTTGCGGCAACCATTTTATATTGTTTCTTTAAATGATTTTATTTATGTTTAGGTATTCTTTTTCAATATGTACATCATTTTTTGTGAGGGTTATGTTATTGATTATCTTATCTTTGTAAATGCTTTTATGTGTTATATTGGTATATGTGTGATATAAGATACTTCTCATAGATTGCTTTGTCTTTTTCTTGATGTTGTCAAAGGGGGAGAAACATCTGCAAGATAAAGTTAAGATGTATACATTCAGGGTGAGCCTTCATGAAGACACATATCGTATCGTCTCAAGTTTTTCCATCATCAAAAAAGGGGAGTATGTGAGTGAAAATTTTCATTAGATATATTTTGTATGATGTCAAAACTATGATACTTTAGCGTTTATGTATATTGGACAGTATCATCTGAGTCTAAATGTGCATCTTAGCATTAGAAAGCATAAAAAAAAAATTGAAATCAGTTGAAAAAGGTTTTTTGCATCAAAAATAAGTTTTTATGGGAAAATCAATCTATGTGTCGACACATGCATGTTTTAGGTCGACAGAGAAGAAGAATTTTCCTATAAGTCGACATGTCCGATTTTTAGGTCGGCTCATGTTCTCCATTTTTAAAGCCTATAGCCTTTGTTTGATGTGCCACCTCTACAGGTTAACACATGACCTATACTGGTCGACAAATGCATCGAACAGGCCAGCACATGACTTACATAGGTCGACACATGCAACATATTTTTCCAAAAATTCATAACTTTTTTAAATCTTTTGCATTCCTTTTGCCTCCAAACATGAATGCATATAAATGCTTCATACAATCATCATTTTTAGTAAGGTTCTAGAGTAAACCTACACGAAACCACAATTTCAAAGAGTCCTCATCATGTTCAACCTTTATGCATACATACAAACAAACTGCACATAATCATTCTTTGTTTGGGTGTCATCTAGAATTAGGGTTAATAACATACAATTTAGGTTGATCGAATTATAAATTGGGTTGAGATCTTTGAGGGTTTCAAATAAGAAAACCAAGGTAGAGTTTTCCTTCAAGATCAATTAGGGATTTGATGGTTTCATATAAGATTAACTTTGAAGAACGGGAGGTTCTTGCAAAGGAGTAGCGTGGGATGATGGATCATATTGGTAAATCTTGGGTTACAATAATTCGCAATTTGGATTAAATCGAGTGATAACTTTGAAGAACAAGGGGTTTCTTGCAAAGAATTAGCGTGAGATAGTGAATCAAATTGGCATCGTTAGGTTACTTGAGCAAGCTTTGATCAACGAAAGAGAAAGTGTTAGAATCAACATCAAACTTAGGGTTTGTAGGATTGGATTTCTACATACCTCTTGTATACATACTTTTGAAAAGTAAGGTTAATTTCATTATCTTAATTCGAGTTCGAATTTAGGGCAAACGTAGCCATAGCGAGGTCGATTGGGGAACTGCATAAAAAAATCCTTGTGTACTCTCTCTCTCTCTCTATATATATATATATATATATATATATATATATATATATATATTATTTTTCAACTATAAACTGTTGAATTTATCGATTCTGCGATCATTATGTTTGGAAAATATTTTTTATTACCTTTTGAAAGAGGTTTTGTTGAGTTGATCATAATCCTTAAGATTGTGATTGGATTTTAAGATTAACAAAACCATATAAATTTTCAAACAAAATCGATTGCACACAAGGTATTTGATAATTTTTCTCTATAGATTTTTTTTGATTTATCATTGGGAATATATGATACATGTAGCATAGCATTCAATTGGTAGTGATTAAAAGTCTTTGATCAATTTGTGTTCATTATCATACATTGATTACAATTACGTATATATGAGCTTTTCTACAGAGGTTTGATTATACAATTTGATCTGGGTTACTTCTGCTCACCATAAACTTTCAAAGCAATTTTTTGTTAAGTTTTTTAACTAGTGATCTATTCATACACACCCCCACATCTAGATCAAAGCCTATCGTCTAACACATGCATGACTGACATTGTGATTGCATGTCTGTCTACTATGGAGTTTTAACTATTGTAGCAACATGTGTCTTCTGAATCTATACTACTAATTAGTGTTGTTGCTTCTCTGATTGTTGTTACGGGTTCTGAAGCTTGTTGTTTTGTTTATGGTTCCTTCCTTACCTTTGCCAAATTGTGGCAAAAAGGGTGAGAAATGATCATGTGTGTATGGGACAAGATGATCATGTGTGGATGGGTAAAGATGTTCAATCACCTGTTGATATGTAGCAATCACCTTACTTATCTGCTACTTCTGATGTTGTTGTTTGCTCTGCTGATTCATTTTGGTGATATGGTGTGCTACTTGTGCTACTTCATGAAGATCACATATTGTAGTTGTTTTAGCCAAAATTTTCCAAAGGGGGAGATTGTAGTTCCTTTTTTGGATGCATTAGGTAAAATTATATATATATATATATATATATATATATATATATATATATATATATATATATATATACAAGATGTATTTTTGGCAACATGAGGAACAAGATGTTTCGACTTGTTTTCCAACATTTGAGTGTGATGGTGTTTGTTGCTAAGAATAGTTGTTCAGCTAAAGTGCTTGACAAAACCAGTTAAGCAAGAGTTATTTAGCTAAAGTGCATGACAAAACCAGTTAAGTTAGAGTTGTTTAGCTAAACTACTTAACAGAACCAATTAAGCAATAAGCTTAAGGTTTGGGTTTTGACTATCTCCAAATGTCCTTCAGAAGAGTTGTGGTGTTGACTTCTTCAAAATATGAAAAATCCTGCTTTTGGGAAGAAGTTTGTGGTGTTAATCCAAAATCAACTTGAAAATTTTTGGATTTGTTTCAGTCAAAGAAGAATTGATTTGATGTACCTTGAAGGAAGATTTGGTGTAATATTTACTCTACAAAGATGACTTATTTAAAGATAGTTATTTTGGATGTTATGGTGTCACATATGGAACATGATATCTCAACATGTATGCTACAACATCTGGTATATGTCAATAAACAGATGTTAGTGCAATTGTGGTGAAGAAGTGTGTGTTTCAACATCTGGTCTCTGTCAATAGACAAATGTTAATGCAATTATAGTGAAGAATAGACACATGTGGAACATTATGTGCCAACATGTGTGCAACGTCTAGCTCTGGTTTAGCGTGCAAATGTTATTGTATTTTTGGAGAAAAGATATGGTTATGACTCAATCAGATTTGTTGCTATATTTTTGCAATGCGTTTGTGTGATTTGTTTGACAACTGTTGAAGATCGAATCAATTTATATGGAGAATTAAATTTGAATTTGAATTAATAACAAATCATATCTTTTGTTGGAGACCTTTATGGATAAAATCAAATCCAACAATATCGTTTATTATTCTGGACAAAGTTAGAGTTGTTTAGCTAAACTACTTAACAGAACCAATTAAGCAATAAGCTTAAGGTTTGGGTTTTGACTATCTCCAAATGTCCTTCAGAAGAGTTGTGGTGTTGACTTCTTCAAAATATGAAAAATCCTGCTTTTGGGAAGAAGTTTGTGGTGTTAATCCAAAATCAACTTGAAAAAATTTGGATTTGTTTCAGTCAAAGAAGAATTGATTTGATGTACCTTGAAGGAAGATTTGGTCTAAGATTTACTCTACAAAGATGACTTATTTAAAGATAATTATTTTGGATGTTATGGTGTTACATATGGAACATGATATCTCAACATGTATGCTACAACATCTGGTATATGTCAATAAACAAATGTTAGTGCAATTGTGGTGAAGAAGTGTGTGTTTCAACATCTGGTCTCTGTCAATAGACAAATGTTAGTGCAATTATAGTGAAGAATAAGCACACACTACGCCAAAAGAGGGAAAAGAGGGCGCTTTTTTTGGCCTATAACAGCGCTTTAAAGCGCCCTCTAATCTGGCGTTGGCATAGGTAAAGACAGCGCTTTTTATCCTGGTGAAAGCGCTGTCTAAAGTGGCTCTTTAAGCCCTTTAAGGGCCACTTTAGAGGGCGCTTTTTACAGAAAGCGCCCTCTAAAGTGGAAACATTTAAGGGTTTAGAGGACGCTTTTACTGGAAAGCGCCCTCTAAAGTGGAAACTTTTAAGGGTTTAGAGGGCGCTTTTACAGGAAAGCGCCCTCTAAAGTGGAAACTTTTAAGGGTTTAGAGGGCGCTTTTACTGGAAAGCGCCCACTAAAGTGGAAACTTTTAAGGGTTTAGAGGGCGCTTTTACTAGAAAGCGCCCTCTAAAGTGGAAATTTAAAGGGTTTAGAGGGCGCTTATTTTGGGAAGCGCCCTCTAAAGTGGGTGGTTATTTAAATTTTTTTTTTTAAAAAGCGCTATATTTTTTTATTTATTTTAGACAACCTGTATATTGAAAGTACACCCAAAACTATATAATTTGAAGCCCTTTTTCACACATTGCATTCAACAAGCCTTATATACAACAATCCATACATATATAACAATCCACTGATATATAATTGTTTAACTTCTAAAGATTCTAAATATACAACCAATTCATAACTTAAAAAGAAATAAAACTAAGTAGCAAAAGCATCTCTGAGATGTATGTTTTTTTTGCTAGCAGCAGTCTTCTTAGCAACAACCTCTTTTTGTTCAATATCAATAGCATGAACCTAAAATATCATAAAATTAGTTAGGTGATGTATAAGATCAAGAATTAACATTTTCTATGCATAAATATCATATAATTGGGTTTATACCTTTTTTTTTGATGCAACTGACTCGATTTGCTGCGTATCCCCTTATATTTTTGGTCTCTTATCTTTTGAAGATAGAATTGATATTTGTTTGGATGGACATGTTCCATTGTCGTAGAGGGATACTTTCAAATATCCAGCATCATCATCTACGCGAATGAGGCTTGACGACAATGGAACATCTCCATCTAAACAAATATCAATTGATAATTTCGAGTATCCCTTGCCCCTTGCACGAATGATTGACTTCATAATAGCCATTTTACCTGTAATAAAGAAAACAATTAAAATCAGATGACAAATGTAAAAACAATTAAAATCATAAAAGTCATTTTACCTGTAATAAAGAAAACAATTAAAATCATTTGACCTGTACCTTTTTCACTAAGTTCTCTTTCTTTTCTTGGTTGGAATATGTTCTACATGTCTCTTAACAACACGGACGGTTGGATTGATCCAAATACCCTCATTATGATCATTTCTAATATATGAATCATTTGATATAATATTCTCATCTTGATCATTTCTGGTAAACGATTCAATCTCAACATCAATATCACCTTGATCTCCAGTGTTTTCATCAATTACTTTGTTGGAAAAAAGAACTATAGACCATTTCGTACTTTTCGGATCATTGACATAGAACACTTGTCTAGCTTGAGAGGCTAGAATAAAAGACTCATCTTTGTATCCCACCCTATTAAGATCCACTTGCAAAAATCCTAACTTATCCATTCGAATGCCGTTATTATTTTCAACCCACTTGCAACCAAATATAGGAATCTGAAACTTCTCATAATCAAACACCCAAATGCGCTCGATAACACCAAAATACGACAGATTTGCAAATTTGGGGTTTAAGTCCTTCACACTTGATATGTGCATTGCTTCAGCTACCACGGTGACACCACTATTCTGCATAGTACTTTTATCATCTTGTTCTTTGGTATAAAATGTGTATCCATTAATCGCGTATGCGCTATAAGAAAAAACATGGAAACTTGGACCATATGCTAAGCATCTCAACCTTTCTGTTATTGAAGCGGGATCTGAATAATACTTTGAATAAATATGATCCTTAAACCAAGGTATAAAACATCGATTGTGCTCTCGTACTATCCAATTTTCATTTCTATTGGGATTTAAACCTCGGAGAACATCCTTGTGAATTTCAACATACGGCTCAACCTCATTCTCATTGTGCAGAACATACAAATGCACTTGATCCCGTTCGACCCTTGATACTGCCACGATTTTATTTCCAATTAGATTTTTTCCTTCTTTCTTTTCGACAAGCTGAGACTTGGGGAGTCCGATTGACTGAACATTAGACAAATATTCAGTACAAAACTCAATCGCTTCTTCAACAATGTATCTTTCAACCATACAACCTTCTGGTCGACTTCGGTTCTTCACGTACCCTTTTAATATTTTCATATAACGTTCAACAGGGTACATCCATCTCATATAAGCTGGTCCACACAATTGTGTCTCTTTCACAAGATAAACAACTAGATGTACCATTATGTCAAAAAATGATGGAGGAAAAAACATTTCAAGCTCACACAAAGTAATAACGATTTCTTTTTGCAACATTGGTAAGATCGCAGGATTGATCACCTTACTGCAAATTGACTTGAAGAAAGAACACAACTTAGTTATAGAGCTTCTTACTTTTTCTGGAAGAATAGAACGTATACCTATTGGGAGAAAATGTTCCATTATAACATGGCAATCATGGGTCTTTAAACTCTTTAACTTGAGGTCTTTCATAGACACAAGTCTTCTAATATCTGAAGAGTACCCTTCTGGAACTTTAACTTCACTTAGAAACTTACACAATGTTTTTTTCTCCTTTCTAGATAGAGTATAAGCAGCAGGAGGTAGATATGTTCGTTTTCCTTTCTTCAAGGGTCCTAATTCAGTTCTTATTCCCATCGCTATCAAGTCCTTTCTTGCCTTAAGGCCATCCTTAGACTTTCCTTGTATATTGAGTAACGTGCCAATAACACTTTCAAATACATTTTTTTCAATATGCATAACATCAAGAAAATGTCTCACATATAAGGACTTCCAATATGGCAATTCAAAAAAAACTGACCTCTTCTTCCACCCACTTTTGACAAGTGTGTGGGCAAAAGGCTTGCCAAACTGAGTATCCAAATCTTTCACCTTTTCAAAAATTTGATCACCCGTCAATATAGGTGGAGCTCTGCCTTGTTCTGTCTCTCCATTGAACGCCTTTCTCCATCCACGGTAGTGATGATTTGAATTTAAGAATCTCCGATGACCGAGAAAGACATTCTTCTGACCAAACTCCAAGCGCTTCCAATCTGTTTTATCTTCACAAATAGGACACGCACATTGACCTTTTATGCTATACCCTGATAGATTTCCGTATGCTGGAAAATCATTAATTGTGCCAAACAACATCGCCCTCAAGTTGAAACTTTCTTTCCTATATCCATCATAAACCTCCACACCGGTCTCCCACAAAATCTTTAAATCTTCGATTAAGGGCTTCAAGTACACGTCTATGTCATTCCCTGGTTGTTTAGGTCCAGAAATCAACATAGACAACATCATGTACTTACGCTTCATACATAGCCATGGAGGTAGGTTATAAATCATAATAATCACAGGCCATGTACTGTGTGAGATACTCTGGATACCGTGTGGGTTCATTCCATCAGTAGATAATGCCAAGTGAAGGTTTCTTGATTCTTCTCCAAATTCAGGATAATCATTATCAATTTTCAACCACTGTGGTGAATCTGCTGGATGTCGATACTTTCCATCTATAATTCTTTCATCTACATGCCAGGTCAAGTGTCTTGAATCGGTTTCACTACGAAACATGCGTCTAAATCTCGGAATAACAGGAAAATACCACAAGACTTTTGCTGGAGACAACTTGTTCTTATATCGCGAGACACCGCATTTAGGACACTCATTTAACGATGCATACTCATTTCGAAACAAAACGCAATCGTTTGGACATGCATGTATCTTATCATAGCTCATGCCAATAGAGCACAACATCTTTTTGGTCTCATATGTTCGATTGGGAAGAACATTATCCTCAGGAAGCATATCTTTCAAAAGGGCTAATAACTCTGTGAAACTTTTATCCGACCATCCATTGCCCGCCTTTAAGTTGTACAACTTTAATACCGCAGACAATCTTGTGAATTTAGTGCAACCATCATACAAAGGTTTCTCTGCATCACTTACCAACCTCTCAAACATTTCGGGACAATCCTTAAGATCTCCTTCAAGTGCTTCTGCAATATCTTCAACTCGATCACAATCGTATGTATCTGCGCCACTATAGTTTGAGGCATAGGTCGTACTATCCCCCGTTCAACATTCTCGTTACTTTTCTCACCATGCAAATTCCAACATGTATAACTTCGATCAATTCCATGCCTCATTAGATGCGATGTCAACTGAACTGCGTCAACCCGTTTCCCATAACAACAACCCAAGCAAGGACATATCATTCTACTGGGGTCTTCGGCGTGCGCAACGGCAAACTTAACGAATTCTGATACCCCATTCTCGTACTCTCTCGACAATCGATTGGAAGACATCCATGTATTATCCATTACTAATTAGAATAAACAAAAAACAATTTCAGAAGAGTTCAAACACATTCGGACCTAGGTTTCTAATGATACTGGTGTTGACACAAAATCATATGTTCATAGGTCGTATAACCCTAACTACTGGGTAATGTAGTCCCACTGCATGCGCTATCATGGTCACTAAAAACCAACCGTCAATTTCCTATTGCATGCGCTATCATGGTCGAAACAAACGTAGCATAGACAACAATAACATAAAACAGAAATTGGGCAAAGCTAAAACAAAGCAATAACATAAAACAGAAATTGGGCAAAGCGTCTACCTTTGATTGGTAGAAGGAGGAAACGCGCAGTAACAATGTAGATCTAACAGAGGTGGAAGGAAAACGCCTTAGAACCCTAACGTGAAAAAGAACGAAAATAACAGATAGTGAAATAACAAAACGCGCAGTATGTTATAATTTTAATGTTTACTAAAGGGGACATTAAAGGGCGCTTGTGGAAAAAAAGCGCCCTCTAAAGGGGGCCTAAGAGGGCGCTTATGGAAGCGCTCTCTAAGGCTTTCCAGAAGCGCTTTATAAGCTGGAAATGCACATGGACTTATAACAGCGCTTTATTAAAAGCGCCCTCTAAGGGTAACCTTAGAGGGCGCTTTCTAAAAAGCGCCATGTATTGTTGTCCCTCTATCTCCTCCTTATTTTTTCGTTTCACCTTAGAGGGCGCTTGTGGAAAAAAAGCGTCCTCTAAAGGGGGCCTAAGAGGGCGCTTATGGAAGCGCTCTCTAAGGCTTTCCAGAAGCGCTTTATAAGCTGGAAATGCACATGGACTTATAACAGCGCTTTAGTAAAAGCGCCCTCTAAGGATAACCTTAGAGGGCGCTTTCTAAAAAGTGCCATGTATTGTTGTCCCTCTATCTCCTCCTTATTTTTTCGCTTCACCTTAGAGGGCGCTTTATTACAAAAGCGCCCTCTAAAGTGCGCTGTCTATTGCTCCTTATTTTTCGCTTCACTTTAGAGAGCGCTTTTGTAATAAAGCGCCCTCTAAGGTGCGCTGTCTATTCCAGTTTTTGGCGTAGTGACATGTGGAACATTATGTGCCAACATGTGTGCAACTTCTAGCTCTGGTTTAGTGTGCAAATGTTATTTTATTTTTGGAGAAAAGATATGGTTATGACTCAATCAGATTTGTTGCTATATTTTTGCAATGCGTTTGTGTGATTTGTTTGACAACTGTTGAAGATCGAATCAATTTATATGGAGAATTAAATTTGAATTTGAATTAATAACAAATCATATCTTTTGTTGGAGATCTTTATGGATAAAATCAGATCCAACAATATCGTTTATTATTCTGGACAAAGTTAGAGTTGTTTAGCTAAACTACTTAACAGAACCAATTAAGCAATAAGCTTAAGGTTTGGGTTTTGACTATCTCCAAATGTCCTTCAGAAGAGTTGTGGTGTTGACTTCTTCAAAATATGAAAAATCCTGCTTTTGGGAAGAAGTTTGTGGTGTTAATCCTAAATCAACTTGAAAAAATTTGGATTTGTTTCAGTCAAAGAAGAATTGATTTGATGTACCTTGAAGGAAGATTTGATCTAAGATTTACTCTACAAAGATGACTTATTTAAAGATAGTTATTTTGGATGTTATGGTGTCACATATGGAACATGATATCTCAACATGTATGCTACAACATCTGGTATATGTCAATAAACAGATGTTAGTGCAATTGTGGTGAAGAAGTGTGTGTTTCAACATCTGATCTCTGTCAATAGATAAATGTTAGTGCAATTATAGTGAAGAATAGACACATGTGGAACATTATGTGCCAACATGTGTGCAACGTCTAGCTCTGGTTTAGCGTGCAAATGTTATTGTATTTATGGAGAAAAGATATGGTTATGACTCAATCAGATTTGTTGCTATATTTTTGCAATGCGTTTGTGTGATTTGTTTGACAACTGTTGAAGATCGAATCAATTTATATGGAGAATTAAATTTGAATTTGAATTAATAACAAATCATATCTTTTGTTGGAGATCTTTATGGATAAAATCAAATCCAACAATATCGTTTATTATTCTGGACAAAATTAAATCAGATATCCAAATAAGAAAAACCCAGAATTGCATTGTTATTTAAGGAGACTCAAACCTCACTTTTGAGGAGTGCACATTTAAGTATACATAATGTTAGGGTTTATCTTTTTATCATTTTTTTTTGTGTTATCTTTGTGCACTACTCTAACACCTCCTTTCATATCTTAAGGCATATAGTTTGATTTGTTAGTTGTGTTGTAAAGTTTTGTTCCAAGACACTAAAACTATGAGCTTGAGAACAAAATTTTTGATGATAAATTGACTATTGATCTAGACATGTTTTGAAAAGGTAAGTTTTTCATTTTCATGCTATGATTTGATGATAATTATAATGTTGATTAGGAACTTGTATTATAAAAAGAATCATAGTCATAAAACAACAGTTTTTCAAAAATTCATGATCAAGTAACTTAAATTTTTCTAAAACATGCATTTGAACTTATTTTAGAACGTTTGAATGAATTTTGTTTGAGGACAAACAAAAACATATGTTAGAGAGAGTTGATAAGTGCCAAAAATACGCTAAATACATAGGTACTTGATAACTTGTTTTAAAATAAATCAAATGAAAAACCTCTGATTTATCAAAGAAAAGTAATAAAATGACTATATGGACATTTTAAATAGACAATGCGCTTAGCGAGCCTACCTTTCTAAACCCTATAAATAGGGGTATCATGCAGTTCATTAAGAAGATCGAAAGTCAGTGGGTTAAATGTGGTTCCTCATAGAAACTAAGTTCTCATCATAAGTTACAACAAGAGAGAATATGAGAGGAAAATCGATGGCGGAAGCGATGTCCGAGGAATCGTCAACAGATGCTTTACAACATCATTCATCTAGGACTTAATTGTAAAATTATGATGAGTAAATGTAGCTAATTTTTTCTTTTGTTGGGGTTAAATTTAGTTGTCCTATTCTTTATGTTTTGATCTCGACTATGACGTTCTAAGTAATTCTTCTTAAGGTTTTAATATTGATAGATTATTCGTTCTTAATGCTTATTTTAGATTAACTACCTAAAGCATGTTTTCAGGGTATGACTTGATATTCGAAAGATATAGGTCATTACTAGATCCAAAACTATCATCTATTAGATGCTAAAGGTTAGACATTGATTTAGGTTTAATATGCGCATGAATAACGATATAGATAAAAGTGGAGATTAATATCTACGTTTACCATTGAAACTTAATGTTAGCGTATTGGTTAATAAGTTGATAGATAGTCTATTAGGTATTACGGTTGATCTCATGTCGTTTACTCGGACATGAGTTGTGATGTGAGCCTTAGGGGATAATATTAATAACTTATTAGAGTTGCCTATTACAGGTCAAGGATGCTACATAAGAACAAGTTAATAAAGTTTAACCCCAATAATGTTTTCTCACTATTGAAACATCGAAAGTTTATTTTCTATTATTCTACTTTACAAGTATTGACCAAACAATCAATCTTCTGATAAACCAAACTTAAAATAATAGAAACTATTGAACGGTATTTAAAACACAATCAATCTCTATTGAGACGATAAAAACTGCATGTTTTCTCGATACAACTCATTTTCATATGTTTTAATTGAACTAACCAATTTGATATCAATTTAACCACCTTAACTATCCATAAACTAACTGCTTATCGTTAAGAATTTCAGTTTAATTGGTCGAACCGGACAAAACAGATACCAAAAGTATCTTCACCTTGCCTACATCTTTCTAAAATGAAATTATACTTTGATAAACAAAAAGCATCTCATTCCACAAAAGACTCTGGTCAAACAAATGATAGCATGAGGAGGTGCTATGAAGATTCTCTCGTGCAAACAAAATCTTAAGTTTAGCTGTCAGCTATGTATTTATTCATGGAAACGCAATTAACACTCCAACTGGCTTGGTCTGGTTGATATCCGACCGGTTCATGCAGGCCGGGTCAGACCCACTGCCTTAATCTGCTCGACCCACCTTTTATCAAATATTAAAAAAGCTAGCATATGAAAAAGATCAAATTGAAGCTGACCTCAAATTCTTTACAGTTTTATAAAAATGGTGGCAGGATCATGAATCATGATGTCTATTAAAAGTAACAACTCCGCATATTATGCTTACTTTAGAACTGGAATACTTCATTAACTTCCTTACTTTAGAAGTGGAACACTTCCTTTAATCCATTCATTTCATTATAAGTCTAGTGCTCACTAGTCACTACCGAATTTCTGCAACCAAATATATAGTTCTATATAGGTAGGGCTTTGGGTATTTTTTAATGTCAATATACTACTAAAAGAAGCTAGCTCAAAACTAGTTTACTATTGTTAAAAATGGTTTGTGATCATATTTTAAATTCGCAAGTGTCAATATAAGGTACCTTTGTCCTTAATTTTCAAAAAGAGATATATTTTAGTCCATAAAACCAGTTAATGTTACATTATATATATATAATGGAGCGAGTACAAATATGAGACACAGATTTTCAAAGAGACGAAAATGAATATAGAATTATTTGTATATTAGAATATTATTTTCATTCAAAATTTTAAAATATTAGATATATTAATCATCTTTCTTATCAATCAAATATCTCTCATTTTTATTTGAGGCATTAGATATATCAATCATATTTCTTATAATTAAATACATCATATTTAAATTATATGAAACCTAACCATTCACATTTATACACAATAAAAATATATTTAAAGATTACATTTGCAACCCTTAAAATATATATAACTAGATTAAGACATGTGCGGTTGTAAATTAATTTATTTGTTTTTATTGAATTTTAAATATATTAAGAAATTATTTTGAAAAATATGATTATTAAATTTATATTACATTAATTTATTGTAAATTATAATTAAAAGAATTATATGAATTAATCACATATAAAAATATACAATTTATTTGAAAGGAAAATACATGCTTCAAAATTAAGAATGACATTCGTAATTTTGTCAAACTTTAGTTATCTGATGAATAAAAGGTTGAAAATGCTAGTTAATATATTAAATTAATTATTTTTTAAATAATTATTTTAATTTTATTAATGCGATTGTAAAACTTTATGTGATTTTATCGTTGATATCAATTCATATCTTAGTGTTCTTTTTATACATTATTCTCAATATTTTTATTATACTCTCTAAGGTTACATGTCTATTTTAAAGTTGAAATTTAGGAGAATATATATAGTTTGAATGGTGATTTTCTTCTTAGATCATTTTTGTTAAAAATGAGAATTTTCTTCATCTTTTCCAAGGTTCGAACCCATGACCTCCAATTGAGATTAAATATTGTATTTGTCTATTTAAAAAGTGGAAATAGAATTTTAAAGGTGCACATAAGACTATAGGATGATATAGCACAAACGGAATAAAATTCTTAACATGTGTCGCCATATAATCCGAAGTTTCAGATTTAATATATTATATCGATGTGTATTAAGACTATAATATATATATATTATATTATATATTATATATATTATATATATATATATATTATATATAATATATATATATATATATATATATATTATATATATATATATATATATATATATATATTATATATATATATATATATATATATATATATATATATTTATGACCCTACTAATATATGACTTAAAGACATAATAAAAATATTTCTCTTACTTTCTATATAAAGAACATATTTTGCTCAAATTAAAGTATCTATCTTCTTCATCATTAATTTTTCTCTCTTTTATTTTTCTACATTAACTTGAACTTTTATAGTAATAACTTTTTAATTTTTTTTCATTCACATTATTCAATGTAAGATCTTTTTTTATGTAAGATTGTTTTCATTCAAATTATTCAATGTAAGATTTTGATGGGTACCTCCTTTAATACAATATATATTCTCTTCATTCACAATTTAAGTTTATTTTAAATAATCACTTTTTTTTAATTTAAATACTTAAATAATTTATTTTTTAGATTAATTATCAAAATAACCGTCTTTCAAAGGAGACGCCATATCCATTGGCGCATGCTTGGGAAGCAAATGAGCAGAGGTGTCAATGTCCTTGGCGCATGCATGCCTTGACGCCACATGCATTGGCGCATGCATACACGACATCAGCGTATGCGTCAATGCAGGTGGTGCATGCACTTTCATTTTTTTTAATTTTATATTTTATATCTATAATTAATTAAATTAAATATTTAAATTAAAAATTACATTTTATTATAAAGTAAAAATACATAAAATTGACAAGAAAATCAATGATCCGCCCGATTGAAACGTCCCCCTGTTCCACATCTAGGTGCGTTAGCCTGTCTTCGAGGTCTCACACGATTTTCCAGGGGTGTTTGGGGTCTTTGAGTGCTGACATGATGCACTGGTGGCTGGTGTGAAGGTCCGGTGGAAGGTCCATCGGTATTTGATAGATTTGTCATCATTTATCCTTAATATCCGGGGGGTTCTCGCCAACCACGCTTCCGTAATTGAGTTTGGTGCCCTTGTTGTCGTAGTTGGATCATCGTAGTTGGGTGGATTGTGGACGGTATGGCTTCCCGAATTGGAAAATTGAATCATTTTGGAAACAAAGTCATGGTTCATGTGATGTATTAAAGTCAAACAATGGTTGGGTGTGGTGGTGATGAGATGTTTGGGTGTTCATTAGTGGAGGGCTACGATGACATGACGTTGAATCGTATGAATTATCTGGGCTATAGACTGCTGTGGTGGCTACGTATGGTTGTTGGTGGTTAAGATTTGATTCTTGGTTTTAAGTTTGGGGGTGTGGCATGAATTGGTTGTGAGGTTGGATGTATATGGTAGGATGATGGTGTGAGGTTGGTTGTTGGGTTTGGGTGGGTTGACATTGTTCTTAGGCGGAGATTTGTTGTTGTACGTTTGATGACGAAGCTCGTTGGCATGGAACAATTAAATACCTTGGCTCAAACACAAATTGTGGCATTGTAATCGGCCTAAACCATGTCATATAATGTCGAGTTGGTCTAGCACCATGTATGACTAGTTCGTTTAAGATGTGTTGTCATCGATTCCTCCAATGACGACACATCTCTTTTGTGAAGTCTCTCCAATCAGAATAATCCCATTGGCCATCGACTCTTTGTTGATGCCAATCTCCTAAACACGTCAGAGATTCTGGAATTTTTTGTTGCATGCCGAACTGTAGTTTTTCATGGTCACTCGGGTGCATCTCCATTGTAGTGAACCAAATAATTGGTATTTTTGTTGTCCAAACTGCAGCACCATCATGGTTAATCTGATGATCAAGACTCAGATATGTTCTTCAGATAAATTGTACAAGAATATGACGTGATTAGAGGATATGTAATTGGATAATTTGTTTAAATTAAATGTAGAGTTGTGTAGTAGTATTACATTGTCTAGTCCAATATGGTCTAACATATTACGATAGACTAGTACAGCGTGTTTGGAACACTTGTTGTAGTTCATCCCTTTAGCTGACCACTTAGGTCGAAAAGATTGGAAATATATTAGTTACAATTAGTTGTAGTATAAAGTCTAATAAATTAGATGGTAAATTTTTTAACTTACTTTGTTGCATAAGGGAATGTGAATGGCTTCTCGTTGACCAGGGCAAGTGACGACATTCTTGACCAACCCCATGCTTGTAGCAAATAGGCGCAAGAATAAAACATACAAGTATTTTTTTTGGCATTTTTACACAACAAACTATATAGATGGGACAAAATAGTTGAACCCCAACTATATGTGCTTACCTTATTTATGTTTTGTAAAAACGACAAATACATAATATTTACCGTATTACGAGTATTTTAGGAAATAAAAATTACCAAATAGAATCATAATATAGCACTGAGATTTAATTGTATTGTCATACTCGGTATATCCTTCGTTTAATGTTATACTAGAATAATATTGTTTAAGATATTTTAAATTAATACCTTGACCCCTAGGTTGACCAGAAGTATCTCCCGTAGTTGTGTCTTCACACAAATGTGCACCAAACAATTCATTGCATATAGAGTTATCTTGGTTCACTTTACCATTTACGGTCTTACCATCGATATGTAGACCTAACAACATGTAGATGTCCTAAAGTGTGACGGTACACTCACCGAAAGAAAGGTGAAATGTGTGGGTCTCGAGTCTCCATCTCTCTAACAAAGCAAGAATAAATTTGTAGTCAACCGAGTATGAGATTATGTTGAGTAGATTACCAAAATCGCATCCTCAAATATATGGTTCTATCAAAGGATCGTGTGGTACATATTCATGTATACGATATCGAAATCTCTTTGGGTCCTAATAAAACATAAGTAAGAAATAGTAAGAAGAAGTAATAAATAATAGAGACATTTTGTTAGGAAATAAGAATACAAATAATTAATAAACAATATAGATTAAGTAATAACATACAAATGTCGCAATACTATCGATTGTTCCTCGATGGTCATCACCCATAGACGATAGACACATATTGTTGCAGAGAGATTGATCGTTGTAGAGAGAGGTTGAGTGTTGTAGAGGTTGAGTGTTACAGGTATTGAGTGTTGCAGATATTAAGTGTTATAGAGGTTGAGTTGTTGCAATAATTATAGATGAGATAGGCTGGCAAGGTGCAACATGTGATGTATATGAAGGAGAAGGGAGATCCAAAATGCAGTGGAATTTAAAAAAAATCTCCTTTAGTGATCCTTAAGAATGAGCATGATCAGTGATAGAATCGTTACCTATTGTGACGATCAAAACCTTTGATGCAGATCTACGGAACAATCACGAACGTTGAATGATGACAACACCACTACTCAGTCCACACGAACGGATTCCTTCAATCTCAGTGCTAGCTACTACGAATGAAGGCTTTGAGTGTGTGTGTCTGTGTGTGTGTGTGTCTGTGTCTGTGTCTGTGTGTGTGTGTGTGTGAGAGAGAGAGAGAGAAATGAAATTGCAACTGCACAAATGTTTATGCACAAGGGTTCTATTTATAGAACCACTTGTGTGGACTGCAAGCTAAAAAGCCCACTTAAGTGTATGTGCCCATATCTTATAATATGCCAAAATCACTTAAGCACGTGGTACCTTACCATATTTCGTATTCTACTTAAATACACCGTAACTTACGATGCTCTACAATTCACTTAAGTGCACCGTACCTTATGGTGTTCCTTAGTTACTCTATCTCTCATCAATCCGTCCTTTTGTGTGTGACCCTGTAGGTTTTCGCGACATTGGCAATTATATTAAATCACGTATTTAACATAATAAACAGTGAGCGGTATCTAGCAACACATCATTACTACCCAAGACACGAAAATATCATGTGATCTGACAAATCCTTTTGTGATAATATTTATGTGTACAATTACCCTTTTGCCCTTATGTCTATATTGAATACAAGGCATAGACCATATCATCCTTGTTCAATTCAATATTGGGCCCATATACATTTATCCTATTACGCAGGATGGAAAAATTCCATCTAGGTCCCTCATGTCCCTCAACATGCTTCGTGGAGTACCCATCAACTGTCTTTATGGTCATCCAATTACGGACAATGTTTGATCATCAATAAGGCACTTGACTCTACATCTAGGGTTCATAGTGGTTTCAGGTCAAAGGGTGGTATACACCATTATCACCATGAGAATAACTTATGACAATTTGCATAACATTCTATATAGTATTCTCATAGCGGGTCAATCCAGTATAAATATTACTCTTAATATTCATACCTATCTTTAAGACTTGATAACTCCTTATCCATGATCCATGAGATGTGATCATCGATCTATATACATAATAGTCTTAATGCTTTAATGTTATCCCAATTCACAATAAAGCTCGACTACGGATACTTTAAGAATAATGTCCTTATGTTTAATGTGATCTCATGATTAAGTCACACTTGATACATTAAACAGACTAGTTATTCTAGGGACTTTATTAAACAAACATAATAAATAAAAAACCTTTTATTATTAATAAATAATTCAATACAAGTATCAAAAGTATTGGCCTCTAGATCTTACACCAACAATCTCCCACTAGCACTAGAGCCAATCAGGCATACCCCTAATGCCCATAGATCTAGTATGGCCATCATGCTTCTGTTGCGCAAGAGACTTTGTCAGTGAGTCAGCAATATTGTCAAGTGTAGGTACTCTGTATATTTTCACATCTCCTCTATCTATTATCTCTCGAATGAGGTGATAATGCCTAAGTATGTGTTTGGATCGTTGGTGAGATCTAGGCTCCTTAGCTTGTGCGATAGCACCATTGTTATCACAATAGAGACCAATGGGATCCACAATGCTAGGAACTATGCCAAATTCACTAATGAATTTTTTTATCCAAACAACTTCCTTTGTTGCACTTGAGGCAGAAATATACTCGACCTCGGTTGTAGAATCAGCAATTGTATCTTGCTTTGAACTTTTCCAGCTCACATCGCCACCGTTTAAGCAAAACACATAACCAGATTGCGATCTAAAGTCATCCTTATCTCTCTGGAAGCTAGCATCGGTGTATCCAATTACAGCAAGCTCTTCCTGACCTCCATATATCAAGAATGAGTCCTTAGTCCTTCTCAAATACTTAAGGGTATTCTTGACAACTACCCAATGAGCATCACCGGGATCAGTTTGCTACCTACTCGTTGCACTTAAAGCATACGAGACATCTGGTCGAGTACATAACATGGCATACATGATAGATCCAATTGCAGATGCATATGGAATCTTATTCATGCGATCCCTTTCTTCCTTAGTTGAAGGGGATTGTGTTTTTGATAGACACATGCCATGTTGCATAGGTATGAATCCTTTCTTGGAATCATGCATATTAAAGCGTTTCAGCACTTTGTCTATGTATGTACTCTGACTTAGGCCAAGAAGTTTTTTTAATCTATCTCTATAGATTCTGATTCCTAATATATAGGCTGCTTCACCTAGGTCCTTCATAGAAAAGCATTTCCCCAACCAAGACTTTACTTGTTGTAGGGTAGGGACATCGTTTCTAATGAGTAATATGTCATCTACATATAATACTAGGAAAATGATCATGCTCCCACTAACCTTCTTGTAGACACAAGGCTCATCTTCGTTCTTGATGAATCCATATTGTTTTACTGTTTCATCAAAATAAAGATTCCAGCTTCTGGAAGCTTGCTTCAATCCATAGATTGATCCTTGTAACTTACATATCTTTTGGGATTCTTTTGGTATGTCAAATCCTTCAGGTTGTGTCATGTACACATCCTCAAGAAGATTCCCATTAAGGAAAGCGGTTTTGACATTCATCTGCCATATTTCATAATCATGATATGCAACGATAGCAAGTAAAATCCGAACAGATTTAAGCATTGCAACTGGTGAAAAGGTTTCATCATAGTCAACTCCATGAATTTGTTTATATCCTTTTGCAACCAGGCTTGCCTTATAGGTATCTACCTTACCATTCATGCCAGTCTTCTTTTTGAAGACCCACTTGCATCCTATAGGGTTAACTCCTACAGGAGGTTCTACCAAGGTCCAAACTTGGTTTGTGTACATGGAATCCATTTGAGATTTCATGACTTCTAGCCAGTTCTCAGACTCGGGACCCGTTATGGCCTCTTGGTAGATCACAGGCTCATCTTGATCCATGAGTAATACATCACCTTGATCAGTTATGAGATATCCATATCTCTCAGGTAGGTGACGTATCCTGCTTGACCTACGCTGGTCTTGTTCTACTTGAGCAGGTTGCTCTTCCACAACTACTTGTGTTTCCTGCTCTAATTCCTCCATAGGTGTATCAATGCTTTGTGATTCTTGAGTTTCTTCAAGCTCTACTTTCCTCCCACTGATTCCTTTGGAAATAAAATCCTTTTCTAGGAAAACTCCAGTTCGAGCAACAAACATTTTTCCCTCAGAAGGATTGTAGAAGTAATACCCTCTTGTTTCTTTAGGATACCCCACAAATAAGCATTTGTCAGATTTGGGCTCAAGCTTAGTTGAAATTTGTCATTTCACATAAACTTCGCAACCCCAAATCTTCATGTAAGACATATGTGGTTTCTTACCACTCCATATCTCATATGGTGTCTTCTCAACCTTTTTGGATGGAACACGGTTAAGTGTGTAAGCTGCTGTTAATAGTGCATGTCCCCAAAAGGAGTTTGGAAGATCGGTGTGACTCATCATGGATCGGACCATGTCTAACAGGGTTCGATTTATTCTCTTAGATACGCCGTTCCATTGGGGTGTTCCAGGAGGAGTAAGTCGGGATAGGATCCCACACTCTTTCAGATGGTCATCAAACTCTAGGTTTAAATACTCACCACCTCGATCTGATCGAAGAGTTTTAATATTCTTACCTAGTTGGTTTTGTACTTCATTCTTGAATTCCTTGAACTTTTCAAAGGACTCTGATTTGTGTTTCATTAAATACACATAACCATATCTACTGAAATCATCAGTAAATGTGATGAAGTACTGAAAACCTCCTCTGACTGGTATGTTCAGTGGTCCACATACATCAGTATGTATGAGGGCCAAAAGATCATTAACTCTTTCACCTTTTCCTGTGAATGGAGACTTTGTCATCTTTCCAATTAAACAAGATCTGCATGTCTCATATGATTCATAATCAAAAGAGTCCAAGAGTCCATCTTTATGGAGTTTGGAAATGCGTTTCTCATTTATGTGGCCTAATCGACAATGCCAAAGGTAAGTTGGATTTAACTCATTAGGTTTCATGCTTTTAGTATTAATGTTATAAATAGGAATTTCAAGATCAAGGACATACAGTCCATTGTTCATTTGTGCAGTAGCATAGAATTTATCATTCAAATAAATTGAGTAACAATTGTTCTTTATTATAAATGAAAAACCAAACTTGTCCAAACAAGAAACGAAAATAATATTCATGCTAATTGCAGGTACATAATAATAGTTCTTTAACTGAATTATTAAACCACTAGGTAAAGTCAATACATAAGTTCCTACGACTAAAGCAGCAACCTTTGATTCATTGCCAACTCGTAGGTCAACTTCACCTTTTGCCAAATCTCTACTCCTTTTTAGCCCCTGCACATTGGTACAAATGTGAGAGCCGTATCCAGTATCTAATACCCATGATGCAGAAGTAGATAAATTAATTTCAATAACAAAAATACCTGAAGTTGAAGTCTCTACTCCATTCTTCTTATCTTCCAGGTACTTTGGGCAGTTTCTCTTCCAGTGTCTGGTCTTACCGCAATGGAAGCAGGTGCATTCCTTTGTTATGCCTCCACTAGGCTTCAAAGCAGCAACATTGGGTTTGGCTTTGACTACTCCATTCTTCTTATCTTCCAGATTCTGCTCAGCAGTTCTTAACATGGCTAGCAGTTCAGGAAGATATTTGTCCATATCATTCATATTAAAATTAAGGACAAATTGGCTGAATCTATCTGGTAACGATTGCAAGATCAAATCAGTCGCAAGTTCCTTTCCGAGGGGAAAACCCAACCTCTCAAGGTTCTCCACATACCCAATCATCTTGAGCACATGGGGACCTACAAGGGCTCCCTCAGCTAACTAGCCTTGAAAAAGGGCTTTTGAAACTTCAAACCTTTCATACCTTGCTTTCTCTTGATAGAGCATCTTCAGGTGTTCAATCATATTGAACGCTTCCATATTCTCATGTTGCTTTTGCAACTCTGAGTTCATGGTAGCTAGCATGAGGCAAGCAGTTTCATTGGCATCATCGACATGCTTCTTATAAGCATCAATTTCTGCCTTAGGTGCAGAACTAGGAGGTTCCTCTTCAGGAACAGGTTTCTCCAAGACATACAGCTTTCTATCATGTTTGAGGATAATCCTCAGATTTCGGTGCAAATCCAGAAAATTTATCCTAGACAATTTTTCCTTGTCGAGGATTGATCGCAAAATGTTGTTAGAGGTGTTTGTTGTCATGGTAATCTACATGAAAATAATGAAAATATAAGTATCGATAACATATTTAATTAGGCCTTTAATTAAATATGCTCTCACTATTTTACTCAAAACAAATGACCCTCACCATTTGATTCAGAAAATCCCGTTGGAAGATTTTCTAGTGGGTTGAGATCCACATTTCACTTTGTTTTAAGTCCGCGTATGAGGATTACACAAAACTAGGTTATTTAGGTAGGAACTCCTTCCAATTGTATATAATACAACTCTCGAATATTTTAGTTGGGTGAATAACTCCTTATTCCAATCCATCACATGGATCATTTCCAACTCTTGCTTCTAAACATATATAATCTTATTAGAATTTGTTTAGTTAAGTTTGACCCATTGTTTTAGCAATTGGATATTACAATGATCCCATCGCACCTTACTAATATAGAACATGCACCTCGCGTAGGCGAAACCTACATTATTCGATACTAGTCTCGATGAGTGCTAAAACTTGGAAAGCATAAACTTAATACTTAATTTGAGGGAATTTGCAATTATTCTGATCTCACCGACTTATTTATCATATAAATTGTCTCTCACATGCATCAACATACATTCATATGCATCAACATACATAATGAAATAGTTATGGCCCCTAACGCAATTGTTCTCCCAAGCCAATGAGAGAACCTAAGCTAACCTAATAACGATCTAAGCTTCTCCAAGCAAGATCTTCAAGGTTGTCCTCCTTTGGTATTGAATTCTTCTCTTTATTCATAACATTACATTAATAAAAGAAACTCATTTTACATACGAGGGAGTGGGATGAGAAAATAAGTTACATTAAGAGATTAAAAGAGAGGCACGACAAGCAGGTCGTATTTTAAAATCCCAAAACAAAATAAAGGAAAACTAAGGCCATAACCGATCACCACAAGACAATAATAATAAACACATTATTATTATTAATTTAAATTCTGTTAATTAATTAAAACCAAATTAAATTTCGGCGACCGATCACACTACGAAGAGTTAGCCGTGGGTCAAGGGGGCAGCGCCCCGACTCAAAATTTTAATGAACAATTCATTTGAAATCGACGTTGTTTTTCGCATCAACACTTGATACTTTAAAGCATAACTCTTGCGCAATCACAACCCTAATCGCATAACTCTTTGACAGCACAAGCCTTGTGTCGTCATTAACCCTAATGCACCAATTTCAGACTGTCAAACACACCTCGATTGTTAATTCAGTATGATTGATCAACACGTTATTGCTTCACCATACTAATGTTGGATCAAGAAGCAAATGGCCATTGATCGCTCAAAGGAAAACAACCATTGAGTGTTTGAATGAACGAAACAGAAACAAATTATCATATATACCGTATTTTGCATCAGGGTTACTTATATCATATATATAACTTGATCGATCTCAATTGCGTAACCTATGAACGATCGATGTATCGTTGCTTCACCATACTAACGTCGAATTCCGAAGCATAGTCAACATCAATCATCCAAATCGTACACACATGATGCCAAATTTAATTACTCGTTTATTCTTGATTCATTCTATCTTTTAATCGTATTAATACAGAAAATAAAAAGCTATCAGATGCATGGTTTCGTAAGTGGCTCTGATACCACTGAAGGAGAAGGGCGATCCAAAACGCAGCGGAATTAAAAAAAATTCTCCTTTAGTGATCCTTACGAATGCGCATGATCAGTGATATAATCGTTACCTCTTGTGACGATCGAAACCTTTGATGCAGATCTACGGAGCGATCACGAACATTGAACGATGACAACGCCTCTACTCAGTCCACACGAACGGATTCCTTCAATCTTAGTGCTAGCTGCTACGAATGAAGGCTTTCAGTGAGAGAGAGAGAGAGAGAGAAAAGCGAAATTGCAACTGCGCAAATGCTTCAGCACAAGGGTTCTATTTATAGAACCACTTGTGTTGTCTACAAGCTAAAAATCCCACTTAAGTGTATGTGGCCCATATCTTATAATATGCCAAAATCACTTAAGCGCGTGGCACCTTACCATATTTCGTATTCTACTTAAGTACATCGTACATTACGATGTTCTACAATTCACTTAAGTGCACTGTACCTTATGGTGTTCCTTAGTTACTCTATCTCTCATCAATCCTTCCTTTTGTGTGTGACCCTGTAGGTTTTCACGGTATTGGCAATTATATTAAATCACGTATTTAACATAATAAACAGTGAGCGGTATCTAGCAACACATCATTGCTACCCAAGACACGAAAATGTCATGTGATCTGACAAATCCTTTTGTGATAATACTTTTGTTTACAATTACCCTTTTACCCTTATGTCTATATTGAACACAAGGCATAGACCATGTCATCCTTGTCCAGTTCAATATTGGGCCCATATACATTTATCCTGTTACGCAGGATGGGAAAATTCCATCTAGGTCACCCATGTCCCTCAGCATGCTTCGTGGAGTATCCATCAACTGTCTTTATGGTCATCCAGTTACGGGCAACATTTGATCAGCAATAAGGCACTTGACTCTACATCTAGGGTTCATAGTGGTTTCAGGTCGAAGGGTGGTATACGCCATTATCACCATGAGAATAACTTATGACACTTTACATAACATTCTATATAGTATTCTCATAGCGGGTCAATCCAGTATAAATATTACTCTTAATATTCATACCTATGTTTAAAACTTGATAACTCCTTATCCATGATCCATGAGATGTGATCATCGGTCTATATACATAATAGTCTTAATGCTTTATGGTTATCCCACTTCACAATAAATCTCGACTACAGATACTTTAAGAATAGTGCCCTTATGTTTAATGTGATCTCATGATTAAGTCACACTTGATACATTAAACGGACTATCTATTCTAGGGACTTTATTAAACAAACATAATAAAGAAAAAGCCTTTTATTATTAATAAGTAATTCGATACAAGTACCAAAAGTATTGGCCTTTAGGGCTTACACCAACAGTATAAGTGTAGACACCATTGGGGAGGGCACGTGCCTTTTACTTTTGCATGCATGTGAGGATGCACCAAAGGTAAAGGTGCATGCCTTGTGTTTAAGCATGCATGTGAGTAGGCGCCAATGAAGAGGGCACATGGGTTGCTTTATGCATGTGATCAAGCGCCATTAATAATGGTGCATGCCTTATTTTGTTAGGGCAGAAACATCTATGCAGAGAACTGTAAGACCCCAATTTTGTCCCTAAGATCCCTCATGGCATCATATCATATCATCACATTGCCTCAAGGATCATTGGACACCTTGCTTCCTTCCCTGTGGGTTGGTTATCTTTTTTTGAGAGTTATTCTTGATCACCAAGAATTCCTTGCATGTGTATATCATTTGCTTTTCTTTTAATCACTAACCAAAAGTACAAAAATATGTCATCTAACCTTTGTCTTGCAGATGAAGCAATAACAGGTCAAGGCAATCAAAGTCATTCATTGAGCAATAGAGGGTGGTCATTCTTGAGATTTGGATCCCACAATCATTCACAAGAGTTCATATGAGCCATGATGTTATTATGAAGCAAAATCCCAAGTGGTAGAGGCTTAAATTTCATCAGAACATTCCCAAGTCAACTGAAGACCTAGAAAGTCAACAAAAGTCAAGTGTGGATTTGGAGGTGGGAAGTGATTAGAAATACTTCATTCATGTTCAAACAAGTCTCATTTGACATTTCAAATACTCACATTGAAGAATTTGAGGTCCAGTCAAAACTTTCCAAAAATAGAAAGTGACCCATAATTCAAACTTTCCAAAAATGGAAAGGTTTTGGACCAACTTCAACTTCAAATTACATCATCAAGAAAGCTTCAAATGAAATTTTGTTGAACATGAAAGTTGTATATCTTTCTCTCCCATTTCCAAAAACTCCAAGATCATCAATTTCTCATGTGTGGTTAAGGAGATATGATCAAATCATGGCAAAGTATGCATGGAACTTCAAATGGACATAACTTTTCAACCAAAGCTCCAAAATGGGTGGCTCTTTTTGAAATTTTCTCCTCATGACTTGTAGTTTCCAAAACATTCATTACATGGCTTGAATTCTATTTGCATTATCATGTGCTCATTCATGAAGTTTTTGAAGAGAAATTTCATAAAACCATTTTTAATGATTGAATGCATACAAAATCAATTCAAAACCTTGCATGAACTCATTTTAAGTGGATTTGGGCCTTGAGAGAGCACTGTTCACGTGCATGGGGTGCATGAAGTGAAAATCTCATTTTTGCACAAACACTTTCCAACTTACTAATCACAATTGCATTTGGCCTAAGCAAGTCTTAAACATGATTAGCATGGAGTATATATACTTAATCATAATTGTTTTCTATCATTAGTTACATTTCAGATCTAGAATCACAAAAATCATCAAAATTTTCTCTCAAACTTTTTCCAAATTTCTTCACACAAAAGCACATTCTCTTGATTGATTCATGTTCATGAGAGGTTTCTGAGCAGAACTGGACTTGAATTCATAGCAAATCATGCCATTTTTGTTCATATGCAAAGCTTGAAGGTTCCATGGCAGTTGAAGATTGAACTGAATTCGTGTGCATTTGAGCTTCTAATTCATCACCAATCACATCCACAAGCATCATAGAAGATTCCTGGACCTCCACAAGCCTTGAAACGAGCCAATTCCAGTTGTTGTTCTTCAACAGGTCAGAATTCGACCTCGTTTATTTTGCAAATTGTTATGATATTATTGTAGATCTAAGCATGCTGATGAGTTTGAGCTTTGAATCGTGTGAAATGATGCATTGTACATGAAGTTCTGCTTGTTTAAAGTTTTGATGATGAATCTTATTTTCTTCGATCCGTGCATGTTTGGATGTTTTTGCATGAAATAATTGTGGATCTTTGATGTATGTTGAATGCACTACATGATGCTGTGCTTGATTTTGATTTTTGGACGTGTTTTGAGAAATCTGGAAAATCCAGATGAAGATCATGATGATCTTCATCTTCAACCTTGAATGTTCTTCATTTCCAGAACCAGCCACGGTTTCGCTACCAATTAGCTAGGAAAATTTGAATTAGCTACGAAATGTTTTGGCGCGCTAGGGTTTGAGATGATACGATGTCGTTTTGAGCGCGCACCACTTTTGAATTCGGCTGTGGTTCGATTCCTGGCCAGTGTATTATTTCAAATGCTTCATTATTTTCTCCACTTTCCCTCCATATTTCCAATACTATGCTTCATGTGTTTTTTAATTTTTCTCATCTTAGAAAATTCATAACTATTTGAAAACTCATCCAAAAAATACCAGGTTTTTTGCATTGTGATCCTGGTTCTCTCTAGTTTTTTATCATCATGATTTTACAAGTTGTGCTTGGCTGGATAATTTTTTTTGTGCTAGAATGATTGAACATGTGTCCTTATTTGACCTTGCCTTGGTTATCATGTTGTGAAATGCTTGTTTCTTATCCAATGAATGTGAAATTTTGCATGCTATAACTAGACACATTGCTTGACATTTTGGTTTTGATTTGGCATTTTTCTCAATTACCATTACTGTTTTATGATTGTGCTAACTTGGTGTGACAATTTGTGTCACACCTTTGCTTGTCCAACTTGTACCATGTGATTTCCATACCAAATGATGTCCAATGTTTTTGATTTTTTGTATGTGGATCATGTTAGATGTCTTGATTGAGCATGAATTTTTCCAGATTTAGTTAAATCATTTCTGTTTTGATTTGAATTTTTCATTCATGTTGATCACATATGAGCTTTGAAATTGCATTGAACTTCATTTGATCATGAAATGCTTTTGGTTAATGATTTTGATGTGAGACCTTTTGGAATGTGTCAAGATGTGATTGAAGTTGATTCATGTTAAATTTCAGCTCCTGTTTTGAATTTTTTCTCCATCTTTGACCCTAGGCTTTGACCTAGTGGTTTGTGGCTTACATTTGAGCTTTGATTTCAGGTTAAGCATCCAAGTTGCATAGTTGATGATGCTTCATCATTTGAGTATTGATGTTTGCTTTTGATTACTAATGTTTGTGTGTTTTGTAGGTTGATGTTAACTCATTTGAGTTTGACTTTTGGCTTACACATTTTGTACATTGGGATTGTTTGTTGCTTATTGATTGTTGTCTGTTTGTCTGAGCATTGTACTGATTTGTTTAGTGTTTCCACAGGTACATAAGTTGCTTTAAGTTCATTTTGAACTTTGCTTTGCTTGGTTTCTTAACCACTTAGGTATAATCCCTAATCTACATGTAGTCTGGAAGACCTACTGTTATTGGTAGGCACCTGTCTGAAGTCCTCCTTAAGAGGCAATGCTTATGTTTGTTTAATTTTGTGCCAAGCAGGAAAAGTCCTCTAATGAGGCAATTGGCAGATAAAAGAGATGTGTAATCCATCTCCAACTATTCAGTGTGTCATTCACTTTGCTCACACCATGTGTTGATGCATTGTGGATAATAACCCAAGATCTTCTAGAGTCCATTTGTGGAGAAGAGTTCCTACTTTCTGAACTCCCTCACTTTCTATTGTTTAAAGCTCTCCCAGGCCAGGGATAAGAGCTATGAGGCACACCCCTCATCTCCATTTCATCTGCTTCACCCTAACTCTCAATGTTAGGGTTAAGAGCACAATTACCCCATTCCAGTTGGCTGTAAAGCCTAACCTTGCTTGAGCCTAATTGATTGTATATAGTGTGTGCTAATTGACTTGTGTTTGCTTACCTGATTCAATCTGTGCATATTTGCTTATGTGTGCCTTTGTGCATTTATCATCATTAATTGTATATCATTTCATGATCATTGTTCCTATCTTTGTGACACTTTGTTTGTCCATTGAGGAGTCAATTGTAAGTCCAGTTATTGGCAGTTGTTTCCTATGATCTGGTGGGATTTGGAACTAAGACCATTCATTGGCATTCCTTTCCCTGGAGTCGAGTCTAAGACCATTTATTGGCAACTTGTTTCCTCTTGCTTATTGCATTTGTTGTTTGTTTCTTGTGAGGAGTCAATTGTAAGTCCAGTTATTGGCAGTTGTTTCCTATGATCATTCCTTGGAGACTAGTATAAGTCCATTGATTGGCCTCTGGTATCCTTGTTTCTTTGCTTTGTGAGACTAGTGTAAGTCCATTGATTGGCATCTGGTATCCATGTTTTATTTTGTTTTAGGAGACTAGTATAAGTCCATAGATTGGCATCTGGTATCCATGTTCCATTTTGTTTTAGGAGATTGGTATAAGTCCATTGATTGGCATCTGGTATCCATTTTGTGTTGTGAGATTGGTATAAGTCCATTGATTGGCATCCGGTATCCATTTACTTTATTCATCTGTTATTTGCTTGTTGCCTATTCCAAAGGAATCACTTGAATCATCTACATATGATCTCAAGAGGTGAACATCTAAGAAGTTTTACTTCCTCACCCTCCCACCTTTTGTTTCTTCAACCTCCATCTTTGCATGTTAACCCAAAACCAAAAAATATTGTGCAAACATTTTGACATTCTTTTCAAATTAGAAACCTAGGCCTTAAGTCTTTGATTTTTCAAACTTCATTTTCATAATACTCCTTTTGAATTGAATTCTAATCATACTTTGACCACTTTTGTGAATAATTCTAATTGGTTAATTCCACTCATTCAATTGTTTTGTGGATTTGTCCATTCTTGATAAGTTTTCATACATTAGCCATAGATCTCAATTATCTTAGTGGTTGATGTGAATCTCACCTTTTGTCCTTAGTGATTGAATTGTAAGACTTCCTTGCTTATTATAGGGTTAACCCCTCACTAGCAAGTTGAAGCTTTTCTCACATGGTGGACTTGTTGTTTGTATAAGGTTGAGTTTTCTCCCGTGGATAATGAAAGACCTTAGGGCTTTTGTTTAAAATAACCCATTCATATTTTGGAAATCTTTTAGCCGAACTACGAGGTTTTGATCCTGTAAAGGTACGTAGGCAATGGTTATCCATCCAAACACAAAAATAATAACTTGTACATTCTTTTCTCATCCCTTCAATCCATGTTTGCACAATAAATATTTCATAAACAAATAACATTTCGTACAACAAGTTGTGAAAAGGGCTCCCTAGGAGTACCTAGGACGTTTTGGGTGCCTAACACCTTTCCATTGCGTAATTAACCCCTTACCCAGATCTCTGATCTTTTCATTAGTTTTCTATGTGTAAAACTTCTTAGGCTTTTGTTCGCTTTTTAGTCATTCCTTTGGATAAATAAAAGTGCGGTGGCGACTCGATTCTTTGTATGCTTTGCTTTTGGTTTAATCAATAAATCATAAAGTGACGAATACACCGCTACAGAAAAGTGGCGACTCTGCTGGGGATACATCCTTGGTGGTTTTGCCTACTTTTCACCCTTGTTGTATGATATTGTTTATTTGTTATATGACATATTTTTGTACAATTTGGGATTACTGTATTGATTGTAATGATTGAATTGCTTGATATACAATTGTTGTTTGCTTGGTGATCTCTGTGAGATGAGTTCTATACCCGAACTCGAGTGTACCTTAGGATAGGAGAATGGCATAGTCTTGTCGACTTGTGTGGAGTATTCCTTAACAAGTTGACTTGCGAGTCCATTCACTTGGCGGAGGTCATGTTGGATTAATAATGTCACACAAGTTATTTGTGGTTAGGCATTATTCTTTCAATATGTGCCGTAGAAGCCAAGGACCTTAGTTTACCAAGCCCCTCTTGGCCTATTTTTAGGACGTAGTGTGGAGGTCGTTCAGATGTAAGATCTGATGCGATTGTTACGCGATACTACACTCATAAGAGTCTCTCTTGAGAATATTTTTGGAATACGAGTATTCGTTCCTCCGATAATATTCGAAAGATGGGATGATGACTATGGGAACCTCTGGTAGAACATGTTCGGCAGGTTTAAACCCTAGTACACTCCCTTTGGGTGGTTCTTAACCGAGACTCCATGCTCGTGACTCTCAACAAACCCGTGATTCATGGTTGAGTCGTTCAGACATCCTTAATATCAATGGAACTTGGGTGTCGATAAGGTGTAAACCGTAATCCACCAAAATGGATGATTGATATTAAGGATGATTGAGCCGATCCATGTATCGTTAATATCAATGGAACTTGGGTGTTGATAAGGTGTAAACCGTAATCCACCAAAATGGATGATTGATATTAAGGATACTATGAGCTTTCACATGACCTTTGTCTGGTGTGATTTGCTTGATCCTTGAGTGTGATTGTTGCATTCATGCATTCATGCATTCATCTGCATCCATATCATCAGATAAAAAGAAAATTTTCAAGGAACTTAAGGGGTTCATTTGCAAAAATTTTCAAACATGGAAAAAACCAGAATTTTTTTTCCTGATATATCTGATAAGATATTTTCCATATGCAATAAAATGATTAATATTCCAAAGTTTGCAAATAAAACCCTCGAGTTCCTTTGAAATAAAAACAAAGCATATGCACGAGCATTGCATGCATCATTTGCATAAGCAGGTGTTTGTTCCGGTCTCCTGTCCTGTGGTCTGATCCCTGTTGCTCTTCATTTATTTTGAAGATGCACTTTGTCAGTACTACACCAGAGCCGACTCTGCCAGATTGATGGATCATCCTGAGCAAGAGAATTGTGAACTCAGAGAGGAATTTGCCAGACTAAGTGCTTTTGATGGAATTACTCCTGATTAGCCACTTGTCTTCTTTCTCATATATTGATGCTGAGGATGAAGTTGGAACGTCGTTCCAAGCTTTGTCTATTGCTGAGCCAATTGAGAGGAAGTCTCCTTCATTTGCTTCCTATCGTGATGCGAAACTGGCCATTGAATATGGTGCAGTTGCGGGTTTAGGGAAGATGATTGAGCTTGAAGACAACAAATCCCGGGCTGGCATTGGCTATTCTTCTAGGGCATTCAACAAGCAAGGGCTGTTCAAGAGCGGAGGTTTCATCCATGCTGATCAAGCTGAGGAAGCTGCTGCTATTCTGGAAGAGGATGCAGAGGATTTGAGCAACTTTATCATCCCTGGCGGTATCTGCCATAATTGGGTCGCTGTGGATGTTCCTACGGTCATTCATAAGTCAGCGTAATTTGTTCACTTTGTTCAAAACCCTTCTCCCATGCCAAAAGGAGAAGTGATGACATTGTCGGCGTCATATATACAATGATATTTCATTCAATTAATGCATTGTTAAGCATTTGTTTTCCCATTTGTTTTCACTTTTTGCTTTTGCATGAAATCAGTGATCACAAAAAACCCTAAAAACAAGAATAAAAGCAATCTTTTTCATCTGCATAATGATTTGCTTGTTTAAATTCTAAAGTTTTTATTATCCAAAATCATTATGCAGGTTGATTCATAAACCCATTGAACATAATGATCCAACGCCATCTCCCAATTTTGAATTCCCTGTATTTGAAGCAGAGGAAGATGATGTTGAAGGGATTCCTGATGAGATTACCCATCTTCTTGAGTACAAAAAGAAGATCATTCAGCTGTATCTAGAGAATCGGCAAAAATAGTCAAACTGGGGCATTACAAATGTAATCAAAAAAAAAGAGAGGGGTGAAAAAATAAAAGAATAAAATCAAAATAAAAAAAGAAAGAAAATAAAAGAAAAAATATACCCTCAAATCCCTAGTGGACTGATGCTGAATGGATTCAGAGTCGTTATGACCAACTGAATTTGATTGAAGAGAAGCAATTGACTGCCATGTGCCATGGTCAGTTATATCAGCAGAGAATGAAGAAAGCATTCGATGAGAAGGTCAAGCCTCGTGTGTTCCGAGAAGGTGACCTCGTGCTCAAGAAAGTTTTGTCTTTCGCGCCCGATTCCAGGGGCAAGTGGACTCCAAACTATGAAGGTCCATATGTTGTCAAGAGAGCCTTTTCAGGCGGTGCTTTGATGCTTACAACAATGGATGGGGAGGATTTCACTCGTCCTGTGAATTCAGATGCAGTCAAGAAATACTTTGCCTAAAAAAAAGTATATAAAAGAAAAACAGAATAGCTCGCTAAGTTGAAAACCCGAAAGGGCGGCATAGACAAAAATGAGCGTCTCGGTGGAGAACCCGAAAGGGCGATCCAGGCAAAAATTAGAGACATTGAAAAAGTATAGTTGCATCCCGCTAGATTGAGTACCTCACCCTGGGGCAATCTAGGCAAAAATTAGGGATTTGGCAAGTAACTGCATCCTGATAAGACTTTCTGTTCCACAGCTGTCTTTTCATCAGAGATTTTCGATTCGTCGTCAACTGAAGCTTCGAATACATCGAAATTCAAATTGGTAGAGAAAGGATCATTATGTTCAATGTAGCCCTCTTCCAATATATATCACTGATTTCAAAATTTGTACAGATCCATGGAGTCTTGCCATTTGCAGGCTACCGTTCCATCAAATCAATTTGAGCTTTTATCCAATTATTTGCATTCTTATTTGTTTCAATTCAACAAATGTTTTGCATTGTTTTAATTGATAAAATGTCATTGTTTAAACAAATAAAATTTTTCAAATTTGTATTTTTAAACAAAGTGAACATTCACCATGATGAAAGGATACTTAAGAATTTCTCAGTGCTCTCCCAAGGGTGGCATGATTTCCAACAGGGTAAGACATTTGTTCATATTCCTGGCATGGTTGTATCCTCTTTCTCCAGATTGTTGTTGGGGTTGTTCCCTAAGCAGGGCTTCTGTTGAGATTTTGTTCCCCAACCAGAGTGCTTGTTGGAAACTTCAGTTATCCTCTCCAACAATGTTCTCTCCCCAGCATGGGTGCTTTCCTTTTCGAAGATTCGGAAGTTGGTGGGTTGATATCCCGGGACCTCGTCTGTTTCCTCAGTAAGGTCGCCAGCGGAGTGGTTGGTATGATGTACTTCATCTATGTTATCTCTCCCCATCAGAGTGTTTGTTGAGGTTTTCACCTCTTATCCCTTCAGCAGAGCAGTGATTATTTCCTCCTCAGTTGTTGGTAGTTTCCTCTTAGAAGGTTCAGCATTTGGTGGTCGATCACCAGCTCTCCTTCTTTTCCTCAGATAATCCCCAGTAGATTTGTGGTGTGGCGGATTGTGTCTGAGATGTTTCCTGCAGAAGTTTCGTGATTTCCCTGCAGTATTCCCAACGGAGTTGGTATCCTCAACAGAGTTGCTTTTGTGGCAGTTTCTGCCTGTTGTAAACTTCTATTCCCTAGTTGGGCTGGTTGGCAATTTATCATTCATAGATTTGGTTGATTTCCTGATGCTTTTGATTCCTAGTAGAGTGGCTTGTGTGCAGAATCTACTTGTGTAATCTACTTTTCCCTCAGTGGGTTTATTCCCCAATGGAGTGGCTGATAGTATCCCCAGTAGAGTTGCTTGTGCGGCTAGATTCTACTTGTGAGTTCTGTTCTCTTCAGCAGTTCTTGCTTGTGCAGTGAACTCTTGTTTCCCAGTTGATGCTGAGGATCCCCTGCATAAATCTCAGGATTTCTCCATTTCCCCAACAGATTTGTTTTTGCGGCGGTTTCTGCCTGTTGTGAACTTCTGTTCCCTAGTTGGGTTGTTGATCCATCACTCAGAGATTTTGTGATTTCTTTGATATCTCTGACTTTCCCAGTAGATCTTTGCTTTTTAGCATTCAGATCTCCAGCAGATTGGCTTTCCATGTGGATTTCTTTGGGTTTTTCCTCTGGAAGTGTAGTACCGGGCGTTTGATTCCTGGGCCTGTTTGTGTTAGATATGTCTGTTTCGTCAGCATTCATCAAACATAAATCACGCATGTCCATGCATACTTTCAACATTCAGATATTCATGATTGCATTTTTTTGCCATATATCTTTTGTTTGTTGTCTCCTGCTAATGGTGATATAGATCTCTCCAGTAGATCTTCCCAAGCAGATGTCGGGTGTCTAATCTCTCAATATAGAGTCAGCCCCATAAGCAGAAAGTGTCTGTCTTTCCTTCTGCAATTCCCCACCGAGATATATCCTCGTGGATGATGGTTGTTTCCGTTTCCTCCCAACACATATATTGGGATGGATCTTTCTATTGAGTTATATCCTCATTAGGACGAGTCTTGATTCAGTTTGCCTTTTTGGTTTGATCCTGAATTGGCATTTTTTCAACTGTCTCTTGAGCTTCCCTGTGGAATAAATGAATGAATTGCCCAGTAACCGGCAATAATTCTTTTTATCCCCAGCGGAGTTTGGGCCTCTACCCAGTAACCTGTAGTTGTAAGTCCTATGTTCCCTTTTCCCTCTTGGCGGAATTTGTGGTTATATTCCTTTTATTTCCTCAGGAGAGTTGTTGGTTTTCTACCCAGTACCCGGTAGTTGTAAATCCTGTATACCTTTTTCCCCTTTGTGGAATAGGTGTTTGTGAACATTTTTTGTTCCTTAGCAAGAGTCGATGGTTTTCTACCCAGTATTCAGTAGTCGTAAATCCTATTTTGTTCTTCTTGCTCCTCAGCAGTTGGTGGTTTGTTATAAACCCTATTTTGTTTCCCGTACGGAGTTGTGATTCTTTCATTCCCCACGCAGAGGGTTGTTGGTTTTCTACCACGTATTTCGGTAGTTATAAACCCTACTTCTATCCCCTAGCAGAGGTAACCTTTGGGTTCATTCTGGTTGATGGTGGATTTTGTGGTCTTCTACCCAGTATTCGGTAGTTGTAAATCCTATGTTGTTGTTGTATCCCTAGCGGAGTCTGTGCTTTCTTGTGGATGATTGCCGTATGCTAGCAATCTTATCCTCAGCCAGAGTTTGTGGTCTTCTACCCCGTATTCGGTAGTTGTAAATCCTAATTTCTCCCTTTTACAGAGTTAACCTTGTTGTTCATCCTAACCGATGATGGTTACTCTTTGTGGTTATCTTCATCCAGTATTCGATGTTGATATTCCCTCTTTCTTCTGGGTAATTGTCGTATGCTAGCAGTTGTACCCCCAGCAGATCTTTCCTTGTGGATAATTGTCGGATGCTAGAAATTTTATCCTCAGCGAGTCCTTTCACCGTATGCCAGTGATTTGTTCCCCGGATCATTGATGTTTATCAATGTATCCCCAGTGAGTCTCTCTTTCATTTACCCTTTTGATTGGTAATGATTGTTGCTCTCTTTGATCGATCATCTTTATATACCTAGTTTTGGTATCCTGATGCCTTTCTGTTCGGTTGATTTATACTTTATTAACCTAGTAACCGGTTGTGGATAATCTTCCATGCGAGTATAATATCCACGTTCTGACGGTAATGGATAATATATCTCATGCACTCTTCAGTCGAAGCCTGTTATGTTTCCCCAGTCGAGTAAGATTCGTTATTCCTTTGTGGAATCGGATATTCTTTGTTCTCCTTCTTTGAGTGTATCTCCCAGTAATCGGTGATATGTTTCCTGGATAATTGTCGGATGCTTGCAATTTTACCCCCTGTGAGTTATCTTTCGTCTACCCTGTTGTTGTTGGTATCGATTGTCTCTCTTTTCGATTGGTCACCTATTATATACCTAGTAACCGGTATCCCTGGTGTTCCTTCCATGCGAGTATATTATCTACGTTCTGACGGTAATAGATAATATATCTCATGCGAGTATACTATCCACGTTCTGACGGTAATGGATATTATATCTCATGCGCTCTTTGGTTTTTTCCCAGCTGAGTAAGATTCGTTTTCCCGTTGCGGAATCGAATGTCCATCCTGTAAGTCGATTTGCTTTTTTCAAGCCCTCCTTTCGGATGATGAGTGTTTTGGCATATATACCAATTCACGTTTTGGTCGGTCACCTATTATATACCCAGTAACCGGTATCCCTGGTGTTCCTTCCTTTCTGCTCCCTATTATGACCTTGGTCCCCTGTGGAGTCAGATTTTCCTGAGTTGATGTACCTTTTTCAGGTCTTTCTCAGATGTTTGGTTGATTGATATCTCTCACCCTTATACCGGTCTTAGATATTCATTCTTCCTGAGCCTGTTGTTCTTTCACCCAGTAACCGGTGTTTAGATCACATGTCTCTTTGAGTTTGTTACCCAGTAACCGGTAACACCTTATTTTGCAGTTTTTCTCCAGGAGAGTCTCTTTGTTAGACATCCCCAGTGGAGTTTCCGTTGTGATTTTACCCTTGTGCTGTATTGGCGTTTTCCCCAATATATGCAATTTTCCCCGGCAGGGAGGTCCTGTGT
The DNA here is from genome assembly GCF_024323335.1 of Lathyrus oleraceus. Classification (NCBI taxonomy): domain Eukaryota; kingdom Viridiplantae; phylum Streptophyta; class Magnoliopsida; order Fabales; family Fabaceae; genus Lathyrus; species Lathyrus oleraceus. The sequence goes on from NC_066583.1 coordinate 37,295,111, forward strand.
GAATCTTTCCCAGTCCGAGTTCGGATTTTCATCCGAAGTATCCTTCGTGGATAGTTTGAGTCAGTGTGAGTCTTTCCAATGGATGTGTTTTCCTTTTGAATTCTTTTTCCCAGTTTGAGTCCTTTTCTCCCCAGTAAGGTCTCTAGTCCAGTCGTGTCCTGCTCACGCTGTGTCTAATGTCAGTTTTCCCCTAATTCAGAGTCGTGTCCTGCTCACGCATTTCTTTTTCTTATCACCATGAGAGTCTTGTTAGAGTCTCTGTTCCTGGTGAGTGTATTACTCCGATGGATCGTCTTTTTTTCTTTGTGGACCCATATTCCCCACAGAGTTTGTTTCATTTGCATGCATACATTTGCATCATGAGGTCTCTTAGGGACCAAAATTTGTCTCATTACTGTTATTTAAGCCCATTCTACCGCGTCGAGATGAAGATTTTAACCTTCACTTCTCCGGCTAGAATGACCTTAAATAGGGGCATCTGTAAGACCCCAATTTTGTCCCTAAGATCCCTCATGGCATCATATCATATCATCACATTGCCTCAAGGATCATTGGACACCTTACTTCCTTCCCTGTGGGTTGGTTATCTTTTTTTTGAGAGTGATTCTTGATCACCAAGCATTCCTTGCATGTGTATATCATTTGCTTTTCTTTTAATCACTAACCAAAAATACAAAAATATGTCATCTAACCTTTGTCTTGCAGATGAAGCAATAACAGGTCAAGGCAATCAAAGTCATTTATTGAGCAATAGAGGGTGGTCATTCTTGAGATTTGGACCCCACAATCATTCACAAGAGTTCATATGAGCCATGATGTTATTATGAAGCAAAATCCCAAGTGGTAGAGGCTTAAATTTCATCAGAACATTCCCAAGTCAATTGAAGACCTAGAAAGTCAACTGCAAAGTCAACTGTGGATTTGGAGGTGGGAAGTGATTAGAAATACTTCATTCATGTTCAAACAAGTCTCATTTGACATTTCAAATACTCATATTGAAGAATTTGAGGTCCAGTCAAAACTTTCCAAAAATAGAAAGTGACCCATAATTCAAACTTTCCAAAAATGGAAAGGTTTTGGACCAACTTCAACTTCAAATTACATCATCAAGAAAGCTTCAAATGAAATTTTGTTGAACATGAAAGTTGTATATCTTTCTCTCCCATTTCCAAAAACTCCAAGATCATCAATTTCTCATGTGTGGTTAAGGAGATATGATCAAATCATGGCAAAGTATGCATGGAACTTCAAATGGACATAACTTTTCAACCAAAGCTCCAAAATGGGTGGCTCTTTTTGAAATTTCTCCTCATGACTTGTAGTTTCCAAAACATTCATTACATGGCTTGAATTCTATTTGCATTATCATGTGCTCATTCATGAAGTTTTTGAAGAGAAATTTCATAAAACCATTTTTAATGATTGAATGCATACAAAATCAATTCAAAACCTTGCATGAACTCATTTTAAGTGGATTTGGGCCTTGAGAGAGCACTGTTCACGTGCATGGGGTGCATGAAGTGAAAATCTCATTTTTGCACAAACACTTTCCAACTTACTAATCACAATTGCATTTGGCCTAAGCAAGTCTTAAACATGATTAGCATGGAGTACATATACTTAATCATAACTGTTTTCTATCATTAGTTACATTTCAGATCTAGAATCACAAAAATCATCAAAATTTTCTCTCAAACTTTTTCCAAATTTCTTCATACAAAAGCACATTCTCTTGATTGATTCATGTTCATGAGAGGTTTCTGAGCAGAACTGGACTTGAATTCATAGCAAATCGTGCCATTTTTGTTCATATGCAAAGCTTGAAGGTTCCATGGCAGTTGAAGATTGAACTGAATTCATGTGCATTTGAGCTTCTAATTCATCACCAATCACATCCACAAGCATCATAGAAGATTCCTGGACCACCACAAGCCTTGAAACGAGCCAATTCCAGTTGCTGTTCTTCAACAGGTCAGAATTCGACCTCGTTTATTTTGCAAATTGTTATGATATTATTGTAGATCTAAGCATGCTGATGAGTTTGAGCTTTGAATCGTGTGAAATGATGCATTGTACATGAAGTTCTGCTTGTTTAAAGTTTTGATGATGAATCTTATTTTCTTCGATCCGTGCATGTTTGGATGTTTTTGCATGAAATAATTGTGGATCTTTGATGTATGTTGAATGCACTACATGATGCTGTGCTTGATTTTGATTTTTGGACGTGTTTTGAGAAATCTGGAAAATCCAGATGAAGATCATGATGATCTTCATCTTCAACCTTGAATGTTCTTCATTTCCAGAACCAGCCACGGTTTCGCTACCAATTAGCTAGGAAAATTTGAATTAGCTACGAAATGTTTTGGCGCGCTAGGGTTTGAGATGATACGATGTCGTTTTGAGCGCGCACCACTTTTGAATTCGGCTGTGGTTCGATTCCTGGCCAGTGTATTATTTCAAATGCTTCATTATTTTCTCCACTTTCCCTCCATATTTCCAATACTATGCTTCATGTGTTTTTTAATTTTTCTCATCTTAGAAAATTCATAACTATTTGAAAACTCATCCAAAAAATACCAGGTTTTTTGCATTGTGATCCTGGTTCTCTCTAGTTTTTTATCATCATGATTTTACAAGTTGTGCTTGGCTGGATAATTTTTTTTGTGCTAGAATGATTGAACATGTGTCCTTATTTGACCTTGCCTTGGTTATCATGTTGTGAAATGCTTGTTTCTTATCCAATGAATGTGAAATTTTGCATGCTATAACTAGACACATTGCTTGACATTTTGGTTTTGATTTGGCATTTTTCTCAATTACCATTACTGTTTTATGATTGTGCTAACTTGGTGTGACAATTTGTGTCACACCTTTGCTTGTCCAACTTGTACCATGTGATTTCCATACCAAATGATGTCCAATGTTTTTCATTTTTTGTATGTGGATCATGTTAGATGTCTTGATTGAGCATGAATTTTTCCAGATTTAGTTGAATCATTTCTGTTTTGATTTGAATTTTTCATTCATGTTGATCACATATGAGCTTTGAAATTGCATTGAACTTCATTTGATCATGAAATGCTTTTGGTTAATGATTTTGATGTGAGACCTTTTGGAATGTGTCAAGATGTGATTGAAGTTGATTCATGTTAAATTTCAGCTCCTGTTTTGAATTTTTTCTCCATCTTTGACCCTAGGCTTTGACCTAGTGGTTTGTGGCTTACATTTGAGCTTTGATTTCAGGTTAAGCATCCAAGTTGCATAGTTGATGATGCTTCATCATTTGAGTATTGATGTTTGCTTTTGATTACTAATGTTTGTGTGTTTTGTAGGTTGATGTTAACTCATTTGAGTTTGACTTTTGGCTTACACATTTTGTACATTGGGATTGTTTGTTGCTTATTGATTGTTGTCTGTTTGTCTGAGCATTGTACTGATTTGTTTAGTGTTTCCACAGGTACATAAGTTGCTTTAAGTTCATTTTGAACTTTGCTTTGCTTGGTTTCTTAACCACTTAGGTATAATCCCTAATCTTCATGTAGTCTGGAAGACCTACTGTTATTGGTAGGCACCTGTCTGAAGTCCTCCTTAAGAGGCAATGCTTATGTTTGTTTAATTTTGTGCCAAGCAGGAAAAGTCCTCTTATGAGGCAATTGGCAGATAAAAGAGATGTGTAATCCATCTCCAACTATTCAGTGTGTCATTCACTTTGCTCACACCATGTGTTGATGCATTGTGGATAATAACCCAAGATCTTCTAGAGTCCATTTGTGGAGAAGAGTTCCTACTTTCTGAACTCCCTCACTTTCTATTGTTTAAAGCTCTCCCAGGCCAGGGATAAGAGCTATGAGGCACACCCCTCATCTCCATTTCATCTGCTTCACCCTAACTCTCAATGTTAGGGTTAAGAGCACAATTACCCCATTCCAGTTGGCTGTAAAGCCTAACCTTGCTTGAGCCTAATTGATTGTATATAGTGTGTGCTAATTGACTTGTGTTTGCTTACCTGATTCAATATGTGCATATTTGCTTATGTGTGCCTTTGTGCATTTATCATCATTAATTGTATATCATTTCATGATCATTGTTCATATCTTTGTGACACTTTGTTTGTCCATTGAGGAGTCAATTGTAAGTCCAGTTATTGGCAGTTGTTTCCTATGATCTGGTGGGATTTGGAACTAAGACCATTCATTGGCATTCCTTTCCTTGGAGTCGAGTCTAAGACCATTTATTGGCAACTTGTTTCCTCTTGCTTATTGCATTTGTTGTTTGTTTCTTGTGAGGAGTCAATTGTAAGTCCAGTTATTGGCAGTTGTTTCCTATGATCATTCCTTGGAGACTAGTATAAGTCCATTGATTGGCCTCTGGTATCCTTGTTTCTTTGCTTTGTGAGACTAGTGTAAGTCCATTGATTGGCATCTGGTATCCATGTTTTATTTTGTTTTAGGAGACTAGTATAAGTCCATAGATTGGCATCTGGTATCCATGTTCCATTTTGTTTTAGGAGATTGGTATAAGTCCATTGATTAGCATCTGGTATCCATTTTGTGTTGTGAGATTGGTATAAGTCCATTGATTGGCATCCGGTATCCATTTACTTTATTCATCTGTTATTTGCTTGTTGCCTATTCCAAAGGAATCACTTGAATCATCTACATATGATCTCAAGAGGTGAACATCTAAGAAGTTTTACTTCCTCACCCTCCCACCTTTTGTTTCTTCAACCTCCATCTTTGCATGTTAACCCAAAACCAAAAAATATTGTGCAAATATTTTGACATTCTTTTCAAATTAGAAACCTAGGCCTTAAGCCTTTGATTTTTCAAACTTCATGTTCATAATACTCCTTTTGAATTGAATTCTAATCATACTTTGACCACTTTTGTGAATAATTCTAATTGGTTAATTCCACTCATTCAATTGTTTTGTGGCTTTGTCCATTCTTGATAAGTTTTTATACATTAGCCATAGATCTCAATTATCTTAGTGGTTGATGTGAATCTCACCTTTTGTCCTTAGTGATTGAATTGTAAGACTTCCTTGCTTATTATAGGGTTAACCCCTCACTAGCAAGTTGAAGCTTTTCTCACATGGTGGACTTGTTGTTTGTATAAGGTTGAGTTTTCTCCCGTGGATAATGAAAGACCTTAGGGATTTTGTTTAAAATGAACCCATTCATATTTTGGGGTGTTACAGCTGCCCCTATTCAGTCATCAGCTAACCCGAGCAGGATGAAAGCGAACAGCTTATCAGGCAAACAGGGTGAGCTGTGATTGAATACCAAAGACAGACCGAAAATTTGCACTCTGAGAACACCACAAAAATGCTGAAATACACCACGCTGTTTATTTCTCTTCCAATCCTCTGGCTGAATCTGAATCAGTCTTCTGACTTAATCTGGAGTTTCGATCCTCTGGCTGAATCTATACTCAATTTAGTCCTTTGGTTGGATGTTAATTTTGATCCTCGGGCTGGATACGATTTTGATCCTCGGGCTGGATATGATTTCAATCTTCTGGCTAGATCTTCTTCGATCTTCTAGCTAGATCTGAATTGTTTCGATTCTCTGGCTGAATCTATTTCCGGTCTTCGGGCTAGACCTGACTTCGATCTTCTGGCTAGATCCACTTTGATCTTCTGGCTAGATCTTCTTCGATCTTCTGGCTAGATCTACTTTGTTTCGATTCTCTAGCTGAATCTATCTTCTTTGATTCTCTGGCTGAATCTATTTCCGGTCATCGGGCTAGACCTGACTTCGATCTTCTGGCTAGATCTACTTTGATCTTCTGGCTAGATCTGGATTGTTTTAATGATAAATTCCCATCATCAGGATCTCGCATCTGAGGCATGCGCTGGTTGACCCCCTTTCGAAATCTACACTCAATCTTCATGTTAGATATGCAGCTTCGAGAATATTCCACTTTTTGGGCTTCGTACATATTCTTCAGGCTAGAACATGCTGTAACGTCCCTTCAATTAGACTTTTGTTTTTAAATTGCGATCTGTGGGCTGGATCCTCTTATAAATTGATTTTCTGTTGAACTGTCAATATACTCCTCTAGCTAGTTTGCTGGGGAAATAACGCTTGTAGGCGATTCTCTGGCTGAATCTTCAAATTGAACCTCAGGCTGGCTCATTGGAAAACGATTCTCAGGCTGAATCTTCGAATTGACCCTCATGCTGGATCACACACACTTGATCCTCTGGCTGAATCTCATGACTTTGGTTGTAAAGTAATTCTTCAGTCTGCTTTGAAGAAACCGTTTATCAGCTTATGTGTATGCTTGATATGCATGCAAATGCAAATGCAAATGTTATGCATGGTGCAAAAACGAAATCTGCTTGGGGAAGCAAGCTCCGGTAGGGAACGGATCGCTGTATCAATCCTTGAACGCTCTGTGGGGAATGATCCGTCTGCCGGGACCGGGGAGCCACCGAAAATAAATCGACTTTCCTTTTTTGAAAAGTTGACCTTGCTGGAGGAGTATCAACTGTGGGAACTCTGTTTGGCGAGGCTCTGTGAGGAGAGTCTGCGGGGAAAGCACTTCCTGGGGAAATGTCGTAGGAATCGACCTTTGCTGGGGATATGAATTTGCTAATCGTCCTCAGGCTGAGGATCAAAACAACTCTGTTAAAAATAAAATTTGCTGGGGAATTAGATGAACACTGGGAACACCACCCTCTTGTCTGTTGGGTATGCAACTACTCCGCCGTTGCTGGGGATACAAAGTGCAACTCCGCTGGGGGACATGCTCTGCTGAGGAGAGACTTTGTCAACCGCTTGGGGATGAGGATTCATGACTTGACATCCAGTTCCTGTGACCTGCAATCACACACGTATGTCCCGGAGAATTACTCGGTTCGAGTTCACCGTCCGTGATTAGGCACATTCAAAGCAATTTTAAATGTTTTCCTGTGCAAATCATTTGCAAAAGCCGCCATTATATTCATATGCAATATGTTTCATCAAGAATTCAGACATCTTTTGCAAACAAACTGATAAATGAAAAATAAAGAGGCTCTTTAACTGAAATATTTGACTTTTATTGGTTGAAAAATTTGTGCCAAGAATAGGCGAGTACATCAGGAAGCTGATCCCTGAAAAGAGGCGATCGCTATAAATTGAACGAAAGAAACTATCCTAATGGCAATGTGGATACGGGGTCCCACTGAGTTTCGGCTCTGCTATGGCTCGTATGACCTCAAGACGCTCTGCTCATCTTGCTTTCTGAAGTGGATGATTAGTCGATCTTTAACCTTTGAAGATTGCCGGATTGAATGAAACGGTGATATAACACGGATGAACTTAGACTGCAGTCATTCGCTTATTCCCTCTTTTGCGTGGACCGCCCTTTTGGATTTTCAATCCACCGGGATACCCTTTTTTGCCTGAGCCGCCCTTTTGGGTTTTCGACTCACCGGGTGTACATTTTTTATTTTTATATCCCTAATTTTTGCCCGAACCTCTTTATTCTTTTTTTTTGTTCGTCGGGATGCCCTTTTTTGCCTGGACAATTCTTTTTATTGTCCAGCGGGTCTATTTTATGCAAAGTATTTTTTAACTGCGTCTGAGTTGACAGGGGATGGGAAGTCTTCGTCATCCATGGTTGTTAGCATCAGAGCTCCGCCAGAGAAAACTCTTTTAACCACGTATGACCCTCATAGTTCGGTGTCCATTTGCCCCTGTGATCTGTGTTGGGAGGGAGAATTCTTTTGAGTACCAATTCACCGACTTGATACTCCCGAGGGTGCACTTTCTGATCAAATGCTCTCTTCATTCGTCTCTGATATAGTTGGCCATGGCATATAGCTGCTAGTCTCTTTTCCTCAACTACATCCAGGGTTTTAATTCGTAGGTTGATGGCTTCCTCAAGTCCTAGTATACAAGCTTTGTATTCGGCTTCATTGTTGGTGCAGGGAAAGGTTATTCTGGCACAAAATGGCATATGAACCCCCTCCGGCATGATCAACACTGCACCAACTCCGCGACCATTGACGTTGACCGCCCCATTAAACATCATAATCCATTTGGGTTCAGGGTCAGGCCCCTCCTCCGGGAGTGGTTCCTCGCAATCTTTCGATTTGAGAAACATGATATCCTCATCAGGAAAGTCAAACCTCGTAGGTTGGTAATCATCAATCGGTTGCTCTGCAAGATAGTCTGACAGGACACTTCCTTTGATGGCTTTTTATGAAGTGTATTGGATGTCATACTCCGTCAGTATCATTTGCCACCTAGCAACCCTTCCGGTAAGCGCTGGCTTTTCAAAAATATACTTGACTAGATCCATCTTTGATATCAATAGAGTTATGTGAGTCAACATATACTGTCTTAGTCGGCGAGCAGCCCATGCCAAAGCGCAGCAAGTTTTCTCGAGCAGTGAGTATCTTTGTTCACAGTCGGTAAACTTTTTGCTAAGGTAGTATATTGCATGCTCTTTTCGACCTGACTCGTCATGCTGACCGAGCACACAACCCATTGACCTTTCTAACACAGTTAAGTACATGATCAACGATCTTCCCTCTACTGGAGGCATTAGAATCGGAGGCTCATGCAAATACTCTTTTATTCTTTCAAAGGCCTTCTGACAATCATCATTCCAACTGACCTCTTGCTCTTTTCTCAGCATTTTGAACAATGGCTCGCATGTGGCTGTAAGATTAGATACGAACCTTGAAATGTAGTTCAATCTGCCCAGGAAGCCACGAACCTCTCTTTCTGTCGTCTTCGGTACCAATGTTGATAGTCTCAATCACCTCCTGAAAAGCTCGGTCCTCCTGTTTCAACAACTTGGCTAACTCCTCAGGCAATTCACAATCTTCCTCAACCCCTTCTTCGGCTTGATAGATAGGATTGTCGAAGTCATACTTGGCCATAGTAGTGTCGTTAGCAGTGAGATCCGGGTGATCGTCTATGCATGATGGAGGATCATGCTTTACCTTAGAGCGAGATTTTTTTTTGGGAAGAAAAACGGGAAAGAAACATTGCCATTTTTATCGTAAAAGTAAAAAATAATGGAAAGAAAGAGAACACAAAATTGTTTGCAAAAGCTGTCCTTTATTGATGATGAAAATAATTGTGAAATGCGACTAAATGGATGGCCCTACAGATGAGTCATTACACCTTGGGCAAAGTGTAAGAATTTATTATGCATGTAATAAAAGGAAAACAATAAAAATTACTCTTTCAGTAGAGTAACCCGGACGACTTTTTCGGACGACCAATTGTTGAGCTTTTCTCCCGGGACACACAGGCGAATCCAGCTATCTAAGTCACAGTCGCTGTCAGCCTTGTCTTCATCTGCAGCATTGACGACGTGGGGAGAAACCAAATCCCTGCTGGAGAAAGTACCGGCTTCATTCTTCTGAGACCCCGGAGTATACCCCAATCCAAACTTGTCTTCTTTGATGATTGGCTCCACAAATTTGCCCCAGCCTTGGGCATTACCAGCTTTAACCACTTCGACAGCCTGCTTGTATGAAGAGATAGAAGTCCCGGCCTCCTTGGACTTAGGTGAAAAGACAGCTTCGGGCGCGACCTCACTGATGTTTATGGCTTCGAAGCCTTGACACATCATCTCATGCATCTCACCATCCATCTCCACATACTTAAATGTAGACAGGTGGCTAACAAAAACATGCTCTTCACTACAGACAGTGACGACCTGACCTTCTAGTTCGTATTTGAGCTTCTGGGGGAGAGTAGAAGTAACAGCACCGGCAACATGAATCCAGGGCCGACCTAGCAGACAGCTATAGGCAGGTTGGATATCTATCACGTAAAAGGCGCTCTTGAACACCTGCGGTCCAATCTTAACTGGCAACTCAACTTCGCCAAAGACAGATCTCTTAGAGCCATCAAAAGCCCTTACAACTAAGTTACTTGGCTTCAGGATGATGCCATCGCAATCCAACTTCATTAGGGCTTTCTTCGGAAGAACATTCAGAGAAGAGCCTGTATCAACCAACACATGGGAAAGCACCACCCCTTTGCATTCCATTGTGATATGCAAGGCTTTGTTGTGATTCCTGCCCTCAGATGTCAGGTCATAGTCGGTGAAACCTAGCCCATGGCTAGCGTTTACATTTGAAACTACCGACTCCAGCTAGTTAACAGTTATCTCTGGTGGAACATAGGCCATATTCAGTACTTTCAACAAGGCTGCTCTGTGAGCCTCAGAGCACATCAATAATGAGAGAATGGAGATCTTTGAGGGTGTCTGATTTAGTTGGTCGACTACCTTGTAGTCACTTTTCTTGATAATCCTCATAAACTCGTCCACTTCTTTCTCGAATGCGGTCTTAGGAGAAGCCTCCTCAGTAGTAACCTCTTCGGTGGCTACCTGTTTTCCTTTAGCCTTGGCAGCTGCCTCAGCTTCAGTATTCGTACGCAATGTTGATGGTGCAAATAGGCGTCCACTGCGGGTGAAGCCACCAACTCCTCCAACATTGTCTACAGCGGAGCTACCAATGTCAAAGTCTTCATCGTCAACTTTCCGCCCCTGGAAGTAGACATCAGCCCCATAGTGCCACGGGATAGCACTGTCTTTCTCATACGAACAGGTCCTGGCACCGTGACGGTGACCGGACTAACCAAAACTGGTTGAGGGTTGTCAAAGTGAAATGTAACTGGTGCTGGACTTTCGATGTTCGCTGTTGCTGGTTCTGTACTTTCTGGGAAATATATTGTTGTCGGAGCGGGTCTCTCGGGAACATTTATTTCTTCAGGAGTGAAATAAATCGTGACTGTCGACACATCATTCTTCACTGGACGGGTTTGATCGAATTGAAGACAACCTTCATCTATCAGTTGCTGAATACCCCTTCTCAGACTGTCACATCCGTTCTCGGCAGCTTGACAATTTCTGCACTCTCCCCCACAGCCCAGAAAAATCTGTCCTTTCAAAAGTCGGTCTTTGACTACCGATAGCGAAGTCTTCACTTTAGTCACATCAAAAACCAAATTCAAAGTTTCCCCACTATCAACAGCATTAATCCTCTGCCCGTCGTGGGCTGGCATCGGGTTTTGGATAACATTAGGCACCGGAGAAAAATTGATAGCCTTGGCGTCTCTCAAATCTTGCACCTTTAGCTGGAGAGCCTTGCAATTATCTGTAGTATGGCCAGGTGCGTTGGAGTGAAAAGCACATCTGGCGTTGACATCATAACCTCTAGGCAAATTATTGTGATCGATTGGTGGGGCCAGAGTTCTCAACGTAACCAGATTCATGTCAATCAGCCTGGGAAGTAACACAGAATAAGGCATTGGGATTGGCTCAATGACCCGGTCCGTTTACCTTGGACGTTGTTGATAGTGTCTCGGCTGACCCGAGTTACCTCCTTGTTGTTGATTGTTGTACCTGGGTTGCGGTTGATACTGCGGTTGTTGTTGCTGTTGAGGAGTAGGTGTTGGAATAGTGACTGCGGCAACTTGATCTTGATAATAATTAGGGCGTCCTCTGCCCCTGCCTCTGCCGGCATACACAACGCTTGTCTCGCCTTCTCTTCTTCGCTGACCGTTACCAGCAAACGGTTTCTTGGAAGCACTATTGTCTTGAATTCGGCCCATCTTCAACAGACTCTCGATTCTTTCTCCAGCAATTACTATCTCTGCAAAGCTGATTGACGGGCAAGCAGCCAATCTCTCAATATAATTGCCTTGAAGAGTGTTCATGAACATGTCCGCCATCTCCCTTTCAGACATAGGGGGTTGGACGGACGCAGCAATTTGTCTCCAACGCTGAGCATATTCTCTAAAGGTCTCCTTGGCAGTCTGAGACATTCCTTGCAACAAGGTCCGATTCGGAGCCAAGTCCAAGTTGTATTGATATTGCTTGACAAAAGCCTCTGCCAAGTCTTTCCAGCTCTTGATGGTAGTACGAGACAAATGAGAATACCATTCACGAGAAGCTCCAGTTAGATTGTCTTCAAAGTAGTACATCCACAGCTTTTCATCTTCAGTGTGAGCTCCCAACCTTCCCAAATAGGATTGGAGATGAGTGCGTGGGCAAGAAGCCCCATTCTATTTCTCAAAAGTAGGGGGTTTGAACTTGTGAGGGATCCTTACTCCCTGAACCAGACCAAGATTTGTGACATCAAAACCTAAGGAATTCATCCATACGGCGAGTGGTCTCATGAGCTTCGTCGTGCACAGAGAATTGATCATACTGATAATCTTCAGTAACGGGGCGCCCGTTAATCCGAATTCCTTGATTCACATTGTACCTTCCGCCAATACCATTTCCGACATTCCCCGTGTTGCCAACATCACCCGGGTTTCCATCAGCATTTGCGTTACCCGCGTTACCAGTGTTCACAGGGTTATCAGCATTCCCAGGGTTACCAGGGTTCCCCTCAGCATTTGGTATCTCCACCTCTGGATCGGGCCTCGGTTGCTCAACCAATTCCCTCAGCTTTTCCTGGACTTCTGCCATACCAGTCATCAGTGTCATGAACCGATCCATCCTTTCACTCATATCAGCCAGCTCTTTCTGTACCTGGTCCATCTCTAGTTGCGGACGATTTTCCTTTGTCGGGTACCTGTGGACTCGCTTGGGACCAATAATGCCCGAAACAGGGAAAAAACATTAGACACTGCGGTGACACCTGCAAAACAGACAAGGGTTAGTATGCATGGTATGCGATGCGCTGCTTATTCAATTTTAAGGCACCCCCCTTTTGAAAGGGAATACCCTGCAAATGAATAAGCATGAGATGTTGGATGCAAATATGCAGATGATGTTATGCAATGCAAAGGCATGTCAATCAGGATTGTTGTATCTGCTTGAACATCTGTCGGGTTGCACTGCCTGGAGAGAAACCCACTGAGTAATATAATACAGGATCAGCACTTCGGCATGAACTCAGAACCGGGAATCATAGAACACAGTCATAAACTCAGAACCCATACTTCAGAACCAACGGTCACCAACAAGAACCGAACAATAGTCACCAACAGAACAAGTCACCATCAGTACCTGTAAATGATTCATTCCCGCCCCACTCACGGGTGTAATCTAGGCCAGGGTAAGGTCAAGAGAAACGTAGGATAAACAATCCTTTCAAGAATACCATCATATGCACACCAGGTGTATGCAACGATAATACCCTATCAGAATCTGAACTGCTCGTGATGCCATGTTCCGCTAAGTGGCGCCATACCACCCGCTTCCCATGAATCACTCTATTCCTAGGTGTCCTAAAGTTCGCTCATAGCCTGTGTATTAGGCCTTTTACCTCTCATAGAACATCCCATCCCAACAAACAGAACCAACAGATATAGCAATCAAACGTACACAATGCAATAAAGCAAGTAAATGCTGAAAAATAAGTAACTGTACAAAAGCATGAACACCCAATAAACAAGCAACCTACAAAAGCTAGGAGGGACTCGCTTAGGGAAACCGGGTCCCCAGCAGAGTCGCCAGCTGTCGCAACCTACCTGCGAAAAAAAACAACCGGCGAAAAAGAAAAGACAGAAGAGTCGCCACCGTGCGTTATTTATCTCAAAGGAGGGAAAGGAAACGCTCGAAGTAAACTTGGAAAAAGGAAAGGAAAAGACAAGGTCTCGCAACCAAATCTTGGGTTCGGGAGTCGATTATGCGAAGGGAAGGTATTAGCACCCCTACGCATCCGTAGTACTCTACGGGATCCACTATTGTAGTTCTTGTCTAAAGGGTGTGGGTTTATCTAATGTACTCTTTACTAAAAGAGGGGTTAAAAGAAAATGACTCGCACAGATGTCGCATCCACTGCATACGTATCCCATCTGAATATGAGAATCAGAGTCTTCGTAGCTCAGCTGCCTAAGGGTTAGGGGGGAGTTACTACACAATCTACCGGATGCTCGACCTTTGGAGACTTACTCGCCTGTAGTAGAAGGAGATAACGTGTTCTTAGGAGAAGAAAAATTAATGAGTTATTGGTGTTTAGGAACGCTCATGCAAAAGAGGTAATGAGGATAAGACCTCATAGCTCTTAACCCTGGACAGGGTGAGCTCATGACAAAAAGTGGGGGTTCAGAAAGGTGGAACCCTCTCCACTGACTGACCGGACAAAAGATCTGGGGTTTTTGTTCTGAAGCACCGACACGTAGTGTGATCTTAAAGAACGACACACTGAATAACGGGGGATTGATTATTGATCCCTTTTATTCGTCAATTTCCTCTTCATGGAGGTCTTTAGGCAAAAAATAGTAAAATGCGGGAAAGATAAAGGGGGTTAAGAGATCTACCACACGGATAAAGATCCGAAGCAACAACAAATAAAGAGATAAGAAACCCAGAGATCTCTCAAGCTAGCACCATCAAAGAAAGCGAGTCAGTACAGGTAATCGAAATAAACCTCCAGGTGGTACCCCACAAATAAAGTGGAACACCAGGCAAGCCATCTCTACAAGAGTCATATGAGCCCTCACAAAACAAAACTCAACAAACAGGTTAGAGAAACAAGATAGGGTAATCAAGAGTTGCCCCCAAATCAAAATGTAACCACATGAATCATGCCATTAAAATTCGCAAAAAGCTCACAAAAAGCAACCAAGGGTAGGAGGCATAAACCTCTTGTCAAACACATGCATCAAAAGGGTATCAAATTGACCCATAATACCTCATACATTCAGAGCATTCAAATTAAAAGCATAAAGTAATGGGAATAAGGCAAACCTGACTGGAGAGATCGAATGAAATTGAATTGCCCGGTTGGGTTTGCAAAACAATTTGAGGGTTTATGTGAGATGGAATTGGCTCTTTGCAGATGAATTCCCTTCAGTCTCTGGAGGTTGCTCTGAACTCTGTTAGCTCTTCTCTCACTATCTTTTTCCCAGCTAGGGTAATAGGAATAGAATGGCCTTTTGTTTCACTGAAACTCTGAATTTATAATCTGATTTTTGTGGACCTGTGGGCTCAAATGAGAGAGGCCCAAGTCCAAAATTTTTCTGTTATGTTTTATTTATTTATTTATTTATTTATTTATTTATTTTTATTTATTTATTTATTCGTTTTTTTAAACACGTGGGCTTCGCCTAGCGAGCATGACAGTTCAAGAAATTCCTCTGAGCGTAGGTGATTCTGGTGGCTTTTCTTGGGACTCGCTAGGCGACCCATTATGCTCGCCTAGCGAGCATGACAGCTCATGAACAAACTTTTGCTCCTTCAAGATTAACGTTTTGACTGACGAATAGACCCCATTTGAACCTGTTGGAAGTATCTCAAGCCATTCCCTTGTGTTGACTGATCATCTAAATAGAACCCACAAAGTGTCCTGGATGATGTTCAAGCTTCTTGGAGCTAATCCCGATTGATATGATGAAATGCAATGTATCTAATTCTGATTGATAATGATGAAATGCAATGTGAAATGTTAAACGACCTAAAAATGAATGCATGAATGAGGAGGGAAAATTTTGGGGTGTTACAAAGTGGCACCAGAAATTTAGAAGCTTCCATATATAATAATTGGGAAGATGACAATGACACTATATTACATATCATGTATGCTTCATTTTCCCATCTAAGGCTATATTATAGACCCCACCGCATTCACTAATATTGAGGTGGTGGTGGAACTGATGGGGGATTTGATTTGAATTGAGGTATAGGAAACCTATTGGGAATTTGAGAAGACTAAAGAGGAACATGCATGATTCAACTTCCTAAAACACGAGTTTGAAATACATATGGATACAACAAGGCCTGTGACGGAGATGGTAACAAAGTGGTAAATAATTTGACAAGAAGTTCACCACTATAGTGTAATTATTTTTTTCTAGTGACATTGACATTATTGAAGACTTTCTTTGGGAAAGGCTACTATGTATTCATGTAATATATGACACTGAAGTCATAAGAGCTTAATCCTACCTACAGTTTTACTATGAATCATCTAACATGTTATAAGACAATACTTCATGTGGTTCTATGTGACCTACATGTAATGTTTTACAATGATTTTGATGATGAAAATTAAGTAATAAACAATATATCTAAAGTCTTATAGGTAAAAGAGGCAAACACAATTTCAAGTGCCTCAAGTTCTAGTAGAGAGTGCTAGAGAAAGTGTAAATCAAGTACTAAACAAAGGTTATTCAAGAAAACGAACTAGAAGGGTGTTACATAACACCCCAAAATTTGCCCTCCTCATTCATCCATTCATTTAGCATTTCATATTGCAAAAAAAAAAAAAAAAAAAAAAAAAAAAAAAAAACGAAAAAAAAAAACGAAAAAAAAAATTATTAATTAATTAATTATTTAATTAATTAAATTAATTAATTAAATAAATAAATAAATAAATAAATAATAAAAAATCTTGGACTTGGACCTTTCTCAAAAGCCCACTAAGCTACCAATATTAGCCTATAAATACTAGAGTTTCATTGAAACAAAAGGCCACACAGAAGAGGAGAAGAAGGAAGAGAAGCAAAATACTCTGAGGTTTCCTTGGAACAAAACCCTGAGGAAAAAGATAGTGAGAGAAGACCTAACGGAGTTCAGAGCAGCCTCCAAATCCCGAAGGGAACTCAACTACACAGAATCACCTCTGCCTCACATAAACCCTGAAGATTGTTTTGTAAACCTCACGGGTGCAACTCAATTTCAATCAAGCTCTCCAATCAGGTTTGCCATTATTCCCATTACCTTTGCCCATGGGTTTAATATGTATATGAATGTATAAACAATGCCTTGAATGTTTAACCTTTTAATTTTTGAGTGTATGCCACAGGGTTTGAGGTTTCTGAAACCATACTGTTGATCATGAAAAAAATGCTTATGGTGTTTCACTAACCCTTTTGTTGAATTTTTGTGAGGGCTCACATGACTTTTGCAGGGATAACTTGCGTGGTTTCCCACTTTATTTGTGGGATAACCCCTGGAGGTTCATTCCGATTACCTGTACTGACCCACTTTCTTTGATGATGTTAGCTTGGAAGGATCTCTGGGTTTCTTGTCCCCTTAATTGCTGTTACTTCGGATCTTTATCCGCATGGTACTTTTACATTTTTCCCGCATTTTACTACTTTCCTAGCTGGAAGACCTCGATAGGAGGCAACGTTTGAGCCCCTTGGTGGCATTTTACTTTGAGATACATGTTTTGTGTTTTGTATTCATATCCCTGCAGGTAGCGCGGTTCCTTCGTCAAGGACTGCCTTTTTGCCCTCGAGCATCCCAAACCCTAAAACCCAAAGCAACACGTTAACTCCTTCTACTACAGGCGAGTAAGTCTCCAAAGGTCGAGCATCCGGTAGATTGCGTAGTGACGTCGTTCGCCCAAAACCCAATCCATAACCCCGTAGTTAGCCGAACTACGTTTTGCTCTGACTCTCAGGCCAGATGAGATACGTAGGCATAAGACGCGATCTCTTAGCGAGCACACATCCCCCAACCCATAGGTCAGCCGAGCTACGAAGACTCTGATTCTCATATTCAGATGAGATACGTATGCAGTGGATGCGACATCCGCGCGAGTCATTTTCATTTAACCCTTTTTTTGTTTTTTTTGGCAAACAGCACAAGATAAACCCACACCCTTTAGACGAAAACTACAAAAGTGGATCCCATAGAGTACTACGGATGCGTAAGGGTGCTAATACCTTCCCTTCGCATAACCGACTCCCGAACCCAAGATTTGGTTGCGAGACCCCGTCTTGTCCTTTCCTTTTTTCAGGTTTACTTCGAGCGTTTCCTTTCCCTCCTTTGGGATGAATAACGCACGGTGGCGACTCTTCTGTCTTTTTCTTTCGCCGGTTGTTTTTTTCGCGCATTGTATTTTTCAGGTTGCGACACCAAGTAAAAGCTTTGAAGAACAGTGGGTTCGGTCAAAGGAGTAACGATAACCGAAGGATCATCTTGGTAAATCTTGGGTGACAATAATTTCCAATTTGGATTCGATAGAGTGAAAGATTTGAAGAACGGGGTTACTTGCAAAGGAGAAGCGTGAGACGGTGGATCAAATTGGTATTGTTGGGTGACTTGATCAAGCTTAGATCAAGGGAAGAGAATAAGTTAGGATCAACATCAAACATAGAGTTTGTAGGGTCGGATTGCTACTTTTCTCTTGTAAATAATATTTTGCAAATTAAGATTAATATCTCAATTCCATTTGGAATTGGGGGAAGACGTAATCATAGCAAGGACGATTGATGAACTGCCTAAGCATATCCTTATGTACTCATTCTCTCTCTCTCTCTCTCTCTCTCTCTCTCTATCTCTCTCTATCTCTCTATCCATATATTTATCTATCTATCTATCTCTCTCTCTATATATATAATATATATATATATATATATATATATATATATATATATATATATATATATATATATATATATATATATATTTTAACTTTTATTTGCAAATTGTTGAATTTGTAGATTGTGCGATCAATATGTTTGGTTAAACTTTTGTTGATAACATTTTGAAAACAATTTTGTTTTCTTGATTACAATCCATTAGATTGTAGTTGGTTTTTAAAATCAACAAACCCATAGAAAATTTTAAACGAAATTGATTGCATACAAGGTGTTATATAATTTACCTCAATTAAGTTTCGTGTATTTTGTCATTGGAAATAACCTCCATCTTTAGCTATATAGTTTACATGAATGTTTTTAAACATATTGATTGATTTGTCTATCATTATCATCAATTGATTTTCATCTACATATATCTGAGCTTCTCAATAGTGGTTCGGTTTAGAAGATTCGATTCGAGTCACTTCCGCTAACCGTTAAATATTTCAAAATAATTTTTGTAAAGTTTTTTAACTTCGGATATATTCATCGCCCTCTAGATAAGCCTCCTTCGTCTAACACAAACTATAAAAATTGAACCTATTTAACAAAAACCATCTAAATATAATCGATAAATTGTATGGTCTTTGACACACTCACAAATTCTATGAACTATAGTGGACAAAAAATTGTATAAACTAATGTGTTTGGTACATTTTCGTTAGCAACACATAACAATGAACTCTTACCTAGTCATATCTGAAATAAACTTTAATCTAGTTGTCGTTTACTACAACAATGATAAATCAAATTTCTTTAGTATCACACTACTACAAAAAGCATATTTAACATCAGAAGTGAAATGCATTTAACCTCGGTAACTTAGGCGAGGTAACGAAGGATGTCATGAAAAACTACCACTTTACCCCTCAGTTATTAAAAAACAAAGGGGTAAAGTTATCTGCACATGAGTTTGATCCCTAACATCTATATTTTATATTATTTTCAGAATTGGATGGCGCGCCCAATATTAACTCTCGGTGTTGTGTAGAACCGAGATAATATCTCTATGTAATTACCTCGGTTTTATGTAAAAACACATGGGATACGTTTTTTATTACTATCTTTGCACATGTATTACATAACCATATTACAGAATATAGAATCATGTTTTGCATATTCCTGAAACAAAAACTTTGTACATTTTACCAAATTCTCAATTTGAAACATTGTACCATAAATATTCATTTTTAAACCAAAGACAAACCCAAAATGACACACAAATTTTTCAACAAAACTAAAACAAATGATTAACCAACAAAAGCAATAACCAAAATGGAAAGTTTTGTAGGCTATCCAATAGGATTTGTCACTGTTAAACACCTTTAATTTGAGCAACATTTGAAATCAATTAGGATAATCAACAACAACTTTAAATCTACAGTACAAAGAATAAAAAAGATTAAAATGAATAATTATAAATTACTAAGCGATATAAAACATTTACTTACTAGGTTTCCCGTATTCCCTCTTCATGATCACGACGAATAGCATGCACATCATCTGGATCATTTTCTTCAGACGATTGACGTACATTTGTTGCCAAACAAGGGGTCTCATAGTTAAAATCTTGATTTTAGTCAGTACTATTAGAAATACATTTTTCTGAAGAACAAAAATTGACCATCTAGTGCTAGTAGGATCAATGAGATAATTTTTTTTTGCTTGGATTGCCATTATGAATGGTTTGTTTCTATAAGTTTCCTTTTGAATATCAACCCGTGTGAATTCTAATTCATCGGTTTCTACCCAGTGTTACTGTCAATCCACTTCCACTTAAATAAAGACATTTTAAAAGCAACATAGTCAATATTCAAAATATACTCAATGACCCCAAAGTATGCTCTAGATCCTAGTGCATGATTATTATCTTTATAACTAGAAAAGTATATGGATTCATCCTCAATCATAACCCCACTATTTTGCATGGTGCTACGATCATCCTTTGATTTTGTACAAAATGAATATTTAGTAATTTCGTATGCACTCCAAGTAATTACATTAAACTTAAGCATACATGACAACCGTTTAATTGTATATGATGCGATATGCTATTTGAAAACACTTTCATTAAACTAGTTTATGAAAGTTTTGTTATGCTCTGTCAGCAACCATGTTCCATTCATCCGGGGGAATTTTTCTGTTATAAGACTTTTGTGAGCGGTCAAGTAAGGTTGAAATTCACTAAGGTTATTCAATATATAAAAATGTTTTTGAAGAACTACTTATCGGTCAAATGTCTTAACATTTAAACCTTGAATACCTCTACCATCATAACATCCATCATGACGAGACTCATAAATTCCTATAGAGTTCGCTTTTGACAAATAGTTTGTACAAACCTCAATAGCTTCTTTTGTGATGTACCTTTCTACAATTGAAGCTTTAGGATGGTGATGATTCTTTGTATACCCTTTAAAAATCTTCATGTAACACTCCACCGGATACATCCTCCATAAACAAACCGGACCACAAATTCTAATCTCCCTTACTAGATGAATAACTAAGTGAACCAAAATGTCAAAGAATCATCGACATGGCACACAACCTAAAGTGTATGTATACAAATCATCAACATTAATACCTTCCTCCCACATAAGTCTTAAATCTTCAATCCATGGCGTTAAATAAACATCTATATCGTTTCCTAGTTGTCTTGGACCCGAAATCATCATTGATAACATCATATACTTGCTCTTCATGCACGACCATTGAGATAAGTTATAAGTTATGAAAAGAACAAGCCATGACATATAGTTAGTACTCAAATTACCAAAAGGGTTCATTTGGTCGGTAGCAAGTTCAAGCCTAAGGTTCCTTGGTTCAAGGGAAAAATCTAAAAACAAGGAATCAATTTTCTTCCATTGCAATAAATCAGCAAATTTTTCCATCACGCACTCTTTCATATGCATGCCATCTAGTATTTTTTGCATCATTGAATTAGCAAACAATCTCCTGAACCTTGGAATTATCGGTAGGTACGACATCACCTTGGAAGGAATAACCTTTCTAGTTACATTATCATTGTCATCAACACCATTATTATCATTGTCACACGGTGAACTGGACTTTTTTTGTTTTTTAATCGCAATGTCGCGGTTAGCAAGAGTCGCCACCGACTTTTCTTTTATCCCATAAGGAAAGGTGGAAAAGAACAGGAAAGACCTTAATTTAGATTCTTAGGTTCGGGAGGTACGTTATACAAAGGGAAGGGGTTAGCACCCTTTGTATCCATGGTTATCCATGGGCTCTTAATTGCTCAATCATTTATGTTTTCTAGTTTGAAAAGTGTTTGTGAGATGTGTGAAAGATGTTTTGGAAAGGAGAATTTAACTTTGTAATGATTCTTGCATGAATGTATACAAAGTGGTTATCTCATTTAATTTTGAAAATAGTTTAGAAAAATATAACTCGGCAATGATCCTAGTACGGATGTATGCTAAGTGGTGATTTTCTAAAAAGGATGTTTGAAATGTGTAAGGTGGGAAAAATATTTTAGGTTATGAATGAGAAATTAAGGGCTGTACCTGTCCGAGGTCTTTCCGGGCATTTCCTATCCTTGTGAGGGTAAAACTGTCCTTGCTATTGGGAAGTAAGTAGTTTTACCCTTGGGATGTAGAAGGGTCATCGTTGGGTCATCGATAGGTCATTGAAGGCAACAATTGTGAGGATACCTTAGCATTCGAAAGGACTATCATCATTTACCCGTAGGCTACACCGAAGGGTCATCGAGGGACAAAATCGTATTTTCGAAGGCAACATCCGAGGGACCATGATGATTTAACCGAAGAGTCTTTGCTAAGGGTATCCCCACATTCGCGGGACATGACCGTAATACCGTAATCGTGGGGTAATAAAGAGAGGTCCGATATCATTTATTTAAAGTCCATATTTTAAAGTTAATTAGGTGATTAGGACCGCATTAAAATCAATACATTAAAATCAATACATTAAAAATTAATACATTAAATTAATCAGGCAATCAATATGAATCTTCACATTAAAGTAAAGTAATTCAGAATCCATCTCCATGAAGGTCTCCCACACATAAAGTGGAGTACCTAGCCGGCCGTTTCTTCGGGAATATGCAAGCTTTAACACAATTTAAACACACGGGTGAGAATACCAAGTTAAAGTGCAATTGAAAATTGCACTACAGAATGAACACGATAATCATAAGGCCAAACAATGCATGATTACAATAAGACAAGCATAAAACGAAACATAAGAACAGCTACTGGTACGTTCGCCTCTGCTTCGCCTAGCGAAGGCTTAGCGAATATTCGCTACAGGCTCGCTTAGCGATGTGCTAGCGAGCGGCCACGGATTTTGAATTTGGCAACCGCACCGTCTCCGGAACCTTGAATTTTATGACATTGAACTACAGGCACAGCATGGATAGCATTCATGATGTTCAAGCATACTTAAATTTGCATGTGAAATCAGATTACATATCAAAATTTAATCATGATGCATTATGTATGTAACGATTATCAATTGGAAGCATATAACAGTGATAATACGCGAACCTGTTTGCAATTGCTATGTTGAACGGGATTGATCACTCTAGGTATCGGATTGAGCTGGGAGGTGGTAGCTTCGAGGCGGGTGAGAGGCCTTCAGGGTTTCCGTCCTTCGAATTCTCTGGATCAGCAGGGTTTCTGTGCCAGGGTTCCGTCCTTTTCCGTCCGTCTTGGTCTGTGTGTGTCCATTTTCGTGGCAGAGGAGCTGGTATTTATAGTAGTAGTGGTGGTGACCTAATGGGCTTAAAATGAGGTCCAAAACTTCAGATTTTCGCAAGCTTCGCTAGGCGAAGGAATTGCTCGCCTAGCGAGCAAGCTATTCTGGGCTTTTTTCTGGATCTGATGCTTCGCTGGGCGAGTGTCATGATGAAGTGTTCGCTAGGCGAAGGAATTGCTCGCCTAGCGAGCAAGCTATTTTGGGCCATTTTTGGATTGGGCCTGTTGTGAGCTGGGCTTTTGTCCATTTGATGTCAGTGCCTTGCAGAACAAGTCGGAGGGTCTTGAGGAATGCTTTGTAATATCAGCGGGCAAATTTTGGGGTATGACAATCATCAACACCATTGTCCTTTTTCTTGTAGCGTCGCTCCCCACACCTCGGGCGCTCCTTGAAGTTTTCAAACTCTTTCCTATATAAGATGCAATCGTTACGACATGCATGTATTTAGACATAGTCTAAACCCATTGGACATAATATCTTCTTGGTCTCATAACAACGGTTCAACAATGTGTTACCTTCGAGAAGCATTTCTTTAAACAATTCAAGCAATTTAGTGAAACTTTTATCTGTCCACCCACCTCTTGCCTTAAGATTAAATAGTCTTAACATAGCTGACATTTTTGTAAAACTTTTACATCCCGGATACAACAAATCTTCCAAGTCTCTTTGTAAAGTATCTATCACATTAGCTTTCTTGAAAGCATTTACTTCAATATCATGAATCATGTCTTCTAGAGTATCATTCATAAATTCACCATCTTCAACTGTATATGACAGAGGTCTCTTTTTTGTCACTTCACCATGTCATCTTCAACCACAATAATTGAATATAACATTCCTTGGATTTTTTTTCGTATTAAAGCACTTTTTACAAAAACACCAAAAAACACCATTATTTATAGGAAGGTTTTTTTAGCGAAATCAAGAAATTGTATCAATCCATTAGCATAATCTTTACTTAATCTATTGACTTTCATCCAACTACAATCCATAATCACATAAAGCTTCTGAAAATAAAATAAAAAATAGTACACAACCAACAAAACAGTAAACAACAAGATAATCTCATAATAATAACAACAACAACGACGACGACGATGACGATAACAACAACAACACCAACAAACAACAATAACATCTGTAATAGCGAACTTGTTCATACCGAAAATGTGATGAGACTTGTAAAGACAAGTGTTGGTTCGAGCTTCCTTCCACCTTGGAAAAAATGATGTTCTTTCATTCACTAGGGCTCAAAAAGTGAATGAGTTAAACTTAACATTAACTCTGAGGGAATAAAAAATTTAGAGTGTATTTATCTCGATTTTACTAAAAACCGCGAAAACATGTCCGAAGAAAATCTATAAAAAATAAAGGCACATTTTTTGGTTCCAAAAGGAATAAAAAATTTGATATTTTTTATCTCGGTTTAATTAAAACCTGAGGTATGATATCCGACGAAAAATCTATAAAAAATAAAGGCATTTTTTTGTTCTAAATAAAACATAAAATTGCAGGAGTTGCGAATCGAATCTCAAACCCTGGACAACTATTTATGTCGGTTTTTGTAAAAACCAAAGGAAAAGATTGATTATTATATTTTTCTTAAACAAAACATGGAGCTCACAAGACCTATACCCTTGATTTTTTATTATTCGAGGTGGAAGCTTCGTCATAAAAAACGTTATTTGTAGTAGTGTGATTTCGATGTTACATTTTGTGATTTGAAGGACCAACTAGACCTTCTGAATGCTTGTCTCTACTATGGTGATACCAATAGGGTGGCAAGTGTTGAGCATTCATGTGCCAATTGACTCATTTAAACATGTTTAATTCACCAACATGCAACTTTAAAATTATGATTATGTGAGAATCATTTTCTCTATATTCAGATAGTATCACACTAACGAACCGACTGCGTTAGACATTATCCTGATCATATATGTTCACCTTGAAGAAATTCTATTGTATCATCATATAATCTTATTTGTTTCTAATTGATATATTTGTCCAACCCCAAATCCACTCTCCATGTCCTTGTTCTAGATCCCAAACACAATTTTATTTTAATCCACATTCCTTCTTCCACGGATTCCCACAATTTCTTCAAATATCCATAAACACAAAAATGCTTAAATAAATCATTTTTTTCTTTTCAAAATAACATAACATTAGTACTTCATATATATATATATATATATATATATATATATATATATATATATATATATATATATATATATATATATATATATATATAATATATATATTATATATATATATATATATATATATATATATATATATATATATATATAAATAAAAGGGTAAATAACCTAATATATAAAATAAAAATTATATTTTGTTAGACATATAAGAATTAATGGAATAAGCAATGGCTGTTTATTCCACGCTTGATAAACCGTCCCCTAAAACATTAAGCAACGGTTTTATATCTTTGAGGGGCGGTTTTTCGTTGTTGCCTAAACCCATTTTTGTTTTAGTGAAAATGTTTTTGGGGCTTTACTTCCTATCTCCGTTTCAATTGGAAAAATATTCCCCGTCGAAGCAAGTAATTTTTTTTGGAGATCTCTATTGAGAAATAAAAAATAGTCTCCATTTTCTTGAATCAAAGTAATATATTTTTAGCAAATTGTAGAACACACATGAGAGGTGTAAGGGAGAAATAACTTCACAAGGAGACTTTTAAAAAAACGGTCACGGTTGTGTAAAAGATTATACAATTTTGATCAGTACAAATTGTTGAAAATGTAGTATGTGTAAGTAGTGTGGGTAATAGTCTCACATTGGTTGAAAATATGAAGACTTAAGCATTTATAAGTGAGAGAATTCACCCACCTATTATCTTAAAATTTTTGGTGAATATTTGGTGTGTCTCTCACAAAAGTGTTGCGGTAGAAAAGAAGACTTACAAGGTTCAATGCTTCATAGTGAAAATCTCCCCCAACAATGGTATCAGCGTTTTTGGTTCGAGAAAAAGACCGAATTACTTGTATCGAAAGTCAACGGCACCACAAGGGTGGTGAGTAAGAAACGTTTCGTTGAAGAGTGTCAACAGTGTCAGGGTGATGAATAAGAAATATTTTGTGTGGTATAATAGTTTGTGGAAGTAAGAAGAGCTTCCACGGTGTCAGGGGGAATAAAAAACGTTTTATATGGTACAATAGTTTGTGGAAGTAAGAAAAGCTTCTAAGATGTCAGGGTGAATAAGAAACGTTTTGTGTGGTACAATAGTATGTGGAAGTAAGAAGAGCATCCACTTGAGAAGGAGTGTTGAGAATATAACAAGTGTGAGTAATAGTCTCACATTGGTTGGAAATATGGAGAGACTTGAACATTTATAAATGAGAGAATTCGCTCATCTATCACCTTAAGGTTTTGCGTAGATATGTAATGTGTGTCTCACAAAGATATTGCTCCAAAAAAGAAATTCCATAATATTGGATGCTCCATAGTGAAAATCTCCCCCAACACAGATGTCATGATATTGATTGCATTCTCGCGATTTGAATTAATCACAATTTATTATTTAATATAAAACGATGAAAGGTGTATAATTATTAAAATTTACTGAATCCATTTTGTCGCGCCGGTTTTTGTGCTCGGGGATGTCTTTTAAAATCTTGTTGACCAGTATATGAGCCGATGAATGCATCTCACCAAAACCTTTTTTATATTAAAAAAAGTATGGGCCATGTAGGGTTAAGTCTTTATTCATCGGTGAGTATGATAACGCATGGGGGTATCTATCCAGCACTTCGCTCGTGTGCGCTATCTATCAATGGCGGCTTGGCGCTCTTGCTCGAGTAGTATCATCATTAATGGCGTGTTCATGAATTATGACTCTCTTTTTCTCAATTAATTAACTTCAACTTTAAGTGCGGTGGGGGTTGTCTTGTCATCCCACAAGGGTGTTGAATTAATATCAAAGAATGTGGGAGACAAACCACAAACATTTCAATGCCACCAACAGTTGACAAAACGTCTTTATTTCCTCATCGTAGGGTCACACCTTCCCCTCTTCACTATATTTATACCCTCACTCTTCCCTCACCTCTTCACCACCACACTTCCTCTCCCTTCTTCATAACAACACTTAGATTATAAACTAGTAATAGTCTAATATGGCTGATTCAGGTGGTTCTTCTAGGAGAATGTGGTGCTCTATACCAGAACGGTTTCAGCTGCATGGGGCCATGCTGGTCCTGCAAGTTGGTTATGCTGGTTTCCATGTCGTCTCTAGAGCTGCCCTTAACATGGGAATTAGCAAACTTGTTTTCCCAGTTTACCGAAATCTTCTTGCTTTTCTTCTCCTCGCTCCATTTGCTTACTTCTTGGAAAAGTAATTAATTAGTACTAATAATTATAATACTACTACCTAAACATAAGTTTATATTATGTTAATAACTTCAATACATGACATAATCAATTGTTGCATTGTTTATTTTTTTTCCAGGAAGGAAAGGCCGGCTATTAATTTCAACTTTCTTTTACACTTCTTTCTTCTCGCCCTTGTCGGGTATGCACCATATTTATACCTCAAACCTGTAATGTTGTAATGTCGTTGCAGAGACTTCAAAATCTTTTGTATTAGGGTTATAACTGCGGTTTCTGACCGCAGTTTTAAAAACTGTTTTGTTAAGTATATAATTAATCTATGACACGTTTAATCCGGTATATAATTAATCATAGACATATTTAATTAAAAAAATTGTATTACACAGTTTTACGGCCAACCAAGGTTTCTACTTGCTTGGCTTGGACAATACATCTCCAACTTTTGCATCAGCTATACAAAACTCAGTTCCAGCCATTACATTTCTCATGGCAGTTGTACTCAGGTAATTGAAGAATTAAGTCCTTAAAGTTACATCATACTGAAAAAGCTTTATATATTAATTTTTTTTTAAATGCAATTTTCAGAATAGAGCAAGTGAGGTTGAACAGAAAAGATGGAATAGGAAAAGTTGCAGGAACATTATTCTGTGTTGCAGGTGCATCAGTGATTACACTTTACAAAGGTCCAACAATATACAGTCCAGTTCCATCTCTAAACAACAAGAATACCATACAAGAGAGTTTGTTTGAGTCAATCTCAGTCTCATTGGGTGATGCAAAAGGAAAAAACTGGACCCTCGGATGTTTGTACCTTATAGGACATTGTTTGTCTTGGTCTGGTTGGCTGGTGTTACAAGCACCTGTCCTTAAGAAGTATCCAGCTCGTCTCTCTGTCACTTCCTATACATGTTTCTTTGGACTTATCCAATTCCTCATTATTGCTTTGATCTTTGAAAGAGACTCTCAGGCTTGGATTTTCACCTCTGGTGCCGAAGTTTTTACTATTCTATACGGAGTTAGTATTAGAACTTTCAATCTATAATTTTTAATCTCATAAACCAAAATGGTAATAACGCATTATTATTATTATTATTAATGATTTTAATATTGCAGGGTGTGGTAGCTTCAGGAATCGCATTCGCTGTACAGATATGGTGCATTGACAAAGGAGGACCTGTTTTCGTTGCAGTATATCAACCTGTTCAAACTCTTATTGTTGCTATTATGGCTTCTCTTGCTTTAGGAGAAGAATTCTACTTAGGAGGGTTTGTCCTATCTACCTTACCTTTCTTTCTTTATCTTATTCATCACAAGTCATACGAGTGTCGGATATCGACGTGTCCTGTTACGGTTATGACATGTATGTATAACTAATAATAATATTGAGGCCAAAATGACGATTTAACCGATTAACTATTAGCATTTTGAAAACGACAAATGAATTCTATTAAAACAGCAAGTGAACTAGAGGTAGGGTGTTGTTTGGTTGGTGTTTGGTGAGAACTGACTCAACTAAGAAAGGCTAGCTAGTAGCCACTAATATATATATTTTTTAAGACTTGTCCTTAATTCAACTTTTTACATGTGAAATTAGAATGAACAATTTTTTAAATGATTCCACGTTCCATAGGGTCAAAAAAAGGCTTAAAGAACCAGCTTTTATCTTTGCTTTTCTTTCTTACTTTATACTTTTGATACAAAAGCAAATTTGTGATTTTATAGGATCATTGGAGCAGCATTGATCATAGTGGGGTTGTACCTAGTTTTGTGGGGTAAAAATGAAGAAAAGAAATTTGCAAGGGAGCAAGCAGCAATAACTTCGACTCCAGAGCATAGCGGCATTATCAGGGCCTCAAGCCATCATGCAAAAGCATCACTCAGTCAACCTCTTCTTCCTTCATCAACGGAAAATGTTTGATGAAGGAAACTTAAAGTTGAAGATGGCTAAGCATTTTCTAGGGAGAAGAAAAAAAAGAAAGAGTGATGAAAATGATAGCAGCTGTTATACATTACTACTACTTTATGTCAGGAAGCTTTGTGTGTGTACGAATGGTTTGCTTTTAGTTAATTCAAAATGCTTTCTTGCTGGGATAATATGTAGTGTCAAGTTTTTTATGGAAATGATTGCAATGCAAGAAATGTGTGGCCACTTGAATTTGAGCTTAGAGCATCAAATCTCATTCCGTCTATATGTTGTTTTTTAAATCTTATATCCGGCATGCAACCGACTAATATAAAAGGACTAATCCAACCGTCCATTAGCGGAGATTTCATTTTTATATGGACTAGCTCAACACAAAGATTGTTATCATATAATAAGACTCAAATCTAAAATTTTAAGGAGAGCACACTCTCTAGACCCAAACCTTTTTATATATATATATATATATATTATATATATATATATATATATATATATATATATATATTAAAAAGAAGATTACCTCTTTAATCAATCAATTCGTTTTGTTTTTATAACACTTTAAATTAACTGTTTTTTCATTACTTCCAAACCAATTACAAAAATGCACTTATAGTGTTGGATCAAAGATCTCTTATAGTATGTTGTAACTACTGATAACAGTCCGTTGTCAGTTACTGAATAACTAACTCTGAGTTAGTTATTCAATTTACAAACTAAAGCTAAAATTTATATGGTTGTATATGCGCTAATATAGGGTCGTTTATGCGCTAATAAGCTAAGGTACATATGATAGGTACATATAGTCGCTTGTGAAACACCTTCGACTTGTTCCTGAGGTATAAAACTTTTGAGGAAGAGATAGGTTTAGTGAGTATATTTGTCCACTAATCTCTTCCTAAAACATGGTTCTAAAGAATTGTTTGGTAATAACTTTCTCTCATATAAAAACAAGTCATTCTTCGTGTGTTTTGTCCTACTATGTAATATAGGATCTTGAGCACTAAAAAAAAGTATATTTTTGAATATTACAAAAAAAAGAGTAGTATATTTCGTAATGAAAATTTACCGCGACATACTAATCAACCGAGATATATATTTCATAAGGCGTTTTTATTTTATTTTAACTTTTAATTAAAATATTTATAACCTCGGATTTTATAAAGAGTCTGGGAAATGGTTTCTCATGGACAAGGTTCGATTTACAACATTAATGTTAGAATTCAAGTGTGAGTCGTTAAGTCTCATATCAATTAGAAATGGAGGAAATGTTGAATATATATAGGAGAAATGACCCATAACCATAATGCCTTAAGATTTTGATGGATATGTGGTGTCAAGGTCTCGGATTCTAAACGTTTGATCCATTGACACTTCTGGTGTTTCGCTCTCCGGACTCCCCAACAAGTGGTATCAGAGTCTGGTTAGGTTCGGTGAGGGACGAAAATGGATCCTTGTATTGATCAAGGCTAGTGGCGTGAGTGACTTACACTTGTGGGGAGATTGTTGGATTAAAAGCATGAGTGGTTAAGTCGCAAATCAAATAGAAATGGAGAAAATGTTGGGTATATAAGAGAAACAACTCATAGTCCTATTGCCTTAAGGTTTTGGGTGAATATGTGGTGTCTAGGTCTCCTGGAACCATAAAAGTTTATAGTCATTGACACTTTTGATACTTCGCTCTCCGGACTCCCCAACAAGTGGTATCAAAGCCTAGTTAGACTCAACGGAGGAGCGGAAATAGATCTTAGTAAGGATCAAGGTTATGATGCAGGTGACTCACACATGTGGGGGAGATTGTTGGGATTTAAGTGTGAGTGGTTAAGTCTCATATCGATTTGAAATGGAGGAAACATTTGGTATATAAGAGAAATGACTCATACTTCTAATGCCTTAAGGTTTTGGGGATATGTGGTGTCTATTGGTGCACAAAGGTTGTAGATGAAGATGAAAGAAGAGAGATAAGAGAGAGAGAGAGAGAGAGAGAGAGAGAGAGAGAGAGAGAAAGACGGTTATAACAAATTCTCAAAAATGGTGGAAGAAAGTTTTGTTGTTATATTCTATTGAAAACTGATTACAAGAGTTGTTTAAATACACAACTCAAATTGTCACGTAAGCAAAACAACAAATGCTAAAACTTAGAAGTTAAGCTAGGTTCTGAGTATGAAACTTCTAAGCTATGTTGAGTAAGGTTTCTGAAACATGTAACTTCTGAACACTACACCGTCTAAAACAGCTTCTAACTACTGCTTTTGACTAACAGCCTCAGAAGCTTCTGACTAATACAAGATTCTGAATAATGAATTACTTCTAACATCATCCCTTAATTCATATTCATCTAACTAAAATCTACAATACTAATTCCATCCCTCAAGTGAAAAAAATATTCAGTCTTGATAGCTTTAATCAGAACATCTACAAGTTGCTTCTGGGTGCTATAATGCAAAACTTCTAGCATTCCATTATGAACCTGATTCCTTAGAAAATGAATCTTCGTGTCAATATGCTTGCTTCTTCCAGGTAGCAGTGGATTTTTGGAAAGGTTTATGGTTGATTCGTTGTTAATCATCAACTTCACACACAAACAAAGCACCTGCAATGTACTCAGCTTCATAGGTTGAGAATGCAACCACTAGTTGCTTCTTGGAGCACCAAGAGATAAGACCTCCCAGACACTTGAAGAAATATCCAGAAGTACTTCTTCTGTCAACTTTGTCTCCACACCAATCATAATCTGAATAGCACACCAGTTCTGATTCAGACTTAACACCAGAAGAGAATAACACTCCATACTTCAGAGTCCCCTTAATATACCTCAGAATCATGATAACAGCTTGGTAATGTGACCACTTTTGTTTGCTCATAAACCTATTTACCATTCCAACTTCATAACGGATTCCTGGTCTGGTGTTATAGAGATATCTCAATGAGCCAACCAAATGTTTAAAAGTTGTAGGATCTACATCATCACCTTCAACATCAGAATCCAACTTGTGATTTGTTTCAATAGGTGTGATTGTAGTCTTGCAATTTGTCAGCTCGAACCTCTTCAGAAGTTCAAGTTCATACTTCAGCTGTTGAAAAATGATACCCTTCTCATAGTACATAATCTACATCCCTAGAAAATATACCATATTTCTCAGATCAATCATCTTAAACTCATTCATCAACACCTTCTTGAACTTCATTATCTCATCTGAACAACTTTCTATCCCAAAATATGTCATCAACATAGAGACATACTAGAATCATATTGCCTTCAGAAGTATGCTGAACATAAACGTCATACTCCATCTCACACTTTTTGAGTCCTTGGAGCTTGAAAAATAAATCAATTTTCAGATTCCAAGCTCTAGGAGCTTGTTTTAGTCCATACAATGCTTTATGTAACCTGTACGCCATCCCTTCCCGATTCTTTTTCATAAATCCAGGAGGTTGTAACACGTATACCTCTTCTTGCAATGGACTGTTCAGAAAGGAAAATTTCACATCCAGAT
The DNA here is from genome assembly GCF_024323335.1 of Lathyrus oleraceus. Lineage (NCBI taxonomy): Eukaryota > Viridiplantae > Streptophyta > Magnoliopsida > Fabales > Fabaceae > Lathyrus > Lathyrus oleraceus. The sequence continues at coordinate 37,327,914 of NC_066583.1, forward strand.
GTATCAGAGACCAATTCCTATTTGCATTTATAACAATCACCAATCTGATTTTCATGTCTAGCTACAGGTGCAAACACTTCAAAGTAATATAACCCATATTTATCTAGAAATCCTCTTGCTACTAACCTTGCTTTGTGTTTGCCAATTGATCCATTTGGCTTCAGTTTCACCTTGAAAACCCATTTGACGATGATGTCTTTCTTGTCCTTTGGAAGCTCAATCAACTACCAAGTCTTGTTTTTTCTATAACCTCGAGTTCTTCTTTCATGGCCTTCAGCCACACTTTCTTCTTGAGAGCTTATTCAACACTAACTGGTTCAGAGTCTACTAACATGGGACACTGAATAACTTCCTCTTCATAGTCTATCTCAATATCTTGCAACATGGAAAACTCTGCAAATCTCCGTGGTTTCTGAAGAATTCTCTGTGGTCTAGTTTTAGAGGCTGGACCACCTTCAGAAGCTCCAATTTCAGAAGGTAGACCTTCAGAGGCATGACCACCGTCAGAGGTTAGATTACCTCCAAAATTTGGATCATTATCAGATTCACCTTTTGATTCTTCTTCAGATTCAGAGTTACTATTAGACTCTAACTCATCTTTAGATGTAGAACCCCCTTCAGAGGAAGATTCCCTTTCAGAGTCATAAATCTTTTCAGAAATTAACTCAGGTGTTAACATTGCACCAGAGTTGGATTAAGATTCGTTCCAATCCCATGCTTCTGATTCTTTCACCACAACATCTCTGTTGAATTCTACCTTATTAGTGACTGGACAATAAAGCTTATACACACTTATACTGTGGTACCCAATCAGTAACATTACTTTACTTTTATTATACAACTTCTTTATAGTATGACCTGGAACATGTTTGTAACAAACCGAACCAAATACCCTGAAATGACTCACACTTTTCTTATCACCAGTCCACTTCTCATAAGGAACCATTTCCTTCAGGTTCTTTGTTGGACACATGTTAAGCACATATGTTGGAGGGACACTAGCTTCTCCCCATAAGGTGTGAAGCAACTTCTTCTCCTCCAGCATGCTCCTTGTTATCAAGAAAAGTTTGGTTTCTTCTTTCAGCAAGACCATTGTGTTAAGGAGTGCATTGAGCAGTCACCTCATGCTCAATTCCATTCTCTTCACAAAACTTTATGAACATAATAGAGTTATACTCACCTCCACCATTAATTCTGAGAAATTTTAACTTCTGACCACTCTGTTTTTTAGCCTTCACCTTGAACTTCTGAAAAGGTACTTTAAATGGTCCACAAACTTCAGAATGTACTACTCTCAAAACATGCTTTTCTTTTGGGTCTACTTATAATGCAAATGGCAATCTAGGTTGCTTGTCTTTCATGGATATCTCATATGACTTCTCAGGCTTCACAATCTTGGGAATGCCATATACCAGTTTCTTAGAATTCAGATGCCCTAAGCTTTTGAAATTAAGATTCCCCAATTTATTGTGCCACAACTCACTCTCACCTTCAGTGCCTTCTGTATTAAGGCATTTAATTTCAGTTGTCTCCACATTCATCTTGAATGTCCTGTTGCTTCCTTGCTCAAATTGCATAATTAGTTTCTGATCAGAATCATACAACTTCAAGAAATTGTTCTTCATAGTAACTGAGAAACCTTTCTCAATTAGCTTACCTACACTCATCAGATTAGTCTTCATGCCAGGAACATACCAAAGATCCTTGATCAGAACAATTTTACCATTCTTTACCTTGACTTTGACATTTCCTATACCTTCAGCATTGAGGTATTTATCATCAGCGCATCTAATCATTGTCCTCTTTCTAGAGTCAAAATCAATCAGCCATTATTTGTTTCCAGTTAAGTGATTTGAGCAGCTGATCATTCATAATTTATGTTAGTTTTTATGTCATTTGAATACCAAAAACAAGTGAATTACTATGAGTTAGAGCAATAGTCTAAGTTTATTTTGGTAGACTTTAACAATAACTTAATCTACTAAGGTTTTAATAATTCTAAGCTATTTTACACGCTTGAGGTTGTGTTTTATGTGTTCACATGGATGGAAAGTGAAGATGAGCTCGATCAGAGAAGAAACCGGACAATAACACATGAGCGGAAGAAAAAAAAGGAAAAAGCATATTTCCTACCCATACGCGTATGAGGCCTCTTATACGCGTATGGCCACTCAGCATTACCTCTCTGTAAGACCCCAATTTTGACCCTAAGATCCCTCATGGCATTGTAAGAACAAAAATTGTTCTACAACAGATTCCTTGATTTTGATGATAACAAAGGATGAAACCAAAAATGGCACCCTAACGAAAAGTTTCTAAGTGTGCAGGGTTCTAAAGAAAGAAGGAAGAGATCTAATGATGTCATCAGATACAGAACCAGATCAGATACAAATTATCAGAAGATAAGAAGCATCTGAAGTAGAAACACGTTCAAAGAAAGTCTAACTCTGAGCAAAACAGCAAAGTATCAGAAGCATCTGAACAAGAACGCTATCTGAAGAATCCATCAGAACTCAAAAGAGATCAACATCAGAAGCAAGACTCCAAGACTCTCAGATACACGAAGACTCTGATCATAAAATTGCTAATTATGAAAGAGTAACGTTAAAGTCAAGTAAAGATTTGCAAATGGATTTCCTAATACAAAAAGAGACGTTAATCTCCAATTTCAATAAAGAAGATACTATATGTGGTAAGTAGTCATTTCAAGGAGAGAAAGTTATCCTGCAGAAGCTATTTATGTTATGGCGTAAATTCATCTTATTACTCATCAGTTTCAACTACTACCTCACTGATCTATATAAAGGACTGCAAATCAACATTCAGCATATACACATACAAGGAAAAATATACTGAAACATCAACGCTCAAGAAAACACTCGTGCTCTCTAAATCTTCACGAAGCTGTTGCTTGTAACGTGAATCACTTTGTTCTTACTATTGTAATATTTGCTTTCTTAGAAGCACTTTAGATTACATAAATTTTTTATCTATTGTTTGTTTATTTCCTCAAGTGACTCTGTGTAGTCTGTATACTTGAGAGGACTAAGAGATCTTTCTCTTAGACGTTGTTTGTAATCTTTCAAGATTAGTGGATTAAGTCCTTGTTGAAGGCGAAATCACCTTGGCCGGGTGGACTGGAGTAGCTTTGTGTTATAAGCGAACCAGTATAAAATCATTGTGTGGTTTTTCATTTTGAAAAAACGCTTATTTTCTAAACAATTCAAACCCCCCCTTTCTTGTTTTTCTCATCTTCAATTGGTATCAGAGCTCCGGCTCTGTTATTGATTTTCTAATCAAACACTTAACAGTGTAGAGAGATCCAGTACGAGAAAAACTATGGCCCACTCAAATGAAAAAGATAGTTACAATGCTAAGCCTCCTGTTTTTGATGGAGAAAAGTTTGACTACTGGAAAGATAGAATTGAAAGTTTCTTTCTGGGTTATGATGCTGAACTCTGGGACATTGTCACAGATGGATACAAACCTCCTGTCACAAAGGATGGAGCTGAAGTTCCCAGAAGTAAGATGTCAGATGATCAGAAACGAGTTTTCAAGAATCATCACAAGGCCAGAACCATACTCCTAAATGCTATATCTTACAACGAGTATGAAAAGATCACCAACAGAGAAACAGCCAAAGACATACTTGACTCTCTGAGGATGACTCATGAAGGAAACTCTCAAGTCAAAGAGACAAAGGCTCTGGCGCTTATCCAGAAATATGAAGCCTTCAAAATGGAGGATGATGAAGCCATAGAGGCAATGTTCTCTAGATTCCAAACTCTGATTGCTGGTCTCAAGGTTCTAGACAAAGGATACACAACTGCAGACCATGTCAAAAAGATAGTCAGAAGTCTGCCAAAGAAATGGAGACCTATGGTTACTGCTCTGAAGCTGTCAAAGGATCTGAACAATATTAGCCTTGAAGAACTTGTTAGTTCTCTCAGAAGCCATGAGATAGAACTAGAGGAAGATGAGCCTCAGAAAAGGAACAAGTCTGTAGCGTTAAAGTCCAGACCTGAAAGACGCAAACTTGACAGAACCAAAGCTCTCCAGGCAGAAACTGAAGATGCTGACAACTCTGAACCAGAAGACTCTGATAATGAAGAAGAATTGTCCCTACTAACCAGAAGAGTTAAGCAACTCTGGAAAAAGAGGAACAACAACTTCAGAAGACCAAGACCCAGAGGGGATCGATCAGAATCAACTTCAAAAGGTAAATCTAACAAAGATATTACCTGTTATGAATGTAAAGAAACAGGTCATTACAGGAATGAATGCCCCAAGCTAAAGAAAGACAACCCTAGAAAAGAAAGCTTCAAGAAAAATACCTTCAGGACAAAGAAAGGACTGATGGCTACCTGGGATGATAGTGAATCTGGATCATCAGAATCTGACTCTGATGAACAGGCCAATGTGGCACTTATGGCTACCACATCCAGGAGTAGCTCAGATGAAGAATCTGAAGAGGTATTTTCTGAACTCTCTCGATCTGATCTAGAATCTTGTTTGTCAGAAACTCTTAGCTCATATCAGAAATTAAAACAAAAGTTTAAAAACATTAAAGGCTGTCTTAAAGCAAAATTTGAAGATTGTGGCAAGCTTGAGATAACAATTCTAGCACAAGAAGATACAATCAGATTGTTAACATTAGAAAGAGATGGAGCAAAAAGAAAAAGCTTAGAATTAGAAGAAGCGTTATCTCAAACTCCACAAACTTCAAATGCAATAATTTATAAATACGAAGAAGCCTTTCAAGAATTTCTGAAAAATGGAATAGGTAGGAGTATTATGGCATCCATGATTTATGGAGTCAGTCAGAACAATAAAAAGGGAATTGGGTATGATCCTAAGGAAGTTAAAACTTCTTCTAGTAACCAACTTAAATCTCCATTTTCATATCACTATACACACACAAGAACAAAAATTTGAAAATGCCAGAAAACCCAAAGTTATGAGAAACTCTGGGAAGACTAATCAAAGAGGACCCAAGAGATTCTAGGTACCAAAAGATAAGATTGTGTATGTTGCAGATATCCTATGCAGCAAAGTTCAGACACCAGTCATGGTACCTGGACTCTGGATGCTCGCGACACATGACGGGAAGAAAGTCTATGTTCCAAAGCCTGGAACTTAGAGATGCTGGATTCGTAGGTTTCGGAGGAGATCAGAAAGGAAGGATCAGAGGCTCCGGAACTATTGGTAATGGTACTCTTCCCTCTATATCTGATGTTCTTTACGTAGAAGGATTAATGCATAACTTGTTATCCATAAGTCAATTAAGTAATAACGGTTATGATGTAATCTTTAATCAAAAAACATGTAAAGCCATTAATCAGAACGATGGCTCTGTCCTTTTCACAGGCAAGAGGAAAAACAACATCTATAAAATTAATCTTTCTGATTTAAAAGAACAAAATGTTAAATGTCTGATGTCTGATGTCTGTTCATAAAGAGCAATGGGTGTGGCATAGACGCTTGGGCCACATTAGCATGAGGAAACTTTCTCAGCTAACTAAACTCGAGTTAGTCAGAGGCCTATCTAAACTGAAGTTTTCTTCAGATGCTCTGTGTGAAGCATGTCAGAAAGGAAAATTTTCAAAAACTTCCTTTAAAAAGAAAAATGTTGTTTCTACCTCTAAGCCTCTGGAACTTCTTCACATTGACTTATTTGGTCCTGTGAAAACAGCATCAGTTAATGGAAAGAAGTATGGACTAGTCATTGTTGATGATTACAGTCGCTGGACATGGGTAAAATTCCTAAAGCACAAGAGTGAGTCTCACTCTGTATTCACTAGTTTCTGCTCCAAAGTGCAAAAAGAATTTGATGCTAAAATTGTTAGAGTCAGAAGTGATCATGGTGGAGAATTTGAAAACAAAGATTTTGAAGAATTATTTGACTCTAATGGAATATCCCATGATTTCTCCTGCCCTAGAACTCCACAACAAAATGGAGTTGTAGAGAGGAAGAATAGGACACTCCAAGAGATGGCTAGAACCATGATCAATGAAACTAATGTGGCAAAGCATTTTTGGGCAGAAGCTGTAAATACAGCGTGTTACATTCAGAATAGAATCTCTATAAGATCCATTCTGGAAAAGACTCCCTATGAACTGTGTAAAGGAAGAAAACCAAACATTTCATATTTTCATCCTTTTGGATGTTCTTGCTTTATTTTAAACACTAAAGAACATCTGAACAAGTTTGATTCCAAAGCACAGAAAGGTATTATGTTAGGATACTCAGAACGCTCTAAAGGCTACAGAGTATACAACACAGAAACCAAATTGTGGAAGAATCAATTCATGTCAGATTTGATGATAAGCTTGACCCTGAAAAGTCAAAGCTAGTTGAAGATTTTGCAGATTTAGAAATCACCCTTGCAGGTTCTGATAAAGCTCCAGAAGCAACTGTCACTCAGAACTCTGAAGAAATTAAAACCCCAGAAATCCCAAAGAAAGTTAAAAGTCGTATCAACGTATCTGAAGATTTGATTCTGGGAAACAAGGACGAACCTGTCAGAACCAGATCTACCTTCAGAACCTCTTAAGATACTCCTCTAGGACTAGTGTCTCTGATTGAGCCTATGTCCTGTGATGAAGCACTTCAAGATAACGACTGGGTTTCAGCCATGCAAGAAGAACTAGATTAATTCACAAAGAATGATGTCTGGGATCTTGTTCCAAAACCCAGAGGCACTCACGTTATTGGAACCATATGGGTATTCAAAAACAAGCTAAATGAGAAAGGAGAAGTCGTCAGAAACAAAGCTCGACTGGTAGCTCAAGGTTATAGTCAACAAGAAGGTATTGATTATAATGAAACTTTTGCTCCAGTCGCAAGGTTATAATCTATTCGTCTTCTTGTATCTTTTGCTATTAATCATTCTATTAAATTATATCAAATGGATGTCAAGAGTGCATTCCTTAATGGTTATATATCAGAAGAAGTGTATGTCAACCAACCTCCAGGTTTTGAAAATCCAAACTTTCCAGAACATGTTTTTAAACTTAAAAAATCTTTATATGGACTTAAACAAGCTCCTAGAGCTTGGTATGAACGTTTAAGCAATTTTCTTTTGGAACACAATTTTATCAGAGGGAAAGTTGACTCCACACTTTTCTGTAAGAACCTTAACAATGATCTCATGATATGCCAGATATACGTTGATGACATTATTTTTGATTCAGTTAACGCCTCTGTTTGTCAAGAATTCTCTAAGTTAATGCAGGCAGAATTTGAAATGAGTCTAATGCAAGAACTAAAGTTCTTTCTGGGAATTCAAATTAACCAAACTTCAGAAGTTACATATGTTCATCAAAGCAAATATATTAAAGATGTTCTGAAGAAATTTGACATGGCTAACTGCAACTCTGCAAAAACTCCAATGCATACAACATGCATTCTTGAAAAAGAAGAAGTAAGCTCAAAGGTTTGTCAGAAGCTCTATCGAGGTATGATAGGCTCTCTTCTCTATCTGACTGCTACTCGTCCTGATATTCTCTTTAGTGTCTGTCTCTGTGCCAGATTCCAATCAGATCCTAGAGAATCTCATTTAACAGCAGTTAAGAGAATTCTTAAGTATCTGAAAGGAACTCCTAACCTGGGCCTGATGTATAAGAAAACATCAGAGTATAGACTTTCTGGTTACTGTGATGCAGATTATGCAGGAGATAGACTAGAACGAAAAAGCACATCTGGAAATTGCCAGCTTCTGGGAAACAATCTAATCTCCTGGGCTAGCAAAAGACAGTCAACTATAGCTCTATCAACTGCAGAAGCAGAATATATCTCAGCATCACTGTGCACAACTCAGATGCTCTGGATGAAGCATCAGTTAGAAGATCTGCAAATTATTGAGAGTAACATTCCTATCTTCTGTGATAATACTGCTGCCATTTGTCTAAGTAAGAATCCCATTCTACATTCCAGAGCTAAACACATTGAAATAAAACATCATTTTATCAGAGACTATGTTCAGAAAGGGATAGTAACATTGAAGTTCATTGATACAGATCATCAATGGGCAGATATCTTTACTAAGCCTCTAGCTGAAGATAGATTTCTTTTTATCTTAGAAAATCTGAACATTCAAAACTGTCCAGAATGAAGTGTGGCTCTGAAAATGTAAAATGAGACTCTGATGTAAACAAATGTATTTCTGCCTCTGACTCTGATACTTCTACTAGTTAAGAAGATATCTGAGTTAGAAATCTCCAGGAACCAATCCTTTGGTATTCCTGAAGATCAGATACATCAACACGTGGAGCACCTAGCGTCCAACCCTAGAACTTCTAGACAGCTGTCCAGAAGAAGATCAAAGGTGAAACGTTTGAGATCCCCTCGAGTAGTGTGCATACTGTTGGGATTAGACATTCATTAATTAGCCTTAATCATTTCTCCCCCAAGCGTGCTTACTTGAGCTTTGTGCTAACGCAATATTATGTGTCGTTTTGCATGTGTTTTAACTTAGGGTATTTAAACACTTTTCTCACATTTCACACACTTATCACTCTCACTCACTCTAAAACCGTAAACCCTCTCTGAAGCGTCTCTCAACTACTCATCTTCATCTCCTTCTTCTTCAACCATGGACGCTCAACAACAAGAAGTTGTTAACTTCTCTCAACAAACGGAATCCACCACCACTGCCCAAACTTCAAGCATTTCAACTCCAATGGTTACAGGCGTTTCCATTACCCCTGTTTACAAAGAACCCCATATCCTTGATCGTTTACCTCACATCAACCTATCAACTCCCTTTGAGGGATTGGATGTGTTATGTGAAACACTGGTGGACTTTGACAACTTGAGAAGAAATGGCGTTGATCTTACTGAAGAACTTCGTCAACAAGGTTGGGAAAACTACTTCCAAAGGCTCTATGGTCCTGTTTACCCACTTCTCATCAAGGAGTTCTGGAGATTTGCAGATGTTGATGACCATTTCATCGTCTCCTTTGTGTTGGGAGTAAAAATAGTAATTACTGAAGAGTCAATTGCTTCCTTGTTGAACATGGAGAAAGATGGAGGAAAAAGGATTTACAACATCAACCCAAGATCAAGGCGCGTTGCTGAAGTAATCAATCCAACCATCTTCAAACCCAACACTGAAGGAAATCCTTCAAAGAACAAAGAGCTGCATCAGAACCTCAGAGTGTGGCTCAAGATCATTCTGGGAACTATTCACCACCGCCCAGCCTCTAACTCCTCTGATTACATCAATGCAGATCAGAAGTGCATTCTGTATTGCATTCAGAAGGGTGTGAAGATCTGCCTTCCTGCACTTCTCTTCAGATATCTCAGAGATTCTGTAAGGGAAACCAGAAACAACATGAAGCCTAGATCCTACATCCCTCTGGGAAGATTGTTATCTGATGTTTTCATCGAGAATGGGCTGGTAGATCATCTGGAGAAGGCCAAGCTGATGCTAGATCTGGCAATAGATACTGGGAAGCCTCTGAACGCCAGAAATCTCAAGAGTATGGGAATAATAAAGAAAATTCAAGTCAGACCCACGCTGGACACATCCTGGGATTCCTTGAAAGATCAGAGGAAGCTGCCTCACGGTCTTGCTAGGTTCTACAAGAATGAACCCAGAGATGCGGTTGCTATCTATCTTAATCGTCTGCTGGATGAAGGTGTTGACATCTATGACTTCAGCCTCGACGATTGTCTAGATTCAGAAGAAGACTTCGTTAGATACAAGAGAGGTCTCTCTGAGAAGAAGATAACATCACAGGCAAAGAAGGCAAGACTTGGAGAATCCTCTGGAAGCAGATCTCCAGCTCCTCTGCAAATTTCTACTGGTACGTCTGTTCCTCCTATTTCCTCTGAACCTCTGATGGTTTCCTCTACCCCTTCCTCTAATCCTCTCCCAACACCACCTATTTTTACAACCTCTGAAATCCCACCTTCAACCACCAGAACTTCACAACCTTCACCAATTCTAAATATCGCCCGTACATTCATACCTCCTTTTGAACCTGAACAAATGAACCAAAGCACTTCCTCTTCATCATCTTCAGAACCAGAATCACCACCATACCTTTCTATCTCCTCTGACCAAGAATACTCTGACCCTGACTCCCCAACCTAAGCCCAAATTCATGCTCAAAACCTTGCTTCACAACAACAAACACAAACACAATCTGAAGCAACTTCACCTCCACCAGAACAAACAACCAACATTACTTCTGAAGACCAACCCTCTGAAACTCAACCCTCTGACCTCCACACCTCTGATATCCCACCTTCAAACATCTCCGCTGAATCTGAACCATTAGACTTAAACCCTCTTTACGCTTCACCCCAAAGATCTGAACCTCAACCTGAATCGGAAACTGAACCAGAACCTCTAACTCTAAATCTCAGCCCTCCAACATCTCCACCTCATACCTCTGAACCTGACCTTTCTATACCTACCCTTGAGGAAGCCATCATGCTGGTCGCAGGGGCTTCAGTACAAAAGGTCAAGTCTCTTACCACTAACTCTGAAGTCAGTGATGATCCTGACTCTGTAAGGACACACTGGAACAGAGTCATTGGCTGGATGACCTCTGAGGCTTTTAGACTGAAGAACATCTCTGAACAAGTCAGAAATGGCTACATCAGAGATGCTGAGGCAAGACTCCAGGAAAGACTTGCACGCGAAGCTGAAGCCAGAAGGCTAGAGGAAGAGAGATTAGCAAGAGAAGCTGAAGAAGAGGCTAGAAGGCTGGAAGAAGAAAGAGCAAGGGAAGCTGAAATCCTAAGGTTAAAGGAAGCTGAAGCTAAGGCTCTGGCGGATGTAGAAGCACTAGCTGCTGCTGAAGCTGAAGCACAGCAGGCTCTGACTTTGGGGGAGTCTTCTTCTGTTATCCCTATGGTTCTTTAGACTCTGAAAGAACTTAAGCAAGATCAGAATGAACTCCGTGCCAGAATGGATAAGCAAGACACTGTCAACGACAACATTCAGAACATGCTGGCTATGTTGCTTCAGAGAATGCCTCCACCTCCGAACCCCTAGGCACTTAGGATTTTATTTTTATTGCTTGCCTGTTGTTTTTGTTTGCTTTCTTTGATTCTGATGTTTTTCCTGTTCTTGTTGCCTTTGTGCTTTTATCTAAATACAATGTTTTTCTCTTCAATTATTTATTTTGCTATGTCTTTTTGATTCTGACAAAAAGGGGGAGAAGTCATAATTAGCTCTGATGAAAATATTGTCTAAATACCTTAAGCATTCTGCAACATATTTAATAGCTCTGATGAAAATATTGTCTAATATCTTAAGCATTCTGCAACATATTCTTCTTAAAAAATAAATCTATCTAACCTGAACTTAAGAAATTGCAGAAGGTATCAAGAAACCTCTTTACTTAGAAGCTCTGGTAAGAACTTCTGAACTCCCTAGCACTATCTCAGGGGGAGCTCTTGTCTATCTGATCTGATATTTTATATGTTTCATCTGCTAATTAAGATTGTTTTGTCATCATCAAAAAGGGGGAGATTGTAAGAACAAAAATTGTTCTACAACAGATTCCTTGATTTTGATGATAACAAAGGATGAAACCAAAATGGCACCCTAACGAAAAGTTTCTAAGTGTGCAGGGTTCTAAAGAAAGAAGGAAGAGATCTGATGATGTCATCAGATACAGAACCAGATCAGATACAAATTATCAGAAGATAAGAAGCATCTGAAGTAGAAACACGTTCAAGAAAGTCTAACTCTGAGCAAAACAGCAAAGTATCAGAAGCATCTGAACAAGAACGCTATCTGAAGAATCCATCAGAACTCAAAAGAGATCAACATCAGAAGCAAGACTCCAAGACTCTCAGATACACGAAGACTCTGATCATAAAATTGCTAATTATGAAAGAGTAACGTTAAAGTCAAGTAAAGATTTGCAAATGGATTTCCTAATACAAAAAGAGACGTTAATCTCCAATTTCAATAAAGAAGATACTATATGTGGTAAGTAGTCATTTCAAGGAGAGAAAGTTATCCTGCAGAAGCTATTTATGTTATGGCGTAAATTCATCTTATTACTCATCAGTTTCAACTACTACCTCACTGATCTATATAAAGGACTGCAAATCAACATTCAGCATATACACATACAAGGAAAAATATACTGAAACATCAACGCTCAAGAAAACACTCGTGCTCTCTAAATCTTCACGAAGCTGTTGCTTATAACGTGAATCACTTTGTTCTTACTATTGTAATATTTGCTTTCTTAGAAGCACTTTAGATTACATAAATTTTTTATCTATTGTTTGTTTATTTCCTCAAGTGACTCTGTGTAGTCTGTATACTTGAGAGGACTAAGAGATCTTTCTCTTAGACGTTGTTTGTAATCTTTCAAGATTAGTGGATTAAGTCCTTGTTGAAGGCGAAATCACCTTGGCCGGGTGGACTGGAGTAGCTTTGTGTTATAAGCGAACCAGTATAAAATCATTGTGTGGTTTTTCATTTTGAAAAAGCGCTTATTTTCTAAATAATTCAAACCCCCCCTTTCTTGTTTTTCTCACCTTCAGGCATCATAACATTGCATTTGCATTGCCTCAAGGATCTTTAGCATCTTGGTTCCCTTTGCCTTTGCGTGGGACTCCTTGTGATTGGTTTGAGATCACCAAGCATGCTTGAATTACACATCATTGTTTCTCTTACTTTTGTTTACTAACCAAAAGCACAAAAATGTGTCACTAACATCTTTTGTTTGAAGCTTGAGTATCATCCAAGACACTTTGTGGGTTCTATTTAGATGATCAGTCAACACAAGGGAATGGCTTGAGATACTTCCAACAGGTTCAAATGGGGTCTATTCGTCAGTCAAAACGTTAATCTTGAAGGAGAAAAAGTTTGTTCATGAGTTGTCATGCTCGCTAGGCGAGCAGAATGAGTCGCCTAGCGAGTCCCAAGAAAAGCCACCAGAATCACCTACGCTCAGAGGAATTTCTTGAACTGTCATGCTCGCTAGGCGAAGCCCACGTGTTAAAAAAATAATAAATAAATTTAAAAAAAAACATAACAAAAAAAATTTGGACTTGGCCCTCTCTCATTTGAGCCCACAGGTCCACAAAAATCAGGTTATAAATTCAGAGTTTCAGTGAAACAAAAGGCAATGCTATTCCTATTACCCTGGCAGGGAAAAAGATAGTGAGAGAAGAGCTAACAGAGTTCAGAGCAACCTCCAGAGACTGAAGGGAACTCATCGGCAAAGAACCAATTCCCTCTCATATAAACCCTCAGATTGCTTTGCAAACCCAACCGGGCAATTCAATTTCATTCGATCTCTCCAGTCAGGTTTGCCTTATTCCCATTACTTTATGCTTTTAATTTGAATGCTCTGAGTGTATGAGGTATTATGGGTGAATTTGATACCCTTTTGATGCATGTGTTCGACAAGAGGTTTAGGCCTCCTACCCTTGGTTGCTTTTTGTGAGCTTTTGTGAATTTTAATGGCATGATTCATGTGGTTACATTTTGATTTGGGGGCAACTCCTGATTACCCTATCTTGTTTCTCTAACTTATTTGTTGAGTTTTGTTTTGTGAGGGCTCATATGACTCTTGCAGAGATAGCTTGCCTGGTGTTCCACTTTATTTGTGGGATACCACCTGGAGGTTTATTCTGATTACTTGTACTGACTCACTTTCTTTGATGGTGCTAGCTTGAGAGATCTCTGGGTTTCTTATCTCTTTAATTGCTGTTACTTCGGATCTTTATCCGTACGGTAGATCTCTCGATCCCTTTACTTTTCCCGCATGTTACCGATTTCTTAGGTTTCGTATAGCCTCTCGTGGCATGTCATTTAAGGTAGCGCGGTTCCTTCATCTAGGACTGCCTTTTGCATGAGCATCCCTAAACACCCCAAACTCATTGATTTTTCTTCTCCTAAGAACACGTTATCTCCTTCTACTACAGGCGAGTAAGTCTCCAAAGGTCGAGCATCCGGTAGATTGCATAGTAACGTCGTTCACCCCAAAACACAACCCTTACCACATAGGTGGTCGAACTACGTTTTGCTCTAATTTTCATCCCAGATGAGATACGTAGGCATAAAACGCGATGTCTTAGCGAGCACACTCCTCTTTAACCCATAGGTAGCCAAACTACGAAGACTCTGATTCTCAGATTCAGATGAGATACGTATGTAGTGGATGCGATGTCCGTGCGAGTCATTTTCTTTTGACCCTTCTTTTAGTAAGTAGTACATTAGATAAACATACACGCTTTTCTCATCCCTTCAATCATGTTTGCACAAATAAATTTTTACAAAAAACAACAACCTTTGTAACAAATGTGAAAAGGGCTCTCTAGGAGTACCTAGGATGCTTTGGGTGCCTAACACCTTCCCATTGCATAACCAACCCCCTTACCCAGATCTCTGACATTTTTACTAGGTTTTGATTCGATAAAACTTTTAGGTTTTTGTTCGTTTTCTAACCATTCCTTTGGATAAATAGAAGTGCAGTGGCGACTTGACTTGTATGATTTACCTTGGATTTAGTCAATATCTCTAATGGTAACGAATACCCCGCTACAGAAAAATGGCGACTCTGCTGGGGAACGAAACATCCTAGTGGGTTTTGCCTACTTTTCATATTTGTTGTATTGTATTGTATATTTTTTTTGTGACATATTTTTGTGCAATTTGGGATTACTGTATTGTATGTAATGATTAAATTGTTTGAATATTAATTCCTTGTATGCTTGGTGATCTTTGTGAGATGAGTTCTATACCCGGACTCGAGTGCACTTAGGATAAGAGAATGGCATAGTCTTGTCGACTTGTGCGGAGTTATTCCTTAGCAAGTTGACTTGCAAGTCCATTCACTTGGTGGAGGTTATGTTGGGATCAATAATGTCACACAAGTAAGTTGTGGTTAGACATTACTCTTTCCAATATAGACCTTAGAAGCCAAGGACCTTAGTTTACCAAGCCCATCTTGGCCTATTCTTAGGATGTAGTGCGAAAGTCATTCAAGTGTAAGATTTGATACGATTGTTACGCAATACTACACTCATAAGAGTCTCTCTTGAGAATATTTTCTGAATACGAGTAGTCGTTTCTCCAATAATATCCGAAAGATGGGATGATGACTATGGGAACCTCTTGTAGAACATGTTTGGCAGGTTTAAACCCTAGTACACTCCCTTTTGGGTGGTTCTTAACCTAACTCCATGCTTGTGACTTACAACAAACCCTTGATTCATGGTTGATCCGTTCATGAATCCTTAATATCAACGGAACTTGGGTGTTGATAAGGTGTAAACCATAATCCACCAAAATGGATGATTGATATTAAGGATAACATGATCCATCCCATGACCTTTGTTTGGTGTGCTTTGCTTGATTCTTGAGTGTGATTGTTGCATTCATGCACCCATTTGCATCCATATAATCAATAAATAAGAAAATTTTCAAGGAACTTAAGGGGTTTATTTGCAAAATTTTCAGACATGGAAAGACAAAGAAGGAATACAAAGAAGTACAGCTTCAGGCAATCAGATTTGAAAGAGTTAAGGAATTTGACATCCTATGTATTAGATCCTTTGGGTGTCAAGGCTCGTTTTGGGAAGCTTCTTCCTCTTCTAACTACTCAGGTGGATGAAGGATTGGTGACTGTATTGGTGCAGTTTTATGATCCCTTGTACCTTTGCTTCACGTTTCCGGATTTCCAGCTTTTGCCTACCCTTGAGGAGTATGCTTACCTTGTGGGTATACCTATTCTAGACCAGTTGCCGTTCAGTGGCTTGGAGAGTATTCCTACTTCTCAAGAGATAGCTGACATGTTACACATAGATGAATCTCTGGTTGGTGCTCATATGACTACCAAAGGAGGAATTCAAGGTCTCCCTTCTGAGTTCCTCATTGCTCAAGCTACTATGTATGGGAAGGCCATGAGTGAGGACGCCTTTGAGGCCATATTTGTGCTTCTCATCTATGGGCTAGTATTATTCCCCAACATCGACAAGTTTGTAGATGTGAATGCTATTAGGATCTTCTCTACTCTTAATCCCGTTCCGACTCTGTTGAGCAATACCTACTTCTCTTTGCATATGAGGAATGCAAAGGGTGGTGGCGCCATTGTGTGTTGTTTGCCTCTGTTGTATAAGTGGTTTATTTCTCACTTACCTCAGACGGTCGCTTTCAAGGAGAACAAGGAATGTCTACGGTGGTCCACGAGACTTATGTCTCTCACTAATGATGATATCTCTTGGTATAACCATGTGTATGATAGTGTGCAGATTATTGACTCTTGTGGCGAATTCTCCAATGTACCTCTTCTTGGTACATGTGGTGGGATTAACTACAATCCTGTTTTGGCACGTCGGCAGCTTGGGTTCCCCTTAAAGGATAAGCCCAATAACATTCTGTTAGGGGGTGTATTCTTTCAGGATGGTAAAGATCCCCAAGGCTTGAAAGCTAGGATGGTCCGCACTTGGCGCAAGATTCATAGGAAAGGAAGGAAAGAGTTGGGTCATAAGAATTGCATCGCTTTGGAGCCTTACATTGTTTGGGTTAGGAAGAGGGCGTCTGAGTATCTCATGCCTTACGAGTATCCGAGACCTACACCTATGATTATGGCTGGGCCTTCAACCCTCCCTAATCAAGGAGCAGAGGAGTTGAGAGACGAAGACCGTTCACGTGCCTGGATCCGTGAACGTGAAGAGTTGCTTCAGCAGATTAAGGAGAAGGATGCGTTGATTGAGTTTCTTGAGCATCAGGTTATTGATGACCCTGATGATGTATGGACTTCTCTACTTCCTCAGTCTTCTAAGTTCTGGAAGAGGAGGTATGATCGACTCGCCAAAGAGAAGGCCGATATGGAGGCAGCCTACGAGAGGGAGGTGAAGAGGCTTCACGCATCTTATCTTCCTGTGTCCCGAGCTTTAGATGATTGTTTCTAGGGATCCATAAGACGATTATTTTCCTTTTCTCTTGTATATGATTGACGATGCTGCACTTCTTTTCCCTGATATTATTTGATGAGATATTTCCATATGTGATAAAATTCTTAATATTTCCAGAATTTGCAAATAAAACTCTAAAGTTCCTTTGAAATAAAAAACAAATCATATGCACAAACATTGCATGCATCATATGCATAAGCAGGTTTTGTTTCCGGTCCCTTGCCCTGTGGTCTGACTCTGTGTCCTTCATTTATTTTGAAGACAAGCTGACTCACCGGTACTACACTAGAGCCAACATTTCAAGACTGATTGATCACTTAGAGCAAGAGAACCGCGAGCTGAAAGAGGAAGTGGCCAGATTGACTGCCCTAATGGAGTCACTCATGGATGCCCAGAGCCAGTCTTCTCTGACACCTTCAACTCCTCCCCAGAGGACAGTTATCTCCGAGATTGTCTCCTCTACTGTGCCCGCTTCCAGTGCACACTTTGTTCCAACAGCCATGCCAACCGGGTTCCCGTGGGGGATGCCTCCCAATTTCATGCCTGAGGGTCCTGTTCCTACCTTTGCTTCTCTGCCGGCATCTAGCCCGGTCCTTGCCGTTCCTCCTCCTGTCGTGCATACTTTGCCCAGGGTAGACGACACCATCTATCATTCTGAGCCGTCTGAGGGTCCAGATGTTTATGAGAAGATGGATGCTATGAACGATCAATTTCTTGAGCTTCGCAAGGAATTGAAAACTCTCAGAGGGAAGGATCTTTTCGGCAAGTCTGCTGTCGAACTCTGCTTGGTTCCAAATGTGAAGATCCCTGTGAAATTCAAGGTCCCTGATTTTGAAAAGTACAAAGGAAATACTTGTCTTCTCAGCCACCTGGTCATGTATGCCAGGAAGATGTCGACTCAAATCGATAATGACCAACTACTCATCCACTACTTTCAGGACAGTCTACCCGGTTCCGCTTTGCGTTGGTACATGGGTTTAGACAGCGCAAACACCCGATCCTTCAATGATCTCGGCGAAGCCTTCGTCAAGCAGTACAAGTACAACGTGGATATGGCTCCCGATAGAGATCAATTGAGAGCCATGTCCCAGAAGGATAAAGAAACATTTAAGGAGTACGCCCAGAAAGTGGCGAGAGGTGGCAGCACAGATAGTGCCTCCGCTAGAGCAGAAAGAGATGGGCTAAGATCTTTTTGAAGACTTTAAGTTCTTTTTATTATGAGCGGATGATTGCTAGCGCTCCTTCTGACTTCACCAAGATGGTGAATATGGGGATGCGTCTAGAAGAAGGGGTCCGTGAAGGACGGATAACCAGAGAAGAAGGCTCTTCTGCCAAACGTTATGGGGCGTTTGCAAAGAAGAAAGATGGAGAGGCACATGCTGTGATCTCCCATGAGAAACCAAGAAGACCCTCTGTGAGGAGGAAGACTGTGCGTCCCGCCAGTAACCAGCACCAGGTGGCTCATATAGCACCTGTTTTCAGAGACAATTAACAGTATCAGCAACATAGTAACAATCAGCAACCACATCCATAATATCAACAACAACAGCACCGACCGCAGCAGCATGCCTACCAGCCTCGAAACAGTAATCAAACCAGCACGAGTTACGAGAGGAAAAGGGTCACCTTCGATCCTATTCCTATGACGTACGCAGAGTTATTTCCCTCTTTGATAGAAAGGAAGCTGATTACTCCGAGAGACCCACCGGCTATACTTGCTAACCCCCAGTGGTGGTATAAGCCTGAGTTACATTCTGTTTACCATTTTGGTGCTCCCGGCCACGGCGTGGAGAATTGTTACCCTTTGAAGACCAAGGTTCAAGACCTTGTGAGGTGTGGTATTCTATTTTTTGAGGACGTATGCCCTAATATGAAGAAGAACCCATTGCCCGAACATGGGAAATCTGTCAACATGGTCCAGGGTTGCCCTGGAAAATACAAGGTCAAATATGTCAGTCATATTCAACAGTCTTTGGTCCAGATGCATCATTTGTTGTGTGACTACAGTCATTATGAGCATGACCATGATAGATGTCGAGTCTGCTCTGTTAACCGGTTGGGTTGTTGCCAGGTGCGCAAGGATGTTCAGGAAATGCTGGACGAAGGAGTCATTGAGATCCTTAAAAATAGGAATGTTGATGAAAATGAGCCTGAGGTCAACGTGATTTCCCCAGTGTTCCGGATACCCGAGCCTGTTATCATCAAGTATAATGGTAGCAAGCAGAAGGCTTCTCCCGCTCTGATCATTAAGCCTGTTGGTCCTGTGCCTTACTCTTCTGAAAAGGCAGTTCCCTATCGCTACAACGCCGTAGCAGTAGAGAATGGGAAAGAGGTGTCCTTGCCCTCTTCTTCTGTTGTGAATATTGCCGATGTTAGCGGTTTGACCCGTAGTGGCCGTGTATTTTCAGCACCGCCGAAGCCTCAAATTAATGCTGATTTTGTTGAACGCCCGATTGGGAACGTTGTGAATTCTCCGAACTCGGCACTTGCTGTTAAGCCCTCCTCCGTACTGAAAACTCCTACTTCTGTTGGCCTGAGTGGCAATGTGAAAGAAGACTGTGATGAGATGCTGAGACTCATCAAAAGGAGCGAGTACAATGTTGTAGACCAACTTCTACAAACGCCATCCAAAATATCTGTGTTATCCTTACTCTTAAATTCAGAACCACACCGAGAGGCTCTGCAGAAGGTGTTGGATGTGGCATATGTAAATCACGATGTCACTTTGGAGCAATTCGATAGCATTGTTGCAAACATTACTACTTGCAACAACCTGAGCTTTTGTGACTCTGATCTCCCTGAGGAGGGAAGAGACCACAACTTGGCTTTACACATATCTATGAATTGCAAAGACGACGCCATGTCCAATGTGCTGGTGGACACCGGGTCATCATTAAACGTATTGCCAAAGTCCACTCTCTCAAAGCTATCATATCAAGGGCCTCCCATGAGGCAGAGTGGAGTAGTTGTGAAGGCTTTCGATGGGTCTCGCAAAACTGTGATTGGGGAAGTTGATCTCCCAGTCAAGATCGGACCAAGTGATTTCCAGATTACCTTCCAGGTTATGGACATTCACCCATCGTATAGTTGTCTCTTAGGTAGACCATGGATTCACGAGGCAGGCGCCGTGACGTCCACCCTACACCAGAAATTGAAATTCGTGAAAAACAAGAAGCTGGTGGTGGTAGGGGGAGAAAGGGCTCTCCTGGTTAGCCATTTGTCTTCCTTCTCTTATATAGATGCTGAGGTTGAAGTTGGAACTCCTTTCCAAGCTTTATCTATTGCTGAGCCTATTGAGAAGAGAACTCCTTCATTTGCTTCCTACAAAGATGCAAAGTTGGCCATTGAGCATGGTGCAACCACTGGTTTAGGAAAAATGATTGAGTTAGAAGACAACGAGTCCCGGGCTGGCATAGGTTTTTCTTCTGGTACTTTCAACAAGCAAGGGTTATTCAAGAGTGGAGGTTTCATCCACACTGGTCTAGATGAGGAGGCTGCTGCCGTTTTAGAAGAAGATACAGAGGATTCTGGAAATTTCATCATCCCTGGAGGGGTCTGCAACAATTGGGTCGCTGTGGATATTCCAACATTTGTCCATAAGTCAACGTAATGATCACTTTGTTTAAAAACCTTTCTCCCATGCCAAAAGGAGGAATGATAACATTGTTGGCAACATAAATACAATGATATTTTCATTCAATAAATTCATGTTAAATGTTTGTTTTTCCCATTTATTTTCCCTTTTTGTTTTTGCATGAAATTGGTGATCACATAAAACCCTAAAAAATAAAATAAAATCAATCTTTTCATCTACATAATGATTTGCTTTGTTTGAATTCTAAATCTTTTCATATCCAAAATCATTATGCAGGTTGATTTCTAAACCCATTGAACATAATGACCCAACACCATCTCCCAATTTTGAATTCCCTATATTTGAGGCAGAGGAAGATGATGTTGAAGAGAGTCCTGATGAGATCACCCGGCTACTTGAGCATGAAGAGAAGATCATTCAGCCGCATCTTGAGAATCTGGAAACAGTCAACTTGGGGTCTGAAGATTGTGTGCGAGAGATAAAGATTGGGGCACTTCTGGAAGAATCTGTTAAGAAGGGGTTGATTAAGTTGCTACGAGAATATGTCGACATCTTTGCTTGGTCGTATGAAGACATGCCTGGTCTAGATACTGATATTGTGCAACATTTCCTACCTCTAAAGCCTGAGTGCATGCCTATAAAGCAGAAGCTCAGAAGAACTCATCCTGATATGGCAGTGAAGATCAAAGAGGAAGTTCAGAAGCAAATTGATGCGGGGTTCCTGGTGACTTCTATATATCCTCAATGGGTGGCCAATATTGTGCCCGTGCCTAAGAAAGATGGAAAAGTCCGGATGTGTGTGGACTATAGAGACTTGAATAAAGCTAGTCCGAAAGATGATTTCCCTCTACCACATATTGATATGTTGGTAGACAATACAGCTAAATTCAATGTCTTCTCGTTTATGGATGGATTTTCCGGATATAATCAGATTAAGATGGCACCCGAGGATATGGAGAAGACAACATTCATCACACCTTGGGGAACATTCTGTTATCGAGTGATGCCCTTCGGTTTGAAGAACGTCGGAGCCACGTATCAACGAGCTATGACCACCTTGTTTCATGATATGATGCACAAGGAGATTGAGGTATATGTTGACGATATGATTGCTAAGTCAAGAACGGAAGTTGAACATGTAGAGTATTTGTTGAAGCTTTTCCAGCGTTTGAGGAAATATAAGCTTCGTCTGAATCCCAACAAGTGTACATTTGGAGTTCGTTCTGGCAAGTTATTGGGCTTCATTGTTAGTGAAAGAGGTATTGAGGTTGATCCTGCAAAGGTCAAAGCAATACAAGAGATGCCTGCGCCCAAAACTGAGAAGCAAGTCCGAGGTTTTCTTGGCCGCTTGAATTATATCTCCAGATTCATATCCCACATAACTGCCACATGTGCGCCTATATTCAAGCTCCTCCGGAAAGATCAATCCCATGATTGGACCGAGGATTGCCAGAAAGCTTTCGACAGTATTAAAGAATATATGTCTGAGCCTCTGATTCTGTCTCCGCCTGTAGAGGGAAGACCTTTGATCATGTATCTGACTGTTCTTGAAGACTCGATGGGTTATGTCCTTGGTCAGCAAGATGAATCAGGGAAGAAGGGAAGAAGGAGTATGCTATTTACTACCTGAGTAAGAAGTTCACTGATTGTGAGTCTCGATACTCAATGCTTGAAAAGACATGCTGTGCTTTGGCTTGGGCTGCTAAGCGCTTACGCCAGTATATGATAAATCATACGACTTGGTTGATATCCAGAATAGATCCAATCAAGTACATCTTCGAGAAGCCTGCTTTAACAGGGAGAATTGCCCGTTGGCAGATGTTGTTATCTGAGTATGATATTGAGTATCGAGTTCAGAAGGCTATTAAAGGTAGTATCTTGGCTGACCATTTGGCACATCAGCCTATTGAAGATTATTAGTCAGTTCAGTATGACTTCCCGGATGAGGAAATTCTGTATTTGAAAGTGAAAGATTGCGATGAGCCTACACTTGATGAAGGGCCAGAGCCTGGTTCCAGATGGAGTATGGTGTTTGAAGGCGCTGTAAATCAGTATGGAAATGGTATTGGGGCCGTGATTATTACTCCTCAGGGCGCGCATATTCCTTTTACAGCAAGGCTAACTTTCAAATGCACGAATAATATGGCTGAGTATGAGGCCTGTATTATGGGATTGGAGGAATATATTGATCTAAGGATCAAGCATCTTGATGTATATGGTGATTCGACCCTCGTTGTTAATCAGATTAAGGGTGAATGGGAAATGAATCAGCCTGGCCTCATTCCATACAGAGATTATGCGAGGAGGATTTCAACGTTCTTTACTGAGGTCTACTTCCATCATATTCCTCGAGATGAGAATCGGATGGCAGATGCTCTTGCTACACTTGCTTCGATGATTGTGGTTAAATTGTGGAATGAAGTCCCCAATATCACCGTGATGCGCTTGGACAGACCAGCTCATGTATTTGCAGTAGAAGAAGTAAAAGATGATAAGTCGTGGTATTATGATATCAAGTGTTTCCTTCAGAGCCAGATTTACCCGCCTGGGGCATCTGTAAAAGATAGGAAGACTTTGAGGAGATTGTCAGGAAGTTTCTACCTCAATGGCGAAGTGCTTTACAAAAGAAATTTTGACATGGTTCTGCTCTGATGCATGGATAGACACGAAGCAGACCTGTTGATGACTGAGGTCCATGAGGGTTCATTTGGTACTCATTCCAATGGACATGCCTTGGCTAGAAAGATGTTGAGAGCAGGCTACTATTGGCTGACAATGGAGTCTGACTGCTGCAAATTTGTGAAGAAATGCCACAAGTGTCAAATTTATGCTGATAAGATTCATATTCCCCTGACACTTTTGAATGTGATCTCATCACCATGGCCTTTCTCCATGTGGGGAATTGACATGATTGGCATGATAGAGCCAAAAGCGTCCAATGGAAACAGATTTATTCTCGTAGCAATTGATTACTTCACCAAGTGGGTTGAAGCGGCGTCGTATGCAAATGTGACCAGGCAGGTGGTCGTGAAGTTTATCAAGAATGAACTCATATGCCGATATGGTGTGCCAGATAAGATCATTACTGATAATGGATCTAACTTGAATAACAAGATGATGAAAGAGATGTGTAGTGAATTCAAGATTGCACATCATAATTCTTCTCCGTACAGACCCGAGATGAATGGGACTGTTGAAGCTGCTAATAAGAACATTAAGAAAATTATCCAAAAGATGGTTGTTACGTACAAAGATTGGCATGAGATGTTGCCATTCGATTTGCATGGCTATCGTACATCTGTCCGCACTTCAACAGGGGCAACCCTTTTCTCTCTTGTTTATGGCATGGAGGCGGTACTCCCAATAGAGGTGGAGATCCCATCAATGAGAGTCTTGATGGAGGCCAAGTTGACTGATGTTGAATGGGTTCAGAGTCGTTATGACCAGCTGAACTTGATAGAAGAAAAGAGATTGATTTCCATGTGCCACGGTCAGTTATATCAGCAGAGGATGAAGAAAGCTTTTGATAAGAAGGTCAAGCCTCGTGTGTTCCGAGAAGGTGACCTTGTGCTCAAGAAAGTTTTGTCTTTCGCGCCCGATTCCAGGGGCAAGTGGACTCCGAACTATGAGGGTCCGTATGTTGTTAAGAGAGCCTTTTTAGGCGGTGCTTTGATACTTACAACTATGGATGGGGAGGATTTCACTCGTCCTGTGAATTCAGATGCAATCAAGAAATACTTCGCCTAAAAAAATAAAAACTGAATAGCTCGTTAAGTTGAAAACCCGAAAGGGCGGCTTAGGAAAAAATGAGCGTCTCGGTGGATTGAAAACCCGAAAGGGCGATCTAGGGAAAAGTTAGAGACACAAAAAATATATAATAATGATATATGTATCCCGCTAGATTGAGTACCTCATCCCGGGGCAATCTAGGCAAAAATTAGGGATTTGGCAAGTAACTGCATCCTGACAAGACTTTGTTCTACAACTGTCGTCCGTCAGAGATCCTTGCTCATTATCAGCCAAAGCTTCAAATACATCGAATTCAGAATTGGTGGAGAAATGGTCATTATGTTCAATGTAGCCCTGATCCAATATATATCACCAATTTCAAATTTGTAAAGATCTATGGAGTCTTGCCATTCGTAGACTACCATTCTATCAAATAAATTTGAGCCTTTTATCCAATTATTGGCACTCTTATCTGTTTCTATTCAACAAATGTTTTACATGTTTTGATTAAGAAAATATCATTGTTTTAAACGATCAATTTTTTTATAATTTGTTTTTAAACAAAGTGAACATTCACAATGACGAAAGGATACTTAGGAGATCCTCAGTGCTCTCCCAAGGGTGGTACGATCCCCAACGGGGTAAGATTTTTGTCCATATTCCTGGCATGACTGTATCTCCTCCCTCAGGAACCCCTTGTGGTTTATCCTACCAAGTGCATTGCTTGTTGAGAGTCACCTCTCTTCCCTTCAGCAGAGTAGTAATCTTTCTTCCTCAGCAACTTGGATCTCTTTGGGCAAGAGCGGTATTTGGTGGTTGATCCCGATAAATCCTTTATCTCCTCGGATAGATTCCCCAGTAGAGTTGTTGGTGTGGTGAACCTTATCTGTGATAACTCTCGTCCCCATCTGGAATGATTGATGATTCATCTCCTGCAGAGTTCTTTGCTTCCTAGTATCTCTGATCCCCAGCAGATTGGATACTCTCCGGTGAACTTGGCTTTCTCTCTTGAGATGTAGTACCGGGTGGTTGATTCCTGGACCTGGTTGTGTTAAATATGTCTGTTTGTCAACATACATCATACATAAACCACGCGCATACATGCATAATTATAACATTCAGATATTCATGTTGCATTCTTTGCCATATATCGTTGTTTGTTGTCTCCTGCTATTTGGTGATATACTTCCCCAAGCAGACGTGTGTGTTTGATCTCTCCATATAGGGTCAGCTCCATAGGCAGAAAGCGTCTATCCTTTCTTCCATATTCCCCACCGGGTTATATCCTTGTGGATGTTGATTGTTTTTGTTCCTTCCCAACACATATACTGGGATGGTTTTCCCCATTGAGTTATATCCTTACTGGGACAAGTCTTGATTTGGTGTGCCTATCTAGTTTGATCCTAGATCGGTCTCTTGAGACTCTTTTCCTGTTTCCCCGTGGTAAATGAATAATTGCTCAATAATTAGTAATTATTATCCCCGGCGGAGTCTGTGTTTCTCTACCCTCATACCGGTAGTTGTAAACCCTATTTCTTCCCTTTTTGCAGAGTAACTATTTTTGCTCATCTTTAATTGGTGACAGTTATCTTCATCCAATATTCGGTGATGATATCCCCTCATCTGCTTGGATAATTGCCCTGATTGTGCAATTTATCCCCAGCGGGTCATCTCTCGTCTACCTTGTTGTTGTTGGTAACGATTGTTTCTCCCCTGAATTGGTCATCATTATATACCTAGTTTCGGTATCCCGATGCCTTTTCTTTTCGGTCGATTTATCCTTTATTAACCCAGTAACCAGTTGTGGATAATCGTCCATGCGAGTATATTATCTACGTTCTGACGGTAATAGATAGTATATCTCATGCACTCTCGGGTCTGAAGCCTTTTGTTCTTCCCCAGTTGAGTAAGATTCGTATCCCCTTTGTGGAGTCGAATATCCATCCTGTAATCGAGTTTGCTTTTAGCCCTCTTTTGGATGATGAGTGTTTTGGGAATATTCCCCAATTCACCCCTTGGTTGGTCACCTATTATATGCCCAGTAACCGGTATCCCTGGTGTTCCTTCCTCTCTGCTCCCTATTATGACTTTTTGTCCCCTGCGGAGTCAGAATCCCTGAGTTGAAGTATACCTTTTAGGTTTTCCTCAGACGTTTTGAAGTTTTGATATCTCTCACCCTTATACCGGTCTTGGATATTCATCTCTTCCTGAGCATGTTGTATCTCACACCCTCATACCTGGCGTTCAGATCACATGTCTCATTGAGCTTATTACCTAGTAACCGGTAATACCTCGTCTCGCTGCTTCCCCAGGAGTGTCCTTGTGGACATCCCCAACGAAGTCCCTTAGTGGATTGTTTTCATCCGGATTTTATCCGAAGTATCCGCTGTGGATAGTTTTTTGCTGTATTGGCATATTCCCCAATACATGCATCTTCGAGTCAGCTCGAGTCTTTCCATTGGATCTTTTCCCTTTGGAATTCTGTTCCCCACGCTTTGAGTCGTGACCTGCTCGCGCATTTTTATCCCTTTTATATCCCCAGGAGAGTCCCCAGGGTCTTGGTCCCATGGAGTGAATTGCTCATATGGATTATCAGTGGCTTCTGATTTCTTTGCTTTTGTGGACACATATCTCCACAGAGTGCTACCATTTTTCATACCTACATTTGCATCATGAGGTCTCTTAGGGACCAAAATTCGTCTCTTTGTTATTATTTAAGCCCATTCTACCCCGTCGAGACGAAGATTTTAACCTTCACTTCTCCGGCTAGAATGACCTTAAATAGGGGCATCTGTAAGACCCCAATTTTGACCCTAAGATCCCTCATGGCATCATAATATTGCATTTGCATTGCCTCAAGGATCTTTAGCATCTTGGTTCCCTTTGCCTTTGGGTGGGACTCCTTGTGATTGGTTTGAGATCACCAAGCATGCTTGAATTACACATCGTTGTTTCTCTTACTTTTGTTTACTAACCAAAAGCACAAAAATATGTCACTAACATCTTTTGTTTGAAGCTTGAGTATCATCCAAGACACTTTATGGGTTCTATTTAGATGATCAGTCAACACAAGGGAATGGCTTGAGATACTTCCAACAAGTTCAAATGGGGTCTATTCGTCAGTCAAAACGTTAATCTTGAAGGAGTAAAAGTTTGTTCATGAGCTGTCATGCTCGCTTGGCGAGCAGAATGGGTCGCCTAGCGAGTCCCAAGAAAAGCCACCAGAATCACCTACGCTCAGAGGAATTTCTTGAACTGTCATGCTCGCTAGGCAAAGCCCACGTGTTAAAAAAATAAAAAATAAAAATAAATAAATGAATAAATAAATAAAATATAACAAAAAAAATTTGGACTTGGCCCTCTCTCATTTGAGCCCACAGGTCCACAAAAATCAGGTTATAAATTCAGAGTTTCAGTGAAACAAAAGGCAATGTTATTCCTATTACCCTGGCAGGGAAAAAGATAGTGAGAGAAGAGCTAACAGAGTTCAGAGCAACCTCCAGAGACTGAAGGGAACTCATCGGCAAAGAACCAATTCCCTCTCATATAAACCCTCAGATTGCTTTGGAAACCCAACCGGGCAATTCAATTTCATTCGATCTCTCCAGTCAGGTTTGCCTTATTCCCATTACTTTATGCTTTTAATTTGAATGCTCTAAATGTATGAGGTATTATGGGTGAATTTGATACCCTTTTGATGCATGTGTTTGACAAGAGGTTTAGGCCTCCTACCCTTGGTTGCTTTTTGTGAGCTTTTGTGAATTTTAATGGCATGATTCATGTGGTTACATTTTGATTTATGGGCAACTCCTGATTACCCTATCTTGTTTCTCTAACCTATTTGTTGAGTTTTGTTTTGTGAGGGCTCATATGACTCTTGTAGAGATGGCTTGCCTGGTGTTCCACTTTATTTGTGGGATACCACCTGGAGGTTTATTCCGATTACCTGTACTGACTCACTTTCTTTGATGGTGTTAGCTTGAGAGATCTCTGGGTTTCTTATCTCTTAAATTGTTGTTACTTCGGATCTTTATCCGTACGGTAGATCTCTCGATCCCTTTACTTTTCCCGCATGTTACCGATTTCTTAGGTTTCGTATAGCCTCTCGTGGCATGTCATTTAAGGTAGCGCGGTTCCTTCATCTAGGACTGCCTTTTTGCATGAGCATCCCTAAACACCCCAAACTCATTGATTTTTCTTCTCCTAAGAACATGTTATCTCCTTCTACTACAGGCGAGTAAGTCTCCAAAGGTCGAGCATCCGGTAGATTGCGTAGTAACGTCGTTCACCCCAAAACACAACCCTTACCCCATAGGTGGTCGAACTACATTTTGCTCTGATTTTCATCCCAGATGAGATACGTAGGCATAAGACGCGATGTCTTAGCGAGCACACTCCTCTTTAACCCATAGGTAGCCGAGCTACGAAGACTCTGATTCTCAAATTCATATGAGATACGTATGCAGTGGATGCGACGTCCGTGCGAGTCATTTTCTTTTGACCTTGTTTTAGTAAGTAGTACATTAGATAAACATACACGCTTTTCTCATCCCTTCAATCATGTTTGCACAAATAAATTTTCACAAAAAACAACAACCTTTGCAACAAATGTGAAAAGGGCTCCCTAGGAGTACCTAGGATGCTTTGGGTGCCTAACACCTTCCCATTGCATAACCAACCCCCTTACCCAGATCTCTGACATTTTTACTAGTTTTTGATTCGATAAAACTTTTAGGTTTTTGTTCTCTTTCTAACCATTCCTTTGGATAAATAGAAGTGCGGTGGCGACTCGACTTGTATGATTTACCTTGGATTTAGTCAATATCTCTAATGGTAACGAATACCCCGCTACACTCCCGCCATACGAGTAACCGTATGAGGGAGGTGAAATTCAAGTCTCTGCTCATACGCGTATGGGAAGGCCCATACACATATGAGGCCAGACAACCAGGCCCCGTATGCACAACCAAAAGCCTTACGCGTATGGCTCCAGCTGGGCCATACGCCCTACCCTGGGCCATATATGTATGACTCAGTGCAAAAACATCCCATAGGCGTATAGGTGGAGCCCATATGCGTATGGCATGGCCCATATCTGAAAAAGCCCAGAATTTGTCTATTTAGCCTAAAATGCAAATTTCCAAGGGTTGATGGTTTTTTAGTACATAGAACACGTTTTAAAGGCTGGAACACTGAAGAATTTGTGGTGGAATAAGATTTTCATGAACGTTTGTGATTGAAGACATCTTTTCTTTCATTAACTTGTAATGTCTACACTTTCTGTTATGTTTTTCGTTATTTTTATGAGTAGCTAAACCCCCTAATGCTAAAGGGTGTCCCTGATTCGGATTTATGATACAATTCTAAATTTCTACCTTGTAATGACTTTGATTTTGTGATATTTTATTTATTTACAATTTGTGCTTAATGCTTTCTCTTTGAAAAAAATAAGTTTTATATGTGGCTAATATTTAGGTTGGACCGCCATTGTTAATGCTTAATTGTGAATAATTCGTAGTAGATATCACCTAAGCATATGTATACCTTGTGGAAACTAAAATATTATTGATTAAAGTAATGCTTAATTTTATCTGTAATTCACTATGGACATAGGGATTGATTTGAATGATTAAAGCTTTTCTCACTAAGGACTTAGGAGTAAACACCCATAAGAATCGGTAGTCAATATTATTGAATCAAGTTGTTGCAAGGTTAATTTACTGTTGTTGATGAATGCAATCGTACACCTTTCTTAGCATGTTCACTCATAATACTTTTACACTATTTAACAATTTTCTTTACTTTCCGTTGCATTATATTTTCTACTTTTCAAACCAATAATCCAAAACCCCCAAGTGTTTTGTTTAACTAAATTAAAACACGAACTATGTATCGTCAAGCAGTCCTTGAGATTGATACTTGAGAAAAATTCCCTTATTACTACATTGAAAGATTAGTACACTTGCTAATTTACCGATCAAGTTTTTGGCGCCATTGTCAGGGACTGCCAAAGATTATAGAGTTCACAGTTTTATTTTTAGTTAAAATTGTGTTGCTCTGCAACTAAAATTTTATTTCAATTTTCATTTTATTATTATTATTATTATTATTATTATTATTTAGTTACTATTAATATTTGTATGCGAGGAAAGCCCTCAGTTGATTTTCCTTTTGACGTAGAACCAGAAAGAACGTTGCACGCTCAATTTAGACAAACAAGACAACCAAGATTGGTTGATAGAGAGGTAGACGACTTGGTTGAATCAGATACATATTTCGATAGAGGAGCAGAGGAACCGATTATGGCTGAAGCTACTGAAGAAAGATTTATTGGGGATTATGATAGAGCAAATTCCCTAGGTGGTCGTCTAACTATAGTTAACCAACCGGTAAATGTGGAAAATTTTCAATTACACCCAACTACCATCCAACATCTTTATAAGAGACCTTTCACAGGAAACATTAATGAAGATGCAAATAAACATTTGCAATGGTTTCTTACTATGAGTACTACTTTGAAGATAGATGGTCATTCTAAAGAAGCCAAGAAGTTAAGAATGTTTTTGTTTACTTTATCTGAAGATGCCGAAGATTGGTTTTATTCTCTTCTTATTGGAAGTATCACTAGTTGGGAAGAGAAGGAAACAACTTTTCTTAATGAGTATTTTCCTGCTTCTTTTTTTCTCAAGAAAAGATATTATATAATGAATTTTAAACAGAAGGAGGGAGAATCATTGGGTAATGCTTACAATAGATTCAAGAGATTATTGGCTGTTTGTCCTACTCACAACTTAAATCAGACTGAATAAATGCAAATGTTTTTTATTGGCCTCAGGTTGAAGACTAAACAACTGATTGATATAGCTGTGAGTAAATCATATAACTTTACAATAGCCACTAGTATCAAGAAGATACAAAAGACATTATTGCAAATGAATACTTAGATTTGTATGATAGTACATAAGCAAGCCAGAAGGAAGGATAAATTTGAAACTAGCTGCTCAGAGTATAAAGATGGAAGACCAAGTTGCTACAGAAGTTGAAAGAAGACTCAAGACAATGAATATAGGTACTTAACAGGAAGCTCAAGTTCAACCAGTTTGGCAATGAATATAGGTACTTAACAGGAAGCTCAAGTTCAACCAGTTCAAGTTGTGAGTTGTGATATTTATGGTGGACCTCATTATGCCATGCATTGTGTTGTGACTGTGCAACAAATTGAAGAAGTTGATTTTATTAAGCAGGACAACCCATATTTCAATACTTACAATCCAGGGTGGAAGAATCATCCAAACTTCTTATGGAAAGATCAGTAAGGGAATGTTCATAAACAGGGTCATATTCAGTATCAGGAACCAACAACAGTTTCGACCTCAGCAAAACTATAAGAATCAGTTCCAACAACAATATCAACAACAAGCTCCTAAGAAGACAAATTGGGAATTAGCCATTGAAACAATGGAAGCTCAAAACTCCCAATTTCAAGAAGAGGCAAGAAACAATAAAAGGAACAATACAACTTCTATTAAAAATCTAGAAGTTCAGATGGGTCAGATAGCACAACAAATAATAGGTACTCATTCACAATGGTCTCTTCCTAGTGCAACAGTGACTAATCCAAGAGAACATAATAATGTGAGTGTTGTGACACTTAGAAGTGACAAGTCAACTGAGAGCCCTGAAGACAAATCAGGTGAAGAAGACCATTTTCTGGAAGTGGACTTAGAGATTAAAGAGAACTAGAAAATTTCTGAAGAAGAAGTCATACAAAAGGTGGTGGAGAAAGAAAAATCAAAAGAGCCAAAGTCAACCATCAAACTCCCATATACTTCAAGAAACAAGAAGAAGGATCAACATGAGAAAACTTTTGAGAAGTTCTTAGAGATTTTTATGAAGCTTGAAATCAATATCCCATTCTCTGAAGCACTTGAGAAAATGTCTATTTATGCCAAATTCATGAAAGATATCATCTCCAAAAAATGCACCATTGACACTGAACCTATACTTTTGGCTGAAACTTGCAGTGATATTTTGCAGGGTATGAAGATTCTGGTAAAAAAGAAAGGTATGGGTTCGGTCAGGATTTCATGTACAATTGGGGATAAAAAATTCAAGAAGGAATTAATTGATTTAGGAGCTAGTGTGAGTCTTATGCCTTTGTCAATCTATAGAAATTTGGGAATATGTACAATTCAGGATACCAGGATGACACTTCAGTTTGCTGATCACTCAGTAAAAAGACCTTATGGAATAGTAGAAGATGTTATGGTAAAAATTGATAAATTTGTGTTTCCTGTTGACTTTGTTATTATTGAGATGCCTAAAGAAGAAGAGATTCCTCTGATTTTGGGAAGACCTTTCCTAGAAATAGGGAGATCATGATAGACATTGAAGTGGGAACCATGACCCTCAAGGTTTATGATAAAGAGATAAAAATTGATGTTAGGAATGCTATGGAGTACAAAGATGATGAGGGGACAAGTAATTCAGTTGAAGTGTTAGACACAATGGTAGCTCGGTCTATTAAAAGCTAAATCCCAAATTACCTTTGGAAAGAGTTTTCAGTTTATTAGCCCATGAAATAAAGGAAAATGAGAATGAAAAAAGAAAGAAGTGTTAGCCATGTTCGAAGCACAACCTTAATGGATAAGATCCAAACCATGACGGTGAAAGGATTTAAGAGTTCATTTGGAAGCTGAGAGCACAAAGGATTCTGAAACGGGTACATAATTAAAGTATGTTTTTTTGGACTTTGAAAAGAATCATCCAGCAATAATAACTTTCGAGCTACAAGAAAAAGAGAAGGAGAAATTGGTACAAGTACTGAAAAAATAAAAAATCATTATTGGATGGACCATTGGAGACTTGAAAGGGATTAGCCCTACAATATGCATGCACAAGATACTGATGGTGAACGACCACAAACCAGTGGTACAACCCCAACAAAGAATGAACCCAACAATGAAAGAGGTAGTAAGAAAGGTGGTGGTGAGGTTGTTGGATGCATGTTTGATTTATCCGATTTTTGATAGTTCATGGGTGATCCCCGTACATGTGGTTCCAAAAAAAGAAGGAACAACAGTGATACTGAATAAGAAAAATGAATCGATTCCAAGTCGCACAGTAACTGGCTGGAGAGTGTATATTAATTACAGGAGGCTCAGCACTGCAACAAGGAAGATCATTTTCATCTCCCTTTTGTTGATCAGATGTTAGAGAAGCTAGTCGGTCATAAGTATTATTGCTTCCTGGATGGATACTCGAGGTGCAATCAGATTGTTATTGCCCCCGAGTATCAAGAGAAGACAATATCCACTTGTCCTTATGGTATTTTTTCCTATAGAAGGATGCCATTTGGGTTGTGCAATGCCCTTGCTACTTTTTAGAGGTGTATGACATCAATATTCCTTAACATGCTTGAAAAGCATATGGAAATGTTTATGGCTGATTTTTGAGTTTTTGGTTCTTCTTTTGATAACTATTTAACTAACTTG
This sequence comes from Lathyrus oleraceus, assembly GCF_024323335.1. Taxonomy (NCBI): domain Eukaryota; kingdom Viridiplantae; phylum Streptophyta; class Magnoliopsida; order Fabales; family Fabaceae; genus Lathyrus; species Lathyrus oleraceus. The sequence continues at coordinate 37,361,635 of NC_066583.1, forward strand.
TCTCTTGTTTTAGAAGGGTTCCAGCAAACTAACCTGATTATGAATTGGGAAAAATACCATTTTATGATACAAGAAGGTGTAGTGTTGGGTCATGAAATTTCCCACAAAAGAATAGAAGTTGACAAGGAAAAAGTGGAGGTCATTGCTAATCTCCCTCCTCTGGTGAACGAGAAGCGGATAAGGAGTTTCTTAGGACATGTAGGTTTTTATCGTAGGTTTAAAAGAGATTTTTCAAATATTGTCAAGCCACTGACCAATTTGCTTATGAAATAAACGCCTTTCACTTTTGACAAAGAGTGTAAGGTAGAATTTGAGACTTTAAAGAGTAAGTTAGTTTTTACACCAAATATAATATCCCCGACTCGGTAACCACCGGGCAGAAAGGAAAAAGAAAATCCCCTCGCACCAAAAGGACTCCTCGCATTAGGGATCTGATCCTGAAGGAGGTACCAAGAAAATACCTTAACTTTATAGGGAGTCTAACTACTCTAAACCCGAGGGAGAATACTCTCAATAGAGGAGTCATAGATGTCTTTAGGAAGCTTCCAAAAAAGGAGAAAAGTATAGGCAAATGAGACAAAATAATCACCTTCTGAAGGGGATGATATAGGCATATAACCGTGTTTTTCAATTAAAATATCATGCCAAATACCAAATGCCCCAAACAATAACCGCCACCTACCTAGAAGAGCCAAGTTAACCAACCTCAAATCACAAACACCGATATTGTAAGTTAGGAAGAACAATCCTCTTGAAACTTGTTTTACAAAGTTATCAAGAACAATCCTCTTGAAACTTGTTTCACAAGAAAAGAAAATAATCCTTCCTTTTCTTGAAACTTATCTCCAACAATCCTGGATGATAAGTAACCACGCCTAATATCAAAACATCCTTGATACTTAGGAATTTACATAGTAATTTGTATAAGTAGAAATATTTTGCAATGGACAAGATTTAATCAAATGATTAGAATATTCTTCTCTTTCAAAATATGAAGGTTCAAGACAAAATGCTCTCTAAGTGCTCAAAGATACTTTTGAATAATATGATATGAAAATGTATTTCAAAAGGTATCTTAGTGTAAAAATTATGTTGAAGGAATATGCAGAGAGATTTTTAATTTGATTGAAAGAGGTAAGTGTGTAAATGAAGTTTTGAAGAGTATTTATAATGAAGAAAGCATCCTTTCAAAACATCATGGTAATGGTTAGAAAAGTCTGAAGAATTTTTAGTGAAAAGATGTGAAGATTTCTATGAAAAGATATGATGAAATGGTGTAAAGAGTGAATGAATTTGTTTCAGATTTTTCAAAAAATAAATAGGATCAATCGATTGACATAAGAGACCAATTTGACATAAGGCAAAAATTGAAAAATTTAACTTGAACCAATTGATTGCTTCAGACCATCAATCTATTGGCTCGACAAAGGAAACGAAATCTTTAGAAACATAAGCTTCACTCAATCAATTGACACACAACACCAACCGTTTGGTGCATAAAAATGGTGGAAATGTTTCTATGTTAACACACCATTAAAAATGCAATCTCCCAACTTTTCATCCAAAACCATAATGATGTTGTAAGAAAGGTTTTAAAGAAGACATAATGCATTATCAAAAACTTTGAGCACTAAGAGCGTATATGTCAAGAATTTCAGATACCTTAAAACTTGATCCATGAAAGTCTTGAACAAAGTTTTGATAAGATCCTTCTTTTGATATGGAGGATAGAGTTTGAAATATTGTCTTCTTCAAAATCATGTTGGAAGCTTGTCTTCACAATCTCCCCCTTTTTTATGATGACAACCAATCTTTATGTTTGAACAAAAAATCCCCTTATATCTTGAAAGCAAAGCTTGGAAAACTCCCTCTATCTATAATATGAGTTGCTTTCAGATTTCCTGCATTAAGTTAGATAGTAACGCATACACACAAACAAGCATACAATCTTCTCCCCCTTTGGCATTATCAAACAGAAGGGAAAAAGAAAATAACAATAACTAAAAAGTTATGAAATTAGACAAACATTCAGTACAGAGAAGTTTAAACATTACCCAAATTTCACATAAAGTCAGAAACATAAGCAAAGTATGAACAAACATAAAAACATAGTAAGACAAAGACAACAAGACAAAAGAACGAGAGATTCAATCATATATCATTCCCATCAACATTGGAACCACCTCCTAGAAAACCACCTTGGAAAAGTTCCCATTGATCCATTCTTGATGATAAGTGGCCAACCTCAGTCATGACATTTGTTCTAAACTCGTGAAGATAGTCCATGATCATTCGGTTTGATGGTTGTACTGCTAGAGCTTCTGGAGGGGGTGGTTTAGAGGAAGGTTTATCTCTTCATCACTATGAGCCTCAAGCTGGTTTTCTACAACATCATTATCCAAATATTTTATCTCACAAGTTTTTTGGTTGAAAATAACTTCCATTTTCCGGTTGGTCCTTTTGATGTTGATGTAGTATGATAGCTTATTCATAGAGAAACATTCTTCATTTTCCAGATTAACATTGAAGTAATGAAAAGTCCTGGTTAAAATAATGAGCATAAGGTAACACATCTGCATGTTCATTGAGTGTCGGCATGTGACATAAAATGGTATGCCCCCAATCTACACAAATGTTGTTCTTGATAGCATAGATAAGTAACATCTCAAAATCAGTGATGGTGCAGTGATTTGAATATCTAGGCACAAGAGCATATACCAAAAAGTAATGAAGCATTCTATCAACAAGAATAAACTTAGCTGGTGACTAATAGACATGTTCTGGAAGACCTCCTGAACTTTTCTTTCTCTTGTTATAGAATTTTTATAGAATTGTTCCTCAGACAATCTACTTAGACTATAATAAAATGCATGCTTATCATAGCCTTCCCAAGGAACTTTGGTTCCAGAAAACCTAAATCCTTTAGAAGGAATAACAAGAATAGAGCTAAAATTGGTGGGAGTCATGGAAATTGGTACTCCTTTTACCACAGAGGTAAGTTTGCCCTTCTTTAAAACCATGTTAGAGTAGAAGACTTTGACAAGTTCGGGATAAAAATCAACAAAATCATAAATTAGATTGCTTAAACCCAAACTCTCAAAGACAGAAGGAAAACTGAAAACTGAAAACTCCATCTAGAAAAGATACAAAAGATCCATATTTGGGTTTCATAATCTTCTTTTGGTAAAAGAATTTTTCATACCTTTCTTGTTGACATTGAGTGGTGAAGATCCTTGAGAGATCTAAGGGACCTCTGGAACTTGATGCCCTTCCTTTCCCGTTTGCCTTAAGTTGAGAAGCCATAAATTTTCTTAGAGAACAAAAGTGAAGCAATAGAGGAGGATGAAATGAGGGGGTTTTCGGTTTGCACTATGAGAGAGAGAGTGCTGAATTTTCTTTGAGTGAAGGTAAGGTTTTATTACCAAGGAGTAGCATAAAAGGAGTTATGATAGGTCAATGTGATTGGACTGTTCAATAAAAGAATTAAATAAAAAATTAAAGTGAGATAAATAGAAAGACTAAGTAATACGATTCACATGATACTAGGAAAGAGAAAACGTATGGCAGTATCCAAATAAAAAGGAGGAATATATGTGAGTAAAAGTAATAATATAATAAGACAAAAAAAATTAAAGAAGAGAAAGAGAGAAGGAGTGTAGCAGTATATATATGCAGACTGTTGAAAAGATTCATGCGCATGAAAAAATTCAAAGACCAATCGATTGACATAGAGGGACCAATCGATTGGCATAGCTTAAAAACTGATTTTTAAAGAAAAACAATTTGGACCAACCGATTGAAGGTTATAACCAATCGATTGTATGAAGCTTAGGCCAAAAAAAATGAGAAAACAAACATGAGCCAATCGATTGATGGTTTGATGCAATCGATTGTATGAAGCTTTTGTTAAAAAAATTGAGAAAAAAAAGAAAGGACCCGTCGATTGAATGAATGGATCCATCGATTGACATAAAGAAAACAACTACAATAAATAAAAATGTGAAGCATATTATAGCAACAAAAATCACATAAACATTTATTCATCATACATTGTGTCATATACCTAAGATTTTCTGAACAAGAAGAAATCTAATTTCACTAATGGAATATTGAAACTCATGAGAGAATTGAATGAAGAAGAGTGCATGTACCTTGTCAATTTTTGTGAGAGAATTTAGATGGAATTATCGAGGATCTTGATTCGATTAAATGTCACTCTCGCTTAGAATACCAAGATCTCTTCTGATTTTATAAAATGCATCTCTTGCCAATAGTTTAGTAAAGATATCTGCTAGTTGATTTTGGGTATCAATAAAGGAGATTTCAATGTCGCCTTTGAGAACATGATCCTTTAAGAGGTGGTGACGTATACCAATATGCTTGGTTCTTGAATGCATTATAGGATTCTTTGAAATATTGATTGCACTTGTGTTGTCACATTTGATAGAGATGCTTCCTAGATTTACACCATAGTCGAGAAGTTGTTGCTTCAACCAAAGTATTTGTGCACAGTAGCTACCGGTGGCGATATATTCTGCTTCTGTAGTGCTGAGAGCCACACTTGCTTGCTTTTTACATGACCAAGAAACTAGAGAATTTCCAAAAATGTGACATGTTCCATTCGTGCTTTTTCTGTCCGTCTTACATCCTGCATAATCTGCATCAGAGAAACCAACAAGACTACATATACTACCTTTGGGGTACCATAAGCCGACATTGGATGTTCCTTTGAGATACTTCATTATTCTTTTTACAGCTGTGACATGAGATTCCTTTGTACATGCTTGGAATCGAGAACATAAACATACTCTAAACATAATATCAGGTTGACTAGCCGTTAGATATAACAAAGAACCGATCATACCTCGACACTTAGTGATATCAACTGGAGTTCCGGATTTGTCATGATCAAGATATGTCCCCGATCCCATTGGAGTGGCTATATATTTTCAAGCATCCATGTCAAATCTTTTGAGAAGTTCTTTGGAATATTTAGATTGATTGGTGAATACCCCTTCCTTTGTTTGTTTGATGTGCAACCCAAGGAAGTAGTTCAACTTACCCATCATAGACATTTCAAATTCTCCTTGCATGATTGTTGAGAATTCTTCACATAAGGATTCATTTGTGGATCCAAATATGATTTCATCTACATAAATTTGCACTAAGATAGTATGATGGTTAATTCTTTTGATAAACAAGGTACTATCCACTTTACCTTTTTCGAAACCATGTTCACAAAGAAAGTTACTTAACCTATCATATCAAGCCCTTGGTGCTTGCTTCAATCCGTACAAGGCCTTTTTGAGTTTGTACACATGATTGGGATGTTTGAAGTATTCAAATCCTGGAGGTTGACTTACATAAACTTCTTCAAGTATGTATCCATTTAGGAATGCGCCTTTAACGTCCATTTGGTACAACTGAAAATTCAAAGAGCAAGCATATGCCAACAATAATCTAATTGCCTCTAGTCTAGCAACCGGAACAAAAGTTTCCTCAAAATTTGTACCTTCCTCTTGATTATAGCCTTGCGTTATTAATATTTCCTTGTTCCTTAAAATGATACCATTTTCATCTGGCTTATTTTTAAAAATCCATCTAGTACCAATAACATGCTTACCTTTTGGTCTAGGAACTAGTTCCCATACTTGATTTCTTTCAAATTGATTAAGTTCTTCTTGCATGGCTAGAATTGATCATCATCTAAGGCATCTGTGACTTTAGAAGGTTCTATTTGAGAAATAAATGATATGTTGAGACAAGCATCTTTAAGATTCAACCTAGTAGATACTCCCTGATTTAGGTCTCCAATGATTTTGTCAATAGGATTATCTCTATGCATTCTCCACTCTTGAGGAAGATCTTCTTGATTTGTCTCTTGTTGAATGTGTTCCTCTTGATCTTTTATTTGATCATCATTATTGAATTTGGTAGAATCTTCCGTAGGATTTCCTATAATTTCATTATCATCACAATTAACTACATCCTCTTTCGAGGTGTTAGATTCATCAAATGAAACATTCATAGATTCTTCAATAGTTAAAGTCCTTTTGTTATAAACTCTAAACACTTTACTAGTCAGAGAATATCCTAGAAAAATACCTTCATCGGATTTCTTATCAAATTTACCGAGATTGTCTTTGTCATTGTTTAAGACAAAGCACTTACATCCAAAGATATGAAAGTAAGAGATGTTTGGTTTCCTTCCTTTGAAGAGTTCTTAGGGGGTCTTTTTCAATAAAATGTCTAATAATAACTCTATTACTTACATAGCATGTCATGCTCACCGCATTCGTCTAAAAATACTTTGGAAGATTTGCATCTCTAAGCATTGTTCTTGCAAGTTCCACAAGTGACCTATTATTTCTCTCCACCACTCCATTTTGTTAAGGATTCCTTGGTGCCGATAAATTATGTAATATTCCATGTTCTTCACAAAACTCTTCGAAGGAGGCATTTTGGAATTCTCCACCATGGTCGCTTCTTATGGAGGCAATAGTTAGAGATTTCTCATTTTGAATTTGCTTTGCATATTTCTTGAACGTATTGAATGCATCACTTTTCTGCACTAAGAAGAATGTCCAAGTGTATCTAGAGAAATCATCAACAATAACTAAAGCATACACATTACCTCCGAAGCTTCTTGTTCTTGATGAACCAAATAAGTTCATATGCAACAATTGTAGTGGCCTTATAATGAACACCATATTCTTTGATTTGAAAGTTGATTTGGTTTGTTTTCCCTTTTGACATGCATCACATAATCTATCTTTGACAAATTTTATCTTAGGAAATCCAATAACAAGATCATGCTTTATAAGTTTATTCAAATGTTCCATATGAATATGAGCGAATCTTTTATGCCAAAGTCATGACTCATTATTATTTTCCATAAGACATTTTACCTTCAAAGATACATCATCAAGGGAAATCATAAATATATTATTAAATCTCGTACCTTTGAGTTTCACCTCATGTGTGACTTCATCTACAATCAAGCACTTATCCTTGGTGAACATGATTTTGAATCCTTTGTCACAAAGTTGGCTAAAACTTATAAGATTGTGCTTTAGTCCTTCGACATAAAGGACATATTCAATGGATGTGAAATGTGGTGCTCCAACTTTGCCTATGCCAAGAATTATTCATTTGTTGTTATCACCATAAGTGACATAACCCTTGGCCTTAAATGCTAGATTTTAAAATTTGTTAATATCTCCCGTCATATGCTTGGAACAACCACTATCGAGATACCAAAGGTTTGATGTGGTTTTCAAGCATACCTACAAAATAAGTTAAGTTTTGTTAGGTACCCAAATTACTTTGGGTCCTTCATAATTAGTACATTTCTTTACCCACACGTAATGCCCATTTTCTATACTAAAGTTTCTAACGTAGCCAACATTAGATGTATGGCCAAATATTCCACAAAAATAAGTAGGTTCAAAATTGCTTCTGTATCTAGGAACATAAGATTTCTTTTTAGAGAATCTTTTTTTTTAGGATAGTGATGAATAACTTTTGGCTTGTTCACTTTCTCTTTGGGTGGTTGGTCATTAGCTTTAACAAAGGTAGTTTTACTAGAACTTGGTTTGGAAAACTTTGAATAACAAAGTCCACTTCTATCATTTGAATATCTTTGTTGGCTAAGGACACCTTCCAACCCAATTTGTCATTTCTCATACCTTTCAAGAACCCTTTTTAATTGGACAATTTGGAAAGAAAATGATTCACATTTTCAACATACAAAATTCTGTTTTTCACTAATCATCTTTTATTTTTCATCATTGACATCTTTTTCCATTGTCACGACTTTTTCTTCTAGAGATGAAGTTATTTTCTTTTAAGATGATATTGTTTTATACAGAATTTTGCATTCTTGAAGAAGTTCATTTATAGCACCTTGTGCATCACTATCAGAAAGAGAAAAATCGTTACTAACCTCATCCTCTTCATTGTCAGAATGGTGTGAAGCCATTAATGCTAAATTTTCACATTCGTCACTTTTCGATCCGGATGAAGAACTTATCTCATTATCTTCCCATGCAACATATGCCTTTTTATTCTTGAATTCCTTCTTGCCTTTAAATCCATCTTTCTTGGAGAGTTTCAGCCAATCTAGCTTTATATGACCTTACTTTCCACATTCATAGCATGTGACATCTTGTGTAGATGTGGAAGCCTCCCTTTTCCTGAAATGTTTATTTCTTTTTTCATAAAACGATTTTTCATTTTTACCAAAAACCTTACCAAGCCTTTTAACAAGGAGCGTGAAATTTTCATCTTCCTCCGGTGCGCCCTCATCTTTTTCTTCCTTTGAGTCTACTTTTAAAGCAATACCTTTGGATTTATTCTCTTGATTTTCATGCTTTTCAAGTCTTCCAAGTTCAAGTTCATGTTCTTGGAGTTTTCCGAATAATGAAGCGGACGTCATTGTAGAAAGACTTTTCTTCTTCGATATAGTCATTACTTTTGGTTGTCATTCTCTAGTCAAGGATCTTAGCACTTTAAGGTTGAGATCATCATTCGTGAAGGTCTTTCGGAGAGCAATTAAATGATTCATCAAGTGGACAAATCTTTTCTGGAATGCAACAATGGATTCTCTGGGCTGCATTCTGAACATTTCATATTCTTGACTTAATGTGTTTAATCTGGATCTTTTAACTTCAGCGATTCCTTCGTGAGTCTCCACCAAAGTGTCCCATATTTATTTTGCTAATTTACATTCAGATATGTGGAAGAACTCGTCCATACTTAATGCAAATTGAAGAATATTGATAGCTTTCTTTTCATTAAGTATTATTTTCTTAGCGTCTTCATCATAGGAGCTTTTAACCTTAGGAGTGCCAACACCATTAACCACACTAGTAGGATTATGCGGACAATTTTCAACGATTTCCTATATACCATCTCCTTGTGCTTCTAAATGTGTTTTCATGCGGATTTTCCAAAATTCAAAATATTCTCTAGAAAATAGAGGTGATTTGTTGCTACTACCTGCATCTTTAAAAGCCGAGTTTGTGCTTGCGGAAGCCATCTTCTGGATCTGTGGAGCAAGTTACCAATAACCCACTTTGATGCCAAATGTAAGTTAGGAAGAAGCCTAAGAGGGGGTGAATTAGGACTTTAGAAATTTTATCCCCATTTGATGGAAAATGGTTATTTTCTTTTCTGGATTGATTAGGCGAAGAAAGCAGTAAAGTGCAGAAGATAAAGAACATCGGGAATTATATTGGTTCCCCTCACTATCCGAGAGTACTCCAGTCCCCTTACAGTATGTAAGAGATTTTATTATAGTTAGATCTTCCTAAACAAGCCTCTAACAAAGTTATCAAGAACAATCCTCTTGAAACTTGTTTCACAAGAAAAGAAAAGAAAACATTCCTTCCTTTTCTTGAAACTTATCTCCAACAATCATATAAGATAAGTAACCACACCTAATATCAAACAATCCTTGATACTTAGGAATTTACATAGTAATTTGGATAAGTAGAAATATTTTGCAATGGACAAGATTTAATCAAATGATTAGAATATTCTTCTCTTTCAAAATATGAAGGTTCAAGACAAAATGCTCTCTAAGTGCTCAAAGATACTTTTGAAGAATATGATATGAAGATGTATTTCAAAAGGTATCTTAGTGTAAAAATTTTGTTGAAGAAATATGCATAGATATTTTTAATTTGATTGAAAGAGGTAGGTGTGTAACGAAGTTTTGAAGAGTATTTATAGTGAAGAAAGCATCCTTTCAAAACATCATGGCAATGGTTAGAAAAGTCTGAAGAATTGTTAGTGAAAATATGTGAAGATTGCCATGAAAAGATATGATGAAATGGTGTAAAGAGTGAATGAATTTGTTTAAGATTTTTCAAAAAATAAACAGGATCAATCGGTTAACATAAGAGACCAATCGATTGACATAAGGAAAAACTTGAAAATTTTAACCTGGACCAATCGATTGCTTCAAACCATCAATCGATTGGCTCAGCAAAGGAAACAAAATCTTTAGAAACATAAGCTTCAGTCAATCGATTGACACACAACACCAATCGGTTGGTGCATAAAAATTATGAAATTTTTTCTAAGTAACACACCATTAAAAAATGCAATCTCCCAACTTTTCATCCAAAACCATAATGATGTTATAAGAAAGGTTTTAAAGAAGACATAATGCATGATCAAAAACTTTGAGCACTAAGAGTGTATATGTCAAGAATTTCATATACCTTAAAACTTGATCCATGAAAGTCTTGAACAAAGTTTTTATAAGATCCTTCTTTTTCCTTCTTTTGATATGGAGGATAGAGTTTGAAATATTATCTTCATCAAAATCATGTTGGAAGCTTGTCTTCACAGATACCGCCCAACTTTTTAGGCTTACACATTACATCCCATTTAACCAAAGCGACTTTTGATCCGCTTTTGACCCTACCCCAAAGGAACTTCCTCTGAATCTTCAAAATCTTCTTCCAAATGTTAACACACATCTTCAAAAAATAAAAAATGAAGATTGGAATGACATTAAGAAACGAATTAAGGAGGATCACTCCCCTATAAAGATACATACCTATATCTCCATGAGAGGAGCCGCATAGTTAATAGGTTAATTAAGGCTTCCCACTTAGAAGAAAAATGAGGGTTAGCTTCCACCGCTAGGAAGAAATACTTGAAAGGAAGATACTCTTGCTTACAATGGAGGAAGACACAAGCAAGAAATAAGAAGGTAGGGTCACAATTTAGCCCAATAAGAGAGCTCTTAGAAAAATTCACGCGAAGGCCTAAGGCAAGCTCAATACCTCGGATAATCACTTTTATGGCCTAGATATTATCAATAGAGGCCTAACCAATAATGATTGTATCATTTGCATACTGCAGATGAGAGACTACCAAATCATATGCTCCCATTCTAAGCCTAGAGAACACCTGCAGCTCCACCACTATAGAAAATAGCCCGCTAAGGCCTTTAACCACCAAGATAAAATGGAAGGGGGTTAGGGGTATCTGCAATCGAGCACTAAGAATAGTGACCCCTACCCATGGTTCATTCTAAAAGTATGTGCGAAGACCTAAACCAAACTGCTTAAGCAATCCCTCCTGGAACCAATCACCATGGTTTTCTAATTTTTCCCCAAGAAACGAGACTCCTTTACACCAGGGCAAAGCTACCCAAAGACATTCACCCTTACCTCTCTAGGAGGGAGATATATGCATATAACCATATTCCACAATTAAAGTATCATGTCAAATACCAGAAGCTCCAAACAACAACCTCCGCCTCCATTTACCCAGAAGAGCCAGGTTAACCAACCTCAGATCACAGATACCAAAACCGCCTAACTTCTTAGGATTACATGCTACATCCCATTTAACCTAGGTGACTTTTAATTCGCTTTTAACCCCAACCCAAAGGAATTTTCTCTGAATCTTCACAATCTCCTTCCAAACCTTAATAGGCATATTCAAGAAAGACAATAAGAAGATTGTAATGGAATTAATAAGGTAGCGAATTTATTGTGTTCCAAGATGAAAAATGATATTCCCTTTCAATATTACAATTTGATAATATATAAGTATTAAGTTCTCATAGTTTATAATGAAACTTTCCAATGATATGAAAGTTATGCAGAAAATTTTCAAAGGTTTATGATGAATGAATACTTAGAAATAATTTGAATTGTATGTAATATTTATATGAAAGAGGTAGTTTGAAAATAGGCTGCATCTTTACTTAAATACACCCTAATAAATCTCTAAGATCATATGCATATGTTTGTATCATTTACATAAAGGTTTCAAAGTTTTATACTGAAGATGATCATCAAAAGAGGCAATTTTACTAAGTGTGACCAATTACCTAAAAGGTGTAACCGATTACCACTCTTAACATTATTTTCTTTTGAAATAACAACTTAATGTATTTGGTTACGTAAATATTATAATTGGTTACATCATTTTTCATATTTTATTTTTTGAAACAAAATGCTTATGTAATCATTTATGGCTTTTGTGTTACCAGTTACACTCCTTTGAAAATTGAAAAAAAATCTTTGTAATGGCTTAGGTTAAAAGGTTTTGATGCATGAATGTTTATAACTTTAGAGATGAATGAGACTTTATGAGCATCTAAAGTTATATACAATGAATTATAATGATTACCTTAGTTTAATGATCAATTTCCTTCAATTTAATGACATCCAATGCTTATGAATATTTGATCCTCGATTAAGAGTCTTTTGATACTTTAACTATGATTGAGAAGGAAAACATTTTTAATAATATTTTGTCCTTATTAAAACATAAACCAGGGTGATCTTATCTTCACATCAAACATTCATCCAAAGAGATACATATCCTTTTTTTCGGACCTACAAGAAAGAATGACAGATCCATAGGGTCGTCGATCATGGTGTCGGTAACATCTATAATTGCTTCAGTATTCATAATAGAAGGGGTTACCATAACTTTTGCAGCCATCTAACCGTACTTGTTCACATCCGCCGGCTCCAACAACGTCATGCCTCTTTGGTAAAACTCGTATACTTTGAAATATTCATCGGGTTTGATCTAAGAAACTACATATATCCAACCTTGATACTCTATCTGGGTCCTAATTTCAGCATCACTTGGCTCATAGTTGTGGGTTTTCGGTAAACCTAAACAAAATCCCAAACATGTTCCCTCATCAACTTCGCGGCTTGTATTTATGCCTAAGACAAAATAGGAGAGGTATAGGAGACTCAATATTACCCTTATCAACATCATCATCTGATAGGAGAGCCTTAAAAGAATTAAGGGAATAATCTTTTTCATCAAGGGAATTTCCACATGCCCTTTCCAAATCAGAATCTCTGGTCAAGGACATAACTTAATGACTTATGTAATCATGAGAAATATGAGGGGATTATGAATCAGGAGATACCCTCATTCCGGTAACAAAAGAAACATCGCTATCAAAATCACTATCTAGGAGAATATGGCTATCGTTCATATTGACCGAGAGAAAATAGATAATGTTGAAGGTAAAATAGTGAGTTAAGAAAGGTACCTGAAGAGGCGAGATTGAGGAAGAAAATGAATAAAGAAAGGAAAAATCTTTGAGCTAAGAACTACAACTACTATGATAAGTGTTCTCAAGGAGAAAGTGAAAAAGAAGTTTTCCCATAAGAAACATTTATGAAAGAAACTGAATGTCCAGGATTGTGAAAGGTTTCTTCGGTGCTCAACTACTCCTATATATAGGAAAAGATAATTAAGCAAACCAGATCGATCGTGAGATAAATTACAAAATCAACGGTTGTATTTTCCCTTGAGAAAAGTAAATAATTTGAGTGCATTCGAGTGCACTATAAGCAGCGTTATGCCCTAACTAGTCACTTCATCCCACGTGGAACTACAAAGTGCATTCTAAGAGGGGGTAAATTAGAGTTACTGGACTTTCTTACTTTACAATATCCATACAAGAATCCATACAAAATTACAAAAAATTGATTTTTTGACCTACACTTGACTTTGGTCAACTGTTAACTTTTTGGTCAATCAGTTGACCAAAGTCAACCCATCTAGTTCATCCCTAATCCTAGTTTTCACGTTGATCCTTCATGCTTGCACCCTCATTTGTAACTTCATGATCAAAGATTTCTTCATTTGTAAGCAACTTTGTTTCTTCATATTTCATCAATGGCATATGCATTCCAAGTCTTGATGGTGTGACTCCAAATGAATAAAGCATCATGAATTCATGTTACCAAAGGCATATCAGGATATGCAACATGAAATTGTTATGCATCAATTAACATGTACCAAATATATAATATAACTTGGCACTTCATTCATCACATGCCAAACATTTCAAATCAATACTAAACAATGCCAATACAAACTAGCAACCCGTAGCATAGACCATTCACCCAACAAAAGTAATATGTTACCATTCATTCAATCAAGCAAGCCATGGACCAAAATTGCAAACAATCCATAAGCATACATTGCAGACTTATCCAATACATAAGAAACAACTGCATTAACATTTCCATAATCCACAATATTGCATCTAAACATCATTATGGTTCAGTTAAACATAACAGTTACATCATTTAATTTCAACCAAAACTAATAGTTTTTTATCAAGTTGCATAGCAAGCAGGCAGTTGCATCACTAACTAGCATCAATTAGCAAGGCATCACATTCAATTCAAATAATAGTTTTTGTTAGAACAAGATTTGGTTCTGCATCTATACCTTGAGTTTTGATAATATTAATGTTGTATTTGTGTGAGAACAATTTTGGTACCCCAATGGCTTGTTATTATGTAGCTTTAATATCCAATTCTGATTATGAGTATCTGACGTGCAACGTAACCAGTTTCTGAATAATGAGTTCCAATTCCGCTTCTACGCTAGTCATAAGAAGTTCTGAAAGATGTTCAATGTTGCTACTGTAATGTTCTTTCTGCTTCTATGTTTTTTCACTTCTGAGAAGTTTCTGAGGAGAGGTTATGTTGCTGATGCAATGTTCTCTCAATTTGTGCTTCTGGACGTGACTCTGATCACCAGACTTCTGAATAATTGCATGTTTTTGAAGTTATGTTATGTAGCTGAAGATTCTGAATATCTCAAGGCAGACGATTGAGGTTAACAAGGTTCTTACTATAGATGCTAAAGACTCTGAAGATTCTGAAGATACTTAAGATACTTAAGATCTCAAGCCAGACTACTGACATTGTCAACGTTCTGACCAAAGATTATGAAGTTTCTGAATCCAGCTTTATGTTTCTTCATTTCATGCTTCATCAACTTTCATTAGAAGCCAATGAACTTGAAGATAAGATAAAATGGGTATGTGATCAAATAATGCATAGTACAATTCGAATATCCTTTCCACTACATGATTTCATGGGCAAAGGACAATACTATACATCACACCTGTCACTAATTTTGTTGGCGAAGGATAGTACACAGTATCATTTGTTTCACCATCCAAAAGTGGACAGTCGCTCTATGAGCTTTCCCCACTTTCCCTCCAACAGACTTCTTCTTATGATATATAAGTGAGACTTGGAGACTTGAAGAAATTTGTCGATGTTACAACATTCTGACAAGTCTGTTTCTTTGTGAAAAGTATCAACTTCTGTACACAATTGCTCTTTAAGTAATTGTTTTTCATTTGTGTAAAATTTGCTTGTATAGAAGTAACTTCACTACAACATTTTATACTTTAGGCAACGGAAGAATAGGCAACGATTGAAAAACCGTCACCTAAAGGTATCATAGACCACACTTTTTTATGCGTGGACGAGTTTCTTGGCAAAGCGCGAAAAACCATCCCTTATTTACTTTATGCTACGGTTCGTAAAATGCGGGCATAACATAAACGTCGTCTATTTACTATAAGCGACGCTTATGAAATCGTAGATATAACATAATCGTAGTTTATTCCTTTTATGCCACGGTTAAGATATGTGGTTGTTTCTTATTTAAAAACAACAACTAAAAAGCATGGCCTATTGTTAAAAGGCTACGGTTTTTATTATTATTTTGAACTTCAGTTATTTTTCTTAAAATATAAACATAAAATAAAAACAGTATTTTTTTAAAAATGAAACAAAAGTTTCGAACCGAAGTGTGCAACTAAAATGGTTAAAGATCATTACCACTAGATTACTGACATTTAATCAACATATTTTGATCCTTAAAAGATTTTTAAATTAGACTTATATTAATTTATTATGTTATATTTAAATGGAAAAAGGTAAATTTATTATTTTGATCCTTAAAAGATTTTTAAATTAGACTTATATTAATTTATTATGTTATATTTAAATGGAAAAAGGTAAATTTATTAAAACAGAGCAATCAAGGAGTCAAACTTAGGTCCTTACTTTCTAAGAAAACATGTATTACCACTAGGCCACTTTCATTTCATTTGAACGTTTTTCTTTGAAAATTTATTTATAATTTAATGTTCGTATTTTTTTCTTATAAGTTCCTAAAAGCTGATTCATTACAATTGAACCCTAAATTATATTTTCTTCTTTCTCTCTACATAACTTTCTGCCGTTTCTTCTTTCTCTCTACAGAACCTTCTGTCTTTTCTTCTTTCTTTCTACTCAAAGAAAGATTTTCTCTACAACTCACATACTCTCATGCTGGCCACCGCACGTTTTCTGCTGCAACTCACCTTCGCTGTATTGTTACATCATTTGTTACAAACACTTCTCAAGAGTAAGTTTCTCATTCTCATTCTATTTCTCATAAATACCTCTTACCACCAAAATCTTTTGTTGTTCACCTTTTTCATTTACATCTCTGTTTTGAATACCTTCGTTTTTTCCTTTCTGTTTATGAAATTAGAAATCGCTCGAGCTGGACCACCGCCTCAAATTATCTGCCATGTTTGTCTCTAAGTGTGAGTCTCATTCTTCCTAAAATTACTCAAATACTTAAATTATCCTAAAACTCTAACCTTCCTATTTCTCCAAATCTGAATTGAAAAATATTACTTTAAATATTTTTTTGTTACAAAATTTATTCTGTAAGGATGTCATATGGTTATTATATAAGGGCGTTATAATACTTTAGTGAGATTGTATTTGCTTTCATAGGCTTAGCGTGAAAGTTGTTTCAAATTCTAACATCAATTGCTTTAAGTTTTTGGTTTTTAGTAACTCATATTATAGTAGGAAGAATATAATATTATTGTACACTGTTATATCTTAACAGAGGGACATACTTTTCAAAATAGAAGAAACTAGGAAGAATATAATATTATTGTACACTGTTATATCTAATCAACCAAAATGACCTCACATAAAATTAGTTAGTAACCAATTATTAGAGTATATGTCCTTGATTATTGATAGCAACCATTTAACTTAATGAATTGAAAACTGTGGAGAGTAATTCATGAAACAAACATCTATTGTACTAATTAAATAACTAAATCTGGAATTAAAATAAACTAGCAGTTTGGAATAATGCATATATATTTTTATGAGGATTCCTTAAGCAGGTACTGTTAACACTAATTGCCGATACAATTAATAATCAAGTATAGTTTAATTTGACTTCCTGTTGATCAGACATGTTGCACTACTCTTGAGAGTAATAATTTTTTTCATTATTTTAATAGTAAACAAGAATTATTTATTCATGTCAAATATGTGTTAAGATATGAGAGGAATTTGGAACTTGAGGAGAAAGTTCAGGAGGAAATATATCATATTACATTTTATTACTATTAGCAAATAACCTCACAAAAGATGTAAACATATTATTATTATTATTATTAGCAAACAATGGTAGATCTATTATAAGGGGATGATA
The DNA here is from genome assembly GCF_024323335.1 of Lathyrus oleraceus. Classification (NCBI taxonomy): domain Eukaryota; kingdom Viridiplantae; phylum Streptophyta; class Magnoliopsida; order Fabales; family Fabaceae; genus Lathyrus; species Lathyrus oleraceus. Next base: position 37,378,960 of record NC_066583.1, read on the forward strand.
GGTGTCATGGCCAACCGTGGTAGATCTATTGTCCAAATTATGAAGATGATTCTGATTTTGACAATGTGTTATGATAGTAAATTTCTATTTTATGATCTAACCTTATTACTTCTTGATTTGTTTCTTAATTTTCACATTTTCTCCATCGATACCTTTTTATGGTTTGATGAGCATTCTTATTTATTTCTTTGTTTCTCTAAAAAAAAAATTGTGTTTAAATATTTTGCAGAACAAATGAGAAAGGAAGAAAACAACAAGAAAAATATGAAATGTCATGTGAAGGGTCAAATGGGTGCTTCCAGTTTTGAGCTACCGCAAGTCAAATCAAGCTTTGAATTGGCAAGGAATTTCAATATCAAACTGGAGGAAAGAAAGACCAAACATGGAAAATCACGTGATGACCTGATGACCAAACTGTTTCTGACTTAGGCTATTTCCTTGGAACTATAGCGAAGAATGCAGATTTTTGTCCATTGATCTATACAAATTTTAAAGAATTGCTTACAGATGAAGCAGATCCTAAGTGTCATAATGATCGTATTTGGAAATATATTAATGTATGAAAAGTAAAATTTCATATTTTTTAAATGATCAAATATTTATCTACAATTGATGACAAATATTGTTTTGTTTTTGCAGACGAAGTTCAACATTCCTGAGAGGAAAAAAAGCAGTATTTTCTCGAATAAATGATGCTTGGAGACGGCACAAATACTCTATCAAGAGAGATCATTTCCTAAAGTACTCTAGTATGAAGGAAAGATTAAAGAACCATCCAAAAAGTATATCTGAATATCATTTCAAGAAATTATTAGTGTATTGGAAAGATAATCATGTTCAGGTAAGTTATTTATTTTGCATTCAATATAGTAAGAAAACTGTTCAATTAAAATATTAGAATGGAAAAACAAAAGGGGTAAATCAAAGATGCACCATAGTTATACAATATCATAACATATTAATTTTCATCTTTTGGTTGGTTGGTTGCTCCATTATTTTCTTCTTTTTAAGAAAAATGATTTGAAAATCATATACTATCTATAATTAACATTGATGTGTTGATTAATATCTATGTGTGTGTATATACTTGTTGGATAAAGTTTTGCTTCATTTCAACTAATATGGAATAAGATGCATGGCTTTTTCTTATGTGCATAGTTTCGAACAGTATGAAACACAGTTAAATTTCTTTGCATATTTAACATATTTTCTAGTTAGACAATTTCTAATTATGTTTAGTAGTAAAGATAATATAGACATAATGAAACACAATTGCAGCCCCATATTAGCATAATTTCTGCTTAGACATTATTGTGCACATTTTCATACTATCTTTATTAAATACTTACTACTCAATGAACTAATTCAATTTCTTTGCATGTAACATTGATTCTACTCAGTGAACTATTTTATGTATTGTAGGATATTAGTAAAAAGAATGCAGGTAATAGGAGCAAGCAAAAGTTTATGCATCGTGTAGGACCAACAAATTTTGCTAGAATCCGTGCAAAATTGGTATGATATTTGTGTGTAATTATCAATAGAATAAATTGTTTTTTCAATCTCTTATTAAGTAGTATTTTTTTTAATATATGAATAATCATGTAGCGAGCAAAAAAGGATGGAGAAGAAGTCACTCAAGCTGAAATGTTTATTGAAACTCGAAAAAGTCGCAAGGGAAAACAAGTGGATGGGGAAACCCAATTTGCTATTGTAAGTTAAATTATAATATTCATTATAAATACACATGTGGTTTTAATTTTGTTCAAAACTAATAATTTAAAATATTAGGATAAACTTCAAGAATCTATTGAAAACTCAGTTGAAGCTGGAACACAAGCATTTCAATAATTGTTTGGAATTGAAAAGTCCGGTAGAGTGAGATGTTATGTAAGAACTGTCACACCATCATTGTTGAAAAAAATGAAGAAATTTCTTTAATGAAAATGCAATATGATGGTAAGATTTTTGACATGTCGCAAAAGATGGGAGCAATGGAGGCACTTTTGAAAAGCATGTATATGCAACAAAATCCACATTTAAGTGAAGAGGAAGTAGATGATAAGATGAGAGAAGCTTTGCACAATGATAATATTTCAACACCATGCTCATCGACATCAACATATGCTCCTACTCATCAAAAGGTACTATACTTGACATTAATAAAAATCAACATTTATTTTATTAAGTGTTGAGTTGTTATTTTATAGTTGTTTAATTTTTTAAATATGCGGTGTTAGTTTTATAAGTTACTCATTAAGTTAGTATATATTCATGCTAGCTAGGTTAAACATTGTGAACATATGTTACCATGCACATTTTCATTATGTTTTTTAAAAATTATCATTGTATGTTGGTTTAGATGGTAAGATTCATGTATAAATTTTATAGATTCGAGTTTGAATTCTAAGCGTGCAAACTTCGTTAGTGAGTAATATATAACTATCAATTGTTTGAATTGAATCATTATTGCATGGATGTTGAGTCATTTGAAGCCTTGCATATGCCGCTTTGATTATTCTAACTTTGTTTTTGAATAATATATAAAAGAAATTCTTCATATTTATAGGTTAGAAACAAAGATGATCCTCAAGATGAACAAGATGATGATCTTCAATATGATCAAGATGATGATGATCTTCAATATGATCAAGATGATGATGATCTTCAATATGATCAAGATGATAATGATCTTCAATATGATAATATTCAAGATGATGATTCTCATGAAACTCAACACAATGAATATGATAAAGACCGTCATTGATTTAAATATTGACGATTATGTTTTGTTTTATGGAGTTACATAAGCCAACTAGCTATAACTTATATTGCTTGGATTTATTTTGAAAATATTTGTATTTTTTGCATTTCAAAGAGTTGATTACACTTCATCTTATTAATACTTCAGATTTATATATGTTTTCAATTTATAAATGTGCTTCTTCTAATAATATTGAAAAATAATCTATTAGAATAATGTGAAGGTATATGATCACAAATTTATCACCATATAAATGAACAGAAAAATTCTATACTAATTATATCTTTCAAAGTCTAAAGTGCACAACAGGGAAATTCTATACTAATTATATCTTTCAAAGTCTAACGTTATATATAAATGTGATTTGTTTTTCAATCTATAGACAACGTTTTTTATGCGTTGTTTATCAAAAACCGTAGTATATTCCTTTGTTTTAGGCGCGGTTATGTGTGTTGTGTAAATGAAATTATAGATTAAGCTACGGTTTACATCTGTTGGTTATTATAACCGTTGCCTTTTCACATGTTTTGGGGACAGTTATTTTACGTTGCTACTTGAAAACCGCAGCTTAAAAGTTCACCTAAAACCGTGGACTTTGATATTTTAGGCGATGGTGTTCAGAAATCGTGGGTGGAAATCAAAAAACCGCGCTCTAATGGAATAAGCAACGGCTGTTTATTCCACGCTTGATAAACCATCCCCTAAAGCATTAAGCAACTGTTTTATACCTTTAAGGGGCGGTTTTTCGTTGTTGCCTAAACCCATTTTTGTTGTAGTGCTTGTAACATACAAAATATTATTCAAACTGTTTTTTATTCCTTAAGGAGACTAGGGTATAGTCGAATCCTTAATAAAACAAAGAAGGTTACTCTTTGTGAGTCCTTAAGGAGACTAGTGAAGGTAGAGAAAAACAAGAAAGGGGGGTTTGAGTTGTTTTCATAGATAATAAAAACTTTTGCAAACAAAACACACACGAAATCTTGTTCTAACAACTAGGGTATAGTCGGATCCTTGAGAAGACAAAGAAGGTTATTCTTTGTGATTATTATAATCTATTGATTATAGTGGATTAAGTCCTTGTGTATAAGGAAAAATCACCTTGGCGGGTGGACTGGAGTAACTTTGAGTTTCAAGCGAGCCAGGATAAAATTACTTGTGTTTTTATCTCCTTGTTATTAACTATTTAAGTGGTGTTCTTGTTTTGGAGAAAGCTTTTGTTTTGTAAAACCTAACTTAAACCCATATTTCTTGTGTTTTTCACCTTCAATTGGTATCAGAGCTCTGGTTCTGGTTGTGGTAAAAGATTTATCAAGATTTCGCCGTGTTCAGTATCGATCCAGTTTGTGTGAGAGACAATGGTCGTTGTTAACGTTGTCAACAACAAAGAGAGAGATCACTACAGTGAAAAACCACCAATCTTTTATGGTGATAAATTTGATTATTGGAAAGATGAATATAAAGTTTCTTTCTTGGTTATGATGTTAATCTCTGAGATCTTGTAGTCGATGGCTATGTTCACCCAGTTAATGTTGAAGGAAATAATATAGCAAGAAGTGTTATGACTAATCAATAGAAGAAAAATTTTAAAAATCATCATAAGGCCAGAACTATATTGCTAAATGTTATCTCTTATACTGAGTATGAGAAGATAACAAACAAAGATTCTGCCAAATCTATTTTCGACTCTTTGAGGATGACTCTTGAAGGGAATGCTAAAGTAAAGGAGACAAAGGCCTTGGCCTTAATCCAGAAGTATGAGGCATTCAAAATGGAAGATGATGAAACAATTGAGACTATGTTCTCAAGGTTTTAGATGCTTGTTGCAGGACTGAAAGTTCTGGACAAAGGATACTTTATAGCTGACCACGTCAAGAAGATTATTAGAAGTCTTCCTAAAAAAAGGAGACCTATGGTAACTGCTTTAAAGATGGCAAAGGATCTTAACAGTATAATTCTTGAAGCACTTGTAAGTTCTTTAAGAATCCACGAGATTGAGCTCGAGGAAGATGAACCTCATAAGTGAGGTAAATCTATTGCCTTAAAGTCTAAGCCTGAGAAGACAAAATCTTATCAAGTTGAGGAAGAATAATTTTTTTTTGATGAAGGCTTAGAAGATGATGATGAGTTGTCTCTGATTTCAAAGAGAGTCAATAGACTCTAGAAGCGCATGCATAACGGTCAAGGGAAATTCAGAGGAACCAAAACGACTGTTGGTTGTTTTGATTCTTCGTTTAGGCAAAATAAGCAAGGTTCTAGAAAAGATGTTATCTACTTTAAGTGCAAGGAGCCAGGCCACTACAAAAATGATTGTCCTAAGCTGAAAAATGGCATATGCCTAAGAAGAATGCTTCTAAAGGAAATAAAGGGTTGATGGCTACATAGGACGACTCTGAATCAGAAGAAGAAGATTTTGATGAGCAACAAGCCAATGTGGCATTGATGGCAACAACAGTTGTTCCAGAAGGTTCTGAAAACCCAAAAGACAAGGTGTTGTCAGAATCATAATCCAACTCTGATTATGAAGAGGTATTTTCTAACCTATCTTGGTCTGATCTTGAATCATATCTCTCCGAAATGCTCGAAAAGTACCAGAGTCTTTAGAGTAAATACAAGGACCTTAAACAAGTCCAAGTAGTTGCAACTGAAACTTGTAGTAAGCTTGAGAAAGATATTTCCTCTCTAAATGAAAAAGTATTTCTTTAGAAAGTAACAACTCTGCTTTGAAAAGCAAATTTCAAACCTAGAGGAGGAAATATTCTCAGAAGCTCCTAGTACTAATTGTGTCATTACATATGACAGAGAATTCTAGTACTTTCTAGCTAAAAGCATAAATATAAGCAAAATGGCTTCTCTGATCTATGGAGTTAGCAGAAATGGAAAGAAAAGCTTTGGTTGTACAAAAACTACAAAATCGGACGAAAGTCAGAAGGTAAAACCAAAACCTCTTTATGTCCATAACGTTAAAATCCACATGTAAAAAAAATTATTCGATTTTAATGTTAGAGACGAACATCAATTTTTTTTAACATATATGAATTATTGGAAAAAAAATACAAAGACAAAAATAAAAAATTTGCCAACTTTCAAAAATAATTTACATATTTAAATCATAATTTTTTTTTATGTAGATTATAATATTCGTGTCGCTCCACATCTCAAAGTCTATAAGAACGAAGTGATTAAAAAAATTGTAACAGTCTAACTATTCATAACAAAAGACACATAAATCACACATGTATGCCAAGCTGAACGTCAAGAATATATGAAACTTTATATCCTCTTTGACTGATTGGACCGACTCTTTGTTCATAGGATTTAGTGTAATTCAATTCAAACAATTGACAAGTCTTTTGCTTCAACACTACAACAAGCTACCTTGCTCACTCAAACTAACTTTATCTCATCTCTTTGGTTCAAATGCCACTTTTCTTTCTCTTTGGTTTAAACATCACTCCCCCGGTTTAAACACCGTTTCTTAGGTTTAAACACCATCTTTCCAGTTTACACACTGATCCTACGATTTAAACACCATTCTTCCCTATTTTATCGGTTTAAACACCACCCTTACTTCTTTTATTGGTTTAGACACCATCCATATCTTCTTTATCCGGTTTAAATACCATTTTACCAATTTCCCAGTTTAAACACCATTATCCTTCTCCTTTAGTTTAAACACCATTATCCTTCTCCTTTAGTTTAAACACCACTTATAATACCCTAATTTTCACCCCTAAGATCCCTTACCATTTATATCATTTGCATAACATCAAGGTCATCAAATACTTTTGTGTATATCCTTATGCTTTTCTAACCCCACAAAAATACAAAAAAAAATCACTTGATTTGCTTTGTTTGCAAGTTAGGGTTTTGGCATCAAGAAATTCAAGGGATGGATCAATCAAGGCTTAGTGTGATCATAAATATCTCAAGGTGACCAAGAGTCTCCCTCAATCAACAATCAAAGTTTGTACTCACCTCAATTCAAGTTCATCAAGACACAATTCATTTGGCACTCCAAATTAGGGTTTTTGGTCAAAGTCGGTTTAATGTTGACTCTTTGACCAAAGCATGATACTATGGCTTGAGGCATGATCCAAGGTCCTCAAATGTGTCCTTGTAACCCACTCATATAATTCAAATGGCTCAAGAAGTTAGGTTCATGAACAGATGAAAGTTTTGAACACAATTGATGAATAAGTCAATAGATGTCTAAAGTCAAAGTTGGACTTTTAAGATTTTTGGTCAACTTTGGACTTTTCAGGTAAATGATCATGAAAATATGATCAATGAAGTCATTTTATCAAGTTTAATCAAGAAAATCAAGATTACTTGCAAAAGGGGAAAATGGAGAATTTGAAATTTTTACTAAGTCCTTAAAAACCATGTCCAAGTATCAAAGTTTCCAAAGCCATAACTTGTGATCTAAACCACCATTTTATTTGCTCCAATGATCAAATTAAAGGTCTTGCTTCATACTTCAACTTTTTCACAGGTGATGAAACCCCAAAAAATGCATGGATGAGGAGATATGGGGCCATGAAATGGAGGATTCATTTGTTTCTGAAGTAATAAAACACTTAGTGAAATTTTCAGCATGCTGACCTAATCAAATGAACAACTTTATGCCAATTTTTATCCAATATCCAAATTGATTCAATCAAAATGATTAACATTAAAGTTTTAGATCATGATTCCATATTTCCAAAATGTCCAAAAGCAAAAATTTCACATGCTTGAGCTAAGAGAATCGAATTTGGGAAGATAGCATCATGAAATGGCTCATAGGTCAAGTTACAAGTCAAAGTTGCCTTGCAAACTCAAGAAAATATGCAAGATCTCCAAGTACATGTACTTCTTGCTTCTAAATCTCACTCTAATTATAAGATTACACACACTTTTGAGTCATTATCCAAGCAACTAAGCCATTACACATTGAATCATTCCATTTTTGGCATAAAGGTCACACTTCCACTTATGTAAAGTGACTTTAATCAAACAATTAGTACCATTGAGCTCCCAAATGGCTTTGGTTCAGATACACAATAACTCTAAACCTCAAGTTATCCCCTATGCATCAGAAAAAGCAAGGCAAAACACTCCATGCACTTCACATTTTTGCCATGCTTCAACCTAGGGTTTCGGTCTGGTTTTGTCCTTCGTGTGTCATCATCTTTGAGTGTTAGCTAAAACTTATTGTACCATTGTATTCCTTGCATTTTTTGAGAAACTTTGGTCTTTATTTCGTGAAAAATGGTTGAGAAATGAGAGAGATAAAATTGATGGAAGATCTGGAAAAAAATGAAAGAAGAAGAATGAGAGAGAGAGAGAGAGAGAGAGAGAAAGAAGCGTGAGGTTGATGATGATATTGAGGTGGCATTGAAAAATTCAAATGGAACGTGTTTAATAATATATACTAATGTTTGTATTTTAATTAACAGATGTATCACCATCCCAGTGGTAGAAGCACGAGCCTCAAGTCACTTGTAACCAAAAAGTGTGGGGTTCGAATCCCCCTTGCCCGAGCCCTTTTATTTTTTTTTATTTTTCACCAAGTGCATGGGACCCCAAGGGTGTGAGTTCGAACCTGGCCAATGCAATGTGTGTATTTTCTTATTACTTGTTAATTTTCACTTTTCTTCACAACTTTAAAAAACCCATAACTTTATGACCCATTAACATTTTTGACTCATTCTTTTTGCCATGTGTTCATGAGAATGTCTATTTTATGATGATACAAAAAATCCCAAAAATATTATTTATTTCACCACTTTTTGTTTGATGGAAAACATGTACTTTTAAGTGTTTTTTAAGGCTGCTAATTGATTCCTTTGGTTTATTTCTTGGTTGTTCTTGATGTTGAAAGCTTGCATGATCATAGCACACTCTGTTAAGTGTTGGTTATTATCCTTAACATGTTTAAATTGATTCACCTTGAAAACATGTTTGAATGAATGGCTAGGAGTTAATTATGGTTTCCACTTGATTGTTTCTTATTCATGTCATGATTAGGGTTTAGGCCTAAACTTGTCCCTAACATGTTCTTGCCTCTTGTTTGACTTATATGCATAATGATCCACTTAGGGTTTTACTTTGTCCATACCATGTTCATATGATCCATGTTTTGAATATTTTCCTTTTGTCATAACTTTACTTGATAACTACATATCATGGTTATGATACTTGTCTTGTGACACTCCACTTGTACTTTATCTCAATTTGTGATGTTGTGCCCATAAAGGGCGGTCCAGGCAAAAGTTAGAGACATAAACAAAAAATGATTATCCTAGTAGATTGACACCCACAATGGGAAATCTAGGCAAAAGTTAGGGATTATGGCAAAGAATTGCATCAGGCCAGACTTGATCAACTTAAAGCGACCTCGCCCATCAATGTTTTCTCAATCAAACACACTGGATTTCAAAGTTAATAGGGAGAATAGTGGCCATTTCATTTTAATTTAGCATTTTCTTGTATTTACCATTTTTCATCTTTGTAAATGATCTATGGAGTCTTGCCATTTACGGACTACCATTCCTTCAATAAAATTCGAGACTTTATCCATTTGTTTGCAACTCTTATTTTACTTCCTTCTTGCAAAATGATTTTTTTTTACTTTTGATGGAAAAAAAATTCTTGAAACAAAAAATTTAAAAAATATTTTGTTCTTGCTTTTAAGAAGTGTGCGTGTGTTTCTTTTAATTTATGATCATAAGAAGGAATGTCAACAGTAATCCTGTAAAAGGTTGGATCATGATGTGCATATCTCGATGCTTTCTTAAAATAATTCTTTATTATCCCCAATGGAATTGCAACAGGGGATGGTTCTTGCTTCTTTAGGAGACCTTCCCTCCATTTGGCATCATTATGTTAGTATCTTCAGAGAAGACTGAGCTTAAAGGCAAAATTTACTCCATTAACGACTTATTGCTTCATCTCCAGTGAGGTTTCCATCCTGTTGAGATTAGTCGAGTGTTCATTTATACTGAGATGTTTATTTCATCTCCAGTTCATCTTCTATTTCCTATTTTATCAGCATAAACATAACACATATTCTCACATGCATATACATCATGCAAAATTAAATTCATAATTCATATTCTGATTGCATCCCCTATGTTTCTTTACTTAACTTGGCTGCACTTATCCCCCAAGTGATATATATTTCCTCTCTTCAGTAGAGTCATCGACCTTAAGTAGAAAGTGTATACCCTTTCTAAATCCCCACGGAGTTTATTCCTCGTGGAAGATTTTGTTTTAGCTCTCATTTTCATAGTTGGATAGGATAAATCTCAGTTTGAGATCATTCCTCACTGAGAAGAGTCTTGTTTGACTATCTCTCTCCAGTTTATTCTTGGATTGAACCTGATCTCTGACAGATCTAATATTGAATCTCTCTAGGCTGTAAAAACCTAGATTGGTGGTACATTTATTTTTTACCTCCAAATACTTCGATCCCCCGTGAAAAACTTGTTTATGGTTCCCCATCAAAGACGAACTTTTTTCCCCAGCAGTGTTCTTGTAACACACGCTTTGAAATCCCTACCTAACAATAAATGGCAGTCTCTTTATTTGAGAAGCTTGTTTTGTTCCCTGATTTTGTTTCGAATGACAAATGACAGTCTCTTTTCCGAGAAGTTTGTATCTTCCCAGTGAAGTTAGCACACATATCAACTTCGTTATTCTTCCATCAAATGGTTATCTCTTCAAAAAATTCTCGTTAGAGAATTTTGTTTTGAAGTTTATTACTCTACAACAAGTGGCGGTTTCTTTATTTGAGAAACTTGTTTTGTTTTGGATGACAAATGACAGTCTCTTTTTCGAGAAGTTTGTCTACCATCAGTATGGTCTTTCATTAAATGGCTATCTCTTCGGAAAATTTTGTCATAGAAGATTGTGGAAGACAATTACGCATTTCCCCATTGAGGTTATCAACATATGCTTATCTCTCTTGAAAATTCTCGTCAGAGAAGTTTGTTAGAGTTCATTTTCCCTTTTCAAGAGGAAGTCTTGATTAAAGAAGAAACCGAGACTCGTTCATGGCATACAACCCGAATCGTTTGTTGAAGTTTACTTACCCTTTTCAAGTAGAAGACTTGATTAAAGAAGAAATTGAAACCCATTTGTGACATACAACCTGAATCGTGTGGAAATTTATTCGACAACAAGTGGCGGTCTCTTTATTTGAGAAGCTTGTTTCATTTTGAATGACAAATGGAAGTCTTTTCCAAGAAGTTTGTTTATCCCCAGTGAGGTCTTTTCACCAAATGATTATCTCTCCGGAAAATTCCCGTAAAAGAAGTTTGTTAGAGCTCTTTTACCATTTTCAATGGGAATACTTGATTAAAGAAGAGACAGAGACTCGTTTGCGGCATACAACCTGAATAGTTTGTTGAAGTTTATTTACCCTTTTCAAGTGGAATACTTGATTAAATAAGAAATGGAAACCCATTTGTGGCATACAATCTGAATCATGGTTGAAGTTTATTATTCGACGACAAGTGGCTGTCTCTTATTTAAGAAGCTTGTTTCATTCTGAATGAAAAATGGCAGTCTCTTCTCTGAGAAGTTTGTCCATTCCCCAATTGAAGTTTATCAACATATTAATTACTCTTCCGTCAAATGGCTATCTCTCCGGAAAAATATCGTCATAGAAGTTTGTCAAAAATTATCACTTTTGCTTTTCTCCTTATTTGAGATAATTTGTTACGAGATTTTTTTATCTTCCCCAGAGTGAAGTTAACTATGGATAATGGCAATTTCCCCAGTAATTCTGTTATCAAAAATCATCCTCTCATCAAATGGCTATCTCTCCGGAAAATTCTCGCTAGAGAAGTTTGACGAGATTCCTTTCAGATGATGCTATTTTCTCTTTACTTGAGAAATTTGTTTTGAAGATCCCCGGTGGAGTCGTTGGTTCACATATCCCATTTAGTGACCACCCTTTTCCCAAATGAAAGCTTATTAAAGAAGAAATTGGATCCCTTTTCCAATATTGGAAGTTGGTTGTCATTCAATTATCAGAACTTATGCTCTCGTCACCCGGTGGAGTGTTAATTTTACCCCCAGTAATTTAAACATTTCCCCAGTTTTTTAGCCTTTGGTGTTATTCCCCAAGGTTAGTCCCTCTTCTCTCTGCTTGGTTTCTCCAGCAGTAGTGTGTCTCCTGTGGCATCATTACCCATGAAATTCAGATTCTTGCATTCATATCATACCGTAAGCATCATTGTGGTATCTTAGGGTAAAAAAGTATGCATTTTAATATTTAAGTCTCTCCAATCTCGTCGAGACGAAGATTTCAACCTTCATATCTCCGGATGGAGGAATCTTAAATAGGGGCAGCTGTAATACCCTAATTTTCACCCCTAATATACCTTACCATTTGTATCCTTTTTCATAACATCAAGGTCATCAAACACTTTTGTGTATATCCTTATGCTTTGCTAACCCCACAAAAATACAAAAATATATATGTTTTACTTTGCTTTGTTTGCAAGTTAGGGTTTTGGCATCAAGAAGTTCAAGGGATGTATCAATCAAGGATTAGTGTGATCATAAATATATAAAGGTGATCAATAGTCTCCCTCAATCAACAATCAAAGTTTGTACTCACCTCAATTCAAGTTCATCAGCAAACAATTCATTTGGCACTCCAAATTAGGGTTTGGGGTCAAAGTCAGCTTAATGTTGACTCTTTGACCAAAGCATGATACTATGGCTTGAGGCATGATCCAAGGTCCTCAAATGTATCCTTGTAACCCACTCATATAATTCAAATGGCTCAAGAAGTTAGGTTCATGAACAGATGAAAGTTTTGAACACAATTGATGAATAAGTCAATAGATGTCTAAAGTCAAAGTTGGACTTTTAAGATTTTTGGTCAACTATGGACTTTTCAGGTCAAGGATCATGAAAATATGATCAATGAATTCATTTGATCAAGTTTAATCAAGAAAATCAAGATTACTTGCAAAAAGGGCAAAGATGGAGAATTTGAAATTTTTACCAAGTCCCTAAAAACCATGTCCAAGTACCCAACTTTCCAAGGCCATAACTTGTGATCTAAGCCGCCATTTTTTTTGATCCAATGATCAAATTAAAGGTCTTGCTTCATAATTCAACTTTTTCCTAGGTGATGAAACCACAAAAAATGTATGGATGAAGAGATATGGGGCCATGAAATGGAGGATTCATTTGTTTCTCAAGTAATAAAACACAGTGAAATTTTTAGCATGCTGACCTAATCAAATGACCAACTGTATGTCAATTTTTTACCAAGATCCTAATTAATTCAAGAAAAATTCTCAACATGAAAGTTGTAGATCATGATTCTATATTTCCAAAACGACCAAGAGAAAGAATTTCCCATGCTTGAGCTAAGAGAATTGAATTTGGGAAGATAGCATCATGAAGTGGTTCATAAGTCAAGTTACAAGCCAAAGTTGCCTTGCAAACTCAAGAAAATTTGTAGTATCTCCAAGTACATGTCCTTCTTACTTCCAAATCTCACTCTAATTATAAGATTACACACACTTTTGAGCCATTATCCAAGCAACTAAGCCATTACACATTAAATCATTCCATTTTTGGCATAAAGGTCACACTTCCACTTATGTAAAGTGACTTCAAATCCAACAATTAGTACCATCTAGCTCCCAAATGGATTTGGTTCAGATATACACCAACTCTAAACCTCAAGTCATCCCATATGCTTCAGAAAAATCAAGGCAAAACACTTCATGCACTTCACACTTTTGTCATGCTTCACACTTGGTATTTTGTGCAAAACCCAACCAACCAAGCAAGCCAGAAAAGTACATGATTATTTTATGATATGTGAGGCTTCTAAGACCCTCAAGGATCACTATAAATATAGGGCAAGGCTTCAGCTATCCACACACCAAGCTTTCCAAGGAAAACTTCATTCTTGAGAGCTTTTCAACCTTAACCTTCATTCTCTCATTTGGCTCGTGCATTTTGCAAACTAAGGGTTCCAATCATCTTCTGGGAACTCATAAGAATTAGGAGAAGCATAAAACAGTAGCTGGAAGTAGTGTTGAAGAGGAATTGGACCTTGCTCCAATAGGTATATTCTAGATTTTGAAACTCAATATACATGCATCATTTTCATTTGATTTCTGAAGCAAACATGTAGCATTTATTGTGTTAAGATTGAGGATTAGCTTACATGTCATTTATCTTACTATTTATGTGAATTTATGTTGCATAAAACCTATGGTTTCAGGTCTGGTTTTGGCCTTCATGTGTCCTTATCTTTGAGTGTTAGCTGAAACTTATCGTACCATTGTATTCCTTGCATTTTTATGAGCAACTTTGGTTTTTATTTCGTGAGCCATGTTTGAGAAATGAGAGAGATGGAGTTGAAGGAAGATCTGGAAAAAAATGAAAGAAGAAGAATGAGAGAGAGAGAAAAGCGCGAGGTTGATGATGATTGATCGCGACCAGACGTGTTTGTCGGATGATGACTGCAAGTGCACAACCTATAGTGTAGTTTTGAAAGATTATCGAATCCACAAAGACTAATAGTCAAACTAATGTCATCTATTGTTGCAGTGCAAAGCTAAGGATAAAGGGTATAAGGTAATGAACGGGAATAAAAATACTAATTTCTAACGGTTTAAACGTTATGATAAAAACAAGTCTAAAATATGGATTCTACGTTCCTAAGGGCTTAGGTCGCGTCTCACACTCTCGAGCTATTGATAAAGATCACACCTCCTAACCACAGGATTTTACTCTCGCTCGCCCGTTCTAATTAGAAAGCGGATTTTGAAAGTAAATGAGATCCTAAACGATGTCTAAAGCGCTCTCGCTGTTTTTAGGATCGATGCATAGTTTCCACTATCTGGTTCCTTCCTCACACTCTCGCGCTATCAGACTAAACCTTGATTTGTTCCACACTCTCGTGCCAAAAAGATAAAAACATATAATTGGAAACTAAAGCCAGAACATGATTAAATCATATATTCGTGCCTATTATTTCTACCGAGTCCCGTCGGTAACGACGGTCCTCATACGTCGGGCTCAAGGTAATTTAGCAAGGCATGGTATTAATTGAGTGAGACATGATTAAGGCATTTAAAACTAAGAACAACATGGCATGCAAGTAATAAAAATAGTAAAACATACAAATATTAAAAGCGGTAAAAAGAAAACCTGAAATTAAAGAAAACGGGAACTTGAATTGAATTGAAAATGCAGGCAGGCTTGTTCTTGATCCAAGAGTACAATGAAATAAAGAAAAACAAGTGTGACAATCTCTCGATGTGAGTTATTGTCACTTTTACAAGTAAATTTATGCTTAATACTAAAATGCGATTCGGAAGAGCTTCTGCACAACTTGGATATCTTGAAACACCTCTCATAGTCCTATTTATTGAGGTTTTGCGTCCTTCTAACTTCGTTTGATTATGCAAGGAAAGTGGAGGGAAAATAGGTAGAGGAAAAACGGTCCAGAACTGCCCACTAGTGAAGTTCTGTTACTGCGTGATAATAGAAAACGCCATTAGGGGAATGGCAAACTCCATTTATTCCATACTTAAGTGACGTGGCTGGTAATGGGGATGGCGATCTCCATCTAGAAGGTGGCGAACGTCATCTACTCAGAATGGTCAAAACCAACTCTTTTGCTCCTTTTTTGCTGCTTTTTTGCTCCTTTTTCGCGAGGCTTCCAAATCTCCAATGAAATCGGATAGCAATTGCAAAACAAATAAAACTGAAGTAAAATGCGATAAAATGCATAAACATAGACAGATAACATGTGAAATGAGCCTAAAAACACGATACGATTTCTCGTTATCAAATTCCCTAACACTTAGATTGTTGCTTGTCCTCAATCAATCACCCAATGCACATGATAAACAGTTAAGTACAATGTCTGAAACATAGGCACGACGATACTCTAAATAGTATGAGACTGCTAGGCTAATTCTAGATAAATAGGTACTAAATACCAATAACAAGGATGTCGTAGTGAGACACATCCGCATTTCACGGACAAAAACTCCCCCTCTGCAAAACCATTCGAATCATGCCATTATAACTTAACCTATATTCTTTGTTCTTTTTCAACCTCTTTTTCATTCTAGTGCAATCACATTAAGCTCGTTATCCATACACATTCAAGGCAGGTGAACCTGTTAGTGACTATGATCTCGTTTTCAACTTTTTCGCACTTACCTAGAAAGTTTTGCTTAAGTATCAACTGAATTTTTAAGAGTTCGTACCGTTGGGCTAAATGATCGGGTGAGGATCACCTAACTTAGAAGGGAAAAATCTTATCACAGATTTTATTCATTATATGTATTTTTTTTGCTTGAGATCATACACTTATTTGCATCGTCTTCCTTACTCTTGTGTGTTTTAGGATGGTGTTGACTGGTAGTATAACCTACTCAAGGGGATACTTAAAGAAACTTGGAATTAAGGTCTTGGCATAATGGTTATTCAAATCAATGTCGCATACTTAGGGAATTTAGGATGTTAGGACGGTACCGATATTATCGACACTTTCCCAAGTCTATCTAACAAAGCCTTAAAATGAGAAACAGACTATACGAAAGATGTGTCATGCCATTGAATCAGAACAATTTTTTTTAGCATTGGGGGTCAAATATAAGGGAATTTTCAAACAAAAGAAAAATATCACGCAATAGGACTCGACAACACATGTATGACTCAACTAAAAGATAAAAATAACTAAGTAGGAAACTAATGAAAATAAAACAGTAAATAATAGAAAAGCGGTAAAGCTCCTCCCCCATACTTGAACCAAACATTATCATTAATGTTTCAGTGCAAGGCAGAGAAAGGAGTAGTGCAACCTAGTAGGGGGCTCAATGATGTTGTTCGCGGCGTCTGTGTCACGCAAAACCTCTTCTACCGAATGCAGGATTGGGAACATGCTGCATGTACTCCCTCATACATGCCACCTCCAAGTGCACTCTGGTCATCTGCTCGATGAGGTCACCCATTTGGAGCTTGGTCCGCTCAACAAAGTCAAGATGAGTCTCTCTGATTTGATCAATGGTGACCCTTATCTCCTCCTGTTGCCTCTGAATATGCCTAAGTAGCACATCACAATCCGCATTGGCATCATTTTGATGTCTAAGCTCACTTAGGACGTCATCAAGAGTTGTCCTCATGGCGGTGTAGTCATACTCCTAGCGAGGATGATATCCGGATGAGGTACTTGCAACAGATTTAGAGAAAGCATGTGTGGTGTGTGCATGGGTGCCAGTATGGGGAGCATCTTGCTCCATATGATCGGGCTCAGGGGCGATAAGATCAAAAGTCCAATTAGCGCTCATTCGCACGTTGATATGTGCGGTGCAAGGTAAAATAACTCTCTTAACCTCTCGATTACTAATCATCAGGAAATATTTTCCGTCAGGTTTGTTCTTGATAAGGCGCATGCTACGATAATAGTCAAGGTCGGCAAAAGGAGTCTCCAACAGCTCAAGTGTAGCCAACTCCGTGCTTAAGTTTAAAGCAAGGGTTATGGATGTAATCAGCCCTCCAACACAAATAGGACACCCGGTCCGAACACTGGTTGACTGGAAGTGTGCTAGTAAGAATGGTGTCAGGTTAACTTTTGTTTTAGACAAGACACAATAAATAAGAAAAAGGTCTCTAGAATTTACGTTTCCGGTATTCTCTCGACAAAAAATAGTGATGGCTAAAATATGGTGCAAATACCGAATGGTCAAGTTTTGAATATCGGTAGCTTTAAGGATTTCCCAGTCAGTGGTGGTTTTTCCCGTTAGTGGCTTCCAAAAGTCGAGAGCGTTGGATTCCCATTCACTCTCTAAAGGGTGTTGGCATGCAAACTTGTCTCCATGAGGAAATGAAAATAGATCGGCCAGTTGGTCTTGGCTAATAGCGTAATTTCTATTGAACGTCCTAAATTTTGCGGTGCTAATGGTACGGGATCCTCCTATAGGGGTGGTGTACCGAAAAGAGCTTAAGAACTCGTAGGTAAGTCAAATATATGTAAAACTAGTTAAAGTAAGAAAGTGAGACATGCCTAAGTTATTAAGCATCCAATGGACACTGTTAGATAAACCCAAATCACGAAGAGAGGCATCATCGGGGTACTGTGTTGCTAAGATGTCCCTCTTCAAGAGTTTGTGGTATTTGCTCCTCTGATTCTCTACATTGATTCCCTCGGCGAATGCAATTCCTATATAGTTCATCTCTCTTCTTGGTATAACTTCTCTATGAGGCATTTTGAATGAAGGAAAAAGGAATAGATCGAAAAGGTTATGGTGGTTTGAGAAGAGAATAGTGAATGGAAAGGATTGTGAAGTTAGAAAGTGGGTGGTTGTGAATTTATAATGATTGGGAAGAAATGGAATGGTTGAGAGTTGAATGATTTGAGTTAATAATGTTTAGAGTAGGAAGTTCAAGGGATTTGAATGAAGGGTTTTAAAAAACGCGCATGAGGGAGAAGAAAAGAGAGGAAAACTTTATGGTTTCCTGATATGGCGATCGCCATTAGGCATATGGCGAACGCCATCTGCCAAAATTGTTGGGCCTTTTAAATTCGAAGCTAATGGTGAACGCCATTAGCATAATGGCGAACACCATTAACCTAAAATTCACAATTTCTCTTTTTCTAAATATTACAGCAGGTAAGTCCGATTAAGACTATAAAACAATTAATTAAAATTAATAACTATAATTAAGAAGCATGAAATTTGCAAGAATGAACATAATAAGTGATTAAATAAAATAGTTGATTGAAATGGAAAGTACATTAATTAAAGGTAGGAGTAACACATGTTCACGTCGATATATTGACTATAAAGTAAACACAAATTGAAAATTAACAACAAAGGGAAAAATACCGATGAAAATTAAAATACTAAACTAGAAAATACGGAAACTTTAACACAATTGATCGATACTAGCTATCACTTTGGTCCAAGAAAGCGTTGTAAGGAATGAACTTGCTGGAAAACATGATCGAACTGCTCATTAACAACATCCATAAATCTGAGGAGATCCACTCGAAGAGAGTTGACTTCTCCTTTGATGAAATCAACTTCAGATTGCAGAGCATGTATAGAAGTTGTCCTATAAGCCCACAGAGCTTCATGAAGTTTTGCAGACCAATATTTCCTAGAGGTTGCAACGATTTTCTCCTAAATTTGTTTTATTTATCTATTGGAAACTTCAACTTACCCACTTTTTGAGGGGGATATAGCATTGCTACCCGGTGTCAGACTCCCTATTTCAACAAAAATCTTTCGAAGATTTTGGAAATGAAGTGAGATCCTCCGTCGCTAATCACAAGTCTTGGTACAGTGAATTTAGGGAAGATTTGATTCTTGAAAAGTTTAATCACTACTTGTTTATCATTAGTGGGAGAGGTTACTGCCTCGATCCATTTTGATACGTAATCAACTGCAACGAGTATGTATTTATTACCAAAAGAAGATGGGAAGTGACCCATGAAATCTATACCCCAGACATCAAAGACTTCTAATTCTAAGATACCTTTTAGTGGCATCTCATCGCGTCTAGAGATATTGCCAGTGTATTGGCACCAGTCGCAATTTTTAATCGGGATGTGGACATCTTTCCATAGATTAGGCCAAAAGAGGCCAGATTGTAATATCTTCGCACAAGTCTACGAGGTGCTTGCTTTACCTCCATAGGATGCAGAGTGGCAGTGAGATATGATATCATTTACTTCTGATTCAGGGACACATCGACAGAAAATACCATCGGTGCCTCTCTTGAAAAGTGGTGGTTCATCCCAATAATAATGTTTAAGATCATGGAAAACTTTCTTCTTTTGCTGGTATTTTAGGTCTGGTGCAAGCACTTTAGCGGCTAAGTAGTTGACAAAGTTAGCATACCATGGCAGGGTGGTCTTGGTGTAAATAGATTCCACAACTTCATTAGTTTCCGTGTCATTATGTATTAAAGAGCATTTGATCGTTTCGCTTTCACTTTCTAATTGGGCTACAAGTCGATTGTAGGGGAAATAGTCATTTATGGGCACTTGTTCGGGTTTTAGATCCTCAATCCTAGAGAGATGATCTGCTACTGTGTTCTTGGTGCCTTTATTATCTTTGATCTCTAGATCTAATTCTTGTCAGAGTAGAATCCACCTTAAGAGTCTCGGTTTAGCATCCTTCTTACTTAATAGGTACCTAATTGCGGCGTGGTCGGTATAGACAATTATTTTTGCTCCTACTAAGTAGGAACAAAATTTATCTAAAGCGAACACAACGACTAGGAGTTCTTTTTCTGTGGTGGCGTAGTTCATCTGCGTATCGTCTAAGGTTTTAGTTGCATAATAAATAGCATGGAGATTTTTATCTTCTCTTTGTCCTAAGACTGCGCCAACAGCGTAATTATTAGCATCACACATTATCTCAAATTCCTTACTCCAATCAGATGGTTTCATAATGGGTGCGGTAATAAGAGCATTTTTCAGATCTTTGGGTAGTGTTTTGAGTTCTATTGAGGGTTTCTCGGGACGTGTCATTGGATTTGGGGTTAGTGCTAGACATTCTCTCAGACTGTCATCTACATATGGATCCCGCCAATCATCGCCTTTGAATATAAGAGGTGTTGGAATCTTTAGTATTTCGGTATACTTAGATGGTTCCTTCTCCATTTATTTCACATATTCGTTGATGACGTCTAAGAAACAACATGAGTCATCTATAGCTGGTGCTTGTAGGAATTTTGCTAAGAGAAATTCAACTTTTTCTTCTCCAACTTCAAATGTTAGCCTTCCTTTCTTCACATCTATGATGGCTCCGACTGTGGCTAAAAAGGGTCTTCCTAAAATAATATGGATGTGGGAATCCTCCTTTATATCCATTATTACAAAGTCGGTAGGAATATAGAATTGTCCTATATGAACGAAAACGTTTTCTAGCATACCTACGGGAAATTTAATGGAACGGTCAGCTAGTTGAAGAGACATCTTTGTTGGTCTTAATTCTCCTAGATGGAGTTTTTCGCATGTGGATAAGGGCATTAAACTAACACTGGCTCCTAAATCAAATAGAGCTTTGTCTATGATAAACTTTTTTATTAAACATGGTATGGAAAAGCTACCAGGGTCTTTCAGTTTAGGAGGCATATTATTTTGAATGATAGTGCTACACTCTGCAGTAAGCATAACAGTTTCATTGTCCTCAATTTTTTTCTTGTTGGATAGAATCTCTTTAAGGAATTTAGCATATGAGGGAATTTGCGTAATGGCTTCTGTGAATGGTATAGTTATATTAAGTTGCTTTAGAAGTTCTACGAATTTCTTGAATTGTCCTTCATTTTTAGACTTAACAATTCTTTGGAGGTAAGGGATAAGTGGTTTGTATGGCGGCGGAGGCACATAAGGTGGTTCTTTATCTTTTGCCTTTTTGCTTTCGTTTTTCTTTCCATCATTGGTTGGTTCATTTACCTTTTCGGTTCCCTTACCAGAATTTTGACACATGGTCGAATTTTGGATTCTTGGGTCGATTAGTTCATATAATTCTGTTCCACTCTGAAGTTTGATAGCGTTAGCATGGCCTTTTGGGTTTGGTTGAGGTTGACCAGGAAATGCTCCAGCTGGAGCTGCTATTGCGACTTGTTGCTGGGCTACTTGGGAGATTTAGGTTTCTAACATTTTGTTATGGGTAGCCATAACATCAAACTTATTTGTCAATTGTTTCATCAGTTCACTCGTATGAGCATTTTGATTTGCAAATTCTTTATTTTGTTGAGCTTGGGCATTCATAAATTTTTTCCATCATGATCTCCAAATTTGACTTTCTAGGTGCTTGTGGAGCAACAGGGGTTCCTTTCGGATAGCCAGGTGGAATAACAGGTGTTGGGTTTGGTGGAAACAAAGCATTATTATTTTTATAGGAAAAGTTCGGATGGTTCCTCCAACCAGGATTGTAAGTGTTTGAATATGGGTTTTCTTGAGTATAGTTTATTTGGTCGGTGGGAAGACCAGCCAATAACTGACAATCAACATTAGTGTGCCCAGGGTTCCACATAATTCACAGTTTGGGGTTATAGCAGCTACGGTAGTTGCTGGTGTTATGGTCAAGCCTTCGATCTTTTTAGTAAGCGCATCCACTTTAGCATTGACGCGGTCTATGCCGTTGACTTTGTACATTCCGCTTTTCGGAGTTGGTTTTTCTACAGCAGCACGTTCACCTCCCCATTGGAAATGATTTTGAGCCATGTTCTCTATGAGTTCATAAGCTTCGTCATAAGGTTTGTCCATTAGAGCTCTGCCAACAACAACACTTAAGTTCATCTTAGTCTTATACAACAGACCATTATAGAAGGTATGGATAATCATCCATTCTTCAAGTCCATGGTGTGGAGAAGGTCGCATCATGTCCTTGTATCTTTCCCAAGCATCGAAAAGAGATTCATTATCTTTTTGCTTAAATTCGTTGATTTGAGCTCTTCGCATAGCTGTTTTTCTTGATGGAAAATATCGGGCTAAGAAGACTTTTTTCAACTCGTCCCATGTGGTTACTGAGTTTGAAGGTAGAGACTGGAGCCAAACTATAGCTCTATCCCTTAAGGAAAAAGGGAAAAGACATAGTCTAATCGCTTCTTGATTGACACCATTTGCTTTAACTATGTCTGCATACTGCACAAACACTGACAAATGTAAGTTAGGGTCGTCTATAGGGCTACCTGAAAATTGGTTTTGTTGAACGGCTGATAACAGCGGTTTCAACTCGAAATCGTTTCAATTGATAGGAGGGGCAACAATGTTGTTATGTGGTTCTACTTGCGATGGAATAGCATAATACTTCAACGGCCGGTTTTGTGGTCATTCTGCCATAATGGGTTTTGTTCTGAAAATGGGATATTAGGATCTAGAAGATCGTATTTAATACGAAATTTTTTGATTCGGCATTTTAGATTAAGATAACGCTCCATATCGTTAATTGGTTGCTCTATCTCCTTGCTCTGAGAGCGAGTGTCTAGCATACAATCGACAAAGGAAAAAAGAAATTTTGTTGCCTTAGTCTATACTGCACAACAAATGAATCGCAATATTGACTAAATTAGTCCCCGACAACGGCACCCAAAACTTGATCGCGACCAGACGTGTTTGTCGGATGATGATTGTAAGTGCATAGCCTATAGTGTAGTTTTAAAATATTTATCGAACCCCCATAAAGACTAATAGTCAAACTAATGTCATCTATTATTGTAGTGCAAAGCTAAGGCTAAAGGGTATAAGGTTATGAAGGGGAATAAAAATACTAATTTCTAATGGTTTAAAAGTTATGATAAAAACGAGTCCAAAATATGGATTCCACGTTCCTAAGAGCTTAGGTATAATTTAGGAACTAAATATGATTCTATCGCGTTATGTAGAAAATATCGACTTAAAGGTCTCGTCTTATACTCTCGCACTATTGACAAAAATCACACCTCCTAACCACGAGATTTTTATCTTGCTAGCCTGTTCTAATTAGAAATCGTATTTTTAAAGTAAATGAGATCCTAAACGATTCCTAAAGCGCTCTCGGTGTTTTTAGGATCTATGCCTAGTTTTCATTATCTGGTTCCTTCCTCACACTCTCGCACTATCGGACTGAACCTTGATTTGTTCCACACTCTCGTGCCAAAACGATAAAACATACAATTGGGAACTAAATCCAAAACATAATTAAATCATATATTCACACCTATTCTTTCTACTGAGTCTCGTCGATAACGACGGTCCTCATACGCCAGACTCAAGGTAATTTAGCAAGGCATGATATTAATTGAGAGAGACATGATTAAGGCATTTAAAACTAAGAACAACATGGCATGCAAGTAATAAAAACAGTAAAACATACAAATATTAAAAGCAATAAAAAGAAAACCTGAAATTAAAGAAAACGGGAACTTGAATTGAATTGAAAATGTCGGCAGGCTTATTCTTGATCCAAGAGTACAATGAAATAAAGAAAAACAAGTGAGATAATCTCTCGATGTGAGTTATTGTCACTTTTACAAGTAAATTCATGCTTAATACTAAAATGCGATTCGGCAGAGCTTCTGCACAACTTAGATATCTCGAAACACCTCCCACAGTCCTATTTATAGAGGTTTTGCGTCCTTCTAGCTTCCTTTGACCGTGCAAGGAAAGTGGAGGGAAAATAGGTAGAGAAAAAATGGTCCAGAACTTCCTATTAGCGCAGTTTTGTTACTGCATGATAATGGTGAACTCCATTAGAGGAATGGCGAACGCCATTCCTTCCATACTTAAGTGATGTGGCAAGCAATGGGGGTGGAGAACGCCATCTAGCAGGTGGCGAACGCCATCTGCTCAAAATGGTCAAAACCAACTCTTTTGCTTTGTTTTAGTTCTTGTTTTGCTCCATTTTTGTGAGGCTTCCAAATCTCAAATGAAATCGGTTAGTAACTGCAAAACAAATAAAATGGAAGTAAAAGACGATAAAATGCATAAAAACATATACGGATAACATGTGAAATGAGCCTAAAAACACGATACGATTTCTCATTATCAATGATGTTGGGGTGGCGTTGAAAAATTCAAATGGAATGTGTTTTATAATACACACTAATGTTTGTGTTTTAATTAACGAAAGTATCACCATCCCATTGGTAGAAGCGTGCACCTTAAGTCACTTGTAACCAAAGGGTTTGAGGCTTGAATCCCCCTCGCCCCAGTCCCTTTTTTTTTCACCAAGCGCATTGGCCCCTAAGGGCGTGGGGTCGAACCTGGCCAATGCAATGTGTGTATTTTCTTATTACTTGTTAATTTTCACTTTTCTTCACAACTTTAAAAAACCCATAACTTTATAATCCCTTAACATTTTTGACCCATTTTTATGTCATGTGTTCATGAGAATGTCTATTTTATGATGATACAAAAAAATCCCAAAAATATTATTTATTTCAACACTTTTTGTTTGATGGAAAACATGTACTTTTAAGTGTTTTTTAAGGCTCCTAATTTATTCCTTTGGTTTATTTATTGGTTGTTCTTGATGTTGAAAGCTTGTATGATCATAACACACTCTTTTAAGTGTTGATTTTTATCCTTAACATGTTTAAACTTGATTATTTTCATACCATGTCTAAATTGATTCACCTTGAAAACATGTTTGAATGAATGGCTAAGAGGTGATTAGGGTTTCCACTTGATTGTTTCTTATTCATGCCATGATTAAGGTTTAGGCCTAAACTTGTCCCTAACATGTTCTTGCCTCTTGTTTGACTTGTATGCATAGTAATCCACTTAGGGTTTTACTTTATCCATACCATGTTCATATAATCCATGTTTTGATTATCTTTCTTTTGTCACAACTTTACTTGATAACTACATATCATGATTATGATATTT
Organism: Lathyrus oleraceus; assembly: GCF_024323335.1. NCBI lineage: Eukaryota > Viridiplantae > Streptophyta > Magnoliopsida > Fabales > Fabaceae > Lathyrus > Lathyrus oleraceus. The sequence continues at coordinate 37,404,087 of NC_066583.1, forward strand.
GTCTTGTGACACTCCACTTGTATTCTATCTCAATTTGTGATGTTGTACCCATAATTTTTTTATCATTTCATTCAAGTATTTCCTTCATGAACTTCCATAATATTGAATATGAATCTCATACTTGTTCATGTGCTATCTCTTGTGGTGTTATGTAAGCCTTTGTCATGTCTTGTTTAAGTTCATCATGCCTCAAAAACATGTAAGTAGCTTGTTCATGTCTTAACAATTTATGTATCTTTATGTATCTAAATCTAAGGGAAAGGATCTTATGTTGACTTCCTAGTCATGCATTGTTTGTTGTTTGTTGACTTTGTTTGTCCATTCATGCATTTACCCTAAATCAAAACCTACCCTTTTTATCAAGCTAAAACACCCACACAAACCTTGACTTACTTTTAGTCAATGAATTTTTCAATTACACTTGAAAATGCTTTAGTACACATGAGGCACTTCAAATACAAACCTGACTTACTTTTATTCAATGGATTTTTCAATTACACTTTCAAATGCTTTAGTACACATGAAGCATCTCAAACTCAAACTTTCACTTACCTTTAGTCAAGTAACACTTTCCAAAAACATATTTTACCCCTTTTATTACCCCATTCAAAAATGCAAACAACTTTTAAACCAAAACATAGATAAATTCAAAAGGTTCTTGTAGAGTACTACTTATGCTTAGGATGATAATACCTTCCCTTTCCATAACCAACCCCCATACCTTTGATCTTTACTTGTTTCGCTTCTAGTTTTATTATTTGTTATGCATGTTTATTTTTGGATTTATTTTTGAATCTTTTCCCCTTCACTTGGAAAAATAAAAGTTCGATGGTGATATCAATGTTTTGCGAGTCAAGTTAATCCAATAGCTTGGTCTCCGGTTCTCACCGTGACGCCACTATCGGGTTTAAACACCATCTTCATTCACTCCAATTACCCTTTGGTTTAAACACCATAATCTTACAACCCTTTGGTTTAAATACCACCGTCTTACCACCCATTGGTTTCAACACCACTCATATTACCATTGTGGTTTAAACACCACTTTTTCAGTTTAAACACCAACATTTTGGTTTAAACACCACCTCAATTCCTCCTTTTGATTTAAACACCATTTTTCCGATTCAAACACAACCCATTCGGTTTAAACACCATTTTTATATCGTCCTTTGGTTCAAACACTATCTCCTTGGTCTAAACACCATCTTCACTTATATCCTTTGGTTTAAACACCACAATCATATTATCACTTGGCTTAAACACCACTTCCATACCTTATTGGTTTAAACACCACTTCTAGTTTCTTCTTCGGTTTAAACACCATTATTTGGTTTAAACACCACCTCAATCAATTCTCTATCTCTTTAAACCACTTTTTCCAATTCAATAAAATTTATATCATTTTCCCTTTTCTATCTGATTCAAACACCATTTATATATCTTGTCTAGTTTAAACACCGCCCCTATCAAATCTTCCTTTCTTTTTCCGTATTAGTTCCATGAACTATACAACTCTGATTTCCTTATTGCACTATAAGGATACGTATGCACGAGGGCCCCAATCCTCAGCGATCATTCTAATTATTATTCTTTTTCCCTTGTTGCAAGTAATCTTTAGATATAACACCCTTTCGAGCAAAGAACAATCAAAATGGTTCTCGTTGAGTACAACAGATGTGAGGGGTGCTAATACATTCCCATTGCATAACCGAATTCCTTACCCATTTTCTCTTCCCTTGGGTTTTATTGATATTTTCCCTTTCCTTCGGGAAAAAATAAAGTTCGATGACGAGTCTGTTGTATCTTCGAGCGTGTGATGCGCTCGGGTATTCTTCGCATATCTTCAGCTGGGGAGTCCTTGCTATTGCAAGTAGGAGTCGAGCCTAGTTTTGTTTGTTTCCTTATGTGTTTGGGTGTTTATATTCATGATTTACTTGATTTATATTTTTTTGTTATTTATTGCATTCTTATATTGCTTTAATATTCATATTGTGCATATTCTGGATATATGTATACTTGTTGTTGTTGGGTTGGGATGATGTTACATGAGGAGAACTCTACACCCGAGCTTGAGCATAAACATAGGATAGTATTGTGACTAGATTCATGTTGACCTATTTGGAGTTAGTCCACTATCATGGTCGACACGAGACGTCATTCCTAGAGTAGATCCTTTTGGGAGCATCATTGTCCGCCAAGTCATTCGTCTGAGGCAATGGTATCTCAATTTGGGTCCATGACTCTATGGACCTATTTAGGGTTACCTTTGAATACTAGTACATACATGTGAGGGGATATTGGGTTTTGTAGGAAATTGAGACCCTACATACCTTGTTTCTCATGTATACATCGAATCTTTGAACCTACATCAGGCAGAATATACAGATTATCTAGAGTATGCCGAAACTTTAAATATATGATGTTGCATCTCATTACATAATGTATCATCATTACATCATATTAAATTTGATTTTTAGCATGTGAATTTTCAGGAAATCCTCAGTCTGTCATTCGTAGTAGTCCATCCAATTATGGAGAAGTCTGACCAAAGAAACACATATCAGTATAAACTCAGGGATTCTAAGCTTGATGAGTTGAAGAAGATTGGGGCTCTTTTGATCGGTGACCACATGGATGCCTTTAAGAAGGCGTATGGTAACTTGTTAGGGGTTCTGTTGACTAAAGAAGATACATGATTTATTCTTACCTTCGCCAAGTTCTATGATGAGACCAAGTTCCCTATATGAGTGCAAATTATTTACAAAATCAACGGTTGTATTTTCCCTTGAGAAAAGTAAACAATTCAAGTGCACTATAAGTAGTGTTATGCCCTAACTAGTCACTTCAGCCCACATGTATGAAGGGAGAAGTGAAACATTTCATTAATAGAAATGTACTTAATGCGCATGTTCCGCACTACTTTTTCAACTGACTCCAAGCATTTCACTTGTAGTTTGAGTCAGGCGACATTTGTGGAGGCCGATCACGACTGCTAAAGACTTTCCTGACTCCCTAAGTTTTCGAAAATCCTTGGGGGAAATTATTTTGGGCTGGTCAAAAACCCAAATGAAAGATTCCCAAATCAATGCAAATCAACTCCACTTGATCCAAGGTATATAAATCATCTCACACAAAATGCAAGGTACACTTTTTGATCTCCATTTTTCACTACAATCATCTTGGATCTTGAACTGAGTTGGACATTGGAGTGCTAACCTTACAGGTTCGTCCCATGCCACCATATCAGAGATTAACACCACCAATCCATGATTATTCACCACCTACTTCAATTATTTCTAGTTTCAGTACAAAAACACTACCCCTTAGGGTTTTGAGGGAAAGATGGGGACGAAATTTTTGGAAAAAGTGAGTTTACGGTTCGTCACTGCTATCTATCTATTACCTTATACTAATTCTAATTTACCAAGTTATATGAAAAACATATTTTATTACATTTTTGTTATTTTGTTTTTCACGACATGGTGGGTTTTTGGGGTATCTCAACTTTATCTTTGTCTTATATGTTTCTACCATAATCCGATATAGGAGAACGAGGGAGAGACCTAAGAAGCGAAGAAATTTCAGGATTCCTTTAGAAAAATACGAAAAAAAAATAATAAGGATAAGGCGGGAAACGAAATTGTGTTAAAGCGTGTCTTTGTGATTCCATCAAATACAACAATAGTTGCCAATGCTTCTAATATGAACTGTCTCAAAATTTGAGCAAGGGTGGTTCATGTAACCGTCGCGGGAATGTGATGCATCATTTGTCCATTATAAGAGTCGCTTGTGCACAAAAAATAGAAAATTAACTTCAACAATATAGGGGAAACGGTCGTAATACCCATCGTTAATTGAAATTGCAGGTAATTTTGGAGCAACTGTCGCAATATATGTATCGCAAAGTTCAATTTTTCTTGTATTATATATATATATATATATATAATATATATATATATATATATATATATATTATATATATATATATATATATATATATATATATATATATATAATATATATATATATATATATAATCTTCTGTGACCTTGTGAGATGTCTAGAGGTGCGAGGTTATTTCCCCGATCTTCATCAGTACAACTCCGTCTCATTAAGGTTTATGGTAGGTGACTCATATTTGAGAAAATCTCAAGATTAAGGTTGGAAAATTGGTCGGTTTGAGTTGATATCAGGCTCAAAACTTAAATTCACTGCGGTTACATTTTAAAGGCTCAATTTTGAATGTTGAAATTTTGATTTTCGACTTAATAGATTAAATCGGTTTGACGGATAAATCGAATGGATGTGATCGGTCTAATACTTATCAATTTTGCAAGTTTTTGATTTTTATTTTTGTATCTTTTTTTTCATAAAATAATTTGTGAATATATTTATAGTATTCGTCCATAACGTTAAATTCCACATGTAAAAATAATTATGCGGATTTTAATGTTAGAGACGAAGAATTTTTTTTCAAAATAACCAAATATTTCAAAAAAATATCGAAAATAACCAATTTTTCAAAAAAAATACCAAAATAACCAAGTTTGGTAGAGGATGCGCCAGATGAATTGGCGCACCCCCATACCACTAAAAGGAGGCGCCAGGAGTATTGGCGCACATGCATTGGGCCTCATGAGGAGGCGCCAATGCTTGTGGTGCCTGCATTGGCCCTCATGAGGAGGCACCAATGCCTCTGGTGCCTGTGTGTATTTTTAATGGTGGGCGCCAATTCATCTGGCGCCTGCTTGTGATGGTCATGTGGGCGCCAATTCATCTGGCGCCCACGTGTTTTGTTGAATAGATGTTCCGTCTCTATAAATACCATGCCTTACATACAATTAGTTTCACTCAAATTCATCTCCTAGTCTAGTTCAACCATCAATTTCAATTTTCTTTGTTTCAACAATGTCTGCGTACATTCAGAAACGAAATGCTGATGTAATATTTTATGTCGTTGCGGCTCCGATACAGGTTCGAATTTGGAACACAGATATGTTTGAACGTCTTAATCGAACGTTGTACAGTTGGTTAGAGGGAGAAATTGGAGAGGGTGAACGGATTAGAAGAATACAATGGCTTGTGTCCACGTTCAACCAACACGGAGAAGTGCACGAATGGGTGGATATTAAGACCGACCAAGACGCTCGTAGGATGATGCATTACATGTTCAAAATTGTTTTGATGGTTGTAATTGCATAGTTTTTGTATTCTAGTTGTTTTAATTGTTTGTGTTATTTTTTATGAACAACTGTCTTTTCGTCACAGTCTACTATGAAGTAAATTTAGTTTTCCATATATTGCAACAAAGGTACTTTGAAATAAATTTAGTTTTCCATATATAGCAACAGAGGTACATCTGAATTTATCTCGTTGTGCTCGTTCCAACACTAAGACAGTTATTACGATTGTGACTTGGTTGACGGCATGAACTACATAATCTAACCATTTTGTTCGTCGTATCCATTTCGGTTCGAATCCGGGTGCTGTTAGGGCGACCCTTTTTCTTCCTTCGCATAACTTCGTTGTGCCAGACGATGTCCCCTTGATATTCTGGCCAATAATCCTCTTTTGCCACTACCGAAAAACTAATTTTATAAACATTTGAACGGCTGGCGACTTTGTAAACTTCAGATAGCAAGTAGGATGGATCCCTTCGAACCTTTGAGCACACCGCAATGACATGGGAGCAGGGGGTACGAAAGGCTTAGAACCTTCCGCAGTCGCACCAACCTCTATCTAGTTCGACTCTGTACTGTCCCATCGGCATGCCCTCATTGTGATCCATGGACTCGGTAACACTAAACCAACCTTTAGTTCAGTCAAATACCATAACCACATGTGTGTTTGCTTTGGCAGCTTCATGTCTGATGAATTTCATTGAAGCATCACTGAACATTTGTCCAGATTGCAACACTGAACTCCATTTTGAGCGTCTGGTTTCAAATAACGCCCCTAGCCTGAAATATGTAGTTTGCACCAAAGCGGTTATTGGTTGGTTACGGATGCCTTTGAAGACAGAGTTCATTGATTCCACAAGATTTGTTGTCATGTGGCCCCAATGCTGACTGTTGTCGTATGCCCTAGTCCACTTCTACAACGGAATACTATCGATCCACTGAACCACATCTTCCTTCGACAATCTTATTTCCTCGCGGTAGTGTTTGAAAGAAGGTTCTGATAATGCATAACCTACATTGACAACCTTCTTACGCAACGTCTTATCTTTGATTTTCCGCATGAAATTCTGAGCAATATGTCTAATACAAAACACATGCGTCGAAGGAGGATTTTTCCAACCATTGTCAATGTTATTATATGCACTAATGATTGAGGGGTGTCTATCAGAGATCAAACACAAGTTAGGCTGAGGTGCAACGTGCAATCGGAGATTTCTTAGGAAAAAACTCCATCCCTCAGCAGTCTCCCCTTCAACTAGGGCAAAGGCGATTGGAAAAATATTGTTGTTCCCATCTTGTGCCACTGCCATCAGTAACATTCCTTTGTATTTTCCATACAACCATGTACCATCAATTTGTATAATTGGTTTACAGAAAGAAAAACCTATGATACACGGTTGATACGCCCAAAATAGACGGTGAAATATTCTATTTCCAACAGCACACGTACCATCTGGTGTATATGCGGGCAATGTTTCCATCTTGACAATTGTCCCGGGAGCATAGTGTTTTAGAGCCAACAGGTATTTTGGAAGTTGTTGTAAGACTCCTCCCAATTGCCAAACACTTTTTCAACAGTTTTTGTTCTAGCTATCCATGCCTTCCTATATGATGGAGTGTACTCGTACTCTGCCCTAATATGCGAGATTATTGTACTCACCTTTAACGACGGATTGTCGCCAATGACAGACAATATTTCATCGCATATTAGCTGAGATCTTAATTTACGATGATCCTGAATTGGGTTTGTCAGCATGCATGTATGATCTGGACCCATTGATCTAATCTCCCAAGACTCGCTCCTCTTCCGGTACGAAGCTGATAACCTAAAAAGGCAGTGCTCATTCGGACAATAAATTTTATACCTCGATGTATCAGTTCTGTCAACTCTAAAATTTGCTGATAGTTGCATGTGGAATTTCTTAATGGCTTTTACACATTCCTCTTTTGTGCGAAATGTGTCTCCTTGTTTCAGAGATCCTTGCATTTGCACGTAAGGATTGTACCATACATCTGCTGAAGGTTCATCTGAACCCAAATTTAACCTTGTCATGTCTTGGGGTGGGCAATATACATGACTTGCTGGTATTGACTCCTCTTCCTCTTCAGTGTTCACCATCGAATCAACCATGATCTCAGGTTCCTCTTCTTCATCGTCTGGAACATTCACCTCAGCTTGTTCGTCATCAGTCTCACAAAACACTTGTGACTGATCAATGTACTGAGACTCCTGTTGTTGATATGGTAATATATACAACTCTATATCGTTGTAACCAGATTGTTCGTGACTGCCAAACATATGTTGAACATCATCATCATCTCGAATCTTCTTCTGATGAAATTTTACCTGGTTTTCTGCAAACCAAACCGGATTTTTATAGATGATCTGACCCACATTATTGCACTGTAATTTCTTTTCTATTCTTTGTTTCAGATGTGAAAAATTTGATCGTCGATTTATTGTAAACCGAGTCACCTCTGTGTTTCGAAAACAAAAACCGAACAACTGATGATCAAATATTTCACCTCATGTAATGTTGTCTGGAAGACATTGTGTTGAAATATTAAATATGTAGATAATTTGAATGGAATTGAAACTGAATGCATTGTTAAGTTGTTCAACTGCACAACATAAATAGGTTGGTCATTGTTTCTAATATTTAGTTAATATTTATTTCTATTAATTTATTTTTGTAATTTATATTTATATTTTATCATATTTCAATTTTAACAATTTAAATTATTTATAATCAATATTTCTTTGCCTATTGCTGCTTGTCAAATTTATATCTATGTCTTCTTGTTTGCTAATATACAATGTCAACATAATACAACAATGTAAAGCTGAATGTGGCCATGTGAATCAAGGTGTGATACAATTTAACTAGATTCAACTTATATATTTAATAGCTTAATTAAGATACGTTAAAGAAAAATGTGAAATAACTAGGTAGTAGAAAATCAATCACATACTGTCTGCCATTGGTAAAGCATGGCAAACACATAATGTTATTTCTAACACAAGTGGCTATAGTTAATTTTGTACTTTTTGTGTTTGAAATTATATCAAGATGCACCTGATTTAAGTAAAAGTCGTTAAACATGTGCAATGATGAGATTTTAGAGATATTGATTAAATTCGACAGAAATGATTATACCGTTTGAGAGTGACAATTATGGCTTATCAAAATCTTCATGCTTGTCTGCCTTTGAAACAACTTTAGATTTTCACGTCTGAGGAATTATGTAGGTCTCCTTTTAGTAGTTACCATTCCCTTCTAAAGTCATCATCATCTTTAGCATTACGTTCAAGACAATGACTACCAACACCATAAAGGTTTAACACATATAATTTAATTATTTATTAATTTAATTGAAATTACGTGTATTAAAAATTTTCTAATTGAAAATAATATGGAATTATAAAGATTTATGAAAAAATCTAGAGATAACAAGAGTAAGAGTCGGTCCAATCAGTCAAAGAGGATATAGAATTTCATCTATTCTCGACATTCAATTCGGCAAGCATGTGTGATTTATGTGTCTTTTATTATGGTTAAATATATATATTATTTTTGAAAATTTGCAAAAATTTTATTTTTGTCTTTTTTTTTCCAATAATTTTTAAATGTTAAAATATTTTTGATGTTCGTCTCTTTTTTTCAAAATAATCAAATTTTTCAAAAAAAATTCTGAAATAATCAATTTCTCAAAAAAAAATCTAAAATAATCAATTTTTCAAAAAAAATATCAAAATAACCAAGTCTGGTAGAGAATGCGCCAGATGGATTGACGCACCCCCATATCAATAAGAAGAGGCGTCAGTAGCATTGACGCATATGCATTGGTTGATGTTGTGTGGTTGGTTGTTGGGTTTGGGTGGGTTCACATTGGTGTTGGGTGGGTTAACATTGGTGTTGGGTGGTGAATTGATGTGGGACATACGATGACGAAGTAAGTTGGCGCGGATCCATCAAATACCGCGGCTCAGATACAAATTGTTGAGTTGTTACAAACCTAAACCATGCCATATATTGTTGAGTCGGTCTTGCACCTTGGATGACTAGTTCGTTCAAGATGTGTTGTCTTCGATTCCTCCATTGACGATACATGTCTTTTGCAAAGTCTCTCCAGTCAGAATAATCCCACTGTGCATCGACCCTTTTTTTATGCCAATTCCCAAAACACGTGGGAGATTCTGGAATCTGTTGTAGCATTCCGAACTGCAGTTTGACCCGGTCACTTTGGTGCATTTCCACTGTAGTGAATCGGATAATCGGTGTCTTCACTGTCCAAACTGTAGCATCGTCATGGTTCACATCATGATTCAGACCCAGATATGGCCTCCAAACAAACTTAAAACAATACCAAATCGTTAGATGGAAAATAATTTGAGAAGTATTTTTAAATTAAAATATAGTTTGGTAGGAGTATTACATCGTCATGTCCAATGTGGTCCAATAGATTTCGATAAACTACAATAGCGTGTTTCAGACACCTATTGTAGTTCATTCCCCTTACTGACCACCTAAGATAATAAAAAGAAGTGAAAAATATTATTTACTGTTAATTATAATAATAAATATAATTAACTAAATGGTGAATGGTAAAGTGTTAGACTTACTTGGTTGCAAACGGGAATACGAATAAGCGCTCATTTATCGGGGTGAGCGACAGCATTCTCGACCACCCCCAAGCTTGAAGCAAATAAGCACATGAAAAAAAAGTACAGGTATTCTTTTTTACAGTTCTACACATTGCACTATATAGATGGGTCAACACAGCTGAACCCCAACTATAAGTGTTTACGTTATTAATGTTGCGTAATAAAGGTAAATACATTATATTCACAGAATTACCTGTACTTTCTGGAAACAAAAAGTTACCAAATAAAATCATAATGTAACACCGAGCTTTTATTATTTTCTCATACTCGGTTGAATCGTCGGACAATACTATACTGGCATAATATTGTTTTAGGTATTTTAAATTTACACCTTGCCCCCTTGTTTGACCAGATGTGTCTCCCTCAATTTCGTCGTCTAACAAAGGGGCACCCAATAATTCATTGCATATATTGTTGTCTTGGTTAACTCGCTCATTCACTGCCTTTCCGTCTATACGGAGACCCAATAACATGTACACGTCCTCAAGTGTGACGGTACACTCACCAATCGGAAGGTGAAATATGTGGGTCTCGGGTCTCCACCTCTCCAACAAAGCCAGAATGAACTTTTAGTCCACCGAGTACGAAACAATGTTTAGTAGATTTCCAAATCCACATCCTCTAATATATAGTTCTATTAAAGGATCGTGGGGTACATATTCATGTACACGACATCTAAACCGCTTCGGATCCTAATAACAAAAAAGTAAAAAAATACAATTAGAAGAAGAAATACATACTCAACAAACATGCATCTATAAGAAGTAATCCAAAAATAGAAACTAAAAAGAGAGAGATTACAAAGGTATAACACAAAGAAGATATGTATTAGAAGTAATCCAAAAATAGAAACTAAAAAGAGAGAGATTACAAAGGTATAACACAAAGAAGATATGTATTAGAAGTAATTCAAAAATAGAAACTAAAAAGAAAGAGATTACAAAGGTATAACACAAAGAAGATATGTATTAGAAGTAATCCAAAAATAGAAACTAAAAAGAGAGAGATTACAAAGGTATAACACAAAGAAGATATGTATTAGAAGTAATCCAAAAATAGAAACTAAAAAGAGAGAGATTACAAAGGTATAACACAAAGAAGATATGTATTAGAAGTAATCCAAAAATAGAAACTAAAAAGAGAGAGATTACAAAGGTATAACACAAAGAAGATATGTATTAGAAGTAATCCAAAAATAGAAATTAAAAAGAGAGAGATTACAAAGGTATAACACAAAGAAGATATCTATTAGAAGTAATCCAAAAATAGAAACTAAAAGAGAGAGATAACATACAAATTCCGAGATATTCTCGATAGTGCCTCTGTGTTCATCGCCCATAGTCAACAAAGACATGATTTGAATTTGTAAAGCTTTAGTTTGGTAGATGAAAGAAGTGTGGTAGAAGAAAATACTTGAGTATTGATGAAGATGATTTGATATTGTTGATATGAGAGACTATTTATAGATGAAGGAGTGAGTAGGTTTGGAACCTAAAAAGAGTGTGATTGATTGCATGGAAAGGCAAGAGGAGACAAGAGAATGACAAAATTCAGCATGGAAGAGAAAGCTAGCATGTGAGGAATCTTCTTGGCGCATGTGAAGAAAGCACATGCAAGGGAAGAGGAACCCTTGAGTTTGGCGCCTACATGTGATTTCTTACATGCAAGGAAGAGACGTCCTTCCTCTTGGCGCCTTAGTGTAGGACAATTGGAAGGGGCGCCCTTCCTAGTGGCGCCTGAGTGTTGTTTTGTGAAGAGGCGTCCAACCCTTTGGCGCCTCAGTTACTTTATGGCGCCTAGGGAATGGGCGCCTAGGTTGGAATCTTAGGGCACAGAGCTCAGAGATTCTTTGATTCCCTGGCGCTTGTGTATTCTTTTCAATCTTTTCTCTGCGTGCTGGATTCCTTCAACTGCATGCATGGTCAAGTCTATACAGACAATTACCAAAATAGTATTATTTTATTAAATGAGTAGTTTTGTCATTTTATATAAAATAAAAAAATTTAAATGTATTGACATTAGAATATTTTTAAAAATTATGAAAAAATATGATTTTAATTATTTTAGCAAGCTTAACTTTTTTGTGTGTAAATTATAGATAAAATCATTTAGTTTTTTTAGTATTTTTAAATTTATAAAATTTAAAACATTATAAGTTAATTTAGGAAAAAGTGTAATTATTTTAGAAAAGTATATATAATCATAATGAATTTTTTTAGTTTGACTCATATTGTACCAAAAATATGCTAAAGTAAAATATTTATGCATCAAATATATGAATTCGGATTAACGTAATCAGTAAATCTTGCATCCACCTGGTTGTGCCATCGGTCTAATTAAACTCTAACAATTTTTATTTAAATAAAGTATTTTTAAATTATAAGTTAGAAAATTAAATATGTTTTTTCTAAGCTATTGTTCTAAAATCAAACAGTTAATAATTCATTTACATTATTAATATAATATTTATTATTGTTTTTTATTATTATATTCTTATTCATTGACTTTTATTTTATTCAATTATTTTATTAATTAATATATTTTAATAAACGATATTAATTTTTTACTAAAATCAGCAGTTTTTTAAATAATATTTGTGAAATTATACTATTATTTTAAGTGTATAACTATTGACGAAAAAATCATATTGTTATAATTATTAAAGTAGTAATTATATATATATATAATATATATATATATATATTATATATATATATATATATATATATATATATATATATTAAATCACACTAATGTGTCAAATTTAATAACGGGATACTGTCAATAACTTCTTATCACATATTTGAATAATAAAATTTATTATTGAATTGAAAAACGTTATCATCATATAGACCGTGTTTATATATAAAAACTAACGTCTTACAAAACTTTATTATTACTGTTAATTTGTATCATTCTTTTTATTGTATTAAATAAATTTTTATTGATATTAAATTTTATATGCGTGATCTATATGATAATAATTTTTAATCTAATAATAATTTTGTTATATAAATATACAGTAAAAAGTTATATATATATATATATATATATATATATATATATATATATATATATATATATATATATATATATATATATTTGAAATTATAAATTGTTGGAATCCATACTGGACGACTATCAAGATAATCCCCACTCTTTTCTAAACTTAATTTTATCCAAAAACAAAAAGGCTTAGTGATGACAAGAATAACCAACAAAAATATAACGAGTAAAAACAAATTAAATTAAACATAACAGTTCTCTCAATAATTCTAAAACATATTAGGTGACTGTCAGATCCATATACATTAAGTTTTTATTTTAGTAAAGCTAGGTTATACGCAATATAGGTTTTATTAATTTTCGTCGAAAAAACATAATCCACAATACAATACTACTTAACATAGTGTTTCTAATAAGGGGTCAAAATCCTCTTCTAAAACTAGAGAAGATGAACCCGTTGGGAAAAAGAATTATTTTTTAAATAAATTTATACCTGAAAATCTAAGTGTTTCTTTGATTATAGAGATACGGGGAGGATTTAAGAAACCATTGCAAGAGTTTGTGAATATCAAACTTTAAAGCAAGTCAATTGGTTACTTTTTATGATGAATAAACTTTAGCCTATTTGAAATTCCTCACGTGGCTTTGGAATATATATAATCCAAGTGGTAATTCAAGCATAAATTAGTTAGGAATATGGTTGGTTAGTTACTTAATTATTAAGTTAGTTAATTAGTTTGTTATTTAAAGTATAAATAACTTTGTATATAAATATAATGTTTATTTTAATTCAGTTTTATAATATTCAATAATAATAATTTTTATTCTCTATTTTTTTTCTTTTTCTTTCTTTTTCTCACGCACTAACAAATTGATATCTAAAGTTCGAGTTAGTTTTTTGATCGTGTTTTTAAGAATCACACGTTAGTGATCGTGTTTCCGAAATCGTGGGTTGTTAATGTTGGTGTAAGCCCTAGAGGCCAATACTTTTGGTACTTGTATCGAATTATTTATTAATAATAAAAGGCATTTTCTTTATTATGGTTGATTAATAAAGTCCCTGGAATAGATAGTCCGTTTAATGTATTAAGTGTGACTTAATCATGAGAACACATTAAACATAAGGACACTATTCTTAAAGTATCCGTAGTCGAGCTTTAGTGTGAAGTGGGATAACATTAAAGCATTAAGACTATTATGTTTGTAGACTGATGATCACATCTCATAGATCATGGATAAAGAGTTATCAAGTCTTAAACATAGGTATGAATATTATGAGTAATATTTATACCAGATTGACCCGCTATGAGAATACTATATAGAAAGTTATGCAAAGTGTCATAAGTTATTCTCATGGTTATAATAGTGTATACCACTCTTCGACCTGAAACCACTATGGATCCTAGATGTAGAGTCGAGTGCTTTGTTGCTGATCCAACATTGTCCGTAACTGGATAACCATAAAGACAGTTGATGGGTACTCCACGAAGCATGCTGAGGGACATGAGTGTCCTAGATGGAATTTGCCAATCCTGCGTAACAGGATAAATGTCTATGGGCCCAATATTGAACTGGACAAGGGTGACACGGTCTATACCTTGTGTTCAATATAGACATAAGGGCAAAGGGGTAATTATACATATAATTATTATCACAGGAGGTTTTGTCAGATCACATGACATTTTCGTGACTTGGGTAGCAGTGATGTGTTGCTAGATACCGCTCACTGTTTATTATGTTAAATGCGTGATTTAATATAATTGCCAACGCCGCGAAAACCTATAGGGTCACACACAAAGGACGGATTGATGAGAGATAGAGTAAGTAAGGAACACCGTAAGGTACGGTGCACTTAAGTGGGAGACGAAATATGGTAAGGTACCAAATACTTAAGTGATTTTGGGCATATTATAAGATATGGGCCAAAATACACTTAAGTGGGCTTTTTAGCTTGAAGCCCACACAAGTGGTTCTATAAATAGAACCCCTTGGGTAGAAGCATTGACACTCAAATCCACTCAGACAGAAATTCAAGTAGAGACTTGGAATTTTGTTTCCCTCTTTCTCTCACTCAAAGCCTTCATTCATAACAGCTAGCACTGCGATTGAAGGAATCCGTTCGTGTGGACTGAGTAGAGACGTTGTCATCGTTCAACGTTCGTGATCGTCCCGTGGATCTGTATCAAAGGTTTTGATCATTATCAGAGATCTGCACCAAAGGTTTGAATCGCCACAAGAGGTAACAATTCTATCACTGATCATGCCCATTCGTAAGGATCACTAAATGGAGAAATTTTTAAATTCCGCTGCGCCTTGGATGACTATTCTCCTTCAGTTAATCGCGTTTGCTGCAAAGGTGAATGGTAATAATGAAATTTCAAATTCTCTTCCAATTCTTGATGGCAAGAATCGGATTTGATGGAAAAAATAAATTAAATCTCTATTTGGCTTTCATGAACCCTAGAAGTGGTTACTAATAGTGTCCTTGAGCTTGCTGAGAATGCAACTGATGCTCAGAGAGTCGTGAACAAGGAGGTCAAGAAGAAAGATTGCAATGCTGCATTTTATATTCAATCGGCGGCAGGCGCGACAAACTTTGATCGAATTTCTCATGTTGAATCGGCGAAGGAGGCATGGGATATTCTTGTCAAGTATTACAAAGGAGGTGACAAGGTTAAAATCGTCAAATTGCAGACGTTGCGAAGGCAGTATGAATTATTGCAGATGGGAGAAGAAGAAAAGATTGCAAGCTATGTCTTGAAGGTGAAGAAGCTTTTTCATTTCATGAAAGTTGTGGTGAAACCTTACTTGATAAGATAATAGTTGAAAAGGTAATTCGTACATTGACCTCTCACTTTGATCACGCTATCTTAGCCATTCAAGAATCCAACAATCTTGAAACTATGAAACTAAAAGATTTGATTGATTCGTTGGAGGAACATGAGATGAAGATTGTCGAAAGGAAAGGTGTTCAAGATTCAATACAAGCTCTACAGGCTTAGACATGGAAGAAACATGGTGTTTTCAACAAGTTCAAGGGAAAAGGAGACAAGACTCGTAGCAAGAAGTCTTGGTTAAAGCCTTAAAAGCATAAGATCGATGATAGGGCTTCTAAATCCTCGAAAAGATGGGAAGGAAACTCTTATCAGAAAGACAAAGAAAAGAATAAATATGTGCAGTGCTATAACTGTGAAAAATGGGGTCACTTGACCACAAATTGTTTCCACCGCGCCGCAGTCATCCCTCTCTCGCATAACCACTTTGTATTTCATTTCTTCCCTTCGGAGCCTCTCTTGCAGATCCGATTTTGGATTTCCTTCCCTAAACTGCAAGTGAGTCCCAAACTTTAATTTAGGGATATGAGGATTAAAAGTTTATAATTTCAATTTTTTATATGTTTTGTTTACCCAATATCTTGTTTGTTGGAGTGATGAGCAATATTTTATAAGTAAAATACTCTTTTTGGTCCCTTAACTATACCTTTGGGTTCATATTGGTCCCTTCATTATTTTTCACGTCAGATTGATCCATTAACTCTTAAAATGTGACATGTTTGTCTTTTTTGTCTAATTATCGGCAAATTTATCGACTGATTTTTGAATTTTTCTGTCGTTAGTTAGACAAAAATAAGCAACATGACACGTTTTTAGAGTTAAGGGGTGTTACCACAAGAAATTGATAGGACATGTTGAAGGCGTAATCAATGAAAGTGCCTTATAGATTTAAGGATTATACCCCACCAAGGGGAGGATTGAAAGCCCAAGATAAACAAGAGCTGAGAAAACCACAAGTTACTAGAAGATGCAACCGACAGAAGAATCATGTTGGGTCGAAATCCATTCTGTCGACTGAACTGAAGATTGGGACTTAAGAAATTCTTGGTTGTGTCAAACACATAGGAGACAGTGTCGACCTAAATACTTGAGCGGGAGAAGTTTGAACTTCAAAATGACTAGCAGTTACAGGGAGAATAAACGCCAGATTATGGAGCAGTTTGTAGATCGTGTATGGAGCAATTTGTAGATCGTGTGGCACGACGTCTGTTATTTTTAGAAGTTTTGCCTGTAGGCAGTTTCTTTAGTTTATTATAAATAGGAGATCCCACAGAGGACTCGGGGTGTTCACTTTGTACCAAAATCACTTGTAAAAAACTTCTCATTCCCAGCGCGAGGAAGCAAGAGTTTTTAAGAGTGCTATGTACGTGAATCACCACATTTATTTCAATGCAACTTCCTTATTTTTCAATTGTTCCCGTTGAACACTTTATTTTAATTTCATTTACGTTTGAGTTATCATTTTACGTTGTCGTCTATGCTGTCGACACTGATTCTATTACGATAATAGAATTCACCAAAAGCGTGTTCGTCGTGTACGTGTTTTGAATGTTGTAGTGCTATCGGTCACGAGTCACCCATAGGCTATAACATCATTATCATTTCGTGTGGAAAAAACCTGTGCTTGTTCAATACTTTGTCAGAAGCCGTTTCTCGCAAAGTTAATTGTCTGTCGAATTGAATAAGTCACCCCATCACACTAGCACATGTCTTAGGATCAACTGGTCGATCTTGCAAGTAACCCTTAGTATTAAAGCTTAGGGAGGACCAACGGTTGTTTACCAATTTCCATAGTAAACAAGGGGTCAATCTGACAGAAAAATAATTAAAGGGCCAATTTGAATCCAAGTGTATGGTTAAGGGACCAAAAATGATATTTTGCCTATTTATATATCACCCTTGAAATTTAAGTGATGAATGTATATGTTATATACCTAATATTACTGATTTATTTTATAGATTAATGTGCAGTTCATAATAATAAAAAATTGAAGTATAAATATAAAAAAAAAACTTTTTAGGATTTGGATATATGATGTTAGTAGGTAACTTGATTAGTCTTTTATTTTAGATTATGGAACTTGATTAGTCTTTTTTAGTCTTCTTTTATACTCAATCAATTTTTTTTCAAAGAAGCTGGCATGTGGGGGATGCGTTAGGTAGAGGCTAAGAGTGAATAGTTGATGGTTCAATCAATACTTGTTGAAGTTTGAGTGATAAATCAAGTGCAAGTATGTTATTCAGTTGTAGAGAAGTCTGGTTTTCGAAGGCGTAATCGGTTATCAGAATTGGTGTAATCAGTTACCACTGAAACTGAATTAATTAACTTCAAGTGTAACCGGTTACCCACTTTGGCGTAAATGGTTTCGAGCCCGAGTTTTTGGTTTTTCTGCTATTGTACTTGGTCAAAGTGTATTACAATCATTGTGTAATCTCTCTCTCTCTCTCTCTCTCTCTATATATATATATATATATATATATATATATATATATATATATATATATATATATATATATATAGCGAGAGAGAGAGAGAGAGAGAGAGATCCTACTCTTCTCTTTCACTCTCCACACACCAATCTTACTCATTCCAAGTTTCACCAACTTAGTGGTTGCTTGTTCTAACATTTGACATCAAGAGTCTGGTTCAGATCCACAAACACTTTTTGTACATCATGAATTCAGTTTTCAATGAAAGAATTCATGAAAATTTACTCATTCTTGATGCGAAGAATTATGACAAGTAGTGCAAGAAAATGAAGGTGTTATTTGGCTACCAATATGCTCTTGAGGTGATCAAGAATGGTGTTACTCATCTTATTCAAAATGCTACTGAAGCGCATCAAGCAACATATAAAGAAGAGAAGAAGAAGGATTACAAAGCGTTGTTCTTGATTTATCAGTGTGTTAATGGTGAGAACTTTGAAAAGGTTCGTGATTGCGATTCGTCGAAGCAAGCTTGAGAGATATTAGAGAAGGCTTATGCAGGGGTTGATAAAGCAAAGTTGGTGAGGTTACAAACTCACAAACGGCAGCTCGAATTGATTCAAATGGAGGAAAACGAGACAATCAACGATTTTGCGACGAGAATCACTCGCTTGGTGAACCAAGTGAAGACGTGTGGATAAACCATTACGGAGCAGTATGTTGTTTCTAAGATCTTACGCTTTTTAACGTCAAGATTCGATAACATATTTGTGGCAATTGAGAAGTCGAAGGATCTTGCAACGATGAGCAAATAGGAGCTGCAAAGTTTTCTTGAGGCTCATGAGAAAAGGATGAGGGAGAGGAATAATGATAAGGAAAAGGCAGAGATAGCTTTGCAAGCTTGTTTCAATGAAAAGGACAAGAGATCGAAAGGAAAATAGCCCTTGAAGAACAAAGGGATGTTTTAGAAATTTGGTGGAAAAGAATCCCAAAACTCAAATAATTGGATAAGTCAAAGGGGTGACAGAAGCTACAACAAACATGGTGGTCATGGAAACTTTAGAGGCGAAAGAAAGAGATTTGACAAGAGCAAAGAGCAATGCTACAAGTGTCAATGGTTCATTCATTTTGCATAAGAATATAATGCAAACAAGAAGTAATATCAAGGGGATGAAGCCAAGGTTGCAAGGCAAGAGTTTGATGACGAGAATACAATCTTGGTCATGATCACGAAAGAGAATTTTAGCAATTTACAGTTGCGGGACATTAAGGAGGTTGACTTCAAAGATGTTAGCTTTGAGTTGTTGGATCAGGAGGTTCACCGCGCCTTCACTTGCATCAGCCAAAGAAGCACTAGAAGAGTTGGAAGATTTTGTGCCATTCAAAAGCTTGTGTAGTTTTTGAAGTCTCCTTAAGGCTGTTGTAGGATTATTCCTTTTGAAGGCCAAAATTTCTCCTTGGCTAAGCGAAGTGTTAGAGGAATAATCTTGTATAATGGGCTTTAGATTCACTTTGACACCAGTAGGTTGGTTTTCCTCCTCCGTTTGTATATTTTTGGCACCGAGATTGACTTTCTCTTCATCCACCACCTCAAAGCCCTTTTCAGTTTGTGGGTTATCGTGGGATAAGTTATTGTGAATAGAGGCTAGGGTGTCGTGAATTCTTCAATCCGTTGGGGAGAAAATTTGGTGATATTGATTTCCACTTTAGAAATTTTCTCTTTGGAAGTACCTAAATCTTTACCAGCATGATTGATCTTTGGATGAATTGATGCAAGACTAGAGTCAATGAACTTCGACCAATGAATGGGAGAGAAAGTGGGAGTCAAACATTCAATACCTTTTGGCTTGTCCGCTACGGTCTCTTTCGACGGTGGTTGTACCTAAAAGAAGATGAATGATTATGTTTTGATAATTAAGAAATAAAATTGACAGGTGAGAAATGCAAGTGATACCTCAGTTTCCTTCGTCTCTTTTTCTTCGATATGGAGGTCTTCTTGTTGTTTTTACTCTTTTCTCCTTGTCATACTTGACCAGTCCTAACCCTCATTGTCAGTAGGATCAATAGTCGAAGTGTGTTTCATTTTGCTGACATTTGGTTTAGGAGAAGTTCTTGTTTTACTCCTTTAATTCATCTGCAACCCTTGCTATCATTTATTTTAATGTATTTATCATGTCTCTGTTTGATTTGAACATTTATAATTGCATTTTTATTTATGTAACCACATCCGGTTAAATTTATAGAGTCCAAATGTGTGGGCCGTCGTTCCGACGGGACTTGGTAAATTAGTTTAACGTATAGTTTTAACATTAATTTGTTTTTATGGTTACATTTTTATTTTTAAAATAAAAAATGTTTTGCTCCAAACCGAAAACACTCAGGTACTGGTCAATAGTGCGACAGTGTGAGATCCATGCCCGAACGTAAAAATTGGATTTAATTTCTAAAAAAAGCGACAACACTTTAATGATTAATTAGGATTGCTTGGTTTTCAAAAATTGTTTCCAAATTGTAACTGAGTGAGCGACAACAAAGCATTTACAGTTTCAAAACATAACACGGGTTGCGTGAAAGTCAGTAGTGTTTTAAAATTGATATTTTCTTTTGAAAAATATTTTAAGAATCAAAACGAACGCCAAGACTTTATTGAGTCCTAGAGGAGTGATTCGAAATTACATTTCGGTATCTCTTTTATTAATATTTTCTTAAACAAGCTTTATATTTTATTTTAATTCTCATTCTCATCCAAAATCCTATTAGCCTTAGATTTACATAGCAACAATAGATAGCCATAAGAGTGACTATAGTTCTATGTGGATTCGAAAACCTTTTAAACTACCCCGATACATTTCATGCACTTGCGGAGAGCATCGAATAGAAGGAAAACTTTGCATCAAGTTTTTGGCACTATTGTCGAGGAATAATTTAATCAATGTCATAACTCTATTGTTGCATCATATAGACTAAGGCACTCTTATTCCAATTACTACAATCCTAAGTAGATGGATCACCCAGATTTTCTCTAGAATTACCACTCTCAGTATTTTGAGGAACCACAAGATTTTCATAAATCCGACCTCGAAATATTAATGGAGGATTTCATTGCGACATAGACTCTCTCTAGGCTAGAATCTATGATGGAGCGCTTTGTGGCGACACAAAATCTCCAGATTGAAGAGTTTAGAAAACAAAGTCTCCATACTAATGAAACCTTTAGGCATCTAAACATTGTGATTGAGTCCCTCGCGACTCACAATAAGGCATTATAGACTCAAATCTCCTTGCTTGCATAGACACCTCTAGGACCCTTCCTTGAGAAACATGTGGATATTGTAGCTACCAGTAGTGAAAAAATTGAAAGTCCTAAGAAGAGTAATAATGAGGTTGAGGAGAGTTCTGGTGAGAAAAGTCCACTGATACCATCCTAAAGGGAGGTGTTCGAAGAGGTAGAGAAATAAGCGTTTTATGTTATTCCTCCTCCCTATAACCAACATGTTCATTTCCTGCAAAGTTTTACGGAAGTTAAGGTAGAATCCCAATCCAAAAGATGTGTAGAGGTATTGGAGAATATCCACACCAATTCACCTTTATATGAGGTCCTGCATAGAAAAAGAAAATTAGAGGACCGTGAAACTAGGGAAATCATTAGTGTCAAAATGGGAAGGTTAGCTTTTGAGGCGGTGGATGAAAGAAATAAACTCAAACCTGAAAAGCTGATACTCAGGATAGAGCCAGAACCACCACCATAAATTCAGTAGAATGAACCACCCTACAGAAAGAAGAAAAGAAAAGGTGAGGGATATGAGAGATGGCTTGATAACTGACCATAAAAACGAAGATTATTAAAAGTTTGACCGATAAGTCATTTTCTAAAGAACCACCATGAGTGTTTGCACTCCTGGGCCGTTGAGCTAACGACATTAAACAAAGCACTACGTGGGAGGCAACCCACGAAATTTCTTTCATGCTCTTTGAATCTTATTTCTTTGTTTTTAGTTTTAATCAATCTAATAATTTTTCTTTAAGTTTTTTCCTTCAATAAAGTTTTATTAAAAACCAAGCTTCATGATATCTCAAGTGGGACAAAAGACATAAAATGGACCCCAAAAAACACCTGAAATGCACCTTTTAGGTTCATGGCATTCACCATGGAGGGGTGTGGCATTTTCCATGGGCCTCATTAACCTGAACAATCCCATTTAAACAAACGGTGTTCGCCATTGGTTCATGGCGTCCACCATGAGCCTTGAACACCCTAAAATCTGCATTTTTGCCTTTTTTTTCCTTTTCCATTTAAACTTCCATCCTCCCAACTTCCACCCACTCAAATTCACTCATAAACCTCCACCAAATCACATTAACTTTCCTCCATTTCCAAAACCTTCTAAAAACCTTTAAACTTCCACTATTTCCCCTTCCCAACTCTAGCACATAACTTCTATATAAAACCCAAACCTCACACAAATCATCCACACCTCTAACTTCCACCACTCTTACTCTCATAAATTTACCTTCTCAAGCACCATCTCTCACTTTCAAAAACGGCTCAGAATGTATACTATATGGGCATTGAATTTAGGGATGCAAAGCAAAAGAAGTTCTACGACACCTTATTCAACCGATTGATCGTTCCGACCAGGTATGCCGATGAAACTGGTCTTCGTAGTTTAGGCTTATATAACAATATTCATTGGATGTTAGAGAGAACAAGTTTAACTCATTTTTGTGCGAGAAAAGACCCCACCCACATGAGGCTAACCTTAGAATTTTTTATTTCTCTCTCGAACACTACCCAGATTATGACTGCTAGCTCTGTAGGGTCGGTTAGTTTTAGAATGTTTCATAAAGAATATACATTTGATCATAATGCTATTGCCGACATGTTGCATTTCCCTCATGGTGAAGGTCTTATTTGCGAAACACCTTTAGACACTGATTGGGTACTTGAAAATGGGTATTTTTGGGAATAATTAATGGGTAGTCTTGCTTATAGTTTTGAGGGTAATAATGCAACTCACATCCACAACACGTCCATTAGATACTTTCTCTAAATATTGGCACAAACCATTTTTGGTTGGGATAACACTAATAAAATAAATGGAAAATAGTTGTTTTATATTCATAGTGTCTTTGCACCCACTAGAGTCAATTCTGCCCCGTTTATGTTGGCGCATATGCAAGCAGTTGGCACTGCTAAAAAGGGGCATATCTCTGTTGGAGGAGTAGTTACCTCAATAGCTTGTGCAATAAGCTTAGAAGCCGAGGTAGCCATACTCGACCCTCTACATGTACCCTACTTTGATATTACTTCCTGCCGCCATATGCAGTTGATTAAAACTAGGAGGGGTGGGAGATATTCCCTAATGATTAGTAACATAGAGGTCCATAGTGTCTCTTTACCTTGCCCGAACTGCATGGATGTGCAGATCATAGCAAATTCGATCTATAATTTGAATGTTGGTGTTAAGGTCGGACCGGTGCCCATGGACATTCCTGAGAATGCCAATGTTGGAGGGGACACTAATAATGAGTTTGATCAGAGAGAGCAAGGTTCTCCAGTGCATGATCCACCACCATACCATTCCCTCATATTCCTGATTCACCTGCACACACTGCACCATATTCTTTTGACCATTTTGAAGGTACTTCTACCGGAGCCACAAGTATTACACTTGATGACATACTTAGTAAGATGCGCTCTCGAAATGCTATAAATGTTAGGAGGGACAACACGATTTATGCCATGCATCAACAACATATAGATATGATGCAACATATGAATCAAATGAAAACATAACAAACAACCATGATAAAGTAGATGGGTTAGATGCAAGCTTTTAGGACATATATGACGGATAATGTGAAACTGATCCAGGAGGCTACCCAAGCCTCAATCCTAGGGCGTGTGCTTCATATGAGAGCATCACAAAACACCATGGCTGGAAACATTCAACAAATTTAGACATCACAGACCGCCATGGTAGAGCAGGCCCAACAGTGGCAAACTTTCCATAACTCCATGGAGCACCGCCACTAGGAGAGGCTAGAGCACTTTCACTTTTCACAAGCAGATGAAGATCACCGTAACAACCAGTTGAATTCCTTATTTGCATGATTGTCTAGCTTACAGGTCCTGATAGAAGGCGAACATGGGCGCGATGGATATGGTCGGGGTAGACATGATGGACGAAGTGGTTGGAACCAAGATCGGGGATGTGGCTGGCATTGATTTCTTCGCAGAATTCATCCAGGTTCTTTCTTCCTTTTCCCACTTTTATCAAAACATTGAGGACAATGTTTGATTCAAGTGTGGGGGAGGAACTTTAATACTTTCCTTTTATTGATTTTTAGTTAGATTTATTGTTTTTTCTAGTTTATTTCATGTTTATTAGGATTATATGTAATTCTTAGTTTAATGGTTGTTAGTCGAGTCAATGCATGTGTTGTCGAGTCTTTATGTGTGGTTTCTTACTGTTTGTTGATTCTCCCATTTTCTTAAGCCATACTAAAAAAAATTATTTTCAAGACTTGGAAATTTATTGCATGTTTTAAAAGTATATGGGCTACAGATGAAATTGAGGTTAAATTGTGGAGACTTGGGAGAACTGTAAAAGATCGGTATCATTTTAACACCTTAAATCTCTTGAATATGGAAATATACTTGAGTACTTATTATGTTCATAGCCTTGAATTCTCATTCTTTAATAGTCCTTAAGTAGTTTATCTAGCAGTCAACACCATCCTAAGCACACACTACGTAGGAACTCGATGCAAATAAGTGAATGATCATAAGCTTAAAATAAGGAAAAAATAAATAAAGGGAAGGTTCATTCTAAGTTAGGTGATCCTCACCTGGTCACTTAGCCTAACAGTACCTAATCTTTTCGATTGTTAGCAATTTGAGCCAAAGTGCACGCAAAAGAAAAAATACATAATAGTAAGATCATAGTCACTAACAAATTTCCCTACTATGAGTGTGAAAGGATAACAGATTTAATGTGATTGAATTAGAATTAAAAAGGATGGAAAAGAGAATGAGTAAGTTAGGCTTGAGCATGATAACATGATTCAGATTGGTTTGCATAAGAGGGAGGCTTATGAATGCATAACCGCAGAGTTGTGTTCTTACGATATCCTTAGTGTTTAAGTTAGTACCTATCGGTGCAATCTTAACTGAAATAGAGCTTGTAGCCTAGTATGAGTATTTGAATGCTATTGTTTTTTAGTCTTTACATTATAAATGTTGCATTTTCAAAGCTTTTCATGTGTGTAGCAACTTGCTTAAGGACAAACAAAAGTTCATTATGGGGGAGTTTGATAACCATGAAATGTATCACATTTCCAACTGAACACAAATACCATTTTAGTTTGTTTTATTCCCATATTATGTTTTTATTTAGTGCTATGTTGGTAGTATGTCTTTGTTTCAGGTATTTCCCAAGTAGGAGTTCAAGAGAAAACGAAGCAAAAATGATCGAAAACGGAGAAGAAATGTAGAAAATGCACTGGTGGCGACCTCCATGCGTGCGCCATGACATGGAACCCATGGGGCGCCACCCACCTTGAAGAAAAACGAAGAAAATAGAAGTCAGAAATGTGTGGAGTTTGCCACAGGGCATGGCGTTCTCCATGACCCCTCCACCAGCCACGTCCATCATTTAAGACTCCTGGTGTTCGCCATGAGGCCATGGCGCCCGCCATGGACTTTGTGTCCAGAAAAATAGAAACTGACTTGCTCAATCTTCTCCCACTTCACCATGACTTTCTCAACTGCTCCTACACGAATTAAACCTATTTTCTGAGCTCTTGGAACACTATATATAGCTTTAATTTCTAGATTTTTGGCATCCATGTTTTTCTAGTATGAAGTAAGCAGAAAAAATCACTTATTGTAAAAGTGCTTAATTGCTCACATTGAGTAATAAGACACCAGAGTTTTAAGTTTCTGTAAGATTTATGCTTGTACTTGGATCAACAGTTAATTAATCTTGTCGCCATTTCAAGTTTAACTCAATTTATTTCCAGCTTTACATTTCAAGTTCCTTTAATTTCCAATGGCTTTACTTTTCAGCTTTTACTTTAAGTCTTTTATTATTCCTGCCTTATCATTTTATTTCCATTGTTATTGCTCTAAGTTCTTGTTTTACTCCTTTAATTCATCTACAACCCTTGCTATCATTTGTTTTAAAGTATTTATCATGTCTCTACTTAAGTTGGACATTTATAATTGCATGTTTATTTCTGTAACCACATCCGGTTAAATTTATAGAGTCTGGATGTGAGGACCGTTGTTTCGACGGGACTCGGTAAATTAGTTTGGCATATAATTTCAATATTAATTTTTTTCTGGTTCCTATTTTTAGTTTTAAAATAAAAAAGATTTTGCGCGAAAGCGAAAATACTTAGGTACTGGTCAACAGCGCGACAGTGTGAGACCCATGCCCGAACGTAAAAATTGGATTTAATTTCTAAAAACAGCGACAACGTTTTAGTGATTAATTAGGATTTATTGATTTTCAAAAATTGTTTCCAAATTATAACTGAGTGAGCGACAGTAAAGCATTTATAGTTTCGAAACATAACACGGGCTGCGTGAAAGTGAGCAGTGTTTTTAAGTTGATATTTTATTTCAAAAAATATTTTAAGAATCAAAACAAACGCCAATAATTTATTGAGTCATAGAGGAGTGATTGTAAATTACATTCCGGTCTCGTTTTTATTAATATTTTCTTAATCAAGCTTTATTTTCTGTTTTAATTCTCATTCTCATCCAAAATCTGATTAACTTTAGATTTACAGAGCAACAGTAGATAGCGATAAGAGTAACTATAGTTCTATGTAGATTCGACAACCTTTTATACTGCCTCGATACATTCTGTGCACTTGCGAAAAGTATCGAATAGAAGGAAAAATTTGTATCAGCAACCGTTCGACAAATGACATTCACATGGTAGTCGGAGACAGTTCCTATTCAGGAAGTGGAAGAGTTAGTGGGTGTAAGTAACTTCCGCCTCTCCTAGAAAGTAGGATTAATGATGGTTTTTCTGCAAAAAACCATGTTGATCAGACGTTTGAGAAAAAACGCAATGATGACGCTGACGTCAGCAAATGGTTTTTGAATAATGTCGAAAAATCATTTCAAAAATGTCACTTTTCTCTTTCTGATTAAAAGAAAAGTCGAAACATGGCATTTTTGGGGTAATTTGTTACCTCGAATTTTGACACAAGCCTTGATTATAAGGATTTGATAATTTTTGAAGATTGTTTGATGACTTGATTTTACTTGGGTCGAAATGGTCATCGACCATGAAATCAGGTATGTGTTTTTGACAAATTGATTTCGTCGAATGATGTTGGTGCCCTTTGTCGAATTTCCAAGCAATTAGTTGAAGACCATGGATTTGTTAGTTTTGGACTTAGTGAAATTCCAAGTTTTCAATATGATGTTACTTTTCACGCAGTCGAACGAAGCACAAGCGGATAAGATCAGACAGTTATTTCAAAACACGTGGAAGTCAGTCAAGAATGAAGATTGCATGGAGACAAAGACGTGGTGTAAGTTGTTGTGTCGACCATTGTAGACGGTTATGATAGGACTAGTATATAAATAGTGTTCACTTGTAGTTTTAGAGGTCCGCAATTTCACACAAATTCTACAAACTCGAAGTATCCAAGTGTTTAATAAAAAAAGAATAATTTCTTAAAATGTATATATTTGCGTTCCACTTTATGAATTGAATTCTTTACTTTCAAATCATTTACTCCTTTCAAAATTATTTTCGATTTCTTTTTTATTTTTGACTTTAATGTCAAAATTGTATCAAACTCATAATTTTTTTTTTGCATAATATATCCTGAGATTTTTTCAATTTCCCGGTAAACACGATCTTTAACTTTTGTATAAGTTATCTCTATGCTCTCACACAACTTATGAAAACAAATGGCAACATGTACTATATAATTCATTTATTTTGATAAGTTCCTCAAAGTAGTCACACAAGTATTTATATTATAAAATAATTTCATATAAGATTTCTCAAAATTCCCCAAAGCTATCTATCATTTTGATGCATAAGAAGCATGTGGAGGACAAGTTTGTGTAACAAAGAAAACTATTAAAGTTTCGAGAATGCATAAAGAAAATAACACCAAATATCATTTTACATAGCAGATTAACAAGAAGAAAGGTGTACTCATGGTTGCATGTGTTGATCATTCTTGAGTTCAACCATGTTCTCATCTCTCACAATCACTGGTTTTTTCCCTTTGTAACGCATGGCCACCATCAAATAAGCCAATAGATTGATAACACTGATAACTGCCAATATCCAATAGAACCTATCCAACTTGCTTTTATTAAGATCATTCCTTAACCATCCTTTCTCTTCTCCTCCAGTTGCACTTATAATAATCTTAACCAATGCCGTACTCAACCAACTTCCGATTCCGGTCTCACACAAAAACATGGCACTGCTAATACTCTTTGTCCCGTCCGTCGCTTCATCGTAGAAAAACTCCAACTGTCCCACATAGGTAAAAACCTCAGAAGCGCCCATTAAGAAAAACTGCGGTAACAACCAAAACACACTCATGCTATGTAGTTGCGGATACTCTTTGCGTCTTGTATTTTCAACTATTGCAGCCGAAGCCATGGCGATGGTGGAGAGGAAAAGGCCAACACCCATCCGTTGTAACGACGTGATACCGCGGTGGTGGCCAGTAAGTTTTCGGAGAATTGGGATAAAGAATCGCTCGTAGATTGGGACGAGCGTGAGGCCATTGATGGCACCAAAAGTGACAACCGAACCTGTTGGGATTTCGAAGTTACCTAGTTTTCGATTCATGATGTTTGATTGACTTATAAAAAAAGATGACATTTGCGCGAAAGAAATTGAGAGTGCAATGGTAGTTGCCCAAACCGGAAGGATCTTAATGATTGATTTGAGTTCTTCAACTTGTGTCACTGTGCATACACTCCATCTATCATTAATCTTGTCTTTTGATGTTACAACAGCTGCTTTGTCCAAAAATCTGTTAATTATTTGGCAAATTATCACATAAATCACTGAATAATGAATAACAGATATATCTGATCTATATATAGATCAGAGTTAACGGTTTATGTGACTTTTAGAAAAAGTATGAACAAAAACTGAACATTTAAGTAGTAATGTATCAACTAACTTGTATTGTGGAGTCCTCTGAAGCTTTCGAGCACCAATAATATCAGATTTTGTTGTCTCGACTTCGTAAAGTTGAGTTTCTTTTTCTACGACCACTCCTCTTCGATGATTCTTTACGGAAGCTACAATAACCTGAAGAAACCTAGTAAAAGGGCTTCCCATTGGCTTTTGAAAACGATAATACTTAATACCAATAGCTAGAACAAAGATAGACAAAACTGTAGTAACCGTTGGTATTCCAAAACCCCAACCCCATCCTACTTTCTCTTGTATATAAACCAATAGCGTAATTCCGAGAAGTGAACCCATGTTGATGGCAAAGTAAAACCAATTGAAGAATGAATATTTCATCTGGACTTCTTTTTCATCTCCTTCGTCGAATTGATCAGCTCCGAAAGATGATACACAGGGTTTGATCCCTCCTGTGCCTAAAGCAACGAGGCCTAGTGCGACGAATAAGAATGACATTTGAAAATTGGTTGCTTCTTTGTTTCTATGCGGGCGAAAAGTGTTGAAGGTGGCTGAAATTGTCAGCATGAACATTCCCTGTAACATAATATACAAAATAAATGATCAAACAGTGTGAATGGAATGTAAGAAAAGTGTGAATGAATAAGTAAAGTATAGTTACCACGGCATAGATGGAAGAGAAAATAATAATGGTTCTGAAGCGACCTAAATAAGCATCTGCTAAAAAGGCTCCAAGAAGAGTTAGCACATAAGCAGCTCCAATCCAGTCTGTGACATGAGTAGCAGAATCTGGAACCGTTTGATGCATTTCCACAACCAAGTAACGAGTCATGTTCACTGCTATTGCCATGAACGCCACCCTCTCTATCACCTCGTTCGCTGCAAAACAAACATTGCAAGTGTTATGTATACATTGTGATTCTAACATCAATAAACATTGCAAGCATTATGTCTACATTGTGATAGCATAAAAATGTTGTGTTACGTACTTATGATATATGGAGCAGCCTTCCATCCTCCTGTTGTTTGTTTATCAGCAATTCTACCATGTCGATCCACGCGATCATCGCTTACCTTAAATTCCATCTCCTCCTGTTTCATGTAGTTCAAAAAAATCAAGAAAAAATTTATTGTATGATTAAATTTTAAAGTTTTCGTTGTTACCACATTCTCCTATATAACTCAACCCAAATTTAATATATGAGTCAAAAGAGTTAAGTGAAGATAAAACAACTTATATTGAATTATCGTGAAGGATAAATTTATAGGTTCTATCAATAACTCATTTGTGTTTATATTTTTATAATTTGACTAAATGTTTGGAATTTTTTTTTTAAATATCCAAAAATTTCAAAAAAATTTCAAAAATATCCAATTTTTCAAAATAATTACACAAATGGCCAAAATTGGCCATTTTTTACCCTTAGGCGCCACCCTAGTTGGCGCCTACCCTTAATGGGGAGGGCAAGTCGCCACTAGGGGTGGCGCCTATGCCCAAATCCATTTTTTTTTTTTTTTTTTTTTTTAATGTTTTTTTTAATGTTTTTTTTTTTTTTTAATTTTTTTTTATTTATAAATTTATGTTTTTTATTAAGTATATTAATTTATGTTGACACATATATTTTGTCTAAATTTTTTTATTTATATATATATATATATATATATTAATTTATATATATATATTAATTTATATATATATATATATTATATAATTTATAAGTAATTAATATTATTTGTAAATTTTTGGAAAAAAATTAATTTATATATGTATAAAGATATGATAGACAATATTTTTAAAGATAAAGATAAAGATATAAAGATAATAAACAGAAAATATTTTTATTTAAATAATAAACAAGGCAAATATTACAAAGATATGATTAATCACATATGATGCGGTCCCTTGTACGATCCGCACGGGGGAGGTCTAGTTACTCGCCTAGACGGTTCACGTGGTGGTGGTGCTTCCCTATTACCACCCCTTGCCCTAACGCGCCCCCTTGCCGCTTGCCGTTGTGGTTCGGTCGAAGTCCCTTCAGTGCTGTAGGAAAGACGGGTCCCCTCTGCGCCCTCGAAGCTTTGTCTCGGTGGGACAAACTGACTACTGCTGGGTGCGCCCTCGAATTGTGGTCTTTGGTAGTTTAGGGTTGAATCGGGTTGGCCAAAGTGCAATGTTTGTTGTGGTGTGTAGTAGTCCTGTTGGTAGTCCTCTTGTATACCCGTGTCGGGGCTAGGTGGAGGACTGGAAGAGCTTGGGAAATTGCCGTGTTGGAATTGTTGGGATTGGTGGAAGTAGGGGGATTGATATTGTGGTAGGTGTTGGGACTGTTGATGGTGGTGGGAATGTTGAGTTTGTTGTTGGTAGTCTTCATGGTATTGGGATTGAGTTTGTGGTATGTATTGTTGATTTGGTTGGGGGGTGGACATGTGTTGTGGTTGTTGTTGGTAATAAGGTGGTGGTGGTTGTTGTTGGTAAAATGGTTGTGGTGGTTGTTGTTGTTGGTAATAAGGTGGTGGTTGTTGTTGTTGGGAATACTGTGGTGGTTGTTGTTGTTGGAAATATGGTTGTTGCATCCGGGGATCGTCCAAATAGAACGGGTCAGACACAATCATTTCTGGATTGGTATTTGCTCTATACCATTCCACATATTCCCTTGTCGGCTTCATTTCGTTGGGCGCCACCGGAAATTGTAGAACATAGTGGGCACGGTCTTTCCACATTTTTCGAAACTCCTTATCGTTTCTCCAGTTTCAAATGAGAACCTTGTTCTAAGCCTCTGAATCCTTCTGATGACTTCACCAGGTTGGTAATCTCCCTCTAACCAAGACATCAAGGACCTTTTTAGTTGGTCCAACGAACGGATGTTCCAAAATTTCATCTCCATTGGGGGTTTCAAAGGCGAGAAAATAACATGCCCATCCCTTTTTAAGATTACTGGTTCAGGATCCGGGCGCCTTGATGATGTTCGCTGCCATGACGACGGTCTTGGGGATGCCATGAACTCAACTTGATACAGAAGGTGGTACGAAACAGTGTTGAAGAAAATGCAAGGAAATAACACTTTATTTATAGGAAAAGATCTGGGTTGTACACCAGTCTACCTAACCCTAATTCTCCCAAAAATTTATAAATAATATTATTTACTTATAAATTAAATTAATATATATATATAAATTAATATATATATATATATATATATATATATATATATATATATATATATATATATATATATATCTTGTAAATAAATATTTATATATATTAATTAAATGTGTATAATATTAATTGTTTATGAATTAAATTAATATATATATATATATAAATTAATATATATATAATTAATATATATATATATATCTTGTAATAATTTTATTTATATATAAGTGTTAATATAAATTAATATAATTTATAAAAAAAATATATTTATCAAATATCTAATATTTAAAAAAAAAAATTAAAAAAAAAAATTAATAAAACATTTAAAAAAAAAAAAAAAAAAAAAAAAAAAAAAAAAAAAGGGATTGGGCATAGGCGCCACCCCTAGTGGCGACTTGCCCTACCCATTAAGGGTAGGCGCCAACTAGGGTGGCGCCTATGTACACAATTAGGGCAAATTTTGCCCATTTGTGTAATTTTTTTGAAAAATGGGTTAATTTTGAATTTTTTTTTAAAATTCTGGATATTTAAAAAAAAAATTCAAATGTTTGAATATGATTTTGAAAAATGTTCACATGCCTTAAAAAACACATATTAAAGAAGTCTAACATATATAGAAATAAATATCTTAAAAGTTGAATGTCTTAAATTTTTTACTATAAAACTTCACCTTTTGAATGTTTTAACACATGTTTTTAGAGCATAAATCACTTTATAAATTATTATCTTTAAAAAATAAGTCGACTAATTTTAAGCTAATGTTTTTATTTTTCTGTCAATATATAAATAAAGAAATTGTCACTGATCACAACAAATCACAATAATTATAAGAGAAATAAATTAATCGGCTACTGATCACAGCAGACACATCAATGTATTAAGTCTGACCTACTAAAAAAATCAAAAAAATTTACCAACAAAATCTATCTATAAAAAAATGACCATCTATCAAAGAATAATAATGATTTTTTTTTAATAAATGGTGACAAATTATACTCTATTCTTTTAAATAAAACGAAAGGTTTTATGATATGTTCAAGAATATCATTTGTAGCATCAACAATATTAAATATAGTATACACCATTTCATTTTATCTGAAGGAAAAACATATGAAGTCAAATGGGAAGATGAATACTTACTTACTGTGTAGATTATGGATTCTGATCCTCTTGAATGTTTGTTTCCACTTTGCAACTGGCTTTCTCTTCACTTGATCGATCTTCCTCTTTGTGACAGAATATTTTATATTTTTCTACAAAAGTATGTGAAATGCTTTTAGTTTTATAGCAGTGCAT
The DNA here is from genome assembly GCF_024323335.1 of Lathyrus oleraceus. NCBI lineage: Eukaryota > Viridiplantae > Streptophyta > Magnoliopsida > Fabales > Fabaceae > Lathyrus > Lathyrus oleraceus. The sequence continues at coordinate 37,437,806 of NC_066583.1, forward strand.
TCTTATGCTTTGCAACTTTTAATATTTTTAGAAAAAGTTATTTGAAGTTAAACTTTTCTTCTTTGGAAAAAACAGTGCAAACATAGATAGGTTTTGATTGAAATTAGATATGAATTTGATTGGAATTAGATATGAATTTGAAATTTCCTTGAAGAGAAATGATATTATGTATTTTACTCTTCATCAATACCGTGAATAGGTACGGAGGCACATATTGTGCAATGGTGGCTGTTCCCCCACTTATTTTTTAAGGTTAATTATATTAATTTTTTTATATTATTTAAATAATAATATTTTAATAACTTAATATTTATTTTAAATATAATTTAAAGATATTTTTATTAAATTAATATATTTTTTTAAAATATTGATAAAAGTATTTTGTATTTATTGATATATTTATTTTTGATATTATATATCAACAATTTAAAAAAAATAATGATGTATTTATTTTGAAAATTAATTTTTGATTTTTTGTATAAAAATTATGAGCAATAATTTTTTAATAGAGATTAAAGATGATATATTGAAATTATAAAATAGTTTTATATTATTCTTCGATAAAAGTTCATTAATATGCTATGTCATAAATACAATTTTAAAATATAAGTCTGATTTGACGGAATATAAGTTGTTAATTGATTGACAGTGTAAAATTATTTTAAATTGTCTATGTATATTCTTTTTCCCGTTTCAACAATAACTTTGTGAAAAATTAAATATCTAATAATATAAAATATAAAAAATTAAATAAAAGTTTGATTACATCATAAAAATATATATTTTTAATAACATCAAAAATAAATTAATCATACAATAATTTAATTAAAATTTATTTGCCCCCACTTGTAAATATTTCTGGCTCGGTGCCTGACGGTGAACAGTGAAATATTATAATAATTAATATATAAATATATATTTTTTAAAAATATAAATTATTTTTATTTTTATTTTTTATTATTTATTTATTTTTAACTTAAATGATATTGATATAAAATAATGTGATTAATCAACTTCATAATTTCTTTAACCAATTTTTTATATTCTATTAACCAACTTTGTTTAGTGTTAATTTTTTTTTAGTATCTGGACATTTATTAACCAGTTGCATAACTTGATTAATCAATTTTTTACATTTTATTAACCAAGTTTGATTTACTATTAAAAATTATTTTTAATATCTAAGTGTTCATTAACCAATTTAATCACTTTATTACCCAACTTTTTACATTTCATTAACTAACTTTATTTCAATATTTAACGTCACTATTCATGTGCACTGTTCACAGACACTGCTCACGCATTGTTCACACATTATTCATAAAAAATATTTTTATTTAAACAAAACTTTGTTCACCGTATAAATACGGTGAACAATGTATACAGTGTATGTGTTGGAGTAAAAAAATGGTGTCAAGATAACATTGATGTTCCTTTAATTTTCATATGAGCAATGCTATCTTGACACCCTTTTTTACACCAATACCTTTAATTTTTTTTTATGAATAGTGTGTGAAAAGTGCACGTGAATAATGACTTTAAATATTGAAATAAAGTTAGTTAATGAAATTTAAAAAGTTGGACAATTAAATATAAAAAGTTGGGTAATGAAGTAATTAATTTGTTAATAAACGCTCCGATATTAAAAATAATTTTTAGTAGTAAATCAAGCTCGGTTAATAAAATGTAAAAAATTGGTTAATGAAGTTATGCAATTGGTTAATAAACGTCCAGATACTAAAAAAAAATTTAGCAATAAATAAAGTTGGTTAATAAAATTATAAAATTGGTCAATCAAATTATTTTATATCAATATCATTTAATTTAAATTAAATATATATATATATATATATATATATATATATATATATATATATATATATTTTATTATTTATCGTATTGATCAACATTGAAATACGGTATAGGTGTAGAAATGAGATGTAATAATATAATTTCTCTAAAGTTATAATGTAAATAGATTCATTTTCATAAATATTACTTAATTTGCACAAATTTACAAGTAGCTTTGGTTAATGTGTTAGAATATTTCCAGCTGCAACTTATTATGTATTAGGTTATTAATTAATTAATATAGTCTATTATTTCCCTTTAAATTAGAATTAGTCAAAGTCTATTAGTTTGTGCTTGCAGCACGTTTAGGAGTGGGCTAGTGGTCAGTTAGAATCAGCCTAAAATTGTGGGATGGTTGTTTAGCCTGTGGCTATTTATTCTGTCATTGAAATTCAATAAAGATGGTCAGTTTGTTTCAAGATATTACACATTGTGGTATCAGAGCGAGGAACAAACTGTAACCTAAAAAAAAAAGTGATTGAGAGGATTTTCATCATGACTGAGAATAGTCATTTTGCACAGGTATGCCTACCTAAGTTCGACGGTGATTACGATCACTATAGCTTGTTGATGGAGAACTTGCTCAGATCTAAAGAGTTCTGGGGAGTTGTCACCGATGGTTTCACTGAGCCGGCGCAGGGAGATACGCTTACTCCGGCTCAAACAAAGGCGCTGGAGGATATGAGGCTGAAGGACTTCAAAGCAAAGAATTATCTTTATAATTCAATCGACAAGACTATTCTGAAGACGATCACCAAGAAGAGTACTGCCAAAGAATTGTGGGATTCTATGAAGAACAAATATCGAGGCAATGCAAGAGTCAAAAGAGCACAACTGCAGACTCTTAGGAGAGATTTTGAAGTGTTGGAAATGAAAGATGGTGAGTCAGTGAATGACTATTTTGGAAGAGTCATGGTGGTGGCAAATGCTATGAGGAGTTGTGGTGAAACAATGGATGATGTGAAGGTGGTTGAGAAGATTCTTCGCATCCTAACAAAGAGATTCAATTATATTGTCTGCTCTATAGAAGAATCAAAAGATATGGACACCCTAACGGTTGATGCACTTCAGAGTTCATTGTTGGTACATGAACAGAAATTCAACAGGAAGAGTGGTGAAGATGATCAGGCCTTAAAAGCTACTCATGACTATGGTGGAAGAGGTGGAAGAGGCAATGGTAGAGGAAATTTTCGGGGCAGAGGAAGAGGTAGAGGAGCAAGGCCCTGGAATCGTGATACAGTGGAGTGTTTCCATTGCCACAAACTTGGACACTTCAAAAATGAATGTCCTGATTGGAATGCTCAAGCAAATTATTCCAATGCAGGATATCATCATGATGATATGACAGAGGAAGTGCTCCTTATGGTAACTATTGAAGAAGTGCAAAGCAGGAATGAAGAAGTGAGCTTAATGGTTTATGGAGATCAAAGCTTTGAGAGTCAGCAGAGCTGGTGGTTTCTAGATTCTGGGTGCAGCAATCACATGAGTGGAACCAAGGAATGGTTTGTCACTCTTGATGAGAAATTCAGGCGATCTGTCAAGTTGGGAAATGGCGACAAACTTGAAGTTGTAGGCAAAGGCAGTGCAAGGTTGGTAATAGAACAAAAGGTGCTTGTGGTTCAGGATGTTTTCTATGTACCCGGTTTGACAACAAATCTGCTTAGTGTTGGCCAAATGCAGGAGAAAGGACTCACCTTTCTTATCAAGAACAATGTATGCAAAGTCTTTCATGAGGAGAAAGGGCTTTTACTACAAATCAAAATGAAGACAAACAGAATGTTTGTGCTTCACACTATGCCAAAGAAAAGTGAGAAAAGCAGCTTAGATCAATGTTTGCAAATTACAGGTGACAAGGAAGATTTGTTGACTCTATGGCATCGTAGATTTGGACACTTAAGCTATCAAAATTTAATGAATTTAGAGAAGAAGAAGCTGGTTACAGGTCTGCCTAAGCTAACCGGAAATTCTGAAATTTGCTCAACTTGTATGGTAGGGAAGCAGCAGAGAAAGGTTTTTCCAAAGCAAAGCAAGTGGAAATCCACCCAGAGGTTGCAGTTGCTTCATGCAGATCTATGTGGCCCTATCACTCCTCAATCAAGCAGCGGAAAGAGGTACGTTCTTACAGTGATTGATGATTTTAGTCGAAAGCTATGGGTTTTTTTCTTGAAAGAAAAATCAGAAACATTTGATGTTTTCAAGAAATTCAAGGCTCAAATTGAGAAGGAATCAGGGTCTGCCATTACATGTCTTAGAACAGATAGAGGAGGAGAGTTTACTCGTACAGAGTTCCAAGACATGTGTGCTAAAGAAGGAATCAGAAGGCAGCGCACTACAGCTCTCACTCCACAACAGAATGGAGTAGCAGAAAGAAAGAATAGGACCATTATGAATATGGTCAGAAGCATGATGAAAGATACCAAGGTACCTACTACTTTCTGGCCTGAAGCAGTTTCCTGGACAACCTACATTCTCAACAGAAGTCCCACAATTGCTAACAAGGATAAGACTCCTCAAGAACTTTGGACAGGTAATCCACCTTCAGTCGAGCATTTTAAAGTTTTTGGATGTGTTGCTTTTGTACATGTTCCAGATCAGCAAAGGAAGAAACTTGATGATAAGAGTTGGAGAGGTTTCTTTTTTGGAATGTCTCAAGAATCAAAGGCATATAGATTGTACAATCCCAACACTAAAAAGGTGGTTGTTAGTCGAGATGTTAGCTTTGATGAGCAGAAGGGATGGGATAGTGAGCCTGAAAGTAGTTCTTCATCAACAACACTGATATGGGAAGGATGTATTGATGAAGTTTGTGATTCAGATGCAGATGACAGCGAGGAGGAAAGTAATCAGAATCCTACAAATGAAGCGGAGGATCACCTTGTGCAGAATGAGCCAAATGTGACTGCTACAAATTTGGAATCGAGGCAAAGGAGACTTCCTTCGTATTTGGAAGACTATGATCTGAGTTTCAGTCAAACAGATCTATGTGCAATGCTAGCTTCAGCAGAGTTTGTGATTCAGATGCAGATGACAACGAGGAGGAAAGTAATCAGAATCCTACAAATGAAGCGGAGGATCACCTTGTGCAGAATGAGCCAAATGTGACTGCTACAGATTTGGAACCGAGGCAAAGGAGACTTCCTTCGTATTTGGAAGACTATGATCTGAGTTCCAGTCAAACAGATCTATGTGCAATGCTAGCTTCAGCAGAGTTTGTGATTTAGATGCAGATGACAGCGAGGAGGAAAGTAATCAGAATCCTACAAATGAAGCGGAGGATCACCTTGTGCAGAATGAGCCAAATGTGACTGCTACAGATTTGGAACCGAGGCAAAGGAGACTTCCTTCGTATTTGGAAGACTATGATCTGAGTTTCAGTCAAACAGATCTATGTGCAATGCTAGCTTCAGCAGAGGATCCTTTAATTTTTGAAGATGCGGTGAAGGAGGAGAAATGGAGAATTGCTATGAAGCAAGAAATTCAAGCAATTGAGAATAACAATACATGGCGTCTTACTGAGCTACCATCAGGTGTGAAGCAGATTGGGTGAAGTGGTTGTTTAAAACAAAGTTGAAGGAGAATGGTAGTGTTGATAAATACAAAGCAAGATTGGTTGTGAAAGGGTACGCTCAGAAGGAAGGTATAGACTACACTGAAGTCTTTGCTCCTGTGGCTAGGTGGGACACAATCAGAGTCTTCCTAGCTTTTGCTGCATACCATGGCTATCCTGTTTGTCAGCTAGACGTGAAAAGTGCTTTCTTATACGGTGAGCTTGCCGAGGATGTTTATGTGGAGCAACCACAAGGGTTTGTGGTTGCTGGGGAGGAATCAAAGGTTTATAAGCTTAAGAAAGCACTTTATGGGTTAAAATAAGCTCCAAGAGCTTGGTACAGTAGAATCGAGAAATACTTTCTCAAGGCTGGTTTTGAAAGGTGCACATACGAGCACACACTATTTATCAAAAGGAAGGGAGCTCATGTGTTGCTGGTAAGTGTATATGTGGATGATGTGATGTACACTAGCAATACTACTTCATTATTGGAAGAGTTTAAGTCATCAATGAATGCTGAGTTTGAAATGACAAACTTAGGAAAAATGAGGTATTTTCTGGGTGTGGAGGTATTTCAAAGTAAGGAGGGAATATTTATCAGTCAACAAAAGTATGCAAAGGAGATTCTGGAAAGATTTCAGTTGCTGGACTGCAATTTTGTTCATAATCCGATGGTACCCGGTGTTAAGTTATCTGTAAAAGGTGATGGTATCTCTGTTGATGCAACTCAATACAAGCAGCTCATTGGCTGTATGTTGTATATCACAACCACAAGACCTGATATAATGTATACAGTTTGCTTGCTAAGTAGATATATGCAAGCCCCAACAAGACAACACATGTTAGCAGCAAAGAGAGTTCTCAGGTATCTGAAGGGGACACTCACTTATGGTATATGGTACAAGAAAAATGCTGGGAATGAATGTCTATTGGGTTACACAGACGATGACTATGCAGGTGATGTGGATGATAGGAAAAGTACAAGTGGGTATGTGTTCTTTCTAGCAGGAGGAGCTATTTCATGGGCTTCTAAGAAGCAGCCTGTCGTCACTCTCTCCACAACAGAGGCAGAATTCGTTGCAGCATCTCAATGTGCTACTCAGTGTGTGTGGTTGAAGAGAATTCTGGAGGTGATGGGATGGACATCAAGTGTGAAGGAAGGTACAAAGATCTGGTGTGACAATAGTTCCACAATTAAGCTTTCTAAGAATCCTGTTCTCCATGGAAGGAGTAAACATATTGATGTAAGGTTTCACTTTCTAAGAGACTTAGTTAGAGATGGCATAATAGAATTGGAGCACTGTGGAACACATGAACAAGTTGCTGATGTAATGACTAAGGCAGTCAAGTTGGATATTTTTCAGAGACTCAGAGGAAAGCTCGGCATGCGTGACTTAGCAGAGTTCAAACATGAGGAAGTGAACTGAAGATCTTGGATGAAGAGGCTTCAGTTCAGGGGAGGATGTTAGAATATTTCCAGCTGCAACTTATTATGCATTAGGTTATTAATTAATTAATATAGTCAATTATTTCCCTTTAAATTAGAATTAGTCAAAGTCAGCACGTTTAGGAGTGGGCTAGTGGTCAGTTAGAATCAACCTAAAATTGTGGGATGGTTGTTTAACCTGAGGTTATTTATTCTGTCATTGAAATTCAATAAAGATGGTCAGTTTGTTTCAAGATATTACACATAATGATGCGACATCAAATATATCCTTTTTCGTTTTAGCAAGCTAAATAAATAAATAACGCTAACTTAAGTACAAAACATTTCTAAGGAGAAAATCCATATTTTAAAACACAATTTTTGTTATCACGAGTACTAGCCAATAGAAATTAAATTCAAAAAACATTAAGACTTAGACACTCCGCTGCACACCATCAGTTACTCTTACAACTCTTTGTTATAATCACATGAACAATGATCTTATCTTTTTTACGAAGTTAACATAATTTTTATGAATACAATAATTTATTACTTATCACATTGTAGTTTTTATTGGCACAATGATTGTATTGTCCATTTTTAATGGCATTATTGAGTGGGATGATAACTACTTAGGGGATCTCAAAAAATGGCTTCTCGAGAGTTTCTACTTGATCAAAAAGTTTTTGTATAAGATGGATGTCATTAATAGATTTGACAAATTAGAGATTGAATCTCTCTACGGCATATGGAAAATGTATATATTAATTATTAAATGTTGTTTTTCACATAACCTTAATGATTTGGCTCATGTACAACATTTCTAAAAAGGCTTCGTGGATACACTATAATACTCTTGGACACTTCACTTGGAGACACCATATTAACCAAATCTTCAAAAAAAAAAACATTAAAACATTGACCGAGAATATGTCCCATAATGAATATCGTGCATTATGCGATAAATCTTTAAGAAAAAAGAAATGAATCAGTTGTTACTTAGAATGCATTGGTATCTAGTCGCAAAGAGATGAAGACACAATTCAATGCTTTGACAAAAAAAATGGCGCACTCTTTAAGAGAATATCATCGAGTAAAACAAGTGCAACAAATCCTTATATGCAATTATTATGGTGAAAGTCTTGAAAGTGGTCAATGAAACTTAAAGAGGGTACATAGACGAAGAAGTTAATTTCATGGTTAAGTTTCAAAGAAATAGCCCATTCTTGAACACCTATATGTCGGTGTGGAGAAACCATCCGAAATTCAGATTTGGTGACAATCTGGTTCAACGAATAAATCAATGGAAGTAATGTGTTGTAACAGGGTTAGAGTATCGGGATTTGTTATCGTCTCACAGAGATTATGTGATATTGCCACTGTTCGACAGTTGTTAAGTTCTTAACTTATAGTAACAAGGGGGTTTTAGTTTTCGGTTACGGTATCTTGCATAAAAAGTAAGAAATTGTGGTAAAAGTTTTGGTTTTACGATTTGAGAAAGATTGTCAAAATTAGGGTTCAACGATCACTTTGCATGCATATGTTCGATCAAACAAAACTCATAAACTCCATTAGATGATAAACACATTCGCAAAGTCCTCCCAATGTGTTTATTTCTAACACACATTGTATTTTTTCCCATTTTGATCCATTGTTGATTTCTCACACAATCTATCAAAATGACAACTTTTAGGTTTAACTTTTTAGTGAACAAACTCATTCAATACTATCTCTAGCTAAAGAACAAGGATGGATGAAAACCTAGGTCAAGAGTTGGAAAACACCTTTCAATCATAAACCAACACAAAGAGTTATCAATAAAACAAAGTTTTCGCCATACATTCATCATCAAAGAGTTTACAAATGAAGATCAACCCATATACATACAAAGCTTATGATCATCTACATCTAACCTTGACAAAATTAAAGACTTAGCTACTCATTTTCATGGTAGCTTGAACAACAAGTTTCAGACGAAGGTTGATCAACATCCGAGTCGAAGAATCGAGATTGGATGGGAATCCACCTTCTTTTTGTAAAATATTGTCAAGAAAAGAAGAAGAATGAGAAAATATGGTTTTTAGGGCACAAAAATCACCTCTAAGCCAAAAACAAGTAAAAAGATGATCCCAAGAAAAATGAAGATAAAAAGATGTTGTTCCAAAAAGTAGCCCATGCTACTTATAGTACTGGTTACTGAGTTGTCATGCTCGCTAGGCGAGCAGAATGGTTCGCCTAGCGAGCCCCAAAATAAGCCACCAGAATAGCCTGCGTCCAGAGGAGTCATCCCAGAAAAGTTTGCATATGTTCGCTAGGCGAACAATCCTTCGCTAGGCGAAGCCCTCGCTTCTCTCATTCGCTCCAGCGAGTTTTGATGTTTTTGCTACTGGAATTGCTCGCTACCTGCTCGCTGGATGTTCGCCTAGCGAGTACTTAGCTACTTCCCTCGCCACAGCGAGTTTTGATGGTTTTGCTACTGGAATTGTTCGTTGCTTGCTCGTTGGATGCTCGCCTAGCGAGTACTTGATCTTTTTGGTTCTGTCCAAGTCTGGGAGTGTTCGCTGGCATCTCGATGAGTGCTCGCCTAGCGAATACTTCGCTACCTCACTCGCCTAGCGAGCTTGCTAATGTTTGCTTTCCTTCTAGGTTCCTTTGCCATCTTTCTTGTGCCTTAGTTTTCTACTCTTTCATGCCTAATTCCTGCACAATAACACACAAATTAAAGGTACCAAGATCATTTCCATAGTATTGCAAATCAACAAAAGCAAGGGCGGTTTCGAACACTTTTTCGACAAAAAGGAGTGAAAGATGCCCATATTTGATAGCTCAAATAAGCAAACTTGGGCATCTAACAACTCTCCCCAACTAGATTCTTGCTTGCCCTCAAGCAAAGTATGCCTCTTGAAGGACAAGAGGATTTGCTTAAAGAAAAAGATTTCTCCGAAATCGGATAAAATGGCTCAAACACAAGAGAATCAACCAGACACAAGTTCCCAATGGTTAGAATAACACAATACACAAGAACTAAAGCCTTATAGCAACGCAAAACATGTATCAATCCACAACAATGTTATCCTGAATGAATCACCCTATCTCTCCTCTTCGAATAAGGATTGAAGAAATTATGCGTTTGCAACCGCGGGGACAATTTCACTCTCCAACAAACAATGCAAAAGTCAATTCAATTCATACAATGTTTAACAATTATAAATGAAAATGCGGAAGCACGAAGATCACTAAGGTCTTTTCCGGTTGTAGCTTGGTCAGGTTTACAAACAAGGGTCATATCTAAGGCCATTGAAAACGAACTTGCCGACGCAAAAGATACATTCACTGTACAAGCTATTCACACATCTCAACTTCGTTCCACTTGTTTCTCATTTGAAACCTTCACAACTCTTATTTCACAACTCAATTTTGTTTTTCACTATTTTTCTTCCAAGCAAGCATTCATTTTCATTTTCTCTATAATTTTTTTTTCACATCGTATTCACAAAACAAATGTTTCTCTTTTCTAATTTTTTTTTCAATGCTTGCTCGGTTATTCAAGAGTTGTGGCACCTACCGATTCTCATTTTCGTTCTCCCCAACTTATCTTTTACTCACCCCAAGTGAATGCTCTTGACTTTTTACGGCAAAAGAACAATTATCAAAAATTTCAGGGTTTCAAGAAAAAAAGATTTTGACATCTCGCCTTATTTCAAGCTGAGATTCAACTGTTTAAGCTCAAAGGGGTTTACGAATACTCTCTGCTCACGGGTAAGTTGTATTTGGAACTGGTTGTGCTCGAAAGAAAACAAGCGCCTTGATCATTTCTAATTGCTTTCTCAAATTCACAATAATAAAAGACAAAGTATGAATCAAATGAATTAACACAGTTTATTAGAATCCAACATTTTAGTGTACAATGGAGGTTTCCTCACAATTTGTGGTTCTAAGTCCTAGGTGAATCATTCATTCAATTATGTTGCAAAAAGAACAATATTCAATTACGAAAAGAGTAAAGTTCTTAATGCATTCTAAAATTCTAACCGGAGGTAACCATGTACCTTAGCATTATTTGCTTGTTTATTGTTATCATTGCCATCCAAGCTCGGATGCACCTTCATTGGATACTTCTTTGAGGAGCAACCATTCTAGAAGGTTTGACCCTCAACAACCAAAAATTTATTAAACAAAAGAAATTCAAACCAAACACAATAATTTAAAACATAAACAACAATTATAACTTCAAAATGTTAAAATGTGCGTGGGGGACAAAACACCCCAAAAAGTACATAACCAAAATACCCAATATCTGAAAATACAAGAAAATAAAACATATCATAAAAAAAAAACTTAGTCCTCATAGGACCCAGAACTCTCTTCACTACCGGAACCATCATCATCATCACCATCATCATCATCATCATCAGCGCCACCAGAAACATCAGCACCAGAAGCACCAACACCCGCCCCCTCTACGAAAACAGGCTTGTCCTCAGGCGAACTAGCATGTTGCAGAAACTGCTCACGCATCATCATAGGATGCTCTCCAGAAGGGTCACGTACCTGCAACTGTAATAACTGCATAGAGTCATGTATATCAATCATGGCTCGCTGAGTCGTCGCCATCCAATCCCAATTGTAATTGCAAACAGCTTGCTGGAAAGGATCAAACCTATGAGCAAAAGCACTAGGACCATCAGAAGCCCCGGTATCATCAGCAGTTGTACTACCTCGGAAGTTCTTCGGCTTACAGTACTTGGCCACATATCGATCATCGATTGCGGACGAAATCCTTACCTGACTGCGGGAGGCTAGCTTCACCCTCGACTATTGGCACAAAGCCATGATGAGACAAGGGAAAGCAAGGGGCAGTTAACTCGTGCCCCCGATTTCAGCCCGCTCTCAACCACAGACTTCATCTCAATCGCAATGATTCGCGCCACATCGATATGTACATTAGTCAGAATACAGTGGACCAAGTGTGCCACTGGGATCGGCACGGTCGACGTGTGTGACTTGGGCTTAATGTTAGTCAGAACCATCATCAAGATCAGCTGAGCCAAGGGAATCATATCCTCCCGATGGTACCTCACCGGAACCCCAGATGGGTTCACCTCAACTGACTTTCCCTCAAACAACAGGGCTGCAGAAATAAAATCAGTGTCCATGTGGAGCCTCAGATCTCTATGGTATGCATCCCTCTCATTAACTTCCAGATGGAGCGGTTCACCAAGCACTCGGTTAATAGCATCCCTATCAAAAGCGACCTGACGTCCTGACACTCTTGTAGTCCAAGTGAAAGGCTCGTCGTCATTCGGCAGCGCGTTCGCATAGAACTCGCGCACTATCTCAATATCATAGCTTTCGAGTGGAGAGATCAACCTGTCCCATTTCTTGCTATGTATCAACCCTGCAAATGTCCGATAATCGCCTTCGGGATTGATCAAAAACCTCTTCTCAAGTAAGATCTTCCTTTTCTCCAACGCCACATAACGTGCGGCTTGCTTCGGCCCAACGAATTTGTCGGTGTCAAATTGAATTGGCACAGTTCAGGAAGTACTCCCGACCTTTCTTTTTTTTGAAGCACTTGACCTGGATGCCATCTGTAAAATCATAGAAAAGAAACATCACACAACCACAAAACAGATTAGAGATCAAAACAGAAAAACCAAATATTGTCATGGTTGCTACTGCTTCGCTTAGCGAGGACCCAACGAAGATTCGCTACGGGTTCGCTTAGCGAAGTGGTAGCGAATGCTCGCCACAGATTCGCCTAGCGAGGATGCTAGCGAATGTTAGGGGATTCTGAGTTCTCCATTGTTAACAATCCAATTTCAGAAAACCCAAAGTCTAATGATACCCATTCCAAAAACAAAGTAATTTAACATGCTAGGAATCGTTCTAAACATACATGCAAACCTAAAATTCAACCCAATCTCCTACATTCAACCCTAATGACTCATTCTTCAGAATTTACAACATTGAAAACACAAAGGAATGGAGACAGAACAAACCTGATTGAAGAGGTTGATTGATTCTAAAATGCAACAATTAGGGTTTGCACAATGATGATTCTCAAAGAAATTGTGTGAGATGGAAGTGAAAAGTGTGAGAGTGAGAGTGAGTTCGTGAGGTTCAGACTAAAACAATTTAAATGGGTTTTGGGCCAAAATGAGTGGCCCTCTGAAAATTTAATGGGTTTCTGCCACGCTCGCTACTGCTTTCGCCTAGCGAGCAGCTAGCGAACTGCTCGTTACTGGCTTCGCCTAGCGAGCAGCTAGCGAACATGACAGTATCTGTTTTTTTCAAAACAGCACTGCACATCAAAATTCAGCAAGGTTCCATCAATTTGAACACCAATACCACACAACACAAAGCTGTAAATACTTACAATGTTGGGGTGCCTCCCAACAAGCGCTTGTTTAACGTCGGATAAGCTCGACGATTCGAGATGCTCACAAAGGAGCATCCAAGCAGATTGCACATCTCTCGCGATCCACAAGACCGCCAAGATAAATCTTCAAAAGTTGGCCGTTAACCGTCCAACTATTTTTCTTCTCCAAGTCCTCAATGACAACAGCTCCATAATTTTTGACTTCTTTGACACGATATGGCCCGGACCATTTAGATTTCAATTTTCCAGGGAATAGCCTCAACCTAGAATTGAACAAAAGGACCAACTGTCCGGGCACAAATTCCTTCTTCCTAAGCTTTTTGTCATGATACTCTTTCACCTTTTCTTTGTACAACCAACTCGAGTGATATGCGGCATTGCGCATTTCTTCCAACTCAAGCAATTGCACTTTTCTTTTTTCACCGGCCAAATCCTTATCAAAGTTCAATAATTTCAGAGCCCACAAAGCTTTGTGCTCCAATTCGACCGGCAAATGGCAAGTTTTACCAAATACCAATTGAAAAGGAGTTAGCCCAATCGGAGCTTTAAAAGCGGTACAGTATGCCCATAAAGCTTCATCTAACTTTTGCGACCACTCTTTTTTAGAATTCGACACGGTTTTTTCAAGAATTCTCTTAATCTCACGATTAGAGACTTCGGCTTGATCGTTTGCTTGTGGGTGATACGGAGTCGCCACTCTATGTGATACACCGTAATGTTTCAAAACATTTTCTAACGGTGCATTACAAAAGTGCGACCCTCCGTCACTAATCAACACACGGGGGGTTCCAAAATGGGAAAAGATGTTTTTCTTCAAAAAATTTATTACCGTTTTAGCATCCGCCCGAGGTGAGGCAATCGCCTCAACCCACTTAGAAACATAGTCAACCGCCACAAGCATATATTCATTACCATATGAGGGTGGGAATGGTCCAACAAAGTCGATACCCCAACAATTGAATACTTCAACCTCTTGGATGTTTTGGAGAGGCATCTCGTCTCTCTTACCAATCCCACCACTTCTTTGGCAACTATCACAACTTTGCGCATGGGCATTTGCATCTTTGAAAATAGTAGGCCAATAAAATCCTGACTGAAGGACTTTAGTGGTCGTTCTTTCCCCATTGTAATGTCCGCCGTAAGGCGAGTTGTGACAATGCCAAAGAATGCTTTGCGCTTCATCGCCAGTAACACACCTCCTCAAAAGGTTATCACCACCCAATTTAAACAAGTATGGGTCATCCCATACGTAGTACTTAGCATCCGAGAGAAATTTCCTTTTTTGGTTCGAAGTTAGGTCGGGAGGCACCAAACCACTAGCCTTATGGTTCGCAAAGTCCGCAAACCACGACCTAACTTGAACTTTGAAAAGTTTTTCATCAGGAAACTCTTCCCGGATTTCCTTCTCGGAAGCGGTAACCTCCACATTAACTAAGCGAGATAAATGATCCGCCACCAAATTTTCCGATCCTTTCTTGTCTTTGATTTCAACATAAAATTCTTGCAACAAGAGGATCCAACGGATGAGCCTTTGCTTCGAGTCCAGTTTGGTGAGCAAATATTTAATCGTCGAGTGGTCGGTATACACTATGACCTTGGAACCAATAAGATAGGACCTAAATTTTTCAAGCGCATACACTATCGCAAGTAATTCTTTTTCAGTGGTGGCATAGTTAACTTGAGCCTCATTAAGAACTTTACTTGCGTAGTGTATCGCATGAAAAAATTTCTCTTTTCTTTGGCCTAATACCGCTCCAATTGCATAGTCGCTCGCATCACACATGAGCTCAAAATTTAAATTCCAATTTGGAGCGACTATAATTGGAGCGGTAACCAATTTTTCCTTTAAAATTTCAAAAGCTTGTAAACACTCATCATTTAAAAGAAATACCCGATCCTTAGCTAGAAAGTTACTCAAAGGCCTAGCTACCTTTGAGAAGTCTTTGATAAAGCGCCGATAGAAACCGGCGTGCCCCAGAAAGCTTCGGATTCCCTTCAAATTCACCGGAGGAGGCAACTTTTCAATCACTTCAACTTTAGCACGATCAACTTCAAGTCCTCTTGAAGAGACTTTATGGCCAAGCACTATCCCCTCGGTCACCATGAAGTGGCACTTCTCCCAATTAAGAACAAGATTTATCTTCACACATCTTTCAAGAACCGTTTCCAAGTTGTCCAAGCATAGACCAAAGGAACCACCAAATACGGAGAAGTCGTCCATAAAGACTTCCATTGTTTTCTCGATAAGGTCGGCAAAAATAGCTTGCACACATATTTGGAAAGTCGCTGGTGCATTGCACAACCCAAAGGGCATTTTACGGTATGCGAAAATTCCAAAAGGACATGTGAAAGCCGTCTTTTCATGATATGCCGGGTCAACCGCGATTTGGTTATACCCGGAATAGCCATCTAAGAAACAATAGTATTGTTGCCCAGAAAGTCTTTCTAGCATTTGATCCATGAACGGGAGTGGAAAGTGATCTTTTCGAGTTGCGGTATTCAACCGCCTATAATCAATGCACATATGCGACCCCGTTGCCACTTTTTTCGGGATCAACTCATCCTTTTCATTTCGAATCACGGTAATGCCACCTTTCTTCGGAACCACATGTACAGGACTAACCCACGGGCTATCCGAAATCGGGTAAATCATTCCCGCATCCAACAACTTAACAACTTCCTTTCTAACAACTTCCTTCATAGTAGGATTTAAGCGGCGTTGCGGTTGAGCTACTGGCTTAAAGTCCTCTTCCATTAAGATCTTGTGCATGCAATAGGAAGGACTAATTCCTTTGAGATCGGAAAGAGTCCAACCCATGGCTTCTTGATTCTTTTTCAAAACATTGATCAAACGGGCTTCTTCATTCTTTGACAAAAGATTGCTTATGATAACCGGCGGTCTCGTCGAGGAATGCATACTTCAAATTAGAAGGTAACATTTTCAATTCAATCGGCGATTTTTCTTCATTAACCTCCTTCTTCAATACTTCCTCCTCAACTTCCCACGGTGTAAGACCCCAATTTTGTCCCTAAGATCCCTCATGGCATCATAACATTGCATTGCATAGCCTCAAGGATCATTGAGCATCTTGGTCCCTTGCCTTTGGGTGGGACTCCTTGTGAGTGGTTTGAGATCACCAAGCATGCTTGAATTGTATATCATTGCTTTCCCCATTTTATTTACTAACCAAAAACACAAAAATATGTCACTAATATCTTTTGTTTGTAGCTTGAGCAATCACAAGGTCAAAAGCTTCTAGGAGGTCATTGGTACAAAGACATACCCAAGAGAAGATGAAAACAAGCATGGTAATGGTTCCCAAAGCTCTCATCCATCAAATATGCCTCCCTAGCATCTCAATTCATCATTTTGATCAAAGCAAGTCATTGGGTTTGAGGCCTTGTTCTTCAAAAGAAACCTTAATCTATCTGTGCACCACAATGCCTTGCTCATGAAACAACCTCAGCCCATGGTCAAATACAATCAAGGGAAGTTCTTTAACTCTTAATTTTATGCATATTTAAACTTATTTGAGTATCCTCAATCATCAATTCATCAAGGTATGAGTTGTGGACTTGAAAAGTTGATCAGTCAGTTCATCTGACCATTTTGAAATGCACTGAGACCTAACGTTTTATGTGTTAGTCAAATGGAGATGGTTCCAAAAGCAAAAATGTTCTTAAGGACAATATGAACAACTTTCATGTTCATCAAAATTTTGTTTGAAGCTTGGAAAACCATCTGCCATTCCAATACATTATAGGTCATTTTGACTAAAACCCTAATTTTGGGTCAACTTCCCAAGGACATAACTCATTCATTTTTTATGATTTTTAGGTGGGATCAAATTCATTGGAAAGCTCAAGATGTCTAATTAAAATGTTATGTTGAACAAAATTTCAAAATCGCAAAGGAAACACATGTGATAATGCAAAACATTATAGGTCACTTTGGACCAAATGCATTGAAAGGCAAAAAAGTCCAACTTCAAGTGCCCATAACTTCTTCATCAAAAATCCAAATGATGCAAAATTTAAGTACATTTTGATTGTATTGAAAAGATCTACAACTTTAGTGTTGGAGGTGTTTCCATTTGAAGCTTGCATCATCAAAACAGAAGGGCTTGAAAGTTGGCCAATTTTAGAAACTTTGCATTGACATGTTTTGCACATCACACTTTAAATCCAAATTTCATAAATTTCCACACTCCAAATGAGTTTTTGTCCAACATAGCATTTATTCCTCATACAAATACCTTTCCAACCATTACCCATATGCCTATGCTTGGATTTTCTAAATGGTACTTTCGAAGGGATGTTTGTTTAGGTACAATTGGAGAATTCACTTGAAATCTTGCTACACGAGCCATTGCCTTGCAAGCTACACGTCCAATTCCCTTTGGTTATTGCTCAGAGTTCATTTGGCATTGCTTTTGGGCCTTGTGCAAGATCATGCAAGCCCATGAAGGTGGTATCCAAATTCATGCACACGGATCATTCCACCATTTCCTTGCCATTTTCTCTATAAATAGAGACCTCATTCCCTCCATTTCACACCCCAATTTCAACCTGAAATGCTGCAGAATTCATTCCCTAACCATCACTAAAGAAGCAAGTTTCATTTCTCTTAAAATTTTCAGATCTCGAATTCAGCTTCATCTGGTTGTATTCATAGATCTAATGCTTCTAGACCTTCACCATACACTTCATTGAACTTCTGTTTTGATAAAGCAAGCAAGGTTTCAAGCACAAATCACCAGAACTCAAACTTGAACTCCAACTGGTATTTTCTTCGATTCTCCTAATCCTTGGACCTATTGGCTGTGATTTTGTGTTGGCTGAAGTCCTCTCAATGGAGGCATCATGTTTATGCTTTTAATTTTTGCAATTCATTGAGTTCATGATGAACACCAGATTTTTCAACTTCTGATTTCTCAAATCATAGAGATCTAGAATGAAAATGGATGGTATAGGGATGATGTACATCATCCCAGCTTTCTATTGATGTATAGATCGCACGTTTTGGTTGCCTTTTGAAGTTCTGCATTTTGGCCGGAATCTAGAAGCTCACCGGAGAAGACGGTGGCTCCGGTGGCTCCACCATGTCCAATTTAAATCCAGACCGTTTGATCTTGTTTCCAGATTGAATCGTGTCATTTGGATCTTATGACTTTCAACAATGTTGGATGCTTCGCTGTTGACTCATGCCTTTCATACGCGCGCATCTCACATCCGTCTGATCAGCCACGTCAATTAATGAGGCTTGATCAGATGCTTGTGGTTTTTTCCATTTTTTGAATTTCTGATTTAATTTCTTTAAATCCAATCATTTTCAAAAATCAATATCTTCTTCATTTTTAATCCAAAAATTATGGGACCAATTGCATTATTTCCCAAATAAATTCTAGTTTCTATTTCTGATTTTTAATATTTTTTACTTTGTCATTTGATATTTTTTGTGAATTTTCTCTTTTCTGGTTATTTTTAATTCATTTTAAATAGTTTTGATATTCAAAAAATACAAAAATATTTTCATAACCTATTTGAATGATGATGGATCTATGAAAAATATTCTCATCAATTTTTGAATTGATTTGAGATTTATTTGAGATTTTAGTTCAATTAGGTTATTTTTATTCATTTTTAATTGATTAAAAATAGTTTCTGACTTTTAAAAATGCTGAAATTTTTTGTCAAACTTTGTTTGACCTTGTTGAACTTAGGATAAATTACTTGGACCTTTCAAGGTTGATTTGAAGTAATTTTGAAGTTTGACCTTTTCTTTTATTTTTAATTCAAGTTTATTTTTAATATAAAAAATGTCAAAAGTATTTTATTCTTTTCTTGACTCCCAATCTTCATCTCACTTCTGATTTTGATTGTTTGACTTTATCTTTCAATGTCATTGGTCAATATATGAGGATTGGTACATTGTATTTCATTTAATGCATTTTAATTTTGCCATTTCCGTTCTCCATTATTCATCTCCTTCTTCTTCTTCTTCTTTTTCTTTTTGATCAATGAGTTGAAGGTTGATAAATTAGCATTGATTAGAGGGATTTAACCTTCCTTGATTCAAATCTAATTCATCTTGATCAATTGATCAAGTGAATGGCTTTGCATTAAGGATAGGTTGTCTTTTAAATCATGCAAAAGGCTTAAACCAATTCAAGATCAATTCTCTTCTCCTTTTTGGCATGGCAAGTTGTTGGGACTTGGTTCACTAATCAAGACTCCTAACTTGTGTTTGTTGCCTACATTATTATTGACCGGCCTCAGATAGTTGTGACTTCTACATAAGTCCAATTACGATTGCTTAACATAGCGCTAAATTTGCCTTATGGCACACTAACTACTAACACTAACTATTGACAATTAACATTTACTTTATGCAATTTACTTTTATGCAATTTACTATTCTTGCACATATTATCCATTTGCTTTTCTCTTTGCTCACTTGAGCACATGTTTATGTTAATGCCATTTGCCTTTTGCTCACTTGAGCACATAATTGTGTATATATTATTGTGCTTGTGTTCTTGTTTTGATTGTTGTGGACCAAATGCAAAGAAATGGAATTAGTTTCTAAGACTTTCCCTATGCAAAGAAATGGAGAATTGGACTTAGATTCTAGGACCTTTCCTTATGCAAAAATTGGAATAAAAGGATCTTAATGGTGAAGATGGATTAGAAGGACCAAATCTCTAAACTCACTCTTGTCCTTTCTTGTTTTACTTCATGGAACTTTTGATGTGTGTGCTTTTGTGCTAGAAGTTTCCATTTGAGCTTAATTGGAGGACCATTGCCATGTTCATCTAAGAAGAGAGATGCAAAAGCCATTGGAGGATTCTTGGAAGCATGACCTTGTGTTTGATTGCTTGAAATATTTGCTTTGTGGTTGCTTTGTTCCAAAGGATGGAAGCTACTTGGATCATCTATATGATCTCAAGAGAGGAACTCCTAATGTGGTTCATTTCTTTCCCTTTCTCTTTTGCTTTACTTAGGACTTAGCCCTTCTTCTTCTTCTCTCCACTCTAACCCAAGCCAAAACTTTTGTGCAAACATTTAACATTTGTTTTCAACATTAGAAACCTAAGCCTTATGCTTTTGATCTTCAAACCCTCTTTTCATAATACTTATTTTGAATTGAACTTTTTAATCCACTTTGACCATTTTTTGTATATACTTCTAATTGGTAAATATAACCCATTCCAATTTCTTTTGTGGTTCCAATGGCCACTTTCTTAAATCAAATTTTCCATAACCTTTAGCTATTAGGTTTGAGTTATCTTTGTGGTAGATGTAATACTCACCTATATCCTTAGTGATGGACAATGAGTCTTCCATGCTTATTATAGGGTTAACCCCTCACTAGCATGTTGAAGCTATCCTCACATGGTGGATTTGTGGTTTGGTTGAGTTTTCTCCCTTTGATAACAAAAGACCTTAAGACTTTTGGACCAATCAATTCACCAATTTGTTTTTTGAGATTTTTTACCCCGAACTACGAGGTTTTGATCCTAATCTTTTTATAAGATGGTACGTAGGCAATGGGTTTATCCATCCAAACACAAAATGTAAATAACTTGTATATTCTCCTCTCATCTCTTCAATCATGTTTGCACAAACAAAATTTTCACAAGACAACAACCTTCACAAGTGTGAAAAGGGCTCCCTAGGAGTACCTAGGATGTTTTGGGTGCCTAACACCTTCCTATTACATAACCAACCCCTTTACCCAGATCTCTGTTTCTTTTACTAGTTTTTGTTAAAACTATTAGGTTTTTGTTCGCTTTCTAACCATTCCTTTGGATAAATAGAAGTGCGGTGGCGACTCGACTTGTATGGTTTACCTTGGATTTAGTCAATATCTCTAATGGTAACGAATACCCCGCTACAGAAAAGTGGCGACTTTGCTGGGGAGTATTTGCCTAGTGGGTTTTGCCAACTTTTCATGCTTGTTGTATTGTATTGTTTTGTGACATATTTTTGTGCAATTTGGGATTACTGTATTGTATGTAATGGTTGATTTGCTTGATATTATTTCCTTGTATGCTTGGTGATCTTTGTGAGATGAGTTCTATACCCGGACTCGAGTGCACCTAGGATAGGAGAATGGCATAGTCTTGTTGACTTGTGTGGAGTTATTCCTTAGCAAGTTGACTTGCAAGTCCATTCACTTGGTGGAGGTCATGTTGGGATCAATAATGTCACACAAGTAAGTTGTGGTTAGACATTACTCTTTCCAATATAGACCTTAGAAGCCAAGGACCTTAGTTTACCAAGCCCATCTTGGCCTATTTTTAGGATGTAGTGCGAAAGTCGTTCAAGTGTAAGATTTGATACGATTGTTACGCGATACTACACTCATAAGAGTCTCTCTTGAGAATATTCTTGGAATACGAGTAGTCGTTTCTCCGATAATATCCGAAAGATGGGATGATGACTATGAGAACCTCTTGTAAAACATGTTTGGCAGGTTTAAACCCTAGTACATTCCCTTTGGGTGGTACTTAACCTAAACCCCATGCTCGTGACTTGCAACAAACCCTTGATTCATGGTTGATCCGTCCATATATCCTTAATATCAATGGAACTTGGGTGTTGATAAGGTGTAAACCATAATCCACCAAAATGGATGATTGATATTAAGGATAATATGATCCATCCCATGACCTTTGATTGTTGTGCTTTGCTTGATCCTTGAGTGTGATTGTTGCATCCATGCATTCATGCACTCATTTGCATCCATATCATCAATAATGAAGAAAATTTTCAAGGAACTTAAGGGGTTTATTTGCAAAATTTTCAGACATGGAAAGACAAAGAAGGAATACAAAGAAGTACAGCTTCAGACAACCAGATTTGAAAGAGTTAAGGAATCTGACATCCTATGTATTAGATCCCTTAGGTTTCAAAGCTCGTTTTGGGAAGCTTCTTCCTCTTCTGACTACTCAGGTGGATGAAGGGTTGATGAGTGTATTGGTACAGTTTTATGATCCCTTGTACCGTTGCTTCACGTTCCCGGACTTTCAGCTTTTGCCTACCCTTGAGGAGTATGCTTATCTCGTGGGTATACCTATCTGAAGGAGAATTGCGGTCCAAAACGCAGCGGAAATTAAAATTTTCTCCTTTAGAGATCCTTACGAATGGTCATGATCAGTGATAGAATATTTACCTCTTATGATGATTGAAACCTTTGGTGCAGATCTCTTGTGACGATCAAAACCTTTGATGCAGATCCACGAAGCGATCACGAACGTTGAACGATGACAACGTCTCTACTCAGTCCACACGAACAGATTCCTTCAATCTCAGTGCTAGCTGGTACGAATGAAGGCTTTGAGTGAGAGAAAGAGAGAGAGAGAGTGAGAGAAAACGAAAATAATGCAACCGCCATTTTATGCTTCTGCACAAGGGTTCTATTTATAGAACCACTTGTGTGGGCTTCAAGCTAAAAAGCCCACTTAAGTGTATTTTGGCCCATATCTTATAATATGCCCAAAATCACTTAAGCCCATGGTACCTTACCATATTTCGTATTCTACTCAAGTACACCGTACCTTACGATGTTCTATAATTCACTTAAGGGCACCGTACCTTACAGTATTCCTTAGTTACTCTATCTCTCATCAATCCGTCCTTTGTGTGTGACCCTGTAGGTTTTCGTGACGTTGGCAATTATATTAAATCACGCATTTAACATAATAAACAGTGAGCGGTATCTAGCAACACATCACTGCTACCCAAGACACGAAAATGTCATGTGATCTGACAAAACCTTCTGTGATAATACTTATGTGTATAATTACCCTTTTGCCCTTATGTCTATATTGAACACAAGGCATAGACCGTGTCATCCTTGTCCAGTTCAATATTGGGCCCGTAGACATTTATCCTGTTATGCAGGATGGGCAAATTCCATCTAGGTCACTCATGTCCCTCATCATGCTTCGTGGAGTACCCATCAACTGTCTTTATGGTTATCCAGTTACGGACAACGTTGGATCAACAATAAAGCACTCGACTCTACATCTAGGATCCATAGTGGTTTCAGGTCGAAGAGTGGAATACACTATTATCACCATGAGAATAACTTATGACACTTTGCATAAATTTCTATATAGTATTCTCATAGCGGGTCAATCCGGTATAAATATTACTCCTAATATTCATACCTATGTTTAAGACTTGATAACTCTTTATCCATGATCCATGAGATGTGATCATCAGTCTACAAACATAATAGTCTTAATGCTTTAATGTTATCCCACTTCATACTAAAGCTTGACTACGGATACTTTAAGAATAATGTCCTTATGTTTAATGTGTTCTCATGATTAAGTCACACTTAATACATTAAACGGACTATCTATTCCAGGGACTTTATTAATCAACCATAATAAAGAAAAAGCCTTTTATTATTCGATACAAGTACCAAAAGTATTGGCCTCTAGGGCTTACACCAACACTATCATGGATCAATTGCCGTTCAGTGGCTTAGAGAGTATTCCTACTTCTCAAGAGATAGCTGACATGTTGCACATAGATGAATCTCTGGTTGGTGCTCATATGACTACCAAAGGTGGAATTCAAGGTCTCCCGTCTGAGTTCCTCATTGCTCAAGCTACTGTTTATGGGAAGGCCATGAGTGAGGATGCCTTTGAGGCCATATTTGTACTTCTCATCTATGGATTGGTATTGTTCCCCAACATCGACAAGTTTGTGGATGTGAACGCTATTAGGATCTTTTCTGCTCTTAATCCCGTTCCTACCCTGTTGGGTGATGCCTATTTCTCTTTGCATATGAGGAATGCAAAGGGTGGTGGCGCCATTGTGTGATGTTTGCCTTTGTTGTATAAGTGGTTTATTTCTCACTTACCGCAGACGGTCGCTTTCAAGGAGAACAAGGGATGTCTATGGTGGTCTGTAACACCCTTCTAAAATACCCCGAGTATATAATTAAAATAACACATATCAATCAGAGTAAATATGCAATCAAGAGTGTCACACAACATTCAAACCATAATAACTGTCATGCTCTTTCATTAACTCAAAACATAAAACATTGGCACAATACGCAGCGGATAGAGATCAAATCGATCATTCAAAACATGCAACATACTACATGTAAACTGGTTCAACAATCATCAACAACAATATTAAAATTGTTCCCTCCCGATGTTACATCTATCAGAGCATGACCCACTTAGGAGACTACACTAGACTCCAAGCATTAGCTTCCACTCAA
Organism: Lathyrus oleraceus; assembly: GCF_024323335.1. Taxonomy (NCBI): domain Eukaryota; kingdom Viridiplantae; phylum Streptophyta; class Magnoliopsida; order Fabales; family Fabaceae; genus Lathyrus; species Lathyrus oleraceus. Next base: position 37,462,263 of record NC_066583.1, read on the forward strand.
CTCATTTGTTCGTTACCTGAAAAATAGTTGTAAGGGTGAGTTCCTCAATCGATATAATAAGCATTATAAATCATCACGTAATGCTAAGTAAATTCACACATTTCATCACCCTAATCGTAACATACATCCAGTAACGGCACATCAACTCAAACATCATACTTAATATCAACACAATTCCACTCCTCAATTAAATTAAATATCCACACAACAAGCCAACAAAGTGCAACTCTAATGAGACTCGACTCGTCATGCATGTGGTACCATTCGGAGTAAAACTCCCAACTTAAAATCATTGCCAGTTTATTGGGCATCAAGGCATAAGCCTTCAACTTTCAACTTAAAATTTGCCAATCCAGGCCAACGTGGTGTGAGCAAAGCTCCGACTTAATGCATATGGATGTACATGGCATACACGACTTTAAACTGTCGACAACATAATAATAATAGCAATACAACAATGTTTTCAACAACATCAACTTATAATCAACTTTGGCTCACCAAGCCTACAACTCAGTATTTTCAACAACTTTCCGTACACGGAACAACTCAGCAACATACTTGTATCAACACTTCATAACATAAATCCAACAAAATTACTCATCACAATTAACTATAATAGGCCAATCACCAATTAGGTTCACAACATTAAAATATCAATTTTTTCTAATTTCCAACAGTGTTAACCGGTTAACGCCCTGGGTTAACCGGTTAACGCAGGACAAAACACACTTTCTGGCAAAACGCAACAGTGTTAACCGGTTAACGCCCTGGGTTAACCGGTTAACGCAGGAAAAACAGCACCTTTTCACAAAATATAACAGTGTTAACCGGTTAACGCCCTGGGTTAACCGGTTAACGCAGATAAAACAGCAGTTCCTGCGCTAACACAAGGCAGAATGCAGAGTTCTCCGCATTTTCCGCCGTAGGAGGACTTCCGGACCTCCGATTCAATTTCTGTAAAAAGCTATACGTTCGGGGGAACACGACCCACACAATTACGGACTCAATTACAGCTTTAATACAACTTATTCATCACAATATTTCAGCATTCAACATCCCAATTAGGGTCACTTCAACGGTTTATCACTACCCATGACATGTTAATCTATAATACCCATTAAACGACGATAAACCCCCCTTACCTGAGATAATCCGGCAATCTCTAAGCTTCAAGCTTTTCCGTTCTTCAACCTTTGCTCTCTAGCTCTTCCTCTTTGCTCTTTCTCCACTTTCCACTTTTCAGCCGCTTCTCTGTTTCACGTGAAAACTCTTTACCAAAAATGAAAACCCTTTTCTCTTATTCCAACTTATATATTTTCCACTAATTATTATTCCAAATAATAATAATAATAATAATAATAATCCAATAATTCAATTTATTTAATTAAATTAATAAATATATTATTAACTTAATTTAAATAATTCTCTTATTTTATTCGGGGTGTTACAACTCTCCCCCACTAAAAGAGTTTTCGTCCTCGAAAACATACCTCAAGCAAATAACTCTGGATAAGACTCTTTCATCTGACTCTCCAGTTCCCAAGTCACATTGCCACCTGCTGGTCCTCCCCAAGCTACTTTCACTAAGGCAATCTCTTTACCCCGCAACTGCTTCAACTCTCGATCCTCAATCCTCATAGGCGATATTTCAACAGTCAGGTTATCTCTCACCTGTACATCATCTACTTGGATCACATGCGACGGATCATGAATGTACCTCCTCAACTGAGACACATGAAAAACCTCATGCAAATTTGCAAGTGACGGCGGTAAAGCGATACGATAGGCTACCTCTCCTATCCTCTCCAAAATTTGATAAGGACCAATAAATCGAGGTGTCAACTTCTTTGACTTCAAAGCTCGACCAACCCCAGTTATCGGAGTAACACGAAGAAACACGTGATCTCCCTCTCGGAACTCAAGTGATTTCCTCCTCTTGTCATGATAACTCTTCTGACGACTCTGAGCAATTCTCATCTTCTCCTGAATCATCTTAATCTTTTCCGTAGTTTGTTGAACAATTTCCGGTCCAACCACAGCACTCTCACCGGACTCATACCAACATAAAGGTGTCCGACATCTCCTACCATACAAAGCTTCAAACGGTGCCATACCAATACTCGAATGAAAACTATTGTTGTAGGTAAACTCAATCAAAGGTAAATAACAATCCCAAGCACCTCCATTTTCCAAAACGCAAGCTCTCAAAAGATCCTCTAATGACTGAATCGTCCTCTCAGTCTGACCATCAGTCTGCGGGTGATATGCAGAGCTCAATCTCAGTTTAGTTCCCAAAGCCTTCTGCAAACCTTCCCAGGATTTCGATGTAAATCTAGGATCTCTGTCCGAAACAATACTCGACGGAATACCATGCAAACTTACAATTTTCTCAATATACAACTCAGCTAATTTCCCTAACGGATAGTCCATTCTGATCGGAATGAAATGAGCCGACTTTGTCAATCTGTCAACAATCACCCAAATAGCTTCAAAAATCTTAATTGTCCTCGGTAAACCAGAAACAAAATCCATACTGATACTATCCCACTTCCACTCTGGAATAGCCAACGGTTGCATTAGCCCAGACGGCTTCTGATGCTCAATCTTTGACTTTTGACAAGTCAAACAGGAATAAACAAAACTCGCAATTTCTCTTTTCATTCCCGGCCACCAAAATAACTTTTTCAAATCATGATACATCTTCGTAGCTCCAGGATGAATACTCAGGCCACTACGATGTCCTTCTTCAAGAATACTCTTCTTAAGTTCGATAACATCCGGAATACACACCCGATTACCAAATTTCAAAACATCATTCTCATCAACTCTGAATTCGCCACCTTGACCTTGATTCACTAGAGTCAACTTATCAACCAAAAGCACATCGGATTTCTGACCCTCTCTGATCTCATCCAGAATACCACTTGTTAACTTCAACATCCCCAATTTAACACTATTGTGAGTACTCTCACACACCAAACTCAAGTCTCTAAACTGCTCAATTAAATCCAATTCCTTAACCATTAGCATAGACATATGTAATGATTTCCGACTCAATGCATCAGCCACTACGTTTGCTTTACCCGGATGGTAATTCAAACCAAAGTCATAATCCTTCAGAAACTCTAACCACCTTCTCTGTCTCATATTCAGCTCTTTCTGATCAAACAAATACTTTAAACTTTTATGGTCACTGAAAACCTCAAATCTTGACCCGTACAAGTAATGCCTCCATAACTTCAGAACAAACACCACAGCCGCCAACTCTAAATCGTGCGTCGGGTAGTTCCTCTCATGAACCCTCAGTTGTCTTGAAGCATAAGCTATAACCTGCTTATTCTGCATCAACACGCCACCCAAACCCAACAATGAAGCATCACAGTAAACTTCAAATGATTCCGACGAACTCGGTAATATCAGAATAGGAGCAGTAGTTAACCTTCTCTTTAACTCTTGGAAACCTCCTTCACATTTTGAGTCCCAAACAAACGCTTTCCCCTTCCTAGTCAACATCGTCAATGGTAACGCCAACTTAGAAAATCCCTCAATGAACTTCCTATAATAACCAGCCAAACCAAGGAAACTTCGAATCTCAGCAACAGACTTCGGAGCTTCCCACTTAGATACCGCTTCTATCTTAGAAGGATCAACAACAACACCACCTCTTGAAATCACATGACCCAGAAAACTTACCTCTCCTAACCAAAATTCACACTTGGACAATTTAGCAAATAACTTCTTTTCTCGTAGAACTCCCAAAACCACTCTCAAATGTTCAGCATGCTCTTCTTCAGATTTCGAATACACCAAAATATCATCAATAAACACCACAACAAACTTGTCTAGGTACGGATGGAAAATCCTATTCATATACTCCATAAATACTCCAGGCGCATTAGTCACACCAAAAGGCATTACAGAATACTCATAATGTCCATACCTTGTTCTGAAAGCAGTCTTCTGAATATCCTCGGTTTTCACACGGATCTGATGATACCCAGATCTCAAATCTATTTTGCTGAACACACTTGCACCAACCAACTAATCCATCAAATCATCAATCCTCGGCAAAGGATACCGATTCTTGATCGTCACTTTATTCAGTTGCCTGTAGTCCACACACAACCTCATAGTACCTTCTTTCTTCTTAACCAATAGCACTGGTGCACCCCACGGTGACACACTCGGACGAATAAATTTCTTATCCAACAGATCTTCCAACTGACTCTTCAATTCAGTTAACTCAACAGCAGACATACGGTACGGAGCCATCGATATCGGCCTAGTACCAGGTACCAAATCAATCGAGAACTCCACTTCGCGCTCTGGCGGTAATTCATTCACCTCTTCCGGAAACACATCAGGAAAATCACACACCACGGCTAGATCGCCAATCACCAGTTTATCTTTAGCCTCCAAAGTCGCTAACAGCATAAACAACTCTGCCCCATCAGCTACTTCCTCATTCACTTGCCTTGCTGATAGAAACAAACTCTTTCCCTCCTCAATCTCAGGAAAGACCACCGTCTTATCAAAACAGTTGATAGAAACTCGGTTAAACACCAACCAGTTCACACCCAGAATAACATCAATCTGCACTAGTGGAAGACACACTAGGTCCATCCCAAAGTCTCTACCAAAAATACTCAAAGGACAATTTAAACAAACCGAAGTAGTAGTCACTGAACCCTTTGCAGGAGTATCAATTACCATACTACCAAACATCTCAGATATCTCTAACTTAAGTTTCACAGCACAATCCAAAGATATAAAGGAATGAGTCGCACCTGTGTCAATAATAGCTACAAGAGGAAAGCCATTAATATAACACGTACCTCGGATAAGTCTGTCCTCACTGGAGGTTTGAGTTCCGGTCAATGCGAACACCTTCCCCGTCTGAGATTTCTTTGGCTTCTGACACTGACTTCCAATATGCCCTTCTTCGCCACAATTAAAACAAGTCATTTCCTTGTGCTTGCAATCAGCTATTGCATGACCAGTCTTACCACAACGAAAACATCTCTTTACTTCAGCAGTGCATACATTACTCTTATGACCGGTCTGACCACATTTGAAGCAAACTATACCAGCAGGAGCACCTCCCCTACTGGTCCTCTGAGCCGGAGCAGCTCCTTGTTTCCCTCTTCCCACTGGAGCATCATACGGCTTTCCATGGTTTTGATGTTGCTTGCCCCTGCGGTCACTGACAATCTTGAAATGAGCATTATTGTCTTCTTCAAATATCCTGCAGCTATCAACCAATTCAGTAAAAATGCGTATCTTCTGATACCCAACAGCCTTCTTAATTTCAGAGCGCAGTCCATTTTCAAACTTGATGCACTTTGAAAATTCAGCACCAGCACCAGTGTAATGAGGATAAAATTTGGACAGCTCCACAAATTTCGCCGCATAATCAGTGACAAACATGTTTCCTTGCTTCAGCTCAAGGAACTCAATTTCCTTCTTACCACGGACATCTTCCGGGTAATACTTTCTCATGAATTCCCTACGGAATACATCCCAAGTAATGACTTCACCTGCCACGGTCAACCTCTCGTGAGTCTCTAGCCACCAGTCATCAGCTTCGACTGCTAGCATGTGAGTACCATACCGAACCTTCTGAGCTGGAGTGCAATCCATAACACGGAAGATTCTCTCAATCTCTTTCAACCATCCCAAGGCTGCATCTGGATCATGCTTCCCTTTAAACACCGGCGGATTCTCTCTCTGAAAAGTCGCCAAGCTACGTGATCCAGCATCACCACCAGCATTTGGCAAGTTCTGCACAGCTTGTGCCATCGCTTGCATTGCGGCAGCCATTGCAGCGTCATTCCTTCCAGCCATTTCAACTTATCAATACAACACAACTTAAAAGTTAGATTAGTAACAATACACAATTGTTAGACAGTAACGACACGACAACTGGCCGGACAGACCGACCTGCTCTGATACCACTAATGTAACACCCTTCTAAAATACCCCGAGTATATAATTAAAATAACACATATCAATCAGAGTAAATATGCAATCAAGAGTGTCACACAACATTTCACACCATAATAACTGTCATGCTCTTTCATTAACTCAAAACATAAAACATTGGCACAATACGCAGCGGATAGAGATCAAATCGATCATTCAAAACATGCAACATACTACATGTAAACTGGTTCAACAATCATCAACAACAATATTAAAATTGTTCCCTCCCGATGTTACATCTATCAGAGCATGACCCACTTAGGAGACTACACTAGACTCCAAGCATTAGCTTCCACTCAACTCATTTGTTCGTTACCTGAAAAATAGTTGTAAGGGTGAGTTCCTCAATCGATATAATAAGCATTATAAATCATCACGTAATGCTAAGTAAATTCACACATTTCATCACCCTAATCGTAACATACATCCAGTAACGGCACATCAACTCAAACATCATACTTAATATCAACACAATTCCACTCCTCAATTAAATTAAATATCCACACAACAAGCCAACAAAGTGCAACTCTAATGAGACTCGACTCGTCATGCATGTGGTACCATTCGGAGTAAAACTCCCAACTTAAAATCATTGCCAGTTTATTGGGCATCAAGGCATAAGCCTTCAACTTTCAACTTAAAATTTGCCAATCCAGGCCAACGTGGTGTGAGCAAAGCTCCGACTTAATGCATATGGATGTACATGGCATACACGACTTTAAACTGTCGACAACATAATAATAATAGCAATACAACAATGTTTTCAACAACATCAACTTATAATCAACTTTGGCTCACCAAGCCTACAACTCAGTATTTTCAACAACTTTCCGTACACGGAACAACTCAGCAACATACTTGTATCAACACTTCATAACATAAATCCAACAAAATTACTCATCACAATTAACTATAATAGGCCAATCACCAATTAGGTTCACAACATTAAAATATCAATTTTTTCTAATTTCCAACAGTGTTAACCGGTTAACGCCCTGGGTTAACCGGTTAACGCAGGACAAAACACACTTTCTGGCAAAACGCAACAGTGTTAACCGGTTAACGCCCTGGGTTAACCGGTTAACGCAGGAAAAAACAGCACCTTTTCACAAAATATAACAGTGTTAACCGGTTAACGCCCTGGGTTAACCGGTTAACGCAGATAAAACAGCAGTTCCTGCGCTAACACAAGGCAGAATGCAGAGTTCTCCGCATTTTCCGCCGTAGGAGGACTTCCGGACCTCCGATTCAATTTCTGTAAAAAGCTATACGTTCGGGGGAACACGACCCACACAATTACGGACTCAATTACAGCTTTAATACAACTTATTCATCACAATATTTCAGCATTCAACATCCCAATTAGGGTCACTTCAACGGTTTATCACTACCCATGACATGTTAATCTATAATACCCATTAAACGACGATAAACCCCCCTTACCTGAGATAATCCGGCAATCTCTAAGCTTCAAGCTTTTCCGTTCTTCAACCTTTGCTCTCTAGCTCTTCCTCTTTGCCCTTTCTCCACTTTCCACTTTTCAGCCGCTTCTCTGTTTCACGTGAAAACTCTTTACCAAAAATGAAAACCCTTTTCTCTTATTCCAACTTATATATTTTCCACTAATTATTATTCCAAATAATAATAATAATAATAATAATCCAATAATTCAATTTATTTAATTAAATTAATAAATATATTATTAACTTAATTTAAATAATTCTCTTATTTTATTCGGGGTGTTACATGGTCCACGAGACTTATGTCTCTCACTAATGATGATATCTCTTGGTACAACCGTATGTATGATGGTGTGCAGATTATCGACTCTTGTGGTGAATTCTCCAATGTGCCTCTTCTTGGTACATGTGGTGGGATTAACTACAACCCTGTTTTAGCACGTCGTCAGCTTGGGTTCCCCCTAAAGGATAAACCTAATAACATTTTGTTAGAGGGTGTGTTCTTTCAGGCGGGTAAAGATCCCCAAGGCTTGAAAGCTAGGATGGTCCGCGCTTGGCGCAAGATTCATAAGAAAGGAAGAAAGGAGTTGGGTCCTAAGAATTGCATCGCCTTGGAGCCTTACACTGCTTGGGTAAGGAGGAGAGCTTCTGAATATCTCATGCCTTACGAGTATCCGAGACCTACACCTATGATTGTGGCTGGGCCGTCAACCCTCCCTAATCAAGGAGTAGAGGAGTTGAGAGACGAAGACCTATCACGTGCCTGGATCCGTGAACGTGAAGAGTTGCTTCAACAGATTAAGGAGAAGGATGCTTTGATAGAGTTCCTTGAGCATCAGGTTATTGATGATCCTAATGATGCATGGACTTCTCTACTTCCTCAGTCTTCCCGGTTCTGGAAGAGGAAGTACGATCGACTCGCCAAAGAGAAGGCAAATATGGAGGCAGCCTATGAGAGGGAGGTGAAGAGGCTTCGCGCATCCTATCTTCCTGTGTCCCGAGCATTAGATGATTGTTTCTAGGGATCCATAGGATGATTATTTTCCTTTCCTCTTGTATATGATTGACAATGTTGTACTTCAAATTTGCACCTCCCATTTGGACATTCATTTTATTTTTAGGTTATTAACATTGCATTCACATTGCATAGTCCATTGCATTTCATCAGTCAAGACTGATCAGGGGAATCATCTGTGCAAGAGAGCAAGGGATTTTCATGATGAAAAAGGCCCTATGGGTGTTCCAATGAGCTTATGTGAGCTTGAGGGTCGTTTGGAAACAATTTGGCCAAGTGTTGAAAGCTCAAAGTCCACAATGCAGTTTCAGGTCATCCGGGACCCATAAAAGTCAACAGAATGTCAACTGAGGGCTAGGAGGTGGAGAAATGGTTTTCAACATCTCATTCATGCTCAAAAGAGGCTTATTCGTCATGTCAAATGCATATCTTGAAGAATTTGAGGTCAAATCAAAAATTTCCAAAAATGGAAAGTGACCTATAATTGAAAGTTTCCAAAAATGGAAAGTTTTTTATTCAAATTCAACTTGATCTCGCATCATCAAAGAAGCTTCAAATGAATTTTTTCCCAACATGAAAGTTGAAGATCTCTTTCTCCCATTTCCAAAAAGTCCAAGATCATGAATTTATGATGAATGGTTGAGGAGATATGGCCAAATGATCACCAAGGGTGCATGGAACTTCAAAGTGCCATAACTTTTGACTCAAAATTCCAAATGAATCCACTCTTTTTGAAAAATTCTTGTCTTGACCTATGCTTTTCAAATCCCATCTTGCATTGCATGAAATTTAATCATATGCTCATGTGCTAATTCAAGTGACTTTTGGAGGGAAATTGAGGAATTTAAAATTGGCGCATCATATGAACAAAATACCATTTCCATTGTGTTCATTAGGTGATTTTGAGTGAAATTGGATGCTTGCATGTTACTATTCACGTCCAAATTAGGCCATGCACCACACTTTTCCAAATTTTCAAAACACCTCTCATTTTCATTATTTGGATGTGATTAGTAGAGCATATATAAACCAAATCATAACAGAATTTCAAGGGGTTAATCACAATTCACCATTTTTAGATCAAAAGCTTTTTCCCTCCAAATTTTTCTCTCAATCTTAATTCAAATTTTTCTCACATAAACCTTGAATCTTCTTCCATATTCTGGTTCTTTAGTGTTGATTTAGCAGTGATCAAGCATTGGATCATCAAGTTTGGACCGGAATTGTGCATGTGGAGTTCAAGAACATAACCATGGCATTTGAGATTTAAGCAAGATCTACACGTTTCCAAGCCTCAATTTCATCATCAAACTTCATAACAAGTGGTTAGGAGTGGATTTGCATGCTTGCATGGCCTTGGATCTGTAGATTTCAGCCACTGTTCTTCAAGAGGTCACATTTTCGAACCTTTTAATTCTCTGTTTTATGTACATAAACTTGTAGAGCTTTCATCACTGAGAATTCTGATAAAAATTTCATGAAATTTGGATGAAAAATGAAGAAGTTATGTTGAATTAAAGTTTAGATCTAGAAACTTCTTTGCTTCGATCCAGAAAATATATTAGGAATTAGGCTTAGCTTTTATGATATTTGGAATGTACATGAAAAGATCTTTCCAACGGTATATAGTTTGTAAAATTCTGGAAAAAAAAAGTTGATGTTCATCACTGTAACTCCGCCGTCTTCGCGAAGAAGATGGTGGAAACCACCGCGTACCATACGCGTATCACTGTGCACCATACGCGTATCACATGCTGCATATTTTCAAACTTAAATCCATTTAATCTTTCCCTCCAATTTCCATATGCATTATCCATTTTATTTCAACATTGTTTTCCAAACTTCAAAAATTCATATTAAATTGAAAATTGATCCAAAAAATACCCAATTTTTTTCCCACTTGTTCCTCTGTTTGTCTACTACTTTTTCATCATAATTTCCAAAATCATGCATGGCTGGATTTTATTTGGTGCTCGGTTATGTGATCATATGTCTACTTGTGACCTTGCCTTGCTTATCTCATTGTGAAATGCTTGTTTTTCATCCAATGAATGTGAAATTTTGCATGATGAATCTAGACACATTGCTGGACATTTTGGCTTTAGTTTGATATTTTTCCCATGTTCCGTTACTGTTTTATGCATGTGCTAAGTTAGTGTGACAATTTGTGTCACACCTTTTGATGTTCAACTTGTATGATGCGTTTGCCATGCCAAATGATCTCCAATTGTCCTGATTTTTTGTATGATGATCTTGTTAGATGCCTTGAATGTGCTTGATTTTTGTTGGAATTATTTGAATCATTTCTGATTTAATTGAGATTTTTCATTCTGGTTGATCACATTTGAGCTTTAAAATTGCCTTGAACTTCACTTGATCATGAAATGCTTTTGGTTAATGATATTGATATGAGACCTTTTGGAATGTGTCAAGATGTGATTGAAGTTGATTCATGTTAAATTTCATGTTCTGTTTTGAAAGTTTGACCCTCTGTTGACCCTAGGCTTTGACCTAGTGGTTTGGACTCACTGTTTGGATTGTGGATTTCAGGTTAAGAAGCACATTACCATGGTTGAAGTGGTTCACTCATTTGGATTGAGTAGTTGATTGATGTTGGCTAACCTTATGTTGTTTTGTAGGTTGAGGCCAAATCATTTGTGTTGTGCCTATTGGCTTGTGCTTTGCTCATTGTTGCTTGATGCTTTGACTGACTGTGTACTATTGCCTGATGACTGTTGTTTGTCTGTTTGTTTGGTTTGTAAACTGATTGGTTTAGATTTTTTTGAGGTACCTAAGTTGGTTTGAGTTCTTTTGAACTTGCTTTTGCTTTGCTTGGTTGCTTAACCATTGAGGTATAACTCTCTGACTTCATGTAGTCTGGAAGACCTGTCCTGTTATGTGGGCAAGCACCTGTCTGAAGTCCTCCTTAAGAGGCAATGCTTGTGATTGTTTATCTTTTGTGCCAAGCAGGAAAAGTCCTCCTATGAGGCAATTGGCAGACAAAAGAGATGTGCAATCTATCTCCTGTTATTTCGTGTGTCATCCACTTTGCTCACACACCACATGTTGATGCATTGTGAATACTAACCCCAAGATCTTATAGAGTCAATCACTTGTGGAGAAGAGTTCCTACATTCTGAACTCCCACACTTTCTACTTTGAGTCAAGCTCTCCCAGGCCAGGGATAAGAGTTATGAGGTCTTACCCTCATCTCCCACTTCATGTGCTTCACCCTAACTCTCAATGTTAGGGTTAAGAGCTAACTACACCCGATTCCAGTTGGCTTGTGTCTCACAGCCTAACCTTGTATGAGCCCAATTGTGTGCATATAGTGTGTGTGCTTGTTTTTTGTGCTTGTATGACTTCGCTTGTGCTGTTTAGGATAGCTTGCTCCCTGTGCAAGTTAGATAGAAACCTCAACCTAGGCCCATGGTGGATTTGCATGATAACTATTAGGCTCGAGTCAGTCTCCCTTCTAGTTTGTCATTTCCTAGTCTCTGGTTAGGCTAGTCCTTTTTCCCTGTGTAGGGGAACTACGTCGCCCTGATCCTCATACTAGATGAGGTACGTAGGCAGGAGATGAGCTAATCTCTTCGGGCGCCCTTTTTTCTTTTTCAACCTCTGTGTGTGTGTTTGGAGTCCGACATAAGTCCAGCGATTGGCAGTTGGTTTCCAGTGTGTGTTTGTTGGTTCGGAGTCTGATGTAAGTCCAGCGATTGGCATTCAGTTTCCATGTTTGCCTGTGTGTATGGAGTCTGACGTAAGTCCAGCGATTGGCAGTCGGTTTCCTGTGTCGTTTTGTTTGGCGTGCGTTAGCCGAGCTACGAGTGCTCTGATTCTTCTCCAGTCAGAGAAGATATGTATGCATAGGATGCGACATCCTAGCGAGCACGTTTCCCCTGTCCCGAACTACGTCGACTCTGATGTCTGTACCTGACAGACTACGTAGGCCCAGGATGCGATATCCTGCCGAGTTAGTTTCTCTTGTTTTCTTGTGTTTCCTTCCAGCCTTGTGTGGTGTTTGATCAGTTTTTAGCAACCTTATCCTTTATTTCTGAGCGTGGATCCCGTCGAGTACGACGGATGCGTAGGGGTGCTAATACCTTGCCTTTGCATAACCGACTTCCGATCCCATCTCTCTTTGGTCGCCAGACCATGTCTTTTCCAGGTTTACTTTGAGCGTTTCCTTTCCCTCCTTTGGGATAAATAACGCACGGTGGCGGCTCTATTGTTTTCGTTTTTCCGCCGGTTTTTCGCGTAATGCGACAGCTGGCGACTCTGCTGGGGACAAAGAGAAGTTGACCTCCTGTTGGTCCATCTTCCCTAAGCGAGTCACTCCTAGCGCTCTGTAGGATAGGGTTTGGTTGCTTTTGCTGTTTCATTTATTGCATTTATTTGTTTATATTTGCATTTATGTTTGCATTTATGTTTGCATTTATGTTTGCATTTATGTTTGCATTCACCATTTATTCATCTGTGCTGGCTGTGTTGTCTCTCTGTTGGGGTGGGAGTTACATGAGGTAAAAGGCCCAATACCCAGGCTATGAGTGAAATCTAGGACACCTAGGAATAGAGTGATTCATGGGAAGCGGGTGGTATTGCGCCACTTAGCGGAACTTGATATCACGAGCAGTTCAGACTCTGATGGGGTACTATCGTTACATACTTCGGGTGTGTATATGATGATATTCTATGAAAGGGTTATTTATGCTACGTTTCTCTCGACCTTACCCTGGCCTAGATTACACCCGTGAGTGGGGAGGGAATGATCATTATTACAGGTACTGTTGGTGACTTGTTGGTGACTTGTGGTCCTGTTGGTGACTTGTGGTCCTGTTGGTGACTATTGGTTCAGATTTATGGGTTCCAGATGACTTTGGGTCTCAGATGACTTTGTGGTTCCGAATTCAAGCCGAAGCTTTGAACCTGTGTCGTGGGATGCACAACCCAACCAGTCATAGTTGCATCATTTGCATCATAGCATGTTTATTTTCGAAAAAATAATGCAAAAAAAAAATGATGATGAAAAAAAGAAGAAAAAAGTTAACCCGCATGTCCATATCCTTTCTCAGGATCATTCATGATAAAATATAGTACCCATATCATACATATCATGCACATATCATTCTTGCATTACAGACATGCTTGGGAGAGGCTTCTCACTCTGGTTCCTGTTTGAGGCAGGATTGCTGATCGTCGTCCGCACCGCTACGCTACGAGACTGAATCAATAGAGAAACATGGACCAAGTTCAAGCTGAGTTGGCAGAGATGAGGGCTAACATGGCCCAATTCATGAGCATGATGCAGGGTGTTATGCAAGGGCAGGAGGAGCTGCATGCCTTAGCCCAGAGACAGGAAGTTGTGATTCCACCCGTCTACCGTGCCTCACCAGAAGGGATCCCTGTTAACGACAATGCCGTTGTTGCTACTATTCCCGTCAACAACTATGTTGTGGGTGATGAGTTGAGGGGTATTAGAATCAACGGACAACCTATTGCTCTAGAGACTGCTAATGCTAGAGCAACCCGTGCTCCTGTTCGCCATCCTGCTCCGTTAGTTGACAGACAGGAAGATATGTTCACTCTCCTCAGTGAGGATGACGAAGTTGTAAGAACTGAAGGAGAGGGATAGAAAAATGGATGCCCTTGCTGAGAAAATCCGTGCCATGGAGTGTCAGAACTCTTTGGGCTTTGATGTTACCAATATGGGTCTGGTTGATGGATTGAGAATTCCTTACAAATTCAAGGCGCCATCTTTTGACAAATACAATGGCACTTCCTGTCCTCGCACTCATGTACAGGCTTATTACAGGAAGATCTCCGCATACACTGACGATGAGAAGATGTGGATGTACTTTTTCCAAGACAGTTTGTCTGGAGCGTCCTTGGACTGGTACATGGAGCTGAAAAGAGAATCCATTAGAAGTTGGAGAGATCTGGGTGAAGCCTTCTTGAGACAATATAAGCACAATATGGACATGGCTCCGAGCCGAACCCAACTGCAGAGCTTGTGTCAGAAGACTGGTGAGAGCTTCAAAGAGTACGCCCAGAGATGGCGTGAGTTAGCTGCAAGAGTGCAACCTCCTATGTTGGAGAGAGAGCTGACTGACATGTTCATCGGGACCCTGCAGGGTGTGTTCATGGACCGCATGGGAAGTTGCCCGTTCAGTAGCTTTTCAGATGTTGTAATCTGTAGAGAGAGAACAGAGAGTCTTATCAAAGCAGGAAAGATACAAGATCCTGGCTCTTCAAGTTCTTCGAGTTCTAAAAAGCCATCCTCTGGGGCACCCAGAAGGGGAGAGAGTGAAACGAATGATGTGCACCGTCGGAGGAATGTGAACAGAGGACAGTATCGTCAGGCTGCTGCTGTGACTATTCCAGCAAATCAACCTCAACAACAGCAGAGAAGACCAGCTCAGCAATATCAGCATCAACAACATCGTCCTCAACAGCAGGCTTACCAGCCTCACAATGGTAATCAAGCCAGTACGAGTAATGAGAGGAAGAAGATCACTTTTGATCCGATCCCTATGTCATACGCAGAACTGTATCCCTCTTTGATAGAGCGAAACTTGATTACTCCCAGAGACCCGCCGGCTATACCTATCAACCCTCGGTGGTGGTATAAGCCTGATCAACATTGTGTGTATCATTCAGGTGCTCCTGGCCACGATGTGGATAGTTGCTTTCAGTTGAAGATTAAGGTTCAGGACCTTATGAGATCAGGTATTCTGAGCTTTGAGGACTTAGGTCCCAATGTTAATCGAGCTTGAAGACAGCAAGTCCCGGGCTGGCGTTGGCTTGTCTTCTGAGGTCTTCAAAGAAAAAGGGTGTTCAAAAGTGGAGGTTTTATCCACGTCAATCAGAGTGGGGAAGCTGCTGATGCAAAGGATACTGACATTTGTCATCTCTGGCGGGATCTGCCACAATTGGGTCGCTGTGGATGTTCCTACAGTTGTTCATAAGTCAGAGTAATAATCACTTTGTTTAAAAAAAACCCTTCTCCCATGCCAAAAGGAGAAGTGATGACATTGTTGGCATCATAAATACAATGATATTTTCATCCAATAAGAGCATGTTAAACATTTGTTTTTCCATTTGTTTTCCCTTTTCGCTTTTTGCATGAAATTGGTGATCACAAAAAACCCTAAAAACAAGAATAAAAGCAATCTTTTCATCTGCATAATAATTGCCTTGTTTGATTTCCAAAAGCTTTTATATTCAAAATCATTATGCAGGTTGATTCTTAAACCCATTGAACATAATGATCCAACGCCATCTCCCAATTTTGAATTCCCTGTATTCGAAGCAGAGGAAGATGATGTTGAAAAGGGTTCCTGACGAGATTTCCCGACTTCTTGAGCAAGAAAAGAAGATTACTCAGCTGCATCTCGAGAATCAGCAAAACAGTCAAACTGGGGCATTACAAATGTAAAAAAAAAATCAAAAAAAAGAAAAAGAAAGAGGAGGGTGCAAAATCAAAATCAAAATCAAAATCAAAATCAAAATCAAAAGAAAAAAAAAGAAAGAAACAAAAGAATAATAGCACCCTCAAGTCCCAAGTTGACTGATGCTGAATGGATTCAGAGTCGTTACGACCAAGTGAATCTGATCGAAAAGAAGAGATTAACTGCCATGTGTCATGGTCAGTTATATCAGCAGAGAATGAAGAAAGCATTCGATAAGAAGGTCAAGCCTCGTGTGTTCCGAGAAGGTGACCTCGTGCTCAAGAAAGTCTTGTCTTTCGCGCCCGATTCCAGGGGCAAGTGGACTCCAAGCTGTGAAAGTCCATATGTTGTCAAGAGAGCCTTTTCAGGTAGTGCTTTGACACTTACAACAATGGATGGGGAGGATTTCACTCGTCCTGTGAATTCAGATGCAGTCAAGAAATACTTCGCCTAAAAAGCAGAATAGCTCGCTAAGTTGAACCCTCGAAAGGGCGACTTAGGAAAAAAAGGAGCGTCTCGGTGGATTGAAAACCTGAAAGGGCGATCCAGGCAAAAGTTAGAGACATTGAAAAAAAGAGAATTTGCATCCCGCTAGATTGAATACGTCACACTGGGGCAATCTAGGCAAAAATTAGGGATTTGGCAAGTAACTGCATCCTGACAAGTCGTGTTCTACATCTGTCATCCGCCAGGAATTCTCGATTCGTCGTCGACTGAAGCTTCGAATACATCAAAATCCGGAATTGGTAGAGAAAAGGTCATTATGTTCAATGTAGCCCTCTCCAATATATATCACCGATTTCAAACTTGTACAGATCTATGGAGTCTTGCCATTTGCAGACTACCATTCCATCAAATCAATTTGAGCTTTTATCCAATTATTTGCACTCTTATTTGTTTCAACTCAACAAATGTTTTGCATGTTTTAATTGATAAAGTATCATTGTTTTCAAAATAAACAAATCTTTCACAAAATTATTCTTAAACAAAGTGAACATTCACAATGATGAAAGGATACTTAGGAGATCCGCAGTGCTCTCCCAAGGGTGGTATGATTACCAACAGGTAAGACATTTGTTCGTATCTCGAGCATAACTGTATCTTTTTCCTGTAGAACCTCTTATGGTTTCTCCTCAGCGAGGTTGCTCAGTGCAGTGTTGGTTGAAGTTGTTCATCTTCATGTCCCCGGCAGTGCAACATTCTTCCTCCAAGTCCCTGTTAGCCCCTATTGTGGTGCATCCCCAGTAGGGTGCTGTTTGAGCCCTATTGTGGGGCATCCCCAGCAAGTTTGCTGTTGGAACACTTTTGTGGGCCAGTTCCCAAGCAGAGTGTTTATTGAAGACTTCAACTTTCGTCTCTCCAGCAGAGCAGTCTTCTCCTCTCCCCGACATGGGTGCTTGTCTTTGGAAGATTCGGTATTTGGTGGATTGACATCCCAGTAATCTGACATTCCCTCGGATAGATTCCTCAGCGGAGTTGTTGGCATGATGAGCTTTATCAATGCCTATCTATTCTCATCAGAGATCTGGTCGCTTCTTGGTATCTCTGATCTCCAGCATGAGTTGTTGTTGTGGCGTGTATGCCTGTATATTGAACTCTTTCATCCGGTTGTGATTGATGATCCCTCCGGAAGCCTATTGTGGCCTTCCTCCCCTGCAGGATGATGTTGTTCCCTGATGTCCCAGTCTCCAGTAGGCTTTCTTTGCTCTCTGGTGATTTTGGCCTTCCCTCTGGAAGAGTAACACCGGATGGTTGATTCCTGGACCTATGTGTGTTAAACATGTCTGTTTGTCAGCATTCATCATACATTCCTCATGCATAATGCATACATGCATAATCATAACCTTCAGATACTCATGTTGCATCTTTTGCCATGTATTTGTTGGTGGTTGTCTCCTGCTAATTGGTGATACAGATCTCCCCAGTAGATCCTCCCCTAGCAGATGTGGGTGTGTCTGATCTCTCCATATAGAATCAACCCCTTAAGCAGAAAGTGTTTGTCATTTCCTTCTGCGCTCCCCACTGAGTTATATCCTCGTGGATGACGGTTGTTTCCGTTCCCTCCCTACACACATAACGGGATGGGTTTTCCCTATTGAGTTCTTTGCTCATTAGGATGAGTCTTGATTCAGTTTGCCTTTTTGGATTGATCCTAAATTGGCTGTCTCTTGTGCTTCCCTGTGGTATAAATGAATAGTTGCTCACTAACCGGCACTCATTCATCTTATCCTCAGCGGAATTTTTTGGCTTCTACCTACGAACCGGTAGTTGTAAGTCCTATCTTTGCGGTCTTCTACTTACTACCCGGTAGATGTAAACCCTCTTTTCTCCCCTTTGTGGAGTCAACCCGTGTGCTCATCCTAATTGATGACGGTTACTGTTCCGTGGTTTTCTACCTACTAACCGGTAGATGTAATCCCCTCTTTGTGGTTATCATTATCCAGTTTTCGGTATTGATATTCCTTTCCCCTTTCGGATATTTGCTTTGATTAAGCAACTTTATCCCCAGCGGGTCTTCCCCTTCCTCGTGGGTAATTGCTCCGAGTAAGCAATTTTATCCTCAGCGGGTCCTCTTTCATTCACCGTTTGCCGGTGATGTTTGTTGTTTCCCCTTTTGATTGGTCATCTTTACATACTTAGTCTGGTATCCCGATGCCTTTCTTTTTCGGTTGATTTATCCTTTAACAACCTACAACCCGGTTATGGATAATCTTCCATGCGAGTATGTTATCTACGTTTTGATGGCTATAGATAATATATCTCATGCGCTCTTCGGTCGAAGTTTTATCCTTCCCAGTTGAGTAAGATTCGTATTCCTTGTGGAATCGAATGTCCATCCTTTAACAAGTTTGCTTTCGCTCTCTTCAGGATGATGAGTGTTTTGGAACACAAACCAATTCACGCCTTGGTCGGTCACCTGTTTTATGCCTACAACCCGGTATCCTTGGTGTTCCTTCCTGTCTGCTCCCTATTGCGACCTTGGTTCCCTGTGGAGTCAGATTTTCCTGAGTCGAAGTACACCTTTTCCAGGTTTTCCTCAGATGTTTTTGGTTGATTGATATATCTCACCCGTACACCGGTCTTGGATATTCATTCTTCCCGAGCTTGTTACCTACTAACCGGTAACACCTCACCACTTTCTTTCTCCCATTCATCCGTTGATGTCTGGTCACCTCTCCGTTGGTATCGATAAACGTTGAGTTTTTCCAGGTCATCCGTTGATGTCTGGTCACCTCCCCGTTGGTGTCGATAAACGTCGAGCTTCTCCCGTTCGTCCGTTGACGTCTGGTCGAGTCTTCCCATTCATCCGTTGATGTTTGGTCACCTCTCCGTTGGTGTCGATAAACGTCGAGCTTCTCCCGTTCGTCCGTTGACGTCTGGTCGAGTCTTCCCATTCATCTGTTGATGTCTGGTCACCTCTCCGTTGGTGTCGATAAACGCCGAGCTTCTCCCGTTCGTCCGTTGACGTCTGGTCGAGTCTTCCCGTTCATCCGTTGATGTCTGGTCACCTCTCCGTTGGTATCGATAAACATTGAGTTTTTCCCGTTCGTCCGTTGACGTCTGGTCGAGTCTTCCCATTCATCCGTTGATGTCTGGTCACCTCTCCGTTGGTGTCGATAAACGTCGAGTTTTTCCTAGTCGTCCGTTGGCGTCTAGTTGTACCTCTTTCTCCTATTCATCACCTGTTGATGTATGGTTGTAGTTCCTTTTTCTAAAAAGAATCAAAATCCCCAGTGGAGTCGTTGGTAAGCATCTTGACTGGTTCAGTGACAAATATCAGATCCTAGTGGAAGCGTCCGTTGGTGAATTTTCCTTTCTTGGATCCCCGCAGGGTGCAAATTTCTACGGTTCTTCGGTATTCAATCCCTGTTTACCTTGAAGGTCTGACAGTCGTTGCAATCATCCGTTCAGGTTCCCAGCTGATTGAATAGGGGCAGCTGTAGCACCTCAAATTTGCACCTCCCATTTGTACATTCATTTTATTTTTAGGTTATTAACATTGCATTCACATTGCATAGTCCATTGCATTTCATCAGTCAAGACTGATCAGGGGAATCATCTATGCAAGAGAGCAAGGGATTTTCATGATGAAAAAGGCCCTATGAGTGTTCCAATGAGCTTATGTGAGCTCGAGGGTCGTTTGGAAGCAATTTGGCCAAGTGTTGAAAGCTCAAAGTCCACAATGCAGTTTCAGGTCATCCGGGACCCATAAAAGTCAACAGAAAGTCAACTGAGGGCTAGGAGGTGGAGAAATGGTTTTCAACATCTCATTCATGCTCAAAAGAGACTTATTCATCATGTCAAATGCATATCTTGAAGAATTTGAGGTCAAATCAAAACTTTCCAAAAATGGAAAGTGACCTATAATTGAAAGTTTCCAAAAATGGAAAGTTTTTTATTCAAATTCAACTTGATCTCGCATCATCAAAGAAGCTTCAAATGAATTTTTTCCCAACATGAAAGTTGAAGATCTCTTTCTCCCATTTCCAAAAAGTCCAAGATCATGAATTTATGATGAATGGTTGAGGAGATATGGCCAAATGATCACCAAGGGTGCATGGAACTTCAAAGTGCCATAACTTTTGACTCAAAATTCCAAATGAATCCATTCTTTTTGCAAAATTCTTGTCTTGACCTATGCTTTTCAAATACCATCTTGCATTGCATGAAATTTAATCATATGCTCATGTGCTAATTCAAGTGACTTTTGGAGGGAAATTGAAGAATTTAAAATTGGCGCATCATATGAACAAAATACCATTTCCATTGTGTTCATTAGGTGATTTTGAGTGAAATTGGATGCTTGCATGTTACTATTCACGTCCAAATTAGGCCATGCACCACACTTTTCCAAATTTGCAAAACACCTCTCATTTTCATTAATCCTAATTAACTCATGCCTAATTCTAATTTGGATGTGATTAGTAGAGCATATATAAACCAAATCATAACAGAATTTCAAGGGGTTAATCACAATTCACCATTTTTAGATCAAAAGCTTTTTCCCTCCAAATTTTTCTCTCAATCTTAATTCAAAATTTTCTCACATAAACCTTGAATCTTCTTCCATATTCTAGTTCTTTAGTGTTGATTTAGCAGAGATCAAGCATTGGATCATCAAGTTTGGACCGGAATTGTGCATGTGGAGTTCAAGAACATAACCATGGCATTTGAGATTTAAGTAAGATCTACATGTTTCCAAGCCTCAATTTCATCATCAAACTTCATAATAAGTGGTTAGGAGTGGATTTGCATGCTTGCATGGCCTTGGATCTGTAGATTTCAGCCACTGTTCTTCAAGAGGTCACATTTTCGAACCTTTTAATTCTCTGTTTTATGTACATAAACTTGTAGAGCTTTCATCACTGAGAATTCTGATATAAATTTCATGAAATTTGGATGAAAAATGAAGAAGTTATGTTGAATTAAAGTTTAGATCTAGAAACTTCTTTGCTTCGATCCAGAAAATATATTAGGAATTAGGCTTAGCTTTTATGATATTTGGAATGTACATGAAAAGACCTTTCCAACAGTATATAGTTTGTAAAGTTCTGGAAAAAAAAAGTTGATGTTCATCACTGTAACTCCGCCGTCTTCGCGAAGAAGATGGTGGAAACCACCGCGTACCATACGCGTATCACTGTGCATCATACGCGTTTCACTGTGCACCATACGCGTATCACATGCTGCATATTTTCAAACTTAAATCCATTTAATCTTTCCCTCCAATTTCCATATGCATTATCCATTTTATTTCAACATTGTTTTCCAAACTTCAAAAGTTTATATTAAATTGAAAATTGATCCAAAAAATACCCAATTTTTTGCCACTTGTTCCTCTGTTTGTCTATTATTTTTTCATCATAATTTCCAAAATTATGCATGGCTGGATTTTATTTGGTGCTCGGTTATGTGATCATATGTCTACTTGTGACCTTGCCTTGCTTATCTCATTGTGAAATGCTTGTTTTTCATCCAATGAATGTGAAATTTTGCATGATGAATCTAGACACATTGCTGGACATTTTGGCTTTAGTTTGATATTTTTCCCATGTTCCGTTGCTGTTTTATGCATGTGCTAAGTTGGTGTGACAATTTGTGTCACACCTTTTGATGTTCAACTTGTATGATGTGTTTGCCATGCCAAATGATCTCCAATTGTCCTGATTTTTTGTATGATGATCTTGTTAGATGCCTTGAATATGCTTGATTTTTGTTGGAATTATTTGAATCATTTCTGATTTAATTGAGATTTTTCATTCTGGTTGATCACATTTGAGCTTTAAAATTGCCTTGAACTTCACTTGATCATGAAATGCTTTTGGTTAATGATAATGATATGAGACCTTTTAGAATGTGTCAAGATGTGATTGAAGTTGATTCATGTTAAATTTCATGTTCTGTTTTGAAAGTTTGACCCTCTGTTGACCCTAGGCTTTGACCTAGTGGTTTGGACTCACTGTTTGGATTGTGGATTTCAGGTTAAGAAGCACATTACCATGGCTGAAGTGGTTCACTCATTTGGATTGAGTAGTTGATTGATGTTGGCTAACCTTATGTTGTTTTGTAGGTTGAGGCCAAATCATTTGTGTTGTGCCTATTGGCTTGTGCTTTGCTCATTGTTGCTTGATGCTTTGACTGACTGTGTACTATTGCCTGATGACTGTTGTTTGTCTGTTTGTTTGGTTTGTAAACTGATTGGTTTAGATTTTTTTCAGGTACCTAAGTTGCTTTGAGTTCTTTTGAACTTGCTTTTGCTTTGCTTGGTTGCTTAACCATTGAGGTATAACTCTCTGACTTCATGTAGTCTGGAAGACCTGTCCTGTTATGTGGGCAGGCACCTGTCTGAAGTCCTCCTTAAGAGGCAATGCTTGTGATTGTTTATCTTTTGTGCCAAGCAGGAAAAGTCCTCCTATGAGGCAATTGGCAGACAAAAGAGATGTGCAATCCATCTCCTGTTATTCCGTGTGTCATCCACTTTGCTCACACACCATATGTTGATGCATTGTGAATACTAACCCCAAGATCTTATAGAGTCAATCACTTGTGGTGAAGAGTTCCTACATTCTGAACTCCCACACTTTCTACTTTGAGTCAAGCTCTCTCGGGCCAGGGATAAGAGTTATGAGGTCTTACCCTCATCTCCCACTTCATCTGCTTCACCCTAACTCTCAATGTTAGGGTTAAGAGCTAACTACACCCGATTCCAATTGGCTTGTGTCTCACAGCCTAACCTTGTATGAGCCCAATTGTGTGCATATAGTGTGTGTGCTTGTTTTTTGTGCTTGTATGACTTTGCTTGTGCTGTTTAGGATAGCTTGCTCCCTGTGCAAGATAGATAGAAACCTCAACCTAGGACCATGGTGGATTTGCATGATAACTATTAGGCTCGAGTCAGTCTCCCTTCTAGTTTGTCATTTCCCAGTCTCTGGTTAGGCTAGTCCTTTTTCCCTGTGTAGGGGAACTACGTCGCCCTGATCCTCATACCAGATGAGGTACGTAGGCAGGAGATGAGCTCATCTCTCCGGGCGCCCTTTTTTCTTTTTCAACCTCTGTGTGTGTGTTTGGAGTCCGACATAAGTCCAGCGATTGACAGTTGGTTTCCAGTGTGTGTTTGTTGGTTCGGAGTCTGATGTAAGTCCAGCGATTGGCATTCGGTTTCCATGTTTGCCTGTGTGTGTGGAGTCTGACGTAAGTCCAACGATTGGCAGTCGGTTTCCTGTGTGGTTTTGTTTGGCGTGCGTTAGCCGAGCTACGAGTGCTCTAATTCTTCTCCAGTCAGAGAAGATACGTATGCATAGGATGCGACATCCTAGCGAGCACGTTTCCCCTGTCCCGAACTACGTCGACTCTGATGTCTGTACCTGACAGACTACGTAGGCCTAGGATGCGATATCCTACCGAGTTAGTTTCTCTTGTTTTCTTGTGTTTCCTTCCAGCCTTGTGTGGTGTTTGATCAGTTTTTAGCAACCTTATCCTTTATTTCTGAGCGTGGATCCCGTCGAGTACGACGGATGCGTAGGGGTGCTAATACCTTCCCTTTGCATAACCGACTCCCGATCTCATCTGTCTTTGGCCGCGAGACCATGTCTTTTCCAGGTTTACTTCGAGCGTTTCCTTTCCCTCCTTTGGGATAAATAACGCACGGTGGCGGCTCTGTTGTTTTCGTTTTTTCGCCGGTTTTTCGCGTAATGTGACACCATGCCCAGGGTAGACGACACCATCTATCATTCTGAGCCGTATGAAGGCCCAGATATCTATGAGAAGATGGACGCTATGAACGATCAATTTCGTGAGCTTCGCAAGGAATTGAAGACTCTTAGAGGAAAGGATCTCTTCGGCAAGTCTGCTGCCAAACTGTGTTTGGTTCCCAACGTGAAAATTCCTGTGAAATTCAAGGTCCCTGACTTTGAGAAATACAAAGGAAACACTTGTCCTCTCAGCCACCTGGTCATGTATGCCAGGAAGATGTCGACTCACCCCGACAACGACCAATTGCTCAACCACTACTTTCAGGACAGTTTGTCCAGTGCTGCCCTGAGATGGTACGTGGGTTAGACAGTGCGAACATCTGATCCTTCAATGATCTTGGCGAGGCCTTCGTCAAGCAATATAAATATAATGTGGATATGGCTCCCGATAGGGATCAATTGAGGGCCATGTCCCAGAAGGACAAAGAAACATTTAAAGAGTATGCTCAGAGGTGGCGAGAAGTGGCAACACAGATCGTGCCTCCGCTAGAAGAGAAGGAAATGACCAAGATCTTTCTGAAGACCTTGAGTTCATTCTATTATGAGTGGATGATTGCTAGCGCTCCTTCGGATTTCACTGAGATGGTGAATATGGGGATGTGTTTAGAAGAAGGGGTTAGAGAAGGACGTCTAACCAAGGGATGAAGGCTCTTCTTCCAAACGATATGGGGCGTTTGCGAAGAAGAAAGATGGAGAGGCACATGTTGTGACCTCCCGTGTGAAACTAAGAAGACCCTCGGTGAGGAGAAAGACTATACATCCCGCCAGTAACCAGCACCAGGTGGCTCATATAGCACCTGTTTTCAGAGACAATCAACAGTACCAACCACATAGCAGCAATCAGCAACAAAATCCACAATATCAACAACAACATCACTGTTCGCAACAGCAGGCCTACCAGCCTCGAAATAGTAATCAAGCCAGCACGAGTTACGAGAGGAAAAAGGTCACTTTTGATCCTATTCCGATGACGTACGCAGAATTATATCCCTCTTTGATAGAGAGGAAGTTGATTACTCCGAGAGACCCACCGGCTATACCTGCTAACCCCTAGTGGTGGTATAAGCCTGAATTACATTGTGTATACCATTCTGGTGCTCCCGGCCACGACGTGGAGAATTGCTATCCTTTGAAGACCAAGGTTCAAGACCTTGTGAGGTGTGGCATTCTATGTTTTGAGGACGTAGGTCCTAATGTGAAGAAGAACCCATTGCCCGAGCATGGGAAATCTGTCAACATGGTCCAAGGTTGCCCTGGCAAATACAAGGTCAAATATGTTAGTCATATTCGACAATCTCTGGTTGAGATGCATCGTTTTCTATGCGAGTACAGTCACTATGAGTACGATCATGATAGATGCCGCGTATGCCCTGTTAACCGATTGGGTTGTCTCCAAGTGCGTAAAGATCTTCAGGAAATGCTAGACGAATGAGTTATTGAGATTCTTCAGAATAGGAATGTTGACGAAGATGAGTCAGAGGTCAATGTAATTTCCCCGGTGTTCCGGATGCCCGAGCATGTTACCATTAAGTATGATGGTAGCAAGCAGAAGGTTTCTCCTTCTCTGATCATTAAGCATGCCGGTCCTGTACCATACTCATTTGAAAAAGCGATTCCCTTTCGTTACAATGCTGTTGCTGTAGAAAGTGGGAAAGAAGTGCCTTTGCCTTCTTCATCTGTGGTGAATATTGCTGATGTAAGTGGTTTGACCCGTAGTGGTCGTGTGTTTTCATCAACGCCGAAGCCGCAGGCTAATGCTGATTTTGTTGAACGCCCGATTGGGAAGGAGGTGAATTCTCCGAATCCGGCACTTGCTGTTAAACCCTCCTCTTTACTAAAAGCTCCTACTTCTGTTGGCCCTAGTGGAAATGAGAAAGAAGATTGTGATGAGATGCTGAGGCTCATCAAGAAGAGTGAATACAATGTTGTAGACCAGCTTCTACAAACGCCATCCAAAATATCCGTGTTATCATTACTTCTGAATTCAGAACCACATAGAGAGGCTCTGCAGAAAGTTTTGGATGTGGCATATGTAGATCATGATGTCACAATAGAGAAATTCGATAGCATTGTTGCAAACATTACCGCTTGTAACAATTTGAGTTTCTGTGACTCTGATCTTCCTGAGGAGGGAAGAGACCACAACTTGGCTTTACACATATCCATGAACTGTAAAGACGGCGCCATGTCCAATGTGCTGGTGGACATTGGGTCATCCCTGAATGTATTGCCAAAGTCCACTCTTTCAAAACTGTCTTACCAAGGGCCTCCCATGAGGCAGAGTGGAGTAGTTGTGAAGGCCTTCGATGGGTCGCGTAAAACTGTGATTGGGGAAGTTGATCTCCCAATCAAAATTGGACCAAGTGATTTCTAGATCACCTTCCAGGTCATGCACATACACCCATCGTACAGTTGTCTCTTAGGCAGACCATGGATTCACGAGGCTGGCACCGTGACATCCACCCTACACCAGAAGCTGAAATTTGTGAAGAATAAGAAACTGGTAGTGGTAGGGGGAGAAAAGGCTCTCCTGGTTAGCCACTTGTCATCATTCTCATACATAGATGCTGAGGATGAAGTTGGAACTCCTTTCCAAGCTTTATCTATAGCTGAGCCTGTTGAGAAGATAACTCCTTCATTTGCTTCCTACAAAGATGCAAAGTTGGCCATCGAGTGTGGTGCAACTGCTGGTTTAGGAAAAATGATCGAGTTAGAAGACAATAAGTCCCGGGCTGGCATTGGCTTTTCTTCTGGGGTCTTCAACGCGCAAGGATTGTTCAAGAGTGGAGGTTTTATCCACACTGGTCAGGATGAGGAAGCTGCTGCTGTCTTAGAAGAGGATGCAAAGGATTCTGACAATTTCATTATCCCTGGAGGGATCTGCAACAATTGGGTCACTGTGGATATTCCTACAGTTGTCCACAAGTCAACGTAATGATCACTTTGTTAAAAAACCCTTCTCCCATGCCAAAAGGAGGAGTGATGACATTGTTGGCAACATAAATACAATGATATTTTCATTCAATAAATTCATGTTAAATGTTTGTTTTTCCAAATTATTTTCCCTTTTCGTTTTTTTGCATGAAATTGGTGATCACATAAAACCCTAAAAAATAGAATAAAATTGATCTTTTCATCTGCATAATGATTTGCCTTGTTTGAATTCTAAAGCTTTTCATATCCAAAATCATTATGCAGGTTGATTTCTAGACCCATTGAACATAATGATCCAACGCCATCTCCCAATTTTGAATTCCCTGTATTTGAGGCAGAGGAAGATGACGTTGAAGAGATTCCTGACGAGATCACCCGTTTACTTGAGCATGAAGAGAAGATCATTCAACCGCATCTCGAGAATCTGGAGACAGTCAACTTGGGGTCTGAAGAATGTGTGCGAGAGGTAAAGATTGGGGCACTCCTGGAAGAATTTGTTAAGAAGGGGTTGATTGAATTGCTACGAGAATATGTCGACGTCTTTGCTTGGTCATATGAAGACATGCCCGGTATAGATACTGATATTATGCAACATTTCCTACCCTTGAAGCCTGAGTGCGTGCCTGTGAAGCAGAAGCTCAGAAGAACTCATCCTGATATGGCAGTGAAGATCAAAGAGGAAGTTTAGAAGCAAATTGATGCAGGGTTTCTGGTGACTTCTACGTATCCTCAATGGGTGGCCAATATTGTGCTTGTGCCTAAGAAAGATGGAAAAGTTCGGATGTGTGTGGACTATAGAGATTTAAATAAAGCTAGTCCGAAAGATGATTTCCCTTTACCACATATTGATATGTTGGTAGACAATACAGCTAAATTCAATGTCTTCTCATTTATGGACGGATTTTCCGGATATAATCAGATTAAGATGGCACCCGAGGATATGGAGAAGACAACATTCATCACACCTTAGGGAACATTCTCTTATCGAGTGATGCCCTTCGGTTTGAAGAACGTCGGAGCCACGTATCAACGAGCTATGACCACCTTGTTTCATGATATGATGCACAAGGAGATTGAGGTATATGTTGATGACATGATTGCTAAGTCAAGAACGGAGGTTGAACATGTAGAGCACCTGTTGAAGCTGTTTCAGCGTTTGAGGAAGTATAAGCTTCGTCTGAATCCCAACAAGTGTACATTTGGAGTCCGTTCTGGCAAGTTATTGGGCTTTATTGTTAGTGAGAGAGGTATTGAGGTTGATCCTGCAAAGGTCAAAGCAATACAAGAGATGCCTGCGCCCAAAACTGAGAAGCAAGTCCGAGGTTTTCTTGATCGCTTGAATTACATCTCCAGATTCATATCCCACATGACTGCCACATGTCCGCCGATATTCAAGCTCCTCCAGAAAGATCAGTCTCATGATTGGACCGAGGATTGCCAGAAAGCCTTTGACAGTATTAAAGAGTATCTGTCTGAGCCTCTGATCCTGTCTCCGCCTGTGGAAGGAAGACCATTGATCATGTACCTGATTGTTCTTGAAGATTCAATGGGTTGTGTCCTTGGTCAACAAGATGAATCAGGAAAGAAAGAATATGCTATTTACTATTTAAGTAAGAAGTTCACTGATTGTGAGTCTCGATACTCAATGCTTGAGAAGACATGTTGTGCTTTAGCTTGGGCTGCTAAGCGCTTACGCCAGTATATGATAAATCATACGACTTGGTTGATATCCCGAATGGATCCAATCAAGTATATATTTGAGAAGCCTACATTAACTGGGAGGATTGCCCGTTGGCAGATGTTGTTATCAGAGTATGATATTAAGTATCGAGCGTAAAAGGCTATCAAAGGTAGTATCTTGGCTGACCACTTGGCACACCAGCCGATCGAGGATTATCAGTCAGTTCAGTATGACTTCCCGGATGAGGAAATTTTGTATTTGAAAATGAAAGATTGCGATGAACCTACACTCGATGAAGGGCCAGAGCCTGGTTCCAGATGGAGTATGGTGTTTGATGGCGCTGTAAATCAGTATGGGAATGGTATTGGGGCAGTAATCATTACTCCTCAGTGCACACATATTCCTTTTACAGTAAGGCTAACCTTCAAATGCACGAATAATATGGCTGAGTATGAGGCCTGCATTATGGGATTGGAGGAATGCATTGATCTTAGGATCAAGCATCTTGATGTTTATGGTGATTGGGCCCTCGTTGTTAATCAGATTAAGGGTGAATGGGAAACGAATCAGCCTGGTCTCATTCCATATAGAGATTATGCGAGGAGGATTTCAACGTTCTTTACTGAGGTTGACTTCCATCATATTCCTCGAGATGAGAATCGGATGGCAGATGCTCTTGCTACGTTAGCTTCGATCATTGTGGTAAAACTTTGGAACGAAGTCCCCAATATCATTGTGATGCGCTTAGACAGACCAGCTCATGTATTTGCAGTAGAAGAAGCGAAAGATGATAAGCCATGGTATTATGACATCAAATGTTTCCTTCAGAACCAGGTTTACCCGCCTGGGGCATCTGCGAAAGATATAAAGACTTTGAGGAGATTGTCAGGCAGTTTCTACCTCAATGGCGAAGTGCTTTATAAAAGAAATTTTGACATGGTTCTGCTCAGATGCGTGGATAGACACGAAGCAGACCTGTTGATGACTGAGGTCCATGAGGGTTCATTTGGTACTCATTCCAATGGACATGCCATGGCTAGAAAGATATTGAGAGCAGGCTACTATTGGGTGACAATGGAGTCTGACTGCTGCAAGTATGTGAAGAAATGCCACAAGTGTCAGATTTATGTGGACAAGATTCATATTCCCCCGACACTTCTGAATGTGATTTCATCACCATGGCCTTTCTCCATGTGGGAAATTGACACGATTGGCATGATATAGCCGAAAGCGTCTAATGGACACAGATTTATTCTCGTAGCAATTGATTACTTCACCAAGTGGGTTGAAGCGGCGTCATATGCAAGTGTGACCAGGCAGGTGGTCGTAAAGTTTATCAAGAATCAGCTTATATGCCGTTATGGTGTGCCAGATAAGATCATTACTGATAATGGATCTAACTTGAACAACAAGATGATGAAAGAACTATGTAGTGAGTTCAAGATTGCACATCATAATTCTTCTCCTTACAGACCCATGATGAATGGGGCTGTTGAAGCTGCTAATAAGAATATCAAGAAGATTATCCAGAAGATGGTTGTCACGTATAAGGATTGGCATGAGATGTTGCCATTTGCTTTACATGGATATCGTACATATGTCCGCACTTCAATAGGGGCAACCCCTTTCTCTCTTGTTTATGGCATGGAAGTTGTACTCCCAGTAGAGGTAGAGATCCCATCAATGAGAGTCTTGATGGAAGCCAAGTTGACTGATGCTGAATGGGTTCAGAGTCGTTATGACCAGCTGAATTTGATAGAAGAAAAGAGGTTGACTGCCATGTGCCATGGTCAGTTATATCAGCAGAGAATGAAGAAAGCTTTTGATAAGAAGGTCAAGCCTCGTGTGTTCCGAGAAGGTGACCTTGTGCTCAAGAAAGTCTTGTCTTTCGCGCCCGATTCCAGGGGCAATTGGACTCCAAACTATGAAGGTCCATATGTTGTTAAAAGAGCCTTTTCAGGCAGTGCTTTGATACTTACAACTATGGATGGGGAGGATTTCACTCGTCCTGTGAATTCAGATGCAGTCAAGAAATACTTCGCCTAAAATAAAAACAGAATAGCTCGCTAAGTTGAAAACCCGAAAGGGCGGCTTAGGTAAAAATGAGCATCTCGGTGGATTCAAAACCCGAAAGGGCGGTCCAGGCAAAAGTTAGAGACATAAAAAATATATATATTTGTCCCGCTAGATTGAGTACCTCATCCTGGGGCAATCTAGGCAAAAATTAGGGATTTGGCAAGTAACTGCATCCTGACAAGACTTTGTTCTACAACCGTCATCTGTCAGAGACGCTCGCTCAGTCATCATCAACTAAAGCTTCAAATACATCGGATTCGGAATTGGTGGAGAAACGGTCATTATGTTCAATGTAGACCGTTTCCAATATATATCACCAATTTCAAACTTGTAAAGATCTATGGAGTCCTGCCATTTGCAGACTACCATTCCATCAAATAAATTTAAGCCTGTTATCCAATTGTCGGCCCTCTTATTTGTTTCTATTCAACAAATGTTTCACATGCTTTAACTGAGAAAATATCATTGTTTTAAACAATCAAATTTTTTATAAATTGTTTTTAAACAAAGTGAACATTCACAATGACGAAAGGGTACTTAAGAGATCCTCAGTGCTCTCCCAAGGGTGGTTTGATCTCCAACAGGTTGATTCTCTAGAATCCCTGTATCCACCGGGTAGACTCCCCAGTAGAGTTGCTCATGTGGTGGATGTGGTTGCATTGTAACTCCTATCCCCAGCCGAGTTGACTATTGATTCCTCCCCTGCAGAGATTTTGTTGTTTCTTGGTATCTCCGAGCTCCGGCAGATCACTTGCTCTCTGGTGATTTTGGTTTTCCCTCTTGAGGGGTAGTACCGGGTGGTTGATTCCTGGATCCTGTGTGTGTTAGACATGTCTGTTTGTCAGCATTCATCATACATAAACCACGCATATGCATGCATAAATCATAACATTTAGATGTTCATGTTGCATTCTTTGCCATATATCGTTTGTTTGTTGTCTCTTGCTAATTGGTGATATAGATCTCCCCAAGCAGATGTGGGTGTCTGATCTCTCCATATAGAGTCAGCTCCATAGGCAGAAAGCGTCTATCCTTTCTTCCATATTCCCCACCGAGCTATGTCCTCGTGGATGATGGTAGTTTCTGTTTCCCCCCAACACATATATTGGGATGGGTTTCCCTATTGAGTTGTATCCTCATTAGGACGAGTCTTGATTCAGTTTGCCTTTTTGGTTTGATCCTAAATTGGCCCCTCGAAGCTGTTTCCTTTGTTTCCCCGCGGTATAAATGAATAATTGCTCAATAATTAGTAATCATTCATCTTATCCCCGGCAGAATCTGTGGTTTTCTACCCTGATACCGGTAGTTGTAAACCCTATTTTCTCCCCTTTGCAGAGTTAACCTTTGGTTCATCATAATCGATGACGGTTACTTTTCCGTGGTTTCCTACCCAGTATCCGGTAGGTGTAATCCCCTCCTTGGCGGTTATCTTCATCCAATATTCGATAATGATATTCCCTTTTTTGCCTGGATAATTGCCTTGATTATGCAATTTATCCCCAGCAAGTCATCTCTCGTTTACCCTTTGTTGTTGATGACGATTGTTTCTCTCCTGAATTGGTCATCATTATATACCTAGTTTTGGTATCCTGATGCCTCTTCTTTTCGGTCGATTTATCCTTTATTAACCCAGTAACCGGTTGTGGATAATCTTCCATGCGAGTGTATTATCTACGTTCTGACGGTAATAGATAATATATCTCATGCGCTTTGTGGTCGAAACCTTTTGTTCTTCCCCTGTTGAGTAAGATTCGTATCCCTGTTTTGGAATCGAATGTCCATCCCTTAATCGTGTTTGCTTTTAGCCCTCTTTCAGATGATGAGTGTCTTGGGAATATTCCCCAATTCACGCCTTGGTTGGTCACCTATTATATGCCCAGTAACTGATATCCTTGGTGTTCCTTCCTTCTGCTCTCTATTATGACTTTTGTCCCCTGTGGAGTCAGATTTTTTTCCTGAGTTGAAATATACCTTTTAGGTCTTCCTCAGATGTTTTGAAGCTTTGATATCTCTCACCTTTATACCGGTCTTAGATATTCATTCTTCCCGAGCATGTTGTTCTCTCACCCTTATACCGGTGTTCAGATCACATGTCTCGTTGAGCTTGTTACCCATTAACCGGTAACCCTCATCTCGCTGCTTCCCCAGGAGAGTCGTCTTAGACATCCCCAGCGAGGTCCCTTAGTGGATTGTTTTCGTCCAGATTTCTATCCGAAGTATCCATTGTGGATAGTTTCGCTGTATTGGCATATCCCCCAATACGGGTCTCTTCGAGTCAGTTCGAGTCTTTCCATTGGTTTATTCCCTATGGAATTCCGCTCCCCAACTTTGAGTCGTGCCCTGCTCACGCATTTCTTTTTTATCCCCATAAGGGTCCCCAGGTTTTTGACCCATGGGAGGTATCACTCATGTGGATTGTCAGTGTCTCCTGTTTGTCTTTACTCCTTTGTGGACACATATCCCTCCACAAAGTATTACCCCTTTACATACATACATTTGCATCATGAGGTCTCTTAGGGACCAAAATTCGTCTCTTTGTTATTATTTAAGCCCATTCTACCTCGTCGAGACGAAGATTTTAACCTTCGCTTCTCCGGCTAGAATGACCTTAAATAGGGGCATCTGTAAGACCCCAATTTTGTCCCTAAGATCCCTCGTGGCATCATAACATTGCATTGCATAGCCTCAAGGATCATTAAGCATCTTGATCCCTTGCCTTTGGGTAGGACTCCTTGTGAATGGTTTGAGATCACCAAGCATGCTTGAATTGTATATCATTGCTTTCCCATTTTTATTTACTAACCAAAAGCACAAAAATATGTCACTAATATCTTTTGTTTGTAGCTTGAGCAATCACAAGGTCAAAAGCTTCTAGGAGGTCATTGGTACAAAGACATACCCAAGAAAAGATGAAAACAAGCATGGTAATGGTTCCCAAAGCTCTCATCCATCAAATATGCCTCCCTAGCATCTCAATTCATCATTTTGATCAAAGCAAGTCATTGGGTTTGAGGCCTTGTTCTTCAAAAGAAACCCTAATCTATTTGTGCACCACAATGCCTTGCTCATGAAACAACCTCAACCCATGGTCAAATACAATCAAGGGAAGTTCTTTAACTCTTCATTTTATGCATATTTGAACTTATTTGAGTATCCTCAATCATCAATTCATTAAGGTATGAGTTGTGGACTTGAAAAGTTGATCAGTCAATTCATCTGACCATTTTGAAATGCACTGAGACCTAAACTTTTATGTGTTGATCAAATTGAGATGGTTCCAAAAGCAAACATGTTCTTAAAGACAATATGAACAACTTTCATGTTCATCAAAATTTGATTTGAAGCTTGTAAAACCATCTGCCATTCCAATACATTATAGGTCATTTTGACTGAAACCCTAATTTTGGGTCAACTTCTCAAGGACATAACTCATTCATTTTTTATGATTTTGAGGTGGGATCAAATTCATTGGAAAGCTCAAGATGTCTACTTCAAATGTTATGCTGAACAAAATTTCAAAATCGCAAAGGAAACACATGTGATAATGCAAAACATTATAGGTCACTTTGGACCAAATGCATTGAAAGGCAAAAAAGTCCAACTTCAAGTGCCCATAACTTCTTCATCAAAAATCCAAATGATGCAAAATTTAAGTTCATTTTGATTGTATTGAAAATATATACAACTTTGATGTTGGAGGTTTTTCCATTTTAAGCTTTCATCATCAAAACATAAGGGCTTAAAAGTTGGCCAATTTTAGAAACTTTGCATTGACATGTTTTGCACATCACACTTTAAATCCAAATTTCATAAATTTCCACACTCCAAATGAGTTTTTGTCCAACATAGCATTTATTCCTCATACAAATACCTTTCCAACCATTACCCATATGCCTATGCTTGGATTTTCTAAATGGTACTTTCGAAGGGATGTGTGTTTAGGTACAATTGGAGAATTCACTTGAAATCTTGCTACACGAGCCATTGCCTTGCAAGCTACACGTCCAATTCCCTTTGGTTATTGCTCAGAGTTCATTTGGCATTGCTTTTGGGCCTTGTGCAAGATCATGCAAGCCCATGCAAGTGGTATCCAAATTCATGCACACGGATCATTCCACCCTTTCCTTGCCATTTTCTCTATAAATAGAGACCTCATTCCCTCCATTTCACACCCCAATTTCAACCTGAAATGCTGCAGAATTCATTCCCTAACCATCACTAAAGAAGCAAGTTTCATTTCTCTTAAAATTTTCAGATCTCGAATTCAGCTTCATCTGGTTGTATTCATAGATCTAATGCTTCTAGACATTCATCATACACTTCATTGAACTTATGTTTTGATAAAGCAAGCAAGGTTTCAAGCATAAATCACCAGAACTCAAACTTGAACTCCAACTGGTATTTTCTTCGATTCTCCTAATCCTTGGACCTATTGGCTGTGATTTTGTGTTGGCTGAAGTCCTCTCAATGGAGGCATCATGTTTATGCTTTTAATTTTTGCAATTCATTGAGTTCATGATGAACACCAGATTTTTCAACTTTTGATTTCTCAAATCATAGAGATCTAGAATGAAAATGGATGGTATAGGGATGATGTACATCATCCCAACTTTCTATTGATGTATAGATCGCACGTTTTGGTTGCCTTTTGAAGTTCTGCATTTTGGCCGGAATCTGGAAGCTCACCGGAGAAGACGGTGGCTCCGGTGGCTCCACCATGTCCAGTTTAAATCCAGACCGTTTGATCTTGTTTCCAGATTGAATCGTGTCCTTTGGATCTTATGACTTTCAATAATGTTGGATGCTTCGTTGTTGACTCATGCCTTTCATACACGCGTATCTCACATCCGTCTGATCAGCCACGTCAATTAATGAGGCTTGATCAGACGCTTGTGGTTTTTTCCATTTTTTGAATTTCTGATTTAATTTCTTTAAATCCAATAATTTTCAAAAATCAATATCTTCTTCATTTTTAATCCAAAAATTATGGGACCAATTGCATTATTTCCTAAATAAATTCTAGTTTCTATTTCTGATTTTTAATATTTTTTATTTTGTCATTTGATATTTTTTGTGAATTTTCTCTTTTCTGATTATTTTTAATTCATTTTAAATAGTTTTGATATTCAAAAAATACAAAAATATTTTCCTAACCTATTTGAATGATGATGGATCTATGAAAAATATTCTCATCAATTTTTGAATTGATTTGAGATTTATTTGAGATTTTAGTTCAATTAGGTTATTTTTATTCATTTTTAATTGATTAAAAATAGTTTCTGACTTTTAAAAATGCTGAAATTTTTGTCAAACTTTGTTTGACCTTGTTGAACTTAGGATAAATTACTTGGACCTTTCAAGGTTGATTTGAAGTAATTTTGAAGTTTGACCTTTTCTTTTATTTTTAATTCAAGTTTATTTTTAATATTAAAAAATGCCAAAAATATTTTATTCTTTTCTTGACTCCCAATCTTCATCTCACTTCTGATTTTGATTGTTTGACTTTGACTTTCAATGTCATTGGTCAACATATGAGGATTGGTACATTGTATTTCATTTAATGCATTTTAATTTTGCCATTTCCATTCTCCATTATTCATCTCCTTCTTCTTCTTCTTCTTTTTCTTTTTGATCAATGACTTGAAGGTTGATAAGTTAGCATTGATTAGAGGGATTTAACCTTCCTTGATTCAAATCTAATTCATCTTGATCAATTGATCAAGTGAATGGCTTTGCATTAAGGATAAGTTGTCTTTTAAATCATGCAAAAGGCTTAAACCAATACAAGATCAATTCTCTTCTCCTTTTTGGCATGGCAAGTTGTTGGGACTTGGTTCACTAATCAAGACTCCTAACTTGTGTTTGTTGCCTACATTATTATTGACCGGCCTCAGATAGTTGTGACTTCTACATAAGTCCAATTACGATTGCTTAACATAGCGCTAAATTTGCCTTATGGCACACTAACTATTGACAATTAACATTTACTTTATGCAATTTACTTTTATGCAATTTACTATTCTTGCACATATTATCCATTTTCTTTTCTCTTTGCTCACTTGAGCACATGTTTATGTTAATGCCATTTGCCTTTTGCTCACTTGAGCACATAATTGTGTATATATTATTGTGCTTGTGTTCTTGTTTTGATTGTTGTGGACCAAATGCAAAGAAATTGACTTAGTTTCTAGGACTTTCCCTATGTAAAGAAATGGAGAATTGGACTTAGATTCTAGGACCTTTCCTTATGCAAAAATTGGAATAAAAGGATCTTAATGGTGAAGATGGATTAGAAGGACCAAATCTCTAAACTCACTCTTGTCCATTCTTGTTTTACTTCATGGAACTTTTGATGTGTGTGCTTTTGTGCTAGAAGTTTCCATTTGAGCTTAATTGGAGGACCATTGCCATGTTCATCTAAGAAGAGAGATGCAAAAGCCATTGGAGGATTCTTGGAAGCATGACCTTGTGTTTGATTGCTTGAAATATTTGCTTTGTGGTTGCTTTGTTCTAAAGGATGGAAGCTACTTGGATCATCTATATGATCTCAAGAGAGGAACTCCTAATGTGGTTCATTTCTTTCCCTTTCTCTTTTGCTTTACTTAGGACTTAGCCCTTCTTCTTCTTCTCTCCACTCTAACCCAAGCCAAAACTTTTGTGCAAACATTTAACATTTGTTTTCAACATTAGAAACCTAAGCCTTATGCTTTTGATCTTCAAACCCTCTTTTCATAATACTTATTTTGAATTGAACTTTTTAATCCACTTTGACCATTTTTTGTATATACTTCTAATTGGTAAATATAACCCATTCCAATTTCTTTTGTGGTTCCAATGGCCACTTTCTTAAATCAAATTTTCCATAACCTTTAGCTATTAGGTTTGAGTTATCTTTGTGGTAGATTTAATACTCACCTATATCCTTAGTGATGGACAATGAGTCTTCCATGCTTATTATAGGGTTAACCCCTCACTAGCATGTTGAAGCTATCCTCACATGGTGGATTTGTGGTTTGGTTGAGTTTTCTCCCTTTGATAACAAAAGACCTTAAGGCTTTTGGACCAATCAATTCACCAATTTGTTTTTTGAGATTTTTTACCCCGAACTACGAGGTTTTGATCCTAATCTTTTTATAAGATGGTACGTAGGCAATGGGTTTATCCATCCAAATACAAAATGTAAATAACTTGTATATTCTCCTCTCATCTCTTCAATCATGTTTGCACAAACAAAATTTTCACAAGAAAACAACCTTCACAAGTGTGAAAAGGGCTCCCTAGGAGTACCTAGGATGTTTTGGGTGCCTAACACCTTCCCATTACATAACCAACCCCCTTACCCAGATCTCTGTTTCTTTTACTAGTTTTTGTTAAAACTATTAGGTTTTTGTTTGCTTTCTAACCATTCCTTTGGATAAATAGAAGTGCGGTGGCGACTCGACTTGTATGGTTTACCTTGGATTTAGTCAATATCTCTAATGGTAGCGAATACCTCGCTACACACGGATGTAACTCTTTTAGACTATCAAGTTCCCTTAGGCATTCATCAAGAGCTTGCTCTTCTTCAACTGTGAAAACTTCAAAGGAGTCATCAAGAGCTAACTCCATAGGAGATATCTCATGAACATGTTTAGAAACTTC
This sequence comes from Lathyrus oleraceus, assembly GCF_024323335.1. Lineage (NCBI taxonomy): Eukaryota > Viridiplantae > Streptophyta > Magnoliopsida > Fabales > Fabaceae > Lathyrus > Lathyrus oleraceus. Next base: position 37,500,752 of record NC_066583.1, read on the forward strand.
AAAAGTTTCTCTTCGATCACATCAATGCGAAAGCTATCACGCCTATCCTTTGAATGCTTCATGGCTTCGAATAGATCAAAAGTAACTTCTTCATTTTGGACCCTTACTTTCATCAAACCGTCGTCAACGTCAATCATCATGCGTGCGGTTTTCATGAACGGTCGGCCAAGAATAAGTGGAGCATCTTCATCTTCTTCCATATCAATCACAATGAAATCAACCGGGAAGAAGAATTTGTCAACTTTGACCAATACATCTTAGGCTAACCCATGAGGATGGGTAGTCGACTTATCGGCCAATTGCAAAGTCATCCGGATGGCTTTCATTTCAATGTTGCCAAGCCTCTTCACAATAGACAATGGTATTAGATTAATGCTTGACCCCAAATCAATTAGCCCTTTTCCGACATAGAAATCACCAATTGTAACCGGCAAAGTAACTCGTCCCGGGTCAACCTCTTTTCTCGGAAGCGTCCGTTGAATGATTGCACTATAACTAGCATCTAGGACAATTGTCTCTGGTTCCGTGTACCTCCGCTTTTTAGTAAGTATGTCTGTCATACGGTGAACTGACTTGGGGTGTTTTGCTTTTTATCGCAATGTCGCGGATAGCAAGAGTCGCCACCGACTTTTCTTTTATCCAATAAGGAAAGGTGGAAAAGAACAGGAAAGACCTCAATAGATTTTGGGTTCGGGAGGTACATTATACAAAGGGAAGGTATTAGCACCCTTTGTATCCATGGTTATCCATGGGCTCTTAATTGCTGGATCACTTATATTTTTGTCTGAAAAAAGTGTTCGTGAATTGTCAAAAAATGTTTCGAAAAGAGAGTTAACTTTGTAATGATTCTCGTATGAATGTATACAAAGTATTTATCTCGTTTGATTTTGAAAACGGTTTAGAAAAATGTAACTTGGTAATGATTCTAGTATGAATGTATACCAAGTGGTGATTTTCTAGGATTTATAAAGTGTAAAGTGTGAGGGGTGGAAAATGTTTTAGGTTATGATCCAGTAATTGAGAGTTATACCTTCCTAAGGTCGTTATGAACGTTTCCTATCCTTATGAGGGTAAAACTGTCCTTACTATTGAGAAGTAAGTAATTTTACCCTTTGGATGTAAAAGGGTCATCGTAGGGTCATCGATAGGTCATTGAAGGCAACAGTTGTAAGGATACCTTAGCATTCGAAGGGACGATCATCATTTAACCGTAGGCTACACCGAAGGGTCATCGAGGGACAAAATCGTATTTTCGAAGGCAACATCCGAGGGACTATGATTTATTTTATGATGATTTAATCGAAGGGCCATTGCTAAGTGTATCCCCACATTCGCGGGACATGACCGTTATACCGTAATACCGTAGGGCAGCAAAGAGAGGTCCAAGATCACATATTGAAAGTCCATATTTTAAAGTTAATTAAGTAATTAGGGTGAATCTCCACATTAAAATTAATACATTAAAATTAATACATTAAAATTAACACATTAAAATTAATCAAGTAATTTAGGGCGAATCTCCACAAGGGTATCCCACAAATAAAGTGGAAGACCTAGACAACAATCCTTTCCTGGGACAGGTGAACCTTTACAAAATTCAGCAAACGGATTAGAGTACCAAATCAGGGTGCAATCAAGAGTTGCACCAAAGCAGTAATAGTATCAGGTAAACTAAGCCTGGTTATAATAAGATAAGTCGGATGGGTAAAGATCAAAACAGAGCGAAACAGCGGCCTCCATTACAAAAATTCAAGGTATCCAGGCATACTTAAGTCCACATGCAAAACCTCAAATGTATTTATGAATTCAATTATGATATCACATGTGCATTAGGAACATAAAGCGGTGATAGTAACGCAAACCTGTTGGCAATTGAATTGCAACCTCGAATTGGCCGATCGGATCGAATTGAGCGGAAGTGACCTTGCTGCCGTAGGCTTTTCCTTCCGGGTTTCCTTTAGGGTTACTCGGAATAAGTTAAACAGTAGTCCTGAACACTCCGCCACAAGCCGGCAGGATTTGTCCTTGGATTCGTCAAATAAACAACAAATTAAAGCGAAGAAAATAAACTAGATCCTAACGTAAGGTTGGATCCGGTAAAAAGGTACACAATAGTTTCCTTTGTAGAAACTATTGTGTGAATAGAAATAACTAAATGCTGAAAAAGAAATAGGAAATTGCAAGGAAAATAGTGTAGAACTCGTAGGAAAAACAATGCCTAAGCTGCTGGAAAAGAAAATATGCAAAAGTGAAAACGGCAAAGGAAAAATGTGGAAAAAGCCCCCCTGTTCTAGGTTTTCTTCGTGGCTATTTATATTGGTACCATTAAGTAACTACTTGCTGCCAAGAGCTCTTCAACGTGGCTAATTTCATGGTGTGGATATAGGGCCCAATACTCCTCAACGTCTCTTCAAGTCTCTGAGGCGTTACGTGCGCCCAAAAAGTAGGGTAGTGGTGTGACGCTCGTCACACCATGTGTGACGTCCGTCACAAGGCTGCTTTGCGTGACGCTCGTCACGCCCTCCGTGACGTCCGTCACAAGCACAGCATTTGTGGCTTGCGCTTTGGGCTGGGCTTTGCTATTTGGTTCGTTTTCTCTCCTTTTTGCACCTCTTCTCCTCCATTTTTACTTGTGCTTCCAAATAAACCACTTTCATGTTATCACTAGGCGAGCGTGTAGCGAATAGGTCAGTTTGGGTCATTCGCGAGCTGGGCCTTCGTTCCCGTAAGATCAGTGTCATGAAAATGAGTCGGAATGCCTTGAAAAATGTCTTGAAATATAAATGGGCAAATTTTGGGGTATGACAATGTCTTTCATGAATTTCGCATACTTAGGCATTTGCTCCAATGCTTCGGCAAACGGAATGTTCACTTGAAGTTGTTTGAATATATCCATGAACCGGGCGTAATGCCGTTCATTCTCCCTCTTAGATGGAGCATGTGGATACGGAAGGTTTTGGATTGGAGTAGCGCCCACTACCTCCTTTCCTTTAGAAACTCTAGAATTCCTCTCTTTTTTCTTTTTTACTCCCTCCACCATCACTTCATCACTCTTATTTTTTTCAACTTCCACACTTTCTTTATTTTCTACTTCACCATTTTTTTCATTCTTTTCAACTTCTTCCTCACTCCACTCCCCAACTTCACCATCAATTCTATCCTCTATTTTTTTCTCCTCATCTTTTTTCTCATCCTCTCTTTTTTCACTCTCATCTCTTTTTTTACTCTCACTAATCAACTCCCTGCCACTTCTCGTCGTTATCGCTTTACAATGCTCTTTTGGATTCGTTTGCGTGTTCGCCGAAAAAGATGGTTCGGGTTGTTGTTCCGCTAGTTGTTTAGCAAGTTGACCGACTTGAGTTTCGAGATTTTTGATTTCCGCATCGTTGCTCTTTTGATTAGCCATCGACAATTGCATAAATTGTGTCAATGTCTCTTCTAACTTTGAAGTCACGACCGGCGGTTGTTGAGGTTGGTAAGGATTTTGACGGCTAGAAGTACCACCCCCATAACCTTGGTTATGGTGATAGTTAGCCCTTGGTTGGAACCCTTGATTCCCTTGAAAGTGTTGTTGTTGATTTTGAGGATGTTGTTGATACGATTGTTGTTGTTGATACGGTTGTTGTTGTTGTTGCCTCGGTTGGTAGTCTCGTTGGTTCGCCATGTAATTTACCTCTTCGAACCCGGGAGGTGGGCAAAACCCGGTGTCATGATCACCCTTGCAAAGCTCACAATAAGCTATTTGTTTAGCTTTTGAAGGCTCTCTCAACTCTTTTATTTGTTGAGTTAAGAGTTCAACTTGTTGTAAAATAAGTTTATTTTAGGCAAGGATAGCATCATTTGTCCCAAGTTCAAGCACTCCCGGTTTCTTCAAAGTTTTGCCTCTACTTTGACTTTGGAGGTCATTTAGAGCCATACGGTTAATGATATCAGTAGCTTCGTCGGTGCTTTTAGATAATAAAGAACCACCCGAGGTAGCATCCAACAAAGTCTTGCAATTAGGTTGAAGGCCATTCTTGAAAATGTGGATTTGCGTCAATTCGTCAAAACCATGCCCTTTGCACTTTCGAAGCATGGATTTAAATCTCTCCCATGCCTCATTCAATGATTCGTTGGCTCCTTGCGAAAACACGGAGATAGCCGTTTTGGATTCCATGAACCGGTTGTGGGAGAAAAATCTTTCAATGAACTTCTCTTCCAACACGTTCCAATCCGTCATGACTGCAGGTGTTTGATCCAAGTACCAATCTTTGGCTTTGTCGAGCAAAGCATGAGGAAATAGTCTTTTAAACAACGGTAGCTCTTGAGCTTGATCAACTCCGGCTGCCAATGCTATCTCGTAAAATTTGGTGAAAAAAGCAAAGGGGTCTTCATGGTCCATTCCGGTGAATGGACTTCCATATAGCAAGTTAAGAGTTCCCGTCTTCATCTCGGATTGCCTTCCCTGGTGGTTAGTGTCGCAACCCGAAAAATACGGTATGCGAAAAAACAACCGGCGAGAAAGAAATGACAGAAGAGTCGCCACCGTGCGTTATTTATCCCAAAGGAGGGAAAGGAAACGCTCGAAGTAAACCTGGAGAAAGGAAAAGGAAAAGACAAGGTCTCGCAACCAAATCTTGGGTTCGGGAGTCGATTATGCGAAGGGAAGGTATTAGCACCCCCACGCATCCGTAGTACTCTACGGGATCCACTCTTGTTTGTTTCTTATCTAGAGGGTGTATATTTCATCTAATGTACTATTTACTAAAAGAGAGGGTCAAAGAAAATGACTCGCACGGATGTCGCATCCACTGCATACGTATCTCATCTGGAATGAGAATCAGAGTCTTCGTAGCTCGGGTACCTATGGGTTAAGGATAAGTGTGCTCGCTAAGACATCGTGTCTTATGCCTACGTATCTCATCGGGAATGAGAATCAGAGCAAAACGTAGTTCAAACTAACTACGGGAACAAAAGGGTCTCGATTGCAACTAGGGCAAGAGAAAAGGAAAGTCTCGATCGCAACGAGGGCGAGAGAAAGGATCGCAACGAGGGCGAAAGGAAACAAGGATTAGTTATTAGTTGTTAGTCAAACTCGGCAAGACATCGCGTCTTGTGCCTACGTATCTCATCTGAACATGAGAATCAGAGTTGCCGTAGTTCGGCTCACGCACGCCAAACAAAACAAGACACCTACACACAAAAAGGTGGCAAACATGGAGCCCGACTGCCAATCACTGGACTTACATCAGCATCCGAACCAAAACACACACAAAAGGGCAAACATGGAGCCCGACTGCCAGTCACTGGACTTACATCAGCATCCGAACCAAAACACACACAAAAGGGCAAACATGGAGCCCGACTGCCAATCACTGGACTTACATCAGCATCCGAACCAAAACACACACAAAAAGAAAAAGAAAGGTGCCCGGAGTGGTCTCGCACGACCACCTGCCTACATACCTCGTCTGGAACAAGGATAAGGGCGATGTAGTTCCCCTACATAGGGGTTGCCATCTGAACATGGACTTACAAAGGAGGACACCAGTTGTGTCAAAGGAGAGTGGGCGATGTGTTCACGTCCTAGCAGTAGGTGTCGCAGCTCGCTGAATCGAGTCTTAGGCAATTACCTCTTTGCAATAGAACGGACTACATGCCACAAGATCGGAGACGCTCGGAAAGGTCTAGAAGTGGGGAAGCTCTGCCCTAGAGTTGTCATACAATATGTACTTAGGTGTTTAGGATTTACAAATGGGGATATCTACCTAATGTTAGCATGCAAAGAGTATGGGAATTCTACCTATGTTATCATACAAAGGTTACTATCTAATGGGTGCTACCTAATCGGAACAAGAATCGACGAAGGGAGCAAGGAGAAGTGTTAGGGATAAAGGTAGATGGCGATGCATGAAGCAATCGACTTACAAGGTTGATGGCGATGCATAAAGCAATCGACTTACAAGGGGGTGGATGAATACGTGCTGGTTCTGTTAGGTTTTGAAAAATGATTACTCGACGTTGGATCGAGGTTTTGGTCTTGTTTTGAAATGATGATCGGGTGTTCATTTTATTTCATGTATTAACAGGTGAATAAAGAATGAAAGAATAAATATTATACATTTCATGGGAGAGGGGTACATTTGTTATGAATGGGGGTTGTTCATGGCAAACAAAACAATAATAATACATGCCTCATACACCATACAAGTAGGCCACAGTTAATCAGACAAGTAAGATATAAACAAGTATATAATCGAATCGAATAATCAAAGAATGAAATAATGAAGCATTAAACAATGTATGAGTGTAAGTGCGAAGGAAACGGCTCATTGTAAGAAAGCCCAAGAGTAAGCTATGTGAGGTTGATGGCGATGCTTAAAAAGCAATCGACTTAAAAGGGTGTAAAAAATGGGCTCGATATTAAATCGAGAAAGTATGATTTTTATAGTTTAAAAAAATGGTTTTGAACTAAACTAAAATACAACAACTATGCATTATTAACAAATGAAATCATGAGTATAGACATAAAAAGAAGATATTAACAAAATACTAAGAGGATAAAAATGCTAAAGGAAGATAAAATCAAATAATAAGTAAAAAGTACCTCACATGAGTATCGAACCCTCTCCATCTAATATTATGCAACTAAACTCTCTCCACTAGGCCACTGAATACTATCTGCTATTGAGATACTAACCTAAATATATGAACTGGGCTAACAAATTTAAAATAAATAAAAAACAAAACAAACATTTTTATGTTTTTTATTATCTCTGTTAAAAAGAAAATTAAGTTAAATAAAACAAAAAGAATTAATTAAAAAAAAGGAAAACAAAAAAAGGAAAAAATGGAAACGGGAAAAGAACACAGAGGTTCGTCTTCCCCCCTCTCTCTCGCATCTTACGAGTTCTCTGTCAAACTCAGAAAATCTCTCTCTCTCAACCCTCATCGTCCTCAACCCCTGCTCACCTCTCACAACCTCTCATTCACTCACCTCTCACGACCTCTTCAATCTTAACCCTCGTCACCCTCGATGAATCTCTCTCAAAATCTTGAACTCAAACAAGTAATAAAGCAATGGCTGAACAAAAACTAACCTTCGGCGGTGACAACGGCAACGATGAAGCTCACAGGTTTGTCTTTGATTTGGTGATTAGGGTTTGTCAATTGTTCCGCCTCTGATTTTCGTTGTCTCTCCCTTTTCACTGATTTGCCTCTCCTCTTTATATTCTGTGAATTAGGGTTACAAATTGGTGCCCTTGTGTTCAAAAGTAACTCTGCAAAGCACTTTGGATGCTCAGAAATTGGATTGACCTTTTCCATGTTAGATTCAAGAAAAGGTATCCTTCACAAACTTTCTTCTCTGCTTTGACCTTATACCAATTTGGGATATCTTTGGATTTTGCCCTCTGACTGTTGGTTAATGATTTTGCACTTTGGATTTTGCAATTGACTGATTAATGTGTCCCTTTTTACCGCAGTAAAAAATGGTGAGCTTGGTTTGACTTGGGATAATGGATATTTTGAAGAGTGATTGTTAATGGTTTTAATGCATAGACTGGCTGCAGTAGGTGACATGATAAACTGGAATTAGGAGATGAGGTTACCAGATCAAAAGTAATCTGCTGAAACGGTAATTGTTAAAGGCAAGTGTGCTTGTGCTTTGGTTTTCTTTGAATTGTTATGGCTAAAGTTAGTGGTTGAAGAATGATGAATGAAATTGTGGCAGATGGTTTTGTTATAGGTTTGGAATAAGATGTTGTTTCTTTATACAGTCCTTTGCAGTTAGTATCAGTAAATATAGTTGATGATGGAGACAATTTGGGGAAGCTATCGGAATTTGATGACTGGCTCCTCTTGCTAACTTTATTGCCATCATCGGTCTTGATAAACTTATGCATGATGCTCTCAAACAGAGATGAACCGTTACTGTTCGCGTTTGGCGTGAAGTTCGCAGGAAAAACCTGACGAGGTACCTTCTTATCCATCTCTGATATAAGCTCTTCTGCTTCACAAACCATTTTCCTTATGCTCTTCCATCTTCTGCAGCAGTGAACTCAGTTCCTCTAACTGTCCATGGTTTGTTTCAACTGGTTTTGCAGGCTGTTGCTGCTGCTTGGTGGTAAAATCATGTTTGCTTATTCCAGACAAGGCAACTTCAGGGGCATCATATCCAGATCCAACATTATGGTTTAGTGTCTGCTCTGCATTTGGAATATAGCTTGCCAATCCACAGTCTGAAAGATGAGGATTAAGCTCTGCATCAAGTAATATATTGGCTGATTTAATATTCTTATGCACAACTGATGGAGAACAAACTTCATGCAGGTACTCTAAAGCGCGCGCAGTTCCCAAAGCTATCTCGACACGGGAATTCCATATCAATGGTTTACTGAATTCATCAGACACGTGAAGGAAGTCATGCAGATCAGCAGCAGGTTAACTCCATTTGGTTTAATGCTTCATGGCTTGACTTGTGTTTACGGTAGATTGGTCATTGACACACACATTCATGAATTATGCATTGATGCTTCTGGTTGGTTTTGGCAGTGCATCATTTATGTTGGATGGTCTATTTAACATGGCAATTTGGTTTTTTTGCAGGATCACAACAAGTCTGTTTTTGTGCCATGGTTGAACCCGGTTTAGTTCGCTGCATGAAGTTTCACTTTCGTCATAACCATGTTCGCCAAGGGGAAATTGAGAAAGTTCAGATGCAGTCCTTAGCTGGCCTGTTTCAGCTGTTGAATTTTCTTCGTCTTTGGGCATGTTTGTAGGAATCTCTGAAGAACCTTCAGATACAGCCAACACTGTCTCAGGGAGGTTTGCTCTCAACAATGTGGTTTTCCTGCTGCATTGTGGACAAAGCTCAATATTCTCCTCAGTTTGAATAATGACTTGATAACAACAACCGCATTGAGAACAGATTGTTGTGTTTTCAAAACTACCAGTTTCAGAAATGACATCTCCGACATGAGAAGTTTCTGAACATTCATTGCCTTCAGCATCTGTTGGACCAAAAATAGTATTGGGGCCTTTGTTTTGATTTTGCAGAAGATCAACTGATTCCTTATCGATCTCATGTTCAATATTGGCATCTAGTCCATCAATCTTATCAAAGGCAAACACTTCTTCATGTAAATCAGAATATAACATCTTGTCAGTTTCACTTGCCATATCATCTTGACTATGGTCAATCCCTTCAGTATCATGAGCAAAAAGTGTTACTCGGTCAGAGGTTGCATTGCTGCTTGTTGCCATGGAGGAGTTCCTAGACAAAAGAAGGCAATTTTGGATCTGTTGAAATATTCGGAAAATCTTGAAATGACAAAGTCTCAGTTGCAAGAGACAGAACAACTTCTAACTGTCTTCAACCGTATCAACCCACCGGATAACCCTTCATGACCAAAACTCTTCAACGACAATAACGACTTCGAACCAGTTCATAACAAAGCCTGCAACTTGCAACTTGCCAATTAACCCCAAGCAAGAACATCGATCGGAATAACTATCTCAGCTCCTTTTGCAGCGCCTTACAGAATAGCTAGTGCACCGGCTAACGGACCTATCGCGTTGGAAACATCATTAACACCAATGTTCCAAGCCATGTAGAATCCAAACAAAAGTGTTGCATAGGATAAAACCCTTGTCTTCAAAGGCAAACCTTGTCCTAGAGACGACATAAACAAAGGAAAAATAAGTGCAGCCACTGCTATACATATTGTTATAGCAGAAGCTGTTCTTGATGATATGTTGAATGCTTTTGCCATTCCTGATACTTCATTGTTATTATTCTCTCCATTTTGGTGTTGTATTTCTGTGTTTTCCCTTGACTTGCTCCAACTGACAGGAATTCCATCATGACTACTAACTTAGCTTGGTGATAAGCAACAACACTGCAGGAAGGATGCTTACAAGAACCAACAGATTTTTTGATGAATGTGGTCAAATAGCATTGGATTGGTAACATGTTGCAGGTAGTATTTCAATACACTTATCATGGCAATTAATGAATTGCTTGTTGTTCAACAGGATTATGGTAACAAGGAGCTCAGGTACCATCTTTTATTCTACTGCATTTCCTGTTTGTGATGTCAAGTGGCAGCTGATGTGTTGTAGCAGGCTAGCATGATGACGATGGTATGGTGCTGTTGCAAAGCAGGATGTGACATGATTGTGGCAGCAGCATTGGCTAGACCATCTGCATCCATGATTTTGTTGCACAAGTGTGAGGTTCTTGCTGTAGCCAAAGGACATGAGCAAAGGACAATGGTTGAACTGTTAAGGGACTCCTTGGTCAATGGTTAGGGGCAGGCCAAAGGTAAATGGTTAAGGGTTCAAAAGCTACAAAGCATGGTGCACCACATGTGTTACTTGTAATGGAAGCTACCAATAAAAAAATCAACAAACGTGAGAATTGGATGATGTATTGAAAAAGAAGGGTCAGGCCAAGTTGGATGGGCAAGAGCAAGTGAGGGTTGACTTTGGTCAAAGTTGACCAAAAAGTCAACCGTTGACCAAAGTCAACAAATGGTCAAAAATGCATTTTTTTTGTATTTTCTTTGTAAATGAAAAATGAATTATTGGTTAGGGTGAACTTTTGGGTTTGTGGATTTTGGGTTGACTTTGGTCAAAGTTGACCAAAAAGTCAACTGTTGACCAAAGTCAACAATCGGTCAAAGTGTCAATTTTTGTGTATTTTTTTGTATGGAATCAAATGTACTGGTTTAAAATGGATGAAATGGATTGGAATGGTTTGAAAAAATGATTGGAGATTATTTTCACAATTGGCTTGAATGTTCGACTCTTGAGAAGAAAATAATTTGATTGATAATGTGTATGAACAAAACCATGAAATAAGACCATAAGGTTATAGTATCCATGAACCAATAACATGACTGGAAAGTGGTTAGAAACACAAGAAACTTAGTTGTTCAGATGACCCAGACCATAGAGGTATTCACAATCACAACACCATGACTTTGGATCAAAACCAAACCTCATGTAAAACCAAAGTTAGGTTAGGCCAAGCATGCCAAACAAACATCAAAGATTTAGGACCAAAATCGGGGTATGACAGCTGCCCCTATTTAAACATCTTCAACTAGAGAATATGAAGCAGGATGTTCTTCATATGATCATAGTGGGAGATGGTTAAATACTAAGAAAACCCGGATTTTGATCCTGAATCCCTATGAAATAATTAACCATGCCTGTCAGAAACGGCAAAGAAGCAATCCCAAAAGAAGAATCCGTCTGGTACGGTGAAAATCGGCCTGAGTACCGAAACAGAAAGTTGACCTGAATACCAAAATAAATGGTAACACAGGAATACCCATGGCCTGAACGCCGCACTAAGCATCGAAATATGAGAGTATCAATGTTGGTCTGATCACCGGAAATCTAGTCTGAACACCACTTTGATCTGGATATCGGAAAAACTGGCCTGAATGCCACTTCGGTCTGGATACCGGAAACACTTCGATCTGAAAATCGGGAAAGACTGGCTTGAATGCCACTTCGGTCTGGATACCGGAAACTTCTTCGATCTGAAAATCGGGAAAGACTGGCTTGAATGCCACTTCGGTCTGGATACCGGGAAAACTGGCCTGAATGCCACTTTTGGTCTGAATACCGTCTCGGTCTGAACACCGGAAAATTGGCCTGAATGCCATAAGTACATCGACCTGATCGTCGGAAACTTCTTCGATCTGGAAATCGGGAAAGACTGGCTTGAATGCCACTTCGGTCTGGATACCGGGAACTGGCCTGAATGCCACTTCGGTCTGGATACCGGGAAAACTGGCCTGAATGCCACTTCGGTCTGGATACCGGGAACTCTGGCCTGAATGCCACTTCGGTCTGAATACCGCCTCGGTCTGAACACCGGAAAATTGGTCTGAATACCACCTCGGTCTGAAAACCGCCTCGGTCTGAACACCGGAAAACTAGTCTGAATACCACCTCGGTCTGAATACCGGAATACTGGTCTGAATACCATAAGTTCTTCGTCCTGATTGTTGAGAACTTCTTCGATCTGGAAATCGGAAACTGGCCTGAATGCCACTTCGGTCTGACTACCGCCTCTGTCTGAACACCGCCTCGGTCTGAACACCGGAAAACTGGTCTGAATACCACCTCGGTCTGAATACCGGAATACTGGTCTGAATACCATAAGTTCTTCGTCCTGATTGTTGAGAACTTCTTTGATCTGGAAATCGGAAACTGGCCTGAATGCCACTTCGGTCTGACTACCGCCTCGGTCTGAACACCGCCTCGGCCTGAACACCGGAAAACTGGTCTGAATACCACCTCGGTCTGAATACCGGAATACTGGTCTGAATACCACCTCGGTCTGAATACCGGAAAACTGGTCTGAATACCATAAGTTCTTCGTCCTGATTGTTGAGAACTTCTTCGATCTGGAAATCGGAAACTGGCCTGAATGCCACTTCGGTCTGGATACCGGAAAATTGGCCTGAATGCCACTTCGGTCTGGATACCGGGAAAAAACTCTTCATGTCTATCAGCATCGGCGAAGATAACAAAACAGTGATACGTGAGCCGGCACGCATGCCAAAGACCTATGCTGGGGATAACAATCGAAAGATTGACCAAAGAGTGCATGATATATATTATCTATAGCCGTCAAAACGTAGATAATACACTCGCATGGAAGATTATCCATAACCGGGTTGCAAGAAAAGCATCAGGGTACCGGGACTAGGCATGCAAAAGATGACCTAATCAAAAGAGGATAAAGTTGCTAACTTGGAGCAAATACCCAAAAGAAAGGGGAAGACCCACTGGGGACAATATTGCTTGATCAAGGCAAGTATCCAGAGAGGAAAAGAGTATCAACACCGCAAGCTGGATACTGATAACTGCAAAGAGGGGATTACACCTACCGGTTTGTAGGCAGAAAACCACGGAAAAGTAACCAGTCATCGATAGGATGAGCACAAAGGGTTAACTCCAACAAGGGGATGAAAATGGGATTTTACAACTACCAGCTAGTAGGTAGAAAACCACAAAGATAGGACTTACAACTACCGGTTTGTAGGTAGAAGCCACAGAAAAGTAACCAGTCATCAATAGGATGAGCACAAAGGGTTAACTCTGCTAGGGAAGGAAAGTGGGATTTTACAACTACCAGTTTGTAAGTAGAAAACCACAAAGATAGGACTTACAACTACCGGTTTGTAGGTAGAGGCCACAAATTCTGCTGAGGATGAGATGAATGAGTGCCGGTTAGTGAGCGACTATTCATTTATGCCCTAGGGAAGCACGGGAGACAGCCAACAGGAAGCCAATTTAGGATCGATCCAAAAAGGCAGACTGAAACAGGACTCATCCTAATGAGGACAGAACTCAATAGGGAAAACCCATCCCATTATGGAGGGAACGGAAGCAACCGTCATCCACGAGGATGTATCTCGGTGGGGAAATGGCAGTAAAGGATAGACACTTTCTGCTTAAGGGGTTGGATCTACATGGAGAGATCAGACACACCCACATCTGCTAGAGGAGGATCTACTGGAGAGATCTGTATCAACAAATAGCAGGAGACAACCATCAACAGATACACGGCAACAGCTGCATCATGAGTATCCGAATGCTATGATTATGCATGCATGCATTATATCTAAAAAAATGTATGATGAATGCTGACAAACAGACATGCTCAACACACAGGTCCGGGAATCGACCATCCGGCACCACTCTTTCAGAGGGAAAACCAAAGTCACCAGAGAGCCAAGAAAAATCCACTGGAGACTGGGATATCAGGGAGCAACACCATCCTGCTGGGGAGGAAGGCCACCAGAGGTTTCCGGAGGGATCGTCAGTCATAACCGGAGAAAAGAGTTCAACATACTGGCGGACGCGCCACAACAACTCGTGCTGGAAATCAGAGATACTCAGAAGCAACCAGATCTCTGATGAAGATAGATAGGCATTAATAAAGCTCCTCATGCTAACAACTCCGCTGGGGATCTATCTGAGGACATGATGGAGTACTGGATGTCAATCCACCAAATACTGAATCTTCCAAGAATAGCACCCATGCTGGGGGAGGGAGGAAGACTGCTCTGCTGGAGAGAGGAAAGTTGAAGTCTTCAATAAATGCTCTGCCTAGGACTGCCCCACAAAAAGCGTCCAAACAGCAAACTTGCTAGGGATGCCCCACAATAGGGCTCAAACAGCACTCTACTGGGGATGCCCCACTATAGGTGCTAATAGGGACTTGGAAGAAAAAAAACTGCACTGTCGGGGGCATGAAGATGAACAACTTCAACCAACACTACACTGGGCAATCTCGTTGAGGAGAAACCATGAGAGGTTCTACAGGGAAAAGATACAGTCATGCTCGAGATACGAACAATTGTCTTACCTGTTGGTAATCATACCGCCCTTGGGAGAGCACTGTGGGTCTCCTAAGTATCCTTCCATCATTGTGAATATTCACTTAGTTTGAGAACAATTTTGAAAAATTTATTTATTTTGAAAAACAATGATACTTTATCAATTAAAACATGCAAAACGTTTGTTGAGTTGAAACAAATAAGAGTGCAAATAATTGGATAAAAGCTCAAATTGATGTGATGGAATGGTAGTCTGCATAGGGCGAGACTCCATAGATCTGTACAAGTTTGAAATCGGTGATATATATTGGAGAGGGCTACATTGAACATAATGACCCTTACTCTACCATTCTGAATTTCGATGTATTCAGAGCTTCAGTCGACGACGCATCGAGAATTCCTGACGGATGACAGATGTACGGCACAGTCTTGTCAGGATGCAGTTACTTGCCAAATCCCTAATTTTTGCCTAGATTGCCCCAGTGTGAGGTGATCAATCTAGCGGGATGCAAATTCTTTTTTTTTTTAATGTCTCTAACTTTTTCCTGGATCGCCCTTTCGGGTTTTCAATCCACCGAGACGCTCCTTTTTACCTAAGTCGCCCTTTGGGGTGTTCGACTTAGCAAGCTGTTTTGCTCTTTTTTTGTTTTAGGCGAAGTATTTCTTGACTGCATCTGGATTCACAGGACGAGTGAACTTCTTCATCCATTGTTGTAAGTGTCAAAGCACCGCCTGAAAAGGCTCCCTTGACAACATATGGACATTCATAGCTTGGAGTTCACTTGCCCCTGGAATCGGGCACGAAAGACAGGACTTTCTTGAGCATGAGGTCACCTTCTCGGAACACACAAGGCTTGACCTTCTTATTGAATGCTTTTTCACTCTCTGCTGATATGACTGACCATGACACATGGCAGTTGATCTCTTCCTTTCGATCGGGTTCACTTGGTCGTAGTGACTCTGAATCCATTCAGCATCAGTCAACTTGGGACTTTGAGGGTGCTATTTTCTTTTGTTTCTTTCTTTCTTTTTCTTTCTTTTGATTTGGATTTCTTTTGATTTTGCACCCTCTTCTTCTTCTTTTCTTTTTTTATTTTACATTTTTTTTTATGCCCCAGTTGGCTGTTCTGCTGATTCTCGAGATGCAGCTGAGTGATCTTCTTTTCTTGCTCAAGAAGTCGGGAAATACCGTCAGGAATCCCTTCAACATCATCTTCTTCCGCTTCGAATACAGGGAATTCAAAATTGGGAGATGACGTCCGATCATTATGTTCAATGGGTTTAAGAAACAACCCGCATAATGATTTTGATATGAAAAGCTTTTTGAAAATCAAACAAGACAATCGTTATGCAGATGAAAAGATTGCTTTTATTCTTGTTTTTTAGGGTTTTTTGTGATCACCAATTTCATGCAAAAAGCGAAAAGAGGAAAACAATTGGAAAAACAAATGTTTTAACATGAATTATTTGAATGAAAATATCATTGCACAAAATGTTGCCAACAATGTCATCACTTCTCCTTTTGGCATGGGAGAAGGGTTTTTAAACAAAGTGATTATTACTCTGACTTATGAACAACCGTAGGAACGCCCACAGTGACCCAATTGCGATAGATCCCACCAGGGATGACAAATGTCAGAATCCTTTGCATCAGCAGCTTCTGCTTTTGAACAACCCTCTTTGTTGAAGATCTTAGAAGAAAAGCCACCGCCGGCCCGGGGCTTGTTGTCTTCAAGCTTGATTAACACTGGGACCTAAGTCCTCGAAGCTCAGAATCCCTGATTTGACAAGGTCCTGCACCTTATTCTTAAACTGAAAGCAGCTTTCCACGTCATGACCAGGAGCACCCGAATGATACACACACTGCTGTTCAGGCCTATACCACCACCGAGGGTTGACGGGTATGGGCGGCGGGTCTCTGGGAGTAATCAAGTTCCGCTCTAACAGAGAGGGATACAGTTCGGCGTAGGACATGGGGATTGGATCAAAAGTGATCTTCTTCCTCTCATTACTCGTACTGGCTTGATTTCCATTGTGAGGCTGGGAAGCCTGCTGCTGAGGACGATGTTGTTGATGCTGATATTGCTGAGTTGGCCTTCTCTGCTGTTGGGGTTGAGTAGCTGGAATAGTCACTGCAGCAGCCTGACGATACTGTCCTCTGTTTGCGCTCCTCCGACGGTGCACAGCATTTGTTTCAATCTCTTCCCTTTTGAGTGCCCCAGAGTATGTCGTCTTAGAACTGGAAGAACTTGAAGAGCCAGGATGGCGAACCGGAGCGCGGGTTGCTCTGACATTAACAGTCTCTGCAGCAAGAGGTTGTTCACTGATTCTGATCCCCTTCAATTCATCGCCCACGGCATGATCATTGACGAGAATAGTGACAGCAGCATTCTCATGAACGGGTACACCCACTGGTGAAGCACGGTGGACTGGTGGAATCATGGCTTCCAGTCTCTGGGCTAAGGCACGCAGCTCCTCTTGCCCCTGAACAACTCCTTGCATCGTTGTCATGAACTGGGCCATGTTTGCCCTCATCTCAGCCAACTCTGCTTGAATCTAATCCATAATCTTCTGATGATTGAGTCTGGTTGAGTAACGATGCGGTCGGCGGTCAGCAATCCTCTCTCAGTCAAGAACCGAAGTGAGAAGTCTCTCCAAACATGTCTGTAATGCAAGGATGCTATGTGCATGATATGCATGATATGGGTATTATTTTGTCATGAATGATCCTGATAAAGGATATGCGTATGCGAGTTAACTTTTTCTGTTTTTTTTCATGCATTATTATATTTTTTTTTGGAAAATAAACATGCTATGATGCAAATGATGGAGCCAAGACTGGCAGGCTGTGCATCTCGGCACACCGGATCAGAGCTTTGGCTTGAACTTGGAATCACAATTCCTCTGAAACCCAAAGTCAATCTGATCAACTGGCATCTGAACCCAAATCTGGAGAACCGAGTCACCATAAATCCGACTTGTGGAGTTCCGAAATAAACGGAACTGGAGATTACATTACTATCATCACAGGATCATCCATTGAATGGATGACAGCCAGATCCTCTAAACCGGTACTCTCAATTCAACCCGGGGATCCGAAATAAACGGAACCCATTGATAAACCACGGACAGAACTCCGGGGCCCCAGAAATAAATGTCCATAAATTTGGCTGAACCAAAGTCACCATCACAGCACCACTGGCAGAAACCGTATCTGTAGAGATCAAACCCTCCCCTCACTGGTAGGTTCTAAGAACAGAAGTTTGTCAGCTTCAGCCCTTCAGTCGAGAATAATACGTTTACCACTGAAGGTTTGGCATTATTACGGGATAAAAGACCTCTGCTGACTCCCCTCAACAGGATATCCTAAAGCAAGTTCCCAGTCTCGGGGTCCTCGGATTGAGCAGCGAGAATGCGCCCACCAGAGCTAACATAATCACGTCTCGGAGGAGAGGCCTCGACTGAGTTCTCGGGAAATGGTCACCAGAGTCGACGATTTCTAAAGGAATATCTGTCGTTATGGAACACCCATAGGACAAAATATATCCAAGAGAAACCTCGTCTGGGTGTGGTTCTTCACGAACGACTTAACGTAGCAACATGCCACGCAAGCCTCATGAACATCCACTCTAAAATCTGTGTGTACACTCAAGCCTGGGTAATGGGCTTACCTCTCATAGAACACCCCAACCCAACAAACAAGCAACCCACAGATACAGCAAGCATATGTACATGAATGCAATAAGGTAAAGCAGGTAAATGCTGAAAATAAATAACTGTACAAAAGAATAAACACCCAACAAACAAGAAACCTACAAAAGCTAGGAGGGACTCGCTTAGGGAAACCGCTATATCCCCAGCAGAGTCGCCAGCTGTCGCAACCCGAAAAATACGGTATGCGAAAAAACAACCGGCGAGAAAGAAATGACAGAAGAGTCGCCACCGTGCGTTATTTATCCCAAAGGAGGGAAAGGAAACGCTCGAAGTAAACCTGGAGAAAGGAAAAGGAAAAGACAAGGTCTCGCAACCAAATCTTGGGTTCGGGAGTCGATTATGCGAAGGGAAGGTATTAGCACCCCCACGCATCCGTAGTACTCTACGGGATCCACTCTTGTTTGTTTCTTATCTAAAGGGTGTATATTTCATCTAATGTACTATTTACTAAAAGAGAGGGTCAAAGAAAATGACTCGCACGGATGTCGCATCCACTGCATACGTATCTCATCTGGAATGAGAATCAGAGTCTTCGTAGCTCGGGTACCTATGGGTTAAGGATAAGTGTGCTCGCTAAGACATCGCGTCTTATGCCTACGTATCTCATCGGGAATGAGAATCAGAGCAAAACGTAGTTCAAACTAACTACGGGAACAAAAGGGTCTCGATTGCAACTAGGGCAAGAGAAAAGGAAAGTCTCGATCGCAACGAGGGCGAGAGAAAGGATCGCAACGAGGGCGAAAGGAAACAAGGATTAGTTATTAGTTGTTAGTCAAACTCGGCAAGACATCGCGTCTTGTGCCTACGTATCTCATCTGAACATGAGAATCAGAGTTGCCGTAGTTCGGCTCACGCACGCCAAACAAAACAAGACACCTACACACAAAAAGGTGGCAAACATGGAGCCCGACTGCCAATCACTGGACTTACATCAGCATCCGAACCAAAACACACACAAAAGGGCAAACATGGAGCCCGACTGCCAGTCACTGGACTTACATCAGCATCCGAACCAAAACACACACAAAAGGGCAAACATGGAGCCCGACTACCAATCACTGGACTTACATCAGCATCCGAACCAAAACACACACAAAAAGAAAAAGAAAGGTGCCGGGAGTGGTCTCGCACGACCACCTGCCTACATACCTCGTCTGGAACAAGGATCAGGGCGATGTAGTTCCCCTACATAGGGGTTGCCATCTGAACATGGACTTACAAAGGAGGACACCAGTTG
Organism: Lathyrus oleraceus; assembly: GCF_024323335.1. Classification (NCBI taxonomy): domain Eukaryota; kingdom Viridiplantae; phylum Streptophyta; class Magnoliopsida; order Fabales; family Fabaceae; genus Lathyrus; species Lathyrus oleraceus. The sequence continues at coordinate 37,520,048 of NC_066583.1, forward strand.
TGTCAAAGGAGAGTGGGCGATGTGTTCACGTCCTAGCAGTAGGTGTCGCAGCTCGCTGAATCGAGTCTTAGGCAATTACCTCTTTGCAATAGAACGGACTACATGCCACAAGATCGGAGACGCTCGGAAAGGTCTAGAAGTGGGGAAGCTCTGCCCTAGAGTTGTCATACAATATGTACTTAGGTGTTTAGGATTTACAAATGGGGATATCTACCTAATGTTAGCATGCAAAGAGTATGGGAATTCTACCTATGTTATCATACAAAAGGTTACTATCTAATGGGTGCTACCTAATCGGAACAAGAATCGACGAAGGGAGCAAGGAGAAGTGTTAGGGATAAAGGTAGATGGCGATGCATGAAGCAATCGACTTACAAGGTTGATGGCGATGCATAAAGCAATCGACTTACAAGGGGGTGGATGAATACGTGCTGGTTCTGTTAGGTTTTGAAAAATGATTACTCGACGTTGGATCGAGGTTTTGGTCTTGTTTTGAAATGATGATCGGGTGTTCATTTTATTTCATGTATTAACAGGTGAATAAAGAATGAAAGAATAAATATTATACATTTCATGGGAGAGGGGTACATTTGTTATGAATGGGGGTTGTTCATGGCAAACAAAACAATAATAATACATGCCTCATACACCATACAAGTAGTCCACAGTTAATCGGACAAGTAAGATATAAACAAGTATATAATCGAATCGAATAATCAAAGAATGAAATAATGAAGCATTAAACAATGTATGAGTGTAAGTGCGAAGGAAACGGCTCATTGTAAGAAAGCCCAAGAGTAAGCTATGTGAGGTTGATGGCGATGCTTAAAAAGCAATCGACTTACAAGGGTGTAAAAAATGGGCTCGATATTAAATCGAGAAAGTATGATTTTTATAGTTTAAAAAAATGGTTTTGAGCTAAACTAAAATACAACAACTATGCATTATTAACAAATGAAATCATGAGTATAGACATAAAAAGAAGATATTAACAAAATACTAAGAGGATAAAAATGCTAAAGGAAGATAAAATCAAATAATAAGTAAAAAGTACCTCACATGAGTATCGAACCCTCTCCATCTAATATTATGCAACTAAACTCTCTCCACTAGGCCACTGAATACTATCTGCTATTGAGATACTAACCTAAATATATGAACTTGGCTAACAAATTTAAAATAAATAAAAAACAAAACAAACATTTTTATGTTTTTTATTATCTCTGTTAAAAAGAAAATTAAGTTAAATAAAACAAAAAGAATTAATTAAAAAAAAGGAAAACAAAAAAAGGAAAAAATGGAAACGGGAAAAGAACACAGAGGTTCGTCTTCCCTCCTCTCTCTCGCATCTTACGAGTTCTCTGTCAAACTCAGAAAATCTCTCTCTCTCAACCCTCATCGTCCTCAACCCCTGCTCACCTCTCACAACCTCTCATTCACTCACCTCTCACGACCTCGTCAATCTTAACCCTCGTCACCCTCGATGAATCTCTCTCAAAATCTCGAACTCAAACAAGTAATAAAGCAATGGCTGAACAAAAACTAACCTTCGGCGGTGACAACGGCAACGATGAAGCTCACAGGTTTGTCTTTGATTTGGTGATTAGGGTTTGTCAATTGTTCCGCCTCTGATTTTCGTTGTCTCTCCCTTTTCACTGATTTGCCTCTCCTCTTTATATTCTGTGAATTAGGGTTACAAATTGGTGCCCTTGTGTTCAAAAGTAACTCTGCAAAGCACTTTAGATGCTCAGAAATTGGATTGACCTTTTCCATGTTAGATTCAAGAAAAGGTATCCTTCACAAACTTTCTTCTCTGCTTTGACCTTATACCAATTTGGGATATCTTTGGATTTTGCCCTCTGACTGTTGGTTAATGATTTTGCACTTTGGATTTTGCAATTGACTGATTAATGTGTCCCTTTTTACCGCAGTAAAAAATGGTGAGCTTGGTTTGACTTGGGATAATGGATATTTTGAAGAGTGATTGTTAATGGTTTTAATGCATAGACTGGCTGCAGTAGGTGACATGATAAACTGGAATTAGGAGATGAGGTTACCAGATCAAAAGTAATCTGCTGAAACGGTAATTGTTAAAGGCAAGTGTGCTTGTGCTTTGGTTTTCTTTGAATTGTTATGGCTAAAGTTAGTGGTTGAAGAATGATGAATGAAATTATGGCAGATGGTTTTGTTGTAGGTTTGGAATAAGATGTTGTTTCTTTATACAGTCCTTTGCAGTTAGTATCAGTAAATATAGTTGATGATGGAGACAATTTGGGGAAGCTATCGGAATTTGATGACTGGCTCCTCTTGCTAACTTTATTGCCATCATCGGTCTTGATAAACTTATGCATGATGCTCTCAAACAGAGATGAACCGTTACTGTTCGCGTTTGGCGTGAAGTTCGCAGGAAAAACCTGACGAGGTACCTTCTTATCCATCTCTGATATAAGCTCTTCTGCTTCACAAACCATTTTCCTTATGCTCTTCCATCTTCTGCAGCAGTGAACTCAGTTCCTCTAACTGTCCATGGTTTGTTTCAACTGGTTTTGCAGGCTGTTGCTGCTGCTTGGTGGTAAAATCATGTTTGCTTATTCCAGACAAGGCAACTTCAGGGGCATCATATCCAGATCCAACATTATGGTTTAGTGTCTGCTCTGCATTTGGAATATAGCTTGCCAATCCACAGTCTGAAAGATGAGGATTAAGCTCTGCATCAAGTAATATATTGGCTGATTTAATATTCTTATGCACAACTGATGGAGAACAAACTTCATGCAGGTACTCTAAAGCGCGCGCAGTTCCCAAAGCTATCTCGACACGGGAATTCCATATCAATGGTTTACTGAATTCATCAGACACGTGAAGGAAGTCATGCAGATCAGCAGCAGGTTAACTCCATTTGGTTTAATGCTTCATGGCTTGACTTGTGTTTACGGTAGATTGGTCATTGACACACACATTCATGAATTATGCATTGATGCTTCTGGTTGGTTTTGGCAGTGCATCATTTATGTTGGATGGTCTATTTAACATGGCAATTTGGTTTTTTTGCAGGATCACAACAAGTCTGTTTTTATGCCATGGTTGAACCCGGTTTAGTTCGCTGCATGAAGTTTCACTTTCGTCATAACCATGTTCGCCAAAGGGAAATTGAGAAAGTTCAGATGCAGTCCTTAGCTGGCCTGTTTCAGCTGTTGAATTTTCTTCTTCTTTGGGCATGTTTGTAGGAATCTCTGAAGAACCTTCAGATACAGCCAACACTGTCTCAGGGAGGTTTGCTCTCAACAATGTGGTTTTCCTGCTGCATTGTGGACAAAGCTCAATATTCTCCTCAGTTTGAATAATGACTTGATAACAACAACCGCATTGAGAACAGATTGCTGTGTTTTCAAAACTACCAGTTTCAGAAATGACATCTCCGACATGAGAAGTTTCTGAACATTCATTGCCTTCAGCATCTGTTGGACCAAAAATAGTATTGGGGCCTTTGTTTTGATTTTGCAGAAGATCAACTGATTCCTTATCGATCTCATGTTCAATATTGGCATCTAGTCCATCAATCTTATCAAAGGCAAACACTTCTTCATGTAAATCAGAATATAACATCTTGTCAGTTTCACTTGCCATATCATCTTGACTATGGTCAATCCCTTCAGTATCATGAGCAAAAAGTGTTACTCGGTCAGAGGTTGCATTGCTGCTTGTTGCCATGGAGGAGTTCCTAGACAAAAGAAGGCAATTTTGGATCTGTTGAAATATTCGGAAAATCTTGAAATGACAAAGTCTCAGTTGCAAGAGACAGAACAACTTCTAACTGTCTTCAACCGTATCAACCCACCGGATAACCCTTCATAACCAAAACTCTTCAACGACAATAACGACTTCGAACCAGTTCATAACAAAGCCTGCAACCTGCAACTTGCCAATTAACCCCAAGCAAGAACATCGATCGGAATAACTATCTCAGCTCCTTTTGCAGCGCCTTACAGAATAGCTAGTGCACCGGCTAACGGACCTATCGCGTTGGAAACATCATTAACACCAATGTTCCAAGCCATGTAGAATCCAAACAAAAGTGTTGCATAGGATAAAACCCTTGTCTTCAAAGGCAAACCTTGTCCTAGAGACGACATAAACAAAGGAAAAATAAGTGCAGCCACTGCTATACATATTGTTATAGCAGAAGCTGTTCTTGATGATATGTTGAATGCTTTTGCCATTCCTGATACTTCATTGTTATTATTCTCTCCATTTTGGTGTTGTATTTCTGTGTTTTCCCTTGACTTGCTCCAACTGACAGGAATTCCATCATGACTACTAACTTAGCTTGGTGATAAGCAACAACACTGCAGGAAGGATGCTTACAAGAACCAACTGATTTTTTGATGAATGTGGTCAAATGGCATTGGATTGGTAACATGTTGCAGGTAGTATTTCAATACACTTATCATGGCAATTAATGAATTGCTTGTTGTTCAACAGGATTATGGTAACAAGGAGCTCAGGTACCATCTTTTATTCTTCTACATTTCCTGTTTGTGATGTCAAGTGGCAGCTGATGTGTTGTAGCAAGCTAGCATGATGACGATGGTATGGTGCTGTTGTAAAGCAGGATGTGACATGATTGTGGCAGCAGCATTGGCTAGACCATCTGCATCCATGATTTTGTTGCACAAGTGTGAGGTTCTTGCTGTAGCCAAAGGACATGAGCAAAGGACAATGGTTGAACTGTTAGGGGACTCCTTGGTCAATGGTTAGGGGCAGGCCAAAGGTAAATGGTTAAGGGTTCAAAAGCTACAAAGCATGGTGCACCACATGTGTTACTTGTAATGGAAGCTACCAATAAAAAAATCAACAAACGTGAGAATTGGATGATGTATTGAAAAAGAAGGGTCAGGCCAAGTTGGATGGGCAAGAGCAAGTGAGGGTTGACTTTGGTCAAAGTTGACCAAAAAGTCAACCGTTGACCAAAGTCAACAAATGGTCAAAAATGCATTTTTTTGTATTTTCTTTGTAAATGGAAAATGAATTATTGGTTAGGGTGAACTTTTGGGTTTGTGGATTTTGGGTTGACTTTGGTCAAAGTTGACCAAAAAGTCAACTGTTGACCAAAGTCAACAATCGGTCAAAGTGTCAATTTTTGTGTATTTTTTTGTATGGAATCAAATGTACTGGTTTAAAATGGATGAAATGGATTGGAATGGTTTGAAAAAATGATTGGAGATTGTTTTCACAATTGGCTTGAATGTTCGACTCTTGAGAAGAAAATAACTTGATTGATAATGTGTATGAACAAAACCATGAAATAAGACCATAAGGTTATAGTATCCATGAACCAATAACATGACTGGCAAGTGGTTAGAAACACAAGAAACTTAGTTGTTCAGATGACCCAGACCATAGAGGTATTCACAATCACAACACCATGACTTTGGATCAAAACCAAACCTCATGTAAAACCAAAGCTAGGTTAGGCCAAGCATGCCAAACAAACATCAAAGATTTAGGACCAAAATCGGGGTATGACAGTTGGCAAACTGAGCTGTATTCCTCAGACTGTTGACACATGGTGTGGAAACGGGCGGTGGTGGTGGTGGATCCATGATAGGTGTGAAAGGTGGTGGGTGTGTTGTAGAAGAACCTTCTCCTTGTTCTTGTCGTTGTCTAGCTTGTTGCCTCCTTCGTCTCGTTCTTTTATTCAGTCTCCTTGCGGTTCTTTCGATCTCGGAATCAAAAAGAAATTGGTCCTCAGGAACCTGCCCTCGCATAAAACGAAAGCTGCACACTAAACCAAACAAATTAACAAGCACAAGTCAAAAATTCGAAAGTTAAAAATTCAGCAACTATTGCGATGCTCGCAATATCAATTCACAATCCCCGGCAACGGCGCCATTTTGTTGTAACAGGGTTAGAGTATCGGGATTTTTTATCGTCTCCACAAGGATTATGTGATATTGCCGCCGTTCGACAGTTGTTAAGTTCTTAACTTATAGTAACAAGGGGGTTTTAGTTTTCGGTTACGGTATCTTGCATAAAAAGTAAGAAATTGCGGTAAAAGTTTTGGTTTTACGATTTGAGAAAGATTGTCAAAGTTAGGGTTCGACGATCACTTTGCATGCATATGTTCGATCAAACAAAACTCATAAACTCCATTATATGATAAACACATTCACAAAGTCCTCCCAATGTGTTTATTTCTAACACACATTGTGTTTTTTCTCATTTTGATCCATTGTTGATTTCTCACACAATCTATCAAAATGACAACTTTTAGGTTTAACTTTTTAGTGAACAAACTCATTCAATACTATCTCTAACTAAAGAACAAGGATGGATGAAAACCTAGGTCAAGAGTTGGAAAACACCTTTCAATCATAAACCAACACAAAGAGTTATCAATAAAACAAAGTTTTCACCATACATTCATCATCAAAGAGTTTACAAATGAAGATCAACCCATATACATACAAAGCTTATGATCATCTACATCTAACCTTGACAAAATTAAAGACTTAGCTACTCATTTTCATGGTAGCTTGAACAACAAGTTTCGGACGAAGGTTGATCAACATCCGAGTCGAAGAATCGAAATTGGATGGGAATCCACCTTCTTTTTGTAAAATATTGTCAAGAGAAGAAGAAGAATGAGAAAATGTGGTTTCTAGGGCACAAAAATCACCTCTAAGCCAAAAACAAGTAAAAAGATGATCCCAAGAAAAATGAAGATAAAAAGATGTTGTTCCAAAAAGTAGCCCATGCTACTTATAGTACTGGTTACTAAGCTGTCATGCTCGCTAGGCGAGCAGAATGGTTCGCCTAGAGAGCCCCAAAATAAGCCACCAGAATAGTCTGCGTCCAGAGGAGTCATCCCAGAAAAGTTTGCATATGTTCGCTAGGCGAAACCCTCGCTTCTCTCATTCGCTCCAGCGAGTTTTGATGTTTTTGCTACTGGAATTGCTCGCTACCTGCTCGCTGGATGTTCGCCTAGCGAGTACTTAGCTACTTCCCTCGCCACAGCGAGTTTTGATGGTTTTGCTACTGGAATTGTTCGCTGCTTGCTCGTTGGATGCTCGCCTAGCGAGTACTTGATCTTTTTGGTTCTGTCCAAGTCCGGGAGTGTTCGCTGGCATCTCGCTGAGTGCTCGCCTAGCGAATACTTCGCTACCTCACTCGCCTAGCGAGCTTGCTAATGTTTGCTTTCCTTCTAGGTTCCTTTGCCATCTTTCTTGTGCCTTAGTTTTCTACTCTTTCATGCCTAATTCCTGCACAATAACACACAAATTAAAGGTACCAAGATCATTTCCATAGTATTGCAAATCAACAAAAGCAAGGGCAGTTTCGAACATTTTTTCGACAAAAAGGAGTGAAAGATGCCCATATTTGATAGCTCAAATAAGCAAACTTGGGCATCTAACAACTCTCCCCAACTAGATTCTTGCTTGCTCTCAAGCAAAGTATGCCTCTTGAAGGACAAGAGGATTTGCTTAAAGAAAAAGATTTCTCCGAAATCGGATAAAATGGCTCAAACACAAGAGAATCAACCAGACACAAGTTCCCAATGGTTAGAATAACACAATACACAAGAACTAAAGCCTTATAGCAACGCAAAACATGTATCAATCCACAACAATGTTATCCTGAATGAATCACCCTATCTCTCTTCTTCGAATAAGGATTGAAGAAATTACACGTTTGCAACCGCGGGGACAATTTCACTCTCCAACAAACAATGCAAAAGTCAATTCAATTCATACAATGTCTAACAATTATAAATGAAAATGCGGAAGCACGAAGATCACTAAGGTCTTTTCCGGTTGTAGCTTGGTCAAGTTTACAAACAAGGGTCATATATAAGGCCATTGAAAATGAACTTGCCGACGCAAAAGATACATTCACTGTACAAGCTATTCACACATCTCAACTTCGTTCCACTTGTTTCTCATTTGAAACCTTCACAACTCTTATTTCACAACTCAATTTTGTTTTTCACTATTTTTCTTCCAAGAAAGCATTCATTTTCATTTTCTCTATAATTTTTTTTTCACATCGTATTCACAAAACAAATGTTTCTCTTTTCTAATTTTTTTTTCAATGCTTGCTCGGTTATTCAAGAGTTGTGGCACCTATCGATTCTCATTTTCGTTCTCCCCAACTTATCTTTTACTCACCCCAAGTGAATGCTCTTGACTTTTTACGGCAAAAGAACAATTATAAAAAATTTCAGGGTTTCAAGAAAAAAAGATTTTGACATCTCGCCTTATTTCAAGCTGAGATTCAACTGTTTAAGCTCAAAGGGGTTTACGAATACTCTCTGCTCATTGGTAAGTTGTATTTGGAACTGGTTGTGCTCGAAAGAAAACAAGCGCCTTGATCATTTCTAATTGCTTCCTCAAATTCACAATAATAAAAGACAAAGCATGAATCAACATAATTTATTAGAATCCAACATTTTAGTGTACAATGGAGGTTTCCTCACACTTTGTGGTTCTAAGTCCTAGGTGAATCATTCATTCAATTATGTTGCAAAAAGAACAATATTCAATTACGAAAAGAGTAAAGTTCTTAATGCATTCTAAAATTCTAACCGGAGGTAACCATGTAACTTAGCATTATTCGCTTGTTTATTGTTATCATTACCATCCAAGCTCGGATGCACCTTCATTGGATACTTCTTTGAGGAGCAACCAATCTAGAAGGTTTGACCCTCAACAACCAAAAATTTATTAAACAAAAGAAATTCAAACCAAACACAATAATTTAAAACATAAACAACAACTATAACTTCAAAATGTTAAAATGTGCGTGGGGGACAAAACACCCCAAAAAGTACATAACAGGGAGCTCAGGAATTTTTTTCACTTTTTCATGTTTCGAATCACATGCTTCATGATTAGAATCACATCACTTTGATTCAAATCACGATACTGTTTGATTCGAATCACACTGTACTAAAGTTTTCCTGTTTTTCTTCTAGAACCCTTATTCGAATCAGCACCTTTTATGACTCGAATCATGTGATTTGAATCACATATTACGTGTCTCGAGTCGCACAAATGGATTCTCATATGTTCATTGTTCTTTATTCAAATCACTTAATTTTCTAACTCGAATCATACATCTTGCTTATGACTCGAATCATACATCATTTCCACCCATTTTTGTGTTTGATATCTAGCACATATAAATACTTTTTCTCTAAAAACCTCAAGCAATGTTAGAAAACGTACATGTCCACTATTGATTTGAAAACTCGAAAATCACGTGTTCTCTCATTTTCTAAAGGATTTTGAACTTTTCTTGAGTGCTTGCAAATGATTTCTTTAATCTTCTACTTCATTCTAATTCCATTTTTCGTATGGATATAAATCTCATCTTTTGAGATCATCTTTGGAGATTTGTGATTGTTAAGGAGATTATGCTATTGTCTTCAACGTTCCTTTAAATATTTTCTTGAGAATTTAGAGGTTTGCAAGGTGTTTCGTGTTTTGGATGGTTTTGACAAGTCTAGCGGAAAATAAGGAGGTTATTCTCTCCATAACTCCTTTAATAGTGTTGTACGGAATCCTAGATATAAAGTGGGAGTTCTTCTCAATCCTCAGTCAGACCAATGCTCAATATACCAGTAGGATTGAGGAAAGATCGTTATAGGACAGAGACTTTGGAGCATAATTGGTGGGGCTGGATGATTCAAGATAATTTTGAGTAAATATTTAGTGAAGATTCAATTTGGATACTGTGCACAAGTCAAGGGATTCAGAAAGAAGATTTTTATATTTTAAACACTATTTGGATATTGTGATTATACTAAACATCGTGAATTTGTCACAAACTCTAGTGGAAGACCAAAATTTTCAACGGAAAACCCTTGGAAAATAGAGTAGGCTTATCAAGGAAGGTAGTTGAACTACTATAAATTAAATGTACACTTCTCTCTCTCTCTCTCTCTCTATATATATATATATATATATATATATATATATTACTTTTTATTTTTTTATTTTTTTTATTTTGTAGAATTGCATGTTTAGGTTTTCTTATTGATTTCTTATAATCGTATGATGTTAGTTTTTTACATTGATAGAGATTTATTGATAAAACGTATGTTTTGTTACTATCAACACTTTGAATAATTTTGTTCTTAATTAAGGTTGAAACCGTGGTACTAGAATCCATATTGTGTTAATTTTTAACTTTTACACATCTTGTGTAAATTTGGTATTAATATGATACATTTTTTTAATGTTCTTTTAGTTAGCTGTTTGATTCGATCTTTATTATATTGTATATCGATTGGGGTGCTCTGTGTATATATCGTTCGATAAGCATAATCATTGTATACACACTTTGATTCCGTTATGCAAACTATTTTTCATTTTGAAAGTCTGGTAAACCTTTCAAAATTATTTTTCAATTGGTCAATTTTAATTTGGAAGGTCTATTCACCCCTCTCTAGACCATTAAATTCTTGTATTCTCACCCTACAAATTGAACAAATATCAAAAGAGTTGGTTGTCTAGTCAAATGAAGGATATGCATGTACCATTGTAAACAATTTGAGTTGCAATGTATCTCAATTGAGGAGCAGATATCCTTATGAAGATTATTCCAAAGAAGGTGAGAAAGAAGGTATTGAAACAAGTGAAAATAAATATGATCGGGTACCTGAAAAAGGTTGAGATTGAGAGTAGGGGTGGAGTTAAATGAAAAATGATAGTGTTATCCACATCAATAAAAATGAGGAGCCTGGTATAGAAGAAGAAGAGCAATAAAGTATCGACATGAAACTAAAAAATATTTTGAGTTAATTAATATCTACTCAATTTTCATTTGATAAATGTGATATTCATCTTGAGAACGTTAATGAAAAATGGTGTAATTTGAGAAGAAGTTTGTTAAGATAAAGTATCGTGTCATTGTGGTAGAAGAAGAAATATTGAAGAAAAAAGTATTGACCGGAGAAAAGAGTCAAGAGTGAGGAAGAGTGATATATATGTGGCGTTTGAGTCTCAACCAACAGACATTAAAAATAAAAATGATTTGGAGTTCAATTACTCTCAAATATCGATGGACAATCAGTCCAAGGATCTAGTTTTTGAGACATGTAAACTATTCCCTCTTTTTCTAAAATACATGAGACTCCTATCTAAATAAAGGAAGAGGAATGATGAAATATACTCCTTTGAGTCTAAAACCTTTGCTAGTCTTTTTTGAGTCTAAAACCTTTTCTTTGTTGTTTAATTACTATATCTCCTTAGAGTTAGGTATTCTTAATAAATAAATCTTTTGTATAACATACGTCAAGGTTTGGAGATTTTCTAGAATAATAATATTTTATATTTCGGGTGGTGGTCTAAAGAGAAAATTTCATAAGTGAGACTATGAAAAAATATTGAGAAAAGTAGAACTCATTAAAAAATAAAAAATAAAGATGAAAAAAAGTAAAAACAAATGGGTAACATGAATAAAAGAAAAAAATCTTGTGAAAAAAAGTAAAATCAAATGGGTAACATGAACAAATGGGTAACATGAATAAAAGAAACAAATGGGTAACATGAATAAAAGAAAAAAACTAGTCCCTTAAAAAGATATTATGGAAAAAGAAACTAAAAAGTTGGATGAATGACGGAATTTAAGCCCACTTTGTCAAAGGGAACCAGGTGACCGAGCCTTACAGAGTCTATCTTGACCGTTTGATTGCTGAAGACATGCACTTCAACAGCTATGTTGATCACCGTGAGATGCGTCCATTTGACGATATAGTTCTATACTCTGGATGGTTGGCATGCAAATCGCATCTCATTGCTCCTCATCTTCCCGATGACATCATACGGCAGTTCAGGTACACTCAGACCATTTCCAGACACCCTGTTGTCTCTGCTCCTCCTGCCTTGACATGTATACAAATAGATGACATGTTTGATGATTATGAGAGTTATCTGGTATCGGAGGATGCACAAGCTACCATAGTTGAGAGCAACTTGAGCTACGTCGAATGGTACATCAGATGGATCTTCAGGGTGTTATGAAGTCAAACTTCTCTATGATGAATGTATTTTGATGAAGACAAAGCTCCAAGTGACAAGAAAGCAAAGATATTACTCAAAGATATAAAATCATGATTCAAGAATTTAAGCTATTGTATTTCAAGAAGGTATAATGTGAATATTTACCTTCACTAAAGTCTTAGATGCTCAAGTATTCAAACAATCATTGCATAACTTTTCCTTGTGCATGACAAATGTCTTAAGCTTATATTTTTCATGTTTTAACTAAGTAAATCGATTTACCTTTAGTGAAATTGATTTACCACTGAAGCCTATACATTTCCAAACGCAAAGAATTAATTTTTCAACTAGGTAAATCAATTTACCTCTTATGCAAATCGATTTTCTACTGTAAGTTTTTGAAATATTTTTTAAACGTTACCATAGGGAAATCGATTTACCCACTATGTAATTTGATTTACCTCTGTGCGTTTTTGAAAAATCAGTAGCTTTACTAACACATCTTCATGCACCACTTCATGGAATCATTTCATTTCAACTTGACAATTGTTCATGATATTTTTAGACCTTTACCATAATTCATTAGAGGTGTTATGCACATATAAATACATGATTTTTCAAATTCAAAAATTACCTCTTCCAATCAAAACTCTTAGAATTTTCAGAATTCACATTTCTTTTTGTCAACTTTTATTCAATATATTTTCACATCATTCAAATAAGAAAATACTTGAGCAATCTAACACCTTTGTGTTTGTAAATTATTGGCATTGGAAGAGAAGATCAAGTACATTGATATATCACTTAGTGTGATTTTATATTACAAACTTTACACTCAAAAACTATTGTTGTAATCCGTATCTTATTTTTCAGAATTGTTGAAAATAAGATTGTTTGTTTTATATTGCTTGTTTTTCCAGGATTGCTGGAAATAAGTGTGTATGCAAGAAAAGAGAGAATTGCTTTCTTTTATTATGGTGATAGTTTTCAAGAGGATTGTTCTTGATAACTTGGTTAAAGTCCTAATTCACCCCCTCCCTCTTAGACACACTCCGAACTTACAGGTGTCGCGTCCGTACGTGGTGTAGACTGCTCTAGGAGACACACCGAGATCAGCTCATCAGGAGATACTAAAGGAGGGACAGACACAACTAGATCATGTTGAGGATGTCTTGCCTGTGTGTCATTGCATAATGGAGATTGCGCAGGAAGGCATTGATGAATGTATCTTTCCTAATGGGTCTGATGTGAGGCAGGTCCTAGATTCCATCATGACGGAGGCACGAGGGACATTGATATACCAGAGACAGCGCTAGGGGACGGGTCAGATTGATGTTCGAAGAGGCAGAGCTGACATAAGAGGTAGATGAGAGGTTGTCATACACATGAATTAGTCTCTTATTATCTAGAACTACTATTATGGTCTGTATTTTATTTTGATGGTCTTGCTACTTTATTGATCTCGATTGTACGATATTTTCAACATTTATTGATATTTTATTTGTGTATGACATTTTTGGTCAATCTGAAATTATGTACGTCTATTTTTTTTATTGTATGATATATTTTAAATCTTCATCACAACACAGATAAACAACATATAACATGAATACCTGTTCTGAGACGTATAGGAGATGTATCTCCGGAATATTCACGGAGATGCATCTCCGATACAACTCAAATATAAATGGCTTCTGAATGCGATGTATTGAATGTTTTAAATTAATACGGAGATGCATCTCCGTAATATTACAACGTTTATTCAAAATTTGATACATCTGGAGATACATCTCTAAAAACTATAAACATTTAAATAATTTCGCATGGTAGCAAATAAGTCTTAAGGGTACATTAAGAAATGCTCAAATATATTATACATTAATCTAAGCCAAGTTACAGTCTATAATACCTTGGAAGTGCGTGTATAATCCTAGAAAGGTAAAATTAGATATTCTTGCAGTGATATTCTTATGATATGTTTTTCTGTATATATTTTTATTTGGTGATTTTACATGTCAAGCTTCTAGTCTTCTATTCAGGGATGAGTACACCTTAAAAAATTGAGAAAATACGTTATATATTGAGTAGTTTATACTATAGAATAATCACTTTTGATTAGATATGCTAATTGTAATATTGAAAAGCTTTACAGAGTTAGGAGATAGTTATAAAAATGGTAGGAACAACTAGTAGGAAAACAAATATAATTAGCTAAGATTATTTTTACTAGACAATTTGCCTTCAAATCCATGCTTTTATATATATATATATATATATATATATATATATATATATATATATATATATATATATATATATATATATATATATATATATATATATCATAGTTAATTCACAACCAATCCCTAACTATGAGAATGCATAAATAAAATAACACCAAATATAATTTTACAAAACATACTAACATGAAAGAGGACGTCATATGGCAGTTCAGGTACACTCAGACCATTTCTAGACACTCAGTTGTCTCTGCTCCTCCTGTCTTGACATATATACAAAAAAATGACATGTTTGATGGTTATGAGAGTCATATGGTATCGGAGGAGGCACAAGCTACCATAGCTGAGAGCAACTAGAGCTACGTCGAAGGGTACATCAGATGGATCGTCAGGGTGTTGTGAAGTCAAGCTTCTCTATGATGAATGCATTTTGATGAAGACAAAATTCCAAGTGACAAGAAGGCAAAGATATTACTCAAAGATATAGTATCATGATTCAAGAATTTAAGCTATTGCATTTCAAGAAGGTATAATGAGAATATTTACCTTCACTAAAGTCTTAGATGCTCAAGTATTCAACAATCATTGCAGAACCTTTCCTTGTGCATGACAAATGTCTTAGGCTTATATTTTTCATGTTTTTAATTAAGTAAATTGATTTACCTTTAGTGAAATCGATTTACGACTGAAGCCTATATATTTCCAAACGCAAAGAATTAATTTTTCGATTGGGTAAATCGATTTACCTCTTATGGAAATCAATTTCCTACTGTAATTTTTTGAAATATTTTTTAAACATTGTCACAGGGAAATCGATTTACCCCTATGTAAATCGATTTACCTCTGTGCGTTTTTGAAAAATCCATAGCTTTACTAACAACTCTTCATGCACCACTTCATGGAATCATTTCATTTCAACTTGACAATTGTTCATGATATTTTTCAGACCTTTACCATGATTTATTAGAGGTCTAATGCACATATAAATACATGATTTTCCAAATTCAAAAATCACCTCTTCCAATCAAAACTCTTAGAATTTTCAGAATTCACATTTCTTGTTGTCAACTTTTATTCAAGATATTTTCTGCATATTCTCACATCATTCAAACCAGAAAATACTTAAGCAATCTAACACCTTTGTGTTTGTGAATTATTGTCATTGGAAGAGAAGATCAAGTACATTGATATATCACTTAGTGTGATAATTATACTACAAACTTTACACTAAAAAACTATTGTTGTAATCCATATTTTATTTTTCAGAATTGTTGAAAATAAGATAGTTTGTTTCGTATTGCTTATTTTTTTCAAGATTGTTGGAAACAAGTGTGTGTGCAAGAAAAGAGAGGATTGTTTTCTTTTCATGTGGTGATAGTTTTCAAGATGATTGTTCTTGATAACTTGGTCAGAGTCTTGTGTAAGAAGATCTAACAATAATAAAATCTCTTACATGTGGTAAGGGGACTAGACGTACCTTCGGATTGTGAAGGGAACTAAGACACATCTCGATATTTTTTTACTTTCCGTACTTCATCGCTTTCATTTCCTAACCAAACTAGAAAAGAAGGAACAAGTATTCATAAAAACAGGAGAATTTCTAAAGTTTTAATCCATCTCTCCCCCCTCTTAGGCACACTCTGAACTTACAAGTGTCGCATTCGTACATGTGTAGGCTGCTCCAAGAGACCCACCGAGACCAGCTCATCAGGAGATACTAAAGGAGGGGCATTCACGGCTAGATCATGTTGAAGATGTCTTGCCTAGGTGTCGTTGCATAATGGAGATTGCGCAGGAAGACATTGACATAGGTATCTTTCCTGATGGGGCTAATGTGAGACAAGTCCTAGATTCCATCATGACGGAGGCGCGGGGGACATTGATGTACCAGAGACAACACTAGGGGACGAGTGAGATTGATGTTCGAAGAGGCAAAGCTGGCAGAGGAGGTAGAGGAGAGGTTGTCATGCACATACATTAGTCTCTTATTATCTAGTAGTAGTATTATGGTTTGTATTTTATTTTGACGGCCTTGTTACTTTTTGATCTCGATTGTACGACATTTTCGATATTTATTGATATTTTATTTTTGTATGGCATTTTTGGTCCATCTGAAATTATGTACGTCTATTTTTTTTTATTGTACGATATATTTTAAATCTTCATCACAACACAGAAAAATAACATATAACATGAATATCTGTTCTGAGACGTATCAGAGATGTATCTCCGGAATATTTACGGAGATGTATCTTCGGTACAATTCAAATGTAAATGACTTCTGAATGGAATGTATTGAATGTTTTAAATTATTACGGAAATGCATCTCCGTAATATTATAACGTTTATCCAAAATTTGGTGCGTCTGGAAATGCATCTCCAGAAATTATAAACATTTAAATAATTTCGAATGGTAGTCAATAAATCTTAAGGATGCATTAAAAATGCATAAATATATATACATATATATATATATATATATATATATATATATATATATATATATATATATATATATATATATATATATATATATATATATATAATACCTTAGAAGAGCATGTATAATCCTAGAAAGGTAAAATTAGATATTGTTGTAGTGATATTCTTATGATATCTCTTTCTGTATATATTTAAATTTGGTGATTTTACATGTCAAGTTTCTAGTCTTCTATTCAGGGATGAATACATCTTAAAAAATTGAGAAAATACATTATATATTGAGTAGTTTATATTTTTATACTATAGAATAATCACTTTTTATTAGATATGCTAATTGTAATATTGAAAAGCTTTAAATAGTTAGGAAATAGCTATAAAAATGGTAGGAACAACTAGTAGGAGAACAAATATAATTAGCTAAGATTATTTTTACCAGATAATTTGTCTTCAAATCCATGCTAATACATATATATATCATAGTTAATTCAAAACCAATCCCAAGCTAGCTTTGTTTGCTAGAAACTAGCAACAAATTGCTGGCAAATTTATCCTAACTAATTCACAACCAATCCCTAGCTTTGAGAATGCATAAAGAAAATAACACAAAATATAATTTTACAAAATATATTAACATGAATAGGGTGTACTCATGGTTGTATGTGATGATCTTCGTTTGATTCATCAATGTTGTCAGATCTTGCAATCACTGATTCTTTTCCTTTGTAAATTGTTGCAACCATCAAATAGACTAAGAAATTGATAGCATTGATAACTGCCACTATCCAATAGAACCAATCCAACTTGCTTTTATTAAGATCATTCCTTAGCCATCCTTGCTCTTGTCCTCCAGTTGTAAGTATAACAATCTTAACCAAAGCAGTACTCAACCAGTTTCCGATTCCCGACTCGCACAAAAACATTGCACTACTAATACTCTTTGTCCCATCGGTTACTTCATCATAGAAAAACTCTAACTGTCCCACATAGGTAAAAACTTCAGCAGAACCAATTAGGAAAAACTGAGGTAACAACCAAAACACACTCATGCTATGTAGGTGCGGGTACTCTTCGCGTCTTTTCTTTTCAACGAATGCAGCCGAACCCATAGCTATGGTTCCGATGAAAAGCCCAACACCCATTCGTTGTAATGACGTGATGCCACGCTGGTGGCCGGTTAGTTTTCGAAGAACCGGGATAAAGAGTTGCTCGTAGATCGGGACAAGTATGAGGCCGTTGATCGCAGCAAATGTGGTGACGGAACTCGTTGGGATTTCGAAGTTACCGAGTTTTCGGTTCATGATGTTGGATTGACTTATAAAAAAAGTTGACATTTGACCTAAACAAATTGATAGTGCAATGGTAGTTGCCCAAACTGGAAGAATTTTTAGGATTGATTTGAATTCTTCCACTTG
Source organism: Lathyrus oleraceus (assembly GCF_024323335.1). Taxonomy (NCBI): domain Eukaryota; kingdom Viridiplantae; phylum Streptophyta; class Magnoliopsida; order Fabales; family Fabaceae; genus Lathyrus; species Lathyrus oleraceus. The sequence goes on from NC_066583.1 coordinate 37,538,147, forward strand.
TGTCACTGTGCATACACTCCATCTATCATTAATCTTGGTTTTTGGTGTTACAACCGCTGCTTTGTCCAAAAACCTACAAAATTTCAATTTTTAAATTCTTTGAATAACTGATATATCTAAAATCCTTCAGATTTAAAAAAAAAAATATGAATCGAAACTAAATAACTATATCCTGTATATGTATCTGATCTATATATAACTAACCTGTATTGTAGAGTCCTCTGAAGCTTACGAGCACCAATAATATCAGATTGTGTTGTCTCGACTTCATAGAGTTGAGTTTCTTTTTCGACGACAACTCCTCGTCGATGATTCTTTACGGAAGCTGCAATAACTTGAAGAAACCTAGTAAAAGGGCTTCCCATTGGCTTTTGAAAACGATAATGGTTAATACCAATAGCTAGAACAAAGATAGACAAAAATGTAGTAATGGTTGGTATTCCAAAACCCCAACTCCACCCTAATTTTTCTTGTATATAAACCAGCAGCGTAGTTCCGAGAAGTGCACCGATGTTGATGGCAAAGAAAAACCAATTGAAGAATGAATATTTCTTTTGAACTTCTTTTTCATCGCCTTCGTCGAATTGATCCGCTCCGAAAGATGATACACAAGGCTTGATTCCTCCTGTACCTAAAGCAACAAGGCCAAGTGCACCTAATAAGAATGTCATTTGGAATTGGCTTGCTTCTTTGTTTTTTCGCGGGTGGAATGTGTCGAACGAGGCTGATGTTGTCAGCATAAACATACCCTGTAACATGATTTAGGTCAATATTTGAGCACCATTGATAAGAAACGAAAAAAGTAAGAATGAGTAAGTTAAATATAGTTACCGCTGCATAGATGAAAGAAAAAACAAGAATCGTTTTGAAGCGACCGAAATATGCGTCGGCTAGAAAGGCTCCGAGAAGAGTGAGTACATAAGCAGATCCAATCCAATTTGTGACATGAGTAGCAGAATCTGGTATTGTTAGATGCATTTCACTAACCAAGTAACGTGTCATGTTCATTGCTATTGCAATGTACGCCACCCTCTCAACTGCCTCGTTCACTGGAAAACAAAAACATCATCAAACATTGGAAACATTATGTCTAAATTGTGATTCTATCTAATTTCATAATGTTGTGTGGCTTACTTATGATAAAAGGAGCAGCCTTCCATCCTCCGGTCGTTCGTTTATCAGCAATGTCGCCATGTCTATCCACGCGACCATCGCTTACCAAGAAATCCATCTATATTAAAAACTGTAATTCCTATGAATTTTGATCCTCTTGTGTGTTTGTTTCCACTTTGAAACTTCACTTGATCTTCCTATTTGTGAGAGAAAATTTTATATTTTATACAAATGTATGTGAAATACTTGTAGCTTTATAGCAATGCATTCTCATAGGAATTACAGTTTTTAATATTTTGAAGAAAAAAAACAATTGAAGTTAAACTTTTCTTTTTTTGGAAAAATGTTATTTCAACTACTCCTTTTTTCGTTTTTCTTCGTTTCAACTAGTCCTATTTTTGTATTTCTTTGTTTCAAAATAATTGGAAAAACTGATTGAAGTTAAACTTTTAGTTGTATTATATAATGAATAATATTTTTGTTACTCTTAATTTAATATCTTTTAGAATATTTTAAGATGAAAGTAATATATCAATATATAATATTTTAGTAAAACTATTTTAATTCTTTTATTTAATGTGTCAATCGATAAATTTATTTCGATATTTAAAAATTATGGGAAGAAAACAGCGTTTTGATTGGTTTTTTTTTAACCAATAAAGGGTGTATAGGGATTGTCTAATGATGCACTCTAATAATTGATAAAAGACAATTTATAAAAAAGGGGACAAATGAAAAAATCTAATAAAAAAACAAAGGTAAATTTTTTTGATATTTTTTTTATAAATATCATTTGGAGAAATTCTCCTGAAACTAGTCAGGTAGGATCGCAATCATCCAGTCTGACAAGAGGTAGGTTAGGGAGGAATCTTGGTCACCTTGTTGATGATTCAATTGTTAGAGCAAGATTTGGTTCTGCATCTATACCTTGAATTTTGATGATAACAATGTTGTATTTGTGTGACAATAATTTTGGCACCCTAATAGTTTGTTATTGTGTAGCTTTTACAGTCAGTTCTGATTCTGAGTATATGACGTGAAACGTCATCAGTTTCTAAACATCGTGTTCAAAATTCAGATTCTGAACTAATCATGAGAAATTTTGAAAGATGTCAAGTTGTTGCTGCAATGATCTTTCTGTTTCTGTGTTGATTCACTCCTGAGAAGTTTCTAAAGAGACGATATGTTGTTGCTGCAACGTTCTCTTCGTTTCTACTTCTGAACGTGACTCTGATCATCAATCTTCTGAAGAATGACGAGTTTTTGAAGTTTTGTTACTTAGCTAAAGATTCTGAAGATCTCAAGTCAGACTGTTGACGTTGTCAAGGTTCTGACTGAAGATTCTAAAGTTTCTGAATCAAGTTGTGTGTTTCTTCTTTTCATACTTCATCAACTTTCACAAGAAGCCAATTAATTTTAAGATAAGATCAAAATGGATACGTGATCAAATGATACAAGATACAAATCAAATGTTCATTCAACTACATGATATTGTGGGTAGTATTATACATCACACTTGTCACTGAAATTGTGGGCGAAGGACTATACTATGTATCACTCATTTCACCAATCCAACAATGGGCAGCCGCTTTACTTGGTATCCTAATTTTGCCCTCCAGCTATCTCTTTTTTATGCTATATAAATAGGACTTAGAGACTTGAAGAAAAATGCAAGCGCTACAACAATTTTATAAGAATGTTTTCTACGTGAAAAAGATCTAAATTTTGTGCATATTTTTCTTTAAGTATTTGTAATTCATTTGTGTAAAATTTGCTTGTGTATAAGTAACTTGTAACCCACAAAATATTATTCAAACTGTTTGTTTGTATTTCCTTGAGGAGACTAGGTTTTAGTTAGATCCTTGAGAAGACAAAGAAAGTTGTTCTTTATGATTTTCCTTAAATAGATTAGGGTATAGTCAAATCCTTGAGAAGACAAATAAGGTTATTCTTTGTGACTTTTGTAATCAGTTGATTATAGTGGATTAAGTCATTGTGTATAAGGCAAAATCATCTTGGCGGATGAACTGGAGTAGCTTTGAGTTTCAAGCGAATCAGGATAAAAATACTTTTGTTTTTATCTCTTTATTCTTAGTGTTTGTGTGGTGTTCTTGAGTCTACAAAAAGCTTTTGTTTTTAAAATCTAATTCAAACTCCCAATTTCTTGTGTTTTTCACACCTTCACCAATGTTTTCACGTGCTCCTTTCCTTTTTGTGTTATTCATTGACCATGCTTATTTTTCCCTTTCTCCTAATATCTTTATATAGTTTGTATTATTAATCTTCCAACCATAATGAAACGTCCATTCATTTCTAAAGCTAAAACGTTGGAGGTAACGTCTGACACCTCACTAATGACCATTAATGATGGTTCAAATATTAATTTCATAACCTTCTTGTGACCCTTAATTTGTCTCTTAATCATTCAGGAACAAGTTGTTCGACATCATGGGTTAGCCTATATGCACCGGGCTGGGGCTCCTGTCCGACCATCTTGACCAACATTAAAGATAGATATTTCGGCTAAGTTAAAAATTTCGAGATGGACATGTACCTATGAGTTTAAGTTAGGTATTGATCCCTCTAATATAAAATGTTTTAAAATTTTAATTATTTTAAAATAAAATAAAAAAGTGATGTCGCAATAAATTATAGTGCTGGGTTGGTTGAGGATACCGATACTTCACTAAATTCAAGAGAAAACAAATAGAAGTGTTTGGAAGAATCTACATTAAATTTGTAGTATACTTTCTCTTGCTATTCTGCTTACTATTGTCATTTTGTTTTTTCTTTTACCATCAACTAAAATGATTAACTTTGATATTAAGATAAAATTACTTTGATATTTTAAATATAAAAAACTATTTTATTTTCTCATATGAATTATCTTTGTATTTAACATGCAAGTTAATTTTAGTGAAAATGATCTAATAATCAATCAACATCTTTTGGAACAAGCCGGATAAAACATGGATAAAAATTTCATGGTTGATGATCAATATTTTACCTTAAAAATTCATAAATGACATTACTATAATTTGTCTATCTTTAAAAAGATTTGTATTTTCAACAAAATGAAATATCGTCAATATGCTTTTATTTAGAGATCAACCTCCTCACTAAAAGATAAAAGAATTGTAATTATATAATTATATTTAAAAAAATAGAAGATCAAGCTTCCCAACGTTTACACGTATAATTACAGTATTGCAAATATGACTTTAATGCAAATGCAACATTATCTGTTTCAATTTTAGAGGATTAAGACCTTTATAAATACTCATTCATCCTCTTCACCTCCTCCAAAATCAAACTAGGACGGAAAGAAGAATTTACACATATTTTTGTATGCATTTTACACACGTTATTAGAGGATGTAAATTCAAAATATAAGAAATGTCTGACGAATTTACATCCGTTGTAAAACGGGTGTAAACAGAGGGTATATTATACACTTTTTTTATAGAAAAAACAGATGTTTACAACGGGTGTAAACAAAGGGTATATTACACACTTTTTTATAGAGAAAACAGATGTAAACATGGAGTATATTACACCTTTTTTTTAGAGAAAAGAGTATAAATTGTTACATATATACATTTAAATGAAATGAATTTATACTCCATTTCATAAAATTTTCAGGTGTACAATAAATAATGTTTACTGTCAACAAATTTACACCCTATTTAAAGTAAACAGGGGGTTAAAATATGATATATTGCAGCATATTTTACTTATGACTGGTGTAAAATATTTGATAGTTATATTATATTTAATTTCATTAACACTCTATTTCATACAACCAAATATTTTTGTATACCGCTGGACAACAAATATCTTATAACGTATATAAAAAAAATCGATTTATTTTTTAACATTATTTTTAAAAAAAATCATTAAATCAAATATTTTATATAACATTCATTCAGCAAACAAAAACAACAATCAAAACAAACATGAGTGTGGCCCATGAGAAAACATACAATCACGTTAATCTAACTACTGTCAAAACAAAAGAAAAACAAAACCAAATATTAAGCAAGGTGGTGCCTATATATTTTGGGCAATTGTTTTAAGAAAAACCTCCCATAATTCTAATATTATAGTCTCAAACTACTACACTTATATTAAAGAAATATAGAACCAAGTATTAAGCAAGGTGGTGCCTTTATATTAAAGTAATAAACGTTTTTCACTAAAAAAATATAATAAAGATAAAAACTACTCGACTTATAACAAAACTAACCTACTATACTGTAATGGCAGTGCAATGGGAACAAGTAAAATAGCAGCAGTGAAGGATGAGTATGGATAGTGAAATTGAAATATGAATTCCACTGCAAATCTGAGCAGGGAAGAAATACAATGGGTAAAAGGGAAATAACGGAAATAAGACGAATAGTACAATATTCTAAATGTGTGGTGAATCAGAGAGATAAGAGAGAGAGAGAGAATGTTCTCATACAAATTCACACCACTCTAATAGCTACCCCACTATTAATATTATCTCAATTCCTAACAAACTGGGTCCACATTGGATGCTCTCCCTTGCTTCTCTTGCTACGTCTCATTGCCTTCTCCTTTGCCACGTCATCATTCCATTGTTCATTCACCTCACTTGTATCAATTGGACTTGTCTCACTCATAACATTACCCTCCCCTTCAAGAGCAATCTTGTCCTCAAGATTGAAGTTCGGGTAACTCTGCAGCATATCTTCTTTGTCTTCCCAAGTTGCTTCATGACTTGGCATATCACTCCATTTCACCAACAATTGTTCCACCACTTGGGCACCTTTAAGAATGCTTCTAGTACTCAACACAGTTGCAGGTTGAATGACGGGACCTTCTTCCACGGTAGTTAAGGGTAATGGCAAGTATGGTACAGCAGTGAGTCCTTTGAACACTTTCAATTGCGAGACATGAAAGATAGGATGAATACGAGTTGTCTCAGGTAGTTGAAGTTTATAAGCAACCGCACCAATTTTTTCAATGATGTTGAATGGACCAAAGTACCTCATCCCTAGCTTATTGTTCTTTCGCAATGCTATAGAAGACTTCCTATAGGGTTGCAACTTAACCAAAACTTGATCACCAATCTCCAAAGAAACATTGCTTCGTTTCTTATCAACATTGGCCTTCATCACCTGTTGAGCTCTCCCCAAATTCTCTTTCAACTCAGCTAAAATTCTATCTCTTTCCAATAACTGTTGCTGCAGCTCCATTGGATCAGCATTGGTAGCGTTGTAACGAGTTAGCCTAGGAGGTTCCCGCTCGTATAAAGCTTTGAATGGAGACATCCCCAAGCTTGAATGCAATGTCGTATTATACCACAGTTCCGCCCACGTGAGAGCTTTTGACCATGCCTTTGGATTCTTGAAAGAAAAACACCTCAAATACATTTCTAAGCACTTATTGACAGCTTCGGATTGTCCATCCGTTTGGGGGTGATAAGCGGAACTCATCGCTAAAGTTGTGCCCTGTAATTGACAGAGATGCTGCCAAAATTTACTAGTGAATACCTTATCTCTGTCAGACACTATTGACTTAGGCATTCCATGTAGTTTAACCACATTATGCATAAATGCCTCAGCAACTGTTTTACTAGAGTAATCAGATTTCAAGGGCATGAAATGAGCATACTTACTTAATTTGTCCACTACTACCATGATCACAGTGAAACCAGAAGATGGGGGTAATCCCGTAATAAAATCCATTGCGATATCTTCCCAAACCTGTTCAGGAATTGGCAATGGTTGCAATAGGCCTGCATAAGGAGTATTAACAGACTTAGCTTGTTGACAGATGATACAAGCTTCAATGAATTTCTGCATATGTTGTCGCATATTAGGCCAATAAAACTAAGACGCCACCCTTGCAAGAGTTCTGGTCACTCCTGCGTGTCCCCCTATAGGTGTGTCATGATACTCTTTGAGAATGTTTTGAATCAAGCTACTCTCAACAGGAATTACCAATTTGTGTTTCCAATACAATAATCCATCTTTCACCGAATAGTTATCATTGATCACATGATTATCGAGGCATTGTTGTACTATTAACTGTAAATGTTCATCCTCGGCAATTTCTTGCTTTAATTCCTCTAAAAACTCACACTCTGGTGCTGATAAGGATAACGACATCATTCTGGATAATGCATCAGCTGCTTGATTATTCTTGCCTGACTTATATTCGATGCGGAAATCAAATCCAATGAATTTATGAAGCCAAGCTTGCTACTCAGGGGTTTGGAGGGATTGATCTAACAAATATTTCAAGATCTTTTGATCTGTTCGCAGGATGAATTTATGACCCAATAAATAGTGTCGGAACTTAGCTAATGTTGTTGTAATAGTGTGATACAGTGAACTGACTTTGTGTTTTTGCTTTGAAAAGCAATGTTGCGGATAGCAAGAGTCACCACCGACTTTTCTTTTACCCAATAAGGAAAGGCGGAAAAGAACAGGAAAGACCTTGATTAGATTTTGAGTTCGGGAGGTACATTATACAAATGGAAGGTGTTAGCACCCTTTGTATCCATGGTTATCCATGGGCTCTTAATTGCTTAACTCACTTATGTTTTTCTTGTTTAAGAAAGTGTTTGAGAAATGTGGTGTGTTTAGAAAATATTTTGAAAGGAGAGTTTAACTTTGTAATGATTCTTGTACGAATGTATACAGAGTGTTTATCTCGTTTGATTTTGAAAGATGTTTAGAAAAATATAACTCGGCGATGATTCTGGTGCGAATGTATACCAAGTGATGATTTTCTAAAAGATGTTTTGAAAAGTGTGAGGTGTGAAAAGTATTTTAAGCTGTGAGCAAGCATTTAAGAGTTATACCTAACCAAGGTCTTTATAGGTATTTCCTATCCTTAGGAGGGTAAAATTATCCTTACTATTGAGAAGTAAGTAGTCTTATCCTTTGGATGTAAAGGGACATCGTGGGGTCGTCGATTGGTCATTGAAGGCAACATTTTTAAGGATACCTTAGCATTCGAAGGGACGATCATCATTTAATCGTAGGCTACAACGAAGGGTCATCGAGGGACAAAGTCATATATTCGAAGGCACCGTTCGAGGGACAAGGTCATATATTCGAAGGCAACGTTCGAGGGACTATGATTTATCTTGTAGGGACATTAACCTTTTGATCGAAGGGACTATGACTTATCTGTTTAGGGATGATGATGATTTAATCGAAAGGGTCCTTGCTAAGGGTATCCCCACATTTGCGGGACATGACCGTAATATCGTAAGGCAACAAAGAGAGGGTTACCCTAGAGGTGCAAGTGTGGAAATGATTGGATTCGGATATATTATCTTGAATTAATTTATCTAAATTCGATTATTTATCTTTCCATGCAATCCTATTAGCATACATCTAGACAGTTATATTCATAGTATGGAAAAATTAAAGTGCGAAAAATAAGACTACGCTGGCTTCGGGATGGGGGTAAAAAGGGCATACAAACTAGGCACGAACCCAGGACCTCTACGTTGCAGTGAGGGGGGAGCTACGAACGAGTCATGTTGGTCCATTCATTATTTATTCGCATTCATTAAAATATATATTAATTCTACATGGATTTTTCCCTTTTGACACAACACCACCATGCATGTTACAACTTTCTCTCTTACAGCAAGCTACTTTATTTTTTCTCATGCTGTTTCTTTCATGTGAATATAACAAACCTGTAACTTCATCTTATATCAAACCACACACATAAAATAAGATCATATGTAATCATCATGCAATAATAAAAATAGCCATGCACAAATCAAGAAGCTTATATTATTTTACTCATGTATTAGTTCTCTTTACTGCAAGTGATAATGATAAAACAAACTTTACACATACATGTTAAAGACAACCAAGGATTTATATTATCACCATTATATCATCATCATCATTATTATGTAATAACAACATGTTAAATAAACATAATCATGCTAGAAACAACACTCATATAATAATAATTAAATGGCAGATATAATTCTTTAATCATGCAAACAGAATTTCTCCAACATGCTATGACATATCAAGAACAGATGCATACTTGAATAAAGCAATATCAACATCCACCAAACCATGAATACATCATCTCAATATATATATTAAACCAATATTATTCATGCATGAATTAAGGAGTATTGCAAGGTAATCATGCTGGATGCAAATTCCCTAATGAACACTTACTGGGGATTTGATTCTTCTAACTTGCTCACTATATGTGTGTTGTTCTTATTCAGGCTATGACTGCTTTATGGTTGCTTCTCTTTTCCCTACCCGTGAACCTTCTTGCTTCTGTCTTGCCTTGTGTATCTTCTTTTGCTATATCTCTCCTCTTTTTCCCCTCTTTTTTTTTCTCTCGCTGCAGCCATACGAAGTATTTATAATGGTGTGGATTAGGGTTTAACCTTGCTAAATATTTGGATCCCTTCCTATAATTTAGGAGAGTTAGCTATAATGGTGTGGATTAGGGTTTAACCTTGCTAAATATTTCGATCCCTTCCTATAATTTAGGAGAGTTAGCTATAATGGTGTGGACTAGGGTTTAACCTTGCTAAATATTTGGATCCCTTCCTATAATTTAGGAGAGTTAACTATAATGGTGTGGACTAGGGTTTAACCTTGCTAAATATTTGGATCCCTTCCTATACTTTAGGAGAGTTAGGGTTTAACCTTGCTAAATATTTATTAAATACAAATATTATTATAAATAATGAATAATTTAAATAAAAATTAATTTAAATTTTAGTTACATAATTGAATTAAAATTTAAACCTATTTCTATTTTTACTTTCATCATTTAAAAAAAAATCAAAATTATTCTTACTTATATCAACCAAAATTATTTTATAACTTATGGGCTTAAAAAAATGTTAATCTTATAAATAAATTTTATTAAGTAAAAAACGTGAATTACTAAATAAATACTATTTATAAATAATGAATAAATGGAACATGAGTCACTAAATTATAAAAAATAGTTATTATAATTTAATGAGCTTTAATAAATAAAATTAATTTAAAATTTTAATTATATAATTAAAATTCAAATCTATTTTTATTTATCATTAAATTAAAAGTATTTTATTTATATATATAAAATTTATTTATATCATACAGATAACCAAAATTATTATTATTTTTTATATCTGTATTACATAATAAATAAATTAAAATTTATAATTTATATGAGAATGTATGCTAATGAATGAATGCAAATGTGAAATGAATGCCATGCATGAATCAATTTATCATAAAAATAACAGGCAAATTTGGGGTATGACAGCTGCCCCTGTTCAATATTCTTAAACCGAGAGAATTAGAATGGTATGTACGCCATTCGTGATCTGGAGGTGGAAGATTATTGAACACTTAGAATGCCCCAAAAATTTGCACTTGTTAATTAAAAGATAGTCTTGATGGAGATGGGCTTAAAGATGCCATCCAGAAAGTTTGATGATGAGAGCTTCAGAGTGCGTCGTACATTAGACCATATCTGAAGACATGGGTGTCACACTGGATCGTACGCTAGACCGTATAATGAGTCATCCATTAGGTGATATTAGGGTGAGCTGAACCTGATGAGATAAGGATCAAAATGGGTCATACGCTAGACCGTATCTGAGTAGCAGAGTGAGCCGTCCGTTAGGCTGTATCTGGAGAAATAAAGATCAGAATGCATCGTACGCTAGATCGTATCTGAGTAGTAGAATGAGCCGTCCGTTAGGCTGTATCGGGCGATAAAAAGTAGTCGTACGCTAAACTACATTTCAGAATGTGTCGTACGCTAGGTAGTATCTGATGAGAAGAGCCAGACTGGGTCGTACACTAGACCGTATCTGAGTTGCAGAATAAGTCGTCCATTAGGCTGTATCTGAGGATAAAAGATCAGAATGGATCATACGCTAGATCGTATCTGAGTAGCAGAATGAGCCGACCATTACGATGTATCTGATGATAAAAGGGGTAGTCATACGCTAGACTACATTTCAGAATGTACCGTACGCTAGGTAGTATCTGAGGGGATGAATATCTAAATGGGTCGTACGCTAGACCGTATTGGAACAGTTGAAGGAACCATACGTTAGGCTGAATCAGAATGAGCCGTACGTTAGGCTATATCTGATAATATTTGTATATGTTGTATTTGCAATAAATGTTTGGGATGGGCTTAAAGATGCCATCATTAGGAGGATATCAGAATGCTTGTCAGAATGAATATTCATATGGATTATATCTGAAAGATGTATCTGAATCTTGAATGTAATCGATAAAGATATCCGTCTGAATGAATCTTTATTTTGATTGTATCAGGAGAATAATTAACTTGGAGAAAAAAAAAGTTAGCCTCATGCCATGTCATGATGCATGAGATGTTTTATGCTCTTGAAAATAAATGCGAACATTGCATGCATGTATATGCTGTGAAATGATGCATGAATGAATTATGCGTCTGAAATTTTTTGCCATGGGAAAATAAATCCCGATATTCTGGTTGGAGATACTTGTATTGATGGCCCTTTCTTAGCTGGGGATATTTGATTTCTGTCTGATGGTAGAAATATTCAACAGAACCTGACTGGGGATAAAAGAGATTACCAGTCTGTCTAGTAGTGCCAATTTCTTCTGGGAATAACTGGTTTTGCTGGGGAATAGGATTTGCAACCGGATTTGTTAGAACGCATGGTTAAACCTTATCCTTGATCCTAAAGTCTTTTAGTAATTGCTATTTCTATTTTATGCATGTATTTTCGGTAAACATCAATCATATTCAAATGCATATATTAATTCGAATTAAATCAATGGACATTTATGCAAACAAAATGGAGAAAGTAAAACAAAAGTATCTTTTTGGAAATAAAATTGTATTGATTTTGAAAGAGGGCCTATAAACAAGCAATTTTAATACAAGGAGACAGAAATCCTAGTAAGAGGAAATTGTCAAGAAAGCAAAGAAAAACAGCTATGAAAAAAAAAGTCCTATTGATTTTAATTCTACTACTGCTATTATGTCTTCAAGCATCTCATCTCTTGTTGTCGGATAGAAGTGATTGGCTTATTCAGTCTCTTTGACTTTGGTGAAGCTGACCGAGAACGGGACATAGTCATACGCTTTAATCCCTAAATTTTGCCTGGACCGCGTTTTCAGGTTTTCAGTCCACCAAGATACCCTTTTTTGCCCAAGCCGCCTTTTCAGGTTTTCGACTTGCCGGGTGTACATTTTTATATGTTTATCCCTAATTTTTGCCAGAACCCTTTTGATTCGCCGGGATGCCCTTACTTTTGCCTAGATATGTCGACCTAGCGGGTCTCTTTTATACGTAGTATTTTTTAACCATGTCCGCATTCACGGGATGCGGGAAATCTTCGCCATCCATTGTAGCAAGCATCATGGCTCCACCAGAGAATACCTTCTTAACTACAAATGGCCCTTCGTATGTGGGAGTCCATTTGCCTCTAGGGTCACCTTGTGGTAGAATGATACGCTTTATCACCAAATCGCCAATTTGATACACCTGTCTCTTGACTTTTTTATTAAATGCCTGGGTCATGCGCTTCTGATATATTTGCCCATGACAAACAGCCGCAAGTCTCTTTTCATCAATCAAATTTATCTGATCGAGTCGAGTCTGAATCCATTCATCTTCATCTAAGCCTGCATCTTTCATAATTCTTATAGAGGGAATCTGAACTTCCACTGGTAAAACGGCTTCCATTCCGTAGACTAAAGAGAAAGGAGTTGCCCCTGTCGAAGTGCGTACTGAAGTGCGATAACCATGAAGAGAAAATGGTAACATCTCATGCCAGTCTTTCTATGTTACTGTCATCTTTTGTATAATCTTGTTAATATTCTTATTAGCAGCTTCTACGGCGCCATTCATCTTTGGCCGGTACGGAGAAGAGTTATGGTGTTTTATTTTGAACTGCGTGCAGAGTTCAGTAATCATCTTGTTGTTCAAATTAGTACCATTATCAGTGATAACTCTTTCAGGGATGCCATACCGACAAATAAGACTATTCTTGATGAACCGTGCCACCACATTCTTGGTGACAGAAGAAAATGAGGCTGCCTCTACCCACTTCGTAAAGTAATCAATAGCAACAAGAATGAAATGATGTCCATTAGAAGCGGTAGGTTTAATCTCTCCAATCATATCAATGCCCCACATTGCAAAGGGCCAAGGGGCTGTCAACATGTTCAATGGAGCAGGAGGTACATGTACTTTGTCCGCATAGATCTGGCACTTGTGACAAGTTCTGGAGTACTGGTGGCAATCAGCTTCCATGGTAGACCAATAATACCCTGATCTCAGAATCTTCTTGGCCATCGTATGTCCACTAGAATGAGTCCCAAAAATACCGTCATGCATGTCTTCCATAATATTTTCTGCTTCCTTTTTATCCACACAGCGAAGCAAAGTCGAATCATGATTACGTTTGTGATCTCACCTGATCAGGAGGGCCTTCCACGGTCTTGGTTAATGGGCCGGAGAATGAAATGAGAGGGGGGTGTACCTGCAAGGTGCTCCAATGCTTAAGTCAGAAAAGGTACAGAATGAGGTTATCAGAGTGTGAGTTAGAATACCTGCCCCTTTGCCATGAAAGGGGTATTTATAGTGAGCCCCCAGCGCTGGGCCAAGGCTCCTAATGGGCTGGATTAGCTAGGCCCAAGGAGGAGCTGCCAGGGGACGCGTAAGAAGCGTTAAGACCTAGACCAAAGTCTGCCCCCTGGTCCAACTGCCCCTATCCCTAAGGCGACAATATAGGGGAGTTGGGTGACGTGGTGAGTGGGATGCCGTTAGGGCTCTGCCCGACACAACTGAGGTGCCCGCGACGTGGGTTGACGGTGAGTGGATGGAGATCGTATGAGGAGGACCCGCTCGCTGTCCGACACGTGTTTAAGGGGTCGGGGAGACGTTCGTCGGGCGGACTGTCGTCCACCTGACGTATCCTCGTGGTCGTGCGGACATGGTCGTTTGGATGTGGGCTTGGCGAGCATTGGGCCGTGCCGTGCCTAGGGTCATGGCCCAGTCCGGAACAGTTTGTATAATACTCCATTACTCAAAAAGAATTTAGCGGAGAACTTCCTCAGAAATTTTCTGTCATTGATGGATGCCCCTTCAGGGTATTCCTGAGTTTCTAAATATCTTTTTACTTCGTGGAACCAAGGTTTCTCTTCTACTTCATCAGTATTAAGTTCATAACAATATGCTGGTTCATCTAATCGTTCAATGGTGATCATGGGAGCTTCATTGTCCCATCTGACTCTGAACATAGATGACATGGTAGCCAATGCGTCTGCCAACTGATTCTCTTCTCGTGGAATATGTTCGAATGTAATCTCTTCAAAGTATGGGATTAATGTCAACACCCACTCTCGATAAGGGATGAGATTCGGATGTTTAGTGTCCCATTCTCCTTTGATCTGATTGATTACTAAGGCTGAGTCTTCGTACACACTCAAAAACTTGATTCTCAGGTCTATAGCAGCTCTGAGTCCCAAAATACATGCTTCATACTCAGCCATATTATTGGTACAATCAAAACATAGTCTAGAAGTGAAAGGCGTGTGGCACCCTTGGGGGAAATAATTACAACACCAACACCATTGCCCAATGCATTAGAAGATCCATCAAAAACCATAGTCCATCGGGATCCCAGTTCGGGTCCTTCATCCGGTCCAGGTTCTTCATAATCAGTAACAAGCATAACATCCTCATCAGGGAACTCAAAATTCATAGATTGGTAATCATCAACTGCTTGATGAGCCAAATGATCAGCTAACACGCTTCCTTTGATTGCTTTCTGGGTAGTATACTGGATATCATACTTTGTTAAAATCATCTGCCATCTTGCTATTCTTCCGGAGAGAGCAGGTTTCTCAAATATATATTTGATAGGATCCATCTTAGAAATCAATAAAGTGGTATGATTCAACATATACTATCTTAGTCGGCGAGCAGCCCAAGCCAAAGCACAGCAAGTTTTCTCAAGCAGTGAGTATCTTGTTTCACAGTCGGTAAAGTTTTTGCTAAGGTAGTATATTGCATGCTCTTTTCGACCAGACTCGTCATGTTGCCCCAGCACACACCCCATTGAATTTTCTAACACGGTCAAATACATGATTAGAGGTCTTCCTTCAACTGGTGGCATCAGAATTGGAGGTTCTTGGAGATACTTCTTGATTTTGTCAAAAGCTTCTTGACATTCATCATTCTATATTATCTCTTGATTTTTCCTCAGTAATTTAAAGATGGGTTTGCAAGTAGCAGTCAAATGGGAGATAAATCGGGCAATGTAATTCAAGCGTCCCAGGAAACCTCTGACTCCTTTATCTGTATGGGGAACTGGCATTTCTTGAATAGCTCTTACCTTAGCCGGGTCAACCTCAATTCCTTTACCACTGACAATAAAGCCCAAGAGTTTACCGGATCTTACTCCAAAGGTGCATTTGTTCGGGTTCAATCTCAACTTGTATTTCTTCAACCTCTCAAACAGTTTGTATAAATGATCGAGATGTTCTTCTTCAGTATGAGATCTGGCTATCATGTCATCCACATATACCTCTATTTCATGATGGATCATATCATGGAACAAAACCACCATAGCACGCTGGTATGTTGCCCCTGCATTCTTTAAACCGAATGGCATTACTTTGTAACAGAAAGTGCCCCATTGCGTCACAAACGTAGTTTTCTCCATGTCTTCAGGTGCCATCTTAATCTGGTTATAACCTGAGAATCCATCCATGAATGAGAATACCTTGTGTTGAGCGGTGTTATCTACCAGAACATCAATGTGCGGAAGTGGAAAGTCATCTTTGGGACTTGCTTTATTTAAATCTCTGTAATCTACACACATTCGCACCTTACCATCCTTCTTTGGCACTGGTACCACATTAGCAACCCATTGAGGATAAAAAGTAACAAATAGAAAACCTGCATTAAATTGTTTCATAACCTCGACTTTGCTTTTCTCAGACATTTCAGGACGCATGCGACGAACCTTTTGCTTAACAGGATGACAATCTTCCTTCACCGGCAAACGATGTACTACTATATCAGTATCAAGTCCTGGTATGTCTTCATAAGAACAAGCAAAAATCTCTACATAGTCATGTAACATCTGAATCAATCTTTTTTTGACACTGTTTTCCAAGCCTGCTCCTATTTTGACTTCTTTCTTGTCTACTTCAGTACCCAGATTTACAATTTCAATTGATTCCTCATGCGGCTGTATAGTCTTTTCTTCTTGCAGTAACAGTCTGGCAAGCTCTCCAGGCACTTCGCAATCTTCCTCACTTCTATCCTCGGCTTGGTAGATCGGATTTTTAAAGCCATAATTAACAGTAGCAGAATTATTATCAACAGGATCCAGAGTGGATATGGATCTACAATTTGTTATGTGAGTGTGTGTAAGAAAACATAGCTTATTTGAAAGATGACAGGAAAGATAAAGAGCGCAATATTTGAATGCAAAAAGTCCATTGATTTATTGAATGTGAATATGCTTATGAAAATGACAAAACCCTTAACAAATTAGCTATTGTGCCCCGGGCATAGACACAATGCTTTAAGAAGTTCAATTTTTCATAATAAAAATTACAAAATTTGAAACACTAAAATAAGCAATAACAGTTACTCCTGACTAAAGGAAATCGGGATAGTGTCTTCAGCCTTCCAATTATTGAGTCCGTCACCAATTGTTGGGGAAATCCAACATTCCAAGTCGCAATCGCTATCAGTATCTTCTACAACATTAATCTGATCTTTGACTATCTTTTCAGAGCTAAACCCCAGGCCAAATTTATCAGACTTGTACGGTACATCGATCAGTTGACCCCAGCCAATACGACCACCATCTTAAACCACGGCTTGAGCATCTTTTAGAGAAATCATAGCAGGAGGAGCACGAATAACCTTGGGCACACGGGAAGTTGGCTTAAGGACAGGACTGGTCAGAGGAACTACTTCAAATGACTGAGAAGGAGTCTCAAAGAATTCACCATCCATCTCGACATATCTGAAGGTATGCACACTACTGAAAATATACTCTTCTTCTCCACACACAGTGACAATCTTGCCCTCTATTGGATACCTCAGCTTTTGATGGAGAGACGAAGCTACAACACTTGCCCCATGGATCCAAGGGCGTCCCAGCAAGCAAGAATAGGCAGGACGAATGTTCATTACGTAACAGGTAGTGTTGAATACTTGAGGTCCTATCTTGATAGGGAGAACCACTTCACCATGGACAACACTCTTTGCACCATCGTAAGCACGCACCATAACGTCACTAGGTTTCAGTTCAATGCTTTTACAGTCAAGCTTATCGAGCACAGCTTTCGGTAGCACATTCAAAGAAGAGCCATTGTCGATCAACACATGAGACAAGGTGATCCCCTTACACTCAATGGATATATGCAGAGCTTTATTGTGATTCTTTCCTGTTGGTGTCAGGTCAGCATCAAAAAAGCCTATGCCATTATCAACAGCCAAGTTAGCAACATAATTTTCTAACCGATCGACAGATGTCTCCTGAGGTACATGAGCGGTCTTCAAGAATTTTATCAACGCATTGGCATGAGATTCAAAAGATAACAACAAGGATAACATCGAAATTTTAGACGGAGTATGCCCCAGCTGTTCTACCACATCAAAATCACTCTTACGAATGATTTTCAGCATTTCTTCCATTTCCTGCTTGGCAACATCTTCGGTAGTAACTTCGACTGGTGTCTTTGACTTAGAAGGATTGATTACTGGTCCCTTTCCTCGAGTTTCAGGGGCGGGAGGTGAGATTTCTGGAGAGAACATCCTTCCACTTCGAGTAATTTTACTAGTCCCAACAATGTCAACGTCATTAGGATTAGCATAATCATCATCTTGCTTTATGCCGTGGATGTAAACATCACCTCCATAATTCCACGGAATGGCTTTGCTTGAGGAATACGGTACTGGGCCAGGTGCAGTAATAATTAGGGGAGCTACCTTGGGCTCAGCAGTAATCTTCACAGGCACTCTAGTAGCGGTAATCTTCACTGGAACTTTGGACCTAGCAATCACAGATATTTCTTCAATAGGAAGAGAATTGCACGATCATCCATCAGCCGTTGAATACCATTCCTCAATTTCAAGCAATCATTGGGTCGGAGTATACAGAGATCGCAATTTTCAGCACAACCTGGAAATAAACCAGCTTGCAATAAATTCTTCTTGATGATCAGGAGAGGAGATGCTAAGTCAGCTACATTAGTAATGTGAGAATTGTCATCCATAGCATTAACAGTCTTGTCATGATTAGGCATAGGAGCAGTGATGACATTAGGAGTCTCCGGAGGATCAAATTCAATTTCTCCAGCGTCGATCATATCCTGAATCTTATTCTTCAACAACCAACAATCGTTTGTATCATGCCCGGGGCTATCGGAGTGATATGCACACCTGGCATTGGGATTATAACGAGGAGAAGTAGTGTTGGGATTTGCAGGAAGATCTCTGAGGGTAATTAAATTTGCTTTTAGCATACCCTGCAGTGCTTATGCTAAAGTCATATTGATCTTGGTAAACTGCCTTCTTGGCCTGTCTTGTCTGTGTTGGAAGTTTTGAGATGGCGGTGCTGCAATCGTAACTGCTCCAACAGTATGGTCACGATTTTTCTTGTTATGACCCCTTTGACCGTACACAGAATTTTATTCATTCTTCCCCTGATAGGACTTTTTGGTGTTGGCAGAGGTAGCCGCCTGTATCTTTCCACTTCGAATGCCGCTTTCAACACGTTCACCCGTCAATATAAGTTCAGTGAAACCCGATGAGGAACTTTCCAATAGATGGCTGTAGAATGGGCCAGTCAGTGTACCCATGAACATGTCCACTAATTCTCGATCAGTCATAGGGGGTTTGACTCTGCCAGACAAGTCTCTCCATTTTTGAGCATATTCTTTGAAGCTTTCTTTAGAGCCCATAGTCATATTCTGCAGCTGTAGCCGAGTAGGCGCTAATTCAGAATTATACTGGTAGTGCTTGTAGAAAGTTGTCGCTAAATCAGTCCAGGTGCGGATGTTAGAGCTCTCGAGCTGATAATACCACTCTAACTGTGTGCCAGACAGACTCTCTTGGAAGAAATGGATCCATAGCTTCCTATCAGTGGTATACGGCTGGATCTTTCTCACATAAGCTCTCAGATGCATCTGAGGATAAGACGCACCATCATACTTAGTGAAAGCGGGGACCTTGAATTTGTGAGGAATGACCACGTCAGAGACCAGACCTAAGCTTTCGAAATCCAGACCGGGCGCCTTCTGACCCTCCATAGCTAGCATACGTTCTTCCAGCAACTTATACTTATCATCCTTCGGAGAGTACTGTTCATTTTCATAATTTTCATAGTCGTCCTCAGGGTTGAAGGGATCAGCATTCTCATCTTCCGAATCATTTTCTGTCTCATCTTCTTTATCCTTCGGAATTCCAATCTTGACTCATGGAACCTGTCCTTTAAGCCTTCTTCCCGGGTTAATGTAACTCACAGATTTCTTGTCTTTCTTCTTCTCGAGCAATAGAGTCTTCAGTTCCTCCTGCCCCTTGGATAAGTTCAAGATCATCTCCTGGAATTGAGCATTCTGAGCCTGGAGATCCTTGACAGTTTGTTCGAGGGCCATTTTTCTGTTTGAGAGGAAGACCGTGAGAACATTGATCCTTTAGAGTACTTGTTATGCAATGTTATGTTATGATATGCAATGTATGAAATGTTTTCAAGGACTTTTGGAATTTAACTTTGCGTAAACCACCAAAAAGGGGAACTTTTATTAATAATTTCTTTAATCAATGTTCATTACAAGAAAAAATGAAAGCTCAAGTCTCCCAGGGACGACTTCTTTTTGGGCGGAGATATGCATTGAGACTTCGTTCCTCATTAAGCTGGTTGGTGAGCTCTAATACTTTCTTCCTTTCAGCACAGAACTGAGCTTCAAAAGTATCCCTTTCCTCTCTCAACTGGATCCAAGATTTCTTCAATTCTTCAACATTGGTAGGCATATCTGGATAAGGAATGATCTGAGGGGTACCTCCTTCAACTTTTGGTTCAACGATCAGAGGTCCGATTGCAAGATATGGCATGATAAGCTCACGAGCTCTGGCGCGTACCCATCTGAGATAAGGTTCCATAGGAATAGAGTTTTTTCTATCCTAAAGTACTTCTTTTCACCATGAGAATCGTTGTCATAGTCAAACACAGTGCCTTGGATAATTATTTCATGTGGACCATCTCTTCGAGCATAACCAAACTGACGTAGGGCTAAAGCAGGAGTGAGACCATCTCTTATCCCCAGGAGTGGTACGTTAGAGAATTCTCCACAACGGTCAATGATGATAACATTTTCTTTGGGTTGGGGACACCAATGGATGTCTGAATGGGAGAGCGACATTATCCTTTGAGACCATTTCAAATTTTGCTCATTCTTCAAGACTGATTGAGGAAGGTGCGAAATAAACCACCTAGATAATAAAGGTACGCAGCACATGAGAGTCCCTTGCCTTTTCATAGTACGAGTGTGAAGGGAATGCAAAATGTCTCCAAGCAAGGTGGGCACAGGGTTATGAGTGAGAAATATCTTAACAGCATTCATGTCTATGAATTGATCCGGATTAGGAAATAGCACCAGTCCATAGATTAGTAATGCTAGAACATCTTCGAAAGCGTGGACACTCATAGCTTTTAGGAATTCTCGGGCCTTATTTATCAGAAATTTGGCAAGTAAACCCTTAACTTCACTTCTTGTTACCCAGTTAGTTTCAATGTCGGACTTTGTCACGTGTAAAGTCGCGGCAACCTCTTCAGACCTCAGAATCTTTTCTAAACCACTGAAAGGTGTTTGATCAAGGATAGGTATCCCAAGCAACCTGGAAAATTCTTCTAATGTGGGTACCAACTTATAATCTGGGAAGGTGAAGCAATGATGTTTAGGATCGAAGAACTGGAATAGAACTCTCATCATATCTTCCTTGAAACCGGTGGTAACTAAATTGAGGAGATAACCATGTTTCTTGATGAATTGAGCATGATCGGGAAGTTTCGACACTAAATCTTTGAGTTGAGGAGAGGTCGCTACAAAATTGATCCGGATGGTCTTCCTGGAAGCCATAGTCCTACAAAACAGAGCAAAGTTAAATCCCTAAGTCCTCGAAATGGTTAGTACAATGCCATGATGTCATGATGTTATGATGTTATGATGTCAAGTAAGTAACAAGCACAAACAAGTCACACCACAATCATTCCTAGGTATTAAGGCTTGCATGAGTTCCATAGGTAAGTACCCTCCCCACTGAAGTTTGGTTGGTTCAACCTGTCCTAGAATAGTAACCGGGTTCTAGAAGGATCTCAAATCATTGACCGTTCCTTAAGTCCACTTCAGTGCAACACCAAGCGGTTGACCAAAATTTCCCTAAAGTCCAATCTCAAAGAGTGTAGTATCGAGTATCAACCAACCCTAGTCGGAACCGAAGTCAGTTATCTCACTACTTTCTAATGGCTAGGATGAGTCAATTAGGGTTCTAAAGGTCTGGTTAATGCTTTGATGACACCACGCAGACGCCAAATTTTTCCTCAAGTAAACATGAGGAACATCAGGACATCCAAAGTGTCATATTAACCGTAGCCATCATTTAACCATTCCAGTATACGCCGGACAGTCGCGATGATCTCTTGCTACTTACCTAAGGTACACTAGATCCGGGTGTAGGATCTTTCACTCAAGCATAGAATACCCGAACAATCCCTTAAAAGTAAATCAGACAAAGAAACAATTCGAAAACATAAGTGATCTTATCTTTAAGGTAACCTCTCTTTTTAAGATTCCCCAACAGAGTCGCCAATTCTGTGATACGGTGAACTGACTTTGTGTTTTTGCTTTGAAAAGCAATGTTGCGGATAGCAAGAGTCGCCACCGACTTTTCTTTTATCCAATAAGGAAAGGCGGAAAAGAACATGAAATACCTTGATTAGATTTTGAGTTCGGGAGGTACATTATACAAAGGGAAGGTGTTAACACCCTTTGTATCCATGGTTATCCATGGGCTCTTAATTGCTTAACTCACTTATGTTTTCCTTGTGTAAGAAAGTGTTTGAGAAATGTGGTGTGTTTAGAAAATATTTTGAAAGGAGAGTTTAACTTTGTAATGATTCTTGTACGAATGTATACAGAGTGTTTATCTCGTTTGATTTTGAAAGATGTTTAGAAAAATATAACTCGGCGATGATTCTGGTGCGAATGTATACCAAGTGGTGATTTTCTAAAAGATGTTTTGAAAAGTGTGAGGTGTGAAAAGTATTTTAAGCTGTGAGCAAGCATTTAAGAGTTATACCTAACCAAGGTCTTTATAGGTATTTCCTATCCTTAGGAGGGTAAATCTGTCCTTACTATTGAGAAGTAAGTAGTCTTATCCTTTGGATGTAAAGGGACATCGTGGGGTCGTCGATTGGTCATTGAAGGCAACATTTGTAAGGATACCTTAGCATTCGAAGGGACGATCATCATTTAATCGTAGGCTACAACGAAGGGTCATCGAGGGACAAAGTCATATATTCAAAGGCAGCGTTCGAGGGACAAGGTCATATATTCGAAGGCAACGTTCGAGGGACTATGATTTATCTTGTAGGGACATTGACCTTTTGATCGAAGGGACTATGACTTATCTGTTTAGGGATGATGATGGTTTAATCGAAAGGGTCCTTGCTAAGGGTATCCCCACATTTGCGGGACATGACCGTAATATCGTAAGGTAACAAAGAGAGGGTTACCCTAGAGGTGCAAGTGTGGAAATGATTGGATTCGGATATATTATCTTGAATTAATTTATCTAAATTCGATTATTTATCTTTCCATGCAATCCTATTAGCATACATCTAGACAGTTATATTCATAGTATGGAAAAATTAAAGTGCGAAAAATAAGACTACGCTATTACATGGCTTCGGGATGGGGGTAAAAAGGGCATACAAACTAGGCACGAACCCAGGACCTCTACGTTGCAGTGAGGGGGGAGCTACCAACGAGCCATGTTGGTCCATTCATTATTTATTCGCATTCATTAAAATATATATTAATTCTACATGGATTTTTCCCTTTTGACACAACACCACCATGCATGTTACAACTTTCTCTCTTACGGCAAGCTACTTTATTTTTTCTCATGTTGTTTCTTTCATGTGAATATAACAAACCTGTAACTTCATCTTATATCAAACCACACACATAAAATAAGATCATATGTAATCATCATGCAATAATAAAAATAGCCATGCACAAATCAAGAAGCTTATATTATTTTACTCATGTATTAGTTCTCTTTACTGCAAGTGATAATGATAAAACAAACTTTACACATACATGTTAAAGACAACCAAGGATTTATATTATCACCATTATATCATCATCATCATTATTATGTAATAACAGCATGTGAAATAAACATAATCATGCTAGAAACAACACTCATATAATAATAATTAAATGGCAGATATAATTCTTTAATCATGCAAACAGAATTTCTCCAACATGCTATGACATATCAAGAACAGATGCATACTTGAATAAAGCAATATCAACATCCACCAAACCATGAATACATCATCTCAATATATATATTAAACTAATATTATTCATGCATGAATTAAGGAGTATTGCAAGGTAATCATGCTGGATGAAAATTCCCTAATGAACACTTACTGGGGATTTGATTCTTCTAGCTTGCTCACTGTATATGTGTTGTTCTTATTCAGGCTATGAGTGCTTTATGGTCGCTTCTCTTTTCCCTGCCCGTGAACCTTCTTGCTTCTGCCTTGCCTTGTGTATCTTCTTCTGCTGTATCTCTCCTCTTTTTCCCCTCTTTTTTTTCTCTCGCTGCATCCATATGAAGTATTTATAATGGTGTGGATTAGGGTTTAACCTTGCTAAATATTTGGATCCCTTCCTATAATTTAGGAGAGTTAGCTATAATGGTGTGGATTAGGGTTTAACCTTGCTAAATATTTGGATCCCTTCCTATAATTTAGGAGAGTTAGCTATAATGTTGTGGACTAGGGTTTAACCTTGCTAAATATTTGGATCTCTTCCTATACTTTAGGAGAGTTAGGATTTAACCTTGCTAAATATTTGGATCCCTTCCTATACTTTAGGAGAGTTAGGGTTTAACCTTGCTAAATATTTATTAAATACAAATATTATTATAAATAATGAATAATTTAAATAAAAATTAATTTAAATTTTAGTTACATAATTGAATTAAAATTTAAACCTATTTCTATTTTTACTTTCATCATTTAAAAAAAAATCAAAATTATTCTTACTTATATCAACCAAAATTATTTTATAATTTATGGGCTTAAAAAAATGTCACTCTTATAAATAAATTTTATTAAGTAAAAAACGTGAATTACTAAATAAATACTATTTATAAATAATGAATAAATGGAACATGAGTCACTAAATTATAAAAAATAGTTATTATAATTTAATGAGCTTTAACAAATAAAATTAATTTAAAATTTTAATTATACAATTAAAATTCAAATCTATTTTTATATATATCATATATATATATATACTATATATATTATATATATATATATATATATATATATATATATATATATATATTTATATCATACAGATAACCAAAATATTATTATTTTCTATATCTGTATCACATAATAAATAAATTAAAATTTATAATTTATATGAGAATGTATGTTAATGAATGAATGCAAATGTGAAATGAATGTCATGCATGAATCAATTTATCATAAAAATTAACAGGAAAATTTTGGGGTATGACAAATAGCATAAAATTCACGTGTATAGGCTGATTGAAGCTGCATTCGTGGAGTCAATTTCTTCGAAAAGAAGGCGATGGGATGTCCTCCTTGGCTTAGTACTGCTCTCACCCCTGTACCCGAAGCATTTGTCTCAAGGATAAACTCTTGGGAGAAATCTGGTAACACTAACACAAGTGCGGAAGTGATTGTTGTTTTTAATTGCTCAAAAGCTCTTTGAGTGTTTTCATCCCACCTAAAGGCATCTTTCTTTAACAGATTAGTGAGGGGACCGGCTATGGTTGCATAAGACTTGATAAATCTTCGATAGTAACCTGTGAGGCCAAGAAATCCGCGCAACTGTTTCAAGTTTGTTGGAATAAGCCAATCTAACACAGCTTGAACCTTTGTGCTAACCATTGATACACCAGCCCCAGAAACGATGTGACTAAGGTATTCCACTTCGGATAAACCAAATGAGCATTTGGATAACTTGGCGAACAACACATTCTGACTTAGATTTTGGAACACAATTTCTACATGTTGCAAATGTGACTGCCATGAAGGGCTATACACTAGAATATCGTCAAAGAAAACGAGAACGCATTTTCTTAACGACGGCTGGAATAGTTGATTCATAAGTCTTTGGAATGTAGCTGGTGCGTTTGTGAGCCCGAAAGGCATCACTAACCACTCGTAATGGCCTTGGTGAGTTCTAAAAGCCGTTTTCTGCCTGTCCTCTTGCTTGAGAAGAATCTGGTGATAACCCGAACGACGATCAAGTTTCGAAAAAAACTTTGCTCTGTGTAACTCATCAAGTAGTTCATCCACAGTAGGCATGGGAAAACTGTCCTAGATAGTTATGGCATTTAAAGCTCTATAATCCGTACAACATCTCCAAGTGCCATCTTTCTTTTTCACTAAGATAATTAGAGATGAAAATGGACTTAGACTTGGTTGGATTATGCCTTCTTCAAGCATGTCATGCACCAGTTTTTCAACTTGTTGTTTCTGACTATGAGGATATCTATATGGTCTTACCTTCATAGGTTGTGCTCCCTCTTTCAATAATATCTCATGAGTCAATTCTCTCTTGGGAGGTAATCCTTTAGGTATTTGAAAAATCTCCTTGTATGTATGCAACAATGTACTCATTTCAGGTTCAAGATTAATTGTTCTGTCATTCTAATTGTCCCCTATAACCGCTGGATCGATCTTTTGAATAGTGAACAGCTCACTAATTGCATCCATCTGGTGTAATCTCTTGAAGAGATTCAGCTGAGCTACTATCGGTTTGTTGCTCTCTTCACCTTGCAATGTGACAAACTTCCCATCTAAATAAAATTTTAACATAGATGTAGCATAGTCAGCTACATGCGGTCCTAATGAAGCCAACCATGGTGCTCCTAATATGACATCAGCCCCTGCTACCGGCAAGAGATATGCAGTCACATTAATCTCAATGCCCTATATCTTCATAGACAGGCTCTTGACCACACCTCCAGTCTTCATATTTTGTCCATTACCCACCAGGACCTTGCACCCTTTAGTTGGTTCCACAACTAGATTTAAGCAGTGTACAATACGTGGCTGAATAAAGCTGTCGGAACTTCCTCCATCAAGCAAGATAGAAACACTAATAGGACCAATATAACCTTTAAATCTGATAACACTCATTCCTGTAGCTCCATGTAAATCATTAAGAGATAAATGATGCTCTGTCATCTCTTCATTATCTGATGTAAGATTTACGGCTGCTGAGCTAGTTGAAATAAGGGTATCCGGATCATCATGCAGCTCTAATAACATCAATTGTTTGTTTGGGCACTCATTTGAGAAAGAGAATTTATCATCGCAAAAGTAACACAAACCTTTCTCTCTTCTTAACTGCATCTCAGCTAGAGAAATCCTTTTGATTGCAGGATTCTTTTGGAGTTGGCTCATAGGTCTAGTAGGAGGTGTTGGAAGTAAGGGTGGGTTGGGGGCTTTTTCGGTAGCTTGTGTTTAGTCATTTCTGGTTGGATTGAAGTGAGTTCTATTTTGGTGGTAAGATGATTTCTGTGGAACAGACACAATATTCTTAGCAACCAACTTTTCCTCAAATAACTTGGCAATAGACACAGCTTTCACAATTGAAATAGGACAATGCAACATAACATCTCTACGAATTTCCTCTTTCAATCCACTTACAAAATAATCAATTAATGCATCATTACTTAAGCCATAAACACGATTGGACAATGTAGTAAATTCTAGATAATAATCATTAACAGCTTTTGTTTGTTGCAATTTAAACAAAGATGCTCGCGGACAATCATAAATTGAGGGCCTAAAGTCCAATTCAAGAGCTCTTGTAAAATCGTTCCATGATTGAAATGGTTGAGATCTAGTAACCATTTGGAACCACGGAACTACTTCGTGTTCAAGATGAACTGAAGCAATAATCAATCTCTCCGGATCTGGGGTATGATAATAGCCAAAAAATTGTTCAGCCTTGAAAATCCAATCTAAAACATTCTTACCATTAAACCTTGGAAACTTCAGCTTGATGTTGCGAATGTGAAAAGGAGGTGGTGTATAAGCATTCCCCGACGATGATGAATGAGTCCCTGAGTTCGTGCTTCCATGGGTGACGACTATAGCTTGCATTTGTTTCAGCATCATCTACATCGATGTGGACAACTCTGCAAATCGTGACTCTGATGCCTGCTGCATCATCTCCATTCGCTCAAAACAAGCAACATTGATGCTTTCGTTTTGCTTCAGGACTTCACCTTGGCGTCTTACCTCAGCTGCAAGCTCCTTCATTCTGGTGTTGTCGGCCATGGATGGAATGAAAGCACCAGCGTAATGGAAGTGCAATGGGAACAAGTAAAATAGCAGTAGTGAAGGATGAGTATGGATAGTGAAATTGAAATATGAATTCCACTGCAAATCTGAGCAGGGAAGAAATACAATGGGTAAAAGGGAAATAACGGAAATAAGACGAATAGTATAATATTCCAAATGTATGGTGAATCAGAGAGATAAGAGAGAGAGAGAGAGAGAGAGAGAGAGAGAGAGAGAGAATGTTCTCATACAAATTCACACCACTCTAATAGCTACCCCACTATTAATATTATCTCAATTCCTAACAAACTGGGTCCACATTGGATGCTCTCCCTTGCTTCTCTTACTGCGTCTCACTGCCTTCTCCTTTGCCACGTCATCATTCCATTCTTCATTCACCTCACTTGTATCAATTGGACTTGTCTCACTCATAACATTTACTAAAATAAGAAAGATAAAAAACTACTACACTAATAATTATGCATCTAACTAGTTAGTAAACTATTGATGAAATCACACGTAAAATATAGTGAAAGACTTCTCCTTATTTTCTTTAACCATATGCTCTAAATAATCCAAATCATGTGAACTCAAAAAATTATTTAAAAAAACTCAAATCAAATATTGGTCTAGAAGTTTATTGAATTTTGGTGTAATTTTCTAGTGTGTACAGGAAAAAATTTAGAATAGTCTAAGAGCTTACTACTTTGGGAAGTTGCAATCTTACGAGGTTGATTCGTGCATCTCTTTGACATTTCATAGTCAATATTCATTATTTAAATTATGTCAATTTATTTCATAACTAGCACCATTATGCACAACCATACAAGCATATTATTAACAAAATCTCATTACTAAAGAAATAGATGTGAACAAATACATATTAATAAAGACTCAAACACCCAAACAAACACGTAAAAGATGTGTTTATACATCTATTGA
The DNA here is from genome assembly GCF_024323335.1 of Lathyrus oleraceus. Lineage (NCBI taxonomy): Eukaryota > Viridiplantae > Streptophyta > Magnoliopsida > Fabales > Fabaceae > Lathyrus > Lathyrus oleraceus. The sequence continues at coordinate 37,566,844 of NC_066583.1, forward strand.
ACAATTGGAAAATATTTTATGTGAAACATATAAAAGAACTTTTCAGAATTGAAATAATTATTTATTATTATTTTCAATTTAATCATAGAAAGAGATTTTTGTAACACATCGTAGCTGGAATGACAAGCTCAAAAGATAATGTATGAGAATGCACATTTTTCGGATGTGATAGTCTGTATTATAAGTGGCTCGAGTGTTGATATATGATTAATCATAAACTTATCCCTATTTTTAAAACATTGACATTAACTAAAGAATATGAAGAAAAGTATACCTCAACTATCAAACCAAAAGAATTTCAGGAGTCCTTAATGCCTTCTGCAAACCTAAAAGATCAACCATATTCTAAACACATTATATGCATATTTGATATTTCTAAAAAACAATGCATTGTGGTATTAAGAAAATTTTACAAACACATCCAATGTTAGCCCCTAACCAATACTAAATTTGGCCTTCTAGACGCTGACTTTACCCTTCAACTTATCAACCAAGGTGTTTTACGAAGTGCTAAACATAAATAATCAAAACTATAGACTTTGCTTATGTCAAATATATAAAACCATCACAACCTGTTACAATCATTTGTTTTATTCTTAATCCTTATCCCCAATCTAAATAAAAACAATAGGTTAAGGTGATTACTTTTTGTGATATGTGTGTATGTTTATCGAAGCAACAATTCCTCTCCCAATGTGATATTTTTATTAATCAAGATGAACCTTAGGAACAAGAACTCAATAAAAGTTAATGCAACAACAGTTAATATAACAATAATTACATAATTAAAATCCCCCTTTGTGAAGAAAAAATTTTGAATCCTCACTTTTTGACATATTACTTACTTTAACAATGATTTTACAATAAAATATATCACTCATAGCTCTAAGTTTATAATCATTCAACCAATTTAGTACAGTTAGAGTCAACCAAAGAAAAACCACAAATAAAAAAATTTTAAAAAATCTTAAAATTTTCAAATTTGAAATGGAGATTCATTGTACCTATGAAGATTCATTACCCTTATTGTTAAGTCGGAGAATGAACCTGGAGGATTTGGAGTAAAGGACGGTGGATAGTAGTTACAAACCCTAAATATAAATTAGTAGGGAGAGGAATAAGTTAATCATTCTAATGAAGAAATTGTGAAAGAAGATTGTGAGTCTTGGTCAAACGACGAGTGAAGCAAGATCAATATACAGATTAAGAACCGGGAGAGTTTGGGGACGGAAGCACACTAACATTCAAGAGACAAAAGCTCACGAGCGTTTAGGTTTTTTCTCCTCTCTTTCAATTTCTACTTTTTAAATTTATATATATATATATATATATATATATATATATATATATATATATATATATATATATATATATATATATATATATATATATATATATATATATATATATATATATATATATATATATATATATATATATATATATATATATGCAATTTATCGGAAAACATTAATAAAAAAATATTTTTTTATTTTCTAATTAGTGGAAGCCTAAAAGAACTCAATCAATTGAGCAGCAATTTGAAAATCAAGAGAGTCACTGAAATAGAGGGGAAACATTACTTAACACATAAGGGGTTTTAAACTGTCCTAAAATAATTGAATATTAATCAACAAAAACAATAAATGTTATTTTAAAATATTATGGTTGTTGTAATTGCTAGTTGTATTTAGCATTTGACGAGTTACTTGTGATCCCGGGGAAGAGGCTTGGTATTGAAAAAATCAATTTAATATGGTCATATCTTTGTATTATGCTCCGCGTCACAGAGGATCATTCCCTAGCCAAGAGTATGATCACACTCCCTGCCCATGAGGCTTGGCTCGGATCGAGATGAACGTCTATAGGATCCACCACCTACGCCTTTAGATTGGCTAGATCCGAGGGGAGGGTTCACCAACTATGTAGAAATGCATTTAATATGTGTTTAATATGAAACATGGAGAAGTGTTCAAGTTTCCCAAGTTGCTTCGAGATGATTTTCTGGTACATAAAGGACACATGTTAAATGCGATGTCACAGCATGTCGGTATGACATCTGAGCCTTGCTCAACAGCCATATTGTGGCTTTTTGGGATGAATTTTCTATTGAAGATTCAATTATAGTTTATTGCTTTTATTTAGAAATAAGATTGTATAATTTGTCTAACACTTGTGAAGATCAAATCAAATTTAAATGTGATTTAAATTTGAATTTGAATTAAACCAAATCATATCTTTCTTATGAAAATATTTATGGAACAAATAATATCCAATTGATTGTGCAAAGATTCAGGACGAAATTAAAGCTAATATCCAAAGAGAAAATCCAAAAAAAAAATTCTATATAAGGAGCTCAATACCTACATTGGAAAGAAATCAATATTCGTTAAAGATTTAGAGTGCTAGGATTTAGAGTCCTTGTTATTGCTTTATGTACACCTCCTATATATAAGGTTTGTCTAGTTGAGTTATAATGTTCAATATTATGATTGGGTTAAACATCAATCGTTATGGTTTAGTGATTGGGAGAAAGTGGGAGGGGTTCTCATATTTAGAGGAAAACCTAAATAGAAAGTTATTGGATAGTGTTAGGAAGAGACATTGAATAATACAGGGTTTGTTGTTGCTTGTAAGACTAAATATTATAAACTACTAATAGTGAAAAAAAATTCTTGAGTTGGAAGCCAACCCTCTAGATGTAGGTGGTTTTGCATCAAACGGGGTTACCAATTATTGTGTTCTTTATTTATTTTTTGTTTCAGCATCTTGTATAATTGAATTTGTGCTAATTGTAGTGATTCTAGTTTAAATTGTCGAACTCGTTGTCTAGGACATCGTGTTCGACATCTGTCCCCCGATGAACAAAATTTCAATTGGCGTCAGAGCATGCATCATGTTCTGTTTGGGTGAGCTCCAGGGAGGATATATTTTGTTCAAGATGGATAATTTCAATGAAGGAAGAGTTGTTTATCAACCCAAGATTTATCATGGTGCAAAGAATCCTCCAAAGACTATTGACAGTTATAAAGATTGTGATGTTCAAGCATAATGTAATTTTAAAGACTTTCTCAGGCTTAATAAGATATTTAGTAAAAAATTGAGACAACTTGACAATATATCTAAGAATAACGTCCTCACCAATGTCAAGAACACTCAGAATAAAGGAAAGGATGGTGAAAGGAAAAAACTCAACTATTTCTACAAGTGGACAGGGATCCAATGTCTTAATAGCAAATATTTTTGTCACATTCAAGATGAATGCTCAAGTGTTCCAAGGGAATAAAGAAGAATTTCCAATGTCTCGAATGATGATGATGGTGAAGATAATCAGGTAAAATGGTGTTCCTTTCAAAGATATGCATACTGGTTGAGCAATCAAATTCAAATAAAATATGTATTTCTTCTATTGAGAAACCAGATTGCAGAATGTCATGTAACATATCTCAACATTGGGTAAAGTATGATTACCATTTTATTAAGTGTGTCTCCTTTATTCCCGTGTACTTTTGTAAGATGTATGGGAGTCTACCACACCATCAACAACTAGATCCTCAGTGGAATAAGAAGTTTCAAAGGCAGCATCAGCAAGTTTGGCTTGGTAAGCCTAATATCCTTGTTGCTTGTTTCTCCCACAAGGAGTTCTCTTGTGAAGATTGGTACCTTGAAAGTAGATGCATTAGGAAGATGATAGGAGAAAAAAACCATGATACTCCTTGTGATAGCCATATGAGAAGGAAATTTGTAAAGATGAAGACGGTGGATGCAGAGCATATTATTGAAACTCATGGTACATAAATTTTGGAAGACGATGGATTTGGAGAACGAACGTGAATTTATGGAAGGTGCGGAAATTGGAAGTTGATTCGTTCTTTATTTGGTGACCTAAAGAGGTTGTGAATTCGTAAATCAAAGATTAGATCTGAAATTATGAAAATTATGGGAATCAGGAGTTGTTTCCTACATACGTCGCCACTGTTTTGTTCGGGAATCAGAAAAGAATGCAGTTAGAAACTGGTGATCTTGAACGGTGAATCCGATCTCCGTTATAGTTGGAATCAAAAAAAAATTCTATCGGCCTTACCGATCCCGACCAATAACCTGATAATGGTCTCGCTTCTTTCAGAATCTTCCTAATATGTCGAGATTATTATGCTAGTCATCATCAAAGATCTCAACTGAAAAGCATCAAACGGCTCTCCGCAATTCACTCATAACTAATAACAAGTTAGTTACTCACTCTCAACTATATATAGATAAGGCGCCAAAATCAGGTAACGAGTTTCAAAAACAATTTGAATTCACTCTTCTTACTCATATACTAACTTGAGTATTGAAGTGCTAACCTCTCAGATCCCCCACTCCACCACACCAGAAGCAGTCATCTGCCATCACCACCATTCACGTTCTCATTTATGATTCTTGAACGAAACAATATATATATATATATATATCTTCCTTTTGCCTTTCGAAAACCATGCCTTGATTAGTGGTCCAATTGCTTAGGTTATGCTAGAAACGTGAACCTTATATGTCTAACATCTATAAAAAATACAATGATTGTGCATACTTGATCGGAAAAATAGCAAGTGTACTATTTTTACCGATGTAGTAATAAGGAGTTTTATTTCCAAGTATCGATCTCAGGGATTGCGTAGGAAATACTTATTTTACTTCTGATTCTATTTGAACAAAAAGACAATGGTTTGGTTGGTTTTGGGAATTTATAACAATAAACACAAAAATATAGTAAAAATTAATTGATTAAGATGAAACATGCTAGGGTGAGTTGTCTATTTAACCAGTTATGAATTCAGTCAAGATTTCCTTAATATACATGAAACATTCAATTACCTAACCTCAGAATGTTCTTCCTTAATTCCTTAAAGAAGAAACTATTAAACTACCAATTCTTACTCAAATGTCCATTCAATTAATCATTGGTTTTAATCATAAACAATATCAAGGTTTATGGTGATTTACAAAAGTTCCTAGTCCTAGGTGATGCAATTATAAACCGAATTCTGTGAAAACCCTAACAATCACAATCCTGTTATTGATAGTCATAGATCTAATTGTATTTGTCCGATACAAAAGCATAATAACATCACACAATTGAATTGAAATACGTAACATGGTAATAAGGAAATCATTTGTTCGAATTCATAACATACGATCAAATCAGGACCACCCCCTAACATTGGGAATTTAGCCTCTTATAGTATTCAAAGAAATCATAGTGTGAAAATTAAACATTACAAAGAATTAGGAGATTTTGATCTTCAATGGTTGATGCCCTTGAATCTCGCCGTCTTCAAATTCTCCGTAGTAGCTATCTTTTCAGTGCAATCTTTTCTTTCATACGTCAAAAAGTGTCATCTCTCTTTCTCTCCCAAGTCTTCTAATAGCTTCTGATGGATCTTTTCCCAGCAAAAAGTCCAAACTACCCTTAATGAGCAGAATAGATCCACACGACAAAAAATAGAGTTTCTCAGCCGCGCCCATCAACACGGGCCGTGTGGATTCACACGGGTGCCCGTGTGTGCTCTTCAAAATGTGCATTTTCTGAGCAAGCTACAGAGGCATCAACACGAGCCGTGTGGATTCACACGGGTGCCCGTGTTAACCCTCTGTTTTACCTCTTTGAGCTCTCCTTTTCTGACAAACAACACGGGCCGTGTTGATGCACACGGAGGGCCGTGTTGACCTGTTGTATCTTCATATTTTTGCCTTTCTGAGCATCCAACTATCATCTATTAGCCCTTTTTAACCTATGCAACAACCTGTAACAACAACACTACCAAATCGAAGCATAAAAGAGACTTTTTGGACACAAACGTATAACAACATGCAATGCGATCATAAACTAACAACACATGTAAAATGACTGTAAAACAACTAAAAACAACCACAAATCTTACCAAAGTGATGAAAATATGTCGGATCAAAGATGGGAATTCAATGGAAATGGTGACCGATCAATACTCTCTTGCAACTCTATGTCTCTCTTCATTGCCGTTAAGTTTTGGTCTACTATGTGTAGGTTTAAGTTCAAATTTTACTAGAGGGTTTGGTTTCCCTGCTTGTTTCCTCTTGCTTTTATTTATATTTTTGGGTGGTCCTCTTGGGTCTACTTGCCTAAAATAAAGAAATATTAATAATGAAACTAGAATAATATCATTAAATCGATAATACAACTCATTTGAAAAAAACTGATTTTTTTAGTTCAGTTATAAACTAAACTATACACTTGTGTACTTTGTAATTGTATATGGAATACCATTAAATTTATTGTCGGTCTAATTATACAGAAATTTCCAAACCACATTTCAGTAAAATATACAAATTTTGGGACCACTATGGATGCTAAAAGCTACCCTGAAACTTTTTAATAAAAATATTATGCTTGGTATGAATAAAAATATTTTTATTCTATTATGGACTAATTCTAATAATGTTATTTAATGTATAAATCATCTTTTCACTAAAGTCTTACCCTTCTATTAATGAAAACTTCTCAAACAAATTAAATATACAATAACCAATGTTTGAAAACTAAATAATAAATTAAATTATAGGAATGTATTGTTTTAAAAAATATTACATCGTAAATTGATTAATTAAACTAAAGTAAATCAATTACTTTGGTTCGATTCAATTTTTAAAAATACTGAATTAAATAAAATCGACTTTCGAACTACAGTGAATCAACAACGATTTTTTTGGCAAAGCTGCACCTTAAACTTTTCAATAATATTATTTTTTTATATGAATATAATATGATTGTGGACTAATTTTAATTATGTTATTTAATGGATAAATTATCTTTTCACTGAAGTCTTACTCTTCTATTAATGAAAACTTCTCAAACAATTAAACTTCTTAAACAAATTCAATATACAATAACCAATTAATGTTTGAAAACTAAATAATGGAATAGATTATATGATTCTAAATCAACTATTTTAATTCGGTTTAATTTTTTAAAAATACTAAGAAATTGAATTGAACCAAATCGATAGAGATATTCATGTATTATATAATTGTCTAAACTGAACCGATTGTATCCCTATTAATTGAGTTAAACAAATTGTTTTTATTTATAAATCAATTTTTTTAAAAGAATAATATTGTTATTTAAATATTATTTATTGATATATTCTTTTTATCAATCAAAGATTTTAAATCTAAAATAATTAAAGTATTATTAATTATGTAGTGCAATTAAAAAAACATGTTACTAAAAATTAACATTTAACTTAAATATTTTTTCCAAAAATACTAAAAGCTGTAATTCAGATACAAATGTACTGCTATAAAACTACAAGCATTTCACACACTTTTACTTAGAGAACTACAAGTATTTGACACACTATCAGAAAAACTAAAAGTACTCTCTCACAAATAAGAAGATCAAGTGAAAAGATAGCCACTTTTAGAGTGGAAACAAACACTCAAGAAGATCAGAATCCAAAAAATACACAGTAAGTATTCATCTTCCCATTTGTTTTCATATGATTTCATGGTAAAATCAAATAGCATATAATTTATATGTTTGTTGATGCTACATGTATCATATACTCTTCTATATCAATTTTATATGAATGTATAAAGTGTAATTTCTCATCATTCAAAATAAATAAATTGAAATCAGGTTTCTATCTATCATGTGAAAACTCCACTAAAAAAACAGATACAAATTTTAGTTAGTAGAATTCCAATCAATGGAAAAATCAAGTAGATAATAAAATCAAACCATTTATTATTATTATTATTATTATTATTTTCTTCATTTTTTTCCTTCTACATCTAATAGCATTGTACCTGCCAGGCTGCCACATTCAATATGGTCACGTACATGTCAGAAAACGATAAGTGTTAGGTTAAAATTAGTTAAAAATAATAAATTATAAAGTATTGTTCATTAAGAGTATATGTTCAGAAATTTAGAAATAGAAATTTTATAATAAGAAATTCAATTTAAAATTTATTAAAAATTGAATACAGATTTTTTTAACCATCAAGAATTATATTAGAAGACAAAGACTAAATTTATTTCACCACTTTTAAAATGAATTTTTATATAATTTTTAGAAGATTTATTATTATTTACCAAAATATTCATTTTGATTTTTTTTATAAATGTATAATTCACCTTTTCTATTTTAATAAATCATTAACAAGTATTTGTTTTAGGAAAAAGTGGAAGTAGTATCAAACTAATAAAATTACTTGATTACTTTTAAATTTTTTATAGTATTTTTAATTATTTATTAAATATAATTATTTATTAGCTTTAAAATTAATTTTAAAAGAATAGATGTAATTTTTTTCTAAAAAGTAATTTTATATAATATCATATAACTATGTTTGTTTATTATGTATGTACCTAAAACATATAATATCATATAAGTATATAACTAATAATGATATTATGTTTTTTTTTTCTTTTTCTACCAGAATAGGAGACAGATGTAATCTAAAGTCTAACTTCAACCATATATAACATTTGTGATATTCACATATACTACTGTTTAACAACAAAACTGAAAATGTCACTATCAAATTTATTTGTCCATTAATATTTATCACCAACATGCTTCTAACGCTTCCATTTGTTACCCATATTTCTGCCGCTGCCGACACAACAATTATAGTTCAATACTTTAAGAATCAACAACAACAAATATACATAACCTTATTGTTATGACTCTTTCCACTCTTTTAACACCATAGTATAAAATACACATTTCATGTTACTTTTCCTCTCACAAACAATAACAATAACAGTTATATACATGTCATTAACCTTAACCTTATCATTTTCATAATTTTTTTGTAAAATTGTATGAAACAGGAGGAGATGGAATTCATGGTAAGCGATGATCGCGTGGATCGAAATGGCAATGTTGCTGATAAACGAACAACGGGAGGATGGAAGGCTGCTCCGTATATCATAAGTACGAAACACAGCATTATGATTGAATAGGATCACAATGTTGATAGATATAATGTTTGCAATGTTTGATGAGTTTTTGTTTTTTTTTCAGTGAACGAGGTGATAGAGAGGTTGGCTTTCTTTTCGATAGCAGTGAACATGATTCGTTACTTGGTTGTGGAAATGCATCAAACGATTCCAGATTCTGCTACTCATGTCACAGACTGGATTGGAGCTGCTTATGTGCTAACTCTTCTTGGAGCCTTTCTAGCAGATGCTTATATGGGTCGTTTCAAAACAATTATTGTTTTCTCTTCCATCTATGCCGTGGTAACTATATTATATTTTCACAGTTATTGTTTGACTGTAGTTGGTCCATGTCTATGACATGGACCAACTCCAACCAAACAATGACCAAGGATTCTAATGAACATAAATTCAAAATACAAAAATTGATGTTTATTATTTTTGTAAATTAAATTATGTTACAGGGAATGTTCATGCTGACAATTTCAGCCTCAGTCGACACATTACGCCCACAAAAAAGCAAAGAAGCAAGCCAATACCAAATGTCATTCCTATACGTCGCGCTAGGCCTCGTTGCTTTAGGTACAGGAGGAATCAAACCATGTGTATCATCTTTCGGAGCTGATCAATTCGACGAAGGAGATGAAAAAGAAGTTGTAATGAAGTATTCATTCTTCAACTGGTTTTACTTCGCCATCAACATGGGTGCACTTCTTGCTATTACAATATTGGTTTATATTCAAGACAGAGTAGGATGGGGTTGGGGTTTCGGAATACCGACGGTCACTACAATTTTGTCTATCGTTGTTCTAGCTATCGGTATTAAGTATTATCGTTTTCAAAAACCAATGGGAAGCCCTTTTACCAGATTTCTTCAGGTTATTGTAGCGTCCGTAAAGAATCATCAAAGAGGAGTGGTTGTAAAAGATGAAACTCATCTCTATGAGGTCGAGACCACACATTCGGATATTATTGGCGCTCGCAAGCTTCAAAGGACTCTACAATACAAGTAAGTTATTCTAGTCTATATATATATATATATAGATCAGATACATCAATTATTTAATACCGAAGCAAATTAATGTTGCAGGTTTTTCGACAAAGCCGCGGTTGTAACAGAAAAAGACACAATTAAAGACAGATGGAGTGTATGCACGGTGACACAAGTCGAAGAATTCAAATCTTTCGTTAAAATCCTTCCGGTGTGGGCATCTACAATTGCACTTGCAATTTCTTTTGCTCAAATGTCAACCTTTTTTACAAGTCAAGCCAGCATCATGAACCGGAAGCTAGGTAACAATTTCGAAATTCCAACAGGTTCTATTCCTGTTTTCAGTGCCATCAACGGTCTCATACTTGTTCCGTTCTACGAGCGATGCATAATCCCGGTACTCAAAAGGTTTACCGGCCACCACCGTGGCATCACGTCGTTACAGAGAATGGGAGTTGGCCTTTTCATCTCAATCATCGCTATGGCTTCAGCTGCATTGATTGAAAAAACCAGACGCGAACAACACCCGCAGCTACACAGCATGAGTGTGTTTTGGCTGGTACCTCAGTTTTTTCTCGTTGGTGCAGCTGAGGTTTTCACCTATGTGGGACAGTTGGAGTTTTTCTACGACGAAGCAACGGACGGAACGAAGAGTATTAGTAGTGCGATGTTTTTGTGTACAATTGGAATCGGAAGTTGGTTGAGTACCGCGATAGTTAAGATTATTATAGCTACAACTGGAGGAGAAGCGAAAGGATGGTTAAGGAATGATCTTAATAAAAGCAAGTTGGATGGGTTCTATTGGATACTGGCAGTTATCAATGCTATCAATTTCTTAGTTTATTTGATGGTGGCTATACGTTACAAAGGGAAACAATCAGCTGTTGTGAGAACTGAGAACATGGTTGAACTCAGCAAAGATCAGCACATGCAACCATGAAGGAATGGTTGATCTCTTGTGTAAAACTATGTTTGTGTTATCTAACACTATTTGTTTGTACCCTATTAAATTATGAAATTTAATTTTTGATTGTATGTGAATTACATTAATAAAAAAAGAAAATGTGTGTTGCAAATTAAAGCTGTAGAGTCCTTTTTCCAAAAGAAGGTAGGTGTATCTACATCACAAACAATAAATAGCGGGGTAGGGGTAGATTGATAGTGCTTACTTAGTGTTACTTGTATCTTTTGGTCCGTCAAATCTCTGATGGTATCAGATCTTCCCCATTGAGTTAGTTCTCTCGTCTATTTGGTGTAACTGCGTTCCTTTTAAAGTTAAAGTTTTCTCATGACAATTTCTCTAAGATGGTTCCTAATCAGAGATAACTTATTTAAGAGGGGAGTTTAGTTGACCTCTAGGACTATTTTCTGCCCTTTGTTCGTTGTTTGTTGAATCGTCCTCTAATTTGTTCGTGACTTGTGAGGTTGTAGGGCTGGACATCGGTCGGTTTGGATTGGACTCGGGCACAATATGTCAAACCGGTTGATATCATAGATGTATTTGTTCGGTTCAATTCTAACTGAAATTTAATACGGTTTGATCGGGTTCGGTTTAATATGTTTGTAGGTTAAAACAAACCGGTTTAATCGGTTCATTGATTCATAAATTTTATAAATCATTCACACCAAATTCTAAAGTTGTTCATTTTTATAAATCGTTCACACCAAATTTCAGAGTTGTTCAACTTCAATCAAACTGTAAATAGGTCATTAAAATATTCATGGTAAATTAAACTTCAATGTCAACTCTTTGGATGATGGTATACTAATTTTGTCTTGAATAATACAATTAATTACACAAAGAGCATTCATTTGTTTCTCCAAAAATGGTGATTCATAGCTACCTGAAATACCATAATACTTAAATCAATACCCAAAACTCATGCATTAGATGACATGTTAGTTTAATTTCTACCATTGTTATCATCAAAACATCAAAAGAAAATCTTGACATTGAAGGATCAAGAGCTATTGCAAAAATAAGGTAGGCTAAATTATCCAAGAGAAACATGCATTTATTGGTAGTTGGAATATAAATTAACTTGTGAAACATTTGATATCTTTAGATTCAAAGCAGGTAGAAGAATATAATTACAACACTTTTATAAAGAAATGTCAACAATCACAAGATTTCTACTTAGTGAAATGTAGCTAATTCAGATTGTAAAGCAAAACAAAACGACATTTATTTGAGTAATATTTACGAACCTCAACAGAAAGTTTCCAACAAGAAGCTTACCGTTCAACCAAGCTTCCCTGTTATTACCAAACACAGAAAAATATTCAATATAAATAACTTAAGTTTATTTCATGAATAATATAAAATCAATTATTTATCTATTAAAATAACATTCATACAAACTATCAATAATATCTTTTACTTGAAATTCTTTTTTACGTTTGCAAAAGATTAAAATAGTAAAAATCTAATCTCTCAATTAATTAACCTTACTTCAACCAAATACTACCAAGTAATAAAAATCTAATCTCTCAATTAATTAACCTTACTTCAACCAAATACTACCAAGTGTTAAGTTCATATTTGATACTTTTTCAACTTTTATATTTTCCTCCACTTCTCACTTTTCCATTCATCATCTCATTCTTCCTTCTCTTTTCATCTTATTATTTTATCTTTTTTACCTAATTATTTTATCTTTTCCTAATTATTTTTAATATATTAAAATATTTAATTATAATATACGATTATCATATTAAATATTTATTGGTGTATGAATGTATATAATATTTAGATTTAGATTTTTTTAAAGATAAATTTAATTAACTTTATTTATTTATTATTATTAAAAATATTAATTAATTTATTTTATAATTTTAATAAAATTAAGAATTTATTTTATAAAATTAAATAATAATTAATAGTCATACACACAATTAACTTTCCATCCAATAGGTCACTATCAAAAAATATCTATTCTATTTTAATTAATATTTTTTATTATTTAAAATATAAAATTCTCATTTTTAAATGTCAACATTTCTTCTTTTTTTCACAGTACACTATCAACAAAATACTTATTTTATTTTAATTAATAATTATCGATTTTTTACCAAAATACCCCTGTTTTTCAAAAAAAAAATCCCAAAATAACCTTGATTTCAAAAAAATTCTCAATCTACCCCACTTTTACCCCACCTTTTAGAGGAGGCACCAGACCAATTGGCGTCAGCTCCTAAAGTTAGAGAGGGGCGCCAATTGGGTTAGTTACAACACATGGTGCTGCCAATCCAACTGGCGTTCATGTGTTAGTTTGAAGAGGAGGCGCCAATTGGTATGGCGCCTCAGTGTAAAGTGCGATTTTTTGTGTTATAAATAGAGGTGTTGTGTGAATCATTTTTCCACATCTCATTTCATCATTTTGCAAACATGTTTGGTGTTCGTCGCCGCTATGAAAATGTGGTTTATTCGAGAGACAAACATCTGATGTTGATGCTCTTCTAGAACATCACTAGTTTCGATCAACTAAAGAGAGAGATGGTTCGTTGGTTAGATGGAAAAATACCAGAAGGGGAAAAAAATTAGAAGTATTGAGAGACCCGATAGTATATTTAGTTAGGTGCGAGTCAAAATTGATAAGGATGTTAGGGAAATGATGTTTGGACGAGATGACATCAGTTTGATTGTTGTAATCAGTTAGGAATATTTTGTTTTAAGTTAGCTTATGTTGTAGTGATGTTTGTTGTTGAGCTTGTTGTAACAAAAAGATAATGATATATAAAAATCCAAGGTTACAAAATTTAAAAGGAGATACTATCTTATGATGCAGATGTTGCTCCTAGATTGGGACAGTTGTTCTTATTGTGTCCTGGTTGACGATATATACTATATAGTCTTATCATTTTATCAGTCGTATCAATTTCTGTTCTAATACGCGTGTTGTTTGGTCATCCTTTTTTCTTTCTTCGCATCTCACCGTTGTGCCAAACTATGTCAACTTCATATGGAGGCCAGTATTCCTCCATTGATAGCACTGAGAAGCTTTTGTTATACACATTCATGAAGGTAATGGCCTTGTAAACATCAGATAGATGGTTGTAAGCATCCTGACGAGTATGTGTGCATGCCGCAATGACATGGGAGCAAGGAATACGGAAGGCCTAGAACTTTCCACAGTCGCACCAACTTCTGTTTAGTTTGACAACATTGGATAAATTTGGCCTCCCCTCATTGTGGTCCATTATTTCCTGTACGCTGAAATTTTGCCTATGACGGTCAAAGACTGTTACCGCGTGTGTGCTAGCTTTGATACTCTCCTCTTTCATCACTTTCATACAACATTCACTGAATATTTGACCCGACGTTAACACTGCACTCCATCTTTCACCTCTGGTTGCAAAGGTAGAAGTCAGCCTATAATAGGTTGTTCTAACCAAAGCGGTTATTGGTAGATTTCTAATGCCTTTAAATACGTCATTCATGCATTCCACAAGGTTTATTGTCATGTGGCCCCATCGACAACCTCCGTCAAATGCCCTTGTCCACTGCTCTACTGGTATGTTATCCACCCATCTTCCTGCATCTGCATTAGATAGTCTAATTTTATCACGGTAATATTGAAATGACGGTTGAGTTAGAGCATACCCAGCATTCACCACTTTTTTGTGAAGGTTCTTATCTTTGATTTCACGCATGAAGTTTTGTTCGATATGTCTAATGCAATAGACATGGGTAGAAGGAGGATCATGTCATCCGTTGTCATGGTTATTGTAAGCACTCTCAGTGGCAGCATGTCTATCAGAAATCAAACAGAGATTGGCTTGTGGAGCCACGTGTGTTCTGAGATGTCGAAGAAAGAAACCCCAACCACCAGCGGTTTCACCTTCAACCAGAGCAAAGGCAATGGGAAAGAAATTGTTGTTGCCGTCTTGTGCAACCTCCATAAGCAAAGTACCCTTGTATTTGTCGTATAACCATGTTCCATCAATTTGAATAATAGGTTTGCAGAATGAAAAACCTTTGATGCACGGATCAAACACCCAAAAGAGGCGGTGAAAGATTCTATTTCCAGCAACACAGGTTCCATCTGGGCTGGCAATGTCTCCATAACTGCAATAGTTTATGGTACGTATGTTTTTAGGGCCCATAAAAACTGTGGCAATTCTTTGTATGAATCCTCCCAGTTGTCGAATACATGTTCAATAGTCTTTGTCCTTGCAATCCATGTTTTCTTGTAAGATGGAGTATAATTATATCTTGTTCTAATATGAGATATTATTATACTCACCTTCACTGATGGGTCTTTGTTAACAAGCGGCAAAATGTCTTGACATATCAATGCAACGCTTAATTTACAGTGATCTTGTTCAACGTTAGTTGTAATGCAACTGTGAGGTGGGTCTATTGAAGTTATCTCCCAAGAGTCGCTTTTCTTTTTGTGAGACGCAGCCAACCGAAACTTACAAAGGATGTTACGACATTTGATGACATACCTTCTCGAATCAGTGTGTTTCACAGTGAAATCAGCAGAGTTATTCATATGAAATTTTTTGACTGCTCGCACACATTCTTATTTAGTGTGAAACATGTCTCTCACCTTTAACTCGCCTTCTGATCATGGGTACGGGTTATAAAAAACAATGTTGGATGCTTCATCATCATTCAGATCCATGTTTGTCATATGTTCAGGCGGATTATATACATGACTTGGAGGTAATGGTGATGGTTGATCATCATCGTCAATGTTGTTCTTCATCAATGACGTTGACTTCTGATTCTGCTTCTGGGTCGGCGTCATCTGAGTTTTCTGAATCAAATTCATCAGATTCAACTTGATTAGTTATCTGAGATTACTGAGATGGTATACTTGGTTGAAGAGTAATATACAACTCAATAGAGTTGCAACCAGAATGTTTGTGATTAACAAACATATATTAAACATCTTCATCATCCTGTACCTTCAGCGGGAAAAAATTGCATTGACTGTTCTAAAAAAATTAGATTTTGATACGTGATCTTTGACACAATACCAGATCCTATGCAGGATTCAATTCGTTTTTTCCAATGCAAGAAATTTGAATTTCTCTTGATCGTAAGTTGGATGGTATCGGTGTTTCAAAAACAAAACCCGTATAACTCAGACTCATATGTCTCACCATTATAGTGAACATTGATACTATATTTTGGTAAAGATGACATTGTAGTATTTCTTGTGCAGATGAAAATTAATGTTTTGGTGCAGATGAACTTGTGATGGTTGTTGGATGTAGATAATAAGACACTTAAATAGGTAAGTGATTTGTCAAAGATGCAAAGCTAGACAGAAGTGATGTGTCACACATGCAAGCAAGTCAAAAGTGATGTGTCAAACATGCAAGCAAGACTGAAGTGATGTGTCAAACATGCAAGTCAGAGGGATGCCACATGTCAAACATGCAAGCCCTAGCGCCAATCTAATTGGCGCTAGCTTGTAATGCTTACACATGGGCGCCGATCCAATTGGCGACACCATGTCTTGCATGCAGACCTCGTAACCAAGCATGCAGAGTCATGCATGCGCCAGGCTAGGTCAAGATGTATCATGCATGAGCCTAGGGAAGGCGCCAATTTGATTGGCGCTAGCATATAGCAAATGCACATGGGCACCAATTCATTTGGCTAGCACATGCAATCATAATTTTCCATGCTTCCACACTTTTGTGTAACACCCTTCTAAATACCCCAATTTATTGAAATTAAAATACACATATATTCATCAGAGTAATTATGCCCCGAAGGGTGTCACACAATCATTTCCCTACATTCATCACATATCCTGTCATGCTCATTTATTTAAATCAAAATAAGGTCTTTTGCATATTTCGCAGCGGAATCAAATTCAACATCAATGTAAAACATGTAACACTATACATGTAAATCATCCAACAACCAATATCAAATTAATTAAAACATTCCCTCCCGATGTTACATCTATCAGAGCATGACCCATAAGAACTACTCTAGGCTCCAAGCATAAGCTTCTACTCAACTCATTTCTCGTTACCTGTAAAATAGGCGTAAGGGTGAGTTCCTCAATCAATATAATAAGCATTATAGAACAACATGTAATGCCAAGTAATTAACACATTAATTCACCCTAATTAGACTACGCATTCAGCAACAGTAATATCCATTCAAACATCATAATCAACAGTACAAATCTCCATCATATTCAATCATTAACAACACAACACACAACACACATATGATACTGGAATACATCCATTCATATCATATGCCATACATTCATTATGCAATGAGACTCTATGCATGCGGTACCGACTATTTGTGAACATATAGTTCAACCTCACCGCCCAAATCCAGGCACGGCTACCAAGCTCACTAGTCCCACTCAATTGAGACATAGTGACTCACTCACTAATTCCTCACCATGGGAATTAGCTACCACCCCAAATGGGCCATGAAATGCACGCTACTCACCTAGCATGCAAACAATCAACAACAGTCCAAAAATGACTAAACTCACTAATTCCTCACCATGGGAATTAGCTACCACCCGGAGGCCACAATATGCATGCTAATCACCTAGCAATGCAACATCAACAATAATCAAGAATAGACACATGCTCACACTCTAAGCCAAAATACAGTCTATTCACAAATGTATACCTTCACATCATCATGTATACCATCACACCTCATCAACATAATTAATCACAAAAGTATATCATATCATGCCACAAAAGCAAACACAGTATTAGCACACTCTACTAATACCTATGCCACTCAAAACAACGGGAATGATCCCTATCACATCATATCTCAGCTAAGTCGCATCACTCAGCCTAAACAATCCAAAAACTGCACAACAGTAGCACAGCAAAACACAATTCTGCCCATACGTGTATTGCCTCTGCCATACGCGTATTGCCCAAACCTGGCCAAACTCATACGCGTAATGCCCACTCTCATACGCGTATTGCGTGTTCCCTCGCCCAACTCATACGCGTATCACCTGTCTCATACGCGTATGCTACGCGTATTAATCTCCTATTACGCGTACCAACAGACACCAATTCACGTTCAAAATGTCATCTTTCTCACCCATACGCGTAAGGCTTCCCCCCATACGCGTACCAACATCTCATACGCGTATTGCCTAGTGCCATACGCGTATGACCAGAAACCAGAGCTCACAGATCTGCAATGGCTTTCTCTGCTACGAGATCTACCCAATTCAACCTCCTACAGTCCAAATTTTACACACAATTCATTCCTATCATCTGTCACTAATCATACACTTTCGATTTTCACAATTTGCTAACCTTTCCATTTCAAATCCCTACGAATTTCGTCAATTATAATCAAATTTTCGTTCATCTCAAAAGTTTCACAATTCAGCATATATCATCCAATCAGAGGTAAAACAAATGGTCTATTACTACCCAGTACATATCATCCCATAATACCCGTTAATTGATGATAAACCCCCCTTACCTGAGTTAATCCGGCAGCCTCTGAGCTCCAAGCTTCTCCTTCCTTCAACCTTCGTTCCCTGGTTCTCTTTTTGCCCTTTCTACCTCTTTTCCCCTTTCACGTGAAAACCTTTTTCCAAAAAAATTGGGACTTTTTATTATTCCAACTTATATACTCCAATAATATTATTCCACTAAATAATTATCCCAATAATTATTATTCCAAAATAATAATAAAATAATAATAATCCAAACTTCCAATTATTCAATTAAATTAATAAATAAAATATTAATTTAAATTAAATAATTAGCTTAGTTTAATTGGGGTGTTACAACTCTCCCCCACTAAAAGAGTTTTCGTCCTCGAAAACATACCTCAATCGAACAACTCCGGATAAGATTCTTTCATCTGGCTCTCCAGTTCCCAAGTCACATTGCCACCTGCTGGTCCTCCCCAAGCTACCTTCACCAAGGCAATCTCTTTACCCCGCAACTGCTTCAACTCTCGATCCTCGATCCTCATAGGTGATGTCTCAACAGTCAGGTTATCTCTCACCTGTACATCATCTATTTGGACTACATGCGACGGATCATGAATGTATCTCCTCAACTGAGACACATGGAAGACATCATGCAAATTCGCAAGTGACGGCGGTAAAGCGATACGATAGGCTACCTCTCCTATCCTCTCCAAAATCTGATAAGGACCAATAAATCGAGGTGTCAACTTCTTCGACTTCAAAGCCCGACCAACACCAGTTATCGGAGTAACACGAAGAAACACATGGTCTCCCTCTTGAAACTCAAGTGACTTCCTTCTCTTGTCATGATAACTTTTCTGACGACTCTGAGCAATCCTCATCTTCTCCTGAATCATCTTAATCTTTTCCGTAGTTTGTTGAACAATCTCCGGTCCAACCACAACACTCTCACCGGACTCATACCAACATAAAGGTGTCCGACATCTCCTACCATACAAAGCTTCAAACGGTGCCATGCCAATACTCGAATGAAAACTATTGTTGTAGGTAAACTCAATCAATGGCAAATAACAATCCCAAGCACCTCCTTTCTCCAAAACACAAGCTCTCAAAAGATCTTCTAATGACTGAATCGTCCTCTCAGTCTGACCATCAGTCTGCGGATGATATGCAGAACTCAATCTCAGCTTAGTTCCCAAAGCCCTCTGCAAACCTTCCCAGAACTTCGATGTAAATCTAGGATCTCTGTCCGAAACAATACTCGACGGAATACCATGCAAACTTACAATCTTCTCAATATACAACTCAGCCAGTCTCTCTAACGGATAATCCATTCTGATCGGAATGAAATGAGCCGACTTTGTCAATCTGTCAACAATCACCCAAATAGCCTCAAAATTCTTACTTGTCCTCGGCAAACCAGAAACAAAATCCATACTGATACTGTCCCACTTCCACTCTGGAATAGTCAACGGTTGCATTAGCCCAGACGGCTTCTGATGCTCAATCTTCGACTTCTGACAAGTCAAACAGGAATAAACAAAACTCGCAATTTCTCTTTTCATTCCCGGCCACCAAAATAACTTTTTCAAATCATGATACATCTTCGTAGCTCCAGGATGAATACTCAAACCACTACGATGTCCTTCTTCAAGAATACTCTTCTTAAGCTCAGTAACATCCGGAACACACACCCGATTACCAAATTTCAAAACACCATTCTCATCAACTCTGAATTCACCACCTTGACCTTGATTCACTAAAGTCAACTTATCAACCAAAAGCATATCGGATTTCTGACCCTCTCTGATCTCATCCAGAATACCACTCGTTAACTTTAGCATTCCCAATTTAACACTATTGTGAGTACTCTCACACACCAAACTCAAGTCTCTAAACTGCTCAATTAAATCCAATTCCTTAACCATTAACATAGACATATGTAATGATTTCCGACTCAACGCATCAGCCACTACATTTGCTTTACCCGGATGGTAATTTAAACCAAAGTCATAATCCTTCAGAAATTCTAACCATCTTCTCTGTCTCATATTCAGCTCTTTCTGATCGAACAAATACTTTAAACTCTTATGGTCACTGAAAACTTCAAATCTCGACCCATACAAATAATGCCTCCATAACTTTAGAACAAATACCACAGCTGCCAACTCTAAATCATGCGTCGGATAGTTCCTCTCATGAACCCTTAGTTGTCTCGAAGCATAAGCTATAACCTGCTTATTCTGCATCAACACACCACCTAAACCCAACAATGAAGCATCACAATAAACCTCAAATGGTTCCGACGAACTCGGTAATATCAGAACAGGAGTAGTAGTTAACCTTCTCTTTAACTCTTGGAAACCTTCTTCACATTTTGAGTCCCAAACAAACGCTTGCCCCTTTCTGGTCAACATTGTCAACGGTAACGCCAACTTGGAAAATCCCTCAATGAATTTTCTATAATAACCTGCAAGTCCAAGAAAACTCTTTATCTCAGAAACTGACTTCGGAGCTTCCCACTTGGATACCGCTTCTATCTTAGAAGGATCAACAGCAACACCACCTCTTGAAATCACATGACCAAGGAAACTGACCTCTTCCAACCAAAATTCACACTTTGACAGTTTAGCAAATAACTTCTTTTCTCGTAAAACTCCTAAAACCACTCTCAAATGCTCAGCATGCTCTTCTTCAGATTTCAAATACACCAAAATGTCATCAATAAACACCACAACAAACTGATCCAAGTACGGGTGAAAAATCCTATTCATGTACTCCATAAATACTCCAGGCGCATTAGTCACACCAAACGGCATTACAGAATACTCATAATGTCCATACCTCGTTCTGAAAGCAGTCTTCTGAATATCCTCAGTTTTCACACGTATCTGATGATACCCAGATCTCAAATCTATTTTGCTGAACACACTCGCACCAACCAACTGATCCATCAAATCATCAATCCTCAGCAAAGGATACCGATTCTTGATCGTCACTTTATTCAGTTGCCTGTAGTCCATACACAACCTCATAGTACCTTCCTTCTTCTTAACCAACAACACTGGTGCGCCCCAAGGTGACACGCTCGGACGAATAAATTTCTTATCCAACAGATCTTCCAACTGACTCTTCAATTCGGCTAACTCAACAGCAGACATACGGTACGGAGCCATCGATATCGGTCTAGTACCAGGTACCAATTCAATCGAGAACTCAACTTCACGCTCTGGCGGTAATTCATTCACTTCTTCCGGAAACACATCAGGAAAATCGCACACCACAGCGAGATCGCCAATCACCAGTTTATCTTTAGCTTCCAAAGTCGCTAACAGCATAAACAACTCTGCCCCGTCTGCTACTTCCTCATTCACCTGCCTTGCAGATAGAAACAAACTCTTTCCTTCCTCAATCTCAGGAAAAATCACAGTCTTATCAAAACAGTTGATAAAAACTCGGTTACACACCAACCAGTTCATACCCAAGATAACATCAATCTGCACTAGTGGAAGACACACAAGGTCTATCCCAAAATCTCTACCAAAAATATTCAAAGGACAACTCAAACAAACCGAAGTAGTAGTCACTGAACCCTTTGCAGGAGTATCAATCACCATACTTCCACGCATCTCAGATATCTCTAACTTAAGCTTCACAGCACAATCCACAGATATAAAAGAATGAGTAGCACCTGTGTCAATAATAGCTATAAGAGGAAAGCCATTAATATAACACGTACCTCTGATCAAACGATCATCTGCAGAAGTCTCAGAACCTGATAGAGCAAAAACTTTGCCTCCTGACTGATTCTCTTTCTTTGGCCTCGGACACTGTGGGCTGATATGACCCACCTCTCCACAGTTGAAGCAAGTCACGGTCTTCAACCGGCAATCTGCAGCCAAATGACCACCTTTTCCACATTTGAAACACTTCTTCTCATTACTGGTACACTCATGGATACGATGTCCAGCCTGACCACATCTGTAACACTTAACAGGAGCACTAGAATCTCCCCCACTAGGCCTCTTCATCCCACTCTGTCTCTGGAAACCTTTGCCAGCTGCATACGGTTTCCCACGATCGATCTGATTCTTACCTGTCCTATCAACCCTTTGCTGATAGCTCTCTGCTCTAGCCTTGGAATCTTGTTCAAATATTCTGCAACAGTCAACCAAATCAGAAAACACTCTGATTCGCTGATACCCAATTGCCTGCTTGATCTCGGGACGCAACCCGTTCTCAAACTTCACACACTTAGAAAATTCTCCAGCAGCCTCAGCATAGGGAGTATAATACTTCGACAGCTCTGTGAACTTAGCAGCATACTCAGTAACAGACTTGTTACCCTGCTTCAATTCCAAGAACTCTATCTCTTTCTTCCCTCTGACATCCTCTGGAAAGTACTTCCTCAGAAATCTCTCTCTGAACACTGCCCAAGTAATCTCAGTATCTCCAGCAGTTTCCAACTCAGTGCGGGTAGCAACCCACCAATCATCAGCTTCTTCTGACAGCATATGTGTACCGAACCTGACCTTCTGGTTATCAGCACACTCAGTTACTCTGAAGATCCTCTCTATTTCCTTCAACCATTTCTGAGCACCATCTGGATCGTATGCTCCTTTGAACATTGGAGGATTGTTCTTCTGGAACTCACTCAACTGACGAGCAGCTCCCATTCCCATAACATTCGGATTTCCTCCAAGTACTCCAGCTAGCATACCCAGAGCCTCAGCAATTGCAGCATCATCTCTACCTCTTCCAGCCATCTCTATTCTGAAACCCAAACAAGCTAAACAAATAAGTACTGATAGGGTTACACAACACCTATCCCGTACAGGGGAAACAGAATAATTACGACTCGACACGACCGACTATGCTCTGATACCACTAATGTAACACCCTTCTAAATACCCCAATTTATTGAAATTAAAATACACATATATTCATCAGAGTAATTATGCCCCGAAGGGTGTCACACAATCATTTCCCTACATTCATCACATATCCTGTCATGCTCATTTATTTAAATCAAAATAAGGTCTTTTGCATATTTCGCAGCGGAATCAAATTCAACATCAATGTAAAACATGTAACACTATACATGTAAATCATCCAACAACCAATATCAAATTAATTAAAACATTCCCTCCCGATGTTACATCTATCAGAGCATGACCCATAAGAACTACTCTAGGCTCCAAGCATAAGCTTCTACTCAACTCATTTCTCGTTACCTGTAAAATAGGCGTAAGGGTGAGTTCCTCAATCAATATAATAAGCATTATAGAACAACATGTAATGCCAAGTAATTAACACATTAATTCACCCTAATTAGACTACGCATTCAGCAACAGTAATATCCATTCAAACATCATAATCAACAGTACAAATCTCCATCATATTCAATCATTAACAACACAACACAAAACACATATGATACTGGAATACATCCATTCATATCATATGCCATACATTCATTATGCAATGAGACTCTATGCATGCGGTACCGACTATTTGTGAACATATAGTTCAACCTCACCGCCCAAATCCAGGCACGGCTACCAAGCTCACTAGTCCCACTCAATTGAGACATAGTGACTCACTCACTAATTCCTCACCATGGGAATTAGCTACCACCCCAAATGGGCCATGAAATGCACGCTACTCACCTAGCATGCAAACAATCAACAACAGTCCAAAAATGACTAAACTCACTAATTCCTCACCATGGGAATTAGCTACCACCCGGAGGCCACAATATGCATGCTAATCACCTAGCAATGCAACATCAACAATAATCAAGAATAGACACATGCTCACACTCTAAGCCAAAATACAGTCTATTCACAAATGTATACCTTCACATCATCATGTATACCATCACACCTCATCAACATAATTAATCACAAAAGTATATCATATCATGCCACAAAAGCAAACACAGTATTAGCACACTCTACTAATACCTATGCCACTCAAAACAACGGGAATGATCCCTATCACATCATATCTCAGCTAAGTCGCATCACTCAGCCTAAACAATCCAAAAACTGCACAACAGTAGCACAGCAAAACACAATTCTGCCCATACGTGTATTGCCTCTGCCATACGCGTATTGCCCAAACCTGGCCAAACTCATACGCGTAATGCCCACTCTCATACGCGTATTGCGTGTTCCCTCGCCCAACTCATACGCGTATCACCTGTCTCATACGCGTATGCTACGCGTATTAATCTCCTATTACGCGTACCAACAGAGACCAATTCACGTTCAAAATGTCATCTTTCTCACCCATACGCGTAAGGCTTCCCCCCATACGCGTACCAACATCTCATACGCGTATTGCCTAGTGCCATACGCGTATGACCAGAAACCAGAGCTCACAGATCTGCAATGGCTTTCTCTGCTACGAGATCTACCCAATTCAACCTCCTACAGTCCAAATTTTACACACAATTCATTCCTATCATCTGTCACTAATCATACACTTTCGATTTTCACAATTTGCTAACCTTTCCATTTCAAATCCCTACGAATTTCGTCAATTATAATCAAATTTTCGTTCATCTCAAAAGTTTCACAATTCAGCATATATCATCCAATCAGAGGTAAAACAAATGGTCTATTACTACCCAGTACATATCATCCCATAATACCCGTTAATTGATGATAAACCCCCCTTACCTGAGTTAATCCGGCAGCCTCTGAGCTCCAAGCTTCTCCTTCCTTCAACCTTCGTTCCCTGGTTCTCTTTTTGCCCTTTCTACCTCTTTTCCCCTTTCACGTGAAAACCTTTTTCCAAAAAAATTGGGACTTTTTATTATTCCAACTTATATACTCCAATAATATTATTCCACTAAATAATTATCCCAATAATTATTATTCCAAAATAATAATAAAATAATAATAATCCAAACTTCCAATTATTCAATTAAATTAATAAATAAAATATTAATTTAAATTAAATAATTAGCTTAGTTTAATTGGGGTGTTACATTTTGCATGTCACACCTTATAAATAGGCATCAAACTCTCACATTTTTTTCACACCAACACTCACTTCTTCCTCAACAACATCAACTCTTTCACCTGCAACAACATCTTTCATCTGCAACAACCTCTTTCATCTCCGACAAAATGTCTATCCTCACAATGGGTGAATCACACAGAGGAACCGTTGCAAACATAGCAACTTATGTAAGCATTTAATTCTTTTGTTATTTGTCTAGAATACCTCTTAATAACGATACTTAATTTTTTGTTTATCTTTTATAAAGTAACGTGTTTTGTTGTTTCTTTTATAGGATGTTTCAAGGTTTCGACCTCGGGTCCACGAATATGTTCACATGGACCCGATGATTCAACCGTATGTCGAACTCGCCGGTTTTGGGCATATAAGCAAAATAATGTCTTGGTCGGTGGATAATAAATTCATTCTTGCATTATATGAAAGATGGCGTCCCGAGACACACGTATTCTGGTTTCCATCTGGTGAGTGTACCGTGACGTTAGAAGACGTCTACATGCTATTGGGATTGCCTATCGAAGGTAAGACGGTAAATGGTAAAACCAACTATGCAAATTCAATTTGCGTGGACCTCTAGGATGCTGATTTGTTAGATGATAACTCAAGAGGTCAAGGTATACTCCTTTCTCGCCTTAAGGCATATATAACAGCTTATAGTTAGATGACAATTCGACCGAAGAGGCTAGAATAATAACAACTAGGTGTTACATTATGCTTTTAATTGGTTCATTCTATTTCCCGAAGGTAGTGGTTCTAGTATGCATGTTATGTATTTACCTTTACTAAGACATGTAGATAGAATAGGAAGTTACAGTTGGGATCCGCTTGTCTGGCTTATCTTTATAGCTCTTTGTGTAAAAAATCATACAAAGACACATCTACCTTTTCTAGATGTGTTGTTTTGCTCCAAGCATGGGGTTGGTGTTAGAGTATGGCACGGATCTAGAAGGGGGGGTTGAATAGATCCCAATTAAAATTTGAGTCGGCGCTACCAATAAAAAATTGGTTTTGAAAATTTGTTTTAAGTGCGGAAGCGGCCGAGGAAAATATAGTCTAAAACGAACTGTTATTGGAAAACCGGATATGCGTCAAGCCTATGGATTAGTGATAAAGTAGAATACGAATCACTACACTAGTCACACTATCAATGATTTGTTTCACTTACTAGGATTCCTAGTTCCAATGATTCAAAGAGAAAACCAAACTAGATACACAACTAAGATAATTTTGGTTTAGGCAAATTATCAAACACTTGGTGTGTGAAAACACTCCAAGTGATATTTATGTTGAGTAAGTGATTCCAATTAGTCTAGTACAATTTATTATTATACTTTGGATTCAAAAACAGAGTTTTAACTTCTTACTCAATTAATATCAAGGTTTGATAAAGTGCTTATACAAAAATCACTTATTTTTTTAAGCCAAAACAAATAAGCTGAAAAATAGAGAAGACAAAGATTTGATAAGGCAGTTTTCCCGTCGTCCTCGCTTCGGGGTACGTCTGCCCTCAATTCTAAAACTAGAATTGAGATTGCTTTAATAGATATCACCTGTTGAGTTTAACCGTTTATACAAGGATTGTAAAGCAAATATACAACAGAAATCTCAAGACGTTGAATGTTGTTTCCACTCCTTGTTCCTTGATTCAAGGTGAATCAAGTCCTTCGATTGTTGTTGATAGACCTCCGATTCCAGCCCCTTTGTTGAATAAGCCTCAGTTCTTCAAACCCTCGGCCCGGTTGATCTCAACTACAACAAATCGAACCCGAAATCTTCCCTTCAATATCACTGAATCCGCTACTAGATTGATGAAGACTTCCTCTTCTCAATCACCTTCGCTCAGCTGAAAATTGATGAAGAATTCGTCCAAAAAACCCCCCAAAAAACAAACCAGTCTTGGAGGACAAAACCCTAAAGGTTTTATTCAAGAAAAAACCTGTCGCAAGCTTCAACCCGAACCGGATTCCCCAATCTCGGCTTCGAACGTTATCACCTTTAACCAATCACAAAGCACTTCAAAAATGGTTGTGTGTAGTTGATGTGTTGTGAGATGTTGAAGATGAAGATGAAGAATCTTGGACACCTATTTCACTTTTTCTTGTTCTTTGAACACTTGAATCGAATTATCAAAAATGTTAGTTGATACAAATAACTAAACTTCTATTTATAGTAACAAACCAACCAACCCACTTAACAGCTTTTCAAACAGAGTGGGAAATACTTAAAAACTGAATTTACGCACGAACGGTCGACCATAGCAGGTCTATGCGTCGACTCATGGCCTGCAGTTTTGGACAGACTGAAAAGCACAACAGTATGCGTCGACCATAGGTCGGCGTGCGCTGACCCGTGGTTCATGCGCTGACCCTTGCGGTCGACTCAAGCCTTTTGTGCGCTGACCCGTGGGAAATGTGCTATGTTATGCGCTGACCCGTGGGAAATGCACTGTGTTATGCGCCGACCCTGTGGTCGACTCAAACCCTGCAAATCTGCAAAAATTCATATTTATGTGGTTTTCATGCATTTTGTCATGACCATATTTTATCCACATATGTTGTATGAAATATAACAGTTTAGATGAGCATAGAAAAGGATATGATAGGTGATATGTTGCATTTGTTTTGTAGAGGTGGAATCGACAATGCCGATTCATCCATGGTGATCATTTGTCATCATCGAAACCTATGATCATATGTTGTATGACAGTTTGCCCTTACAGTTGGTCCAGACTACCGTCCCTAGCCCGTCAACAACAACCCTTTCACATTCCCGTATGCACAAAAATAAGTTCTTTAAAATGGACTATATTTACTTACTTTACCGATTGTTATCTCTAAATAATATTTTTACCTTTATGGTGCAGATGGTCGGCACGTGGTATGAGTTATAACAGATGTCCTAGACACCGTATTACCCAGTATCGCAATCTCTTGGATCACCTCCGACCGACAGATGTATGGATAATAACCTAATTATTTCGTAATAATTTGTTAATTTCTTCTACCAAATTTATAATCTAACATATGTTCACATTTCAGTTCATTTGGCATCCATACCTAAATTTGGATCATGACCATGAAATCAACGAAGAATACACAGCCGTTTGGACTGCATGCACACCGATCATAAGATTCACCACTGTGGAGATGCACAATAGTGATCGTGTTAAATTGAAGTTCGGTATGCTTCAACATATCCCAGATCCCCCAGCGCAAACCTAGGATAATGGCATCTACGCAAAGTTAACGATCAATGGAACTTTAACCCATTGCAAAGCTTTGCTAGATCTGAGTGTCACAAATGGAAGCACCGCCATGACCATGTTTTAACTGACGCTATGATGCCAACTGAAGAAAAACCAAGTCGTAATTATATGGCTTGGTACAGATTGGTTGGTTTTGAGTTTATCGCCGAGGATATGTACCTATACGACCCACGCCAGGAAACTTACACACCAGAAGGCTCAACATCTAACCCCTAACAACATTGTCAGACCGGCTACTCACAACCCCCGATCCATCAAACTTTCCATTCTACAAACACACAAACATACAATCCTAACATGCCATACACCCAACCATAATACCAAGAGCATACCCCGTACCACCACCATCAACCAGAGACCCAACATCGCTTTGCACCCAACACATCACCCTACCAAAACCTCCTTAGCCAAAACACTCAACAATCATTTAACACCAACCATCCCTCCTCCTACCATAGCCAAGAAGCCCAAACATCTCAAACCTGAAACCTTCAACAACCATATGTCTACCAAACACCACAACAATCTTTCCAACCTTTCCTCGATGCATCATTCATACCAATGTCTCCCTTCAATCGTCCTGGTCGCCCTCCAACAACTCAAACACAACCCAACTACTCTGGCATG
The DNA here is from genome assembly GCF_024323335.1 of Lathyrus oleraceus. Lineage (NCBI taxonomy): Eukaryota > Viridiplantae > Streptophyta > Magnoliopsida > Fabales > Fabaceae > Lathyrus > Lathyrus oleraceus. Next base: position 37,596,135 of record NC_066583.1, read on the forward strand.
GGCCATGAACTCAGCTATGGCGATACGCCTTTAATGCATACACAAGACTACGTTGATTTGTCTGAGTATCTCAACAGGCAATCTCCTGCAGTGGGTAGGGATGTTCATAGGCCCTCAGATACTCAAACACCTGGGGTGAATCATCAACGTGGATTAGGGCCACGAGTTCGGGTAGCTAGTAGGGGAGGGATCGGAGGTCGGTTAGGTGATCCCGGTCATCAACATTAGTCTTTTTTGTGTAAACAGGAATTAATATTAATATGAATTGGTCTGATTTCGAATTTATCTATCACGTAGACTTTTTTTCAAAAAAATCACAACACACAGAGGTGTCAATCCAATCGGCACCTCCCTTTAAGCTTTGCACATGGGCGCCAATTGGATTGGCAACACATAGAGCCCTAGCCAATCCAATTGGCGCTTCCTCTCTAAGTTTAAGAGGAGACGCCAATTGGTCTGGCACCTCCTCTTAAAAGTGGGATAGATTGGATTAAGTAACCATTAGATTATATTCAATTTAAAGGCTATCATTTGGGGTAAGCTAAAAAAATTTACTCTTGGAGAAAGTTGATTCCCAATATATATATATATATATATAATATATATATATATATATATATATATATATATATATATATATATATATATTATATATATATATATATATATATATATATATTATATATAATATATATATATATATATATATATATATATATATATATATATATATATATATATATATATATATATATATGGTGTAAGACTTTTAAATGTACATATGATGTCAACGAATCGATCTTCAATTATATATACATATAATATATATATATTATATATTATATATATATATATAAATTATGAAGATCGGTTCATTGACATCAGATGCACATTTAAAAGTCTTACACCAAATTTCAACTGTTAATATGAACAAATCAAACAATAAGTTGCTTTTTTAAAGAAAAATAAATGGACATGTATTTTTTTATTTCATTTAATATAACCGTTTGATTCAATCCTATTAACGGTTGAGATTTGAAGTAAGTATTTTAGACTTACATCTGGTGTCAACAGATCTTCACTCACTCTCTCTCTCTCTCTCATTCTCATTCTCTCTCTCTCTCTCTCTCTCTCTCTCTCTCTCTCTCTCTCTCTCTCTCTCTCTCTCTCTCTCTCTCTCTCTCTCTCTCTCTCTCTCTCACACACACACACACACACACACACACACACACACGCATATACACACACATATATCTGATAAATCTTCACCCTTTATCCGTATAATAAAATTCACCATTGAATTAAAAGCTATTATTATATAGATCACACAAATAAAATTTTACATTAATTTATATTATTATATATATATATATATATATATATATATATATATATAATTGAAGATCGGTTCGTTGACATTATATGCACATTTAAAAGTCTTACACCAAATTTTAACCGTTAATATGAATAAATCAAACAAAAAGTTGCCTTTTTGAAGAAAAATAAATGGACCTGTATTTTTTTATTTCATTTAATATAATCGTTTGATTCAATCCTATTAACGGTTGAGATTTGAAGTAAGTATTTTAGACTTACATCTGGGGTACGGATCTTCTCTCTCTTCTCCTCTCGCTCTCTCTCTCCTCTTCTCTCTCTCTCTCTCTCTCTCTCTCTCTCTCTCTCTTCTCTTCTTCTCTCTCTCTCCTCTCTCTCTCTCTCTCTCTCTCTCTCTCTCTCTCTCTCTCTCTCTCTCTCTCTCACCAACACACACCACCACACACACACACACCACACACACACACACACACACAACACCACACACACACACACACACAACGCACATACACACACATATATCTGATAACTCTTCACCCTTTATCCGTATAATAAAATTCACCATTGTATTAAAAGTTATTATTATATGAGTTTAATTGAAATACACTGACGGTGTAAAATGATTTTACATCGTCAGTTAATCATAGACGTCGGATATTAAAAGAAGTTTGACTTTTATTTTAAAAATCTATAAAGTAATACAAACGGATGATGGTGATGAATCGACGGTGTAAAACTTTTTACACTGTCAGTGTATAATAATTAATCTCTTATTATATAGATCACACATATAAAATTTTACATTAATAAAAAATTATTTGATATGTTAAAGAGAATGATAAAAATTAAAAGTTTTCATAAAATTTTGTAAGACGTTAGTTTTTATGTATTTCTTTGACATGTTAAATGATTTTCGATTGATATTAAATTTTAAAGACATGATCTAAATGATAATATTTTTGAATCCAACAGTGAATTTTGTTATACGAATATGCTATAAAAAATTACCGAAGATGTTATGTTATTAAGTTTGACATCTTGATATATATATATATAGTATATATATATATATATATATATATATATATATATATATATATATATATATTATATATATAGATATAAGATATAATATATATTATATAATATATATATATATATATATATATATTATATTATATATATATATATATTATATATATAAACTATCCTCTATTTGAAAGGCAAGTACTGACAATCTGGTCTTCGCCTATTCATCGTTTTGATCAAAGATAACAAAGTGTTCGCTTTATAATTTTATCTTTTAATTATATAGGAAAACATGATATAAATAAATTAAAAAGTATGATTCAACAAATACTATATTTTCATTATAAAGGGTCAAATTTGACCTTTTTCTTTCACTTAAAATAATAAATTTAGACTTTATTTCATATATTTTTTTTATTTATTTAATATTATATATTCTCTTTTTCATAAGATATAATCTATATTTGTATTTATTGAGTAATTAGTGTATTGGATAGTTATTCAATGAATATAAAAAAATAGCATGTCTCTTATAAATAGATTAGAGAAGTATTTGTAAGAGATATTAAATAAATGAAATATTAATAAAATTTATTAATGAATTTTACTTATTAGTTAATCTAACTTATTTTTCACTTATGTTTATCACTCTCATAAATTATTTGAGTAAAGGATATATAAATGGAGTAAAGACAAACTTTAAAATAATTGTCACTTTATAACATGGTCTTTATAATATCAATACTATATTTAATATTTGGTTCCCTAAATATGCTTTTATTTATTGATTTCCATCCCATTTAATTGTTTTATTAACTACAATTAATAACCTGTTTTGCTAACTCGATTAACTATTCTCATTAACCTACGTGCATTTTTAGGAATTACACTATTGATTTTGTATCTAAGATAAAGTAGGGTTAGGTTTTGGAAAACTATCCATTACTACAATTTATGTCGTGTTTGACTTTAAAAAAAGAAAATTTGGAGGATTCACAAACATTATTTTATAGAATGATTAATCTTGTTTTAGGTTATTTATTTTAATTATTTTATAGAATGATTAATCTTGCTTTAGGTTATTTATTTTAATTCTTTATCCAACACATCAATATTTTTGTTGTCGTTGAACCATTTAATTTCACAACAAGTAATATAACAAGGAATATCCATCATGAGAAAAATGATAAAGTTTATAAGTGAACGTCATAGTTCTAAAAGGAACATTGAGAAGTTTTTTAAAAACAAGTATTCTAAGATGTAGAAAGTAAATATGCCAACAATATTAACTTAACAAAAGTATAGAAGCAATGAAGAGAGAGACATTAATGTCTTCACACCTAATATAAGTAGAGAAGAACTAGATGGTTGATAAGTCTAGAAGGGCAATTATCTTATGCTTTGAAGATAATACTAAGGGAAGCCCTTAGGGAGGAGATTACATCTTCGATATGAGCAAAATTTGAATCAGTGTATATGGCAAAATCTTTGGCTCATAGATTGTGTCTGAAACAACAATTTTATTCACTCTCAGTGGTAGAGAATAAATCTATAGTGAAGCAGTTGACTGAAATTTACAAAATCTTTGATGACCTGGAGAATATTGAGGTGAAGATTGATGATGAAGATAAAGATCTATTCTTGTTAATTTCATTACATATATCCTTTGAGAATTTCAAGGAAACCCCTTTTATGGATGAAGTCCAAACAAATGTGATATCTAGGGAAATTTCAGTGAAGACAAATTTAATGGTTAAAGATAATGGTAAAAGCTTAAGTGTCCCAAATTACGGCAGTGAGAGTAGAGGGAATTCTAAATCCAAGGATTTTGATAAGTCTATGATAAAATGATTTATTTATCCTAAAATCGAACACTTAAGGAACTATTTTCCCGAGAAAGGGGATAATGAAGATTATATTCATATTATAGCTTACTTGGAAAAAGATGGTTATGAGAGTGCTAGTGTTGTTGTGGTGTCGAGTTTGGAGATTGAAAAAGAGTTGGATCATGGAATCAATATGCTCTTATCACATGTGCCAAACGAAAGAATACCTTGAGACTTTGAAGTTGGAAGAAGGTGGAGTCATTCGACTCGGTGACAATAAGCTTGCAAGATTTAAGATATTGGTACGACCATACTTAAAGTGATCGATAATCATGATTTCCTTAAATGTAATGTGAGGTATGTTCTCAAGATTATGTGTAGTTTGTTATCCATGTGCATGTTTGATGATATAGCATATTGTACTAAAAACGAACATGTGGTGCTGAAAGTTTGTATGGTGGATTCATTATGGTTAAAAGGTCTAAAATATATGAGTTATATATTTTAGATGGTTTGGTCATGCATCATTAGCCAGTGAAAACTTTCATGACAATAAGAAACTAAAATTTGAGATCAAGGCATGCTACTGGGAGAAGAATTGACAAAGGCATAGAGGTTATCTTATAGTAGTTTAATAAGTTTTGATACAAACAATGTATAAATAGGCATATATCCTTGGTTGGCATGTTTCTAGGACCTTGGTTGTCTAAGGTTTTATGTGATTGAGCATGGATAAAGGGTATATATATTATAATATATAATATATATATATATATATATATATAATATATATATATATATAATATATATATATATATATATATATTATATATATATAATATATATATATATATATATATATATATATATATATATATATATAATATATAATATATATTATATCTATTATATATATATATATATATATATTAATAATATATATATATAATTATATATATATATAATATATATATATATATATATATAATATGGGTTATATGTTTTAGACGGTTATAATGTTATTGGTCATTCATCATTAAATATTGAACACTTTCATGATAATAACAAATTATGAGATTTGAGATCAAGGAATGTTAGTGGGAGGAAAATTGCTAAAGGAATGAACGTTATTTTGATATAACTATACTAAGTTTTGATATAAACAAGGTATAAAGAGGCATATATCAATTGTTGTCATATTCCTAGCAGTTGGGTTACCAAATAGTTTCTGAGGAAAGACTGGTGGCAATGTACTTACTTGATCGGAAGATGCCCATTCACAATAATAGACTTCAAGAGACTGGTGGAGGTTTAGAGTAGGAAACCAATATATTAATTTACTTTGAAGGTCTTCCAATATTTGGAATTTGCGTAAATCAATTAATACCAGCTTTATGGAAAGGTTGTAAAGTTTATCTTCATTATTTATTCAGAAGGTGGGAAAGGTTACAAGTTGTGGGAAGTTGAACTTAGAGGATTAAAATTCATCATAAGTGGTATGTTACTTTCAGTGTGACCTGTAGGGGGTAAGTAAGAATCATAAATTTTAGTAGCGAAGACAAGTTTTGAAGTGGAGGTACTTGTTAGAGAGACTAAGGATTATGAGGAAATTTAGGTTGTTGATTCTAGTTCTAGTGAGGGAAATGTATAATGGATTCTAATTATCATTTGAATCGTGATATGGTAAAGAGCGATATATTTTTTGTGTTCTTAGTTATTATGCTTTGATTGTGGTTGAAGGGTTGCAAGACATAGAATCAAAGACCATTAGGGAGGCATTAAAAAGAAAAATATGCCATAAATGGTTGAAGGATGTGAATAATAAAACGAATTCACCAGTGTAGAGTCATGCTTATGGGCTTGTGACACTACATAAGAAAGAAAAAGTAGTTATATTTGTGAAGACATGACTTCTCAGATGTTTTGATGACGACAAACTTCGCTACAAAGCTAAAGACTGATTAACAAAAAGATTGATCAAGATTCAAGCTCGTGAATGAAGTTTCCAACCTATGATCAAGTCTTGATGAATCGCATGAAGAATCGTCTTTCAAATGGATAAAGTAACACTTGAATTCTAGATAGTTATACAAGTGTTCATAACATATTGCATTCATGCCATAATCATTGAAAATATTTTTATGCATCAAACATTTCACTCTTTTAACTATTTTTCAAATTTATGACAGAGTAACCGATTACCCACTTTAGAGTAACTGATTACTCTGTGTTATTTTCAAATATTTTTTGAATGTTGGAACCAAGTAATCAATTATCCTCTTTGGGGTAACCGATTACTCTGAGGAAATTTCAAATATTTTTAAACGTTGATGCAAGTAACCCGTTATCCAATTTAAGGTAACCGATTACCACTGATCCAGAGGCAAAAATATATGCATCTCTTCATGGAAACTTTTCTATTTTCTTTACCATGAACCATGACAACCTTTGGATTATTGCACTCATTTGAGGAGGTGTTTAGACATTATATAAACATCATTTTTCAGATTTCAAAATCACCTCCTTGCAAAAATTTCAAATCATTTACACACATTCTCTCAAACTTTCTAAGTGTTCATCAAAATTTCTTAAGAGTGAAACCTTGCATAAACTTTCATTTTCAGCATCATAGTTTCATTTCATACAAAGAACACTTGTATAATTATTGTGAGAATTGAGTGTTACAAAGGAGAAGATCAATTGATTAATTGATATACTTCAAATTCCAACTACTTTCATCTTCTATAAACATTCAGAATTATATTCTTTAATTACAACTTATTTTTAGGATTGTTAAGAATAAATTTGTAAGGTGTTATCCTTGTTATCCGGTGTGTGGATACAAGAGGTCCATTTGTGAGAAATTGAGTCTCGATTGGACTTTAAACATTGTAAATCCAAGAGGATTGTTCTTGGTGTGTTAGAATTAGATAGAAAGACCTTAAGGTGTCTTGTCTAGGAATCTAACATTATAGTAAAATTCTCTTTCGTGTTGAAAGGGGAGTGGAGTACTCTCAATCTGTGAGGAGAACCACTATACATCGTGGTGTTCTTTACTTTCCTCACTTTACCGCTTTTCATCACATAAGCAACTCAGTAAGTAAAAGTCATAAACCGTCAAAAATCCGGAAAATACTCTAAGTGCCTCATTCCCACCCCCCCCCCCCCCCTCTCTAAGGCACTCCTTAAACTTACAATTGGCATCAGAGCAGGTTATAGGTAACCTGTTCCTAAAAGATCCTCATGGCTTCCGCAAGCACGAATTCGGTTTTTAAGGACGGTGGAAGTAGTAACAAACCACCACTATTCTCTGGAGAATATTTGATTTTTGGAAGATCCGTATGAAGGCACATCTAGAAGCCCAAGGAGAAGGCATATGGGAAGCCGTTGAAAACGGTCCACATAATCCTACGAGTGTGGTCAATGGCATTGGTACTCCAAAGATAAAGAGTTTGTACGATGAAGATGATAAGAAAAAAATCTTAAATGAAAAGAAAGCAATAAACATTCTTCAAAGTGCTTTAAGCATGGATGAGTTCTTCCGCATATCTCAATGCAAGTCGGCAAAAGAAATATGGGACACCTTAGTGGAGACACATGAAGGCACCACCGAAGTAAAGAGATCAAGGTTGAACATATTAAGTCAAGAATATGAGATGTTTAGAATGTTGCCCGGAGAATCCATCCTGGCACTACAAAAGAGATTTGTTCACTTGACAAACCATTTGATTGCTCTCGAAAAAACATTTACAAATGACGATCTCAATCTTAAAGTACTAAGATCATTGACTCGAGAATGGCAACCGAAGGTGACGGCTATCTCCGAAAAGAAAAGTATTTCAACAATGACGTCCGCATCACTCTTTGGCAAACTTCAAGAACATGAGTTAGAACTTGGTAGGCTTGAGAAACATGAAAGCCAAGAAAAGAAATCTAAAGGTATTTCCTTGAAGGTAGACTCAAAAGAAGATAAAGATGATGACGCATTGGAGGAAGATGAGAATTTTATGCTCCTTGTTAAAAGGCTCGGTAAGTTCTTTAACAAAAATGATAAATCCTTTAACGCTAAAAAGAATAGACATTTCAGGAAAAAGGAGGCCATCACATCTACGCAAGATGTAACATGCTACGAATGTGGAAAGCAAGACCACATAAAGTCGGAATGTCCTAAACTTTCAAAGAAAAGAGGATTCAAGAGCAAGAAGGAGTTCAAGAATAAAAAGGCATATCTTGCATGGGAAGACAATGAAATTAGCTCTTCATCCGGATCAGATAGCGAGGAATGTGCAAACCTGGCGCTAATGGCTTCTCATCATTCCGATGATGAAGAAGAGGTTAGTAATAATTTTTCTCTTTTTGATGATGATGCACAAGATGCAATTAATGAATTGTTAAATGAATGCAAAATTCTTTATAAAACTATTTCATCTCAAAAGAAACAAATTTCTTCCTTGGAAGAAAAGATTGAAAGTTTTGAAAATGAGAAACAAAATATGATTAGTGAAAAGAAAAAATTTGTATGTCTAGAGTGTGAGTCTCTCTCGTTCCAAATGGTCCAACTTAAAAGAGTCCTTGAAAGGTATGAAAAAGGACAAATTGGTTTGGAAGGGGTTCTTAGCCAACAAAGGTACTCAAATGACAAAAGTAGACTTGGTTACTCCAAATTTTCTAAACCAAGTTAAAGTAAAACTATCTTTGTAAGGCCTAAGGATCAATCTCCAAAAGAAAGAGTCAACACACCAAAAGTTGTGCATCAACATCCTAAAAAGAAAAGGTTTACAAAGAAAAAGTCCTATGTTCCTAGATATAAAAGCAATTTTGAACCAACCTGTTTTTATTGTGGTATTATTGGCCATACACCTAATGCTTGGTACATTAGAAACTTTAGTGTAGCAAAAGGGCATTATGTATGGATTGAGAAAGGTACTAATTATAAAGGACCCAAAGCAATTTGGGTACCTAACAAAACTTAACTCTGTTTTGTAGGTATGCTTGAAGGCCACAATAAATCTTTGGTATTTGGATAGTGGGTGCTCCAAGCATATGACCGGTGATGTGCACAAATTTTCAGATCTAAAGCTTAAAGCCAAGGGTTATGTTACTTATAGAGATAACAACAAAGGAAGAATTCTTGGCATAGGCAAAGTAGGTGCACCAAATTTCATATCCATCGAAGATGTGCTATACGTCGAAGGACTAAAACACAATCTCTTAAGCATAAGCCAACTCTGTGACAAAGGATTCAAAATAAGATTCACAAAAGATGAATGCTTAATTGAAGACGAAGTCACACAAGAGGTAATGCTTATAGGTAAGAGAATTAATAATATTTTCATGATTTCCCTTGACGATGTTTCTTTGAAGGTTAAGTGTCTTGTGGCAAATAACAACGACTCATGGTTATGGCATAAGAGATTTGCTCACATTCACATGGAGCACTTGAATAAGTTAGTAAAACATGACCTTTTCATTGGATTGCCAAAGATAAAATTCATCAAAGATAGACTTTGCGACGCATGTCAAAAGGGGAAGCAAACTAAGTCAACTTTCACATCCAAGAATGTGGTGTCCACTTCTAGGCCACTACAATTGTTACATATGGACTTATTTGGTCCATCAAGAACAAGAAGCTTCGGAGGTAACTTATATGCTTTAGTTATTGTTGATGATTATTCTAGATATACTTGGACATTCTTTTTAGTGCAGAAAAGTGATGCGTTCAGAGCGTTCAAGAAGTATGCAAAGCAAATTCAAAATGAGAAATCATTAACAATTGCCTCCATAAGAAGCGATCATGGTGGAGAATTCAATAATACCTCTTTTGAAGACTTTTGTGAAGATCAAGGAATATTTCACAACTTCTCGGCTCCAAGGACTCCACAACAAAATGGAGTAGTTGAAAGAAAGAATAGGTCATTGGTGGAACTTGCAAGAACAATGCTTAGCGACTCAAATCTTCCTAAGTATTTTTGGGCAGATGCGATTAGCACGGCATGTTTTGTAAGCAATAGAGTTAACATAAGACCTATCCTAAAGAAGACTCCATATGAACTCTTCAAAGGAAGGAAACCCAACATTTCTTTCTTTCACATCTTTGGTTGCAAGTGCTTTGTCCTAAACAATGACAAAGACAACCTTGGTAAGTTCGACGAAAAATCGGATGAAGGTATTTTTCTCGGTTATTCTCTTACAAGTAAGGCATATAGAATATATAATAAAAGAACTTTAATTATAGAAGAACCCATGCATGTTAAGTTTGACGAATCTAACCCCTCGAAAGAGGAAATTGTTGTTTGTGATGATGATGATTTTGTAGAAATTCCTAAAGAAGATACTTCAAACAAGAATCAAGAAGCACCGATTCAATAAGAGTCAAATGAAAATAATCTACCTAAGGAATGGAGGACTCATAAAGATCATCCCATTGACAAAGTAATTGGTGACATTAGTCAAGGTGTTGCTACAAGATTGAATCTCAAGGATGCATGCTTAAACATGGCGTTCGTTTCGCAAATAGAACCCTCTAAAATTGATGAAGCTCTAGAAGATGATCAATGGATTGTTGCTATGCAAGAAGAATTAAACCAATTCAAGAGAAATCAAGTTTGGGAACTTGTTCCGAGACCAAGTGGTAAGCACATCATTGGAACAAGATGAGTGTTTAAGAACAAACTTGATGAGAATGGAATAATTGTTCGAAACAAAGCAAGATTGGTCGCTCAAGGGTATACTCAAGAAGAAGGAATCGACTTTGAAGAAACTTTCGCTCCGGTTGCAAGGTTAGAAGCTATTCGTTTATTACTTGCTTACGCATGTTCAATGAATTTTCAGCTATTTCAAATGGACGTCAAAAGCGCTTTCTTAAACGGCTACATCAACGAAGAAGTCTATGCCAAACAACCCCCGGGCTTTGAAGACTTCAAGCATCCTTCACATGTATATAAATTGAAGAAAGCGCTATATGGATTAAAACAAGCACCAAGGGCGTGGTATGATCGTCTAAGTAATTTTCTATGTGAAAAAGGCTTTGAAAAACGCAAAGTAGACAAGACTTTATTTATCAAGAAGATAAAAGGGAATACCTTACTTGTTCAAGTCTATGTAGACGACATAATCTTCGGCTCAACCAATAAAGAACTATGTGAAGAATTTGCGTTGATAATGCAAGGTGAATTTGAAATGTCTATGATGGGAAAGATGAACTACTTCCTTGGATTGCAAATCAAGAAACTAAAAGACGGAATCTTTATCAACCAATCAAAATATTGCAAAGAGCTTATAAAGAGATTTGAAATCGATGGTTGTAAAGCAATGTCAACACCAATGGGCTCCGGAACCTATGTTGATCAAGACGAATCAGGTCTGTCAATTGATATCACGAAGTATCGAGGTATGATTGGTTCTTTATTATATTTGACGGCAAGACGTCCTGTCATAATGTTTAGCGTGTGTTTATGTGCTCGATTCCAAGCAAATCCAAAGGAGTCACATCTCACAGTGGTCAAAAGAATCATGAAGTATCTCAAGGGAACAACCAAAGTTGGATTATGGTATCCTAAAGGTAGTGTTTGTAAGTTAATTGGTTATTCTGACGCGGATTATGCAGGTTGTAAAACAGATAGAAAAAGCACTAGTGGAACGTGTCACATCCTTGGTAATGCTCTAGTCTCATGGTCCTGTAATAAACAAGCGTGTGTTGCTCTTAGTACGGCTGAAGCAGAATACATAGCAGCGGGCAGTTGTTGTGCACAGAATCTTTGGCTAAAGCAACAATTAAGTGACTATGGAATCGATCTTGGATGCATACCACTCCGATGCGACAACACAAGTGCGATTAACATCACAAAGAATCCGGTCATGCACTCAAGGATCAAACACATAGACATTCGACACCATTTCCTTCGTGATCATGTGCTTAAAAGTGATGTCGAAGTTACCTTTGTCGATACTCACAATCAACTGGCGGATATTTTCACAAAACCACTCGCAAAAGAACCATTCTATAAGATTTGAAGAGAACTTGGCATTTTGGATGAAGGTGACATGTAACTATCTCACAATTATTCACTATACATGAGGCCAAGGTACACAAGTTCTTAATCCTTCTTATTTTTGGGAAATTTCCCTTTGAAAATTTGTATATGAGCTTTTTTCATCTGTGTAACTGATTACTCTTTAATGGGAAATCGATTACTCTTTAATGGGTAATCGATTACTCTTCATATTTTTGCCCTTTTTACAAATTTTCATTCTGTGTGACCGATTACTCCATAATGGGTAATCGATTACCCTGTATATTTTTGCCTTACTCACGAATTTTCATTCTGTGTAACCGGTTACTTCCTTTTGGATAATCGTTTACCCTGTATGTTTTTGCCTGAATCACAAACTTTCATTCTGTGTAACCGACTACTTTATGCATAATCGATTACCCTGCACATTTTTAGTTTTCTCACGCGTTTTCATTCTGTGTAACCGATTACCCTCTTTTGAGTAATTGATTACAACTGTTCTTTCTAGATTTTTTTTAATTTTAAAATACATGTGAGTTATTGCATTATGTGTGTTAAGTGCTTATTTCTTGTCTTTTCAATCTAAAGTTAATCACTTCAAACATTGGTACTCTCTCTCCAAACTTCACATTCAGCTCACTCTTCCAAAACCCTTCATCTTCCTTTTCAAAATCCTAACTATCTCCATTATCACCATTAATTACATTCAAAGCTATTAAAACCCCACTCTCATTATCATTCTCACTATCACTCTCCATCAACTCACCATATTCTCTCTCCAGCTAAAATCCAGAAAAACCCTTCCAAAACCCTAACTTTCACAAATTCCATGGCTCCTCCTAGACAAGATAAGGGAAAGAAGAAATTGGATGAAGAGGCTTCTCAACATGCAGAAGAGCAACAAGCTGGCAGTGTAAAATCCAGACGGTTAAGCTATGTTGTCCGAACTCGGACTCTAATATCGGTAAAGTATGTTAACTTTCAAGCTTTTCCGTCTCACATCTTTAACTTTGAAACTTTGCTGAGAAACTCTGGGGTAGATAAACTAGTTTCTGATATTGGAGATTATTACCCTGACATGATAAGAGATTTCTATACCACTATTAAGTTTGGAATAGATGATTTTGGAGATTTGGTATTTATTGCTAAGGTCAAAAATGTTGAAATCTATATGGATCTTACTCAATTGGGAACATGTCTGGAAATCCCTTCGGAAGGAGAAACATTTCGTCAAGGTACTGAACCTGACAATGATGCATGGAGCAAATATAACAGTTTGGAGTACTTTGTTTCAATTTCTAGAGGAACTCATTCCCCCCCCCCCCCCCCTATCTAAGGCACTCCTTAAACTTACAATATTCAATTGGATGCAAATTCCAAGACGATGGTTTGAGCATTACTTGTACTTGATAAAAAATGATTCAATGTTTGGAGATAACATCAAGGTGATTGATGGTTGAATTAGAAATCATCAAGGTGGAAAATTATAATGTTTGACTTCAATGCAAATTTTAGAGGATTTTTGAAAATAGGCTACTTTTGACTTAAACATGATTCTTCAAAAATACGTTGTGTCCTGGTGGAACACTGTGCATTAATGTGGTTACATAAAAAGTAGTGCATTTTAGGGAACATAACATGCTCCTTCTTAAGCCTTTAAAAGGTGTTGTTCTGCCATTTTCTTGGTACGAGACGCATACATCATTTAGGTTAAACTCTAGTGAGATAAACTTAAAGAGAAAAATAGTAGGATTTTTAGTATTGAAGACTAAGAATTAGAAAAAAAATTGAGGTATATAAGGGGATAGAAAAACACTTATGTAGTGGTCAAAAAATACATGTTAGCGTGTTCCTCCGGCAAATACGGGGTACTCAGTGGCCTTAGTAGGTGTATAATAGATAATGGTGGTTAAGGCTTGCCCACTGAGATGAAAGTCTTGTATGGTGGTGTTTATGCTGGTTTTAGGAGTCCTGCTCACGTGAGGTGAGAGGCTCTGTAGATGAATGATGTGCTTAGGTGAGAAAACATGGTCAAATGTACTCATTGAAATTTACACTATAAGACATTCCAATGCTTAAAAAATTCATGTATCACTTCATCTTCACCCATCTTACATTATCGTTCATATGTATGCATCATACCATCTTTAAAAATTAATTTTTTAAGTATATTGAAAAAGTGGTATTCGAATACCATATTTGGTATTTGAATACCAGATGAATAAAATGCGGATTTTTTAGTTTCTAAAGGGTGGTATTAGAGTATCATATATGGTACCCGAATACCAGACAAACAAAACTCAATTTTCCAGATTTCTAAAGAGTGGTATTTGAATACAATATATGGTATCTGAATACTAGGTTTCAAATTTTGAATTTTAAAAGTATTTTTAATATGGTATTCGAATACCACATTATGGGATCCGAATACCAATCTGGAACCTTATATTTTTACAAAATCAAATTACTCTCAAATAATATGCATCTCTTCATGACAATGATTCATGGTGCATATGAGATGCACTTACATCATTTTCATGACAATGATAAAATATGAATAGTTGCATTACATCATTTTTAAAGATTAAGAAATGAATGAAATGATTCATGAATGGTTTCTAAAATAATATGCATCTCTTCATGACAATGATTCATGGTGCATATGAGATGCACTTTTCAAAATTTAGATTTACCTCTATCCAACATTCAAAAAAATTATATCAATTTAAACATATTATCAAGTACACATTCATTAAAACTTTGTGCATTAATTTCCACATCATCCAAAGTTTTTCATACATTATTCTAAGCAATTGAATTGTCAGAGTTTGAATTGTGACGTATTGAAAGAGAATATCCAAGGATAAAGTTTTGAATTCAAAACAAGACAGTATTTCTTCAGATTATTCTAAGAGTTTATTGCGACTCAATCTTCAAACTGAGTGGTGATAAGTTATGTGTAATAAGAGAGAGTGGTGTGCTTTCTCAAGATTGTTTGTAAAAAGATAGTGATGTGCTTTCTTGAGTGTGATAGAAGATTGTAAGATAAATATTAGTGTGAGGCCTGTACAAAGATCTAACATAGTGAAAATCCTTCACGGGGTGTGAAGGGACTAGATGTACCCTTGAAGTTAAGGGAAACTAGTATACTTCTTGTGTCTCATTTACTTTCCTGCACTTTATTTTTCTGTGTTTTTGTTTTAAGTTCTTCATTATAATTTCGAAAAAATAAAAAGGAAAAGCATCACTTAAGAATGAGAAAAATTCACATAAACCAATCCCTCCCCCGTCTCTCTCTCTCTCTCTCTCTCTCTCTCTCTCTCTCTCTCTCTCTCTCTCTCTCTCTCTCTCTCTCTCTCTCTCTCTCTCTCTCTCTCTCTCTCTCTCTCTCTCTCTCTCTCTCTCTTAGATTTCACTCTATAGCGATCGCAACCTGAAAAATACAGTGTGCGAAAAACAACCGGCGAAAGAAAATGACAGAAGAGTCGCCACCGTGCGTTATTTATCCCAAAGGAGGGAAAGGAAACGCTCGAAGTAAACCTGAAAAGAGGAATGGAAAAGACAAGGTCTCGCAACCAAATCTTGGGTTCGGGAGTCGGTTATGCGAAGGGAAGGTATTAGCACCCCTACGGATCCGTAGTACTCTACGGGATCCACTTTTGTAGTTCTTGTCTAAAGGGTGTGAGTTTATCTTGTGTTGTTTACTAAAAAAGGGGTTAAACGAAAATGACTCGCGCGGATGTCACATCCACTGCATACGTATCTCATTTGAATAAGAGAATCAGAGTCTTCGTAGCTCGGCTGACCTATGGGTTAGGGGGATGTGTGCTCGCTAAGACATCGCGTCTTATACCTACGTATCTCATCTGGAATGAGAATCAGAGCAAGCCGTAGTTCGGCTAACTACGGGGTTAAGGATTATGTTTTGGGGGCGGACGACGTTACTACGCAATCTACCGGATGCCCGACCTTTGGAGACTTACTCACCTGTAGTAGAAGGAGTAAACGTGTGTTTAGGAGAAGAAAAATCAATGAAGGGTTAGGGTTTGGGATGCTCATGCAAAAAGACAGTCCTTGACGAAGGAACTGCGCTGCCTGCGGGGATACGAACACATACAAAACAAACATGTATAAAGTAAATGTGCCAACAAGGCAATCAGAATAAATCTCCCAAATGGTATCCCACAAGCAAAGTGGAATATCCAGCGAGCTATCCCTGCAAAAGTCATGTGAGCCTTCACAAAAACTCAACAAAAGGGTCAGTGAAACAAGATAAGGATTAGGAGAAAACATGCTATGACAAACGTAAGTCAGATTAGAGCAAAACAGTATGGTTTTTCATGGATAACAGTATGGTTTCAGAAACCTCAAACCCTGTGGCATACACTTCAGAAATTAAACGATTAAGCATTCAAGGCATTATTTATACATTCATAATTATGAACCCGTGGGCAAAAACCTAATGAAATTCATCCATCATACCTCAAACATTCAGAGTATTCAACTTCAAAGCACAAAGGTAATGGGAATAAGGGCAAACCTGATTGGAGAGATCGGTTGAAATCAAATGGCACGACTGGATTTGCAAACCAATGTTAGGGTTTGCTTGAGCTGAAAGTGTGTGAGTCAGAATGAACCTTTCAGAGTTGCCTGAAGGTTGCTCTGAACTCTGTCAGCTCTTCTCTCACTATCTTTTTCCCCAGGGTTCTTCTCTCACTATCTTTTTCCCAGACAGGGTAATAGGAATCGAATGGCCTTTTGTTTCACTGAAACTCTGAATTTATAACCTGATTTTTGTGGACCTGTGGGTTCAAATGAGAGAGGTTCAAATCCAAGATTTTTCTTTTATTTATTTATTTATTTATTTATTTATTTATTTATTTCGTTTTTTTTTCTTTTTTTTTTTTTTTTTTTTAAAATACGTGGGCTTCGCCTAGCGAGCATGACAGCTCATGAACAAACCTTTGCTCCTTCAAGATTAACGTTTTGACTGACGAATAGACCCCTGTTGGAAGTAACTCAAGTCTTTCCCTTGTGTTGACTGATCATCTAAATAGGATCCACAAAGTGTCTTGGATGATGTTCAAGCTTCTTGGATCCGATTCTGATTGCCATGATGAAATGCAAATGCTAAATGACCTAAAAATGAATGCATGCATGAGGTGTAAAGCGTATGCTTTCAGGAAAAATAAAGGGTAAATTTTGGGGTATTACAGCTGCCCCTATTCAATCAACTGGAGACCTGGAAAGAAGATAGCAGCGGCTTTCGTGCTTTCGAGGTATCAAGGGATTGAATACAATAAAAGCCCGAAAATTTGCACTGAAGTGAAGTGAAGTAACAATGCCTGTCAGAATCGGCAAAGAGGTGGTCTTGAAAGAAGAATCTGTCTGGTACGGTGAGAGTCAGTCTGAATACCGAAAAAGAATGTTAACCTGGATACCAAAATAAATGGTAACACAGAAATAACCATGGCTTGAATGCCGCTCATCAATCTGAATACCGAAAAAGAATGTTAACCTGGATACCAAAATAAATGGTAACACAGAAATAACAATGGCCTGAATGCCGCTCATCAGTCTGAATACTGGAAATGACTTCGATCTGAACATCGGGAGATATGAGATTATTAATATCGGTCTGAACACCGAGAGACTGGCCTGAATGCCACAAGTTGCGTCGACCTGAACGTCAGAAACTTCTTCGATCTGAACATCGGAAAATTGGTCTGAATGCCACAAGTTGCATCGACCTGAACTTCGGAAACTTCTTCGATCTGAACATCGGAAAACTGGCCTGAATGCCACAAGTTGCATCGACCTGAACGTCAGAAACTTCTTCGATCTGAACATCGGAAAATTGGCCTGAATGCCACAAGTTGCATCGACCTGAATGTCGGAAACTTCTTCGATCTGAACATCGAAAAACTGGCCTGAACGCCACAAGTTGCATCGACCTGAACGTCGGAAACTTCTTCGATCTGAACATCGGAAAACTGGCCTGAACGCCACTTCGGTCTGAATACCGGAAACTTCATGCCTGTCAGCATCGGCAGAAATAGGGAACGATAATAGAGGCGGCGCATGGGCCAATGACACTTGCTTGGGATAACAAAGGTAAGTCATGAACAATCTTCAGTCTGAGTACTGGAAACAACTTCTGGCTTATCACTTGGGATACCGAGAATGTTTTATGCTTACATGCGTATGTTTGAATTTTTCAATGGCGTAATGCTCCATAAAAATGGAAATGCTACGCGATTTGGGAAGATGCAATGCAATATGATTCTACATACAGGGATGCAAAATGCTGGGTAGAATGCCAAGTTGAGGCAAGGGGATCTGCTGGGGAAATGATCACCATCTTCTGGACCCTGGTAAGGCTGCTGGAGATGCACATCGCAAAGAATTCTGTGGGGAAATGACCCGCCACACGGTGTTCTAGTAATGACGAAATATCGAGATTCTGACTGGGGAGAGAACGGCACTGAAAACCTACTGTTGGGGAAAGCGATAGTGGTTCTGGCAACCACGATCTGCGAGAGATGACTCAGCAGGGGAAGTAAACACCGATACGGTACCGAGGTTCTGCTTCAAGGAAAGAAACCATGGATCTGGCATTGGGATTATCGATCTGGCCTCGAACTCTGAGGAGCAGCCGCTTCTGCTGGGAAGATACAGTCTGGCACTGTCAACTCCGCTGGGGGTATATAGTCTGACACTGTCAACTCTACTGGGGAGTGTATAATCTGAAACCACCGCTTGGGGGGAGGTACATTGGTGAGAACCTGCCGGGGATTGAAGAATCCAACGCTATGATCAGCTCTGCAGGGATAAGATACCGAATTCGTCTGTTGGTGAAAACATTCATGATCATCTGCAGGGGATTTTAAGGAAATGCCCCGAGGATACCTGTTCTGAATAGACGATCCAAAGCACCTAAAATTTACAGCAATTTTAAATGTTTATTAAGCATGTACCTGTAAAGCTCTTATGTGTCATGATGCAATGTTTATCAAAAAATTCGGACGTCATTTTTGCAAACAAAACAGAAAAATGAAAATGAAAACAGAGATATACTGAATAACATGATTTTATTGATTGAACGGCCTCTGAATATGCATTTACATCAGGAAGCAATCCCTGGAAAGAGGTAATCGCACAACAGATAAAAACAGACATTAATCTAATGGCAATGTGAAATGGATTTCTATTGGGTTCCAATTCTGCTATGACTTGCTCGTCTTCAAGATCCTCCAGATGATCAGTTTTCTGAAAGAGTGATTAGACTGTTTCCTATCCTTCAAAAGTCTCCAGTCATTGACACGAGATGAGATTCAGAACTACTCAGAACGCAGTCATTCGCTTAATCCCTAACTTTTGCCTGGATCGCCCTTTTCGGGTTTTCAATCCACCGGGATACCCCTTTTTGCCTAAGTTGCCTTTTCAGGTTTTCAACTTACCGGGTGTACAATCTTTTCACTTTTAATCCCTAATTTTTGCCCGAACCTTTTTCATTTTCTTGGTTCGCCGGGATGCCCATTTTTGCCTGGACTACTATTTTTATTGTCCAGCGGGTCTATTTCATGCGAAGTATTTTTTAACTGCGTCTGAGTTCACCGGGGAAGTGAAGTTTTCACCATCCATCGTTGCAAGCATTAAGGCCCCACCATCAAAAACCTTGGTGACAATATACGGTCCATCATAGTTAGGAGTCCACTTGCCCCTGTGATCTGTCTGGGGAGGAAGGATCCTTTTCAACACCAAATCTCCGACCTGGAAGCTGGTCGCGACTTTGTGAGTCTATCGGGGTATTAACTGCAAGTGCACAGTCTAATCGCGTAGTTTTAAAAGATATCGATCCCACAGGGACTTAATGAATCGATATATTTCTAAGGTTACTGCGTAAAGCTAAGGCGGATGATACTTTGATGATTAGGGGGAATAGTAAAACTAAATTTAGATCTAGATTAAATATCAAATAACACGGATATCGGTATGTAGTTCGTCGTAATTAGGGAATCAAATCTTCGTTGGTCTTTTTCTTAATTTTAAAATAAGTCTTTTCAGTAGACACTATTAATTAAAAGTCTTGTCCTCAAACTCTCGCTCTGTTGAATCAGACTATGACTTTATATTAACGTACGCTCTCACTATTTCGCTAAATCTAAAATCACTTTTTGAAAACAATAGAATCTATAGAAACTCTTTTTAAGAAAATACTAACCGTTTAAACGCCCTCGTCTCAAACTCTCGCTCTGTTGACTTAGACTATATGATTAAACTTAAATGCTTAACTCTCGTCCTCACATTTAACCTTTAAAAATAATTTTCGAAAATGATTAGAATTTAATTAACTTTAAAAATTGTTTTCCCCCTGATTTAAAGTTAATGTTCAATTTACACTGTCTAGTTAAAAGCTCAAACCGTCGTTCTATTGATTTTAACTTCTTTATGTCTTTTACTCTCGTACAAAAACTTTGGTATTAACTCTGTAAATTGAGACCAGAAAAGGAGTGACTATATTTTGAAATAAATTTAAACCAACTCAGTTTTGATTCCTTTATTCCGCTTACTTTACATACCGATATCTGAATTGATTAGTCGGACATGGTAAACATGCCTAAACAATAATCATGCATAAATACGACCATATCAAACAGACAATATATATAAACAAAAGCACATAGCATATGTAAATTAAAACAATAACTCAATTAATTAATGAACCTGGAAAATTACTAGAAATCTTGGTTTTGCTCCTAGCCTCGATGCTCGAACACTCCACCACAAGTCGGTTGGATTTGTTCTTCACAATTCTTGATCAGACAGGAAGGTAAAAACAAAGAAATAAAATACTATGATCTAACGTAAGGTTAGATCCAGTAAAAATTACACAATAGTTTCCGGTGTAGAAACTATCGTGAGAAAATAAATTGAATGCTTAGTAAATTAAGCTAGCAAAGAAAAGAAAAGAAAATGCTAAGAAAATAGAATGCTGGAAAATTAGAAAGCAGGAAAAATATTGCACGGCGTAGTCTCTTCAATTCGATCTTTTGGGGTCTATTTATATTCGTCCATAAAATAACCGTTTCCTCAAAAGCATCTTCAGTAGGGTTCCAAAGTGTCAAGGAGTCAAGAGGAAAAATAGGAGAGAACGTCCTTCTGTTACGTGCATCAATGCCAAAATATAGGAGTGGGGGGTGTGACGGCCGTCACACTATGTGTTACGGTCGTAACACTAGGTAAAGGGGCGTGACGCTCGGCACGTGAGTGTGGCGGTCGTCACAGTCATTTTGCTTGCTCCAAATGTGGGTTGGGCTTTAGTGAGATGCTTTTCCTAGAGAATCCTCTTTTTGCACCCCTTTTCTTTCTTTTTCACACATGCTTCAAATAATGTTACCTGAAATAAATAATAAGAGAATACCAAGTAATATCGAATAATATAAAATAAATTGAATCAAATAACAATATAATTTAATTAAATCAAGTCTAAAAATGTGATATAGTTTCATGTTATCAAACTCCCCTACACTTAGATTTTTGCTTATCCTCAAGCAAGATACAATGGGGAAATCGATTTCAAATATTAGCCAGATAACATTTCCAAACACACATCAATTCATAATAGGTTGCAAGTAAATCTCGTTTAGAAATAATCTGAGTTTAGTCTTAACATCAACAACTACCGTCACAACATCAGATAACCCCACCTTATGCAAACCAATTCGAGTCATGCTATTATAGCTCAGCCTAGTTCTTTTACCCTTATTTCACCCGTTTTCATTTTAGCGAAATCACATTAAGCCCTTTATCTTTTCGCGCACATAGTGGAGTAACCGGTTAGCGATTCTGATCCCCTTTTAGCTAGAAGTTCTGGTACATAAGTTGGATAACTTCGTTATTTAGTCCATTGCAAATTGCGGGACATCGGACCGTAGTCCGCCTTACCAAGTTCAGCACCAGAAACCGCTGAGCCAACTCACAATGGATCGTTCATACTATGTTTTTGTAGGGTCCGCAACCTTTGGATTAAATGATCGGGTAAGGATCACCTAACTTAATTAGTGCATTTCCTAATTTTTAATATGTTGTTTTGGGAATCATTCACTTATATTCATCGGCTCTCCACGTAGTTTGCTATTAAGATGGTGCCGACTTCTCGTATAAACTACTCGGGGTTACTATAAAACTAAAAGTGCAAGGAATTGGTATAATAGGTACTTATCCTGATCTAACATGCTGAGGTTTTTAGAGTGCTGGGGCGGTAATAATTTTGTCTTAATTTCACCCAGGTTTTATAAAATAAGCATCCTTTATACTTATTGAGTGTGTTGATTTGTTATGGCTCAAGAAAATTGAGGGGAATAGATAATAAAAAAATTTCATACTAGGGACTTGACTTAAATAAAATTATATATATATATATATATATAATATATATATATATATATATATATATATATATATATATATATATATATATATATATATTATATATATATATATATATATATATATATATATATATATATATATATATATTTTATATATATAAAAGGGAAATAACATACTTGAAAGGGAAATAAATATAACTGAAACAAAGTTTCCCCCCCTACACTTAAATGAAACATTGTCCCCAATGTTTCAAAAAAAACGAAAGAAAAGGAAAAATGGAACCCAAACTCAATTCTGCCTGCGTCCTCTTGTTCTCGGGCCCGGTGATCGTTGACGTACTTCCAAGTCATCAAACATGTTAAGCAAGTCAGTGAACCGCTGGTCGGTTATTGCATTCCTCTCTTCTTGTTGTTGTTGCATCTGGCGCATCAGTTGCATTACTTCATTATTCTGCGCATGCATGGCATCAAGCCGTTGGGCTTGATGTTCAATAGCATCCATGATGTCATCATTTGTTGCGGGCCTTCTTCTTCGACGACGTCGGGAGGATGGACCAGCCACATTATCGGAAGGATTATGTGGGACCGAATGTTGTTCAGGACCTTGATCACCTTGCTCCATTTCATCAAACTCGTCTAGGGACGGGTTTGCTTGTGTAGGCTCAGTAGGTTCGGGAGCATTCAGATCGTAGATGAATCGGTTGGGGTTGGTGACATCGGTGAGGGAAATGTTGGGCAAAACAACGCTTGGGACTTCTTGGTTATTCACCATAAGATAATACTTCCCGCCTACCCTATTTTTGATTAAGCGGCTGGAGCGACAATAGCTTATATCCATAAACAGGGGTGGCAAAGATTGCAAATTCTGAAGTCGGTCCCCTAGATTTAAACCGAGTGCGATGGTGGTTATTAATCCCCCAATCACAAAAGGTTGACGGCCTCGAGCACAAAGGGTACGGATATGGTGAAGTAAGAAAAAGGCGGCGTTTACCTTTGTGTCGGCTGAAAAGATGCAGTGGAGGAAGAATAATTCTTTCGTGTTGACTTTGTTGTTGTTGGGTCTTCCAAAAATGGTGTTTTGCAAAATACGGATAAAATACCGGATAGTGGGGTTGTGTATGTGCGAAGCAAGTAGTGCATCCCAATTAGTGGTTTCCACACCGAATATTTTTCCAAAGAGGTCGAATGCGTTCGTGTTCCATTCTGAATTTGGAGGGATTCTTGGGTGGACTTGGTCTTCTACAGGAAAGTGTAGCATGGCACTCAACTGGTCCTGAGATAGTGAGTACTCCGTGTTGAACATACGGAAATTTGCGGTACCGGTTAAGTATTCTTCCTCACCGGGTGGAGTGGTGTAGGAATAAGAACTTAAAAACTCCAAGGTGAGTGATGGGTATGTTGGGTGGTTTTGTGTGCAAAGAAAAGTTAAATCAGAAAGCCTAAGCAGTCATTGCACACCTTGAAGTAATCCTAATTCTTGTAAGCAATTTAAATTTGGGTACCTGGTAGATATGACACCGCGTTGTTGGAACCGAACGAACTGCTCCCGTTGATAGTTGCTATCTTCAGATCGGAAAATAATATTTCCGAATTGCACTTCTTGATGTTGGTTCTCCGCCATATTGATAGTTGGTAGAAAGAAGGGAAAAGAGGATGAAATATATTTGTATAGAATGGTTTGTTGGAATGATGTGGTGTAGGAAGAAATGTATTGTAGGTATTTATAGGAAGAGTTTTGAAATTGGGAAGAGGAGTGGGTGAGAGGAAAATTAATGTGGATGAAGGTGAGTGGAATGGAGTAAAGAGGTGGGTTGAATGGGGAGATGAAGGGAGCAACGGTCATGACCATAACGGTCAACAACGTTTACGAGGAAGCACATTGTCACGCTCGTGACAGAGTGTGTTACGGGCGTCATGGGTTGCGTGGCGACCGTGACAGTATGTGTGACGCTTGTCACACTTCTGAGCATGCAACGGTCACTACGCTCGTGACAGCATGCGTGGGTGCTTATTATTATTTTTTTAGTTTTGTTTATTATATTTGCTATTGCCATGAATGCTACTTTACTACACACCATAGTGTATATATATTTTCTCTAATAAGCCATGCAAGTAGTAGCATACAGTAAATATCATTATTGGTAATTTTAGATAGTGCATAAATCAAAATAAAATTTAATTTAACCAATAATGCCAGTAACGTCATAAAAATAAACATAATGTAATATTTGAAAATAAAATAAAACATGCGAAAAGTAAATACTAAGATAAAAATAATGTCAAACGAAATTATAAGTTTCCTAAAACTAAAACTAGTTAACTGCAATTCTTCTAGCTACTTGTAGAATCTCTCATCGGAGGAGCAAAGGAATTGACACGGTGTAGCAACTCGTGGAATTGATTTGTCATTCTACTCATGTATTCCAGAAATTCATGTCCCATCTTAGTTAACTCTTCTCTAATGGCATCTTGTTCTGACATCAAAGCTTGAATAACGGTATTATAATCAGTTCCGGGCATATGATGTCTAAGATCAGGTATTGCCGATTCTGCAGACGGGATAGGATGAGGTGGAGAGGCAGCATCATGGTAACCAGTTGATGTCTGCGGATCAGACTCAGCATAAGGAATCTGGTTGTCAAGAATCTCATAATCTTGGATGGTTTCAACAGATCTAACAGGAGAAGGTATTCCATCCAGGTTGTAGAGCCAATTATTTCGGTTATGGACACTAGTCATCGGGCTAGGCATGGTGAATAGGTAAAAAGCTTGGTTGTTAATAAATAGTTCAAACTCTTCAGGTCCAAGGTTTCCTATAAACATAGTGTTGAAAAGGAAAAGTATATTCATAGGCTGAATACCACAAAAAGGGTTCAAATCAAGCATGGGTTGGCGTAATCCAATAGCATTAGCAATCATAGTTATCAATCCTCCTATTTGAATCGGTGCACGGTCATCTTGAATAAGGAGGTCAAAACTCGCCAACATATAAGTGGCACCATTCACTGGACGATTCTGGGAGGCACAAAATATTATGAAAAGTTCATCACGTGATACTGTGGTGGTATTTGATCTTTTCCCAAAAAGAGTGTGTGCTAGGATCTTGTGGAAATAACCGAACGCTGGGTTATGTATGTTTCCAGAAAGAAACTCATGTTCCTCAGGGTCGTCATTTCCCGTCAAACTTCCCCAAAAATGCTCAAGCTCTCGATATTCAAAGAGGTCTTCTTGGCTCATGGTGAATGTGTCAAAAGAAGTAAGGAACCCTAAGAGGTTAGTAAATTCTTGGATGTTATACTGATACTCCATATTGAACATCCTGAATTGAATGAAACCTCGGTTTATTCCTTTTCCAAGGTTTGGTAAATAAATCAGGGAGCTAAGGAATTCTAGGGTTAGCCTCTGGTAAGTAACAAATTGTCTCCGAATAGGAGTGGTTTCCCACCCTATTTGACTCAGCAGATATAGGACACTATCTCTTAGCCCAAGAACGGTCATTGCACAATCATCAGCATAAAAACTTGGGTGCATCTCTCTCTCAGCTAGTTCTTCAAATTTTTGTCTCTGAGCTCTCCCTCGGAATTTGATACCCATGCGATCAATATGTCCCATCAGGTTAGTGTTAACTAAAGAAAAGAAAAACAAGAATTTAGTCAGGATTTGGCCAGATGCCGAAAGAAGAAAAGAAGAAAAATTTAATAAAATAAAGAAAATGAAGAATGAAAACTGAATAAAATCAAAAAGAATAATCAAAGAAAAAAATAAAAATTTGTGGGTTGTCTCCCACGAAGCGCTTTGTTTAATGTCGCAAGCTCGACATAAAACTATTAAATGTTAATCTATTAATTTTGGAGACAATACGTCTAAGTGCAGGACTTGCGAGTCTTCATTGTTTTTAGCATAATGATAATGTTTTAGACGCTGCCCGTTTACGATAAATGATTCAATAGATTTTCCTTTAATTTCTACAGCCCCACTAGGAAAAACATTAGTGACTTGGAAAGGGCCTGACCACCTAGAGCGTAGTTTTCCTGGGAATAACTTAAGTCTAGAGTTAAACAATAGGACTACATCGCCTTGTTTGAAAGTTTTTCTTGATATGCGTTTATCATGCCATTTTTTCGTTCTTTCCTTGTAGATTCTGGCATTTTCGTATGCGTCTTGTCTAAGTTCCTCTAATTCGTTTATATCTAGAATTCGCTTTTCACCGGCGGCCTTATAGTTTAAATTTAAATTTTTAATAGCCCAATAGATCTTATGTTCTAGCTCCACTGGGAGGTGACATGATTTACCATAAATAAGCTTAAATGGGGTTGTTCCTATGGGAGTTTTGTAAGCGGTTCGATACGCCCATAAAGCTTCGGGTAACTTTGATGACCAGTCTTTCCTTGATGCAGCGACTGTTTTTTCCAATATCTGTTTAATTTCTTTGTTAGACACTTCCACTTGTCCACTAGTTTGAGGATGGTAAGGTGTTGCTACTCGATGTTTTACACCATACTTAAACAATAATTTTTCGAGTATCTTAGATATGAAATGCGATCCACCGTCACTGACGACTATTCTTGAGACACCAAATCTTGGAAAGATTATATTCTTAAAGAGTCTAATTACTACTCGTGTGTCGTTTGTTGGAGAAGTTATAGCCTCAATCCATTTTGATACGTAGTCAACCGCTACGAGTATGTACTTGTTACCGAAAGAAGGTGGAAAAGGTCCCATGAAATCTATTCCCCACACATCAAAAATTTCTACTTCCAAAATGCCTTTTTGCGGCATTTCGTCACGTATAGATATGTTTCCCGTGCGTTGACACCTATCGCATTTCTTGACAGCGGCATGCACATCCTTCCATATGTTTGACCAATAAAGACCGGCTTGTAGGATTTTAGAGCAGGTTTTGGATGTACTTGCATGTCCATCATAAGGAGCGGAATGACAATGTTGGATTATACTTTCTACTCTTTCTTTAAGTATACAGCGACGGAAAATACCATCGGGGCATCTTTTGAAAAGTAAAGGGTCGTCCCAGTAATAATGTTTTATGTCATGGAAGAATCGTTTCTTTTGTTGGTAGGGTAAATCAAGTGGAACCACTCTGACGGCTAAATAATTGACAAAATCAGCGTACCATGGTGTAACGCATACCGCCAAGGTGGTCTCTACCTGTTCATCAGCTCTATTTTCTTCCAAATTAGCTATAAGGTTATCGTAGGAGAAATCATCGTTGATCGATGTTCTCTTCGGTTCCAGGTTTTCAAGTCTAGAGAGGTGATCTGCTACTACGTTTTCAGTTCCTTTTTTATCTTTGATTTCCAAATCAAATTCTTGTAGCAACAAGATCCACCTTAGGAGTCTAGGTTTAGCGTCCTTTTTTGTTAAGAGGTACTTAATGGCAGCATGATCAGTGTAAACGATTATTTTAGCTCCGACCAAGTAGGAACGAAATTTATCTAGTGCAAATACTACTGCTAAAAGTTCTTTCTCGGTCGTGGTGTAATTCATTTGTGCTTCATCTAGAGTTCTACTTGCATAATATATGACGTGAAGTTTTTTATCCTTTCTTTGTCCTAAAACAGCGCCTACGGTGTAGTCACTTGCGTCACACATTATTTCGAAAGGTTCATTCCAATCCGGGGTCTGCATTATGGGCGCGGAGATCAATGCTTGTTTAAGTGTTTGAAATACTTCTAAACATTTATTGTCGAAGATGAATTCATCATCTTTCATTAATAATCCGGTTAAAGGTTTAGTTATTTTAGAAAAATCTTTAATGAATCGTCGGTAAAAACCGGCATGTCCTAAGAAGCTTCGTATTTCTCTCACAGTTTTCGGAGGTTGAAGGTTTTCGATTACTTCTATTTTGGCTTTGTCTACTTCAATTCCTCTATTTGATATGATGTGTCCTAAAACAATTCCTTCTTGTACCATAAAGTGACATTTTTCCCAATTAAGTACTAGGTTTACTTTTACACATCGTTCTAGAACTCTTTCTAGGTTTTCAAGACATTCTTCGAAACTTTGCCCGCATACGGAAAAGTCATCCATAAAGACTTCCATGATGTTTTCGAGAAAATCGGCGAATATTGCCATCATGCACCTTTGGAAGGTTGCAGGAGTATTGCACAAGCCAAACGGCATTCGTCGATAAGCGAAGGTACCAAAAGGACATGTGAACATTGTCTTTTCTTGGTCATCAGGATGAATTAGTATTTGGAAGAAACCTGAATAACCGTCTAGATAGCAGAAATGAGAATGCTTGGCTAGTCGTTCTAACATCTGGTCTATGAATGGTAAAGGAAAATGATCTTTTCGGGTTGCTTTGTTTAACTTTCTGTAGTCAATGCACATTCTCCATCCCGATTCAATTCGTTTGGTTATAGTTTCTCCTTTTTCATTTTCGATCACTGTTATACCTCCTTTCTTTGGTACTACGTGTACAGGACTAACCCATTTGCTATCGGATATAGGATATATGATACCTGCCTCTAATAACTTCATTACTTCCTTCTTCACTACCTCACTCAGGATCGGGTTTAGTCTCCTCTGATGTTCCCTAGAAGTTTTACAGTCTTCTTCTAGCATGATGCGGTGCATACAAATAGAAGGACTTATCCCTTTAAGATCGGTGATGTTGTATCCTAGTGCGGTTAGATATTTTCTTAAGATATGTAGGAGTTTTTCGGTTTCAAGTTTTCCTAGGTCTGCATTGACTATCACTAGTCGTTCAAGTTCTAAGTCTAGTAATTCATATCTCAGATTTTTGGGAAGTGTTTTCAGGTCGAGGGTTGGTTTCTTAAGGCATTATGTAGGATCTGATGTTATTGCTAAACATTGGTTCAATCTGTCTTCTACACGATAGTTGGACAATTCGTCATTTTCTAATTCTGTTTCTTTTATGCATTCATCGATGATATCCATGAAGTAACATGTGTCTTCTATTGCAGGTGCTTTCAAAAATTTGGAAAGAATGAACTCAATTTTCTCTTCTCCTACTTCGAAAGTGAGTCGTCCTCGTTTTACGTCTATGATAGCACTGGCGGTTGCTAAGAAGGGTCTTCCCAATATAATGGGGGTAACTTCATCTTCTCTTATGTCCATAATTATAAAATCGGTGGGAATGTAGAATTGATCTATGCGCACGGGAACGTTTTCAAGAATTCCTACGGGATATCTAACGGAACGATCTGCGAATTGCACAGACATTTTAGTTGGTCTTAATTCTCCCATTTCAAGTTTCTTGCATATGGACAAGGGCATAACACTGATATCGGCTCCTAAATCGCATAAAGCTTTATCTATGACAAATTTGCCTATATGACAGGGTATAGAAAAACTACCAGGATCTTTAAGTTTAGGAGGCATATTCTGGATTATTGCGCTACACTTAGCAGTGAGTGTAACGGTTTCGCTGTCTTCAAGTTTCCTTTTATTAGATAAAATTTATTTTAAGAACTTAGCATATGAAGGCATCTGTGTAATAGCTTCTGTAAAAGGAATCGTGATGTTTAATTGTTTCAGTAGGTCAACAATTTTTTTAAATTGACCCGCGTCTTTGGTTTTAATTAGCCTTTGAGGATAAGGGGTAGGTGGTTTGTAAGGCGGTGGAGGTACATAAGGTTCTTTTTTCTCTACGGTTTCCTTATTACACTCTTCCTTTTCCTTAGGTTTACTTTCTTCCTCAGTTGACTTTTTAGAGTTTTGGTTCTCAATCCTTGGGTCAGACGGTCCTTCTACCTCTGTTCCACTTCTTAATATAATTGCATGAGCATGGCCTTTCGGATTAGGTTGGGGCTGTCCAGGAAATGTACCAGTTGGGGCAGCAGTAGGCGCTTGTTGTTAAGCTACTTGCGAGATTTGTGTTTCCATCATTTTGTTATGGGTAGCCAGGGTATCTACTTTACTTGCTAGTTGTTTAATTTGTTCGTTAGTGTGTACATTCTGGTTTAAGAACTCTTTATTGGTTTGCTGTTGAGAAGCTATGAAGTTCTCCATCATGATTTCCAAATTGGATTTCCTAGGAACTTTATTGTTAGGTGTAGATGGGGTCGGCTTTTGATATCCAGGAGGTATAGCTGGAGCTTGACTGGGAGCTTGACCTGGTGCGTATAGAGCGTTGTTACTTTTATATGAAAAGTTAGGATGGTTCTTCCAGTTTGAGTTATAGGTATGCGAGTAAGGATTTCCTTGAGCATAGTTCACTTACTCTGTTTGAATTCCTGTTAGGAGTTGACAATCTGTAGGCGTGTGACCTTGAATTCCACAGACTTCGCAATTTTGAGTTACGGCAACCACGGTGGCTGGAGGTGATACATTTAAACTTTCGATTTTCTGGGCAAGAGCATCCACTTTTGCATTAACATGATCAAGGCTACTTATCTCGTACATGCCCCCTTTTGTTTGAGGTTTCTCTACCATTGTTCGGTCGCTTCCCCACTGATAATGATTTTGGGCCATGCTCTCGATAAGTTGATAAGCGTCGGCGTAAGGTTTATCCATAAGCGCACCACCGGCGGCGGCGTCTATTGTTAACCTTGTGTTGTACAAGAGACCATTATAGAAGGTATGAATTACTAACCAGTCCTCTAACCCATGGTGTGGACAAAGTCTCATCATGTCTTTGTATCTTTCGCATGCTTCGAAAAGAGACTCGTTGTCTTTTTGCTTAAATCCATTTATCTGGGCTCTTAACATAGCTGTTTTGCTTGGGGGAAAATATCGGGCAAGAAAGACTTTCTTCAACTCATTCCATGTGGTGACTGAGTTGGAAGGAAGAGACTGAAGCCATCTTCTAGCTTTATCTCTTAACGAGAAAGGAAAGAGACGAAGTCGAATTGCCTCTGAAGTGACACCATTAGCTTTAACGGTATCAGCGTATTGGACAAATACGGATAAATGAAGGTTTGGATCCTCGGTAGGATTTCCAGAAAATTGGTTTTGTTGCACTGCCTGCAACAGCGAAGGTTTAAGTTCGAAGTTGTTTGCTTCGATTTCGGGTGGAGCAATACTCGAATGCGGCTCATCTTGCGATGGAGCAGCGTAATCTCGAAGAGCACAAGCTGGTTCTGCCATCGCTGGTATCGTCGAAGGAAGAAGATTTTTGAGATCAGGAATTTCGATTGGAGGAAGATTATTTGTAGCACGATACTCCCGAATTCGTCGTAATAATCGGAGATATCGTTCAACATCGTTGATTCGTAAGTAGTACGGTTCGCCTTGTGAGCGAGTGTGTGGCATACAAATCAACGAAAAAGAAGGAAAAAATAAAAATAGCCTTAGTCTCTACAGCGTAACAGGAGAGTTACGATATCGACTAAATAGAAGTCCCTGGCAAGGGCGCCAAAAACTAGGTCGCGACTTTGTGAGTCTATCGAGGTATTAACTGCAAGTGCACAGTCTAATCGCGTAGTTTTAAAAGATATCGATCCCACAGGGACTTAATGAATCGATATACCGTTTTTCTAAGGTTACTGCGTAAAGCTAAGGCGGATGATACTTTGATGATTAGGGGGAATAGTAAAACTAAAGTTAGATCTAGATTAAATATCAAATAACACGGATATCGGTATGTAGTTCGTCGTAATTAGGGAATCAAATCTTCGTTGGTCTTTTTCTTAATTTTAAAATAAGTCTTTTCAGTAGACACTATTAATTAAAAGTCTTGTCCTCAAACTCTCGCTCTATTGAATCAGACTATGACTTTATATTAACGTACGCTCTCACTATTTTGCTAAATCTAAAATCACTTTTTGAAAACAATAGAATCTATAGAAACTCTTTTTAAGAAAATACTAACCGTTTAAACGCCCTCGTCTCAAACTCTCGCTCTGTTGACTTAGACTATATGATTAAACTTAAATGCTTAACTCTCGTCCTCACATTTAACCTTTAAAAATAATTTATGAAAATGATTAGAATTTAATTAACTTAAAAAATTGCTTTCCCCCTGATTTAAAGTTAATGTTCAATTTACACTGTCCAGTTAAAAGCTCAAACCGTCGTTCTATTGATTTTAACTTCTTTATGTCTTTTACTCTCGTACAAAAACTTTGGTATTAACTCTGTAAATTGAGACCAGAAAAGGAGTGACTATATTTTGAAATAAATTTAAACCAACTCAGTTTTGATTCCTTTATTCCGCTTACTTTACATACCGATATCTAAATTGATTAGTCGTACATGGTAAACATGCCTAAACAATAATCATGCATAAATACGACCATATCAAACAGACAATATATATAAACAGCAGCACAGAGCATATGTAAATTAAAACAATAACTCAATTAATTAATGAACCTGGAAAATTACTAGAAATCTTGGTTTTGTTCCTAGCCTCAATGCTCGAACACTCCACCACAAGTCGGTTGGATTTGTTCTTCACAATTCTTGATC
The DNA here is from genome assembly GCF_024323335.1 of Lathyrus oleraceus. Classification (NCBI taxonomy): domain Eukaryota; kingdom Viridiplantae; phylum Streptophyta; class Magnoliopsida; order Fabales; family Fabaceae; genus Lathyrus; species Lathyrus oleraceus. Next base: position 37,629,126 of record NC_066583.1, read on the forward strand.
AGACAGGAAGGTAAAAACAAAGAAATAAAATACTATGATCTAACGTAAGGTTAGATCCAGTAAAAATTACACAATAGTTTCCGGTGTAGAAACTATCGTGAGAAAATAAATTGAATGCTTAGTAAATTAAGCTAGCAAAGAAAAGAAAATAAAATGCTAAGAAAATAGAATGCTGGAAAATTAGAAAGGAGGAAAAATATTGCACGGCGTAGTCTCTTCAATTCGATCTTTTGGGGTCTATTTATATTCGTCCATAAAATAACCGTTTCCTCAAAAGCATCTTCAGTAGGGTTCCAAAGTGTCAACGAGTCAAGAGGAAAAATAGGAGAGAACGTCCTTCTGTTACGCGCGTCAATGCCAAAATATAGGAGTGGGGGGTGTGATGGTCGTCACACTATGTGTTACGGTCGTAACACTAGGTAAAGGGGCGTGACGCTCGGCACGTGAGTGTGGCGGTCGTCACAACCATTTTGCTTGCCCCAAACGTGGGCTGGGCTTTAGTGAGATGCTTTTCCTAGAGAATCCTCTTTTTGCACCCCTTTTCTTTCTTTTTCAGACATGCTTCAAATAATGTTACCTGAAATAAATAATAAGAGAATACCAAGTAATATCGAATAATATAAAATAAATTGAATCAAATAACAATATAATTTAATTAAATCAAGTCTAAAAATGTGATATAGTTTCATGTTATCAGAAGCATCGAGGACGCACTTTCTGATCAAAGGCTCTCTTCATCCGACTTTGATACAACTGCCCATGACAAATGGCTGCCATTCGCTTCTCTTCCATAAAACTCAACTCATTGAACCTTGTCCGAATCCATTCAGCTTCGTCTAACTTGACATCCAACAGGACTCTTAGAGAAGGAATCTCCACTTCAACAGGTAGGACTGCTTCCATACCATACACAAGGGAGTAAGGGGTTGCCCCGGTCGATGTACGTACTGAAGTACGGTACCCATGCAAGGCGAAGGGTAGCATCTCATGCCAATCTCTATACTTAACGACCATCTTCTGCACAATCTTCTTTATGTTCTTATTTGCTGCCTCAACAGCGCCGTTCATCTTAGGGCGGTAAGGGGAAGAATTGTGATGCTGAATGTTGAAGTCCTGGCACAACTCCTTCATCATTTTGTTGTTGAGATTAGAACCATTATCAGTAATTATTCTTTCGGGAATCCCATAGCGACAAATGATTTCTTTCTTGATGAAACGGGTAACCACATGTCCGGTGACCTTCGCAAATGACGCTGCTTCGACCCACTTGGTGAAATTGTCGATGGCAACAAGGATGAAGCGATGCCCATTGGAGGCGGTCGACTCAATCTTTCCAATCATATCAATGCCCCACATAGCAAAAGGCCACGGCGAAGACATCACATTCAAAGGATTTGGCGGCACATGTACCTTATCAGCATAAATCTGGCATTTATGACACTTCCGAGCATATTTGAAACAATCAGATTCCATGGTCATCCAGTAATATCCCGCTCTCAACAATTTCTTAGCCATTGCATGTCTGCCGGCATGAGTACCGAAGGAGCCTTCATGAACTTCCTGCATTAACATGTCAGCTTCGTGTCTGTCCACGCATCTAAGCAAAACCATGTCGAAGTTCCTCTTATACAGAACATCGTCTTTGTTCAAGAAGAAACTGCCTGCCAATATTCTCAAAGTCTTTCTATCATTGTTGGATGCCCCTGCAGGGTACTCTTGATTCTTCAGAAAGCACTTGATGTTGTGATACCAGGGCTTGTCATCAACTACCAGTTCAGCAGCAAACACATACGCGGCCCTATCAAGGCGCATCACGTCGATCTTGGGAGCATGGTTCCAACGGATCACCGTGATCATGGAGGATAGAGTAGCAAGAGCATCTGCCATCTGGTTCTCATCACGAGGTATATGGTACAGCTTTATTATTGTGAAGAAAGTGAACAGTCTTCTCGTGTAATCTCTGTAGGGGACCAGATTGGGCTGGAGAGTGTTCCAATCACCATTCACTTGATTGATCACCAGAGCAGAATCTCCGAAGATGTCCAGAGTCTTGATTCTCAAATCAATGTCTTGCTCAATACCCAAGATACAGGCTTCATACTCAGCTTCATTATTGGTGCACTCAAAAGTCAGACGAGCGGTGAAAGGCATGTGGGCACCTTTCGGAGTAGTAATGACAGCACCAATTCCACTTCCTCTGGCGTTGACGGCCCCATCAAACATTAAAGTCCACTTTTCGTCTGGATCAGGTCCCCCTTCAACAACTGGCTCTTCACAGTCTTTCATCTTGAGGAACATGATGTCTTCATCTGGAAAATCAAACTTCATCGGCTCATAATCTTCAACCGGCTGTTGAGCGAGATAGTCTGACAGAATACTCCCCTTGATGGCTTTCTGGGAAGTATATTGGATGTCGTACTCCATCAGTACCATTTGCCAACGAGCAACTCTTCCGGTGAGAGCTGGCTTCTCAAATATATACTTGACTGGATCCATTTTGGAGATTAGTAAGGTTGTGTGAGACAGCATGTATTGTCTCAATCGCTTAGCAGCCCATGCAAGTGCACAACATGTTTTTTCAAGCATTGAGTATCTCGATTCGCAATCTGTGAATTTCTTACTCAGGTAGTAGATGGCATGCTCTTTCCTACCTGTCTCGTCGTGTTGACCGAGAACACAACCCATGGAATTGTCTAGTACTGTCAAATACATAATCAGCGGTCTCCCTAGGACCGGAGGCACAAGGATAGGAGGATTCTGCAAATACTCTTTTATCTTCTCGAACGCCCTTTGACAATCATCATTCCACCTGATAGCCTGATCTTTTCTCAACAATTTGAATATTGGCTCACACGTGGCTGTTAGGTGAGAGATGAACCTTGCAATGTAGTTCAACCTCCTTAAGAAACCACGGACTTGTTTCTCTGTTCTTGGCTCAGACATTTCCTGTATCGCTTTCACTTTGGCCGGATCCACCTCAATCCCTTTCCCGCTAACAACAAAACCCAGTAGTTTTCCAGATCTCACCCCAAAAGCACTTGTTCGGATTAAGCCTCAGCTTGAATTTCCTCAAACGCTCAAACAGTTTCTGCAAATTCACCAAATGTTCTTCTTCTGTCTGAGATTTGGCAATCATATCATCAACATAAACCTCGATTTCATGATGAATCATATCAAGGAACAAAGTCACCATCGCTCGCTGATATATTGCTCCGGCATTTTTCAGACAAAACGGAATCACCTTGTAGCAGAAGGTGCCCCCATGGGGTTATGAATGTTGTCTTCTCCATGTCTTCTGGTGTGTAGCACCTCAAATTTGCACCTATCATTATGCATACATTTTCATATTAGGTCATAGCATATCATGATCCATTGCATAGCATTTGCATTGTCCCTCAGTTGCCTCAAGTGCAAGCCAATCAAGAATCAGGTCAAACTAATCTCCTGATCAGTCAACCAAGCAAGCAAAGGAATTTCTCATTGAATCAAGGCCTTGGGGTTTGTCCAACAAGTTCACATGGCTTGGAGGTCTATTTGAAGTATTTTGGTCAAGGGTTGAGGGCTCAGAGGTCAGCAGTTCATACACAGACAGTCAAAAACCCTAAAAAGTCAACTGTCAGTCAAAGCAGTGGATGGTGGTCATTCTTGTGGAATTTGGGCACCATGATCAATAATCAAGAGTTCATACAACTTGGGACATCATTTGAAGTCAAGTTCTCAAAGAATTAGGGTTTGGAAGTCATCAGTCAATGCACAATCAGTCAGAAACCCTAAAAGTCAACTGTTGGTCAACTGTCCATTTACATCAGTGATTTGATGATTGGAATTGGTTTGTGAGAGTTCATTCATGTCCAAATAGTCATCATATATCATGCCAAACACCATCATGGAAGAATTTGAAGCCAGATCAGAAATTTCCCAAAATAGAAACTGGGCCTGTAACTGAAACCTGCCATAAATGGAAAGTCTTGATCCTCAAACTTACATCTTGATACAAGCCTCAAATGAATTTTTGCCCAACATGAAAGTTGAAGATCTTGTTCTCCCATTTCCAAAAAGTCCTAGAACTCTCAATTCCCATGTGTGGTTGGCAAGTTATGATCGAATCGATTTCAGAAAATCTTGAACTTCAAAGGGCCATATCTCCCAAACCGTTTGGCCAATTTTGGTGGGGTTTTTTCCTACAAGTCACATTTGATCCCCTCTTTCCAAAAATATAAATTTCATGAGCCAAAACTTCACCAATCAAAATGGCATATTTTGACTTTCCTCATTTAAATGCAAGTTTGACCAAGAGTTGACTTTTTGATATAAACACTTTTTTCACATTTGGCCAATTGGAACAGCCCAAAAAAGTCATTTAAAAGGTGTTTGCAAGCTCAATTATGCAGTACATGAAGCCATTCTTTAACTTGTTTGAAATTTGGATGAAAGTACAAGTTCACCATACCACTCCATGCTATCCACCATACCATGATTTGTACTCACCAAAACAGAGTTTTTGGAGGCTATTCTCTGTCAATTGAACACATCTTAGCAACCTAAAATCTCAGAAAAGAAGCCATGCTTGCTCACTTGAATTTGGGACAAAAGGACAAAAGCAACCACATCCATCCATACCTCCACGCTTTACTTTGTACTATGACAGCAGAAATGAAGTTGCAGCCATCACAACCAACACACACATGCACAAATGTTCACTCTCTCACTTGGCATGGACCTCCACTAAAAACTGCAAGGTATTGTTTGAAATAGAAGCAACACTCAACAGCATATGGTAGGGGTTGTACTTCCTGTCATGAAACAAGTAGTAGCAGGATGGCAGCATCACAAAAAAGAAACACTGGCCTTGCATTTTAAAAAAGGAACAACCATACCTCTAGGAACCAGATATCACATAGCAGGTTTTAGGGGATAAAAGATTTTTCTGTCATTTTGAAGGCAAGGGGCTGCATAACAGGAAAAACTTCATGCTGTAGAAAAGGATCTTTGGCCATTTGACCAAAAGGCTGTCAAAAACTTCCAAAACTAAACCCTGCAGCATCCAACAAAACCAACATAACCAATCAAAGCTGCCCTCACCTTATTTTTTTTGATTTCCCATTTTCCTGTCAAAACATAACAAACCTTGCCTTTGCCTTACCACCAAAAAAGCAACTTCCAATAGCCATTGCCTTTAAACCAATCTTTTATTCATCTTCAAAAGACAACCTCTTCTTGCACTCCTTCAAGACCTATTCAAAAAACACCAAATGACATAACCTAAGCCTTGCCAAAACCAAAAGGAGATGTCCAATAGCATGGCATAGCTTGAGAACAGCATATTAGACACCTTATTTTCCTGCATCAAAACCAGGAGAAAGAACCACACTGCAGCAAAAAGCAAAGGGCCTAACTAATCCTCAAACCTGCACTCACCCTTGGCTGTGGCATTTTCAAAAGACAGAAGCAGCAGTAGACCAAAGACCTTCACTTTTTGCAACCTCATCCTTGCTTGCTATTGGCCTTTCATCTTGGCTGTCATAACAAAAGAACAAAAAACCAAGTAACCCTGCCATGAAAAAACCAGTAGAATTTCACTGAAGCATTGGTACACACCCTTGGCATTTTCTTCTAAAAAACCTGTCATAACATCCAACAGAAAAAGAACCATGGGACTCACTCATTCAAAAGCTGGCTGGAGCATTGCTTCAAAACAGTAAAAACTTCCAAAAAACCTAGACTTGGCCATTTCCATTTTCTAGTCTGCAAACCAAGCCTAGCCTTGCAACATGTTTTCATCATCCATACACAACACTTCCTGCAGCTTACCACAACCAACTTAACCTTGCCTTGCCTTCCACATGGTTCCTCACTTATTTTGCTGCTGTGAGAAACAGCAACAGTAGCCAACACATAACAAGGCATTGGATTTAACTCACTCACCAAAAACCTCCTTCAAACTGGGCCTTGCCTTGTGTTTTAAAACTTTGCCCTGCCAACAAACAGCTAGCCGCCATCCAACTGCATACAGCATCCCCAAACTCACCATTGCAAAAAACTCACTTTCTACTCCAAAATCCAAATTTTCAAAATCATATTTTCCCCAAGTCCCTTGCAAACCATCCATTCAAACACCTTCCATATAACATGTAGAAGCTACTGAAGGCAGAAAATCACATCTGTAATCACTAAATCATCATATCCAAATCTCACATTTTCACACTTGCAACTTGAGTTGGCCAGAACAGTTGAGGAGGTTTTAAGGCAGATTCTCGATGGCATTACATTCCTGGAGCATCAAAGGTACTAAAGGGATCATCTAGCACCATTAAAAGCACCTCCAACATCACATTCAACATTGCCCTGTTCAGGTACTTTAGTTGCTTTTAGTTCCTTGTGAACTTTTTGCTTTGCTTTGCTTGTAAGCAATTTGCATTGAGGTATGTCTCTTTGTCTTCATGTAGTCTGGAAGACCTGGCCTGTTACTTGGCCAGGCAACTGTCTGAAGTCCTCCTTAAGAGGCAATGTTTGTGGATGTTTAACTTTGTCCTTGCATAGAGTCAAAGTCCTCCTAAGTGAAGAGGCAATTGGTGGAAGGTAGGGATATGCAATCTATCCCCCACTATTCAGTGTGTCATCTGCTTTGCTCACACCACTGTGTTGATGCATTGCAGATACAAACCCAAGATCTTGTACAATTGTACAGTTGAGTCAGTTTTAAATGTGTAGAAGGGTTCCCACTTTCTGAACCCACACATTCTTGTCAAATGCTCTCCCTGGCCAGGGATAAGAGCTGTGAGGTCTCATCCTCACTTCATCCTTTCATCTGCTTCACCTTAGCCCCTCAATGGCAAGGTTAAGAGCACACTTACCCTATTTCAGCTGGCTCTAGTGCCTAACCCTTGATGTTTGAGCCCCCTTGTTGGTGTGTTTATTTCATGCTGTATGTGCTTCATGTGATTGCCTGTTTGCTTTGCCTCTTTAGGTTTAGCTTAGACTTGCCCTTGTGCAAGGTAGGTTGTGCTTGATTTGCCCTTGTGCAAAGTCAAGTCTGTGTGAGCCATGTTTAGAGTTGTTTGGCCGAACTACGGCAACTCTGATTCTCATGTTCAGATGAGATACGTAGGCACGAGATGCGATGTCTTGTCGAGTTTGACTAACCACTAACACTAACTCCTTTCTCTCACCCCTGTGTGATTGAGAACTCTTTTCTCTCGTCCTCGTTGCGATTGAGACCTCCCCTTTCTCTTGCCCTAGTTGCAATCGAGACCCTTGCTCCCTGTGCAAGTCTTGCTTAGGATAGGTTGGCCCTTGTGCCATTTAGCTAGAAACCTTAACTTAGGGTTGACTTTTGCATGACAACATCTAGGCTCGAGTCGTAGTCTCCCTAGTTGTGTCTCCCTCTGTTATCTGGTTAGGCTAGTCCTTTATCCCTGCGTAGGGGAACTACATCGCCCTGATCTTCACACCAGATGAAGTATGTAGGCAGGAGATTGAGCTGATCTCTCCGGGCGCCCCTTTCCTTTTTTGTGTGTGTTGTCTGACCTTTGCTAGGCTCGAGTGCCTGACTCCTTAGCAATTTGTTGTCTGTCTGTTTGAGTGTGTGCTTGACAGTTATAGGCTCGAGTCCCCGACTCCCTATTAACCTGTTGTGTTGTTGTGTGCTTGGAAGCCGATGTAAGTCCATCGAGTGGCATTTGGGTTCCAGTGTGCGTGTGTTTGGTTCGGATGCTGATGTAAGTCCAGTGATTGGCAGTCGGGCTCCACGTTTGCCTGTGTGTGTCTTGTTTGTTTGTGTGCGTGTCAGCCGAGCTACGAATGCTCTGATTCTTCTCTCGTCCGAGAAGATACGTATGCATAGGATGCGATATCCTAGCGAGCATGTGTTTTCCCCAGTCCGAACTACTTCGACTCTGATGTCTGTGTCTGATAGACTAAGTAGGCCCAGGATGCGATATCCTGCCGAGTCAGTTTCAGTCAGTTCCTTGTGTCTCTTTTCAGCCAGTGTGTGTGAGTATTTGAGCAGTGTTTAGCAACCATTTTCCTTTCTAGTGTGCGTGGATCCCGTAGAGTACTACGGATGCGTAGGGGTGCTAATACCTTCCCTTCGCATAACCGACTCCCGAACCCATCCTCTTTGGTCGCGAGACCATGTTCTTTCCTAGGTTTACTCTGAGCGTTTCCTTTCCCTCTTTTGGGATAAATAACGCACGGTGGCGGCTCTGTTGTTCTTGTTTTCCCGCCGGTTTTTCGCGCGATGCGACAGCTGGCGACTCTGCTGGGGAAATAAAGAAGTTGACCTATGCTGGTCCATCTTCCCTGAGCGAGTCTCTCCTAGCGCTCTCTAGGATTAGGGTTTGGTTGCTTTCTGCTTATTGTATTTTATTGCATTCATTGTATATATGTACATTTATTTGTTTGCATTGATTGTGTGCATTGATGTTTGCATTCATATTCATTATTCATTACTAGCTGGCTGTCTGTTTTTCTCTGTGTGGGGGGGGAGTCAGTTGAGGTAAAAGGTCCAATACCCAGACCACGAGTGAAAATCTAGGATGATTAGGAATAGAGTGATTCATGGGAAGCGGGTGGTATGGCGCCACTTAGCGGAACATTGATATCACGAGCAGTTCAGACCCTGGTGGGATGCTGTCGTTACATACTTCGGGTGTGTATATGACAGTATTTCTGCGAAAGGTTATTTATGCTGCGTTTCTCTCAGCTTTACCCTGGCCTAGACTACACCCGTGAGTGGGAAGGGTTATTCATTACAGGTACCGTTGGTGACTTTGGTTCTGTTGGTGACTCTAGTTCAGACAACAGTGTGATCAGTTTGACCATAAGTTGGATTTATGTTCTGATCTTGACTGAAGCTTCGACCTAGTCAGAGTTTGCACAACCAGCTAGTCCAGTCTGCATCATGTGCATCATAGCATATTTATTTTTCAAAAGAAACGCAAAAAAAAAAATCAAAAAAAAAAGAAAAAAAACTAATCTCTGCATCCATATCATCAGAAAAAAAGAAAATTTTCAAGGAACTCAAAGGAGTTTATTTGCAAAAAAAATTCAAAACATGAAAAAACCGGGAAAATTTTTTCACCTGATATATCTGATGAGATATTCTCATATATGATCAAAATGCTAAATATTTCAAAGTTTGCAAATAAAACCCTCGAGTTCCTTTGATATAAAAGCAAGCATATGCATAAACACTTCATGCATCATTTGCATCAGCGGGTGTTTTGTTCTGGTCTCCCGTCCTGTGGTCTGACCCTGCGATCTTCATTTATTTTGAAGACGCACTTCGCCAGCATTATACCAGAGCCATCTCTGCCAGATTGATGGATCATCCTGAGCAAGAGAATCGTGAACTCAGAGAGATATTTGCCAGACTTTGTACTGTTGATGGATTTATTCCTGGTTAACCGATCCCGGGCTGGCATTGGCTACTATTCTGGGGCATGCAATGAGCAAGGTCTGTTCAAGAGTGGAGGATTCATCCATGACGATCAACTTGAAGAAAAGGATGCTGCTATCTTGGAAGAGGACGCAAGGGATTTGAACAATTTCATCATTCCTGGAGGCGTCTGCCACAATTGGGTCACTGTGGGCTTTCTTACAGTTGTTCATAAGTCTTTGTAACAATCACTTTGTTTAAAAACCCTTCTCCCATGCCAAAAGGAGAAGTGATGACATTGTTGGCAACATTTTGTGCAATGATATTTTCATTCAAATAATTCATGTTAAACATTTGTTTTTCCAATTGTTTTCCCTTTTCGCTTTTTGCATGAAATTGGTGATCACAAAAAACCTTTAAAAACAAGAATAAAAGCAATCTTTTCATCTGCATAACGATTGTGTTGTTTGTTTTTCAAAAAGCTTTTCATCTCTAAATCTTTATGCAGGTTGTTTCTCAAACCCATTGAACATAATGATCGGACGTCATCTCCCGATTTTGAATTCCCTGTATTCGAAGCGGACGAAGATGGTGTTGAAGGGATTCCTGACGAGATTTCCCGACTTCTTGAGCAAGAAAAGAAGATCACTCAGCTGCATCTCGAGAATCAGCAGAACAGCCAACTGGGGCATTATCAAAAAAAAAAGAAAAAAAAGGAAAAAAAAGAAAGAGGAGGGTGCAAAACCAAATCAAAAGAAATCCAAATCAAAAGAAAAAGAAACAAAGAAAGAAACAAGAAAAATAGCACCCTCAAAGTCCCAAGTTGACTGATGCTGAGTTCAATCAAAATCAAAGAGATCAACTGCCATGTGTCATGGCCAGTCATATCAGCAGAGAGTGAAGAAAGCATTCGACAAGAAGATCAAGCCTCGTGTGTTCCGAGGGACCCTGTGCTCAAGAAAGTCTTGTCTTTCGTGCCCGATTCCAGGGGCAAGTGAACCCCAAGCTATGAAAGTCCATGTGTTGTCAAGAGAGCCTTTTCAGGCAGTGCTTTAACACTTACATCAATGGATGAAGAAGTTCACTCGTCCTGTGAATCCTGATGCAGTCAAGAAATACTTCGCCTAAAACAAAACAAAAAAGCAAAAGCTCGCTAAGTCGAACACCCCAAAGGGCGACTTAGACAAAAAGGAGCGTCTCGGTGGATTGAAAACCCGAAAGGGCGATCCAGGCAAAAGTTAGAGACATTGAAAAAAAAAAAGAAGAATTTGCATCCCGCTAGATTGAACACCTCACACTGGGGCAATCTAGGCAAAATTAGGGATTTGGCAAGTAACTGCATCTTGACAAGACTGTGTTGTACGTCTGTCATCCGTCAGGGATTCTCGATTCGTCGTCGACTGAAGCTCTGAATACATCGAAAATTCAGAATGGTAGAGGAAAGGTCATTATGTTCAATGTAGCCCTCTCCAATATATATCACCGATTTCAAACTTGTACAGATCTATGGAGTCTCGCCCTTTGCAGACTACCATTCCATTACATCTATTTGAGCTTTTATCCCATTATTTGCACTCTTATTGTTTTAACTCAACAAACGTTTTGCATGTTTTAATTGATAAAGTATCATTGTTTTCAAAATAAACAAATTTTCAAAAAAATTGTTCTTAAACAAAGTGAACCTTCACAATGATGGAAAGATACTTAGGAGACCCACAGTGCTCTCCCGGGGGTGGTATGATTACCAACAGGTAAAACAATTGTTCGTATCTCGAGCATGACTGTATCTTTGTCCTACAGAACCTCGTATGGTCTCTCCTCAAAGAAGCTGCCCGACGCAGTGTTGTTTGAAGATGTTCATCTTCATGTCCCCGGTAGTGCAACATTTCTCCCTCCAAGTCTCTATTAGCTCTATTGTGGGGCATCCCCAGTAGAGTGCTGTTTGAGCCTTATCATGGGGCATACCTGGGGCACGTTTTTTTATCTAACGATCTCTTGTGCAAGTACTGTTGGATATATTCATTCGCTTGTCAATGGTGATGTGAAGCCTTTATGACAAGAAATCCCGGTGGGGCCTGATCAGGGGCAAGGAATAGTTGAACGGTGAAAAGACAGTGAAGGATTACGACGACGGTCCTGGAAAATTAATCAAGAAGACTCTTCAAAGTCTGATGATTGGAAAGTATGTATGAATCCCAAGAGTTCAACCTCCGTGAAGTACGGACGAGTTGGGAATACAAGATGATGGAGCAGAAAAGTCCAGAAGAGTCTGAGAGTTCTTAAAAGTGGAAAGTCAACACTATGGGTGGATGATGGATACCAGTGTTCGACGAGTCGACCGACATCCCTGTCGAACAAGCTGTATCTCCCCAGAGGATTGAGAGTGTGATCTCCCTGGCAGATTCGAGATTGTTGTCTCCTCAGCAAGCCTGAAGGTCATCACGTCCCCAGCCCAAGCCAGTATTGAAGCTATCAGAGTTATTTCCCCTGCAGAGATACCTGTGGACAGTACCTTCTTTCCCCCAACAGATCTAAGGATTGCTTCTCCCCAGCAGGCCTGTGCCTGCAGATTTCCCCGGTTGAGAATCCCCGCTGAGCGCCTGGCAGTTATTTTCCCCGGAAGTCCCCTAGTGGAGTTTATCAGTAGACTGTTGGTGTGTTCCCCAACAATTGGTTTCGTGATGCTATCATCTCCAGTATGATATGACGTGCTATCATCCTCAACAGAGTTGTTACTCTCACCACTATGGTTGTTCTCTCCACTAGGATCGTTCTCCTCAGCAGAATGGTGTGGTTTTTCCTCAGCAAGTTCCCCGAGTGGAGCGGGTCTCATGAAATACATCTCCAGCAGAATTCTCCTACATATGGATTGGTTGGGTCGTCCCTAATGGAGTAGCATTTATTTCTCCAGCAGAGTTCATCCTACCAGTGGATTGGACGGGTTTCTATAGTAGACTGATATCTGCATCCCCAGCTGAGTTGATTCTACCCATGGATCGCGTGGGTTATCCCTAGCAGAGTAACAGACGTTCTCCAAAGCAGGGTTTATCCTATCTGAAGATTGGTTGAGTCTTCCTCCCAGTGAAGTCGATTTACCATTCCCCAGCACAGTTCCTGGAGTTCCCCGGTGTTGTCTCTGAAGGAGACGTGTGTTTATGCATTCATCATTTAGATAAGCATAGCATATCGCATCATTAGTGCATAGCATTTCCATAATCATGGGGCATTGTGTAAAGCAAGAAAAGACTCATGTATCAACATTGCAAGCATATCCATTAACCCTAGGCCGTGGCGACCAGCCGAGGTTGGGTTGTTGGAAAGAGTTTAGCATCGCGCCATTGGATCGGCTTCAGGATTGGGTTCATCAGCATGGTTGAGAGGTTGGTGTTTTCCTAACAAGTGATTCCTCAGTCGAGCGGGTATCCCCAGCAGTGTTACTCCCCAATTGTTAGTGTCTTGCCAGCTTGGGTCTTTTTCCTTAAGCAAATATGGGTGTGTCTGATCTCTCCATGTAGAGTCTACCCCTTAAGCAGAAAGTGTCAATCTTTTCCTGCCATTTCCCCACTGAGATACATCCTCGTGGATGACGGTTGCTTCCGTTCCCTCCCTAATGGGATGGGTTTTCCCTATTGAGTTCTTTCCTCACTAGGATGAGTCTTGATTCAGTCTGCCTTCTTGGATCGATCCTAAATTGGCTTCTTGTTGACTGTCTCTTGTGCTGCCCTGGGGCATGAATGAATAGTCGCTCACTAACCGACACTCATTCATCTTATCCTCAGCGGAATTTGTGTGGGCCTCTACCACCAAACCGGTAGTTGTAAGTCCTATCTTTGTGGTTTCCTACTAGTTGGTAGTTGTAAAATCCCACTTTCCTCCCCTTATTGGAATTAACCCTTGGTGCTCATCCCGATGATGACTGGTTACTTTTCCGTGGTTTTCTGCCTACAAACCGGTAGATGTAATCCCCTCTTTGTGGTATTAATGGTCTTGTCCCCTTTGGATACTTGCTTTGATCAAGCAGTATTGTCCCCATTGGGTCTTCACTTTCTTTTTGGATACTTGCTCCGAGTTAGCAGCTTTATCCCCTGTTGATTGGTCATCTTTTGCATACCTAGTCTGGTACCCAGATGCCTTTCTTTTCGGTCGATTATTCATTTAGCAACCTACAACCCGGTTATGGATAATCTTCCATGCGAGTGTATTATCTATGTTTTGACGGCTATAGATAATATGTACTTATGATTTCCCGGTATTCAGACCGAAGGAGTTTCCGACGATCAGGTCGATGTACTCATGGCACAAGGCCAATTTTCCGGTATTCAGACCGAAGGAGTTTCCGACGATCAGGTCGATGTACTCATGGCACGAGGCCAATTTTCCGGTATTCAGACCGAAGAAGTATTCTCCTCTCCGTTGGTGTCGATAAACGTCGAGTTTTTCCCAATCATCCGTTGATGATTTGGTGGTGTTCACTCTCCCCAGTAGAGTTTCCTCCTCTCCGTTGGTGTCGATAAACGTCGAGTTTTTCCTAGTCATCCGATGATGCCTAGTTGTACCCCTCTCCATGCAGAGTTACCTCTCCGTTGGTGTCGATAAACGTCGAGTTTTTCCTAGTCATCCGATGATGCCTAGTTGTACCCCTCTCCATGCAGAGTTACCTCTCCGTTGGTGTCGATAAACGTCGAGTTTTTCCTAGTCATCCGATGATGCCTAGTTGTACCCCTCTCCATTCAGAGTTACCTCTCCGTTGGTTTCGATAAACGTCGAGTTTTTCCCGATCATCCGTTGATGATTTGTTTGTGTCCTTCTTCCCTAGTGAAGTATTTCTCCTCTCCGTTGGTGTCGATAAACGTCGAGTTTTTCCTAGTCATCCGATGATGTCTAGTTGTACCTATCCCCACGTGGATTTACCTCTCCGTTGGTTTCGATAAACGTCGAGTTTTTCTCATTCGTCCGTTGACGTCTGATTGTATACCCCTTCCCAGTCATTCATTAATGTCTGGTCGAGTCTCCCTTTCGTCCGTTGACGTCTGGTCGAGTTTTCCTGGTCGTCCCCAGTTGATTCTCCTTCTCCGTTGGTGTCGATAAACGTCGAGCTTCTCCCTTTCGTCCGTTGACGTCTGGTCGAGTCTTCCCATTCATCCGTTGATGCTTGGCTTACCTCTCCGTTGGTTTCGATAAACGTCGAGTTTTTCCTGGTCGTCCCCAGTTGGTTACCTCTCCGTTGGTTTCGATAAACGTCGAGTTTTTCCTGGTCGTCCCCAGTTGGTTACCTCTCCGTTGGTTTCGATAAACGTCGAGTTTTTCCTGGTCGTCCCCAGTTGGTTACCTCTCCGTTGGTCTCGGTAAACGTTGAGTTTTTCCCATTTCGTCCGTTGACGTATGGTTGTATCCCTTCCAGTCATTCATTAATGTCTGGTTACCTCTCCGTTGGTCTTGGTAAACGTTGAGTTTTTCCCATTTCGTCCGTTGACGTATGGATGTATCCCTTCCAGTTATTCATTAATGTCTGGTTACCTCTCCGTTGGTCCCGATAAACGTCGAGTTTTTCCTAGTTGTCCGTTGGCATCTAGTTGTGATTTTTGTTCCCATTCCCCATCGTTGTGATGTCTGGATGTGGCCATACCCTTTGAAAACAAAAAATATACCCAGTAATAAATATCAAATCCCAGTGGACGTTTCCATTGGTGGATCCCTGTATTGTGCAAATTCTACGGTTCTTGGTATTCAATCCCTGTTTACCCTGAAAGTCTGACAGCCGCTGCTCTCATCCATTCGGGTTCCCAGCTGATTGAATAGGGGCAGCTGTAGCACCTCAAATTTGCACCTATCATTATGCATACATTTTCATATTAGGTCATAGCATATCATGATCCATTGCATAGCATTTGCATTGTCCCTCAGTTGCCTCAAGTGCAAGCCAATCAAGAATCAGGTCAAACTAATCTCCTGATCAGTCAACCAAGCAAGCAAAGGAATTTCTCATTGAATCAAGGCCTTGGGGTTTGTCCAACAAGTTCACATGGCTTGGAGGTCTATTTGAAGTATTTTGGTCAAGGGTTGAGGGCTCAGAGGTCAGCAGTTCATACACAGACAGTCAAAAACCCTAAAAAGTCAACTGTCAGTCAAAGCAGTGGATGGTGGTCATTCTTGTGGAATTTGGGCACCATGATCAATAATCAAGAGTTCATACAACTTGGGACATCATTTGAAGTCAAGTTCTCAAAGAATTAGGGTTTGGAAGTCATCAGTCAATGCACAATCAGTCAGAAACCCTAAAAGTCAACTGTTGGTCAACTGTCCATTTAATCAGTGATTTGATGATTGGAATTGGTTTGTGAGAGTTCATTCATGTCCAAATAGTCATCATATATCATGCCAAACACCATCATGGAAGAATTTGAAGCCAGATCAGAAATTTCCCAAAATAGAAACTGGGCCTGTAACTGAAACCTGCCATAAATGGAAAGTCTTGATCCTCAAACTTACATCTTGATACAAGCCTCAAATGAATTTTTGCCCAACATGAAAGTTGAAGATCTTGTTCTCCCATTTCCAAAAAGTCCTAGAACTCTCAATTCCCATGTGTGGTTGGCAAGTTATGATCGAATCGATTTCAGAAAATCTTGAACTTCAAAGGGCCATATCTCCCAAACCGTTTGGCCAATTTTGGTGGGGTTTTTTCCTACAAGTCACATTTGATCCCCTCTTTCCAAAAATATAAATTTCATGAGCCAAAACTTCACCAATCAAAATGGCATATTTTGACTTTCCTCATTTAAATGCAAGTTTGACCAAGAGTTGACTTTTTGATATAAACACTTTTTTCACATTTGGCCAATTGGAACAGCCCAAAAAAGTCATTTAAAAGGTGTTTGCAAGCTCAATTATGCAGTACATGAAGCCATTCTTTAACTTGTTTGAAATTTGGATGAAAGTACAAGTTCACCATACCACTCCATGCTATCCACCATACCATGATTTGTACTCACCAAAACAGAGTTTTTGGAGGCTATTCTCTGTCAATTGAACACATCTTAGCAACCTAAAATCTCAGAAAAGAAGTCATGCTTGCTCACTTGAATTTTGGGACAAAAGGACAAAAGCAACCACATCCATCCATACCTCCACGCTTTACTTTGTACTATGACAGCAGAAATGAAGTTGAACCAACACACACATGCACAAATGTTCACTCTCTCACTTGGCATGGACCTCCACTAAAAACTGCAAGGTATTGTTTGAAATAGAAGCAACACTCAACAGCATATGGTAGGGGTGTACTTCCTGTCATGAAACAAGTAGTAGCAGGATGGCAGCATCACAAAAAAGAAACACTGGCCTTGCATTTTAAAAAAGGAACAACCATACCTCTAGGAACCAGATATCACATAGCAGGTTTTAGGGGATAAAAGATTTTTCTGTCATTTTGAAGGCAAGGGGCTGCATAACAGGAAAAACTTCATGCTGTAGAAAAGGATCTTTGGCCATTTGACCAAAAGGCTGTCAAAAACTTCCAAAACTAAACCCTGCAGCATCCAACAAAACCAACATAACCAATCAAAGCTGCCCTCACCTTATTTTTTTTGATTTCCCATTTTCCTGTCAAAACATAACAAACCTTGCCTTTGCCTTACCACCAAAAAAGCAACTTCCAATAGCCATTGCCTTTAAACCAATCTTTTATTCATCTTCAAAAGACAACCTCTTCTTGCACTCCTTCAAGACCTATTCAAAAAACACCAAATGACATAACCTAAGCCTTGCCAAAACCAAAAGGAGATGTCCAATAGCATGGCATAGCTTGAGAACAGCATATTAGACACCTTATTTTCCTGCATCAAAACCAGGAGAAAGAACCACACTGCAGCAAAAAGCAAAGGGCCTAACTAATCCTCAAACCTGCACTCACCCTTGGCTGTGGCATTTTCAAAAGACAGAAGCAGCAGTAGACCAAAGACCTTCACTTTTTGCAACCTCATCCTTGCTTGCTATTGGCCTTTCATCTTGGCTGTCATAACAAAAGAACAAAAAACCAAGTAACCCTGCCATGAAAAAACCAGTAGAATTTCACTGAAGCATTGGTACACACCCTTGGCATTTTCTTCTAAAAAACCTGTCATAACATCCAACAGAAAAAGAACCATGGGACTCACTCATTCAAAAGCTGACTGGAGCATTGCTTCAAAACAGTAAAAACTTCCAAAAAACCTAGACTTGGCCATTTCCATTTTCTGTCTGCAAACCAAGCCTAGCCTTGCAACATGTTTTCATCATCCATACACAACACTTCCTGCAGCTTACCACAACCAACTTAACCTTGCCTTGCCTTCCACATGGTTCCTCACTATTTTGCTGCTGTGAGAAACAGCAACAGTAGCCAACACATAACAAGGCATTGGATTTAACTCACTCACCAAAAACCTCCTTCAAACTGGGCCTTGCCTTGTGTTTTAAAACTTTGCCCTGCCAACAAACAGCTAGCCGCCATCCAACTGCATATAGCATCCCCAAACTCACCATTGCAAAAAACTCACTTTCTACTCCAAAATCCAAATTTTCAAAATCATATTTTCCCCAAGTCCCTTGCAAACCATCCATTCAAACACCTTCCATATAACATGTAGAAGCTACTGAAGGCAGAAAATCACATCTGTAATCACTAAATCATCATATCCAAATCTCACATTTTCACACTTGCAACTTGAGTTGGCCAGAACAGTTGAGGAGGTTTTAAGGCAGATTCTCGATGGCATTACATTCCTGGAGCATCAAAGGTACTAAAGGGATCATCTAGCACCATTAAAAGCACCTCCAACATCACATTCAACATTGCCCTGTTCAGGTACTTTAGTTGCTTTTAGTTCCTTGTGAACTTTTTGCTTTGCTTTGCTTGTAAGCAATTTGCATTGAGGTATGTCTCTTTGTCTTCATGTAGTCTGGAAGACCTGGCCTGTTACTTGGCCAGGCAACTGTCTGAAGTCCTCCTTAAGAGGCAATGTTTGTGGATGTTTAACTTTGTCCTTGCATAGAGTCAAAGTCCTCCTAAGTGAAGAGGCAATTGGTGGAAGGTAGGGATATGCAATCTATCCCCCACTATTCAGTGTGTCATCTGCTTTGCTCACACCACTGTGTTGATGCATTGCAGATACAAACCCAAGATCTTGTACAATTGTACAGTTGAGTCAGTTTTAAATGTGTAGAAGGGTTCCCACTTTCTGAACCCACACATTCTTGTCAAATGCTCTCCCTGGCCAGGGATAAGAGCTGTGAGGTCTCATCCTCACTTCATCCTTTCATCTGCTTCACCTTAGCCCCTCAATGGCAAGGTTAAGAGCACACTTACCCTATTTCAGCTGGCCCTAGTGCCTAACCCTTGATGTTTGAGCCCCCTTGTTGGTGTGTTTATTTCATGCTGTATGTGCTTCATGTGATTGCCTGTTTGCTTTGCCTCTTTAGGTTTAGCTTAGACTTGCCCTTGTGCAAGGTAGGTTGTGCTTGATTTGCCCTTGTGCAAAGTCAAGTCTGTGTGGCTTACTTCCTGCGTGAGCCATGTTTAGAGTTGTTTGGCCGAACTACGGCAACTCTGATTCTCATGTTCAGATGAGATACGTAGGCACGAGATGCGATGTCTTGTCGAGTTTGACTAACCACTAACACTAACTCCTTTCTCTCACCCCTGTGTGATTGAGAACTCTTTTCTCTCGTCCTCGTTGCGATTGAGACCTCCCCTTTCTCTTGCCCTAGTTGCAATCGAGACCCTTGCTCCCTGTGCAAGTCTTGCTTAGGATAGGTTGGCCCTTGTGCCATTTAGCTAGAAACCTTAACTTAGGGTTGACTTTTGCATGACAACATCTAGGCTCGAGTCGTAGTCTCCCTAGTTGTGTCTCCCTCTGTTATCTGGTTAGGCTAGTCCTTTATCCCTGCGTAGGGGAACTACATCGCCCTGATCTTCACACCAGATGAAGTATGTAGGCAGGAGATTGAGCTGATCTCTCCGGGCGCCCCTTTCCTTTTTTGTGTGTGTTGTCTGACCTTTGCTAGGCTCGAGTGCCTGACTCCTTAGCAATTTGTTGTCTGTCTGTTTGAGTGTGTGCTTGACAGTTATAGGCTCGAGTCCCCGACTCCCTATTAACCTGTTGTGTTGTTGTGTGCTTGGAAGCCGATGTAAGTCCATCGAGTGGCATTTGGGTTCCAGTGTGCGTGTGTTTGGTTCGGATGCTGATGTAAGTCCAGTGATTGGCAGTCGGGCTCCACGTTTGCCTATGTGTGTCTTGTTTGTTTGTGTGCGTGTCAGCCGAGCTACGAATGCTCTGATTCTTCTCTCGTCCGAGAAGATACGTATGCATAGGATGCGATATCCTAGCGAGCATGTGTTTTCCCCAGTCCGAACTACTTCGACTCTGATGTCTGTGTCTGATAGACTAAGTAGGCCCAGGATGCGATATCCTGCCGAGTCAGTTTCAGTCAGTTCCTTGTGTCTCTTTTCAGCCAGTGTGTGTGAGTATTTGAGCAGTGTTTAGCAACCATTTTCCTTTCTAGTGTGCGTGGATCCCGTAGAGTACTACGGATGCGTAGGGGTGCTAATACCTTCCCTTCGCATAACCGACTCCCGAACCCATCCTCTTTGGTCGCGAGACCATGTTCTTTCCTAGGTTTACTCTGAGCGTTTCCTTTCCCTCTTTTGGGATAAATAACGCACGGTGGCGGCTCTGTTGTTCTTGTTTTCCCGCCGGTTTTTCGCGCGATGCGACATGGTGCCATCTTAATTTGATTATAGCCAGAAAAGCCATCCATGAAGGAGAATACCGAGAACTAAGCCGTGTTATCCACCAAAACATCAATGTGAGGTAAGGGGAAATCATCTTTAGGACTAGCCCTGTTCAGATCCCGGTAGTCAACACACATCCGTACCTTTCCATCCTTCTTAGGTACTGGAACGATATTTGCAACCCATGGCGGATAATTTGTGACTGCTAGAAACCCCGCATCCAACTGTTTTTGCACTTCTTCCTTTATCTTGACAGCCATCTCTGGTCTTGTTCTTCTGAGCTTCTGCTTGACCGGAGGGCAACCTTCTTTGAGCGGCAAGCGATGTACCACGATGTCTGTGTCAAGCCCTGGCATGTCCTGATAAGACCAAGCGAAGATGTCAACATACTCTTGCAGCAATTCAATCAACCCCTTCTTCACGTTGTCTTCCAAAGCAGCCCCTATCTTGATTTCTCTCCTGGCGTGCTCGGTGCCGAGATTAATCACTTCAACAGACTCTTGATCCGATTGAATGACCCTTTCCTCTTGTTTTAATAACCTGGTAAGTTCTTCGGGGAGTTTACAGTCTTCATCACCCTCTTCTTCAACTTGAAAGATTGGATTTTCAAAGTCGAAGCGAGCCATAGCAGAACCGTTATCAATAGGATCCGGTGATGTGCATCTGCATGGGTGATGGTATGTGCTTATGAGTGTGAAAAAAAGAAAAAAAAAAGTGGAAACTAAACAAAACATTGCCATTTTTTTTTAAAAACTGCAAAAATAGAAAGACAGGGAACGAAATATTTGAATGCAAAAAGACGTCCTTTATTTATGATAAAAAATGCAAGTGTCACATAGATGAGCCCTACAATGAGTCATTACGCCATGGCGGAACGTAAGACTTGGATATGCATGAATAAACAAAGAAAATTACTCCTCCAAACAAGTGGCTTGGACAATCTCCTCAGAAGACCAATTGTTGAGAACTTCACCCGGGATCCTCGGACGTACCCAGTTATCGATGTCGCAATCATTATCCCCATCTTCATTGTTGACCACAGAGACTAATTTGACTTCTCCTTCAACCATGTTAACGTTGGCTCCACCATGCTGGGGCATGGGATTGTTGACGACATTAGGAGCTGGTGCAAAGTTAACGGCCTTTGAATCAATGAGGTCCTGAACTACGTGCTTAAAAGCTGTGCAGTTCTCAATATTGTGGCCAGGTGCCCCAGAGTGGAAGCTACACCTAGTGTTGGCGTCATAACCCACCAGAAGCCTACCAACAGGAGGAGCCAGAGTGCGCAACTGCACAAGTTGTAGTTGTTGAAAACTAGAAAGCAACTGAGCGTACGAAATTGGAAGAGTGTCGAAACGCCGGTCCATCGTCCTTGGCCTAGGTTGATAGGCGGGTCTGTTACCCGGTCGTTGTGGTTGGTACTGAGCTGGTTGACGCTATGGTTGTTGTTGTTGTAGTGGTGCTGCAGCTGGAATGGTCACAACCGCAACATACGGTTGCTGATGATAGTTCTGAAAGTTATTCCTCCGGTTATCCCTGTTCTGATAAGAAGATATGGCACTTGCATCCCCTTCTCTCCTCTTATGTCCCTGAATGAACGGCTTCTTCACCCCTGATGAGGATCCACCTCCACTCTGGGTCTTGTATGTCCTCAGGTAATTCTCCACCCTCTCTCCGGTAGAGACTACATCAGTAAAATTGGAGGCATTGCAACCCACCAGGCTCTCCAAATAAGGTCCTGGCAGAGTGTTCATGAACATGTTAGCCATTTCCTTCTCCAACATAGGAGGTTGAACACGGGAAGCTGTTTCTCTCCAGCGTTGAGCGTATTCTCTGAAGCACTCATTGCTTTTAAGAGACAGATTTTGAAGTTGAGTTCTGTCCGGAGCCATGTCTGCGTTATACTGATACTGCTTCACGAAAGCCTCGGCCAAATCCCTCCAGCAACGGATGTGGGCTCTGTCCAGCCTCATATACCATTCCAGGGATGCCCCAGCTAGGCTGTCCTGGAAAAAGTACATAAGCAACTTTTCGTCATCGGAGTATGCAACCATTTTACGAAAATAGGCTTGCACATGGGTCTTCGGGCAAGAGTTGCCATTGTATTTGTCAAATATCGGGACCTTGAATTTCGGTGGCACTCTCACACTTGGGACCAGCCCCAAGTCAGCAACATCTACTCCCAGAGGATTCTATCCTTCCACTGCCTTCAACCTCTCTTCCAATCTTCTAAACATGGGGTCCACACCATGACCCATACCAAAGTCTTCCTGCAGCAAGGGGAACTGATCGTCCTGATCATCATGAATGGGCTGTTGACCGGAGGTGACATGTAGGATTGGGATAGGCCCCGGTCTATTGGGTCCATTAGCCTCTCCAGCTGGAGGATCAGTCATCGTCTCTAGTTGAGCAGGGGGATTCCTCTGTATCATCTGCCTGAGCTCTTGTTGTCCCTGAGCCACCCCTTGAACCACATCCATGAATTGATTCATGCGGATTTTCATCTCGGCGAACTCTGCTTGTAGGCTCTCCATTACTCTCTGTTGGTTTCTGCGGGTACCGTACCGGTGAATGCCTGGGTCAGCTATCCTGTCGATGGAACACCAAACAAACTGAGAACACTGTGGCGGTACCTGTTATACAAGACATGCTAATGAATATGTAAATGCAATGACATGTTTATCAATTCCAAAAGTATTCTACCCCCTTGATTCCAGTCTCTCAATAGATAAACGATGTAAAAAAAAAAAGAATAAGTCGTTGATGAGAACCAAGAAAATTACGACTAGAATCAAGTAGAAGATATAAACCCCACAGAAATGGATAAACATGTGTGAATGATTATGAATGCAAAATGATGTGATGCAAAATGATGTGAATGCAGTGCAGTGGCATGGGAATCAGGATCGCTGTATTTGCTTGAACATCTGTCAGGTTGCACTGTCTGGAGAGAAATTAAGAGCACATCAAACAAAGGTCATGGGATGGATCATGTTATCCTTAATATCAACCACCCATTTTGGTGGATTATGGTTTACACCTTATCAACACCCAAGTTTCATTGATATTAAGGATACCTGATCGGATCAACCATGAATCAAGGGTTTGTTGGAAGTCACGAGCATGGAGTTTAGGTTAAGAACCACCCAAAAGGAGTGTACTAAGGTTTAAACCTGCCAAACATGTTCTACAAAAGGTTCCCATAGTCATAATCCCATCTTTCGGATATTATCGGAGGAACGACTACTCGTATTCCAAAAATATTCTCAAGAGAGACTCTTATGAGTGTAGTATCGCGTAACAATCGTATCAAATCTTACACTTGAACGACTTTCGCACTACGTCCTACGAATAGGCCAAGATGGGTTTGGTAAACTAAGGTCCTCGGCTTCTAAGGTCTATATTGGAAAAAGTAATGTCTAACCACAACTTACTTGTGTGACATTATTGATCTCAACATGACCTCCACCAAGTGAATGGGCTTGCAAGTCAACTTGCTAAGGAATAACTCCACACAAGTCGACAAGACTATGCCATTCTCCTATCCTAAGTGCACTCGAGTTCGAGTATAGAACTCATCTCACAAAGATCACCAAGCAGCCATAGCCAGCCAACAGACACAACAATGATATGTACACAATGCAATAAGGTAAAGCAGGTAAATAAATAACTGTACAAAAGCATGAACACCCAATAAACAAACAAACTACAAAAGCTAGGAGGGACTCGCTTAGGGAAACCAGAGATTCTGGGTTCGGTCCCCAGCAGAGTCGCCAGCTGTCGCAACCTGAAAAATACAGTGTGCGAAAAAACAACCGGCGAAAGAAAATGACAGAAGAGTCGCCATCTTGCGTTATTTATCCCAAAGGAGGGAAAGGAAACGCTCGAAGTAAACCTGAAAAGAGGAAAGGAAAAGACAAGGTCTCGCAACCAAATCTTGGGTTCGGGAGTCGGTTATGCAAAGGGAAGGTATTAGCACCCCTACGCATCCGTAGTACTCTACGGGATCCACTTTTGTAGTTCTTGTCTAAAGGGTGTGAGTTTATCTTGTGTTGTTTACTAAAAAAGGGGGTTAAACGAAAATGACTCGCGCGGATGTCGCATCCACTGCATACGTATCTCATCTGAATATGAGAATCAGAGTCTTCGTAGCTCGGCTGACCTATGGGTTAGGGGGATGTGTGCTCGCTAAGACATCGCGTCTTATGCCTACGTATCTCATATGGAATGAGAATCAGAGCAAGTCGTAGTTCGGCTAACTACGGGGTTAAGGATTATGTTTTGGGGGCGGACGATGTTACTACGCAATCTACCGGATGCCCGACCTTTGGAGACTTACTCACCTATAGTAGAAGGAGTAAACGTGTGTTTAGGAGAAGAAAAATCAATGAAGGGTTAGGGTTTGGGATGCTCATGCAAAAAGGCAGTCCTTGACGAAGGAACCGCGCTGCCTGCGGGGATACGAACACATACAAAACAAACATGTATAAAGTAAATGTGCCAACAAGGCAATCAGAATAAATCTCCCAAATGGTATCCCACAAGCAAAGTGGAATATCCAGCGAGCTATCCCTGCAAAAGTCATGTGAGCCTTCACAAAAACTCAACAAAAGGGTTAGTGAAACAAGATAAGGATTAGGAGAAAACATGCTATGACAAACGTAAGTCAGATTAGAGCAAAACAGTATGGTTTTTCATGGATAACAGTATGGTTTCAGAAACCTCAAACCCTGTGGCATACACTTCAGAAATTAAACGATTAAGCATTCAAGGCATTATTTATACATTCATAATTATGAACCCGTGGGCAAAAACCTAATGAAATTCATCCATCATACCTCAAACATTCAGAGTATTCAACTTCAAAGCACAAAGGTAATGGGAATAAGGGCAAACCTGATTGGAGAGATCGGTTGAAATCAAATGGCACGGCTGGATTTGTAAACCAATGTTAGGGTTTGCTTGAGCTGAAAGTGTGTGAGTCAGAATGAACCTTTCAGAGTTTCCTGGAGGTTGCTCTGAACTCTGTCAGCTCTTCTCTCACTATCTTTTTCCCCAGGGTTCTTCTCTCACTATCTTTTTCCCAGACAAGGTAATAGGAACCGAATGGCTTTTTGTTTCACTGAAACTCTGAATTTATAACCTGATTTTTGTGGACCTGTGGGCTCAAATGGGAGAGGTCCAAGTCCAAGATTTTTCTTTTATTTATTTATTTATTTATTTTATTTTAATTTTCGTTTTTCGTTTTTTTCTTTTTTCTTTTTTTTTCGTTTTTTTTTTCAAAACACGCGGGCTTCGCCTAGCGAGCATGACAGCTCATGAACAAACCTTTGCTCCTTCAAGATTAACGTTTTGACTGACGAATAGACCCCTGTTGGAAGTAACTCAAGTCTTTCCCTTGTGTTGACTGATCATCTAAATAGGGCCCACAAAGTGTCCTGGATGATGTTCAAGCTTCTTGGGTCCGATTCTGATTGCCATGATGAAATGCAAATGCTAAATGACCTACAAATGAATGCATGCATGAGGTGTAAAGCGTATGCTTCTAGGAAAAATGAAGGGTAAATTTTGGGGTATTACAATAGCAACAAAAATAATTTAAAAAGTTACTTTTTTTAATTAAAAAATTAATTAATTAAAGTCATATAAATAGAAAATAAAAATTTGAGGCCCTAGGCGGGCTACGAGAAAAATTTGATGGACTACTTGAATACTACATATGCATCTTTCAAAAGCTTTCCAACCTGGAGAATGTGAAGAATCTTCTCATGAACTGCTGATTCTGATGATCAACCTTGGTTCTACGACATTAAAAGGTATATAGAGAAACAAGAGTATCCATGGAATGTGTTCATCACTGATAAGAAGGCTCTGAGAAAGCTCTTTGCTAAGTTATTTTTGAATAGGGATGTGTTGTACAAAAGGAATCATGACTCTGTCTTAATCAAATGTGTGGATAGACACGAAGCAAACACAATCATAAAATCCATCCAAGAAGGTTGTGAAGGAATCCATGCTAAGGGCCTGTTATGGCTAAAAAGATCCTTCGAGTTAGCTATTACCGGACAACTATGGAGGTTGAATGTTACAACTTTGTCAAGAGATGTCATAAGTGCCAGATCTATGCTGACAAAGTACATGTGCCACCGACTCTATTGAACATCTTGACTTCTCCTTGAGCCTTCTCTATATGGGAAGTTGATATGATTAGAATGATCGAACCAAAGGCTTCCAATAGTCATCGCTTCATTCTAGTTTATATTGATTACTTCACCAAATGGGTTAAAGTTGCTTCATATGCTAATGTCACACGACAAGTGGTTACAAAGTTTATCAAGAAAGAAATAGTTTGTCGCTATGGAGTTCCTAGCAGGATTATTACTAACAACACCAGTAACCTGAACAACAAGATGATGAAAGATTTGTGTCAAGAATTTAAGATAGAGCACCATAACTCTTCATCATACCGGTCCAAGATGAACGGCGTCGTAGAAGCAGCAAACAAGAATATCAAGAAGATTATTCAGAAAATGGTCAAGACTCACAAAGATTGGCATGAGATGCTTCCTTTTGCACTTCATGGCTACAAAAATTCAGTTCGTACTTCTACTAGGGAAACTCCATTCTCCCTGTATATGGCATGGAAGTTGTCCTCCTAGTCAAGGTCGAAATCCCATTATTAAGGGTTATCGTGGAAGCCAAACTTGATGAAGCCGAATGGATCCAATCCAGATATGGTCATCTAAATCTCATTGAAGAAAAGCGCTTGAAGGCTCTATGCCATGGTCATATATACTAGAGACGTCTTAAGAAATCTTTTGACAAGAAGGTTCGCCCTCGAGTATTCCAAGAAGGTGACCTCGTGATCAAGAAATACTCTCTAATACACTCGGATCCACGAGGCAAGTCGACTCCGAACTACGAAGGATCCTTTATTGTTAATAAGGCCTTCTCAGACATAGCTCTAATCCTTACCGCCATGGATGGGGAGGAGTTTCCACTTCTCGTGAACTCGACGCAATAAAAAAAATATTATGCCTAAAAATAAATGAATAAGAGCCTGCTAGGTTAACATCCACAAGGACAATCCAAGAAAATTTGGGTATCCCGATTGACCAAAAAAATAAATGTCCATGCAAAAGTTAGGGATAAAAAAAATATAACATATATAAAAGCCCGCTAAGTCAAAAACTCGAAATGGCGACTTAGGCAAAAATGGGTATCCCGGTGGAAGGAAAATAAGAAAAATGTTCAGACAAAAATTAGGGATAAAGGCGTTTGACTGCAACCTTGAGCCTACTTCATCATAACTAGATCCCAAACAGAAACAAATCAACCCAATCATCGTCAACCAAAGCAAAATGTTAGGACCCAAATCTTACAGGGGATGGTAGCCTATGTTATAACCAATGGAAATTCATATAAATTTCTCATTGTCATTTACCTTTATTTTTCATTTTTTGTAATTTCCTCTTCTAGGATTTTGTATCCTTGTATACACATCATATGTACAAATTTTCCATATTCAATAAAATTCTCCTTTTCCTTTATCAATTTTCTTTTTGTTATCAATTTTCATTTTCCGTATTTTGAGTGTGAATAATTGATTATTTTTTTATCATATAATACCACAAAACATCTAGAATAATAAAAAGCTAAAACAAAAGAAAAACTTTATGCATTGCCTTGTTTAATTGAAAAGTTATAAAGGGAGATCGACGGTCTACAGAGGATGTTTAATACACAAAGGCATGTCAATATTTTCCCGATCGAATTATAAATCATTCTCCTCCCCAGTAAGGGTCATGTTTGAAATCCCCAACAAGTTATGGCAAATGAAGTCCTTTCCTTTGTGACAAACCCTTTGGTGCAGATATCAAAGGTCGGAGAGTTGAAGTCTACCACCATACCAAAAGAGTCTCACCCTTGTAGATACCAACCATTTCTCTCATAAAAATAATTTGCATTGCCGCATAGCATACGTAACATCGTGCATCATGAAGATCAATCATACATTGCATGCATATCAAACATTTCTCTTGCGACTGATCTATTTTCCCCAACAAAATATTTCAGTCAATCCCCAGTTGATGAACCTACAAAGGCTTATCCTCCATTTCATATCCCCAATAAACAAATTCTCGATAATACACTTACTTTCCTTACACTACATCCACTCCATTTCAACGGACAAATTTCTGGATATTCTTGTATTTAATCCTCTTCTACCTTGAATGCTCGAAAAGCTATCATCATTTGTGCATTCATGTCCAAGATGATTAAATAGGGGCAACTATCATATACCAAAATTTTCCCTGCTTTTTTCATTTCATCTAGCCCATGGCTCATTTCATCTGCATATCCACATGCCCTAATCATCCATCATAACACATTCATTTACAACTGCATTCTCAAATAAGCCTCATTGATTCAAATGGTCTTTCTATTTATGATATAAAGTTAGTGGATCAAGCTTATGTTATGTCTTGACTATTTTGGCACAACAATTATGGTTAATTCATTCTTTATGGATCAATTCTTGTGGAACCCTAATTCTTGATCTTTGCCACCTACGAATCATGTGATTTGAATCATGGCATTAGATTATATTGTGGATTACAAGTATCACATTGGTCAACCATGAAAGTTTGATTTTGAATGATTAATCTCTTTATGTGCCTTTTTTAATACATTAGTCCATTATTTATCTGGTTTTTGGACTCAAGGCCAACCATTGTGGTTCATTCAAGAATCATATTCAAGTTCCAAGATTCATATTCAAGTTTCATGATTCATGTTCAAATTCAAGGTCAAGTTTTATTCAAAGCATTCAAGTTCAATTAAATTTCAAATTTTCAAATGCAAATTTGAGGGAAAAGTGTTTTCTTGAAGATTAAGCTACATTGCCATTCAAGGGTCAAATATCATTATAAACATTCCAAGTTGCACTACAAGAGATACAAATCCAAATTCTATACAAAAATACCCATTGTTGACCTAAAGTTGACTTTGGTCAACTGTTAAATTTTTTGTCAACATTTGACCAAAGTCAAACTAGTTACTCTAACTCCTAAATCCACATTGATCTTCCCTTTTCAAGATGTTCTTCAATCATGCTATGATTTGCCTTCATGATCCATTTGGTTCAATGCAATTTTTGGTCCATTTCTTTAAACCTTACGACCATTATGCTTAAGCCAATATCTTCAAACTTTCCCATCCCATGCCAAATCATCTCATGTGTGTAATGGCTCTGCAACAAATTGAACAGAGTTCAATATGATTGCACAAATGCACAATCAAAACAAGCCATGATGGACACAAACCAATTCGTATTCAAACCCAACAATTTAGGCATGTTTCACTAACATACTAATAGCCATATCATAATCAATGTAATCATGGTTTAGATTTTACACAATAGTTCAGCATCACATAACATTAGGTTCACAATTACATTAATGCAATCAAGTCCATACATTGCCTTTACACACTAACCCATCCAATGACACCAAAGCAGCATAGCATTTCAGATATCAGTCAGAATTGGGTTTCAAAATACAAATTAGTGTATCCAACATCCATTAATACACAACTCCTCCATAGCATCGTAACAGTCCCCTGACTAAATTTCCATGCAAATGCAATAACAATTCACAACAAGTTCAAGATATGCTATCAAACTAACATCATTCAATCAACATACATTTTATAACATTCACTAACTTTCAAATTCAAAATAGGTTCAACTAAGAGCCTACTAACCATCTCTAACTTTTAATTGTTTTACCAAATCAAACTAACATAACTAACTCTAACTGATTTACTTGTTTCAGATTAATTCATTTCACCACAACCCTAACATCAAGCTAACCAATTAGCTAATGTTCATTAACCTGTTATGCTAACTAACATCCATGGCATGAATTCAATCCAAAATAGTCCACAATACCAGTGCAGTACTACAACAATCATGATTTCAATCTAATGTAACAATTCAAATTCAAACATTCTAACATAATAGCATCAACCAAAAACCACGACAGTTCAAGAAATCCACAAACCATGTTTAACAAACTCCTTAACTAACTAACATAGTTAGAAATCTAGCAATTAACCATTTGACTAAAGACCTAATCAATCAAGCTGACTAACACCTTTTTTTTGAATTCATTAATAAACCATTTACATTAATCTAGCATGTCATTAACCAATTAGCATTAGTTCAGTTAAGCATCACAATTAACCTAACTGAATCTCTAACATCATTTAAATCCCTAAACCCCATTTGACAATTTCACTTAATGCCTATCATAATTCAAATAACCTAACTCTAATTCTACAATAACTAAACTAAAAATCAATTCACTAACAATTCACTAATTCGAACGAACTATCAACTAACACTAACCTTCAATCTCACCTACATAATAAATCTAACTAACACATAACTTAATACTAACAGAACTAACCGTTTTAACAAAAGCTAAATAACACATAACTTAATACTAACAGAACTAACAGTTTTAACAAAAGCTAACTAACACGCAATTCAAACACTTCAAACTAACTGATTTAATTGTATGACTAATTTTAACAGATTTCACAGAGTTATAATTGCAAACAATTTTTTATCTCAATTTAACTCGCCACTTAACCCTGTCCTAACTAATAACCACCTTTGCCCAAGCACTACCCTAATCAATTATCAATTACATTCTTATCTCTATAAATTCGTTCGTCCTTCAACTATCAAGGACCATAAATCACATTCCAGAAATCTGCAGAATTCTCACACTTTCACTCTAAGAATTTTCATTGAATCCTCTCTGCATTCTGATCACTCTCAATCCTCTCTCACTCTCTACAAGCTTGTTCAACACTCCCTCGCCATTCATTCACTCTCAAGTAAATAAAGCAACAACACAACACACCTATGAACTAAAGAGAGGTTGAAGAAGAAGAAGGAAGAATCTAAGTAAAAGAGTTTGCAAGCTTGAGCTATTACCTGAATATCTTTGATTCTCCTCTGTTTTCAGCTTCACCTTCTTTAATTCCTACAGTTCTGAGGCCAATCTCCGCCTCGTAGGTGAGTGTCATTTCTTCTTTATCAATTCACGTAAGTCGCGTTACCACTATGTAGCATTAGTCTTGAGGAATCAAAGCCCTAATATTTTAGGCTTTGATTCCTCCTTGGTAGTATTTAATTAATTTGCACATAGGGTTCTTGAATTCGTGGTTTCGATCTGAGCTTATGGATATGAGTTAGGAAAAAATAATTTTGGGATTATGAAAGAGAAGAGAGGGACGAATAAACTGAGGTAGGTTGGGAGTGGTTTGGACCTCCGCAGCCATCGGAGGCGATTTTCGGCGCGGCGGAGCAAAGGTTCCGGTGAGGAGTTGTTTGAGGGAGAGAGAATTGAATTTGAATGATTCAAGTAAGGGAGTTTTGTTGGATTCACCCTTACCTGTACATTTCGTGGTGGGCCTCAAAGTCCTGAGCCCAATACCACTTGCTTCCTGCACCCTGTCCAAGCCATGCACCCTTACTAGACTCAGCAAGCCTTTGGTTCAGCAACGTTGGGCCCTATACTTCATGGAACTAGTACCTTTTCTTAGCATACTCCCTCTGCTTACACATTGCACCCCAGTTTTCCTATTTCTTCTTTTTTTTAATCTTTTGTTTTTATTTTTAATATCTCTTTTTAGTTAAATATTTTTGATGCGTTTTGCTAAGTCTTTCTAATTCATTTAATAAGTTTCATCATGAAAAACACTTAGAAGAATTAATAGTAGTGCTTAGGATTTAATTAGGTCTTAATCTCTTTTTTCATTTGAAAAATTCTTTACAAAATGACAATACACTTAGTTTTTAATTAACAATTAATCAAGATTAGTTTTAGATTTAATTTTCAATTGTATTTTTAGAAACTAATACACATCTTAATATTATAATTTTGATTAGAATTTTAGTTTCAATTTTAGAAGTTAATAGGTGTTAACATTGTAATTTCTTCATGATTTTAGTCCTTTAATAAAAATTCATATGCTTGATATCTTGATCCATGTGTTGATTGATTGATCAAAGTCATCTTTGATCAATTAACCACTTCACATTTTATTTGATTCCCTTATCCAGTCAAGTGATCATAAGTCCCTTGATCACTTGATATGATTAAATTTATGTACTTGCATCACACTGGATTCCAAATCATACCACAAGCTCAAGACACCATGCAAACTTTGGGGACTCTAGACTCCAAAACTGGACCATTACTTCATCCTTCAAGCACAACAAAAAGATTCATCTTCAACACTTGTTAATTATAATAAGGATTGCGAATTACGAGCATTAAGTAGTAGAGAAAGGATGATAGGGAATATTCCTATCCTCATTCTGAATATCTTTTGATACGGGACGCCTTACCTAGTTGTTCAAAGTATTCATCTCTACTCATAGACTTTAGTGTAATTCAAGTCAAATAATTTTCAAGTCATCTCCCTTACAGACAACACTTTACAGTCAAGATTTTGAAGACTCGGGACATCAAAATTAGATTACTGTTTCATCATTCATGCATAGCAAACGATCCTCCTTTCAACATCTGTGGGTTATGACGCGAATTATACGCCATGAGTCTTAAGTAGTGGAGAAGGGATGATAGTGAATATTCTTATCCTCATTCTGAATATCTTTAGATACGGGACGCCTTACCTAATTATTCAAAGTATTCACATCCATTCATAGATTTTAGTGCAATTCAAATCGAATAACTGTCAAGTCTTCTTCTCCATGTCTCAACATTGCAACAATCTTCAACAATAATACACTTCCTCTTTGGACGAAACAATGCATTATTTAGACTTCCATACATTCTTCGGGTTAAACACATCATGGTCAAACACCCATCTCTAAACCAATACCCTTATGCATTGCCCTATGGAGCTTCATGTTATGGCAACTCTCATACATTGCCCTGTGGAGCCTCATGCTCTAGCAAACTTTTTTTTTTATTTTGGCCTGTGGAGCCTCATGCTCTGGCAACTCTCATGCATTTCCCTGTGGAGCCTCATGCTTTAGCAAACCGTTTTATTTTATTTTGCATTGTGGAGCCTTATGCTCTGGCAACTCATGCATTACCCTCTAGAGCCTCATGCTCTAGAAACTCTCATGCATTACCCTGTGGAGCCTCATGCTCTGGAAAACCTTCATACATTACCCTGTGGAGCTTCATGCTCTGGAGACCCCCTTCTTGTAGGTCTTGATCCTTGGATTTAGGCAAAAATCTACACTTTTGCATTGACCATACCATCTATTGGTTAATGTCACACTTTTTGGTTCAGATACAACTATTATATGTATTCAAACAATACAATCTTTGGTCCAAACAATACTTTCACCACACACAAACAACTTATTTCTCATTTCCAAACTCTTTCCTCATTGCACCATTTCTTTTATAATTCAAACAACAGTTTTACAAAAGAAGCAAACTCTTTCCTTTATTCAAGTCAAGAAACCCTTTCCTTTTTTCCAATTCAAAACTCTTTCTTTTTCTTTTATCATACAAACCTTTTTAAAACTTGTTTCTTTCTTTTTCATAAAGGAACTGTTATAATTCGTTCCTTAGCGGTCAAACTAAAAGCTTAGAGTATCCGAACAAGGATCAGAATCAGCTAACGTCTACACACTTTTAGGATATAATTATAATTGTTCCCTAAAAGCAACCAACACATCCGTATTTTCTACCATGAACTATGAAGCTCTGATTTTCTCATTGCACTATGTGAATACGTAGACACGAGGGTTCGAATCCTTGACGAGCACACTAATTAATAAACTTATTTTTTCTCAACCATAAGTAACCTTTAGATAGTAACACCCATTCACGCAAAGAATAATCAAAATGGTTCCCGTTGAGTACAACAAATGTGAGAAATGTTAATACTTTCCCCTTGCGTAATCGACTTCCTTACCCGTTTCTCTTCCCCTGGGTTTTATCGATATTTTCCCTTTCCTTCTGGAATTAATAAAGATCAGTGACAACTATGTTGTATCTTCGAGCGTGTGATGCGCTCAGGTGTTTTTCACGGTGCAAAAAAAGGAACTTGATCTTTTCTAGAAGACAGAGTTTCCAAATCTAACTCCAAGGCCAGGGCTCTAAATTAGGATCATGTAAATCTTCTTTGTTACCAAAGATCCAAGCATATTAACTATTGGTAGTGTAAGTTCCATTATATGACCGAACTAAGTGAAGACATCTTCTGTATTGAGATTGAAACTAATACTTTTGGTGGTGATCTCAATGATAATATATTAAGGGAGCTGAGTATACAAGTGATAGATGTGAGATGATGTTGTAGAGTATAAATCTTTAATTGATAGATTAATGTCATGGATGTGAACATAGTCAATAAGAGCTGCCAAGGGACCAAGAGGTGCTCAGTGGCTATAACAAAAGGAAGAGGAGTCAAATCAATGTCTTCATTTAAAACCATCTTTAAGCATATTTTTTGCTTTGACAATAGAGTTCAGGGTGGAGGAACCTGTAGCAGCCGAAAGGGAGAGAAAATAGACACCAAATAAATATTTTTGAGAGAGGAGTGATACCAACAGTTTATCCGGAATTTTGAAGCATATCCCAAACAATTTTACCAAGGAGAGCTATGTTTTCATCTCTAGTTGATCGAACCCCTAAGCCACCTAACTTCCTTGGGCGGGTATTTTTTTCTAACCAACCAAATGAATACATGTGGTGTTATTGCCCTTCCAAATAAAGTTTTGAGTCAGATGGTCAATAGTGTCATATATGTTTTGAGGGAGCCAAGTGGTTTGTATGTAGTAAGAGGGGATGGAGGTGAGTACTGGTGTAGGAAAGGCTAATCTACCAGGCTTGTTGAGAAGCTTGTTTTTCCAAGAAGCCATTCGCGTTTGCATTTTTTCCATGGTGAAGTTAAATCTGATCTTTTAGTTCTTCCTCTAAGAATAGGAAATCCAAGGTATTTATCAAGAGAAATAATACTTTATATGCCTAAGATTGTAGTTAGTTGATTGATTTTTGTTTGAGGGATGCCTGAAGAGTAGAATGCATAAAACTTAGCAAGGTTGGTCTTCAGACTTGATGCCCGACTAAAATTATCCATGAGAGTGACAATAACTTTTATTTGAGACTTAACTCTTGAGATCAGGATAACATTATTCTCAAAAAGGAGGTGAGATAGATTAGGCTCAATATATGAGATGAAAATAGGATTCCAAGAACCACTACAAACAATATCATTGATGGAAATAAAAAGCTTCTCCATGCAAATGATGAATATGTAAGAAGATAACGAACCCACTTGTCAAAAACTATGAAATAAATAAAGATGGGGAGGTGATGTAGTTTATAATGAGCTAGATGGTGATTAGAGGAAATCTAAATTCCAACAAGCAGGTTATGAGGAACTCCCATTTAACATTATCAAAAGCCTTTTCAAGATCCAATTTAAAGGCAACATCCCTTTTTTTTCTTCTTTGTTTTGCGCATGTAGTGAACAATTTACTACGAAATGATAACATTGTCAATGGTGCCCCTACCTAGCAAAAAAATGCTTTGGTAAGGCCCAATAATAGTGTCTAGGAGAGGTCGAAGCCGATTAACCAAAACTTTGATGATAATCTTGTACACTATGTCGCAAAGGCTTATAGGTCTCAAATCTTTAAATATTGTTGGAGTGTCAACTTTAGGAATAAGTGCTACTAATGTTTTTGAGATGACCGGATCAAAGTAGCTTGTAGAAAAAAGTTGTCTCGACTAAGCTGAAAACATCATCCCCATTTACTATACATTAGTTAGTATATATTTTTGTTTTTAGGTCCCTTAAAAAATTGTTATATGAACTAATATTTTTATTTTTATTATATGAGTTTGGTAAAGAATATTAATGTTAAAGTCAATATTTCTTTTTAAATTGTGGACAATATCAAGACATCGATTTTTGATTCTAGTATTATTTGATAAGTGATGATTTCGCTGTGTTTAAAGTTGATTGTTTCAATTTTTAATTTTGAATATTTATTATTACACCAATATATTAAACCATTTAAAAAACAAATAGTTGAGACATTTTTAGAAACATCATTTATATTTATATGTCAAATATTTGAATAATCCACCATTCAACTCACAAATTTATAATTTTATCTCAATCAATCAAAATAAAAAACAGGTAGCTCAAATTATCTCATATATATATATCCCAAGCAATAAAAACTCACTTTTCCCCAAAAACAATGAATTTTTTCATTTTCATTCCACAATTGCTGTCTCTGTTCCTCCTTTTCTCTCATTCATCTTTCGTCTCTGCTTCCGACACTGCTAAACTCTTCCAAGATTGGAGCAAACAACATGGCAAAACATACTCTTCCGAGGAAGAGAAGCTTTACAGGTTTAAGGTGTTCGAAGACAATTACGCGTTTGTCTCACAACACAACCAAATTGGAAATTCCAGTTATACCCTCTCCCTCAACGCTTTCGCGGATCTCACTCACCATGAATTCAAGACCACTCGTCTCGGTTTGCCTCCGTCGTTGCTAAGATTCAAATTCAACAATCACACGGTTGGTGATAATGATCTTGTGGAAGTTCCGTCGGAGATTGATTGGAGACAGAGTGGCGCTGTTACTTCCGTCAAAGACCAAGGAAGCTGCGGTATACTTTTTTTTCTACTATATAGAAATTATTATTTGATTTGAAAAATTGGTTAAAATTGAGTTTGTAGTTATTTATGGTTATCTTCTAAATAATGACAGTAGTCTTGTCTGATGTAAGTGTCTGTATTCTGGGTAATGATTATTAAAAGTAGTGTTATAGGGTGTCTCTGTGTTTTGTGTCTGTATCCGCTATTGCCAGGTGTCTGTGTTCTGTGTCCGTGTTTTATAGTGATTATTAAATGTAGTGTTGTTCGATTTTCGTCTATGCGTCATTGCTTCATAGTGATTATTAAAAGTAGTGTTGCTTCATAGTGATAGTGGTAATCATGTATGATTGTTATGATTGTTATGCAGGTGCTTGTTGGTCATTTTCAGCTACAGGGGCTATAGAAGGGATAAACAAAATTGTGACAGGGTCTCTTGTAAGTCTTTCTGAACAAGAATTGGTAGAATGTGATACAAAGTATAACAGCGGTTGTGGTGGTGGACTCATGGACTATGCATATCAATTTATCATTGAAAACAAAGGTATCGACACCGAAGAAGATTACCCGTATCAAGGTCGTCAAGAACTTTGCAAAAAAGACAAGGTATGTTGCTAAATACTTATAGATTGTCTTATCATTCACTTTAACTCGTTGTTGTTTATCGCTACTAGCATTTACAATGTTTTA
The DNA here is from genome assembly GCF_024323335.1 of Lathyrus oleraceus. Classification (NCBI taxonomy): domain Eukaryota; kingdom Viridiplantae; phylum Streptophyta; class Magnoliopsida; order Fabales; family Fabaceae; genus Lathyrus; species Lathyrus oleraceus. The sequence continues at coordinate 37,666,646 of NC_066583.1, forward strand.
CTTACATCTAATCCTACAGTTAAAAAGGCGTGTTGTTACGATTGACGGTTATGCTGATGTGCCTTCGAAGGATGAGAACAAACTACTAAAAGCTGTTGCAGTCCAACCTGTTAGCGTGGGCATATGTGGTAGCGCAAGGGCTTTCCAGATGTACTCGAAGGTTAAGCTCAATGGTCGATATTGGTATCATAGTTTCACTAATAACTATAGCGAATTTGCGGTAATATGCTGTTATTATTTCCATTTCAGGGTATCTTCACCGGACCTTGTTCAACTTCTCTTGATCATGCGGTGTTGATTGTAGGATATGGTTCGGAGAACGGAGTTGATTATTGGATTGTGAAGAATTCATGGGGAAAATATTGGGGAATGAATGGTTACATACACATCTTACGAAACACTGAAGATTCTGCAGGGTTATGTGGAATCAACATGTTAGCTTCATATCCAACTAAGACCAGACCTAATCCTCCTGTTCCACCTCCACCAGGTCCTGTAAGGTGTAATCTGTTTACTCGCTGTTCAGAAGGGGAAACATGTTGCTGTGCCTCGAAATTTCTCGGAATATGTTTCTCTTGGAAATGTTGCGGTGTAAATTCTGCCGTGTGTTGTAAGGACAAGCGTCACTGTTGTCCACAAGATTATCCGATTTGCGACACTAGAAAGAGCCAGTGTCTTAAGGTTTGTATGATCTATCTCCTTTCTAAACTCATCTTAAGTAAATGTCATGTTGAACAAACTGGTTGATAGATTTGTCAATGTTGTAAATAGCGGCGATAGCGCTATAGCAGAATTTAATTATTCGCGAGCTTCGAAATCAACACTAGAGTTTTAAGCTGATTACCATGTTGTTGGCTGCAGTTGTTTTTTATGCTTACTGATTTCAGTCTTTAACTTGCAGAGAGTTGCAAATGGAACGATAACAATGGCATCTGATAAAGAAGATACTTTCCATCAGACAAGAGATTGGAAATCTCAATGAGTATTTATCATTTCCATCACTCATTTATATTGTTGAATATTTCCAATAGCTTATCAGTTTGTAATACGCGAGTCATTCTATTCCAAACAGTCAAATAGGGTATGAAAGGAAACAGATAATAGTATGAGATATTGATAGGTTAGGGAATGCTCGGCCGATCCAAACTTTATACTAGAAAGGATGGATCTATGTTTTGAAATGGATCCAAACTTTTTTGTTCAATTTTTCTGTTAAGAGTCAAATTCTCTTGTCTAATTTGGTCTTCTCCAACTTTTAAGGGTTTCACTTTAATCGCCTATCAATTTTGCGAGTCATTCATCCTGATTTCGTTCAGTCATTGGTGCATTCCTTTCTTCTATTTTGCACGTCTAATATGTTGTTGATTTGATTTTGATGTCATAGTTTTTGACAATCTGTTGCATGTTGCTCTGACTTGGTTGCCTCTCCTGCTCTGATTATGTTTCTTTTGGTTGTTTTTCATGTCGTTACAGACACGGTTTCAATCCTGATTTTGAAATATGTTTTGATGACAAACTCAGTCGTTTGCGTCGTAGATAGGGGTGGCAAAATGGATGGATTGGATGGATATGGATTGGATCGTTAATGGATGGATCAAAACAATCCATTATCCATTAATAATCCACTAAATTTTTTTTAAAAATATCCAATCCAATCCATCCATTAAGAATAAAAATCCATCCAATCCATCCATTATCATATTTTTAGTGGATGGATATCCATCCATCCATTTTTTTTTCCTTTAAAATTTTTCTTTGAAATTTATTTTTTTTTAAAAGTTTTTTACTTTTTTTTAATAAAACAATATCAGTTTTTTTTTTGAGAAAAATTATTTTTTTTTCAAAAAAAAAATATATTTTTGTATTTTTGAAAAAAATAATTTAAATTTTTTTTTATATTCGTAAAAAAAGTATTAAATTTTTTTTATATTCGTAAAAAAACAATATCAGTTTTCTAATTTAAAAATAAGATTTTTTTTATTTTTAAATTTTTGGAAAAAATCGATTTTTTGTATTTTCAAAAAAAAAAGATTTTTTTTCGAAAAAAAAATTGATTTATTTTCGAAAAAAAATTGATTTTTTTTCGAAAAAAAAATTATTTTTTATTTTTTATAAAAAAAATTTAATATTTGAAAAAAAATATTTTTTTAAAATTAGATAAAAAAATTCATTGGATCATTAAAATGTGTTGGATGGATTGGATCAATCCATGTTTATAAATGGATGGATTGGATCAATCCATTAACTTAATTTTTTATGTAGTTGATGGATTGGATGGATTTTTTGATGGATGAATTGGATGGATTTTCTCTTAATGGATCTAATTGCCACCCCTAGTCGTAGATCAGTATTTCTTGTTTGTTATTTGGTTTTCTGATTCCACACTTTTTCAATATCATTAGCATCTCTTTTCGTTTAAAGGTTTGTGAAAACTCCTCTCAAATTTAGAGACAAAGATACTAGCACATGGAAGAAGATAGCAAATGTTGTTTGTGCTGATGCTCTAATTTCCAGTTGTACATATCTTCATAGAGGTTTAAAATTTCTTGATTTCAAATGTAGGGTAATTGAAAGCAATGCTCATGGTAATTGAATTATAAGCAGTATTTTGTGTGATTTTTCAAGTTGGAGTTGAGACATTAATTTGATACCGGTCTTGATACTGTGGAGTCATGGTTATCAAGATCACAATCTAAATCTTAAAATTTTACAATTTTACGATTTCACTCACCTCCAACGATCTAGATCTTAAGTAGAATTGTATGTTGTAGTCAAATTGTGGGATTTTTTTTTATAAAACCAATGATTACGTGCGATTGGCCAATTCCGGCCACAATTGGCCATTTTCCGGCCATGGCCATTACAAGCCGAGTAGGAATACAAGATACAAAGACAAAACAATTTTAATTCGGCGGCGTCCATTTTTTCACAAATACACTTGCCTACTAAAATATCATATTGAAATACTTCAAATATGTAGTATTACTTTCCATTTAAGTAGTATCTTACGATTTTTGTTACAACTTATGTTTTACGATCATGCTATTCCCTCTCGATCTTATAAAAAAAAATTGAGTTGGATCTTCCGATCTTAGTTATAATCTTATATTTTAGGATCTTACCATCCCATGTCGATCTTATATAAGATCTCAATTTTGACAACCTTGAGCGGAGTAATTTAGATTTGTTTGATTCCAATTTGCTTTTGGAATCGTGGAGCTTATTCCAATGCTATTGGACAAGTTAGCATTGTTGTATTTAGTATGCAAAGGTTAGTTTGTAACGAGTGTCATTTTTGAAAACAAAAGCAAGAACACTGTTGAAATGAATAGAATAGTTTCCATTGCATAATGAAGGAGTTACAACAAATCTATTATATAAATGATCAAGCTCACCATATTTATATAATTTATAATTAGTTATTAGTAACTAACTCTTAACCCTTCATAACAACCTATTACAAGTTAGTTATTGCTAGGCTAAGTTAAAGATAACATCAAAGGTTGACTTGACTTGCTAAGTAAGTAACTGCATTAACCATCATCAATCCCCATGCTTAACATTTTCCTTCAAGTTAGAGAATATGTTCTAGCTTGCTTCGAAGGTTGTTCAATGACCCTACATGCAGTGACTTAGTTATGATGTCAGCCATTTGATCTTTTTATGTAATAAGAAGCAAGTGAATAACTCCTCCTCTGACCTTTTCTCTCGTCACATGGAAATAAATCTTTATATGCTTAGTTTTTTCATGAAAAATTGGATTTGTAGTTATGTGGAGAGCTAACTTGTTGTCATAGTAAATCACAAAAGGAGAAAGATGATTGATGTGGAAATCTTGCAGCATGTATATGATCCATTGACCCTCACATGTTACTTAAGCTAGTGCTCTATATTCAGCCTCTGACGATGATTTGGAAACTACAGTTTGTTTCTTGCTTTTCCAACTAACTAAAGAGGTTCCAAGGAATAAACACAAGCCAGTTGTAGATATTTTAGTATTGGGACATTCTCCCCAATCAGAATCAGATAATCCTTTAAGTGTCAATGTTGATGATGAACTGAAAAATAAACCATTACCAAGGCTACGTTTGAGCTCTTTCAAAACATGCAAACCTGTCAGCATATGTTCATCAGTTGGTGCACCTAAGAATTGACTAGGTTTGCTTACATCATAAGAAATCTCTAGCATGGAGTGTATCAAGTACAAAAGTCTCCCAATTAATCTTTTATATATTATTGTATCAAATAGTAGGTTACCAAATTCTTTATGGTTTTACTCCACTTAAGTCAGTGTCTTGTAGGAAATAAAATGTATATTTTTTTTGACATAATGTGATGCCTTCATTGGATCTGCTCACTTAAAAACCTATAAAGTATTTGAGAACTCCTAGATCGTTGATGCTAAATTTGTCATTTAAGAGGGTTTTAATGTTAGTAATCTCGTCAACATCAATCCACATATGACTAAATCATTTGCATATACAAGGATCGTTGTAAACAAGGAACCATTAGACTTAGTGTACAATGAATAATCAGATTCTGATTGAATGTACCCTGAATGTAACAAAGTTGTAGTGAGCTTTGTATTCCATTGCCTACTCACTTGTTTCAAGCCATAAAGAGGTATTTGAAGCTCGCATACTAAGTTGGGATGAGGTAGCTCAAGATTAGAAGGAGGTTGCAACAAGACCTCTTCATTGAGATCCCCATGTATGAATGGTGTATTGACATCAAGTTGAAACAAGGCGTCTTTGAGTGATTGCAATAGCCATAAAAACCATGATGGTTGTCATCTTAATAACTGGACTGAAGGCGTCTTGGTAGCCAAGTCCTTCAGTTTGAGTGAAGCCCTTGGCAACTAACCTTGCCTTACATCTCTCTACAAAGCCATTAGCATGTAACTTGAGCTTAAACACCCATCTACATCGAATAATTTTCTTATGATCAGGCAAGGTAACCAATTTCCATGTGTTAGTTTTTATTAGTGCAGTCAGTTCATATTGAATGGCATGATTCCAATTTGTATCACAAATGGCCTCTTCATATGAATGAGGTTTAGAAATAGATGAAAAATTGAGAATATATTTGGTATTAAAAGTAGGGACATTATGGTAAGAGATAAAAGAGGATAAAGGATACTTACTTGGAGAAGAAGTTGATTCATTGATTGAGTGAGTAGATTGAATTGTATTCTCAATCAAATTGAAATGGTAATCTTGTAGAAATTGTAGCGGGATATTCGTTACCTTTAGATTTATTGACTAAATCAAAAGTAAATCATACAATTCGAGTCGCCACCGCACTTCTATTTATCCAAAGGAAAGATTAGAAAGCGAACAAAAACCGAGAAGTTCTATCAAATCAAAAACTAATAAAAATGTCAGAGATCGGGGTAAGGGGGTTGGTTATGCAATGAGAAGGTTTTAAGCACCCAAAATATCCTAGGTACTCCTAGGGATCCCCTTTCATAATTGTTGCAAGGTAGGTTGGTATTTGTGAAAATTATTTGTGCAAACATGATTGGGGGGATGAGAGAAGAATGTACAAATTATTTACAATTTTGTGTTTGAATGGATAAACCCACTGCCTACGGACCATCTTAAAAAAGATTAGGATCAACACCTCGTAGTTCGGGGTAAAAATCTCAAAACAAGTTGGTGAATTGATTGGTTCAAAATCCTTAAGGTCTTTTGTTATCAAAGGGAGAAAACTCAACCTAAAACCACAAATCCACCATGTGAGGATAGCTTCAACATGCTAGTGAGGGGTTAACCCTATAATAAGCATGGAAGTCTTATAGTCACTCACTAAGGATATAGGTGAGTATTATATCAACCTCAAGGATAACTCAAACCTAATAGCTAATGTTTATGAAAAGCTTTGATAAGAAGTGGCCATTGAAACCACAAAAACAATTGAATGGGTTGTATTTACCAATGAAAAGTATTTATAAAGTATGGTCAAAGTTGACTTAAGGATTCAATTCAAAATAAGTGTTATGAAAAGAAGTTTGAAAATCAAAAGCATAGTGCTTAGGTTTCTAATGTTGAAAATAAATGTTAATGTTTGCACAAAATTTTTGGCTTGGGTTAGAGTGGAGGGAAGAAGAAGAATGGCTAAGTCCTAAACATACAAAGATGAAGGAAGAGAAATAAAACCACAATGGAGTTCCCTTCTTGAGATCATAGTGATGATCCAAGTATCCCCCATCCTTTGGAATAAGCAAGCAAATAAGAAAATACTCAAGCAATCAAGCACACAATCAAACAAGCTCCTAGGAAACTTCCAATGGTTTTTGTATCTCTCACTTTGGATGCTCATGACAATGGTTCTTCTATTTGACTCAAGTTGGAATACCTAGCACAAGAATACACACATCAAAAAGTTCTATAATACAAACAAAGAATGAACAAGAGGGAGTTTAGAAATTGGTCATTTCAAAGTCCTCTTCAAGATTAAGCATTCTAAAGGCATGAGGCCTAGTTGCTCTTTGACATTATTTCTTCTTTTATAGCATTCTAAAGGCATGAGACCTAGTTGCTCTTTGACTCCATTTTGCATAGGGAATGTCCTAAAGTCTAAGTCCTTTTGTCCATTTGCATTTGGTTCACAACAATCAAAACAAAACACAAGCACAATAGTATATACACAATTATGTGCTCAAGTGAGCAAAAGGCAAATTGCATTAACATAAACATGAGCTCAAGTGAGCAAAGGGCAAAAGCAAATGAATAATATGTACAAAATATTAAATTGCAAGAATTAAATGACTTGAATTAAAAGTTAATGGTCAATAGTTAGTGTTAGTGTGTCATAAGGCAATTTAGCGCTATGTTAAGCAATCGTAAGTGGACTAATGTAGTAGTCACACCTATTTGAGGCCGGTCAATAAAAATATAGGCAACAAACACAATTTATAAGACCTTGACTAGTAAGCCAAGCTCCTACAAATTGCCATGCCAAAAGAAAAGAAGAATGATCTTGTATTGATTTAGGTTTTTTGCTTGATCAAGAAGCAACCTATCCTTAATGCAAAGCCATTCACTTGATCTATGATCAAGATGAATTAAATTTGAATCAAGGAAGGTTAAGCCTCCCATATATCAAGGCTAACCACCAATCTTTAACTCATTGATCAAAAAGAAAAAGATGAAGAAGAAGATGAATAAGAATGTACATTAATGGAATTCAAATGAAATAAGCAAAGTACATTGACCAAAGATGAATGAGATCAAGGTCAAACAATAGTAAACAGAAGCAAAATGAAACTTAAAGGTCAAGAAACAAATAAAATATTTTTGGTATTTTTCAAAATTAAAATAATACTTGAATTAAAATAAACAATTAAAGGTAAAACTTCAAATCCATTTCAAACAACTTTGAAAAGTCCAAATGGATCATCCTAAGTTCAACAAGGTCAAACAAAGTTTGACAAAAAATTTCAGTATTTTTAAAAACCAGAAACTATTTTTAATCAATTAAAAATGAATAAAAAAATAACCTAATTGAACTAAAATCTCAAATAAATCTCAAATCAATTAATAAATTGATGAGAATATTTTTCATAGACTCATAATCATTCAAAGAGGTTAAGAAAATATTTTTGTATTTTTTGAATATTGGAAACTATTTAAAATGAATTAAAAATAACCAGAAAAGAGAAGATTTATAAAAAATATCAAATGATAAAATAAAAAATATTAAAAATCATTTTTAGGAACTAAAAATTAAAAGGGAAATAATTCAATTGGTCCCATATTTTTTGGAATTAAAATGAGAGAGATATGATTTTTTGAAATAAAAGGAAATAAAAGAAATTAAAATCAGAAAATGGAAAATGGGAAAATATCTGGCGCGTTGGATCCAGTCTCATTAATTGAGCTGACACATCCAAAGGATGTGGCATGCGCGCGCATCATGGACCTAAGTCAACTGAATCACACAGCGCATTAAATAAAGTCATAACAAGCGATGGCCACGATTAGATCTGGAAAACTCATCCAACGACTCACATGTATGTTGGTGTAAGCCCTAGAGGCCAATACTTTTGGTACTTGTAGCGGGGTATTCGTTACCATTAGAGATATTGTTTAAATCCAAGGTAAATCATACAAGTCGAGTCGCCACCGCACTTCTATTTATCCAAAGGAATGGTTAGAAAGCGAACAAAAACCTAAAAGTTTTATCGAATCAAAAACTAGTAAAAGAGAGTCAGAGATCTGGGTAGGGGGTTGGTTATGCAATGGGAAGGTGTTAGGCACCCAAAACATCCTAGGTACTCCGAGGGAGCCCTTTTCATACTTGTTGTAAGGTTGTTGTTTTTTTTGTGAAAAAAATTTGTTTGTGCAAACATGATTGAAGAGATGAGAAGAGAATATACAAGTTATTTACATTTTTGTGTTTGGATGGATAAACCCATTGCCTACGTACCATCTTAAAAAGATTAGGATCAAAACCTCGTAGTTCGGGGTAAAAATCTCAAAATGAGTTGGGGAATTGATTGGTCAAAAAGCCTTAAGGTCTTTTGTTATCCAAGGGAGAAAACTCAACCTAAAACCACAAATCCACCATGTGAGGATAGCTTCAACATGCTAGTGAGGGGTTAACCCTATAATAAGCATGGAAGACTCATTGTCCATCACTAAGGATATAGGTGAGTATTATATCTACCTCAAGGATAACTCAAACCTAATGGCTAAAGGTTATGAAAAAATTGATTAAGAGAGTGGCCATTGAAACCACAAAAAGACATTTGAATGGGTTATATTTACCAATGAAAAGTATGTACAAAATTTTGTCAAAGTTGACTTAGAAGTTCAATTCAAAATAAGTGTTATGAAAAGAAAGTTTGAAAATCAAAATCATAAGGCTTAGGTTTCTAATGTTTGAAAACAATTGTTAAATGTTTGCACAAATTTTTTTGACTTGGGTTAGAGTGGAGGGAAGAAGAAGAATGGCTAAGATCCTAAGCAATGCAAAAGGTGAGGGATAAGAAACAAAACAACAAAATGAGTTCCTCTCTTGAGATCATATGGATGATCCAAGTAGCTCTCACCCTTTGAAATAAGCAATCACATAAGCATAAACTCAAGCAATCAACAATCAAATGAACTCTTGGAAGGTTCCTCAATGTATCTTGAATCTCTCTCTCTTAGAAGCACATGGCAATGGTTCCCCAATTTGGATCAAGTTGGAATCCCTAGCACAAAGAAACACACACATCAAAAGGTTCTATTTATAAATCAAAGAATGGACAAGAGGGAGTTTAGAATATGGTCCTTTCAATGTTCATCTTCAAGCTTTAAGCATTCTAAAGGCATGAGGCCTAGTTGCTCTTTGACATTTATAGCACTCTAAAGGCATGAGGACTAGTTGCTCTTTAACTCCATTTGGCATAGGGAAGGTCCTAAAGTCTAAGTCCTTTTGTCCATTTTTTGCATTTGGTCCACAACAATCAAACAAAACACAAACACAATAGTATATACACAATTATGTGCTCAAGTGAGCAAAAGGCAAATTGCATTAACATAAACATGTGCTCAAGTGAGCAAAGGAAAAAATAAATGGATAATATGTGCAATAATAGTAAATTGCATAAAAGTAAAGAGCAAAAGTAAATGTTAATGGTTAATAGTTAGTGTTAGTAGTTAGTGTACCATAAGGCAAATTTAGCGCTATGTTAAACAATCGTAATTGGACTTATGTAGAAGTCACAACTATCTGAGGCCGGTCAATAATAATGTAGGCAACAACACAAGTTAGGAGTCTTGATTAGTGAACCAAGTTCCAACAACTTGCCATGCCAAAAAGAAGAAGAGAATTGATCTTGTATTGGTTTAAGTCTTTTGCATGATTTAGGAAACAACCTATCCTTAATGCAAAGCCATTCACTTGATCAATTGATCAAGATGAATTAGATTTGAATCAAGGAAGATTAAGTCTCCCTAATCAATGCTAACTTATCAACCTTCAACTCATTGATCAAAAAGAAAAAGAAGAAGAAGAAGAAAGAGATGAATAATGGAAATGGAAAGAATAAAGTGCATAAGGTGAAATAAAATGTACCAATCCATATGTGTTGACCAAATGACATTTGAAGTCAAAGTCAAACCATGAGAAACCAGAAATGGGATGAAGATTGGAGGTCAAATAATAAGCAAAATATTTTTGGCATTTTTAATATCAAAATAAACTTGAATTAAAAATAAAAGAAAGGTCAAACTTCAAAATCACTTCAAATCAACCTTGAAAGGTCCAAGTGATTTATCCCAAGTTCAACAAGGTCAAACAAGGTTTGACAAAAAATTTCAGCATTTTTAAAAGTCGGAAACTATTTTTAATCAATTAAAAATGAATAAAAATAACCTAATTGAACTAAAATCTCAAATAAATCTCAAATCAATTAAAGAATTGATGAGAATATTTTTCATAGATCCATCATCATTCAAATAGGTTAGGAAAATATTTTTGTATTTTTTGAATATCAAAAACTATTTAAAATGAATTAAAAATAACCAGAAAAGAGAAAATTCACAAAAAATATCAAATGACAAAATAAAAAATATTAAAAATCAAAATTAGAAACTAGAAATTATTTGGAGAAGAATGCAATTGGTCCCATATTTTTTGGATTAAAAATGAAGAAGATATGAATTTTTGAAAATAAAAGAAATAAAAGAAATTAAATCAGAAAATCAAAAAAACCAGGAGCGTCTGATCAAGCCTCATTAATTGACTTGGCTGATCAAACGCTCCAGATGCGCGCTTCCATGGTACATCCAAGTCAATGCGTCACACAAACATTAAAACAAAGTCATAACATTGGACAATGGAGATTAAATCTGGAGATCAGATCTAAGGGCTCACGATGCATCTGGCAAAGGGACGGTGACCGGAGCCACCGTCTTCTCCGGTGAGCATGAAGATTCCGGCCAAAATTGCAGATTTCAAAAGCTTAACCAAAATACACGATCCATACATCATTGGAAAGCTGGGGTGATGTACATCATCCCTGTACCATCGGTTTATCCTCTTGATCCTCATAGAGAGAGAAATCAGAGAGAGAAAATCATGGTGTTCATACTGAACTTTATGGATTTCAACAATTGAGCACTCAAAACAATTGTCTCTATGAAGAGGACTTCAGCCAACACAATATCCAAGCAAATAGGTCAAGAAATAGTGAGTTTCGAAGAAAAAACAAGTTGGAGAGAACCTTTGAATTGTGGTGATCTGAGCTTGCTTCCTTGCTTCCTTTTGCCAAACAGAAGTACAATGGACTATAGGATGAAGGTCTAGGAACTTTAGATCTAGAAATTCAACCAGATTTAGTTGAATTTCAGATCTGAGAAATTTGAGTGAAAATGAAATAGTTCCTTTGGTGAGAGGTTTGGTTTTCAGTTCAGCAGCATTTCAGGTTGATTCATGGATGATTTCAAGTGAAGCAAGCAAGTGTATTTATAGTGGAAGCTGATGCAAGGAGGTGGAAAATCCGTGTGCATGGCAAGAGGATATGCATTGCATGGGCTTGCATGATCATGTAGAAGACCCAAATCCAATGCCAAATGCAATCTGAAGTATAATTGAGCTGAAATGGACGTGTAGTTGGCAATGCATAGGCTTGTGTAATGAGTTTCAACATGTTATGCACAATTATGCCTAAAACCTATCCTCTTCGAAAATGCCATTTGCCAAATCCAAACATGAGCATGTGAGTAATGGTTGGAAAGGTCTTGATGTAAGGAACAAATGTTATGTTGGACAAAAATCCATTTGAAGTGTGGAAATTAGTGAATTTTGCGTTTAAAGTGTAAGGTGCAAAACATGCAAAGGTGAGGTTTCCAGATTTGGCCAATGTTCAAGCCCCTCTGTTTTGATGATGCAAACTTCAAATGAAAAGACCTTCAACATCAAAGTTGTATATCTTTTCAATAAGATCAAAATGGACTTAAATTTTGCATCATTTGGATTTTTTATGAAAGAGTTATGGGCACTTGAAGTTGGACTTTTTTGCCTTTCAATGCATTTGGTCCAAAGTGACCTATAATGTTTTGCATTATCACATGTATTTCCTTTGAGATTTTGAAATTTTGTTCAACATAAAATTTGAATTAGACATCTTAAGCTTTCCAATGCATTTTATCCCACATAAAAATCATAAAAAATGAATGAGTTATGTTCTTGGGAAGTTGACCCAAAATTAGGGTTTCAGTCAAAATGACCTATAATGTCTTGGAATGGATGATGACCTTCCAAGCTTCAAATAAATTTTTTATGAACATAAAAGTTGTTCATATTGTCCTTAAGAACATTTTTGCTTTTGGGATCATCTCCATTTGACCAACACATAAAAAGTTAGGTCTCAGTATATTTCAAAATAGTCAGATGAATTGACTGATCAACTTCTCAAGTCCAAGACTCATATCTTGATAAATTGATGATTGAGGACACTAAAATAAGTTGAAATATGCATGAAATGATGAATGAGAGAACTTACCTTGATTGTATTTGATCATGGGCTGAGGTTGCTTCAAGAGCAAGGCATTGTGGTACACAGATGAATTAGGGTTTCCTTTGGAAACAAACCTCAAACTCTTTGACTTGCTTTGATAAAAAAATGATGAATTGAGATGCTAGGGAGGCATATTTGATGGACGAGAGCTTTGGGAACCATTACCATGCTTGTTTTCATCTTCTCTTGGCCATATCTTTGTACTTATGATCTCCTAGAGGCTTTTGACCTTGTGATTGCTCAAGCTACAAACAAAAGATGTTAGTGACATATTTTTGTGCTTTTGGTTAGTAAACAAAATAAGAAAAGCAATGATATACAATTCAAACATGCTTGGTGATCTCAAACCACTCACAAGAGGTCCCACCCAAAGTTAAGGGGAACCAAGATGCTTATGATCCTTGAGGCAATGCAAATGCAATGTTTTGATGCCATGAGGGATCTTAGGTACAAAATTAGGGTCTTACAGATGCCCCTATTTAAGGTCATTCTAGCCGGAGAAGTGAAGGTTAAAATCTTCGTCTCGACGAGGTAGAATGGGCTTAAATAATAACAGAGAGACGAATTTTGGTCCCTAAGAGACCTCGTGATGCAAATGTATGTATGCAAAAGGTAACACTCTGGGGAGATATGTGTCCACAAAGAAGGAAAAGAAATCAGGAGAAACTGATAATCCATATGAGTAATTTACTCCATGGGTCAGAGACTCTGGGACTCTCATGGGGATAAGAAAGGAATACATTGCGTGAGCAGGTCACGACTCAAAGCTTGGGGAGCAGAATTCCAAAAGGAGTAAATCCATGGAAAGACTCGAGCTGACTCGAAGATGCATGTATTGGGGAATAATGCCAATACAACAAAAATTATCCATAACGGATACTTCGGATAAAATCCGGACTCAGGTGGGGAAATAACAAATGGGGTGCTACCGATTACTGGGTAATAAGTTCAAGGAGACATGCGATCTGAACACCGGTATAAAGGTGAGAGAACATCGAGCTTGGGAAGAATGAATATCTAAGACCGGTACAAGGGTGAGAGATATCAAACATCCGAAATCATCTGAGGTATACCTAAAAAGGTAAACTTTGGCTCAGGAAAAAACTGACTCCGCAGGGGGACACAAGGTCATAATAGGGAGCAGAAGGAAGGAACACCAAGGATACCGGTTACTGGGCATATAATAGGTGACCAACCAAAACGTGAGTTTGGGAATATTCCCAAGACACTCATCATCCGAAAGAGGGCTAAAAGCAAACTTGATTATAGGATGGACATTCGATTCCAAAAAGGGATACGAATCTTACTCAACTGGAGAAGAACAAAAGGCTTCGACCAAAGAGTGCATGAGATATATTATCTATTACCGTCAGAACGTAGATAATATACTCGCATGGAAGATTATCCACAACCGGTTACTGGGTTAATAAAGGATAAATCGACCGTCAAAGAAAGGCATCAGGATACTGAAACTAGGTATATAATGATGACCATTCAAGGGGAGCAACAACCATTACCGGCAATCGGTAAATGAAAGATGACTTGTTGGGGATAAACTGCTTGATAAGAGCAATCATCTAAGAGATATATCACCGGGGGTGAAGGACTTATCAATACCGAATATTGGATAATGATAACCGTCAAAGAGGGGATTACATCTACCGGATACCGGGTAGAAAACCACGGAAAGGTAACCGTCATCGATTAGGATGAAAAAGAGGTTAACTCTGCAAGGGGATGAAATAGGGTTTACAAATACCGGTATAAGGGTAGAAAACCACAGACTCCGCCGGGGATAAGATGAATGATTACTGATTACTGAGCAATTATTCATTTGTACCACAGGGAAGCGCAGGAAACAGTCACAAGAAGCCAATCTAGGATCAAACTAAAGAGGTAAGCTGAATCAAGACTCAATCCAGTGAGGATATAACTCAATGGAGATTCCCATCCCAATATATGTGTTGGATGGAAACAGAAATAATCATCATCCACGAGGATATGACTCAGTGGGGAATATGGAAGGAAAGATAAATACTTTCTGCTTAAGGGGCGGACTCTATATGGGGAGTTCAGACACCGACATCTGCTTGGGGAAATGTATTACCAACTAGCAGGGGATCGCAAACAAAGATATATGGCAAAGAATACGATATGAATATCCGAATGTTTGAAAACTATATGCACACATGCATAGTTTTATATATGATGAAAGCTGACAAACAGGTATCTCTAACACCAACAAGTCCATCGAACAAGTACAAACATCCGGTACTACATCTCAAGAGAGAAAGCCAGGATAACAAAAATCTCCGCAGGGGAATGAGCAAAACATTCCAACTGGAGGCAAAGATCATCAAAAATCCGCCATGGAAACACTCTACTGGGGAAATCATCAGAGGGGATCATGGAACTCTGTGGGGAACAACCACCAAATCAGAAATTTCCAAAGGTCATCAAACACTGTCCCAAATAATGAAATCACATCTTCCGAGGAGGAAGAATCACTATTCTGCTAAAAGAAGGAGGGAGGAATAAATCTTTCCAACACTCTGCTAGGGGGAGAAACCACAAAAGGCTCAGGAGGAAGAGGACACCAACATGCCAGGAATATGAACAACTACCTTACCCTGTCAAGAATCTTACCATCCTTGGGAGAGCACTGAAGGCATTCCCAGTATCCTTATGTCATTGTGAATGTTCACTTTGTTTAAAAACAAATTATGAAAATTTTGATTATTTAAAACAATGACATTTTTTTTCAATTAAAACATGCAAAACATTTGTTGAATAGAAACAAATAAGAGTGCAAATAATTGGATAAAGGCTCAAGTTTATTTGATGGAATGGTAGTCTGCAAATGGCAAGACTCCATAGATCTTTACAAATTTGAAATTGGTGATATATATTGGAAAAGGGCTACATTGAACATAATGACCATTTCTCCACCAATTCTGAATCTGATGTATTTGAAGCTTTGGTTGATGATGAATGGGCGAGAATCTCTTACGGATAACAGTTGTAGAACAAAGTCTTGTCAGGATGCAGTTACTTGCCAAATCCCTATTTTTTTGCCTAGATTGCCCCAGGGTGAGGTACTCAATCTAGCGGGATACATACATTCATTTTTTTTCTGTCTCTAACTTTTGCCTGGATCGCCCTTTCAGGTTCTCAATCCACCGAGACGCTCATTTTTGCCTAAGTTGCCCTTTCGGGTTTTCAACTTAGTGTAAGACCCCAATTTTGTCCCTAAGATCCCTCATGACATCATACCATATCATATCATTGCCTCAAGGATCATTGTGCACCTTGCCTCCTTCCCTATGGGTGGGTCATCTTTTGAGAGTGGTTTTTGATCACCAAGCATATTTTTCATTTGTATATCATTGCTTTTCATTTGTTTACTAATCAAAAGTACAAAAATATGTCATCTAACCTTGTTACTTGCAGATGAAGCAACACTAGGTCAAGACAGTCAAAGGCAGCCATTGAGCAATAGATGGTGGCCATTCTTGAGAATTTGGGCACCATGAGAATTCACAAGAGTTCAAATGAACCATGATATCATTTTGAATCAAGATCCCAAGTGGTAGAGGCTTGAATCTCATCAAGGCATTCTTCAGTCAACTGAAACCCTAGAAAAGTCAACATAGGTCAACTGTGCATTCAATCATGGATTTGAAGGTGGGAGATGGTTAGAGAAGCCTCATTCATGTCCATACAAGTCTCATTTGACATTTCAAACATCAACATTGAAGAATTTGAGGTCAGATGAAAACTTTCCAAAAATAGTAAGTGACCTGTAATTTGGAATTGCCAAAAATGGAAAGGTTTTCTCCTCAAGATTACATGACCAAAAATGCTTCAAATGAAATTTTGTCCAATATGAAAGTTGAAGATCTTGCTCTCACCTTTCCAAAAAGTCCAAGAACATCAATTTCTCATTTGTGTTTGGAGAGATATGATCAAAAGATGGCCAAGTGTGGATTGAACTTCAAAAGGGCATAACTTCTCAACCATTGCTCCAAATCACATGGCTCTTTTTGCTAATTTCATGTCATGACCTATAATTTCATATTCTTGCATAACATTGCATCAATTCTCATTTCATGAACATTTGCAAAAATCTTGAATTTTGGAGGGAATTTTCAAAGTTTAAAATTGGTAATTCATTTGAACATTCTACAATTGCCAATAGCTCCAAAATGATTTTTTTAAGTGAATTGGATCAACATCACGTGCACTGTTCATTGCCATGCACATGCATAAGGTGTTTTTGCAAATTGTCCAAAACACTTTGTTTTCACTAATTTTTCATTACCAATTGATTAATCATGATTAAGTTTGGTTAATTAGGAGTATATAAGTGAAATCATAACAGAAAAACCCTAACCACAATTCATTTTTTCAGATCTCAAAATTTTGCTCTCAATTTTTTCTCTCATTTTTTTTTTCATATCAATTCACAAATTCTTGTTTGATTCTTCATCTAACATCATCACTGAGCAACATTCAAGCCAAATCCAGGTGAATTCGTGCATCTTGAAGCTGTTCAAAGCAAGAACATCATCAATGGTGAATTGCAAAATTCGTGGATTCAAGCTCAATTAAACATCAAGAACTCATCCAATACACTCCATAAGCTTGCTGAAGGAAGATTTGATCACTACAAGGCCTAGAACTCGTGGAATTGCAAACTGCTCTACAAGAGGTGTTGAAATCGATCCTCTCCTTTCTTAATTTTGTTGTATGATTGTTGTAGATCTCGTTTGTGTGATGATTCTGAGCTTTATTTCACTTGATTCCCTGCTATATCCACTGAGATTCGATGATTTGAAGTTTTCATGTTGATTCTTGATTTGCTCGATTCATGCATGTTATAATGTTTTTGGACATGTTAATTGTTGATTCTTGATGCTGGATGTTAGACCTACGTGATGCAATGCTTAATTCATGTTTCTGGAGACTTTGATTTTTTTCTGGAAAATTATTGATGAAGATCATGAAGATCTTCATCATGTTCTTGTTTGCTGGAAATTACCTGCGGAATCTACCATGACCTTCATCGCCTTTGCTGCGAATTTTCCTGCGGATTCATGAGCTTTACCCGCGGATCTGGCTTTTGCATGCATGCATGTTACGCTAGGGTTTGGTCTAAACGACCCTGTTTTGGTAGCGCGCGCTTTTCCATTTGAAATATCACATGGTTCGATCCTGGCCTACAGCATTTTTCCAAAGGCCTTTGCATTTTAGTTCATTGCTCTTCATGCCATTCCACATACCTTGTTCATGTTTTTTTTTAATTTTTCTCTTCACTAAAAAAATCATAACTCCATAAATACTCATCCAAATCATATGAGATTTTTTGCATATTGTTCCTTATGATGTCTACTATTTTTTTGATGATTTTTCCAGAATTTGTGCTCGGTTGGAATTTTAATTTGCCTATGTCGCAACCTGAAAAATACAGTGCGCGAAAAAAACAACCGGCGAAAGAAAAAGACAGAAGAGTCGCCACCGTGCGTTATTCATCCCAACGGAGGGAAAGGAAACGCTCGAAGTAAACCTGAAAAAAAGGAAAGGACAAGACAGGATCTCGCAACCAAATCTTGGGTTCGGGAGTCGGTTATGCGAAGGGAAGGTATTAGCACCCCTACGCATCCGTAGTACTCTACGGGATCCACTTTTGTAGTTCTTGTCTAAAGGGTGTGAGTTTATCTTGTGCTTTTTACCAAAGAAAAAAAAGGGTTAAATGAAAATGACTCGCGCGGATGTCGCATCCACTGCATACGTATCTCATCTGAATATGAGAATCAGAGTCTTCGTAGCTCGGCTGACCTATGGGTTGGGGGATGTGTGCTCGCTAAGACATCACGTCTTATGCCTACGTATCTCATCTAGAATGAGAATCAGAGCAAGTCGTAGTTCGGCTAACTACGGGGTTATGGATTGGGTTTTGGACGAACAACGTTACTACGCAATCTACCGGATGCTCGACCTTTGGAGACTTACTCGCTTGTAGTAGAAGGAGTAAACGTGTTGCTTTGGGTTTTAGGGTTTGGGATGCTCGAGGGCAAAGAGGCAGTCCTTGACGAAGGAACCGCGCTACCTGCAGGGATATGAATACAAAACACAAAACATGTATCTCAAAGTAAAATGCCACCAAGGGGCTCAAACATTGCCTCCTATCGAGGTCTTCCAGCTAAGAAAGCGATAAAGTATGAGAAAGGGAAAAAATTACCACACGGATAAAGATCTGAAGCTATAGCAGTTAAAGGGGCAAGAAACCCTGAAATGTCTCCAGCTGGACCGTCAAAAGAAATCAGTCAACACGAATAATCAGAATAAAACTCCAGAGGGTATCCCACAAATAAAGTGGGAAACCACGCGAGTGTCTCTGCGAAAGCCATGTGAGCCCTCATAAAACTCGACAAAAATGGGCATCCCGACGAACCAAGAAAATGAAAAGGTTCGGGCAAAAATTAGGGATTAAAAATGAAAAGATCGTACACCCGGTAAGTTGAAAACCTGAAAAGGCAACTTAG
This sequence comes from Lathyrus oleraceus, assembly GCF_024323335.1. Classification (NCBI taxonomy): domain Eukaryota; kingdom Viridiplantae; phylum Streptophyta; class Magnoliopsida; order Fabales; family Fabaceae; genus Lathyrus; species Lathyrus oleraceus. The sequence continues at coordinate 37,685,702 of NC_066583.1, forward strand.
GCAAAAATGGGTATCCCGGTGGATTGAAAACCCGAAAAGGGCGATCCAGGCAAAAGTTAGGGATTAAGCGAATGACTGCGTTCTGAGTGTCCATAGTTGCAAGCATTAAAGCCCCACCATCAAAAACCTTGGTGACGATATACGGTCCATCATAGTTAGGAGTCCACTTGCCCCTGCGATCTGTCTGAGGAGGAAGGATCCTTTTCAAAACTAAATCTCCGACTTGGAAACAACGAGGACGCACTTTCTGATCAAAGGCTCTCTTCATCCGACTCTGATATAACTGCCCATGACAAATGGCTGCCATTCGCTTCTCTTCGATAAGACTCAACTCATTGAACCTTGTCCGAATCCATTCAGCTTCGTCTAGCTTGATATCCAACAAGACTCTTAGAGAAGGGATCTCCACTTCAACAGGTAGGACTGCTCCCATACCATACACAAGGGAGTAGGGGGTTGCCCCGGTCGATGTACGTACTGAAGTACGGTACCCATGCAAGGCGAAAGGTAGCATCTCATGCCAATCTCTGTACGTGACGACCATCTTCTGCACAATCTTCTTTATGTTCTTATTTGCCGCCTCAACAGCGCCGTTCATCTTAGGGCGGTAAGGGGAAGAATTGTGATGCTGAATGCTGAAGTTCTGACACAACTCCTTCATCATTTTGTTGTTGAGATTAGAACCATTATCAGTAATGATTCTTTCGGGAATCCCATAGCGACAAATGATTTCTTTCTTGATGAAACGGGCAACCACATGTCTGGTGACATTCGCGAACGACGCTGCCTCGACCCACTTGGTGAAATAGTCGATCGCAACAAGGATGAAGCGATGCCCATTGGAAGCAGTCGGCTCAATCTTTCCAATCATGTCAATACCCCACATGGCAAACGGCCACGGCGAAGACATCACATTCAGAGGATTCGGCGGTACATGCACCTTATCAGCATAAATCTGGCACTTATGACACTTCCGAGCATACTTGAAACAATCTGATTCCATGGTCATCCAATAATAACCCGCTCTCAACAATTTCTTAGCCATTGCATGTCCGCCGGCATGAGTACCGAAGGAACCTTCATGAACTTCCTGCATTAACATGTCCGCCTCGTGTCTGTCCACGCATCTGAGCAAAACCATGTCGAAGTTCCTCTTATACAGCACATCGTCTTTGTTCAAGAAGAAACTGCCTGCCAATCTTCTCAAAGTCTTTCTGTCATTGTTGGATGCCCCTGCAGGGTACTCTTGATTCTTCAGAAAGCACTTGATATCGTGATACCAGGGCTTGTCATCGACTACCAGTTCAGCAGCAAACACATACGCGGCCCTGTCAAGGCGCATCACATCGATCCTGGGAGCATGGTTCCAACGAATTACCTTGATCATGGAGGATAGAGTAGCAAGTGCGTCTGCCATCTGGTTCTCATCACGAGGTATATGATACAATTTTACCGTTGTGAAGAAAGTCAAAAGTCTTCTCGTGTAATCTCTGTAGGGGACCAGAGTGGGCTGGAGAGTATTCCAATCACCATTCACTTGATTGATCACCAGAGCTGAATCTCCGAAGATGTCCAGAGTCTTGATTCTCAGATCAATGGCTTGCTCAATACCCAAGATACAGGCCTCGTACTCAGCTTCATTATTTGTGCACTCAAAAGTCAAACGAGCGGTGAAAGGCATGTGGGCACCCTTCGGAGTAGTAATGACAGCGCCAATTCCACTACCTCTAGCATTGACAGCCCCATCAAACAACAAAGTCCACTTTTCGTTTGGATCAGGTCCCTCCTCAACAACTGGCTCTTCACAGTCTTTCATCTTGAGGAACATGATGTCTTCATCAGGGAATTCAAACTTCATTGGCTCATAATCATCAATCGGTTGCTCGGCAAGGTAGTCTGACAGAATACTCCCTTTGATGGCCTTCTGTAACGTGTACTGAATATCATACTCTGTTAAAATCATCTGCCAACGGGCAACACGTCCGGTGAGAGCCGACTTCTCAAAGATGTATTTCACTGGATCCATCTTAGAAATCAACAAGGTAGTATGGTTCAACATATACTGTCTCAGTCGGCGAGCAACCCAGGCCAAAGCACAGCAAGTTTTCTCAGGCTGCGAATATTTGATTTCACAGTCGGTAAACTTTTTGCTAAGGTAGTATATGGCATGCTCTTTTCGACCAGACTCGTCATGCTGTCCCAATACACACCCCATCGAGTTCTCGGTCACTGATAGGTACATTATCAGAGGTCTCCCAGGAACTGGAGGTATAAGGATCGGAGGTTTCTGTAGATACTCTTTTATCTTCTCGAAAGCCCTTTGACAATCTTCATTCCACCTGATAGCCTGATCCTTCCTCAGCAATTTGAAAATTGGCTCACACGTGGTTGTTAGGTGAGAGATGAACCTTGCAATGTAGTTCAACCTCCCTAAGAAACTACGGACTTGCTTCTCTGTTCTTGGCTCAGACATTTCCTGTATTGCTTTTACTTTGTCAGGATCCACCTCAATCCCTTTTCCGCTAACAATAAAACCCAGCAATTTTCCCGATCTCACCCCGAAAGTGCACTTATTCGGATTAAGTCTCAGTTTGAATTTCCTCAAACGCTCAAACAGTTTCTGCAAATTCAACAAATGTTCTTCTTCTGTCTGAGATTTGGCAATCATATCGTCCACATAAACCTCGATTTCATGATGAATCATATCATGGAACAGAGTCACCATTGCTCGTTGATATGTTGCTCCGGCATTTTTTAGACCAAACGGCATCACCTTGTAGCAGAAGGTGCCCCATGGGGTTATGAAAGTTGTCTTTTCCATATCTTCTGGTGACATCTTGATTTGGTTATAGCCAGAAAAGCCATCCATGAAGGAGAATACCGAGAACTGAGCTGTATTATCCACCAAAACGTCGATGTGAGGTAATGGGAAATCATCTTTAGGGCTAGCTCTGTTCAGATCCCGGTAGTCGACACACATCCGTACCTTTCCGTCCTTCTTAGGTACTGGGACGATGTTTGCAACCCATGGCGGATAATTGGTGACTGCTAGAAACCCTGCATCCAACTGCTTTTGCACTTCTTCCTTTATCTTGACAGCCATCTCTGGTCTTGTTCTTCTGAGTTTCTGCTTGACCGGAGGACAACCTTCTTTGAGAGGCAAGCGGTGCACCACGATGTCTGTGTCCAGCCCGGGCATGTTCTGATAAGACCAGGCGAAGATGTCAACGTATTCTTGCAGCAATTCAATCAGCCCTTTCTTCACATTGTCTTCTAAAGCAGCCCCTATCTTGATTTCTCTCTTGGTGTCCTCGGTGCCGAGATTAATCACTTCAACAGACTCTTGATGCGGTTGAATAACCCTTTCCTCTTGTTTTAATAACCTGGTAAGCTCTTCAGGGAGTTCACAGTCTTCATCACCCTCTTCTTCAGCTTGAAAGATTGGATTTTCAAAGTCGAAACGAGCCATAGCAGAACCGTTATCAATAGGATCCGGTGTTGTGCATCTGCATGAGTGATGGTATGTGCTTATGAGTGTGAACAAGAAGTGAAAACTAAACAAAACATTGCCATTTTTTTTATTTTGAAAAACTGCAAAAATAGAAAGACAGGGAACGAAATATTTGAATGCAAAAAGACGTCCTTTATTTATGATAAAAATGCAATTGTCACATAGATGGGCCCTACAATGAGTCATTACGCCCTGGGCGGAACGTAAGACTTGGATATGCATGAATAAACAAAGAAAATTACTCTTCAAGAAGAGTGACTTGGATAATCTCTTCAGAAGACCAATTGTTGATGACTTCACCCGGGATCCTCGGACGCACCCAGTTGTCAATGTCACAATCACTATCCCCATCTTCTTCGTTGACCGCAGAGACCTCACCGGGAATCACAAAATTAACAGGAACAACATCTGCGAATTCGTCAATAGCATCTTCAAACCCTTCTTCCTCAACCCCTTCCACAAACTCTTGGACAGAGAAATCTTCAACCTGGAGGATACCTTTGTCGAGCAAGGCCTGGATACCCTGCTGTAGCTTCAAACAACCTCCACTCTGAGTAGCACAATCTAAACAACCCTTCCCACAACCGGGGAAAACATCGGCCTTCAGCAAGCATCCTTTGATATCCAACAATGGAGTCTTCAACTTCAACACATCCTTAATGGACTTGGCTTTTCCCTCTATCATATTAACATTTGCACCACCATGCTGGGGCATGGAATTGTTGACGACATTCGGAGCCGGTGCAAGGTCGATGGCCTTTGAATCTATGAGGTCTTGAACTACGTGCTTAAAAGCTTTGCAGTTCTCAATATCATGGCCAGGTGCCCCAGAGTGGAAGCTACACCTAGCGTTAGCGTCGTAACCCACCAGAAGTCTACCAACAGGAGGAGCCAGAGTGCGCAATTGCACAAGTTGTAGTTGTTGAAGACTAGAAAGCAACTGGGCGTACGACATTGGAAGGGTGTCGAAACGCCGGTCCATCATCCTTTGCCTCTGTTGATAAGCGGGTCTGTTACCCGGTTGTTGCTGTTGTTGATACTGAGCTGGTTGACGTTGTGATTGTTGTTGTTGTAGTGGTGCTGCAGCTGGAATGGTCACCCCTACGGCAGTACCTGTTATGCAAGACATGCTAATGAATATGCAAATGCAATGACATGTTTATCAATTCCAAAGGTATTCTACCCCCTTGATTCCAGTCTCACATTTGATAAACAGTGTAAGAAAAGACTAAGCCGTTGATGAGAACCAAGAAAATTCCAACTAGAATCAAGTGGAAGATATAAACCCCACAGAAATGGATAATGTGTGAATGATTATGAATGCAAATGATGTGATGCAAAATGATGTGAATGCAGTGCAGTGGCATGTCAATCAGGATTGCTGTATCTGCTTGAACATCTGTCAGGTTGCACTGTCTGGAGAGAAATTAAGAGCACACCAAACAAAGGTCATGGGATGGATCATGTTATCCTTAATATCAACCACCCATTTCGGCGGATTATAGTTTACACCTTATCAACACCCGAGTTTCATTGATATTAAGGATACCTGATCGGATCAACCATGAATCAAGGGTTTGTCGCAAGTCACGAGCATGGAGTTTAGGTTAAGAACCACCCAAAAGGAGTGTACTAAGGTTTAAACCTGCCAAACATGTTCTACAAAAAGTTCCCATAGTCATAATCCCATCTTTCGGATATTATTAGAGGAACGACTACTCGTATTCCAACAATATTCTCAAGAGAGACTCTTATGAGTGTAGTATCGCGTAACAATCGTATCAAATCTTACATTTGAACGACTTTCGCACTACGTCCTACGAATAGGCCAAGATGGGTTAGGTAAACTAAGGTCCTTGGCTTCTTAGGTCTATATTGGAACAAGTAATGTCTAACCACAACTTACTTATGTGACATTATTGATCTCAACATGACCTCCACCAAGTGAATGGGCTTGCAAGTCAACTCGCTAAGGAATACTCCACACAAGTTGACAGGACTATGCCATTCTCCTATCTTAAGTGCACTCGAGTTCGGGTATAGAACTCATCTCACAAAGATCACCAAGCAGCCAGCCAACAGAAACAGATACAACAATGATATGTACACAATGTAATAAGGTAAAGCAGGTAAATAAATAACTGTACAAAAGCATGAACACCCAATAAACAAACAAACTACAAAAGCTAGGAGGGACTCGCTTAGGGAAGATGGACCAGCAAGAGGTCAACTTCTTAAAGTCCCCAGCAGAGACGCCAGCTGTCGCAACCTGAAAAATACAGTGCGCGAAAAAAACAACCGGCGAAAGAAAAAGACAGAAGAGTCGCCACCGTGCGTTATTCATCCCAACGGAGGGAAAGGAAACGCTCGAAGTAAACCTGAAAAAAAGGAAAGGACAAGACAGGGTCTCGCAACCAAATCTTGGGTTCGGGAGTCGGTTATGCGAAGGGAAGGTATTAGCACCCCTACGCATCCGTAGTACTCTACGGGATCCACTTTTGTAGTTCTTGTCTAAAGGGTGTGAGTTTATCTTGTGCTGTTTACCAAAGAAAAAAAAGGGTTAAATGAAAATGACTCGCGCGGATGTCGCATCCACTGCATACGTATCTCATCTGAATATGAGAATCAGAGTCTTCGTAGCTCGGCTGACCTATGGGTTAGGGGATGTGTGCTCGCTAAGACATCGCGTCTTATGCCTACGTATCTCATCTAGAATGAGAATCAGAGCAAGCCGTAGTTCGGCTAACTACGGGGTTATGGATTGGGTTTTGGACGAACAACGTTACTACGCAATCTACCGGATGCTCGACCTTTGGAGACTTACTCGCCTGTAGTAGAAGGAGTAAACGTGTTGCTTTGGGTTTTAGGGTTTGGGATGCTCGAGGGCAAAGAGGCAGTCCTTGACGAAGGAACCGCGCTACCTGCAGGGATATGAATACAAAACACAAAACATGTATCTCAAAGTAAAATGCCACCAAGGGGCTCAAACATTGCCTCCTATCGAGGTCTTCCAGCTAAGAAAGCGATAAAGTATGAGAAAGGGAAAAAATTACCACACGGATAAAGATCCGAAGCTATAGCAGTTAAAAGGGCAAGAAACCCTGAAATGTCTCCAGCTGGACCGTCAAAAGAAATCAGTCAACACGAATAATCAGAATAAAACTCCAGGGGGTATCCCACAAATAAAGTGGGAAACCACGCGAGTGTCTCTGCGAAAGCCATGTGAGCCCTCATAAAACTCGACAAAGGGTTAGAGTAGTAGGATGAAATCAAGAGAAAACAATGCCATGGAAACACAAGACAGGTTAGAATAAACAAAATAGGGTAACCCAGAGTTGCCCCTAAATCAAAATGTAACCACATGAATAATTCCATCAAAATTCACAAAAGGCTCACAAAAAGGTATCAAATTCACCCATAATACCTCATACATTTAGAGCATTCAAATAAAAGGCATAAAGATGATGGATATAGGGCAAACCTGATTGGAGAGCTTGATTGAGTTGCGCCCGTGAGGTTTACAAGTTGGGTTCCTTTCAGGGTTTGGAGGTTGCTCTGAACTCTGTTGGCTTTTCTCTCACTATCTTTTCCTCAGGGTTTTGCTTCTCTTCCTTCTTTCTCCAGTGAATCTCCCAGTGTAACTCCAAGTGTGTTTTCCTCTACTGAAACTTCAGTATTTATAGACTTATTTTTCGTGGGTAATGGGCTCAAATGAGGGAGACCCAAGTCCAAAATAATTTGTTATATTTTATTTATTTATTTTATTTATTTATTTAATTAATTAATTAATTAATTAATTAAATTTTTTTTTTTTTCGTTTTTTTTTCATTTTTTTTTTCGTTTTTTTTTTCAGGAAAAATGAAGGGTAAATTTTTGGGTATTACAGCCTAGGGTTTGTGTATGCATATGCTATCTTGTACCTTGCTTGCCATTTTCTTTGTGAAATAATGATGGTTGATTCAATGAATGTGAAAATTGACATGCTTAAACTAGACATCCTAATTGACATTTTGGAATTGAGTTTGCATTTTTTGCATTTTTGATTGTTGAGATATGATCTGTTTAATGTAGGTGTGACAATGTGTGTCACACCTTTGCTTGCTTGATTTGTTGATTTTCTTTACCATGCCAAATAAATGCCAAATGATCTGATTTTTTGCATGATGCTTCTTCTGGATGTTAGGATTGATCATGAATTTTTGTGGAATTTTGGATCCATTTCTGATTTGTTTGAGATTTTCTTTGTTGGTTGGTCATGTTTGGACTTTTGATGAGTGTTGAACTTCCATGATTTGGGAAATGCTTATGCTGTATCATATGGATGTGAAATTTTGCACATTGTTTCTAGACACTTTGAAGTTTATTGTGGCTTTGGTTTGAGTCATTTATCACTTGTCATCTCTGTTTTAGGATTGCCTTAAGTTGATGTATCAATTTGTGCCTCCTTTGAGCTTGTTTGTGCTTACATTGCTTTATGGAATTTATTTTCCATGCTTATACTTGTCCAAATGCCTTGATTTTTGGTGTGTTGATCATTTGATGTGTCCTGTTTAGCCTTGATTTTTCTTGAGATTTGTTGAGCCATTTTGGAATTAATATGCCTTTGTTCATTCTGTTGCTGCAATGAGATTTCAACTTGCATACTTTGCCTTATTTGGTTTATGAAATGAATTTGGTTGATGCTATTGACATGAGACCTTTTGGATTATGTTCTTAATTGGTTGAGTTTGATTCATGACAATTTTCATGTTCTGTTTTAGATTATTTCTCCTTCTTTGACCCTAGGCCTTGTCCTAGTGGTTTGCTTCTCATGTTTGAGCTTGTTTTCAGGTTAAGAAGTACATGGCCATAAGGGGATTGATTCACATTGCTTGAGTTGGTTTATTGGATTGATATTGACTAACTTTGACTTGTTTTGTAGGATGCTTTTAGCTCATTCGAGTTGAGCTTGTGCCTTGCACATTGTAGCCTTGCTTGTTTGATTGTGTATTGTCTGTTGACTGTTGGATTATCTGTTTGATTTTTTTGAATTGTATACTGATTGAGTTGGATTGTTTTCAGGTACATTAGTTGCTTAAGTTCATTTTGAACTTGCTTTTGCTTGGTTGCTTAACCACATTAGGTATAATTTCTCTTCTTCATGTAGTCTGGAAGACCTGGCCTGTTATGTGGTCAGGCACCTGTCTGAAGTCCTCCTTAAGAGGCAATGCTTGTGATTGTTTATCTTTGTGCTAAGCAGGAAAAGTCCTTTGATAAGGCAATTGGTAGATAAAAGAGATGTGGAGTCCATCTCCTACTATTCAGTGTGTCATCCCTTTGCTCACATCACATGTTGATGCATTGTGGATCTTAACCCAAGATCTATAGAGTCATTCACTTGTGGAGAGAGTTCCAACTTTCTGAACTCCCCCACATTCTAATATTCAAAGCTCTCCCAGGCCAGGGATAGAAGCCATGAGGCACACCCCTCATTTCCTTTTCATCTGCTTCACCTTAACCCTCAATGTTAAGGTTAAGAGCACCAATTACCCAATTCCTGTTGACTGTAAAGTCTAATCCTTGCTTGAGCCTAATTGCTTGTATATAGTGTGTGCTAACTGAATCATTGATTGCTTATTGGTTCATCTGTACATGTTTGCTTGTTTGCCTTTGTGCATTTATCATCATTAATTGTCCATTATTGCATGATCATCATTTCATATCTTTGTGACACATCTTTGTTTGTCCATTGAGGAATCAACTGTAAGTCCATTCATTGGCCATTGTTCCTATGATTTGGAAGGGATTGAGTGTAAGACCATTTCATTGGCCACTTATGTCCTCTTTGCTTAGTGCTTTTGTTTGTTTGTTGTATGTGAGGATTCAATTGTAAGTCCATGTTGTTGGCATTTGTTTTCCCATGATCATCTGTTGGAGATTAGAGTAACCCAGATAGATTGGCATCTGACATCCATGTTTTGTTTTGTTTTGGGAGATTGGAATAAGTCCATATATTGGCATCTGATATCCATGTTTTGTTTTGTTTTGGGAGATTAGTATAAGTCCATTTATTGGATCTGATATCCTTGTTTGTTTTAGGAGACTGGTGTAAATCCATTGATTGGTATCCAGTATCCACCTTTGTTTATGAGATTGGTGTAAGTCCAGCAATTGGCATCCGGTATCATTTGCTTTGCTTATTTGTTATTGCTCATTTGCCTATTCCTAAGGACACACTTGAATCATCTTCTATATGATCTCGAGAGGTGAACCTTTCTGAGAAGTTTACACTCCTTCACCCCCATCCTTTTGTTTTCTTTAAACCCCCTTTCACTTGTTGACTTTCAAAACTTGAAAATATTATTGTGCAAACTTTTCACCTGTTTTCAAATTAGAAACCTGGGCCTTAAGCCCTTGATTTTCAAATTCATTTTCTTAACACTTCTTTGAATTGAATTCTAATCATACTTTGACCATATTTTGTAAATACTCATAATTGGTTAATTACACCCATTCAATTGTTTTGTGGCTTTGTCCATTGTTGATATGTTTTCATACATTAGCCATAGGTTTCAATTATCATAGTGGTTGATGTAAATCTCACCACATCCTTAGTGAGTTGATTGTAAGTCTTCCATACTTATTATAGGGTTAACCCCTCACTAGTATGTTGAAGCTATCCTCGCATGGTGGATTGTTGGTCTTGGTTGAGTTTTCTCCCATTGATAATGAAAAGCCTTAGTGCTCTTGTTTTAAAATGAACCCACTCATATTTTGGAAATCTTTTAGCCGAACTACGGTGTTTTGATCCTTACCTTTCATGGAAAGGTACGTAGGCAACGGGTTCATCCGTTCAAACACAAAAATAATAAATTGTATATTCTTTTCTCATCTTCCCAATCATGTTTGCACAATAATATTTCCATAACAAATAACATTTCATTCAACAAGTGTGAAAAGGGCTCCCTAGGAGTACCTAGGACGTTTTGAGTGCCTAACACCTTCCCATTGCGTAATTTACCCCTTACCCAGATTCTCTGATCTTTTCCATTAGTTTTCTATGTGTAAAACTTCTTAGGCTTTTGTTCGCTTTTTAGCCATTCCTTAGGATAAATAAAAGTGCGGTGGCGACTCGATTCTTTGTATGCTTTGCTTTTGGTTTAATCAATAAATCATAAAGTGACGAATACACCGCTACACTTAGCGAGTTGTTCTGTTTTTATTTTTAGGCGAAGTATTTCTTGACTGCATCTGAATTCACAGGACGAGTGAAATCCTCCCCATCCATAGTTGTAAGTATCAAAGCACCGCCTGAAAAGGCTCTCTTAACAACATATGGACCTTCATAGTTTGGAGTCCACTTTCCCCTGGAATCGGGCGCGAAAGACAAGACTTTCTTGAGCACAAGGTCACCTTCTCGGAACACACGAGGCTTGACCTTCTTATCAAAGGCTTTCTTCATCCTTTGTTGATATAATTGACCATGGCACATGGCAGTCAATCTCTTCTTCTATCAAATTCAACTGGTCATAACAATTCTGAACCCATTCAGCATCGATCAACTTGGCTTCCATCAAGACTCTCATTGATGGGATCTCCACCTCTACTGGGAGCACAGCCTCCATGCCATAAACGAGAGCGAAAGGGGTTGCCCCTGTCGAAGTGCGAACAGAGGTACGATATCCATGTAAAGCAAACGACAGCATCTCATGCCAATCTTTATACGTAACAACCATCTTCTGGATAATCTTCTTGATATTCTTATTAGCAGCTTCAACAACCCCATTCATCTTGGGTCTGTAAGGGGAAGAATTATGATGCACAATCTTGAACTCGCTACATAGCTCCTTTATCATCTTGTTGTTCAGGTTAGATCCATTATCAGTAATGATCTTATCTGGCACACCATAATGGCATAAGAGTTGATTCTTCACAACCACCTGCCTGGTCACATTAGCATATGATGCCGCTTCAACCCACTTTGTGAAGTAATCAATTGCTACGAGAATAAATCTGTGTCCATTGGACGCTTTTGGCTCTATCATGCCAATCATGTCAATTCCCCACATGGAGAAAGGCCATGGTGATGAAATCACATTCAGAAGTGTCGGGGGAATATGAATCTTATCCGCATAAATCTGACACTTATGGCATTTCTTCATGTACTTGCAGCAGTCAGACTCCATTGTCAGCCAATTGTAGCTTGCTCTCAACATCTTTCTGGCCATGGCGTGTCCATTGGAATGAGTACCAAATGAACCCTCATGGACCTCAGTCATTAACAGGTCTGCTTCGTGTCTATCCACGCATCTGAGCAGTACCATGTCAAAATTTCTCTTATAAAGTACGTCACCATTGAGGTAGAAACTGCCTGCCAATCTCCTCAAAGTCTTCCTATCTTTCACAGATGCCCCATGCGGGTAAATCTGGCTCTGAAGGAAATGCTTGATATCATAATACCATGGCTTATCATCTTGCACTTCCTCTACTGCAAATACATGAGCTGGTCTGTCCAAGCACATCACAATGATATTGGGAACTTCATTCCAGAGTCTAACCACAATCATCGAAGCAAGTGTAACAAGAGCATCTGCCATCCGACTCTCATCTCGAGGAATATGATGGAAGTCAATCTTAGTAAAGAACGTTGAAATCCTCCTCGCATAATCCCTATATGGAATGAGGCCAGGCTGATTTGTTTCCCATTCACCGTTAATCTGATTAACAACGAGGGCCGAATCACCATATACATCAAGATGCTTGATCCTTAGATCAATGCACTCCTCCAACCCCATAATACAGGCCTCATACTCAGCCATATTATTCTTGCATTTGAAAGTTAGCCTTGCTGTGAAAGGGAAATGTGTGCCCTGAGGAGTAATAATCACTGCCCCAATACCATTTCCATATTGATTTACAGCGCCATCAAATACCATGCTCCAAAGGGAACCAGGCTCTGGCCCTTCATCGAGCGTAAGCTCATCACAATCTTTCATTTTCAAATACAGAATCTCCTCATCTGGGAAGTCATATTGCACTGACTGATAATCCTCAATCGGCTGATATGCCAAGTGATCAGCCAAGATACTACCTTTAATAGCCTTCTGAGCTCGATACTCAATATCATACTCAGATAACAACATCTGCCAACGGGAAATTCTCCCTGTTAAAGCAGACTTCTCGAAGATATACTTGATTGGATCCATTCTGGATATCAACCAAGTCGTATGATTTAACATATACTGGCGTAAGCGCTTAGCAGCATAAGCCAAAGCACAACATATCTTCTCAAGCATTGAGTATCGAGACTCACAATCAGTGAACTTCTTGCTCAGATAGTAAATAACATACTCTTTCTTTCCTGATTCGTCTTGCTGACCAAGGACACAACCCATTGAATCTTCAAGAACAGTCAGATACATAATCAATGGTCTTCCTTCCACGGGCGGAGACAGGATCGGAGACTCAGACAGATACTCTTTAATATTATCAAATGCTTTCTGGCAATCCTCGGTCCAATTATGGGACTGATCTTTCTGGAGGAGCTTGTATATCGGTGCACATGTGGCAGTCATGTGGGATCTGAATCTGGAAATGTAATTCAAGCGGCCAAGAAAACCTCCGACTTGTTTCTCAGTCTTGGGCGCAGGCATCTCTTGTATTGCTTTGACCTTTGCAGGATCAACCTCAATACCTCTTTCACTGACAATAAAGCCCAATAACTTACCGGAACGGACTCCAAATGTACACTTGTTGGGATTCAGGCGAAGCTGATACTTCCTCAAATGCTGAAAAAGCTTCAACAGGTGTTCTACATGTTCAACTTCCGTTCTTGACTTAGTGATCATGTCATCAACATATACCTCGATTTCCTTGTGCATCATATCATGGAACAGGGTGGTCATAGCTCGTTGGTATGTGGCTCCGGAGTTCTTCAAACCGAAGGGCATCACTCGATAACAGAATGTTCCCCAAGGTGTGATGAATGTCGTCTTCTCCATATCCTCGGGTGCCATTTTAATCTGATTATATCCGGAAAATCCATCCATAAATGAGAAGACATTGAATTTAGCCGTATTATCTACCAACATATCTATGTGTGGTAGAGGGAAATCATCTTTCGGACTAGCCTTATTCAAGTCTCTATAGTCCACGCACATTCGGACTTTTCCATCTTTCTTAGGCGCGGGCACAATATTGGCCACCCATTGAGCATATGTAGAAGTCACCAGAAACCCCGCATTAATTTGCTTCTGAACTTCCTCTTTGATCTTTACTGCCATATCAGGATGAGTTCTTCTGAGCTTCTGTTTCACAGGCACGCACTCAGGTTTCAAAGGTAGGAAATGTTGTACAATATCAGTATCTAGACTAGGCATGTCTTCATATGACCAGGCAAAGACATCGACGTATTCTCGTAGCAACTCAATCAACCCCTTCTTAACAGACTCTTCCAGGAGTGCCCTAATCTTCACTTCTCGCACACAATCCTCAGACCCTAAGTTGACTGTTTCCAGATTCTCAAGATGCGACTGAATGATCTTCTCTTCATGCTCAAGTAGACGGGTAATCTCGTCAGGAATCTCTTCATCATCTTCTTCCGCCTCAAATACAGAGAATTCAAAGTTGGGAGATGGTGTAGGATCATTATGTTCAATGGGTTTGATCAACCTGCATAATGTTTTTTGGATATAAAGAGCTTTAGAATTCAAACAAGGCAAATCATTATGCAGATGAAAAGATTGATTTTATTCTATTTTTGAGGTTTTATGTGATCACCAATTTCATGCAAAAGTGAAAAGGGGAAAATAATGGGAAAAATAAACATTTAACATGAATCTATTGAATGAAAATATCATTGTATTTAGGCGCCAACAATGTCATCACTCCTCCCTTTGGCATGGGAAGAGGGTTTTTAAACACAATGAACATTACTTTGGCTTATGGATAACTGTTGGAATATCCACAGCGACCCAATTATTGCAGATCTCTTTAGGGATGACTGTAATACCCCAAAATTTACCCTTCATTTTTCCTGGAAAAAAAAAACGAAAAAAAAAAACGGAAAAAAAATTATTTAATTAATTAATTAATTAAATAAATAAATAAATAAAATAAATAAATAAAATATAACAAATTTTTTTGGACTTGGGTCTCCCTCATTTGAGCCCACTACCCACGAAAATCAGTCTATAAATACTGAAGTTTCAGTAGAGGAAAACACACTTGGAGTTACACTTGGAGTTACACTGGGAGATTCACTGGAAAAAGATAGTGAGAGAAAGAAGACAGAACAAAGGGGGATTTTTGAGGAGAAACAAAACACTCTGAGGTTTCCTTGGAACAAAACCCTGAGGAAAAAGATAGTGAGAGAAGACCTGACAGAGAACTCAGAGCAGCCTCCAAACCCTGAAGGGAACTCAACTTGTAAACCTCACGGGTGCAACTCAATTTCAATCAAGCTCTCCAATCAGGTTTGCCCTATATCCATCATCTTTATGCCTTCTATTTGAATGCTCTAAATGTATGAGGTATTATGGGTGAATTTGATACCTTTTTTGTGAGCCTTTTGTGAATTTTGATGGAATTATTCATGTGGTTACATTTTGATTTAGGGGCAACTCTGGGTTACCCTATTTTGTTTATTCTAACCTGTCTTGTGTTTCCATGGCATTGTTTTCTCTTGATTTCATCCTGCTGCTCTAACCCTTTGTCGAGTTTTGTGAGGGCTCACATGGCTTTCGCAGAGACACTCGCGTGGTTTCCCACTTTATTTGTGGGATACCCCCTGGAGTTTTATTCTGATTATTCGTGTTGACTGATTTCCTTTGACGGTCCAGCTGGAGACATTTCAGGGTTTCTTGCCCCTTTAACTGCTATAGCTTCGGATCTTTATCCGTGTGGTACTTTTACATTTTTCCCGCATTTTACTGCTTTCCTAGCTGGAAGACCTCGATAGGAGGCAACGTTTGAGCCCCTTGGTGGCATTTTACTTTGAGATACATGTTTTGTGTTTTGTATTCATATCCCTGCAGGTAGCGTGGTTCCTTCGTCAAGGACTGCCTTTTTGCCCTCGAGCATCCCAAACCCTAAAACCCATAACACACGTTTACTCCTCCTACTACAGGCGAGTAAGTCTCCGAAGGTCGAGCATCCGGTAGATTGCGTAGTGACGTCGTTCGTCCAAAACCCAATCCATAACCCCGTAGTTAGCCGAACTACGGCTTGCTCTGATTCTCATTCCAGATGAGATACGTAGGCATAAGACGCGATGTCTTAGCGAGCACACATCCCCCAACCCATAGGTCAGCCGAGCTACGAAGACTCTGATTCTCATATTCAGATGAGATACGTATGCAGTGGATGCGACATCCACGCGAGTCATTTCTCTTAACCTTTTTAGTAAATAAACACATTAGGTAAACCCGCACCCTTTAGACAAAAACTACAAAAGTGGATCCCGTAGAGTACTACGGATGCGTAGGGGTGCTAATACCTTCCCTTCGCATAACCGACTCCCGAACCCAAGATTTGGTTGCGAGACCCCGTCTTGTTCTTTCCTTTTTCAGGTTTACTTCGAGCGTTTCCCTTCCCTCCCTTGGGATAAATAACGCACGGTGGAGACTCTTTTGTCATTTTCTTTCGCCGGTTGTTTTTTTCGCACACTGTATTTTTCAGGTTGCGACAGCTGGCGACTCCACTGGGGACCCTAAGAAGTTGACCTCTTGCTGGTCCATCTTCCCTAAGCGAGTCCCTCCTAGCTTTTGTAGTTTGTTTGTTTATTGGGTGTTCATGCTTTTGTACAGTTATTTATTTACCTGCTTTACCTTATTGCATTGTGTACATATCATTGTTGTATCTGTTGGCTGGCTATGGCTGCTTGGTGATCTTTGTGAGATGAGTTCTATACCCGAACTCGAGTGCACTTAAGATAGGAGAATGGCATAGTCCTGTCAACTTGTGTGGAGTATTCCTTAGCGAGTTGACTTGCAAGCCCATTCACTTGGTGGAGGTCATGTTGAGATCAATAATGTCACATAAGTAAGTTGTGGTTAGACATTACTTGTTCCAATATAGACCTAAGAAGCCAAGGACCTTAGTTTACCTAACCCATCTTGGCCTATTCGTAGGACGTAGTGCGAAAGTCGTTCAAATGTAAGATTTGATACGATTGTTACGCGATACTACACTCATAAGAGTCTCTCTTGAGAATATTGTTGGAATACGAGTAGTCGTTCCTCTAATAATATCCGAAAGATGGGATTATGACTATGGGAACCTTTTGTAGAACATGTTTGGCAGGTTTAAACCTTAGTACACTCCTTTTGGGTGGTTCTTAACCTAAACTCCATGCTCGTGACTTGCGACAAACCCTTGATTCATGGTTGATCCGATCAGGTATCCTTAATATCAATGAAACTCGGGTATTGATAAGGTGTAAACCATAATCCGCCAAAATGGGTGGTTGATATTAAGGATAACATGATCCATCCCATGACCTTTGTTTGGTGTGCTCTTAATTTCTCTCCAGACAGTGCAACCTGACAGATGTTCAAGCAGATACAGCAATCCTGATTGACATGCCACTGCATTGCATTCACATCATTGCATCACATCATTTGCATTCATATCATTTAACACATGTTTATCCATTTCTGTGGGGTTTATATCTTCTACTTGATTCTAGTCGGAATTTTCTTGGTTCTCATCAACGGCTTAGTCTTTTTTTTTTTACACTGTTTATCAAATGTGAGACTGGAATCAAGGGGGTAGAATACTTTTGGAATTGATAAACATGTCATTGCATTTGCATAGTCATCCGCATGTCTTGCATAACAGGTACCGCCACAGTGTTCTCAGTTTGTTTGGTGTTCCATCAGCAGGATAGCTGACTCAGGCATTCACCGATACGGTACCCGCAGGAATCAACAGAGAGTAATGGAAAGCCTACAAGCAGAGCTCGCCGAGATGAAGATTCGCATGAATCAATTCATGGATTTGGTTCAAGGGGTGGCTCAAGGACAGCAGGAGCTTAGATTGTTGGTACAGAGGGATCCCCCTATTACTCAACCGGAGACGTTGGCTGATCCTCCAGCTGGAGAGGCTAATGGTCCCAATGGACCGGGGCCTATCTCAATCCTACATGTCACCTCCGGTCAACAACCCATTCAGGATGGTCAGGATGATCAGTTCCCCTTGCTTCAGGAAGACTTTGGCATGGACCCCATGTTTAGGAGATTGGAAGAAAGGTTGAAGGCAGTGGAAGGACAGAATCCTCTGGGAGTAGATGTTGCTGACTTGGGGCCGGTCCCAGGTGTGAGAGTGCCACCGAAATTCAAGGTCCCGATATTTGACAAATACAATGGCAGCTCTTGCCCCAAAACTCACGTGCAAGCCTATTTTCGTAAAATGGTTGCATACTCTGATAACGAGAAGCTACTTATGTACTTCTTCCAGGATAGTCTAGCTGGGGCATCCTTGGAATGGTATATGAGGCTGGACAGAGCCCACATCCGTTGCTGGAGGGATTTGGCAGAGGCTTTCGTGAAGCAGTATCAGTATAATGCAGACATGGCTCCGGACAGAACTCAACTTCAGAATCTGTCTCTTAAAAGCAATGAGTGCTTCAGGGAATACGCTCAACGCTGGAGGGATACAGCTTCCCGTGTTCAGCCTCCTATGTTGGAAAAGGAAATGGCCAACATGTTCATGAATACGCTGCCTGAACCTTACTTGGAGCGTCTGGTAGGTTGCAATGCTTCCAACTTTGCTGATGTGGTCTCTACTGGAGAAAGGGTGGAGAATTACCTAAAGACCTATAAGAGCCAGAGTGGAGGTGGATCCTCATCAGGGGTGAAGAAGCCGTTCATTCAGGGACAAAAGAGGAGAGAAGGGGATGCAAGTGCCATATCTTCTTATCAGAACAGGGATAACCGGAGGAATAACTTTCAGAATTATCATCAGCAACCGTATGTTGCAGCTGTGACCATTCCAGCTGCAGCGCCACTACAACAACAACAATCACAACGTCAACCAGCTCAGTATCAACAGCAGCAACAACCGGGTAACAAACCCGCTTATCAACAGAGGCAAAGGATGATGGACCGGCGTTTCGACACCCTTCCAATGTCGTACGCCCAGTTGCTTTCTAGTCTTCAACAACTACAACTTGTGCAATTACGCACTCTGGCTCCTCCTATTGGTAGACTTCCGGTGGGTTACGACGCCAACGCTAGGTGTAGCTTCCACTTTGGGGCACCTGGCCACAATATTGAGAACTGCAAAGCTTTTAAGCACGTAGTTCAAGACCTCATAGATTCAAAGGCCATCGACCTTGCACCGGCTCTGAATGTCGTTAACAATCCCATGCCCCAGCATGGTGGTGCGAACGTTAATTTGGTAGAGGGAGAAGCCAAGTCCATTAAGGATGTGTTGAAGTTGAAGACTCCATTGTTGGATATCAAAGGATGCTTACTAAAGGCCGATGTTTTCCCCGGTTGTGGGAAGGGTTGTTTGGATTGTGCCACTCAGAGTGGAGGTTGTTTGAAGCTACAGCAGGGTATCCAGGCCTTGCTCGACAAAGGTATCCTCCAGGTTGAAGATTTGTCTGTCCAAGAGTCTGTGGAAGGGGTTGAGGAAGAAGGGTTTGAAGATGCTACTGATGAATTCGCAGATGTTGTTCCTACTGATTCTGTAATCCATGATGATGTATTTATTTTTTCCAATGTGGATGATCTTGATGTAATTGAACTTGATTCCGATGTTTCGGACGTGTGTACTTCAACGCCTCAGACTCTTCAGGGGCCGATCACTTTCTCCAGTGCTGGCATCATTCAGTATGGTCAAGTCTCTGCAGTCAACGAAGAAGATGGGGATAGTGATTGTGACATCGACAACTGGGTGCGTCCGAGGATCCCGGGTGAAGTCATCAACAATTGGTCTTCTGAAGAGATTATCCAAGTCACTCTTCTTGAAGAGTAATTTTCTTTGTTTATTCATGCATATCCAAGTCTTACGTTCCGCCCAGGGCGTAATGACTCATTGTAGGGCCCGTCTATGTGACACTTGCATTTTTATCATAAATAAAGGACGTATTTTTGCATTCAAATATTTCGTTCCCTGTCTTTCTTTTTGCAGTTTTTCAAATAAAAAAATGGCAATGTTTTGTTTAGTTTTCACTTCTTGTTCACACTCATAAGCACATACCATCACTCATGCAGATGCACATCACCGGATCCTATTGATAACGGTTCTGCTATGGCTCGCTTCGACTTTGAAAATCCAATCTTTCAAGCTGAAGAAGAGGGTGATGAAGACTGTGAACTCCCTGAAGAAATTACCAGGTTATTAAAACAGGAAGAAAGGGTCATTCAACCGCATCAAGAGTCTGTTGAAGTGATTAATCTCGGCACCGAGGACGCCAAGAGAGAAATCAAGATAGGGGCTGCTTTAGAAGACAATGTGAAGAAAGGGCTGATTGAATTGCTGCAAGAATACGTTGACATCTTCGCCTGGTCTTATCAGGACATGCCTGGGCTGGACACAGACATCGTGGTACACCGCTTGCCTCTCAAAGAAGGTTGTCCTCCGGTCAAGCAGAAACTCAGAAGAACAAGACCAGAGATGGTTGTCAAGATAAAGGAAGAAGTACAAAAGCAGTTGGATGCAGGGTTTCTAGCAGTCACCAATTATCCGCCATGGGTTGCGAACATCGTCCCAATACCTAAGAAGGACGGAAAGGTACGGATGTGTGTCGACTACCGGGATCTGAATAGAGCTAGCCCTAAAGATGATTTCCCATTACCTCACATCGACGTTTTGGTGGATAATATAGCTCAGTTCTCGGTATTCTCCTTCATGGATGGCTTTTCTGGCTATAACCAAATCAAGATGGCACCAGAGGACATGGAAAAGACAACTTTCATAACCCCATGGGGCACTTTCTGCTACAAGGTGATGCCGTTTGGTCTGAAAAATGCCGGAGCAACATATCAACGAGCTATGGTGACTTTGTTCCATGATATGATTCATCATGAAATCGAGGTTTATGTGGATGATATGATTGCCAAATCTCAGACAGAAGAAGAACATTTGGTGAATTTGCAGAAACTGTTTGAGCGTTTGAGGAAATTCAAACTGAGACTTAATCCGAACAAGTGCACTTTCGGGGTGAGATCGGGAAAATTGCTGGGTTTTATTGTTAGCGGAAAAGGGATTGAGGTGGATCCTGACAAAGTGAAAGCAATACAGGAAATGCCTGAGCCAAGAACAGAGAAGCAAGTCCGTAGTTTCTTAGGGAGGTTGAACTACATTGCAAGGTTCATCTCTCACCTAACAACCACGTGTGAGCCAATTTTCAAATTGCTGAGGAAAGATCAGGCTATCAGGTGGAATGAAGATTGTCAAAGGGCTTTCGAGAAGATAAAAGAGTATCTACAGAAACCTCCGATCCTTATACCTCCAGTTCCTGGGAGACCTCTGATAATGTACCTATCATTGATTGAGAACTCGATGGGGTGTGTATTGGGACAGCATGACGAGTCTGGTCGAAAAGAGCATGCCATATACTACCTTAGCAAAAAGTTTACCGACTGTGAAATCAAATATTCGCAGCTTGAGAAAACTTGCTGTGCTTTGGCCTGGGCTGCTCGCCGACTGAGACAGTATATGTTGAACCATACTACCTTGTTGATTTCTAAGATGGATCCAGTGAAGTACATCTTTGAGAAGCCGGCTCTCACCGGACGTGTTGCCCGTTGGCAGATGATTTTAACAGAGTATGATATCCAGTATACGTCACAGAAGGCCATCAAAGGGAGTATTCTGTCAGACTACCTTGCCGAGCAACCGATTGATGATTATGAGCCGATGAAGTTTGATTTTCCAGATGAAGACATCATGTTCCTCAAGATGAAAGACTGTGAAGAGCCAGTTGTTGAGGAGGGACCTGATCCAAACGAAAAGTGGACTTTGTTGTTTGATGGGACTGTCAATGCTAGAGGTAGTGGAATTGGCGCTGTCATTACTACTCCGAAGGGTGCCCACATGCCTTTCACCGCTCGTTTGACTTTTGAGTGCACAAATAATGAAGCTGAGTACGAGGCCTGTATCTTGGGTATTGAGCAAGCCATTGATTTGAGAATCAAGACTTTGGACATCTTCGGAGATTCAACTCTGGTGATCAATCAAGTAAATGGTGATTGGAATACTCTCCAGCCCACTCTGGTCCCCTACAGAGATTACACGAGAAGACTGTTGACTTTCTTCACAACAGTAAAATTGTATCATATACCTCGTGATGAGAACCAGATGGCAGACGCACTTGCTACTCTATCCTCCATGATCAAGGTAATTCGTTGGAACCATGCTCCCAGGATCGATGTAATGCGCCTTGACAGGGCCGCGTATGTGTTTGCTGCTGAACTGGTAGTCGATGACAAGCCCTAGTATCACGATATCAAGTGCTTTCTGAAGAATCAAGAGTACCCTGCAGGGGCATCCAACAATGACAGAAAGACTTTGAGAAGATTGGCAGGCAGTTTCTTCTTGAACAAAGATGATGTGCTGTATAAGAGGAACTTCGACATGGTTTTGCTCAGATGCGTGGACAGACACGAGGCGGACATGTTAATGCAGGAAGTTCATGAAGGTTCCTTCGGTACTCATGCCGGCGGACATGCAATGGCTAAGAAATTGTTGAGAGCGGGTTATTATTGGATGACCATGGAATCAGATTGTTTCAAGTATGCTCGGAAGTGTCATAAATGCCAGATTTATGCTGATAAGGTGCATGTACCGCCGAATCCTCTGAATGTGATGTCTTCGCCGTGGCCGTTTGCCATGTGGGGCATTGACATGATTGGAAAGATTGAGTCGACTGCTTCCAATGGGCATCGCTTCATCCTTGTTGCCATCGACTATTTCACCAAGTGGGTCGAGGCAGCGTCGTTCGCGAATGTCACCAGACATGTGGTTGCCCGTTTCATCAAGAAAGAAATCATTTGTCGCTATGGGATTCCCGAAAGAATCATTACTGATAATGGTTCTAATCTCAACAACAAAATGATGAAGGAGTTGTGTCAGAACTTCAACATTCAGCATCACAATTCTTCCCCTTACCGCCCTAAGATGAACGGCGCTGTTGAGGCGGAAAATAAGAACATAAAGAAGATTGTGCAGAAGATGGTCGTCACGTACAGAGATTGGCATGAGATGCTACCTTTCGCCTTGCATGGGTACCGCACTTCAGTACGTACATCGACTGGGGCAACCCCTTACTCCCTTGTGTATGGTATGGAAGCAGTCCTACCTGTTGAAGTGGAGATTCCTTCTCTAAGAGTCTTGTTGGATGTCAAGCTAGGCGAAGCTGAATGGATTCGGACAAGGTTTAATGAGTTGAGTCTTATCGAAGAGAAGCGAATGGCAGCCATTTGTCATGGGCAGTTGTATCAGAGTCGGATGAAGAGAGCCTTTGATCAGAAAGTGCATCCTCATTGTTTCCAAGTCGGAGATTTAGTGTTGAAAAGGATCCTTCCTCCTCAGACAGATCACAGGGGCAAGTGGACTCCTAACTATGATGGACCGTATATTGTCACCAAGGTTTTTGATGGTGGGGCCTTAATGCTTGCAACTATGGATGGTGAAAACTTCACTTCCCCTGTGAACTCAGACGCAGTTAAAAAATACTTCGCATAAAATAGACCCGCTGGACAGTAAAAAAGAGTAGTCCAGGCAAAAATGGGCGTCCCGGCGAACCAAGAAAATGAAAGGGTTCGGGCAAAAATTAGGGACAAAAATAAAAAAAAGATTGTACACCCGGTAAGTTGAAAACCTGAAAAGGCAACTTAGGCAAAAATGGGTATCCCGGTGGATTGAAAACCCGAAAAGGGCGATCCAGGCAAAAGTTAGGGATTAAGCGAATGACTGCGTTCTGAGTAGTTCTGAATCTCATCTCGTGCCAATGACTGGAAATTTTTGAAGGATAGGAAACAGTCCAATCACTCTTTCAGAAGGCTGATTATCTGGAGGATCTTGAAGATGAGCAAGTCATAGCAGAATTGGAACCCAATAGAAATCCATTTCACATTGCCATTAGATTAATTTCTGTTTTTATCTTTTGTGCGATTACCTCTTTCCAGGGACTGCTTCCTGATGTAAATGCCTATTCAGAGGCCATTCAATCAATAAAATCATGTTATTCAGTATATCTCTGTTTTCATTTTCATTTTACTGTTTTGTTTGCAAAAATGACGTCCGAATTTTTGATAAACATCGCATCATGACACGTAAGGGCTTTACAGGTACATGCTTAATAAACATTTAAAATTGCTGTAAACTTTAAGTGCTTTGGATCGTCTATTCAGAACAGATACCCTCGGGGCATTTCCTTAAAATTCCCTGCAGATGATCGTGAATATCTTCCTCAGTGAAGTCACCAACAGACAAATTCGGTGTCTTATCCCTGCAGAGCTGATCAGAGCGTTGGATTCTTCAATCCCCAGCAGTTTCTCACCACCGTACTTCCCCAAGCGGTTGTTTCAGGACATACACTCCCCAACGGAGTTGACAGTGCCAGACTGTATCTTCCCAGCAGAAGTGGCTGCTCCTTAGAGTTCGATGCCAGATCGATAATCCCAATGCCAGATCCATGGTTTCTTTCCTTGAAGCAGAACCTCGGTACCGTATCAGTGTTTGCTCCCCCTGCTGAGTCATCTCTCGCAAATCGTGGTTGCTAGAACCATTGTAGCTTTCCTCAGCAGCAGGCTTCCAATGCCATTCTTTCCCCGATCGGAGTCTCGGTATGGCCAGAACACCGCATGGCTAGTCATCTCCCCACAGAGTTCATTGTGGTGTGTATCTCCAGCAGCCTGGCCAGAGCCCAGAGGATGGTAATCATTTCCCCAGCAGATCCCCTTGCCTCGGCTTGGCATTCTACCCAGCATTTTGCATCCCTGCATGTAGAATCATATTGCATTGCATCCTTCCAAATCGCGTAGCATTTCCATTTTCATGGAGCATTACGCCATTGAAAAATTCAAACATACGCATGTAAGCATAAAACATTCTCGGTATCCCAAGTGATAAGCTAGAAGTTGTTTCCAGTACTCAAACTGAAGATTGTTCATGACTTACCTTTGTTATCCCCAGCAAGTGTCATTGGCCCATGCGCCGCCTCTATTATCATTCCCTATTTCTGCCAATGCTGACAGGCATGAAGTTTTCCGGTATCCAGACCGAAGTAGCATTCAGGCCAGTTTTCCGGTATCCAGACCGAAGTGGCATTCAGGCCAGTTTTCCGGTATCCAGACCGAAGTGGCATTCAGGCCAGTTTTCCGGTATCCAGACCGAAGTGGCATTCAGGCCAGTGTTCCGATATTCAGATCGAAGTGGCGTTCAGGCCAGTTTCTGGTATTCAGACCGAAGTGACGTTCAGGCCAGTGTTCTGATGTTCAGATCGAAGAAGTTTCCGACGTTCAGGTCGATGCGACTTGTGGCATTCAGGCCAAGTCTTTCCGATGTTCAGATCGAAGAAGTTTCCGACGTTCAGGTCGATGCGACTTGTGGCATTCAGGCCAATTTTCCGATGTTCAGATCGAAATCCTTTCCAGTATTCAGACTGCTGAGCGGCATTCAGGCCATGGTTATTTCTGTGTTACCATTTATTTTGGTATCCAGTTTAACATTCTTTTTCGATATTCAGACTGACTCTCACCGTACCAGACGGATTCTTCTTTCAAGACCACCTCTTTGTCGATTCTGACAGACATTGTTACTTCACTTCACTTCAGTGCAATTTTGGGCTTTTATTGTATTCAATCCCTTGATACCTCGAAAGCACGAAAGCAGCTGCCATCTTCTTTCCGGGTCTCCAGTTGATTGAATAGGGACAGCTGTAATACCCCAAAATTTACCCTTCATTGTTCCTGGAAAAAAAAACGAAAAAAAAAAAAACGAAAAAAAAACGAAAAAAAAATTATTTAATTAATTAATTAATTAATTAATTAATTAATTAAATAAATAAAATAAATAAATAAAATATAACAAATTTTTTTGGACTTGGGTCTCCCTCATTTGAGCCCACTACCCACGAAAATCAGTCTATAAATACTGAAGTTTCAGTAGAGGAAAACACACTTGGAGTTACACTTGGAGTTACACTGGGAGATTCACTGGAAAAAGATAGTGAGAGAAAGAAGACAGAACAAAGGGGGATTTTGAGGAGAAACAAAACACTCTGAGGTTTCCTTGGAACAAACCCTGAGGAAAAAGATAGTGAGAGAAGACCTGACAGAGAACTCAGAGCAGCCTCCAAACCCTGAAGGGAACTCAACTTGTAAACCTCACGGGTGCAACTCAATTTCAATCAAGCTCTCCAATCAGGTTTGCCCTATATCCATCATCTTTATGCCTTTTATTTGAATGCTCTAAATGTATGAGGTATTATGGGTGAATTTGATACCTTTTTTGTGAGCCTTTTGTGAATTTTGATGGAATTATTCATGTGGTTACATTTTGATTTAGGGGCAACTCTGGGTTACCCTATTTTGTTTATTCTAACCTGTCTTGTGTTTCCATGGCATTGTTTTCTCTTGATTTCATCCTGCTGCTCTAACCCTTTGTCGAGTTTTGTGAGGGCTCACATGGCTTTCGCAGAGACACTCGCGTGGTTTCCCACTTTATTTGTGGGATACCCCCTGGAGTTTTATTCTGATTATTCGTGTTGACTGATTTCCTTTGACGGTCCAGCTGGAGACATTTCAGGGTTTCTTGCCCCTTTAACTGCTATAGCTTCGGATCTTTATCCGTGTGGTACTTTTACATTTTTCCCGCATTTTACTGCTTTCCTAGCTGGAAGACCTCGATAGGAGGCAACGTTTGAGCCCCTTGGTGGCATTTTACTTTGAGATACATGTTTTGTGTTTTGTATTCATATCCCTGCAGGTAGCGCGGTTCCTTCGTCAAGGACTGCCTTTTTGCCCTCGAGCATCCCAAACCCTAAAACCCATAACACACGTTTACTCCTCCTACTACAGGCGAGTAAGTCTCCGAAGGTCGAGCATCCGGTAGATTGCGTAGTGATGTCGTTCGTCCAAAACCCAATCCATAACCCCGTAGTTAGCCGAACTACGGCTTGCTCTGATTCTCATTCCAGATGAGATACGTAGGCATAAGACGCGATGTCTTAGCGAGCACACATCCCCCAACCCATAGGTCAGCCGAGCTACGAAGACTCTGATTCTCATATTCAGATGAGATACGTATGCAGTGGATGCGACATCCACGCGAGTCATTTCTCTTAACCTTTTTAGTAAATAAACACATTAGGTAAACCCGCACCCTTTAGACAAAAACTACAAAAGTGGATCCCGTAGAGTACTACGGATGCATAGGGGTGCTAATACCTTCCCTTCGCATAACCGACTCCCGAACCCAAGATTTGGTTGCGAGACCCCGTCTTGTTCTTTCCTTTTTCAGGTTTACTTCGAGCGTTTCCCTTCCCTCCCTTGGGATAAATAACGCACGGTGGCGACTCTTCTGTCATTTTCTTTCGCCGGTTGTTTTTTTCGCACACTGTATTTTTCAGGTTGCGACAATGACGAAGTTGCCAGAATCCTCCTCGTCCTCTTCCAAAATGGCAGCAGCCTCTTCGTCTTGACCGGTGTGGATGAAACCTCCACTCTTGAACAACCCTTGCGTATTGGAAACCCCAGAAGAATAACCTATGCCAGCCCGGGACTTGTTGTCTTTTAACTCGATCATTTGCCCCAAACCAGCAGTTGTGCCATGCTCAATGGCCAACTTCGCATCTTTGTAAGAAGCAAATGAAGAAGTTCCCTTCTTAATAGGCTCAGCAATAGATAAAGCTTGGAACGGAGTTCCAACTTCATCCTCAGCATCTATATAAGAGAAGGAAGACAATTGGCTAACCAGAAGAGCCTTTTCTCCCCCTACCACCACCAGCTTCTTATTCTTTACAAATTTCAATTTATGGTGTAGGGTGGATGTCACGGCGCCAGCCTCGTGAATCCATGGTCTGCCCAAAAGACAGCTATACGGTGGGTGAATATCCATAACCTAGAAGGTAATCTGGAAATCACTTGGTCCAATTTTGACTGGGAGATCAACCTCGCCAATCACAGTTTTGCGAGACCCATCGAAAGCCTTCACAACTACTCCACTCTGCCTCATGGGAGGCCCTTGATATGACAGCTTCGCAAGAGTGGATTTTGGCAACACATTCAATGAGGACTCAGTGTCCACCAACACATTGGACATGGCGTCGTCTCTACAGCTCATAGATATATGTAATGCCAAGTTGTGGTCTCTTCCCTCCTCGGGGAGATCAGAGTCACAAAAACTCAAGTTGTTACAAGCGGTAATGTTTGCAACAATGCTATCAAATTGTTCTATCGTGACATCGTGATCCACGTACGCCACATTCAAAACCTTCTGCAGAGCCTCTCGGTGTGGTTCTGAATTCAAAAGCAGGGATAACACAAATATTTTGGATGGCGTTTGTAGAAGCTGGTCTACAACGTTGTACTCGCTTCTCTTGATGAGCCTCAACATCTCATCACAGTCTTCTTTCGCATTGCCACTTGGGCCAGCAGAAGCAAGAGTTTTTAACGTAGAGGAGGGCTTAACAACAAGTGCCGGATTCGGAGTGCTCACAGCATCCCCAATCGGGCGCTCAACAAAATCAGTATCAACACCTCCTCGGGCATCAACTTGAGGCTTCAACGGTGCTGAAAATACACGACCACTGCGGGTCAACCCACTGACATCGGTAATGTTAACAACAGACGAAAAGGGCAAGGGCACCTCTTTCCCATTTTCCACTGTTACAACATTGTAGCGATAGGGGACCGCCTTCTCAGAAGAGTACGGTACAGGTCCGGCTGGTTTGATGACGAGAGCAGGAGAAGCCTTCTGCTTGCTACCATCATACTTGATGACAACAGGCTCAGGTATCCGGAACACCGGGGAAATTACATTGACTTCGAGCTCATCTTCGTCAACATTTCTATTTTGAAGGATCTCAATGACTCCTTCGTCCAACATCTCTTGCACATCTTTGCGCACCTGGCGACATCCTCTCTGATTGACAGAACAGACTCCGCATCTATCATGGTCATGTTCATAATGGCTATAGTCACATAGCAATCTATACATCTCAACCAGCGATTGTCGGATATGACTGGCATATTTAACCTTGTACTTGCCAGGGCAGCCCTGGACCATATTGACAGACTTCCCATGCTCGGGCAATGGGTTCTTCTTCACGTTCGGACCTACGTCCTCGAAAAACAGAATCTCACTTCTCACAAGGTCTTGCACCTTGGTCTTCAGGGGATAACAGTTCTCTACATCGTGTCCGGGGGCACCGGAATGATACACGTAATGAAGCTCAGGCTTGTACCATCACTGGGGGTTAGCAGGTACAGTGGGAGGGTCTCGCGAAGTGATTAACTTTCTATCAATCAACGATGGGTAGAGTTCAGCATAAGTCATCGGAATTGGATCAAAGGTGACCCTCTTCCTCTCATAGCTGGTGCTGGCATTGTTGTTGTTATTTCGAGGCTGGTAGGCATGCTGTTGTGGACGCTGTTGTTGTTGTTGATATTGTTGAGTTTGCGGTTGCTGATAATGTTGAGCTTCCCTGAAAACGGGTGCTATATGAGCCACCTGATGCTGATTGTTGACTGGGCGAGCAATCTTCCTCTTCACAGAGGGTCTTCTCTTGATATGGGAAGACACATCATGTGCCTCTCCCTCCTTCTTCTTTGCAAAGCTTCCATATCTCTTTGCCGAAGAGCCTTCGTCTCGGGTTAAGCGTCCTTCACGGACCCTTTCTTCCAATCTCATCCCCATATTCACCATCTCGGTGAAGTCTGAGGGAGCACTGGCTATCATCCTCTCGTAATAAAAAGAGCTCAAGGTCTTCAAGAAGATCTTGGTCATCTCTTTCTCCTCTAGGGGTGGCACTATCTGAGCTTCCAATTCGCGTCACCTCTGGGCGTATTCTTTGAAGGTCTCTTTCTATTTCTAGGACATCGCCCTCAACTGGTCCCTATCAGGAGCCATATCCATATTGTATTTATATTGCTTGACGAAGGCCTCGCCAAGATCGTTGAAAGATCGGATGTTCGAACTCTCCAAACCCATGTACCACCGGAGAGCGGCACCGGACAGACTGTCCTGGAAATAGTGGATGAGCAGTTGGTCGTTGTCAGTCTGCGTTGACATCTTGCGAGCATACATCACAAGATGGCTGAGAGGGCATGTGTTCCCCTTATACTTCTCGAAGTCAGGTACTTTGAATTTTATAGGGATCTTCACGTTGGGCACAAGGCACAACTCAGCAGCACTTTTACCAAAGAGGTCTTTCCCCATAAAAGTTTTCAGTTCCTTGCGAAGCTCAAGGAATTGGTCCTTCATATCATCCATATTTTCATAAACATCTGGGCCCTCAGATGGCTCAGAGTGGTAGATGGTATCTTCGACCCTTGGTAACGTGTGCACAATGGGCGGTGGCACTGAAAGGACTGGGCTAGATGCCGGCAGAGAAGCAAGAGTAGGGGTGAAACCCTCTGGTACAAAGTTGAGGGGCATTCCCCAAGGGAACCCAGCTGGCATAGATGGCGCAAAATGAGCCATTGCAGCAGGCATAATAGAAGTCACGATCTCAGAAATGACCGTCCTCTAGGGAGGAGTTGATGGCGTTGGAGAAGATTGGCTCTGAGCGGCCAAGAATGACTCCATCAGGGCAGTCAACCTGGCTACTTCTTCCTTCAGCTCGCGGTTTTCTTGTTCTAGATGATCCATCAGTCTCGAAGAATTGGCTCTGGTGTAGTACCGGTGAGTCAACTTGTCTTCAAAATAAATGAAGAACACAGAGTTAGACCAAAGGACAAGAAGCCGGGAACAAAACCTGCTTATGCACATGATGCATGCGATGCTCGTGCATATGATTTGTTTTTTTATTTCAAAAGAACTTTAGAGTTCTATTTGCAAATTTCGGAAATATTAAACACTTATCATATATGAAAGTATCTTGTCACTAATGTCTGAAAAATAGTTTTACAACAAAGAAGTACAACATAGGTAGCTAGACAAAAATACAAGAGAGAAGGAAAATGATCATCCCATGAATCCCTAGAAACAATCATCCAAAGCTCGGGATACAGGAAGATAGGATGCACGAAGCCTCTTCACCTCCTCTTCATAGGCTGCCTCCATATCGGCCTTCTCCTTGGCGAGCCGATCGTACTTCCTCTTCCAGAACTTGGAAGACTGAGGAAGTAGAGAAGTCCATGCGTCATTAGGATCATCAATAACCTGATGCTCGAGGAACTCGATCAAAGCATCCTTTTCCTTAATCTGCTGAAGCAACTCTTCTCGTTCGCGGATCCAAGCACGTGAACGGTCTTCGTCTCTCAACTCCTCTACTCCTTGGTTAGGGAGGGTTGAAGGCCCAACCATAACCAGAGGTGTAGGTCTTGGATACTCGTAAGGCATGAGATACTCAGACGCTCTCTTCCTAACCCAAGCAATGTAAGGCTCCAAAGCAACACAATTCTTAGGACCCAACTCATTCCTTCCTTTCCTATGAATCTTGCGCCAAGCGCGGACCATCCTAGCTTTCAAGCCTTGGGGATCTTTACCCTCCTGAAAGAACACACCTTCTAACAGAATGTTATTAGGTTTATCCTTTAGGGGGAACCCAAGCTGACGACGTGTCAAAACAGGGTTGTAGTTAATCCCACCACATGTACCGAGAAGAGGTACATTGGAGAATTCACCACAAGAGTCGATAATCTGCACACCATCATACACACGGTTGTACCAAGAGATATCATCATTAGTGAGAGACATAAGCCTCGTGGACCACCGTAGACATCCCTTGTTCTCTTTGAAGGCGACCGTCTGTGGTAAGTGAGAAATAAACCACTTATACAACAGAGGCAAACAACACACTATGGCACCACCACCCTTTGCATTCCTCATATGCAAAGAAAAATAAGTGTCACCCAACAGAGTCGGAACGAGATTAAGAGTAGAGAAAATCCTAATAGCGTTCACATCCACAAACTTGTCGATGTTGGGGAACAACACTAACCCATAGATGAGAAGTACAAATATGGCCTCAAAGGCGTCTTCACTCATGGCCTTCCCATACGTAATAGCTTTAGCAATGAGGAATTCATAAGGGAGACCTTGAATTCCACCTTTGGTAGTCATATGAGCACCAACCAGAGATTCATCTATATGCAACATGTCTGCTATCTCTTGAGAAGTAGGAATACTCTCCAAGCCACTGAACGACAACTGGTCTAGAATAGGTATACCCATAAGATAGGCATACTCCTCAAGCGTGGGCAAAAGCTGAAAATCCGGAAATGTGAAGCAATGGTACAAAGGATCATAAAACTGCACCGATACACTCATCAATCCTTCATCCACCTGAGTAGTCAGAAGAGGAAGAAGCTTCCCAAAACGAGCCTTGAAACCCAAGGGATCTAGTACATAGGATGTCAAATTCCTTAACTCTTTCAAATCTGGTTGTCTGAAGTTGTACTTCTTTGTATTCCTTCTTTGTCTTTCCATGTCTGAAAATTTGCAAATAGACCTCTTAAATTCCTTGAAACTTTTTCTTATTATTGATGATATGGATGCAAATGGGTGCATGAATGCATGAATGCAACAATCACACTCAAGGATCAAGCAAAGCACACCAAACAAAGGTCATGGGATGGATCATGTTATCCTTAATATCAATCATCCATTTTGGTGGATTATGGTTTACACCTTATCAACACCCAAGTTCCATTGATATTAAGGACACATGAACGGATCAACCACGAATCAAGGGTTTGTTGCGAGTCACGAGCATGGAGTTTCGGTTAAGAACCACCCAAAGGGAGTGTACTAGGGTTTAAACCTGCCAAACATGTTCTACAAGAGGTTCCCATAGTCATCATCCCATCTTTCGGATATTATCGAAGAAACGACTACTCGTATTCCAAAAATATTCTCAAGAGAGACTCTTATGAGTGTAGTATCGCGTAACCATCGTATCAAATCTTACACTTGAACGAATTTTGCACTACATCCTAAGAATAGGCCAAGAGGGGCTTGGTAAACTAAGGTCCTTGGCTTCTAAGGTCTATATTGGAAAGAGTAATGTCTAACCACAACTACTTGTGTGACATTATTGATCCCAACATGACCTCCACCAAGTGAATGGACTTGCAAGTCAACTTGCTAAGGAATAACTCCACACAAGTCAACAAGACTACGCCATTCTCCTATCCTAAGTGCACTCGAGTTCGGGTATAGAACTCATCTCACAAAGATCACCAAGCATACAAGGAATTAATATTCAAGCAATTCAAGCATTACATACAATACAGTAATTCCAAATTGCACCAAAAATATGTCACAAAAATAACACAATACAATACAATAAATATGAAAAGTAGGAAAAACCCATTAGGCAAATCATTACGTCCCCAGCAGAGTCGCCATTTTTCTGTAGCGGGGTATTCGTTACCATTAGAGATATTGACTAAATCCAAGGTAAATCATACAAGTCGAGTCGCCACCTAACTTCTATTTATCCAAAGGAATGGTTAGAAAGCGAACAAAAACCTAAAAGTTTTATCGAATCAAAAACTAGTAAAAGAGAGTCAGAGATCTGGGTAGGGGGGTTGGTTATGCAATGGGAAGGTGTTAGGCACCCAAAACATCCTAGGTACTCCGAGGGAGCCCTTTTCATACTTGTTGTAAGGTTGTTGTTTTTTTTGTGAAAAAAATTTGTTTGTGCAAACATGATTGAAGAGATGAGAAGAGAATATACAAGTTATTTACATTTTTGTGTTTGGATGGATAAACCCATTGCCTACGTACCATCTTAAAAAGATTAGAATCAAAACCTCGTAGTTCGGGGTAAAAATCTCAAAATGAGTTGGTGAATTGATTGGTCCAAAAGCCTTAAGGTCTTTTGTTATCCAAGGGAGAAAACTCAACCTAAAACCACAAATCCACCATGTGAGGATAGCTTCAACATGCTAGTGAGGGGTTAACCCTATAATAAGCATGGAAGACTCATTGTCCATCACTAAGGATATAGGTGAGTATTATATCTACCTCAAGGATAACTCAAACCTAATGGCTAAAGGTTATGAAAAAATTGATTAAGAGAGTGGCCATTGAAACCACAAAAAGACATTTGAATGGGTTATATTTACCAATGAAAAGTATGTACAAAATTTGGTCAAAGTTGACTTAGAAGTTCAATTCAAAATAAGTGTTATGAAAAGAAAGTTTGAAAATCAAAAGCATAAGGCTTAGGTTTCTAATGTTTGAAAACAATTGTTAAATGTTTGCACAAATTTTTTTGGCTTGGGTTAGAGTGGAGGGAAGAAGAAGAATGGCTAAGATCCTAAGCAATGCAAAAGGTGAGGGATAAGAAACAAAACCACAAAAGGAGTTCCTCTCTTAAGATCATATGGATGATCCAAGTAGCTCCCACCCTTTGGAATAAGCAATCACATAAGCATAAACTCAAGCAATCAACAATCAAATGAACTCTTGAAAGGTTCCTCAATGTATCTTGAATCTCTCTCTCTTAGAAGCACATGGCAATGGTTCCCCAATTTGGATCAAGTTGGAATCCCTAGCACAAAGAAACACACACATCAAAAGGTTCTATTTACAAATCAAAGAATGGACAAGAGGGGGTTTAGAATATGGTCCTTTCAATGTTCATCTTCAAGCTTTAAGCATTCTAAAGGCATGAGGCCTAGTTGCTCTTTGACATTTATAGCACTCTAAAGGCATGAGGCCTAGTTTCTCTTTAACTCCATTTTGCATAGGGAAGGTCCTAAAGTATAAGTCCTTTTGTCCATTTTTTGCATTTGGTCCACAACAATCAAACAAAACACAAACACAATAGTATATACACAATTATGTGCTCAAGTGAGCAAAAGGCAAATTGCATTAACATAAACATGTGCTCAAGTGAGCAAAGGAAAAAACAAATGGATAATATGTGGAAGAATAGTAAATTGCATAAAAGTAAAGAGCAAAAGTAAATGTTAATGGTTAATAGTTAGTGTTAGTAGTTAGTGTGCCATAAGGCAAATTTAGCGCTATGTTAAGCAATCGTAATTGGACTTATGTAGAAGTCACAACTATCTGAGGCCGATCAATAATAATGTAGGCAACAACACAAGTTAGAAGTCTTGATTTGTGAACCAAGTTCCAACAACTTGCCATGCCAAAAAGAAGAAGAGAATTGATCTTGTATTGGTTTAAGTCTTTTGCATGATTTAGGAAACAACCTATCCTTAATGCAAAGCCATTCACTTGATCAATTGATCAAGATGAATTAGATTTGAATCAAGGAAGATTAAGTCTCCCTAATCAATGCTAACTTATCAACCTTCAACTCATTGATCAAAAAGAAAAAG
This sequence comes from Lathyrus oleraceus, assembly GCF_024323335.1. Lineage (NCBI taxonomy): Eukaryota > Viridiplantae > Streptophyta > Magnoliopsida > Fabales > Fabaceae > Lathyrus > Lathyrus oleraceus. Next base: position 37,720,667 of record NC_066583.1, read on the forward strand.
AAGAAGAAGAAGAAAGAGATGAATAATGGAAATGGAAAGAATAAAGTGCATAAGGTGAAATAAAATGTACCAATCCATGTGTGTTGACCAAATGACATTTGAAGTCAAAGTCAAACCATGAGAAACCAGAAATGGGATGAAGATTAGAGGTCAGATAATAAGCAAAATATTTTTGGCATTTTTAATATCAAAATAAACTTGAATTAAAAATAAAAGAAAGGTCAAACTTCAAAATCACTTCAAATCAACCTTGAAGGTCCAAGTGATTTATCCCAAGTTCAACAAGGTCAAACAAGGTTTGACAAAAAATTTCAGCATTTTTAAAAGTCAGAAACTATTTTTAATCAATTAAATATGAATAAAAATAACCTAATTGAACTAAAATCTCAAATAAATCTCAAATCAATTAAAGAATTGATGAGAATATATTTTCACAGATCCATCATCATTCAAATAGGTTAGGAAAATATTTTTGTATTTTTTGAATATTAAAAACTATTTAAAATGAATTAAAAATAACCAGAAAAGAGAAAATTCACAAAAAATATCAAATGACAAAATAAAAAATATTAAAAATCAAAATTAGAAACTAGAAATTATTTGGAGAAGAATGCAATTGGTCCCATATTTTTTGGATTAAAAATGAAGAAGATATGAATTTTTGAAAATAAAAGAAATAAAAGAAATTAAATCAGAAAATAGGAAAATCAAAAAAACCAGGAGCGTCTGATCAAGCCTCATTAATTGACGTGGCTGATCAAACGCTCCAGATGCGCGCTTCCATGGTACGTCCAAGTCAATGCGTCACACAAACATTAAATCAAAGTCATAACATTGGACAGTGGAGATTAAATCTGGAGATCAGATCCAAGGGCTCACGATGCATCTGGCAAAGGGACGGTGACTGCTTAACCAAAATTCCGGCCAAAATTGCAGGTTTCAAAAGCTTAACCAAAATACACGATCCATACATCATTGGAAAGCTGGGGTGATGTACATCACCCCTGTACCATTGGTTTCTCCTCTTGATCCTCATAGAGAGAGAAATCAGAGAGAGAAAATCATGGTGTTCATACTGAACTTCATGGATTTCAACAATTGAGCACTCAAAACAATTGCCTCTATGAAGAGGACTTCATCCAACACAATATCCAAGCAAATAGGTCAAGAAATAGTGAGTTTCGAAGAAAAAACCAGTTGGAGAGAACCTTTGAATTGTGGTGATCTGAGCTTGCTTCCTTGCTTCCTTTGGCCAAACAGAAGTACAATGGACTATAGGATGAAGGTCTAGGTACTTTAGATCTAGAAATTCAACCAGATTTAGTTGAATTTCAGATCTGAGAAATTTGAGTGAAAATGAAATAGTTCCTTTGGTGAGAGGTTTGGTTTTCAGTTCAGCAGCATTTCAGGTTGATTCATGGATGGTTTCAAGTGAAGCAAGCAAGTGTATTTATAGTGGAAGCTGATGCAAAGAGGTGGAAAATTTGTGTGCATGGCAAGAGGATATGCATTGCATGGGCTTGCATGATCATGTAGAAGGCCCAAATCCAATGCCAAATGCAATCTGAAGTATAATTGAGCTGAAATGGACGTGTAGTTGGCAATGCATAGGCTTGTGTAATGAGTTTCAACATGTTATGCACAATTATGCCTAAAACTTATCCTCTTCGAAAATGCCATTTGCCAAATCCAAACATGAGCATGTGAGTAATGGTTGGAAAGGTCTTGATGTAAGGAACAAATGTTATGTTGGGCAAAAATCCATTTGAAGTGTGGAAATTAGTGAATTTTGCGTTTAAAGTGTAAGGTGCAAAACATGCAAAGGTGAGGTTTCCAAATTTGGCCAATGTTCAAGCCCCTCTGTTTTGATGATGCAAATTTCAAATGAAAAACCCTTCAACATCAAAGTTGTAGATAGTTTCAAGACAATCAAAATGGACTTAATTTTGCATCATTTAGATTTTTGATGAAAGAGTTTTGGGCACTTGAAGTTGGACTTTTTTGCCGTTCAATGCATTTGGTCCAAAGTGACCTATAATGTTTTGCATTATCACATGTATTTCCTTTGAGATTTTGAAATTTTGTTCAACATAACATTTGAATTAGACATCTTAAGCTTTCCAATGCATTTGATCCCACCTTAAAATCATAAAAAATGAATGAGTTATGTTCTTGGGAAGTTGACCCAAAATTAGGGTTTCAGTCAAAATGACCTATAATGTCTTGGAATGGATAATGACTTTCCATGCTTCAAATCAATTTTTGATGAACATGAAAGTTGTTCATATTGTCCTTAAGAACATTTTTTCTTTTGGGATCATCTCCATTTGACCAACACATAAAAAGTTAGGTCTCAGTACATTTCAAAATAGTCAGATGAATTGACTTATCAACTTCTCAAGTTCAAGACTCATATCTTGATAAATTGATGATTGAGGACACTCAAATAAGTTCAAATATGCATGAAATGATGAATGAGAGAACTTCCCTTGATTGTATTTGATCATGGGCTGAGGTTGCTTCAAGAGCAACGCATTGTGGTACACAGATGAATTAGGGTTTCCTTTGGAAACAAACCTTAAACTCTTTGACTTGCTTTGATCAAAAATGATGAATTGAGATGCTAGGGAGGCATATTTGATGGATGAGAGCTTTGGGAACCATTACCATGCTTGTTTTCATCTTCTCTTGGCCATATCTTTGTACTTATGATCTCCTAGAGGCTTTTGACCTTGTGATTGCTCAAGCTACAAACAAAAGATGTTAGTGACATATTTTTATGCTTTTGGTTAGTAAACAAAATAAGAAAAGCAATGATATACAATTCAAACATGCTTGGTGATCTCAAACCTCTCACAAGAGGTCCCACCCAAAGGTAAGGGGAACCAAGATGCTTATGATCCTTGAGGCAATGCAAATGCAATGTTATGATGCCATGAGGGATCTTAGGGACAAAATTAGGGTCTTACAGTACTTGTATCGTATTATTTAAGGCTTTTTCTTTATTATGGTTATTTAATAAAGTCCCTAGAATATCTAGTCCGTTTAATGTATCAAGTATGACTTAATCATGAGATCACGTTAAACATAAGGACAATATTCTTAAAGTATCTGTAGTCGAGCTTTATTGTGAAGTGGGATAACATTAAAGCATTAAGACTATTATGTTTGTAGACTGATGATCACATCTCATGGATCATGGATAAAGAGTTATCAAGTTTTAAACATAGGTATGAATATTAAGAGTAATATTTATACCGGATTGACCTACTATGAGAATACTATATAGAAAGTTATGCAACGTGTCATAAGTTATTCTTATGGTGATAATGGTGTATACCACTCTTCGACCTGAAACCACTACGGATCCTAGATGTAGAGTCGAGTGCTTTATTGCTGATCCAACATTGTCCGTAACTGGATAACCATAAAGACAGTTGATGGGTACTCCACGAAGCATGCTGAGGGACATGAGTGACCTAGATGGAATTTGCCCATCCTGCGTAACAGGATAAATGTCTATGGGCCCAATATTGAACTGGACAAGGATGACACGGTCTATACCTTGTGTTCAATATAGACATAGGGGCAAAGGGATAATTATACACATAATTATTATCATAGGAGGTTTTGTCAGATCACATGACATTTTCGTGTCTTGGGTAGCAGTGATGTGTTGCTAGATACCGCTCACTGTTTATTATGTTAAATGTATGATTTAATATAATTGCCAACGTCGCGAAAACCTACAGGGTCACACACAAAGGACGGATTGATGAGAGATAGAGTAACTAAGGAACATCGTAAGGTACGGTGTACTTAAGTAGAATACAAAATATGGTAAGGTACCAAATACTTAAGTGATTTTGGCATATTATGAGATATGGGCCAAAATACACTTAAGTGGGCTTTTTAGCTTGAAGCCCATACAAGTGGTTCTATAAATAGAACCCTTGGGTAGAAGCATTGTCACTCAGACTAAGACTCAAGTGAAGACTTGGAATTTCGTTTCCCTCTCTCTCTCTCTCTCACTCAAAGCCTTCATTCGTACCAGCTAGCACTGAGATTGAAGCAATCCGTTCGTGTGGACTGAGTAGAGACGTTGTCATCATTCAACGTTCGTGATCGCTCCGTGGATTTGTATCCAAGTTTTTGATCGTTACAAGAGATCTGCACCAAAGGTTTGAATCGCCACAAGAGGTAACGATTCTATCACTGATCATGCCCATTCGTAAGGATCACTAAATGGAGAAAATTTTAAATTCCGCTGCGCCTTGGATGGCAATTCTCCTTCAATGTGATATGGCAAAGAGACGGTGGTGTACACCACTGTCTTCTCCGGCGAGCTTGCATTTTCCGGTGAGAGTTGCAGACAAACAAAATTAACCAAATGAACCGATCCTCATATCATTGGAAAGCTGGGGTGATGTACATCACCCCTGTACCATTGGGTTTCCTTCTAGATCCCCATAGGAAGAGAAATCAGAGGTGGAAAATAATGGTGTTCAACCTGAACTCAATGGATTTTCAAAATTAAGCACACTATTCAATTGCCTCTGATGAGAGGACTTCAGTCAAACCAACAAATACAAGAAACAAGCAATAATCAGTGTGTTTCGAAGAAAAAAAGTTTGATCATCAACCTTGGAAATGTAGATCTGTGAAGCACGATTCCTCTCAACTCTTGGTTGCAGTTTACTCTTGAGATGAAGATGAAGCAAGGCCAAGGAATTCTAAGTCCAATGATCAACAAATGAGGTTGAAAATTGGATCTGAAATTTTGAAATGAAAGAGAGAAATTCCTTTAGATGAGGTTGTGGATTCAATTTTGCAGCATCTAAGGCGCCTTCAGGTTGGAAAATAATGAGGCTGAGCAGCTCTATATATAGCAAGTGGCAAGGCAATGCATGAAAAAATCATGTGCATGAGTGATAAGGGCCTCCATGCATGGGCCTGTACAGGCGCATGGAGGGCCCAAATCCTATTGGAATTGCAAGCTTAAGTCATTTTGATCTGAAATGGACGTGAAGACGTGAGGTAATTGCAGTGTGCAATGAGTTTTCAAATGGTTTCTAAAAATGCACATGATTCTTCATCTCTTCGAAAATGCCTTTTCCCAAAATAAAATAATGCCTTGTGGGTAATGGTTGGAAAGGTCTTAACATGAGGATCAATTGTTATGTTGAACACAAGTCCATTTGGAATTGGTAAATTGATGAAAATTGGTCATAAAGTTCAAGGTGCAAAACATGTGCATGTGAAAATTTCCAAAATGGGCCAACTTCAAGCCCTTCTGTTTTCGTTATGAAAGCTCCAAATGCCAAAACCTTAAACATCAAAGTTGTAGATCTTTTCAATACAATAAATTTGGACTTACAGTTTGCATCATTTGGATTTTTTATGAGAAAGTTATGGGCACTTGAAGTTGGACTTTTTCACATTTCAATGCCTTTGGTCCAAAGTCACCTGTAATGTTTTGCATTATCACATGTATTTATTTTAGGATTATGAAAATTTTCTAAACATAAAAAATGAATTAGACATCTTAAACTTTCCAATGCATTTGATCCCACATCAAAATCTTAAAAAATGAGTGAGTTATGTCCTTGGGAAGTTGACCTAAAATTAGGGTTTCAGTCAAAATGACCTATAATATTTTGAAATGGATGATGACCTTCCAAGATTCAAATCAATTTTTGACGAACATGAAAGTTGTTCATATGGTTCTTAAGAACAGTGTTTCTCTTGGGGTCATCTCCATTTGACAAACACATTAAAAGTTAGATCTCAGTGTATTTCAAAATAGTTAGATGAATTGATTGATCAACTTTTCAAGTCCATACCTCAAACCTTGATGAATGGATGAATGAGGACACTCAAATAAGCTCAAATATGCATGGAATGATGAATGAAATAACTTTCCTTGATTGTATTTAATCATGGGTTGAGGTTGCTTCATGAGCAAGGCACAGTTGATGCACAGATGAATTAGGGTTTCCTTGGGAAACAATCCTCAAGCCCCTTGGTTTGCTTTAATCAAATTGAAAAATTGAGATACTTGGGAGGCATATATGATGAATTAGAGCTTTGGGAACCATTGTCATGCTTGCTTTCACCTTCACTTGGCCATTCTTTGAGTATATGGACCATCTAGGAGCCTTGGATCTTATGATTGCTCAAGCTACAAAACAAAAGATGTTAGTGACATATTTTTGTGCTTTTGGTTAGTAAACAAAGTAAGAAAAGCAATAATATAAAATTCAAGCATGCTTGGTGATCTCAAACCAACTCACACAAGTTTCCACCCTAGGTTAAGGAGCCAAGATGTTATGATCCTTGAGGCAAATGCAATGTGCAGTGATGTAATGCCATGAGGGATCTTAGGGTCAAAATTAGGGTCTTACAGATGCCCCTATTTAAGGTCATTCTAGCCGGAGAAGTGAAGGTTAAAATCTTCATCTCGACGAGGTAGAATGGGCTTAAATAATATCAAAGAGACGAATTTTGGTCCCTAAGAGACCTCATGATGCAAATGTATGTATGCAAAAGGTAATACTCTGTGGGGATCTGTGTCCACAAAGGAAAAAGAAATCATGAGAAACTGAAAATCCATAGGAGTAATACACTCACAAATGGGACAGAGACTCTGAGGACTCTAATGGGGAATAAAAGGGGATAAATGCGTGAGCAGGTCACGAATTAGATTCCATGAAAATAAATCAATGGAAAGACTCGAGCTGACGCAAAGATGCATGTATTGGGGAATATGCCAATACAGCCAAAACTGTCCACAAAGGACACTTCGGATAAAGATCCGGACACCGATGGGGAAAATCCACCAAAGGAACTCAGACTGGGAATGTCCACAAAGGACTCAGCTGAGGAAAAAACAAATGAGGTATTACCGGTTACTGGGTAATAAGCTCAAGGAGACATGTGACTAAAGCACCGGTATAAGGGTGAGAGAACAACATGCTCGGGGAGGATGAATATCTAAAACCAATATAAGGGTGAGAGATTCCAATCATCCAAAACATCTTAGGAGTACCTAAAAAGGCATATTTCAACTCAGGAAAATCTGACTCCACAGGGGACAAAAAGTCATAATAGGGAGCATAAGGAAGGAACGCCGGGGATACCGGTTACTGGGCATATAATAGGTGACCAACCAAGGCGTGAATTGGGGAATATTTCCAAGACACTCATCATCCGAAAGGAGGGCTGAAAAAGCAAACTAGATTATAGGATGGACATTCGATTTCATAAGGAAATACGAATCTTACCCGACTGGGGAAGGAAAAGACTTCGACCGAAGAGCGCATGAGATATATTATCTATTACCGTCAGAACATAGATAACATACTCGCATGGAAGATTATCCACAACCGGTTACTGGGTTAATAAAGGATAAATCAACCGAAAAGAAAGGACATCGGGATACCGGCTACTGGGTATAAAATGATGACCAATCAACGGAGAGAAACAATCAATACCAAACAAAGGGTAAATGAAAGATGACTCGCTGGGGATAAATTGCTTTATCAGAGCAATTATCCGAGAGATACATCACCGGTTACTGGGAGATATACTCAGAAAGGTATAGGAATATCAGTACCAAATATTGGATAGAGATAACCAACAAAGAGGGGATTACATCTACCGGTTACTGGGTAGAAAACCACAGAAGAGAATAACCGTCATCGGTCAGGATGAACAAAAAGGTTAACTCTGCAAGGGGATAAAATGGGGTTTACAACTACCGGTATGAGGGTATAAAACCACAAAGATAGGACTTACAACTACCGGTTACTGGGTAGAAGGCCACAGATTCCGCCGGAGAGAAGATGGATAATTACTGGTTACTGAGCAATCATTCATCTAAACTACGGGGAAACGCAACGGGAAATAACAAGAGGAGTCAATCCAGGAACGAACTAGAGAGACACAACGAAACCAGATTCAACCCAATGAGGATATAACTCAGGGGAGAAATTCCATCCCAATACATATTTTGGGAGGAAACAGAAAGAATAATCATCCACGAGGACATAACTCAGTGGGGAATATGGAAGAAAGGATAGACACTTTCTGCCTATGGGGCTGACTCTATATGGAGAGATTAAACACCAACATCTGCTTGGGGAAATATATATATCACCAAATAGCAGGAGATAACAAACAAAGATATATGGCAAAGAATGCAACATGAATATCTAAATGTTAAAATTATGCATGTATATGTGTGGTTTATGTATGATGAATGCTGACAAACAGACATATCTAACACAACCAGGTCCAAGAAACAATGGACAAACATCCGGTACTACATCTCAAAAGAGAACGTCAGGCCCACTAGGGAACTTCCAAACTGATGGGGGCAATAGATACCAGGGAACACCAATCTCTGCAGGGGAACAAAGCCAATGCTAAGAATCAAACAGTCACTGCCAAGGACAAAGATCATTCCTAGGGGATACGAACAGGATCAGCAGGGATCAGAGACTACTGTTGGGGATATTCAAGGGATCACAATCACCAAAGCTGGGGATCTTCCAACAATATGCAGAGATAAGGATAAGATCAGTCAGAGAAGAAAGCTACTGGGGATCTTATCAGGGAAGTGATGTAGAATTCTGTGGGGGAACAACCACCAAACAGAAGCACATCCAACAAAATTCACTTCTAATCACAGAAGGAAGTATCTCTGCTGAGGAGGAGGAGAACCAGTCACTCCGCTGGGGAAGGAATCAACACATCTTCCTCAGAAGTTCCAACGCCAAACTGCAATCAGGCAAAGTCTTGGTTGGGCAGGCTAAACACGGATAAGATCCGCCGTAGAAACAACTCTACTAGGAAATTATCAAGGAGAGAAATGAAACTCTGTGGGGGATAACCACCAAATCAAAAGTTTCAAAACCAACACATTTCCTCATACCGCTGGAGAAACAATCCCTGCCGAGGAGAAGAGGAACATCATTCCGCTGGGGATAGAAAATAAACATTTTCATTACCCGCTCTGCTCAAGAGGAATCAACAAACAGGTTCTGGTCAGATAACTCCACTGGGGAAACACTGCTGATGACTGAATCGGGAATAAACTGTAGGCAATCAGTTGGAGATACAATGTTGGAGACCGTACTGGGGAGTTAATGGGATCAACCCTGCTGAGGATGAACAAAGCCAAACCTGCTGAAGATCAATGTAGGCGAGTCCACAGGGGATAAGCTACAAACCAAAATGTTGAGAATTCCACTCATGTCGGGGATTTCCTGCTCACTCTGCGGGAGAATTCCAATCTGAATGAGGGAAGACCAACTTCCTAAAAAAGATAGCATATCAATTTATCAATCTATAAGGGATTTTAGGTCAATCCACACAAGGGATGACAACCATATAATTGATAACACAAATGCTAGATCCAACCTCAACTGGGGAGCTAGAAGATCAAACTCCAGGATCCTCCGGGGATCTGGTGGGATATTAGAGATATACTCCTCTAAATAAAAATAGGACCAAAGCTCCAGACTCTCTGGGGAATTTGGTAATGTATAACCTTCTTCTGCGCTCGCGAAGGAGACAACCTGAAAGATAATGAAGAGGATACAAGCATGCTAGGAATATGAACAAATGTCTTACTCTTTTGCAGATCATACTATCCTTGGGAGAGCACTGAAGATGTCCCAATTATCCTTTTTTGTCATTGTGAATGTTCACTTTGTTTAAAAACAATTTATGAAATTTTTATTTATTTAAAACAATGATATTTATCAATTAAAACATGCAAAATATTTGTCGAACAGAAACAAATAAGAGTGCAAAGAATTGGATAAAGGCTCAAATTTATTTGATGGAATGGTAGTCTGCAAATGGCGAGACTCTATGGATCTTTACAAATTTGAAATTGGTGATATATATTGGAAAGGGCTACATTGAACATAATGACCATTTCTCTACCAACTCTGAATCCAATGTATCTGAAGCTTCAGTTGACGATGACTGAGCGAAATTCTCTGACAGATGACAGCTGTATAACAAAGTCTTGTCAGGATGCAGTTACTTACCAAATCCCTAATTTTTGCCTAGATTTCCCCAGGGTGAGGTACTCAATCTAGCAGGATATATATATTCATTTTTTATGTCTCTAACTTTTGCCTGGATCGCCCTTTTGGGTTTTCAATCTACCAAGACGCTCATTTTTGCCTAAGCCGCCCTTTCGGGTTTTCAACTTAGCGAGCTATTCTATTTTTATTTTAGGCGAAGTATTTCTTGACTGCATCTGAATTCACAGGACGAGTGAAATCCTCCCCATCCATAGTTGTAAGTATCAAAGCACCGCCTGAAAAGGCTCTCTTAACAACATATGGACCTTCATAGTTTGGAGTCCACTTGTCCCTGGAATCGGGCGCGAAAGACAAGACTTTCTTAAGCACAAGGTCACCTTCTCGGAACATACGAGGCTTGACCTTCTTATCAAAGGTTTTCTTCATCCTTTGCTGATATAACTAACCATGGCACATGGCAGTCAATCTCTTCTCTTCAATTAAATTCAGCTGGTCATAACGACTCTAAACCCATTCAGCCTCAGTCAACTTGGATTACATCAAGACTCTCATTGATGGGATCTCCACCTCTACTGGGAGCACAGCCTCCATGCCATAAACAAGAGAAAGGGGTTGCCCCTGTTGAAGTGCGGACATATGTACGATAACCATGCAAAGCAAATAGCAGCATCTCATGCCAATCTTTGTACGTAACAACCATCTTCTGGATAATCTTCTTGATGTTCTTGTTAGCAGCTTCAGCAACCCCATTCATCTTGGGTCTATAAGGAGAAGAATTATGATGTGCAATCTTGAACTCGCTATAAAGCTCTTTCATCATCTTGTTGTTCAAGTTAGATTCATTATCAGTAATGATCTTATCTGGCACACCATAACAACATATAAGTTGATTCTTTATAAACTTCACAACCACCTGCCTAGTCACGTTTGCATATGATGCCACTTCAACCCATTTGGTGAAGTAATCAATTGCTACGAGAATAAATCTGTGACCGTTGGATGCTTTTGGCTCTATCATGCCAATCATGTCAATTCCCCACATGGAGAAAGACCATGGTGATGAAATAACATTCAGAAGTGTCAGGGGAATATGAATCTTATCCGCATAAATCTGACACTTATGGCATTTCTTCACATATTTGCAGCAGTCAGACTCCATTGTCAGCCAATAGTAGTCTGCTCTCAACATCTTCTTAGCTATGGCATTCCATTGGAATGAGTACCAAATGAACCCTCATGGACTTCAGTCATCAACAGGTTTGCTTCGTGTCTATCCACGCATCTGAGCAGAATCATGCCAAAATTCCTCTTGTAAAATACATCGCCATTGAGGTAGAAACTGCCAGATAATCTCCTCAAAGTCTTTCTATCTTTAACAGATGCCCCAGGCGGGTAAATCTGACTCTGAAGAAAACATTTGATGTCATAATACCATGGCTTATCATCTTTCACTTCTTCTACTACAAATACATGAGCTGGTCTATCCAAGCGCATCACAGTGATGTTGGGGACTTCATTCCAGAGTCTCACCATAATTATCGAAGCAAGCGTAGCAAGCGTATCTGCCATCCGATTCTCATCTCGCGGGATATGATGGAAGTCAACCTCAGTAAAGAAAGTCGAAATCCTCCTCGCATAATCTCTGTATGGGATGAGGCCAGGCTGATTCGTCTCCTATTCACCCTTAATCTGATTAACAACAAGGGCCGAATCACCATAAACATCAAGATGCTTGATCCTAAGATCAATTCACTCTTCCAATCCCATAATACAGGCCTCATATTCCGCCATATTATTCGTGCATTTGAAAGTTAGCCTTGCTGTAAAAGGAAAATGTGTGCCCTGAGGAGTAATAATCACTGCCCCAATACCATTTCCATATCGATTTACAGCGCCATCAAACAACATGCTCCATCGAGAACCAGGCTCTGGCCCTTCATCGAGCGTAGGCTCATCACAATATTTCATTTTCAAATACAGAATTTCCTCATCTAGGAAGTCGTACTGAACTGACTGATAATCCTCAATTGGTTGATGTGCCAAGTGGTCAGCCAAGATACTACCTTTAATAGCTTTATGAGCTCGATACTCAATATCATACTCAGGCAACAGCATCTGCCAACGGGCAATCCTCCCAGTTAAAGCAGGCTTCTTAAAGATATACTTAATTGGATCCATTTTGGATATCAACCAAGTCGTATGATTTAACATATACTGGCGTAAACGCTTAGCAGCCCAAGCCAAAGCACATCATGTTTTCTCAAGCATCGAGTATCGAGACTCACAATCAGTGAACTTCTTACTCAGGTAGTAGATAGCATATTCTTTCTTCCCTTATTCGTCTTGCTGACCTAGGACACAACCCATTGAGTCTTTAAGAACTGTCAGATACATAATCAAGGGTCTCCCCTCCACAGGCGGAGACAGAATCGGCGGCTCAGACAGATACTCTTTGATACTATCGAAGGCCTTCTGGCAATCCTCGGTCCAATCATGACTCTGATCTTTCCGGAGGAGCTTGAATATAGGCGCACATGTGGCAGTCATGTGGGATATAAATCTGGAAATATAATTCAAGCGGCCAAGAAAACCTCGGACTTGCTTCTTAGTTTTAGGCGCATGCATCTCTTGTATTGCTTTGACCTTGGCAGGGTCAACTTCAATACATCTCTCGCTGACAATAAAGCCCAATAACTTGCCGGAACGGACTCCAAATGTACACTTGTTAGGATTTAGACGAAGCTTATACTTCCTCAAACGCTGAAAAAGCTTCAACAAGTGTTCTACATGTTCAACTTCCGTTCTGGACTTTGCAATCATATCATCAACATACACCTCGATCTCCTTGTGCATCATATCATGAAACAAGGTAGTCATAGCTCGTTGATACGTGGCTCCGACGTTCTTCAAAATGAAGGGCATCACTCGATAACAAAATGTTCCCCAAGGTGTGATGAATGTTGTCTTCTCCATATCCTCGAGTGCCATTTTAATCTGATTATATCCAGAAAATCCGTCCATAAATGATAAGACATTGAATTTAGCTGTATTATCTACCAAAATATCAATATGTGGTAGAGGAAAATCATCTTTCGGACTAGCTTTATTCAAGTCTCTATAGTCCACACACATTCGGACTTTTCCATCTTTCTTAGGCACGAGCACAATATTGGCCACCCATTGAGGATATGTAGAAGTCACCAGAAACCCCGCATCAATTTGCTTCTGAACTTCTTCTTTGATCTTAACTGCCATGTCAGGATGAGTTCTTCTGAGCTTTTGCTTCACAGGCACACACTCAGGCTTCAAAGGCAGGAAATGTTGCACGATATCAGTATCCAGACCAGGCATGTCTTCATATGACCAGGCAAAGACGTCGACATATTCTCGTAGCAACTCAATCAACCCCTTCTTCATAGATTCTTCCAGGAGTGCCCTAATCTTCACCTCACGAACACAATCCTCAGACCCCAAGTTGACTGTTTCCAGATTCTCAAGATGTGGCTGAATGATCTTCTCTTCGTGCTCAAGTAGAAGGGTAATCTCGTCAGGAATCTCTTCAACATCATCTTCCTCGGCCTCAAATACAGGGAACTCAAAGTTGGGAGATGGTGTTGGATCATTATGTTCAATGGGTTTGATTAACCTGCATAATTATTTTGGATATAAAAGAGATTTTAGAATTCAAACAAGGAAAATCATTATGCAGATGAAAAGATTGATTTTATTCTCTTTTTTGGGTTTTATGTGATCACCAATTTCATGCAAAAAGCAAAAAGTGAAAATAATTGGAAAAACAAACATTTAACATGAATTTATTGAATGAATACCATTGTATTTATGGGCCAACAATGTCATCACTTCTCCTTTTGGCATGGGAGAAGGGTTTTTTTAAACAAAAATAAACATTACGTTGACTTATGGACGACTGTTGGAACATCAACAGCGACCCAGTTATTGCAGACCCCTTCAGGGATGACAAAGTTGCCAGAATCTTCCTCTGCACCCTCTTCTACAACAACAACAACTTCCTGATCTTCAACAGTGTGGATAAAACCACCACTCTGAAACAGTTTATGCTTGTTGAAGGTGCCTGAAGAATACCCTATGCCAGCCCGGGATTTATTGTCTTCCAGCTTGATCATTTGTCCTAAACCAGTAGTTGCGCCATGCTCAATGGCCAACTTTGCATCATTGTAGGACGCAAATGAAGAAGTTCCTTTCTTAGAAGGCTCAGCAATGGACAAAGCTTGGAACGGCGTCCCAACCTCGTCCTCAGCATCGATGTAAGAGAAGGAAGACATATGGCTTACCAAGAGAGCCTTCTCCCCCCTACTACCACCAAAATTTTGTTCTTAACGAACTTCAACTTTTAGTGTATGGTGGATGTCACGGCGCCTGCCTCGTGAATCCATGGTCTTCCCAACAGACAGCTATATGATGGGTGAATATCCATGACCTGAAAAGTGATATGGAAATCACTAGATCCTATCTTGACTGGGAGTTCAACCTCGCCAATCACTGTCTTGCGCGATCCATCAAAAGCTTTGTCGACCACTCCACTCTGCCTCATGGGAGGCCCCTGGTAAGAAAGTCTAGCCAGAGTGGATTTTGGCAACACACTCAGTGATGATCCAGTGTCTACCATCACATTAGACATGGCATCATCCTTGCAACTCATGGAGATGTAAAGTGCCAAATTATGGTCTCTTCCCTCCTCGGGGAGATCAGCATCATATAAGCTCAGATTGTTACAAGCGGTTATGTTTGCAACAATACTATCAAATTGTTCTATTGTGACGTCCTGATCTACGTACGCCACGTCCAACACCTTCTGCAAAGCTTCACGGTATGGCTCAGAATTCATCAACAAAGACAGCACAGATATCTTTGAAGGCGTTTGTAGCAGCTGATCTACAACATTGTACTCACTCCTCTTGATGAGCCTCATCATCTCATCACAGTCCCCTTTAATCATGCCATTCTGGACAGCAGAGACAGGAGTTCTAACAACAGCGGCATGTCTGTTAACAGCAAGTGTCGGATTCAGACAAGCAGAAGAATTCCCAATAGGACGGATGGCACTATCAGTAGTATCAACTCTTCTGGTGTCAGCCTGGGGTTTCGGCGGCGCCGAGAAAACACGACCACTATGGGTCAGACCACTGACATCAGCAATATTTACAACAGAAGTGGAGGGTAGGGGCACCTCCTTCCCATCTTCTAATGCAACCACATTATAACGATAGGGAACAACTTTGTCAGAAGAGTATGGCACAGGGCCAGCTGGCTTAATTATGAGAGCAGGAGAAGCCTTCTGCTTGCTGCCATCGTATCGGACGACAACAGGCTCAGGTATCCTGAATACAGGGGATATCACATTAACTTCATCATCCTCATCACGATTCTGAAGTATCTCAATTACACCCCGATCCAGCATTTCTTGGATGTCTTTTCTGACTTGACGACATCCTCCCTCATTGACAGTGTAAACACGGCAACTGTCATGGTCATGCTCGTAGTGACTGTATCCACACAACAGTCTATGCATCTCGACCAAAGATTGTCGGATATGGCTGACATATCGGACCTTATATTTACCAGGGCAACCCTGAACCATGTTGACAGCAGACATCCCATGCTCGGGCAATGGGTTCTTCTTGACGTTAGGACCTACGTCCTCGAAAAACAATATACCGCTTCTCACAAGGTCTTGAACCTTGGTCTTCAGCGGGTAGCAGTTCTCCACATCGTGTCCGGGAGCACCAGAATGATAAACACAATGAAGCTCAGGCTTATACCACCACTGAGGGTTGGTAGGTATAGCAGGTGGGTCACATGGAGTGATCAGTTTCCTCTCTATCAAAGAAGGATATAGCTCTGCATAGGTCATGGGAATAGGATCAAAACTGACCCTTTTCCTATCATAGCTTGTACTGGTCTGATTATTGTTTCGAGGCTGGTAGGCCTGTTGTTGTTGATATTGTTGATGTTGCTGTTGTTGGTTGTGATGCTGATATTGCTGATTTTCTCTGAAAGCAGGTGCTATATGAGCCACCTGATGCTGGTTACCGGTAGGATGCACGGTCTTCCTCCTCACAGAGGGTCTTCTTGATTTGATATGGGAGGTCACAACATGTGCCTCACCATCTTTCTTCTTCGCAAATGCCCCATAACGTTTGGCAGAAGAGCCTTCTTCTCTAGTTAGGCGCCCTTCCCTGACTCCTTCCTCCAGACGCATCCCCATATTCACCATCTCGGTGAAGTCAGAAGGAGCGCTGGCAATCATCCGCTCATAATAAAATGAGCTCAAGGTCTTCAGAAAGATCTTGGTCATCTCTTTTTCTTCCAGCGGAGGCACAATCTGTGCAGTGAATTCTCGCCACCTCTGGGCATACTCCTTAAAAGTTTCCTTGTCCTTCAGGGACATGGCTCTTAATTGATCCCTATCGGGAGCCATATCCACGTTATATTTGTACTGCTTGACGAAGGCTTCGCCAAGGTCGTTGAAGGAGCGGATGTTCGTGTTGTCCAAACCCATGTACCATCTTAGGGCGGCACCGGACAGGCTGTCCTGGAAATAATGAATGAGGAGTTGATCATTGTCGGTCTGAGTCGACATCTTTCTTGCATACATAACCATATGGCTGAGAGGACAAGTATTTCCCTTGTACTTTTTAAAGTCAAGCACTTTGAATTTTACAGGGATCTTGACATTCGAAACAAGGCAAAGTTCAGCAGCAGACTTGCCAAAGAGATCCTTCCCTCTTAGAGTTTTGAGTTCCTTGTGAAGCTCAAGGAACTGATCGTTCATAGCATCCATCTTTTCATACACGTCTGGGCCCTCAGATGGCTCAGAGTGATAAATGGTGTCGTCTACTCTTGGCATAGTATGCACGACCGGAGGTGGCACAGCAAGGACCGGGCTAGATGCCGGCAGAGAAGCAAACGTTGGGGTGAGACCCTCAGGGACAAAATTCGCGGGCATCCCCCAGGGAAACCTGGTTGGCATAGCAGTAGGCGCGAAATGGGCACTAGCAGCAGGCACTGTTGAAGAGGCAATCTCAAAAATGATTGTCCTCTGGGGAGGAGTTGAAGGCGTTGGAGTAGACTGGCTTTGGGCGGCCAAGAAAGACTCCATCAGGGCAGTCAATCTTGCCACTTCCTCCTTCAGCTCTCTGTTCTCTTGTTTAAGGTGATCCATCAGCTTTGAATAGTTGGCTCTGGTGTAGTACCGATGCGTCAGCTTGTCTTCAAAATAAATGAAGAACACAGAGTTAGACCATTGAACAAGAAGCCTGGAGCAAAACCTGCTTATGCACATGATGCATGCGATGCTTGTGCATATGATTTATTTTTTTAATCAGAGGAACTTTAGAGTCCTATTTGCAAATATTGGAAAATATTAATCATTTAGACATATATGGAAATATCATATCAATAATATCTGGAAAATATTTTTACACCAAAGAAGTACAGTCTTGGTAACCAAATACAATACAAGAGAGAAGGAAAATGAACATCCTATTGAACCCTAAAAACAATCGTCCAAAGCTCTCGAGACCGGAAGATAAGTTGTACAAAGCCTCTTCACCTCTCGCTCATAGGCTGCCTCCATATCTGCCTTCTCCTTGGCGAATCGATCGTACTTCCTCTTCCAGAACTTGGAAGACTGAGGAAGAAGAGAAGTCACCACATCATCAGGCTCGTCGATAACCTGTTGCTCAAGAAACTCTATCAATGCATCCTTATCTCTAAGCTGCTGAAGTAGCTCCTCTCGTTCACGGATCCAAGCATGCGAACGACCTTCGTGTCTCAACTCCTCTACTCCTTGGTCAGGGAGGGTTGAAGGCCCAACCACAACCAAAGGTGTAGGTCTTGGATAATCATAAGGCATAAGGTACTCAGAATCTCTCCTCCCCACCCACGAGGTATGGGGTTCCAAAGCAATACAATTCTTCGGACCAAGCTCTTTCCTTCCCTTCTTATGAATCTTGCGCTAAGCGTGGACCATCCTTCCCTTCAAGCCTTGGGGATCTTTACCCTCTTTAAAGAACACACCTTCTAACAAAATGTTATTAGGTTTATCCTTTAAGGGGAACCCAAGCTGACGACGTGCTAAAATAGGGTTGTAGTTAATCCCACCACATGTACCAAGAAGAGGCACATTGGAGAATTCACCACAAGAGTCAATAATCTGCACACCATCATATACACAGTTGTACCAAAAGATATCATCATTAGTGAGAGACATAAGTCTCGTGGACTACCGTAGACATCCTTTGTTCTCCTTGAAGGTGACCGTCTGTGGCAAGTGCGAAATAAACCACTTGTACAACAGAGGCAAACAACACACAATGGTACCACCACCCTTTGCATTCCTCATATGCAAAGAGAAATAAGTGTCACCCAACGGAGTCGGAACGGGATTAAGAGTAGAGAAAATCCTAATAGCATTTACATCCACAAATTTGTCGATGTTGGGGAACAATACTAGCCCATAGATGAGAAGTACAAATATGGCCTCAAAGGCGTCCTCACTCATGGCCTTCCCATACAAGGTAGCTTAAGCAATGAGGAACTCAGAAGGGAGACCTTGAATTCCACCTTTGGTGGTCATATGCACACCCACGATAGATTCATCTATATGCAACAGATCAATAATCTCTTGAGAAGTAGGAACCCTCTCCAAGCCACTGAACGACAATTGATCTAGGATAGGTATACCCACAAGATAGGCATACTCCTCAAGCGTGGGCAAAAGCTGGAAATTCGGAAATGTGAAGCAACGGTACAAGGGATCATAGAACTGCACCAATACACTCATCAAACCTTCATCCACCTGAGTAGCAAGAATAGACAGAAGCTTCCCATGACGAGCCTTGAACTCCAAGGGATCTAATACATAGGATGTCAAACTCCTTAACTCTTTCAAGTCGGGTTGTCTGAAACTGTACTTCTTTGTATTCCTTCTTTGTCTATCCATGTCTAAAAATTTGCAAATAAACCTCTTAAGTTCCTTGAAAATTTTCTCATTGTTGATGATATGGATGTGTATGAATGCATGAATGCATGGATGCAACAATCACACTCAAGGATCAAGCAAAGCACACCACACAAAGGTCATGGGATGGATCAAGTCATCCTTAATATTAATCATCCATTTTGGTGGATTATGACTTACACCTTATCAACACCCAAGTTCCATTGATATTAAGGATATATAAGAACGGATCAACCATGAATCAAGGGTTTGTTGCAAGTCACGAGCATGGACTCTCGGTTAAGAACCACCCAAAGGGAGTGTACTAGGGTTAAACCTGCCAATCATGTTCTACAAGAGGTTCCCATAGTCATCATCCCATCTTTCGGATATTATCGGATAAACGACTACTCGTATTCCAAAAATATTCTCAAGAGAGACTCTTATGAGTGTAGTATCGTGTAACAATCGTATCAAATCTTACACTTGAACGACCTTCGCACTACGTCCTAAAAATAGGCCAAGATGGGCTTGGTAAACTAAGGTCCTTGGCTTCTAAGGTCTATATTGGAAAGAGTAATGCCTAACCACGACTACTCGTGTGACATTATTGATCCCAACATAACCTCCACCAAGTGAATGGGCTTGCAAGTCAACTTGCTAAGGAATAACTCCACACAAGTCAACAAGACTATGCCATTCTCCTATCCTAAGTGCACTCGAGTTCGGGTATAGAACTCATCTCACAAAGATCACCAAGCATACAAGCAATTAATATATCAAGCAATTCATGCATTACATACAATACAGTAATCCCAAATTTGCACAAAAATATGTCACAAAATAATATAAACAATATAATACAACAAAGGTGAAAAGTAGGCAAAACCCACTAGGCAATTTTTCCCCAGCAGAGTCGCCACTTTTCTGTAGCGGGGTATTCGTTACGTTTAGATTTATTGACTAAATCAAAAGTAAATCATACAATTCGAGTCGCCACCGCACTTCTATTTATCCAAAGGAAAGGTTAGAAAGCGAATAAAAACCGAGAAGTTTTATCAAATCAAAAACTAATAAAAATGTCAGAGATTGGGGTAAGGGGGTTGGTTATGCAATGAGAAGGTTTTAAGCACCCAAAACATCCTAGGTACTCCTAGGGAGCCCCTTTCACAATTGTTGCAAGGTAGGTTGGTATTTGTGAAAATTATTTGTGCAAACATGATTGGGGGGATGAGAGAAGAATGTACAAATTATTTACAATTTTGTGTTTGAATGAATAAACTCACTGCCTACGTACCATCTTAAAAAAGATTAGGATCAAAACCTCGTAGTTCGGGGTAAAAATCTCAAAACAAGTTGGTGAATTGATTGGTTCAAAAGCCTTAAGGTCTTTTGTTATCAAAGGGAGAAAACTCAACCTAAAACCACAAATCCACCATGTGAGGATAGCTTCAACATGCTAGTGAGGGGTTAACCCTATAATAAGCATGGAAGTCTTATAGTCACTCACTAAGGATATAGGTGAGTATTATATCAACCTCAAGGATAACTCAAACCTAATAGCTAATGTTTATGAAAAGCTTTGATAAGAAGTGGCCATTGAAACCACAAAAACAATTGAATGGGTTGTATTTACCAATGAAAAGTATTTATAAAGTATGGTCAAAGTTGACTTAAGGATTCAATTCAAAATAAGTGTTATGAAAAGAAGTTTGAAAATCAAAAGCATAGTGCTTAGGTTTCTAATGTTGAAAACAAATGTTAATGTTTACACAAAAGTTTTGGCTTGGGTTAGAGTGGAGGGAAGAAGAAGAATGGCTAAGTCCTAAACATACAAAGATGAAGGAAGAGAAATAAAACCACAATGGAGTTCCCTTCTTGAGATCATAGTGATGATCCAAGTAGCTCTCATCCTTTGGAATAAGCAAGTAAATAAGCAAATACTCAAGTAATCAAGCACACAATCAAACAAGCTCCTAGGAATCTTCCAATGGTTTTTGTATCTCTCACTTTGGATGCTCATGACAATGGTTCTTCTATTTGACTCAAGTTGGAATCCCTAGCATAAGAACACACACATCAAAAAGTTCTATAATACAAACAAAGAATGAACAAGGGGGAG
Source organism: Lathyrus oleraceus (assembly GCF_024323335.1). Classification (NCBI taxonomy): domain Eukaryota; kingdom Viridiplantae; phylum Streptophyta; class Magnoliopsida; order Fabales; family Fabaceae; genus Lathyrus; species Lathyrus oleraceus. The sequence continues at coordinate 37,741,833 of NC_066583.1, forward strand.
TTTAGAAATTGGTCCTTTCAAAGTCCTCTTCAAAATTAAGCATTCTAAAGGCATGAGGCCTAGTTGCTCTTTGAAATTATTTCTTATTTTATAGCATTCTAAAGGCATGAGGCCTAGTTGCTCTTTGACTCCATTTTGCATAGGGAATGTCCTAAAGTCTAATTCCTTTTGTCCATTTGCATTTGGTTCACAACAATCAAAACAAAACACAAGCACAATAGTATATACACAATTATGTGCTCAAGTGAGCAAAAGGCAAATTACATTAACATAAACATGAGCTCAAGTCAGCAAAGGGCAAAAGCAAATGAATAATATGTACAAGATATTAAATTGCATAAAGTAAATTGCAAGAATTAAATGACTTGAATTAAAAGTTAATGGTCAATAGTTAGTGTTAGTGTGCCATAAGACAATTTAGCGCTATGTTAAGCAATCGTAAATGGAGTAATGTAGTAGTCACACCTATCTGAGGTCGGTCAATAAAAATATAGGCAACAAACACAATTTAGAGACCTTGACTAGTAAGCCAAGCTCCTATAAATTGCCATGCCAAAAGAAAAGAAGAATGATCTTGTATTGATTTAGGTTTTTTGCTTGATCAAGAAGCAACCTATCCTTAATGCAAAGTCATTTACTTGATCTATGATCAAGATGAATTAGATTTGAATCAAGGAAGGTTAAGCCTCCCATATATCAAGGCTAACCACCAATCTTTAACTCATTGATCAAAAAGAAAAAGATGAAGAAGAAGATGAATAAGACTGTACATTAATGGAATTCAAATGAAATAAGTAAAGTACATTGACCAAAGATGAATGGGATCAAGGTCAAACAATAGTAAACAGAAGCAAAATGAAACTTAAAGGTCAAGAAACAAATAAAATATTTTTGGTATTTTTCAAAATTAAAATAATACTTGAATTAAAATAAACAATTAAAGGTCAAACTTCAAATCCATTTCAAACAACTTTGAAAAGTCCAAATGGATCATCCTAAGTTCAACAAGGTCAAACAAAGTTTGACAAAATATTTCAGCATTTTTAGAAACCAGAAACTAGTTTTAATCAATTAAAAATGAATAAAAAAAACCTAATTGAACTAAAATCTTAAATAAATCTCAAATCAATTAATAAATTGATGAAAATATTTTTCATAGATTCATCATCATTCAAAGAGGTTAAGAAAATATTTTTGTATTTTTTGAATATTGGAAACTATTTAAAATGAATTAAAAATAACCAGAAAAGAGAAAATTCACAAAAAATATCAAATAATAAAATAAAAAATATTAAAAATCATTTTTAGAAACTAGAAATTAAAAGGGAAATAATGTAATTGGTCCCATATTTTTTGGAATTAAAGTGAGAGAGATATGATTTTTTGAAATAAAAGGAAATAAAGGAAAATAAAAGAAATTAAAATCAGAAAATGGGAAAATATCTGGCGTGTTGGATCCAGTCTCATTAATTGAGCTGGCACATCCAAAGGTTGTGGCATGCGTGCGCATCATGGACCTAAGTCAACTGAATCACACAGCGCATTAAATAAAGTCATAACAAGCGATGGCCATGATTAGACCTGGAAAACTCATCCAACGGCTCACATGTGATCTGGCAAAGAGACGGTGCTGTACACCACTGTCTTCTCCGGCGAGCTTGCATTTTCCGGTGAGAGTTGCAGACAAACAAAACTTAACCAAATGAAGCGATCCTCATATCATTGGAAAGCTGGGGTGATGTACATCACCCCTGTACCGTTGGTTTTCCTTCTAGATCCCCATAGGAAGAGAAATCAGAGGTGGAAAATAATGGTGTTCAACCTGAACTCAATGGATTTTCAAAATTAAGCACACTATTCAATTGCCTCTGATGAGACGACTTCAGCCAAACCAACAAATACAAGAAACAAGCAATAATCAGTGTGTTTCGAAGAAAAAAAGTTTGATCATCAACCTTGGAAATGTAGATCTGTGAAGCACGATTCCTCTCAACTCTTGGTTGCAGTTTACTCTTGAGATGAAGATGAAGCAAGGCCAAGGAATTTTAAGTCCAATGATCAACAAAAGAGGTTGAAAATTGGATCTGAAATTTTGAAATGAAAGAGAGAAATTCCTTTAGGTGAGTGTAGCGGTGTATTCGTCGCTATATGATCTATTGGTTAAATCATAAGCAAAGTATACAATAAACATAGAGTCGCCACCGCACTTTTATTTATCCTAAGGACTGGCTAAAAAGCGAACAAAAGCCTAAGAAGTTTTACACGTAGAAAACCAATGAAAATATCAGAGATCGGGTAAAGGGTAAATTACGCAAAGGGAAGGTGTTAGGCACCCAATGCGTCCTCGGTACTCCTAGGGAGCCCTTTTCACACTTGTTGTTTGAAATTATTATTTGTTATGACATAAGTAATGTGCAAACATGATTGGGATGATGAGAAAAGAATGTACAAATTAATTATTTTTGTGTTTGGATGGATAACCATTGCCTACGTACCTTTACAGGATCAAAACCTCGTAGTTCGGCTAAAAACTTCCAAAAGTTAGTGGATTCAATTTTAAAACACAAGCTCAAAGGTCTTACGTTACCCACGGGAGAAAACTCAACCTTAAGAAACAACAAGTCCACCATGTGAGAAAAGCTTCAACTTGCTAGAGAGGGGTTAACCCTATAATAAGCAAGGAAGACTTACAATTCAATCAACTAAGGACAAATAGGTGAGATTAATATCAACCAACTAGGGTAAATCAAACCTATAGCTAATGTATGAAAACTTAACAAACATGGACAAAGCCACAAAATCATTTGAATGGGTGAAGTTATTTGGATTATTTACAAAATGGGGTCAAAGTATGATTAAAGTCAATTCAAAATGAAGTATTTACAAAAATGAAGTTTGGAAAATCATGGACTTAAGGTCCAAGTTTCTAATTTGAAAAGGGGTGAGAATGTTTGCACAACATTTATTTCAAGTTTTAAAACATGTGTGAAAAGTTAGGACACAATGGGATGAATGGATAAGAAGAGTGAATGTAAAACTTCTTAGGAGGGTTCGCCTCTTGAAATCATATAGAAGATGATTCAAGTGGGTCCTTAGGAATAGGCTACAAATGAGCAATAATATGGACATGGTAACAGATGAAAGTAAATAAAAGCGGATACTGGATGCCACTCAATGGTCTTATACCTGTCTCCTAAAACAAGTAAGGATATCAGAAGCCACTCTATGGACTTACACTAATCTCCATCAGAATAAAACAAAAAAACAAAACAGGGAAGTCAACTGCCAATCTATCTGGACTTATGTTAACCTCCACAGTATGATCCTAGGACTACAAATGCCACATCACAGGGACTTACAATGAATCCTCACATACAACAACAATGCTCAAACAAAGAGCAAAGAAGATATGAGTGACCAATGAGGTCTTACACTCTATCTCTTCCATGTCATAGGAACAAAAGCCAATCAATATGGACTTACAATTGTCCTCAATGGGGAAACAATAATGTCCCAAGGACAAAAGAAATGATCATGCACTGATGGCAAACAAAGATGATAAATGCACAACGGCAATCAATGATAGTAAATGCACAATGGCAAATCAAGTAATCATGTATAAATGAATCAAGTAATCAATCACATAAATTCAAGTAGCACACGCTATAACCATTCAATGAGGCTCAAGCAAAAGGGTTTGACTATGAAAGTCCACTGTAAGAGGTAAGTGTCGCTCTTAACCTTGCCATTGAGGGGCTAAGGTGAAGCAGATGAAAGGATATGAGGGGTGTGCCTCATTGCTTCTATCTCAAGTCCGAGAGAGCATGTAAATATAAGAATGTGGGGGAGTTCAGAAAGATGGAACTCTTTCCCCGATTAGACTCGATAGATCTTGGGTTTGGATCTCAATGCTACAACCATGTAATGGGAGCAAGGAGAAGACACACAGATTAGTGGGAGATAGGCTACTTATCTCTTTGATCCACCAATTGCCTCGAATGAGGACTTTTCCTGCTTGGGACAAATATAAACATACACAAGCATTGCCTCTTAAGGAGGACTTCAGACAGTTTGCCCGGCCAAATAACAGGCCGGGTCTCCAGACTACATGAAGAAGAAGGTGCTATACCTCAATGCCAATTGCTTATAAGCAAAGCAATGCAAGTTCTTAAGAGAACTGAGCAACTAAGGGTACCTGAAATCAGTCCAATATGATCAGCATCCCAACATAAACAAAACAACAACAATAAGAATCAATCAACAATCAAACAATGATGTACATAGCACCAAGTCCATGTGAACCAAGCACCCTACAACACAAACAAATTAGTATACAATAATCAAAGTAAACAACTCAATTATGAATCAACCTCCTTAAGGCATTAGCTTTTTAACCTGAAAAGTCAAAGTCAAGCTCAAACATAAGTAACAAGACCACTAGGCCAAGCCTAGGGTCCAAGGGATGGAAAAATCTTAAAACAGCAAGTAAATCGTGATCAAAGCCAAGATATTTCAATTACAAAGGGATCCCAATTGGTCTCATATCCACACTATGCACTAATTTCATTTTATGCACAAATTAAGGCTAAGTAAGCAATGTTGAATCACATATGGACAACCAGAATGATTACATCCAAAAAAATCAAAACAGCATAGAAAATTCCACAAAAATTATATCCTAAACAGAGGATATTCAACAAGCTACATGTTAATTTTCATGCCATTTGGACTAGTGGAGCTATGGGAATTAATTCAACATGTCAAGGCATACAAAAACACAACCAAAATAGTCACAAAATGTACACCAACTTCAATCAAATGGTAAACAGTGATATTAAATGGTAAATGAGTAGGACCAAAGCCAAATGAAAGCTACACATGTCAGGAACTACTTCACCAAATTTCATGTTCATAGGGTTAGGGATGAGGATTTGGCAACATAGGGAAGAATGTTACACAAGCAAAGCCCTAAAAATGCTAAGCAGTAGACAAAAATCCTAATCAATTAGAAAATGGATTATTAAAATCCACAAAAATTCATGTTGAAAGTTAACATGTCAAAGGTATCTCATGCAAAAAATCAGAACAATAGGCCTAATGGAAGCATGGAAAAATAATTCATAAACTCAGCATATCAAAGTGTGACACATATTGTCACACTCAAAAAGAATTAATCACATCTAGCAAACCAGAGGTCCAAAATTACAAATCATATGTCAAAATCTCCAGGAGAGGGTCAAGAATCATCATGTGAATTTTCATCCAATTTGGAGCATGTATGATTATTTTATGATTAAAATGGTGCAACACATGAAAATAGCACACATGACAAAGATCCCTAGACCAATCTAAAAATTACCAGGCACAACTTAAATTTCTATGCCTAAAAAAAAGTAGATTAAAAATGGAGTCCATCAAAAAAAGTCCCAAATAAATTGGATGATTATTGGTTAATCTATGATTTTTTGAAGTTTTGAAATAATTATGAAATAATTATTTAGGATTTATTTAGGTTTTAGCAATTAATTATGAATGAAATGGCAGATTCGTAATTCTGGATGCCAAGGCCAAAACGGCACCGTCCAATTAAATGACGTGGCGGCATTTGATTCGCTGGAGTGTAGAGGGAAACACGAAATTTGAATAGAAGCCATGCGTTCAGGATCAAAACGCGTTCTGCAGAAAATCTTCAAGAACTTCATCAAGTTCTTCCATGTTCTTGGCTGGAAATCCCAGCAAGATCGAATCTCCATGGAAATCGACGAAACGCATACCGTTGGAAAGGTTTAATCGAGTAGAACTCGAATATCCTAGTGAAATCGTCCAGAACCTCATGTATGGAGCGAATCGAGCGAAAGAAGATAACGCATACAAATGTCAATCGACGATAACTCAATCAATTTACAACGAAATTACAATCCACAAATTTCAGACTACTCTACAACGAATGCTCTATCAAATCCCTATGCTAATTGCAATAATTAACGGTTTTGAAATCCAACCTCTTGAAGCTCACAGTGTAGATTCCGCGCGATTTCGATCCCGTTTCGTGTAAACAGATCAAGCTTAGTGTTCAAGAAGGTGATTGGGAGCTCCAGCACGATTCAACAACGCTTCAATTCGCGGGAAATCCCGACTGCCATGGATGGATGAGACTTTGGACAGTTGGAATCGTGAATGCTTCTTGATCCAATACCTGAAAACAGAGCTTCACAAACACATACAAATGATGAATTCACCAAGAACTAGCACGAAACTTGAAGAATTGTTGATGAAAGATTGGAAAATATCAATATGCTATGTGTAAAAAGTGAGATAAAATGGAAGAGTTTCTTGAGATTTTTCTGTTGGATTTGTGAATTGTGATTAGTCCCCGAGAAAACAGTTATAATTAACTATATATACTACCACTTAATCCAACAATTAATCCTAATTAGTGAAAAAAGTGATTAGCAAAAAATGAGCTTATGTGTATTTTGGCCCTTATGCCCTTGGATGGTTAGAAGCAATGCAGCAGTGGTTTATCACCTCAAGCAAACCATAAATATCATTTGGAAGCTAATGGAATTAGTCTCATGTCCAAATTCTTCATACTTCTCAATTTCACTATGTGATGGTACTTTGTCCATTTTTCAAGTCCATTTCAAAAGCTAATTTTCAAACCATGAAGCCTTGGCATGTTATGAATATTCCAACAAGTTTCAAATGCCATTTATGAAGTGTTGCAAAAATCCCCACTCAAAAATTCCAATTATTTCACAAGTTGGACAATTTTGCCCCTGGTTCATTTAATTGTCCAGTTGAAATGTGACTTTTTGCATCGACCTTTTTTGAAGAAATCCAATTATGCACCATGAAAGTACATGTCAAATGGAGTTTGTGCATATAAAGAACACCCAATTTGGACACTCCATGTGGAAGTTATGCCCTCCTGATTATGGGTCATTTTTGAAATTCACTGGACCATAACTTGACAACCATACATGGGATTTTCAGGTTCTTGGACTTTTTGGAAAGGTGAGAACAAGATATTCAACTTTCATGTTGGACAAAGTTCCATTTGAAGCTTTCTTGGACACGTAATATTTGGGAGAAAAACTTTCCATTTTGGGCAGGTGAGAATTACAGGTCATTTCTATTTTTGGAAACTTTTTGTCTGACTTCAAATCCTTCAACCTTGATCTTTGAAATGCCAAATGAGGCTTATATGGACATGAATGAGGTCTTTTTAACCATCTCACACCTTCCAATCCCTGATTAAATGCACAGTTGACCACAGTTGACTTTTGTTGACTTTTCTTGACTGGGCCATGTTCTGATGAATTCCAAGCCTCCTTCAATTGAGATCTTGATTCCAAATGATATCACAAGTTATATGAACTCTTTATGAATGATCATGGTGTCCGAATTCTTTAAGAATGGCCACCATCTATTGCTCAAGGCCTGATTTGACTGTTTTGGCCTAGCTAGCTTCATCTGCAAGTAACATGGTTAGATGACAATATTTTTGTACTTTTGGTTAGTAAACATATGAAAAGCAATGATATACAAATGCAATACATGCTTGGTGATCAAGAACCACACTCACAAGGTAACCCACCCACTAGGAGGGCAGCTGGGGTATGCAATGATCCTTGAGGCCATGATATGATATGATATGGGCCATGAGGGATCTTAGGGCCAAAATTGGGGTCTTACAGATGCCCCTATTTAAGGTCATTCTAGCCGGAGAAGTGAAGTTTAGAAATCTTCATCTCGACGCGGTAGAATGGGCTTAAATAATAGTAATGAGACAAATTTTGGTCCCTAAGAGACCTCATGATGCAGATGTATGCATGCAAAAGCAAATTCTGTGGGGAATATATGATTCGCACAGAAGAAAAGACGATCCATCGGAGTAATACACTCACCAGGAACAGAGATTCTAGTAAGACTCTTATTGGGACTCTATTAGGGGATAGTAAGAAAAAAGAATGCGTGAGCAGGACACGACTTTGATTAGTGAAATGACAAAACTGACACGGCGTGACCAAGACACAACTGGGAGTGGGGATAACAGACATCGGACTGGAGAACTTGTTGGGGAAGCAAAGGACTCACACCGGGGAATAAAGAATTCCAGAGGAAAATAAATCCCTTGGAATGACATAAGCTGACTCAACTATCCAGAAAGGATACTTCGGATAAAAATCCGGACTCGGATCAGGAAAAGATTCACATAGAACTTCCCTGCCGGAAATGCATATACTGGGGAAACGCCCGTATAGCAAAGGGTAAAAATCACCAAAGGAAACTCCGCAGGGGAATGTCTAACAAAGAGACTCTCCTGGGAAAGCAACAAGAAGTGAGGTGTTACCGGTATAAGGGTAACAAACTCAGGAAGAATGAATATCTAAGACCGGTATAAGGGTGAGAGATATCAATCCACCAACATCTGAGAAAGACCTGAAAAAGGTACATAAACTCAGGAAAATCTGACTCCACAGGGGACCAAAGTCATAATAGGGAGTAGAAAGGAAGGAACACCAGGGATACCGAGGTATATAATAGGTGACCGACCGAAATGTGAATTGGTATATATGCCAAGACACACATCATCTGAAAGGAGGGCTTGAAAAAGTAAATCAACTTAGAGGATGGACATTCGAATCCACAACGGGAAAACGAATCTTACTCAAACTGGGGACACAAACCCAAAGAGTACATGAGATATAATATCCATTACCGGCAGACCGTGGATAAGATACTCGCATGAGACATATTATCTATTACCGTCAGAACGTAGATAATAAACTCGCATGGTAAGAAACACCAGAGATACCGAAGTATATAATAGGTGATCTACCAAAAACGTGAATTGGTATATATGCCAAAACACACATCCGAAACACAAACATGTTAAAGGATGAATATTCGATTCTACAAAGAATACGAATCTTACTCTACTGGGGAAAATCAACAAAGGACTCCAACCAAAGAGCGCATGAGACATATTATTCATTACCGGCAGACCGTGAATAATATACTCGAAAGGAAAAGACACCAGAGATACCGAAGTATATAATAGGTGACTAACCAAAAGGAGAGAGACAATCGATACCAAGCATCCGGGTAAACGAAAGACAACTCAAGGGGATAAATTGCAAGCATCCGGCAATTATCCAACAACAAAGGAAGAATATTCGACTCCGCAAAGGGAAATAACGAATCTTACTCGACCAGGGAAACACAAAAGGCTTCAACTGAAGAGTGCATGAGATATATTATCCATTACCGTCAGAACGTGGATAACATACTCGCATGGGAGATTATCCACAACCGGTATAAGGGTTAATAAAGGATAAATCGACCGAAAAGAGAGGCATCGGGATACCAACCAGGCATATAATGATGACCAATCAAAGAGAGTAACAACATTACCAACAAAAGGGTAAATGAAAGACTCACTGGGGATTAATTGCAAGCATCCGGCAATTATCCGCAAAAGCTGGGAATACATTGACAAACAATCAATGATCCGGGGAACAAATCACTAGCAAACGGTGAAAAGACCCACTGGCGACTTCAAAAAGGATAACATTGCAAGCATCCGGCAATGATCCAGAAGACTTACTGGGGATACAAGTGCTTACTCAAGAGCAACTACCCAAAAGAAAGGAGGAATATCAACATCGAATATTGAATGGAGATAACCACAAAGAGATTAGGGTTTATATCTACCGAATACGGGGCAGAAGACCACAAACTCTAGCTGAGGAAACAAGGGGTTTAACAATACCGACTACTGGGTAAGAAACCAAAGACTCAGCTGAGGATAAAATTGCTAGCAACCGGCAATTATCCACATGTATCATAAGATACAACTCCGCTGGAGCGAAAAATCACAGCGACATAGGATTTATAACTACCGAATACGGGGTAGAAGACCACAAACTCCACTGGGGATATAAATCACCACCGGGAACAGAACTCTGTTAGGGATAAAGCCACAACAACAGAAGATCCACCATCAGCCAGACCGACCCACAAGGGTTACCACTGCTAGGGGAAAAGAGATAGGACTTACAACTACTGGTATAAGGGCAGACGCCATACTCTGGTGGGAATAACCACAAATTAGGGCTTACATCTACCGAATATGGGGTAGAAAACCAAAAACTCTGCGTGGGGATAGAATAAATCACGAATCCGCACGAGAAACCAAAAATGAGTTTTATAACAGACCACAAACTCTGTTGGAGAGTAGGGAATTAGGATTTACGACTACCGACTATCAGGTAGAAAACCGACAACTCTGGCTGGGGACTAAAAGGTATATAACCACAAGTTCTGCCAAGAAAGCCAGGAGAATAGGACTTACAACTACCGGTATAAGGGTAGAGGCCCGAAACTCCGCTGGGGATAAAAATCACCACGGGGAAGCACAAGGAACAGACGACAAATGTCAATTCAGGAAAGATCCGAAAAGACAGACTGAATCAAGACACGTCCTAATGAGGATATAACTCACATAGGAACCTCCATCCCAATATATGTGTTGGGAGGAAACGGAAGAAACCGTCATCCACGAGGGAATATCTCAGTGGGAAACTGCAGAAGGACAGACAGACACCTTCTGCTTATGGGCTGACTCTATATGGAGAGATTTAACACCCGACATCTGCTTAGGAAGATCTATAACGATCTATATCACCATAGCAGGGAACAACAAACAAAGGATATATGGCAAAAATGCAACATGAATATCTGAATGTTTTATGAGTATGCATGAATATGCGTGATTTATGTTTGATGAATGCTGACAAAACAGACATTTCTAACACAACAGGTCCAGGAATCAAACGTCCGATATTATACTTCCCGGGGAAAACCAACTGGAAAGCCAATTCCGCTGGAGATCTACATGCCATAAAGCAAAGATCTGCGAGTACTGCTGGGAAGCAGAAGCAAAAGAATCAGGGATATCTGGAGAATACCAAACCTGAGCAATGGATCAGCGATCGTCCCAACTGGGGCACAGAAAGTCGCAACAGGCAAAGAGCCACAAAGACAAATCTGTTGGGGAACAAGAGAATCTCAAGGTCCTGCAGGGGATCCTAGCAAACACTGCTATGGGAACGGATCCAACATAACTCCATTGGGGAACAACCCACTGAGGGAGCAAAGGTCACCCGGATAGAGTTTGGCTGCACAAGTAACTCTACTGGGGATACTGTCAGCTACTCTCTTGGGGAACAACCCACTGAGGAAGGAAAGCACCAAACAAGTAGATTCTGCAACAAACCACTCTACTCGGGGCGAACACACATCTGACGGATCACATCAGCAGATTCTGCAACAAAATCCGCTCTACTGAGGATCAAAAATTAATCAGGAAATCAATACAATCTCTGGATAACGGAGCCATCAACCGACCATACCGGGGATTGAAGGAGGTTCAACAGGCAATACTGCCACAACAACCGCTCTGCAGACAAATGCTGGAGAAAGATGGATGAAAATACTGGGATATCAACCCAATCAACCACGGAGTAGGAAAATAAATCCTGCTCTGCTGAGAATAACAACCATTCTGATAGAGAGAAAGTAAACAACTCCACTGACGACTTCGCTGGGCAGGAGTGACAACAACTCTACTCGCGACTTCGATGGGGATATCAATAACAGCTCTACTGTGCCAAGGAGACAAATAAAGTCTGGGGATAGCGATCCACTGGAGAAAGTGGCGAGGCACCAAGGTGACAAACCATCCATCACCGAACCTTCCACAAGGAAAGCATCCATGCCGGGGAATACCGCTGCTGGAGAAAACTGAAGCTTCAACAACCCTTTGCTTGGGGAACAACCCCACCAACAACTCGACTCGCAATTATGCTGGCAACTCACTTGGGGAGAAATACGGGATACGGGGATATCAACCCACTAACCACAAATTTTCTGAACATCTGAGCAATCAAGCCGGGGAGAGACTACTGCTGGAGAACAGACCGAGTCTTCAACACACCACTCTGCTTCGGGGAGTCAAAATCCACAGAAGCTCTGCTTAGGGAACAACCCCAACAACCAAATCTCTGCTTGGGGAACAACCCCAACAACCAAATCTGGCGAAGAAGGATACAAACCAAACCAGGAGTATGAACAAATGTCTTACCTGTTGGAAATCATGCCACCCTTGGGAGAGCACTGAGAAATTCTTTGAGTATCCTTTTATCATTGTGAATGTTCACTTTGTTTAAAACAATAATCTTTGAAAAATTTTGTTTTTAAAACAATGATATTTTATCAATTAAAACATGCAAAACATTTGTTGAATTGAAACAAATAAGAGTGCAAATAATTGGATAAAAGCTCAAATTTATTTGATGGAATGGTAGCCTGCAAATGGCAAGACTCCATAGATCTGTACAAATTTGAAATCAGTGATATATATTGGAAGAGGGCTACATTGAACATAATGATCCTTTCTCTACCAATTTGAATCTCGATGTATTCGAAGCTTCAGTTGATGACGAATCGAGAATCCTCTGATGAAAAGACAGCTGGTGAACAGAAAGTCTTGTCAGGATGCAGTTACTTGCCAAATCCCTAATTTTTGCCTAGATTGCCCCAGGGTGAGGTACTCAATCTAGCGGGATGCAAATATGCTTTTTTATCAAGTCTCTAATTTTTGCCTGGATTACCCTTGCGGGTTCTCCACCGAGACACTCATTTTTGCCTAAGCCGCCCTTTCGGGTTTTCAACTCAGCGGGATATTCTGTTTTTCATTTGCATATACTTTTTTTTTTATTAGGCAAAGTATCTCTTGACTGCATCTGAATTCACAGGACGAGTGAAATCCTCCCCATCCATTGTTGTAAGCATCAAAGCTCCGCCTGAAAAGGCTCTCTTAACAACATATGGACCCTCGTAGTTTGGAGTCCACTTGCCCCTGGAATCGGGCACGAAAGACAAAACTTTCTTGAGCACAAGGTCACCTTCTCTAAACACACGAGGCTTGACCTTCTTATCGAATGCTTTCTTCATTCTCTGCTGATATAACTGACCATGACACATGGCAGTCAATCGCTTCTCTTCAATCAAATTCAGTTGGTCATAACGACTCTGAATCCATTCAGCATCAGTCAACTAGGGACTTGAGGGTATCATTCTTCTTTTTTCTCTTAAAAAAAATTCCTGATTTTTCATTTTATTCTGATTTTTCACCCTCTTCTCCTTTTTTTTATTTTTTTTTTATTTTATTTTTTACATTACATTTGTAATGCCCCAGTTTGACTGTTTTGCTGATTCTCATGATACAGCTGAATGAGCTTCTTTCGTGCTCAAGAAGGCGGGTACTCTCATCAGGAATCCCCTTCAACATCATCTTCCTCTGCCTCGAATACAAGGAATTCAAATTTGGGAGATGGCGTTGGATCATTATGTTCAATGGGTTTAGAAATCCCTGCATAATGATTTTGGATAACGAAAAGCTTTTGTATTTAAACAAGCAAATCATTTATGCAGATGAAAAAGCTGTTTTCTTGTTTTTCAGGTTTTTTGTGATCACTGATTTCATGCAAAAGCAAAAAGTGAAAACAAATGGAAAAACAAATGTTTAACAACGCATTAATTGAATGAAAACGTCATTGTATTAAATGCTGCCAACAGTCATCACTTCTCCTTTTGGCATGGGAGAAGGGTTTTAAACAAAGTGAGCATTATTACTCTGACTTATGAATGACCGTAGGAACATCTACAGCGACCCAATTGTGGCAGACACCACCAGGTATAACGAAATTGTTCAGATCTTCTGCATCCTCTTCCAAGATAGCAGCAGCTTCCTCTTCAGGCTGATCATCATGGATAAATCCTCCACTCGTGAACAAACCTTGCTCATTATATGCCCCAGAACAGTAGCCAATGCCAGCCCGGGATTTGTCCATCAAAATCACTTTGTCTGGAAAATTCCTCCTTGAGTTCACAATTCTCTGCTCAAGATGATCCATCAATCTCGAAGAATTGGCTCTGGTATAATACCGGTGAGGTGCGTCTTCAAAATAAATGAAGATCGCAGGGTCAGACCACAGGATGGGAGATCGGAACAAAACACCCGCTTATGCAAATGATGCATGAAGTGTTTATGCATATGCTTGTTTTTTATTTCAAAGGAACTCGAGGGTTCTATTTGCAAACTTTGAAATTTTAACATTTTGATCATATATGAGAATATCTCATCGGATATATCAGGTGAAAAAATTTTCCCGGTTTTTTCCATGTTTGAAATTTTTTGCAAATAAACTCCTTTGAGTTCCTTGAAAATTTTCTTTTTATCTGATGATATGGATGCAGATGAATGCGTGGATGCATGAATGCAACAATCACACTCAAGGATCAAGCAAAGCACACCAAACAAAGGTCATGGGAAAGCTCATTGTATCCCTAATATCAATCATCCATTTTGGTGGATTTAGGTTTTCACCTTATCGATACCCAAGTTCCATTGATATTAACGGTACATGAACCGGCTCGAACACCCTTAATATCAACCAGCCGCTTTGGTGGATTTTAGGTTTTACACCTGATCCGGGATCCATTGATATTAACGGTGTCTGAACGACTCAACCATGAATCACGGGTTTGCTGAGAGTCACGAGCATGGAGTCTTGGTTAAGAACCACCCAAAGGGAGTGTACTAGGGTTTAAACCTGCCAGACATGTTCTACCAGAGGTTCCCATAATCATCGTCCCATCTTTCGAATATTATCGGAGGAACGAATACTCGTATTCCAAAAATATTCTCAAGAGAAACTCTTATGAGTGTAGTATCGCGTGACAATCGCATCAGAACTTACATCTGAACGACCTCCGCACTACGTCCTAAAAATAGGCCAAGATGGGTTTGGTAAACTAAGGTCCTTGGCTTCTAAGGCACATGATTGAAAGAATAATGCCTAACCACAAATGACTTGTGTGACATTATCAATCCAACATGACCTCCACCAAGTGAATGGACTCGCAAGTCAACTGGCTAAGGAATACTCCACACCAGTCAACAAGACTATGCCATTCTCCTATCCTAGAGTGTACTCGAGTTCGGGTATAGAACTCATCTCACAGAGATCACCAAAGCAAACAGCAATTGTATATCAAGCAATTCAAACATTACAATCAATACAGTTATCCCAAATTGTACAAAAATATGTCAAATAACAAATAATAATATATCACACAACAATGATGAAAAGTTGGCAATACCACCAAGGAAATTCATCCCCAGCAGAGTCGCCACTTTTCTGTAGCGGTGTATTCGTCGCTATATGATCTATTGGTTAAATCATAAGCAAAGTATACAATAAACATAGAGTCGCCACCGCACTTTTATTTATCCTAAGGACTGGCTAAAAAGCGAACAAAAGCCTAAGAAGTTTTACACGTAGAAAACCAATGAAAAGATCAGAGATCGGGTAAGGGGTAAATTACGCAAAGGGAAGGTGTTAGGCACCCAATGCGTCCTAGGTACTCCTAGGGAGCCCTTTTCACACTTGTTGTTTGAAATTATTATTTGTTATGACATAAGTAATGTGCAAACATGATTGGGATGATGAGAAAAGAATGTACAAATTAATTATTTTTGTGTTTGGATGGATAACCATTGCCTACGTACCTTTACAGGATCAAAACCTCGTAGTTCGGCTAAAAACTTCCAAAAGTTAGTGGATTCAATTTTAAAACACAAGCTCAAAGGTCTTACGTTACCCACGGGAGAAAACTCAACCTTAAGAAACAACAAGTCCACCATGTGAGAAAAGCTTCAACTTGCTAGAGAGGGGTTAACCCTATAATAAGCAAGGAAGACTTACAATTCAATCAACTAAGGACAAATAGGTGAGATTAATATCAACCAACTAGGGTAAATCAAACATATAGCTAATGTATGAAAACTTAACAAACATGGACAAAGCCACAAAATCATTTGAATGGGTGAAGTTATTTGGATTATTTACAAAATGGGGTCAAAGTATGATTAAAGTCAATTCAAAATGAAGTATTTACAAAAATGAAGTTTGGAAAATCATGGACTTAAGGTCCAAGTTTCTAATTTGAAAAGGGGTGAGAATGTTTGCACAACATTTATTTCAAGTTTTAAAACATGTGTGAAAAGTTAGGACACAATGGGATGAATGGATAAGAAGAGTGAATGTAAAACTTCTTAGGAGGGTTCGCCTCTTGAAATCATATAGAAGATGATTCAAGTGGGTCCTTAGGAATAGGCTACAAATGAGCAATAATATGGACATGGTAACAGATGAAAGTAAATAAAAGCGGATACTGGATGCCACTCAATGGTCTTATACCTGTCTCCTAAAACAAGTAAGGATATCAGAAACCACTCTATGGACTTACACTAATCTCCATCAGAATAAAACAAAAAAACAAAACAGGGAAGTCAACTGCCAATCTATCTGGACTTATGTTAACCTCCACAGTATGATCCTAGGACTACAAATGCCACATCACAGGGACTTACAATGAATCCTCACATACAACAACAATGCTCAAACAAAGAGCAAAGAAGATATGAGTGACCAATGAGGTCTTACACTCTATCTCTTCCATGTCATAGGAACAAAAGCCAATCAATATGGACTTACAATTGTCCTCAATGGGGAAACAATAATGTCCCAAGGACAAAAGAAATGATCATGCACTGATGGCAAACAAAGATGATAAATGCACAACGGCAATCAATGATAGTAAATGCACAATGGCAAATCAAGTAATCATGTATAAATGAATCAAGTAATCAATCACATAAATTCAAGTAGCACACGCTATAACCATTCAATGAGGCTCAAGCAAAAGGGTTTGACTATGAAAGTCCACTGTAAGAGGTAAGTGTCGCTCTTAACCTTGCCATTGAGGGGCTAAGGTGAAGCAGATGAAAGGATATGAGGGGTGTGCCTCATTGCTTCTATCTCAAGTCCGAGAGAGCATGTAAATATAAGAATGTGGGGAGTTCAGAAAGATGGAACTCTTTCCCCGATTAGACTCGATAGATCTTGGGTTTGGATCTCAATGCTACAACCATGTAATGGGAGCAAGGAGAAGACACACAGATTAGTGGGAGATAGGCTACTTATCTCTTTGATCCACCAATTGCCTCGAATGAGGACTTTTCCTGCTTGGGACAAATATAAACATACACAAGCATTGCCTCTTAAGGAGGACTTCAGACAGTTTGCCCGGCCAAATAACAGGCCGGGTCTCCAGACTACATGAAGAAGAAGGTGCTATACCTCAATGCCAATTGCTTATAAGCAAAGCAATGCAAGTTCTTAAGAGAACTGAGCAACTAAGGGTACCTGAAATCAGTCCAATATGATCAGCATCCCAACATAAACAAAAACAACAATAAGAATCAATCAACAATCAAACAATGATGTACATAGCACCAAGTCCATGTGAACCAAGCACCCTACAACACAAACAAATTAGTATACAATAATCAAAGTAAACAACTCAATTATGAATCAACCTCCTTAAGGCATTAGCTTTTTAACCTGAAAAGTCAAAGTCAAGCTCAAACATAAGTAACAAGACCACTAGGCCAAGCCTAGGGTCCAAGGGATGGAAAAATCTTAAAACAGCAAGTAAATCGTGATCAAAGCCAAGATATTTCAATTACAAAGGGATCCCAATTGGTCTCATATCCACACTATGCACTAATTTCATTTTATGCACAAATTAAGGCTAAGTAAGCAATGTTGAATCACATATGGACAACCAGAATGATTACATCCAAAAAAATATCAAAACAGCATAGAAAATTCCACAAAAATTATATCCTAAACAGAGGATATTCAACAAGCTACATGTTAATTTTCATGCCATTTGGACTAGTGGAGCTATGGGAATTAATTCAACATGTCAAGGCATGCAAAAACACAACCAAAATAGTCACAAAATGTACACCAACTTCAATCAAATGGTAAACAGTGATATTAAATGGTAAATGAGTAGGACCAAAGCCAAATGAAAGCTACACATGTCAGGAACTACTTCACCAAATTTCATGTTCATAGGGTTAGGGATGAGGATTTGGCAACATAGGGAAGAATGTTACACAAGCAAAGCCCTAAAAATGCTAAGCAGTAGACAAAAATCCTAATCAATTAGAAAATGGATTATTAAAATCCACAAAAATTCATGTTGAAAGTTAACATGTCAAAGGTATCTCATGCAAAAAATCAGAACCATAGGCCTAATGGAAGCATGGAAAAATAATTCATAAACTCAGCATATCAAAGTGTGACACATATTGTCACACTCAAAAAGAATTAATCACATCTAGCAAACCAGAGGTCCAAAAATTACAAATCATATGTCAAAATCTCCAGGAGAGGGTCAAGAATCATCATGTGAATTTTCATCCAATTTGGAGCATGTATGATTATTTTATGATTAAAATGGTGCAACACATGAAAATAGCACACATGACAAAGATCCCTAGACCAATCTAAAAAATTACCAGGCACAACTTAAATTTCTATGCCTAAAAAAAAGTAGATTAAAAATGGAGTCCATCAAAAAAAGTCCCAAATAAATTGGATGATTATTGGTTAATCTATGATTTTTTGAAGTTTTGAAATAATTATGAAATAATTATTTAGGATTTATTTAGGTTTTAGCAATTAATTATGAATGAAATGGCAGATTCGTAATTCTGGATGCCAAGGCCAAAACGGCACCGTCCAATTAAATGACGTGGCGGCATTTGATTCGCTGGAGTGTAGAGGGAAACACGAAATTTGAATAGAAGCCATGCGTTCAGGATCAAAACGCGTTCTGCAGAAAATCTTCAAGAACTTCATCAAGTTCTTCCATGTTCTTGGCTGGAAATCCCAGCAAGATCGAATCTCCATGGAAATCGACGAAACGCATACCGTTGGAAAGGTTTAATCGAGTAGAACTCGAATATCCTAGTGAAATCGTCCAGAACCTCATGTATGGAGCGAATCGAGCGAAAGAAGATAACGCATACAAATGTCAATCGACGATAACTCAATCAATTTACAACGAAATTACAATCCACAAATTTCAGACTACTCTACAACGAATGCTCTATCAAATCCCTATGCTAATTGCAATAATTAACGGTTTTGAAATCCAACCTCTTGAAGCTCACAGTGTAGATTCCGCGCGATTTCGATCTCGTTTCGTGTAAACAGATCAAGCTTAGTGTTCAAGAAGGTGATTGGAAGCTCCAGCACGATTCAACAACGCTTCAATTCGCGGGAAATCCCGGCTGCCATGGATGGATGAGACTTTGGACAGTTGGAATCGTGAATGCTTCTTGATCCAATACCTGAAAACAGAGCTTCACAAACACATACAAATGATGAATTCACCAAGAACTAGCACGAAACTTGAAGAATTGTTGATGAAAGATTGGAAAATATCAATATGCTATGTGTAAAAAGTGAGAGAAAATGGAAGAGTTTCTTGAGATTTTTCTGTTGGATTTGTGAATTGTGATTAGTCCCCGAGAAAACAGTTATAATTAACTATATATACTACCACTTAATCCAACAATTAATCCTAATTAGTGAAAAAAGTGATTAGCAAAAAATGAGCTTATGTGTATTTTGGCCCTTATGCCCTTGGATGGTTAGAAGCAATGCAACAGTGGTTTATCACCTCAAGCAAACCATAAATATCATTTGGAAGCTAATGGAATTAGTCTCATGTCCAAATTCTTCATACTTCTCAATTTCACTATGTGATGGTACTTTGTCCATTTTTCAAGTCCATTTCAAAAGCTAATTTTCAAACCATGAAGCCTTGGCATGTTATGAATATTCCAACAAGTTTCAAATTCCATTTATGAAGTGTTGCAAAAATCCCCACTCAAAAATTCCAATTATTTCACAAGTTGGACAATTTTGCCCCTGGTTCATTTAATTGTCCAGTTGAAATGTGACTTTTTGCATCGACCTTTTTTGAAGAAATCCAATTATGCACCATGAAAGTACATGTCAAATGGAGTTTGTGTATATAAAGAACACCCAATTTGGACACTCCATGTGGAAGTTATGCCCTCCTGATTATGGGTCATTTTTGAAATTCACTGGACCATAACTTGACAACCATACATGGGATTTTCAAGTTCTTAGACTTTTTGGAAAGGTGAGAACAAGATCTTCAACTTTCATGTTGGACAAAATTCCATTTGAAGCTTTCTTGGACACGTAATATTTGGGAGAAAAACTTTCCATTTTGGGCAGGTGAGAATTACAGGTCATTTCCATTTTTGGAAACTTTTTGTCTGACTTCAAATCCTTCAACCTTGATCTTTGAAATGCCAAATGAGGCTTATATGGACATGAATGAGGTCTTTTTAACCATCTCACACCTTCCAATCCCTGATTAAATGCACAGTTGACCACAGTTGACTTTTGTTGACTTTTCTTGACTGGGCCATGTTCTGATGAATTCCAAGCCTCCTTCAATTGAGATCTTGATTCCAAATGATATCACAAGTTATATGAACTCTTTATGAATGATCATGGTGTCCGAATTCTTCAAGAATGGCCACCATCTATTGCTCAAGGCCTGATTTGACTGTTTTGGCCTAGCTAGCTTCATCTGCAA
Organism: Lathyrus oleraceus; assembly: GCF_024323335.1. NCBI lineage: Eukaryota > Viridiplantae > Streptophyta > Magnoliopsida > Fabales > Fabaceae > Lathyrus > Lathyrus oleraceus. Next base: position 37,762,464 of record NC_066583.1, read on the forward strand.
GTAACATGGTTAGATGACAATATTTTTGTACTTTTGGTTAGTAAACATATGAAAAGCAATGATATACAAATGCAATACATGCTTGGTGATCAAGAACCACACTCACAAGGTAACCCACCCACTAGGAGGGCAGCTGGGGTATGCAATGATCCTTGAGGCCATGATATGATATGATATGGGCCATGAGGGATCTTAGGGCCAAAATTGGGGTCTTACAGTGAGGTTGTGGATTCAATTTTGCAGCATCTAAGGCGCCTTCAGGTTGGAAAATAGTGAGGTTGAGCAACTCTATATATAGCAAGTGGCAAGGCAATGCATGAAAAAATCATGTGCATGAGTGATAAGGGCCTCCATGCATGGGCCTGTACAGGCACATGGAGGGCCCAAATCCTATTGGAATTGCAAGCTTAAGTCATTTTGATCTGAAATGGACGTGCAGATGTGAGGTAATTGGAGTGTGCAATGAGTTTTCAAATGGTTTCTAAAAGTGCACATGATTCTTCATCTCTTCGAAAATGCCTCTTCCCAAAATAAAACAATGCCTTATGGGTAATGGTTGGAAAGGTCTTAACATGAGGATCAATTATTATGTTGAACACAAGTCCATTTGGAATTGGAAAATTGATGAAAATTGGTCATAAAGTTCAAGGTGCAAAACATGTGCATGTATTTCTCGAAGTTGTACTTTTTCACATTTCAATGCCTTTGGTCCAAAGTGACCTATAATGTTTTGCATTATCACATGTATTTATTTTAGGATTATGAAAATTTTCTCAACACAACAAATGAAGTAGACATCTTAAACTTTCCAATGCATTTTATCCCACCTTAAAATCATAAACAATGAGTGAGTTATGTCCTTCGGAAGTTGACCCAAAATTAGGGTTTTAGTCAAAATGACCTATAATGTTTTGAAATGGATGATGACCTTACAAGCTTCAAATTAATTTGTGATGAACATGAAAGTTGTTCATATGGTTCTTAAGAACATTTTTGCTCTTGGGGTTATCTCCATTTGACAAACACATTAAAAGTTAGGTGTCAGTGTATTTCAAAATAGTTAGATGAATTGACTGATCAACTTTTCAAGTCCATACCTCAAACCTTGATGAATGGATGATTGAGGACACTCAAATAAGCTCAAATATGCATGAAATGATGAATTAAAGAACTTCCCTTGATTGTATTTGATCATGGGTTGAGGTTGCTTCATGAGCAAGGCACAGTTGATGCACAAATGAATTAGGGTTTCCTTGGGAAACAATCCTCAAGCCCCTTGGTTTGCTTTGATCAAATTGACAAATTGAGATACTTAGGAGGCATATATGATGAATGAGAGCTTTGGGAACCATTTTCATGCTTGCTTTCACCTTCACTTGGCCATTCTTTGAGTATAGGGACCATCTAGGAGCCTTGGATCTTATGATTGCTCAAGCTACAAAACAAAAGATGTTAGTGACATATTTTTGTGCTTTTGGTTAGTAAACAAAGTAAGAAAAGCAATAATATACAATTCAAGCATGCTTGGTGATCTCAAACCAACTCACACAAGTTCCCACCCTAGGGTAAGGAGCCAAGATGTTATGATCCTTGAGGCAAATGCAATGTGCAGTGATGTAATGCCATGAGGGATCTTAGGGTAAAAATTAGGGTCTTACAGAAATGAATGAGGTTTAATGAGTCTTGTGGATCTTCTAGGTTAAAGATTATGATTGATGAATGGAAATTAACAGGTGAAGGATTTGATGCAGAGGTAGGAATGATGTCAGGCTGAGTATTAGGAGTGTGAACTACAGGTGAATGTTCGTTCAATGCGAGTGTTTACTGTGAAATTTGATAAACAAATACAAGTTTTATTAATACTTAAGGGATCAAACTCGAAAATTTCCAAGACATATTTGTGTGTTTTTATCACTAGTGAAAAACCATAATTGCTGGAAAATGTTTGTTGTGAATGCTTGTAATAAGAAGAAATTTAGGGAATAAAAGGACTACAAGTAGAATGCAAGTAAAGTAAAGACCTTGAAATCAAAAAAGGCAGGTGCAGAAAAAGAAAATGTTGAAATTAAAGTGCAAATGATGTAAATTGACAAGAAAAGTAAAGGAAATTGAAATGCAGGTTAATGCATAAAAAGGACTTTTAATGTAAAGTTGCTTGAAATGTATGTAACGGTGGAACACATATGTACATCTTTCCTCACTCGTTTCTCAACACACGGGTACTTTGAGTTTGACGAAATGTGTAAAATTACGGACCCCTTACAAAATGAGAGTAAGTATCCTTATATATTACTCTATGATAACTGTCTAAGAATGGTAAGCTACTCATGTGGTGACACGTCCCAAGTCCATGCAGGGGTTTTCCTGGACGTGCCCCAACTTGTTTCTAAATAACCATTGATGCCACCTCAATTCCCGCCTTGTGACATCATTTGAATTTCCTAACTGTTTTATTGGGCGCCAAAACTGACTACCCTTGTCGAAGTCTTCGGTGTTGACTATGTTAAGCTAACATATTTTGTTGCATTGTCAATTGTAATGATGAACTCCACATGTGGTGACTGAGTCGACATTGCTTTCATTGTAGTGATAAACTCCAACCTTAGCCAACATAGTACAATTTCACTAAGTTTCCAAGTTCCTCACAACGTCTTTCGACCTTGCCACCTTCGACCGGTATCACTTTATGTGACTTCCAACCTTGAGTGATATTAGTCATGTGGACCCACTCTATCTTTGACCTTCCACGTGGCATATTCATAGCTTTTCTCATTAGTAGTTGCCACTTATGGTCAGGTCAAAAAATCCAGTGTAACAAATTACCCCCCAAAAGGCCATGTTTCGATTTGCATCCAACAAGAGATACGTGGCCTTTTTTATCACAATTTTTTGACGCCGTTTCATTTTTGCCGACATCATCATCATCATTACCCTTTTACGGCGCATTATCATTTCATGAGTTTCGCTCAGAATCTCATCATCACTCATATTTCCTAGGAAGACGTGGGTTTCCACGTTCCTTAACCGCTCCTGCTCCTGATTTAATGTAGTGTTTCGAAAACCCACAAAACCCTTCAATCACTTCCACACGGCCGCCAAGTGTCTGATCCATCACCTACATTGAAGCCTATAAATACCCTTTCACAACTCTTTTTTTCCTTTTCTCCACTTCGTCTTCTCGTATTCTCTCTTTTTTCGCATAGAACTCCAAGTCGATTTCACCATTTTTTTCCAGAAAATTCTTCTTCCACCATGTCTACTAGCAAAATGTCTTCAAAATCCACTAATGGTAACAATCCGCTCGCCTTCATCATCCCCCCTAACGAAAGTGAAGAGCCAAGGGATTTCATTCCCGAGCCCTCATTTGAAAATGACAAGATTGTCATTTGGGCAAAGCAAATGTTAATTCCTTACTCCATATATGCCTTCTCTAGACCTTATCCCACCAAGAGATCACAAGCTACAAAGCTCACGCGCCTTTTTCCAGGTTACTCACTTACTATGCCCTTTGCATTTGAGCAACATGCTATTGGCCTATTTTTTATGGTCAAGCCCAATCGTGTGTTCTGATATGCTCCACTAACTCTGACCAAAGAGTATTTTGCGTGGCTTAACAAGGTTCAAGCCAAGAAGAAGCAGCACTGGGAGAAACTGAGCATTTATGACATGGTCAATCTGTCAAGGACTGGCCCTAGATACAATTCATGCATGTTGTTGGCTTCGATCTTCTTTTGGGAAGGATCGACCAACACCTTTCAGCTTCCCTGCGACATGTTGACGCTAACTTTGTTCGACGTGGCCTCTATTACAGGTTTAAATCCTATTAGCTCCACCTTCTGTCCAACCCTGGAAACCTAACACGAGTTCACCATCGAACACTTCCAACAAAGACGCTTCCAACCAAGAACACAAAGCTTTCTTGGCTTTCTGGATTTCTTATTATGTTTTCTGTTCTAGTTCTCTACAGGTGGCTAAAAAGTTTGTCTCTCTGGCCATTCAGCTTCATGAAGGGCGAAAGATCTCCCTCAACAAACTTCTCCTGGCCAACCTCTACCGATGATTTGGAGATGCCTCCTAAAAAATCAAACACCTTCCTACGAATACTAAGAGTAAGTCTTTATTAGCCTCAGGCCTTTTTCGGCTCCTGCAATTGTGGCTGAATGCCACTTTCAAACCAAGGTTTCACATCACTCAGTCTCAGGCACTGATGAAGGAGACAAAAGGTAGGGTCATCGAAGGCACCAGGATGGCCTTGCTCACTCCACAAGAAAATCCTGTATCCCGCATCCTTCTCAAGTACATCAAACTATTTCTTAAGACTAAAGTCTTTGATGCGACCATGGCTCCCTTTGTGGATCGCCTAGTTAGCCCATCTTGGCTTCGAAATAAGTTTCCCAGCTCTTCCCCTTCAACTGTTGCCATGTCGAATGCGGTTTGGGCCGCTTTTCTGACCCCCACTATCTTGTCGTCTAGAATCGAAGTTGGTACTCCTAACTACGACTTTGCTAGTTACCAACCTAATTTAGTGACCAAATAATTTGGTTGCAGCCAATTCCAACCCTCTTCCCTCTATGTTTGGGAGGAAGATATATGTTGGTCGGAACGCAAGTTCAACCATGAAACATTCAAAGAATGCACCAAGTTTTCTCATATCCAAGTCTTGGAGCTCCCCACCCTTGAGTTTCACCAATCATTCAACATAACTGTTGAGTTCGACAACTAGTGGACGGGTTATCTTGCTCGCTGCTTCTTAGAAGAGCATTTCTTGGTGAGGATTTCTGACGCTCTCTCTACTGTGCCCAAGATTCAAGAACAACATGGTACATTTCTCTAAGTGTTCCTTTTAACTTGATTTCATCTCTTTTCTTACTTTTTGATTTTCATATGAATCTAATCATCCCACTGATGACCACATTGAGGAACCCTCTGATGTAAGAGAGACGAAGCGGCCAGAAGAACCCAAGAAGAAGGTACTTTTCCTTCTTATACTCTCTTTCATTTTTTAAAAGCATTTTTCATACGTTTGCTCTTTCCAGATTCGAAAACGAGACCCTGAATCCCCATCTCCCTAAATCAAGAAGAAGTTGAAGACTAATACTGCCCCCGGTCATGTATCACCGTCGAATCCTACCCTTACTCATTACCCCTTTTAAGCATCCCACTTATTCGACCATCTCTTTAGGTCACTCCACAACCCTCAAAGGCTCCGGTCGAGGAAGAAAGCTCAGAGGATTCTGCAGCACTCTTTATCTTTTCAAGGTCGATGCCTAAAGCTTCCCTAAATCCCGATGTCGGCCATAAGAAAAAAGGGACTCCCAAGAAGTCCACCTTCAAAAAAGACACTGTTAAAATTCCTGCAGGCCCCTCTACCAAACCTCAAAAGACTACTCCAAAGAAAAAAGGGTAAAGAAAAAAGAAAGGCACCTACTCATCACTTGACACCCCCAGTCAATGAAGGCATCGCTCAACTCCAAAACAATCCAATCGAGGAAGCCAATGATCCCAAGGTATGCGCCAACTTTCTTTGTAACTTGTTCTTTATTCTTCTTTCAAACTTTGACACCTTTTTCTCATCTCTTAGGCAAATCCTGAAGTAACCAATGACCAAGAAGTGACTCACACATGTATCTTTTGATCCACTCCTCCCGCCTCACTTTCACACATACATTGGTCAGATTTCCTTGACTTTAGCGTTTCAACAATTCAAATAGTCTCTCAGTCGACGGACAACACACCAACTACTACTGCACAACCTCAACCTAACATGATGATCGATGTTGAATCAAATTCAGCAAATGACATGAAAGAGGTAAACAACAATATTGCGTATGTTCATGATAACAACCCTCCAGATGACTCTCAAGCTGACAAACCAACAGAAAAAATTGAAGGCCAAGTTGATCCCCATTTCAAAATTGCTCTCAATCAAGAGAATCCTCAAACAGGACGTCCAAAGGTCACCCCAATGCAAGTTGATGTGCACGACTTCGTGTCAAACCTTTCTCTCAGTCAAACATAAATTTTAGCCCTCAAGCGGAAAAATCCAATTGAGGCCCTTAAGAGACTGCAAAAGTTATGCAGGCTGTCAATGGATACCAAGTCGGCTCACTCCTCAGATTCTCCACTGGCTTATACTGGCAATGACGCCATCAATTTTCTCGTCCAACAACTAAAAGATAACATCTTTGAAGTTGACCTTCTTGCTGCTATCGAAGAAGATTCCAACCTTGGGAATGAAATTCGGAAGCTGCTAGCTGAACTCAACAAACATCGGGCATTTGATGTCTTGCTTAAGTTTCTCTTTGAATTTGAATCCTTCTTCGATCAAGTCTGCAAGGATATTGATCTCAAGCGCTCGACCACTTCCAAACTTAAAGGTGTGAAGGGTGCCATTACAGTGGCTTGGGAAGCACGCGACATGGTTGCCAAGGAGGTTGATCAACTTGAAGCTCAGCACCAAGAAAACAACGACAAAGCCTCTTCGATTGACGAAAAGAGTGCTCAGCATCGTGCCAAGATCCTAGAACTCTCTAACGAGATTAACAGCCTGGAGAAAGAGAAAGTTGAATTGTCCTCGGGACAATCACTCCCTACAAAAGAAATTATTGATATCTAAGCCACAAAAGAAGTCGAACACCCCGAAATTATGCTTAACCTAGGGCTGGAGATCAATCCTCTGGAAGAACTTCATGATCGCCTCTGTGCTAGGCTCAACCTCTCCAAGTCCAAGCTGGAAGAATTTAAAGCAAGGTTTCCTATTTGACTTGTATTTATGTTGATCTCTTTTTTCCCTTCACTATTTTGTAACGACTTTTCCATTTTGGCACTTTTAATACCATTGTCGCAACTTTATTAGCAAATTATTCTTGTTCAATTCAAATTTCTTGTAGCATATGCCTATATCGTTTAAGGTACTTACCATTTACACTTATAATTCATTTGTCTAAGGCTAATTCTTCAATCTCGTAAGCGTTGTTTGAAAACACTTGAAGCATTCTAAATGGCCACTCCCAATTTGGCGACCACTTGCCTACGGTTCGATCTCTGATCCATAGGCAGAATAACTTTCCAAACGCAATCTCCACTTGAAAATGCCTTGGACTTAATTTTTTTTATTATAGGCTTTGGAAACTCGTTCTTTTTGTCTTATCAACGTATTCAGTGCAACCAGCCTCTCTTCGTCTAAACCAACCATCTCATCTAACATCATCCCCCAATACTGGTCTGATGGAATTTCATGTTGACGCTGAACCCAAACTGATTGTAAATAAATCTCTACATGTAAAACAACTTCATGTCCATAAGCCAGTCGAAATGGCATTGTGGTTGTTGCCTCTTTGGGAGACGTACAACAAGCCCATAGGACTTGGTCTAATGTTCGATGCCAATTCTTTGACTTATTCCTAACATGTTTCTTGATCAAGCTAATAATGGTTTTGTTAGTGGCTTCGACCTGCCCATTCGCCTGAGCATAATAGGGCATTGAAGTTAGTAATTTAATCCTCATTTCTGATGAAAACTCTTGTATCTTTCGACCAGTAAATACTGGCCCTTGGTCTGTCGTAATAGTCTCAAGAACTCCAAATTTGTAAATAATATTTCTTTCAATGAACTCAATTATAGCCTCTTGATCAACCTTCACTAAAGGGATTGCTTCTATCCATTTCATAAAGTCAATATCGACCAATATATACTTTTGGCTTTTAGAGGACGCATGTCGAATTTCCCCAATCAGATCTAAGACCCACCATCTAAACGAACAAGGCTTAACTATTGCATGTAACTCGCTTGCATGGACATGATGTATGCCTGAATGGACTTGGCATTCCTGGCAACCCTTAGCGAAGTCAATCCAATCCTTTAGCATCGTAGGCCAGTAAACACCCTGCTATGGTGAGCACCACATGCCCCACTATGGGTGTTTGAAATAGCCAAATATGTCTCATCTTCACCAAGGCATTTGAGTAACACTCCCTCATGGGTCTTTTCAAATAACCCATTACCGATAATTACATAATTTAAAGATATATATTTTAGCTTTCGATTTGTTGATCCAACCGGGTTCTTCAAATAGTCAACCACAGGTTTCCTCCAATCAGTATTGGATAGATCTTCGACGGTGCAAATCTCAAAGCTCTCTGAATCCACTGACCCCAACTTTGTTAACGCCATATCTGACGGAGAAAGCCTTGTTGCTTGTACTCTTCCTCGTACTTTAATCAAGTCCTCTAGTTTTTCCTTAGGAACCTTATATCCCGAAGTGATTTGTGCTAACTCGTTTGCTTCGTTGTTCTCATGTCTAGGAATATGCTGAATATCCACGAAGTCGAAACTCTTGATCATTCGATTTGCTATAACAAAATACATGATCAAGTTTTCCTTAATATATCTATATTATTTTGTTATTTGTTTCACAACTAACTCAGAATCTCCCTTTATTTTAACTCGTTTTGCCCCCAAATCTAACAAGATCTCGAGCCCAACTATCAAAACTTTGTACTCAGCTTTGTTATTGGAGCTTGAGCCTTCAATTTTGACCTTGAACTTCATTGGTACCTTTTTTGGAAAAACAATCAAAATTTCTTTTTTTCTTAGGGTCACTATCAGCAAAATTTCTATTTTTTTTAATTGATAATTATCTTTATTTGAGGCACAAAATTCTTATCTTCATATTTAAAATTTATTTTTTTCTTCACGGGTCATTATCAACAAAATACCTATTTTATTTTAATTAACAATTATCACACGAAATTCTTATTCCCCCCCCCCCCCCCCCCCCCCCCCCCCCCCCCACCCCTCTATTTCATGAGTTTTTTTTCCTTTTTGAACGATTATTTAACACAATTGAGTTTATATTATCATTATTAATTTTATAATTAAAAATTATTTTTAAATTTCAAATTTACATATATATTTAAATAAAATTTATATTGTATTAAATAAATTTACTCGTGTAGACGTCCAAATATTGTACTAGTTTAATATTTATAAAAGTTAAAAAGATAACACTTGAAAAGATCGATAAGGTGTATATCTTTTGCTAAGTTCATTTGAGTCTTAATTTAATTAGTTGGGACACATAGCCATATTTCAAATCATTGACATGAAATTCCAATCTTTTCATCATGTTGTAATTACATTAAAAAGAAATATCTTTTGTCATACCAAATACTCCATCCGTCTTATAAAAAATGTCTTATTTGAGCAATGCGCGGTTCTTAAGAAAATGATTAGAAGTGTTGTTTTTAGTAAAAAAGTTAATGTCATTTACTAGAATACCCCTATTAAATGTAGTTAATAAAATAGTTGAATAAAGTGAAAGTTAATGAATAGGGATATAGTAGTGAAAAAATAATAATAAATGCTATATTGATAATGTAAATGGACAATTATTTTGAGACAAAGAAAAAGTGTAAATAAAACACTTTTTATGAGATGAATGAAATATTACTTATTTTTATGAAAAACTAAGCTGATAAAAGAAACCAAAAAGAACCAAGTATGATTTGTTCAGAAATAAATAGAAAAAAAGAAATAAATTTCTTTAGTACTCTTGATTACATGAATTATAGTTAAATTTTGATATCATTTGCAACACAATAGATAGCATGAAATTAACTCTAAATTTTATTCTATTATCCAAATTATTTCACTTTTACTTAAACCTCATTGTCATTCTATTATATTCTTGAAATAATTATTGACAAATAATTAAAATGAAACAAACGTCTCTTGTAATTCAGGGGAAAGAAAGACTATGTAATTTCTATTGTATTATTCCATTCTCAAACGTCTCTTGCAATAGTTCAATAAAGAAATAGACTATCAAAGTTAGCATGTTTATTTTTAGGAGATTTCTTAATATATATATATATATATATATATATATTTCCATTCTCAAACGTCTCTTGCAATAGTTCAATAAAGAAATAGACTATCAAAGTTAGCGTGTTTATTTTTAGGAGATTTCCTAATGTATCTTTTATAATATATATATATATATATTATATATATATATATATATATATATATATATATATATATATATATATATATATATATATATATATATATATATATATATATATATAATATATATATATATATATATAGAGAGAGAGAGAGAGAGAGAGAACATTATATGAAAATATTAAAATATTTTTAGATTTCGAAGATGCATCTTCGGATACACCCCAAACAAACATAACCTATGCTATTTCTGAGTGACGTTTTAGGAGTGCGTCTTTTTTGACCCAGAGATGCATCTCCAGAATTTGTCCTTAGATGCATTTCCGTAACATTGTGAAAGAGAAACAGAAGCAGAAAATCAGAAAGTTGTATTTTGACAAAATAAAGTTATCATTCATAACATAAAATCAGCATTACATATTACATAGTTGATGTTAACATAAAATCAAACATTACATTTCAATATTCAGGTGGACGCTTAAACATCTTCATAATATCTTTGACCGATCTTGAAATCATCGCTTCCAACTCGATCGGAACTTTTGTTTCGAAACGGAAAATTCTATTTCACATAGCCCTTGCATATGCATCCGTCTTGTATTCGTAGTTAATTGACGGTGAACGATACTCAAGTTTCACAATTTTTCGATTATCTCCGCAAGATAGGAGATTATGCACTTCGTATTGCAAATATGCAAAAGAGGTGTACTCATTGAGTTTAAACTTTCGCCTGGGTGTCACGTTGGAGAAAGAGACATTTGTGACATACCAGATGATGTTTATTTGTATCATTTACGACATGTTCTGTTGTATGAAATAAAAACAAGAGTCTAAATTTATAGAAGTTGTAGACAAATGTGGACCTCAAAAATTCTATCATGTTTCAGTGCTGGTTTCAGAGATACATTTTCGGTACCACCCTATCATCTTATTCCGAAGATACATCTCCCGAGCCTCTTCTGGACCAGGCAAAAAATAGAACATTTATGTTTTGTTTGACAAATGAATAATTTTATTGGCAAACATAAAAAAAATATTAAAATATTTGAAATTGTATATATATTACATTTCATTAATATTAATACACAATTCATTCACTTAATTGATGACGGAAAACTAAAACGATTCGAAAGATTTATCGTCGGCTAAATCTATAAGTATGGGTGGTACTCCCTTTGACTTTTGTGCATTTGAATTTCTTTCGATGTTGCTCAATTTGGTGAACTCTTACATCCTTTCCAAAAATTGATTCGGTCAAGTTTCGACTTTTGTTGTTGAATGAGTCGTCCACTCTTCTGATGTAAGTGGTATAGGGCATCCCGATTTCGAATAAACTTGAACAAAATGACGTGATTTTCAAAGCCTTCCAATACACATAATACAATCAATTGGATTTTGAGGTGGGGTGGTGCGCAGTGGAAAGAAGGTTTTCGAAAAACCGTATCTTGTACGATCAATACACACTCACACTCTAACATACACAGTTGTTATGAGATGACTCATTTCAAGGAAGCACATCTATTTTTCCTTCGATGTTATTCCACTAATACAAGGAACATGAGACTCATAAATTGCATCAAAGTTTTGTCTTTCCATAAAACCGTGTGTATGATTCTTTATGGGTCTTTAACTCATGGATAAGTTGATGATTGACAAGTGTATGCTTATCTTCTCATTTACCAAGTAAAGTCGAAACAGCTCGATAATCGCAATTAGCATCACCTTTAACATTGACGATTTGTTTTATGTATTTGTGCATAAAAATTGGCATCACATCAATGAATGGAATTTTCGGTGGAGACGGTGAAAGAGATGGTTTGCTAATGCAAGCTCCTTTAAAAATACTTTTTTGAGATTTTGGAGTTGGTAAGTCTGAAAAAACTTTGTCAACATGTTTAAAGTACAAAGGAGACTGCACCGTTGAATTGTCACTCGATGTAGCCTTGAGCTTCTTTGGAGCACCTTTTATTTTTTCCGATTGAGAGGGTGATTTCAAGTTAGTGGTTTCCATAGAAGCAATCTTCCTCAATTGTTCTTTGATGTGGAGTTTCATATTATCATCGACTTTCAAATATGTCTCTTGTATCACTTTCCATTAGGTCAAGATAGTGATATTTGATTTACCTTCTTTCATGACAACGTCATCATCAAACCTAAACCTTTTCCAGTGACTGCAAAAATTCATCCATTCTTAACGGGCTACCAAATTTCACATTCTTTGCTATAAGACAGGCACAAGGGAGACCATAGGTTTTCAAAATTGTGCAACCATATTTTGCGATATTGAAGCCTACATTATCATCTCGTTTAACTTTGTGAAAAATATAATTCAGACCCGTTCGATATATGTTGTCGGCCAATTAAGAATAAAGATTATTGTCTTTAAATTTGTGTTCCAAAACTGTGATGCTCCGACCAAATGATATATGTATCTCATTATGTTGGTTCTAGATCATTTGGTTCACAGAGTCTCAATCTCTACATAAATCTCCCTTACTATTTTCTAACCAATTCTTCAATGTAGCATGGGCATGCTCAATTCGGTTTGTTGTTGTATTCCCAAGGTGTCTAACTTGATCGATTCATGCACATTTTCTCCTTCACCTAATCCAGAATTGTGCTTTCTATATATTTCAACAAATCTGGATATTTCTCGCATACCTTCCTGAAATGTTTAACAAAATCAACATATAAATATGTAGTAGAAGAATTTACTATAACATTCCATGCATCCATTATTTTTTCCACTATTACACCCGCCTTCACCATTTTTCCATCTTCAGCTTTTATCTGTTTCGTCCCTACAGCGTGTTTAACCCGACTTCTCACATTCTTTATTATGTGATACCTACAAAATAATGCATAAGAAGTAGGAAATATCTTTGCAACCAAATTCATCAAAGCGATATCGCGGTCAGTAATAATTACTTTAAGCATCTCTTTTTAGTCCTTCAATATTGCTCGACACACCTCTAAGTCCCAAGTAACATTCTCATATTTTTCGCTCTCTAAAAATACAAACCCGGCAGAATAGGTCTTCTCAATAGAGGTAACACCAACCATCTCCAATAATAGAAGTATGTACTTATTGGTCTTGTACGTTGAATCAATGATGATCACAATAGGAAACATGTTGAATAACTTAATGGAATGAGGATGAGTTCAAAATATGTCTCTAACGGTTGCTCCATCCTCGTACGTTTGGTACCTGAAAACATAAATGTTAGCATCCAAAAGTTTCACTAGTTGTTGCATTTCACTTTTATCCCCCCCTTAGCGCCTTGTCATTTTTGTATCGAATATTATACACTTGCTTGATATTTGAGATATTTTCGGGTCCTTTACATTTCAAAGTTGCAAGTATGTTTTTTGGTTGAATCAAATTCAATGTCATGTCTGAAGCGCAATCATTCTCCTCTAACATGAAGCGACACGCAATTGGATGATCAACTAACTTTTCACACAAGTCATGGTTATATAAACCACATATGACATTAACTTTCCATTTCTTATTTGTCAACATATAACCACGCAACTTAAAGAGACAACTCACATTTTCTTAAACCAATGTCATCTCGTTTAAAATTTCGGAGAGAAGGTATATATTTCTCACTTCTTTCGTATGTCATTGTAACAAATGCACATCTTTTATATGAACAATTATCAGACTTTCCGATTACCATACCAAATCCCAATTTGGAGGTCTCCGTACAAATCCATTGAAGCATGAGATCATGAAATTCAAACTCTTGCTCATTTTTAAATTGATTGCCAACATCTACCACCTTCACAACAACACATTTGACATCCGGAGACACAATATGTTTAGGAAAAACATCGGAGTGCACCATATCTAATGAAAACAATTAAAATAAAACACTCAATAAGTGCTAATATTGTAAACAAAACTGGAAAAAAAATGATAACAGACAGCTTATAGAGATGCATTTCCAGACGAGTTCATATAGAATTCGGAGATGTATCTTCGAATAAAACAGATGTTTTTCAAAATAAAAACAAACTTAATGTGAACAATGAGGTTTGATATAAATGAACTTTACCTTATATTTCATATTCTTTTATGTGGTGAAACACAAGAATGAAGATTTGAAGTGAAAAAATTGATTGAGAATGTAAGGATTTTTGGAAAGGATTTTAGGTGGGAAACAAAAATGAGTTTAGTGATCATGCAAGTGAGTGTTTCATTAACTTATTTCAGATATGTATCTCCGAAAATATCAGACATGCAAAGGTGACTGAAATTTTAAAATCCTACCTCAAACCTCCGTATATGCATCTCCAAAAAATCCACTAGATTGCTCAAATATTAATATATTTATTAAAAATACTCAAAGATGCGTCTTCGAAATAATTTTTTATTTTAATCTAGATGACACTCGTTTGGTGCATCATAAAATTAGTGCATAATGCATTTGAAGATGAATCTCCAAAGAACATTTTTTAATATTTTTTATAGGATATTTTTTCACCTCATAAGATGGAATAAGAAATTTCCTACTTTTAAAATCTTTAACTTGCATTTTTAAAACAATTTTTAGAACAACTAACATTAAACTATACACATTACTATATTTAAGAAAGATCTATGTACAAAATAATCACATTAAATTCATCACCCACTATTTTTAATATAAGTGGAAAAAATAAAATAAAAGGTTCAAAATGTTTGACACACGGCGATTATAATTTTTAAAAGTCTAGATTTTAAGTTTGAAAATTAATATTTTTTTAAAAAAAACTTCTTCAGCGCCATGTTCCACCACTCCACACTGTTACTGTTAGTGGTTTAATCTAAGAAAAACGGTTCAGCAATTGCAAAGACACTAGCATATCAAAAAAATTCTGATACCTATTTCAAATTCACTTTTTTTTCAGTGAAAGGCTGCACATCTCCTCTTCACTTTCTCTTTTCAATCCACAAATCTCAATCTGCACCACTTGTTGAATCAAATAAATACTTTGAATTTAAAATTGAAAGAGAAAAGAAGGAAACAATTAGGAATATGAAAGGTTATCTTTCAATAAACTAATTCTGAAAAAAATCTGTGGAAAGAGTGAGAAGCCAAATTTCTTTTCAGTTGTTAAATCTACAAACAGAAAAAAGGGGGAAATTGGAAATACTTTCATTATAGATTATGGGTTACATTATAGAATAGTTGTAATCTCAAATTATGGATTACATTATAAAATAGTTGTAATCTCAAATACATATGCTGAATTCCAAAGCTGAAAAAAAAGGAATATGAAAATATAAAGAACAATTAAATGAAGAGCAATGCAGAAAGGCAAGGGTGTCACAGTGCACGTCGGCAAAATCGCGAGCTTGCAACATTAGCAAGATGAGATGGAGTGGCAAGAAGGAAATACAGGGCGATATAGCGAAAGGAATGAGCAATTTGGGATATGAATTCACGCTAAGAAGAAGAAGGTCCGAGTTAACCAAATATTAGAATTACCTAAACAAGCAAATGATAAGGAATCCAAATCAAATGTGTAAACTCAATGGGGCAACAACTAAACTTATACAGGGGGAGAGAAGGGGGTCATGGACCAAATGTCTGCAATTCATTCAATGTCTATAGGAGAGAAAGAAACTATATTTATTTCACAGATGATGGGAAAAAGTATAACCTCAATGGGACTATTAACTTATATAGTGGAAAGAGATAGGACTTCTAAGGCATATTGTAAAACAGAGCGGAAAGGGGAGTGGAATGGAGCGGAACAGAACGGAATAGAATAAAAATATCATTCCATTGTTTCGGCATTTCATGACAGAAAAATGCAAGTTTGTCATTCCATCCAAATAAGGTATAAAAAATGATGGAATGGGATGGAATGGGATGTTCCGCTCCATTCCATCCTTTTTTAATTAATCCAAACAAAAGAACATAAATTTATACCATTCCATTCCAAACATACCTAAGGGACTCACTCACCCATTATAGCAAATCCACTCACCCATTATAGCAAATCCCATAAAAAAACCCTCCATATATACCAATATCATGAGTGTTACATAATAATAGTAATAATATCAATTCAGTCTGGTAATTGTCATCATATAATTGAGACTAACAGTGGGTATACATTTCAATATATTGACATCTAATTGATATGAATATTAGGCAAATTTAAACTGACTATAATATTTCAAATATATAATATAAGATCTATCTATCTAAAACCCTCCAAAATTTCCATCCCAAACAAGCCCTAAATAGGGATCATTACATTGGATTAACACAGCAACTAAATAAGTGATTTTGACTTCACCACTCCCTTCATTTGTATATCATACTAACATAAATTTCTATCAAATGTAACCGATTAAACAACACCATTTTTAGAAAAGATTACTATCAAGTATCACCATCATTGTATATTATGAAATAAAATGTCATCCAAAAATTGAATAACCAGACATGATCAACATATGAAAAGTTTACGAGAATTTACAACTGAGTATAATACATTGGTGCTATTGCCTATTGTGGATACAGTACAAATCATACCTCTCAAGAGGGAGACGAAGGAGACGAAGAAGATGGAAAAACATCTTTGACAGCAGAAGCAGCAGATAAGTAATTCAGTGTATTCTTCAAAGTTTCCTTCTCCCTCGCCAATCTCGCAGCAGTATCTTCCAATTCCAACAAAGCCTGTTGCTCTCTCGGCGCGCCTTCAAACGTGCTTCCAACAAAGAAAGAAAACGGCGTCGGAAACAAGTTCCTCCTCAAATCACCAACCTCTTTCTCCGCCTTTCCACCTAACCGATTCGATAACCGAATAACATCTTTCATATACGTCTCCACTTCGTTTGCCAAACCGTCAACATCCACGTCAGCAGACGGAGAAGGTCGATCCTCCAACCACGCCACACTCGCCACAAGGTAGGGTTTCGTCCGAACCACTTTCTTCACACGGAAACGCTCCTGACCTTTACAGATCAAGAAGAATCGATCATCGACAAGTCTCTCATGTTTTATAACTTCTCCAACGCAACCGACTTCCGCCGTTCCAGTAACCGCGTCGGTGTAGATAACACCGAATCGGAGATCCGTATGTAGGAGCGTATGCATCATAACACGGTAGCGAAACTCGAAGATCTGGAGAGGGAGGATTGCTCCGGGGAAGAGAACCAAAGGGAGAGGAAACAGAGGTAGCTCCGTTACGTCATCTTGATTAGGAGAGTTAGCGTTGTTGTTCTCCGGGTAAGACGACGCCGAGCATCGGAGGTGTGAAGTAGCCTTACGGCGGCGAATGTGGCGGAGAACGTTAATATGCGGCGGCGTAGGTGTTGAGAATGGGATTTTAGGGTTTAAGGAAAGTGGAGTGAGGTTTAACAAAGGGTTGTACGGTAGAAAGGAAGATGCTGGTGAAGAGATAAGGTGTGGAATTGGGAATGCCATTTCCAAAGTTAAGAACAGAGAGAGAGTGAAAAAAAAAAGAGAATCGAATCAATCGGAGAAACTATAGGTTAAAATTTTATGAATGTGTGGTCGTTAGAACTTCCACTTAGTCATTCACCATTGTCATATGTCAAATTCAATCACAGTCACTATAGTTTCTAATTGAATTATTTTGATTAAGTCACAGTCACACTCAGAATTGAAAAAATCACAAAAATGAAGATGAAGGTGTTGAGAAAATGAAGATATGTGGATGAGATAATAATAGTAATATGGATTTTGGATTTCGCACGTGGCTCTGGATATTCCACGTGTGAATCCCTATCGCTATTTGTAATTTAATTTCTCTCTGATGAATAAGGTCTGATATTAAGCCCAGATTCATTCTCTTTGGGCTTTGGCCCAAATCCAGAATTAAAAAATCGCCGACCAAAAAAAAATCAGAATAATACTCGAATCAGAATTACCCACGTGGGTTTCTGTTCATACTTCACGCGTCACGCGCTTTTTCTTGTGCTATGTCATTGCTGATGACAGGTACATACTCTGACGAATGGGAATGTGACACGTGATTCTAGAAAGCGCGTAGAACGTGTTTTCGTGATTTTTATTTTATTTTTGTGTAGATCAAAAAATGACGAGTCACGGTGTTATTTTTTTTTAATTGAAAATCTTACAGTATATAAGAAGTATCGGGGTTGGGTTTAGGATCATAACAAATCAAATCAAAGATAAAAAAAGATATTTGAAAGAAGAAGCGTTATTTTCGAAGAAGAAAGAGGAAAATGGCGGAAGAGGGACAAGTGATCGGTGTTCACACCGTGGATGCTTGGAAGGAACAGTTAGAGAAGGGAAAAGCCTCAAAGAAACTGGTTTGTTTGTTTGTTATTTCTCGCAAGTTTCCTCTTTAATTTTTTTTTGCGTTTTTATTTCGAAATTATGAAAACATTAGGGTTTTTGAATTTGATTTGATGCTTGCTTTGTTTCTAGGTATGAATAATTGATATGCATGTTCGGTTTTTTATTATCTATAATAGTTGCTACCTAATTGGGCTATTGATTCGAATGCGGTTGTGGTTGTGGTTGTTGATGCGTGAATTTGATCCATCAATTTGATGCATCTGTGTAGTGAATGGGGGTATACAATGACTATGAGATATGAAATTATTGCAACATTTTCGTCAATTTGATGGATTTTGTTGGAAATGAAGTTAGGGTTTAGAAGATGGTGAGGGATTTTGTTTTGTTTGTGTGTGTGAAATATTTTTAACAAAGACCGCAAATCCTAGCTCAACTAGCCGAAGCAATATTGTTAGGTTGGATGCCATTATTAGGGTTCAAATCCTGATGCTCATAGTTGTGTGTCTGAGGTTTTGGTGATTATTATCACTTTTCTTGGTACGAAACAAATATATATATTTTGAGCATATGAATGTTTAAAATGGTTTCATATCAGCTTCAGCAACTTTTTTTTATATACCAACTTGGAGTTACATTAATTACTTTGACACTTAATTTTTATTTGTTTACTTTAACCTTTGACACTTAATTTTTATTTGTATTTGTATGACTTGTGGTGCTTTAAAATTGTTGATTTTTTTCACCCCTTAATTTCAAAGTACTGAAAGGAATCATATTGACAGATTGTAGTTGATTTCACTGCTTCTTGGTGCGGTCCATGCCGTTTTATTGCCCCAATTTTGGCAGAGATTGCTAAAAAGCTTACACATGTCACTTTCCTTAAGGTTGACGTGGATGAATTGAAGGTGAGGAATATCTAAATGCATTAGTGTTTATTTTTTTAACTAAGAATCCTGCAACTAATTTTATTCATTTCTTCAGACTGTTTCCGAGGAGTGGGGAATTGAAGCTATGCCAACATTCTTGTTCTTGAAAGATGGTGAACTTGTGGACAAAGTTGTGGGTGCCAAGAAGGAGGAGCTGCAATTGAAAATTGACAAGCATGCAGCTTGAAGGGTCATGAACAAAACTTTGTTTATTTTGAGTCAGTTTGCATTTATATTATGTCAGTTTGGCTGTTTTCAGTATGGTTGGAATTTAGAAATGTAGAACATGGTTGGATGGATATGTGAATAAAATCGTTTGTGTGGTAGTACTTGAAACACTTTGGCTAATGAACTAGCAATAAGACAGGCAGATAACTTGCATTATATACTTTGTGTGTTGGCTTTATTGTCTGCTTATTATCCTTCAATGGATCCCATTCTGGTGGCTAGCTCTTTAATTTTCTTGTATTGAACTTGAAACAAAACTGCAAATTTGAATTCCCTCGTTTGCCAGATGTAGTTCTGATAAAATGGTACAGTGACACTGTGTCTTGGACAAAAAGGAACCTCAAACCTGTTCTAGATCGTTCCATGATGGTGATGAATGATTTTGTATTAACATTTCAATACATTATATGGATTGTGCCTTTCACCAACAAGGGTGAGTGAGCAATACTTTAGCTCGAACATGCTTGAAACTTGTGTGTATAGGCAAATTAGAAAGAAAAAAAATGAATGAAGGCACCAGTTGAGAGGGTAACTTTCTCTCTTCCAACTAGATACAGTAAAAAGTTTTAGTAATAAACTACAAACAATAATGTAGGCTTTTGGATAAATCACATCTGTTTGGTCAAATAATGTGAAGAGTGATGCGCATCCACTCCTGAACGAAGGCATATAACACAATCTGATTTATTGGAAGCTATATATGACTTATAGCTTCAAGGCCACTCACATAGGACTAGGAGTAAAATTGGGTTCACTACTCACAATTTGCTGCAGAAGGTACTGTTCTTTAGCTTTAGCAAGAATCTGAATATCTTTCGTTTATTTACTCAATTTACTAATCACTTGTTGTGTGATTAACTTACTAAGGCAAAGATCATTAATTTATCACTTGTTTCTATTTCATAAATATAGACACTATACGAAGAGAATTGCTCCTCCCACTCTAAGTGGTAAATAGTCGTCTTATGAAAACCGAAAATTTTCAAATTTAAAAATGTATTTTCAGGATGCATTTCATATATACAACATCCTTTATTAAATGAAGTAACATTTTCATTTTGCTAAATAAAATAGTCTGAAAATACATTTTTAGAATAAATCTGAAATTATATTTTTATATTTTTTCAAATCATAGTGTTAAAGTTCATACTCAAGGGCATTGTCCCTTGCAATCGGACATAACTAACTTTTCATAGAACAACATACTGAAGATTTTTCTCTACTCTCATAAACAAAACTTCATATAATTACGAATACTTGCTACTGTTGCACGAGGAAAAGGACACATCATCTGGCATTTTTTGTTGCATGAGGAAAAGGACACATAGTCTGGCATTTTCTCTCATTGTTGTTGCGTTTCTACAATGCTGAAACACAAGAAATTAACCATACTTCAATACTAAAAATAAACCTTAACTTAACCTTATATAGCCAAATAAGTTATTGCCTCACATATAATCAAATTTGAGCCAAGCTTTGTTCTTCAACTCACACTTTATAATCTTTTCATAGCCAAAAACTTTATTATATTATACAATTTTCTTGTCTACATTTTTAAATTTTTCACGTGAAAATCAAAATTACGTGGTATTGCAAATTTGTGTTAAATTTGAATGAATGTCTATAGATCTACCACATAAGTTTGCATCTTTCACTTCAGTTTCATCATCTCTTATATTTGTTTTCTTCATAATAACACAAATCAATTGTAATCCTATAAACACCATGGAAAAAAAAGCATGTTAACACAAACTAGAAATACATTGTTATCCAACAAAAATTTATAAACATACATACAACAACATTAACATAACAACAACATACACGAATAAGAGAGAATATGAAAAAAGATTTGTCAACAACAACAACCAAAAATAAATCATGCGAAACATAACAAAGTCATCTTCATGCCTAATTGAATTCTTGCAGCTCTCATGGTCCTCATTCTCAAGGTCTTCATCTGATTCAGAATTAGTTGCATCCAAATTACATTAGGTACTTCACAATAGCATCTACCTTCCTTATCTTTTCAGGGTTAAGATTCTTGAAAAGAATCTTCTTATAGCTTGTTCCACCAGATGGTTCAACAACACTAATGTGATCCCTAATAGCTTCAACTTCCTTGATTTTGTTCAACCATAACTCCATCATATCAATAACCTCTTTTGAAGCCTCAATATCGTGGGTAAGTTTGTTCCCACTATTCATGTTGAGAGAATGATCTGAAATCTGAGAGAAGGATCTGAAATCTGAACAAGAAGAGAAACTCTGTTTCAAAATAACATACAACAACAACAACAAAAAATTCATAAACTCTCGAACAAGAAGAAAACCATGTGAAAATCATGTGAAACATAAAAACAACATACACGAAAACGAGAGAATAAAGACGAAAAAAATACCTTTATCTACGAAGAACAATATTGAGGCTATACTGTAGAATAAGAAAGCTAATGACGAAGAAGAAGATAGAAAATATGTGCTAGCGTTTTGCTGTGAGAGATACGACGATACTATCAGGAAGCAAGAGTTAATTCGCTTATGTAATGCCTTTCACAACGATTCAAATTAACAACCGTGGTGATAGGTATTTTAAGGATAACACTCATGGTAACGAAAAAGTAGAAAATTGGTGGAGTTGGGATTCGAACCCTGTCATTCCACGAATGTATAATCACAGTTAATTAGTTTGACCATAGTGCAATGTTTTTTCGTAAATGTAAAAAAAAAATGTGACCAAAAATTAGGTATTATCATGGTTAACTGTCAGACCGTTGTAATTTAGTATTACGAAATATCTATTTTGTAGTAGTGAGAATTGTTTGTTTCCATTATTTGCAAACACCATGGCCTTCCTAAAAGTATCATTTTTTATCGCCATCTGATCTTCATTAGGCGCTTTTGGAAGGATCTTTTGAGTGACACCTTATTGCGGATGAGTTCCACGTATCACTCCCATACAAATGAACAAATAGAAGTTATGAACCGTACAGTGAAGCAATATTTACGAGATTTTGTGTACGCTAAACCCTGTCAGTGGGTTTCCTTGCTACATTTGGTTGAGTACTTTTATAACACCTTTGTTAATCCTACCTCTGGCCTATCTCCTTTCCAGGTGATGTTTGGTAAACCTCCTTTTTCGATCCCTTTGCACGTTCCTGGTTGCTCCCTCATTGATGCTTGCAATTCTGTTTTGACTTCACGAGATATAGTATTTGCTCTTCTACATAAGAATTTGAGTAAGTCTTAATTGCAGATGAAGAGGAATGCAAATAAGCATCGTCGTGAGGTTGAATTTTCAATGTGGACTTGGGTATACGTCAAGCTACAACCTTATTTCCAAGTTTCATTGTCGGCCACAAAATACCATAAGTTAGAATTGTTGATTCGTTCTCGTATCCATAACGTCTTCCATTTCTCTCTCTTGAAACCACATTTGGGTTTACCTCCTGATGTTATTGATCAAATTCCGCACGAATTTGTTGGCAATAACACTTTGGTTACACCCCTAGTTGTAGGGGTGTTCGTTGGAACCGAACCAAACTGAAAAAGAACAGGTTGATTAGGGTTGGATTGATCGGATACATTAGAAACAAATGTGGAAAAATATTTTAAAAAATATCTAATTTAAGTTAACTAATTTTCTATGAAAAATATAGAATTCCTAATTTTTCCCTTCTCCATATAGGTTGTGAATGTTACAAACGACGTTTCATTTTTTTTCTCTTTTAAGTTAAATACTTTATACTAGTTTCCATGATAATGGTGATATAAATTATAGGAATTAATATGGTTGTTTCGGGTTGACGGACTCGCTGGTAGAATTTTGAAAATCTGATGCCCAAACCAATTAACATCAGGTTTCATTGGTTTGGTTTGGTTTTTGTCTGAACTAAAAAGATATCCAACCCAAACACAATGGTTTGGTTTAGATTTTAGTATGGTTCGGATTTTCCCGAACCAATGAAAACCTCTACCAGGTTGTGTTAGACTTTCAGACATAAGTGATTGACGACATTCTCACGCATTTTGCTCTGGTTCAGTGGCATGGATTGTCACCTGATGATACTTCATGGGAAAAATGGGCGGATATATGTCCTGATTACAACCATAAGGACATGGTTGATTTTGTTAGAGGAACTATTGATATGTGAAGGCCCAATAGTAAGGATAAATATCAATAATGGAAGAGGAAAACAATGAGAGTCAAGGCCCAAAATCAAAGAGAATAATCAGACCTCCTAAGAAACTGGAGGACTATGTCATTAATTTGGCAACTAGTGGAGGAAGATTCTAGAAGAATATGACTCACTTGAAGTTTGTTAGATTTCTATTTCGCAATAGATTTGTAAATTTTTCCCGTTATGCAATTATGGTGTATTTCAAATGAACCATTTTTTATGGCGTTCCATTGATTTCTATCAGTAGAATTGATATGGATATGCATATAATCCTTCCAATAACCATAGTTTTCACCATTAAAAATATAAGCTTTATTATACGCCCCTTTAGGTTCGGAAACCATAATCTAATAAGCAAATTTGAAGCACAAGATAAACTGGTGCTCTGATACCACTTGTTAGACAAGGGTAACTGATCTAGAGGGGGTTGAATAGATCCCCAGTTAAAAATTCAGAATTTAAAAATATTTCCTATGGTTTTACAAAAGCGATTCTGAATCAAAAACTCGTTTATCCGAACTCGTTATCGAAAGGACCGGATATACGTATAAACCGTAATGTGATAAGTTTAATACAATGCCAAGATGAAAATTATAATCAATATGATTTTCTAAAAACACGTTTGAACTTTATAACACTTTGTTAAGCTATTTCCAATTAAACAAGTTGACAAAATTGACTTGAGCAATTCGTCAAACACTTGGTGTGCAATGATCACCAAGAAGAAATTCTTATGTGTTGATAATGGTGGAGTCCAATTGCAATTGTTAGATTGCAATTCTCTTCACAAAAACAGATTGAAAAACAGTCCAACACTTAGAAATTTTATGCATCGACCTGTAGCATGGTTGATTCGACTCATACTGTCCAAAGAGCTTTCTTAAAAAATTTAGTCTACATGCGTCGGCCTATAGCAACCATGAGTCGACGCATGCTAAGTAAAAAAAAAATCCCACATTAATTATGTAGTATGAGTTGGCATGTGGTTTTCATGAGTTGACCTGTAAAGTTTATTTTGTAACAAAACCCTGTTTTTGACTTAGGAAATGTCTCAACTAATAAGAATGATTCTAGGATGATATGCACTTCTAGTCATGAAAATGCACACCTAGATTATAGAGGATATCGTCCAATGTACACAAATAACTCAAATACTAAGTGACCTAGTATTGACATCAATCAAAACATACTACTAGAAGAGAAATGCACTCACATCGATTATGTTTTGACTTCACGAGATGAAGTCCTTGCTCTACTACCTAAGAATTCGGGTAAGGCCCAATTGTAGATGAAGAGGAATGCATATAAGCATTGTCGTGAGGTTGAATTTTCAATGGTGACTTGGGTATACATCAAGCTACAACCTTATTGTCAAGTTTCACAGTCAGGCACCAAATACCATAAGCTCTCCAAACACTACTATGGATTTTATCTCGTTTTAGCCAAGGTTAGCCATGTGGCTTATAAGTTGGGATTGTTGATTTATTCTTGTATCCATAATGTCTTCCATTTCTATCTCTTGAAACCACATTTGGGTTTACCTCTAGATGTTATTGATCAAATTCCACACGAATCAGTTGGAAACCACCCTTGGCTACACCCATGGTTGTAGGGGTGTTCGTGGGAACCAAACCAAACCGAGAAAGAATGGGTTGGTTTGAGTTGGATTGATCGAATACATTAGAAACAAATGTGCAAAAATATTTTCTTCTTGAAGTTAAATACCTTATACTAGTTTCCATGATAATGGTGATATAAATTATAGGAATTAATATGATTGGTTTGGGTAGACTCGCTGGTAGAATTTTGGAAATCTGAAGCCCAAACCAATTAATGTCGGGTTTCATTGGTTTGGTTCGGGTTTTACCCAAATTAAAAAGATACCCAACCAAAACACAATGATTTGGTTTGGATTCTGGTTTGGTTCGGATTTTCCCGAACCAATGAACACCCCTACCTGATTGTGTTAGACTTTCAGACACTGGTGATTGACGACATTCCCACACGTTTTGCTCTGGTTCATTGGCATGGGCTGCCATCTAATGACACTTCATGGAAAAATGGGAGGATCTATGCCGTAATTACAATCATGAGGACATGAGGACAAGGTTGATTTTGTTGGGGAAGTATTTATATGAGAAGGTCAAATAGTAAGGATAAAGGCCCAATGATGAAAGAGGAAAAGAAGTTTTACCTCGTACCCCTACAATTGTACCCATACCCCTACGATTAAGTTTTTTGGACCAAAATACCCTCGTATAAATAGGGTATATTTTCCAAAAATTGAAAAAAAAATTCATTTGCGCCTGAAGACTTCCGGATCAACATTTTTGGCCTTGTAAACCGGAACACTAAGAGTAAGTCTTCCAGTTCACAAGACATATACCGGAACACTTTCCAGAAGACTTCCGGTTCACTGTAGTTTTGGGGCATTGAACCGGAACTCTTTAAGAAAGTCTTCCGGTTTGGAAGAGTATTTACCCGAACTCTTTCTTAAAGACTTTCGGTTTGCATTCATTTAACCGAAAGTCATATGGGAAGTGTTCCGGTACTCAACCTATTTTTTTTCACACCGGAACTCTTTTAAGAAGTGTTTCAATGCATTTTTATTTTTAAAAATTATAATATTTTTTTTTATTATTTTTTTATAATATTTTTTTTTTAGTGGTTTGAAGATGAGGTGCAGACGGTAGGATTCCAGACCGTAGTTTAGGACTGGGCGCATCTTCATCTACAGAAGAGCCGGCTGGCTATCCAAGAGGGTCGTACGATACGTCTCTTTTGGTAAAGTACGAGCATCATGTTGCTCACCATTTATGGTTTGGTGAGGTAAATAAACGACGTATATTTGAAATTGAATAATATTTGAATATTTTATATTGTGTTTTATAATTTATGTTTTAATTGTTTTTAGGAAAGAGGTCCGAAGAAAGAGCTAAAGGTTGTTGGACACGGACTTAAGCTGGCATCGAGGATTCCACTAGCTCTTCCACAACAAGTGGAGAGTTGGGTTTCTAGGTCTGGGTTATCTTCACTTCAGAGAACTAGTTTGAACAAGATAGACACAAATCTGGTATCTGCATTTGTGGAAAGATGACATCTAGAAACATCTTCATTTCACATGCCGTTTGGTGAAATAAGCATTACTTTGGATGAAGTCTCATGTATGCTTCACTTGCCCATCAGGGGTGTGTTATGGAGTCCTCAGAATGTCACTGAAGAGGTTCATGTTGAACTTGATGTTTACTACTTAGGAGTGTCACATGGTGAGGCACAATCATATGTTCGTAGCTGCAGAGGTTCTTATTATAAATTGGAATGGTTATACGATTTATTCGTACATCATAGAGCTGCTTCTAGCTGGGCATATGCGACTAGAGCATATTTGTTGATGTTGGTAGATTCCATAATTTTTGTCGACAAAACCTTTACACTTGTCGAGGCACGATATCTCTTACTGTTTACGGACTTAGATATATGTTTGGGATATAGTTGGGGAGCAGCTGCATTGGTTACCCTATACAAATACCTTGGAGATGCGTTCATGTTCAATTGCAAGCAGCTCGGTGGATATCCTACTCTCCTACAGGTATATAATTTAATTTTGTTTATTAAGTGTTGGGTTCATTTTATAAAGTATGTTAACTTAATTTATTTTGTTTATTATGTTTTTATTTTGTAACAGTGCTGGATTCACAAGTACTTTCCAACTGTTGGAAAAATAGGAGAGAATTGGAAACCAGCTGATAATTGTGGTCTTCCTCGAGCGATGAGATGGTCCTATAGGCAATGAGTCCTGAAGGTGGATGATTTACGACCTATTTTGGACGAGCTGACACATGCCGACATCATATGGCGTCCATTTGAGGATCAAAGAGGATGACGTCAGTTTGATGAGTTATGTCTATATAAGGGGTGTTTGAAATGGGGTGACACAGTTGTTCCATACTTGCCTGACAGATGTTTATGTCAGTTCGGGTACAAGCAGTATGTTCCATTCCCACCTCTTGATTGTATGATGGCTATTGATATTGATGTTGATTGGATTGGTTACCATCAAAGCGTTCTTGTTGTGATCCGTCTAACTACCCTAGCCACCACTCCATCTGATATAGAAGATGGTTATTTGGAGTGGTATTATTGTGTTTCGCATCCACGTTTTGTCCCTCCCCATCGTGACGAACCAAGAGAGCTACCAGTTCTTGTTTACGATGCAGGACCATCTGATCCTAATTGGGCTCGTGTATCTACATTGATTCATTGTTATCTGAGACAGGTTAATACTGAAGAGGAAGATCCACAGTTTGCTGATTTATTTGAAGCTTTGCATATTTCTCATTCACATTGATTTGTGTATTAACTTTTAGAACTGAATATAATAGACATAATATAATATTCATGTTTTGATTACATATTCATGTTTTGATTACATATTCATGTTTTGATTACATATTCATGCTAATATAGGCGTAAGTAATTGTCAATGTGGTAGACGTGCTGCAAATCCTAACATCCAAGACGTTGCTGCTTGACAATGAAACTTCTTCCAATCTAATGTGACCGGTGGCAACGGAAACCCCTCTTTCATGTTAACCTGATAACAATAATTAAAACATATATTTAATAAAGTGAAATAATTAAAACAGTAAGTCATATAAAATAAAATACGTACCTGAACCCAATGATTTTGGTTAACAAAACCAATGCAATAAATGGAGACATTTGGCGAATGTGAACTTGTCATAGGAAAGAAAGTCATGCACGAATTGCCTAAACAGACAAGTATAACATTATAGCGATTCGCTATCAAGTAACCCATATCTGGTAGAGTCAACCATTTTTCTTGTGGCTGTGAACCAAATGATTCTATCATCAAAGATTCTCTCACTTCTGACAACCGATTACAAAATACTTGTCATATAAAGTTGACATATCCTTGTCTATTATTTCCAACCCCAAGTCTCGACGAACCATTGACCAACCATCCTCACCATATCCATGCAATGTTGCAATGACTCTAAATCCATAATTACTACCTGATACAACATTAACTACATCTTCAATGTAAGACCTAATATGATTAGGAAATTGAAGAGTGAAATGTTTATTTGATTGTGGTTGCTTATTCGATAATTTTAGCTTCTTCGAAGTCTGTGATGGTTGAGATTGCCTTTGTGAAGATTGAGATGTCTTATCAACATACTCATGATACGAAGGGTCCCTATAAACATCATATTCTGTTGGTTTTTTCCCTTTTTCTTCACTCCTCCTTTGGTTTTTAATTTCTCGGGTGGTGGACACAATGGAGTCATTTTGGGGTATGCAAGTTCACAAACCCTACTCTTTAATGCCCTTTTCCCAATAACATCTAATGACATAAACCGTTTCCACAATCCATCTATTGCACAAGTCATATCCACCTCTGATCCATCATCTGCACCTAACTCTAACTCAACTTCCATAGTTAGTTTCCTCCAATGAACATGAACATCATCTATGGGTATCAGTATACCACCTAGTGCGTATCTTCCTAACTCACAAGCACAAGGTAACCAATAAGATGTTCTAAGAGTACAACCACATATTTGCTTGTTAGTTCCAACATAATCAACTCTCAATAACTCTTCAGTAATACTACTCAAAGCAGCTCAAGACACTAAACCACGTAAATTACCATAAAATGGACTTATGTGCGCATGCTTAACTTCGTAAAAACTTTTTTGAAAAGAAGCTCTAATGTTGCCCAGTTGTAACCTCAAGTTGTTATTCATAGCTTCCCAACATTTGACCATGTCACATATATTATTTCCTAACACCTGCTTTAACTTCCAATGAGTAGATTCAACCCTAAAAATAACATATTGAAAATATTAAAAATATCACATATAAAAAAATACATAGAAAAAATTATAACACGTACCTAGTGCGTATCTTCCTAACTCACAAGCACAAGATAACCCATAAGATGCTCTAAGAGTACAACCACATATTTGCCTGTTAGTTCTAACATAATCAACTCTCAATAACTCTTCAGCAATACGTCTCAAAGCAGCTCGAGACACTGAACCACACAAATTACCATAAAATGGACTTATGTGCACGTGCTCAACTTCGTAATTTTTTTTTTAAAAGAAGCTCTAATGTTGCCTAGTTTTAACCTCAAGTTGTTATTCATAGCTTTCCAACATTTGACCATGTCACCTATACTGTTTCCTAACATTTGCTTTAACTTCCAATGAGCAGATTCAACCCTAAAAATAACATATTGAAAATATTGAAAATATCACATATAAAAAAATACATAGAAAAAATTATAACATGTACCGATTAGTCGTCGTGTTACCCAAATGTAGCACTCGATTAATCCATGCTCCAACAAATCTCTGTCTATGTGGAGTCAACCATGTGTCTTTCACATAATTAGTAAATCCACTATAATCAACACATGCCTGCTCAAGTTGATACAATCATTGACCATACTCAACCTCATCACTAGCCCAAATAACTTCCATCCATAATGTGTCTATCGTCTTTTGCAGGTCATTCACCACATATTGTTTGCATTTTGCACCAACATTTTCGTTAATGTAAAATCTACATAGCAAATTAGTCGACTTGGGAAACACAATTTCAATTGCTTTCATCAAAGCAAGATCGCTATCTGTCAAGATCACTTGTGGACACAAATCTTTCTTCACAAACAATTCTTTAAGTTTCTCCAATACCCAGCAAAAATTCTCTGTTTGCTCAGACTCCATATACGCAAATGCGACAACAAAAGTCAACTCGGTTGATGTCATGCCAACAATTTCAAACAAAGGTTGTCTATATTTGTTTGTCTTGTAGGTGTTATCCATAACTAACACAATAGGAAAAATATTCAACAACTTAACTGAATCAGGATAGGCCCAAAATATATCTCTCACAACTTCCGAGTCATCCTTTTTTCTACTCCAATACACATAGTTTGCATCCTCAATAAGCTTAAACAAATGTTGTATCTCACTTCTAGGACCTCTTATCTCTTTTTCTATCATACTCTTTTGCTTATATATTTGCATAATCCGAGTGACATTCTCTGGATCTCGGTCTTGCAAGGAAAGCAATATGTGTCTAGGTGGCACATGTCTCTTTGTCAAATCAGCGACATGTTGCTTCTCATCTGTGGTCAACCTACCAACAAAAGAATGACTTTCTAATCTATCAGGTAAACCATGATTATTTTACATCAATCTTCCAACCAGACTCATCTTTCGTTGGAGTCGACCTGATTTTAAATGGGCATCCACATTTCTTGGACGCACTTTGGGTTCCACTATCTCTATCCTTGTGTTTCCCACATTTATCACAACCAAATATTAATTTGTTACTTCTCCCTTTCTTGCCTGTTTCAGTATCTGACTGAGTAATAACAACAGTTACTTTATTATCGACTTCAACCTCTTTAATCCATCTGATCACCTCTTCTTGTGTACCAAATCCTTGAGTCATTAAAAACGTATCAGAAGTATCTACACATATTTGGCGAAGATTTTTCATTCCTGCACAATAAAAAAAAGTCAAGAAAAAAAATGCAAACCGGAAGTCTTCAAACAAGAGTTCCGGAATACAGAAATATAATACCGGAAGTCTTCCAGGAAGAGTTCCGGTTTATGTCACTTTGTTAACCGGAACACATACGATAAGTGTTCCAGAATGTTGTTTTTTTTCAAAAAGAACCGGAACTCTATACGTAAGTCTTCTGGTATACTGTTGCAGTGTTTCAGATGTCTTTTTCAAAGTCTTCCGGTTTGAAAAAATACATATCGGATGTCTTTTTCAAGGAGTTCCGGTACGAGGGTGGAATGTGTAATTTTCGGAAGTATCAACTGAATGGTTAAAAATGAAATGATAAATTGGTTAAAAACAATTAAGGGTAAAACTGATATTTTTAAAAATTTATTGGGGCATTAGTCTAAGTGTAGGGGTATGAAGTAAAATTTCCAAGAGGAAAACAACTAGAATCAAGGCCCAAAAGCAAAGAGAATAATCAGACCTCCTAAGAAGTTCGAGGGTTATGTCATTAATTTGTCAGCTAGTGGAGAAGAATTCTAGAAGATGATGACTCGGACTTGGATCCTCTGCGGTGGCTGAATGGTCTTGCTCCATCTCAGCCACTCATTTCGGTCAAATATAAAAAATAATTAATATTAATGACTGTATAAATGGTTAAGATTGGAACAACATGAAAAACATGAGAGAGGAGCAGGAGAGAATCTGTATCCAGAAAATTTGAATCACTCATTCCTTTCTTTTACTCTTCTAGGAGGTTTTCTCTGAACCTAAAATTTTAGAGCAGTCACACATTCCTGTAAGTGACCACTTTCTTTTTGTTCTTCTTGGCAGTTGGTATTAGTTTGATGATTAAACCTCAACCAAGAACATGTTTGTAACTCTCAGAAATGATATCCTTACATTTTTTATACATCTACACCGTATAAACATACTGGTCTTTTTGTAATTCATTAATTTAATAGGGGTAAGTTGGTCATTTGCACTTTAGGTTTTAGGGTAACTCAAAAGCACACACATCACTGTACGCTGAATGTTGAAGTTGCTCTCAAAAACCAGATGCGCTCTCCATCTCCATCTCCATCTCGTCACCGCCGCGCGCCGCGTCTCCATCTCATCACCACCGCGCGCCTCGTCTCCATCTCGTTACCGCGGCGACTCCGTCTCCGTCACCGCTGCGTCTCCGTCACCGTCGTGTCTCCGTCTCCGTCACCGCGTCTCTATTTCCGTCTCCATCTCCGTCACCGCCACCGCGTCCTTCCGTCTTCATCTTCTACGTGTCATCCTGTTCGTCTTCATCATCTCCGTCTCAAGGTTATATGGTTGCACTTCCACCATATTAACACTGGAAATTTAGGGTTAACGCCTTTTAGGATGACCTTTACAGTGGAACCAGAAGCATGTACAAGATTCCTTTGAAATTTAGGGTTTAGGTTGAGTGATTTATGTGTTTCTTTGGTTTTTAATTCCATGGTTGTAGTACTGATTATGTGTTTTTTTGGTTCTGTTTTGTTATTAGGTGATTTATTGCCGAAACTATGACATCATCAAAAAATGGCGACGAAACTGAAGTAAGTAATAGGCATAGGTTTAAACTTTTATTTGTTTACATATTGTAGTTGGTTTGCACTGTTGGTTAATCAAGTTTTTTCATGAACTTAAGGTGTGAATGAGGCATAGCTGTATCCCGGTGAATTTGAGCAGCATCAATGAAAAGTTAACAAAAACTCAACGTGCTCACATCGAATGCACCCCATTCAAATGGGCGATGGGTATTTCTAACAACTTCTCAATCTCAGGTGGTTTATTATGGGAGTTGGTAAGTAGATAAGATGTATGTAGTAGGGGATTTAGGATTAGGGATAGAATAGTTCCCTTTACTCCAGTTGATGTTTCTTTTGCTCTTGGATTGTCTATTGTTGGTAAGTCTCTAGTAGTAGAAGAAGATCAACAATGTGAAACATTATATCTATTTAAAGGGGCTGATATAACCATTAACAATATCCGCAAACAACTTCGTTACCATAAGAAAAAATTAGTTAATTTTGTTAGACTTTACATATTACTTGCATTTGTGGAGTTTTACTTTCCCAAAACAGGGAATAAGGTATTTACGGGATTTGTTAAGCAATTAGATGATTTGGATTCCCTTGATGCCCATAGTTGGGGCATTGTTGTTTATAACTTTGTGGTTTCTAGTTTATGTGAGTCTTCAGTTGTGTTGAAGGAGGGAAAAAACAAGGCACAAAGACATTTAAACGGGTGTGCTGTCATATTGCAGGTAAATATATTATACTACTTTATAGTTCCATCTTGTATTTTGAAACTTTGAAACTTTTCAATTTAGAAATTTATAACTCCTAATATTTGTTACAGATTTGGGCATTCAACCACTTATCTTTGGGGAAAGCACCAACTGTTTCTAGGTTTAGTTTTCCACGTGTATTGAATTGGCCGGTTATAAGTATGCAGAAGAAAAATATTGAAAAAGCATTTGAAAAAAATATGGTAAGATTTTGTGTGTTTGAATTGAGAAAATTATTTTTTCTATTGTTGTGTGTTTATTGACTTTTATTTTGTTAGATAATTGATAGAGTGGTTGCAACAGAAGAAGAGCTAAAATATGACATAGTCAATGCTGCTCTGTTTGAACAAGAACAACAGTTTGTGAATGTTATTAATTATCATAGATTGGTGGCTGAGAATAAAGATTTTAAAGAGAGGATATCAGTTCTTGAGTATGAAGTGAGGATGATGAAAGAGGCGAGAGTTAACACTCCGTTTGAGGAGGAGGTTGTTCAAGATGATCGACAACTTGTGAACTTTATCACTGAATATGAAGTAGGAACTTTGGCTAGAGATGTTGGATATAACACTCCATTTAATGATGATGCCAATGTTGAGGAAAATCAATCAAAGTCTAAATCCAACATGGCTACAAGAATGAGGAAGAAACCAAGGAAGCGTGGAAAAAGAACCAGACTTAATTTGTAAATCATTAGTCTTGTAATGTAGAATTTGTGTAATATGTATTGCAGAACTTGTACCAATTATGATGTGTTGTAGTGCAACGTTGACAATTTGTGGTTGTATTTTGTTTATGTGCACAATGTCCTGATTACGTTATCGTTCATTTTATGGTTAATGTGTTGAGAATGTGTTGAGTATGTTATAGTTCATTATGTTGTTAATGTGTTGAGAATGTGTTATAGTGAATATTGTTCCACCAATGTATTAACCAAGTTTGGTTTAACAATTTCCCTTGTTTTGAAGTCTGGAACTGCATTAACCAACTTCATGAAAGGTATTAACCAGGTTTGGGACTGCAATTTCCCTTA
The DNA here is from genome assembly GCF_024323335.1 of Lathyrus oleraceus. Taxonomy (NCBI): domain Eukaryota; kingdom Viridiplantae; phylum Streptophyta; class Magnoliopsida; order Fabales; family Fabaceae; genus Lathyrus; species Lathyrus oleraceus. The sequence continues at coordinate 37,796,948 of NC_066583.1, forward strand.
TTTTAAAGTCTTAAACTTTCGTTAACCAACTTCTTGAAATGTATTAACCAAGTCTGATTTGACAATTTCCCTTGTCTTGAAGTCTGGAACTGCATTAACCAACTTCATGAAAGGTATTAACCAGGTCTGGGACTGCAATTTCCCTTGTTTTAAAGTCTTGAACTTTCGTTAACCAACTTCATGAAATGTATTAACCAAGTCTGAAAATGAAATTTCCATTGTTTTAAAGTCTGGAACTACATCAACCGAAGTTAAACTTCCATTAACCAACTTCGTGAAATGTATTAACCAAGTCTGGGACTGCAATTTCCATTGTTTTGAAGGTTGGGACTGCAATTTCCATTGTTTTGAAGTCTGACACTGCATTAACTGAAATTAAACTTCCATTAACCAACTTTGTGCAATGTATTAATCAAGTTTGGGACTGCAATTTCTCTTATTTTAAAGTCTGGCACTACACTAACCGAAGTTAAACTTCCATTAACCAACTTAGTGCAATGTATTAACCAAGTCTGGGACTGCAAATTCTCTTATTTTAAAGTCTGGTACTGCACTAACCGAAGTTAAACTTCCATTAACCAACTTTGTGCAGTGTATTAACCAAGTCTGGGACTGCAATTGTATTAACAAAATATTTTATATATAATATACACCAACAAAGTTCAGTACAATTTGGATTATGACAAAAGTCAATTTACAATACTGCACCATTTTCAATTTGGATTAATACAAAATTCAATTTACAATCTTTCAACATCCCACCCGAATATTCCACCTGAATAACCTGCACCACCAAATGTAACTATTTTTAGTGCATGTAATGTTTTGAACTAGATTAAAAAAAATGTTTGAACGTCATACCATTATGTCAAAAACCAAAAATCCCAAAATCAATACTGCACCATGTAGCTTTGTTAGTATAGATATGTGACAGTCTCCCCAAAATACACATGCCACTAGTCAATAACCAAAAATCCCAAAATTATCATAAATTTGTACAAACTTGAGATGAACCCGTCAAGGTTGTTTCACATGTTGTCAAAAGATCCATGAATGACATACAATTTCCAACCTGTACAATAACATACAAAAATCTAAAATATGATGTACGTAAAATCAAATACATAAATTAGTAGTTTAATGAGTACACTTAATTTATCCTCAACATCTACATATATTTTCCGCAACTCGTACATACGAATCTCTCAAATGGTACATGTGAATTCAAACATTATTTAATACAATCTTATAATGTACACAAATCGCAATACTCGAATCTAAGTAATGCTCTCCATTAACAATCTCAAGAGATGATTCTACACAAATATTACTTCCAAACTGATTTTCCACCATTCCAATATTGCCCTCCTACACATTTAAGAAACAAAATATTAGATTCTATACACACACACACACACACACACACACATATATATATATATATATATAATATATAATATATATATATATATATATATATATATATATATATTATATATTATAATATATATATATATATATATATATATATATATATATATATTATATATATATATAATATATATATATATATACACACACACACACACATTTAAGATATCATTTATTAACGAAAGTAGACATACTATAGTAAGCTCAGCGTGATCACTTTTTTTGTTCGTTTCCTTGACCTCTTGGCGATCGTTTCGGCGACAGATGTTTTTCTTTTAGATGGAGGACGACCTTTGGGCTTGACATGTTTTGGACTGCGAATTCTATTACTATTGATTGGATTAAAATCATCATTGAGGTTTTCTTCAATAAGGGAACTATCATTTGTGGACATATTAGAGCTAAACAAACGTAATGTTTCATGGAGGTCTTCGGTAGTCTCTTCTGACTCAGCAACTACTTCAGCAACCTCATAAAAATGCTTGCATAATTTGTCAAACCTGTCCATTTGTGGCTTCAACTCTGTTACACCATAACTAGTCTTGATATATGAATGCTTCCTTTTAATGTTTTTCTTCCATCTCGTTAAAACATACTTCTCTGGAAGACTTACAATCCTCTCCTGACTACACACGGATAACACATGCCGACACACAATACCTCTAAACTCAAATAATGAGCATTCACATTTGAAATCGTGGTTTTCCTTATTAAGCACAACTTTTAAGACTCACTCTTTGCGTATGTCTCCAACTAATATCTCCTCCAACACATGATACGTAGCAAAGCAATCTTCCATGCTATTTAATGAGGCAGAACAATTCATTTTAGATATGAATTCCACTTGAATTTCCTTGAATTTGGCATTCGTAAACTCACTTTGGAATTGCTTCTCAATGGACGAGTTTGACCCACATGGAATTGTTGTATCCATCGAATTAAAATCATCTTCAAATTCCTTTTCTGCCCGACTTCTAAGAGCATTATCATATTATTTCACGAACTGATTTAGACTTGTTGTAGAATTGATATATCCATCAAAGAAAGCATGTATGCTCTCACTACGTTGCGTAGTTGACATACCAGCCCAAAAATAGACCCTTAACAAAGTTGGTGCCCACCTATGACGCTTAATATATAACCCACCCAACCAATCATTTTCTTGGAGATCAAACTTTCCTATGAACGAACACCATTTTTTTTCAAAACTAGCTGTTGTAAATGTATCATAAACGGCTTCTTTCATTGCATACTTGATCCTTTTGTATTCACCATATCCACTTAGCTTTTCTGGAATTTTTTTCATTATATGCCATAAACACCACCTATGATGAGTTGTAGGGAAGACTAACTCAATAGCATTTTTCATAGCCTTACATTGATTGGTCACAATATCCAAAGGTGCTTTTTCTAGCATACAACGAAGCCATGACTTAAATAACCACACAAAAGAATCTGTGTCTTCACCTGAAAGTAATCCACAACCAAGTAATGTTGATTGACTATGGTGATTCACACTCACGAATGCAGCAAAAGGCATGTCATACTTGTTAGTCAAGTATGTTGTGTCAAAAGTTACAACATCTCCAAAATATTCGTAAGCGGCTATACTTCTTGCATCAGCCCAAAATACATTCCTCACATGAAAATCATCATCCAAATCTATGTCATAGAAGAAATCTGTATTTTGTTCCCTCATTTTACAAAAATAACTAATCAAAGCCTTACCATCACCTTCTTTTCCAATTGCACGACGCTCTTTGTTAATATAATTCCTCACATCTTTTTCACAAAAGGGAATATTTTCATGTCCTCCTGCATCTTTAACAAGCGATTGAAAAGTCTTGTTGATCCTTACTCCTGCATCATCATTGATTTGGATTGTTCTCCTCACATGTAAGTTCATTTTCTTGTTAGCCTTGAACAATCTTGCTTTTGTAGGGCTAGTCTCATGAGAATGGTTAGATTCAAATTGTGTAATGTACCAAAAACCATCTTGTTTCAATTTAATACAAATCTTGGTAGGACAATTTTTTGCTCTAGATGGTAGTGTCTTTAACGTGCATGAAATTTTTGAAATGTTAGACCCCTCTCTTGAACATGAAAGTATTAGGTAGTTGACCTCCCCGTCATCTCCTTTTTTCGATGATCTAATCCTCCATCCAAACCCCTTTTTTAAAGCATACTCTTGATAATATGTTTTAACTTCCTCTAGACAAGAAAAACACATCCCGATTGCAGGAACCCAAAGTGTGTCATCATCATAACCACCACAATCACCGTGATCAACTTCTACATCTTCCCCTTGACTACTACCACATTCTATAAAAATGCTTGAATTGTCCATTCTGACACAAACTGCACAAAAATGTCACTGTTATGTATAATATAAATTTATAACAACGTTGGTTAATAAAATTCACAAGTATGGTTAATGTTGTCTATAACTTGGTCAATAAACTCCCAGACATGTGGACAAGTTTATAACATTGTTTATTACAGAGTTGTTTATTGGTGTGACATAACTTGGTTAATACAGTTTCCAAAGTAGTTAACGAACCAACATGAGTAAATATATGAAATCAAATCGTTTCACAGTAAATAAACATGGTTAACGGTGTGACCAAAGTAGATGGATATTGTTTAGAACATGGTTAATGAGCAAACGTGAATAAACATATGAAATCTATAACAGTAGATCCAAAAGAAGAACATTGATATTATGGAATGAATCTACAAAAATGATATCTAGAAACTTACTAAGTTAAATCTTCATCTTCATCACATAATGATTCTAAATAATTTTCTATTTTTCTTCAAAAACCATGTATGTGATTGGGTAATAGGGACGGCGCGAAAGAGAAAAAAGAAGAAGAAATGGCGCGAAAGAGAAAGAAGAAGAAGAAATGGAAACAGGGACGGCGCGAAATAGAAAGAAGAAGAAATGGAAACAAAGATGCTATGTGTATGTGGTTGTGGTTAGGAGAGAGACACACATCATGGCCCACACTAAATATCCTTACAATATGTTATGTTTATCATTTATTATTTTAAATACTATTTAGTGTAGTGTAAGAATAGCAAACCTGTTGTAACTCTAATACAGACAAACTAGAAAAAAAATGAATGAAGGCACCCTTCTTAAGATTGTAATTTTCTATTCAAGCTAGATACAACAAAATGGCTAGTCGAAAATTGTAAATTACAAATAATAATCTAGATTCTAGGCGACATTTTTGGTATAAATCATGGGTGTTTGGTCCAAGATCAAGAGAGGTACACACCTAACCCCTTAGTAAAGCCATATACAAACTGAATGCAAGCTATATAACTTATTTCTTCAAAGCTACACCTTCATTTCAAGCAAAGAGAGACTTCACGAGTAACATACAATTGGGTTCACTACTCACGAACTGCTGCAGTATGGACTGTTCTCTTTAGCAGAGATATTTTCCAAGGATTTCCGCCCAATTCTTCGAACACTACTATCAGGTTCTTTGTTGGCTTTAGCCACGACCTTGAAACGTGATACCTGCGACATCATTCCAAACAAAATGTTAATAAAGCTCGTACGTTGGTTATATCTTTTATTAGAAAAAAACGGTAATACCATCGTTGAGTGGGCTGTCCGCAACCAAGTTGGCATTTTGCAGGCTTGAATGTTCCAGAATAGCTGCAAGAACTACAGTCACCCGCTGCATAAGCCATCCAATACCTTCCTATGTGTTAAGAATATGTTATCAATCAATTAGTATTGATTGATATTCAATTAGTCATAACTGTAATTGATATTATTTCCTATTGTAGATTCCCTATTTGCATATAAATATACACCATGTGTGATCATATTAGACACACAGAGATACAATTACAATATGGTATCTAGAGCTGGTTGACCTACTGTCTTCCACAAAATAAAAATATTTTTTTTTCTTTTTCTTTCCGGCCACCCACAGCGCCGCCGCCGTCTCCGCCGCTCCTGTCGACTTTTCGGCGAGATTCCTATACGCCGGAATCGTCTCCTACAGATCGGCCAGATTCACTGCCTTCCGCCGCCGCACGCGTCCGCACACGTCTCTCCTTCATCGCACGTGAATCTCATGCGCCGGACAATCAGCCGCGCATCCGCTGCCCCCAGCCGTCGCCGTTTTTCCAGATCTGCTCTCGGTTTTTTCGTTCCGAGCCATCAAATATCATGGGAGATACCGATTCCATCATGTTCACTAAAATTCCACTTATTCCGTGTGAGAAACTGACCGGAACAGCCAACTACAACATATGGGCTGGTGCTGTCAAGATGTGGTTTCACGGTCAGGGATATGAGGATCACTTAACTACAAAAGCCGATACTATTCTCGCCGCCAAACGCGATAAGTGGAAACAAACCGATGCTTTTCTATGCACTGTGTTATGGTTTTCCATAGCAACTAATCTCCAAGCACAGTACCAAGCCTATACCACTTGCTACGAGGTTTGGGAAAAGGCCAAGAAAGTCTTCTCAAATGATGTCCATAATCTTTACAGTGTCATCACCAAACTCCGCTCTTTGAAATTGGAGAATATGGATATGCAAGGCTATCTGACTCAGCTTGACGCGTTAAAGGCAAATTTCACAACCTTAATGCCCTTTACAAAAGATGCAACAACTTATGCTGAACAACAAAGTAAGTATTTCATGGTCATGGCACTTGCTGGACTGCCATCTGAACTTGATTCCGTTCGGAATCAGATTTTATCAGGTACCAACGTTCCTAACTATGAAGCAGTTAGTGAACAATTGTTACGCTTGGCTACACCTCATGTTTTTGGACCGGTCCCTACTTCCTCTCCCACTGAATCATCTGCTCTTGCTTCCCACTATCACGGTCGTGGTGGACGAACCGGTGGACGAGGTGGACGTCAAAGTATTCGTTGTAACTATTGCAATCGTTACGGTCACATTGAAGCCGATTGTCGTACAAAGGCAAGAGAACAACAACGACAACCACGGATCGCTGCTGTTGCTCAACCGGATATCACTAAAGATGTCACTATTCCCGCCGCTGATTACAATGATTTCCTCCAATACAAAGCAGCCCATCAACAATCATCATCTGCCGCTGTTGCTCAGTCGGGTAATCCTGTAGCTTTTGTCTCTACATCTTCACTTGGTCCTTGGATCCTTGACTCTGGTGCATCTGATCATATGACTGGTAATAAATCTCTTTTATCTCATTTGTCTTATTCTGATTCTTTGCCTTCTGTCACTGTGGCGGATGGTTCTAAAGCCAAAGTTCAAGGCCTTGGTCAGGCACATCCACTTCCAAACTTGTCTTTAGAGTCTGTCCTTTACATTCCTGGTTGTCCCTTTAATCTAATATCTGTTCACAAGCTTATTCGTACTCTTGATTGTTCAGTTCTTTTTAATGCTAATTTTGTTCATATCCAGGATCGACGTACAGGACGGACGATTGGAGCAGGGAGTGAAGCTGGAGGATTATATCATCTTTCTCCACCGGTGGCCTGTGCTTCTATTGCTTCTCAAGAACTCACACATCAACGTTTGGGTCACCCTAGTCAAAATAAAATGCGTCTTTTAGTTCCTAGTCTTTCTAAGCTTTCTTCTTTTGAGTGTCAGTCCTGTCAATTAGGCAAACATACTCGTAGTACTTATTTTCAACGAGTAAATAAAAGTGTTGCATCACCTTTTGCTTTAGTTCACTCTGATATTTGGGGTCCTAGTCGTGTGAAGTCTACTTTAGGATACTATTACTTTGTAACGTTCATCGACGATTACTCACGATGCACTTGGTTATTTCTAATGAAAAATCGTTCAGATGTTTTCCGTATATTCCAAGAGTTTTATGCTGAAATTAAAAATCAGTTTAATACTACCATTAAAATTTTACGCACAGATAATGCTCGTGAATATATGTCATCCCAGTTTCAATCTTTTTTAACATTACAGGGAGTTATTCACCAATCATCATGTGCTCATACACCACAACAGAACGGTGTTGCTGAACGGAAGAATCGTCATTTAGTTGAAACTGCACGGACTTTTCTTCTTCACCACAATGTACCCTCTCGTTTTTGGGGTGATGCTCTCCTAACCGCATGTCACCTTATCAACCGAATGCCTTCCTCGGTCCTTCAAGATCAGATTCCATACTCTATCTTGAATCCGGAACACGATCTCTACCCCATTCCCCTTCGTGTGTTTGGTTGCACATGCTTTGTTCATGATCTTAATCCAGGTAAAGACAAACTTTCCGCTAAATCTCTCAAATGTATTTTTCTAGGCTACTCACGTATACAAAAGGGATATCGTTGTTTTTGTCCTCAACTTCAACGGTATATTGTCTCTTCCGATGTAACATTTTTTGAAGGTTCTCCTTTTTTCTCTGCCTCTTCGTCCTCCCAGGAGATTTGTAATTTAGATGATCAAGATATCCCTTCTGTCATCCCCACACCCATTAAACCTCCTTTGCAGGTATATCAGCGACGCACAGCGCGTCCATCGGCAGTTAGAGATGATATTGATCCACCAGCACCATTTCCTACTCCAATTGTTCCTCCAGCTACGTCACCTGAACTTGACCTTCCAATAGCATTACGAAAAGGTATTCGATCTCATAATCCAAATCCTAAATATGTCTGTGCTTTAAATTATGACCGTCTATCTACTTCCTATGTTTCTTTTGTGTCTGCTTTGGATTCTGTGTCTATTCCTAAGTCTACAGGTGAAGCTATGACTGATCCCAATTGACGTCAGACGATGGTGGAAGAAATGACTGCATTGCATTCAAATAACATTTGGGACATTGTTCCTTTACCTCCAGACAAAACTACAGTGAGCTATATGTATGTGGTTGTGGTTAGGAGAGAGACACACATCATGGCCCACACTAAATATCCTTACAATATGTTATGTTATGTTTATCATTTATTATTTTAAATACTATTTAGTGTAGTGTAAGAATAGCAAACCTGTTGTAACTCTAATACAGACAAACTAGAAAAAAAATGAATGAAGGCACCCTTCTTAAGATTGTAATTTTCTATTCAAGCTAGATACAACAAAATGGCTAGTCGAAAATTGTAAATTACAAATAATAATCTAGATTCTAGGCGACATTTTTGGTATAAATCATGGGTGTTTGGTCCAAGATCAAGAGAGGTACACACCTAACCCCTTAGCAAAGCCATATACAAACTGAATGCAAGCTATATAACTTATTTCTTCAAAGCTACACCTTCATTTCAAGCAAAGAGAGACTTCACGAGTAACATACAATTGGGTTCACTACTCACGAACTGCTGCAGTATGGACTGTTCTCTTTAGCAGAGATATTTTCCAAGGATTTCCGCCCAATTCTTCGAACACTACTATCAGGTTCTTTGTTGGCTTTAGCCACGACCTTGGAACGTGATACCTGCGACATCATTCCAAACAAAATGTTAATAAAGCTCGTACGTTGGTTATATCTTTTATTAGAAAAAAACGGTAATACCATCGTTGAGTGGGCTGTCCGCAACCAAGTTGGCATTTTGCAGGCTTGAATGTTCCAGAATAGCTGCAAGAACTACAGTCACCCGCTGCATAAGCCATCCAATACCTTCCTATGCTTTGTCCATTGATCCATACTTGGCCCTTGCCCATACTTTCCAGGTCCAAAGCCAATGGTTCGTTTCCCTCCGGTGCGTTAAAGTACGCCTGGAGATTTGAAGTTTATTACAAGCTTCTAGTCGAAAATCACAACAGATTATGCATAATGCAATAAGCTAGTTATTTTACTGTTCTTACCTTGTGCCATTTCAGTTGTGACCGGCTTCGGATAGCTAGTGAATCTTGGACCCAATCAACAGATGAGACCTCATTCGGCAACGCCAAATTCACAGCTTCTCCTTTAAGGCCAACCTGTTCAATAATATAACTTAATTAAAGAACAATTTCTCTTCACATTAATAATGTTTTTTTTGTGCAGCAGACCTGATAAGACCATTTATTATGCGTCAAATCTTTCGGTCCATGGTCGAGACCATGCAGCAAAACGGGACCAGTGATTCCTGCCTCCCATGTTTCATAATGCCGACCAGCGTTCTTCAAATATAAAATGGCAAAAGCAAAATTTGTCAGAAACAAGCAAATGAAAACACCTAATGCTTAAGTTCGAGATGGATTTAGATGCAAGGTATTAAGTACTAACCGGCAATCCAACAGTCACGCTGAGAAGAGCAATTTTATTAGCTCCAGCGTGTAGGTTAACTGGCCCGTTAAATATGCAACTTCTTTGTTTCCTTGTCCCGAAAGCCGACCCTATAAAAGAAATCAGTCATCTTCACTTAACTCGGAATAAGTAAACAAATAAACCGATTACCGTGTTTTAACTGCATGTCCGCATACCTAAAAAATTTCCATTAACATACACATGGACAGCATGTCCTGCAGATTGCACATTAATGCTCGGTTTGTGTCCTCCTCGAAGAAATGATTCTGATGAGCTTATGTCAACACTACAGCATGCCAACCAAATAACGTAAGATTTCAAATGCAGAGAACTGTGAATGTTGGATAATAACAGACTCAATGTGTAGCATAGAAGATAGATCTTACCTGGTTATGTACCATAGATAATCACTGGCGTCTCTCGTAACGTTCAGATGTTCCAAGAGTCCAGTAGCTGTAATACTTGACCTTTCGTCGAGAGAAGATAGATCTTCATTATAGGTCTCCCACGAGAACCTAGAATCAACATGAAGCATTTTTACCACTGAAGTTTGAGTTCTCACCTTCATGAAGACATAACAATCCAGTCAAAAACTTGATTGATGCAAAAGACAAGCCATAATAGGAATAACATTCATCCTGCAAAATGCTCTTACTTTTGCGGTATTAAAAACGGAAGTTCTGCAATCGGGAAGGATGCTTATGGACCACGGAGGCAAGTCATAGTGCTTATTATTGAAAACTACGGTAGCAGCAGACTTTACATGATAGTTTGCGAGAAAAGCTGCACATCCTGCAGTTCCTGCAGAGAATACATGAGCCTGGAAAATCACCAAGCACATAGAGAGAATAGCGTGATCGTCACCGCAAGATTAGTTTATCATAAACAATAACATAACCAGAAGAGGGTCTGTTTCTTCATATCAGTGACAATATACCTGCTGATATGTTCCTAATGATGTAACAGTAGGGTCCGAAGAAACCAAAGCATGCTCGCATCGCTTGATAGCTTTATGAAGATCCTTCAAATGACTATATTTTGGTTGCCTAATCAAACCTAATTCATTCATATATGTAAAATAAGGAAGTGCCGAAATATTCCGATTACGATACATTATTTCATAATCCATTAAAATGATCGGTGAATCATGTAGCAAACAAAATAATCCAAGAATCTGTTCATAACATACAAGCATAATTTTCTTACCGTATTCATCGATTGGAGCATCATAGTCGTAGCTTGTAGTAATGAACGGACCCCCAGCTGATCGTCCAAAGTTAGTTCCTCCATGGTACTATCAGTAATCATCAATCACAAAACTGAAATTAGGCTTCAAAGCAAGGCAACACATGTTTTGTTGCAACAAAAAAGAAGAACGGAACCTTATCGAAATAGCTAAATAATTCATAGAAGGTGACCAACCATGTAGTAATTCACATATGATCCGCCCTTCTGAATGAAACGAGCAACTGCGAATGCCAGATCTTGAACTGGTCGCTGGTGAATCGGGCCACCAAATTCATTAAACCTTATGATCACAGGAACGAAGAGAAGTAGATCAGAAGAATAAGAGGGTGAAGAAAGTAGACAAATGTAACTAACATCTATAGTCATAGAACAATGTGTATCTTACCAGCCACTCCAAGACTCGGTCCACATGCTAGGCTTATATGGTTTATTTGGAGAGAAATCGTCACAGTAAAATCCATTACACGAATTAATCTGTAGCGGAGAATCGGATAGATCATATTAAGAGTGATAGTTGAAGCAAATCGTCAACAGAGAACGAGAGGACTCAACTCACCACAGGATCCGGGGCATCGATTTCCTTGCACATCACCCAAGGGACTCCTGTTCCCAATCCAACAGCCATATAAGCAGCCCAGTTTAGGTATGCATGACCAGCAGCTCCCATCGCCTTGCTCTCTGGTCCGTACTCGTTCTCAATCTAGAAAGAAATGGTCTTTTTGCATCAAAATTCTGATATCCAAAGCATTTTCTTCAAAATATTCACACATTCAAAAAGAACATCATACCTGAGAAAGAACAATTGGACCACCCTGAGACTGAAACAAGTTTTCACTCTTCATCATTTGAACAATCTTCTGAGTAAAACCTTCCATTGCAGCCTAAAACCAAAAACAAAACGATATCAATCACATCATTCAAGACTCGAGTTAACATGGATAAACCAAACCAGGTCATGAAATGAAATCAAAGAAAGCTCAACCTTGAAAGGCCCGTTATCGGTTCTAAAGCTTATACCAGGAACATACTTCAACCAAACAGGAATTCCCCTATACCATTAAAGAACGAAAACATCATCGCAATTATAATCTTACACGAAAAAATGAAATTAGAATGAAAGTAGCAACATGCATGTACCCGAAGTTCCACTCAGCGCAAACATAAGGTCCAATGCGAAGATTAACATAAAGCCCCACTTTTTGCACTGTCTTAATGAACCTAACTAGATCATATCTTCCTTCAAAATTGTACTGCAATTCAACCCATAATCAGAAAAACAAAAACAAAAAAAAAACATATAAAAGATTCATGAAAAACAAGGGTATTACATTGTGAGGAGATGGTTCATGAACATCCCAAAAGACATAAGTGTCAATAACATCAAGACCACCATGTTTCGCCTTCCGAATTAGATCTTCCCACATCTAAAACTCACACATTTGAAACAAATTACACACCAAAAACTTGAAATGTAAATGCAAATGAGTGAAAACAAATACCTCAGGGGTGCTTCTAGGATAGTGAATTGAACCAGAAATTAAGATTTTTCTTTGGCCATTAATGAGAAGAGACTTTCTATCATAAGTAACATTGCAATCACAACACAAAAACAAAACAAAGAATATCATTACTAGTAGTAGCTTTGAAACTGAAGTAGAGTCCATTTCTCAAAGATGAAGAAGAATAGTGAGTGAATGAGTATGGAGCAGTGAGTATTATGATGCTACAGCTATTAAGGTATTAACTGCTTTTCCATTTACAAACCACACATGATCTTTACTTTTGATGTCAGAAGATACCATATTTAATTGTATGTGTCAGTTTAGCAGTATTTATTGTAGGAAAATTGAAAGGAAAAAAATGGAAATTGTTATTTAGAGAGAACCGTTGGGTTTGCTAATGATGTTTTCTGTTGACGGATTGGGTTTGTTAATGGTACAAAATGACGTTGCTACTTATAAGATTTAAGAACATCATCATTCTTTCCAAATCTCATTCACTTTAAGGATTTTCTTCGGTTAAACATTTGTTTCCTTTAATGGTCCGTTTGTTTTGGTTTTTTTTAAAAATGATTTTTATAGTGTTACATATTTTAGTATAAAAAAAATTTATAAAGAAAATTTTCATAAAAATTTCAAATGAAATTTTGGTTTGAATAATTATTTTTAAAATATTATTTTAGGTATTTCATCATTTTATTGAAACTTTTTTTGGATATCAAATTTCAAAAAATCACTTAATTTTGAAGCTATTTCAAATAGATTTTCACAAAAATCATTTTGAAGATACAATTTTTTGAAAAAATTGTGATTTTGACTATGTTTTGATCTTCAATAATGTATATTCACGTTATAGAATGAACAATTCAATCTTTTAATTTATAAAAATTAAATTTAAAAAAACTTGTAATATTTTGAAAAACATTTTTGTAGAATCCATTTTCAAAAATACAAAGAAAAAATTCATTTTTTTAAAGCTAAAACAAACTGGTCCATTATATCTCCCTTAGCACATAATCGATTTTTCTTTTGAAAATAACATGTTTTTTTAATATAAATTCCTAAATAGCTATATTTTCTAATTAATTTTCAAAGTTTTTTTTTGTGTGTGTTGTAGAGTACTAGTCAAGCCAATTGATCACAACATTGAAAAATAAAAGCAGTCAATTGAATTTGCGATAATATGCCATTCATATGGGGAGTTTAATTAATTGATAAAATCAATTAATAAAAAGAATTGAATAAAACAATTAATTAATAAAAACAATTGAATAAAAATTAATAATAGTTAATTTAAATCGGATTACATACGAAAATAATTTTTACATTAAAGACGACGGCCTTCTTGATCATACATGCAACCGGTTCCACACTTCTAGGTACCTTTTCTTGTATCGATCTTAGTTGATTTATCACATGTGTTTGAAACGAGGTTCTTGGAACATCACCATCACCAAATTCTCTAATATGTTCTTGTGATTCTATGTAGTTTGATGTATGCATTGACACACTACCATAATTGAGTCCGTTGCCCGTGTAGTAATAGTTGGGTTGTGTTCTTTGGGTTGATGGGGTTATTGGTGAGATGTCTGGTCGATTGAATGACGACATTGGTGTGAATGCTTCGTTGAAGAAAGGAAGAAATGATTGTCATTGATGTTTGATTCAGTTGGCATGAAAGTGTTGGTTAAGACTCGTTGATGACGACACCTTCATTGATGACACTCAACTTTAGCAAAGTTTTTCCAATTGTCAAAGGTTCATTGTTCATTAACTTTACATTGATGTCATTATCCGATGCAAGCCGAACTACAGTTTTACACAGTCACTATGGTGCATCTTGTTATGAGAAAATCCATAATTCAAATGTTGTAATCGGTTACAGGTACATGATTTTCAGTTTTCTGTTATGTTAATGATGTAACTTGTGTCTCAATCCACTTGTAAACATTTATATACCTTGGAGGTGTTGTTTTCAATGTTAATGATAATTCTCAGCCTCAATTTCTCTCTCTCAATTTTTCTCTCACTCTCTACACTCAATTTCTCTATCATTCACTAATCTTGTGGTTCCAAGTTCTAACATTTGGCGTCAAGATCCTGGTTCTGATCCACAAACACCTAGTGTAAAACATGAATTATGTCTCCAATGAAAGAATCCTTGCAAACCTATCCATCATTGATACGAAGAATTACAACAAATGGTGCAAACAAATGAAGGTATTACTTGGCTACTAAGATATTCTAAAAGTGATCAAGAACAGTATGAATCCTCTTGTCGAAGGTGCAACATATGCACATCGAGCAACACATGAGGAATATAAGAAGAAATATTTCAAGGTATTATTTTTTATCCATCAATGTGTAGATGGTGACAACTTTGAAAAAGTTGGTAATTCCGAATCATCGAAGCAAGCGTGGGAAATCTTAGTGAAGGCATACGCAGGGACTGATAAGGCAAAGGTGGTGAGGTTACAAACTCATAAGCGTCAACTTGAATTGATTCAAATGGAGTAAAAAAGAAACAGTTAATGATTTCATAACAACAATCACTCGATTAGTGAGTCAAGTGAAGGCATGTGGAGAAACAGTCATGGAACAGTATGTTGTCGCGAAAATCTTGTGTTCTTTAATACCAATATTTGACAATGCGATTGTAGCGATTGAAGAATCGAAGGGTATTGAAATGATGAGCAAAGAGGAGTTGCAAAGCTCTCTTAAGGCTCATGAGCAAATGATGGAGGAGAGAAATAATGATAAGGTAGAGGCGGAGATCGCTTTGCAAGCTCGTTTGAACGAGAATAACAAGATATTGAAAGGAAAATGGCTCGTGAAGAGTAAAGGAAATTTTCATAATTTTGGTGGATGGGAGTCCCAAATTTCCAAGAATTTGATTTGTCAGAGGGGTGAGATCCGCTGCAATAAAAATGGTGGTCAATGCAACTTTAGAAGTGAATGGAAGAGGATTGACAAAAGAAATGTGCAATGCTTTAATTGTCAAAGGTTCGATCACTTTGTAAAAGAGTGAAATGCGAACAAGAAGGAACCTCAAGGAGATGAGTCCAAGGTTGAAAAGAAAGAGTTTAATGAGGATAACACACTCTTGGGATTTTTTTACAAAAATACCCCAGATTTTGAAAAAAAATTCCCAAAATAACCTTGATTTCAAAAAAATTCCCAATCTATCCCACTTTTAAGAGGAGGCGCCAATTCAATTGGCTCCCCCTCTTAAACTTAGAGAGGAGGCGCCAATTGGATTGGCTAGGGCACATGGTGCTGCCAATCCAATCGGCGCCCATGTGTAAAGGTTAAAGGGAGGCGCCAATTGGATTGACACCTCTGTGTGTTTTGTAATATTCTTTTCAAAAATAGTCTACATGATACATAAAGTCGAAATCAGACCAATTCATATTAATATTAATTCCCGTTTACACAAAAAAGACTAATGTTGATGACCGGGATCACCTAACCGACCTTTGGTCCCACATCCCCTAGCTACCCAAACACGTGGCCCTAACCCACGTTAATGATTCACCCCAGGTGTTTGAGCGTCTGAGGGCCCAGAAACATCACTACCAATTGCAGGAGATTTCCTGTTGAGATAGTCAGACAAATCAGTGTAGTCTTGTGTATGCATCGAAGGTGTACCGTCATAGCTGAGTTCATGACCCATGCCAGAGTAGTTGGGTTATGTTTGACTTGTTGGTGGGCGACCGGGACGATTGAAGGGATACATTGGTATGAATGATGCGTCGAGGAAAGGTTGGAAATATTGTTGTGGTGTTTGGTAGAGATAGGGTTGTTGAAGGTTTCAGTTTTGAGATGTTTGGGCTTCTTGGCTATGGTAGGAGGAGGGGCGGTTGGTGTTAAATGATCGTTGAGTGTTTTGGCTAAGGCGGCTTTGGTAGGGTGATGTGTTGGATGCGAAGCAATGTTAGGTCTCTGGTTGATGATCTAGTTGTTGTTGGTGGTAAGGGGTATGCTCTTGGTATTGTGGTTGGGTGTATGGCATGTTAGGGTTATAGGTTTGTGTGTGTGGAACGGAAAGTTTGACAGATAGGGGGTTGTATGTAGCCAGTCTGACAATGTTGTTAGGGGTTAGATGTTGAGGCATCTGGTGTGTAATTTGCCTGGCATGGGTCGTATAGGTACATATCCTTAGCGATGAACTCAAAACCAACTGATATGTACCAAGCCATATAAGTACGACTTGGTTTTTCTTCAGTTGGCATCACAACGTCAGTTAAGACATGGTCATGGCGGTGCTTCCACTTGCGACACTCAGATCTAGCAAAGCTTTCCCATGGGTTAAAGTTCAATTGTTCGTTAACTTTGCGTAGATGCCATTCTCCTAGGTTTGCTGGGGGATCTGGGATGTGCTGAAGCATACCGAACTGCAATTTCACACGATCACGGTTGTGTATCTCCACAGTGGTGAATCTTATGATCGGTGTGCATGCAGTTCATACGGTTGCGTCTTCTTCGTTGATTTCATGGTCATGATCCAAATTTAGGTATGGACGCAAAATGAACTGAAATGTGAACGTATGTTGGATTATAAATTTGGTAGGAGAAATTAACAAATTATTACGAAATAATTAGGTTATTATCCATACATCTGTCGATCGAAGGTGATCCAAGAGATTGTGATACTGGGTAATACAGCATCTAGGACATCTGTTATAACTCATACCACATGCCGACCATCTGCACCATAAAGGTAAAAATATTATTTAGAGATAATAATCGGTAAAGTAAGTAAATATATACCATTTTAAACAACTTACTTTTGGTGCCAATCAAATTGACGCCTCCCTAGGCTCATGCATGACACATCTAGACTTAGCCTGGCGCATGCATGGCTCTGCATGCTTGGTTACGAGGTCTGCATGCAAGACATGGTGTCTCCAATTGGACTGACGCCCATGTGCAAGCATTGCAAGCAAGCGCCAATTGGATTGGAGCTAGGGCTTGCATGTGTGACATGTGGCTTCCCTCTGGCTTGCATGTTGGACACATCACTTCCGTCTTGCTTGCATGTTTGATATATGAGTCTGAGTTGCTTGCATGTTTGACACATCACTTCAGACTTGCTTGCATGTTAGACACGTCACTTACCTATTTAAGTGTCTTACTATCTACATCCAACAATCAACATAAATTCATCTACAACAACAAATTAATTTTCATCTGCACAAGAAATATTACAATGTCCTCTTCACCGAAATATAGTATCAATGTTCACTGCAATGGTGAGACATATGAGTATGAGTTATACAGGTTTTGTTTTGGAAACACCGATACCATTCGACTTACGATCAAGAGAAATTCAAATTTCTTGCATCTAAAAAAACGAATTGAATCCTGCATAGGATCTGGTATTGTGTCAAAGATCACGTATCAAAATCCAATTTTTTAGAACATCCAATGCAAGTTTTTCCCGCTAAAGGTACGTGATGATGAAGATGTTGAATATATGTTTGTTAGTCACGAACATTCTGGTTGCAATTGTATTGAGTTGTATATTACTCTTCAACCAATTATACCATCTCAGCAATCTCAAATAACTAATCAGGATGAATTTGATGAATTTGATTCACAATACTCAGATGACGTCGACCCAGAAGCAGAGGTAGAAGTCAATGTTGTTGATGAAGAAGAAGAAGAGACCGAGACACAGGTCGATCATATGTTGAACAACAACATTAAAGATAATGATCAACCATCACCATTACCTCCAAGTCATGTATACAATCCGCCTCAACATATGACAAACATGGATTTGCATGACGATGAAACATCCAACAGTGTTTTTTATAACCTGTATCCACGATAAGAAGGCAATTTAAAGGTGGGAGACATTTTCCGCACTAAAGAAGAATGTGTGCGAGCTATCAAAAAATTTCACATGAATAACTCTGTTGATTTCACAGTGAAACACACTGATTCGAGAAGGTATGTCATCGAATGTCGTAACATCCTTTGTAAGTTTCGGTTGGCTGCGTCTCACAAAAAGAAAAGCGACTCTTAAGAGATAGCTTCAATAGACCCACCTCACAGTTGCATTGCAACTAACGCTGAACAAGATCACCGTAAATTAAGCGCTGCATTGATATGTCAAGACATTTTGCTGCTTGTTAACAAAGACCCATCAGTGAAAGTGAGTATAATAATATCTCATATCATAAAAAGATATAACTATACTCCATCTTACAAGAAAGTGTGGATTGCAAGGACAAAAGTTGTTGAACATGTATTCGGCAACTGGGAGGATTCATACAAAGAATTGCCACGGTTTTTATGGGCACTAAAAACATGCGTACCAGGAACTGTTGCAATTATGGAGACATTTCCAGCATTTATGCCAGACGGAACCTGTGTTGCTAGAAATAGAATCTTTCACAGTCTCTTTTGGGCGTTTGACCCGTGCATCAAAGATTTTGAATTCTGCAAACCTATTATTCAAATTGATAGAACATGGTTATACGGTACTGTCATACGGTGAACTGACTTTGGTGTGTTTTTGCTTTGGAAAGCAAATGTCGCGGATAGCAAGAGTCGCCACCGACTTTTCTTTTATCCAATAAGGAAAGGTGGAAAAGAACAGGAAAGACCTTAATTAGATTTTGGGTTTGGGAGGTACATTATACAAAGGGAAGGTGTTAGCACCCTTTGTATCCATGGTTATCCATGGGCTCTTAATTGCTTGATCACTTATGTTATTTTTCTTGTCTGAAAAAGTGTTTGTGAATTGCTTAGAAAATGTTTTGAGAAGAGAGTTTAGCTTTGTAATGATTCTTGTATGAATGTATACAAAGTATTTATCTCGTTTAATTTTGAAAGCTGTTTAGAAAAATATAACTTGGCAATGATTCTAGTACGAATGTATACCAAGTGGTGATTTTCTAATAGATGTTTTGCAAAATGTGAGGTGTGAAAAAGTATTTTGAGTCGTGATTCAGCATTTAAGAGTTATACCTACCCAAGGTCTTTATGGGCATTTCCTATCCTTATGAGGGTAGAACTGTCCTTACTATTGAGAAGTAAGTAGTTTCATCCTTTGGACGTAAAAGGGACATCGTAGGGTCATCGACTGGTCGTTGAAGGCAACTTTTGTAAGGATACCTTAGCATTCGAAGGGACGATCATCATTTAACCATAGGCTACAACGACGGGTCATCGAGGGACAAAAATCATATATTCGCAGGCAACATCCGAGGGACTATGATTTATCTTATAGGGACATGATGATTTAATCGAAGGGTCTTTGCTAAATGTATCCCCACATTCGCGGGACATGACCATAATACCGTAATACCGTAGGGCAACAAAGAGAGGTCCAAGATCACATATTCAAAGGCAATATTTTATAATCAATTAGGGAATTAGGATGAATCTCCACATTAAAATCAATTAAGTAATTAGGATGAATCTCCACATTAAAATCAATTAAGTGATTAGGATGAATCTCCACAAGGGTATCCCACAAATAAAGTGGAATACCTAGCAAGCTACCTTTTCCGGGAGTATGTGAACCCTTACAAAATTCAGCAAACAGGTCAGAACACTAAATCAGGGTGCAATCGAGAATTGCACCAAACAAAAGGAATCACAACAGTAATAGGGTCAGGTAAACAATGCATGGCTATGATAAAACATGTCAGGTGAGCAAAAATCAGAACAGAAAAGTCAGAGATTGTCACGTTCGCTGCTGCCTCGCCTAGCGAGGGCTTAGCGAATACTCGCTACAGGTTCGCTTAGCGATGTGCTAGCGAACGACTGTGGGTTTTGAATTTTAGAATAGTACGATTTCAGCAAGCTTCACATCCTATGGCATCCATTACAGAAATTACATGGTTAAACATTCAAGATATTCAGACATATTTAGATCCACAGGCAGAACCTCAAATATATTTATGAATTTAATTATGATATCACATGTAAATTAAGAACATAAAGCGGTAATAATAATGCGAACCTGCTGACAATTGAATTGCAACCTTGAATTGACAAGTCACTCTTAGGGTTGGCGCCGGATTGAGCTGGGCGGAGGTAACCTTTGTGCAGATGAGTTTCCCTCAGGGTTTCCTTCAGGGTTGCTCTGAATTCTTTGGGTTAGCCTCCAGGGTTTGCTGTCTGTGGGTGTTTGCCTTTCTCCTCCGTTCCCCAGATCTCTTTTTTCTGACTGAAGTTGTGGTATTTATAATGCTCTTTTTGTGACCTAATGGGCTCAGCATGAAGCCCAGAAATTCTAATATTCGCAAGCTTCACTAGGCGAGTGGTGCAGCGAAGAGTTCGCTAGGCGAATGATTTGGCTCGCCTAGCGAGCAAGCCATTTTAAGCCATTTTCTGGATTTGACCACCTGTGTGCTGGGTCTTTGTTCCTTTAAGATCAATGCCTTGAAAAACGAGTTAGAGTGCCTTGAAAAATGTCTTGCAAGATTAACGGGCAAATTTTGGGGTATGACAGGTACATACAAGGGTACTTGGCTTATGGCGGTTGCACAAGACGGCAACAACAATGTCTTTCCCATTGCCTTTTCTCTGGTTGAAGGTGAAATTGGTGGTGGTTGGGGTTTCTTTCTTCGACATCTCAAAACACATGTGGCTCCACAAGCCAATCTCTGTTTGATTTCTGATAGACATGCTGCCATTGAGAGTGCTTACAATAACCATGACAGCGGATGGCATGATCCTCCTTTTACCCATGTCTATTGCATTAGACATATCTCACAAAACTTCATGCGTGTAATCAAAGATAAGAACCTTCGCAAAAAATGGTGAATGTTGGGTATGCTCTAACCCAACCGTCATTTCAATATTATCGTGATGAAATTAAACTGTCTAATAAAGATGCAAGAAGATGGCTGAATAACATACCAGTAGAGCAGTGTACAATGGCATTTGATGGAGGCTGACGATGGGGCCACATGACAACAAACCTTGTGGAATGCATGAACGACATATTCAAATGCATTAGAAATCTACCAATAACTGCCTTGGTCAGATCAACCTATTATAGGTTGGTGTCATACCCTAAATTTTACCCTGAGTTTTTCACTCGCATCAGCATAACATAAATCGATCCATTTTTGCCGTGCATTTCTTCAGTTAAAAGGGTCTATCAGGGTATAGATGAAAATTCGGGAATTCTGACATTTTCTCTGATCTTGATAACATTCATTCAGTAATATGTTGATTAAGAGGTCGAAAGATTTGATTTCTCAAATCTCAGTGCATCATTCACGCAGTTGCATCTTGTTTCAGAGGTTCATAGATTGATAATCAAGAGTATTAACATCGTATGAATCTTTGTAGGTTTTAATTGTGATCGAGAATTAGAAGTAAATGGTCCAAGGGCGATTCATTTACATCTGATTGTCTATTCATGATTATTCAATCAGCAATTCAATGTATTCACATGCTGTTTGCATTTTTTATATGTCACAATATGCATTTTGTTTCGCACAAGTGCTCGAAATATCACTTGGAATAATTTCTTGGATTTACAGACAAACCGATTAAATCGTTTCTCAACTGTACATCAAATTAGCAAGCAGAAAATTTTAAAATGGAGCTTTCATATGTCATCTTATTAATCTACGTTCCACGTAGTTTAACCTAGTATGCTCATTTTAATTTTTTGACTACTTTTTCTCGGTCGCATTTTAATTAGCCTGAGCCTTTTTACTGGTCATATTTTATTTCAAAATTTGATCAAAATATCTATGTTTCTGAGAAGTTTATTCCACGCTGATAATTTTGGTGCATTCAGTTTAATCCTTTCGATATTTTTGCGCCCGATTTTTGTTCATTTTTTATCCGATTATTTTTATGTTTTAGCTAATTTAAGTTAATAGAATTATTTAGGATTGATCATGTGCTTAAAAATAGTTTGTTTTAGTATTTTAATTTTATTATATTTTGTTTTTGTTTTTTTAAGTTTTTTTAATTTTTAGAATTTACTTGGATTAAGTAAAGAGAAAGAAGAATAAAAATATCTTTCTTCCTCCACTAATGCACCTTCACGTGTCCACCATTTTTTGCAATCACAAAGCAGCCACGTCTCTCATTTTTTCACCACAGACCAATCACAAATACATTAGCAGTGCTCACCCTCTAACAAAAAATATCTCTCTCTAATTGAAAAACCAATCTCAGTTTTCTTATTAAGAAAAGTGGAAGAGAAACAAAAAAAATGAAAAACAAGTGAGACTGTTAATAGTAAAAAGCTCATTCAGATTCAACTTCTTTCCCTCATTTCAAAAGCAAAAGCCAATGTTTCTTGTTGCCATTTTTTTCAAAGGAAATGCTACACCAACTTCATCACCTTTAAAACAACTTATAACCTCTTCTCACTCACAAGAGAAAAGGTTCCTCCCTTCACTTCAAAAATAGAACAAACAAACATACACCTCTTCAAAGCATATTGCACCACCACGCATTCCGACGTAAACTCACTCTCCACGCACGACCTTCTATTTTTGTGAAAGCCGTCGTGACTCCACTAAACGTCGTATGCCGGTAATTTTGGTCACTGCCTTATTTCACTTGTTCCTTATTTTGTTGTTTAAAAAATGATTTTTTGAAGTTAAATTTATTTGATTTTCTGTAAATGTGAGAGAAAGAGTAAAAAAGAGAGGAGAGGAATTGTTTCTTGTAGTGGTTGTATTGATGCAATAGGTATATGCTTGTTGTTTCTAACGGAATTTTCAACGCATAGTAACGATACACCATGTAGAAAAACAAAATCTCTTCATGACCATCCCTCATTTTAAACCACCATTTCTTTTTCATCTCATAACCATACATTGACCTTTTCCTTTCACTCATTTTTAACTTCATATCATAGCTATCCATATATCTCTCTAATTTGAAAATGAAAATAAATAAATAAAACTAAAGGAGTTTTTAGTATAAAGTAGAAACGTGAGTACATGATTTTCCCATCACATTTCCATCAATAAAAAAGGTCCATTAATACCACAACATCACACTTCCTCTCATGACGTAACACGCGTCACACACCCTACATCACCGTCTCCCTCTCGACTGTGAAACTTGTGTTGTTTTTATCCGGTAAACTTCTTGGGGCACTCTCAATAGCTTCTTGTTTTCTTTTTTTTCCGTTACTGTTTGTTTGTTTTGTAATTGTTTAGTTTATTTATATTCTTGATTTAGTTTAGTTAACTACATCTCACACACACACACACACACACACACACACACACACACACACACCACACACACACACACACACACACATATATATATATATATATATATATATATGTGTGTGTGTGTGTGTGTGTGTGTATTGTTAATGCGTATATATTGATTTTTTAGCTCTGTTTCGACTCTGTAATAATGTAATTTATTTGGATTGTATGTGTGGTATTGTTGGATTTTTTTTATTTTTCTTTCTATTTTTGTTGCGATTTTGGAGTTTAAATCTAATTTATCTTTAAAAAAAATCGTTTGGACGTATAAATTGGTTGCTCGGCTTCTTACAGAGTGATTCTTATACGAATCCACTTTAAGTTAGTTTAGAGCTAAGTTCAGTACTTTGAATTTCTGTTGGTTTTCAGTCTTGTGGCTTTCTCTTAGGCCTTCTTACAACGAGATTCTTTTATTTTTCACTTGTCTTTTGAGCTTGTAGTTTTTAAATTATTGTGTTGTATCCCCATTCGACAAACTGTACCCCCATTCCCAAAAATGTGTAATAAATTTATTGCTTTTATTTATTTTTGTTGTTGTATGAATTGAGTGTTAATTCAAGGATTAAAATCAACCATTTTCAGAAAAAAGAACAAGAACAAATACTTGATCCAACGTCAAGTCGTCCCCCTGTTTTAAAAAGATTTTCACAATAAAAATGGAAGAAACTGATTAAGTTTAGACTTTCTCTGTTTCGAATGTTAGGATACTGTTGTAGAGCTCAATGTTCAAACATTCGTCTTCCATATTAACATACAGTAATTACCAGAATTAAGTCATTTCTCTTATAAAAGAAGAAGATTGATTGGGTATCGACCTTCTCTTTCCCGATTATTTGGACACTGCTGTAGAGCTCTCTGTCTGATTAATCGTCTTCCATTAATGAACTTTGACCTAATTTGCCACACATTTTTATAATAAACTTTTGGATGAAAAAAGAGTGTTTGGGCTTAGGCCTCTTCCTTTTCGGGCATTTGAGTATTGCAGTAGAGCTCCCCGCTTGGATGCCTGTCTCCGCTTAAAATCAACTCAAACTCATCAAACCTATTTTCCGCCCTCGTGCGACCCCGAAAACATTTTCAGAAAAGAGTATGCAACATCTATTTTGATGCGAATAAATAAAGTTCGGTGGCGTCTCTGTTTTGTTTATATTTCGAGCATTCCTTACGCTCGGGTATTTTTCGCGCCGCGACAGCTGGCGACTCTGCTGGGGAGATTGACTAAAGTTCTCCTAAGCGAGTCAACCCTAATTTAGTTTGTTTTGTGTTTGAGTTTTTGCTTTTATCTGTTTATTTAATTCTTATTTGTTTTATCTATATATGCCTTTATTATCTGTATTTCCAATTGCTGTGTTACTGGTATATGGTATCGTTGGAACTTTCTGGACTATTGGCATTTGTGTGAGGAAAAGCTTTATACCCGAGCTATGAGAAAAACTTAAGTTAGGATGGTGGTTGTGTAGTATTGACCTGCGAGACATCGGACTCATTAGGTTGATGCGAGAACCCCACTCAGATGAGATCCCTTGAAAGTATTTCTGTCTTACGATTAGTCGTTTTGGCGGTGATACTTTCAACCTCGATCTATGATTCTTAGGACCTTTTGTAGAACCCTGAACCTATGGCTTTTAGGACCGATGGTTGTGTAGTGTTAACCTATGAGACTTAGGACTCGTTGGGTTAATACGAAGACCTCACTCAGAATAGATCATTTTTGAGGATATTGTTGTCTTACGAGTAGTCGTTCTGACGATAATATTGTCAGGTGTGATCCATGACTCTGGGAACCGTGTCTAGAACCATGGAGTCGATGGTTGTGTAGTATTGACCTATAAGACTTAGGACTCGTTAGGTTAATACAAAGACCTCACCTAGAATAGATCCTTTTAAAGATATTATTGTCTTACGATTAGTCGTTCTAACGATAATATTCTTGAATTGGGTCCATAACTCTAGGAACCTTTTAAACCCTAGAGCCTACCTGTGTTTGGTTTTCCTATTCCTGGAACCTTTCCTCCATGAAGTAATTAATCAGAATGTTCCAATGACCACCTACCCAACTATACATACATAAACATAAAACATTTCATAATCATAACACATATGACATGTGCATATTTTCAAGGGACCTAAAGACTCGTTTGATTGCAGGCATTCAAAAGACATGGGTAGCAATAAAAAAAGTACTTATTCATTCAAGTTCAGGAATCCAAAGCTAGGATTGATTAAGGGGTTGATCTCAAATGTGAAAAAAATCAGAAGGAACAACTTTTGTGTTGAGTATGGTGTCCTGTTGACTATCATGAACACCGAGGTGGATGCTTGGGCCATTTTCACTTTGGCACAATTCTATGATCCTCCCTTGCGGTGTTTCACATTCTAGGACTTCCAGTTGGCGTCAACATTGGAAGAGTTCTCACATATAGAAAACATTGGTATCAAGGATGAAGTCCCTTACACCGGTCTAGGGGAATTTCCTACACATCAACAAATAGGTTCATCTATACATCTAGATAAAGCGGAAGTGAAAGCTAATCTTGGACCAAAATGAGGCACTTTGGGCTTCACTTTGAAGTTCTTAGTGGGAAAAGCTTCAGATTTCAAAAGTAAAGAAGATTGGGTCGCTTTTAATGCTGTGTTAGCCTTGACACTCTATGAGATTGTCTTGTTCCCGAACATTGATGACTTCGTGGACATGACTGCTATACGCATTTTCTTGCTCAAGAATCCCATTCCTACCTTGCTTGCAGATGTTTATCACTTTATCCATTGGAGAAATGAGAAGAAGGGGGGATGATTCAGTGTTGCGCTCCTTTACTGTATAAATGGTTCTTATCTCACTTACCAAGCGAAGGGCCTCTTGTTCAGAACAAGGATAACCTCAAGTGGTCTCAAAAAATCATGTCTCTCACTGCCAATGACATCACCTGGTACTCTCGTGTTTATGATGATGTGGACATAATCGTCAAATGTGGCAACTTCCATAATGTGCCACTCATAGAAACTCGAGGTTGCATCAATTACAACACTGAGCTTGCTATGCGGCAACTTGGGTTTCCTATGGATGACAAACCAGAAGACAAGTTGTTAGAAGGTTTCTTGCTGGGAGAAGGAGTGAAGGACTTTGATCTGGTGAAGAGGATAGGTCGTGCCTGGACTAAAGTTCGTAGAGAAGGAAAAAGGGAGCGTGGAAAGAAGAATTGTATAGCTAGAGGGCCATATACAAGTTGGGTCTAAGACAGAGCTTCTCAAGACAAACTACCATACCCTTATGAGCCTCCAATGCATACAAATCCTCCAGAACCTACTCACGTCACTATGGAGGAAGCTAAAGAGCTCAAAGTTGTCATCCAAAGTTTGGAAAAAGAGAATGAAGAGCTACGGTTGAACCTTCTCCGGATTACTGAAGAAAGGGATAATCATAAGTGGGAGCTTGGGCGGAAGAAAACACAGCTTCAAGCAAATGCGGAAAGGACTGATAAGGAGGAATATAAGAGAAAAAGAGTCAAATAGGGGTTAGATCAGGCTGACAGCTGCTTGAATACCGTCAAAAGCCAACTGAAAGAGGCTGAGAGGGATTGTCGTGAGAAAGAGAAATGGTGGAAGCTCGCCACAAAACAAAAGAAGTAGATAAGAGAGACGCTTGAGGCTGAGATAGCCAACCTCAGTGTTTCACTCTGTAAATCAAAAGAAAGGGAAGAACGAGAACGCCGCAGTAAAGAGAGTGCTCTGGCTGCTACTCAGGTTACACCTGATATATGGAAAGGAAAGTGCCAGGAGGCTAAAAATGCTAATGAGTGGGAACGATACTGGAAAGGCCGACATGACTCTTTGCTACAAGAAGGTGAAGATTGGATGAACACAAGGGAAAATTTGAATGCTAGTTTGGCAGCCTGCGAGGAAACCATCCAGTTTTTACATGAACAAAGAAATGAGTATCGAGACAAGTTTTCCAGTTTGATAGACTTCTGTAATGGCATGGCTACGAATGTGCCTTTGATGCTAAGATGTGCTCTGGAAGACATAGACAATGACAACATCCCTCTTTCAGTGACCGATTTTTTTTATCTTTGTGAAGATATGATGAAAAGGTTCAAAGGAGAGTTGGAAGAGCTCAACAAATAGAAGCCTACAGTCTAACCCTGTCGTTTTGTACTTTCCTTTATGTTTGAAAGAATATTTTGTACTCAATCCTTGTACTCTGTTTTGAATTGAATGAATGAAGAATTTTTGAGTTTCTTTTGTACAAAAAGTTTGGTTCCATTCTTGTTTTATTCCCCGTGATCTCTTTGAATGCTTTCTAAATAAGAAGGAATCTAACACGGTTCCCTGAAAATAAAATTAAACATAAGCATAAAAAACATTTCTATAGCCACGTGCATCAAAGTATGCATCATGCATTTCATTTCTCAAAATAAAAATTCATTTCATTTTTTCCTCGTCTCCAGTAGTTCAAGCTGATTCCTCAACGTGCATACGCTACCCGCTCCAACACAAGAAGAATCATGGATGTAGTTCGAGAAGAACAAGCTGCCTTCAGAGAGGAGATGGACTCTGTCAAAAGCAAGATTGAGCAGATCTTTGAGGCTATACAAGCTCTGGCTAGAAGGGAAGAAGAGGCTTGTGTTGCCGCTGCTGCAAGGAACGGTGCTCTAGTTCAAGGGGTTGCTCTTCAGTCAGGACCTTCAGTTCCTATTCCAAATCCCGTTATCTACGGTCTTCGTCCAGGTTTTGTTCCACCGCCTGAAAGAACTCATGTGCCTCCACCTGCACATACTTCTGGAGTAGCTGATGGAGTCGATGTGCAAGGACCTCCGATAGTCAATCAGGTGGTCATTCCCCACACTGATGAGGAGCTCCAGGACGAGTTTGAAATGCAGAATTACAATGGAGCTACTCCAGTGGTCATCCCTACTACTGCCCAAGATTCTAAGGCTATCTTGATGTGTCGTGCTTTGGCCGAAAAGCTAAGAATCTTGGAAGGGCATAACTCAACCCGATTGAGTGCCTTTGAGATGTGTCTGGTCCCAGACGTGGTGATTCCTCCAAAATTCAAAGCGCCGGAATTTGAAAAATACAAAGGCCTCACATGTCCTAACATACACTTGAAAATGTATTGCAGAAAAATGGCTGCCTATGCCAGAGATGATAAGCTCATGATCCATTGCTTTCAGGACAGTCTAACTGGGGCATCTTTGGATTGGTACGTGCAGTTGGAGTGTAGCAACATCCACACTTGGGATGAGTTGGCTGAAGCATTTGCAAAGCAATACAAATATAATACTGACATGGCACTAAACCGTACTCAGCTTCAGAGTATAGCCCAGAAAGACAGTGAGTCTTTCAAAGAATATGCACAATGGTGGAGAGAATTGGCTGCAAGGGTGCACCCACCATTGGTTGATTGTGAATTGATTGACATTTTCATGGGTACCTTGCAGGGCCAATATTATGAAAGATTGATCAGTAGTGTGTCCACAGGATTTTTTGACATGGTGATCGTGGGAGAAAGAGTAGAAGAAGGACTGAAAAGTGGTAAAATCCAGGGAGGTTCCAGCAGTCAACCAATCTTGTGTTGGTGTAAGCCCTAGAGGCCAATGCTTTTGGTACTTGTATCGAATTAATTATTAATAATAAAAGGCTTTTTCTTTATTACGTTTGTTTAATAAAGTCCCTAGAATAACAAATCTGTTTAATGTATCAAGTATGACTTAATCATGAGATCACATTAAACATAAGGACACTATTCTTAAAGTATCCGTAGTTGAGCTTTATTGTGAAGTGGGATAACACTAAAGCATTAAGACTATTATGTATATAGACTGATGATCACATCTCATGGATCATGGATAAAGAGTTATCAAGTCTTAAACATAGGTATGAATATTAAGAGTAATATTTATACCAGATTGACCCGCTATGAGAATACTATATAGAAAGTTATGCAAAGTATCATAAGTTATTCTCATGGTGATAATGGTGTATACCACTCTTCGACCTGAAACCACTATGGACCCTAGATGTAGAGTCGAGTGCTTTATTGTTGATCAAACTTTGTCCGTAACTGGATAACCATAAAGACAGTTGATGGGTACTCCACGAAGCATGCTAAGGGACATGAGTGACCTAGATGGAATTTGCCCATCCTGCATAACATGATAAATGTCTATGGGCCCAATATTGAACTGGACAAGGATGACACGGTCTATGCCTTGTGTTCAATATAGACATAAGGGCAAAAGGGTAATTATACACATAAGTATTATCACAGAAGGAATTGTCAGATCACATGACATTTTCGTGTCTTGGGTAGCAGTGATGTGTTGCTAGATACCGCTCACTGTTTATTATGTTAAATACATGATTTAATATAATTGCCAATGCCGCGAAAACCTACAGGGTCACACACACAAAGGACGGATTGATGAGAGATATAGTAACTAAGGAACACCGTAAGGTACGGTGCCCTTAAGTGAATTGTACAACATCGTAAAGGTACGATGTACTTAAGTAGAATACGAAATATGACCATGAGCTTAAGTGATTTTGGGCATATTATAAGATATGGGCCAAAATACACTTAAGTGGGCTTTTTAGATTGAAGCCCACACAAGTGGTTCTATAAATAGAACCCTTGTGCAGAAGCATTCATTGCGGTTGCATTATTTTCGTTTTCTCTCTCTCTCTCTCTCTCTCTCTCTCTCTCACTCAAAGCCTTCATTCGTACCAGCTAGCACTGAGATTGAAGGAATCCGTTCGTATGGACTGAGTAAAGACGTTGTCATCGTTCAACATTCGTGATCGCTTCGTGGATCTGCATTAAAGGTTTTGATCGTCACAAGAGTTCTGCACAAAAGGTTTCAATCGTCACAAGAGGTAAATATTCTATCACTGATCATGACCATTCGTAAGGATCTCTAAAGGAGAAAATTTTAACTTCCGCTGCGTTTTGGATCGCAATTCTCCTTCATCTTGAAGAAGCCTTTCAACAGATTCAAGAGGAAGGAGGGTGAGACTAGTGCCATTTCTCCTCAGAGGGGGAGGGCACCATACAAGGCTCCTACTTCTGTGCCTTATTATCAGTACCCTTACATAGCGGCTGCTCAATATCCAACAATTTTAAGTTGTAAATGCGCCTAAGAAGGGGGGTGAATTAGGTGGTAAAATTTTCTTCGATCTTGTTTCCGGTTCTTGGTTATTTTTCTTTTAAGTGCGGAAAAATAAATTGCGGAAAGTAAAAAGACACCGAAATTTATAGTGGTTCCCTTCACACTCTGAAGGTACTCCACTCCCCTTTCGACTCGAAAGAGATTTCACTATAGTTAGAATTATTGTACAGCCTACTCACACCAATGGTGATGCTTACTATCTAACCTATAGGTAATCAAGTGTATGAAGAACAATCCTCTTCAACACCAACCCTTGTGTCCAACAATCCTGGATCACAAGTCAAACAGAAATAAATCTTCTTTGATGATTTGAATAAAGTGTAGTACTATCAATCTTCTCTTGATTGATCTTCTCCTTGGATAAATAATTCACTCAATGTAGTATACAAGTGTTCAAACCGAATGATATGTATTCTTTTCAAAGTATATGAAGGTTTAATGCAAAGAATACTTTAAGAAAGTTTTTGGATACTTGATAAAAATCTGAGTTTTTATAAGTGTGATTTTATTGAAAGTGTTTGCAAAAGGAGGTCGTCATAAAAAATGAATAATGATGTTTATATATTGCTACAAACACCTTTTTGAAAGAGTATGATGAATGAAAAGATGCCATGATTCAAAGAAATGCAAAGAAAACATTTGAATGAAGAATTGCACCAATTTACCAAAATTTGTCAGCGGTAACCGGTCACTTCTCGGTGGGTAACCGGTTACTTGCTTCCAACGTCCAAAAAAATTTGAAAAATAGCAGTGGTAACCGGTTACTGCCCAGTGGGTAACCGGTTACTGAAGCCCAGTTTTGAAAAATAGAATTTGGAAAAATGTGAAAAATGAAATGCAATACATCCTAATTTTCTATATGGACCAAGATATCATGGAATAAATATTTGAACACTTGTATATCATATTAGTGAAGGTTAGATATACCAAAGATGATACTTGATCCTTTGAAATGATATACTTCACTTGAATCTTTATTCCACTTCAATTCACTTCAAGTCTTTGACAACTTTTTGATCTTTTCATATGAGAATTGTTGAGAGATGTTGTAATCATCAAAATCATCGAGGAGCCATGACTTCACAATCTCCCCCTTTTTGATGATGACAACTCACTACTTGAAAGTTGATTCTAAACTTGTTTCTCTAATCCAAGGATATCTCCCCCTATGCAAGTGCTCACCCTTTCTTTTGGAATATGAGCAAGGGTTTGGAAATGTGTATCTTTCCTACAAAATGTTAGAGAAACAAAAAAACAACAAGCAATTCTTCTCCCCCTTTGTCATTAGAAAAAAGGTTGGGAAAAGACTTGAAAGAAAACAGTCATACATTCTCAAACAATAAGCATTCATTCACAGAAATGATAACCAAGGTTTAAACACATGAAAACATGTTATTGTACTAGATAAGTAGAAACATAGCACATAAAACTATAACATAGATATGATAAAAACAAAACAAGACCAAAACACTTAATCACTTCCGGAACCCTCTTCCATCTCCACATCTTCTTCTTCTTCAAATGATGGTTTAGAGCGGTAAAGCTTGAGAAGTTTTTTAATCCCATGCAATGCTTGATGATGATTGGCGTTCATTTGCAATTTCATAGCCATCATCTCATGATGAAGAGATTCCAAGGAATATCCTCCTTCCAGGGCAGCAACATCCAATTCATCTTTATATCTATAAATGCCACCCGGAGCAAGAACAATTCCGGTATTCTTAGTGATTGTGGTTTTGTTGATCTCACAAAGTTGTTCATCCATCTCAAGATATTCTTCATTTTCAAGAGGAATATTACAATAAGCCAATAATTTTGAGACAAAGTAAGCATATGGCAGCCCTCCGGTGAGACCAAGTTGATGTTTCAAATGGTAAAAGAACAAATATGACCAATTTATATCCCATCCCATTTTCAAGGCTTTAATCAAAAACACATCAAAGTTGGTCACTTGAGCATGATTAGAATGTCGAGGCACCAAAATGTATGCTAAAACATAGTGTAACATCCGGTCACTAACAGTCAAGGATTTAGCATACTTTATAACACGAGATGATTGAGATTGTCTACCAATTAAATCATCATGAGTTCCACGAGAAATCTCAACAAAATAGTTCAAAGTATCAAAATCTTTCCATTCCTCACTTGGAATAAATTCGATATGGAATTCATATCCCTCATTTGGAATTCCTAAACATTTAGAGATATCTTCTAACCCAATAGACATCTTAGTGTTGTTAACACAAGACTCCATGCATATGTTGATGGAGAATTACCATCCAAGGCGCAGCGGAATTTAAAAATTTCTCCATTTAGTGATCCTTATGAATGGGCATGATCAGTGATAGAATCGTTACCTCTTGTGGCGATACAAACCTTTGGTGCAGATCTCTTGTAACGATCAAAATCTTGGATACAGATCCACGGGGCGATCACGAACGTTGAACGATGACAACGTCTCTACTCAGTCCACACGAACGGATTCCTTCAATCGCAGTGCTAGCTGTTATGAATGAAGGCTTTGAGTGAGAGGAAGAGAGATACGAAATTCCAACTCTTCAGTTGTGTTGTATTCCCATGTTATGCTTCTGCACAAGAGTTCTATTTATATAACCACTTGTGTGGGCTTCAAGCCAAAAAGCCCACTTAAGTGTATTTTGGCCCATATTTCATAATATGCCAAAATCACTTAAGTATTTGGTACCTTACCATATTTCGTATTCTACTTAAGTACACCGTACCTTATGATGTTCCTTAGTTACTCTATCTCTCATCAATCCGTCCTTTGTGTGTGATCCTATAGGTTTTCGCGACGTTGGCAATTATATTAAATCACGCATTTAACATAATAAACAGTGAGCGGTATCTACCAACACATCACTACTACCCAAGTCACGAAAATGTCATGTGATCTGACAAAACCTCCTGTGATAATAATTATGTGTATAATTACCCCTTTGCCCTTATGTCTATATTGAACACAAGGTATAGACCGTGTCATCCTTGTCCAGTTCAATATTGGGCCCATAGACATTTATCCTGTTACGCAGGATGGGCAAATTCCATCTAGGACACTCATGTCCCTCAGCATGCTTTGTGGAGTACCCATCAACTGTCTTTATGGTTATCCAGTTACGGACAATGTTGGATCAGCAATAAAGCACTCGACTCTACATCTAGGATCCATAGTGGTTTCAGGTCGAAGAGTGGTATACACCATTATCACCATGAGAATAACTTATGACACTTTGCATAACTTTCTATATAGTATTCTCATAGCGGGTCAATCCGGTATAAATATTACTCTTAATATTCATACCTACGTTTAAGACTTGATAACTCTTTATCCATGATCCATGAGATGTGATCATCAGTCTACAAACATAATAGTCTTAATGCTTTAATGTTATCCCACTTCACAATAAAGCTCGACTACGGATACTTTAAGAATAGTGTCCTTATGTTTAATGTGCTCTCATGATTAAGTCACACTTAATACATTAAACGGACTATCTATTCTAGGGACTTTATTAATCAACCATAATAAAGAAAATGCCTTTTATTATTAATAAATAATTCGATACAAGTACCAAAAGTATTGGCCTCTAGGGCTTACACCAACAATCTCCCACTAGCACTAGAGCCAATCAGGCACACCCCTTATGCCCATTGATCTAGTATGGCCATCATGCTTCTGCTGCGCAAGAGGTTTTGTTAGTGGGTCAACAATATTGTCAAGTGTTGGTACTCTACATATTTTCACATCTCCTCTATCTATTATCTCTCGAATGAGGTGAAAACGCCTGAGTATGTGTTTGGATCGTTGGTGAGATCTAGGCTCCTTAGCTTGTGCGATAGCACCATTGTTATCATAATAGAGACCAATGGGATCCACAATGCTAGGGACTATGCCAAGTTCACTAAGGAACTTCTGATCCAAACAACTTCCTTTGCTGCACTTGAGGCAGCAATATACTCGGCCTCGGTTGTAGAATCAGCAACTGTATCTTGCTTTGAACTTTTCAAGCTCACAGTGCCACCATTTAAGCAAAACACATAACCATTGGAACCATTCATATTAAAGCGTCTCAGCACTTTGTCTATGTACTCTGACTTAGGCCAAGCATTTTGTGATCTATCTCTATAGATTCTGATTCCTAATTTATAGGTTGCTTCACCTAGGTCCTTCATAGAAAAGCATTTCCCCAACCAAGACTTTACTTGTTGCAGGGTAGGGATATCGTTTCCAATGAGTAATATGTCATCTACATATAATACCAGGAACACGATCATGCTCCCACTAACCTTCTTGTAGACACAAGGCTCATCTTCATTCTTGATGAATCCATGAGTAATACATCACCTTAATCAGATATCCATATATCTCAGGTAGGTGATGTATCCTGCCTGACCTATGCTGGTCTTGTTCTACTTGAGCAGGTTGCTCTTACACAACTACTTGTGTTTCCTGCTCTAATTCCTCCATAGGTGTATCGATGCTTTGTGATTCTTGAATTTCTTCAAGATCTACTTTCCTCCCACTGATTCCTTTGGAAATAAAATCCTTTTCTAGGAAAACTCCAGTTCGAGCGACAAACACTTTGCCCTCAGAAGGATTGTAGATTTGGGCTCAAGCTTGTTTCTTTAGGATACCCCACAAATAAGCATTTGTCAGATTTGGGCTCAAGCTTAGTTGAAATTTGTCGTTTCACATAAACTTCGCAACCCCAAATCTTCATGTAAGACATATGTGGTTTACTACCACTCCATATCTCATATGGTGTCTTCTCAACCTTTTTGGATAGAACACGGTTAAGTGTGTAAGCTGCTGTCAATAGTGCATGTCCTCAAAAGGAGTTTCGAAGATCTTCGTGACTCATCATGGATCGGACCATGTCTAACAGGGTTCGATTTCTTCTCTCAGATACACCATTCCATTGGGGTGTTCCAGGAGGAGTGAGTTGGGATAGGATCCCACACTCTTTCAGATGGTCATCAAACTCTAGGCTTAAATACTCACCACCTCGATCTGATTGAAGAGTTTTAATATTCTTACCTAGTTGGTTTTGTACTTCATTCTTGAATTCCTTGAACTTTTCAAAGGACTCTGATTTGTGTTTCATTAAATACACATAACCATATCTACTGAAATCATCAGTAAATGTGATGAAGTACTGAAAACCTCCTCTGGCTGGTATGTTCAGTGGTCCACATACATCAGTATGTATGAGGGCTAAAAGATCATTAGCTCTTTCACCTTTTCCTATGAATGGAGACTTTGTCATCTTTCCAATTAAACAAGATCTGCATGTCTCATATGATTCATAATCAAAAGAGTCCAACAGTCCATCTTTATGGAGTTTGGAAATGCGTTTCTCATTTATGTGGCCTAATCGACAATGCCAAAGGTAAGTTGGATTTAACTCATTAGGTTTCATCCTTTTAGTATTAATGTTATAAACTGGCATTTCAAGATCAAGGACATATAATCCATTGTTCAGTTGAGCAGTAGCATAGAATATATCCTTCAAATAAATTGAACAACAATTGTTCTTTATTATGAATGAAAAACCGAACTTGTCCAAACAAGAAACGGAAATAATATTCCTGCTAATTGCTGGTACATAATAACAGTTCTCTAACTGAATTATTAAACCACTAGGTAAAGTCAATTCATAAGTTCCTACGGCTAAGGCAGCAACCTTTTCTCCATTGCCAACTCGTAGGTCGACTTCACCTTTTGCCAAATCTCTACTTCTTTTTAGTCCATGCACATTTGTACAAATGTGAGAACCGCATCCAGTATCTAATACCCATGATGCAGAAGTAGATAAATTTATTTCAATAACAAAAATACCTGAAGTTGAAGTCTCTACTCCATTCTTCTTATCTTCCAGGTACTTTGGGCAGTTCCTCTTCCAGTGTCCGGTCTTACCGCAATGGAAGCAGGTGCCTTCTTTTGCTATGCCTCCACTAGGCTTTAAAGCAGCAACGGTGGGTTTGGGTTTGGCAACTTCCTTGCCTTTCCCTTTATCACCCTGCTTAGTGGGCCTTTTGTTCTGTCTCTTTCCATTTCCGATCATCAGAATGGACTTCCCTTTTGACTTCAGATTCTGCTCGGCAGTTCTTAACATGGTGAGCAGTTCAGGAAGAAATTTGTCCATATCATTCATATTGAAATTTAAGACAAATTGATTGAAACTATCTGGCAACGATTGCAAGATCAAATCAGTCGCAAGTTCCTTTTCGAGGGGAAAACCCAATCTCTCAAGGTTTTCCACATACCCAATCATCTTGAGTACATGGGGACCTACATGGGCTCCCTCAGCTAACTTGCCTTGAAAAAGGGCTTTTGAAACTTCAAACCTCTCATGCCTGGCTTGCTCTTGATAGAGCAACTTCAGGTGTTCGATCATATCGAACGCTGACATGTTCTCATGTTGCTTTTGTAATTCTGAGTTCATGGTAGCCAGCATGAGACAAGCAGTTTCATTGGCATCATCGACATGCTTCTTATAAGCATCTATTTCTGCCTTAGGTGCAGAACTAGGAGGTTCCTCTTCAGGAACAGGTGTCTCCAAGACATACAGCTTTTTATCATGTTTGAGGACAATCCTCAAGTTTCGGTGCCAATCCAGAAAATTTGTCCTAGACAATTTTTCCTTATCAAGGATTGATCGCAGGATGTTGTTAGAGGTGTTTGCTGTCATGGTTATCTACATAAGGATTAAGAAAATATAAGTATCATTGACATATTTAATTAGGCCTTTAATCAAATATGCTCCCACTATTTTACTCAAAACAAATGACCCTCATCATTTGATTCGGAAAATCCCGTTGGAAGATTTTCTAGTGGGTCGAGATCCATATTTCACTTTGTTCTAAGTCCGCGTAGGCGGATTACGCAAAACTAGGTTATTTAGGTAGGAACTCCTTCCAGTTGTATCTCATACAACTCTCGAAAATTTCAGTTGGGTGAATAACTCCTTATTCCAATCCATCATATGGATTATTCCCAACTCTTGCTTCTAAACATATATAATAAAATTATAATTAAGTTTGACTTATCGTTTTAGCAGTTGGATATTACAATTATCCCATCGCACCTTAACTAATACAAAATATGCACCTCGCGTAGGCGAAACCTACATTATTCGATACTAGTCTTGATGAGTGCTAAAACTTGGAAAGCAAACATATATAATATTCTCATAATTTGTTTAGTTAAGTTTGACCCATTGTTTTAACAGTTGGATATTACAATTATCCCATCGCACCTTACTAATATATAGATCATGCACCTCGCGTAGGCGAAATCTACATTATCCGATATTAGTCTTGATGAGTGTTAAAACTTGGAAAGCATAAACTTAATATTTAATTTGAGGGAATTGCAATTTTTGTGATCTCACCGGCTTGTTTATCATATAAACCGCCTCTCACATGCATCAACATACATTCACATGCATCAACATACATACATACATAATGAAACAGTTATGGCCCCTAGCGCAATTGTTCTCCCAAGCCAATGAGAGAACCTAAGCTAACCTACAACGATCTAAGCTTCTCCAAGCAAGATCTTC
Source organism: Lathyrus oleraceus (assembly GCF_024323335.1). Taxonomy (NCBI): domain Eukaryota; kingdom Viridiplantae; phylum Streptophyta; class Magnoliopsida; order Fabales; family Fabaceae; genus Lathyrus; species Lathyrus oleraceus. Next base: position 37,835,307 of record NC_066583.1, read on the forward strand.
AAGGTTGTCCTCCTTTGGCACTGACTTCTTTGCTTTCTTCATATCATTACATTACATAAAAGAAACTCGTTTTACATACGAGGGAGTGAGATGAGAAAAGAAGTTACATTTGGGAGATAAAGAGAGAGGCACGACACGCAGGTCGTATTTTAAAACCCAAAGCAGAATAAAGGAAGACTAAGGCCATAACCGATCACCACAAGACAATAATAAACACTTTATTATTATTATTAATTCCTTTAATTAATTAAAATCAAATTAAATCTCGACGACCGATCACCACATTTTAATGAACAATTCATTTAAAATCAATTTCGCTTTTCGCATCAACACTTGATACTTTTAAAGCAATGAGTTAGCTGAACGGGTGAATTTTTTCTTGCGTTAACCGGTTAACCATATGCGTTAACCGGTTAACACTGTTTGAAATCTGTTCAAAAAATTGTTTTCTGCCTTGCGTTAACCGGTTAACCGAATGCGTTAACCGGTTAACACTGTTTGAAAATCTCTTGGAAAACTGTTTTCCGTCTTGCATTAACCGGTTAACCAAATGCGTTAACCGGTTAACACTGTTTGAAAACTAAATTTTTTTTATTTCGTGTTGCGTTAACCGGTTAACCATATGCGTTAACCGGTTAACACTGTTCCAGAAAGTGTTTAGAAAGCACAACTCTTGTGCAGTCAAACCCCAATCGCATAACTCTCTGACAACACAACCCTTGTGCCGTCACTAACCCTGATGCACCAATTTCAGACCGTCAAACACATCTCGATTGTTAATTCAGTATGATTGATCAACACGTCATTGCTTCACCATACTAATGTTGGATCAAGAAGCAAACGACCATTGATCGCTCAAAGGAAAACAATCATTGAGTGTTTGAACGAACGAAACGAGAACACTATATCATATATAATGTATTTTGCATCAAGGTTACATATATCATATATATGACTTGATCGATCTCAATTTAATCTTTGATTCAATCTGTCTTTAATCATATTATTACAGAACAAAAACAGTTATCAGATTCATGGTTTCGTAACCAGGCTCTGATACCACTGATGGAGAATTGCCATCCAAGGCGCAGCGGAATTTAAAAATTTCTCCATTTAGTGATCCTTACGAATGGGCATGATCAGTGATAGAATCTTTACCTCTTGTGGCGATACAAACCTTTGGTGCAGATCTCTTGTAACGATCAAAACCTTGGATACAGATCCACGGGGCGATCACGAACGTTGAACGATGACAACGTCTCTACTCTGTCCACACGAACAGATTCCTTCAATCGCAGTGCTAGCTGTTATGAATGAAGGTTTTGAGTGAGAGGAAAAGAGATACGAAATTCCAACTCTTCAGTTGTGTTGTATTCCCATGTTATGCTTCTGCACAAGAGTTCTATTTATAGAACCACTTGTGTGGGCTTCAAGCCAAAAAGCCCACTTAAGTGTATTTTGGCCCATATCTCATAATACGCCAAAATCACTTAAGTATTTGGTACCTTACCATATTTCGTATTCTACTTAAGTACACCGTACCTTACGATGTTCCTTAGTTACTCTATCTTGCATCAATCCGTCCTTTGTGTGTGACCCTATAGGTTTTCGTGACGTTGGCAATTATATTAAATCACGCATTTAACATAATAAACAGTGAGCGGTATCTAGCAACACATCACTGCTACCCAAGTCACGAAAATGTCATGTGATCTGACAAAACCTCTTGTGATAATAATTTATGTGTATAATTACCCCTTTGCCCTTATGTCTATATTGAACACAAGGTATAGACCGTGTCATCCTTGTCCCGTTCAATATTGGGCCCATAGACATTTATCCTGTTACGCAGGATGGGCAAATTCCATCTAGGACACTCATGTCCCTCAGCATGCTTTGTGGAGTACCCATCAACTGTCTTTATGGTTATCCAGTTACGGACAACGTTGGATCAGCAATAAAGCACTCGACTCTACATCTAGGATCCATAGTGTTTTCAGGTCGAAGAGTGGTATACACCATTATCACCATGAGAATAACTTATGACACTTTGCATAACTTTCTATATAGTATTCTCATAGCGGGTCAATCCGGTATAAATATTACTCTTAATATTCATACCTACGTTTAAGACTTGATAACTCTTTATCCATGATCCATGAGATGTGATCATCAGTCTACAAACATAATAGTCTTAATGCTTTAATGTTATCCCACTTCACAATAAAGCTCGACTACGGATACTTTAAGAATAGTGTCCTTATGTTTAATGTGCTCTCATGATTAAGTCACACTTAATACATTAAACGGACTATCTATTCCAGGGACTTTATTAATCAACCATAATAAAGAAAATGCCTTTTATTATTAATAAATAATTCGATACAAGTACCAAAAGTATTAGCCTCTAGGGCTTACACCAACATATGTCACCAAACTCATCATGTGAAAACTTAATATTGCGATAAAAAGTTTTAACCAATTCGGGATAAATCAAGCCTACCTCAGAGACCAAATCTTTAACACCAGAATTTTGCAGAAGCTCCTCAAAATTGAAACTGTGAGTAGGAAAGGCAGTGAACTTCACATATTTTGTCTTCATCAATTCCCTTCTACCAACTTCAGATTTGGATTTCTTAGCCTTTGAAGGTTGCATGTCCACAGTTTCTTCCCCAATTTCATCAGCTTGAGAACTTTCACCAATGGGTTGCTTCCCTTTGTTCTTCTTGGAAGGAGCCATGAATTTGGTTTTGAGAGTTGGGGTTTGAAGGGGAATCCGAAAATGAAACTTGAATTGAGAGAGGTGAAGATGGTTGGATGTTGGAAGAGAGAGTGGGTTTGATTTTTAAGAGGTTGATTTATGATTTTGAGTAAGTGGGTGAGATTTTCTTGAAAATGGATTTATGACATTGAAGGTGGAAGGTGGAAGATGGAAGATTTCCAAGACAAAGTGATAAACACACATAAAGAGCAACACATGTGAATGATTAAAAATTAATTATTTTTTTTGACTTTTTTAGTGGTAACCGGTTACTACCCCGCGGGTAACCAGTTACACAAGCAAAAATACGAAAAATAAAAGAAAACACGAACAGCGGTAACCGGTTACTACCCTGAAGGTAACCGGTTACTCAAGCCAAAAAAGAAAAAACAGCAGCTTGATACAGCAAATATGGTAAGGAATTTTCATAACTTATCACTTAGACATGTTTAAACACATATTAAGGCAACTTTTAGTCAAAAACACATATCATGAAAAATAATATACATTGTAGAAAAATCGAAAAACGTCATACTTTCGACATAGAATGCATAAAAAGTGAAACTTACCGAACTCGAAAAATTATATAAATTACATACCTTTCATCCTTGATGATGTACCATGAATATTTGATGAAAAAATCAGAGATCCGTTTCGCTCAAAATTCCAAGTTCTCGGCGAATCTTGAAAAATTGCTCTTTAGCCAATGGTTTTGTGAATATGTCGGCAAGTTGGTTATGTGTATCTACGAACGTAACATCTACATCTCCGTTGAGCACGTGATCTCGAAGGAAATGATGTCGGATATCTATGTGCTTTGTCCTTGAATGCATGACCGGGTTCTTTGTGATGTTGATGGCACTTGTGTTATCGCATCGAAGAGGAATGCAACCGAGATCTACACCAAAATCAAGAAGTTGTTGCTTAAGCCATAAAATATGTGCACAACAACTGCCTGCTGCAATGTACTCCGCTTCGGCCGTGCTAAGTGCGACACATGCTTGCTTCTTGCATGCCCACGACACTAGTGCATTCCCGAGAATGTGACAAGTACCACTTGTGCTTTTCCTATCGGTCTTACATCCTGCATAATCGACGTCAGAATAACCAATCAAGGAACATATACTACCTTTTGGATACCATAGTCCGACGTTCGTTGTTCCTTTGAGATACTTCATAATCCTCTTCACGGCGGTGAGATGCGATTCCTTCGGATTTGCTTGAAAGCGTGCACATAAACATACACTAAACATAATGTCAGGACGGCTTGCCGTCAAATATAGTAATGAACCAATCATACCTTGATATTTTGTGATATCTATTGAAACTCCGGATTCATCTTGATCAACGTACGTTCCGGATCCCATAGGAGTGGACATCACTTTGCAACTATCCATATCGAATCTTTTCAACAATTCCTTGCAATACTTGGATTGGTTGATGAAGATGCCATCCTTTGTTTGCTTGATTTGTAGTCCAAGAAAATAGTTCAATTTTCCCATCATGGACATCTCGAATTCTCCTTGCATCATAGTTGAAAATTCTTCGCAAAGATCTTTGTTTGTTGAACCGAAGATGATGTCGTCGACATAGACTTGAGCCAATAAGGTGTTACCCTTGATCTTCTTTATGAACAAAGTCTTGTCAACCTTTCCTTTTACAAATCCCTTTTCACATAGAAAGTTGCTGAGGCGGTCATACCACGCTCTTGGTGCTTGCTTTAAGCCATATAGTGCTTTCTTTAACTTGTAAACATGTGAAGGGTTCTTGAAGTCTTCAAAACCTGAAGGTTGTTTGACGTAGACTTCTTCATTGATATAGCCATTTAGGAAAGCGCTTTTGACATCCATCTAAAACAATTGAAAATTCATAGAACAAGCATAAGCAATGGGTAATCGAATTGCTTCTAACCTTGCTACCAGAGCGAACATCTCATCAAAATCAATTCCTTCCTCTTGGTTGTATCTGAAATTCTAGTTATCAGACTTTCGATGTCACACGGGTTGTTATGACATCCAATTCTGTGCAGACAAGAATTATGCAGAACTTAAAAGTAAGTGCAGTAAATAACACAAGTAATTGTTTACCCAGTTCGGTCCAACATGACCTACGTCTGGGGGCTACCAAGCCAGGGAGGAAATCCACTATCAGTAGTATTAATTAAGACCTTAAACCAACTGTTTAACTCTATTACTTAATACCTACCCAATGCAATTTCAATCTTACACTAAGATCAGAGTTCCTACTCACTCCCCCTCAATCACCTCAGTGATTACAACCTTTAATTAAGATTAAAGACAATTGTGAAGTCACACTTCAAACAACTCTTGATTGTGCTTAACAGCTTTAATCAAGATACACAGCACTCACGCTTAAAAGCTTAGAGTGACACAACACTTACAACTCAATGAACACCTTATACCAATGCAGTCATCTCAGTGATAATAGCTTGGCTTACAAGATACGTTTAATACAAGACACACAAAAATACAGCAGTGAAGTATATTGGACAAATAAAATCTTCACGCCTAAAACCCCTAGTTCTGAATGAAGGATTGCCATCCTTTTATATTGCAGCACTTGGGCCTTGTACTTGTATTTTCCTGAAATTAAGGTCACGCGTGTTCCCCTAAATTCCACATCTAGGTTACTAACAAATAGGCTATTTGTTAGGTTCATTAATTGTAGCTTGGTTGTTGGTTTCCTAGATTTTCGCTCAGCTGTTGAATCCCTGAAGAATAGCCTGAGAAAAATGCTGAAACAGAAAAACTAAACAACCTACAATATAGCACATGCTGTCAGGAATGAATGTCATAACATTCAGTTTGACGTCCAAATCATAGACCATATGCTAAGTCTGTTTTTCCTGAAAACAGACTGTACAAATTTGCTGTACTGTACAGAACCAATCTGTCCATACTTCAGTATCAGCGTACATTAATAAATGTCAAAACATCCAATTTGACATTTACACATAGAGCCTTACTGAAATGTAGCAGAAAACCAATCTGCCTATTGTTCAGTATATGCTGTCAATGATGAATGTCATAACATCCAGTTTGACATTCAGACAGTAGGCCTTATGCCAGGTCTGTTATTTCCTTGATAAATAGACTGAAAGTGAATACTGAGTTATAGCAGAACACCAACTGTTCTATTCCTCAGTATCTGCTGACAGGGATGAATGTCATAACATCCAGTTTGACATTCAATAAATCCTGTATTAGCTAAACCTGCAGTATACTACTCAAGTATGTCATGACATCAGCCAAAACATCAGAGTACAGCTAGATATTCTAACATACAATGCAGTCAAACAAACATCTCCACAGCACGTCATGACATCAGTCAGGACATTAGAATCCAGCTAGTGTTTTACCATACAATGCAGCCAATTAAACATCTACAGTATCCTTGTGCGACCAATCTTGCTTTGTTACGAACTATGATCCCATTCTCATCAAGTTCGTTCTTGAACACCAATCTTGTTCCTATGATGTGCTTGTTGTTTGGTCTTGGTACAAGACTCCAAACTTGATTCCTTTCGAATTGGTTGAGTTCTTCTTGCATTGCTACTATCCATTGATCGTCGCCTAAGGCTTCATCGACTTTGGTTGGTTCTATTTGAGATACAAAAGCCATGTTGAGACAAGCATCCTTGAGATTTAGTCGTGTTGCAACGCCTTGGCTAATATCATCAATAACTTTATCGATCGGGTGATTTCTATGAGTTCTCCATTCTTTCGGTAGATCATGATGTTCTTCAATGATTGGTGAGTCATCTCCTTGTGGTATTGGTTGATCATTTGGAACTTCCTTTTTTTGTTGTGACATATCTTTTAGCAAAATTTCATGGGTGACTTCATGTTTTATTAAACATTCATCCTTTGTGAAGTTGATTCGGAACCCTTTGTCACACAATTGACTTATGCTAAGTAGGTTGTGCTTTAGGCCTTCAACATAAAGGACATCTTCGATGATGGTAAAAGGAGGTGCTCCAATGGTTCCTACTCCAAGGATATTTCCTTTATTGTCATCACCGTATGTAACACATCCTTTGGCCTTTAAAGATAGATGTGAAAATTTGTTGACATCGCCCGTCATATGCTTTGAACAACCGCTATCAAGATACCATTGATTCGAAGTTGTCTTCAAGCATACCTACAAAACAAAATCAAGTTTTGTTAGGTACCCAAATTTCTTTGGGTCCTTGGTAGTTAGTACCCTTTTTAACCCACACATAATGCCCTTTTGCAACGCCAAAGTTTCGCACGTAACAAGCATTAGGTGTGTGGCCTTTGATTCCACAATAAAAACAAGTAGGTTGAAAATGACTTCTATATCTGGGAACATAGTTCTTCTTCTTAGCAATCATTTTCTTTTTATGACTTTGATGCACACTTTTAGAATTGTTTACTTTCTCTTTAACAACTTGTTCACTTGCTTTAACAAAAATGGTCTCATTTATGCTTGGTTTGGAAAACTTAGAATATCATAATCCACTTTTATCATTAGAATACCTTTGGTGCTTAAGAATTTCCTCCAAGCCAATTTGACCCTTTTCATATCTTTCTAAAACTCTTTTAAGTTGAATAATTTGGAAAGATAAAGACTCACAATTCTTACATACAGGACTTTGTTTTTCATCCATCAACTTTTGTTTTTCACTTTCAATATATTTTTCCAAAGCAATATTTTTTTCTTCTAAGGATGAAATTTGTTTCTTTTGGGATGAAATACTTTTATACAACGTCTTGCATTCTTTTAAAAGTTCATCTATAACATCTTGTGCGTCATTGTCATAAACTGAAAAGTTGCTACTAACCTCATCGATTTCTTCATCGGAGTGATGTGAAGCCATAAGAGCCATGTTCGCACATTCATCGCTTTCCGATTCCGAAGATGAACTTATCTCATTATCGACCCAAGCAACATACGCCTTTTTGTTTTTGAATTCCTTCTTGCCTTTGAATCCTCATTTCTTTGCAATTTTCGGGCAATCCGGCTTTATGTGACCTTGCTGTCCACATTCATAATAAGTGACGTCTTGCATTGATGTGGATGCTTCCTTTTTCCTGAAATGTTTATTCTTTTTAGGATAAGAGGAATTTTTATTTTTATTAAAAAACTTACCAAGCTTCTTCACAAGAAGCATAAAGTTCTCATCTTCGGACGTCTCATCATCTTTGTCATTTTTTGAATCAACCTTCAAGGCAGTTCCCTTGGACTTCTTTTCTTGACTTTCGTGCTTCTCGAGCCTTCCAAGTTCCAATTCGTGTTCTTGAAGTTTGCCAAATAGAGACGTGGATGTCATCGTTGAGAGACTCTTCTTTTCCGAAATAGCGGTCACCTTCGGTTTCCATTCTCTTGTCAAAGATCTTAGGACTTTCAGGTTGAGATCATCATTGGTGAAGGTTTTACCGAGAGCAATCAAGTGATTTGTTAGATGGACAAATCTCTTTTATAAGGCAACTATAGATTCACCGGGCTGCATGCGGAACATCTCGTATTCTTGACTTAGAGTGTTTAGCCTCGATCTCTTCACTTCAGCGGTTCCTTCATGTGTTTCAAACAAGGTATCCCAAATCTCCTTTGCCGATTTACATTGAGATATACGGAAGAACTCGTCCATACAAAGAGCGCTTTGGAGTATGTTGATTGCCTTCTTCTCATTCAGAATCTTTTTCCTATCATCTTCGTCATAGGTGTTTTTCAACTTTGCGGTACCAACTCCATTCACCACATTCACCGGTTTGTGTGGACCTTCTTCAACTGCTTCCCATATACCTTCTCCTTGAGCCTCAAGATGTGCCTTCATTCTGATTTTCCAGAAATCAAAATATTCTATGGAGAAGAGTGGGGGCTTGTTGCTACTTCCACCATCTTTGAAAACTGGGTTTATGCTTGCGGAAGCCATGCTGGATCTCTAGGAACAAGTTACCTATAACTTGCTCTGATGCCAATTTAAAGTTGTAAATGCGCCTAAGAAGGGAGGGTGAATTAGGTGGTAAAAATTTCTTCGATCTTGTTTTCGGTTCTTGGTTATTTTTCGTTTAAGTGCGGAAAAATAAATTGCGGAAAGTAAAAAGACACCGGAATTTATAGTGGTTCCCTTCACACTCCGAAGGTACTCCACTCCCCTTTCGACTCGAAAGAGATTTCACTATAGTTAGAATTATTGTACAGCCTACTCACACCAATGGTGATGCTTACTATCTAACCTATAGGTAATCAAGTGTATGAAGAACAATCCTCTTCAACACCAACCCTTATGTCCAACAATCCTGGATCACAAGTCAAACAGAAATAAATCTTCTTTGATGATTTGAATAAAGTGTAGTACTATCAATCTTCTTTTGATTGATCTTCTCCTTGGATAAATAATTCACTCAATGTAGTGTACAAGTGTTCAAACCGAATGATATGTATTCTTTTCAAAGTATATGAAGGTTTAATGCAAAGAATACTTTAAGAAAGTTTTTGGATACTTGATAAAAAACTGAGTTTTTATAAGAGTGATTTTATTTAAAGTGTTTGCAAAAGGAGGTCGTCATAAAAAATGAATAATGATGTTTATATATTGCTACAAACACCTTTTTGAAAGAGTATGATGAATGAAAAGATGCCATGATTCAAAGAAATGCAAAGAAAACATTTGAATGAAGAATTGCACCAATTTGCCAAAATTTGTCAGCGGTAACCGGTTACTGCTCGGTGGGTAACCGGTTACTTGCTTCCAACGTCCAAAAAATATTTGAAAAATAGCAGTGGTAACCGGTTACTGCCCAGTGGGTAACCGGTTACTGAAGCCCAGTTTTAAAAATAGAATTTGGCAAAATATGAAAAATGAAATGCAATACATCCTAATTTTCTATATGGACCAAGATATCATGGAATAAATATTTGAACACTTGTATAACATATTAGTGAAGGTTAGATATACCAAAGATGATACTTGATCCTTTGAAATGATATACTTCACTTGAATCTTTATTCCACTTCAATTCACTTCAAGTCTTTGACAACTTTTTGATCTTTTCATATGAGAATTGTTGAGAGATGTTGTAATCATCAAAATCATCAAGGAGCCATGACTTCACACATGCCTTACCATCCAATTGCTCATGTTCCTAATCCAGCTCCGGTACCTCACTATCAAGTTCCAGTTCCTTAATATCAAGCTCCACAGCCTCAGTTCCAGGCTCCTCCACCTCAACATCAATAGAGAAATCAATAGAATAATCAACCACGTCCAGTTCAACAGCAACGACCAAATCAACAGAGGCCATATCAACAGTACAATAATGTGAATACCACTCCTATCTGTAATACCCTAAAATTTACCCTTCATTTTTCTTGGAATCATGGGATTATGTTTTACATTTCATTAGCATCATACTAGGTCATACTCATTGCATACTGCATTAATGACATGGAAATCAGGGTTTGATTGATCACTCCTTATCAGAAGGGGCCCACACAAAGCAAGACTGAGAATTGAACTTCATTCTCCAAATATACAAGTCTCAAGGTGTTCCAGGTATCTTATAGTGGTCTATAGTTCATCAATGGAGGATTCAGAGCTCCTAGAGTGTGCATCTGGATTTAATTAGGAAACTAGGGTTTCATGGCTATCTGCAACAGGAAATGTTTGGTTGGAAGTAGAGGGGCTCATCCATATCATGATTAGAGAGGTATCTTGGCCTAGGAAGATTCACAATTATCTCAGAAAGATCCATTGGCAATCAGTGCAATCAGTTCCTGGTCATTTTTGCCCTAAACTAGGGTTTGGTATAAAATTAGTTTATTTTTGATTCCTTGGGTGAAACTCTTTTCCATGGCCCTCCATATGTCCATAAGGGTCTACATACAAAAAATTAGCTCTTTATTTGAGCCAGAGGTGCTTCAATTGATCAATGGAATCGGGAATCAGACAGTTTGGGAAAAGTCAACTATGGGGCCAGAAAAGTCAATTCCTGACATTTTGAAAGTGGAATCTCAAAATTCATGCCTAAGGGAGCCTACATGTGAAATTGGATCAAGGTTGGATCATGGATTCATCATTTAATCAGGAGTTGGAAAAGTTACTAAATTTGGAAATGGTTGACTTTCCATTTAGGGCAAGTTTTCATGATTGTTGCACCCACTTTAAGCCCATTTTCCATCAAAATGCAAGCTCCATTTGAAACTTTCTCCAACATGAAAGTTGTTCCTCTTGTTCCAAGATTTCTAGATATATAAAGTTTGCTCCATTTGGATCAATATTGAGAAATTTATGCTTGGTAAAAAAGTGAGACATTATTTTAGGACACTTAGAAAATTTTCTAAGTCCAAAATCTGCAAAATTTGTCAAGACTTCTTGGCCAGATTTCTTGCATTTCAAGGCATCTTTTGAAAATAATTTCTTCATGACAATTGTACCTTGCCATGTCCTCTTTCACATCCTTTTGGAATCATCCCATTTGGATCTTTGGTTTGAGAGATGCACTCATCTAAAGTTGGCATCATGAGCTGAATTTCTAGGCAGCATGATAGGCCAAACTGGCCCAACCATTTTGCAGATGGTAAGACACGATTTTATGGCCATTTTTCACCTCTTTCCACTCATCATTTCAATTTGTGTTCAACATGAAAAATGTTAAGCTCCATGAACTTTTCCAACTGTTTGCATTGCCTTGTCATTTGGTCATGTACTCATCAAGATACAAGGTCACAAAGTCCTCATCTTGGACTATTTTTGTGCTGCACAAGATAACCAAGTCAAGTTGCAAAATTGATCAGCCCATTCTTTACCTCATTTGGCCATGTAATTTTGTTGTCCACTAACTTAAGTTTTGCCAAAATTAGAAGCTTACTTTCACCACCTCACTTTTGTATCATAGTGCACATAACCAAAACCAAACATTGGCAAGCCCATTAAACACTTTAAACCCTACATATTTAAAGCTTTGAAACCCTAATCTGAAGGAGGAGGCTGGTATTTTCTGTTGGTGTAAGCCCTAGAGGCCAATACTTTTGGTACTTGTATCGAATTATTTATTAATAATAAAAGGCATTTTGTTTATTATGGTTGATTAATAAAGTCCCTAGAATAGATAGTCCGTTTAATGTATTAAGTGTGACTTAATCATGAGAACACATTAAACATAAGGGCACTGTTCTTAAAGTATCCGTAGTCGAGCTTTAGTGTGAAGTGGGATAACATTAAAGCATTAAGACTATTATGTTTGTAGACTGATGATCGCATCTCATGGATCATGGATAAAGAGTTATCAAGTCTTAAACATAGGTATGAATATTAGGAGTAATATTTATACCGGATTGACCCGCTATGAGAATACTATATAGAAAGTTATGCAAAGTGTCATAAGTTATTCTCATGGTGATAATAGTGTATACCACTCTTCGACCTGAAACCACTATGGATCCTAGATGTAGAGTTGAGTGCCTTATTACTGATCCAACGTTATCCGTAACTGGATGACCATAAAGACAGTTGATGAGTACTCCACGAAGCATGCTGAGGGACATGAGTGTCCTAGATGGAAGTTGCCAATCCTGCGTAACAGGATAAATGTCTATGGGCCCAATATTGAACTGGACAAGGGTGACACGGTCTATACCTTGTGTTCAATATAGACATAAGGGCAAAGGGGTAATTATACACATAATTATTATCACAGGAGGTTTTGTCAGATCACATGACATTTTCGTGACTTGGGTAGCAGTGATGTGTTGCTAGATACCGCTCACTGTTTATTATGTTAAATGCGTGATTTAATATAATTGCCAACGTCGCGAAAACCTATAGGGTCACACACAAAGGACGGATTGATGAGAAATAGAGTAATTAAGGAACACCGTAAGGTACGGTGCACTTAAGTGGAATATGAAATATGGTAAGGTACCAAATACTTAAGTGATTTTGGCATATTATGAGATATGGGCAAAATACACTTAAGTGGGCTTTTTGGCTTGAAGCCCACACAAGTGGTTCTATAAATAGAACCCCTTGGGTAGAAGCATTGTCACTCAACTCCACTCCACTCAGACAGAATTCAAGTAGAGACTTGGAATTTTGTTTCCCTCTTTCTCTCACTCAAAGCCTTCATTCATAACAGCTAGCACTGCGATTGAAGGAATCCGTTTGTGTGGACTGAGTAGAGACGTTGTCATCGTTCAACGTTCGTGATCGCCGCGTGGATTTGTATCCAAGGTTTTGGTCGTTTCAAGAGATCTGCACCAAAGGTTTGAATCGCCACAAGAGGTAACGATTCTATCACTGATCATGCCCATTCGTAAGGATCACTAAATGGAGAAATTTTTAAATTCCGCTGCGCCTTGGATGGCAATTCTCCTACATTTTCGATCAAAGAGCAAGGGCAAGTGGACAAAGTTTGTTTTCCTTCCATTTCCATTTCACAAGTTTCTCAAGCACAAGCATCAAAACAGCACCTTATTCTCCTTCCATCTTCTCCAATACCAAGAGGCAGTGGACCTTACATCCACTAGGTAAGCTTTTTAATCCATTCCCATGACTATAGCTTTCTCATTTCATGCTCATTCATACTTGTTCATTACTTGTTTTTTCATGTTCACCATGCTTATCATGTTACCATGTCATTCCATGCTTGCTTTATGTTGTCAACATTATGCCATGCTTGTTTATGAAGCCCTCAACATGAGGCATTTTTCATGTTGATAAGTTTACACTATCCATATCAGTGTTCATGAGGCCATCTTGCAGTTCACTTTTCTTTATGTTCAAGCCATTATTTTCATTGAAATAAGATACTATGATGTTCTACTCATTGCATACTTGAACTTTGCTTTTTATGCCATGTCATTTGATACACTATAGCATTTGCATTTCGTTGTGGAAGATGAGCAAAATACGTTGCATGTTGTCGTGTTTTACTATGCATGGCGCTAGGGTTTTGCTTTATGGAAGAAGAAGATGCCGTGTCACTCTGTGAGCCCTTCGATCCCTAGCGCGCGATATGATCTGAGCCATCCACTCTTTTTTGTCCTTTTGTGACTTAAACTCCACTTGACCGGTTGATGCGCATGTCTACATGATTTTAATATTAAAATGTACATTTATTTAATGTCACGCCTGGCAATTATCCTGTGGACCGGGCCTTGGCTACTGCGCTTCTCACACCCCACACGCCAAGCCCATCACATTATTCCATTTTCATTTTTTTATTCTTATTTTATTTTTCTGTTTTGTTTTTTTAATTAATAAAAATATTTTATTTATTCATAAAAATACCAAAAAATACATTTCACATTTATTAATGTTTTATTTAATTTAATTTAATTTTTATTTTCATATTTATTTAATGTTAATATTTAATTTTAATTATTTATTTCAAGTGGTTCATATTAGCATACTTTTTTTTGTGATTTTTATTTTCATGATTTAGAATTATTTTTAGGTTCTGATTTTTGGGATGAGAGTTGACCAATGTCTCATGGTCAACCTGACTTTTTCTTGGAATTTTATTTCCCATTTTCAATTTATTTTAGATTTATTTTTGACCTAGTTTGTTTGGTTGACTTTTTATTTGACTTTTGTTTTATTTCAATTAATTTATACACTAATTCACATTATTTTTAAAATCTTTTTGGGGGATGATGATGTCCTGACCTCACCTTACTTAGTTTAATTTTTCATAATTTTCTTGATTAATTTACTATTTATTTGATATTTTTTAAGTTGACTCAACTTTTCAGTTGACTTTTCTATGGTTGATGTTTGACTTAGGGATTGCTTATGGAAATTGAAGGGATCTTTTGATCCTATCTTGTTCATATCATATGCCATGTATTAGAGGCCTTTCATCTTGATTTTATTTGGTCCTTACCTCATTTCCCGATTAAATTATTCAATGACCCTTTGTGTGCATAGTTTTACCTGTCTGACTCATCTGTCATCTCTTATACTTGTTTCTTTCATCCATGTTTAATATTGTTTGATTGTTTAACATGTTCATACTCTCATGCATTGTTTAATGCTCCATTGCTTCATTATTTGATTCTTTGGTTTGATCATATACTTGTTTAATTATCTGATTAACTGTTGCCTACTTGTATGATGTATGAGGCATATATTCTTACTGTTTGATTACCATGAACAATCCCCATTCATAACAAATGTACCCCTCTCCCATGAAGTGTATAATGTTTATTCTTTCATTCTTTATTCATCTGTTAATACAAGAATTAAAACAAACATCTGATAACCTTTTCAAAACAAGATCAAAACCTCGATCCAACGTCGAGTAATCATTTTCAAAACTTAATAAAACCAGCACGTATTCATCCATTCCTTTTGTAAGTCGATTGCTTCATGCATCACCATTTCTCTTGTAAGTCGATTGCTTCATGCATCGCCTGTAGCGGGGTATTCGTTACCATTAGAGATATTGACTAAATCTAAGGTAAACCATACAAGTCGAGTCGCCACCGCACTTCTGTTTATCCAAAGGAATGGTTAGAAAGCGAACAAAAACCTAAAAAGTTTTATCGAATCAAAAACTAGTAAAAATGTCAGAGATCTGGGTAAGGGGGTTGGTTATGCAATGGGAAGGTTTTAAGCACCCAAAACATCCTAGGTACTCCTAGGGAGCCCTTTTCACATTTGTTGTAAGGTTGGTATTTTGTGAAAATTTGTTTGTGAAAACATGATTGAAGAGATGAGAAGAGAATATACAAATTCTTTACATTTTGTGTTTGGATGGATAAACACATTGCCTACGTACCATCTTAAAAAGATTAGGATCAAAACCTCGTAGTTCGGGGTAAAAATCTCAAAATGAGTTGGTGGATTGATTGGTCAAAAAGCCTTAAGGTCTTTTGTTATCCAAGGGAGAAAACTCAACCTAAAACCACAAATCCACCATGTGAGGATAGCTTCAACATGCTAGTGAGGGGTTAACCCTATAATAAGCATGGAAGACTCATTGTCCATCACTAAGGATAAAGGTGAGTATTACATCTACCTCAAGGATAACTTAAACCTAATAGCTAAAGGTTATAAAAAAAAGTGATTTAAGAAAGTGGCCATTGAAACCACAAAAGCGTTTGAATGGGTTATATTTACCAATGAAAAGTATTTGCAAAAATGGTCAAAGTTGACTTAGAAGTTCAATTCAAAATAAGTATTATAAAAAGAGAGTTTGGAAATCAAAGGCATAAGGCTTAGGTTTCTAATGTTGAAAACAAGTATTAAATGTTTGCACAAAAGTTTTGGCTTGGGTTAGAGTGGAGAGAAGAAGAAGAAAGGCTAAGATCCTAAGCAATGCAAAAGGTAAGGGATAAGAAACAAAAACCACAAAAGGAGTTCCTCTCTTGAGATCATATGGATGATCCAAGTAGCTCTCATCCTTTGGAATAAGCAATCACATAAGCATAAACTCAAGCAATCAACAATCAATGAATTCTTGGAAGGTTCCTCAATGTATCTTGAATCTCTCTCTCTCTTAGGAGCTCATGGTAATGGTTCCTCAATTTGGCTCAAGTGGAAATCCCTAGCACAAAGAAACACACACATCAAAAGGTTCTATTTACAAATCAAAGAATGGACAAGAGGGAGTTTAGAATATGGTCATTTCAAAGTCATCTTTAAGCTTTAAGCATTCTAAAGGCATGAGGCCTAGTTGCTCTTTGACATTTTAAGCACTCTAAAGGCATGAGGCCTAGTTGCTCTTTGACTCCATTTTGCATAGGGAAGGTCCTAAAGTCTAAGTCCAATTTGTCCAATTTTTGCATTTTTGTCCACAACAAACAAACAAAACACAAGCACAAGATATATACACAATTATGTGCTCAAGTGAGCAAAAGGCAAATGGCATTAACATAAACATGTGCTCAAGTGAGCAAAAGAAAAAAGCAAATGAATAATATGTGCAAGAAAATGTTAATTGTTAATGGTTAATGTTAGTAGTTAGTGCGCCATAAGGCAAATTTAGCGCTATGTTAAGCAATCGTAATTTGACTTATGTAGAAGTCACAACTATCTGAGGCCGGTCAATAATAATGTAGGCAAACAACACAAGTTAGAAGTCTTGATTAGTGAACCAAGTTCCAACAACTTGCCATGCCAAAAAGAAGAAGAGAATTGATCTTGTATTGGTTTAAGTCTTTTGCATGATTTAGGAAACAACCTATCCTTAATGCAAAGCCATTCACTTGATCATTTGATCAAGATGAATTAGATTTGAATCAAGGAAGATTAAGTCTCCCTAATCAATGCTAACTTATCAACCTTCAACTCATTGATCAAAAAGAAAAAAGAAGAAGAAGATGAATAATAGAAATGGAAATGGAAAGATTAAAGTGCATTAAATGAAATAACATGTACCAATCCATAAAATGTTGACCAATGATATTGAGGATCAAGGTCAAACACTCAAAAACAGAAATGAGATGAAGATTGGAAGTCAAGAAATAAACAAAATATTTTTGACATTTTTAATATTAAAATTAAACTTGAATTAAAAATAAAAGAAAGGTCAAACTTCAAAATCACTTCAAATCAAATTTGAAAGGTCCAAGTGATTTATCCCAAGTTCAACAAGGTCAAACAAAGTTTGACAAAAAATTTCACCATTTTTAAAAGTCAGAAACTATTTTTAATCAATTAAAAATGAATAAAAATAACCTAATTGAACTAAAACCTCAAATAAATCTCAAATCAATTAAAAAATTGATGAGAATATTTTTCATAGATCCATCATCATTCAAATAGGTTAGGAAAATATTTTTGTATTTTTTGAATATCAAAAACTATTTAAAATGAATTAAAAATAACCAGAAAAGAGAAAATTCACAAAAAATATCAGATGACAAAATAAAAAATATTAAAAATCATTTTTAGAAACTAGAATTTATTTGGAGAAGAATGCAATTGGTCCCATATTTTTTGGAATTAAAATGAAGAAGTTATGAATTTTTGAAATTAAAGGAAATAAAAGAAATAAAATCAGAAATTAGAAAATAACAAAAATTAGGGAACGTTGGATTGAATCTCATTAATTGACGTGGCCAATCCTAAGGTCCTCAGGCGCGCGCTCATGGTAAGTCCAAGTCAATGAGAAACATCCAGCATTATTGAAAGTAAACCAAATGCATGGCTGAGATTAAAACGTGAGAAGTGCATCCAAGGGTCCAGATTCAATCTGGCAAGAGACGGTGGTGTACACCACCGTCTTCTCCGGCGAGCATGCATTTTCCGGTGACATTTGCAGGTTTTAAAAACTTAATAAAAATGAGCGATCCTCATATCATTGGAAAGCTGGGGTGATGTACAACACCCCTGTAACCTTGGATTGTACTCAAAGTTTCTATGGAGTGAGAAATCAGAGTTGGAAAATCCAGGTACATGAACTGAAATTCATCAAAACATAAAATCAAATCCACCACTGGCTTGCCTCTCTAGTGAGGACTTCAGAAAACACAATGGCCAGGCAAATAGATCAAAGATTAATGAGTTTCGAAGAAAAAACCAGTTGAGAACCACCTTTGAATTGTGAAGATTTGAGCTGATTTCCTTGCTTCCTTTGGCCAAACAGAAGTTCTATGGATTGGATAATGAAGGTCTAGGAACTTTAGATCTAAAGATTCAACCAGATTTAGTTGAATTTTAGATCTGAAAATTTGAAGAGAATTGAACTTAGTTCCTTTAGGTATGGCTCGGTTTTGATTTCTGCAGCATTTCAGGTTGATTCAGGGTTGTTTTTGATGGAGGTATGCACCTCTATTTATAGCAAAACCTGATGCAAGCAAGGTGAATTTCGTGTGCATGAAAATTGAAGGCCTCCATGCATGGGCCTGTACAGGCGCATGGAGGGCCCAAAAGCCAATGCAAATGGATGCTGAAATGATTTGGAGAAGGTTTGGACGTGTGGTTTGCACTCTAATGGACTTAAATTTTGCATCATTTGGAATTTTTATGAAAAAGTTATGGGCACTTGAAGTTGGACTTTTTTGCCTTTCAATGCATTTGGTCCAAAGTGACCTATAATGTTTTGCATTATCACATGTATTTCCTTTGGGATTTTGAAATTTTATTCAAAATAACATTTGAATTAGACATCTTAAGCTTTCCAATGCATTTGATCCTACCTCAAAATAATAAACAATGAATGAGTTATGTTCTTGGGAAGTTGACCCAAAATTAGGGTTTCAGTCAAAATGACCTATAATGTCTTGGAATAGATGATGACCTTCCAAGCTTCAAATAAATTTTTGATGAACATGAAAGTTGTTCATATTGTCCTTAAGAACATTTTTGATTTTGGGATCATCTCCATTTGACCAAAACATAAAACGTTAGGTCTCAGTGCATTTCAAAATAGTTAGATGAATTGACTGACCAACTTCTCAAGTCCATGACTCATATCTTGATGAGTTGATGATTGAGGACACTCAAATAAGTTCAAATATTCATGAAATTATGAATTAAAGAACTTCCCTTGGTTGTATTTGATCATGAGCTGAGGTTGCTTCATGAGCAAGGCATTATGGTGCACAGATGAACTAGGGCTTCCTTGGGAAACAAAACCTCAAACCCTCTGACTTGCTTTGATCAAAATGATGAATTGAGATACTAGGGAGGCATATTTGATGAATGAGAGATTTGGGAACCATTACCATGCTTTCTTTCATCTTCTCTTGGCCATATCTTTGCACAAAGGATCTTCTTGAAGCTTTTGACCTTGTGATTGCTCAAGCTACAAACAAGAAATGTTAGTGACATATTTTTGTGCTTTTGGTTAGTAAATAAAATGAGAAAAGCACTAATATACAATTCAAGCATGCTTGGTGATCTCAAACCACTCACAAGGAGTCCCACCCAAAGGCAAAGGGAACTAAGATGCTTATGATCCTTGAGGCTTTGCAAATGCAATGTTATGATGCCATGAGAGATCTTAGGGCCAAAATTAGGGTCTTACATCGCCATCTACCTGTAAGTCAATTGCTTCTAGCATCACCATCCACCCTTATCCCTGGTTCCTCTCCTTGCTCCATCTGTCAACTCTTGTTCCGTTTAGGTAGCACCCCTTAGGTTGAACCCTTTGTATGATAACATAGGTAGAATTCCCTTATTCTTTGTATGATAACATAGGTAGAATTCCCCTTTTCTTTTGTATGATAACATAGGTAGAATTCCCTTATTCTTTGCATGCTAACATTAGGTAGATGTTCCCATTTGTAAATCCTAACACATAGGTCCACATTGCATGACAACTCTAGGGCAGAGCTTCCCCAGTTTCTAGACCTTCCGTGCGTCTCCGATCTTGTGGCATGTCAGTCTGTTCTATTGCAAAGAGGTAACTGCCTAAGACTCGATTCAGCGAGCTGTGACACCTATTGCTAGAACGTGAACACATTGCCCACTTTCCTTTGACACAACTGGTGTCCTCCTTTGTAAGTCCATGTTCAGATGGCAATCTTTAACCCCTAGTTAGCCGAACTACGACAACTCTGATTCTCATGTTCAGATGAGATACATAGGCATGAGACGCAATGTCTTGCCGAGTTTGACTGACGACTAACAACTAATCTTTGTTTGCTTTCGCCCTTGTTGCGATTCTTTTCTCTCGCCCTCGTTGCGGTCGAGACCTTCCCTTTCTCTTGCCCTAGATGCAATCGAGACCCCTTGTTCCCGTAGTTAGCTGAACTACGTTTTGCTCTGATTCTCATTCCAGATGAGATACGTAGGCATAAGACGCGATGTCTTAGCGAGCACACTCCTCTCTCACCCATAGGCAGCCGAGCTACGAAGACTCTGATTCTCATATTCAGATGAGATACGTATGCAGTGGATGCGACATCCGTGCGAGTCATTTTCTCTTGATCCTTTCTTTTAGTAGATAGTACATTAGATAAACACACACCCTTTAGAGGAGAACAACAAGAATGGATCCCGTAGAGTACTACGGATGCGTAGGGGTGCTAATACCTTCCCTTCGCATAATCGACTCCCGAACCCAAGATTTGGTTGCGAGACCTTCCTTTCCTTTTTTTCAGGTTTTCTTCGAGCGTTTCCTTTCCCTCCTTTGGGATAAATAACGCACGGTGGCGACTCTTCTGTTTCTTTTTTTCGCCGGTTGTTTTTCGCGGTTGCTTTTGGATATATCTTGTCCTATGGGTGTTCCATAACTACAGATGTTCCTTTAGAAATTGTCGACTCTGGTGACCATTTCCCGAGGACTCAGGCGAGGCCTCTCCTCCGAGACGCGTTTATGTTAGCTCTGGTGGGCGCATTCTCGCTGCCCAATCCGAGGACCCCGAGGCTGGGAACTTGCTTTTAGGATGTCTTGTTGAGGGGAGTCAGTGGAGGTCTTTTGTCTCGTAATAATGCCAAACCTTCAGTGGTAAACTTATTATTTGACTGAAGGGCTGAAGCTGGCGAACTTCTGTTCTTAGAACCTACCAGTGAGGGGCAGGCTAAATTCAGGAAACCTTGACCTTCAGCCAACCCGGTTTTCTGGAGCAGAACTTTGATCTCGTATTATATTCCACTAGTGGGTTTCTCTTCAGACAGTGCGACCCGACAGTGTTCAAGCAGATACAGCAGTCCTGATTTCCATGTCACTGCATTGCATCATATCATTTTGACCCTTCATTGATGCTCTCTTTACATTGTTGCAGTTCTATGACCCTTCATTGAGGTGTTTCACATTCCTGGATTATATTTTGGTCCCTACTTTGGAGGAGGTTGCCAGTTTTCTCATAGTTCCTATCAAGCCGCAGTTGCTATTCTACAGTTCCGAGTTTCTGCCCGATCTCAGCATGGTTGCTTCAGCCACATATTTGGGGAAATCAGTCTTGAAGTCTAATATGTGCCAGAAAGGAGGAGTCAATGGTTTTCACTTGAGTTTCTTAGTGGGAGAAGCCAAGAAGAAGCTTGGAGATGGTGATTGGAGGGGTTTCAATGATGTGTTGGCCCTTTGCGTATATGGGATTGTCCTGTTCCCTAATGTTGCAAAATTTGTGGACGTAGACGCAATACGCCTCTTCGTATTGGGAAATCCAGTGCCGACCTTGCTGGGAGATTTCTTTCATTCAGTGCATCATAGGAATGAGAGTAGAAAAGGAGGATTGGTGAATTGTTGTGCACCCTTGTTTTATAAGTGGTTCAGTTCTCACCTGCCCAAGTCAGGAGCGTTCGTTGACTTCAAGGACTCGTCGAGTTGGTCGAAGAGATTGATGGGGATAAGAGCTAAAGATATTTCTTGGTGGTCAGACCAGAACTTGCTTCGGGCGAATATTATTCACAGTTGTGGGAACTTCCCGGATGTACCGTTGGTAGGAAGAAGAGGAGGTATCAACTATAATCCTTCTCTAGCAGTCAGACAATTTGGATATGCTTTAAGAACTCCGCCTTTGGAAAAGGATGTGGAAGAATCTCTATTTTTCCGTTCTTCATCTGATTTGACTGTATCCCATAAGGCAGCTAAGGCCTGGCTCAAGGTAATCAAGAGAGGAAGGACTGTGCTTGAAAAAGGAGATTGCAGGACTTATCATCAGTTTGAAGATTGGATTCAGGGAAGAGTTGAAGAGTTTGGTTTGCCGTTTCCTATTGAAGAACCTTTGTATCCACCTACTCCTAAGCAGTCAACAATGATGAGCCGAGAGGAGTATGACAAATTGAAGAATGCCATGGAGGAATTTCAAACTGAAAACTCGGAGTTGAGTGTGAAGTTGCAAGACGTCATGCATCTATACCATGAGGCAGAATATCAGAAAGGGGAAGCTATCAAATTGCAAGAGGAAGCAGAGAAGAAATTGGCTGTGGAGGTGAACTTCTTCAGGAAAACTGACAAAGCCTTGGGGTCATCCAGTTCTGAGTTGAGGCGAGTCAAGCAGCAATTAACGGATGCTCATGGTAAGTTAGCTGGGTGGCAAGAGCAATGGGATGCATTTTCAGCTTCTCGGAAGGCAAAAGAGGAGGAGATGGTAGCTCGATTGACTAGTCAGATGGAGAAATTGTAGACTTTGCTGAGGGAGAAGAACAATGAGCTTTTGTGCGCCCGTTCAACCAATGGTTACATCACAGATCAGCCCGACAAGGCTCAAGAGCAGATTGAAGAACTCAAGGTGCTGGCAGGTTTGAAGAAATCCAGACTTGAAGAGGTATTCAGAGAGGATGATGGGAATTATTACAGAGAGCACATCAACAAACTGGATGGGATTATTCACAAGAGGAATTTGCATATCCGGCGTTTGACAGAATCTCCAGATCATCCTGACACGGTGGCACTGCTGGCTGAAGTGAGGAGCAGTCCTTTTGGGTTGTATACAGGAGGCTGATTCCTGATTTTTGGTCTTCTCTTTACGTATTGTGTTGTTGCTTTGCAGTGATGATCCACAAACTTGTTGTGGAGATCCTCTTTTGGTGTACTGTTGGCTAAGGCCCTCCTCCTTGAACTCACTTGTATGATGGTTTCTCTTTATTGCATCTTGGTCTCCGAAGTTTATCCACAGCCCGATCTTCCTGTACTGTTCATTTAATGTGAGACTGGAATCAAGGGGGTAGAATACCCTTTGGAATTTATAAACATGTCATTGCATTTACATATTCATTTGCATGTCTTGCATAACAGGTACCGCCACGGTGTTCTCATTTGTTTGGTGTTCCACTAGCAGGATAGTTGATTCAGGCGTTCACTGGTACGGTACCTGCAGAAATCAACAGAGAGCAATGGAAGGCCTACAAGCAAAGCTCGCCGAGATGAGGATCCGCACGACCCAATTCATGGATGTGGTTCAAGGGATGGCTCAAGGACAGCAAGAGCTCAGACAGATGATACAGAGGAATCCCGCCACTACTCAACCAGAGACGATAATTGATCCTCCAGTTGGAGAAGTTAACGGACCCAGTGGACCGGGGCCTATCCCGATCCCACGTGCCAACCCTGATCAACAACCCATTCATGATGATCAGGATGATCAGTTCACCCTGATGCCGGAAGATTTTGGCATGGGCCATGGCATGGACCCCATGTTCAGGAGATTGGAGGAGAGGTTGAAGGCTGTAGAGGGGCAGAATGCTCTCGGAGTAGATGTTACTGACTTAGGGCTGGTCCCAGGCGTGAGGGTGCCGCCAAAGTTCAGAGTTCCGATGTTTGACAAATACAATGGCAACTCTTTCCCGAAGACTCATGTGCAAGCCTACTTCTGCAAGATGGTTGCATACTCCAATGATGAGAAGCTGCTCATGTATTTCTTCCAGGATAGTCTAGCTGGGGCATCCCTGGAATGGTATATGAGGCTAGACAGAGCTCACATCCGTTGCTGGAGAGACTTGGCTGAGGCCTTTGTAAAACAGTATTAGTACAATGCGGACATGGCGCCTGACAGAACTCAACTCCAGAATCTGTCTCTCAAGAGCAATGAATGCTTCAGAGAATATGCTCAACGCTGGAGAGAGACGGCTTCCCGTGTTCAGCCTCCGATGTTGGAGAAGGAGATGGCCAACATGTTCATGAACACTCTTCCCGGGTCTTACTTAGAGTGTCTGGTGGGTTGCAACGCCTCCAACTTTGCTGACGTAGTCTCTACCAGTGAAAGGGTGGAGAACTATTTGAAGACATGTAAGATCCAGAGTGGAGTTGGATCATCATCAGGGGTGAAGAATCCGTTCATTGGAGGATAGAAGCGGAGAGAGGGGGATGCGAATTCTTTGTCTTCATATCAGAGCAGGGGTATCCGGAGGAACAGTTTTCAGAACTACCACCAACAACCTTATGTTGCGGCTGTAACTATTCCGACTGCAGCACCAGTACAACAACAACAACCTCAGCGTCAACAAACTCAGTATCAATAGCAACCTGGTAACAGACCCGCCTATCAACAGAGGCAAAAGATGATGGACAGGCGTTTCGACACTCTTCCAATGTCGTACACTCAGTTGCTTCCTAGCCTTCAACAACTACAACTCGTGCAGTTACGCACTCTGGCTCCTCCCGTTGGCAGGCTTTTGGTGGGTTATGACGCCAATGCTAGGTGTAATTTCCACTCTGGGGCACCTGGCCACAATATTGAGAACTGCAAAGCTTTTAAGCACGTAGTTCAGGACCTCATTGATTCAAAGGCCATCAACTTTGCTCCGGCTCCTAATGTCGTCAACAATCCCATGCCGCAACATGGTGGTGCAAATGTTAATATGGTGGAAGGAGAAGTCAAGTCAGTTAAAGATGTGTTGAAGCTGAAGACTCCGCTGTTGGAGATTAAAGACTACTTGCTGAAGGCCGATGTTTTCCCCGGTTGTGGGAGCGGTTGTTTGGGTTGTACTACACAGAGCAAAGGTTGTTTGAAGCTGCAGCAGGGTATCCAGGCCTTCCTTGACAATGGTATCCTCCAAGTTGAAGACTTGTCTGTCCAAGAATCTGTTGAAGGGGTTGCTGAAGAGGTGTTTGAAGATGCTGTTGATGAATTCACAAATGTTGATCTTGTTGATTGTGCAATTCCCATTTATGTATTTAATTTTTCTGATTTTGTTGCTGATATCCCAGACAATGTGTTTAATTCTGATGTATCTGTTGAACTTGATTCCGATGTTTCGGATGTTTATGTTTCAATGAATGAGATTTCTGAGTATGACTATGATGTTGCCACTATCATAATTTTCTATCCAACTGCTCAGATCAGTGTGCCAGAAGCGCAACCGGTGCCACCAGTGCAACCATCCACTATAACCATCACGACCCCTAGTCCTTTACCTTTCACCAGCGAAAGGGCCATTCCGTGGCATTATGGGGGGAATGTGTACACACATGACCATAGAGTGGAGTAGCCACTGAAAATAGAAGAGGTGCAAAATCAGAAGTCTGAATCTGAGGTGGAAATAAAAGATCCCGCAGTGGACAATGTTGGTGGAATCGGGCGATTCACCAGAAGTGGTAGACTGTTCTCACCACCGGTTACCCAAACTGATAGTGCTGACGCCGCGGCGAAAGCCAAAGGCAAGCAAGTTACGAATGAGGGTACCTCTGCACCCCAGGCTGGCTCAGAGCCTACTTTCACGAAGGACGTGGACGAGCTCCTGAGAATCATTAAGAAAAGCGATTACAAGGTAGTCGATCAATTATTCAGACGCCATCCAAGATATCCATTCTCTCACTCCTATTGTGTTCGGAGGCACACAGGGAGGCACTTCTGAAGGTTCTTAATGCTGCATATGTGCCTCAGGAGATCTCAGTGAACCAACTAGAAGGGATCGTTGCCAATGTTCATGCAAGCAACGGGTTGGGTTTTACTGATTTTGACTTAACACCAGCTGGACGCAATCATAACAAGGCTTTGCACATCTCGATGGAATACAAAGACACTGTGTTATCCCATGTTCTGGTGGATACAGGTTCCTCTCTCAATGTGCTACCCAAGAGAGCCCTGTCAAGGTTAGAAGTAGAGGGTTTGACTTTGAAGCCTTCTGATCTTGTTGTGAGAGCCTTCGATGGTTCTAAGAGGTCGGTGTTTGGAGAGGTAGAATTGCCAATTCAAATTGGATCACAAACCTTCAACACCGTCTTCTATGTGATGGATATCAGTCCTTCGTATAGATGTCTGATGGGTCGTCCTTGGATCCACAAGGATGGGGCAGTCTCTTCAACCTTACATCAGAAGATCAAATTCTCGGTCAACGGACGAATTATCACTGTCTGTGGTGAGGAGGACATTCTGGTCAGTAACCTATCTACATTCAAGTATGTAGAGGTAGAAGGTGAAATTCATGAGACCCTGTGTCAGGCCTTTGAGGCAGTTCAGGTCAAAGATGCAGCTCCGGTGGAAGAGGTTCAAACGGGTGCCTCTATCTCGTCCTTCAAGCAGGTGCAGGCCTTGGTAGATTCAGGTGTTACTCCCGGTTGGGGACGTCTGTTGGATTTACCTATTAAGGAAGACAAGTTCGGGATTGGGTATCAGCCAGCGTTAACTTCTACAACTTCAACGCCTCAGATTCGTCAGGGGCCGATTACTTTCTCCAGCGCTGGCATCATTCAGTATGGCCAGATCTCTGCAATCAACGAAGAAGGTGGGGATAGTGATTGCAACATCGACAACTGGGTGCGTCCAAGGATCCCAGGTGAAGTCATCAATAATTGGTCTTCTGAGGAGATTATCCAAGTCACTCTTCTTGAGGAGTAATTTTTCTTTGTTTCTTCATGCATGTCCAAGTCTTACGATCCGCCCAGGGCGTAATGACTCATTGTAGGGCTCATCTATGTGAATACCTGCACTTTTTATCATAAATAAAGGACGGCTTTTTTCATTCAAATATTTTGTTCACTGTCTTTCTATTTTTGCAGTTTTCAAAAATAAAAATAAAAACGTTTTGGCAATGTTTTGTTTAGTTTTCACTTTTTTCACACTCATAAGCACATACCATCACTCATGCATATGCACGTCACCGGATCCTATTGATAACGGTTCTGCTATGGCTCACTTCGACTTTGAAAATCCGATCTTTCAAGCTGAAGAAGAGGGTGATGAAGACTGTGAACTCCCTGAAGAACTTGCCAGGTTGTTAAAACAGGAGGAAAGGGTCATTCAACTGCATCAAGAGTCTGTTGAAGTGATTAATCTCGGCACCGAGGATGCCAAGAGAGAAATCTAGATAGGGGCTGCTTTGGAAGATGATGTGAAGAAGGGGTTGATTGAATTGCTGCAAGAGTATGTTGACATCTTCGCTTGGTCTTATCAGGACATGCCAGGGCTGGACACAGACATTGTGGTACACCGTTTGCCTCTCAAAGAGGATTGTCCTTCGGTCAAGCAGAAGCTCAGAAGAACAAGACCAGAGATGGTTGTCAAGATAAAGGAAGAAGTCCAGAAACAGTTGGATGCAAGGTTTCTAGCAGTTACCAATTGTCCGCCATGGGTTGCAAACATCGTTCCAGTACCCAAGAAGGATGGAAAGGTACGGATGTGTGTCGACTACCGGGATCTGAACAGAGCTAGTCCTAAAGATGATTTCCCATTACCTCACATCGACGTTTTGGTGGATAACACGGCTCAGTTCTCGGTATTCTCCTTCATGGATGGCTTTTCTGGCTATAATCAAATTAAGATGGCACCAGAAGACATGGAGAAGACAACTTTCATAACCCCATGGGGGACCTTCTGCTACAAGGTGATGTCGTTTGGTCTAAAAAATGTTGGGGCAACATATCAACGAGCTATGGTAACTCTTTTCCATGATATGATTCATCATGAAATTGAGGTTTATGTGGATGATATGATTGCCAAATCTCAGACAGAAGAAGGACATTTGGTGAATTTGCAGAAACTGTTTGAGCGTTTGAGGAAATTCAAGCTGAGGCTTAATCCGAACAAGTGCACTTCGGGGTGAGATCTAGAAAACTCCTGGGTTTTATTGTTAGTGGAAAAGGGATTGAGGTGGATCCTGACAAAGTGAAAGCGATACAAGAAATGCCAGAGCCAAGAATAGAAAAGCAAGTCCGTGGTTTCTTAGGGAAGTTGAACTACATTGCAAGGTTCATCTCTCACCTAACGGCCACGTGTGAGCCAATATTCAAATTGTTAAGAAAAGATCAGGCTACCAGGTGGAATGATGATTGCCAAAGGGCTTTCGAGAAGATAAAAGAGTATTTGCAGAATCCTCTGATCCTTATGCCTCCAGTCCCAGGGAGACCGCTGATTATGTATTTGACAGTACTCGATAATTCCATGGGTTGTGTTTGTTGGTGTAAACCCTAGAGGCCAATACTTTTGGTACTTGTATCGAATTATTTATTAATTAATAAAAGGCTTTTTCTTTATTATGTTTGATTAATAAAGTCCCTAGAATAGCTAGTCCGTTTAATGTATAAAGTATGACTTAATCATGAGATCACATTAAACATAAGGACACTATTGTTAAAGTATCTGTAGTCGAGCTTTATTGTGAAGTGGGATAACATTAAAGCATTAAGACGATTATGTTTGTAGACTGATGATCACATCTCATGGATCATGGATAAAGAGTTATCAAGTCTTAAACATAGGTATGAATATTAAGAGTAATATTAATACCGGATTGACCCGCTATGAGAATACTATATAGAAAGTTATGCAAAGTGTCATAAGTTATTCTCATGGTGATAATGGTGTATACCACTCTTCGACCTGAAACCACTATGGATCCTAGATGTAGAGTCGAGTTCTTTATTGCTGATCCAACGTTGTCCGTAACTGGATAACCATAAAGACAGTTGATGGGTACTCCACGAAGCATGCTGAGGGACATGAGTGACCTAGATGGAATTTGCCCATCCTGTATAACAGGATAAATGTCTATGGACCCAATATTGAACTGGACAAGGATGACACGGTCTATACCTTGTGTTCAATATAGACATAAGGGCAAAGGGGTAATTATACACATAATTATTATCACAGGAGGTTTTTTCAGATCACATAACATTTTTGTGTCTTGGGTAGCAGTGATGTGTTGCTAGATACCGCTCACTGTTTATTATGTTAAATGCGTGATTTAATATAATTGTCAACATCGCGAAAACCTACAGGGTCACACACAAATGACGGATTGATGAGAAATAGAGTAACTAAGGAACACCCTAAGGTACGGTGCACTTAAGTGGAATACGAAATATGGTAAGGTACCACACGCTTAAGTGATTTTGGGCATATTATAATATATGGGCCAAAATACACTTAAGTGGGCTTTTTAGCTTGAAGCCCACACAAGTGGTTCTATAAATAGAACCCCTTGGGTAGAAGCATTGTCACTCAACTCATCTCAAGTGAAGACTTGGAATTTTGTTTCCCTCTCTCTCTCTCTCACTCAAAGCCTTCATTCGTACCAGCTAGCACTGAGATTGAAGGAATCCGTTCGTGGGGACTGAGTAGAGACGTTGTCATCGTTCAACGTTCGTGATCATTCCGTGGATCTGTATCAAAGGTTTTGATCGTTACAAGAGATCTGCACCAAAGGTTTCAATCATCACAAGAGGTAACGATTCTATCATTGATCATGCCCATTCGTAAGGATCACTAAATGGAGAAATTTTTAAATTCCGCTGCGCCTTGGATGACAATTCTCCTTCAGTGGTATCATAGCCACTTACGAAACCATGAATCTGATAACTGTTTTTGTTCTGTATTAATATGATTAAAGACAGAATGAATCAAAGATTAAATTGAGATCGATCAAGTTATATATAATATATATAATATATATATTATATATATATATATATATATATATATATATATAGATATATGTAATTCTGATGCAAAATACATTATATATGATATAGTGTTCTCGTTTCGTTCATTCAAACACTCAATGGTTGTTTTCCTTTGAGCGATTAATGGTCGTTTGCTTCTTGATCCGACATTAGTAAGGTGAAGCAATGACGTGTTGATCAATCATACTGAATCAACAATCGAGATGTGTTTGACGGTCTGAAATTAGTGCATCAGGGTTAGTGATGGCACAAGGGTTGTGTTGTCAGAGAGTTATACGATTGGGGTTGTGACTGCACAAGAGTTGTGCTTTCTAAACACTTTTTGGAACAGTGTTAACCGGTTAACGCATATGGTTAACCGGTTAACACAATACGAAATAAAAAAATTTAAGTTTTTCAAACAGTGTTAACTGGTTAACGCAAGACAGAAAACAATTTTGAACAGAATTTCAAACAGTGTTAACCGGTTAACGCATTTGGTTAACCGGGTAACGCAAGACAGAAAGAAATTTTCTAACAGTTTTCCAACAGTGTTAACCGGTTAACGCATTTGGTTAACCGGTTAACGCAAGGCAAAATTCACCCGTTCGGCTAACTCAGTGCTTTAAAGTATCAAGTGTTGATGCGAAAAGCGACGTCAATTTTAAATGAATTGTTCATTAAAATTTTCGGCCAGGGGCGCTGCCCCCTTGACCCCCGTCCGCTGAACGGTCAGCGGACCCCCGGCTAACTCTGCGAAGTGTGATCGATCGTCGAAATTTAATTTGGTTTTAATTGATTAAAAGAATTAAAATTGATAATAATAATAATGTGCTTATTATTGTCTTGTGGTGATCGGTTATGGCCTTAGTTTTCCTTTATTTTGTTTTGGGTTTTAAAATACGACCTACGTGTCGTGCCTCTCTTTTAATCTCTCAATGTAACTTCTTTTCTCATCTCACTCCCTCGTATGTAAAACGAGTTTCTTTATGTAATGTAATGTTATGAAGAAAGCAAAGAAGTGAGTGCCAAAGGAGGACAACCTTGAAGATCTTGCTTGGAGAAGCTTAGATCGTTATTAGGTTAGCTTAGGTTCTCTCATTGGCTTGGGAGAACAATTGCGCTAGGGGCCATAACTGTTTCATTATGTATGTATGTATGTTGATGCATGTGAATGTATGTTGATGCATATGAATGTATGTTGATGCATGTGAGAGGCGATTTATATGATAAATAAGCCGGTGAGATCAGAAAAATTGCAATTCCCTCAAATTAAATATTAAGTTTATGCTTTCCAAGTTTTAACACTCATCAAGACTAGTATCAGATAATGTAGGTTTCGCCTACGCGAGGTGCATGTTCTATATTAGTAAGGTGCGATGGGATAATTGTAATATCCAACTGTTAAAACAATGGGTCAAACTTAACTAAACAAATTATAATAATATTATATGTGTTTGCTTTCCAAGTTTTAGCACTCATCAAGACTAGTATCGGACAATGTAAGTTTCACCTACGCGAGGTGCATTTTCTATATTGGTATGGTGCGATGGGATAATTGTAATATCCAACTGCTAAAACGATGGGTCAAGCTTAATTATAATAATATTATATATGTTTAGAAGCAAGAGTTGGGAATGATCCATATGATGGATTGGAATAAGGAGTTATTCACCCAACTGAAATTTTCGAGAGTTGTATGAGATACAACTGGAAGGAGTTCCTACCTAAATAACCTAGTTTTGTGTAATCCGCCTACGCGGACTTAGAACAAAGTGAAATATGGATCTCGACCCACTAGAAAATCTTCCAACGGGATTTTCCGAATCAAATGATGAGGGTCATTTGTTTTGAGTAAAATAGTGGGAGCATATTTGATTAAAGGCCTAATTAAATATGTCAATGATACTTATATTTTCATTAATCCTTATGTAGATTACCATGACAGCAAACACCTCTAACAACATCCTGCGATCAATCCTTGATAAGGAAAAATTGTCTGGGACAAATTTTCTGGATTGGCACCGAAACCTGAGGATTGTCCTCAAACATGATAAAAAGCTGTATGTCTTGGAGACACCTGTTCCTGAAGAGGAACCTCCTAGTTCTTCACCTAAGGCAGAAAGAGATGCTTATAAGAAGCATGCCGATGATGCCAATGAAACTGCTTGTCTCATGCTAGCTACCATGAACTCAGAATTGCAAAAGCAACATGAGAACATGTCAGCGTTCAATATGATCGAACACCTGGAAATGCTCTATCAAGAGCAAGCAAGGCATGAGAGGTTTGAAGTTTCAAAAGCCCTTTTTCAAGGCAAGTTAGTTGAGGGAGCCCCTGTAGGTCCCCATGTGCTCAAGATGATTGGGTATGTGGAAAACCTTGAGAGATTGGGTTTTCCCCTCGAAAAGGAACTTGCGACTGACTTGATCTTGCAATCGTTGCCAGATAGATTCAGTCAATTTGTCCTAAATTTCAATATGAATGAAATGGACAAATCTCTTCCTGAACTGCTCGCCATGTTAAGAACTGCCGAGCAGAATCTGAAGTCAAAAGGGAAGTCCATTCTGATGATCGGAAATGGAAAGAGACAGAACAAAAGGCCCACTAAGCAAGGTGATAAAGGGAAAGGTAAGGAAGTTGCCAAACCCAAACCCACCGTTGCTGCTTTAAAGTCTTGTGGAGGCACAGCAAAAGAAGGCACCTGCTTCCATTGCGGTAAGACCGGACACTGGAAGAGAAACTGCCCAAAGTACCTGGAAGATAAGAAGAATGGAGTAGAGACTTCAACTTCAGGTATTTTTGTTATTGAAATTAATTTATCTACTTCTGCATCATGGGTATTAGATACTGGATGCGGTTCTCACATTTGTACTAATGTGCAGGGACTAAAAGGGAGTAGAGATTTGGCAAAAGGTGAAGTCGACCTACGAGTTGGCAATGGAGCAAAGGCTGCTGCCTTAGCCGTAGGAACTTATGTATTGACTTTACCTAGTGGTTTAATAATTCAGTTAGAGAACTGTTATTATGTACCTGCAATTAGCAGGAATATTAATTCCGTTTCTTGTTTGGACAAGTTTGGTTTTTCATTTACAATAAAGAACAATTGTTGCTCAATTTATTTGAATGAAATATTCTATGCTACTGCACATATGAAGAATGGACTATATGTCCTTGATCTTAAAATGCCTATTTATAACATTAATACTAAAAGGATGAAACCTAATGAGTTAAATCCAACTTACCTCTGGCACTGTCGATTAGGCCACATAAATGAGAAATGCAATTCCAAACTCCATAAAGATGGACTCTTGGACTCTTTTGATTATGAATCATATGAGACATGCAGATCTTGTTTAATTGGAAAGATGACAAAGTATCCATTCACAGGAAAAGGTGAAAGAGCTAATGATCTTTTGGCCCTCATACATACTGATGTATGTGGACCACTGAACATACCGGATAGAGGAGGTTTTCAGTACTTCATCACATTCACTGATGATTTCAGTAGATATGGTTATGTGTATTTAATAAAACACAAATCAGAGTCCTTTGAAAAGTTCAAGGAATTCAAGAATGAAGTACAAAACCAACTAGGTAAGAATATTAAAACTCTTCGATCAGATCCAGGTGGTGAGTATTTAAGCCTAGAGTTTGATGACCATCTGAAAGAGTGTGGGATCCTATCCCAACTTACTCCTCCTGGAACACCCCAATGGAATGGTGTATCTGAGAGGAGAAATCGAACCCTGTTAGACATGGTCCGATCCATGATGAGTCACGCCGATCTTTCAAGCTCCTTTTGGGGACATGCACTATTGACAGCAGTTTACACACTTAACCGTGTTCCATCCAAAAAGGTTGAGAAGACACCATATGAGATATGGAGTGGTAACAAACCACATATGTCTTACATGAAGATTTGGGGTTGCGAAGTATATGTGAAACGACAAATTTCAACTAAGCTTGAGCCCAAATCTGACAAATGCTTATTTATGGGATATCCTAAAGAAACAAGAGGATATTACTTCTACAATCCTTCTGAGGGCAAAGTGTTTGTCGCTCGAACTGGAGTTTTCCTAGAAAAGGATTTTATTTCCAAAGGAATCAGTGGGAGGAAAGTAGAGCTTGAAGAAATTCAAGAATCACAAAGCATTGATACACCTATGGAGGAATTAGAGCAGGAAACACAAATAATTGTGTAAGAGCAACCTGCTCAAATAGAACAAGACCAACGTAGGTCAAGCAGGATACGTCACCTACCTGAGAGATATGGATATCTCATAACAGATCAAGGTGATGTATTACTCATGGATCAAGATGAGCCTGTGACCTACTCATGGAATCTTCGTTTTGATGAAACAGTAAAGCAATATGGATTCATCAAGAACGAAGATGAGCCTTATGTCTACAAGAAGGTTAGTGGGAGCATGATCGTGTTCCTGGTATTATATGTAGATGACATATTACTCATTGGAAACGATATCCCTACCCTGCAACAAGTAAAGTCTTGGTTGGGGAAATGCTTTTCTATGAAGGACCTAGGTGAAGCAGCCTATAAATTAGGAATTAGAATCTAGGGGTGTTCGCGGTGCGGTTTGGGCGGTTTTGGCGATAAAAATCATCTGAACCGCAAGAGAAAAAAGCATGCGGTTTGGTTTGGTTCGGTTGGCTTTTATAAATAAAACCAAACCAAACCAAACCAAACCAATGCGGTTTGGGTTGGTTCGGTTGGTTCGGTTTTTTATAATATTTTTATTGTGTCATACATACACCTATAGAGAACAACATAACTTTGTATTTAGTCATTCATACATGACTAAATAACATCAAAACTCATCATATTTAGACAAAAATGTTTCATTCAATATACAAAAAATTAGATTAGACAAAAGTGGAATAAGAAACATATATAAATAGTAGCATAAAATATTATCCAAGACATTCTAATAAAAAATAAAAAAAATATGAGATGAGAGATTAGAGAAGATGAAAAAAAGAACATAAGAGATGCGAGATTGAGAAGAAAGGTGCGATAAAAATATAATTAAAAGAGAAAATAGTAACATAAAAGATGAAAAAGAAATAACATAAGAGATGACTTATTAGAGTAGAATAGGTGAAACCTACATGGAAAAGAAGACGAGAAGAATGTGTGATACTACTATGAGAGATTTAAGAAGGTTGAAATTGAAATCCTAAACGTGAGTAAGAGAAAATCGTTTGTAATTGTAAGGTTAAGGCATACTAGGTTTGATGTTTTGGTTGGATGTAGGATAAGTAAAATTTGGGTTGTAACATAATGCGGTTTGGTTTGGTTTAGTACGGTTTGCAAAATACAAACCGCAAACGAAACCAAACCGTGCGGTTTTATTAAAAAATGACCCAAACGAATCCGAACCAAATGCAGTTTTTTAAGGTTTCGGTTTGGTTTTGTTTGGTTTGCGGTTTTCTATTGGGTTGGTTTGGTTTTGAACACCCCTATCAGAATATATAGAGATAGATCACAAAATGCTTGGCCTAAGTCAGAGTACATAGACAAAGTGCTGAGACGCTTTAATATGAATGGTTCCAATGGTTTTGTGTTTTGCTTAAATGGTGGCGCTGTGAGCTAGAAAAGTTCAAAGCAAGATACAGTTGTTGATTCTACAACCGAGGCTGAGTATATTGCTTCCTTAAGTGCAGCAAAGGAAGTTGTTTGGATCAGAAGTTCTTTAGTGAACTTGGCATAGTTCCTGGCATTGTGGATCCCATTGGTCTCTATTATGATAACAATGGTGCTATCGCACAAGCTAAGGAGCCTAGATCTCACCAATAATCCAAACAGATACTTAGGCATTATCACCTCATACGAGAGATAATAGATAGAGGAGATGTGAAAATATGTAGAGTACCGACACTTGACAATATTGCTGACCCACTGACAAAGCCTCTTGCGTAGCAGAAGCATGATGGCCATACTAGATCAATGGGCATTATGGATATGCCTGATTGGCTCTAGTGCTAGTGGGAGATTGTTGGTGTAAGCCCTAGAGGCCAATACTTTTGGTACTTGTATCGAATTATTTATTAATTAATAAAAGGCTTTTTCTTTATTATGTTTGATTAATAAAGTCCCTAGAATAGCTAGTCCGTTTAATGTATCAAGTATGACTTAATCATGAGATCACATTAAACATAAGGACACTATTCTTAAAGTATCCGTAGTCGAGCTTTATTGTGAAGTGGGGTAACATTAAAGCATTAAGACTATTATGTTTGTAGACTGATGATCACATCTCATGGATCATGGATAAAGAGTTATCAAGTCTTAAACATAGGTATGAATATTAAGAGTAATATTTATACCGGATTGACCCGCTATGAGAATACTATATAGAAAGTTATGCAAAGTGTCATAAGTTATTCTCATGGTGATAATGGTGTATACCACTCTTCGACCTGAAACCACTATGGATCCTAGATGTAGAGTCGAGTGCTTTATTGCTGATCCAACATTGTCCGTAACTGGATAACCATAAAGACAGTTGATGGGTACTCCACGAAGCATGCTGAGGGACATGAGTGACCTAGATGGAATTTTCCCATCCTGCGTAACAGGATAAATGTCTATGGGCCCAATATTGAACTGGACAAGGAGGACACGGTCTATACCTTGTGTTCAATGTAGACATAAGGGCAAAGGGGTAATTATACACATAATTATTATCACAGGAGGTTTTTTCAGATCACATGACATTTTCGTGTCTTGGGTAGCAGTGATGTGTTGCTAGATACCGCTCACTATTTATTATGTTAAATGCATGATTTAATATAATTGCCAACATCGCGAAAACCTACAGGGTCACACACAAATGACGGATTGATGAGAAATAGAGTAACTAAGGAACACCGTAAGGTACGGTGCACTTAAGTGGAATACGAAATATGATAAGGTACCACACGCTTAAGTGATTTTGTGCATATTATAAGATATGGGCCAAAATACACTTAAGTGGGCTTTTTAGCTTGAAGCCCACACAAGTGGTTCTATAAATAGAACCCCTTGGATAGAAGCATTGCCACTCAACTCATCTCAAGTGAAGACTTGGAATTTCGTTTCCCTCTCTCTCTCACTCAAAGCCTTCATTCGTACCAGCTAGCACTGAGATTGAAGGAATCCGTTCGTGTGGACTGAGTAGAGACGTTGTCATCGTTCAACGTTCGTGATCACTCTGTGGATCTGAATCAAAGGTTTTGATCGTTACAAGAGATCTGCACCAAAGGTTAAAATCATCACAAGAGGTAACGATTCTATCACTGATCATGCCCATTCGTAAGGATCACTAAATGGAGAAATTTTTAAATTCCGTTGCGCCTTGGATGGCAATTCTTGTTCAGTGTTCTCTGTCAACACGACGAGACAGGTAGGAAAGAGTATGCCATCTACTACCTGAGTAAAAAATTCACAGATTACGAGTCGAGATACTCAATGCTTGAAAAGACATGTTGTGCACTTGCATGGGCTGCTAAGCGATTGAGATAATACATGCTGACTCACAGAACCTTATTGATCTCCAAGATGGATCCTGTCAAGTATATATTTGAGAAGCCAACTCTCACCGGAAGGGTTGCTCGTTGGCAAATGGTACTGACAGAGTACGACATCCAGTATACATCCCAGAAAGCCATCAAAGGGAGTATTCTGTCAGACTATCTTGCTCAGCAGCCGATTGATGATTATGAGCCGATTGTAATACCCCAAAATTTACCCTTCATTTTTCCTGGAAGCATACGCTTTACACCTCATGCATGCATTCATTTTTAGGTCGTTTAGCATTTGCATTTCATCATGGCAATCGGAATATTTTTTCAGAAAAACAAAAAAAAAAACGAAAAATAAAATAAAATAAAATAAATAAATAAATAAATAAAAGAAAAAAATCTCAAACTTGGACCTCTCTCAAAAGCCCACTAAGCTACCAATATTAGCCTATAAATACTAGAGTTTCATTGAAACAAAACAGACAGAAAAAGGAAGGGAAGCAAAAAACACTCTGAGGTTTCCTTGGAACAAAACCCTGGACAAATCCTGGAGAGAAACCTGATAGAGAACTCAGAGCAACCTCCAAACCCTGAAGGGAACTCAACTGCACAGAATCACCTCTGCCTCACATAAACCCTAAAGATTGTTTTGTAAACCTCACGGGTGCAACTCAATTTCAATCAAGCTCTCCAATCAGGTTTGCCCTATTCCCATTATTTTACGCCTTCAATTTGAATGTTCTAAATGTGTGATGTATTATGTTTGAATTTGGAAGTGTGGATATCGTTAGGTTTCGCATATGCATGAATGGGTGAAACCTATGCCTTGAATGCTTAATCGTTTAATTTCTGAAGTGTATGCCACAGGGTTTGAGGTTTCTGAAACCATACTGTTACCCATGAAAAACCATACTGTTATCCATGAAAAAAATGCTTATCGTGTTTCACTAACCCTTTTGTTGAGTTTTTGTGAAGGCTCACATGACTTTTGCAGGGATATCTCGCTGGATATTCCACTTTACTTGTGGGATACCATTTGGGAGATTTATTCTGATTGCCTTGTTGGCACATTTACTTTATACATGTTTGTTTTGTATGTGTTCGTATCCCCACAGGTGGCGCGGTTCCTTCGTCGAGGACTGCCTTTTTGCATGAGCATCCCAAACCCTAACCCTTCATTGATTTTTCTTCTCCTAAACACACGTTTACTCCTTCTACTACAGGTGAGTAAGTCTCCAAAGGTCGAGCATCCGGTAGATTGCGTAGTAACGTCGTTCGTCCAAAACCCAATCCATAACCCCGTAGTTAGCCGAACTACGGCTTGCTCTGATTCTCATTCCAGATGAGATACGTAGGCATAAGACGCGATGTCATAGCGAGCACACATCCCCCCAACCCATAGATCAGCCGAGCTATGAAGACTCTGATTCTCATATTCAGATGAGATACGTATGCAGTGGATGCGACATCCGCGCGAGTCATTTTCATTTAACCCCTTTTTTTAGTAAACAGCACAAGATAAACTCACACCCTTTAGACAAGAACTACAAAAGTGGATCCCGTAGAGTACTACGAATGCGTAGGGGTGCTAATACCTTCCCTTCGCATAACCGACTCCCGAACCCAAGATTTGGTTGTGAGACCCTGTCTTGTCCTTTCCTTTTTCCAGGTTTACTTCGAGCGTTTCCTTTCCTCCCTTTGGGATAAATAACGCACGGTGGCGACTCTTCTGTCATTTTCTTCGCCGGTTGTTTTTTCGCACACTGTATTTTTCAGGTTGCGACAGCTGGAGACTCTGCTGGGGACCCGGTTTCCCTAAGAGAGTCCCTCCTATCTTTTGTAGTTTGTTTGTTTATTGGGTGTTCATGCTTTTGTACAGTTATTTATTTACCTGCTTTACCTCATTGCATTGTGTACATATCATTGTTGTATCTGTTGGCTGGCTATGGCTGCTTGGTGATCTTTGTGAGATGAGTTCTATACCCGAACTCGAGTGCACTTAGGATAGGAGAATGGCATAGTCTTGTCGACTTGTGTGGAGTTATTCCTTAGCAAGTTGACTTGCAAGCCCATTCACTTGGTGGAGGTCATGTTGAGATCAATAATGTCACACAAGTAAGTTGTGGTTAGACATTACTTTTTCCAATATAGACCTTAGAAGCCGAGGACCTTAGTTTACCAAACCCATCTTGGCCTATTCGTAGGACGTAGTGCGAAAGTCATTCAAGTGTAAGATTTGATACGATTGTTACGCGATACTACACTCGTAAGAGTCTCTCTTGAGAATATTTTTGGAATACGAGTAGTCGTTCCTCCGATAATATCCGAAAGATGGGATTATGACTATGGGAACCTTTTGTAGAACATGTTTGGCAGGTTTAAACCTTAGTACACTCCTTTTGGGTGGTTCTTAACCTAAACTCCATGCTCGTGACTTGCAACAAACCCTTGATTCATGGTTGATCCGATCAGGTATCCTTAATATCAATGAAACTTGGGTGTTGATAAGGTGTAAACCATAATCCACCAAAATGGGTGGTTGATATTAAGGATAACATGATCCATCCCATGACCTTTGTTCGGTGTGCTCTTAATTTCTCTCCAGACAGTGCAACCTGACAGATGTTCAAGCAGATACAGCGATCCTGATTCCCATGCCACTGCACTGCATTCACATCATTTTGCATCACATCATTTTGCATTCATAATCATTCACACATGTTTATCCATTTCTGTGGGGTTTGTATCTTCTACTTGATTCTAGTCGGAGTTTTCTTGGTTCTCATCAACGACTTAGTTTTTTTACATCGTTTATCTATTGAGAGACTGGAATCAAGGGGGTAGAATACCTTTGGAATTGATAAATATGTAATTGCATTTACATATTCATTAGCATGTCTTGCATAACAGGTACCGCCACAGTGTTCTCAGTTTGTTTGGTGTTCCATCAGCAGAATAGCTGACCCAGGCATTCACCGGTATGGTACCCGTAGAAACCAACAGAGAGTAATGGAAAGCCTACAGGCCGAGTTCGCCGAGATGAAAATCCGCATGAATCAATTCATGGATGTGGTTTAAGGGGTGGCTCAGGGACATCAAGAGCTCAGGCAGATGATACAGAGGAATCCCCCTGCTCAACCAGAGACGGTGACTGATCCTCCAGCTGGAGAGGCTAATGGACCCAATGGACCAGGGCCTATCCCAATCCTACATGTCACCTCCGGTCAACAGCCCGTTCATGATGATCAGGACGATCAGTTCCCCCTGCTGCAGGAAGACTTTGGTATGGGTCATGGTGTGGACCCCATGTTTAGAAGATTGGAAGAGAGGTTGAAGGCAGTGGAAGGACAGAATCCTCTGGGAGTAGATGTTGCTGACTTGGGGCTGGTCCCAGGTGTGAGAGTGCCACCGAAATTCAAGGTCCCGATATTTGATAAATACAATGGCAACTCTTGCCCGAAGACCCATGTGCAAGCCTATTTCCGTAAAATGGTTGCATACTCCGATGACGAAAAGTTGCTTATGTACTTTTTCCAGGACAGCCTAGCTGGGGCATCCCTGGAATGGTATATGAGGCTGGACAGAGCCCACATCCGTTGCTGGAGGGATTTGGCTAAGGCTTTCGTGAAGCAGTATCAGTATAATGCAGACATGGCTCCGGACAGAACTCAACTTCAAAATCTGTCTCTTAAAATCAATGAGTGCTTCAGAGAATACGCTCAACGCTGGAGAGAAACAGCTTCCCGTGTTCAACCTCCTATGTTGGAGAAGGAAATGGCTAACATGTTCATGAACACTATACCAGGACCTTATTTGGAGCGCCTGGTGGGTTGCAATGCCTCCAATTTTGCTGATGTAGTCTCTACCGGAGAGAGGGTGGAGAATTACCTGAGGACATACAAGACCCAGAGTGGAGGTGGATCCTCATCAGGGGTGAAGAAGCCGTTCATTCAGGGACAGAAGAGGAGAGAAGGGGATACAAGTGCCATATCTTCTTATCAGAACAGGGATAACCGG
Source organism: Lathyrus oleraceus (assembly GCF_024323335.1). Classification (NCBI taxonomy): domain Eukaryota; kingdom Viridiplantae; phylum Streptophyta; class Magnoliopsida; order Fabales; family Fabaceae; genus Lathyrus; species Lathyrus oleraceus. Next base: position 37,876,810 of record NC_066583.1, read on the forward strand.
AGGAATAACTTTCAGAACTATCATCAACAACCGTATGTTGCGGCTGTGACCATTCTAGTTGCAGCACCACTACAACAACAACAACCACAACGTCAACCAGCTCAGTACCAACCACGACAACCGGGTAACAGACCCGCCTATCAACCGAGGCCAAGGACGATGGACCGACGTTTCGACACTCTTCCAATATCGTACGCTCAGTTGCTTTCTAGTCTTCAACAACTACAACTTATGCAGTTGTGCACTCTGGCTCCTCCCGTTGGTAGGCTTCCGGTGGGTTATGACGCCAACGCTAGGTGTAGCTTCCACTCTGGGGCACCTGGCCACAATATTGAGAACTGCAAAGCTTTTAAGCACGTAGTTCAGGATCTCATAGATTTAAAGGCCATCGACCTTGCACCGGCTCCGAATGTCGTCAACAATCCCATGCCCCAGCATGGTGGTGCAAATGTTAATATGATGGAAGGGGAAGCCAGACCCGTCAAAGATGTGTTGAAGCTGAAGACTCCGTTGTCGGATATCAAGGGATACTTGTTGAAGGCCGATGTTTTCCCCGGTTGTGGGAAGGGTTGTTTGGATTGTGCTACTCAGAGTGGAGGTTGTTTGAAGCTACAACAGGGTATCCAGGTCTTGCTCGACAAAGGTATCCTCCAGGTTGAAGATTTGTCTGTCCAAGAGTCTGCGGAAGGGGTTGAGGAAGAAGTGTTTGAAGATGCTACTGATGAATTCGCAGATGTTGTTCCTACTGATTCTGTAATCCATGATGTAATTGAACTTGATTCCGATGTTTCAGATGTGTGTACTTCAACACTTCAGACTCGTCAGGGGCCGATTACTTTCTCCAGCGCTGGCGTCATCCAATATGGCCAGGTCTCTGCGGTCAACAATGAAGACGGGGATAGTGATTGCGACATCGATAACTGGGTGCGTCCGAGGATCCCGGGTGAAGTTCTCAATAATTGGTCTTCTGAGGAGATTGTCCAAGCCACTTGTCTGGAGGAGTAATTTTCTTTGTTTATTCATGCATATCCAAGTCTTACGTTCCGCCAGGGCGTAATGACTCATTGTAGGGCTCATCTATGTGACACTTGCATTTTTTATCATAAATAAAGGACGTCTTTTTGCATTCAAATATTTCGTTCCCTGTCTTTCTATTTTTGCAGTTTTTCAAAAAAAAATGGCAATGTTTTGTTTAGTTTCCACTTTTTTCTTTTTTTTCACACTCATAAGCACATACCATCACTCATGCAGATGCACATCACCGGATCCTATTGATAACGGTTCTGCTATGGCTCGCTTCGACTTTGAAAATCCAATCTTTCAAGCTGAAGAAGAGGGTGATGAAGACTGTGAACTTCCTGAAGAACTTACCAAGTTATTAAAACAAGAGGAAAGGGTCATTCAACCGCATCAAGAGTCTGTTGAAGTGATTAATCTCGGCACCGAGGACGCTGTCATACCCCAAAATTTTCCCGTTAAGTTTTCAAGACATTTTTCAAGGCTTTCTAATCCATTTCTCAAGACATTGATCTTAAAGGAACAAAGACCCAACGCACAGGTGGCCAAATCCAAAAGGCGACTTAAACTGGCATGCTCGCTAGGCGAGCAAATCCTTCGCCTAGCGAACCCTTCGCTACACCACTCGCCTAGCGAAGCTTGCGAATACCAAAAATTTTGGGCCTCATTCTGAGCCCATCAGGTCACAAAAATTATTATAAATAGCAGAGCTTCATTCACAAAAGAAAAAAAAGGAGGACGAAGACAGAGGAGACGGACAGGAACCCTCGCATAGACAGCAAACCCTGGAGGCTAACCAAGAGAATTCAGAGCAACCCTAAAGGAAACCCTGAAGGAAACTCATCTGCACAAAGGTTACCTCCGCCCAGCTGAAACCGGCACCAACCCTAAGAGGGACCTGCCAATTCAACATTGCAATTCAATTGCAAACAGGTTTGCACTACCATTACCGCTTTATGCTTCAATTTACATGTGATATTATGATTGAATTTATAAATATGTCTTAGATTTGGCATGTGGATTTAAGTATGCATGGATATCTTGAATGTTTAACCATGTAACTTCTGTAATGGATGCCATAGGGTTTGGAGCCTGCTGAAATCGTACTGCCATTAAACTCAAAACCCGCAGCCGTTCTCTAGCACATCGCTGAGCGAACCTGTAGCGAGTGTTCGCTAAGCCCTTGCTAGGCGAGGCAACAACGAACATGACAGTCGCTGATTTTTCTGTTTTGATTTTCGCTCATCTGACATGTTTTATTGTAACCATGCATTGTTTACCTAACACTATTACTGTTGTGATTCCTTTTGTTTGGTGCAATTCTCGATTGCATCCTGATTTGGTATTCTGACCTGTTTGCTGAATTTTGTAAGGGGTTCACATACTCCCGGAAGAGGTAGCTTGCTAGGTATTCCACTTTATTTGCGGGATACCCTTGTGGAGATTCATCCTAATTACCTAATTACCTAACTGATTGTAAAATATTGCCTTTGAATACATGTGATCTTGGCCCTCTCTTTGTTGCCTTATGGTATTACGGTATTACGGTCATGTCCCGCGAAAGTGGGGATACACTTAGCAAAGACCCTTCGATTAAATCATCATGTCCCTATAAGATAAATCATAGTCCCTCGGATGTTGCCTTCGAATATATGATTTTGTCCCTCGATGGCCCGTCGTTGTAGCCTACGGTTAAATGATGATCATCCCTCCGAATGCTAAGGTATCCTTACAAATGTTGCCTTCAATGACCAATCGATGACCCTACGATGTCCCTTTACATCCAAAGGATAAGACTACTTACTTCTCAATAGTAAGGACAGTTTTACCCTCATAAGGATAGGAAATACCCATAAAGACCTTAGGTAGGTATAACTCTTAAATGCTTACTCACAACTTAAAATACTTTTCACACCTCACACCTTTCAAAACATCTTTTAGAAAATCACCACTTGGTATACATTCGTACTAGAATCATTGCCGAGTTATATTTTTCTAAACAACTTTCAAAACTAAACGAGATAACCACTTTGTATACATTCATACAAGAATCATTACAAAGTTAAATTCTCCTTTCAAAACATTTCCTAAACATTTCTCAAACACTTTTTCAAACAAGAAAAACATAAGTGATTAAGCAATTAAGAGCCCATGGATAACCATGGATACAAAGGGTGCTAACACCTTCCCTTTGTATAATGTACCTCCCGAACCCAAAATCTAATCAAGGTCTTTCCTGTTCTTTTCCACCTTCCCTTATTGGATAAAAGAAAAGTCGGTGGCGACTCTTGCTATCCGCGACATTTGCTTTCCAAAGCAAAAACACACAAAGTCAGTTCACCGTATGACAGAACTGGCGACTCTGCTGGGGACTATTAAAAAGAGAGGTTACCTTAAAAAAAAGATCACTTATTTGAATTGTCTGATTTACTTTTAAGGGATTGCTTGGGTATTTTATGCTTGAGTGAAAGATCCTACACCCGGATCTAGTGTACCTTAGGTAAGTAGCAAGAGATCATCGCGACTATCCGGCGTATACTGGAATGGTTAAAATGATGGCTACGGTTAATGTGACACTTTGGATGTCCTGATGTTCCTCATGTTTACTTGAGGAAAAATTTGGCGTCTGCGTGGTGTCATCAAAACGTTAACCAGACCTTTAGAACCCTAATTGACTCATCCTAGCCATTAGAAAGTAGTGAGATAACTGACTTCGGTTCCGACTGGGGTTGGTTGAGACTCGATACTACACTCCTTGAGATTGGACCTTAGGGAAGCTTTGGTCAACCACTTGGTGTTGCACTGAAGTGGACTTAAGGAAAGGTCAATGATTGGAGACCCTTCTAGAACCCGGTTACTATTCTAGGACAGGTGGAACCAATCAAACTTCAGTGGGGAGGGTACTTACCTATGGAACTCATGCAAGCCTTAAAACTTAGGAATGATTGTTGTGTGACTTGCTTGTGCTTGTTATTTACTTAACATCATAACATCATAACATCATAACATCATAACATCATAACATCATAACATCATGACATTGTACTAACCATTTCAAGGACTTAGGGATTTAGCTTTGCTCTGTTAAACAGGTTATGGCTTCCAGGAAGACCATCCGGATCAATCTTGTAGCAATCTCTCCTCAACTCAAGAATTTAGTGTCAGAGCTTCCCGATCATGCTCAGTTCATCAAGAAACATGGTTCTCTCCTCAATTTGGTTACCACTGGTTTCAAAGAAGATATGATGAGAGTCCTATTCCAGTTCTTCGATCCTAAACATCATTGCTTCACCTTCCCAGATTATCAGTTGGTACCCACATTAGAAGAATTTTCCAGGCTGCTTGGGATACCTATCCTTGATCAAATACCTTTCAGTGGTTTAGAAAAGATTCTGAAGTCTGAAGAAGTTGCCGTAGCTTTACACATGACAAAGTCTGACATTGAAACTAATTGGGTAACAAGAAGTGGAGTTAAGGGTTTACTTGCCAAATTTCTGATAAATAAGGCCCGAGAATTCCTAAAAGCTATGAAGGTCCAGGCTTTTGAAGATGTTCTAGCATTGCTAATCTATGGTTTGGTGTTATTTCCTAATCCAGACCAATTCATAGACATGAATGCTATTAAGATATTCCTCACCCATAACCTTGTGCCTACCTTGCTTGGAGACATTTTGCATTCCCTTCACACTCGTACTATGAAAAGGCAAGGGACTCTCATGTGCTGCGTACCTTTATTATCTAGGTGGTTTATTTCGCACCTTCCTCAATCAGTCTTAAAGAACGAGCAGAATTTGAAATGGTCTCAAAGGATAATGTCGCTCTCCCATTCAGACATCCATTGGTGTCCTCATCTCAAAGAAAATGTTATCATCATTGACCGTTGTGGACAATTCTCTAACGTACCACTCCTGGGGATAAGAGGAGGTATTACTTATAACCCAGCTTTAGCCCTACGCCAGTTTGGTTGTGCTCGAAGAGATGGTCCACATGAAATAATTATTCAAGGCACTGTGTTTGACTATGACAACGACTCTCAAGGTCTCCGTCAAAGGTTTGTACGAGCTTGGGGCATGGTGAAAAGAAGTACTTTGGGACAGAAAAACTCTATTCCTATGGAACCTTATCTCAGATGGGTACGTGCAAGAGCTCGTGAACTTGTCATGCCATATCTTGCAATCGGATCGCTGATTATTGAACCAGGAGTTGAAGGAGGTACTCCTCAGATCATTCCTTATCCAGATATGCCTACCAATGTTGAAGAATTGCAGAAATCCTGGATCCAGTTGAGAGAGGAAAGGGATACTTTTGAAGCTCAGTTATGTGCTGAAAGGAAGAAAGTGTTAGAGCTCACCGGCCAGCTCAATGAGGAACGAAGACTCAATGCATATCTTCGCCCAAAAAGAAGCCGTCCCTGGGAGACTTGAGCTTTTATTGTACTTTTATTATTTTTTGTAATGAACATTGATTAAAAATTATTAATAAAAGTTCCTTTTTGTTGGTTTACGCAAAGTTAAATTCCAAAAGTCCTTGAAAACATTTCATACATTGCATAGCACAACATAACATGGCATAACAGGTATTCTAAAGGATCAATGTTCTCACGGTCTTCCTATTGCAAATAGAAAAATGGCTCTCGAACAAACTGTCAAAGATCTCCAGGCTCAGAATGCTCAATTCCAGGAGATGATCTTGAACTTATCCAAGGGGCAGGAGGAGCTGTAGGCTCTCTTGCTCGAGAAGAAGAAAGACAAGAAAGCTGTGAGTTACATTAACCCGGGAAGAAGGCTTAAAGGACAGGCTGCAGGAGTCAAGATTAGAGTTCCGAAGGATCAAGGAGAGGAGACAGAAAATGATTCGGAAGATGAGAATGCCGATCCTTTCAACCATGAGGACGACGATGAAGATTATGAAAATGAACTGTACTCTCCAAAAGATGACAAGTATAAGTTGCTGGAAGAACGTATGCTAGCTATGGAGGGTCAGAAGGCGCTCGGTCTGGATTTCGAAAGCTTAGGTCTGGTCTCTGATGTAGTCATTCCCCGCAAATTCAAGGTTCCCGCTTTCACTAAGTATGATGGTGCGTCTTGTCCTCAGATGCATCTGAGAGCTTATGTGAGAAAGATTCAGCCGTATACCACTGATAGGAAGCTATGGATCCATTTCTTCCAAGAGAGTCTGTCTGGCACACAGTTGGAGTGGTATTATCAGCTCGAGAGCTCTAACATCCACACCTGGACTGATTTAGCAACAGCTTTCTACAAGCATTACCAGTATAATTCCGAATTAGCGCCTACTCGGCTACAGTTGTAGAATATGACTATGGGCTCTAAAGAAAGTTTCAAAGAATATGCTCAAAAATGGAGAGATTTGGCTGGCAGAGTCAAACCCCCTATGACTGATCGAGAATTAGTGGACATGTTCATGGGTACACTGACTGGCCCATTCTACAGCCATCTACTGGGAAGTTCTTCATCAGGTTTCACTGAACTTATATTGACAGGTGAACGTGTTGAAAGTGGCATTCGAAGCGGAAAGATACAGGCGACTACCTCGGCAAGCACCAAAAAGTCCTATCAGGGAAAGAATGAATCAAATGATGTGTACGGTGAAAGGGGTCGTAACAAGAAAAATCGTGATCATACTGTAGGGGCAGTTACGATTGCAGCACCGCCATCTCAAAACTTCCAGCACAGACAAGACAGGCCAAGAAGGCAGTTTACCAAGATCAATATGACTTTAGCACAAGCACTGCAGCGTATGCTAAAGGCAAATTTAATTACCCTCAGAGGCCCTCCTGCAAATCTCAACACTACTTCTCCTCGTTATAATCCCAATGCCAGGTGTACATATCACTCCGATAGCCCCGGGCATGATACAAACGATTGCTGGTTGTTGAAGAATAAGATTCAGGATATGATCGACGCTAGAGAAATTGAATTTGATCCTCCGGAGACTCCTAATGTCATCACTGCTCCTATGCCTAATCATGACAAGACTGTTAATGCTGTGGATGACAATTCTCACATTTTTAATGTAGCTGACTTAGCATCTCCTCTCCTGATCATCAAGAAGAATTTATTGCAAGCTGGTTTATTTCCAGGTTGTGCTGAAAATTGCGATCTCTGTATACTCCGACCCAATGATTGCTTAAAGTTGAGGAATGGTATTCAACGGCTGATGGATGATCGTACAATTCTCTTTGAAAAGATTTCTAAGGTGGAAAACTCTATTGAAGAAATATCTGTGGTTGCTAGGTCCAAAGTTCCAGTGTAAATTACCGCTACTAGAGTGCCTGTGAAGATTACTGCTGAGCCCAAGGTAGTTCCCCTAATCATTACTGCACCTGGCCCAGTACCGTATTCCTCAAGCAAAGCCATTCCGTGGAATTATGGAGGTGATGTTTACATCCGTGGTGTAAAGCAAGTTGATAATTCTGCTAATCCTAATGGCATTGTTGGGACTAGTAAAATTACTCGAAGTGGAAGGATCTTCTCTCCAGAAATTTCACCTCCCGCCCCTGAAACTCGAGGAAAGGAACCAGTCAACCCTTCTCAGTCAGAGACACCGGTCGAAGTTACTACCGAAGATGTTGCCAAACAAGAAATGAAAGAAATGCTGAAAATCATCCGTAAGAGTGATTTTGATGTGGTAGAACAGTTGGGGCATACTCTGTCTAAAATCTCGATGTTGTCCTTGTTGTTATCTTCTGAATCTCATGCCAATGCGTTGATAAAATTCTTGAAGACCGCTCATGTACCTCAGGAAACATCCGTCGATCAGTTCGAACATTATGTTGCTAACTTGGCTGTTGACAATGGCCTAGGCTTTTCCGATGCTGACCTGACACCAGCAGGAAAGAATCACAATAAAGCTCTGCATATCTCCATTGAGTGTGAGGGGATCACCTTGTCTCACGTCTTGATCGACAACGGCTCTTCTTTGAATGTGCTACCGAAAGCTGTGCTCGATAAATTTGACTGTAAAAGCATTGAATTGAAACCTAGTGATGTTGTGGTGCGTGCTTACGATGGTGCGAAGAGTGTTGTCCATGGTGAAGTGGTTCTCCCTATCAAGATAGGACCTCAAGTCTTCAACACTACCTTTCACGTAATGAACATTCGTCCTGCCTATTCCTGCTTGCTGGGGCGCCCTTGGATCCATGGGGCAAGTGCGGTAGCTTCGTCCCTTCATCAAAAGCTGAGATACCCAATAGAAGGCAAGATTGTCATTGTGTGTGGAGAAGAAGAGTATATTGTCAGTAGTGTGCAGGCCTTCAGATACATTGAGATGGATGGCGAATTCTTTGAGACTCCTTCTCAGTCATTTGAAGTAGTTCCTCCGACCAGTCTTGTCCTTAAGCCAACTTCCCATGCGCCCAAAGTTATTCGTGCTCCTTCTGCTATGATTTCTCTGAAAGATGCTCAAGCAGTGGTTGAAAATGGTAGTCGTACTGGCTGGGGTCAACTGATCGATGTACCATACAAGTCTGATAAGTCTGGCCTGGGGTTTAACTCTGAAAAGATAGTCAAAGATCAGATTAATGTTGTAGAAGATGCTGATAGCGATTGTGACTTGGATAGCTGGATTTTCCCAACAATTGGTGACAGACTCAATAATTGGAAGGCTGAAGACACTATCTCGATTTCCTTTAGTCAGGAGTAATTGTTATTGCCTATTCTAGTGTTGCATTTTTTAATTTTTACAATTGAACTTCTTAAAAGCATTGTGTCTATGCCCGGGACACAATAGCTAATTTGTTAAGGGTTTTGTCATCTTCATAAGCATATTCACATTCAATAAATCAATGGACTTTTTGCATTCAAATATTGCGCTCTTTATCTTTCCTGTCATCTTTCAAACAAGCTATGTTTTCTTACACACACTCACGTAACGAATTGCAGATCCATACCCACTCTGGATCCTGTTGATAATAGTTCGGCTAATGTTAATTATGACTTTGAAAATCCGATCTACCAAGCCAAGGATGGAAGTGAGGAAGATTGTGAAGTACCTGAAGAGCTTGCCAGACTGGTACTGCAAGAAGAAAAGACTATACAGCCGCATGAGGAATCAATTGAAATTGTAAATCTGGGTACTGAAGTAGACAAGAAAGAAGTCAAAATAGGAGCAGGCTTGGGAAGCAGTGTCAAGGAAAGATTGATTCAGATGTTACATGACTATATTGAGATTTTTTCTTGGTCTTATGAAGACATGCCAGGACTGGATACTGATATAGTAGTGCATCGTTTGCCAATGAAGGAAGATTGTCATCCTGTTAAGCAAAAGGTTCGTCGCATGCGTCCTGAAATGTCTGAGAAAATCAAAGTCGAGGTTATGAAACAATTTGATGCAGGTTTTCTGGCTGTTACTTCTTATCCTCAATGGGTTGCTAATGTGGTACCAGTGCCAAAAAAGGATGGTAAGGTGCGAATGTGTGTAGATTACAGAGATTTGAATAAAGCGAGTCCCAAAGATGACTTTCCACTTCCGCACATTGATGTTCTAGTAGATAACACCGCGCAACACAAGGTATTCTCATTCATGGATGGATTCTCAGGTTATAACCAGATTAAGATGGCGTCTGAGGACATGGAGAAGACTATGTTTGTGACGCAATGGGGCACTTTTTGTTACAAAGTAATGCCATTCGGTTTAAAGAATGCAGGGGCAACATACCAGCGTGCTATGGTGGTTTTGTTCCATGACATGATCCATCACGAAATAGAGGTATATGTGGATGACATGATAGCCAGATCTCACACTGAAGAAGAACATCTCGATCATTTATACAAACTGTTTGAGAGGTTGAAGAAGTACAAGCTGAGATTGAACCCGAACAAATGCACCTTTGGAGTAAGATCCGGTAAACTCTTGGGCTTTATTGTCAGTGGTAAAGGAATTGAGGTTGACCCGGCTAAGGTGAGAGCTATTCAAGAAATGCCAGTTCCCCGTACAGATAAGGAAGTCAGAGGTTTCTTGAGACGTTTGAACTACATTGCCCGATTTATCTCCCATTTGACTGCTACTTGCAAACCCATCTTCAAATTACTGAGGAAAAATCAAGAGACGATATGGAACGATGAATGTCAAGAAGCTTTCGACAAAATCAAGAAGTATCTCCAAGAACCCCCGATTCTGATGCCACCAGTTGAAGGAAGACCTCTAATCATGTATTTGACCGTGTTAGAAAATTCAATGGGGGTGTGTGTTGGGGCAACATGACGAGTCTGGTCGAAAAGAGCATGCAATATACTACCTTAGCAAAAAGTTTACCGACTGTGAAACAAGATACTCACTGCTCGAGAAAACTTGATGTGCTTTGGCTTGGGCTGCTCGCCGACTAAGAGAGTATATGTTGAACCATACCACTTTATTGATTTCTAAGATGGATCCTATCAAATATATATTTGAGAAACCTGCCCTCTCCGGAAGAATAGCAAGATGGCAAATGATTTTAACAGAGTATGATATCCAGTATACTACCCAGAAAGCAATCAAAGGAAGCGTGTTAGCTGATCATTTGGCTCATCAAGCAGTTGATGATTACCAATCTATGAATTTTGAGTTCCCAGATAAGGATGTCATGCTTGTTACTGATTATGAAGAACCTGGACCGGATGAAGGACCCGAACTGGGATCCCGATGGACTATGGTTTTTGATGGATCCTCTAATGCATTGGGCAATGGTGTTGGTGTTGTAATTATTTCCCCCAAGGGTTGCCATACGCCTTTCACTGCTAGACTATGTTTTGATTGTACCAACAATATGGCCGAGTATGAAGCATGTATTTTGGGACTCAAAGCTGCTATAGACCTAAGAATCAAGTTTTTGAGTGTGTATGGAGACTCAGCTTTGGTAATCAGTCAGATCAAGGGAGAATGGGACACTAAACATCCGAATCTCATCCCTTATCGAGAGCGGGTGTTGACATTAATCCCATACTTTGAAGAGATTACATTCGAACATATTCCACGAGAAGAGAATCAGTTGGCAGACGCATTGGCTACCATGTCATCTATGTTCAGAGTCAGATGGGACAATGAAGCTCCCATGATCACCATCGAACGATTAGATGAACCAGCATATTGTTATGAACTTAACGCTGATGAAGTAGAAGAGAAACCTTGGTTCCACGAAGTAAAAAGATATTTAGAAACTCAGGAATACCCTGAAGGGGCATCCATCAATGACAGAAAATTTCTGAGGAAGTTCTCCGCTAAATTCTTTTTGAGTAATGGAGTATTATACAAACGTAATCATGATTCGACTTTGCTTCGCTGTGTGGATAAAAAGGAAGCAGAAAAGATCATGGAAGACATCCATGACGGTATCTTTGGGACTCATTCTAGTGGACATACGATGGCCAAGAAGATTCTGAGATCAGGGTATTATTGGTCTACCATGGAAGCTGATTGCCACCATCACTCCAGAACTTGCCACAAATTCCAGATCTATGCGGATAAAGTACATGTGCCTCATGCTCCATTGAACGTGTTGACAACCCCTTGGCCCTTTGCAATGTGGGGCATTGATATGATCGGAGAGATTAAACCTACTGCTTCTAATGGACATCGTTTCATCCTTGTTGTTATTGATTACTTTACAAAGTGGGTAGAGGCAGCCTCATTTGCTTCTGTCACCAAGAATGTGGTGGCACGGTTCATCAAGAATAGTCTTATTTGTCGATATGGCATCCCTGAAAGAGTTATCACTGACAATGGCCCTAATTTGAACAACAAGATGATTACTGAACTCTGCACGCAGTTCAAAATAAAACACCATAACTCTTCTCCGTACCGACCAAAGATGAATGGCGCCGTGGAAGCTGCTAATAAGAATATTAAAAAGATTATACAACAGATGACAGTAACATACAAAGACTGGCATGAGATGTTACCGTTTGCTCTTCATGGTTATCGCACTTCAGTACGCACTTCGACAGGGGCAACTCCTTTCTCTTTAGTCTACGGAATGGAAGCCGTTTTACCAGTGGAAGTTCAGATTCCCTCTCTAAGAATTATGAAAGATGCAGGCTTAGATGAAGATGAATGGATTCAGACTCGACTCGATCAGATAAATTTGATTGATGAAAAGAGACTTGCGGCTGTTTGTCATGGGCAGATATATCAGAAGCGCATGACCCAGGCATTTAATAAAAGAGTCAAGAGACAGGTGTATCAAATTGGCGACTTGGTAATAAAGCGTATCATTCTACCACAAGGTGATCCCAGAGGCAAATGGACTCCCACATACGAAGGGCCATTTGTAGTTAAGAAGGTATTCTCTGGTGGAGCCATGATACTTGCTACAATGGATGGCGAAGACTTCCCGCATCCTGTGAATGCGGACATAGTTAAAAAATACTGCGCATAAAAGAGACCCGCTAGGTCGACGTATCTAGGCAAAAGTAAGGGCATCCCGGCGAACCAAAAGGGTTCGGGAAAAAATTAGGGATAAACATATAAAAATGTACACCCCGCAAGTCGAAAACCTGAAAAGGAGGCTTGGGCAAAAAAGGGTATCCTGGGGGACTGAAAACCTGAAAAGGCGGTCCAGGCAAAAATTAGGGATTAAAGCGTATAACTATGTCCTGTTCTCAGTCAGCTTCACCCAAGTCAAAGGGACTGAACAAGCCAATCACTTCTATCCGACAGCAGGAGATGAGACGTTTGAAGACATAATGACAGTAGCAGAATTAAAATCAGTAGGGCTGTTTCCTTCATAGCTTTTTCTTTGTGTTCTCGACAATTTCCTCTTACTAGGATTTCTGTCTCCTTGTATTCAAATTGCCTGTTTATAGGCCCTCTTTCAAAATCAATACAATTTTATTTCCAAAAAGATGCTTTTGTTTTACTTTCTCCGTTTTGTTTGCATAAACGTCCATTGATTTAATTCGAATTGATATATGCATTTGAATATGATCGATGTTTACCAAAAATACATGCATAAAATAGAGATCACAATTACTAAAAGACTTCAGGATCGAGGAGAAGGTCTAACCATGCTTCCCAATGAATCCGGTTGCTAATTCTATTCCCCAGCAAAACCAATTATTCCCCAGAAAAAATTGGCATTACTAGACAGACTGGTCATCTCTTGCTACTCTATCCTCCATGATCAAGGTGATTAGATGGAACCATGCTCCCAGGATCGATGTTATGCGCCTTGATAGGGCCACGTATGTGTTTGCTGCTGAACTGGTAGTTAATGACAAGCCCTGGTATCACGACATCAAATGCTTTCTGAAGAATCAAGAGTACCCTGCAGGGGCATCCAACAATGACAGAAAGACCTTGAGAAGATTGGCAGGCAGTTTCTTCTTGAACAAAGACGATGTGTTGTATAAGAGGAACTTCGACATGGTTTTGCTCAGATGCGTGGATAGACACGAAGCGGACATGTTAATGCTGGAAGTTCATGAAGGCTCCTTCGGTACTCATGCTGGCGGACATGCAATGGCTAAGAAATTGTTGAGAGCGGGTTATTACTGGATGACCATGGAATCTGATTGTTTCAAATATGCTCGAAAGTGTCATAAATGCCAGATTTATGTTGATAAGGTGCATGTACCGCCAAATCCTCGGAATGTGATGTCTTCGTCGTGGCCGTTTGCTATGTGGGGCATTGATATGATTAAAAAGATTGAGCCGACTGCTTCCAATGGACATCGCTTCATCCTTGTTGCCATCGACTATTTCACCAAGTGGGTCGAAGCCGCGTCATTTGCAAAGGTCACCAGACATGTGGTTGCCTGGTTCATTAAGAAAGAAATCATTTGTCATTATGGGATTCCCGAAAGAATCATTACTGATAATGGTTCTAATCTCAATAACAAAATGATGAAGGAGTTGTGCAAGAACTTCAACATTCAACATCATAACTCTTCCCCTTATCGTCCTAAGATGAACGGTGTTGTTGAGGCAGCAAATAAGAACATAAAGAAGATTGTGCAGAAGGTGGTCGTTATGTATAGAGATTGGCATGAGATGCTACCCTTCGCCTTGCATGGGTACCGTACCTCAGTATGTACATCGACCGGGGCAACCCCTTACTCCCTTGTGTATGGTATGGAAGCAGTCCTACCTGTTGAAGTGGAGATTCCTTCTCTAAGAGTCCTGTTGGATGTCAAGTTAGACGAAGCTGAATGGATTCGGACAAGGTTCAACGAGTTAAGTCTTATCGAAGATAAGCGAATGTCAGCCATTTGTCATGGGCAATTGTATCAGGGTCGGATGAAGAGAGCCTTCGATCAGAAAGTGCGTCCTCGGTGTTTCCAAGTTGGAGATTTGGTGTTGAAAAGGATCCTTCCTCCCCAGACAGATCACAGGGGAAAGTGGACTCCTAATTATGATGGACCATATATTGTCACCAAGATTTTCGATGGTGGAGCCTTAATGCTTGCAACTATGGAAGGTGAAGACTTCACCTCCCCTGTGAACTCAGACACAGTTAAAAAATACTTCGCATAAAATAGACCCGCTGGACAATAAAAAGAATAGTCCAGGAAAAAATGGGCATCCCGGTGAACCAAGAAAATGAAAAAGGTTCGGGAAAAAGTTAGGGATTAAAAATGAAAAGATTGTACACCCGGTAAGTTGAAAACCCGAAAAGGCAACTTAGGCAAAAATGGGTATCCCGGTGGATTGAAAACCTGAAAGGGCGATCCAAGCAAAAGTTAGGGATTAAGCGAATGACTGCGTTCTGAGTAGTTCTGAATATCATCTCGTGTCGATAACTAGAAACCGTCGAAGGATATGAAACAGTTCAAGCACCTTTTTCAGAAAGCTGATCATTTGGAGGATTTTGAAGACGAGCAAGTCATAGCAGAATTGGAACCCGATAGAAATCCGTTTCACATTGCCATTAGATTAATTTCTGTTTTCTATCTCTTGTGCAATTACCTCTTTCCAGAGATTGCTTCCTGATGTAAATGCCTATTCAGAGGCCATTCAATCAATAAAATCATATCATTCAGTATATCTTCACGTTCATTTTCATTTTACTGTTTTGTTTGCAAAAATGACGTCCGAATTTTTGATAAACATTGCATCATGAAACGTAAGAGCTTTACAGGTACATGCTTAATAAACATTTGAAATTGCTGTAAATTTTAAGTGCTTTGGATCATCTATTCAGAGCAGGTACACTTGGGGCATTTCCTTAAGGTTCCCAGCAGATGATCGCAAATGTTTTTCTTCAACAATGGTGTTTGGTATCTTATCCCTGCAAAGTTGGTCCAAGCATTGGATTCTTCAATCCCTAGCAGGTTGTCACTACTATGCTTCCCCAAGCATGTATCTCAGACTATACACTCCCCAGTAGAGTCGACAGTGCCAGACTGTATATCCCCAGCGGAGTTGACAGTGCCAGATTGTATCTTCCCAGCAGAAACGGCTGCTCCTCAGAGTTTGATGACAGATCGATGATCTCGACAGTAGATCAGTGGTCTCTTTTCTCGAAGCAGATTCTCGGTACCGTATCGGTGTTTGCTTCCCCTGCTGAGGCGTCTCTCTCGCAGATTATGGTTGCCAGAACCATTGTTGCTTTCCTCAGCAGCTAGCTTTCAGTGCCATTCTCTCCCCAGTTAGAGTCTCGGTATTTTATTTTTGCTAGAACACCGTGTGGCTGTTTGTTTCCCCACAGAGTTCATTGTGCTGTATATCTCCAACAGCATTGCCTGGGTCTAGAAGATTGTAATCATCTCCCCGACAAAATTCCTTGCCTCGGCTTGGCGTTCTCTCTAACTTAGCATTTTGCATCCCTGCATGTGGAATCATATCGCATTGCATCCTCCCAAATCGCGTAGCATTTCCATTTTCATGGAGCATTACGCCATTGAAAAATTCAAACATGCGCATGTAAAGCATAAGACATGCTCGGTATCCCAAGTGATAAGCCAGAAGTTTATTTCCAGTACTCAGACTGAAGTTTGTTCATGACATTATCCTTTATTATTCCCAGCAGGGGTCGTTGGCCCACGTGCCACCTCAATTATTATTTTCCCTATTTCTGTCGACGCTGACAGGCATGAAAGTTTTTCTGGTATCCAGACCGAAGTGGAATTCAGGCCAATTTTCCGATGTTCAGATCGAAGAAGTTTCCGACGTTCAGTTCGATGCAACTTGTGGCATTCAGGCCAGTTTCCGGTATCCAGACTGAAGTGGCATTCAGGCCAGCTTTCCGGTATTCAGACCGAAGTGGCATTCAGGCCAGTTTTCCGATGTTCAGATCGAAGAAGTTTCCGACGTTCAGGTCGACGCAACTTGTGGCATTCAGGCCAGTTTCCGGTATCCAGACCGAAGTGGCATTCAGGTCAGCTTTCCGGTATTCAAACCGAAGTGGCATTCAGGTCAGTTTTCCGATGTTCAGATCGAAGAAGTTTCCGACGTTCAGGTCGACACAACTTGTGGCATTCAGGCCAGTTTCCGGTATTCAGACCGAAGTGGCGTTCAGGCCAGTTTTTCCGGTATTCAGACCGAAGTGGCATTCAGGCCAGTTTTCCGGTATTCAGACCGAAGTGGCATTCAGGCCAGTTTTCCGGTGTTTAGACCGATGTTTGATAATCTAAAATCTTCCGATACTCAGATCGAAGTCATTTCCAGTATTCAGACTGATGAGTGGCATTCAGACCATGTTTATTTCTGTGTTACCATTTATTTTGGTATTATGGCTAACATTCTATTTTTCGGTGTTCAGACCGATTTTCACTGTACCAGACGGATTCTTTTTCAAGATCACCTCTTTGCCGATTCTGACAGGCATTGTTACTTCACTTTCCTACTTCAGTGTAAGTTTTCGGGCTTTTATTGTATTCAATCCCTTGATACCTCGAAAGTGCGAAAGTCGTTGCTATCTTCCTTTCGGGTCTCCAGTTGATTGAATAGGGGCAACTATAATACCCCAAAATTTACCCTTCATTTTTCTTGGAAGCATGGGATTATGTTTTACATTTCATTAGCATCATACTAGGTCATACTCATTGCATACTGCATTAATGACATGTAAATCAGGGTTTGATTGATCACTCCTTAACAGAAGGGCCCCACACAAAGCAAGACTGAGAATTGAACTTCATTCTCAAAATATACAAGTCTCAAGGTGGTCCACGTATCTTATGGTGGTCTACAGTTCATCAATGGAGGATTCAGAGCTCCCAGAGTGTGCATCTGGATTTAATCAGGAAACTAGGGTTTCATGGCTATCTGCAACAGGCAATGTTTGGTTGGAAGTAGAGGGGCTCATCCATATCATGATTAGAGAGGCATCTTGGCCTAGGAAGATTCACAATTATCCCAGAAAGATCCATTGGCAATCAGTGCAATCAGTTCTTGATAATTTTTGCCCTAAACTAGGGTTTGGTATAAAATTAGTTTATTTCTGATTCCTTGGGTGAAACTCTTTTCTATGGCCCTCCATATGTCCACAAGGGTCTACATACAAAAAATCAGCTCTTTATTTGAGCCAGAGGTGCTTCAATTGATCAATGGAATCGGGAATCAGACAGTGTTGGAAAAGTCAACTGTGGGGCCAGAAAAGTCAACTCCTGACATTTTGAAAGTGGAATCTCAAAATTCATGCCTAAGGGAGCCTACATGTTAAATTTGATCAAGGTTGGATCATGGATTCATCATTTAATCAGGAGTTGGAAAAGTTACTAAATTTGGAAATGGTTGACTTTCCATTTAGGGCAAGTTTTCATGATTGTTGCACCCACTTTAAGCCCATTTTCCATCAAGATGAAAGCTCCATTTGAAACTTTCTCCAACATGAAAGTTGTTCCTCTTGTTCCAAGCTTTCTAGAGATATAAAGTTTGCTCCATTTGGATCAATATTGAGAAAGTTATGCTTGGTCAAAGTGAGACATTATTTTAGGACACTTAGAAAATTTTCTAAGTCCAAAATCTGCAAAATTTGTGAAGACTTCTTGGCCAGTTTTCTTGCATTTCAAGGAATCTTTTGAAAATACTTTCTTCATGACAATTGTACCTTTACATGTCCTCTTTCACATCCTTTTGGAATCATCCCATTTGGATCATTGGTTTGAGAGATGCACTCATCTAAAGTTGGCATCATGAGCTGAATTTCTAGGCAGTATGATAGGCCAAACTGGCCCAACCATTTTGCAGATGGTGAGACACGATTTTATGGCCATTTTTCACCTCTTTCCACTCATCATTTAAATTTGTGTTCAACATGAAAAATGTTAAGCTCCATGAACTCTTCCAACTGTTTGCATTTTCTTGTCATTTGGTCATGTACTCATCAAGATACAAGGTCACAAAGTCCTCATCTTGGACTGTTTTTGTGCTGCACAAGATAACCAAGTCAAGTTGCAAAATCGACCAACCCATTCTTTACCTCATTTGGCCATGTACTTTTGTTGTCCACTAACTTAAGTTTTGCAAAAATTAGAAGCTTACTTTCACCACCTCACTTTTGTACCATAGTGCACATAACCAAAACCAAACATTGGCAAGCCCATTAAACACTTTAAACACTACATATTTAAAGCTTTGAAACCCTAATCTGAAGGAGGAGGCTGGTATTTTCGAGCAAAGAGCAAGGGCAAGTGGACAAATTTGTTTTCCTTCCATTTCCATTTCACAAGTTTCTCAAGCACAAGCATCAAAACAACACTTTATTCTCGTTCCATCTTCTCCAATACATAGAGGCAGTGGACCTTACATCCACTAGGTAAGCTTTTTAATCCATTCCCATGACTATGGCGTTGCTAATTTCATGCTCATTCATACTTGTTCATTACTTGTTTTTTCATGTTCAACATGCTTATCATGTTACATGCCATTCCGTGCTTGTTTTATGTTGTCAACATTATGCCATGCTTGTTTATGAAGCCCTCAACATGAGGCATTTTTCATGTTGATAAGTTTACACTATCCATATCTGTGTTCATGAGGTTATCTTGCTGTTCACTTTTCTTTATGTCCAAGCCATTATTTTCATTGAAATAAGATACTATGATGTTCTACTCATTGCATACTTGAACTTTGCTTTTTATACCATGTCATTTGATACACTATAGCATTTGCATTTCGTTGTGGAAGATGAGCAAAATACCCTGCATGTTGTCGTGTTTTACTATGCATGGCGCTAGGGTTTTTCTTTGTGGAAGAAGAAGATGTCGTGTCACTCTGTGAGCCCTTCGATCCCTAGCGCGCGATATGATCTGAGCCATCCACTCTTTTTTGTCCTTTTGTGACTTAAACTCCACTTGACCGGTTGATGCGCATGTCTACATGATTTTAATATTAAAATGTACATTTATTTAATGTCACGCCTGGCAATTATCCTGTGGACCGGGCCTTGGCTACTGCGCTTCTCACACCCCACACGCCAGGCCCATCACATTATTCCATTCACATTTTCATTTTCATTTTTTTATTCTTATTTTATTTTTTGTTTTGTTTTTTTAATTAATAAAAATATTTTATTTATTCATAAAAATACCAAAAAATACTTTTCAAATTTCTTAATGTTTTATTTAATTTTATTTAATTTTTATTTTCATATTTATTTAATGTTAATATTTCATTTAAATTATTTATTTCAAGTGGTTCATATTAGCATACTTTTTTTTGTGATTTTTATTTTCATGACTTAGAATTATTTTTAGATTCTAATTTTTGGGATGAGGGTTGACCAATGTCTCATGGTCAACCTGACCTTTTCTTGGAATTTTATTTCCCATTTTCAATTTATTTTGGATTTATTTTTGACCTAGTTTGTTTGGTTGACTTTTCATTTGACTTCTGTTTTATTTCAATTAATTTATACACTAATTCACATTATTTTTAAAATATTTTTGGGGGATGATGATGTCCTGACCCCACCTTACTTAGTTTAATTTTTCATAACTTTCTTGATTAATTTACTATTTATTTGATATTTTTTAAGTTGACTCGACTTTTCAGTTGACTTTTCTATGATTGATGTTTGACTTAGGGATTGCTTATGGCAATTGAAGGGATATTTTGATCATCCTTTGTTCATCTCATATGCCATGTATTGGAGGCCTTTCATCTTGATTTTATTTGGTCCTTACCTCATTTCCCGATTAAATTATTCAATGACCCTTTGTGTGCATAGTTTTACCTGTTTGACTCATCTGTCATCTCTTATACTTGTTTCTTTCATCCATGTTTAATATTGTTTGATTATTTAACATGTTCATACTCTCATGCACTGTTTAATGCTCCATTGCTTCATTATTTGATTCTTTGGTTTGATCATATACTTGTTTAATTGTCTGATTAACTGTTGCCTACTTGTATGATGTATGAGGCATATATTCTTACTGTTTGATTGCCATGAACAATCCCCATTCATAACAAATGTACCCCTCTCCCATGAAGTGTATAATGCTTATTTTTTCATTCTTTATTCATCTGTTAATACAAGAATTAAAATAAACATCCGATAACCTTTTCAAAACAAGATCAAAACCTCGATCCAACGTCGAGTAATCATTTTCAAAACTTAACAGAACCAACACGTATTCATCCATTCCTTTTGTAAGTCGATTGCTTCATGCATCACCATTTCTCTTGTAAGTCGATTGCTTCATGCATCACCATCTACCTGTAAGTCGATTGCTTCTGGCATCGCCATCCACCCTTATCCCTGGTTCCTCTCCTTGCTCCATCTGTCGACTCTTGTTCCGTTTAGGTAGCACCCCTTAGGTTGAACCCTTTGTATGATAACATAGGTAGAATTCCCTTATTCTTTGTATGATAACATAGGTAGAATTCCCCTTTTCTTTTGTATGATAACATAGGTAGAATTCCTTTATTCTTTGCATGCTAACATTAGGTAGATGTTCCCATTTGTAAATCCTAACACATAGGTCCACATTGCATGACAACTCTAGGGTAGAGCTTCCCCATTTTCTAGACCTTTCGTGCGTCTCCGATCTTGTGGCATGTCAGTCTGTTCTATTGCAAAGAGGTAACTGCCTAAGACTCGATTCAGCGAGCTGCGACACCTATTGCTAGAACGTGAACACATTGCCCACTTTCCTTTGACACAACTGGTGTCCTCCTTTGTAAGTCCATGTTCAGATGGAAATCTTTAACCCCTAGTTAGCCGAACTACGACAACTCTGATTCTCATGTCCAGATGAGATACGTAGGCACGAGACGCGATGTCTTGCCGAGTTTGACTGACGACTAACAACTAGTCTTTGTTTACTTTCGCCCTTGTTGCGATTCTTTTCTCTCGCCCTCGTTGCGGTCGAGACCTTCCCTTTCTCTTGCCCTAGTTGCAATCGAGACCCCTTGTTCCCGTAGTTAGCTGAACTACGTTTTGCTCTGATTCTCATTCCAGATGAGATACGTAGGCATAAGACGTGATGTCTTAGCGAGCACACTCCTCTCTCACCCATAGGCAGTCGAGCTACGAAGACTCTAATTCTCATATTCAGATGAGATACGTATGCAATGGATGCGACATCCGTGCGAGTCATTTTCTCTCGACCCTTTCTTTTAGTAGATAGTACATTAGATAAACACACACCCTTTAGAAGAGAACAACAAGAGTGGATCCCGTAGAGTACTACGGATGCGTAGGGGTGCTAATACCTTCCCTTCGCATAATCGACTCCCAAACCCAAGATTTGGTTGCGAGACCTTGTCTTTTCCTTTCCTTTTTTTTAGGTTTTCTTCGAGCGTTTCCTTTCCCTCCTTTGGGATAAATAACGCACGGTGGCGACTTTTGTGTTTCTTTTTTTCGCCGGTTGTTTTTCGCGGTTGCGACACTATCCCAATGACTTACACTCAAATGCTACCGTATCTGATTCAGAATGGGACTGTCGTGCCAAGGGCATTACCTCCAATGCCGAAGCCGCATAAGCCTTGGTATGATGAGAATGCTAGATGTGCCTTTCATGCTAATTCAGAGGGTCATACAACAGAGAATTGCAAAGTGTTCAAGCTCCGGGTCCAAGAGTTGATAGATCAGAAAATATTGTCTTTTGCTGATGTTCCAAATGTGGGGAACAATCCTTTGCCTAAACATGATGGTTCAGGTGTCAATGCTATAGAAAGTTCAACTGATGATGGATTGATAAAGGATGTGTTCAAGTTGAAGACTCTTTTAACAATGGTCCATGCTAGATTGATGGAAGCAGAATTGATGAATGAAGTACATGATAATTGTGTGGTGTGTTCATCCAACCCTAATCAGTGTGGTGAATTCAAAATTTATCTTCAACGTTTGATGGATCAGCGGGTTATTCAGTTCATTAGAGCAAAGATTGATGAGGATGTTGCTTTGATTGTGCCTATATTTGATCAAGAGAGGCTTCCCAAGCCTTTTGTGGTCCCTTATCAGAGAAATGTTGACCTAGAGCCAGTGAAGAAGATTGAGCCCATGGTTATCCATGTTCCCGCTCCATTCTTATTTGACAGTACCAAAGTCGTGCCTTGGAACTATGAGCTTGTAGTTTATGTGGGTAACAAACCAATAATCTTGAAAGAGCCAGACGTGACTAACATTGCTGGAGCTAGTGGTGTGACTCGAAGTGGATGGGTTTTCGCTCCTGAAGTGATCCCAAACAAAGAAAGTGCACCAACAGTTGAACCAACGAAGGGGAAAAAGGTGAATCCTCCAGAAGTAGGAGAAGGCTCATCTAAGAAAGCAGTGACTGCTGAAGAGGATAGAGAATTCTTGAAGATCATCAAGAAGGGTGATTACAAGGTCGTAGATCAGCTCAACCAAACTCCTTCAAAAATCTCCATTCTTTCTCTACTTATGAGTTCTGAGGCTCATAGGACTGCTCTATTGAAGTTCTTAAACGAAGCTTATGTGGCAGAAGACATCAGTGTTATTCAGTTTGGTAATGTGGTTACTAATCTCAATGCTAGTAGTTGTTTGATGTTCACTGATGATGATTTACCCCCTAATGGGCGAGAATATAATATGGCGCTTCATATCTCCATTCAATGTACAGATGTTACTTTGGCTTGAGTACTGGTAGATACAGGTTCATCCTTGAACATGTTACCCAAGACTACCCTGGCACAATTGAATATTGAAGGGGTGCAGATGAGACCCAATGCTTTGATAGTGAAAGCTTTTGATGGATCTAAGCGAACAGTTATTAGGGAGATTGACCTCCCAATCCTGATTGGCCCTCAAACTTTCTGTATTACCTTCCAGGTAATGGATATTAGGCCTGCCTATAGCTGTCTGTTAGGTAGACCTTGGATCCATGATGCTGGAGCTGTCACCTTGACACTTCACCAGAAGCTGAAGTTTGTTACTTGTGGTAAACTGGTATCAGTATCCGGAGAGGAAGATATTTTCGTCAGCCATTTGACTTCTTTCAGATACATTGAAGTAGGTGAAGACATTGTTGAAACTCCTCTCCAAGCCCTTGAAGTGGTCAATGTGGTCCAGACTAAGCTGAAACTTGTTGAAGAACCCAAGGGGGTCATGACCTCGTGGAAGAGTGTGAAAGCTGCAATTTTGAAGCTGGTTGCTCTGGAAGTTGGGGCACAATGATTGAATTGCCAGAGAAGAAAGACAAGTGTGGATTAGGATATCAGCCGTCTATTGAACTTTTCAAAGATCAGAAGATACATCAGGGGAAGGTTCCTAGCATCCAGGAAATATTCTCCAAAGCCGGTTTTCGAAGTGATGATCAAGTGAATGCTCTTGAGGATGAAGATCCAGATTTTTCCAAGATGGTGTTTTGTGGACCTCCGGATGCCGCTCTCACTAACTGGAAGGCAACAGATCTTCCGGATATAGTTTCTTGTTCAAAGTAATTTACTGTTTTCTAAAAAACATCCAATGCCATGCCCAAGGCATATGGATAGCTTTGTAGGGCCCATTTTGTGTTAATATTTAAGCCTTATCATCAATACAAACCACATTTTTTGAGATCCCTGTCTTTCATCTTTTTTATTTTTTATTTTTACAAACAAATAAACAACAACAAAAAATGGCAATTTTTATTTCACATCACTTTCATTTTTCAAAATCATCCTCTAAAAAGAAAAATCATTTCCATGCAGATCATTAATAACTGGATCCATTGAACACGACAATGCTATAATTCCCTATGACTTCGACCTCCCGATTAACCAAGTTGAAGAGGATGGTAAGGAAGACTGCGAACTCCCAGAAGAGTTGACCAGACTTTTGAAACAAGAGGAAAAGATGATTCAGCCTCATCAGGAACCAGTGGATGTGATCAATCTGGGGACTGAGGAGGATAGAAAGGAAGTCAAGGTCGGAACTGCTTTGAAAAAAAATGTGAAGGAGGAACTAGTCAAGCTACTACATGAATATGTGGATGTGTTTGCTTCGTCATATCAGGATATGCCAGGACTCGACACCGACATAGTTGTGCACAAGCTGCCGTTGAAGCCGGAACGCCCGCCCATCAAGCAGAAGTTGAGAAGAACTCGACCAGACATGGCTGTCAAGATCAGAGAAGAGGTCAAGAAGCAGTGTGATGCAGGTTTTCTAGCTGTTGCAACTTACCCGCAGTGGATTGCTAATATTGTGCCAGTTCTGAAGAAAGATGGAAAAGTTCGAATGTGTGTAGACTATAGAGACCTGAATAGAGCTAGTCCCAAAGTTGATTTTCCTTTACCTCACATTGATGTATTGGTAGATAACACAGCTCAGTTCTCTGTATTCTCCTTCATGGATGGATTCTCAAGATATAATCAGATTAAAATGTCTCCCGAAGATATGGAGAAAACAACTTTCATTACACCATGGGGAACTTTCTGTTATAAGGTAATACCTTTCGGCCTGAAAAATGCTGGGGCAACCTATCAAAGGCCCATGGTGACTCTTTTCCATGATATGATACAAAAGGAGATTGAAGTCTATGTGGATGACATGATTGCCAAGTCTCAGACAGAAGAGGAGCATGTTATTCATCTGAAGAAGTTGTTTGTAAGATTGAGGAAATACAGACTGCGCTTAAACCCTGCTAAATGCACTTTTGGAGTCAGATCTGGAAAGCTTCTAGGATTCATTGTGAGCCAGAGAGGCATAGAAGTTGATCCTGACAAAGTCAAAGCTATTCAAGAGATGCCAGCACCTCGGACAAAGAAGCAAGTCCGTGGTTTCTTGGGCAGATTGAACTATATTTCCAGATTCATCTCGCATCTGACAACCACTTGTGAGCCAATATTCAAGTTGTTAAGAAAAGATCAAGTCGTTAGGTGGAACGATGATTGCCAGAGTGTATTCGATAAAATCAAACAGTATCTGCAAGAACCACCAATCTTAGTGCCACCAGTTCCAGGAAGGCCTCTCATTATGTATTTGACAGTACTCGATGAATCCATGGGATGTGTACTGGGGCAACACAATGAGACAGGTAGAAAAGAGCATGTTATCTACTACCTGAGCAAGAAGTTTACAGAATGTGAAATTAGGTACTCCATGCTAGAAAAGACTTGTTGTGCATTAGCATGGGCCGCTCGTCGTCTGAGACAGTATATGATTTGTCATACAACAATGTTAATATCCAAGATGGATCCTATCAAGTACATCTTCGAGAAACCTGGATTAACTGGCAGAATCGCTCGCTGGAAAATGTTGTTATCAGAATATGACATTCAATATGTAACTCAGAAGGCAATTAAGGGTAGTGTGTTATCAGAGTACCTTGCGCACCAGCTAGTGGAGGACTATCAATCGATGAGACTTGACTTCCCAGATGAAGACGTCATGTACATAAGAGACTATGAAATTCCAAGCCCGGAAGAAGGACCCGAACTAGGATCGTGGTGGACGCTCGTGTTCGATGGTGCCTCAAATGCATTGGGTAACGGAATTGGGGTTGTTATAACTTCTCCAAAGGATTTTCATCTTCCCTTCACGCCAAGGTTATGTTTCCAATGCACCAATAACATGGCGGAGTATAAAGCATGTATCTTGGGAATTAAAGCAGCTATTGACCTACGAATCAAGATTCTTGAAGTGTATGGGGACTCAGCACTTGTCATCTATCAAATCAAAGGAGATTGGGAGACCCGCCATCCCAATTTGATCCCATACCAAGAGCATGTCATGAAGCTAATCCCCTACTTTGATGAGATTAATTTCCATCATATTCCCAGGGAGGAGAATCAGCTAGCCGATGCCTTGGCTACTCTGTCATCTATGTTCAAGGTCAAGTGGGCTAACGAATCACCTGCTATTACAATTCAACGTCTAGACGAGCCAGCACATTGCTTAGCGCTTGAAGCAGAAATAGATGGAAAGCCTTGGTTTTATGACATCAAGCGATATCTTGAGAAGCATGAGTATCCAAATGATGTATCCATCACAGACAAAAAGACCTTAAGAAAGTTATCAGCCAATTTCTTCCTAAGTGGTGGTGTTCTATACAAAAGAAACTTTGATTTAGTTCTGCTCAGATGCGTGGATACACACGAAGCCGACCTACTCATCAAAGAAATTCACGAAGGTTCTTTCGACATTCATGCAAACGGACATGCAATGGCGAAGAAAATCCTTAGAGCTGGTTACTATTGGTTGAAAATGGAAACAGATTGTTACCACTATGCCAGGAAATGCCACAAGTGCCAAATTTATGCTGACAAGGTACACATGCCACCTACTCCTCTGAATGTTTTATCAGCTCCATGGCCATTCTCAATGTGGGGCATAGACATGATTGGTATGATTGAGCCTAAAGCTGCAAATGGACATCGGTTCATTCTGGTTGCCATTGACTACTTCACTAAGTGGGTAGAAGCAGCTTCTTATGCCAATGTGACAAAGCAAGTCGTCACTCGATTTATCAAGAAAGAGATAATTTGTTGCTACGGAACTTCTAGCAAGATTATCACTGATAATGGATCAAACCTGAATAATAAGATGATGAAGGAGTTATGCGAGAATTTCAAGATTGAACATCATAACTCGTCACCTTATAGGCCAAAGATGAACGGAGCTGTAGAGGCAACTAACAAGAATATCAAGAAGATCATTCAGAAGATGGTGAAAACTTATAAAGATTGGCACGAGATGCCACCCTTTTCTTTGCACGGATATCGAACAATTGTTCGCACTTCAACAGGGGCAACCCCTTTCTCACTAGTCTATGGCATGGAGGCTGTGCTGCCGATAGAAGTTAAGATCCCCTCGTTGAGAGTCTTGATGGAGACAGAATTAGAAGAAGCATAATGGATTCAAACCAGGGTTGACCAGCTCAATCTAATCGAAGAAAAGAGGATGACAGCATTGTGTCATGGTCAGTTATATCAGAGGAGACTCAAGCGGGCATTTGACAAGAAGGTCCGACCTCGAGAGTTTAATGTAGGTGAACTAGTTTTAAAAAAGATAATCTCCCTCCAGAAGGATTCACGTGGCAAGTGGATTCCAAACTATGAAGGACCGTTTGTGGTGTGGAAAGCTTTCTCTGGTGGAGCTTTAGTTCTCACGAACATGGACGGAGAAGAGTTGACACACCCCGTCAATTCTGATGCAGTCAGAAAGTATTATGCCTAAGAAAAAGAGATGGATAATAAAAGCTCGCTAAGTTGAAAACCCGAAAGGGCGACTTAGGCAAAAAATGAGCATCCCGGTGAGTTGAAAACCTGAAAGGGCGGCTCAGGCAAAAATTAGGGATAAACAAAAAATTAAGCCCGGTAAGTCGAAAACCCGAAAGGGCGACTTAAGCAAAAAAGGGTAAAATCTCCCGGTGAACTGAAACTCTTAAGGAGCAGTTCGCGCAAAAGTTAGGGAATATCCAAAGGCATAATACTGTTGCGACACAATTCAACACTGCAACAAAGCTCAGATGGAAGAAAACAGTCCAATTACCATCTCCAGAAGCAAAGTAATGAAGACTAGAGGACATATGGGAAAGTAGCAAAGTTGTATTTCGTTGGAAAATCAGTTAAATTTTTGTTGCCATTTACTTGCTTTCTTTCTCTTTAATCTCCTCTTAAAGGGGTTTACATCTTCATGAACCCTATGTATGAGTTATTCTTCTCATCAAATAAAATTGTTCAGTTGAACATTGCTTTACCAATTCTTTCTGTTTTTCTGCTTAATGTCGCTTTTTATTTTTGATAAGATAAAAACATTAAAATAGTGGAAACGACAAAGCTTTTGAAAACTTTAATTTGTTTTGATTTTGAAAGTATAAAAGGAATTTTTGTTGGTTTACAATAATGCATCTGGTTCACAAGACGTGGGACATTTCCTAGATCTTTGTAATCTAAAGCAAGTTTGAAATGGATTTTTCTTCCAGAAGCAAGAAGTCCTCACTGAAGCCTGCCAGGAGACATAGCAGAAATCAGAATTTTTTTTCAACAAAAAAATTATTTCATGGTGTCAGTGCTATTCAAGAGAAGGCGTTGAGGAATCCAAGCTTGATACCCACAAAATGCATAAACTAATATATTCTTGCATTCACATTCATTTTGCATATCATGCACAAAAACAGATCATGCATAAACCTCGACCGAATTCAGCAACCTCTCAAGGAAGTTCAATATAATCCTCAACAAACCAAGATTCAAGGGGTGTGTGTTCTCAGGAGTAGAACAATTATTTTCTCCAGTACTATAGTATTTTCAGAATACAGTCATTGTTGGTAATGATTCTTAAGACGAGTTTCTTCCCCATCAAGGTGATTGATTTTCTTCCGTTGGAACTTTGGTGTAAACAGAATTTCTGCTTGGTTTCCCCAGTAGATATCTCCACACAGAGTTTCTCCAACATTGTATTTTCTCCAGCAAAATTTCATGAACTCCCCAGCAAGTCTCTGGGATCTTCTCATTCCCCAAAAGAGTCTTCTGTCAGTCAAGAGCAGATGGATATGTGGTTATTCCCCAAAGGAAGCATTTTGTTTATTTCCCAACAATTTGCATCAACCAAGAGCAGTTGAATGCATTAGTTTCAGCCAAGAGAAGTTGAATACTATTTTATTTTCCAGCAGTTTACTTCAACCAAGAGCAGTTGAATGCATTAAGTTTCAGCAAAGAGCAGTTGGACACCATTTTATTTTATGCAGTAGTTTCAGCCAAGAGCAGCTGAACACTATTTTTATCTCCCAATTTTGCTTCAACCATGACCAGTTGAATGCAGTGGTTTAAGTAAAAAAACAATTGAACACTATTTCATTTTACAGTTTTTGCTTCAACCAAGAGTCGTTGAATGCATCAGTTTCAGCCAAGAGCAGCTGGACACCATTTTATTTTATGCAGTAGTTTCAACCAAGAGCAGCTGAACACTATTTTTATCTCCCAGTTTTGCTTCAACCATGAGCAGTTGAATGCAGTGGTTTCAGTAAAAAAACAACTGAACACTATTTCATTTTACAGTTTTTGCTTCAACCAAGAGTCGTTGAATGCATCAGTTTCAGCCAAGAGCAGCTGGACACCATTTTATTTTATGCAGTAGTTTCAGCCAAGAGCAGCTAAACACTATTTTTATCTCCTAATTTTGCTTCAACCATGAGCAGTTGAATGCAGTGGTTTTAGTAAAAAACAACTGAACACTATTTCATTTTACAGTTTTTGCTTCAACCAAGAGTCGTTGAATGCATCCGTTTCAACCAAGAGTTGCTAAATATGACATCTTTAGCGAAAAGCAACTGAATATGATCATTTATTCCCCCAGGAGTGTCTGCCTTCAACAAAGAACGTCTGAAGACCAGTCGAGCATGTTACCTTATAACAGATCCATCCAAGAGACCTAATGTCAGTCAAGGGCAACTGAACGTGATTCTCTCATCCTCAGTCATTTGCATGTCATCTGAGAAATCAAGAGCATTTCTCAATTCATTTACATTCATGATTAAGGAATCAAGAGTATTTCTTAATTCATTTGCATGTCATCTGAGAAATTAGGAGCATTGCTCAATTCATTCACATGCATGATTAAGGAATCAAGAGTATTTCTTAATTCATTTGCATTTCATCTGAGAAAATCAAGAGTATTTCTCAATTCATTTACATTCATGATTAAGAAATCAAGAGTATTTCTTAACTCATACATATTTCATTTACATTCATGATTAAGGAATCAAGAGTATTTCTTAATTCATTTGCATTTCATCTGAGAAATCAAGAGCATTTCTCAATTCATTCACATTCATGATTAAGGAATCAAGAGTATTTCTTAACTCATCTGCATGTCATATGAGAAATCCAGAGCATTTCTCAATTCATTTACATTCATGATTAAGAAATCAAGAGTATTTCTTAACTCATACCTATTTCATTTACATTCATGATTAAGAAATCAAGAGTATTTCTTAACTCATATGCATGTCATCTGAGAAATCAAGAGCATTTCTCAATTCATTTACATTCATGATTAAGGAATCAAGAGTATTTCTTAATTCATTTGCATATATTCTAAGAAATCAAGAGAATTTATCAATTCCATTACATTCATGATTAGGAAATCAAGAGTATTTCCTAATTCATACCATTTCATGTTTAAGAAGTGGAGAGTACTTCTTAACCTGCATATCATCTAAGAAATCAAGAGTATTTCCTAGTTCACTTGCATTCATGATTAAGAAATCAAGAGTATTTCTTAACTCATGCCATGTCATATTTAAGAAGTCAAGAGTACTTCTTAACCTGTATAGAATCTGAGGAATCAAGAGCATTTCTCATATCATTTACATTCATGATTAAGAAATCAAGAGTATTTCTCAATTCATCTGCATTTTCATTCAGCCATATGATTAAGAGATCAAGAGTATTTTTTAATTCATTCATCTGTAAGGAGTCAAGAGTACTTCTTAACATCCATATCATTTTTCATTCATATAATTGAGAAATAAAGAGTATTTCTTAATTCATATCATTTCATACTTAAGGAGTCAAGAGTACTTCTTAACCTGCATTTGCATTTATATCACCTGACGATTAGGGAATCAAGAGTATTTCTTAACCTAAATGCATTCGGTCATAACCATAAGCATATCATTCTTCTACATAAGAGGGCAAAATTTGGGTCTGTTTGGTATTTAAACTATCTTTCACCATGATGATTTGAAGAATAGTTCTTCATATCCTCTAGTTAAAGATGTTTAAATAGGGGCAGCTGTCATACCCTAAATTTTACCCTGAGTTTTTCACTCGTATCAGCATAACATAAATCGATCCATTTTTGCCATGCATTTCTTCAATTAAAAGGGTCTATCAGGGTATAGATGAAAATTCGGGAATTCTGATATTTTCTCTGATCTTGATAACATTCATTCAGTAATATGTTGATTAAGAGGTCGAAAGATTTGATTTCTCGAATCTCAGTGCATCATTCACGCAGTTGCATCTTGTTTCAGAAGTTCATAGATTGATAATCAAGAGTATTAACATCGTATGAATCTTTGTAGGTTTTAATTGTGATCGAGAATTAGAAGTAAATGGTCCAAGGGCGATTCATTTACATCTGATTGTCTATTCATGATTATTCAATCAGCAATTCAATGTATTCACATGTTGTTTGCATTTTTTATATGTCACAATATGCATTTTGTTTTGCACAAGTGCTCGAAATATCACTTGGAATAATTTCTTGGATCTACAGACAAACCGATCAAATCGTTTCTCAACTGTACATCAAATTAGCAAGCAGAAAATTTTAAAATGGAGCTTTCATATGTCATCTTATTAATCTACGTTCCACGTAGTTTAACCTAGTATGCTCATTTTAATTTTTTGACTACTTTTTCTCGGTCGCATTTTAATTAGCCTGAGCCTTTTTACTGGTCATATTTTATTTCAAAATTTGATCAAAATATCTATGTTTCTGAGAAGTTTATTCCACGCTGATAATTTTGGTGCATTCAGTTTAATCCTTTCGATATTTTTGCGCCCGATTTTTGTTCATTTTTTATCCGATTATTTTTATGTTTTAGCTAATTTTAGTTAATAGAATTATTTAGGATTAATCATGTGCTTAAAAATAGTTTGTTTTAGTATTTTAATTTTATTATATTTATATTTTGTTTTTTTAAGTTTTTTTAATTTTTAGAATTTACTTGGATTAAGTAAAGAAAAAGAAGAATAAAAATATCTTTCTTCCTCCACTAATGCACCTTCATGTGTCCACCATTTTTTGCAATCACAAAGGAGCCACGTCTCTCATTTTTTCACCACAGATCAATCACAAATACATTAGCAGTGCTCACCCTCTAACAAAAAATATCTCTCTCTAATTGAAAAACAAATCTCAGTTTTCTTATTAAGAAAAGTGGAAGAGAAACAAAAAAAATGAAAAACAAGTGAGGCTGTTAATAGTAAAAAGCTCATTCAGATTCAACTTCTTTCCCTCATTTCAAAAGCAAAAGCCAATGTTTCTTGTTGCCATTTTTTTCAAAGGAAATGCTACACCAACTTCATAACCTTTAAAACAACTTATAACCTCTTCTCACTCACAAGAGAAAAGGTTCCTCTCTTCACTTCAAAAATAGAACAAACAAACATACACCTCTTCAAAGCATATCGCACCACCACGCATTCCGACGTAAACTCACTCTCCACGCACGACCTTCTGTTTTTGTGAAAGCCGTCGTGACTCCACTAAACATCGTATGCCGGTAATTTTGGTCACTGCCTTATTTCACTTGTTCCTTATTTTGTTGTTTAAAAAATGATTTTTTGAAGTTAAATTTATTTGGATTTCTGTAAATGTGAGAGAAAGAGTAAAAGAGAGAGGAGAGGAATTGTTTCTTGTAGTGGTTGTATTGATGCAATAGGTATATGGTTGTTGTTTCTAATGGAATTTTCAACGCATAGTAACGATACACCATGTAGAAAAACAAAATCTCTTCATGACCATCCCTCATTTTAAACCACCCTTTCTTTTTCATCTCATAACCATACATTGACCTTTTCCTTTCACTCATTTTTAACTTCATATCATAGCTATCCATATATCTCTCTAATTTGAAAATGAAAATAAATAAATAAAACTAAAGGAGTTTTTAGTATAAAGTAGAAACGTGAGTACATGATTTTCCCATCACATTTCCATCAATAAAATAGGTCCATTAATACCACAACATCACACTTCCTCTCATGACATAACACGCGTCACACACCCTACATCACCGTCTCCCTCTCGACTGTGAAACTTGTGTTGTTTTTATCCGGTAAACTTCTTGGGCCACTCTCAATAGCTTCTTGTTTTCTTTTTTTTCGTTACTGTTTGTTTGTTTTGTAATTGTTTAGTTTATTTATATTCTTGATTTAGTTTAGTTAACTACATCACACACACACACAGATATATATATATATATATATATATATATATATATATATATATATATATATATATATATATATATATATATATATATTGTTAATGCGTATATATTGTTTTTTTAGCTCTGTTTCGATTCTGTAACAATGTAATTTATTTGGATTGTGTGTGTGGTGTTGTTGGATTTTTTTATTTTTCTTTCTATTTTGTTGCGATTTTGGAGTTTAAATCTAATTTATCTTTAAAAAAAAATCATTTGGACGTATAAATTTGGTTGCTCGGCTTCTTACAGAGTGATTCTTATACGAATCCACTTTAAGTTAGTTTAGAGCTAAATTCAGTACTTTGAATTTCTGTTGGTTTCCAGTCTTGTGGCTTTCTCTTAGGCCTTCTTACAACGAGATTCTTTTATTTTTCACTTGTCTTTTGAGCTTGTAGTTTTTAAATTATTGTGTTGTATCCCCATTCGACAAACTGTACCCCCATTCCCAAAAATGTGTAATAAATTTATTGCTTTTATTTATTTTTTTGTTGTATGAATTGATTGTTAATTCAAGGATTAAAATCAACCATTTTCAGAAAAAAGAACAAGAACAAATACTTGATCCAACGTCAAGTCGTCCCCCTATTTTTAAAAGATTTTCACAATAAAAATGGAAGAAACTGATTAAGTTTAGACTTTCTCTGTTTCGAATGTTAGGATACTGCTGTAGAGCTCAATGTTCAAACATTCGTCTTCCATATTAACATACAATAATTACCAGAATTAAGTCATTTCTCTTATAGAAGAAAAAGATTGATTGGGTATCGACCTTCTCTTTCCCGATTATTTGGACACTGGTGTAGAGCTCTCTGTCTGATTAATCGTCTTCCATTAATGAACTTTGACCTAATTTACCACACATTTTCATAATAAACTTTTGGATGAAAAGAGAGTGATTGGGCTTAGGCCTCTTCCTTTTCGGGTATTTTGGGACTGCAGTAGAGCTCCCTGCTTGGATGCCTGTCTCCGCTTAAAATCAACTCAAACTCATCAAACCTATTTTCCGCCCTCGTGCGACCCCGAAAACATTTTCAGAAAAGAGTATGCAACATCTATTTTGATGCGAAACAAACAAAGACTTCAGCCTCCAAGAGTGAGCAACAAGTAAAGGTTTAATCGCTCAAATGTGATCCAAGCATCACTCTCTTTAAAAGCAATCCATCCAGTAGTTCTCTTTGGGTAGAACCATGTATGCCTTGAGTTCTTCATAGCACCTGGAGATACGTAGGAGCAGGATTGCGAAATCTTGTCAGGCACATTAATATTAAAAACCCTAAGTCTTTCCTTTCTTTCTTTCTCTTTCCTTACTCGATAAGTAGAAGATCACAAACGATATCGCGCTAACACTATGAAACTAACTAGATGGGTCCCATCGAGTACGATGGATGTGAGGGATGTTAATACCTTCCCCTTGCATAACCGACTCCCGAACCCAATTTGGTTGCGACGACCATTTCTTTTTGATTTTTGTGGGTTTTATCGATATTTCCCCTTTCCCTCTTTGGGAATAAATAAAGTTCGGTGGCGACTCTGTTTTGTTTATATTTTGTGTGTTCCTTACGCTCGGGTATTTTTTGCGCCACGACAGTTGGCTTCTACCTTCGCAACCAGAGGTGAAAGATGGAGTGCGGTGTTAATGTCTGGGCAAATATTCAGTGAGTGTTGTATGAAAGTGATGAAAGAGGATAACATCAAAGATAGCACACACGCGGTAACAATCTTTGACCTTCATATGCAAAATTTCAGCGTACAGGAAAAAATGGACCACAATGAGGGGAAACCAAATTTATCCTATGATGTCAAACTAAACAGAAGTTGGTGTGACTGTGGAACGTTTCAGGCCTTCCGCATTCCTTGCTCCCATGTCATTGCAGCATGCGCACATACTCTCCAGGACGCTTACATCCATCTATTTGATGTTTACAAGGCCATTACCGTCATGAATGTGTATAACAAAAGCTTCTCAGTGCTATCAATGGAGGAATACTGACCTCCATATGAAGGTGACATAGTTTGGCACAACGACGAGATGCGAAGAAAGAAAAAAGGACGACCAAACAACACGTGTATTATAACAAAAATGAATACAGATGATAAAATGATAAGACTATGTAGTATATGTCGACAACCAGGACACAATAAGAACAAGTGTCCCAATCGAGGAACAACATCTGCATCATAATCTTTTTGTAACCTTGGATTTTTGTAACCTTCGATTTTTATATATCATTCACTTTTTGTTACAACAAGGTTAACAACAAACATCAATATAATATAAGCAAACTTAAAACAGAATATTTCTAACAGATCACAATAATCAAACTAATGTCATCTCGTCCAAACATCATTTCTCTAACATCCTTATCAGTTTTGATTGACACCCAACCAAACATACTATCGAGTCTCTCAATACTTCTAATTCCCCCTTCTAGTATTTTTCTATCTATCCAACGAACCAGCTCCCTTTTCAGTTGATCGAAACTATTGATGTTCCAGAAGAGCATCAACATCTGAGGTTTGTCTCTCGAATAAATCACCTTTCCATAGCGGCGACGAACACCAGACATGTTTGGAAAATGATGAAATGAGATGTTGAAAAATGATTCACACAACACCTCTATTTATAACAAAAAAAATTCACTTTACACTGAGGCGTCAGACCAATTGGCGCCTCCTCTCAAAAGTAACACATGGGCGCCAATTGGATTGGCAGCACCATGTGCCCTAGCCAATATAATCGGCGCCTCCTCTCTAACTTTAGGAGCTGGCGTCAATTGGTTTGACGTCTCCTCTTAAAAGTGGGGTAGTTTGGGATTTTTTTTGAAATCAGAGTTATTTTGGGATTTTTTTTTTGAAAATTAGGGGTATTTGGGTAAAAAAAAATCCACTCTTGGTCATGATCACGAAAGGGGAATGCAGTAGCAGCGGGCTGCGGGACAATAGCAACAACAGTTTTAAAAATGTTGCAGAAACATGTTGTAACCGGTTATAGGTAGA
This sequence comes from Lathyrus oleraceus, assembly GCF_024323335.1. NCBI lineage: Eukaryota > Viridiplantae > Streptophyta > Magnoliopsida > Fabales > Fabaceae > Lathyrus > Lathyrus oleraceus. The sequence continues at coordinate 37,913,094 of NC_066583.1, forward strand.
AGGAAATATCATGATGAGTACGAAAGGTTTGGTTCAGTGCAACGAGGAATGGTATTTGGACTCCAGGTGTTCTACTCATATGACAAAGATGATGGATTGGTTTGTTAAAATCAATCATGACATGAAGAACAAATTGAAATTCACAGGTAATACCACTCTAGTGGCCTATGGGATCAATGATATTTTGATCATGAAAAGGGGTGATGGATATTCCTTGATCAAATATGTATTGTACATTCCATGAATCAAATGTAACCTTCTAAGTATTGGTCAATTGCTTGAGAAAGGTTACAAGTTTCACATGGAAAACAAGGGGTTGCTTGTTATGGAGCAAACATGGTTTTAGACCTTAAAGCTCCTATTTGTCATACCCTAATTTTGTCCCTTGATTTTCATTTCACCTGGTCATTTGCATTTTGGCACCATTTGTTATATTTTTAATTTTATTCATCTTTTTATTTATCCATTTTAACCTTTTAATTTAAAATATCATGTTTTGATTCTACGTTTTAATCACATGCATTTTTATTACAAAATAAATGATAATTCCTTTTAATAAGAATAATCATGTGCATGTGAATCTATTTGGATCTTCCATCAAGTTTCTAACTTGCATATAAGACTACATAAAAGTAATGAATTCTAAATCATTCATCATCATAATAAAGCATGGATTGCATAATTGGATAATCATCATCATACATCATAAGCAAAAGTCAACAAAAGTCAACATTTTGACACTAAAAGACAAAGTTAGATCACACTTGTTTTTCCTAACTAACTATGCATGATCATACATCCATATATCATCTCATTTTCCATCAATTTCACAATGTATTAGCACCAATTCACATCATATTCAGATATTTTCATTTCAATTTCAAATTCATTCCAAATTTCACCAAATTACATCCAAATTTTGGTCACACTTTGTGCATTTTTAAATAATCCCTAGACTAACCTTTAACCTAATTGCTAAGCCTATAAATCAAGCTTTTTCTATCAGCAAATGACAACAACAATCATACATAAATAGATTCCAAACTCTACAGAAATCCATCTTCATCTTCAAGTTTCTTCACTTTGAAGAAACCATTAAAACCTTCACTTAAACCTTCCACATTGAGCAATCTTCATCATAGCCCATTGAAGCATTGCTTAGTTTCATCACACACTTCAAATCCCTGCCATAAACAGTTCAATTCACTCAGATCCATCCTATTCAGTTTGGATTTAATTTTGGAAAATTTTGTGCAAATCATTGTAATAGTGGTAGAATCATGTAGAGGAGATCACAAAGAGGAATTTTACTGAAAGTAAAACTAAATTTGGTATCTAGTCGGAGCTTGATCGGAACTTGAACAGAATCTGCAAGTATGGCCGAAATCTTCATCAGTGTTCTTGGTGCTCTTTATTCGGGTAACCCTCAATATTAATTCTTTTTGTGATTTTTTTTCATATTCATGCTTCTGCACCTATAACGCGTCAAAACCCCAAATCAATTTCGCAAACCCATGCCATATCGACTGAATCTGGAAAATTAAGGTTCGTCACCCATGAATGTTAATGAACATTCATGAACATGAATTATGAACTTGCAAAATTAAACATGTTTCAAACAAATAATTATCCAAATTGATTCACATCATCATTATAAGCGTGAATCCATAACCAGTTTTACCTAAAAACATCCAACATGACCGGGTCATAGAAATTTAGGTGTCACCTTAAACTTCCAATTTCCGCCAATTTCGTTGTTGATTTATGTGTTTTGATTGTTGTTTAATGTTCATGATGGCTCATGGGTCAGTTCTGCGTGATTTTTTTGCTGGATTTCATACGCAATTTTAGTTTTGCAATTTGGTGTTGTTTAGAGTTTTGTCTGTGTTAGAGAGAGAGAGGGAGGGAGAGAGAGAGAGAGAGAGTAGATGAAATCTCTATATCTCGTCATAGTCGTCTGTCTCATCTTGATCTATCTTCTTTTATTTTATTTCTGGTGTTTGACTTGAGATGGACAAGTGGCCTCATCTCAGTTGTTTGATTTTGACCATCAAGGGGCCCTTGTATAGGAAGCCCTACAATAGGAGGTTGAACTTTAGCCTCATGATCATCTTTGAAGACTTTTGTTTCATGGATGTGGCATATGAACAAGTCCATATGATCATAATTAGATGGCCACACGGGTCTAAATGTTTCCCCTGTTTGGGTTGATTGAGCTTCCACGTCGGGACCCTTTGCCTTTTTACTAAATCAAACCATCCCTCCATGCCTACACCCCCAGTGGGGTAAGGCATGTGGACTTCAGGTCTCTATCTCTGGGTCTCCTCTGGTCTACATTATTTTACATGCCCTTTTTATTTTTAAACCCATTTTGGTTTATTATATTTTTGTTTTATCCTTGACCTTAAGCCCATTTCCTTTTTTACTAATATACCATGTATAAATTTCTTGCACCCCTATTTTGATTGAGTTAATTTTTTTATTTTATTTTTAATATCTTTATTATTTTATTATGATTATTATTAATGAAAAATCAACTTAAAATTAACACTCAACCTTGCAATTAAAGTAACTAAAACAAAACAAAAAAAATCTCAATTAAATTGGATGAAAATGGATTAATTAGGCATAAGCCTCTTTCTTCCTCGAGTATTTGGATACATGTTATAGAGCTTGCCTTTCGAGTACTCGTCATCCTCTCAAAATCTTTTTCGTACTAAAATCGGGTGAAAAAGTATTAATTGGGTGTTGACCTCTTTCTTCCCCGAGTACTTGGATACAAGTTGTATAACTTTCCTTTCGAGTACTTGACACTCTCTCAAATTTAATCAACTTGGAAATTTCTTTTCTCAAATGAAATCGGATGAAAAAGGATGAATTGGGCATATGCCTCTTTCTTCCCCGGGTATTCCAATACAACCTGTAGAGTTTGTCTTTCAGATACTCGTCTTCCGACCAAAAACGCAATAATTAAACGAATTTAGTTCATTCTTTTGTGGATGAAAAATTATTAATTGGGTGTATGCCTCTTTTTCCCCGAGTATTCAGACACAAATTGTAGATCTTGCGTTTTGAATGCTTGCCTTTCGTTAAAGAATCGTGACTCAATTTTGCGATAAAATTAGATGAAAAAGGATTAATTGGACGTATGCCTCTTTATTTCCTGAGTATTCAGATACAAGTTGTAGAGTTTGCCTTTCGAATACTCGTCATCCACCTAAAAATAACTTCAACCAATCAAACCCATTTTTCTACCAAGCGCGACCAAAAATGTTTAATAAACGAATGATGTTTTATCCATTCCAACACAATACAAGAAAATACTTCATTCTTCCTATGCGCGACGAACAGGCAACACTTAATAGTTCGAATGTGACCTAAACATTGTTAACTAAAATCAACCAACAGACAAACATTTTCTACATAGAACTACGTAACTTTGAGTTTCCCATCGCACTTAAGGGTACATAGGAGCGAGATCCAAAGTCTCGTTAAGCACCCTAATAAAAAACATTTAGTCATTTTCCTTCCATATATTTTAATGATTAGTAGAAATCAAATAATGTACGCTAACACTCATATTCGCAAAGTTGATTAAATGTTTTACATTGAGTACAATGAATGAGTGGGGTGCTAATACTTTCCCCACACATAATCGACTCCCGGACTTGAATTTGATTGCAACAACCATATTTTTGTTATTTTGGGATTTTATCAACATTTTCCCTTTAAAAAATAAAATTTAGTGGCGACTCTGTTGTTATTTCGAGCATTTGTATACTCTGGTATTTCTTGCGCCCAACAATATGGCTACCAATAGAATCTTTAAGGTTTGAGTTGAAGGTTATGGAGCATAGATGTCTTGCTACAACGGGAAGTCGAGAAGAGTGGATATGACATTATCGTCTTGGGCATCTCAATTTTAGAGATCTCAAAGACTTGAAAAAGAATGGAATGGTAACAGGGTTGTCATTGATCAACATACCAACTGAAATTTGTGAAGAATGTGTGCAAGAAAGGCAACATAATGGTAAATTCAGCAAGGATGCAGGTTGTAGAACCAAGAATCACCTTAAGGTGGTGTATTCAAACGTATGTGGACTGATGCAAGTTGACTCGATTGGTGGTAATAAATATTTTGTGACATTCATCGACGATCATATTAGAAAGCTATAAACATACCTAATCAAGAGAAAGGATGAGGTATTCAAAGTTTTTAAGAAGTTCAAGTCCATGGTTGAGAGGCAAAGCGGTCACAAGCTCAAAGTGCTCAAAATGGACGGTGAAGACGAATATGTCTCAAAAGACTTTGAGGGGTTTTGTGATTAATACGGGATTGTACATGAGGTTATACCACCTTATACACTGAAACAAAATAGTGTTACCGAAAGGAAGAATCGATCGATCATGAACATGGTAAGAAACATGTTAAAGGGAAAGAATTTAGCAAAGAGTTATAGGGAGAAGCGGTATCCACGGGTGCCTATTTGTTGAATAGGTGTCCAACAAAGAAGCTTGGGAAGGTAACACTAGAGGAAGCATGGTCGAGATTCAAACCAAATATGAATCACTTGAGAGTTTTTGGCTTCGTAATGTATCGACATGTTTTGGGGCAGCTTAGAAAGAGGTTGGATGATATGGGAGAAATGATGATACTTGTAGGGTATCACTCCAATGGTGGTTACAAGTTATTTGATGCATTAAACATGATATTTATGATCAGCGAGACATTGTTTTCGATGAGATAAAGCAATTGCAGTAGCCTGTAACCGGTTACATCTTTGAAAGTTCATATTCTACAAAATTGGGAAGTGTAGAAACACATGTTGCCGAATCCAAAATTGAAAAGAATATGAGAAGATCAACAAGGAAAAAAGGTTTGCCTCAAAGACTCCAAGATTGTGAGTTGTTCCAAGACAACGAAGTCAATGATGATATTGATTTTGTCCATTTTGCACTTATGGTCAAATCTAAACCTGTTAAACGGAAGACGTTTTAAGTATTCCAAAATGGATTTGTGTTATGAAGGAGGAGATAGAATTTATTGAGAATAACAATACTTCGGAGTTGGTTGATCTACTGGACGAGAAGAAGCCAATTGGTGTGAGATGGGTGTTCAAAGTGAAGGCAAATCCCAAGGGTGAAATAATCAACCATAAGGGTCGATTAATTGCAAAACGATTCTTGCAAAGAAAAGGTGTATACTTTGAAGAGGTATTCACACTGATTGCTAGGATTGAAACTATAAGGCTAGTTGTTGGTATTGCAAATAACAACAATTGGTTCATATATCAAATTGACGTCAAATCTGCGTTTTTGAATGGTTCGCTTGAAGAAGAAGTGTATGTAGAACAACCCAATGGTTTTGTTGTGAGAAACCAAGAGTTAAAATTCTACAAGTTGAAGAAAGCGTTGTACGGTTTGAAGCAAGAGAATAAAGGGTTTCCTAAAGGAGTTTGACTTCAAGAATTGTGTATCAGAACATGGCGTGTATGTAAAGACTGATACAAATGAATGAGTGATTATCCTTTGTCTATACGTAGACGACTTGTTGATACCGAGAAACAATAAAAAGTCCATTTCAAAGTTCAAGAGTGAACTTATGAAAGAGTTTGAGATGATCGACCTTGTCCTCATGACATATTTCATTGGCATTAAGTTCTAAAGTCCAAAAGGGGATTGCTCGTGCATCAAAGAAGATATGGGCTTGTGATATTTGAGAAGATTGAAAGAGCATTGTAATGTTGCCATTACTCTGGCTAATCCGATACTATAGTTGTCAAAGAGTGGGGATGAGCAAGATATTGATCCAACTAAGTATAGGAGGCTCATTGGATCATTGCGTTACTTGTGCAATACGCGACCGAACGTGACATTCAAAGTCGATATTGTGAATAGATTCATGGAGAGTCCAAAGGTGTTTCACTTGGCAGCAATCAAGAGAATCCTTAGTGTCAATATTGTAATACTGCTATTACTTTTTCAATGTTGTCGTGAATTGGCTTGACATGTACACTACAATGCAATTTATTTTGTTTATTAGTTGAAAAATGGTTATTTGAACATTTTTATTAAAAAAACATGATTATTTTAAAAGAAAATCCATATAATTAATTATTAAAATTATTTAGTTCTCCTTCCATATATATATATATATATATATATATATATATATATATATAATATATATATATATATATATATATAATATATATATATATTATATATATATATATATATATATATATAATTAAAAAAAATTACAATGTCCATCTGAACATCTATAAATATATAATTACAATAAAAATCAAACATTATTTAAAATCTAACCGTTACTATTAATTGATACTGTAATTTTTTTATAGAGAGTGTTGGTATAAGAACTACAAGACTCTGATATATATTTGAAAGAATAAATAAAGCATATGTAAAAGAGGGGGATCTATACCATAACCCTATGGCGTTAAATAAAACGAAAGTAAGGTAAATCAAGTAAATTTTTAATAAAATTCTCTTTGATGATTTGAATGTTTCATTCCATCAACAATGTTTTCATGTGGAAAGATCTTTAAAGTAGCAAGTTTTGGAATTTTTTTTTAAAATAACCATGTTTTAGAAATAAAATACGATAATAACCAGGATTTCAAAAAATTTCCCAAAGTAACCATGTTTTTTAAGGGATACGCCGGAGGAGTTGGCGCATCCCTTAAAAATTTTAGGAGCCTTAAAGGCAGGCGCCCATGGGCTAGGCGCCCTAGTTGAACCACCCATAAGGGAGGCGCCCCTAGGGTTGGCGCCCTTGTGTGTCCCTAAAGGGAGGCGCCCCTTGGGTTGGCGCCTTAGCCTCCCACTAAGGGAGGCGCCCTTAGGGTTGGCGCCTCTGTCTAATTTTTTTTTTTTTAAATATAATTATTTATAATTTTTTTTTAATATTTCATATTAATTATTTAATACGTAATAAATAAAAATAAAAATAAAATGACTTCATTAAATATATAATAAATGATTACATTAGAATGACCAAAACCCTAATGACCCGCCCGATTATAACGTCCCCCGGTTCCACATCCCGGTGCGTTAGGTTGTCTCTGAGGTCTCCCACGATTTTCTTGAGGAGTTTGTGGTCTTTGGGTGCTGACCTGATCGAGCGATGGCTGGTTGGAAGGTCCGGCAGAGGTTCCGGCGGTATTCGAAAGATGTGTCATCATTTGCTCCCAATATCCGGAGGGGCTGTGGCCAACGGCGCTTCCGTAATGGAGTTCGGTGCCCATGTCATCGTAGTTAGGGCGTTGGGGTTGGGTGAATTGGGTGAATTGGGGACGGTATAGTTGCCCAAATTGGGTCATTGAGTCGTTTTGAAAACGAAGCAATGGTTCTTGGGGCGTACTATAGTTAAACAGTGGTTGGGTGTTAAATGGTGGGGGGCTACGATGACGTGACCCATATGAATCATCGGTGCTATAGACGGTTGTGGTTGTGGGGTTTGGTTCTTGGTTTTGTGTTTGGTTGGGTGGTATGAAGGGATTGCGACGTTGGATGGTTCGTTGTTGGGTGGTTGGCATGAACGGGTTGCGATGTTGGGTGTTTGGTTGGTTTGAGTATGTGATCGGTTGATGTTGTGTGGTTGGTTGTTGGGTTTGGGTGGGTTCACATTGGTGTTGGGTGGTGAATTGATGTGGGACATACGATGATGAAGCAAGTTGGCGCGGATCTATCAAATACCGCGGCTCAGATACGAATTGCTGAGTTGTTACAGACCTAAACCATGCCATATATTGTTGAGCCGGTCTTACACCTTGGATGACTGGTTCGTTCAGGACGTGTTGTCGTCGATTTCTCCATTGACGACACATGTCTTTTGCAAAGTCTCTCCAGTCCAAAAAATCCCACTGTGCATCGACCCTTTTTTGATGCCAATTCCCCAAACACGTGGGAGACTGATCGGGAAAATAGCAAGTGTACTATTTTTTTCGATGTAGTAATGAATAGGAATTATCGTGAGTATCGATCTCGAGGACTGCGTAGGAACTATCAGTGTTGGTAATGATTCAATTGAACAAAAGAACCTTTGGTTGGTAAGTGAAGAGTGAATTTGCTCTGTAAAATATAAAGGAAAAATAGAGATTTTTGAATGCAGAAAAGTTAAGCATGCTAGGTCCGGGGTGTATGAATTGCTCTGAAATAAACTTAATCCTTATTTTATGACATCTATGTTAGAATGATTCAATATGATTCTCAAGAGTAGTTTCCCCTAATTCCTTAGCCAGAAACCATTAACATTCAATTTTAAATCCCAATTCCTTAGCCATTCAAAAGAATATTAATCCCATGTATGAATATCAAGAATTTCCCATCATCACTATTAGATCCTCATTCCTAAGAGAAATTAGCGATGTTGTTATACACATAGTGGTAAAGGGATTTGTCAGACCTCCTTTACCTCAAATTCAATACCTAATTTTCCAATACGGCAAGCATTACACTCGTGTTATAACAAATTGATTTCATAAAAACATAGACATTCATAACATTGTAGGAAAAAGGTTCATTACAAAAGCAATTCAGGGACACCCCCCTAGCATAGGGGGGTTTAGCTCATCAAACTATTCAAAGAAGGTACAAATATAAGATTAGACATTACAAGAGATTAGATAGCTTCGATCTTCAATTGCTTCCGCGCTTGATGATCTCCGTTCTCCCTAAATCTTGATTCTCTCGTTCTCTTTTGTTCCCTCCCTCCGTTTGTCTTTCCATTAGGTATAAATAGTGTAGTACACATTACAGCCAAGCCAAAAAGTCAAAAATGCCCTCCGGGATCACTTACATGAGTGAAAACAAAAATCAGCAAGTTCAGCGCACCTGCCAACACGGGCCGTGCCAGGCAACACGGCCGGCCGTGTTGGCTCTTCAATTATTTTTATTTTTGTTTTTCCTTCAGACTTGCTGACACGGGCCGTGCCAAGCAACACGGCCGGCCGTGTCAGCCCCCTGGTTTTTGTATGGGAAGAAATTCTTCTTGCAGCACGGGCCGTGTCAGGAGACACGGGCCGTGTTTGGCTCCAGGATTTTTATTCTATTTTTTTATTTTTTTTCTTTCACTCTTCCATTGTTGCCTTGGCACTTCCGACTCTTCAACTACTTCTGAAACATGCACAATACCATGGAAACGACATCAAACGCATCTAAAAACTTAAATTAACACCAAAAGCAAAATAAGCATAAAACTACTCAAATATGAAATACTTAAAATTCAAACACTAAAACTCGAAATAAAGGGTTACCACATTGATGAATTTTGGCCGAGAACATGATGAAAATCAAGTAAAATGGTGACCGATCACAACCCCAAACTTATCTCATTGCTTGTCCTCAAGTGATGCAAGAGACAACAAACAGAGGTCACCCCAGAATTCCTTTTCACCACTATACAGCCGATGTTATTCGCACCGAGTTTCCTACCTTCATGGTCAAGACGTTGGCCACCCGATCCAAACTATCCGCTACACCTCACAGTCCAGCACCTCTTTACCTGCAAGCTTTTCATACATCTCACACAATCTCTCAGGGTTAGCACTAAAGACTCAGTATATGCAATATCGACTCTTAGTTTTTGAATAAATTCTACTTCTATTGCACAAACATAATTCACACACTTTCGGAGGACTTAGGGTTGTAACGGGGCTTAGGACAGGTGGGATAAACAACAAACGGGTACACAAGGGGTTTTTTTTGGGCTCGGCACTCCTGTTATTTTTCTTGTACCTGTGCTTATTTTGATATAAAGGGGTTCGACATCGACTTTTTAACTTTACTCAACTGATTGAGTATTTCAAATGTAATCAAGTCGTTTAATTGGGACAAGTGCGTTTTGATGAGTTCTATTTTTCTTTTCTCTTTTTTTTCTTTTTCCGGAGCATTCAAAAAGCCTCCAATTTTTTCTTTTCTATTTTCTTGTAACAATTTTTCGCACACTTGTCCCTTTTGTATTAGATTTACCACCCCAAACTTAGAATTCAACATAGTTTCCAAAATCCACAACATTTATGCCGAGCAAGGGTAGAAGAGATTATTATATATTTTTTTTCTTTTTCTGGCCATAGGGTAACATAAGCGATTTACAAACAAACAAAATGGTTAAAGGCTCAAAGGGGTTCGCAACGGATAAAACGTACAAGGGTGGCTGGAAAGGCTCAAGGTTAAACAACAAAAATGTGCCTCAGTGTGTGTCATAATGCAGTGCTATGTCAGTAGAACGTACGCAAAACCAGAGCGATAGAGTCATACCTGGATTAACTCTCATGATGATCTCTTAGTATTTGGCTTTTCGTAATCTCACCATGTGGGTAAACTTGCAGGTTCCAAAGCACTCTCTGTGTAATGTAGCTTCTTTTTGGTTCAGGTGTACCATACTTCTATCTCAATCCAGCTTTCATCCCACTGTGTCCAACAATAGTTTTTCTTCGACTGCATAAATTTCCAGGGTGCCTCGGGAGCGTACGTTCGGGTTGTGTCTTTCATCCACTAACCATCCTTTCATCACGCCTCTGGTTTTTATCCATCAATCTGTAACCCAACATCCAAACAGTTGAAAATAAAAGAAATCCAAGGAAAGTTAACTTAAAAAAAAAATGAAAAACCAAAACGGAAAATAAATTAAAACAATGAAAGGAACCCCCCCACACTTGAACTAAACATTGACCCCAATGTTTAAACCCAAATGCAAGAGGGACTTACAGTGCCTACTGCGGAGGAGGGTGCTGTGGAAATTGCAACATCATATGTTGCATCATCCTTTGAATATCATCAATGGCAGCCCCTTGACGGAGCTGCTCTGTCACGATCCGATCAATCTCCGCTCCCTGGCGAGCCTGCTCGACACGGAACTGATCCATGTCCATGGGTGTCCATCCAGCAGAGGAGGCTCCCATACCTCTGTGGTGAGAGGTGCGAGGGTGAGGAACACCCCTCTCCCTTGCCGGTGCATCTTCCTCCCTCGTATCACCTGCAAGAAAATCATCTTCTCCCGCCTCTTCGGGGTCAACAGAAGTATACAACCAATTCTCATTGTTATCAACATTAGTTTTATCAGTGTTCGGTAAGCGGAACAGCCGGCGTGTTCGGCTTACCAACACATACCCATGACGGCTTTGTTCGAGCATGCCTTGCGTGCACAGGGCATTAAGGTCAAGCTTACCCAACGCCTGCATCGGGGTCTCTCCGTCCAACACCGGCCTACACCCACACCAGTCAGCAATTTGTGTTATCATACCACCCACAGAAATGGCTCCTGAGCTGGCACGCCCCATGGTACCTAAATGGTCCGCGGCGAATGCCGCCACATTCACTGGTTCCTCATTAACCATGGCATGCATCAAATATAACTCCCGCTTTGCCGCTACACCTGTACTATCTCCTCGTCCGAACAAGGTGAATGCTAACCCTTTTTGAGCATATCGGAAGCACGGGTTTTGAATCCATGATGCCTTTGCACTCCGGGGTTCGTACTGTGGTAAATCTGTAATAGAGGACCAAAAGGAACCTGCAGAAAAGTCATTTGGCACTGCCCCGGATCCTACCAATGGTAACCGGAGGCATTGCCCAAGCTGAATAACCGACATCGAGTAATCTTCGTTATAAAGTCGGAAACTCATAATACCAAAATATTCATAGACATGACCAGTCCAATTTTTTTCCAATTTAAATTTAACAGTGCTTAGGAACTCTAGAGTGATGCGTTCATAGGTAGGCACATCAGCATGCATAAATTCAAAAATACCTAAATTGTGGAACATTTGGGATACATCATCTAGAATTCCTAAAGCACTCATAGTATCATCACAAACATACCTTGTAGGTACAAGCTTCCTTTTAAGGTGTGTCTTGTACCTTTCAACATGATCATCATCCTCAAAAATGATTCCGTGTGCATTTGGCATCCTCCGGGACCTTTGTCTCGGTCTTGAGGTCTCTACCACGGCCTTTCCTCGGTCGGCTCTTTTCGGGGGCATAATGGTCACGGTGATCGGTCACCTGAAAAAGTTAGCAGAAAAAAATAGTGGAGAAAGAGAAAAATAATACCGTCACGGTGTAGAGTGCGAGAAACGGCCCAGCTTTTGTGAAGGAACTTTGAAAAACAATGGTTGGATGATGAAGAAATATGAGGTTTAAGGTGAAAGTGGTTATGGAGTTTAAGAGATATGAGGGAAAAATAGGGTTGGAGGAGATGAAGTGACTGAAAAGTGAGTGGGGGAGAGGTGGAAGGTATTTAAAGACGTGTGGGCCCCACTCCAACGTCTCTGAATTTTAAAATGGTGACCGATCAGAGACTCTGGGATATGTTGTACCATTCCGAACTGCAGTTTGACCCTGTCACTTTGGTGCATTTCAACTGTAGTGAATCGGATAATTGGTGTCGTCCAAACTGCAGCATCGTCATGGTTCACATCATGATCCAGACCCAGATATGGCCTCCATACAAACTGGAAAAAAATAACAAATCGTTAGATGAGAAATAATTTGAGAACTATTTTAAGATTAACTATAGTTTGGTAGGAGTATTACATCATCATGTCCAATGTGATCCAATAGATTTCGATAGACTACAATAGCGTGTTTCGGACACCTATTGTAGTTCATTCCCCTTACTGACCACCTAAGATAAAAAAAAGGAGTGAAAAATATTATTTACTGTTAATTTAAATAATAGATATAATTAACAAAATGGTAAATAGTAAAGTGGTAGACTTACTTGGTTGCAAAGGGGAACGCGAATGGACGCTCATTTTCTGGGGCGAGCGACGGCATCCTAGACCACCCCCAAGCTTGAAGCAAATAAGCACATGAAAAAAAGTACAGGTATTCTTTTTTGCATTTTTACACAATGCACTATATAGATGGGCCAACACAGCTGAACCCCAACTATAAGTGTTTACCTTATTGATGTTGCGTAATAAAGATAAATACATTATATTCACAGAATTACCTGTACTTTCTGGAAACAAAAAGTTACCAAATAAAATCATAATATAACACAGAGCTTTTATTATCTTCTCATACTCGGTTGAATCTTCAGACAGTACTATACTGTTATAATATTGTCTAAGGTATTTTAAATTTATACCTTACCCCCTTGCTTGACTGGATGTGTCTCCCTCAGGTTCGTCGTCTAACAAAGGGGCACCCAGTAATTCATTGCATATGTCGTTGACATGGTTAACTTTCCCATTGACTGCCTTTCCATCTATACAAAGGCCCAACAGCATGTACACGTCCTCAAGTGTGACGGTACACTCACCAATCGGAAGGTGAAATGTGTGGGTCTCGGGTCTCCACCTCTCCAACAAAGCTAGGATGAACTTGTAGTCCACCGAGTACGAAACAATGTTTAGGAGATTTCCAAATCCACATCCTCTAATATATGGTTCTATTAAAGGATCGTGGGGTACATATTCATGTACACGACATCTAAACCGCTTCGGATCCTAATAACAAAAAAACAAAAATACAATTAGTAGAAGAAATACATTCTAAAAAAATATGTACAAGATGTAATCCATAAATAGAAACTAAAAAGAAAGAGATTTGAAAGGTATAACACAAAGAACATATGTATTACAAGTAATCCATAAATAGTAACTAAAAGAGAGAGATAACATACAAATGTCGAGATATTCTCGATTGTGCCTCTGTGTTCATCGCCCATAGTTAACAAAGACATGATTCGATTTTGCAAAGCTTAAGTTTGTTAGATGAAAGAAATGTGGTAGAAGGAAAGAGTGTGATGAAGATGGTTTGATAATGTTGATATGGGAGGGTATTTATAGATGAATAAATGAGTAGGTTTAGAAACTATAATGAATTATGATTGGTTGCATGCAAAGGCATATGAGGTTAAAAAACTAGTGAATGACAAAAGACAAATGAATGACACAAAGTGAATGACAAAAGTAGCATAGCATGGAAGGGAATCACACAAAGTGAATGACAAAAGCAGCATAGCATGGAAGGGAATCTAGTAGGCGCATGTGAAGAAATCACATGCAATAGGAAGAGGAGCCATTATCCTTGGCGCCTACATGTGATTTTTCACATGCAAGGAAGGGGCGCCCTTCCTCTAGGCGCCTTAGTGTAAGGCTTAGGAAGAGGCGCCCTTCCTAATGGCGCCTATGCATAATTTAAGGAAGAGGCGCCCAAACCTTTGGCGCCTATGTTTTGCCAAGGGAATGGGCGCCTATGTTCAGTCTTAGGGCACAGGAAAAATTAGGGCACAGAGATTCTTGATTCCCTTTGTATTGAGTAATCTTTTCACTCTTCCCTCTGCAATCTTTTCACTCTTCCCTCTGCGTGGAAGTACAGTCAAGTCTGTTTTCAGTCTTTCCTTTGCGTGCAAGTATAGTCAAGTCTGTACAGACTATTATGAATTTATTAATGCATTGGCCAACTATTTATGTTGTGCGGTTGAACAAGATTTACAAATCATTTAGTTCAATTCCATTCAACACAACAATATATGATCAGTGCACATATTGACGGTGAAATATTTGATCATCAGTTGTTCGGTTTTTGTTTTCGAGACACACAGGTGACTCGTTTTACAATAAATCGGCGATCAAATTTTTCACACCTAAAACAAAGAATAGAAAAGAAGTTGCAGTCCAATAATGTCGGTCAGATCATCTATAAAAATCCAGTTTGTTTTGCAGATAACCAGGTAAAATTTTATCAGAGGAAGATTCGAGATGATGATGATGTTCAACATATGTTTGGCAGTCACGAACAATCCGGTTATAACGATATAGAGTTGTATATATTACCACATCAACAACAGGAGTCCCAGTACATTAATCAGTCACAAGTGTTTTCGGAGACTGATGACGAACAAGTTGAGGTGAATGTTCCAGACGATGAAGAAGAGGAACCTGAGATCATCGTTGATTCGATGGTGAACACTGAAGAGGAAGAGGAGGCAATACCAGTAGGTCATGTATATTGCCCACCCCAACACATGACAATGTTAAATTTGGGTTCGGATGAACCTTCGGGAGATGTATGGTACAACCCTTACGTGCAAATGCAAGGATCTCTGAAACAAGGAGACACATTTCGCACAAAAGAGGAATGTGTAAAAGCCATAAAAAAATTCCACATGGAACTATCAGCAGATTTCAGAGTTGACAGAACTGACGCATTGAGGTATAAAATTTATTGTCCGAATGAGCACTATCTTTTTAAGTTGTCAGCTTCGTACAGGAAGAGGAAGGAGTCTTGGGAGATTGGATCAATGGGTCCAGATCACACATGCATCCTGACCAACCCAATGCAGGATCATCGTAAATTAAGCTCCCAACTAATATGCGATGAAATATTGTCTATCATTGCCGATAATCCGTCTTTAAAGGTGAGTACAATAATCTCGCATATTAGGGCAGAGTACAACTACACACCATCATATAGGAAGGCATGGATAGCTAGAACAAAAGCTGTTGAAAAAGTGTTTGGCAATTGGGAGGAATCTTACAAACAACTTCCAAAATACATGTTCGCTCTAAAACACTATGCTCCCGGTACAATTTTCAAGATGGAAACATTGCCCGCATATACACCAAATGGTACATGTGCTGTTGGAAATAGAATATTTCACCGTCTATTTTGGGCGTATCAACCGTGTATCACAGGTTTTTCTTTCTATAAACCAATTATACAAATTGATGGTACATGGTTGTATGGAAAATACAAAGGAACGTTATTGATGGCAGTGGTACAAGATGGGAACAACAATATTTTTCTGATCGCCTTTGCCTTAGTTGAAGGGGAGACAGCTGAGGGATGGAGTTTTTTCCTAAGAAATCTCCGATTGCACGTAGCACCTCAACCTAACTTGTGTTTGATCTCTGATAGACACCCCTCAATCATCAGTGCATATAATAACATTGACAATGGCTGGCAAAATCCTCTTTCGACGCATGTGTTTTGTATTAGACATATTGCTCAGAATTTCATGCGAGAAATCAAAGATAAGACGTTGCGTAAGAAGGTTGTCAATGCAGGTTACGCATTGACGGAACCTTCTTTCAAACACTACCGCGACGAAATAAGATTGTCGAACGAAGATGCGGTTCGGTGGATCGATAGTATTCCGTTGGAGAAGTGGACTAGGGCATACGACGGCGGACAACGTTAGGGCCACATGACAAAAAATCTTGTGGAATCAATGAACTCTGTCTTCAAAGGAATTCGTAACCTACCAATAACCGCTTTGGTGCAAGCTACATATTTCAGGCTTGGGGCGTTGTTTGAAACCAGACGCTCAAAATGGAGCTCCGTGTTACAATCTGAACAGTTGTTTAGTGATGCTTCAATGAAATTCATCAAACATGAAGCTGCCAAAGCAAACACACACGTGGTTACGGTATTTGACCGAACAAAAGGTTGGTTTAGTGTTGCCGAGTCCATGGATCACAATGAGGGCATGCCAATGGGACAGTACAGAGTTGAATTAGATAGAAGTTGGTGCGACTGCGGAATGTTCCAAGCCTTCCGTACCCCCTGCTCCCATGTCATAGCGGCGTGCTCAAAGGTTCGAAGAGATCCATCCTACTTGCTATCTGAAGTTTACAAAGTCGCCAGCCTTTCAAATGTTTATAAAATTAGTTTTTCAGTAGTGGCAAAAGAGGATTATTGGCCAGAATATCAAGGGGACATCATCTGGCACAACGAAGTTATGCGAAGGAAGAAAAAGGGTCGCCCTAACAGCACCCGAATTCGAACAAAATGGTTAGACTATGTAGTTCATGTCGTCAACCAGGTCACAATCGTAATAACTGTCCTAGTGTTAGAACTAGCACAACCAGATAAATTCAGATGTACGTCTATTGCTATATATGGAAACTTAAATTTATTTCAAAGTACCTCTGTTGCAATATATGGAAAATTAATTTTACTTCATAGTAGACGGCTGTGACGAAAAGACAGTTGTTTATAAAAAATAACACAAACAATTAAAACAACTAGAATACAAAAACTATGCGATTACAACCATCAAAACAATTTTGAACATGTACTGCATCATCCTACGAGCGTCTTGGTCGGTCTTAATATCCACCCATTCACGCACTTCTCCGCTTTGGTTGAACGTGGACACAAGCCATTGTATTCTTCTAATCCGTTCACCCTCTCCAATTTCTCCCTCTAACCAACTATACAACGTCCGATTAAGACGTTCAAACGTATCTGTGTTCCAAAGTCGAACCTGTATCGGAGCCGCAACGGCAGAAAATATTACATCAGCATTTCGTTTTTGAATATATCTAGACATTGTTAAAACAAAGAAAATTAAAAATGGTGGTTGCACTAGGCTAGAAGATGAGTTTGAGTGAAAATATAGACTGAGAGATGAATTTGACTGAAAATTTGTATACAAGGTGATCGTATTTATAGAGGCGATAAATCCGCCAACAGACACACAAGACACACAGAAGTGGCACCTAAAAAACACACAAAACCACCTAAAAAAACACACAGAGGCGCCAACCCTAGGGCAAACACACAGAGGCGCCAACCCTAAGGGCGCCTCCCTTAGTGGGAGGCTAAGGCGCCAACCCTAGGGGCGCCTCCCTTTAGGGACACACAAGGGCGCCAACCCTAGGGGCGCCTCCCTTATAGGTGGTTCAACTAGGGCGCCTAGCCCATGGGCGCCTGCATTTAAGGCTCCTAAAATTTTTAAGGGATGCGCCAACTCCTCCGGCGCATCCCTTAAAAAACATGGTTACTTTGGGAATTTTTTTGAAATCCTGGTTATTATCGTATTTTATTTCTAAAACATGGTTATTTTAAAAAAAAATCGCAAGTTTTTCATCAGAGTAGTTATCTTTCCAATAAATATGATTGACTATAATAGGTCTGTTATGAGTCCGGTAGGGATGACAAAACAAATCGTATTTATTGGTATATGTAGGTCAAATTCATCATAGACAATTGGATAGTTTAATAAATATTTAGTTTAATAAAGATACTGATTTGATATATATATATATATATATATATATATATATATAATATATATATATATATATATATATATATATATATATTATTATATATATATATATATATATATATATATATATATTTGTGGGAATCTGAATTAGTTACTCCCTCCGTTTATATTTTTAAGATACTTTTTATGAGATATTTAATAAAATTATTTAAATATTAATTTATATAATTTTAAATTATTATTATTATTATTATTGTTATTATGTTTAAATTTGAAATTATGATTTTATCTTTAAAAAGGATTAAAAAAATTAGTTAATTATATCTATGTTTTTTTTAAATTAAATCATTGTATCCATTAATATTCATAAGTATTTGTGAGTATCTCAAAATCTACATATATCCGTATGGAGGATACCCACACAGATATGGCGTAAATAAGAGTATCATATTCACTGGATAGATACGAATATTATATTCATGAAACGAGACACATAGCAGAGAATTAGCACTTGTATCCATGGATAGAGCTATCAAAATGGATCAACACATATGAACCGGTATGTCTCGCCTGAAAAATCATAGGATTTGAAGAAAATTTTACCTCATACCCCATAAATTATACCCATACCCCTACAATAGATTTTTTGGACCAAAACGCCCTCATATAAATATGATATATTTTTGAAAAAATTGGATTTTATTTCATTTTCGCTTCAAGACTTCCGAAACAGTCTTTTTACCATTGTAAATCGGAACACTAAGAGTAAGTCTTCCGGTTCACAAACAACATACCAAAACACTTTTCAGAAGACTTCCGGTTCACTGCAGATTTGAGGCGTTGAACCAGAACTCTTTAATAAAGACTTCCGATTTTGAAGAGTGGTTACCGGAACTCTTCGTAAAAGACTTCCGAAACAGTCTTTTTACCATTGTAAATCGGAACACTAAGAGTAAGTCTTCCGATTCACAAACAACATACCAAAACACTTTCCAGAAGACTTCTGGTTCGCTGCAGATTTGAGGCGTTGAACCAGAACTCTTTAATAAAGACTTCCGATTTTGAAGAGTGGTTACCGGAACTCTTCGTAAAAGACTTTCGATTTTCATTCAATTAATTGGAACTCTTCGTAAAAGACTTATGATTTTCATTCAATTAACCGGAAGTCTTTTGAAAAGTATTCCGGAAATGAAATTGAATTTTCATCTCATCGGAACTCTTTTTAGAAGTGTTCCGGTGCATTTTATTTTATTTTTATAATTTTTTTAATAATTTTTTTTATAGTGGTTCGAAGACGAGGTGTCGACGGTAAGATTCCAGACTGTAATTTAAGACGGGGCGCATCTACATCTGCAGCAGAGTCGACTGATTATCCAGGAGGGTCGTACGATACGTCTCTTTTGGTAAAGTACGAGCATCATGTTGCTCGCCATTTATGGTTTGGTGAGGTAAATAAACAACGTATATTTGAAATTGATAATATTTGAATATTTTATATTGTGTTTTATAATATGTGTTTTAATTGTTTTCAGGAAAGCGGTTCGAAGAAAGAGTTGAAGGTTGTTGGACACGGACTTAAGCTGACATCGAGGGTTCCACTAACTCTTCCACAACAGATGGAAAGCTGGGTTTCTAGGTCTGGGTTATCTTCACTTCAGAGAGCTAGTTTGAACAAGATAGACACAAATTTGTTATCTGTATTTGTGGAAAGATGGCATCTAGAGACATCTTCATTTCACATTAGTGAGATGAACATTACTTTGGATGACGTCTCTTGTCCGCTTCACTTGTCCATCCGGGGTGTATTCTGGAGTCCTCAAGATGTCACTGAAGAGGTTGCTGTTGAACTTGTTGTTGACTACTTAGGAGTGTCACATAGTGAGGCACAAACATATGTTCTTAGCTGCAGGAGTTCTTATTATAAATTGGAGTGGTTATACGATTTATTCGTACATCATAGAGCTGCTTCTAGCTGGACATATGCGACTAGAGCATATTTGTTGATGTTGGTGGGTTCCATAATTTTTGCCGACAAGACCTTTACACTTGTCGAGGCACGATATGTCTTACTGTTTACGGACTTAAATAGATGTTCAGGATACAGTTGGGGAGCAGCTGTATTGGTTACCCTATACAGATACCTTGGAGATGCGTCCACGTCCAGTTGCAAGCAGCTCGGTGGATATCCTACTCTCTTACAGGTATATAATTTAATTTTGTTTATTATGTGTTGGATTCATTTTATAAAGTATGTTAATTTAATTTATTTTGTTTATTATGTTTTTATATTGTAATAGTGTTGAATTCACGAGTACTTTCCAATTGTTGGGAAAAAGGAGAGAATTGGAAACCAGCTGATAATTGTGGTCTTCCTCGAGCGATGAGATGGTCCTATATGCAAGGAGTCCTGAAGGTGGATGACTTGCGACCTATTTTGGACGAGCTGACACCTGCCGACGTCATATGACGTCCATTTGAGGATCATAGAGGATGACGCCAGTTTGATGAGTTACGTCTGTATAAGGGGTGTTTAAAGTGGGGTGACACAGTTGTTCCATACTTGCTTGACAAATGTATACGTCAGTTAGGGTACAATTAGTATGTTCCATCCCCACCTCCTGATTGTTTGATGGCTAATGATATTGATGTTGATTGGATTGGTTACCATCGGAGCATTGTTGATGTGATCTGTCCAACAACATTGGTCACCACTCCATCTGATATAGAAGATGGATACCTGGAGTGGTATTATTGTTTTTCGCATCCTCGTTTGATCTCGCCCCATCATGATGAACCAAGAGAGGTGTCAGTTCCTGTTTACGAAGCAGGACCATCTAATCCTAATTGGGTTCGTGTTTCTACATTGATTCATCGTTATCTTAGACAAGTTAATGCCGAAGAGGAAGATCCGCAGTTTGCTAATTTATTTGAAGTTTTGCATATTTTTCGTTCACATTGATTTGTGTATTAACTTTTAGAACCCAATATCTCTTTGTCAAGGAAAGCAATATGTGTCTAGGTGGTACATGTCTCTTTGTCAAATCAGCGACATGTTGCTTCTCATCTGTGGTCAACCAACCAACAAAGGAATGACCTTCTAATCTATCAGGTAAACCATGATTATGGACCTCACATTTTACATCAATCTTCCAACCAGACTCATCTTTCGCCGGAGTCGACCTGATTTTAAATGGGCATCCACATTTTTTGGACGCACTTTGGATTCCACTATCAGTATCCATGTATTTCCCACCTTTATCGTAATCAAATATTAATTTGTTACTTCTCCCTCTCTTGCCTGTTTCAGTATCTGAACGAGTGATAATAACAGTTACTTTATTATGGATTCCAACTTCTTTAATCCATCTGATCACCTCTTCTCGTGTACCAAATCTTTGAGTGGTTAAAAACGCATCAGAAGTATCTATACATATTTGGGGAAGAATTTCCATACCCGCATAATAAAAAAAAGTAAAAAAAAAAATGTAAAAAAAAATGTAAAAATGCAAACCAGAAGTCTTCAAGGAAGAGTTCCGAATCACATAAATAAAACACCAGAAGTCTTTGGAAAAGACTTCCGGTGTATGTTATTTTGTTAACCGGAACACATATGATAAGTGTTCTGGAACGTTCTTTTTTCAAAAATTGAACCAGAACTCTTCAAGTAACTCTTCCGGTATACGTTATGCAGTAATCCGGATGTCTTTCATGAAGTCTTCTGGTTTGAAAAAAAATATACCGGAAGTCTTTTTCAATGAGTTCCGGTACGAGGGTGAATAGTACAACTTTCGGAAGTCTCAATTGAATGGTTAAAAGTGAAATGGTAAATTGGTTAAAAACAAATAAAGGTAAAATTGGTAATTTTAAAAAAAATATAGGGGTATTCGTATAAGTGCATGGGTATGAAGTAAAATTTTCGGATTTGAGCCTTAAAATTATAGTTCATATATTCTAGGACTCATTTAGTATGGCTCTATAAAACTCGTTATCCATTAAGACTAGTCCGTATGGGCCGTGGATAGCCTGTTAAGCCCGTACAACTATAAATTTTATATAAAAAATATATTAATACTTATAATATCTTATTCCAAAATAAGAGATTGATTTTTTTCACCCCACTAAATTTCATTTCTATTATATCCACTGTTTCTCTTTTAAATCTTATGCGTTAATATAACCAACACACTTTTCTTCGTACTCTATTAGTTTTTCTTATGTTAAATATTCTAGTATTATTTTATATAATATAGACATGTGTTGTATTTAAAAATACATTATAGTATTTATAAAAGATAATATAGTAGTTAAAAGTGTATTATTTTTAAAATAATATAATTTTAATTTCAGTTATAATGAATATTATGAGGTTCTTATTTTAAATTTTTATTTTAAAAAATTATTTAAAGTCGGATAACCCAAAGTCCATATAGGGTTGGGCTCGTATAGTAATTTTCTAACCCATACCCTAAAAAAATCTGAGACCCATAAAAACCGACCTTTTTAGAGATAGATTGCACATTTTAAAAGCTCGGATATCCATGGTCATCTCTAAAATCAAATACATACAATTGAACCATATATTTTTAAGCCACCAAAAAACAATGGCGGAGATTTCAATGTTAATGTTGCAAATATAGAGTGAAGTTCAATCTAGAGCTTTGTCCACCCTTTCTTGTTAGCAATCTCAATATCTTGCATGACACCGGAGAGCCCGAGATTCCGTGCAAAAGAGTTGTCAATGTTTTAAGCAAAACAACCAAGATTTCCTCCATTTTGATCCTTAAAGGATATCTTGCATGGAACTAGAATGAGGAATGGATCCATCCCAAATATTTATATCATTTAAATAATATTACATATTTATTTTTAATGAGTATAATTATTTAAATATTACATATTTAGTCACATGAAATTAATTTTCACAAAGTTATAATTTTCAATTGGTAAAGAACTTGGTCCTATGCAAGTGTATGGGTGTGAACTATCCTTTTTTGTTTTGTATGTTATTAGTTAAAAATAAGTATTTAATATGCGAACAATTTTAGAAGAGATTAATGGCATGATGAGTGATTTATCTCCGTATTGAATGTTCTTGGTTCAAATCTCCCCAAGATCTTTTTTTATTTTTTGGATATTTAAATACTAAATGGTTTAAAAAAATAAATGTGGAATTTTAAAAAAAAACTAAATATTAAATAAAAAAGTCAATCTAGTAGACCACATAATATATATATATATATATATATATATATATATATATATATATATATATAATTATATATATATAGATATATATATTATATAATATATATATATTATATATATAATATATATATATAAAAGTATATATATTATATAATATATATATATAATATATATATATATATAAAATATATATATAAAAGATAAAAAAAAAACAAAATTTGACCTTAGCGTGTGACGAACAAGAGACCACATCAACTACTTAATTTTTTAAAGAAACTAGTAAAGGACCCGTGCGTTCGCACGGGTCCCGCAAGTGCAATAATTTATTTTAAAAAAATTAAAATATAATATATTTTTTTGTTTATATATATATATATATATATATATATATATATATATATATATATATATATATATATATAATATATATATATATATATATATATATAGTTGGATTAACATACACAAATTTATTGCATAAGAGTTTTTTAATGTAATGGATGTTAAATGATCAATAAATGAGTTCAAAAAATTTCCACAAATAACTTTTTCCAGTTTGGGACATAATAAAGTAAAACATTATTAATTTATAGTAATATAATTTGCTTAATTTTTTTGTATACTATATTAAGGAAATAATCAAAAAATATAATACAAAAATATTTTTACAATTTATTGATATATTGATATATAATAAACATTCCATTGTTAATGTTATGAATAAATATTCCATTTATCATTGAGATTTTGGACATAAGAAATAAAAATATATTTATTTAGTAATGGATGAAATTTTCCAATCTGTTACTAATTTGAGGTATAAAAGAGCAAATATTAACCTTCAAAACCTGTCCGCAACCTTAAAAAACTACAATAATAACTAATTTGATTTCAGGATATTGATTTCATTTTGAAATGATAAGATTGCAACAACAATAAAATAACGGTAATATTTTTTAGTAGTATAAATAGGTAATTTATTTTATCACATTTTTCACTCACATCTAGTCTAAATTTGACCAATTTATTTTATTTAATTTTAATTTTTTTGTGTACACATTTCATTTGAAAATGAACCTCAATCAACATAACACATGCTCCAATTTTATGCAAAATGATGGAAGTCCTCTTTGTATCCCAAATCAACAAAATACCCCATATTTTGGAAATCCACCTCTTATTCCAAATCCACACCATAATTCAAGATTTCAAAATTCTCTTTTTATCCCAAATCCATAAAATAATTCACCCATTGGAAATTACTTATATCATACATCACCTTACCCAATGAAAAACTCTCTTTTAATGTATTTTGATATATTTGAATCAATTTTTTAATTATATTTTATATAATATATATGGGATTTAGTGGGGCCCATTTTCTTAGCCCACTTTAATTATTTACAATCATTTTCTTGTACAACTAAATGTATAAAGAATTGATATTCTTATTGATTTATTACAAATCATGCATAACATTAATTATCTTACGGCTGAATTATTTTAATACTCCACTGACCTAGCCAATAGAAAGGAGGCAGTGGACATAATTATTCATTTCAACCCCCAACTATATTTTGGCAAATAAATAATTTAAATATGTTGAGTTATAATACTATATATGATGATGTGAGATTGGTAAAAAGTATAGTTGCATGCTTAACTTAATCATTTCAAACAAACAATGTAGATTTTCCATTACCAATCAAAAGACAATTCACTGTATATGATAATTATATCTTTTTTTTTTATAAATCCTTAATTCAGTTGAATGCAAGATTCAAACATTGCTCCAACATTTCTGAACTACCTGCAATTTTAACATATGTATTAGACTTTGAAAAAAATTGTAAAAAAATGTGTTTCTATGTGTTTTCTATAATTAGTTTTGAAGGATTTCATAATAAATTTTTATGTAATTGTTTTTTTAATTTCTAACACCATTAGGCATGCTGAAACCAAACATGACATGCAATAATCTATTTATAATTTAGTCGTATACACATATTTCATAAGATGACAACGTATTTTGTTATCAATCTAAAATACTTATTAACATTTGAAGATATGATACTCATATAAATTTTGTAGTTGAAAGAACACACAAAACACAATGTTCAACATAACAACATAGGATTTTGAATAATTTCACACACATGAATTAAATACTCATTATCATCCTTTAAACCATACATGAAATATAAATGTCAATTGTAATCCCACAAAATAAACACTTCAAAAAAGTAAGAACACGTCCTACAATCAAAACATATCATGTTCTTAACAACTTCATACTTAAACTCATTATGGTGCTAAAAAGTTCATAAAATATATTTCAATATCAAATTTCCGAAAATTCTAATTAAGAAGATGGTTCTATCTTTAACTTCTTGGATGGTTTGGTGCC
Source organism: Lathyrus oleraceus (assembly GCF_024323335.1). Classification (NCBI taxonomy): domain Eukaryota; kingdom Viridiplantae; phylum Streptophyta; class Magnoliopsida; order Fabales; family Fabaceae; genus Lathyrus; species Lathyrus oleraceus. The sequence goes on from NC_066583.1 coordinate 37,938,701, forward strand.
TGATAATTGCGTAGCGCCAGACGCTTCAAAATCAACTTCTTCACCCTTGTCAGCAATTACAACATCCTTAGCCGGAGTCATTAGAATGATTGATTCTGGATCATTTTCACCAGATGCAGATAATGTTTGCTTGCAATATAAAAAATTAATTGTCAGATATAAAATGAATTATAATAATACAATATTTATCATAGAAAATTATTATGTTAACAAATGAAGATACTTACTGCGGAAGTTTCCAAATTTTCTTTGTTAGGGACCAACTTTGCATATTCAGTTTTAGACTGATTCTGCACATTGAAACATCGAATATTTATTATACTTGTTAAATGCTTAAATAATACATGAATTAAGTGAATATTATACGTCTTCTACTATGTAGTCATTTTCAATCTCTTTAACAAAGGCTTCATCATCACAAAGCTTCCAAACAGACGCTTGGGAAAACGTTGGCTGCACCTTAACTCTAAAAGCCATTTTCTTATTCAACAGCATTTCAAGCTCATCAGGATAAACCATTGGATCATCTTCTCCATTCTAATGGAAAAATAAAATATCAACCATGAGTGATAATCTGAACTTTACAACTCGATAAACTATTAACATTTTAACTTATGTATAACAATGTACCTCCACCATAGAGTTATGCATAAATTCAGCAGTCATTCCAAGTATAGCAGCACATTCGAAATTCCAGAATACAAATCGATATTTTGATTCACCATTGCTAACATATATCTCAATCTTGTACCTATAGTATTTTAAACGAAGAAAATAATATGATTAATAACAAATCCATTATCAAATTTATTTGCAATTCATCTAGATTATATGTACCTTGGTATAGGCTGTTTGACTTTTTGCCCACATGAACATTCATAAGCTTTTTCAGGATTAGGTGCCTTCGAAGAACACCTTGTGCAGCCATAATAAAACCATCCATACTTTGAGACAGCAAATTTCAATGTGGTTGCTACAGTAACACATAAAGTTTCCTAAAAGCAAATCAAAAATGATATTAATTTCAAAAAGCAAACAATATAATTGTAATAGTAAAGATAAATTCGGCTCTATAGTATTCAACTTACATGTTTGATTTTGCAGAACTAACTTAAGGACATACATTTCGCATTATGAACAAACCTTTCTACTGGCGAATACTGAGAACCACCAGACCAATTAGAAAGAGATTTTGCAGATTGAGTAGGCTTCTCCTTCTGTTCATTAGTAGGCAACCTATAGAAATAAGATTGTTTTTGAAATTAAAAATTATGTATAATAATCTGAATATAAATAAATAATAAATAAAATCCATACTTAGACATAAAATCTTGAATTTCAGGGATGTCTTCATTTATCAACAATTTGGAACCACTCCATGCATTTGACACTGTAAATTGTATAATTAATATAAAATTATTGAACGTATAATGAAAAATACAAATCAGCTATGTATTTATAAAGTCTGATAGTGTAATACCTTGGCCATCTTTTACCATTGCATGAGTGAGCAGAATTACAATAGCTCCATTGTTTTTAGGATCATTGTAGTAAGCCAAAAATTTTGATCCATAGATTTCCCATAAATTGCAATTTACGCAATTACCCCTATTTTGCAATATAAATAAACAATATTATATGATGGGATTCAGTGATGCAAAATATATAAATTTATCAAACACATAAGTTATGAAAACAATGCGCATTACTTCAAATCTTTCAGCACAACAGAAACAACAATTTTCTTCCCCGGAGTGTTGGATTGGATATGGTTTATCTCACTAAGAGCACCAATAATATCTACATTAAAGTAAGGTTCATTATTGAATGTGTTTGGAAATATATAAGTTATATAAGTTATAATAGAATTTAAATTACCTTCCAGTCTATCGGTTTTGCATTTGCCTTGAAGTATCTCACCAAAATCTTTAAAGAAATATCCTTTAGATGGAATATTTTGAAGTTCGATTGCCTTCATTGTGGTACCACCAAGAAACACAATTTTTTTTGAATGATCACATACCTTCCACTGAAAATCATTGTTATAGACACTGCCATTGTTTATAATGCAGGTCATATTCTCCTTAATGACCTCTTTCCATTTCAGTAAATGGTCATGACGAATAAGGACCTGAATCCGATCATCCAAACAAAATGAAAATAATCTTCTTTTTATATGTTATACAAAAAAGCATTTTGTTGTAATTACTAACTATCATACAAAAATCTATACTTAAAAAAAGAAAAACAATTTACCAAGGAATCCATAACAATCATCTTCAAATGTTCAATACCCTTATTATTCACAACACTCCAAACATCCATTATTCGAACAGCAAGACGCCAAGTTTCTTTTGAGTCATTGATGTCTTTCACAGAATCAACCTTTCTACTCATTTTCACTGAAAAAAATTCAAAAATTAATGTAACTGCAAATTTAGATGACTGTAAAATTACAAACCTAATAACCTGGAAAAAAAAGAGTATATAAATTTGATAGAGGTGTGTGGCAAAATGCTGAAAAGGATCCAACCTTTGATGTTACACATATATAACATCGTTTTGATTGTATAATTATATGTTATTAAATTATAACTTTAAATTAAAAATAACTATTTAATATAGTTGATTAATATTAATTGAGTAATTTAATATTATTGTTAATTTACCTACCAATTAATTACTATTATTGTTATTATTATTATTATTGATATTTACCCGCCATATATGATAAGAATATTTTTAAAATTTAAATAGTATATTTATTATTTGATTTGATTTGATTTAATTGAGATCCAAACTCTATAAATTAAAATCGGTTACTTATTATGAACAATAATATAGAGTCATTCCAATGTCAATCTATTATTAATTGAATTTTACATAGATGTAATTTTGCAATAACACGCTGGCATATTGAATCTTATACCGCTGTTATCTTTGCACTAACATATTTTATCCTTTCAACAGAATAATTCTAGTAAATACGTACATTCTGTATACCGAATTATAATAAAAATGTATTAAAATCAAAAGCAATAAAATTGTTTACAGTAAATAAAAATATAGTCTAATTTCTTCAACATATATTTAAAATTTTAAGATGCTAATGACACAACATATATTTAAAAATTGAAATAAATGCTAATGACACAACATATATTTAAAATTTTATTTGATATATTTTTATATAATAAATAAATTAGTAATAAGTAAATGAATAATCAAATAGAATAGAATTTTAAGATGTTATTCTATATTTTTATATAATAAATAAATTAGTAATAAGTAAATTAGGGATAGGTTTAAGCAAAGTACCAATCTTATCCTTTATTAAGTAGTTCATCTACTATTCATTGTCGAACCTCATTAACAACTTGTTTAATTAGTTCCCAACAATCCGAAACTCCAATGCAATAATAACGCAAATCTCCTAAATCATTCACCCTTTACACCAAAATCACCTTGAAGCTTCTTATTTCTTAAAGCTACTTTGCACTTATACAAAGTAAGTACAGAATAATTCAATCATTAATCTAATTAATCATATTAATACCTTAGTTATTAACAATAGTAATATTTGAAGATTTTTTTTTTTAATATTTAGAATTGGAGTGCAATATATGCAAAGTGTGAAAAACAGCTAAGGAACTACAAATTTCATAGCAGAAAGCTCTTTCTATCTAACCTCAATCCATTTTTTTTGTTGAATTGTAATTCCTTATGTCGAAGCAGGTTGCTCGACAGGAATAAGGAAGTGTCGAACCACCTAGTATGTTGAGTTGTGTTAGTGTGTCGAAGTGTTGAAGTATGTTGCTTCACACAAGATTTCGATTTATACCTATTTTAGTAGTGTTAGTTATTTTGCGCTTTTATAGCTTTGGGCTTTGACTTAAGGTCCAAGTTAACCTAAATCTATAAATAGAGGGAGTAACTCTTATTTTTGTAATGAAGTGAATAGAGTATTCATAACACTGTAATTAACAGTATTTTACAGTTGCAAAGTGAATAACAAGTTTTCCACAGTTTGTGTGTAGAGAGAAACTCTGCAGAATTTAATTTTTCTTCTCCTTCATCGTTCTTTACTTTATTTCTTTCTCCATTGTTCTTTTCTTTTATTGTCATTGTGTGAGTGATGATAATCCTGTTCATCAAGATTGATTGAAATTCTCCATAGGTTGTGGTGGATTTCCAACATCTGATATCAAGAGCTTCGGTTTAAACGATTCGTGGGAAGAAAACCACCATGGCAACGAATCATCCAAACGGGCATTTTCCAGCAAATCTTCTGATTCTCAAGAACAATAATTATGAGAATTGGTGCAAGCAGAAAAAGGTTATGTTATGTTATCAAAATCTTTGGGATCTTGTGAAGGAAGAAGTAGTAACGCTTGCAGAAGACGCGATAGATCAAGAAAAGACTCTACATAAAGAAGTGAAGAAGAAAGATTATAAAGCTCTCTTTATAATCCATCAATGTGTTAATTGATAACACTGAAATTTACCGTATTTTTGACTCCGATTTCACATGCATTCTAGTTGTTTTATTATCATTTTGTTGTGTTATTGCTATGTTTTCCTTTGTTTTCAGGTTTTTACTTTAATCGGAGCCCCGATCGAGAAAAGGAGCAAAAAAGAGCCAAAAACCCTAAAAATCAGCATTTTGTACTTATGGCCTACCCAATGGCGGGTGCCACAGACCCTGCCATGACGTGTCCAAGCTCAACTTCCCTCAACTCCCACGTTCTCCACTACATCCACTAAGGCGCCTCACTTTGGCCTTGTGGCGGGCGCCATGGCCTTGTGGCGGGCGCCACAAGAGGAAAACAGTTTTCCTCCCATTTTCAAGTTGAAGGGCATCCAAGTCATTTCCATCTTTTTACTTACTTATAAATAGAAACTCGAATTCACTTTTACAATCATCCAAACTTAGAGCAGAGGCAAACTCAGAGCAACTTTGTTTCACTTAGAAATATATTCAGTTTTATAAAGTGGTAATCGCTTCGCATTGGAGTGTTACCACAATTGTGTAATCGAGTCTGTGATAGAGTCTGTAATCGAGTTTGGAGCACTTTGGAAGGAAGTTAATCCTGCCGCCATTTTCATTTCCGCATTGCAATTTATTCAACCCTCCGATTGGAGCAGGTTTTTATTACTTGTCTTTATCTTATTTATTTTCCCGCACTCGCTTTATTTTATTTGTTTCCTCGCACTCGCTTTACTTTCATTTATTTCCTCGCACTCGCTTTACTTTTATTTATTTCCTCGCACTCGCTTTACTTTTATTTATTTCTCGCACTCGCTTTACTTTCATTTATTTCCTCGCACTCGCTTTAAATTATTTATTTCCCCGCACTCACACTACTTTTATTTACTTTCCGCACTCGCACTACTTTTATTTACTTTCCGCACTCGCACTACTTTTATTTAAATTAATGCACTTTTACTTTACCATGTCTAACTAAATTTATAAGGTTAGAATGTAAGGATCGTAATTGAACCGATAATCCGTACAATTGTTCGTAGAAACACTTAAGGGCTATTTTAACTTTCAACTTAAGTTTTCCCGCACTTCAATTCCATTGGGTAAGATCGAAAGCCGTCCAACGTCTTTTTAAACTTAATTGTTTTTAACTATTTCAAAAACAGCGAAAGCGCTTTGTTTAGTTCATTAGGAGATTTTAACATTAAGGAGAAAAGAGATTTTAAAACTATTTTCGGACGCGTTTATAAGTTTAGAGTCTGGTTCGTGAGAACCTCTTTTGGTTAAGAAATCCAGGTTATAATACTTTTCAACTTAGTCGAGATACTATATTTCTTAAAAATAGGTTTACTACTCTAACGCAATGCGCGCCTTTTTATAAGTGACAATAAGAGGGTTTGATTAGGGAGTACAACTTGGTTCTGAATACGCGAAAGCGACAGTTCCTGTTAAATTAGTTCTTTTCAAAGTAGGAAACACTGCCCATAAGTAACTCTACTAGCAAGTACTTGGATTATTAATTAATTACGAGAATTACATTCAACCCTGTCTTTATTAATTAAATTTATTTCAAAACTTTACTCTTCATTGCACACTACAAAAACACCTATTTCGATTGCCTTTGATAAACACCATAACAATAGATAACGATAGATTGACGCTTGGTCTCTGTGGATTCGACAATCTTTTATATTACTCTGACGCGTTCGTATACTTGCGAACCCCGCATCAAGTTATTGACCGCATCAAGTTTTTGGCGCCGTTGCCGGGGACCAATTTCGTCAAATTTCATTTTCCTGTTGTTATATCGTTTAGACTTAGGCTATTTCCCGCCGGTCAATGTGAAGAACTCACAGTACCAGAAGTTTAAGCTTAGTATACCCTCTGGCGGAACCTGAACGTTACGTTCGCGCACGTTTATTCTTTCATAGAATTAAGAGAGCTATGGCCGAAGATCAAAACCAAAGACCTCTTAAGGACTTTTCTCAACCATCTAATGAAGAACCTAGTTCTAGTATAGTAAACCCAACCATACCAGTCAATAATTTTGAAATTAAACCATCTCTGTTGCAACTAGTGCAACAAAGACAATTTGCGGGTCTCGCTACCGAGAACCCAAACCAACATTTAAAAATATTTCTTCAATTAGCAGATACTTTTAAAATCAATGGAGCTTCTCCTGAGGCAATACGTTTAAGATTATTCCCTTTTTCCCTCAGAGATAAAGCCCTATCATGGTTAGATTCTCTTCCACCCAATTCCATTACGACTTGGGATAACCTTAGGAGAGTTTTTCTTGCTAGATATTTTCCCCCGAGTAAGACCGCGTTCTTCGAAACCATATAACTAGATTTACCCAAAACCAAGGAGAATCGCTGTTTGAAGCTTGGGAGAGATATAAAGAGTTATTACGAGCATGCCCACATCATGGTTTAGAAAATTGGCTAATCATTCAAACCTTCTATAATGGACTTCATTACAACACAAAGATGACCATCGACGCTGCCGCAGGCGGTGCTCTGATGAACAAACCTTATCCTGAAGCTAGTGCCCTCATCGAAGATATGGCTCAAAACCATCAATCACGGGGAGTTGAACGAGCGACAGTTGAGAAGAAGGAAGCCCAAGGAGGAGTGTATGAACTAAGCTCTATAGACATGATGCAAGCTAAAATGGACGCATTGGCCCTCAAAGTCGAGCATATGTGCATAAACCCGAATACTGTAGCCGCAGTTTCGTCGGATTGTGAGATATGTGGAACCCTAGGACACCAATCCGCAGAATGCAGTCTATTAAACGAAACCCACTCTGAGCAAGTGAACTACACCCAAGGGAACCTATATTCGAATACCTATAACCCTGGATGGAGGAATCACCCGAACTTCTCCTATAAACACAACAACCCTATTCAAAATAATGCACCTCTGAGACCTAGTTATCAAGCCCCTAGATCTAATCAACCTATGCAACCTGTACCACCAAAACCGAGCCTTGAGAAAATTATGGAAAATTTTATCACCGCTCAAACCCAACAAAACAAGGAGTTCATGAACCAAAACATTCAGTTAGGAACCAAGGTTGACCAAATAGTTACTCATACCAAGATGCTTGAAACCCAGATCTCTCAGGTAGCTTTAAACCAAGCCCCTCAGACCACACCTGGAGGACAGTTCCCTGGACAACCTCAACAAAATCCGAGAGGACAAGCCAATGCCATTACCCTACGAAGTGGGAACGCTTATGATGAGCCACCAAACCCTAGATTGAGTGAACCCGAAACTTCTAAGGAATGTACCAAACTCCCGAACGAAGTAAAGGAACCAGAGGAATCTGAAAACCAGGAAGGTCGAGAAAAAGGAGAAGAACCTAAAAATAAAACTTACATACCACCCCCGCCATATAAACCACCTATACCATATCCGCAAAGACTCAAACAAACCCAGATCAATAAACAATATCAAAAATTTATTAAAGTTATAGAAAAACTTCATGTAGAAATCCCTTTCACAGAAGCCATTACCCAAATACCTTCTTATGCAAAGTTTCTCAAAGACATCCTTACCAACAAACGTAGACTTGACGATCCGAAGCCTTTGGAATGTAATGCTATTTCCGAGGACAAAGTAGCAAAGAAATATAAAGATCCTGGAAATTTCTCCATTCCTTGCCTTTTGGGTAATCATGTCATTGAAAAAGCTTTTCTAGACTTAGGAGCTAGTGTGAGCCTAATGCCTTTAGCGGTTTGTGAGAGGTTAAACTTAGGAGAATTACAGCCCACTAAGATGTCACTTCAGTTAGCCGATAGATCTGTTAAATATCCGATAGGCATTTTAGAAGATCTTCCTGTTAGGATAGGTCAGCTGTTTATCCCTACTGATTTTGTTGTCATGGACATCAAAGAGGACAATGATATACCAATCCTTCTAGGTAGACCATTCTTATCGACTGCAGGAGCCATAATAGATGTCAAGAAAGGAAAGTTGACGTTTGAGGTAGGTGACGAGAAAATAGAATTTATACTTTCGAAATTTCTTATGGCACCTGTGATGGGAGACTCATGTTATGCCTTAGATATCATTGATGAATGTGTTAGAGAATTAGAACAAAAAGAAATTATAAAAACAATTAAAGGAAGATGATAACTTTAAGAAACCCTACATCGATGATAACCTTTACGAAAGTTTATCCCTTACCCCAGATCCTATGTCGTGCCCTAAAAAACCAACCTTAGAACTTAAGGAACTGCCTAAGAACCTAAGATACGAGTTCCTCGATGAAAAGATGAATCGTCCAGTTATAGTCAGTGCTACCTTGAGCCAAAAGGAAACGAAGCAACTTTTAGATGTTTTACGAAGATATCCCTCAGCCTTAGGATATAATATCTCTGACCTGAAAGGTATAAGCCCATCCGTATGCATGCATCAGATTTCGCTCGAAGAAGATTCAAAACCCTCTAGGGAACATCAGAGAAGAATAAACCCTATAATGAGTGATGTTGTTAAAAAGGAAGTTCTTAAGTTACTTGAGGCAGGTATAATCTACCAGATCTCGGATAGTAAGTGGGTGAGCCCTGTGCATGTAGTACCTAAAAAGGGAGGCATCACAGTCGAGCAAAACGATAAAGGCGAACATGTAGCAAAACGTTTAGAAGGAGGATGGCGGATGTGTATAAATTATAGAAAATTAAATAAAGCAACTAGGAAGGATCATTTCCCTTTACCATTTATAGACCAGATGTTGGAGCGTCTAGCCATACACTCTTGCTTCTGTTATCTAGATGGATACTCTGGATTCTTCCAAATACCTATCCACCCCGAAGATCAAGAAAAAACTACCTTTACATGCCCTTATGGAACTTTGCCTACAGACGAATGTCGTTCGGCCTCTGTAATGCCCCAGCTACTTTCCAACGCTGCATGATGTTAATCTTTGCAGATTACCTAGATGGTATCATGGAAGTGTTTATGGATGATTTCTCGGTTTGCGGATTTGATTTCCACAATTGTCTTGCTAACCTTGAGAAAATCCTAGAGAGATGCGTGGAGGTGAACCTCGTGCTAAACTGGGAAAAATGTCATTTCATGGTAACCGAAGGAATAGTTTTAGGACATATAGTTTCTGAAAAAGGCATAGAGGTAGATAAAGCTAAAATAGAAGTTATAGAAAACCTAAAACCCCCAAAAACTATAAGAGAAGTCTGAAGCTTCCTTGGACACGCTGGATTCTACCGGCGTTTCATTAAACACTTCTCCAAAATAACTAAACCTTTAACCGGACTTTTAATGAAAGATGTTGAATTCATTTTTGATGAAAAATGTAATGACATATTTAATCTTTTAAAGCAAGCATTAGTATCTGCACCCATTATGAAACCACCTGATTGGTCAGAACCTTTTGAGATAATGTGCGATGCTAGTGATTACGCAGTTGGAGCCGTTCTAGGACAAAGGAAAGATAAAAAATTACATGCCATTTATTATGCTAGTAGAACCCTAGATGCTGCCCAACTTAACTACGCAACAACCGAAAAAGAATTACTCGTTGTAGTTTTCGCTATAGACAAATTTAGATCTTATCTAGTAGGAGCAAAAGTTATAGTTTACACCGATCATGCTGCCATTCGTTACCTATTAAGTAAAAAAGATGCCAAGCCCAGGTTAGTCCGATGGATTCTATTACTACAAGAGTTTGATTTAGACATAAGAGATAAAAAAAGGCACTGAAAATGTAGTAGTCGATCACCTTTCTAGGCTGGAACATCTAAAACTTGAACTAGTACCCATAAATGATGACTTCGCCTATGATAGACTGATCGCTAGAGTGGAAGCCATTGAAGATAATAACCTAGATCCTTATGAGCAACCCCAAAATTCCTTAGCAATAAGTAACGTACCCTGGTATGCAGATTTCGTGAATTACCTAGCTGCTGATATAGTACCCCCTGATCTTGACTACCACCGCAAGAAGAAATTCTTCCACGATGTGAGAAACTTCTATTGGGACGAACCGCTCCTTTTCAAAAGGGGTAAAGATGGCATTTTTCGCTGTTGCGTTCCAGAAGAAGAGGTAAATAGTATTATCGAGCATTGTCATTCTGCACCTTATGGTGGACATGCGAGCACCTCTAAGACATACGCCAAGATTCTTCAAGTTGGCCTATTCTGGCCTACCATGTGGCGTGATGTCTATGCTTGCATTGTCAAATGTGATAGATGCCAACGCACTGGAAACATTTCAAGACGTGATGAAATGCCCTTAAGAAACATTCAGGAAGTAGAACTCTTTGACGTATGGGTGTAGTGGTGTATTCGTCACTTTATGATTTATTGACTAAACCAAAAGCAAAACATACAAAGAATCGAGTCGCCACCGCACTTTTATTTATCCAAAGGAATGGCTAAAAAGCGAACAAAAGCCTAAGAAGTTTTACACATAGAAAACTAATGAAAAGGTCAGAGATCTGGGTAAGGGGTTAATTACGCAATGGGAAGGTGTTAGGCACCCAAAACGTCCTAGGTACTCCTAGGGAACCTCTTTTCACACTTGTTGTACGGAATGTTATTTGTTTATGAAATATTTATTGTGCAAACATGGATTGAAGGGATGAGAAAAGAATGTACAAGTTATTATTTTTGTGTTTGGATGGATAACCATTGCCTACTTACCTTTACAGGATCAAAACCTCGTAGTTCGGCTAAAAGATTTCCAAAATATGGGTGGATTCATTTTAAACAAAAGCCCTAAGGTCTTTCGTTATCCACGGGAGAAAACTCAACCTTATACAAACAACAAGTCCACCATGTGAGAAAAGCTTCAACTTGCTAGTGAGGGGTTAACCCTATAATAAGCAAGGAAGTCTTACAATTCAATCACTAAGGACAAAAGGTGAGATTAACATCAACCAACTAGGATAAATCAAACCTATGGCTAATGTATGAAAACTTATCAAGAATGGACAAAGTCACAAAACAATTGAATGAGTGGAGTTAATCAATTAGAATTTATTCACAAAAAGTGGTCAAGGTGTGATTAGAATTCAATTCAAAAGAAGTATTATGAAAAATGAAGTTTGAAAATCAAAGGCCTAAGGCCTAGGTTTCTAATTTGAAAAGGAGTGAAAATGTTTGCACAATATCTTTTTTGGTTTTGAGTTAACATGCTAATGGAGGTTTAAAGAAACAAAAGGTGGGAGGGTGAGGAAGTAAAACTTCTTAGATGTTCACCTCTTGAGATCATATGTAGATGATTCAAGTGATTCCTTTGGAATAGGCAACAAAGCAAATAACAGATGAATAAAGTACATGGATACCGGATGCCAATCAATGGACTTATTCCAATCTCACAAAACAAAATGGATATCGGATGCCAATCAATGGACTTATACCAATCTCCCAAGAAAACACAACATGAATACCAGATGCCAATCAATGGACTTACACCAATCTCCTAAAACAAAACATGGATACCAGATGCCAATCAATGGACTTATACTAGTCTCCTAAAACCAAAAAGAAACAATGATACCAGATGCCAATCAATGGACTTATACTAGTCTCACAGGAATGATCATAGGAAACAACTGCCAATAAATGGACTTACAATTGACTCCTCACAAGAAACAAACAACAAATGCAATAAGCAAGAGGAAACAAGTTGCCAATAAATGGTCTTACACTCGACTCCAAGGAAAGGAATGCCAATGAATGGTCTTAATTCCAAATCCCTACCAGATCATAGGAAACAACTGCCAATAAATGAACTTACAATTGACTCCTCAATGGACAAACAAAGTGTCACAAAGATATGAATAATGATCATGCAATGATATACAAGTCATGATGATAAATGCACAAAGGCACACTCAAGCAAACATACACAGATGAACCAAGTAATCAGACAAACAAGTCAATTAGCACACACTATATACAAACAATAAGGCTCAAACAAGGTTAGGCTTCACAGCCAACTGGAATGGGGTAATTGTGCTCTTAACCCTAACATTGAGAGTTAGGGTGAAGCAGATGAAATGGAGATGAGGGGTGTGCCTCATAGCTCTTATCCCTGGCCTGGGAGAGCTTTAAACAATGGAAAGTGTGGGAGTTCAGAAAGTAGGAACTCTTCTCCACAAGTGATTGACTCTATAAGATCTTGGGTTATTATTCACAATGCATCAACACATTGTGTGAGCAAAGTGAATGACACACTGAGTAGCAGGAGATGGATTACACATCTCTTTTATCTTCCAATTGCCTCATAAGAGGACTTTTCCTGCTTGGCACAAAGAGTAAACAATCACAAGCATTGCCTCTTAAGGAGGACTTCAGACAGGTGCCTACCAATAACAGTAGGTCTTCCAGACTACATGAAGATTAGAAATTATACCTAAGTGGTTAAGCAACCAAGCAAAGCAAAGTTCACAATGAACTTAAAGCAACTTATGTACCTGTGGAAACATCAAACAAATCAGTATAATACTCAGACAATCAAACAATAGTCAATAAGCAACCAACAATCCCAATGTACAAAATGTGTAAGCCAAAAGTCAAACTCAAATGAGTCAACATCAACCTACAAAACACACAAATGTTAGTAATCAAAGGCAAACATCAATGCTCAAGTGATGAAGCATCATCAACTATGGAACTTGGATGTTCAACCTGAAATCAAAGCTCAAACATAAGCCACAAACCACTAGGTCAAAGCCTAGGGACAAAGATGGAGAAAAAATTTAAAACAGGAGCTGAAATGTAACATGAATCAACTTCAAACACATCTTGACACATTCCAAAAGGTCTCACATCAATATCATCAACCAAAAACATTTCATGATCAATTGAAGTTTAAGGCAATTTAAAAGCTCAAATGTGATCAACCAGAATGAAAAATCTCAATTAAATCAGAAATGATTCAAATAATTCCAAGAAAATTCATGATCAATCAAGACATTCATAATATGCATCACACAAAAAATCAGAAGCATTGGATATCATTTGGCATGGCAAACTCATCATACAAGTTGAACATCAAAAGGTGTGACACAAATTGTGACACCAACTTAGAACAATCATAAAATAGAGATGACAATTGATAAAAATACCAAATCAACACCAAAATGTCAAGCAATGTGTCTAGTTATAGCATGCAAAATTTCACATTCATTGGATCAAAGATGAGCATTTCACAAAGGTATAAGCATGGCAAGGTCAAATAAGCATACATGTTCAAACATTCTAGCACAAAAAATTATCCAGCCAAGCACAACTTGAAAAATCATGATGATAAAAAACTAGAGAAAATAAGGATCACAATGCAAAAAACCTGGTAATTTTTGGATGAATTTTCAAATTGATATGAATTTTTAAAGATGAGAAAAAATTTTAAAAAAAAACATATGAAGCATATATGGAATAATGGAGGGAAAATGGATAAAACATGAAGGCATTTGAATATTTTGCACTCAGGAGGACTCGAACCAGGTTAACATTTGAAAAATGCGCGCTAGCCAAAACGACTGTGTATTGACCTAAACCCTAGCGCGCTACAAATTTCGTAGCTAATTTTGAATTCCGTAGCAAATTGGTAGCGAATTCGCAGCAGGTTCTGGAAATGAAAAAGCTCCAAGGTTGAAGATGAAGATCATCATGATCTTCATCTGGATTTTCCAGAAAAATCACAAAGTGTCCAGAAATCTCAATCAAGCATAGCATTCGAATCAGCATGTCATATACATCAAGGATCCATAATTATTTCATGTAAAAACATCAAAACACGCATGGATCGAAGAAAAGAAAATTCATCATCAAAACTTCAAATAATCATATCTCGCTCAAAACAGCACCAATTTGCACGATTCAAAGCTCAGAATGATCAGCATACTTAGATCTACAACATCATGGCAAGGAAATTCAAAAATAAGAGGTTCGATTTGTAACCTCTTGAAGAGCAGAACTGGATTTGGCTTGATTCAAAGCTTGTGATGGCTCCAATGTTCCTCTATGGTGCTTGTATGGATGATTGGAGGAGAAATTGAGACTTAATTGCACACGAATCCAACAGATTTTTAAAACTCCATGGATGCTTCAAGCTGTGTGTATGCTTCAAAACAGGCACGGCTTGCTTTGGTTCCACGTCCAAACTTGCTCAAGAACTCTTCAGGATCAAGAATCAACCAGTAGAAATGGCTTGGATGTGAAGAATTTTGAAGAAAGTTTGAGAGAATTTTTTTTGAGAATTTGAGATTCAGATCTGAAAGTTGTTGCTAATGCTGAAAACAGTTAGGTTTTAGTTTATATATGCAATGCTAATCATGCTCTAATCAGGTTTAGATCAAAGCTAATTGGAATTAATCATTTTCGAGGTGTATGTGCAAATTGGCTTTTCACCCTTATGCATGGAATGCATGTAATGAACAGTGCACGAATCTCCTTCCTTTTCCACTTAAAATCTGATTTTGGAGCCAATGGCAATAGCAAAATGTTCAAATAATGCACCAAATTTGAATTTTAAAATTTCCCTTCCAAAAAAAACCAATGAATTACCAAATGATCATGTGAAGACAATTCGTGTAATGTGATGCATGATTTGGAAATTAGAGGTCAAGAGGAGAAAAATGCAAAAAGAGCCACTCATTTTGGAGCTTTGGTTGAAAAGTTATGGTCATTTGAATCTTCAAGCATACTTTTCCATGTTTTGATCATATCCCCTTAACCACACATGAGAAATTGATGATCTTGGACTTTTTGGAAATGGGAGAGAAAGATCTACAACTTTCATGTTCAACAAAATTTCATTTGAAGCTTTCTTGATGATGTAATTTGAAGTTGAAGTTGGTCAAAAACCTTGCCATTTTTGGAAAGTTCAAATTATAGGCCACTTTCTATTTTTGGAAAGTTTTGACTGGACTTCAAATCCTTCAATGTGAGTGTTTGGAATGTCAAATGAGACTTGTTTGAACATGAATGAAGTATTTCTAATCACTTCCCACCTCCAAATCCACAGTTGACTGTGCAGTTGACTTTCTAGGCCTTCAGATGATTTGCAAATGTTCTGATGAGATTCAAGCCTCTACCACTTGGGATTTTGCTTCAAAATAACATCATAGCTTATATGGACTCTTGTGAATGATTGTGGGGTCCAAATTCTCAAGAATGGCCACCACCTATTGCTCAATGAATGCCTTAAATTGCCTTGACCTGTTATTGCTTCATCTGCAAGACAAAGGTTAGATGACATATTTTTGTACTTTTGGTTAGTGATAAAAAGAAAAGCAATGATGTACAAATGCAAGGAATGCTTGGTGATCAAGAACCACTCTCAAAGAGAGAACCCACCCATAGGGAAGGGAGCAAGGTGCACAATGATCCTTGAGGCAATGAAATGATATGATATGATGCCATGAGGGATCTTAGGGACAAAATTGGGGTCTTACAGATGCCCCTATTTAAGGTCATTCTAGCCGGAGAAGTGAAGGTTAAAATCTTCCTCTCGACGCGGTAGAATGGGCTTAAATAACAGTAATGAGACAAATTTTGGTCCCTAAGAGACCTCATGATGCAAATGTATGCATGTAAAACAAACAAACTATGTGTGGAATATAGGTCCACAAAGAAAAGACGATCCATCGGAGTAATACACTCACCAGGAACAGAGACTCTAACAGGACTCTCATGGGGATAAGAAAAAGGAAAAGAATGCGTGAGCAGGACACGACTTTGAATTAGGGGAACTGACACTGCGTGAACAAGACACGACTGGACTAGAGACCTCACTGGGGCGAAAAGAGACTCAAACTGGGGAGAAAAGAATTCCAAAGGAAGACACATCCATTGGAAAGACTCAAGCTGACTCAAATTATCCACAAAGGATACTTCGGATAAAAATCCGGACTCGGACTGGGAAAAAGATTCACACAGAACCTCCCTGCTAGGAAAATTGCATATATTGGGGAAAATGCCAATACAGCACAAGGGCAAAAATCACAACAGAAACTCCACTGGGGAATGTCTAACAAAGAGACTCTCCTGGAGAAAAATCCACAAGATGAGGTGTTACCGGCTACTAGGTAACAAACTCAAAGAGACATGTGATCTAAACACCGGCTTCTGGGTGAAAGAACAACAAGCTCAGGAAGAATGAATATCTAAGACCGGTATAAGGGTGAGAGATATCAATCAACCAAACATCTGAGAAAGACCTGAAAAAAGGTACATCAACTCAGGAAAATCTGACTCCACAGGGGACCAAGGTCATAATAGGGAGCAGGAAGGAAGGAACACCAGGGATACCGGTTACTGGGTATATAATAGGTGACCGACCAAGGACGTGGATTGGTATATATGCCAAAACACTCATCATCCGAAAGGAGGGCTTGAAAAAGCAAATCGACTTACAGGATAGACATTCGATTCCGCAACGGGAAAACGAATCTTACTCAGTTGGGAAAAAACCCAAAGTGCGCATGAGATACAATATCCATTACCGTCAGAACGTGGATAGTATAATCGCATGAGATATATTATCTATTACTGTCAGAACATAGATAATATACTCGCATGGAAGGAACACCAGGGATACCGGTTACTGGGTATATAATAGGTGGCCAACCGAAAATGTGAATTGGTATATATGCCAAAACACTCATCATCCTGAAGAGAGCAAAACGCAAACTTATTAAAGGATGGATATTCGATTCTACAAAGAATACGAATCTTACTCCGCTGGCGAAAATCAACAAAGGATTCCAACCAAAGAGCGAATGAGATATATTATCCATTACCGTCAGAACGTGAATAATACACTCGAAAAGGAAAAGACACCAGAGATACCGATTACTGGGTATATAATAGGTGACCAACTGAAAAGAGAAACAAATGTTACCAACAACAACAGGGTAAACGAAAGATAACTCACAGGGGATAAATTGCAAGCATCCGACAATCATCCGGGAGACAAAGAAATATTCGATTCCACAAAGGAATATGAATCTTACCCGACTGGGGAAACACAATAGGCTTCGACTGAAGAGTGCATGAGATATATTATCCATTACCGTCAGAACGTGGATAACATACTCGCATGGAAGATTATCCACAACCGGTTACTGGGTTAATAAAGGATAAATCGACCGAAAAGAAAGGCATCAGGATACCAAAACTAGGTATATAAAGATGACCGATCAAAGGGAGCAACAATCATTACCAAGCAAAAGGGTAAATGAAAGAGAACTCACTAGGGATGCATTGATAAACATCAATGATCCAGGGAACAAATCACTGGCAAACGGTGAAAGGACCCGCTGAGGATAAAATTGCTAGCATGCAGCAATTATCCACAAGGAAAGATCTACTGGGGACAAAATTGCTAGCATACGGCAATTACCCAGAAGAAAGAGGGAATATCAACATCGAATACTGGATGAAGATAACCACAAAGAGTAACCATCAAGGTTAACTCTGCAAAAGGGGGAAATTAGGATTTACATCTACCGAATACGGGGTAGAAGACCAAAACTCTGGCTGAGGATAAAATTGCTAGCAAACGGCAATTATCCACAAGAAAGCACAGACTCCGCTAGGGATGCAACAACAACATAGGATTTACAACTACCGAATACTGGGTAGAAGACCACAAGATCCACCATCGACCAGAATGAACCACAACGGTTACCTCTGTTAGGGGAAAAAAGTAGGATTTATAACTACCGAATACATGGTAGAAAACCAACAACTCTCTGCGTGGGGAATGAAAGAATCACAATTCCGCACGGGAAACAAAATAGGGTTTATAACAAACCACCAACTGCTGAGGAGCAAGAAAAAGGATTTACGACTACCGAATACGGGGTAGAAGACCAATCGACTCTAGCTGAGGAACAAAGAATGTTCACAAACACCTATTCCACAAAAGGGAAAAAAAGGTAAACAGGATTTACAACTACCGGGTACTAGGTAGAAAACCAACAACTCCCCTGAGGAATAAAAGGTATATAACCACAAATTCCGCCAAGAAGAAAGGGGAACATAGGACTTACAACTACCGAATACTGGGTAGAGGCCCAAAACTCCGCTGGGGATAAAAAGAATTATTATCGGTTACTGGGCAATTCATTCATTTATTCCACAGGGAAGAACAAGAGACAGTTGAAAAATGCCAATTCAGGATCAAACCAAAGAGGCAACCTGAATCAAGACTCGTCCTAATGAGGATATAACTCAATAGGAAGATCCATCCCAATATATGTGTTGGGAGGAAACGGAAACAATCGTCATCCACGAGGACATATCTCAGTGGGGAATTGCAGAAGGAAAGACATACACTTTCTGCTTATGGGGCTGACTCTATATTGAGAGATTAGACACCCGACATCTGCTTTGGAAGATCTACATCACCGTTAGCAGGAGACAACAAACAAAAGATATATGGTAAAAATGTAACATGAATATCTGAATGTTGAAAGTATGCATGAATATGCGTGATTTATGTTTGATGAATGCTGACAAAACAGACATATCTAACACAAACAGGCCCAGGAAACAAACGCCCGGTACTACACTTCCAGAGGAAAAATCCAAGGAAAGCCAATCTGCTAGAGATCTACATGCCAAAAAGAAAAGATCTGCGGGGAAGCAATAAATCAGAGATATCAAGGAAATCACAAAATCTCTGAGTGATGGATCATCAGGCAACCCAACTGGGGAACAGAAGTTCACAACAGGCAGAAACTGCCACAAAGACAAATCTGTTGGGGAAATGGAGAAATCCCGAGATTTCTGCAGGGGGATCCTCAGTATCAACTAGGAAAGAAAAGTTCACTGCATCAGAGAACAGAACACACAAGTAGAATATAGCCGCACAAGCAACTCTACCGGGGATACTGTCAGCCACTTCAATGGGGAATAAATCCAACTGAGGAAGAAATAGATCACAAGTAGATTCTGCATACAAGCCACTCTACTGGGGATCAAAAGCATCAGGAAATCAACCAAATCTATGGATGATAGATCACCAACCGACCCCACTGGGGAAACAGAGATTTTCAACCGGCAGAAACCGCCATAAAGCAACTCTGTTGAGGATACCAACTCTGTTGGAGATACTGCAGGGAAAACATGAAACTTCTGCAGGAACATCACAGACACAATCCACCGTACCACAAATCTACTGGCGAAATATCTGAGGAAGAGAAGAAGAGTTGGGGATCAACCACCAAATGCTGAACCTTCTAAGAGGAAACCAAATCGTTGAGGAGGAAAAAATCACTGCTCTACTGAAGGGATAAGAGGTGAAAACCTCAACAAGCACTCTGATGGGGAGCTATAGCATACATCATACCATCAACTCTGCTGGCGACTGTATTGAGGAAACAGCCAAAGTACCGGGATATCAATCCACTGACTACCGAACCTTCCAAAAGGAAAGCACCCATGCTGGGGGAGAATATTGTTGGAGAGGAAAACTGAAGTTTCCAACAAGCACTCTGGTTAGGGAACAAAATCCCAACAGAAGCTCTGCTTAGGGAACAACCCCAACAACAAATCTGGATAAAAGAGGATACAATCAATGCCAGGAATATGAACAAATGTCTTACCCTGTTGGAAATCATGCCACCCTTGGGAGAGCACTGAGAAATTCTTAAGTATCCTTTCATCATTGTGAATGTTCACTTTGTTTAAAACAACAATTTTATGAAAAATTTATTTGTTTAAACAATGACATTTTATCAATTAAAACATGCAAAACATTTGTTGAATTGAAACAAATAAGAGTGTAAGTAATTGGATAAAAAGCTCAAATTGATTTGATGGAATGGTAGTCTGCGAATGGCGAGACTCCATAGATCTGTACAAGTTTGAAATCAGTGATATATATTGGAAGAGGGCTACATTGAACATGATGATCCTTTCTCTACCAATTTGAATCTCGATGTATTCGAAGCTTCAGTTGACGACGAATCGAGAATCCCTGATGAAAAGACAGCTGCGGAACAGAAAGTCTTGTCAGGATGCAGTTTACTTGCCAAATCCCTAATTTTTGCCTAGATTGCCCCAGGGTGAGGTACTCAATCTAGCGGGATGCAAATTCATTTTTTTTCAAGTCTCTAATTTTTGCCTGGATCACCCTTTCGGGTTCTCCACCGAGACGCTCATTTTTGCCTAAGCCGCCCTTTCGGGTTTTCAACTTAGCGAGCTATTCTGTTTTTCTTTTGCATACTCTTTTTTTTAGGCAAAGTATTTCTTGACTGCATCTGAATTCACAGGACGAGTGAAATCCTCCACATCTATTGTTGTAAGCATCAAAGCACCGCCTGAAAAGGCTCTCTTAACAACATATGGACCTTCATAGTTTGGAGTCCACTTGCCCCTGGAATCGGGCGCGAAAGACAAGACTTTCTTGAGCACGAGGTCACCTTCTCAGAACACACGAGGCTTGACCTTCTTATCGAATGCTTTCTTCATTCTCTGCTGATATAACTGACCATGGCACATGGCAGTCAATCGCTTCTCTTCAATCAAATTCAGTTGGTCATAACGACTCTGAATCCATTCAGCATCAGTCAACTTGGCTTCCATCAAGACTCTCATTGATGGGATCTCCACCTCTACTGGGAGCACAGCCTCCATGCCGTAAACAAGAGAGAAAGGGGTTGCCCCTGTTGAAGTGCGGACAGATGTACGATAACCATGCAAAGTAAATGGCAGCATCTCATGCCAATCTTTGTACGTAACAACCATCTTCTGGATAATCCTCT
The DNA here is from genome assembly GCF_024323335.1 of Lathyrus oleraceus. Classification (NCBI taxonomy): domain Eukaryota; kingdom Viridiplantae; phylum Streptophyta; class Magnoliopsida; order Fabales; family Fabaceae; genus Lathyrus; species Lathyrus oleraceus. Next base: position 37,959,931 of record NC_066583.1, read on the forward strand.
TGATGTTCTTATTAGCAGCTTCAACAACCCCATTCATCTTAGGTCTGTAAGGAGAGGAATTATGGTGTGTAATCTTGAATTCAGCGCACAACTCTTCCATCATCTTATTATTCAAGTTAGATCCATTATCAGTAATGATCTTATCCGGCACACCATAACGGCAAATCAACTGATTCTTGATAAACTTCACGACCACTTGCCTGGTCACATTCGCATACGAAGCGACTTCAACCCACTTGGTGAAGTAATCAATTGCTACGAGAATAAACCTGTGTCCATTGGACGCTTTCGGTTCAATCATGCCGATCATGTCGATTCCCCACATAGAGAAAGGCCATGGTGATGAAATCACATTCAGAAGTGTCGGAGGAATATGAATCTTGTCCGCGTAAATCTGACACTTGTGGCATTTCTTCACATATTTGCAGCAGTCAGACTCCATTGTCAGCCAATAGTAGCCTGCTCTCAACATCTTTCTAGCCATGGCATGTCCATTGGAATGAGTACCAAATGAACCCTCATGGACCTCAGTCATTAACAGGTTTGCTTCGTGTCTATCCACGCATCTGAGCAAAACCATGTCAAAATTTCTCTTATAAAGCACATCACCACTGAGGTAGAAACTGCCTGACAACCTTCTCAAAGTTTTCCTATCTTTCACAGATGCCCCAGGCGGGTAGACCTGGTTCTGAAGGAAATTCTTGATATCAAAATACCAAGGTTTGTCATCATTCACTTCTTCCACTGCAAACACGTGAGCTGGTATATCCAAGCGCATCACGGTAATGTTGGGAACTTCATTCCAATACTTGACTACAATCATCGAAGCAAGCGTAGCAAGAGCATCTGCCATCCGATTATCTTCTCGAGGAATATGATGAAAGTCAACTTCTGTAAAGAACGTTGAAATCCTCCTCGCATAATCTCTATATGGAATGAGACCTGGCTGATTCGTCTCCCATTCACCCTTGATCTGATTGACAACCAGGGCCGAATCACCATAAACATCAAGATGCTTGATTCTCAAATCAATGCATTCTTCGAGTCCCATAATACAGGCCTCATACTCAGCCATATTATTCATGCATTTGAAAGTTAGTCTTGCTGTAAACGAAATATGCGTGCCATGAGGAGTAATGATTACTGCCCCAATTCCATTCCCGTACTGATTCACAGTGCCATCAAACACCATCGTCCATCTAGAACCAGGTTCCGGACCTTCATCAAGTGTAGGCTCATCACAATCTTTCATTTTCAAATACAGAATCTCCTCATCTGGGAAGTTGTACTGAACAGACTGATGATCTTCAATCGGCTGATGTGCCAAATGGTCAGCCAGGATACTACCTTTGATAGCTTTCTGAGCTCGATACTCGATATCATACTCAGACAACAACATCTGCCAATGGGCAATCCTCCCAGTTAAAGCAGGCTTCTCGAAAATATACTTGATTGGATCCATTCTGGATATCAACCAAGTTGTATGATTTATCATGTACTGGCGCAAACGCTTAGCAGCCCAAGCCAAAGCACAGCACGTCTTCTCAAGCATAGAGTATCGAGACTCACAATCAGTAAACTTCTTACTGAGGTAGTAGATAGCAGATTCTTTCTTCCCTGATTCATCTTGTTGACCGAGTACACAACCCATCGAGTCTTCAAGAACAGTCAAATACATGATCAGAGGTCTTCCTTCTACAAGCGGAGACAAGATCGGAGGTTTAGACAGATATTCTTTGATACTGTCGAAAGCTTTCTGGCAATCCTCGGTCCAATCATGAGACTGATCTTTCCGGAGGAGCTTGAATATCGGCGCACATGTGGCAGTCATGTGGGATATAAATCTGGAAATATAATTCAAGCGGCCAAGAAAACCTCGGACTTGCTTTTCCGTTTTGGGTGCAGGCATCTCTTGTATTGCTTTGACCTTTGCAGGATCAACCTCAATACCTCTCTCACTAACAACAAAACCCAATAACTTGCCGGAACGGACTCCAAAGGTACATTTGTTCGGATTCAGACGAAGTCTAAACTTCCTCAGACGCTGAAAAAGCTTCAACAAATGCTCAACATGTTTAACTTCCGTTCGGGACTTAGCAATCATATCATCAACATAGACCTCTATCTCCTTGTGCATCATATCATGAAACAAGGTAGTCATAGCTCATTGATACGTGGCTCCGGCGTTCTTCAAACCGAAGGGCATCACTCGATAACAGAATGTTCCCCAAGGTGTGATGAATGTTGTCTTCTCCATATCCTCGGGTGCCATCTTGATCTGGTTATAACCGGAAAATCCGTCCATAAAGGAAAAGACTTTGAATTTAGCTGTATTGTCTACCAACATGTCAATGTGTGGTAGAGGGAAATCATCTTTTGGACTAGCTTTATTCAAATCTCTATAATCAACACACATACGGACTTTTCTGTCTTTCTTAGGCACAGGCACAATATTGGCCACCCATAGAGGATATGTAGAAGTCACCAGAAACCCCGCATCGATTTGCTTCTGAACCTCCTCTTTGATCTTCACTGCCATATCTGGATGAGTTCTTCTGAGCTTCTGCTTCACAGGCACGCACTCAGGCTTCAAAGGCAGGAAATGTTGCACAATATTTGTATCTAGACCCGGCATGTCTTCATACGACCAAGCAAAGATATCGAAATATTCTCGTAGCAAACTGATCAACCCCTTCTTGACAGACTCTTCAAGAAGTGCCCCAATCTTCACCATACGAACACAATCTTCAGACCCCAAGTTGACTGTTTCCAGATCTTCGAGATGTGGCTGAATGATCTTCTTCTCGTGCTCAAGGAGACGGGTAATCTCATCAGGAATACCTTCAACATCATCTTCCTCTGCCTCGAATACAGGGAATTCAAAATTGGGAGATGACGTTGGATCATTATGTTCAATGGGTTTAAGAATCAACCTGCATAATGATTTCGGATAATAAAAGCTTTAGAATTTAAACAAACAAATCATTATGCAGATGAAAAAGATTGCTTTTATTCTTGTTTTTAGGGTTTTTTGTGATCACTGATTTCATGCAAAAGCAAAAAGTGAAAACAAATGGAAAAACAAATGTTTAACAATGCATTAATTGAATGAAAATATCATTGTATAAATGTTGCCAACAATGTCATCACTTCTCCTTTTGGCATGGGAGAAGGGTTTTAAAACAAAGTGAACAAATTACGCTGACTTATGAATGACCGTAGGAACATCCACAGCGACCCAATTGTGGCAGACACCACCAGGGATAACAAAGTTGCTCAAATCCTCTGTATCCTCTTCCAGAATAGCAGCAGCTTCCTCCGCCTGATCAGCATGGATGAAACCTCCACTCTTGAACATCCCTTGCTCATTGAATGCCCCAGAAGAATAGCCAATGCCAGCCCGGGACTTATTGTCTTCAAGCTCAATCATCTTCCCTAAACCAGCAACTGCACCACATTCAATGGCCAGTTTCGCATCACGATAGGAAGCAAATGAAGGAGACTTCCTCTCAATCGGCTCAGCAATAGATAAAGCTTGGAAAGGCGTTCCAACTTCATCCTCAGCGTCAATATATGAGAAAGAAAACAAGTGGCTAACCAGGAGAGCCTTTTCTCCCCCTACCACAACCAGTTTCTTATTCTTGACGAATTTCAGCTTCTGGTGTAGGGTGGATGTCACAGCGCCAGCCTCGTGAATCCATGGTCTACCAAGGAGACAACTATAAGATGGGTGGATATCCATAACCTGAAAGGTAACTTGGAAATCACTTGGTCCAATCTTGATTGGGAGATCAACTTCCCCAATCACGGTCTTACGCGACCCATCGAAAGCTTTCACAACAACACCACTTTGCCTCATGGGAGGCCCCTGATATGACAATCTCGAAAGAGTGGTCTTCGGCAATACATTCAAAGATGACCCAGTGTCCACCAGCACGTTGGACATGGCGTCAGTCTTGCAGTTCATAGAAATATGTAAAGCCATGTTGTGGTCTCTTCCCTCCTCAGGGAGATCAGCGTCACAGAAACTCAAGGTGTTGCAAGCAGTAATGTTTGCAACAATACTATCAAACTGTTCGATTGTGACATCATGATCAACATAAGCCAGGTCCAATACTTTCTGCAGAGCCTCCCTATGAGGTTCTGAATTCAGAAGCAAAGATAGCACGGAGATCTTGGACGGCATTTATAGAAGCTGGTCTACAACATTGTACTCACTCTTCTTGATGAGCCCCAGCATCTCATCACATTCTTCATTCATAGTGCCACTAGGGCCAACAGAAGAAGCAGGAGTCTTTTGTACAGAGGAGGGTTTGGCAACAGGTGCCGGATTCGGAACATTCACCGCAGTCCCAACCGGACGCTCAACAGAATCAGAAACAACAGCTCTAGCCTGAGGCTTAGGTGCTGAAAACACGCGACCACTACGGGTCAATCCGCTTACATCAGCAATATTAACCACAGAAGTTGAAAGCAACGACACTTCTTTCCCATCTTCCACAGTGAAATTCTAGTTATCAGACTTTAGATGTCACACGGGTTGTTATGACATCCAATTCTGCACAGACAGGAATTATGCAGAACTTAAATGTAAGTGCAGTAAATAACACAAGTAATTGTTTACCCAGTTCAGTCCAACATGACCTACATCTGGGGGCTACCAAGCCAGGGAGGAAATCCACTATTAGTAGTATCAATTCAAAGCTAAACTCACCCGTTTACAACTTATCACTTAATCCCTACCCAATGCAATTTCAATCTTAACCTAAGATCAGAGTTCCTACTCACTCCCCCTCAATCACCTCAGTGATTACTATCTTTAAACAATATTAAAGACAATTTGAAGTCACACTTCAAACAACTCTTGATTGTGCTTCACAGCTTTAATCAAGATACACAGCACTCACGCTTAAAAGCTTTGAGTGACACAACACTTACAACTCAATGAACACCCTATACCAAAACAATCATCAACGTGATAATGGCTTGGCTTACAAGATATGTCTAATACAAGACTCACAAAAATACAGCAGTGAAGTATGATGGACACACTTAATCTTCACGCCTCAAAATCCCTGATGCTGAATGAAGGAACGCCTTCCTTTTATATTGCAGTATCCTGGGCTTTTGCACCTGTATTCTCCTGAATTTAAGGTCACACAAGTTCCCATAAATTCAACATTTAGGTTACTAACAAATAGGCTATTTGTTAGGTTCATTGAATGTAGATTGGTTGTTGATTTCCTGGTTTTTCTCTAAGCTGTTGACTTCCTGAAGAATAGCCTGAGAAAAAGCTGAAACAGAAAACTGAACAACCTACAATATAGCATATGCTGTCAGGTATGAATGTCACGACATTCAGCTTGACATCAAGGTCCATATGCTGAGTCTGTTTTTCCAGAAAACAGACTGTACAATTTTGCTGACCTGTACATGATCAAAATGACCATACTACAGTGACAGCTTACATTAATAAATGTCACAGTGTCCAACTTAACATTTACACAATTGGCCTTAAGTTAGTTCTGTTATTCTTTTGAAGAACAAACTAAGTTACATGCTGAAGTATAGCAGAACACCACTCTGTCTAATCTTCAGCAGCTGCTGTCAATGATGAATGTCATAACATCCAGTTTGACATTCAGTCAGTAGGCCTTATGCCAGGTCTGGTCTTTCCTTGATAACCAGACTGGAAATAAATACTAAGTTCTAACAGAACACCTGTTGTTCTATTCCTTAGTATCTGTTGACAGGTATGAATGTCATAGCATCCAGTTTGACATTCAATAAATCCTGTGTTAGCTAGTCCTGCAGTAACTACACTGTAGTCACACATACATGTCATGACATCAGTCAAGACATTAGTAACCATCTAGTGTTTTACCATATAATGCAGCCAATTAAACACCTACAAACTCCCCCTTTGGCAAATTTTTGGCTAAAACACTTTGATCCCCATAACAGAGTTCATGGCAGCGGAATCACACACCTAGCAGGAAATAGTACTAGCTAATACACACAGAGTGGCAGCACACTCACACACATGGAAGTTAAATAAAAACTTCACACACAATAGCTGCAGGGGAGGAAGTTAAATAAAAACTTCACACACATAGCAGCATACAAACATACAAACAGAAGATAAATACACACTTCATCACACATAAGCTGCAGTAGAGGAAAACTTCAATCTGTCAGAATGAGAACCTGTTTTAACCAAGTTTAACAAAGTAAACTTCTGTTGTCTTGGGGTATCACTTGTCACTCCCCCTTTTTGTCAAAAATGTTGCCAAAGCAACACTTTAAATTACAGATCCACAAATAGTAATTAGAGTTATACAAATGACAGAAAACACTGAAAGACAAGTATTTAATCCTCAGCTTCATCATCAGCTTCCTCTTCAAAGTTGGCCTCCTCCTCCTCCTCCTCAGAACTTTGCTTATCAGCTCCATCCGTGTCCTCAGCAGAAGTCTCCAATTGCAAGATGAGCTTTTCCAGAGCATGCTTTCTAGCCTCCAGCTCTTTGCAGTTCTCTTTGAGAACTGCAATAACATCAGCTTTGTCTGGTTGGTTGCCAGCTTTGGATGTTTCTCCTGACGTCAAGACAATGTCAGGGACATGCTTGCCCAGGAACAATTTGTAGCTGAAAGCCAATGGACTCTCTCTTCTCCTCACAAAGTCATTATCTGTCAGGATATGTGGAAATTGATTCAGCACAATTCCACATATGAGAGATGGAAAGGCAATGGGTCCCTTCACACTAAAACTCCCAGCATGCTTCATTGTCTGATCAAAGATGTACGTGCCATAGTCCACCTTTGTCTTGGTTCCCACTGCATAGATGAACTTCCCTAATGCCACAGACACAGTTGACTTGTGATTAGTGGGTACCCAGTTGGCTGCTCCAACTTTGTGAAGTATTGCATACTTAACACTTAGTTGGCTGGCTACCAGCTTCCCTTTGAGAGGCCATTTCTGGACTTGCTTTGCTGTGATGACTTGACAGATAGTGTTGTCAGTCACTTCAAGTTCTGGCTGCACTTCATCTTGTCTTCCCAAATACAGATTTATCACTAAAGGGGAGAAGGTCACGCACTTGCCACGCACATAGACCTTTCTAAATTCTCTGGATTTCCCATCAGCACACTCCTCAGACAGATTAACAATGAACTCCTTCACTAGGGTCTCATAGCATTTAGGGAGTTTACTCACAGTTCTCATCAGTCCTGCTTCTTTGATGAGATCCACAATTTCCTTACACTCCAATGCATTCTGAGCCAGTTCTCTCTCCAATGCCAGCCTCTTGTGGTATACATACTTCCACCTGTTAACACTGGAGGCAAAGTGGAAGGACACATTGTCAATGGGAACTTCTGGGACACTGGTTGCCAGCCTGCTGGAAGAAGGCTTCTTCCTGGACATGGATGTTGTGACATCACATGGGACATCAAATTCAGACTCAACCACCACAGCCTTGGTCTTCAACTTCTTGGGCACCTCTTTGCTCCAAGCTTTTGTAGGTCCATAACCTTTCCTCTTGTGTGCATTCTCTGACTCTGGTTGCTTGTGAGGATTTGTTTCACCAACTTCCTTGGAGGGGGACTTCTGCTCCACAGTCTTTTTCTCCCTTCTAGACCTAACTCTCTTGGCTATCCTAGGGACAACTGAAGCCAGAAGTTCATTGTCCGAGAGCTCTTCCACGTTAATCGTTTCAGCTCTAGGGTTGTCCTCAACACTTTGAGTAACATTGGCCTTCTCACCTCTCACTTTGCCTGAGGGTTTGTCAATCTTTGACCCCTCATGAGCATCTGGTTGCTCAACATTGTCAGTGACATTTTTCCTCAACACTACAGTTTTGTCTTGACATGCAGTAATATCAGGAATGATTGTGTTCAAGGGAACAGAAACCCCAGGAACATTTCGATTACCAGATAGTATCTGAGTGACGATAGTAGCAATGGAGTTATGTACATACCTTGACCCTTCCCTTGTGTGTTCATCAAGAGAGAATTCTGATGAAAACCCGGTGACTGTTTCCTTAGGTCTTCTTGCATGGGACGAAGTTGCTGCGTCAACAACTGGATCCTCCCGGGTAGGGTGGTAAGACTCGGTGCTGAGGGAATCAGACATGGTGGTGTAGGAGGAGGTATCGGATTGACGAGCCATGCTGAAAATCTTAGAGGGAAGATGAACCGTGTCTTTGCACGAGGGTTTGCACGAGTGGAGAATGAAGCGACTGAATATGAAACGCTTTATGCAAGAGTAAGGTCTATTATATTTTGACCACTCAGAGCTCACTATTTGTTGTTTAATAATTTGACTTATTAAACAGTAGCTAACTGACTTCATTAGTTGCTATAACTTTTCAGACGCACGCATTCCCTTTTTGCCCTTACTAGTTTCACCCTTAGTAATGTACAATGTCATGACATTCCGGGTGACATTGTACTCCGTCTGCATCAGGTTCCTCCATACTAGAGGTGACCACTTGCTACCACAAGCTAGGTACTGAGTTTCTGCAGACGTCAATAATACACACCTCTGTCTGTCCCTTGCTGTCATATCAGTTGCATGATGACCAATGGGAACCAAGGGCTCATTACTTTTGATCAGACACTTTCCACAGTCTGTCCTTTTACCTAAAGGCAGATATGAGACTCTTCTCATAGCTCCCTTGGAACTGCTCTTCTTCACTCCTTTTACTTGAAGGGGATCAAGTCTTCCATGTCCCCGCTTCCCTTCCTGATCTCCCTTGGCCAAAGGACATTTGGGAAGGTTGAGAGAGTCTTTAGATTTCCATAAATAGCAATTATCTTTGGATCTATCTCCTCTCATCACTTCTTGATTGCACCCATTCAACACCACACATCCTCCCTTGGTAAATTCCACCTTGTATCCTTGGTCACACAGTTGGCTTATGCTTATGAGGTTCACAGTTAGTCCTTTTACTAACAATACATCATTCAATTTTGGAGTTTCTGGACAGTCCAGCTTCCCAACACCCATGACTTCTCTTTTAGTTCCATCACCTAATGTCACAAACTTGGTGTTAGCAGGATGTAGATTCACCACTAGGTTGTTCATCCCAGTCATATGCCTTGAGCAGCCACTATCAAGGTACCAATCTTGTCTGATATGTTCCCTTGAGGAAGTGTGAGCAAGGTTAGCAACACACTGTTGATTCTCAGGCGAGAAGTGAATCTTAGATGCCAGCTGCTTAGGATTGACCTGAGGTGTCTGCTTAGCCGCCCATATTTGTTTCTTAATGGGGACATTATGCGTACACACCTTTTTCTTAGGCCTACCTTGAGGGGTCTGGTTTGGGTAACCATGCAGCCTATAGCAGAATGGTTTTATGTGACCGAATCTACCACAGTAATGACATTTCCATCTCTTGAATTTCTTCTTCTGATGATTGTTCATTCTGGTTCCTCAATGTTGTGACTTTGGATGTGACTTCCCTTTGGATTTCTGAACTTTAGTCTTTGGACGTTTGCGTTCAGCTGAGGATCTTTTCCCAAAGCCTAAACCAGATGTGGTTCCAGACTTCTGTCCTGTCTTCAGGATCTCTTCCAAGGTGTCAGATCCCTTATTCAACATTTTGATGGATTTGGTCATTTGGTCTAGCTTAGAGATCAGCGAAGAAATCTCACCCTTCAGACCCTCTATGACTTTCAGCTGCTCTAGTTTCTCAGCTTCTAGCTCTTTGATGAGTTTCTTATGCTTTTCTCCTTGGATGCAAACTTCTGCACTTTTAACACATAATTCTTTATATGAGGCAGCAAGCTCATCCAAGGTGAGCTCATCTCCACTTGAGTTATCCTCAGAGGCACAAACACTGGTCAGAGCAGTGACATGTTTGGCCGATTCTCCTTCAGATTCACTCTCAGTGTCTTCTTCTGACCAGGTGACAGATAGCCCTTTCCTTTGCCTCATGAGAAAGGTAGGGCAATCAGCCTTAATATGACCATATCCTTCACATCCATGGCACTGGATTCCCTTGCCTTGGTTGACCTTTTCTTCAGAAGTTGATCTTTTATTTATGTCAGACGAGATGTTCTTGAGATTAGGTCTACCCTGTTGATCAAATTTCTTTATGAGCTTGTTGAACTGTCTCCCAAGCATGGCTAAGGCTTCTGATATACTTTCATCACCTCCAGTATATCCTGCTTCTGACTCCTCTTCAGCATTAGATACAAAAGCTATGCTTTTGTTCTTCTTCTCAGCATACTCACCCAAGCCCATTTCAAAGGTTTGGAGGGAACCAATGAGTTCATCCACCTTCATGTTGCAGATGTCCTGCGCCTCCTCTATGGCTGTGACCTTCATAGCAAATCTCTTAGGCAAGGACCTGAGAATCTTTCTTACAAGTTTCTCTTCAGCCATTTTCTCACCTAGTCCACCAGAGGTGTTTGCAATTTCAAGAATATTCATGTGAAAGTCATGAATAGTCTCATCCTCTTTCATCCTCAGATTTTCAAACTTGGTGGTCAGCATCTGAAGTTTGGACATCTTCACCTTGGAAGTACATTCATGAGTTACCTTGAGGGTATCCCAAACTTCCTTAGCTAGTTCACAGTGGTGTACCAGCCTGAAGATGTTCTTGCTGATTCCATTGAACAATGCATTCAAGGCCTTGGAATTTCCAAGAGCTAGTGCCTCTTGCTCCTTGTCCCATTCTTCTTCAGGAATCTGCTCACTGCCTCCATCTTCACCTGTCCTCATTGGATGTTCCCATCCTTTGTTGACAGCTCTCCAGACTTTGCTATCTAGAGACCTTAATAAGGCTATCATACGAGGCTTCCAGTCATCATAATTAGAGCCATCCAACATGGGTGGTCTGTTTAAGTGTCCTAAATCCTTGTTCATGGTACTAGAAAGTAACTTCCCTAGATCTCACCCAGAAATTCACAGGCAGGGTGCCTGCTCTGATACCAATTGAAATTCTAGTTATCAGACTTTAGATGTCACACGGGTTGTTATGACATCCAATTCTGCACAGACAGGAATTATGCAGAACTTAAATGTAAGTGCAGTAAATAACACAAGTAATTGTTTACCCAGTTCAGTCCAACATGACCTACATCTGGGGGCTACCAAGCCAGGGAGGAAATCCACTATTAGTAGTATCAATTCAAAGCTAAACTCACTCGTTTACAACTTATCACTTAATCCCTACCCAATGCAATTTCAATCTTAACCTAAGATCAGAGTTCCTACTCACTCCCCCTCAATCACCTCAGTGATTACTATCTTTAAACAATATTAAAGACAATTTGAAGTCACACTTCAAACAACTCTTGATTGTGCTTCACAACTTTAATCAAGATACACAGCACTCACGCTTAAAAGCTTTGAGTGACACAACACTTACAACTCAATGAACACCCTATACCAAAACAATCATCAACGTGATAATGGCTTGGCTTACAAGATATGTCTAATACAAGACTCACAAAAATACAGCAGTGAAGTATGATGGACACACTTAATCTTCACGCCTCAAAATCCCTGATGCTGAATGAAGGAACGCCTTCCTTTTATATTGCAGTATCCTGGGCTTTTGCACCTGTATTCTCCTGAATTTAAGGTCACACAAGTTCCCATAAATTCAACATTTAGGTTACTAACAAATAGGCTATTTGTTAGGTTCATTGAATGTAGATTGGTTGTTGATTTCCTGGTTTTTCTCTAAGCTGTTGACTTCCTGAAGAATAGCCTGAGAAAAAGCTGAAACAGAAAACTGAACATCCTACAATATAGCATATGCTGTCAGGTATGAATGTCACGACATTCAGCTTGACATCAAGGTCCATATGCTGAGTCTGTTTTTCCAGAAAACAGACTGTACAATTTTGCTGACCTGTACATGATCAAAATGACCATACTACAGTGACAGATTACATTAATAAATGTCACAGTGTCCAACTTAACATTTACACAATTGGCCTTAAGTTAGTTCTGTTATTCTTTTGAAGAACAAACTAAGTTACATGCTGAAGTATAGCAGAACACCACTCTGTCTAATCTTCAGCAGCTGCTGTCAATGATGAATGTCATAACATCCAGTTTGACATTCAGTCAGTAGGCCTTATGCCAGGTCTGGTCTTTCCTTGATAACCAGACTGGAAATAAATACTAAGTTCTAACAGAACACCTGTTGTTCTATTCCTTAGTATCTGTTGACAGGTATGAATGTCATAGCATCCAGTTTGACATTCAATAAATCCTGTGTTAGCTAGTCCTGCAGTAACTACACTGTAGTCACACATACATGTCATGACATCAGTCAAGACATTAGTAACCATCTAGTGTTTTACCATATAATGCAGCCAATTAAACACCTACACACAGCAACAGCACTGTAACGAAAGGGAATCGCTTTCTCAGAAGAAAAAGGCACAGGGCCTGCAGGCTTGATCACCAAAGAAGAAGAGACCTTCGGCTTGCTACCATCATAACAGATGACAACAGGCTCAGGAATCTTGAACACAGGAAAAATCACATTCACTTCTGGTTCGTCTTCATCAACATTTCTGTTTTGAAGAATCTCAATGGTACCATCATCCAACAGCTCTTGAAGCTCTCTGCGCACCTGGCGACAACCCAGTCTGTTGACGGAACAGATACGGCATCTGTCATGGTCATGCTCCATATGACTGTAATTACACAGCAAACGATGCAACTCAACCAACGACTGTCGAATATGACTTACATATTTGACTTTGTACTTGCCAGGGCAACCCTGGACCATGTTAACCGATTTCCCATGCTCGGGCAATGGGTTCTTCGTAACATTGGGGCCTGAGTCCTCAAAGCTCAGAATGTCGCATCTCATAAGGTCTTGAACCTTAATCTTCAACGGATAGCAGTTCTCGATGTTGTGACCGGGAGCACCGGAATGATAAACACAATGCTGGTCGGGCTTGTACCACCACTGCGGGTTAGCAGGTACAGCCGGAGGCTCTCTAGGAGTAATCAGTTTCCGCTCTATTAAAGAGGGATAAAGCTCTGCATATGACATAGGAATAGGATCGAAAGTGATCTTCTTCCTATCATAATTTAAATTAGCCTGATTACTGCTGCCACGAGGCTGGTAAGCTTGTTGCTGTGGACGATGTTGCTGTTGATACTGAGGTTGTTGTTGATGTTGATGTTGTTGATGCTGATAATTGTCTCTGAAGACAGGCGCTACACTAGCCACCTGGTGCTGATGACGCACTGGCTTCCTCTTATCAGAGGGTCTTCTAGGTTTAACATGGGATTGCACAGCATGTGCCTCCCCATCTTTCTTCTTAAACGCCCCATATCGTTTAGAAGAGCCTTCATCCTTAGACAACCGTCCTTCCCGGACTCCTTCCTCCAAACGCATCCCCATATTCACCATCTCGGTGAAATCAGAGGGAGCACTCGCGACCATCCGCTCATAATAAAATGAACTAAGAGTCTTCAAAAAGATCTTAGTCATCTCCTTCTCTTCCAGCGGAGGAGTAATCTGAGCTGCCAACTCTCGCCACCTCTGGGCGTACTCCTTAAATGTCTCTTTATCCTTCTGAGACATGGCCCTGAGTTGATCACGGTCAGGAGCCATATCAACATTGTACTTGTACTGCTTGACGAAGGCTTCGCCAAGATCGTTGAAGGACCGGATGTTTGCGCTATCAAGGCTCATATACCAACGAAGAGCTGCACCAGACAAACTATCCTGAAAATAATGAATCAGCAGTTGATCATTATCTGTCTGAGTAGACATTTTCCTGGCATACATAACCAGGTGGCTGAGAGGGCAAGTGTTCCCCTTATACTTCTCAAAGTCCGGGACTTTGAATTTGACGGGTATCTTAACACCGGGAACCAAGCAGAGTTCGGCCGCAGACTTGCCGAACAAATCTTTCCCTCGGAGGGTCTTCAATTCCTTGCGGAGCTCAAGGAATTGGTCATTCATCGCATCCATCTTTTCATTAACATCTGGGCCCTCAGACGGCTCAGAATGATAGATGGTGTCGTCTACCCTGGGAATGGCATGCACGACAGGAGGAGGCATTGCAAGGACCGGGCTAGATGTCGGCATAGAAGCAAAAGTTGGAGCTGGAATATCTGGCATGAAATCGGGAGGCATACGCCACGGAAACCCGGCTGGCATGGCATGCGGCACAAAATGAGCACTGGCAGCCGGCACAGTCGAAGAAACCACTTCAGATATAACAGTCCTCTGGGGAGGAGTTGCAGGAGGTGGAGATGGTTGATTCTGAGCAGCCAAGAATTGCTCCATCAGAGCACTCAATCTAGCGACCTCTTCCTTCAGCTCTCGGTTCTCTTGCTCTAACTGATCCATCACTCTTGCAGAATTGGCTTGGGTGTAGTACCGATGAGTCAGCTTGTCTTCAAAATAAATGAAGAGCACAGAGTTAGGCCACAGACAAGAAGACCAGAACAACACCTGCTTATGCAAAATGATGCATGCAATGCTCGTGCATATGCTTTGTTTTTATTCCAAGGAACTTTTAGGGTATCATTTGCAAATTTGAAGTTTTAAAGCATTTAATCGCATATGGAAAATATCTCATCAAATATATTCAAGACAAAGAAGTACAACATTGTTGATTATTGCAAGGGAAAAGGAAAATAAACATCCTATGGATCCCTAGAAGCTCGAGATGCTGGAAGACGAGATACACAAAGCCTCTTGATCTCTCTCTCATATGTTGCTTCCATGTCCGCTTTCTCCTTAGCAAGTCGATCATACTTCCTCTTCCAAAATTTGGAAGACTAAGGAAGCAGAGAAGTCCAGGTATCATTCGGGTCATCTATCACCTGATGCTCGAGAAACTCAATCAGAGCATCCTTCTCCTTGATTTGCTGAAGCAACTCTTCTCTTTCACGGATCCAAGCACGTGAAAGGTCTTCGTCTCTCAACTCCTCTACGCCTTGGTTAGGGAGGGTTGAAGGCCCAGCCACAACCGACGGTGTAGGTCTCGGATAATCATATGTCATAAGATACTCAGAAGCTCTCTGTCTGACCCAAGAAGTATATGGCTCCAAAGCAATGCAGTTCTTCGGACCCAACTCATTTCTTCCCTTCTTGTGAATCTTGCGCCAAGCGCGGACCATCCTGGCTTTCAGGCCTTGGGGATCTTTACCCTCCTGAAAGAACACACCTTCTAACAAAATGTTATGAGGTTTATCCTTTAGGGGGAACCCAAGCTGACGACGTGCTAAGATAGGATTGTAGTTGATCCCACCACATGTACCAAGAAGAGGCACATTAGGGAATTCACCACAATAATCAATGATCTGAACTGTATCATACACGCGATCATACCAAGAGATATCATCATTAGTGAGAGACATAAGTCTCGTAGACCACCGTAGACATCCCTTGTTCTCCTTGAAAGCAAACGTCTGCGGTAAGTGAGAAATAAACCACTTATACAACAGAGGCAAACAGCACACAATAACTCCTCCACCCTTTGCATTCCTCAAATGCAAAGAGAAATAGGCATCACCCAACAGAGTAGGAACGGGATTAAGAACAGAAAAGATCCTAATGGCGTTCACATCCACAAATTTGTCGATGTTGGGGAACAATACCAGTCCATAGATGAGCAGCACAAATATGGCCTCAAAGGCATCCTCACTCATGGCCTTCCCATAAACGGTAGCTTGAGCAATAAGGAAATCAGAAGGAAGACCCTGAATTCCACCTTTGGTGGTCATATGTGCTTCAATCAAGGATTCATCTATGTGCAACAAGTGTGCAATCTCTCGAGAAGTCGGAATACTCTCTAAGCCACTGAACGACACCTAATCCAGAATAGGAATACCCACAAGATGAGCATATTCCTCGAGCGTAGGCAACAGCTGAAAGTCCGGAAAAGAGAAGCAATGATACAGAGGATCATAGAACTGTGCCAAAGTACTCATCAACCCTTCATCAACCTGAGTAGTCAACAAAGGCAGAAGCTTCCCATAACGAGCTTTGAAACCCAAGGGATCTAATACATAGGATGTCAGATTCCTTAACTCTTTCACATCGGGCTGTCGAAAGCTGTACTTCTTTGTATGCCTTTTCGGTCTTTCAATGTCTGAAAATTTTGCAAATAAACCCTTTAAGTTCCTTGAAAATTTTCCTGATTTTTCCTGATGACATGAATGCAGATGAATGCATGAATGTATGAATGCAACAATCACACTCAAGGATCAAGCAAATCACACCAGACAAAGGTCATGGGAAAGCTCATAGTATCCTTAATATCAATCATCCATTTTGGTGGATTATGGTTTACACCTTATCAACACCCAAGTTCCATTGATATTAACAATACATGAACCGGCTCAATCATCCTTAATATCAACCATCCATTTTGGTGGATTATGGTTTACACCTTATCGACACCCAAGTTCCATTGATATTAAGGATGTCTGAACGACTCAACCACGAATCACGGGTTTGTTGAAAGTCACGAGCATGGAGTCTCGGTTAAGAACCACCCAAAGGGAGTGTACTAGGGTTTAAACCTGCCGAACATGTTCTACAAGAGGTTCCCATAGTCATCATCCCATCTTTCGGATATTATCGGAGGAACGAATACTCGTATTCCAAAAATATTCTCAAGAGAGACTCTTATGAGTGTAGTATCGCGTAACAATCGCATCAGATCTTACATTTGAACGACCTCCGCACTACGTCCTAAAAATAGGCCAAGATGGGCTTGGTAAACTAAGGTCCTTGGCTTCTAAGGCACATGATAGAAAGAATAATGCCTAACCACAAATAACTTGTGTGACATTATTAATCCAACATGACCTCCACCAAGTGAATGGACCCGCAAGTCAACTTGTTAAGGAATACTCCACACAAGTCGACAAGACTGTGCCATTCTCCTATCCTAAGGTGCACTCGAGTTCGGGTATAGAACTCATCTCACAGAGATCACCAAGCAAACAGCAATTATATATCAAGCAATTCAATCATTACAATCAATACAGTTATCCCAAATTGTACAAAAATATGTCACATAACAAATAAACAAATATCATACAACAAGGGTGAAAAGTAGGCAAAACCACCAACGAGTTCATTATCCCCAACAGAGTCGCCACTTTTCTGTAGCGGTGTATTCGTCACTTTATGATTTATTGACTAAACCAAAAGCAAAGCATACAAAGAATCGAGTTGCCACCGCACTTTTATTTATCCAAAGGAATGGCTAAAAAGCGAACAAAAGTCTAAGAAGTTTTACACATAGAAAACTAATGAAAATGTCAGAGATCTGGGTAAGGGGTTAATTACGCAATGGGAAGGTGTTAGGCACCCAAAACGTCCTAGGTACTCCTAGGGAACCTCTTTTCACACTTGTTGTACGAAATGTTATTTGTTTATGAAATATTTATTGTGCAAACATGGATTGAAGGGATGAGAAAAGAATGTACAAGTTATTATTTTTGTGTTTGGATGGATAACCATTGCCTACGTACCTTTACAGGATCAAAAGTTCGGCTAAAAGATTTCCAAAATATGGGTGGATTCATTTTAAACAAAAGCCCTAAGGTCTTTCGTTATCCACGGGAGAAAACTCAACCTTATACAAACAACAAGTCCACCATGTGAGAAAAACTTCAACTTGCTAGTGAGGGGTTAACCCTATAATAAGCAAGGAAGTCTTACAATTCAATCACTAAGGACAAAAGGTGAGATTAACATCAACCAACTAGGATAAATCAAACCTATGGCTAATGTATGAAAACTTATCAAGAATGGACAAAGTCACAAAACAATTGAATGAGTGGAGTTAATCAATTAGAATTTATTCACAAAAAGTGGTCAAGGTGTGATTAGAATTCAATTCAAAAGAAGTATTATGAAAAATGAAGTTTGAAAATCAAAGGCCTAAGGCCTAGGTTTCTAATTTGAAAAGGAGTGAAAATGTTTGCACAATATCTTTTTTGGTTTTGAGTTAACATGCTAATGGAGGTTTAAAGAAACAAAAGGTGGGAGGGTGAGGAAGTAAAACTTCTTAGATGTTCACCTCTTGAGATCATATGTAGATGATTCAAGTGATTCCTTTGGAATAGGCAACAAAGCAAATAACAGATGAATAAAGTACATGGATACCGGATGCCAATCAATGGACTTATTCCAATCTCACAAAACAAAATGGATACCGGATGCCAATCAATGGACTTATATCAATCTCCCAAGAAAACACAACATGAATACCAGATGCCAATCAATGGACTTACACCAATCTCCTAAAACAAAACATGGATACCAGATGCCAATCAATGGACTTATACTAGTCTCCTAAAACCAAAAAGAAACAATGATACCAGATGCCAATCAATGGACTTATACTAGTCTCACAGGAATGATCATAGGAAACAACTGCCAATAAATGGACTTACAATTGACTCCTCACAAGAAACAAACAACAAATGCAATAAGCAAGAGGAAACAAGTTGCCAATAAATGGTCTTACACTCGACTCCAAGGAAAGGAATGCCAATGAATGGTCTTAATTCCAAATCCCTACCAGATCATAGGAAACAACTGCCAATAAATGGACTTACAATTGACTCCTCAATGGACAAACAAAGTGTCACAAAGATATGAACAATGATCATGCAATGATATACAAGTCATGATGATAAATGCACAAAGGCACACTCAAGCAAACATACACAGATGAACCAAGTAATCAGACAAACAAGTCAATTAGCACACACTATATACAATCAATAAGGCTCAAACAAGGTTAGGCTTCACAGCCAACTGGAATGGGGTAATTGTGCTCTTAACCCTAACATTGAGAGTTAGGGTGAAGCAGATGAAATGGAGATGAGGGGTGTGCCTCATAGCTCTTATCCCTAGCCTGGGAGAGCTTTAAACAATGGAAAGTGTGGGAGTTCAGAAAGTAGGAACTCTTCTCCACAAGTGATTGACTCTATAAGATCTTGGGTTATTATTCACAATGCATCAACACATTGTGTGAGCAAAGTGAATGACACACTGAGTAGCAGGAGATATATTACACATCTCTTTTATCTGCCAATTGCCTCATAAGAGGACTTTTCCTGCTTGGCACAAAGAGTAAACAATCACAAGCATTGCCTCTTAAGGAGGACTTCAGACAGGTGCCTACCAATAACAGTAGGTCTTCCAGACTACATGAAGATTAGAAATTATACCTAAGTGGTTAAGCAACCAAGCAAAGCAAAGTTCACAATGAACTTAAAGCAACTTATGTACCTGTGGAAACATCAAACAAATCAGTACAATACTCAGACAATCAAACAATAGTCAATAAGCAACCACCAATCCCAATGTACAAAATGTGTAAGCCAAAAGTCAAACTCAAATGAGTCAACATCAACCTACAAAACACACAAATGTTAGTAATCAAAGGCAAACATCAATGCTCAAGTGATGAAGCATCATCAACTATGGAACTTGGATGTTCAACCTGAAATCAAAGCTCAAACATAAGCCACAAACCACTAGGTCAAAGCCTAGGGTCAAAGATGGAGAAAAAATTTAAAACAGGAGCTGAAATTTAACATGAATCAACTTCAAACACATCTTGACACATTCCAAAAGGTCTCACATCAATATCATCAACCAAAAACATTTCATGATCAATTGAAGTTTAAGGCAATTTAAAAGCTCAAATGTGCTCAACCAGAATGAAAAATCTCAATTAAATCAGAAATGATTCAAATAATTCCAAGAAAATTCATGATCAATCAAGACATTCATAATATGCATCACACAAAAAATCAGAAACATTGGATATTATTTGGCATGGAAAACTCATCATATAAGTTGAACATCAAAAGGTGTGACACAAATTGTCACACCAACTTAGAACAATCATAAAACAGAGATGACAATTGATAAAAATACCAAATCAACACCAAAATGTCAAGCAATGTGTCTAGTTATAGCATGCAAAATTTCACATTCATTGGATCAAAGATGAGCATTTCACAAAGGTATAAGCATGGCAAGGTCAAATAAGCATACATGTTCAAACATTCTAGCACAAAATATTATCCAGCCAAGCACAACTTGTAAAATCATGATGATAAAAAACTAGAGAAAATAAGGATCACAATGCAAAAAACCTGGTAATTTTTGGATGAATTTTCAAATTGATATGAATTTTTAAAGATGAGAAAAAATTTAAAAAAAAACATGTGAAGCATATATGGAATAATGGAGGGAAAATGGATAAAACATGAAGGCATTTGAATATTTTGCACTCAGGAGGACTCGAACCAGGTTAACATTTGAAAAACGCGCGCTAGCCAAAACGACTGTGTATTGACCTAAACCCTAGCGCGCTACAAATTTCGTAGCTAATTTTGAATTCCGTAGCAAATTGGTAGCGAATTCGCAGCAGGTTCTGGAAATGAAAAAGCTCCAAGGTTGAAGATGAAGATCATCATGATCTTCATCTGGATTTTCCAGAAAAATCACAAAGTGTCCAGAAATCTAATCAAGCATAGCATTCGAATCAGCATGTCATATACATCAAGGATCCATAATTATTTCATGTAAAAACATCAAAACACGCATGGATCGAAGAAAAGAAAATTCAGCATCAAAACTTCAAATAATCATATCTCGCTCAAAACAGCACCAATTTGCACGACTCAAAGCTCAAAATGATCAGCATACTTAGATCTACAACATCATGGCAAGGAAATTCAAAAATAAGAGGTTCGATTTGTAACCTCTTGAAGAGCAGAACTGGATTTGGCTTGATTCAAAGCTTGTGATGGCTCCAATGTTCCTCTATGGTGCTTGTATGGATGATTGGAGGAGAAATTGAGACTTAATTGCACACGAATCCAACAGATTTTTGAAACTCCATGGATGCTTCAAGCTGTGTGTATGCTTCAAAACAGGCACGGTTTGCTTTGGTTCCTCGTCCAAACTTGCTCAAGAACTCTTCAGGATCAAGAATCAAACAGTAGAAATGGCTTGGATGTGAAGAATTTTGAAGAAAGTTTGAGAGAATTTTTTTTGAGAATTTGAGATTCAGATCTGAAAGTTGTTGCTAATGCTGAAAACAGTTAGGTTTTAGTTTATATATGCAATGCTAATCATGCTCTAATCAGGTTTAGATCAAAGCTAATTGGAATTAATCATTTTCAAGGTGTATGTGCAAATTGGCTTTTCACCCTTATGCATGGAATGCATGTATGAACAGTGCACGAATCTCCTTCCTTTTCCACTTAAAATCTGATTTTGGAGCCAATGGCAATAGCAAAATGTTCAAATAATGCACCAAATTTGAATTTTAAAATTTCCCTTCCAAAAAAAAACCAATGAATTACCAAATGATCATGTGAAGACAATTCATGTAATGTGATGCATGATTTGGAAATTAGAGGTCAAGAGGAGAAAAATGCAAAAAGAGTCACTCATTTTGGAGCTTTGGTTGAAAAGTTATGGTCATTTGAATCTTCAAGCATACTTTGCCATGTTTTGATCATATCTCCTTAACCACACATGAGAAATTAATGATCTTAGACTTTTTGGAAATGGGAGAGAAAGATCTACAACTTTCATGTTCAACAAGATTTCATTTTAAGCTTTCTTGATGATGTAATTTGAAGTTGAAGTTGGTCAAAAACCTTGCCATTTTTGGAAAGTTCAAATTATAGGCCACTTTCTATTTTTGGAAAGTTTTGACTGGACTTCAAATCCTTCAATGTGAGTGTTTGGAATGTCAAATGAGATTTGTTTGAACATGAATGAAGTATTTCTAATCACTTCCCACCTCCAAATCCACAGTTGACTGTGCAGTTGACTTTCTAGGCCTTCAGATGATTTGCAAATGTTCTGATGAGATTCAAGCCTCTACCACTTGGGATTTTGCTTCAAAATAACATCATAGCTTATATGGACTCTTGTGAATGATTGTGGGGTCCAAATTCTCAAGAATGGCCACCACCTATTGCTCAATGAATGCCTTAAATTGCCTTGACCTGTTATTGCTTCATCTGCAAGACAAAGGTTAGATGACATATTTTTGTACTTTTGGTTAGTGATAAAAAGAAAAGCAATGATGTACAAATGCAAGGAATGCTTGGTGATCAAGAACCACTCTCAAAGAGATAACCCACCCATAGGGAAGGGAGCAAGGTGCACAATGATCCTTGAGGCAGTGAAATGATATGATATGATGCCATGAGGGATCTTAGGGACAAAATGGGGGTCTTACAATGGGGTATAGATTTCATGGGACCTTTTCCACCATCCTTAGGAAATAGGTACATCTTAGTAGCTGTAGACTATGTGTCTAAGTGGATTGAAGTTATAGCTGCACCCACGAACGACACTAGGGTATTAATCAAACTATTTAAAAACTATATATTCCCTAGATTTGGAACACCACGTTTAGTCATAAGCGATGGAGGATCACACTTTATATCGAGAATATTTGACAAACTTTTAAGAAAATATGGAGTTAGGCATAGAGTAGTAACACCATACCATCCACAAACTAGTGGCCAAGTAGAAGTATCTAATAGGGAGATAAAACAAATCCTAGAGAAAACTGTTTCTATTTCTAGGAGAGACTGGTCTCAGAAGCTTCAAGAAGCGTTATGGGCCTATATAACCGCTTTCAAAACCCCTATAGGAACTACTCCTTATCAACTAGTTTATGGAAAATCATGTCACTTACCATTCGATTTAGAGCATAAGGCCTATTGGGCCATTAAAACTTTGAATTTAGACTACTTAGCCGCTGGAGAAAAGCGTACCCTAGACATTCATAAACTAGAAGAACTTAGGCAATCTGCCTACGAGAATGCAAAAATATATAAAGAGAGGACAAAAGCCTATCACGACAAAAGAATAGTAAAGAAAAACTTCAATATAGGCGATTCTGTTCTCCTTTTCAACACTAGGTTACGACTCTTCCCTGGAAAGCTACGTTCAAGATGGACTGGTCCTTTCGAAGTATCCAAGATTCTGAGATCCGGAGCCGTAGAAATCAAGAACCAAACCTGTAGCCCATTCATTGTAAATGGACAAAGACTGAAGCTCTACGAAGGAGGAGACATTCCAGCATACTACTCGAGCCACACCCTGATTGATCCACCAATTCCTACTACTACAGGTGTATAAATTCTAATCGTCAAGCTAATAACGTTAAACAAGCGCTGCGTGGGAGGCAACCCATGGTTTTTCTTTCGTTTTACTTTTTCGCATTTATTTACTTTTATTTTTTATTTTTATTTTATTTCATCGTATTTTGGATTGAGACTAAGATTTGAATGGTTTGTATTTTCAGGATCACTTTCTTAACTTTTACAGGATGCAGGATTTTGATGACATGCACGTGGCCTATAGAGATAATGCTCAGAGGGAGCGCTACATTGCTTTGTATCAGCACCCTATGGCACCCACACGTTATCCTGATCAGCACTGTATGGAGGCACTGGGTATCGAGCCGAGTATCCGATTCCTTAGCCACCAGCTTCACTGGGACGAGTTTGCTGATGACTTGAGTAACACATATAGGAACCTGACTTTGGAGTTCCTGAGTTCATTCGACTATGACCCATATTCTGGACCAGATGGGTATGTTGCTTTCAGGCTTTTCGGAGTTGAGTATTCCTTCAGCCAGAAAGAGTTCAGCAACTTATTGGGTTTTCAGACCACTCCTGATGCTATCCCGGAGACACCTATGGGATATTTTCTGGGTAAGGAGGTGGAGAAGTTTTGGAGTGATATATCGGGTGGCGGAAGCCAAGATCCATCTACGCAGCTGTCTCATGTCATACATAACCCAGCCTTCAGATACTTTCAGATGATATTAGCACATTCCTTCCTGGGAAAGCCGGATGCAGAGACACTACTGAGTGAAGAGGAGATCTTCCTATTATTTTGTGCATCCCAGTCTCGCCCAGTAGCATGTGGGAACTTTTTATTATACAGTCTCAACGGTATCTCCAGATCCACTGGAGGAGTCATCCATGTTGGCGGAATCATCACTCAGATTGTTGTCGCTTTAGGTTTGTCTCGCAAGCTGTTACATCTTCGGACCTACTGTGGGTACACGACCATGGACATCGACTTCTGTTTGACCAGAGGATGATGAGGAGAGCCTCTTTCCACCCATGTCAATTCCGATTGCTAGTCGACAGCGAGGCTATCCATTATTTCACACTGCCAGACCCTATGATGACCAGTGTGCATGATCCAGCGAATTGGAGTTATGCTCTTGAGGGCCAGGGAGAGACCGTTGAGAAACCGAGATCACCACCCATTGCTGAATACACGCCTACACCACCATCTCCCAGAATCACGGTTTTCTCTAATAATCTTTCATTGCAGACACCCGACATCCGCACTCAGATTGCTGAGTGTTGTAGAGAGATCGCAGCGCTTAGACAGGAGGTGGCAGACCTCACTTTACATATGGGAGTGTCTGATCTCACCCATGCTACTGAAGCCGACTGCCTATATCAGGAGATCTCGGAGCTCAAGCAGGAAATCGCCATGCTCCGTGGATCCACTCAGGAAGATGACATCCATACTATATGATCTCACCATTCCATCTTATTCTATAACTCTTTTATTTTATTTTATTTTTCTCGTATTTACATAACTCATCTTATATTATCGCATTTGGAATATCATATAAACTACTAATATACATCAGTATTTCTATTTTTATCTATATATGTTCTATGTTTATTTTATTTGCATTTTAATTTTTCAGTTATTTATTTATCTATATTTAATTTTTGTTTTTGTTTCATTTTTATTTTTGTTTTTGTTTTTACCTTTATAAAATTATGCAAGTCAAAGATACTAGGAGAATCACAAGACAAATGCTATCCAGACCCCTCAAAACCAAAAGATAAGAGAAGCCCAAGCCAAATGACCAAAATTCGGCCCAGCCAGATTTTGCCTTGTGGCGCCCGCCATAGACCCTGTGGCGCCCGCCACAACGTCTGTAAAAGGTCGGGGCAGAACCCCTTTCTTCACCATTTTTGCAACTTACAACCTCCCAAACCAATTTTTTCACCTTGGAAAAACATCCTTGAACCCACAAAAAGCTCATACTTTTCTAACCACCACACCACACAAATCATTATTCCAATTTCCATTTTCGATTTCATCCGTCGGATTTTGTAAAAATCCAACCTTTTCACAAACCACTTCATCTTCTTCATCACTTTTCAAGAGCTTTCAAATGGAGTTTAACGGATTCATTCTTCGAGGAGGGAAACCGGGGGATCGACAAAGAAAAATTATTGAACGGTTGCAAAATCGGGAAATCCTCCCGACAAGGTATGTTGACGAAGACTGTCTCTACACTTTAGGTATCTGTCATAGCATATTTCATTTATTAGATAATTTAGGTTTGCATAATTTCTTTTCCAATAAAGAACCTACCTATGAGCGGTTGACAATTGAATTTTTGAGTTCCTTAATTTATATTGTCAACCCTAACACTGCTAGCACAGTTGGTACTGTCAAATTTAGAATGTTTGCTGTTGAATACCAATTCAGTACCGACGAACTAGCCAGCTTGTTAGGGATCCCCCATGGGGAAGGTGCTATTTGTGAGGCCCCTTTGGATTCTGAATGGTCTGTTGAGGTATTTTCCTTCTGGGAGCGTCTATCAAACACTTCCATAAACTCTTTTGAAGGAGTTCTTGCCTCAACTATCCATAACCCGGCCATCAGAGTTTTTAGATATCTGTTGGCATGCACTACTTTTGGTCGGGAGAATCCAAATAAGGTTAATGCTAGAGAGCTTCTATTTTTACAAGGAAGCCTCACAAATAGACATATTAATTCGGTCCCGTTCATGCTTGCTCATATGATTTTAACTTTGAATAAAGCAGGACCGATTTCTTTTGGTGGATTGATTACATCTATTGCTCGGGCGCTTAACTTGAACGATGAGATGGCTACCCTAGACCCCTTACCTCCTCGCACAATTAACCTAAAATTTCTGAGAGACATGAAATTGTGCCGCTCGAGGAGAGGAGGAGGCTATATGCTTATGGTTCATGGTGTAGCCATCCCGTCTGTTGTTTTACCGTGCACTAGACGTACAGACGTATGAGATGAAAGGAATTGGACCTACGATTTAGACGCTCCACCTGTTTTAGGTCCTCTTCCTCCTAACATGCCTGATGAGGCGGGACATGACACTGATGATGAATATGATCGGCGAGAGAGATCTCCGGTACCCCATGTGTCCCCCCATCAGCCTTCACCACCACACACCGCACCATTTTCTTCTTCTGCAGGTACCACTCTTGGCTTCTATATTATAGAGGAGATGTGGCGTGACCACATGGCTAGAGAGCAAAGGCGTGACGACCTACTCTCTACCATCCAGCAACAAATGACGGATAACATGCGCTTCATGCAAGAGTCGCAGCGGAGGACAGACAGGTCCTATGACACTGTTCTACAATCCCTGCAAACGATCACAGATTCACAAGCCCGTCAGCAACACTACCACCAGAGACACATGGCACTCATTGAAGCCACTCAAGGTTCCATTATAGGTAGCCTTCGAGAGGTGAGGACCGCTCAGGATGCCCTGCAGGCGAGGATGGATCAGAGAAACCATCGTCGTACCCGATCCCGTCGTCCACCTCAGGATGGCGAGGGCACTAGTGGTCAGCAATAGGTTGCCAGGTAACTCTTCCCTTATCTTATTTCGAAACATTGGGGACAATGTTTGATTTAAGTGTGGGAGGAGACTCTATCGTCTTTTCTTTATTGCTTTTCTCATTTTTTTTTCCTTTATCGCTTTTTCTTTGTTGTTTTTAGATAGTTTATTTCCTTTTGGTTGTTTATTTTGCTTTCTTAGTATAATGCATGAGTCTGACGAGTCACCAAATACAGTAGATCTTTAGTACAATCCTACCTCCACATACCTTTAGCCCCACCAAAAAAAATTTGCAAAAGAAAATAGTGTCATTTCGAAAGTTTTCAGGCTTTAAGGACATGTTTTGAGTAAGGATGCGGTGACTTGGGAGAACTTTGCAAAACATCAGTATCTGTTTTAGCACCATAGACTTCGTAAATATAGGAATCATTCCCGAAACCCCATATACCATGACCTTAATCATCATTTCCGTATAAGTCCTTAGTAGTTTATCTCAGCAGTCAGCTCCGGCCTACGCATCCTCTACGTAGGGGACCGATGCAAATAAGTGAATGATCCAGAAAAACAAAAAAATAAAAGAAAGCAAAAAGGCAACTCCGGTATAGGTGACCCTCACAAAGTCATTGAAACCAAAGAATTGTAAAAAATTGCTACAAAAAGAAAAAGAAAAAGAAAAAAAGAAAAACTTACCCACTGTTGGTTGGTTCAGAGGTATCTGGCACTGAACTCGGTAGGGCGGATTACGATCCGATCCCCCACAACTACAGTTGGGTCCAATAAAAGGGTTTACACATGTTTATGTGCCAGAAATCCCATGCTCAGATCATAGTCACTAACAGGCCACTCTACTATGAAGCATGTACGGATAACGGGCTTAATGTGATTGCGCCTGAATGAAAAGGACACAAAAAGAGATGAAGAGGCAGGCCTAGGTATTGTGGGATAATATGGGTTGGTTAATATAGGAATGAAGTTTATGTCCATATTTGCGGATTAGTGTCATCATGATACCCTTAGTTCACTCAGTTAGTACCTATCACTGCATCCCGACTTGAACCTGAAAATTTTACCTGAAGCACTCGTTTACACAGATTTTCTTTTATGAGCTTTTCAATGTTTTGCTTGAGGACAAGCAAAGGTTTAAGTGTGGGAGAGTTTGATAATACTGAAATTTACCGTATTTTCGACTCCGATTTCACATGCATTCTAGTTGTTTTATTATCACTTTGTTGTATTATTGCTATGTTTTCCTTTGTTTTCAGGTTTTTACTTTAATCGGAGCCCCGGTCGAGAAAAGGAGCGAAAAAGAGCCAAAAACCCTAAAAATCAGCATTTTATACTTATGGCCTACCCAATGGCGGGCGCCACAGACCCTGCCATGACGTGTCCAAGCTCAACTTCCCTCAACTCCCACGTTCTCCACTACATCCACTAAGGCGCCTCACTTTGGCCTTGTGGCGGGCGCCACAAGAGAAAACAGTTTCCCTCCCATTTTCAAGTTGAAGGGCATCCAAGTCATTTCCATCTTTTTACTTGCTTATAAATAGAAACTCGAATTCACTTTTACAATCATCCAAACTTAGAGCAGAGGCAAACTCAGAGCAACTTTGTTCCACTTAGGCATATATTCATTTTTATAAAGTGGTAATCGCTTCGCATTGGAGTGTTACCACAATTGTGTAATCGAGTCTGTGATAGAGTCTGTAATCGAGTTTGGAGCACTTTGGAAGGAAGTTAATCCTGCCGCCATTTTCATTTCCGCATTGCAATTTATTCAACCCTCCGATTGGAGCAGGTTTTTATTACTTGTCTTTATCTTATTTATTTTCCCGCACTCGCTTTATTTTATTTATTTCCTCGCACTCGCTTTACTTTCATTTATTTCCTCGCACTCGCTTTACTTTTATTTATTTCCTCGCACTCGCTTTACTTTTATTTATTTCTCGCACTCGCTTTACTTTCATTTATTTCCTCGCACTCGCTTTAAATTATTTATTTCCCCGCACTCGCACTACTTTTATTTACTTTCCGCACTCGCACTGCTTTTATTTACTTTCCGCACTCGCACTACTTTTATTTAAATTAATGCACTTTTACTTTACCATGTCTAACTAAATTTATAAGGTTAGAATGTAAGGATCGTAATTGAACCGATAATCCGTACAATTGTTCGTAGAAACACTTAAGGGCTATTTTAACTTTCAACTTAAGTTTTCCCGCACTTCAATTCCGTTGGGTAAGATCGAAAGTCGTCCAACGTCTTTTTAAACTTAATTGTTTTTAACTATTTCAAAAACAGCGAAAGCGCTTTGTTTAGTTCATTAGGAGGTTTTAACATTAAGGAGAAAAGAGATTTTAAAACTATTTTCGGACGCGTTTATAAGTTTAGAGTCTGGTTCGTGAGAACCTCTTTTGGTTAAGAAATCCAGGTTATAATACTTTTCAACTTAGTCGAGATACTATATTTCTTAAAAATAGGTTTACTACTCTAACGCAATGCGCGCCTTTTTATAAGTGACAATAAGAGGGTTTGATTAGGGAGTACAACTTGGTTCTGAATACGCGAAAGCGACAGTTCCTGTTAAATTAGTTCTTTTCAAAGTAGGAAACACTGCCCATAAGTAACTCTACTAGCAAGTACTTGGATTATTAATTAATTACGAGAATTACATTCAACCCTGTCTTTATTAATTAAATTTATTTCAAAACTTTACTCTTCATTGCACACTACAAAAACACCTATTTCGATTGCCTTTGATAAACACAATAACAATAGATAACGATAGATTGACACTTGGTCTCTGTGGATTCGACAATCTTTTATATTACTCTGACGCGTTCGTATACTTGCGAACCCCGCATCAAGTTATTGACCGCATCAAGTTTTTGGCGCCGTTGCCGGGGACCAATTTCGTCAAATTTCATTTTCCTGTTGTTATATCGTTTAGACTTAGGCTATTTCCCGCCGGTCAATGCGAAGAACTCGCAGTACCGGAAGTTTAAGCTTAGTATACCCTCTGGCGGAACCTGAACATTATGCTCGCGCACGTTTATTCTTTCATAGAATTAAGAGAGCTATGGACGAAGATCAAAACCAAAGACCTCTTAAGGACTTTGCTCAACCATCTAATGAAGAACCTAGTTCTAGTATAGTAAACCCAACCATACCAGCCAATAATTTTGAACTTAAACCCTCCCTGTTGCAACTAGTGCAACAGAGACAATTCGCGGGTCTCGCTACCGAGAACCCAAACCAACATTTAAAAATATTTCTTCAATTAGCAGATACTTTTAAAACCAATGGAGCTTCTCCTGAGGCAATACGTTTAAGATTATTCCCTTTTTCCCTTAGAGATAAAGCCCTATCATGGTTAGATTCCCTTCCACCCAATTCCATTACGACTTGGGATAACCTTAGGAGAGTTTTTCTTGCTAGATATTTTCCCCCGAGTAAGACCGCCGTTCTTCGAAACCATATAACTAGATTTACCCAAAACCAAGGAGAATCGATGTTCGAAGCTTGGGAGAGATATAAAGAGTTATTACGAGCATGCCCATATCATGGTTTAGAAAATTGGTTAATCATTCAAACCTTCTATAATGGACTTCATTACAACACAAAGATGACCATCGACGCTGCCGCAGGCGGTGCTCTGATGAACAAACCTTATCCTAAAGCTAGTGCCCTCATCGAAGATATGGCTCAAAACCATCAATCATGGGGAGTCGAACGAGCGACAGTTGAGAAGAAGGAAGCCCAAGGAGGAGTGTATGAACTAAGCTATATAGACATGATGCAAGCTAAAATGGACGCATTAGCCCTCAAAGTTGAGCATATGTGCATAAACCCGAATACTGTAGCCGCAGTTTCGTCGGATTGTGAGATATGTGGAACCCAAGGACACCAATCCGCAGAATGCAGTCTATTAAACGAAACCCACTCTGAGCAAGTGAACTACACCCAAGGGAACCCATATTCGAATACCTATAACCCTGGATGGAGGAATCACCCGAACTTCTCCTATAAAAACAATAACCCTATTCAAAATAATGCACCTCCGAGATCTAGTTATCAAGCCCCTAGATCTAATCAACCTATGCAACCTGTACCACCAAAACCGAGCCTTGAGAAAATTATGGAAAATTTTATCACCGCTCAAACCCAACAAAACAAGGAGTTCATGAACCAAAACATTCATGTTAACGAACTGATTACTCAGTTAGGAACCAAGGTTGACCAAATAGTTACTCATACCAAGATGCTTGAAACCCAGATCTCTCAGGTAGCTTTAAACCAATCCCCTCATACCACACCTGGAGGACAGTTCCCTGGACAACCTCAACAAAATCCGAGAGGACAAGCCAATGCCATTACCCTACGAAGTGGGAACGCTTATGATGAGCCACCAAACCCTAGATTGAATGAACCCGGAACTTCTAAGGAATGTACCAAACTCCCGGACGAAGTAAAGGAACCAGAGGAATCTGAAAACCAAGAAGGTCGAGAAAAAGGAGAAGAACCTAAAGATAAAACTTACGTACCACCCCCGCCATATAACCACCTATACCATATCCGCAAAGACTCAAACAAACCCAGATCAATAAACAGTATCAAAAATTTATTAAAGTTATAGAAAAACTTCATGTAGAAATCCCTTTCACATAAGCCATTACCCAAATACCTTCTTATGCAAAGTTTCTCAAAGACATCCTTACCAACAAACGTAGACTTGACGATCCGAAGCCTTTGGAAAGTAATGTTATTTCCGAGGACAAATTAGCAAAGAAAGATAAAGATCCTGGAAATTTCTCCATTCCTTGCCTTTTGGGTAATCATGTCATCGAAAAAGCTTTTCTAGACTTAGGAGCTAGTGTGAGCCTAATGCCTTTAGTGGTTTGTGAGAGGTTAAACTTAGGAGAATTACAGCCCACTAAGATGTCACTTCAGTTAGCCGATAGATCTGTTAAATATCTGATAGGCATTTTAGAAGATCTTCCTGTTAGGATAGGTCAGCTGTTTATCCCTACTGATTTTGTTGTCATGGACATCAAAGAGGACAATGATATACCAATCCTTCTAGGTAGACCATTCTTATCGACTGCAGGAGCCATAATAGATGTCAAGAAAGGAAAGTTGACGTTTGAGGTAGGTGACGAGAAAATAGAATTTATACTTTCGAAATTTCTTATGGCACCTGTGATGGGAGACTCGTGTTATGCCTTAGATATCATTGATGAATGTGTTAGAGAATTAGAACAAAAAGAAATTATAAAAACAATTAGTTACCATCAACTCTCATAAAGGAAGATGATAACTTTAAGAAACCCTACATCGATGATAACCTTTACGAATGTTTATCCCTTACCCCAGATCCTATGTCGTGCCCTAAGAAACCAACCTTAGAACTTAAGGAACTGCCTAAGAACCTGAGATACGAGTTCCTCGATGAAAAGATGAACCGTCCAGTTATAGTTAGTGCTACCTTGAGCCAAAAGGAAACGAACCAACTTTTAGATGTTTTACGAAGATATCCCTCAGCCTTAGGATATAATATCTCTGACCTGAAAGGTATAAGCCCATCCGTATGCATGCATCGGATTTCGCTCGAAGAAGATTCAAAACCCTCTAGGGAACATCAGAGAAGAATAAACCCTATAATGAGTGATGTTGTTAAAAAGGAAGTTCTTAAGTTACTTGAGGCAGGTATAATCTACCAGATCTCGGATAGTAAGTGGGTGAGCCCTGTGCATGTAGTACCTAAAAAGGGAGGCATCACAGTCGTGCAAAACAATAAAGGCGAACATGTAGTAAAACGTTTAGAAGGAGGATGGCGGATGTGTATAGATTATAGAAAATTAAATAAAGCAACTAGGAAGGATCATTTCCCTTTACCATTTATAGACCAGATGTTGGAGCGTCTAGCCAGACACTCTTACTTCTGTTATCTAGATGGATACTCTGGATTCTTCCAAATACCTATCCATCCCGAAGATCAAGAAAAAACTACCTTTACATGCCCTTATGGAACTTTGCCTACAGACGAATGTCGTTCGGCCTCTGTAATGCCCCAGCTACTTTCCAACGCTGCATGATGTCAATATTTGCAGATTACCTAGATGGTATCATGGAAGTGTTTATGGATGATTTCTCGGTTTGCGGATTTGATTTCCACAATTGTCTTGCTAACCTTGAGAAAATCCTGGAGAGATGCGTGGAGATGAACCTCGTGCTAAACTGGGAAAAATGTCATTTCATGGTAACCGAAGGAATAGTTTTAGAACATATAGTTTCTGAAAAAGGCATAGAGGTAGATAAAGCTAAAATAGAAGTTATAGAAAACCTAAAACCCCCAAAAACCATCAGAGAAGTCCGAAGCTTCCTTGGACACGCTGGATTCTACCGGCGTTTCATTAAAGACTTCTCCAAAATAACTAAACCTTTAACCGGACTTTTAATGAAAGATGTTGAATTCATTTTTGATGAAAAATGTAATGACGCATTTAATCTTTTAAAGCAAGCATTAGTATCTGCACCCATTATGAAACCACCTGATTGGTCAGAACCTTTTGAGATAATGTGCGATGCTAGTGATTACGCAGTTGGAGCCGTTCTAGGACAAAGGAAAGATAAAAAATTACATGCCATTTATTATGCCAGTAGAACCCTAGATGCTGCCCAACTTAACTACGCAACAACCGAAAAAGAATTACTCGTTGTAGTTTTCGCTATAGACAAATTTAGTTCTTATCTAGTAGGAGCAAAAATTATAGTTTACACCGATCATGCTGCCATTCGTTACCTATTAAGTAAAAAAGATGACAAGCCCGGGTTACTCCGATGGATTCTATTACTACAAGAGTTTGATTTAGACATAAGAGATAAAAAAGGCACTAAAAATGTAGTAGCCGATCACCTTTCTAGGCTGGAACATCTAAAACCTGAACTAGTACCCATAAATGATGACTTCGCCTATGATAGACTGATCGCTAGAGTAGAAACCATTGAAGATAATAACCTAGATCCTTATGAGCAACCCCAAAATTCCTAAGCAATAAGTAACGTACCCTGGTATGCAGATTTCGTTAATTACCTAGCTGTTGATATAGTACCCCCTGATCTTGACTACCACCGCAAGAAGAAATTCTTCCACGATGTGAGAAACTTCTATTGGGATGAACCGCTCCTTTTCAAAAGGGGTAAAGATGGCATTTTTCGCCGTTGCGTTCCAGAAGAAGAGGTAAATAGTATTATCGAGCATTGTCATTCTGCACCTTATGGTGGACATGCGAGCACCTCTAAGACATACGCCAAGATTCTTCAAGCTGGCCTATTCTGGCCTACCATGTGGCGTGATGTCTATGCTTGCATTGTCAAATGTGATAGATGCCAACGCACTGGAAACATTTCAAGACGTGATGAAATGCCCTTAAGAAACATTCAGGAAGTAGAACTCTTTGACGTATGGGGTATAGATTTCATGAGACCTTTTCCACCATCCTTAGGAAATAGTGTTAGACTATGGCACGGATCTAGAAGGGGGGGTTGAATAGATCCCAATTAAAAACTTGAGTCGGCGCTACCAATTTAAAAGAAAAATTGGTTTTAAAAATTGTTTTAGGTGCGGAAGCGGCCGAGGAAAATTTAGTCTAAAACGAACCGTTATTGGAAAACCGGATATGCGTTAAGCTAATGGATAAGTGATAAATTGAGATACAAGTTGCTACACTAATTGCACAATCAATGATATAATTCACTAACTAGCAAGCCTAGTTCCAATGAATCAAGACACCAAATTAAACTGATGCAAACTTAAGACAACTTTGGCTTAAGCAAATTTACAAACACTTGGTGTGCATAAACACTCCAAGTGATATTTGAGTTGAGTAAGTAATTCAATTTATCCTAGTACAATATATTATTGTACTTAGTATTCAAACAGCAGTTTTAATCTCTTACTCAACTTATATCAAAGTTTGGGAAAATTGCTTAAACTAAAATCACTTAATTTTTAAGCTGAAAAACAGATTATGCAAAAAATTAAAGAAGACGCAGATTTGATGAGGCAGTTCCCCCGCCGTCCTCGCTTCGGGGTACGTCTGCCCTCAATTCTAAAAATAGAATTGAGATGATTAATTAGATATCACCTGTGAGATTTAATCTTTTTTTTACAAGGATTGCAAAGTATGTAAACAACAGAACTTCCAATGTGTTGAATGATACTTCTTATCCTTGCTCCTTGATTCAAGATGAATCAAGACCTTTGATTGTTGATGTTGGACCTCCGTTTCCTGCCACTCGTTGAGGAACCTTCCGTTCTTCAACCCCTTGGCCCGGCTGATCACGAACACGAACGAATCAAACCCGAATCCTTCACTACACAAACACCGAATCCGCTACTAAACTGATGAAGACGTTCTCTTATCAGTCACCTTCGCTCAGCTGAATGTTAATGAAGCAATTCGTCCAAAAACCCCCAAACCCGAACCGATATTGGAGGATAAAACCCTAATGGTTTTATTCAAGAAAGAACCTGCCAAGACTTCAACTCTAACCCGATTCTCCAATCGCAGCTACGAACCTTATCACCTTCAAACTATCACGAATCACATCAAAAGTTATTGTGTGCAGTTGATGTATTGTGAACTGTTGAAGATGAAGATGATGACTCTTTGACACCTTTTTCACTCTTTCTTGTTTCCTTGAACACTTGAATACAAATTGACAAATGTTAGTTAATAGAAGTGTTTTGACTTCTATATATAGTAACAGACAAAACCAAACAAACATAACAGAATTTTAAACAGTTGAAATAACTCAGAAAACTGAGTTGGCGCGCGAACGGTCGACCATAGGTCGGCGTGCGCTGACCCGTGGGGCATGCGCCGACCCTTATGGTCGACTCAAACATTTCATGCGCTGACCCGTGGATAGCATCACTATGCCATGCGCTGACGTGTGGTCGACTCAAGGGGTTTATGCGCCGACCCGTGAGCTATGCGCCGACCCTATGGTCGACGCAAGCAGTTTTGCGCTGACCATCCTCCAGTTTGGGCTGAGCTTTGCGCTGACCCGTGAGCTTTGAGCTGACCCCTATGGTCGACTCAAAGCTTTCAAATCTGCAAAAAAAATGTGATTTGTGATTTTCATGCATTTAGTCATGATCACACTTTGTCTACATGTTTTTAATGATTATAGTAGATTTAGAGGAACGTAGAAAAGGATATGGTGGGTAATGTGTTGCATTTGTTTGTAGACGTGCATGATGGTCTTTTGTCATCATCGAAACTTGATATCGTATGTTGTATGACACTTTGTCTTTACATACTCCCCCTTTTTGATGATGACAACCTGTATAAATCAACGTGACAAACAGCATGCGGTATTGACACATTTTGCACACTCCCCCTTTCTTTTGTAATCTAAGGCTATTTGCAGAAAGCGAAAGCGACTGTTAGTTGTGGACATTTTGTCAGACTGTTAGTTGTGGACATTTTGTCAGCACTTTTCTCCCCCTTTGACAACATCAAAAAGAGAGACAGAGTGATTATTCAAGATAACAACGAAAAATTCACAGGTAGTAGCAGAGATATAGATACCAACGAAATAATATCACACTTATATCATTTCTTATCAATAGTCATTAATTAAAAGGAGAAAATACATAAGGAAATTACGGTTGCATAAACAGGCAAAGCAGAGAAAAACAGGAATACATGCAAAACAACAAGCAACATGTAATGTGCATATGAAGGGCTATTGTCTTAAGTGACGGTGGCCGGGATGGTAGCAGACGCTTGGGTTTCTGCTAGGGTCAGCCAGAGTTTCTAGGTAATCACAAACACCTTCCAGATGCCTAAGACTCCCGGTGACATTCCGATCCAAATCTGCATACCGTTCATTTAGGCTTGTGGAGAGGTTGTCGAGCCGCTCATTTTGGGTTTGAAGTTGACTGTTAATTTGAGCAAGTCGGTCATCCTGGGATTGCATGAAGGATTGTTGGGCAAGTTGCATGCTTCGCATCATCTCCAACAGCTCTGAAGAATCAGCTTGATGTGGAGGGGATGGAGGAAATTCTTCCTCAACTTGGTGATACGGCTGGTAAGATTCACGTTGAGTTGTCCAGCCCGTATGTTGCCATTCCCCCCAGCCACCCCATCGTGAAACATCTTCTTCATATGTATCCGGCTGCTGTACCCAAGCAGAGCCGGAGTAGTCATGCGTGCCAACGGGTGAAGGACTGTCGTCTCCACCATTGTAAGCAGCATCGTGCCTAGCTTCTTCTTCTTCTTCTTCTTCTTCTTCGTCATTTTCCACTTCATCGTCTTGTTCTTCGCTTTCATCACTGTCAGCCCTTGGAGGAACGTATCCTCTTCTAACAAACTTATATTTTCTCCGCTCCTTGCACCAAATATATCCCATCATAGACATGGTTTTTGTGCTAAACTCTTTGTCAGGTGAGATTGATGTGAACGGGAAAGACGGATGATTAACATTGGTTGCAGTAAGGACTTCTTGAATGAATGATCCGTAGGCAAGAGCAGTCCCTCGTCCGGAATCATGTAGATTATACATTCTACTAGTAATGTAGTATGGCCAGTTGATTTTTATCTTATTTTTCAGAATGTAAATCAAATGAACCTCGGGCTGTTCGACTCTGGAGAGACCGCCCTTCTTCGGCCGCAGGATGCGTGAGACAACCCACTGAAGAATCCTTTCTCCGGCGTTCAGCTTGCCGGCAGTGACGGTTCGTGGGAACAAGTCACTTTGCACATACTCATCAGAATATGGCCGTTCCAACATGTCATTTAATGCACTCTTAAACTCATAGCCATCTATGTGGTGAGAGTCAGTCACCTCAGGTAGAGGATTTCCAGCATCATCCACATACATGTCAAAATACTTGTTCTAGAAATTTGATTTAATCGATACCTTTGTAGAGCCAACTCTGGAGGAAAGCTTGTGCCCGCGAAAGTTCTCATGAAGACCGGCGTAGAAAACACGGACAAGGTCTTCACTGTATTTGGTGTTGCACTCCAAGAAGTTGATGAAGCCTTGATGCTGCAACAGAGCCAAGATTTGAGCGAGGTGCATGCGTTCAGCGGTAAGTTTGTAGAACGCATGTTGTTGCACAACTCCTCGTTTACCTATATCTTTGTTGAAAATTTCGACACGAGCGGGTGGAACGAGTGATACAGCAGATACGGGAAGAGATGCAGCGGATGATTCTCGGGATCTTTTGCCGGAAGGTCTGCGTGATGAGGAAGCCATTTGAGTAGGTTTGAAACTGAGTGTTTGGATATAGAGAGAAGGTTTAATAAGGGTTTTGAGAGTGATCCTTCTAGAGATAGGTTTTTCCCAATTTATAGTGGAAAGGTTAGGGTTTTGGGAAGATGGAAGAGCAAAGAACAATAGCCACTAGGTAGATGCAAGTTACAAAGTAGTGGGTAGTTTGAAAGGTGATGGAATGTAAATGCACACTTAGTGATTGTGAATGCATGAAGGATGATTTAAAATTTTTCTGCAGAAACATGAAATTTTCGAGCGATGCGTCGACCATACCCCTGTATGCGTCGACGCATACTGTTTGATTTTTGAGAAAATGCAAAAATTATTTAATCATGCGTCGACCATAGCCCTGCTGCGGTCGACTCATACAGTTCAAATTTCCATTTTTCACTATTCAGCACATGCAATGACCAGTTTGATGCATAATTAACAGTTCATACAGCAATAAACAACCAAAGAGAGATATCAAATATATATATATATATATAAACAACATCATTATGAGATATAACTATTGTAGTTATGAGACTTAGCAGAGAGAGAGAGAAAGAGAGGAACAATATCACCTCAATGCCGGAGTGACTTAGTGAACGGTAGACTTGTGCTTACAACAACATAGATTTGTTAGAAGTACAAGATTAAAGTCGTATATGGAATTAGGTAAAGCAGTAGATTATAGTTCCCGTTCCGAAATATCGAGAATGCCAAGTTCTCGGCGGATATGAAAGAAAGGTTCAGTGGCTAGCGGCTTTGTGAAAATGTCCGCTAGTTGATTTTCAGTAGTGACATGTTCAAACACAATGTCACCTTTCTCTACATGATCCCGAAGAAAGTGGTGTCGTATTTCGATATGTTTGGTGCGAGAATGTAGCACAGGATTCTTGGATAGGTTAATGGCACTGGTGTTGTCACAAAAAATAGGAATACATTCAAGTTTGAGGTTAAAATCCAATAGTTGTTGCTTAATCCATAGGATTTGGGCACAACAACTACCGGCGGCAACGTATTCCGCCTCGGCGGTTGACAAGGCAACAGAAACTTGTTTCTTGCTATGCCAACTGACCAAAGAGTTTGAAAATAAGTGACAGGTGCCACTGGTACTCTTCCTATCCGATTTGCAACCGGCAAAGTCGGAGTCGGAGAAACCTACCAAGGAACAATCATTACCTTTGGAATACCATAGTCCATACTTCGGAGTACCAGATAGATATCGAAGTATCCGTTTAACGGCTTTTAAATGGGATTCCTTGGGACATGATTGATATCTTGCACACATGCATACGCTAAACATAATATCAGGACGAGAAGCAGTGAGATAGAGGAGTGAACCAATCATACCTCTATACCGTTTTACATCTACTTCCTTACCGTCTTCATCTTTGTTCAAGTTGGTACATGTAGGCATGGGGGTGTCTATGGCCTTAGCTTTTGCCATGTCAAATCTCTTGATAAGGTCCAAACAATACTTTGTCTGGCTCACGAAAGTTCCTTCTTTGAGCTGTTTGATTTGCAGACCGAGGAAGTATGTGAGCTCCCCCATCATACTCATCTCGAACTCGCCCTGCATAAGGTCAGAAAACTCTCTCACAAGATTCATGTTAGTAGACCCAAAAATGATATCATCTACATAAATTTGCACTAATATCAAGTGCTTTCCTTGACGTTTAATGAAGAGAGTTGTGTCAACCTTTCCTCTTGAGTATCCTTGATCGAGTAAGAACTTGCTTAGTCTCTCATACCAAGCTCTAGGAGCTTGTTTGAGGCCATACAAAGCCCTTTTCAGTTTATAAACATGATCAGGATATTCATGGGATTCGAAACCCGGAGGTTGTGCGACGTAAACTTCTTCATTTATGTGACCGTTAAGGAAAGCGCTCTTAACATCCATTTGGAATAGCTTAAAATCCTTTGCACAAGCGAAGGCAAGGAGAAGGCGTATAGCCTCGAGTCGGGCAACCGGCGCATAAGTTTCCTCATAGTCGATGCCTTCCTCTTGGTTATACCCTTGCGCGACTAAACGCGCCTTATTACGGGTTATTACCCCCGTTTTCGTCCAGCTTGTTCCTAAACACCCATCGGGTGCCGATTACTCGATGATCTCGCGGAGGAGGGACAAGGTCCCAAACCTCATTTCTGGTGAACTGATTAAGTTCCTCCTGCATTGATAAAAACCAGTGTTCATCGAGTAGGGCTTCTTTAGGGTTTTTAGGTTCCATCTGTGAAACGAAAGCGAAGTGATAACAGAAATTACTTAGCTTAGATCGAGTTGTTACACCCTTTGAGATATCTCCGATAATGTTGTCAATTGGATGGTCTTTGGAAGACTTCCAAGCTTGAGGAAGATCATCGTTTGAAGGCGGATGGTCTACCTCGGTTTCATCATGGTGTACATCTTTGTCCTCCTCAATTTTGACTATGTCGGGTTGATCAATCCCCGGCTCGCCACCTTTGAGTATGTCTTCGGTAGATGTACCTGCACCATGAAAAACACTACCCTTTCCGACGTTTCTCGGATTGGATTCATCAAAAGTAACGTGTACAGACTCTTCTACAGTAAGTAATCGCTTGTTGTATATTCTATATGCTTTGCTAGATTGAGAGTATCCGAGGAAGATACCTTCGTCGGCCTTGGAATCGAATTTCCCTAAGTTTTCCTTTCCATTGTTCAACACAAAACATTTGCAACCAAAGACATGTAGGTGAGAAACATTTGGCTTTCGCCCTTTTAAAAGTTCATTCGGTGTTTTGTTTAGAATGGGGCGAATGAGCACCCTATTCAAAACGTAACAAGCCGTACTAATGGCGTCAGCCCAAAAATATTTTGGTAAGCCACTTTCATTGATCATTGTTCTTCCCAATTCTTCCAAAATTCGATTTTTGCGCTCCACAACCCCATTTTGTTGAGGAGTACGTGGAGCGGAGAAGTTATGATCAATACCATGGTTACCGCAATATTCTTCAAATAAGTGATTTTCAAATTCACCTCCATGATCGCTTCTAATTGCAACAATGTTTGTATTTAGTTTATTTTGGGAAAGCTTAGCAAATCGTTCAAAGGAGGCGAATGTGTCACTCTTACTTACTAAGAAAATAGTCCAACAAAATCGAGAAAAGTCGTCCACTATTACGAAACCATAATAGTTTCCTCCTAGACTTTTAATCCTAGATGGCCCAAATAAATCCATATGGAGAAGCTCGAGAGGTCTCGTTGTTGAAACAATATTTTTGGATTTAAAAGAGATCCTCGTTTGCTTCCCCTTTTGACAAGCATCACAGAGGTGATCCTTGGTGAACTTAATTTTGGGGAGACCTAGGACTAGATCTTTTGAGACTACTTTGTTAAGTAAGTCAAAGTTAACATGTGCTAAACGCCTATGCCATAACCATGAATCTTCACTCATTGTTACCAGGCATTTGTCACTTGTTAACGATACTTCATTTAAGTCAAGCATATAGACATTGTTCACACGAAGACCATTAAACATGCTCTTCTTATCATCAGTATGTACAATTTTGCAACAATCTTTTGAAAATGATACATTGTATCCTTTGTCACATAACTGACTGATGCTAAGTAGATTGTGTTTAAGACCTTCGACAAGCAATACATCAGAAATAGTAGTGGAAGAGGGGTTACCTACACTACCTTTACCAAGTATTGCTCCACGGTTGTTGTCTCCATAAGTTACATATCCCTTCTTCTTAGCCACAAAGTCAATGAAGAGAGATATGTCTCCTGACATGTGCCTTGAGCATCCACTGTCGAGAACCCATCTTCTCTCGGTAGTCTCGAGGCATTGTACCTGTGATAAGATAATTAACAAGAGAAGGTACCCAATGGCTTATTGGGTCCTGAGTGGTGAGGAACAAAATGGTTGCATTTGGGCATCCATTGATAAATGCCTTTAGGAACCAAAAATCTCCTAAATCTACATTTAACAATGGAATGACCTTTCTTGCAACAATAAAGACAAGAGAACTTTTCATTTTGATTACTTTTGCTATCTTCATCCTTTATAACATATTTGTATTTTTGATATGGATTAACCATACTTTTTCGAAAATTAGTTTTATCAATAGCAAAAGTAATCTTGGGCTCAAGAGCCTTGTCAAGTTTGGCTTTTAGGTTTCTTACTTCACCTTGCCAAATGTAACAAGTATCACACCCAAAGTTCATCATTCTACTTTTAAGGTCCTCATAACTTGTTTTTGTGCTTTCCACTATAGAAGTTTTCAGTGCCTCAAGTTTCTTTTCGGATTGTTGAATTTTATGTTCCAAGTGCGAAAAAAATTTCTTATTTGAGGCAAGCCTTTTAAAGGCCTTTTTCGCTTCATAGTGTAAAGTGTCAAAAGCAGTTTGCAATTCATGATGAGACATACTAGAGGAATTTTTATATTTAGCATGTCGTACCTGTTTCTTCTTGTTCTTTTGATGAGCAGAGAGACATAGATTTGCATTTTCATCTTCATCACTAGAGCTTTCATCATCGGAGGAGTCGCTATCGCTTTCCCAAGCTATGTATGCCCTCCTTGGCTTTGATGGTTTCTTATGTGATTTGTATGAATCTTTTTCTTTTGTCTTTTTGTTCATCGGACAGTCCGGTTTGTAGTGACCCGGCTTTCCACACTTATAGCACGATCCTCTAGTTGTTTTTCCTTTTGAGTCATCATTTTTAGAGAACCTAGATTGCTTCCGGAAGTTTACTAAGTTCTTCTCGGAATGTTGGATGTCGTTCTTTCTCACGTAACGGTTGTAGCGTTTGACGAACAGCCCCATATCTTCACTCTTGTCCTCTTCTTCTTCGTCACTCGATGAATAATCACTTTGCTCTTTTGCTTGAGACTTTGAGGAGGAAGTTTTTAGAGCTATTGATTTCTTTTCACTCACCTTTGCTTTGTCTTTCTTATCTTTCTTTTCATGTTGTTCCAAGCTTAAGAGAACTTGTTCGTGCTCTTGTAGTTTACCGAACAATGTTGTCAAGTCCAATATGGTAAGATCATTTGCCTCTTTGATGGCGGTC
The DNA here is from genome assembly GCF_024323335.1 of Lathyrus oleraceus. Taxonomy (NCBI): domain Eukaryota; kingdom Viridiplantae; phylum Streptophyta; class Magnoliopsida; order Fabales; family Fabaceae; genus Lathyrus; species Lathyrus oleraceus. The sequence continues at coordinate 38,002,900 of NC_066583.1, forward strand.
ACTTTCGGCTGCCATTCCCTGTTAAGACATCTTAAGATTTTATTAGTAGCAACATCATTGGAAATAGGTTTACCTAGTGAATGTAATCGATTGATTAGATGAGTGAATCTCTTTTGCATGTCGGCAATGGTTTCCCCTTGCTCCATGAAAAAGAGATCAAACTCTTGCGTTAGTGTATTGATTCTAGCCAATTTTACATCGTTCGTCCCCTCATGGGCAATTTGAAGTGAATCCCACATGGGCTTAGCAGTAGGACAATGGGATACACGATAGTATTCGTCTACCCCTAATGAGGAGATTAGGATATTTTTGGCTTTCCAATCATAGTTGTATTTCTTTTCATCATCATCGGTCCATTGTGCTTCAGGCTTAGGCACTATTTCATTATTCTCATTGGTCATGGTTATTTCAATTGGACCATTGAGAATAACATTCCATATTTTTCTATCTATGGAATTTATGTGCACCCGCATACAGTCTTTCCAATAACTATAATTTTCACCATTGAAAACGGGAGCTCTATTGTAAGCCCCTTTAGGTTCGTTAGCCATTTTCTATCAACGTTGTATTTTGAAGCACGGAGTGAACCGGAGCTCCTGATACCACTTGTTAGACTATGGCACGGATCTAGAAGGGGGGGTTGAATAGATCCCAATTAAAAACTTGAGTCGGCGCTACCAATTTAAAAGAAAAATTGGTTTTAAAAATTGTTTTAGGTGCGGAAGCGGCCGAGGAAAATTTAGTCTAAAACGAACCGTTATTGGAAAACCGGATATGCGTTAAGCTAATGGATAAGTGATAAATTGAGATACAAGTTGCTACACTAATTGCACAATCAATGATATAATTCACTAACTAGCAAGCCTAGTTCCAATGAATCAAGACACCAAATTAAACTGATGCAAACTTAAGACAACTTTGGCTTAAGCAAATTTACAAACACTTGGTGTGCATAAACACTCCAAGTGATATTTGAGTTGAGTAAGTAATTCAATTTATCATAGTACAATATATTATTGTACTTAGTATTCAAACAGCAGTTTTAATCTCTTACTCAACTTATATCAAAGTTTGGGAAAATTGCTTAAACTAAAATCACTTAATTTTTAAGCTGAAAAACAGATTATGCAGAAAATTAAAGAAGACGCAGATTTGATGAGGCAGTTCCCCCGCCGTCCTCGCTTCGGGGTACGTCTGCCCTCAATTCTAAAAATAGAATTGAGATGATTAATTAGATATCACCTGTGAGATTTAATCTTTTTTTTACAAGGATTGCAAAGTATGTAAACAACAGAACTTCCAATGTGTTGAATGATACTTCTTATCCTTGCTCCTTGATTCAAGATGAATCAAGACCTTTGATTGTTGATGTTGGACCTCCGTTTCCTGCCACTCGTTGAGGAACCTTCCGTTCTTCAACCCCTTGGCCCGGCTGATCACGAACACGAACGAATCAAACCCGAATCCTTCACTACACAAACACCGAATCCGCTACTAAACTGATGAAGACGTTCTCTTATCAGTCACCTTCGCTCAGCTGAATGTTAATGAAGCAATTTGTCCAAAAACCCTCAAACCCGAACCGGTATTGGAGGATAAAACCCTAATGGTTTTATTCAAGAAAGAACCTGCCAAGACTTCAACTCGAACCCGATTCTCCAATCGCAGCTACGAACCTTATCACCTTCAAACTATCATGAATCACATCAAAAGTTATTGTGTGCAGTTGATGTATTGTGAACTGTTGAAGATGAAGATGATGACTCTTTGACACCTTTTTCACTCTTTCTTGTTTCCTTGAACACTTGAATACAAATTGACAAATGTTAGTTAATAGAAGTGTTTTGACTTCTATATATAGTAACAGACAAAACCAAACAAACATAACAGAATTTTAAACAGTTGAAATAACTCAGAAAACTGAGTTGGCGCGCGAACGGTCGACCATAGGTCGGCGTGCGCTGACCCGTGGGGCATGCGCCGACCCTTATGGTCGACTCAAACATTTCATGCGCTGACCCGTGGATAGCATCACTATGCCATGCGCTGACGTGTGGTCGACTCAAGGGATTTATGCGCCGACCCGTGAGCTATGCGCCGACCCTATGGTCGACGCAAGCAATTTTGCGCTGACCATCCTCCAGTTTGGGCTGAGCTTTGCGCTGACCCGTGAGCTTTGAGCTGACCCCTATGGTCGACTCAAAGCTTTCAAATCTGCAAAAAAATTGTGATTTGTGATTTTCATGCATTTAGTCATGATCACACTTTGTCTACATGTTTTTAATGATTATAGTAGATTTAGAGGAACGTAGAAAAGGATATGGTGGGTAATGTGTTGCATTTGTTTGTAGACGTGCATGATGGTCTTTTGTCATCATCGAAACTTGATATCGTATGTTGTATGACACTTTGTCTTTACAAATAGGTACATCTTAGTAGCTGTAGACTATGTGTCTAAGTGGATTGAAGCTATAGTTGCACCCACGAACGACACTAGGGTAGTAATCAAACTATTTAAAAACTATATATTCCCTAGATTTGGAACACCGCGTTTAGTCATAAGCGATGGAGGATCACACTTTATATCGAGAATATTTGACAAACTTTTAAGAAAATATGGAGTTAGGCATAGAGTAGCAACACCATACCATCCACAAACTAGTGGCCAAGTAGAAGTATCTAATAGGGAGATAAAACAAATCCTAGAGAAAACTGTTTCTATTTCTAGGAGAGACTGGTCTCAGAAGCTTCAAGAAGCGTTATGGGCCTATAGAACCGCTTTCAAAACCCCTATAGGAACTACTCCTTATCAACTAGTTTATGGAAAATCATGTCACTTACCATTCGAATTAGAGCATAAGGCCTATTGGGCCATTAAAACTTTGAATTTAGACTACTTAGCCGCTGGAGAAAAGCGTACCCTAGACATTCATAAACTAGAAGAACTTAGGCAATCTGCCTACGAGAATGCAAAAATATATAAAGAGAGGACAAAAGCCTATCACGACAAAAGAATAGTAAAGAAAAACTTCAATATAGGCGATTCTGTTCTCCTTTTCAACACTAGGTTACGACTCTTCCCTGGAAAGCTACGTTCAAGATGGACTGGTCCATTCGAAGTATCCAAGATTCTGAGATCCGGAGCTGTAGAAATCAAGAACCAAACCTGTAGCCCATTCATTGTAAATGGACAAAGACCGAAGCTCTACGAAGGAGGAGACATTCCAGCATACTACTCGAGCCACGCCCTGATTGATCCACCAATTCCTACTACTACAGGTGTATAAATTCTAATCGCCAAGCTAATGACGTTAAACAAGCGCTGCGTGGGAGGCAACCCATGGTTTTTCTTTCGTTTTACTTTTTCGCATTTATTTACTTTTATTTTTATTTTTATTTTATTTCATCATATTTTGCATTGAGACTAAGATTTGAATGGTTTGTATTTTCAGGATCACTTTCTTAACTTTTACAGGATGCAGGATTTTGATGACATGCACGTGGCCTATAGAGATAATGCTCAGAGGGAGCGCTACATTGCTTTGTATCAGCGCCCTATGGCACCCACATGTTATCCTGATCAGCACTGTATGGAGGCACTGGGTATCGAGCCGAGTATCTGATTCCTTAGCCACCAGCTTCACTGGGACGAGTTTGCTGATGACTTGAGTAACACATATAGGAACCTGACTTTGGAGTTCCTGAGTTCATTCGACTATGACCCATATTCTGGACCAGATGGGTATGTTGCTTTCAGGCTTTTCGGAGTTGAGTATTCCTTCAGCCAGAAAGAGTTCGGCGACTTATTGGGTTTTCAGACCACTCCTGATGCTATCCCGGAGACACCTATGGGATATTTTCTGGGTAAGGAGGTGGAGAAGTTTTGGAGTGATATATCGGGTGGCGGAAGCCAAGATCCATCTACGCAGCTGTCTCATGTCATACATAACCCAGCCTTCAGATGCTTTCAGATGATATTAGCACATTCCTTCATGGGAAAGCCGGATGCAGAGACACTACTGAGTGAAGAGGAGATCTTCCTATTATTTTGTGCATCCCAGTCTCGCCCAGTAGCATGTGGGAACTTTTTATTATATAGTCTTAACGGTATCTCCAGATCCACCGGAGGAGTCATCCGTGTTGGCGGAATCATCACTCAGATTGTTGTCGCTTTAGGTTTGTCTCGCAAGCTGTTACATCTTCGGACCTACTGTGGGTACACGACCGTGGACATCGACTTCTGTTTGACCAGAGGATTGATGAGGAGAGCCTCAGTCGAAAAATGTGGTCTTACCTGATCAAGAAGAAAAGTGAAGTGATTGAGGTATTTTCCAGGTTTAAATCTATGGTCGAAAGACAGAGCGGTTGAAAGATCAAGATTTTGAGGACTGATGGTGGTGGAGAATATGTGTCGAAAGACTTCGATGTATTATGTGTGAAAGAAGGGATTGTGTATAAGTGGTACCACCCTACACTCCACGGCAGAATGGAGTCCCAGAAAGGAAGAATAGAACCATTATGAATATGGTTAGAAGTATGTTGAAAGGAAAGAATCTACCCAAAGAATTATGGGGAGAAATTGTGTCGACTACGACATATATCCTGACAGATGTCTGACGAAGAATCTAGAAGGAATCACGTCAGAAGAATGTTGGTCTGGTGTCAAGCTTAGCTTGAGTCATCTGTGGGTGTTTGGATCTATAACATATAGACATGTGCCAGATCAGTTGAGAAGAAAACTTGATGACAAGTCGAATCAGATGATCCTGATAGGATATCATTCAACTGGAAGATACAAGTTGTTCGACCCAGTGAATAAGCAAGTGGTGATCAGCAGGGACGTGATCATAGATGAGCTTAAGGAGTGGGATTGGATTGAGAATGTCAAGAAAGATTCTGTGAGAATCTTTTATGATGAACCAGCTAGTGAAGTCGAAAGAGAAGTTCGATAGGAAGTGAAGGTGAGAAAAAACAAGAAAGGGGGGGTTTGAATTGTTTGGAAAAATAAGCGCTTTTTCAAAATGAAAATCACACAAGGATTTTATACTGGTTCGCTTATAACACAAAGCTACTCCAGTCCACCCGGCCGAGGTGATTTCGCCTTCAACAAGGACTTAATCCATTAATCTTGAAAGATTGATTACAAACAACGTCTAAGAGAAAGATCTCTTAGTCCTCTCAAGTATACAGACTACACAGAGTCACTTGAGGAAATAAACAAATAATGAATGAAAGATTTATGTAATCTAGAGTGCTTCTAAGAAAGAAAATATTACAATAGTAAGAACAAGGTGATTCACGTTATAAGCAAAAGCTTCGTGAGGATTTAGAGAGCAAGAATGTTTTCTTGTGCGTTGATGTTTCAGTATAATTTCTGCTTGTATGTGTTGTATCTTACTGAATGTTGATTTGCAGTCCTTTATATATAGAAGTGAGGTAGTAGTTGAAACTGATGAGTAATGAGATGAATTTACGCCATAGCATAAATAGCTTCTGCAGGATAACTTTTTCTCCTTGAAATGACTACTTACCACATATGGTACCTTCTTTATTGAAATTGGAGATTAACGTCTCTTTCTGTTTTAGGAAATCCATTTGCAAATCCTTACTTGACTTTAACGTTACTCTTTCATAATTAGCAATTCCATGATCAGAGTCTTCATGTTTCTGGAGATCTTGGAATCTGCTATCTAGCTTCTGATGTTGATCTTTTGAGTTCTGATGATTCTTCAGATAGTGCCAAGAGCTTCTGAAGTTTGACATACTGTTGTTCAGAATCAGAACTTCTAGAGCGTACTTCTTGTTCAGATGCTTCTGATACTTTGCTGTTATGCTCAGAGTTAGACTTTCTTGAACTTGTTTCCACTTCAGATGCTTCTGATCATTTGAGAATTTGTATCTGATCTGGTTTTGTATCTGATGACATCATCAGATTTCTTCCTTCTTTCTTTAGAATCCTGCACACTTAGAAACTTTACGTTAGGGTGTCATTTTTGGTTTCATCCTTTGTTATCATCAAAATCAAGGAATCTGTTGTAGAACAATTTTTGTTCTTACAATCTCCCCCTTTTTGATGATGACAAAACAAACTTAATTAGCAGATGAAACATGAATAATATCAGATCAGATAGATAAGAGCTCCCCCTGAGTTAGTGCTAGGGAGTTCAGAAATTCTTACCAGAGCTTCCAAGCGATGAAGTTTCTAGATACCTTCTGCAGTTTCTTAAGTCTATTGTTAGATAAATTTAATTTAAGAAAAAATATGTTGCAGAGTGCTTAAGGTATTTAGACAATATTTTCATCAGAGCTATTAATGACTTCTCCCCCTTTTTGTCAGAATCAAAAAGACATAGTGAAAATAAATAAATTTAGAGAAAAACTTGTATTCAGATAAAAGCACAAAGGCAACAAGAACATGAAAACATCAGAAAACAAAAGACAAAACAACAGGCAAACAAAAATCCTAAGTGTCTAGGGGTTCGGAGGCGGAGGCATTCTCTGAAGCAACATAGCAAGCATGTTCTGGATGTTGTCGTTGACAGTATCTTGCTTGTCCATTCTGGCCCGGAGTTCATTCTGATCTTGCTTAAGTTCTTTCAGCGTTTGGAGAACCATAGGGATAACAGAAGAGGACTCCCCCAGAGTCAGAGCCTGCTGTGCTTCAGCAGCGGCCTGTGCTTCAGCTTCTGCAGCAGCAGCAGCATCTGCCAGAGCCTTAGCTTCAGCTTCCTTTTCCCTTAGGATTTCAGCTTGACGAGCCTTTTCTTCTTCCAATCTTCTGGCTTCTTCAGCTTCTCGCGCAAGTCTCTCTTCCTCTAGCCTTATGGCTTCCTCAGTAGCTTCTCTGGCAAGTCTTTCCTGGAGTCTTGCCTCAGTATCTCTGATGTAGCCATTTCTGACTTGTTCAGAGATGTTCTTCAGTCTAAAAGCCTCAGAGGTCATCCAGCCAATGACTCTGTTCCAGTGTGTCCTTACAGAGTCAGGATCATCACTGACTTCAGAGTGAGTGGTCAGAGACTTGACCTTTTGTACTGAAGCCCCTGCTACCAGCATGATGGCTTCCTCAAGGGTAGGTACAGAAAGGTTTGGTTCAGAGGTTTGGGGTGAAGATGTTGGAGGGCTGAGATTTAATGTGAGAGGTTCAGATTCTGCTTCAGGTTCAGATCTTTGGGGTGAAGCGTAAAGAGGGTTTAAGTCTAAAGGTTCAGTTTCAGTTTCTGATTCAGGTGCAGCAGAGGTGTTTGGTGGGTTGATATCAGAGGTGGGAAGGTCAGAGGGTTGGTCTTCAGAAGGTTGGTTTTCAGAAGGGATGGTGGTTGTTTGTTGTGGTGATGAAGTTATTTCAGGTTCTGTTGGTTGTTGTGAAGCGAGGTTTAGAGCATAAATTTGGGCTAGGGTTGGAGAGTTAGGGTCTGAGAGTTCTGGGTCAGAAGAAATGTTGAGGTATGGTGGTGATTCTGGGGCTGTGGAAGATGAAGAGGAAGTGCTTTGGTTTGTTTGTTCAGGTTCAGAAGGAGGTATGAATGTACGGGCGATATTTAAAATTGGTGAAGGTTGTGAAGTTCTGGTGGTTGAAGGTGGGATTTCAGAGGTTGTAAAAATGGGTGGTGTTGGGAGAGGATTAGAGGAAGGGGTAGAGGAAACCATCAGAGGTTCAGAGGGAATAGGAGGAACAGACGTACCAGTAGAAATTTTCAGAGGAGCTGAAGATCTGCTTCCAGAAGATTCTCCAATTCTTGCCTTCTTTGCCTGAGATGCTATCTTCTTCTCAGAGAGACCTCTCTTGTACCTGACGAAGTCTTCTTCTGAATCGAGACAATCGTCGAGGCTGAAGTCAGAGATGTCAACACCTTCATCCAGCAGACGCTGAAGGTAGATAGCAACCGCATCTCTGGGTTCATTCTTGTAGAACCTAGCTAGACCATGGGGCAGCTTCCTCTGATCTTTCAAGGAATCCCAGGATGTATCCAGCGTGGGTCTGACTTGAATCTTCTTTATTATTCCCATACTCTTGAGATTTCTGGCGTTCAGAGGCTTCCCAGTATCTATTGCCAGATCATCCATCAGCTTGGTCTTTTCCAGATGATCTACCAGTCCATTCTCAATGAAGACATCAGATATGAGCCTTCCCAGAGGGATGTAGGATCTGGGCTTCATGTTATTTCTGGTTTCCTTGACAGAATCTCTGAGGTATCTGAAGAGCAGTGCAGGAAGGCAGATCTTCACACCCTTTTGAATGCAATACAGAATGCATTTCTGATCTGCATTGATGTAATCAGAAGAGTTGGATGCTGGGCGGTGGTGAATAGTTCCCAGAATGATCTTCAGCCACACTCTAAGGTTCTGATGCAGCTCTTTGTTCTTTGAAGGATTTCCTTCAGTGTTGGGTTTGAAGATGGTTGGATTGATTACATCAGTAATGCGCTTTGACCTAGGAGGGATGTTGTAAATCCTTTTTCCTCCATCTCTCTCCATGTTCAGTAAAGAAGCAATTGACTCTTCAGTAATTACTATCTTTACTCCCAAAACAAAGGAGACGATGAAATGGTCATCAGCATCTGCAAATCTCCAGAACTCCTTGATGAGAAGTGGGTAAACAGGACCATAAAGCCTTTGGAAGTAGTTTTCCCACCCTTGTTGACGAAGTTCTTCAGTAAGATCAACGCCATTTCTCCTCAAGTTGTCGAAATCTACTAGCGTTTCACACAACACTTCCAGTCCTTCAAAAGGGGTTGATAGGTTAATATGGGGTTCACGGTCAAGAACATGGGGTTCCTTGTAAACAGGGGTGATAGAGACGCCTGTAACCGTTGGAGTTGGAATGCTTGCAGTTTGAGCAGTTGAGCTTGATTCCATTTGTTGAGAAAAGTTAAACACTTCTTGTTGTTGAGCGTCCATGGTGAAGAAGAAGATGAAGATTGAGAGTTTGCAGAGAATGCTTCAGAGAGGTTTAGGGTTTTAGAGAGGGTTTGAGAGTGAGTGAGAGTGAAAAGTGTGTGAAATGTGAGAAAAGTGTTTAAATACTCTAAGTAAAACACATGCAAAACGACACATCAAATTGCGTTAGTACAAAGCTCAAGATTGCACGCTTGGGGGAAAAATGATTACAGCTAATTAATGAATGTCTAATCCCAATAGTACGCACACTGCTCAAGGAGATTTTAAACGTCTGTCCTTTGAATTTCTTTTGACAGCTGTCTAGAAGTTCTAGGGTTAGACGCTTAGTGCTCCACGTGTTGATGTATCTGATCTTCAGGAATACCAAAAGATTGATTCCTGGAGATTTCTAACTCAGATATCTTCTTAACTTGTAGAAGTATCAGAGTCAGAGGCAGAAGAACATTTGTTTATGTCAGAGTCTCATTTTACATTTTCAGAGCCACACTTTATTCTGGGCAATTTTGAATGTTCAGATTTTCTAAGATAAAAAGAAATCTATCTTCAGCTAGAGGTTTAGTAAAGATATTTGCCCATTGATGATCTGTATCAATGAACTTCAATGTTACTATCCCTTTCTGAACATAGTCTCTAATAAAATGATGTTTTATTTCAATGTGTTTAGCTCTGGAATGTAGAATGGGATTCTTACTTAGACAAATGGCAGCAGTATTATCACAGAAGATAGGAATGTTACTCTCAAAAATTTGCAGATCTTCTAACTGATGCTTCATCTAGAGCATCTGAGTTGTGCACAGTGATGCTGAGATGTATTCTGCTTCTGCAGTTGATAGAGCGATTGTTGACTGTCTTTTGCTAGCCCAGGATATCAGATTGTTTCCTAGAAGCTGGCAATTTCCAGATGTGCTTTTTCGTTCTAGTCTATCTCCTGCATAATCTGCATCACAGTAACCAGAAAGTCTAAACTCTGATGTTTTCTTATACATCAGGCCCAGGTTAGGAGTTCCTTTCAGATACTTAAGAATTCTCTTAACTGCTGTTAAATGAGATTCTCTAGGATCTGATTGGAATCTGGCACAGAGACAGACGCTAAAGAGAATATCAGGACGAGTAGCAGTCAGATAGAGAAGAGAGCCTATCATACCTCGATAGAGCTTCTGACAAACCTTGTTGCTTACCTCTTCCTTTTCAAGAATGCAAGTTGGGTGCATGGGAGTTTTTGCAGAGTTGCATTCAGTCATGTCAAACTTCTTCAGAACGTCTTTAATGTACTTGCTTTGATGAACGTACGTGACTTCTGGAGTTTGATTAATTTGAATTCCCAGAAAGAACTTTAGTTCTTGCATTAAACTCATTTCAAATTCTGCCTGCATTAACTTAGAAAATTCTTGGCAAACAGAGATATTAGCAGAACCAAAAATAATGTCATCAACGTAAATCTGACATATCATGAGATCATTATTAAGGTTCTTACAGAAGAGTGTGGAATCAACTTTCCCTCTGATAAAATTTTGTTCCAGAAGAAAATTGCTTAAACGTTCATACCAAGCTCTAGGAGCTTGTTTAAGTCCATATAAAGATTTTTTGAGTTTAAAAACATGTTCTGGAAAGTTTGAATTTTCAAAACCTGGAGGTTGGTTGACATACACTTCTTCTGATATATAACCATTAAGGAATGCACTCTTGACATCCATTTGATATAATTTAATAGAATGGTTAATAGCAAAAGATACAAGAAGACGAATAGATTCTAACCTTGCGACTGGAGCAAAGGTTTCATTATAATCAATACCTTCTTGTTGACTATAACCTTGAGCTACCAGTCGGGCTTTGTTTCTGACGACTTCTCCTTTCTCGTTCAGCTTGTTTCTGAAAACCCATCTGGTTCCAATGACGTAAGTGCCTCTGGGTTTAGGAACGAGATCCCAGACATCATTCTTTGAGAATTGATCTAATTCTTCTTGCATGGCTGAAACCCATTCGTTATCTTGAAGTTCTTCATCACAAGACGTAGGCTCAATCAGAGAGACTAGTCCCAGGGGAGTATCTTCAGAAGTCCTGAAGGTAGATCTGGTTCTGACAGGTTCGTCCTTGTTTCCCAGAATCAAATCTTCAGATACATTGATACGACTTTTAACTTTCTTTGGGATTTCTGGGGATTTAATTTCTTCAGAGTTCTGAGTGATAGTTGCTTCTGGAGTTTTATCAGATCCTGCAAGCGTGATTTCTAAATCTGCAAAACTTTGAACTAGCTTTGACTTTTCAGGGTCAAGCTTATCATCAAATCTGACATGAATAGATTCTTCCACAATTTTGGTTTCTGTGTTGTATACTTTGTAGCCTTTAGAGCGTTCTGAGTATCCTAACATAATACCTTTCTGTGCTTTGGAATCAAACTTGTTCAGATGTTCTTTAGTGTTTAAGATAAAGCAAGAACATCCAAAAGGATGAAAATATGAAATGTTTGGTTTTCTTCCTTTACACAGTTCATAGGGAGTCTTTTCCAGAATAGTTCTTATAGAGATTCTATTCTGAATGTAACACGTTGTATTTACAGCTTCTGCCCAAAAGTGCTTTGCCACATTAGTTTCATTGATCATGGTTCTGGCCATCTCTTGGAGTGTCCTATTCTTCCTCTCTACAACTCCATTTTGTTGTGGAGTTCTAGGGCAGGAGAAATCATGGGATATTCCATTAGAGTCAAATAATTCCTCAAAATCTTTGTTTTCAAATTCCCCACCATGATCACTTCTGACTCTAATAATTTTAGAGTCAAATTCTTTTTGCACTTTGGAACAGAAACTGGTGAATACAGAGTGAGACTCACTCTTGTGCTTTAGGAATTTCACCCATGTCCAGCGACTGTAATCATCAACAATGACTAGTCCATACTTCTTTCCATTGACTGATGCTGTTTTCACAGGACCAAATAAGTCAATGTGAAGAAGTTCCAGAGGCTTAGAGGTAGAAACAACATTTTTCTTTTTGAAAGACGTTTTTGAAAATTTTCCTTTCTGACATGCCTCACATAGAGCATCTGAAGAAAACTTCAGTTTAGGTAGGCCTCTGACTAACTCGAGTTTATTTAGCTGAGAAAGTTTCCTCATGCTAATGTGGCCCAAACGTCTATGCCATACCCATTGCTCTTCGTGAACAGACATCAGACATTTAACATTTTGTTCTTTTAAATCAGAAAGATTAATTTTATAAATGTTGTTTTTCCTCTTGCCTGTGAAAAGGACAGAGCCATCGTTCTGATTAATGGCTTTACATGTTTTTTGATTAAAGATTACATCATAACCATTATCACTTAATTGACTTATGGATAATAAGTTATGCATTAATCCTTCTACATAAAGGACATCAGATATAGAGGGAAGAGTACCATTACCAATAGTTCCGGAGCCTCTGATCCTTCCTTTCTGATCTCCTCCGAAGCCTACAAATCCAGCGTCTTTAAGTTCCAGACTTTGGAACATAGACTTTCTTCCCGTCATGTGTCGCGAGCATCCAGAGTCCAGGTACCATGACTGGTGTCTGAACTTTGCTGCATAGGATATCTGCAACATAGATAATCTTATCTTTCGGTACCCAGAATCTCTTGGGTCCTTTCAGATTAGTTTTCCCAGAGTTTCTTATAACTTTGGGTTTTCTAGCATTTTTAAATTTGTGTTCTTGTGTGTGTGTGTAATGATATGAAAAGGGAGACTTAAGTTGGTCACTGGTAGAAGTTTTATCTTCCTTAGGATCATACCCAATTCCCTTTTTATTGTTTCGACTTACTCCATAAATCATGGATGCCATAATACTCCTATCTATCCCATTCTTCAGAAATTCTTGAAAGGCTTCTTCGTATTCATAAATTATTTTATTTGAAGTTTGTGGTGCTTGAGACAACGCTTCTTCTAATTCTAAGCTTTTTCTCTTTGCTCCATCTCTTTCTAATGTTAAAGATCTGATTGTATCTTCTCGTGCTAGAATTGTCATCTCAAGTTCACTACATTCTTCAAATTTTGCTTTAAAACAGCCTTTAATGTTTTTAAACTTTTGTTTTAATTTCTGATATGAGCTAAGAGTTTCTGACAAACAAGATTCTAGATCAGATCGAGAAAGTTCAGAAAATACCTCTTCAGATTCTTCATCTGAGCTACTCCCGGATGTGGTAGCCATAAGTGCCACGTTGGCCTGTTCATCAGAGTCAGATTCTGATGATCCAGATTTACTATCATCCCAGGTAGCCATCAGTCCTTTCTTTGTCCTGAAGGTATTTTTCTTGAAGCTTTCTTTTCTAGAGTTGTCTTTCTTTAGCTTGGGGCATTCATTCCTGTAATGACCTGTTTCTTTACATTCATAACAGGTAATATCTTTGTTAGATTTACCTTTTGAAGTTGATTCTGATCGATCCCCTCTGGGTCTTGGTCTTCTGAAGTTGTTGTTCCTCTTTTTCCAGAGTTGCTTAACTCTTCTGGTTAGTAGGGACAATTCTTCTTCATCATCAGAGTCTTCTGGTTCAGAGTCGTCAGCATCTTCAGTTTCTGCCTGGAGAGCTTTGGTTCTGTCAGATTTGCATCTTTCAGGTCTGGACTTTAATGCTACAGACTTGTTCTTTTTCAGAGGCTCATCTTCCTCTAGTTCTATCTCATGGCTTCTGAGAGAACTGACAAGTTCTTCAAGGCTGATATTGTTCAGATCATTTGACAGCTTCAGAGCAGTAACCATAGGTCTCCATTTCTTTGGCAGACTTCTGACTATCTTTTTGACGTGGTCTGCAGTTGTATACCCTTTGTCTAGAACCTTGAGACCTGCAATAAGAGTTTGGAATCTAGAAAACATTGCCTCTATAGCTTCATCATCTTCCATTTTGAAGGCTTCAAATTTCTGGATAAGCGCCAGAGCCTTTGTCTCTTTGACTTGGGAGTTTCCTTCATGTGTCATCTTCAGAGAGTCAAGTATATCTTTGGCTGTTTCTCTGTTGGTGATCTTTTCATATTCGTTGTACGATATGGCATTTAGAAGTATGGTTCTGGCCTTATGGTGATTTTTGAAGACACGTTTCTGATCTTCTGACATCTTATTTCTGGGAACTTCAACTCCATTTTCTAAGACTGGAGGTGTGTATCCATCTGTGACAATGTCCCAGAGGTCAGCATCATAACCCAGAAAGAAACTTTCGATTCTATCTTTCCAGTAGTCAAACTTCTCTCCATCAAAAACAGGAGGCTTAGCGTTGTAACTATCTCTTTCATTTGAGTGGGCCATAGTTTTTCTCGTACTGGATCTCTCTACACTGTTAAGTGTTTGATTAGAAAATCAATAACAGAGCCGGAGCTCTGATACCAATTGAAGGTGAGAAAAACAAGAAAGGGGGGGTTTGAATTGTTTGGAAAAATAAGCGCTTTTTCAAAATGAAAATCACACAAGGATTTTATACTGGTTCGCTTATAACACAAAGCTACTCCAGTCCACCCGGCCGAGGTGATTTCGCCTTCAACAAGGACTTAATCCACTAATCTTGAAAGATTGATTACAAACAACGTCTAAGAGAAAGATCTCTTAGTCCTCTCAAGTATACAGACTACACAGAGTCACTTGAGGAAATAAACAAACAATGAATGAAAGATTTATGTAATCTAGAGTGCTTCTAAGAAAGAAAATATTACAATAGTAAGAACAAGGTGATTCACGTTATAAGCAAAAGCTTCGTGAGGATTTAGAGAGCAAGAATGTTTTCTTGTGCGTTGATGTTTCAGTATAATTTCTGCTTGTATGTGTTGTATCTTACTGAATGTTGATTTGCAGTCCTTTATATATAGAAGTGAGGTAGTAGTTGAAACTGATGAGTAATGAGATGAATTTACGCCATAGCATAAATAGCTTCTGCAGGATAACTTTTTCTCCTTGAAATGACTACTTACCACATATGGTACCTTCTTTATTGAAATTGGAGATTAACGTCTCTTTCTGTTTTAGGAAATCCATTTGCAAATCCTTACTTGACTTTAACGTTACTCTTTCATAATTAGCAATTCCATGATCAGAGTCTTCATGTTTCTGGAGATCTTGGAATCTGCTATCTAGCTTCTGATGTTGATCTTTTGAGTTCTGATGATTCTTCAGATAGTGCCAAGAGCTTCTGAAGTTTGACATACTGTTGTTCAGAATCAGAACTTCTAGAGCGTACTTCTTGTTCAGATGCTTCTGATACTTTGCTGTTATGCTCAGAGTTAGACTTTCTTGAACTTGTTTCCACTTCAGATGCTTCTGATCATTTGAGAATTTGTATCTGATCTGGTTTTGTATCTGATGACATCATCAGATTTCTTCCTTCTTTCTTTAGAATCCTGCACACTTAGAAACTTTACGTTAGGGTGCCATTTTTGGTTTCATCCTTTGTTATCATCAAAATCAAGGAATCTGTTGTAGAACAATTTTTGTTCTTACAGGAAGAAGTTAGAGGTGAAGCAGGCCCAAGCAGACCTCAAAGAACAAGACACATGCCTGCAAGGTTGCAAGAATGTGTGATTACATAAGATGATATGGTCAATGAAGAAGGTGAGCTGGTACATTATGCTTTCTATGCAGATGTCGAACCTGTCAATGCAACTGAGGCATTGAAAGATTTGAAGTGGATGAAAGTAATGGATGAAGAGCTGAAGTCAATCGAAGTCAACAACATTTGGTCATTTGTTGAATTGCTCTAAGACAAGAAGGCAATCTATATGAAGTGGGTATACAAGGTGAAGTTGAATCCCATAGGAGAAGTGACTTGACACAAGGCGAGACTTATGGCGAAAGGATTTCTTTAGAAAGAAGGAATCGACTTCGATGAGGTTTTTGCACCTGTTGTTAGGATCGAAACAATCAGATTGGTTGTTGGTCTAGCAAACATAAACAACTGACAGATATGTTAGATGGATGTCACATGTGCATTCCTTAATGTCCCCTTAGAAGAAGAAGTTTATGTTGCACAACCAGCTGGGTTTGTGAAACAAGGTGAAGAAAGAAAGGTGTACAGGCTGCATAAAGCCCTGTACAAACTTAAACAAACTCCAAGAGCTTGGAACAAGAAGATAGATGGCTTTCTAAGGGAGAAGGAATTTGTGAAGTGCAAATCTGAACATGGAGTATATGTCGGAAGAAGCTAGAATGAATTGCTTATACTATGCTTCTATGTCGATGACCTGTTGATAACAGGTAATTGCAAGAAAGAGATCGAAGACTTCAAAGGTGATCTCAACAAGGAATTCGAAATGTCAGATCTGGGTGACATTTCATATTTCCTTGGCATCGAATTCTACAAGACTGGTAGAGGTTTAATGATGCACCAAAGAAGGTATGCAGGTGAAATACTCAAGAGACTTGAGATGCAAGATTGCAACCCAACTTCGACTCCAGCTGAGCCCAGATTACAACTGTCAAAAGATTCAGATGAAGATGATGTTGACCCAACCCAATATAGAAGACTTATTGGGTCACTTAGATACCTTTGTCACACAAGGCCTGACTTAGCATATAGTATAGGTATGGTGAGTAGATTGATGCAGAAGCCAAAGGTATCACATCTAGCAGCGACGAAGAGGATACTAAGGTATCTGAAAGGAACTCTCGACTATGGAATTCTGTTTCCTGCAGCTGATGAAGGAAAATAATGCAAATTAGTGGGATACACCGACTCAAGTTGGTGTAGTGATGCTGAGGATCGAAAACCCACAACTGGATATGTGTTTATGCTAGATGGTGCACCAGTTGCTTAGAGTTCGAGAAAGGAGCCAGTAGTGGCATTATCGTCATGCAAAGCAGAATACCTAGATGCTTCTCTTTGTGAATGTCAAGCAACATGGATGGTGAATTTGGTCTAAGATATAACAACAAAGAGTCATGGAGCAATTACCATGAAGATCGATAACATGTCAGCTATCAATCTAGTGAAGAATCCGATAGCACATGCTTGAAGCAAGCATATCGAAATGAGGTTCCATTATCTTCGAGAGCAGGTAGCAGATGAGAAGATGAATGTGGAATACTGCAGAACTGAGAATCAGATTGCAGACATCATGACAAAGGGAGTGCAGGTCGAAGTGTTTAGAAGACTAAGAGTTATGATGAATGTAGATAGCTTAGACACAATGAATTAGGCAGTGTGTTGAATTGTAATTCCTTGTATCGAAGCAAGTTGCTCGACAGAAACAAGGAAGTGTCGAAGCACCTAGTATGTTGAGTTGTGTTGATGTGTCGAAGTGTCGAAGCATGTTGCTTCACAGAGGATTTCGACTTAGGCCTATTTTAGTAGTGTTAGCTATTTTTGGTTTTTATAGTTTTGGGTTTTTGCTTGAGGTCCAAGTTAACCTAAATATATTAATAGAGGGAGTAACCCTTATTTTTATAATGAAGTGAATAGAGTATTCACAACATTGTAACTCATAGTATTTTGCAGTTGCAAAGTGAATAAGAAATTTTCCACAGTTTGTGGATAGAGAGAAACTCTGCAGAATTTAATTCTTCTTCTCCTTCATCGTTCTTTACTTTCTTTCTTTCTCCATTATTCTTTTCTTTTATTGTCATTGTGTGGGTGATAATAATCTTGTTCATCAAGATTGATTAAAATTCTCCATAGGTTGTGGTGGATTTCCAATATTTCTGAATTATAAAATGAAATTGAGGATGAGGATGATGAAAAGATAGAGTTTTAAGGTTTTAGAAATACGGGTTGGAACTCAACCTAACCCAACGACTTTTGATTTGGTCAGATATTAGATTTCATCAAATTTGATCCAACCAAATTCACGAACACCCCTAAATATATTTGGTTAGAACTATGCTAATGACAAAATTTTCACTTTTTTTTACCCTTTTAAAATCTCAAAGTCTAAAAAATACAACGGATCCACGTCATTAAAAAATATTTTAAAAAAAAGAAAAACGGTTACGTCAAATATTTTGGTGATTTGAATTAATGAATGATTAAAATAATAATAAAATTTGCATGTGTTAGGAGGACACATTGACGGATCCAGAAAATATATATTGGCGTTGCTAAACATAAAAAACGATAACTAAATTATATTATAAATAATAAATAATATTATTTAATATAATATATTTATAATAAAAATTGTCTCCTAAACACGAGGAATTAATAAATATGAGTGAGAGAGAAATTTGAAAGGTGGTGATAATTTTTCAAAAATCGAAGCGGACATGCCGGTCATTATCGAAAATCGGAGGGGTCATTAGTTTGATTTGAGTGTTGTATCAAGTTAGTCGTTGAATCAGTGAGAATTAGCTAAAATCTATAAAAAAAATGGTGAACTAACGATTTTGAAAAATTAACTAGTTCAATGTTTTTTTAGACAAAACAACAACGTATTGATAATTTGTATAAAACAAATTAAAATATAAACAAATTTTGTTCAAAACTTATTTAAAATAATTTTTCTTCTATGAAATTATATTTAGGCTTAAATAATCTTTTAGTTTATGTAAGTTAGTGAGTTTTTAATTTTGGTCTCTAAATATATTTTTTTTGTCAGAGTCTATATATCTCATATTTGTGTTGGTTTTAGTCCCTAAAAGCAAAATTCGTAGGAAAATCCGTATGAAACCTGCAGATTTTGACTTTAGCGACTAAAACCAACACAAAGAGTGAGATATAGGAACTCAAACCAAAATAAATAAATTATAGAGACCAAAATCAAAAACTTGCTAACTTATAAAGACCAACCGACTATGTTAGCCTTAAATTTATTTGATAGTGTAGTTATTTTGTTATCCAATTTATTTTGCAATTAGACTTTGTTCAAAATTTATTTGAATTTATAT
This sequence comes from Lathyrus oleraceus, assembly GCF_024323335.1. NCBI lineage: Eukaryota > Viridiplantae > Streptophyta > Magnoliopsida > Fabales > Fabaceae > Lathyrus > Lathyrus oleraceus. The sequence continues at coordinate 38,021,617 of NC_066583.1, forward strand.
TTTGTAATATTTTGTTGTGTGTGATGATTATGTTTAGAATTTGAATTTAAAGAATAAACTTATAAAATTATGATATTTTGAACATTAATAGGTGTTGTGATTTTTTTTAGAGATCAAGTGATCTGATTCGACTGATTTAATAACTATATAGTTTTATTATTGAGATCGGCTTATTCAATTGAATTATCCAATTTAATTTAGTTTGGTCATGAGGTTCAACCAATGAACCAATGCCCCAGTACTCTTATCGATTTGATGATTAGTCTGATTTTTAAAATGTTAAATGATAGAATTTAAAAAAAATAAAAATAATTATTCTAAAAAGTAAAAGAAAGAGAAATAATATATATATATATATATATATAAAAGCAAGAAAAATTGGTGTTGCTTTAGCCATAGCATGCCTTAACATACATCCGCCCCCGGGAACTAAATCTATTTTTTTACATGGGTTTTCTCAATTCTTAATCTTATTTAAAATTAAAAATAAGGATCAAATTATAATTTTTTAAAATTTAAAAGAATTAATTTATAAATTTTAAAAACTATTATAGATCAAGATGCAATTTTTGGAAAAATTTTATAGTCAATTTGTAAAACTCTGAAAAATATAGAGATCAATTTGCAAAATATAAAATAATAATAATATTCAATTTGATATTCACGTTTTATAAAGACGAAAGACATCGTAAATTTTTTAATTTTAGATTTTATTTTAGAATGATTAAAATTAATTTGAATAAAATATTTTATATATTTATATCATTTTAATATTTTTTATTTTTTATTTTTAATTTAAACAATAACTTTTATTCAGATTATTTTAAATTTTCTCAAAAATATTCATTCTCTCCTTAAAGAAATTCAAACAAACTCATCCATATCTCGCAGATCCTGATTCTTCGATTACGTACCTATCAGCAGTAGCAGAAGAATTGATCAAAATCCTTTACCAAGTGAGCTATTGGAATCTTGAGAAAAATAGCCCCAAGAAGTGAGAAATTTAGTATGTTTATTTTAAAATATATTCATTTTATTCAAATAATACTCGGTTCAAATTTAAAATCATTTAAAATTGAAAATAATATTGTGTATTTATTTCAAATAATACATATTTAAAAATCAAATAAATACACTCATTTAAAATAAATATATAATATATTAAAGAGTTAATAGCAATTTTTTCCCATACCATACCAACGATTTTTGTTTTACCCTTGTAAAAACATTATTTCAACTTTGTCATATAAAAATTATCTTCTTTTAAACGTTTAAGTCAATTAACTCATCCAATGTGTCTATGTGGCGTTGTGAGTTACAATTTTTTTTAATTTTTAATTTTTTTCTTAATCCTACGTTGACCAACTAATACCATGTCACTAATTAATGAAATTAAAAAAATATATATAGTTTATATTTTTCATACATCTTCATCTTTATCTAAGAAAAAATTCAGAATTTTAATCGGATGATTACTCATCGATAAACATGGCAATGAGGTGGAGCGGAGACGAGTTTAAGCATTACCAACACCGTCTCCACTCTCCTAAACCAACCTCTCCACCGCCTCTGTCATCAGTCAAGAATAACAAATCGTCCTAATCAGGGAGGAGTTTCCATACCCCACCCCGCACCAACCCACACAAATTATATATATAGGTCGAAGCAGGGGTGAGGTGGATGCAGGGCGGATACTAGTATCCTCCACGCCCGTTCCTATAAAATAAAAATCGATTTTTCCCACACCTGTCCTCGCCTCATTTAAATCGGATTTTCCTATTGAACTCGGGGTATGGACAGCCGAGTCCGGATGGAGGCGGATTTTATTACCATGCCGACTCATTGAAATCTTTCATCTTTTTTATCAAACATCAAAAAAGTTAAAAATGTCAAAATACAAAATAAAATAGCAATAAATTATTTAATTATTTTAAACCCATTCATTCTTTATCATGTAATTGATAAAATTAATGGCCTTAGACATTTTCCTATGAACGTGAACTTTATCCATGAAAATCAATGAACTTATAATTCATGAAACATCCCTTTGCAAAATCTTATGTTATTTATGCATTGAAGCCTCGAATTAAAAACATTGAAAACGAACGATATACTCCCTCCGTCCCATATTATAAGCAAATTTCACCTTTCTAGATTCATTAAATAACTAATGTATCTAATCTATATATAGACTAGATACATTAATTATTTAATGAATCTAAAAAGGTGAAATTTGCTTATAATATGGGACAGAGGGAGTACATTGAATGAGGTATGTGTAAAGAAAGGTGCAGACAAAAAAGAATAATTTTTGTGTATAAAACCCTTAAGAACGTTAATTAGATTTGAATTTCAAAACTTGGAAACAACATTGAAGCATTTCGATGTCAATTCAGTAATCTTTTGTTTATTTTAAAAATTCTAAACTTTTATGAATTATGTATTTAAAATTAAAAAATTCTAGAATTTGATCGTGTGAAAAGAATGAAGATGGTGGATCAAGATGAAAAACACTTATCTCTAATTTGAAGAACCATGATTTTTCTAGGCTTGTATAAAGGTTGGAGATGAAGATACACTATTACAAACAATATATTTTATGACAAAACTTTCAAATCAGCCAATGAAATTCTGAGGTCAAATAACCTAAAATGTGACATTTTTTAAAAGTTTAATCTAATCCCTCGGTTTTGTAAAAAATCGACAGGATGTGTAGCTCAAGGTTTGAGTTTCGATTCCTAGCTCCTCCAAATTTATGTTTTATTTAGAATCAAAATTTTGTCTTTATTTTATAAATTATCTTATCTTCGGTTTTACATAAAACTAACATTAAATGTTGATTGATATTTTATTTAATTAAACTGAATGCAGTTTTTACCTCGGCTATGTTCTCTCGATTTTTCTGAAAACCAAGATGTTAACTCTAAGAAATATTTTACTCACTCAACAAAATGTTTTAAGCATCATTCATTTTTTACGCCCAAGAAAACAAAACATCATTTTCTCCACCTAAAAAACTGAAACACCATTTTCTCCACCTAACAAAATGAAACACCATCTTCTCCAAGGAGGAAGAAAGCTCAAACCTCAAACCAACACTTTTATTTGACTCTCTCATCACGTTTCCGGTATGTAAAACTTTCTCCATGATGTTATTGTTGTTGATGTATTCGTAATAGTTGTTGTTATCGTTGTTGTTTTTGTTGTTGTTGTTGTTGTCATTGTTGTTGTTGTTACTATTATTGTTGTTGTTGTCGTTGCTATTGTTATTGTCATGGTTTTTTAGACTTACGGTATAATGTAGTGTTGTTTTACAGGTATTTGTATTTGTTGTTGTTATTGTTATTGTAGTTTTATTTTGGAATGTTCATTTTTATTTTACTTTCATAATTTCTACATGATTATGGATCGTAGTTGAATGAGAGTCAATAGATTAAGTAAAAAGTACGAGAATTGAGTGATTTAATTTCTTGAACTCGCAAAAAAAATCCTTCATAAGGATAATGAGATATTTTGGTGTCCTTGTAAAATTTACCGAAATACCAAAAAACATCTGATAGATGTTATATTCAAGCATTTATATTGTGATGGAATTACTCAAAATTACATGAAATGGGTATGACACGGTGAAGTGACAAAAAAAGACATATGTCACATAGAGTTGAAGATAATGAATTTATGAATGATACTCTAGAAGAAATGATTCCTGATATTGGAGTAGGTGTTTTTAAGAAAACTCGTGTGGAAGATACTTTGCAAAGAGACCTAGAATAATCGCTATATCCGGGATGCAAATATCTTACAAGATTGTCAATTGTGTTAAGACTATTTAATCTTAAGGCAAGAGGTGGGTGTTTCACTGATTTTCTTGATTTGTTGCAAGTAATGCTTCCAAGAGGTAACATGTTGTCGAACCGTAGTTATGAGCAGTGGCGGAACTGAGGGGGGACGTGGAAGGCCACGGCCACCCCTCAACTTTTTTTTAATTCATATATATATATATATATATATTAAATTACTAAAACATCCTTATTTTAAATTAAAATTAATTTTTATTTTTTCTTTTTCATTCAAAGTTAAGTTAAAATACAGATAAGGTAAAAAGCTCTTACCTTTCCTTTCTTTCTCATATGGGTTTGCTACCGGCACCGGAATCGGAACAAATTAAAGTGATCGACATCTAACAGGTAAAAAAACTTTATTCGTTCTTCTTTTATAAAAAATAACAAATTAAAGTGATTGCTTGATTTGTGTTTTTGAGATTTTTAGGGTTCTTCTTTCTTGATGTGTTAAAATAATCTATATGAGGTTTATTAAGCCAATTCATAACACTGTAATTTACAAATATAGTTATACACTGTAATAAGGTTTATTTAATCATTGTTGCTGCTAATTTCTAATAGTGAAGTTACCGGTATTTGAAAACGGATTAAAGTTGATTAATTAAGTTTATTAATTTTTTTCTCTTTTAATTTTTATGTTCTCTAAATTGATTTTTGGATATGATATGATATTATAGGAAGAGTAAAGATGAATAATAGGAAAATTGATTCTTTTTTCAAAAGGAAAGCATGTGAAATTGAAAGAGAAGAGAGAGATGAAGAAATTATAATCCCGACATCCGAATCTGAAACAGTTCTTGAGAATCCAACAATTGAAGAACATCATGGTTTTGAAAATTCTTTGGAACGCGATCCTAGAAAGCGTCCTCCGATTTGGCAATATCCACCAAATCAAGTGGATGCAATACGAAGAGCTTATCTAAAATGGGGTCCATATCAAATTCATTTAGAAAACTATCCTTTGTCCGGTAACGAGGATCATCCGAGAAGGTTTCAACATACTTGGTTTAGCATATTTCCATCGTGGTTAGAATATTCACCATCTGAAGATGCCGCATATTGCTTACCATGTTACCTTTTTAGCAAAAAACTAAGTGGACGTCCCAGATCACTTGTCTTTATTTATATGGGTTTTAGAAATTGGAAGAAAGTTAGGAATGGAAAACATTGTTCCTTTCTTAAACACATAGGGAAGGATCCTTGCTCACCACATAACAATGCAATGAAAGCTTGTCAAGACTTGTTGAATCAAGATGGTCATATTAGAAATGTTATTCAAGTGCAAAGTTCAAGTCAAAGAATGAATAATCGGTTACGACTCAAGACTTCAATTGACATTGTTCGTTGGTTAACACTACAAGCTTGTGCTTTTAGGGGTCACGACGAAAGTAGCAAATCAAGAAATCAAGGTAACTTTCTTGAGTTATTGAAACTTTTAGCATCCTACAATGATGAATTTGCAAAAGTTGTGTTGGAAAATGCTCCACAAAATTGCAAGTATACTTCACATCAAATTCAAAAAGAGCTCTTGCAAATTCTTTTTAGTAGGGTGAAAAAGAGTATTCGTGAGGAAATTGGTGATTCCAAATTTTGTATCGTTGTTGATGAAGCTCGTGATGATTCAAAAAAGGAACAAATGGCTCTTGTATTAAGATTTGTTGATAAAGTTGGTTTAATACAAGAGAGATTTTTTGATGTGTCACATGTTAAAGACATCACATCTTTAACTCTTAAGGAAGCAATATGTGATATACTTTCTCGACGTAACCTTGATGTTTCTAACATTCGTGGCCAAGGGTATGATGGTGCTAGCAATATGAGAGGAGAATGGAATGGTTTACAAGCCCTCTTTATGAAGGATTGTCCTTATGCATACTATGTTCATTGTTTTGCTCATCGATTGCAACTTGCATTAGTTACATCATCAAGAGAAGTCAAACCTATTCATAAATTTTTTGAGAAGCTGATCTTTGTTGTGAATGTTGTTTGTTATTCTACAAAGCGTCATGATGAGTTACAAGCTGCCCAATTAGAAGAAATTTCTTATTTGTTAGAGATTGATGAGATTGTAACTGGTAAAGGTGCAAATCAAGTTGGTACATTGAAACGAGCTGGAGATACTCGTTAGGGATCACATTACGATTCAATTTCTAGCTTGATAAACCTGTATGAAGCAACTTGTTTAGTTTTAAAAAAGTTGCAAAAGATAGAGGGAGTTATGCTACACGTGGAGATGCCGATAGTTGTTATAATTACTTTAAGACACTTGATTTTACATTTATTTTGCACTTGATGAAAGAAATCATGGGAATAATAGATATGCTTTGTCAAGCCTTACAAAAAAAAATCAAGATGTAGTTAATGCTATGAACTTGGTTCGTTCAACAAAACATCTTATTCAAGGTTTGAGAGAAAATGGTTGGGATATATTGTTTACTAAAGTGGTATCTTTTTGTGAAAAGCATGGTATTGAGATTCCTGATCTTAATGATGTTCATTCAACAACAAGAATTGGACGCTCCCGTCTTGAAGAGAATCAAGTCACAATTCAACATTACTTTAAAGTTGAAATATTTTTCACTACCATTGACAAACAGTTACAAGAGTTGAATAGCAGATTCAGTGGGCAGGCAATGTATTTGTTAACTCTTTCTTGTTCTTTATCTCCTAAGGATGGATATAAAGCTTTTAGCATTGATACTATTTGTTCTTTAGTTGAAAAATATTATCATATGGATTTTAGTGATCAAGAGAAGAATAATTTGCAATTTCAACTCCAACATTTTCTATTTGTTGCTTGTCAAGCATCAAACTTGAATAATTTATCAACTATTCAAGAACTATGTTCATGTTTGGTTGCATCTGGACAGGCTGAAACTTACTTCTTGATTGATAGACTACTTCGTCTTATCATGACTCTTCCCGTTTCTACGGCCACAACTGAGAGGTCTTTTTCAGCAATGAAAATTATTAAGACTAAGTTGAGAAACAAGATGGATGATGGGTTTCTTGGAGATAGCATGACAGTATATATTGAAAGGGAGATTAGTGCAAGCATTAGTTCGGAGTTAATTATTGACGATTTCAGGTCACTCGAAACGCGTAAAGCATTACTTTAAGGTAGTTTTAAGTCATGTAATTTAAATTTTTAGTAATTAACTTTGTATTTATTTTAACTTTAATATTTTATTTAAAATACTATTTACATTTTATTTATAATCTTTATTTTACGTTAGCGGCCATCCCAAATTTTTTTATCTGGCTCCGCCACTGATTATTAGAGTAAAAATATATTGTGTCAAGTGGGTTTGGACTATGTCAAAATACATGCATGTCGTAATGATTGCATATTATATAGAAAATAGTATGAAAACTTTAAGGAGTGTCCGAGGTGTGGGGAGTCACGCTACAAGAAGAAGGACAATGGTGTTGAAGATGATGATGGTATAACTAGAAAAGGGTGTTCCTTCCAAGGTGATGTGGTACCTACCAATAATTTAAAAGTTCAAATGACACTTTTCTAATGTAAATTACACAAAGAATACTAGATGACATGCATATGAAATATTATGTGATGGAAAAATTCGCCATGTAGCTGATTCATTGCGATGGAAGAAAATCGATTCGTTGTTTTTAGATTTTTTTCTTGAGCCAAGGAAACTTAGGCTTTGACTTACCGCCATCGAAATGAACCCGTTTAGTGTGTGTGCGGGTTTGCCTTAGTACGTCAAGACTTACTATTGACCTTTTACAATTTAACTAATCACTCTAAGACGCTAAGCGGAGGATTAAACGAGCGTTCACATTTTCTCTCTTTCAAACTCTAAGATCATCTACTTGATTCAACAACTTCTTTAGCACTTCAATTGGATTCTTAAAACGCATGACTATGTGAGTTGAGATATCTTTTTAATCAGGTGTCATCATCAGAAACTTTACTTAATAGTTAAATTCAACCCCCTGTCACAAGGAACTCTCAACATCCAGAAATAACATCTCGTATTAAAAATTACTATTGTCGTTATCAAAATCAAGACATCTAATCATTTTTTTAAGAGCCGTGCATTGCTCAAATAAGACATTTTTTATGAGACGAGAGGAATATATATCTATATATCTATATATATATATATATAATATATATATATATATATATATATATATATTATATTATATATATATATATATATATATATATATATATATATATATATATATATCAACATAATTAAATTATTAATTTTGATTTTTAATATAATGTTAACTATTATTTTTTCTTTGTATTTATTATATATCAGCTAATCTAAGATAGAGAGAGTAATAGACTTTCTAACTAACTATGTACTTACCCCGTGCAAATCTAAGCCTTAGATTTTTCTGTTTTATACTTTTTGGACCCTTGAGAGCTGGGTGTTGTTGTTAAACAATCACATTTAAATGATTTATATACAGCTAGCATATATAGCAGACATATACACATGCTTATTAAGTATTGTCGAATTAATTAATAAATAATCTTGCCAATGAATGTAACAGAATTATGATAATAGGAGAATGTTTAATTTTTTTTTTGGCGTTTTGCGCTGCCTTTTGCACTTGAACTTGACAAGGATCACCAAGTCCTGGTTTCTGCACCCACCCGTGAACCATCCTTGGACTGTGTCCCCACACAGATCCTCGGTATCCATACATAGACCCTACGTGCTCTTCTTATATTGAAGTTGTAAAAGGATTAGCCCAAATAGCATTTCTATTATTTACTTACTAATGATGAATTTTGGTGTTGCCAAAGGTTGAGATGATTTTTGGTGCCATTAATGATCATAAATATGGTTGCACATAAAAATATTAAAGTATAAAGAGTATAAGATAAATGACATTAAAGTAAAGTTAATGTATTAATATGTTAGTAAGTTGGGTTAGTGATCAAGTATAAAAAGGTAATTGGTCATTTTTGGGAGAATACTCAACTATTGATCCATAAATCTGAAAATATGGACATCTATATCACCTATGAGAAGGATTTCAATTTGGATAAAATCAACAAGCATGTCACTAGCTCTCATAGGTGAAAAGGAAACAATATTTTTCACACAATACCATGAGGAGTAGGAGACTTACAATCTCACTTATGAAAATGATTTATTTTCTAGACAAATTTAGCTAAACAGTCGTAATTAGACTTATGTGAAAGTCACAACTATCTGAGACTGGTCAATAGTAATATTTATGTTAATACATGCTAGAGAAATGATATGTAAATCATTCTTCTAAAGTTATGTTACACAAAAAGAAAAGAGAGTGGATCAAGCACGGAGATTAGGAGAGTGGTCCATTACATCAATCCATACTTCAAGATACTTAGGACAAACTTATGCATCAATCTAAAATACCTTTAATGATCCATGATCAATTAGGAGGTAGATTTGAAATTATGGAAGTTCATCAAACACCAATTCACACATCATGAACAAGATGAATACAAATCATCCAATTGATCAAGAGGAAAATAAAGAGATGAAGAAGAAGAAGAGAAACCAAACCCAAATTGGATCAAACGGTTGATCAAGTCATCATCAAAATCAATCATCCATTTTGGTGGATTAGGCTTTTCACCCCATCAACATCCAAGATCCATTGAGTTCGATGAGACCTGTGATCAAAACAATCATTATCCAAGACCAACATAAGTCAACAAAGATCAAACAAACATAAAATGCAAGAAAATAAAATAAAATGCAATAAAAATATTTTTTAAATGAATTTTAAAAGGAAAATAAAAGAGAAAATCCATAAAGCCCTTAAAAAAACCAAATAAGTGGTCAAGAAAATTATGGAAGGTTGGAAATAAAATAAGAAGCATAAAATAATTTTTTCAGAATTTTAAAATGCATAAAAGTATTTTTAAACCAATCAAAACAAATGAAAAAAGAGAAAATCCATGAAAAATAGAAAATCAAGAAAATAAAATATGAAAAAACAAAAAACAGATGAAGAAAAATAAAAGAGAATTTTAAAAATTATTTTGCTATTTTTTGGATAAAAGATGAATTTTCTATGAATTTTAAAAGAAAATGCAATTTAAAATAGAAAAAGAAAAAGAAATAAAATTAGAAAAAATGTTGGATGTTGGATCTGGCCTCATTAATTGACGTGGTAGATCCAACAACTATCATCTAGGACGCACGATGCAAATTAGCCAAAATAAAACACGGGATTACATTCAAAATGGACCAATCAGAACATTTCAAATTGCCAACATATATGGTCAAACTCAAATGACCTGAAACACTCCGGTCATCTTCCCCGATGATCCATCACTTGAGTTTCATCGTTTGATAAAATCAGAACACAAGACTACCACCAATGCGATCACCTCCTCATCACGAATTCAACCTCATGTTCAAAATTCATTTATCTAAATTGAGCATGGAAAATTTCAGAGAAATTTCAGAAACAAGCAAACCACGAACAATAAAATAAAATTATGAACACGATCAATCAACATCAGATAAGTTAGGGGAAAGCATCAGAGAGTGAAGGATTACATTGTGGTAATTTGTTTGAGTTCAAATGATGCTCAGAACTACCTTGTCCAAATGGTGATCAGAAGTTGATGAAGTTTGATATGGTTAGAGCACTTCAAGAGGCCTTAGAGCTTGGGAATTGTTGCAAAAGTTTCAGAGAAGATCGAAGGTGATAATAGAATCAAGAAATTGGATTGAAATAAGCTGGAAATCAAAACACGATAGCTCAATTTTCTGGAAAAATTTCAGAGTGAAGCAGGGGTTTCTTGCAAAAAGTGCCCGAAAATTAAAATGACTCCACCACAATGATCAGTGTGAAATAAACTTCTCAGAAATATACATGTTTTTGTCAAATTTTGAAATAAAAAATGGCCGATTAAAATGCTTAGGCAGATCAAAATGTGATTGAAAAAATAGTCGAAAAATAAATCAAACACACCAGGTTAAAATACGCGAAACATAGATTAATAAAATTGATGTCTGCAAGCTCGATTTAGAAACTTTTCGCCCGTTGATTTGTCGCATATTTAAAAATTGATTCAACCAATTTTCCTGTAGATTCGATATTTGATTTCGACTAACATTCTAGGCAATATGCGGTATGGAATGCATATGATGAGATGCAAAGATGAAAATGTTATGGTGAATGTATTGATTCGGCGATTCAATGTCAAAATTGGGGTGTGACACATCTGTTCTTAGTCTTATAATCCTACATACTTGAATAGATGTTAGAATATTCAATTGTTCTTTAAATACATTGTTATCATCAAAATCCAAAGGATATGTTATTAACCAGTTTTATTCCAACAGTGAGGAGATCGTATCACTCATTACATGTATGTGTTATGTATGGACAAGATAGCTCATCTAATCATGTAGGTTGTTAATTATGGGAAGTTAAACACTTTTCGTATGAGGATACATGGTCTAACATTTTATCATTTGATGTTTACGAATGAGCTATTGATTTTTGTAGAAGAGACAATGAAGCAGATGAAATGTTTCATGGCATCCTTTCAGGTTTTTTTGCAATATATCTGGTCAAGAGGTTAGTAAAGAGAAAACTAGTGTGTTTTCCTCGAAGAACGTTACAAGAAGTATATAAATAATTTAACTTAGTTATCAAGTTTTTGTGCACACTACGCCAAAAATGACTTTTAACAGCGCATCTTAGACAGCGCTTTTAAAAGAAAGCGCTGTCTAAGGTTAAAATTAAAATAAAACACGGAAAATGTTCCAAAAAAATAATGAAAGCGCTGTCTAAGGGGGGGTCTTAGACAGCGCTTTCTAAAAGCGCTGTCTAAGACCCCCCCTTAGACAGCGCTTTTAGAAAGCGCTTTTAAATATATACCTTAGTCAGCGCTTTTGATAAAGCGCTGTCTAAAGTCTTTAAATTAAAAAAAAATTAAAACCAAAAGCGCTGTCTAAGGGGGGTTTAGAAAGCGCTTTTGGAAACTCATAATCACAGAACACATAATCACAGAACTTCTCGAAGACACCAATGGCGGTCTCGTCATTCTCTCTTCAGGTCTCTCTCTATCGAAACTCATTTCATCTCTTCTCCTTCTTCACTCCACTTCTCAGGGAACACTTCTCATTCTATCTCCTTCCTCCGCCACTCTCAAATCCAAAATCAATTTCCATCTCAAAACCCTAAACCCCCAATTCTACCAAGTCCCCGTCGAAATCACCGCCGACCTCCCCGTTAACCACCGCCACTCCCTCTACTCTTCCGGCTCCGTCTGTTTCATTACCCCTAGAATCCTCATCGTTGATCTTCTCACTAATAAACTACCTGCCTCAATTATCTCCGGACTCATCATCCTCAACGCTCATTCCGTTTCGAAGACTTCCACTGAAGCTTTTATTGTTAGGATTTTTCGTTCTCTCAATCGAAGTGCGTTTGTTCGTGTTTTCTCCGATAGGCCACAAGCGATGGTTTCGGGTTTTGCGAAGGCGGAGAGAACTATGAAGTGTTTGCATATTCGTAAGCTGCATCTTTGGCCGAGATTTCAGGTTTATGTTTCGCATATGGTTTCTTCTGGGTCCTCCTTATATGATTTTGATCTTTTCTGTCCAGCTTTTGTTCCTCATATTTTGAATTAACTAGAACTTAGAAGTTTGAATTTTGAAGTATAACTGAAATTGCTGAATATTTTTGTTATCTAAAGAGAACAATGGGAGTATGGAATGTAGAAGTGTAGCCTAAGATGCAGCTTTGTAGATAGAACTAGTGAAGCACAAAAAGTACCATATAACAATGTTATCCAAGTTTTTTATTTTGATAATTGATCTATTTGACATGTGAAATTGTATTGTAGGTGGTGAATCAACAGCCGATAATTGCCAAATACTTCAATCAAGAGTTAATAGATTGAAATCAGACAAATATCAGATTGATTCGGACAAGTTGAAAGGCTACTCTTGTGATATTAATTTTACTGGTAAGCAAGCATGGCCCTTTATCTGTCTTTTTTTTAACATTGAACATGTCCTTTAACCTATTGTATGCATTTTACCAATAAAGAGTTCTTTATTGTATGCTATTAGAGGAGAACCAAATGTTAGTAGTATTTTGTAGCGCCTTCTTTTGCTCCCATTTTCTGTGTGTGTGTTAAGTGAGGGGTTATTCCTGTAATTTGTTTTTCTTGGCTTTATGTGCTGCATATGAATATGGCCATGGATGGATGTTATGTTTTGACTTTTGACATGGAATGCTATATTGAAAGCCAGTGCTTCATTTTGGCTGATATTGATTTGTGAGTTCTATATATTCCACACAACTACTTTTAGCCATCTTGTTCTTTTAGGAAAATGTTTGATGCTAAATTTTTTACAATTAGAGAGAAACCTAATAATTTTCATCAATGAACAGACAAGGAGCTTGATATAATTGACATGGCTGTTTATGGTGATGTAATCCGGCCAGGAAACCAGTGTAGATGCAGAACTGTTGATGAAATGCTTGGAAAATTTAAGGCAAAAGCAAAAGACAACACAGATGCGTGCAAGTTGCCATAGCAGAGAATGAATCTTAGCTATAATAAACAAATTTTCAAGACGACTTGCATTAGTAACAGAAGATGAATCTTTTACCTTACTCTCTTTTCTTATTTTTCAGAGAAAACATTACAATTCTTACTTTCCTTCAGTGAAAACATAAGTTGTAAATTTTAGACAAAAGCACCCACTAGATTGTTGGGTAGTGCATCAGCAAGGGTCTATCCACATGGAAAAAAGAAACCATAGTGAAAGAGGTTCATAAATATTGCATATTTTAATACTTTTAAGTGATTTTCATGTGCAACATGAAGAATAATCTCTAACTTTTTTCCTTCAATCTTTTGGAATCACACAGGAGTTTGTGAAGCATTTAGAGTCCACTGGTGAGAGATTAGGTTAATTGGATTTGAATTAAACCACTCCACATGGTGTCACAAGAGACAAAATCAGTAGATATCTGAAAATCAATTATTTATATGAAAATGACTTATTTTCTTTTTCAGCCACTAGCAATGAAGATGTTGAATACAAGTATCTTCCTAGTTGTCCAGATGATGAGCCTCAGAAGAAAATTAATCAAGTAAGCTTATTTTAATAGCTTTTGTCTTTATGTAATATAGCAACTTGTTGATTAATTGTAATAGATAAATTCAATTATGTATGTAGGGTACCATTCTTAGCAACATTCAATGGAAGAAATTTGGACTTCTTTGTTTTGTTTGGATTGCAGTTCTTCTCTTGCAGATTGCCAAGGTAATTTTCTAATCTAGATTTTCGACCATCGAAATAGAAATACTACTACGGATTCATGATTAATAAAAGCTAAATTTGTAACAGAATTATACAGCTACATGTTCAATCAAATACTGGTTACTAACTTTGTTACAGGTGAGATTTTTAACTCAAATATTGAAATTTTCGAATTGACAATTAGTTACAAAATTTTAGGCTTTAAATTTTGTTGTTTTTATAGACACCAGTTACTGTTGGGGTTTCAATGTACCAAGCAATAGGCCTATATCAAGGGAAGAAGATTACAGTTTCTAAGAAAGATCATGGCACACATTGGCCTTTGCATCTTCTGATTGTATCACTTTCATGTGCTTTGCTAGCTGGAATATTGGGTGGACTTCTTGGTGTAGGTAGTGGATTTGTCATGGGTCCTTTGTTTATCGAATTCGGAATCGCGCCTCAGGTAGCAAGTGCCACGGCCACATTAGGAATGACATTCACAGCATCTATATCGGTTGCGCAATATTTTCTCTTGAATCGATTTCCGGTTCCTTATGGTAAAATTGAATGTCATGTTTCATAAGTCATCATAAAATTCAACTAGTTATACTAATATGTATCTTTCGTGGTGATTTGCAGCTCTGTATCTTACCATTGTGGCTACAATTGCAGCATACATAGGACAGAAAATAATTGACAGGCTTGTCAATATCTTTCAAAGAGCTTCTTTGATTATCTTTGTCTTATCCTTCACAATTCTTGTTAGTGCAATTGCACTAGGTGAGTACTTATTATCTCTATCTTGAATTAGTTTCTATATTTTAAAGTTTGATTTTACTGTGTTGAAGTTCTTTTGCTGTTTGTTCTTTCATTGCATTTGTATTCTATTTGATGTATCTTTAATGGTGCTTGCTGCTTATCAAGGTTTTAAACCACAGTCATTGTAATAGCTGCTTTGCAATTCTCCACAATGTGGAAATTTTAAGCTATTTTTTAACTTGTTTTAATAAGTTTGGTTGATTAATCACAGGTATAGGCAGTATGGCTTGTGGGAAAGGTATGCAGAGTTATATCCAAATGAAGATTTGATTTATACTGTTGGTGTTAGTGACTACACAAAAGATTGGTTCTATGCACAGGTTACAAGGTACACTTAAAAATAATAAGTTTAAAGATCGGTTCTATTTTTTATTCACATAGATTAATTGTTATTATGTATATGAAATACAGAAAGAAAAATGAAGATATTTATGAAGGAACTACATGGCAAATAAAGTTTAACCTAGATGACGTGGAAAAAGATGAAATATATAAATTGCGATTGGCTCTTGCAAGTGCAAATGTCTCTGAATTACAGGTAAGGAACATGATGATAAAACACATTCAATTATTTTTACAATATAATCATGAACTTATAAAATACCTATATTTTATATTATCATGGCTCATTCAAATATTTTTGGTTTCGAATTTAAAGGTTCGAGTGAACAGTGTTAAACAAGATCCTCCAATATTTAGTACTGGAGTTATTGGAAAAGATTATGCAATAGGGAGACATGGCATTCATGGACTTTATTGGCTATTCAACATTGATGTACCAAGTCTTTTGCTATTCAATGGAGATAATACTATTTTTCTAACACAAACTATGGCTTTTGGTCCTTTGGCACGCTTTCAGGGAATAATGTATGACTATATTCGTTTAGAAGGTCCTGATTCTTGTTCTTCATATTAAAAGAAAACTAAGGTTTTAGTTGTATTCTGTGTGAAAAATAAGTTATTATGGTATGATATTTTTAATTGTCTGTGTTAAATTATGAATATTTTAAATTTTTAAAAGTATGGTCCAACAATTAATAGTTTATACATTAGTAAAAAAAAAGATGATGTGGGTGTTATTTTGAGCCTATTTGGATTTTCTAAAGCTTATTTGTTTATATTAATACTTATGAGATTATATATAGTAGTTTATAAAGTGTAGTTCTGGTGAAAATAGTTTGACATTTTATATTATGGAAATAATTTACACTTAAATATTTATATGATAAACAGTAAGGATTTCTTTGATTTGATTTTGTAAAATTATTTTTTAGTTTTTACAATTTCAAAATTATAAAATTTGTTTGATAGTTTAGTTTTACAAAATTATTTTTTATTTATAGGTTTTAAAAACTAAAGAGGGGGGCTTAGACAGCGCTTTTTGAAAAGCGCTGTCTAAGGTATACCTAAAAAAATTAAAATAGGAGGGTCTTAGAAAGCGCTTTTGGCCAAAGCGCTGTCTAAGGGGGTGGGGCTTAGACAGCGCTTTTGAAAAGCGCTGTCTAAGGTATACCTAAAAAATTTAAAATAAGAGGGTCTTATAAAGCGCTTTTGGCCAAAGCGCTGTCTAAGGGGGGGCTTAGACAGCGCTTTTAAGATTTAAAAAAGCGCTGTCTAAACCTTTAGCAGCGGAGGTGTAGACAGCGCTTTAAAGCGCTGTCTAAGGCTAAAAAAAGCGCTGTCTAAGGTCTTGTTTGTTGTAGTGGCAATAACTCATCTTCGGAAGTACCTTGGTGTGCCTCTTAGTGGTAAAGCTCTTAAAAGAGTGAAATTTTAGTATATTGTTGGTCAAATTATATCAAAGCTTGTGAACTAGAAAACAAAGTATTTTATCCTTTATAGGATGAGTGGCCTTGGTGAAACGTGTTATGGAGGCCATTATGATTTATCTAACGATTACAAATGTTCTTTATAAATCTTGTATTGATGAGATTCATTATTTACAGCAAAACTTCATATGGGGAGAGATGTGAGAGAAAAGGAGTACCATGCAGTGAAGTGGGAAACAATTAGAAAACCCAAAGGATTGGGAGGTCTTGGGTTAAGAAGACTTGACATCATAAAGAAAGCTTGCATTCTAAAACATGGACGGAAGATTCATAACAATGTCGAAGATCTTTGGTGTAAGGTGTTGAGAAACAATTATGATTGTAATAGCTTCCAAGAATCTGCCACTTCCAATTCTAGTCTTTGGAAGGCGATCATGAAGTTGGCGCCTCGCATGTTCTCATCTGATAGTTGGATTGTGGGAGGTGGTAGAGAAATTGATGCTTGGAGTGATAATTGGTTGGATCCTGGATTGCATATGATTGATTATGATTTTGACATTTCGAAAGAGATACTTGGAGCTAACCTTTCTGAGATTGTGGATTCAAATGGTGATTGGATTTTCTAGATAATGTAGAGTTGGTTTCCATATGAGTTAATTCAGAGAATAACAACTTGTCTTTCACTGCAGCTAGCATATGGAAAGGATGAATATGTTGATGTTGAAAAGAGCGCAATAGGATTCTCAGCAGCTACAATGTATATAGTGTTGTGTCACGGTGATGGGATAACATGGACGAAAATTGTAATAAAATATGAAAGATAGGCGTTCTAGAGAGATTCAAATTTTTATATGGGTGTTTGCTCATGATATGCTTCTCACAAATTACACCAAGAGTAGGATTAGTATGGGGCATTCTATGTGTCATTATTGTGGTAATATAATGAAAACTAGTTTGCATGTGCTTATGGATTGCCCTACTACCATGCAAATATGGCCAAATGTGGCACCTAGTAATATTATGAATAACTTCTTCCATGTAGACCTAAAATATTGGATCTATTTAAACTTAAATTACAAGTGGAGTGAGACCAATGAGATACAATGGAGAGACTATTAGGCAACAGTGTGCCACTGTTTGTGGATATGGCACAAAAGAGAATTGCATAATGAGATTTTTCAAAGACCTCATAATTCGGGCTAATATGTTATGAAAATTTTGAACGATTATTATATTATGAAGCAAACAAATATTGATTTGTTGAGGGAATAAGGTCTCTTTGTTGGATAGGTTGGAAACCACCTCAGGAAGGGATGGTGAAATTGAACACGAATGGTGTGGGTAAGGAAAATAATAGAGTTAAGTATGGAGGAGTTATCCGAGATATGGCAGTGGATTAATGGCCGTTTCAAATCTCTAGACTTTTGTAGTATTTTTGTTGTTGGGCTAGTTTTTGAAGATTTGAAATATACTCAAAGTCTAGGGCGTGATAGAGTGGAGTTGGATGTTGACTCTATGACAACTATGAGGGTCATAAAAAATGGAGTCTTGAGTGGTATAGTTGGTCAAGTATAAAAAGTGAAGTCTTGAGTAGTATAGTTAGTCAAATTTTAGTGAAAAATATTTGTCGCTTATTAGACCTGCATTAAAAAGTGAATGTGGTGCATTCCTATAAGAAAGTTAATGAATTTGCTCATGTCTTAGCAAACATTATGTGTATGTTAGACCTGGACATGGATCCTCTGCAGTGGATGAATGGTCCTTCTCCATCTCAGTCATTCATTTTGGTCAAATATAAAAAGTAATTAATATTAATTACCGCATATATGACTAAGATTGAAGTAGCATGAAAAACATGAGAGGGCAACAGGAGAGGATATGTGGCCGTTAGACCTTAATAATGTTTTCTTTGATTCGGCCTCCGGATCAAATTAGGAATGTTAGATGCGGATGTTATAGGAAAGGCCGTCCTTAGATTTCTCAATGTAATCTTTATAAAAATAAATAAATATATAAATATGTTTTAGTAAATAAATTGATTTTATACTAAAATTAAATAAGACAATAATATGAATTTACTATAGAATTCCATAATGAGACACGTGTGTGGCTTTTCCCACGTGCCTTTCCTAACCAAATCAAAATCTCAGCTCAGCCAGCCCTGTTGAGGTTCTTGTTTGCATCTTAAACCCGAGACACACACACAGTAATGACTCATACTCCCATTCATCACAGTCACACCACACCACATCACACACACGCACGCACTTTCTAACTTTCTTTGCCGCAACGCAACCCTTCTCTCTTTCTTTTCTTTCTGACACAACCTTCATATCCAACATAAACAAGAAAGAGTACCCTCAGTAGCTACGTCCATTCCCTAGCAGTTCTTTGTATTCATCCACTATATTGCACCTATTATACAGACACAGTCAGCAAGAATCTTTCATCTTTCTCCAAATTCGCTTGCGTACAAAATCTTTAAAGTGAAATCCTACTTACGTTAAACCGCACAAAAGCTGCTCCAAGATTTTTCTTTCTCTTTGATATGGTATTGGTACGCACATGCATGCTGTTTTGTTTTCCATTATATACATTATAGTGGTATAAAGAAATCAAGAAACAATGGCGGCAGTGAAGAAGAAGCTTGTTATTATTCTGTTAGCATTTACCATATGCCGTTTAATTCTAACAGTAGGATTAACGGTGGACCCAACTTTAACGGAGATTCTCCACGTAGGTCTGGAAGGTGAAGTGAAACTGGAAGCTTCGGAGTTAGAAGCAGTTTCATTGGATTTCGGGAGGTTAAGCAGCAGAGGAGAAGCATTAGCGGTAGTTCAACCAGCGTCGGAAAATGACGTGGTAACGGTTGTTAAAGCAGCCTATAACCGGCCGCCGTTTGCGGTGTCCGCGCGAGGGCACGGACACTCGATAAACGGACAAGCGGATACGAGAATGAAAGGTGTGGTGATTGAAATGGGGAGAGGCAGTAGGGTTAACTTTCTTCCTCGAGTGTATGAGAAAGAAATGTATGTTGATGTTTGGGGTGGTGAATTATGGATACATGTGTTGAAAGCTACATTGGAGTATGGTTTAGCACCCATGTCTTGGACTGATTACTTGTATTTGTCTGTGGGTGGTACTCTTTCTAACGCTGGTATTAGTGGACAAACCTTTAATCACGGTCCTCAAATCTCCAACGTTTTTGAACTTGATGTCGTTACAGGTTAGTATACTACACAGAGCCTCCAAAAATTTAAGACGGTTCGGATTACATGCATTTCTATTATTAATATTGTTCTCTTATTGGTGTGTGTAATAGGAAAAGGTGAAGTGTTGACATGTTCAGAAGATGATAACTCAGATTTGTTCCATGCTGTTCTTGGTGGTCTTGGACAATTTGGAATCATCACAAGAGCTAGAATTGCTCTCCAACCAGCTCCTCAAAGAGTATGCATCGTTTGTTGTCCGTTTTTCGTTTATTATATATATTAAAATTAATCATGAATTTATATATTGAATGTGCAGGTTCGTTGGATACGAGTTTTGTACTCGAATTTTTCGACCTTTAGTAAGGACCAGGAGTTTCTGATATCTCTGCATGGGAAACCTGCGAGCGAGAGATTCGATTATGTTGAAGGTTTTGTGATAGTGGATGAAGGACTTGTTAATAATTGGAGATCCTCATTCTTTTCATCGAGTAATCCTGTTAAAATCAGTTCCATTAAAGGTGATGGAGGTGTTTTGTACTGTTTGGAGATAACCAAAAACTACGAGCAAGGAAATGGTGATTCTGTTGATGAGGAAATACAAGCACTATTGAGAAAGTTAAGTTTTATAGAAACATCAGTGTTCACAACGGACGTGGGTTACGTGGATTTTCTGGATCGTGTACATAAGGCAGAAGTGAAACTTAGATACAAGGGTTTATGGGATGTAGCACATCCATGGCTGAATCTTTTTGTTCCAAAATCGAGGATAGAAGATTTTGATAAGGGTGTGTTCAAGGGCATTTTGGGAAATAAGACAAGTGGGCCTATTCTCATCTACCCTATGAACAGAAACAAGTAAGTTTATACTTCGACAAAATTAATAAGAATCATATTCATGCATGTCATAGTAGGATATAGAATAATGAGTACCCCATTGTATGTTTTCATAAACGACATGTTTGTAGCTGACAGCTTCTTATTGGGTGTCATTAGTTAGAGTAGAGTCTCTTAATAAAATAGGTGTAGAATGGTTAAGAACAAGAAACATCCCCACCATTTCAACTAGGAAATGGAGGTGTTTTTCTTTCCATTTGTGAGCAGAAGCAGACAAAAAACGATCGTCCATGATCATACAAATGGGAAGATTCTGCTGTCAGAGGATCTTCAATAGGGTCCCACTCCTAGAATGGTGGGATGTCATCCTGCTATGACCTAGTTCCATTGCCACCGCCGTTTCAACACCCAACCACCAATGTCCATGTCAATAATATAGAATAGACAAATCATTCATTACTTGCTCTTTTTTTATTTAAAAACTACCAAAATCTATGATTAAAAAGTTGTATAGTTCATTAAAAAAAGGAAAATGTTTCACTTTGTTTATCACCCACGTCATATTTGATTGATCACATAAAAAAAAGTTGTTAATTAAATTGAACAATAATTAATTCAATTCACATTAAAAATTCTGCCCTTCAAATTTTATTAACATTCAATCAAATATTTTTATTTTTATTTTATTATTTTGAAATAATTTAAATATTAGCTTGGTTATTATTAATTAAAATAACATTAATAATCATTTAGTCATTCGTCTTTACTTGGTCATTAAAAACTATTATAAAATAAAAGAGAGAATAGTGACTTTATAAAATTATCCTTATTATCAATTATTGGTGTATTTGAATTAACATTAATGCAAAGTTAAAAAACAATCAATTAAGAGTATTAATTATAATAAAAAATAACATTACATTGATAAACTAAAATTACAAATAAAATTATTACCATCCTTTGTATTAAGGAAAAATAAATAAAAAAAACCTGCAGATTCCACGTTGTTCTGACAAGTCATACAATTGTTACAACGTAGTAAGTAAATCCAACTAACATAATGTTTTGCATCATTGCTTGTATTGTATGAAAAGAAAAATCCAAAACATGATTTTTGTGATGGTTAAACTTATTATAGCAGTTGTTATAATGAGATTTTGGTGTTAGGTGGGAGAATCGGAGCTCGGTGGTGACACCAGACGAGGAGGTGTTTTACCTGGTGGCATTTCTGAGATCAGCTTTGGATGCTGAGACACTGGAGTACCTGATTAATCAGAACCGTCAGATTCTGAGATTCTGCCATGACTCGAAGATCAAGGTGAAACAGTACCTGCCCCATTACACAACACTAGAGGAGTGGAAGGACCACTTTGGAGATAAGTGGACCCAATTCAATGCCATGAAGATGCAATTCGATCCTCAACGAATCTTAGCAACAGGCCAGCGAATATTTGATTTTGAACCTTCCACCGTCATCTCTAAGGATGACATGTAATGCAGCAAACAAAATAAAATCAGAAAGAGACAATTGTATAGAAGATAAATAAAGAGAATAATTATTTTGCAGTGAGATTAGAGCTTAAACAATAAACAGTGTAAAAGAAAAGTAGAATAACTAGCAGGTTATTTTTTCCTCCGTCCAAAGGTGGTGCATGTGCATAAAAGAGTGGTTGTGGCATTGCTATCTGGGTAGGATTATTGATAATTTGGTATTATTAAGGTAAGAGAAATGTGGGGCCTTTTGGGGAGGAAGGGGGAGATGACAATACACATGACATGTCTCAGTGTAGTGCCCGTGATCCCGACCGCCCGTCTGATTTGGTTGTCTGGTCCACTTACAGGCAGCTGTTTCCGGGGTCCACTTTTCTGCATGTTTGTCATCTTCCCTGTTTACAATTTTCACCCTTTAATTAGACAGTTTTTAACTTAATTACCGAATACAAATTTCCTTGTACATAAAATTTTCATTTGGTATATTAAGTTGTTAAAAGTGACTTTTTAAAAGTGAATGGTATGCATATTCCCACAATGCAGAGTCTATGAATTTGATTATGTCTTTGACATACCAGCACTTCCTGCTACCGTATTATCATGAAACTTCAAGGGGATGTCATCAGAGCCTAATGCAGTGTATTATCATTATGTAAATAATGTTATAAAAAAAGTTTATTAAGAACTATAGTAAGAATCACCCAGTCTTGAGTATAAGCAATATAAATTAATCTTAATCTCAAAAGTAAGTGTATTCTCAAAAGTGTCATTCAAGAGAATTTGTTCCATCTGAGAGAGAGAGAGAAAAACATATATTAATTGCAGAGTATTTTAGGAACGGTATTGTTAAATAGAGTGAGAGTAATTAGATTTGCCTATATTTGAGGCCGTCAAATATGAATACTTATTTGCACATATTCGATATCAAAGGAAGATATGATTCTCATCAATAAATAAGGAAAACTGGCCGAGAAGTGGAGTAGAGGTACTCTGTATATCCACAACTCTTCATACCATTTTGTTCTTTTAAATTTTCTATTACATATACTAACTTAAAATCACATGTGACAATTTGAGATGAAGGAACTACTCTCATGGCAATATCACCTAATGACTGACTCCCTAAGTCAAGCGTCGGGGAAAGAACATTTCGGATGACTACAAGATGGGGGAGATGGAGCTTGCTTATCTTAGAATTTTCCTTTTTGGATTTAACAACCCACGTCCAGATGGTACTTCTTCTATTTCTACATGATCAAGTTTGTACAATCAATTTTATTGTCCTATTGCCGAGTGTTGCCTTCAAGATCTAAACCGTGGGAAGCCAAGGTAGCAATGTAAATGCTAGTGCACCAACCCATCCATACATGATCAACAGTTGTTCAACAACAAATGGTTAAACTATTCCTCTTGATGGAAGCCTATTATTGTCCATCCTAATTGAAGGATAGAGCAACACATACTTGTACTGTTTTACATGATGCCCGTCTCTGTCAATTACAGAGTGGTTTAAGCTTTAAGGGAACAATAACAAACAGAAGTTGGCATGGATGAAATGAAACCCCAACACAGTAATATCAAGCTTACCTCCAAGAAGAATCTGCTGCTAACTAGAATCATCTTCCACTTCAAGTTGCTTGCCAAATTTTCTTAAAGCAAGTGAATATATAGTTTTTCTACTGGCTGATGTTCTTCCAGTAACCAGTTTAACAGCCTAAAAACATGTCAGCGGTCAAATTTAACAAATGCACTAAAATTATTGAAATGGAAAAAGAAATGAATTGCGACCAATTAATGAGTAGATCAACCTAGAGATAAAATATGTTTGTTTGCATGCTTGGAGGGGCAGGGAAAAAGAGAGGAGGAAAGGGAAGGGGAGAGTAGTCTCCCACTTGCTTGAGGATTTATTTTTCTTCTTTGGACTAAAATCTTATATACATTGGAACTCAAAAAATGCATTTGGAAAAGACATTGCAGAAATTTGGAGATTTTGAATAAATTTCCAACTCATTCCCCTCCTATACAACTCTCAAAACAAATAAATGTCACCCATATATATTCTTCTCTCCTCCCCTCCAAAACAATCTCACAAACAAGATGAGGGACTCCCCCCTTCATCCCCTCCCCTCCCCTCCAGAGTCATCCCATATCTTTCCCTCTTGACTCCCATACAAAGAGTAAGATAATCTTAAGCAAATTTCCAACTGATTAAAATTCAATTTGAGGGAAGAAAACAATGGTAAAATTTAGACTCGTTGAATTTTGAAATTCACTAAGGAAAATGTAAATTTTTTCATAACAGAGGAAGTACTAACATGAGCAGGTAACATCAACTAAATGAAAGAACAAGGCAAGCCATATTCACTTCAAAATGATTATTTGCCCATTATTTGGTTGCAAGTGTTAAGAGTCCTACATCGGACAATATATGGTCTGATCATGTGTTTATAAGTGGGGACAGTCCTCACTCTACCAACCGGTTTTGTAGGGTTGAATTAGGCCAAACCACACATTTTTAATATGGTATTAGAGTCTGGTTTAAGATTCGGTGGGCCACCTATTATGGTTTCCGCTATCAGACCACCCACCATTTATTTCCACGCTCCAGATGTTCAGTCTTGGGCGTGAGGGGGTGTGTTAAGAGTCTCACATCGAACAATATATGGCCTAAACATGTGTTTATAAGTGGGGACAATCCTCACTCTACCAACCGGTTTTGTAGGGTTGAGTTAGGCCAAACCACACATTCTTAACCGCAAGGATCATTTCAGTACAAGCGCGCTGAATCCTATAAGTTGATATCCACATACCATTTTCTTTGGATTGAATGGGCTGAACCATGAACTAATAAGTCCATAATTAGATCTATTTATCAAATTTCTAGAAGAACTAAAATTGAACATGTCAGTCTATTGAGAAGTTATTACCGTGGAAAGACTCTCGCCATTTTCAATTAACTCTCTTAGCTCATTCTCAAGTTCGGTGTCAGACGGAGGTTCAGCTTTAGAATTTGCTTGACCTTCAATCAATATGGTAAGTTCTCCTTTTGGCAGACGAGTAGAAAATACGTGGTTGGCTTCACCAAGTGATCCGCGCCAAAACTACAAAAGTGATGTGCATTCTATCAGTTAAAATTCATGAGAACAATTGATATCCTTGGGAACACTATTAAAACAAGAACAAAGAGGTCATTATTAGTGTTTTGACTTCAATTAAATCAAGTTTATCATAATAATGGCATCTTGTTTTAGCTTTATTCTTTGCCATCATGTAATTATTTTTCTTGTCAGAAAAATATTTGTCATAGTTTTCCTCTATGAAAACTATATAGTTTTCCAGCAAACAAAACCACTTCTATTTACTGACTAGCATAAAGTCTCAAAGTTGTATGCCCCAGAAGTTACAAACCCAAAATCACAAATCCCCAGCTTTCCCATTCTTGAATAGAAGTTAAATCCTGAAGTCAGGCGGCATTAACCATAGTTGAGGAATAAAAGGGATATTTGATGCTATAAAGCTCCCATCATGACAGATTCCAAGAAAGTAAGAGGCCTGATGCATATCTATTGTAGACAGTCCAGCCTTACATTAACATGAGAATGATTTCACAACCCAACCCCATAACCTGCCAATCACGGCAGACAAATCTAGCTGTAACCTTGTAGCTTCCTTTTAACTATAGTTAAGCAGTGTTAAATTTGTTAGCATGACCTAAAACAAAATGTATTTTTTTCATAAGAAAAATAGGAACATGATAGTAAAGAAAGACTATACGAAGACATCATCTCTATTATAAACTTGATTTAATCCATTCCATTAGTTTGGGCATATATGGAGTCAAAACACTAAAGACCTCTAACTCTTTGTTCTTATTCTCACGGTTTAAGTGAATAGTACTTGTAGAATCAACAGCCCCCACCACAGAAATAAGATGATAAACAATATGTAAGGCTATCAAATCAGGTTTTAAACTACCAATTATTGACTTCAGAAGGATGAAAACAAAAACTACCTCTTCATGAAACTTTGTCATTTCTCGAGCAATAACACATTTCCTACAACATCATCAAATTGAAGAGTCAATCAATCTAGCACATGATACAATTTCCATAAGGTTAAGATGAATAAAACTCAAGGTGGGATTGAATGACAAATCAAACAAACATGTGATACACGGTGTCAATGATTAGTTTCTCACAAAGTAAGCAAAACAATAATAATGGAGTGTCCAACTGAAAAATATAAAAGTGGAAGTTCAAAAGGATAGTGATTAAAGAAAAGATTGACAAGAGCGTAGTACTTCTATTCATCAAACTAAGCAATATAAGTTAAATGATATAATAAAATATCAAAGTAAGTTAAATGATATAATAAAATATCAAAGTTACCCGACAAAGTTTCTAGAAGTACCTTGTATCACCAAAAATTGATGAACCCTCTTCGAGAAACTGAGAAAGCTTGTGAGGAGGAACGTAAAATATCTGTGTTGCTGTTTGCTCCGCCGAAGCCATGAGCCTTTTTCTTCTCGATCCCGAATGTTTTGGAAGAAAACCAACTAGAGAAATATATGTGATAGGTAATCACTTTAGGTCCATAAATGCAAAAGTTTATTTATATTGTCTACCCAATCCATACAGTTCAGTCAGTTAATTACCAAATGTAAATTCATCCGTGGATAAACCCGAGGCAGAAAGAGCAGATACCAAAGCACAAGGACCTGGGATTGGAACAACAGGAACATTTTCACTAACACATAATTTGGCCTGCATTGTTATCACCATGAACAAAGTTATGAAACAAAATAGAAGTGATGATAAGAATAAACAAGCACAGCAACAGAAGCATGCTTACCAACTCCATACCAGGATCACTTATACCCGGTGTTCCAGCATCACTTATAAGTGCCACAATCTCACCTTGTTTCAACCTCCTGAGCACAAGCTGTTCCCTGTGCGATTCATTGAATTTGTGATAACTCATCTGAAGATCTAGAAACGAGTATTAGAAAATGTAAAACGCAATTATGCCAAACAGTATGATATGTTAACCTAGGTATGCAAATAGAGTAGAACGAAAAGGAAGAGGCTTACCAGGGGTGTTTTGATGTTGTAGTGATGAAGCAATTTCCCAGAGTGCCTTGTGTCTTCGGATAGTATAATATCTGCCGAGTTCAACACTCGAAGAGCCCTGAATGTGATGTCTTCAAGATTTCCAATCGGTGTTCCGACGAGATAAAGACCGGGTTTCAGATGCTGCGGGCGACGATTATCTGGTTCGTGTTCCTGCGAATAAAGATTCAAACTCAGTGAACGATGCGGATGAAAAAACAATTGAATGAGTTAACCCTAGAAATGGCGTGAAAATGAAATTACAGGTTTGTCTGGATGGTGAGTGAGATGGAGGTCGGAGGTGGAGCAGAAGGATAAGGGGGAGAAGGCGAGTTGCTTTGGAATGGGAGTGAAAACTCCAATGGAAGAATGCAGTGGAAATGGTGCGGCGGCGGAAACCACCGTCCACGGCAATCGCCGAAGCAACATTTTCAGTCTTCTAGATAAGAAAACGCAACACGGCTACTCTGATTTTGCTTTTGGATGACGAGGTTCGGATTTTGAAATAAGAACGCACAGTTCAGCACCTCAACGTACTATCCTAAACCCTGTAGTTCGTTTTTGGTTACTCTTTTTCGTGTGATATTTTAAATTAAAAATAATAATTAAAAAAAAACTTTTTTTTTAATGTACTAACACAACGTCAATAATTTTTTCTATTATTTTTTTTTCTTCTTAGAATTACCATTTTTTCCCATACAAAATTAAGAATATTTTTAAGCGGTATTAAATTATTTAAATGTCATATATAAATTTAGAAAGAAGAAGTAGATAATGGTTGAATTTGTCAGGAGGTTTGATGTTGGAGAGTTCGAGAGAGTTGGAAACATTAATAAGATCAATGCTCCAGGACTACAAGAGATATACATCACATTTCAATCTAAAATCTTAAGGTATTAAGTAAATGAGTCATCTCTTTTATAAATCTAACATTTTATTCATTGATAGGCAATGATTTTATCCACTCACACTTGCATCCAACATTCTCTCACACAAGTGTGAGTCCCTACATCCTATAACAGGATGTAACATCGGATCCAACTCTCGCTCCCTAACCAAACCAAATCATGACTCTGATACCACTGTTAGGGAGTCCGAGAGAGGCGGGAGTACCAATGAGACCAATGCTCTATGACCACAAGAGAAGGGAGACACAACATCTCAACCCAAAACCTTAAAAAAAACATCACATCTCAACCCAATATCTTAGGAAAAAATAAATAAACACATAGACAAAAAAAAATAAGAATACAATTATAACACAAGAATATAACTTGGAAACTCCAAAACTGGAGAAAATTCACGGTCATTGTCAATAGACAACCAAAGAATAACACAGTAAAAATTGTTATAACACATAATATACCTTTAACTAACTCGACCCCAGTACACTCACGCCCTCCAAAACAAATATTTAACTATATTTCACAACACTCTTGTATTTTTTAGTAATGTATTTTGGAATGAAGACCTTGAATTATATATATATATATAATATATATATATATATATATATATATATATATATATATAATATATATATATATATATATATATACCTTGGACTTCATCTTTCTTCACAAAACTAAGTGATGTGTGACTTCTTTATTTTCAACCAACTCCAACAATCTCCATCTTGATTGAAATAATACATAAGTTTTCATTGTTTTCACCGACAATCATACTCAATCATAAAGAGTATCAATATGTATATTTTCAACCAATCTCAATAATCTCCACCTTGATTGAAAATAATACATCGATTTTCATCGTCTTCATCGATAATTATACTCCGCCATAAAAAATATAGTCACTTGAAGTTGCACCATTCCATGAATTTTCACATTGTCTTCACCGACAATCATAGTCTTAAAAACTATCATACTCTCTCATGAAAAATATATTTTACTTGAAGATAAATCACTTCAAGAATTTCACATTGTCATCACCGATAATCATATACTTTATCATGAAAAATAAATTTCACTTTAAGTTAAATCACTAAAAGAATTTTCACATTCTCTTCACTAGCGATCATAGTTTTAAAAAACTATCATACTCCACCTAAAGAAGAGTATACTTCTCTTAAAGATAAATCACTTCAAGAATTTTCACATGTCGAAAATCAGGTTGAAACATTATGGTGCAATTTTCTTGTTGGCAGGAAACTCTTTAACCACCGATATAATTTTACATCTTGGTTGTATCAACACATCTTTGACTTGAACTTTCCACAAGTCAAAGAAATTATTCCATCAATTTTCTCTAGCCCACACTGCACAGCGGAATTTTTTACTGCAACTCAACAACTCTTTCACAATAAAATTGATCGAACCAAAAGCTTTGATACTAATTGTTGGAAAAAATAAACAACGCAAGGAAAAAAATAACACAATCACAACACAAGAATATAACGTGGAAACTCCAAAATATAACGTGGAAACTCCAAAACTGGAGAAAAATATGATCGTTGTCAATAGAAAGCCAAAGAATAACACCATGTAAAAATTGTTACAAAATATAATATACTCTCAACTAACCCAGACCTCTAATTCACTCACACCCTCCAAAATAAATATTTAACTATGTCTCACAATATTCTAATACAAGAGTATAAGAGAACAAAAAACGTCAAATACAAGTTTTAAGTAGTTTTGACGGTGCATCTTAAAATGAAGAACTTGAACCTTATATATAATCTTAAACTCTCTCTTCCTTCACAAAACTAATTGATTTGGAACTTCTTCAACATATATATTTTCAACGAACACTAATATTTATTTTCCGGTATAAAAAAGTTAATCTTATGAATAATTTTTCTAAATATGACATTCAAAGGAATAAGTTTGTATAAAAAGTGTTTGAACAGTATCTTAAAATTTCATGAATCTCTTATTTTTAATTACTTTTAAGTAATAATATATTATAATTATAGATAAAAAATAATTATAAAACTGAAATAGTGTGTAGTAGTGGGGTAACAAACTCTTTCTACATAAAATTTAATGATAACTTTGGGAATAAAAGATTTCCACACCTATGAAAGGAGATTAGAAAGTCAATGGGAAAGTCAATAAACATGGGAAAAATTTCCTAAACATAATTTTTTCCTGTAAACAATTTTGTATTCCCTTTTTTACTTCGAACCATAAATTCTCAAGAATATATTTTATATCCATAAAATAAATACTCTTATACTGATTGATAAAATTAAGGTCTGATTGAACTTTTGGTCATTTAACTTAAGGTCTGATTGCAACTTTGTTCTTCAATTTTTTAAAGAGATAAATTGATATGCACGGTAAAAGTGTAAAAAAAAATACATCATTTGTGCATCACAACTATTCGTAGAAGATACTTTAGATGTGATTAAAAAAGTCAAATAAAAATGTAATAGTTATGATTAACTAATTTGATAAAAATATAATAGGAATGTAGGTGTCACCTTCTTGCCATTTAGCCACCAAAACTTATTTGATAAATTATGACGGTATTAATATATAACATTAAAACCCATTTCAAAAACCACTCATCTTTCTTATTCCCTAAGACATACATCATTCTTGTTGAGGTTGATTGAAAATATACATGTTGAAAAAGTCTCACATCGCTTAGTTTTATGAATGAAGAGAGAGTCTAAGGGTATATATAGGATATAAGTTATTTGAAGTCTCACATCGCTTAGTTTTGTGAAGGAAGAGGGAGTCCAAGACTATATATAGGATTCAAGTTCTTCATTCCAAGATGCACCAGTCAAAAGCACTTTAAGCTTGTATTTGACTTTCTTTATTCTCTAATACTCATGTATTAGAGTGTTGTGAGATGTAGTTAAATATTTATTTTTGAGGGTGTGGATGTACTGGGGTGAGAGTATATTATGTGTCATATAGTGTTATTCTTTGATTGTCTATTGATAATGGTCGTGGTTTTTTCTCCGGTTTTGGATTTTCCACGTTATGTTCTTCTGTTGTGATTGTGTTCCTATTTTTCTTTATGCTTTATTTTTTATCAACTAGTATCATAGCTTTTGGTTCAATCTGGGTGAATTAAGTCAAAAATATACTCGATCATATCGCACGATCGAACATACAACAGAGTCATCACCGAACTTTATGTAAGAACAAAAATTGTGATACAACAGATTCCTTGATTTTGATGATAACAAAGGATGAAACCAAAAATGGCACCTTAACGAAAAGTTTCTAAGTGTGCAGGACTCTGATGACATCATCAGATAGAGTACCAGATCAGAAGTATATTATCAAATGATCAGAAGCTCTGAAGAAGAAACAAGTTCAAGAAAGTCTAACTCTAAGCAAAACAGCAAAGTATCAGAAGCATCTGAACAAGAAGTGAACTCTAGATGTTCTGACTCTGAACAACGCTATCTCTAAACTCCAGAACTTCTCAGCGCTATCTGAAGAAACTATCTGAACTCACAAGAGATTGAAACATCAGAAGCAAAACTCCAAGTTTCTCCAGAAACACAAATACTCTGAGCATGGAATTGCTAATCATGAAAGAGTAACGTTTAAGTCAAGAAAAGATTTGCAAAATGGATTTCCTAAAAGAGAAAGAGACGTTAATCTCCATTTTCAATAAAGAAGATACTATATGTGGTAAGTAGTCATTTCAAGGAGAAAAAGTTATCCTGCAGAAGCTGTTTTTGTGATGGCGTAACTTCATCTCAATATCCACCAGTTTCAACTACTACTTCAACTGATCTATATAAAGGATTGAAAATCAATATTCAGCAATACACACACAAGGAAAAATCATACTGAAACATCAACACAAGAAAACTCTCTTGCTCTCTAAGAACTTCACGAAGCTTTTGCTTATTACGTGAAAAACTCTTGTTCTTAATTTTGTAACACTTGCTTTCTTAGAAGCACTCTAGTTTACATAAATCCTTCTTCTATTGTTTGTTGATTTCCTCAAGTGACTCTGTGTAGTCTGTATACTTGAGAGGGCTAAGATTTTTATCTTAGACGTTGTTTGTAATCTTTCAAGATTAGTGGATTAAGTCCTTGTTGAAGGCGAAATCACCTTGGCCGGGTGGACTGGAGTAGCTTTGTGTTATAAGCGAACCAGTATAAAATCATTGTGTGATTTTCATTTTGAAAAGCGCTTATTTTTTCCAAACAATTCAAACCCCCCCTTTCTTGTTTTTCTCACCTTCAATTGGTATCAGAGCTCCGGCTCTGTTATTGATTTTCTAATCAAACACTTAACCGTGTAGAGAGATCCAGTTCGAGAAAAACAATGGCCCACTCAAATGAAAGAGATTCTTACAATGCCAAGCCTCCTGTTTTTGATGGAGAGAAATTTGATTACTGGAAAGACAGAATCGAAAGTTTCTTTCTGGGTTATGATGCTGACCTCTGGGACATTGTCACAGATGGATACAAACCTCCAGTCTTAAATGGAGCTGAAGTTCCCAGAAGTAAGATGTCAGAAGATCAGAAACGTGTCTTCAAAAATCACCACAAGGCCAGAACAATACTTCTAAATGCTATATCATACAACGAATATGAAAAGATCACCAACAGAGAGACAGCCAAAGATATACTTGACTCTCTGAGGATGACTCATGAAGGAAACTCTCAAGTCAAAGAGACAAAGGCTCTGGCACTTATCCAGAAATACGAAGCCTTCAAAATGGAAGATGATGAAGCTATAGAGGCTATGTTTTCTAGATTCCAAACTCTTATTGCAGGTCTCAAGGTGCTGGACAAAGGATACACAACTGCAGATCATGTTAAGAAGATAGTCAGAAGTCTGCCAAAGAAATGGAGACCTATGGTTACTGCTCTGAAGCTGTCAAAGGATCTGAACAATATCAGCCTTGAAGAACTTGTTAGTTCTCTCAGAAGCCATGAGATAGAACTAGAGGAGGATGAGCCTCAGAAAAAGAACAAGTCAGTAGCGCTGAAGTCCAGATCTGAAAGACGGAAACCTGACAGAACCAAAGCTCTCCAGGCAGAAGCTGAAGATACTGACGATTCTGAACCAGAAGACTCTGATGATGAAGAAGAGTTGTCCCTACTAACCAGAAGAGTCAAGCAACTCTGGAAAAAGAGGAACAACAACAACTTCAGAAGATCAAGACCCAGAGGGGATCGATCAGAGTCAACTTCAAAAGGTAAAGCTAACAAAGATATTACCTGTTATGAATGTAAAGAAACAGGTCATTACAGAAATGAATGCCCCAAGTTGAAGAAAGACAACCCTAGGAAAGAAAGCTTCAAGAAAAACACTTTCAGAACAAAGAAAGGACTGATGGCCACCTGGGACGATAGTGAATCTGGATCATCAGAATCTGACTCTGATGAACAGGCCAACGTAGCACTTATGGCTATCACATCCAGCAGCTCAGATGAAGAATCTGAAGAGGTATTTTCTGAACTTTCTCGATCTGACTTAGAATCATGTTTGTCAGAAACTCTTACCTCTTATCAGAAATTGAAACAAAAGTTTAAAAACATTAAAGGCTGTCTTAAAGCAAAATTTGAAGAGTGTAGTGAACTTGAGATGACAATTCTAGCACAAGAAGATACGATTAGATCTTTAACATTAGAAAGAGATGGAGCTAAGAGAAATAACTTAGAATTAGAAGAAGCGTTGTCTCAAGCATCACAAACTTCAAATAAAATTATTTATAAATATGAATAAGCCTTTCAAGAATTTCTGAAGAATGGGATAGATAGGAGTATTATGGCATCCATGATTTATGGAGTAAGTCAGAACAATAGAAGGGGAATTGGTTATGATCCTAAGGAAGATAAAACTTCTACCAATGACCAAATTAAATCTCCTTTTTCATATCACTACACCCACACACAAGAACACAAATTTAAAAATGCTAGAAGACCCAAAGTTATGAGAAACTCTGGGAAAACTAATCTAAAAGGACCCAAGAGATTCTGGGTACCGAAAGATAAGATTATCTATGTTGCAGATATCCTATGCAGCAAAGTTCAGACACCAGTCATGGTACCTGGACTCTGGATGCTCGCGACACATGACGGGAAGAAAGTCTATGTTCCAAAGCCTGGAACTTAAAGATGCTGGATTCGTAGGTTTCGGAGGAGATCAGAAAGGAAGGATCAGAGGCTCCGGAACTATTGGTAATGGTACTCTTCCCTCTATATCTGATGTTCTTTATGTAGAAGGATTAATGCATAACTTGTTATCCATAAGTCAATTAAGTGATAACGGTTATGATGTAATCTTCAATCAAAAAACATGTAAAGCCATTAATCAGAACGATGGTTCTGTCCTTTTCACAGGCAAGAGGAAAAACAACATTTACAAAATAAATCTTTCTGATTTAAAAGATCAAAATGTTAAATGTCTAATGTCAGTTCACGAAGAGCAATGGGTATGGCATAGACGCTTGGGCCACATTAGCATGAGGAAACTTTCTCAGCTAACTAAACTCGAGTTAGTCAGAGGCCTACCTAAACTGAAGTTTTCTTCAGATGCTCTGTGTGAAGCTTGTCAGAAAGGAAAATTTTCAAAAACATCTTTTAAAAAGAAAAATGTTGTTTCTACCTCCAAGCCTCTGGAACTTCTTCACATTGACTTATTTGGTCCTGTGAAAACAGCATCAGTTAATGGAAAGAAGTATGGACTAGTCATTGTAGATGATTACAGTCGCTGGACATGGGTAAAATTCCTTAAGCACAAGAGTGAGTCTCACTCTGTATTCACTAGTTTCTGTTCCAAAGTGCAAAAAGAATTTGACTCTAAAATTATTAGAGTCAGAAGTGATCATGGTGGAGAATTTGAAAACAAAGATTTTGAAGAATTATTTGACTCTAATGGAATATCCCATGATTTCTCCTGCCCTAGAACTCCACAACAAAATGGAGTTGTAGAGAGGAAGAATAGGACACTCCAAGAGATGGCCA
Organism: Lathyrus oleraceus; assembly: GCF_024323335.1. Classification (NCBI taxonomy): domain Eukaryota; kingdom Viridiplantae; phylum Streptophyta; class Magnoliopsida; order Fabales; family Fabaceae; genus Lathyrus; species Lathyrus oleraceus. The sequence goes on from NC_066583.1 coordinate 38,056,873, forward strand.
GAACCATGATCAATGAAACTAATGTAGCAAAGCACTTTTGGGCAGAAGCTGTAAATATAGCGTGTTACATTCAGAATAGAATCTCTATAAGACCTATTCTAGAAAAGACTCCCTATGAACTGTGCAAAGGAAGAAAACCCAACATCTCATATTTTCATCCTTTTGGATGCTCTTGTTTTATATTAAATACTAAAGAACATCTGAACAAGTTTGATTCCAAAGCACAGAAAGGTATTATGTTAGGATACTCAGAACGCTCTAAAGGCTATAGAGTATACAACACAGAAACCAAAATTGTGGAGGAATCAATTCATGTCAGATTTGATGATAAGCTTGACCCTGAAAAGTCAAAGCTAGTTGAAAAGTTTGCAGATTTGGAAATCACTCTTGTAGAATCTGATAAAACTCCAGAAGCAACTGTCACTCAGAACTCTGAAGAGATTAAATCTCCAGAAATCCCAAAGAAAGTCAAAAGTCGTATCAATGTATCTGAAGATTTGATTCTGGGAAACAAGGACGAACCTGTCAGAACCAGATCTACCTTCAGAACTTCTGAAGATATTCCTCTGGGACTAGTGTCTCTGATTGAGCCTACGTCGTGTGATGAAGCACTTCAGGATAACGACTGGGTGGCAGCTATGCAAGAAGAATTAGATCAATTCTCAAAGAATGATGTCTGGGATCTCGTTCCTAAACCCAGAGACACTCATGTCATTGGAACCAGATGGGTTTTCAGAAACAAGCTGAACGAGAAAGGAGAAGTTGTCAGAAACAAAGCACGACTGGTAGCTCAAGGTTATAGTCAACAAGAAGGTATTGATTATAATGAAACTTTTGCTCCAGTCGCGAGGTTAGAATCTATTCGTCTTCTTGTATCTTTTGCTATTAATCACTCTATCAAATTATATCAAATGGATGTCAAGAGTGCATTTCTTAATGGTTATATTTCAGAAGAAGTGTATGTCAATCAACCTCCAGGTTTTGAAAATTCAAACTTTCCAGAACATGTTTTTAAACTTAAGAAATCCTTATATGGACTTAAACAAGCTCCCAGAGCTTGGTATGAACGCTTAAGCAATTTTCTTCTGGAACAAAATTTTATCAGAGGGAAAGTTGATTCTACACTCTTCTGTAAAAACCTTAATAATGACCTCATGATATGCCAGATTTATGTTGATGATATTATTTTTGGTTCTGCTAATATCTCTGTTTGCCAAGAATTTTCTAAGTTAATGCAGGCAGAATTTGAGATGAGTTTAATGCAAGAACTAAAGTTCTTTCTGGGAATTCAAATCAATCAAACTCCAGAAGTCACGTACATTCATCAAAGCAAGTACATTAAAGACGTTCTGAAGAAGTTTGATATGACTGAATGCAACTCTGCAAAAACTCCTATGCACCCAACTTGCATTCTGGAAAAGGAAGAGGTAAGCAACAAGGTTTGTCAGAAGCTCTATCGAGGTATGATAGGCTCTCTTCTCTATCTGACTGCTACTCGTCCTGATATTCTCTTTAGTGTCTGTCTTTGTGCCAGATTCCAATCAGATCCTAGAGAATCTCATTTAACAGCAGTTAAGAGAATTCTTAAGTATCTGAAAGGAACTCCTAACCTGGGCCTGATGTATGAGAAAACATCAGAGTATAGACTCTCGGGTTATTGTGATGCAGATTATGCAGGAGATAGAATAGAACGAAAAAGTACTTCTGGAAATTGCCAGCTTCTGGGAAACAATCTAATCTCCTGGGCTAGCAAAAGACAGTCAACTATTGCTCTATCAACTGCAGAAGCAGAATACATCTCAGCATCACTGTGCACAACTCAGATGCTCTGGATGAAGCATCAGCTAGAAGATCTTCAGATATTTGAGAGTAACATTCCTATCTTTTGTGATAATACTGCTGCTATTTGTTTAAGTAAGAATCCCATTCTACATTCCAGAGCCAAACACATTGAAATAAAACATCATTTTATTAGAGACTATGTTCAGAAAGGGATAGTAACATTGAAGTTCATTGATACAGAACATCAATGGGCAGATATCTTTACTAAGCCTCTAGCTGAAGATAGATTTCTTTTTATCTTAGAAAATCTGAACATTAAAAATTGCCCTGAGTGAAAAATGGCTCTGAAAAAATGTAAAATGTGAATCTGATGTAAACAAATGTACTTCTGCCTCTGACTCTGATACTTCTACAAGTTAAGAAGATATCTGAGTTAGAAATCTTCAGAAACCAATCCTTTGGTATTCCTGAAGATCAGATACATCAACACGTGGAGCATTAAACGTCTAACCCTAGAACTTCTAGACAGCTGTCAAAAGAAATCAAAGGTCAGAACGTTTGAAATCTCCTTGAGCAGTGTGCGTACTGTTGGGATTAGACATTCATTTATTAGCTGTAATCATTTTTTCCCCCCAAACGTGCTATTTTGATTTTTGTGCTAACGCTGGAATGTGTGTCGTTTTGCATGTGTTTACTTAGAGTATATAAACACTTTCTCTCACTTTTCACACTTATCACTCTCACTCACTCTAAAACCCTAAACCCTCTTTCGAAGCATTCTCTGCAAGTTCTTCATCAATCTTCTTCTTCTTCTTCATGGATGCTCAACAACAAGAAGTTTTTAACTTCTCTCAACAGATGGAATCAAGTTCTAATCCCCAAACCTCAAACACTCAAACACCAACGGTTACTGGTGTCACCATAACCCCTGTTTACAAAGAACCTCATGTTCTTGACCGTGAACGCCACATTAACCTTTCAACCCCCTTTGAAGGTTTGGATGTGTTGTGCGAATCGTTGGTTGATTTCGACAACCTAAGAAGAAATGGCGTTGATCTAACTGAAGAACTGCGTCAACAAGGGTGGGAGAACTATTTCCAAAGGTTGTATGGTCCAATTTACCCACTTCTGGTCAAGGAGTTCTGGAGACATGCAGATGCAGATGACAACTTCATCGTCTCATTTGTTCTGGGAGTGAAGATAGTTATCACAGAAGGATCCATTGCCTCTCTGTTGAATATGGAAAGTAGTGGAGGAAAAAGGATCTACAACATTCCTCCTAGGTCAAAACGCATAACAGATGTGATAAACCCAACAATCTTCAAACCAAATGTTGAAGGAAACCCATCTAAGAACAAGGAGCTACACCAGAACCTCAGAGTGTGGCTGAAGATTATTCTGGGAACTATCCACCATCGTCCAGCCTCCAACTCTTCTGATTACATTAATGCAGACCAGAAATGCATTTTGTACTGCATCCAGAAAGGTGTAAAGATCAACCTCCCTGCTCTCCTCTTCAGATATCTGAGAGATTCAGTCAGAGAAACCAGGAATAACATGAAGCCCAGATCCTACATTCCTCTGGGAAGATTGCTATTTGACGTCTTCATTGAGCATGGACTGGTAGATGAGCTGGAAAAGACCAAGTTGATGGATGATCTGGCAATAGATGTGGGGAAGCCTCTGAATGCCAGAAACCTCAAGAGTATGGGGATAATAAAGAAAATTCAAGTCAGACCCTCTCTGGACACTTCCTGGGAATCTTTGAAAGATCAGAGGAAGATGCCTCATGGCCTTGCCAGATTCTTCAAGAATGAACCCAGAGATGCTGTTGCTATCTATCTTCAGCGTCTGCTGGATGAAGGCGTTGACGTCTCTGATTTCAGCCTCGATGACTGTCTGGACTCTGAAGAAGACTTCGTCAGATACAAGAGAGGTCTATCTGAGAAGAAGATTGCTCCACCAGCAAAGAAGGCCAGAATTGGAGAAGCTTCTGGAAGCAAATCTTCAGCGCCTCTGAATATCTCAACTGGTAAGTCTGTTCCTCCTGTTACCTCTGAATTTATGATGGCTTCCTCTAACCCTCTCTCCTCTCAACCCATCTTTACAACCTCTGATATTCCACCTTCAACCACCAGAACCTCCCAACCTTCACCAGTCCTAAATATAGCCCGTACCTTCATACCTCCCTCTAAACCTGCACAAACCCAACAAAGCACTTCATCTTCATCATCCTCTGAACCAGAATCACCTCCATATGTTTCTGTCTCTTCTGACCCTGAATTTTCTGATCCTGAATCCCCAACTATAGCCACACTTTACGCTCATAGACTTGCTTCACAACAAACACAAACCACAGAACCTGAAATAACTTCACCACTACAACAAACAACCACCATCCCCTCTGAAACTCAACCCTCTGAAATTCAACCATCTGATCCCCACACCTCTGATATCACCCCACCAAAAATTCCCGCTGCACCTGAAGCAGAATCTGAACCCTTAGACTTAAACCCTCTTTACGCTTCATCCCAATCTTCTGAACCTCAACCTGAACCAGAAATTGAACCAGAACCTCTCACTTTAAATCTCAGCCCTCCACACTCTCCACCTCACACCTCTGAACCAGAACCTGAACCTGAGCTTTCTAAACCTACTCTTAAGGAAGCCATCTTGATGTTTGCAGAGGCTTCAGTTCAAAAGGTTGATTCTCTGGTCACTAACTCTGAAGTCAGTGATGATCCTGAATCTGTAAGGACACACTGGAACAGAGTCATTGGCTGGATGACATCTGAGTCCTTTAGGCTGAAGAGTATCTCTGAACAAGTCAGAAATGGCTACATCAGAGATGCTGAGGAACGACTCCAAGAAAGACTTGCCAGAGAGGCTGAAGCCAGAAGGCTAGAGGAAGAGAGATTGGCCAAGGAAGCTGAAGAAGAGGCAAAAAGGCTAGAAGAAGAAAGACTTGCTCAGGAAGCTGAAATCCTAAGGCAAAAGGAAGCTGAAGCAAAGGCTCTGGCAGATGCAGAAGCTCAAGCTGCTGCTGAAGCTGAAGCTCAGCAAGCTCTGACTCTGGGGGAGTCATCTTCTGTGATTCCTATGGTTCTTCAGACTCTGAAAGAACTCAAGCAAGATCAGAATGAACTCCGGGCCAGAATGGACAAGCAAGATACTGTCAACGACAACATCCAGAACATGCTTGCTATGCTGCTTCAGAGAATGCCTCCGCCTCCGAACCCTTAGGTACTTAGGATTTATTTTGCTTGCCTATTGTTTTTGCTTCTGTCTTCTTTTGACTCTGATGTTTTTTCTTGTTCTTTTGAACCTGATGTTTTGTTTGTTGCCTTTGTGCTTCTATCTATGAATTTCAAGTTTTTCTCTTTATTTATTTTTCTCTGTAATGTCTTTTTGATTCTGACAAAAAGGGGGAGAAAGTAATTATTAGCTCTGATGAAAATATTGTCTAAAACCATCAAGCATTCTGCAACATTTTTTATATAAACAAAATTATCTAACTTGGACTTAAGAAATTGTAGAAAATCTCAGAAACCTCTTTACTTAAGAAACTCTGGTAAGAACTTCAGAACCTCTGAACTCCCTAGTACTATCTCAGGGGGAGCTTCTGTCTATCTGATCTATTTTTATTCATGTTTCATCTGCTAATTAAAGTTGTTTTGTCATCATCAAAAAGGGGGAGATTGTAAGAACAAAAATTGTGATACAACAGATTCCTTGATTTTGATGATAACAAAGGATGAAACCAAAAATGGCACCTTAACGAAAAGTTTCTAAGTGTGCAGGACTCTGATGACATCATCAGATAGAGTACCAAATCAGAAGTATATTATCAAATGATCAGAAGCTCTGAAGAAGAAACAAGTTCAAGAAAGTCTAACTCTAAGCAAAACAGCAAAGTATCAGAAGCATCTGAACAAGAAGTGAACTCTAGATGTTCTGACTCTGAACAACGCTATCTCTAAACTCCAGAACTTCTCAGCGCTATCTGAAGAAACTATCTGAACTCACAAGAGATTGAAACATCAGAAGCAAAACTCCAAGTTTCTCCAGAAACACAAATACTCTGAGCATGGAATTGCTAATCATGAAAGAGTAACGTTTAAGTCAAGAAAAGATTTGCAAAATGGATTTCCTAAAAGAGAAAGAGACGTTAATCTCCATTTTCAATAAAGAAGATACTATATGTGGTAAGTAGTCATTTCAAGGAGAAAAAGTTATCCTGCAGAAGCTGTTTTTGTGATGGCGTAACTTCATCTCAATATCCACCAGTTTCAACTACTACTTCAACTGATCTATATAAAGGATTGAAAATCAATTTTCAGCAATACACACACAAGGAAAAATCATACTGAAACATCAACACAAGAAAACTCTCTTGCTCTCTAAGAACTTCACGAAGCTTTTGCTTATTACGTGAAAAACTCTTGTTCTTAATTTTGTAACACTTGCTTTCTTAGAAGCACTCTAGTTTACATAAATCCTTCTTCTATTGTTTGTTGATTTCCTCAAGTGACTCTGTGTAGTCTGTATACTTGAGAGGGATAAGATTTTTATCTTAGACGTTGTTTGTAATCTTTCAAGATTAGTGGATTAAGTCCTTGTTGAAGGCGAAATCACCTTGGCCGGGTGGACTGGAGTAGCTTTGTGTTATAAGCGAACCAGTATAAAATCATTGTGTGATTTTCATTTTGAAAAGCGCTTATTTTTTCCAAACAATTCAAACCCCCCCTTTCTTGTTTTTCTCACCTTCACTTTATCTATCCCCAAAAAAGGAAGGGAAAATATTGATAAAACCCAAGGGGGAACAGAGAAACGGGTAACGAAGTCGGTTATGCAAGGGGAATGTATTAACACATATCACATCCATGATACTCCATGAGAACCGTTTTGAATGCTCTTGTTTTGATGGGTGTTGTTATCTTCATGTACCTGCAAACCAGAAAATGGGTTAGAGAGAGATTGCTCGAGGAGGATTGAGGCCCTCATGCCTAAGTATTCTCATAGTGCAATGAGAAAGTCAAAGCCTCGTAGTTCATGGAACTAGGGAGGAGAAAGGGGAAAAGAAAGAAAGTACTCGCCAAGGATTCGCATCCTCGTGCCTACGTATCCTTATAGTGCAATAAGAAAAACAGAGCTTCGTAGTTCGGAGGACAAAGACTAAAAGAGAGAGATCGGGTGATGTTTAAACCAGAAAGATCTAGAAACTGACTGAAGCAACATTTAAACCAAAGGAAGGAGATTATGGTGTTTAAACCAAGAAAGGAAAGGGATTGTGGTGTTTAAACCAAGAAAAGGAAGGGGGTTAACCATAAAGGTTTGTCCCAAAGTTGTGGTATTTAAACCAAAGAGAAAAAGGAAAGGTAAAGGTATATAACCAATGAAGGTGTCAACCTGAATTGTGGTGTCATAATGAAGAAAGGGGATTAACCATAAAGGTGTGTCCCAAAGTTGTGGTGTTTAAAGCAAGAAAGAAAAGGAAAGGTAAAGGTATATAACCAATAAAGGTGTCAACCTGAATTGTGGTGTCATAAATAAGAAAACGGGTTAACCATAAAGGTGTGTCCCAAAGTTGTGGTGTTTAAACCAAGAAATAAAAAGGAAAGTGGTGTTTAAACCAAGAAAGGAAAGGGATTGTGGTGTTTAAACCGAAAAAAGGAATAGGGTTAACCATAAAGGTGTTTCCCAAAGTTGTGGTTTTTAAACCAAAAAAAAAGGAAGAGGGTTAACCATAAAGGTGTGTCCCAAAAGGAAATTGCAATGGTGTTTAAATCAAAAGGAATGGAAAAGAGGAGTCACTAGGCTTGTTGCAGACTTGACAGATAATTGACTAGAATTGCACTAAAGTCTATGAATACAGGTGAATACTTTAGGCAACTAGGTCATTCGTCTCGTACCAAAAATATTCAGAATGAGGATAAGAATGCACCCCCTCACCCACTCTCTATTGCTTAAGGCTCGTGGCATGTAACCTTTGTCAATGTATGACAAGTTGTTGAAGCAAGTTCTCACAAATGCTTTGTGGGGATAAGGCAGATGGTTGATGCCTTGATTGGTGCTTGAGGTCTTGTACTTGTTGAGAGGGTGGAGCTCCAAAGTAGCAGAGACAAGTCCTATCAAATGACCAAAGGACTTATGGTCACTTGTCAAAGACAAAGGCGAAGTATGCAAAGTTGTAGGATCTAGTTGATCAAATGGAAATTTGATCAAGCAATGTCAGAGGGAATGAGATGGGTAGAAAAACACAATGCATGATTAGACAAAGACTAACCTATTATCTGATTGTTAGGTAGCCCAAGAGAAAGTCATGCGGGTGCAAAGTGTAACACCTATTTTTCTATCCCAAAATACTTAACATATAATCAGAGTAAATAAGCACGCATATACACAAAAGGGCGTCACATCGACGTTTTCAAAAACTAAGAGCTTTCAAAAACCAACATCATTCATCCTCAATATACAATACACCTGGTCATTTAAAATAACACATTTCAATTATCATGAATATTCAAGAATATGTGTTCGCAGCGGAAAATAATGAATACTCATGCATTTCATAGAATGATCCATGTCCCATACCATGATCATCTCTCAATAATCACCTCAAGATAAAATAAAACAAGTAATAACATAATGCATATCCAAATAAGATATGAGTTCAATACTACTAATCTACCCAGTGTTACATGACCAGAGCATTGACTCATTACCTAGTCTTCAAACTAAAATACGGAAACTCTCCGGCTAATCTCGAGCGAGCTACCGTCCACTTACTTCAGCAATACTACTCTGGAGTATCTACACGATACCCATGTAAAGGTAACATTCAAACAGAAAGGGTGAGAATTCAAATCATTAAGTATAATAAGGCACAATGATTAAATCAACAATTAAAGGAATTCATCACACTTCGTATAACCATGTAAATAATATTAATCAACATTTATTTCACATGTTTCAAACATCCATTGAAACTCAAGGAGTACAATATTAAAATCCAATACTATATTCCCAAAATTACACATAACTACAATTATCACATAATCACATATTTTTCCAAGTTATGTATCCAAACATCACCCAACTCAATTACCATATCTCATACACACATCACAATCACAGCAATGCATACACTCGATGATCACATAACTCTAATGTGACTCAATGCAAGACATGTGACTCTATTCATGCGGTACCTCAATGTGAACCCAACGTTTCACCGCTTTCCGATTCAATATCTAGAATCCAAGCCACGCTTCCGATCCGGACAAGATCAAAGCCACTACCACGCCTATTTCCAATTAAGGATCAACGTGTGCTACATCTAGCACGCCTACTTCCAATTAAGGATCAACGTGTGCTACATCTACCACGCCTATTTCCAATTAAGGATCAACGTGTGCTACGTCTATTTCCAATTAAGGATCACCGTCTACTACCACGCCTATTTCCAATTAAGGATCAACGTGTGCTACATCTACCACACCTATTTCCAATTAAGGATCAACGTGTGCTACGTCTATTTCCAATTAAGGATCACCGTCTACTACCATGCCTATTTCCAATTAAGGATCAACGTGTGCTATATCTATCACGCCTATTTCCAATTAAGGATCAACGTGTGCTACGTCTATTTCCAATTAAGGATCACCGTCTACTACCACACCTATTTCCAATTAAGGATCAACGTGTGTTACATCTACCATGCCTATTTCCAATTAAGGATCAACGTGTGCTACGTCTATTTCCAATTAAGGATCACTGTCTACTACCACGCCTATTTCCAATTAAGGATCAACGTGTGCTACATCTACCACGCCTATTTCCAATTAAGGATCAACGTGTGCTACATCTACCACGCCTATTTCCAATTTTGGATCAACGTGTGCTACATCTACCACGCCTATTTCCAATTAAGGATCAACGTGTGCTACATCTACCACGCCTATTTCCAATTTAGGATCAACGTGTGCTACCATGTGAACCCACAGTTTCACCGCTTCCACCATGAAGCCGACCATGCCATGAATGAATGTACAAATACCAATAACATATGCAATTAAGATCATCTCTACCATCTTAACATTCCACATATCACCATAATTCAACTCTATGAATTATCCACCGATGGTACATATACACATTCATAACAAATACATCATTCACATAATATGCAATTAAGATTATCTCTACCATCTTAACATTCATAACAAATACACCATTCACATAATATGCAATTAAGATCATCTCTACCATCTTAACATTCATAACAAATACACCATTCACATAATATCTATTAGAGCCACCTCTCTAATGCTTTAAACCCCAACCCAAAATGATTCACGAGTTGAAAGTTATGAATAAAACCGTGCACGAAGGCGTTACTCAAAGTTGTTGTTTTCTAAATTTTCCAACATAATTTTCATCTTCTTCAACCCCAAAAATGTCCATGAAATAATCTCCAAAATTATTTTATTCCTGAAACAAAGTTATAGCCTTCTGTTTCAGATATCCAACGCTTCAAACGACACTCGATTTGGACTTACGGATCAAAAGTTATGACCAAAACGATTCCGACCGAAAAACATAGAAAGGGCTCGTGATTGCGACGGACAGAATGCAGAATTTTCTGCGGTTTTCATCGTTGGAGGACTTTCGGACCTCCGATTTCAATTCCGTAAAAAGCCAAACGTTCAGAAAATTATAACTCACACAATACTCTAAATATATAACGTTAATTTGCAGTTTTAACACAATCAATCACCACAATCAAGCATACTCATCAAAACCTAACAATTCCAAACAACCATACAAAATTAGGGATTTTAACCTAATTAACATACATCTACCCATTCACCCGATCATACTAACCCATAATAATAAGGATTCCCCCCTTACCTCTTCAATTTTCTGGAAACCCTAGATCCTCTCTTGTTCTTCCCCTCTTCTCCTCACTTTTCCTCTTTGCTTTTGGATGACGAGGTTCGGATTTTGAAATAAGAACGCACAGTTCAGCACCTCAACGTACTATCCTAAACCCTGTAGTTTGTTTTTGGTTACTCTTTTTCGTGTGATATTTTAAATTAAAAGTAATAATTAAAAAAAAACTTTTTTTTAATGTACTAACACAACGTCAATAATTTTTTCTATTATTTTTTTTTCTTCTTAGAATTACCATTTTTCCCATACAAAATTAAGAATATTTTTAAGCGGTATTAAATTATTTAAATGTCATATATAAATTTAGAAAGAAGAAGTAGATAATGGTTGAATTTGTCAGGGAGTTTGTTGTTGGAGAGTTCGAGAGAGTTGGAAACATTAATAAGATCAATGCTCCAGGACTACAAGAGATATACATCACATTTCAATCTAAAATCTTAAGGTATTAAGTAAATGAGTCATCTCTTTTATAAATCTAACATTTTATTCATCGATAGGCAATGATTTTATCCACTCACACTTGCATCCAACATTCTCTCACACAAGTGTGAGTCCCTACATCCTATAACAGGATGTAACATCGGATCCAACTCTCGCTCCCTAACCAAACCAAATCATGACTCTGATACCACTGTTAGGGAGTCCGAGAGAGGCGGGAGTACCAATGAGACCAATGCTCTATGACCACAAGAGAAGGGAGACACAACATCTCAACCCAAAACCTTAAAAAAAACATCACATCAAAACCGAATATCTTAGAAATAAATAAATAAACACATAGACAAAAAAAAATAGGAATACAATTATAACACAAGAATATAACTTGGGAACTCCAAAACTGGAGAAAATTCACGGTCATTGTCAATAGACAACCAAAGAATAACACTGTAAAAATTGTTATAACACATAATATACCTTCAACTAACTCGACCCCAGTACACTCACGCCCTCCAAAACAAATATTTAACTATATTTCACAACACTCTTGTATTTTTTAGTGATGTATTTTGGAATGAAGACCTTGAATTATATATATATATATAACCTTGGACTTCATCTTTCTTCACAAAACTAAGTGATGTGTGACTTCTTTATTTTCAACCAACTCCAACAATCTCCATCTTGATTGAAATAATACATAAGTTTTTATTGTTTTCACCGACAATCATACTCAATCATAAAGAGTATCAATATGTATATTTTCAACCAATCTCAACAATCTCCACCTTGATTGAAAATAATACATCGATTTTTATCGTCTTCATCGATAATTATACTCCGCCATAAAAAATATAGTCACTTGAAGTTGCACCATTCCATGAATTTTCACATTGTCTTCACCGACAATCATAGTCTTAAAAACTATCATACTCTCTCATGAAAAATATATTTTACTTGAAGATAAATTACTTCAAGAATTTCACATTGTCATCACCGATAATCATATACTTTATCATGAAAAATAAATTTCACTTGAAGTTAAATCACTAAAAGAATTTTCACATTCTCTTCACTAGCGATCATAGTTTTAAAAAACTATCATACTCCACCTAAAGAAGAGTATACTTCTCTTAAAGATAAATCACTTCAAGAATTTTCACATGTCGAAAACCAGGTTGAAACATTATGGTGCAATTTTCTTGTTGGCAGGAAACTCTTTAACCACCGATATAATTTTACATCTTGGTTGTATCAACACATCTTTGACTTGAACTTTCCACAAGTCAAAGAAATTATTCCATCAATTTTCTCTAGCCCACACTGCACAGCGGAATTTTTTACTGCAGCTCAACAACTCTTTCACAATAAAATTGATCGAACCAAAAGCTTTGATACTAATTGTTGGAAAAAATAAACAACGCAAGGAAAAAAATAACACAATCACAACACAAGAATATAACGTGGAAACTCCAAAATATAACGTGGAAACTCCAAAACTGGAGAAAAATATGATCGTTGTCAATAGAAAGCCAAAGAATAACACCATGTAAAAATTATTACAAAATATAATATACTCTCAACTAACCCAGACCTCTAATTCACTCACACCCTCCAAAATAAATATTTAACTATGTCTCACAATATTCTAATACAAGAGTATAAGAGAACAAAAAATGTCAAATACAAGTTTTAAGTAGTTTTGACGGTGCATCTTAAAATGAAGAACTTGAACCTTATATATAATCTTAAACTCTCTCTTCCTTCACAAAACTAATTGATGTGGAACTTCTTCAACATAAATATTTTCAACGAACACTAATATTTATTTTCCAGTATAAAAAAGTTAATCTTATGAATAATTTTTCTAAATATGACATTCAAAGGAATAAGTTTGTATAAAAAGTGTTTGAACAGTATCTTAAAATTTCATGAATCTCTTATTTTTAATTACTTTTAAGTAATAATATATTATAGTTATAGATAAAAAATAATTATAAAACTGAAATAGTGTGTAGTAGTGGGGTAACAAACTCTTTCTACATAAAATTTGATGATAACATTGGGAATAAAAGATTTCCACACCTATGAAAGGAGATTAGAAAGTCAATAAACATGGGAAAAATTTGCTAAACATAATTTTTTCCTGTAAACAATTTTGTATTTCCTTTTTTACTTCCAACCATAAATTCTCAAGAATATATTTTATATCCATAAAATAAATACTCTTATACTGATTGATAAAATTAAGGTCTGATTGAACTTTTGGTCATTTAACTTAAGGTCTAATTGCAACTTTGATCTTTAATTTTTTAAAGAGATAAATTGATATGCACGGTAAAAGTGTAAAAAAATTTACATCATTGATGCATCACAGCTATTCGTAGAAGATACTTTAGATGTGATTAAAAAAGTCAAATAAAAATATAATAGTTATGATTAACTAATTTGATAAAAATATAATATGAATGTAGGTGTCACCTTCTTGCCATTTAGCCACCAAAACTTATTTGATAAATTATGGCGGTATTAATATATAACATTAAAACCCATTTCAAAAACCACTCATCTTTCTTATTCCCTAAGACACACATCATTCTTGTTGAGGTTGATTAAAAATATACATGTTGAAAAAGTCTCGCATCGCTTAGTTTTATGAATGAAGAGAAAGTCTAAGGGTATATATAGGATACAAGTTATTTGAAGTCTCACATCGCTTAGTTTTGTGAAGGAAGAGGGAGTCCAAGACTATACTTTCTTGAGGCATAGTCGATTTTCCGGATTTTTACTTTTTTGAGATGCTTATGTGATGAAAAGCGGTAAAGTGCGGAAAGTAAAGAACACCACGATGTATAGTGGTTCCCCTCACAGATCGAGAGTACTCCACTCCCTTTTCAACACGAAAGAGAATTCACTATAATGTTATATTCCTAGACAAGACACCTTAAGGTCTTTCTATCTAATTCTAACACACCAAGAACAATCCTCTTGGATTTACAATGTTTAAAGTCTAATCGAGACTCAAATTCTTACAATAGGACCTCTTGCATCCACACACCGGATAACAAGGATAAAGTCTTACAAACTTATTCTTAACAATCCTAAAAATAAGTTGTAATCAAGAAATACAATTCTGAATTTTTGTAGAAGATGAAATAGTTGGAAATTTGAAGTATATCAATTTATCAATTGATCTTGTCCTTTGTAACACTCAATTCTCACAATGATTGTACAAGTGTTCTTTGTATGAAATGAAACTATGATGCTTAAAAAGAAAGTTTATGCAAGGTTTCACTCTTAAGAAAATTTGGAAGAACACTTAAAATATGTTTGAAAGAATATGAGTAATTGATTTGAAATTTTTGCAAGGAGGTGAATTTGAAATCTGAAAAAATGATGTATATATGTTGTCTAAACACCTCCTCAAATGGATGCAATTATCCAAAGGATGTCATGGTTCATGGTAAAGAAAATAGAAAAGTTTCCATGAAGAGATGCACTGACTTTTGCCTCTGGTTTAGTGGTAATCGATTACCTTAATATGGGTAATCGGTTATTTGCCTCCAACGTGCAAAAATATTTGAATTTTACACAGAGTAATCGATTACCTTAAAAAGGATAATCGATTACTTCAACCCAGATTTGAAAAATAGCTTAGAAGATGAAGTGTTATGATTTCTTTGATGCATAAAAATACTTTCAATGATTATGACATGAATGAGACATGTTTTGAACACTTGTATAATCATTTAGAGGTCAAGTGTTATACCTATTCATTTGAAATACGAATCTTCATGAGTTTCATCGAGACTTGATCATTTAGTTGAAAACTCCCTTCATGAGCTTGAATCTTGATCAATCCTTTTTGTTAATCAATTTTAGACTTATAGAGAAGTTTGTCGTCATCAAAACATTTAAGAAGTCATGTCTTCACAATCTCCCCCTTTTTGATGATGACAACCAAAAAAAAAATGAAAGTTCGATCCAAGCATGTTTCTCTAGCAAATGCTCCCCCTTAATTTATAATTTTAAGGAGTCTTTTGAAATCTGCATTTTGTTAGAGAGAAACAGAAAACAAAGAAATAACACAATAACAATCTCTTCTCCCCCTTTGTCATTAACAAAAAGGGTGAAATAAGTAACAATATGCAAACAACATACACCAAGCACCACATAACACAAAAGATAATGCAAACATAATATAAACCAAACTTAGTACGGAATGGAAAGATGGATAAAGCATAAAAGGCCAACAGTCTTAGCATAGTCTTAAAAGAAAACTAGAAATGTACTAACTTAAAACCATAAACTAGGGAATAGCAAAAAAGAAATGGCCAACTCAATCACTTTCCGACATGAGTTTCAAGGTTGGAAAGAGAGTACCAATGCTGAAGTGATTGACTTAAGCAAAAAGAACAAGAAAGAGCACTTAAGACCAAAAGTGCAACAACTCACGTGTGTTAAAAAAAATTTAAAAAGAATTCTGGAAGACACAGTGGTAATCGATTACTCTAAAAATGGTAATCGGTTACACAAATTAAAAACGCGTGAGAAAGGAAAAAACATGCAGGGTAATCGATTACCCAAAATGGAGTAATCGATTACACAGTTTAAAAACTCGTGAGGAAGGCAAAAACATGCAGGGTAATCGATTACCCAATTTGGAGTAACCGATTACTCTAAGAAAAAAGTGAAAAACAGTAGCTGTGCACAACCCAAAGTATGAAGAATTTCCAAAAATTTTAAGTTTGACAAGGTAATATACATACTAATGCAATTTTGAGTGAAATTTTTTTTATCAAAAAATTAAATTTACCTAATAAAAAAACAACAAAACGCAAAAAGTTCATATACACATTTTAAAGAGAAATTTCACAAAATAAAAAAAATTAAGAACTTGTGTACCTTGGCCTCATTATAATGTATAATGAATAATTGTGAAAGATTTATATATCACCTTCATCCAAAATGCCAAGTTCTCTTCGAATCTTATAAAATGGTTCTTTTGCGAGTGGTTTTGTGAAAATGTCCGCCAGTTGATTATGAGTATCGACAAAGGTAACTTCGACATTACCTTTAAGCACATGATCACAAAGGAAATGGTGTCGAATGTCTATGTGTTTCGTCCTTGAGTACATGACAGGATTCTTTGTGATATTAATCGCACTTGTGTTGTCGCATCGGAGTGGTATGCATCCAAGATCGATTCCATAGTCACTTAATTGTTGCTTTAGTCAAAGATTCTGTGCACAACAACTACCCGCTGCTATGTATTCTGCTTCAGCCGTACTAAGAGCAACACACGCTTGTTTCTTACATGACCATGAGACTAATGTATTACCAAGGATGTGACACGTTCCACTAGTACTTTTTCTATCTGTTTTACAACCTACATAATCCGCGTCAGAATAACCAATTAACTTACAAACACTACCTTTAGGATATCATAAGCCAATGTTGGTTGTTCCTTTGAGATACTTCATGATTCTTTTGACCGCCGTGAGATGTGACTCTTTCGGATTTGCTTGGAAGCGAGCACATAAACACACGCTAAACATTATGTCAGGACGACTTGCCGTCAAATATAATAAAGAACCAATCATACCTCGATACTTCGTAATATCAATTGACACACCCGATTCATCTTGATCAATATAGGTTCCGGAGCCCATTGGTGTTGACATTGCTTTACAACCATCCATTTCAAATCTCTTTAACAACTCTTTGCAATACTTTGATTGGTTGATAAAGATTCCATCTTTTAGTTTCTTGATTTGCAATCCAAGGAAGTAGTTCATCTTTCCCATCATAGACATTTCAAATTCACCTTGCAGTATCAATGCAAATTCTTCACATAGTTCTTTGTTGGTTGAACCGAAGATTATGTCGTCTATATAAACTTGAACAAGTAAGGTGTTCCCTTTTATCTTCTTGATAAATAAAGTCTTGTTTACTTTGCCTTTTTCAAAACCTTTTTCACATAGAAAATTACTTAGACGATCATACCATACCCTTGGTGCTTGTTTTAATCCATAGAGCGCTTTCTTCAATTTGTATACATGTGAAGGATGCTTGAAGTCTTCAAAGCCCGGGGGTTGTTTGACATAGACTTCTTCGTTGATGTAGCTGTTCAATAAGGCGCTTTTGACGTTCATTTGAAATAACTGAAAATTCATTGAACATCCGTAAGCAAGTAAGAAACGAATAGCTCTAACCTTGCAACCGGAGTGAAAGTTTATTCAAAGTCAATTCCTTCTTCTTGATTATACCCTTGAGCGACCAATCTTGCTTTGTTTCGAACAATTATTCCATTCTCATCAAGTTTGTTCTTAAACACTCATCTTGTTCCAATGATGTGCTTACCACTTGGTCTAGAAACAAGTTCCCAAACTTGATTTATCTCGAATTGGTTTAATTCTTCTTGCATAGCAACAATCCATTGATCATCTCCTATAGCTTCATCAATTTTAGAGGGTTCTATTTGCGAAACGCATGCCATGTTTAAGCATGCATCCTTGAGATTCAATCTTGTAGCAATACCTTGACTAATGTCACCAATTACTTTGTCAATAGGATGATCTTTATGAGTCCTCCATTCCTTAGGTAAATCATTTTCATTTGACTCTTGTTGATTCGGTTCTTCTTGATTCTTGTTTGAAGTATCTTCTTTAGGAATTTCTACAAAATCATCATCATCATCACAAACAACAATTTCCTCTTTCAAGGGGTTAGATTCGTCAAACTTAACATGCATGGATTCTTCTATATTTAAAGTTCTTTTATTATAAATTCTATATGCTTTACTTGTAAGAGAATAACCAAGAAAAATACCTTCATCCGATTTTTCGTCGAACTTACCAAGGTTGTCTTTGTCATTGTTAAGGACAAAGCACTTGCATCCAAAGATATGAAAGAAAGCAATGTTGGGTTTCCTTCCTTTGAAGAGTTCATATGGAGTCTTCTTTAGGATAAGTCTTATGTTAACTCTATTACTTACAAAACATGTCGTGCTAACCGCATCCGCCCAAAAATACTTAGGAAGATTTGAGTCGCTAAGCATTATTCTTGCAAGTTCCACCAATGACCTATTCTTTCTTTCAACTACTCCATTTTGTTGAGGAGTCCTTGGAGCCGAGAAGTTGTGAAATATTCCTTGATCTTCACAAAAGTATTCAAAAGAGGTATTCTGGAATTCTCCACCATGATCGCTTCTTATGGAGGCAATTATTAATGATTTCTCATTTTGAACTCTTTGAATGCATCACTTTTCTGAACTAAAAAGAATGTCCAAGTATATCTAGAATAATCATCAACAATAACTAAATCATATAGGTTACCTCCGAAGCTTCTTGTTCTTGATGGACCAAATAAGTCCATATGTAACTATTAGAAAAAATTGGTAAAAGCTGTTATATTTTATTCATCAACCTTAGCTAGTTTATATAGTGAAGATGCAATAATTACAATTTATTTTATCCTTAATTGAGAATAAAGAAAAATAAAGGTAGTATTAAAGACAATAATAAAATCGGAAATAATATATTTTCCAACACCCCCCCCCTCAAGTTGGTGCATAGATATCTATCATGCCCAACTTGTCTATCAAATACTCAAAAGTAGGCCTTGCCAAGCTTTTGGTCAGGATATCCGCAGTTTGTTGACTTGAAGTCACGAAGGGTAGACATATGATTCCCGCATCTAACTTCTCCTTTATGAAGTGTCGATCAATCTTAATATGCTTGGTTCTGTCATGTTGAACTGGATTATGAGCTATGCTAATAGCAGCTTTACTGTCAGAGTACAATTTCAATGGAAGCTCAATTTTCATCTTAAGTTCTTCTAGGACTCTAAGGATCCATAATCCTTCACAAATACCTTGAGACATAGCTCTAAACTCGGCCTCTGCACTACTCCTTGCTACAACTCCTTGTTTCTTGCTCCTCCATGTCACAAGATTACCCCAAACATATGTACAATATCCAGATGTTGATCTTCTATCTGTGACTGAACCTGCCCAATCGGCATCGATGAAGATAGACACATTTTTTTCACTAGTCTTCTTAAAAAATAATCCTTTTCTAGGATTTCCCTTCAAATATCTCAGTATCCTATATACTGCCTCAAGATGTTCCTCGAAAGGAGAATGCATAAACTGACTCACTACACTAACTGAGAAAGCAATATCAGGTCGGATGTGTGACAAATAAATCAATTTCCCAACCAATCTCTGATATCTCCCAGTATCAACAGAAACATTACCTTCTCCCTAAAGTTTAGCACTAGGATCCATAGGGGTATCTGCAGGACGACATCCACTCATTCCTGTTTCTTTCAACAAGTCTATAATGTATTTCTGCTGTGAAACCACAATACCATTTTTTGACCGAGCAACCTCCATACCTAGAAAATATCTCATGAATCCCAGATCCTTGATTTCAAAGTCTACTGCCAATTTCTCATTTACTCTTGCCATTTCCACTGTATCGTCTCCAGTAAGGACAATATCATCAACATAAACAATCAGGACAACAACTTTCCCATCATGGGAGAATTTTGTGAACAAGGTGTGGTCAGCCTGTCCTTGGATGTACCCTTGTTTCTTCATGGACTGAGTGAATTTTTCAAACCAAGCTCTAGGGGACTGCTTTAATCCATACAAAGACTTATTTAGTTTTCACACATTTGATCTAAATTTGTTTTCAAAGCCAGGAGGAATGTCCATATATATTTCTTCTTCTAGATCGCCATTAAGAAAGGCATTCTTAACATCTAACTGGTGCAAATGCCAATCCAGGTTAGCAACAAGAGACAAAAGAATTTTGACAGTGTTCAATTTTGCAACAGGAGCAAATGTCTCTGAGTAATCTATACCATAGGTCTGCGTAAAGCCTTTAGCCACCAAGCGAGCCTTGTACCTTTCAATTGACCCATATGAATTATACTTCATAGTAAACACCCATTTGCATCCAACTGTCTTCTTGCCATCTGGTAGTGGCGTAACACTCCAAGTTTTGTTCTTTTCTAGAGCTTTCATCTCCTCAAGTACAACTTCCCTCCACTTTGGAATTTCTAGAGCAACCTGTACACTTTTTGGAATTTCTACACTAGACAATTTTGAAGTGAAGGCAGACATAGATGAAGACAAATTTGAATATGATATAAAATTGGATATGGGATGTTTAGTGCAAGACCTGACAGGTTTTCTAATGGCAACAGGATCATCTATATCAGGATACAAAATATGACTCTCAGAAACAGAGATAGACTTACCTTTTCTTTTGTTAGGAAATTGATCATTCCTCGGTTCAGATTCCTGGCAGTGTTGAGATGTGGACTTGTCCTTTCCTTTATGGTGCTTTTTCACAAAAACCTTTCCTTTCCAAGTCCCGTTTCCTAATTCAAATTTGTTTTGTTGAAGTGACTCATTATTTTGTGGCATTTCAATTAGATCATCATTATCATCGTTATCAGGATTCTCATTATTTTCTACAAGAGAAAATGTAGGCTCGGATTCACAAGGTTCCTTACTCATGACAGGAGTAGGATCAGATAAAGAATCGCAGCCATTTTCTGTTGGTGCAGGTGTAAAAAACTTAGAATTTTGTGATATTGGTAAAGATAAGTTATTTAAAAAACTCATGTCCTCAATTTGAAACGAGTCTTCGTTTATCTCCCCCCTTGAAGATGAGTGTCATCAAAAAAAGGTTTATTTTCAAAGAATGTAACATCCATCGTGACAAACATTTTCTTATTTTTTGGATCAAAACATTTATATCCTTTTTGGGTTGGGGAGTATCCAACAAAGACATATTTTATAGCACGTGACTCAAGTTTTCCAACATTTTTATGTTCATGAACAAAGGCTGTGCAACCAAAGATTTTTAAAGTCAAATCAGTTAAAACACGAGTACTAGGAAAACATTCTTTGAAGATGTTAATAGGAGTTTGAAAATTGAGAATTTTGGAGGGCATTCTTAACATCTAACTGGTGCAAAGGCCAATCCAGGTTAGCAGCAAGAGACAAAAGAATTTTGACAGTGTTCAATTTTGCAACAGAAGCAAATGTCTCTGAGTAATCTATACCATAGGTCTGAGTAAAGCCTTTAGCCACCAAGCGAGCCTTGTACCTTTCAATTGACCCATATGAATTATACTTCACAGTAAACACCCATTTGCATCCAACTGTCTTCTTGCCATCTGGTAGTGGCGTAACACTCCAAGTTTTGTTCTTTTCTAGAGCTTTCATCTCCTCAAGTACAGCTTCCCTCCACTTTGGAATTTCTAGAGCAACCTGTACACTTTTTGGAATTTCTACACTAGACAATTTTGAAGTGAAGGCAGACATAGATGAAGACAAATTTGAATATGATATAAAATTGGACATGGGATGTTTAGTGCAAGATCTGACAGGTTTTCTAATGGCAACAGGATCATCTATATCAGGATACAAAATACGACTCTCAGAAACAGAGATAGACTTACCTTTTCTTTTGTTAGGAAATTGATCATTCCCCGGTTCAGATTCCTGGCAGTGTTGAGATGTGGACTTGTCCTTTCCTTTATGGTGCTTTTTCACAAAAACCTTTCCTTTCCAAGTCCCGTTTCCTAATTCAAATTTGTTTTGTTGAAGTGACTCATTATTTTGTGGCATTTCAATTAGATCATCATTATCATCGTTTTCAGGATTCTCATTATTTTCTACAAGAGAAAATGTAGGCTCGGATTCACAAGGTTCCTTACTCATGACAGGAGTAGGATCAGATAAAGAATCGCAGCCATTTTCTGTTGGTGCAGGTGTAAAAAACTTAGAATTTTGTGATATCGGTAAAGATAAGTTATTTAAAAAACTCATGTCCTCAATTTGAAACGAGTCTTCGTTTATCTCCCCCCTTTGAAGATGAGTGTCATCAAAAAAAGGTTTATTTTCAAAGAATGTAACATCCATAGTGACAAACATTTTCTTATTTTTTGGATCAAAACATTTATATCCTTTTTGGGTTGGGGAGTATCCAACAAAGACACATTTTATAGCACGTGGCTCAAGTTTTCCAACATTTTTATGTTCATGAATAAAGGCTGTGCAACCAAAGATTTTTAAAGTCAAATCAGTTAAAACACGAGTACTAGGAAAACATTCTTTGAAGACGTTAATAAGAGTTTGAAAATTGAGAATTTTGGAGGGCATTCTTAACATCTAACTGGTGCAAAGGCCAATCCAGGTTAGCAGCAAGAGACAAAAGAATTCTGACAGTGTTCAATTTTGCAACAGGAGCAAATGTCTCTGAGTAATCTATACCATAGGTCTGAGTAAAGCCTTTAGCCACCAAGCGAGCCTTGTACCTTTCAATTGACCCATCTGAATTATACTTCACAGTAAACACCCATTTGCATCCAACTGTCTTCTTGCCATCTGGTAGTGGCGTAACACTCCAAGTTTTGTTCTTTTCTAGAGCTTTCATCTCCTCAAGTACAACTTCCCTCCACTTTGGAATTTCTAGAGCAACCTGTACACTTTTTGGAATTTCTACACTATATAATTTTGAAGTGAAGGCAGACATAGATGAAGACAAATTTGAATATGATATAAAATTGGACATGGGATGTTTAGTGCAAGATCTGACAGGTTTTCTAATGGCAACAAGATCATCTATATCAGGATACAAAATACGACTCTCAGAAAGAGAGATAGACTTACCTTTTCTTTTGTTAGGAAATTGATCATTCCCCGGTTCAGATTCCTGGTAGTGTTGAGATGTGGACTTGTCCTTTCCTTTATGGTGCTTTTTCACAAAAACCTTTCCTTTCCAAGTCCCGTTTCCTAATTCAAATTTGTTTTGTTGAAGTGACTCATTATTTTGTGGCATTTCAATTAGATCATCATTATCATCGTTTTCAGGATTCTCATTATTTTCTACAAGAGAAAGTGTAGGCTCGGATTCACAAGGTTCCTTACTCATGACAGGAGTAGGATCAGATAAAGAATCGCGACCATTTTCTGTTGTAGAAAATAATGAGAATCCTGAAAACGATGATAATGATGATCTAATTGAAATGCCACAAAATAATGAGTCACTTCAACAAAACAAATTTGAATTAGGAAACGGGACTTGGAAAGGAAAGGTTTTTGTGAAAAAGCACCATAAAGGAAAGGACAAGTCCACATCTCAACACCCAGTCATCTTCCCCGAGTTCAAATCCTGAAAGACACAGTGAGATCGGAAAAAATTAGTTTGACAATTTATATCTTGGGCTAATTTACTCACAGATATTAAATTACAAGATAAAATTGGAACATGAAGGACATTTTTAAGAGTTAACATTTGAGACAACACAACTGACCCTTTACCTGCAATGGCTGAAAAAGAGCCATCTGCAATTTTTATTTTTTGATTACCTGCACATGGACTATACGAAGAGAACAAAGTAGATTCACCTGTCATGTGATCGGAGGCTCCTGAATCTACTATCCAAGTATGATTGGGACTGACACTAAGAAATGCAGAATTACCCTTTGTTGCTATAGAGCAAGAAGGGGTTGGAGACTCAAGGAGTTTGTACAGTCTGTCTAGTTGCTCCGTAGTGAATGGGAACTGAGACGGAAGAGATTGCTGCCCTTGATCAGAATTACTAGCCTGAAATGCACGACCACTTTTCTTCTTCCAGTTAGGAGGTTTGCCTTTGAGCTTCCAACAAGTTTCACGTGTATGTCATTCGCGCTTGCAGTGATCACACAAAGGAACTTTGTCTGACCTTCTTCCCTCGTCAAGGTTCCTAGTAGCCAGAGCTGAGCCTTCAGATTCAGAATTTCGTTGTGTCTTACCCATCATAATTCCTTGTCGTGCCTCTTCCCTTCTTATTTCTGCAAAAAATTCACGAAGAATTGACAATGGTACTTTTCCTAAAACTCTACCTCTTACCTCATCAAGGTCTTTATTGAGCCCAGCGAGAAACATGAATACACGATCATTTTCTTGCCTCTTGAGAAACAAAACACTGTATTCTGTACACCTCCACTTGTCATCATAACAGAGATCTAACTCTTGCCACAGTGTTAACATTTCATTGTAATAAGCAGTTACACTCCTGCCACCTTGTTTCGCATACCATAACTTTGATTTTAAACCAAAAATTTGAGAGGAGTTTTGAATATCAGAGTATGTTTCCTTAACAGCTTCCCAAACATCCTTTGCAGAAGGTAAAAACATGTAAGGCTTACCTATTCCAGTTTCCATAGAGCTTACCAGCCACGCAATAATCAAGGAGTTTTCCGACTTCCATTGTTTGTAACGAGGGTCTCCTGTTGCCGGTTCAACTACTGCTCCTGTTAAGAAATCAATTTTTCCTTTGCTATCCAATACCAATCGAACGGTTTGAGCCCATTCATTATAGTTATTCCCATTCATTTTAGGGATATTGAGCTTGAGGGAGTATGAGGAACCCTCTCGATTATTACCGCCTATGTTGGAATAACCGTCACCAAAAACAATGTTGTTTGTGTTTCCATTGTTGCCGTCATTACTGCCACTGTTTATGACCACCGACGGTTCCTCATGTACACCGTTTCCGCGGCCACCGCCGTTTCCACGGCTGAAGCCCGAATCAGATTGTTGTTGGTCGCCATTACTGCTATTGTTTATGACCACGGACGGTGGCTGTGGAAACGACGGTGGCCGCGGAAATGGTGTACATGAGGAACCATATTAGAAAAAATTGGTAAAAGCTGTTATATTTTATTCATCAGCCTTAGCTGGTTTATATAGTGAAGATACAATAATTACAATTTATTTTATCCTTAATTGAGAATAAAGAAAAATAAAGGTAGTATTAAAGACAATAATAAAATCGGAAATAATATATTTTCCAACAGTAACAATTGTAGTGGCCTAGAAGTGGACACCACATTCTTGGATGTGAAAGTTGATTTGGTTTGCTTCCCCTTTTGACAAGCATCGCAAAGTCTATCTTTGATGAATTTTATCTTTGGCAATCCAATGACAAGGTCATGTTTTACTAACTTACTCAAGTGCTCCATGTGAATGTGAGCAAATGTCTTATGCCATAACCACGAGTCGTTGTTATTTGCCACAAGACACTTAACCTTCAAAGAAACATCATCAAGGGAAATCATGAAAATATTATTAATTCGCTTACCTATAAGCATTACCTCTTTTGTGATTTCGTCTTCAATTAAACATTCATCTTTTGTGAACCTTATTTTGAATCCTTTGTCACAAAGTTGGCTTATGCTTAAGAGGTTGTGCTTTAGTCCTTCGACATATAGCACATCTTCGATGGATATGAAATTTGGTGCACCTACTTTGCCTATGCCAAGAATTCTTCCTTTGTTGTTATCTCCATAAGTAACATAACCCTTGGTCTTAAGCATTAGATCTGAAAATTTGTGCACATCACCAGTCATATGCTTGGAGCACCCACTATCCAAATACCAAAGATTTGATGTGGCCTTCAAGCATACCTACAAAAAAAAATTATGTTTTGTTAGGTACCCAAATTTCTTTGGGTCCTTCATAATTAGTACCTTTCTCAACCCATACATAATGCCCCTTTGCTACACTAAAGTTTCTAACATAGCAAGCATTAGGTGTATGGCCAATAATACCACAATAAAAACAAGTTGGTTCAAAATTGCTTTTATATCTAGGAACATAAGACTTTTTCTTTGTAAACCTTTTCTTTTTAGGACGTTGATGCACAACTTTTGGTGTGTTGACTCTTTCTTTTGGAGATTGATCCTTAGGCCTAACAAAGATAGTTTTATTTGAACTTGGTTTAGAAAATTTGGAGTAACCAAGTCCACTTTTGTCATTTGAGTACCTTTGTTGGCTAAGAACCCCTTCCAAACCAATTTGTCCTTTTTCATACCTTTCAAGGACTCTTTTAAGTTAGACAATATGGAAAGAGAGAGACTTACACTTTAGACATACAAAATTCTTCTTTTCATTAATCATCTTTTGTTTTTCATTTTCAAAATCTTTTTCAAAAATTTCAATCTTTTCTTCCAAGGAAGAAATTTGTTTCTTTTGAGATGATATAGTTTTATAAAGAATTTTGCATTCATTTAACAATTCATTAATTGCACCTTGTGCATCATCATAAAAAAGAGAAAAATCATTACTAACCTCTTCTTCATCATAGGAATGATGAGAAGCCATTAGCGCCAAGTTTGCACATTCCTCGCTATCCGATCCGGATGAAGAACTAATTTCATTGTCCTCCCATGCAACATATGACTTTTTGTTCTTGAAATCCTTCTTGCTATTGAATCCACCTTTCTTTGAAAGTTTAGGACATTTCGGCTTTATGTGGCCTTGCTTTCCACATTCGTAGCATGTTATATCTTGCGTAGATGTGGTGGCCTCCTTTTTCCTGAAATGTCTATTCTTTTTAGCGTTACAGGATTTATCATTTTTGTTAAAGAACTTACCAAGCCTTTTAACAAGGAGCATGAAATTATCATCTTCCTTCAATGTGTCATCATCTTTATCTTCTTTTGAGTCTACCTTCAAGGCAGTTCCTTTAGATTTCTTTTCTTGACTTTCATGTTTCCCAAGCCTACCAAGTTCTAACTCATGTTCTTGAAGTTTTCCAAAGAGTGATGCATACGTCATTGTTGAAATACTTTTCTTTTTGGAGATAGCCGTCACCTTCGGTTGCCATTCTCGAGTCAATGATCTTAGTAATTTAAGATTGAGATCGTCATTTCTAAATGTTTTTCTGAGAGCAATCAAGTGGTTAGTGAAGTGAACAAATCCCTTTTGTAGAGCCACAATGGATTCTCCGGGCAGCATTCTAAACATCTCATTTTCTTGACTTAATGTATTCAACCTTGATCTCTTTACTTCGGCGGTGCCTTCATGTGTCTCCACTAAGGTGTCCCATATTTGTTTCGCCGATTTGCTTTGAGATATGCGGAAGAACTCGTCCATACTTAAAGCACTTTGAAGAATGTTTATTGCTTTCTTTTCATTTAAGATTTTTTTTCTTATCATCTTCATCATACAAACTCTTTATCTTTGGAGTACCAATTCCATTGACCACACTCATAGGATTATGCGGACCATCTTCAACGGCTTCCTATATGCCTTCTCCTTGGGCTTCTAGATGTGCCTTCATGCGGATCTTTCAAAAATCAAAATATTCTCCAGAGAAAAGTGGTGGTTTGTTACTACTTCCACCGTCTTTGAAAACCGGATTCGTTCTTGCGGAAGCCATGCGGATCTTTTAAGAACAGGGTACCTATAACCTGCTCTGATGCCAATTGTAAGTTTAAGGAGTGCCTTAGAGGAGGGGTGAATGAGGCACTTAGACGATTTTCCGGATTTTTTACGGTTTATTGATTTTTACCTTCTTGAGATGCTTATGTGATGAAAAGTGGTAAAGTGGGGAAAGTAAAGAACACCACGATGTATAGTGGTTCCCCTCACAGATCGAGAGTACTCCACTCCCCTTTCAACACGAAAGTGAATTCACTATAATGTTAGATTCCTAGACAAGACACCTTAAGGCCTTTCTATCTAATTCTAACACACCAAGAATAATCCTCTTGGATTTACAATGTTTAAAGTCCAATCGAGACTCATATTCTCACAAAAGGACCTCTTGCATCCACACACCGGATAGCAAGGATAAAACCTTACAAACTTATTCTTAACAATCCTAAAAATAAGTTGTAATCACGAGATAAAATTCTGAATTTTTGTAGAAGATGAAATAGTTGAAAATTTGAAGTATATCAATTTATTAATTGATCTTCTCCTTTGTAACACTTAATTCGCACAATAATTATACAAGTGTTCTTTGTATGGAATGAAACTATGATGCTTAAAAAGAAGGTTTATGCAAGGTTTCACTCTTAAGAAAATTTGGAAGAACACTTAAAATATGTTTGAAAGAATATGAGTAATTGATTTAAATTTTTTGCAAGGAGGTGAATTTGAAATCTGAAAAAAATGATGTATATATGTTGTCTAAACACCTCCTCAAATGGATGTAATTACCCAAAGGATGCCATGGTTCATGGTAAAGAAAATAGAAAAGTTTCCATGAAGAGATGCACTGATTTTTGCCTCTGGTTCAATGGTAATCGATTACCTTAATATGGGTAATCGGTTACTTGCCTCCAAGGTGCAAAAATATTTGAATTTTTCACAGAGTAATCGATTACCTTAAAATGGATAATCGATTACTTCATCCCAGATTTGAAAAATAGCTTAAAAAAATGAAGTGTTATGATTTCTTTGATGCATAAAATTACTTTCAATGATTATGGCATGAATGAGACATGTTTTGAACAATTGTATAATCATCTAGAGGTCAAGTGTTATACATATTCATTTGAAATACGAATCTTCATGAGTTTCATCGAGACTTGATCATTTAGTTGAAAACTTCCTTCATGAGCTTGAATCTTGATCAATCCTTTTTGTTAATCAATCTTTGACTTGTAGAGAAGTTTGTCGTTATCAAAACATTTGAGAAGTCATGTCTTCACAATTACTACTGCCACCGGATAGTATGGCATTTGGTAACCTCCATCTTCCTCCATAGCGATTGTGGTAGCATTGGTCTCCCCTTCCTTCTTCTTTGGGAATCCAAAATGAGACTTCTTTGCTCCATTAGCCACAATTGTTGTATCTTGTATCTTGCCGATCTTCAAGCCATTCTCAATTCTCTCGCCGACAATGACCAAGTTCGAGAATCCTGAAGTGGTACTTCCAATCATTTTTTCAAAATATGGCCCTTGAAGGGTGTCTATGAATATGTTTATCATCTCTCTTTCAAGAAGAGGGGGTTGAACCATGGCAGCTAAATCTCTCCATCGTTGAGCGTATTCTTTGAATGATTCATCCGGCTTCTGAGTGAGGCTTTGGAGTTGAGTCCGATTGGGTGCCATGTCTGAATTGTACTAATAATGCTTCAAGAAGGCTTCAGCAAGTTCCCTCCAGGTTTGTATATGTGTGTGTTCGAGCTGCATACACCATTCCAGAGAAGCTCCATTAAGGCTATCCTAGAAAAAGTGCATTAGAAGTTTCTCGTCATTAGAATGAGCGGCCATCTTTCTGCAGAAAGCTCGAATGTGAGTCTTTGGACATGTGACCTCCTGATACTTTTCAAAGCTCGAAACTTTGAACTTGGGAGGAATTTTCATGCCTGATACTTGGCACATGTCAGAAGCATCCAACCCAAAGGTATCGGGACCTTGCATCGCCTTGAATCTCTCCTCCATCATTTGAAATCTCCTTTTGAGGTCAGCAGGAGAAGGACCAAAAACGTCATAAATTGAGTCAGCCTTTGTAGTGAAGAAAGCATCCTGCTGATCGTCCATCTCAGGTTGAACTCTCCCATTGACAGGGATGTTAAATGGCTGAGAAGTATTCTGGTATACTGGACCCCTCTCGGGAGGTGGCTGAGCTACAACAGGTGTACTAGCTCCTCCTAGTGGATTCACTCGTATCGTGACAACAATAGGGTTGGCAGTAGCAACTCTCAGGTTAGCCTGACGCATTTCCTCTTGTCCCCTAGCCAGATCTTGCAGGGCTTCAACAAGTTGACCCATCCGAGCCTTCACATTGGTCATATCCTCCCTCATAGCAGCTTGGTTCTGCTCCAACTGATCCATGAGCAATCTTTGATTATTGTGTGTGTAGTATGAATGTCGGGAAGTCAGCCTGACTGTGGATGATTCTGGATAGAAGGTCCAAATGGTAAGTTTTCTGGCTTTTGTTTGATGATATGCAGAATGATGCATGAATATTGTATTTGGATATTTTTTATGATGCTTGAATGCATGAGTGAGTGAATGAATGATATACAAACATGGTTCTCACAAGTCGAACACACAAGTTGGCATAATATCATCGGTTCGGGATACGGATGGAGGATAACATTGACTGCTTTCCACAACAGGGATCTCACCGGTCATAGTCTAGGGTTAGATAGGGACCCCGGAGTCATCGATTCATTTGGCTGTTTTCCGCTTACGGCAAAAGCTTGTCGGTCGTCAACTCCCTCAAATGAGCCTCTTCTGGGTGAGATCTTTGTACCGACCCACATGAGAAAAGCTTCTCGGGGACCCGCACTATGCGACCATCGACATCGGGTTCTAGATGAGGGTCTTAAAGTCACAGACCTCCTTGACTGTTTGCCGCTTACCGCAAAAGCTTATCGGTCGTCAACTCCATCAAGAAAATCTACTTTGAGTGAGATCTTCGTACCGACTCTAGCGAGAAAAGCTTCTCGGGGACCCGTACTACATGACCATCAATCTTAATTGGCCAAAGGTTCCATGTTCTATGTGAAGGAGAAGAGTGATCCATAACACAACGGAATTTAAAATTTCTCCTTTAGTGATCCTTACGAATGGGCATGATCAGTGATAGAATCGTTACCTCTTGTGGCGATTGTAACCTTTGATGCAAATCTACGGAGCGATCACGAACGTTGGACGATGACAACGCCTCTACTCAGTCCGCACGAACAGATTCCTTCAATCTCAGTGCTAGCTGCTACGAATGAAGGCTTTGAGTGAGAGAGAGAGAAACAAAATTGCAACTGCACAAATTCTTCTACACAAGGGTTCTATTTATAGAACCACTTGTGTGGGCTGCAAGCTAAAAAGCCCACTCAAGTGTATGTGACCCGTATCTTATAATATGCCAAAATCACTTAAGCGCGTGGTACCTTACCATATTTCGTATTCTACTTAAGTACACCGTACCTTACGATGTTCTACAATTCACTTAAGTGCACCGTACATTACGGTATTCCTTAGTTACTCTATCTCTCATCAATCCGTCCTTTTGTGTGTGACCCTGTAGGTTTTCGCGACATTGACAATTATATTAAATCACGTATTTAACATAATAAATAGTGAGCAGTATCTAGCAACACATCACTGCTACCCAAGACACGAAAATGTCACGTGATCTGACAAATCCTTTTATAATAATACTTATGTGTACAATTACCCTTTTTGCCCTTATGTCTATATTGAACACAAGGCATAGACCGTGTCATCCTTGTCCAGTTCAATATTGGGCCCATAGACATTTATCCTATTACGTAAGATGGGCAAATTCCATCTAGGTCACTCATGTCCCTTAGCATGCTTTGTGGAGTACCCATCAACTGTCTTTATGGTCATCCAGTTACGGACAATGCTTGATCAACAATAAGGCACTCGACTCTACATCTAGGGTCCATAGTGGTTTCAGGTCGAAGGGTGGTATACACCATTATCACCATGAGAATAACTTATGACACTTTGCATAACATTCTATATAGTATTCTCATAGCGGGTCAATCCAGTATAAATATTACTCTTAATATTCATACCTATGTTTAAGACTTGATAACTCCTTATCCATGATCCATGAGATGTGATCATCAGTCTATATACATAATAGTCTTAATGCTTTAATGTTATCCCACTTCACAATAAAGCTCGACTATGGATACTTTAAGAATAGTGTCCTTATGTTTAATGTGATCTCATGATTAAGTCACACTTGATACATTAAACGGACTATCTATTCTAGGGACTTTATTAGACAAACATAATAAAGAAAAAGCCTTTTATTATTAATAAATAATTCGATACAAGTACCAAAAGTATTGGTCTCTAGGGCTTACACCAACAATCTCCCACTAGCACTAGAGTCAATCAAGCATACCCTTAATGCCCATAGATCTAGTATGGCCATCATGCTTCTGCTGCGCAAGAGGCTTTGTCAGTGGGTCAAAAATATTGTCAAGTGTAGGTACTCTGCATATTTTCACGTCTCCTCTATCTATTATCTCTCGAATGAGGTGATAACGCCTAAGTATGTGTTTGGATCGTTGGTGAGATCTAGGTTCCTTAGCTTGTGCGATAGCACCATTGTTATCACAATAGAGACCAATGGGATCCACAATGCTAGGAACTATGCCAAGTTCACTAATGAACTTTTTGATCCAAACAGCTTCCTTTGCTGCACTTGAGGCAGCAATATACTCGGCCTCGGTTGTAGAATCAGCAATTGTATCTTGCTTTGAACTTTTCCAACTCACAGCGCCACCATTTAAGTAAAACACATAACCAGATTGCGATCTAAAGTCATCCTTATCTGTCTGGAAGCTAGCATCGGTGTATCCAATTACAGCCAGCTCTTTCTGACCTCCATATATCAAGAATAAGTCCTAAGTCCTTCTTAAATACTTAAGGATATTCTTAACAGCTACCCAATGAGCATCACCAGGATCAGATTGGTACCTGTAAGACCCCAATTTTGACCCTAAGATCCCTCATGCAATTTCATCATAATCATTAGCATTGGGATCATGCCTTGGCATCCTCCTTACCCCTTTTCATTGGGTTTGTTTTGGGAGAGATCACCAAGAACTTTAATATTATATTACACTTGTATATTATCATTTTTACTAACCAAAATACCAAAAAAAAATATGTCTTTGTATCTATCTAACTCTTTTGTAGGTAGGGCATGATCTCCTTGATTAATTGATCACATCTAGGGTTTGAGACCCTCATGAACAAAGAGCACAATCAAGAATTGATTCAAGAATGGTTATAAACATCATATATGAGTCCCAATGTTCTCTACATGTTATATTGATCAAGTTTGCTTCAAGAGTTTGAGGGTGATTTGCCTTGGAAACCCTAGTTTGACTGGGTATTTTGAGTAACTTCTCCAATAGGCTATCTCACCAATTGATCAAATTTCTCAAGTGACACTTCAAATTTCATCATCTTATGCATATATTATCTACCATTAGCCAAGAAAGTCAAGAGAGTTGGAAATTAGCAAGTTGGTTGATGGTGGTTGGCCAGATGAATTCATCTTATCAAAGCTGGGTCTCCCTAAACCCTATCTCCTACAATTTTCACCATATTGTCGCAACCTGAAAAATACAGTGCGAAAAAAACAACCGGCGAAAGGAAAAGACAGAAGAGTCGCCATCGTGCGTTATTCATCCCAAAGGAGGGAAAGGAAACGCTCGAAGTAAACCTGAAAAAGGAAAGGACAAGACGGGGTCTCGCAACCAAATCTTGGGTTCGGGAGTCGGTTATGCGAAGGGAAGGTATTAGCACCCCTACGCATCCGTAGTACTCTACGGGATCCACTTTTGTAGTTTTCGTCTAAAGGGTGTGGGTTTATCTTGTGCTGTTTGCCAAAAAAAAAGGGTTAAATGAAAATGACTCGCGCGGATGTCGCATCCACTGCATACGTATCTCATCTGAATATGAGAATCAGAGTCTTCGTAGCTCGGCTGACCTATGGGTTGGGATGTGTGCTCGCTAAGACATCGCGTCTTATGCCTACGTATCTCATCTGGCCTGAGAATCAGAGCAAAACGTAGTTCGGCTAACTACGGGGTTATGGATTGGGTTTTGGAAGAACGACGTCACTACGCAATCTACCGGATGCTCGACCTTTGGAGACTTACTCGCCTGTAGTAGAAGGAGTTAACGTGTTGCTTTGGGTTTTAGGGTTTGGGATGCTCGAGGGCAAAAAGGCAGTCCTTGATGAAGGAACCGCGCTACCTGCAGGGATATGAATACAAAACACAAAACATGTATCTTAAAGTAAAATGCCACCAAGGGGCTCAAACGTTGCCTCCTATCGAGGTCTTCCAGCTAGGAAAGCATTAAAATGCGGGAAAAATGTAAAAGTACCACGCGGATAAAGATCCGAAGTAACAACAATTAGAGGAATGGGAAACCCTGAGATCCTTCCAAGCTAATGCCATCAAAGAAAAGTGAGTCAGTACAGGTAATCGGAATGAACCTCCAGGGGTTATCCCACAAATAAAGTGGGAAACCATGCAAGTTATCCCTGCAAAAGTCATGTGAGCCCTCACAAAAACTCAACAAAAGGGTTAGTGAAACACCATAAGCATTTTTTTCATAAATAACAGTATGGTTTCAGAAACCTCAAACCCTGTGGCATACACTCAAAAATTAAACGGTTAAACATTCAAGGCATTGTTTATACATTCATATACATATTAAACCCATGGGCGAAAAACCTAATGAAATTCATCCATCATACCTCATACATTCAGAGTATTCAACTTCAAAGCAAAAGGTAATGGGAATAAAGGCAAACCTGATTGGAGAGCTTGATTGAAATTGAGTTGCACCCGTGAGGTTTACAAAACAATCTTCAGGGTTTATGTGAGGCAGAGGTGATTCTGTGTAGTTGAGTTCCCTTCGGGGTTTGGAGGCTGCTCTGAACTCCGTTAGGTCTTCTCTCACTATCTTTTTCCTCAGGGTTTTGTTCCAAGGAAACCTCAGAGTATTTTGCTTCTCTTCCCTCTTCTCCTCTTCTATGTGTGTGACTTTTGTTTCAATGAAACTCTAGTATTTATAGGCTAATATTGGTAGCTTAGTGGGCTTTTGAGAAAGGTCCAAGTCCAAAAATTTTTATTATATTTTATTTATTTAATTATTTAATTAATTAATTAATTAATTAATTAATTAAATTTTTTTTTTATTATTATTATTATTATTTTTTTTTTTCGTTCTTCTTTTTCGTTTTTTTTTTTGGATCTAATTCTGATTGACATGATGAAATGCAATATGAAATGCTAAATGAATGCATGAATGAGGAGGGCAAATTTTGGGGTGTTACAGCTGCCCCTATTCAATCATCAGCTAACCCGAGTAGGATGAAAGCGAACAGCTTATCAGACAAACGGGGTGAGCTGTGGTTGAATACCAAAGACAAACCGAAAATTTGTGCTCCGAGAATACCACAAAAACGCGGAAATACACTGCGCTGTTTATCTTTCTTCCGATCCTCTGGCTTAATCTGGAGTTTCGATCCTCTGGCTGAACCTATACTCAATTTAGTCCTCTGGTTGGATATTAATTTTGATCCTCGGGCTGGATACGATTTTGATCTTCTGGCTAGATCTTCTTCGTTTCGATTCTCTGGCTGAATCTATTTCCTTTGATTCTCTGGCTGAATCCATTTTCGGTCTTCGGGCTAGACCTGACTTTGATCTTCTGGCTAGATCTGGAGTGTCGATCCTCTGGCTGAATCTGAACTTAATTTGATTCTCTGGCTGAATCTACTTCGATCTTCTGGCTAGATCTGAATTGTTTCGATTCTCTGGCTGAATCTATTTCGATCTTCTGGCTAGATCTGGATTGTTTTGATGATAAATTCCCATCATTAGGATCCCGCATCTGAGGCATGCGCTGGTTGACCCTCTTTTGAAATCTACACCCAACCTTCATATTAGATATGCAGCTTCGAGCATATTCCACTTTTGGGCTTCGTACATATTCTTCGGGCTAGAACATGTTGTGACGACTCCTCAATTAGACTTGCTGGGGAAATAAAGCTTGTAGGCGACTTCACTGGGGAATCTTCAAATTGAGCCTCAGGCTGACTCTTGGGAAAACGATTCTCAGGCTGAATCTTCAAAAATGACCCTCATGCTGGATCACGGGAAAACGATTCTCAGGCTGGATCTTCAAAATGACCCTCAGGCTGGATCACTCATGCTTGATCCTCTGGCTGGATCTCATGACCTTGGTTGTAAACTAATTCTTCAGTCTGCTTGGAAGAACCTGTTTATCAGCTTATGTGTATGCTTGACATGATATGCATGCAAATGCAAATGTTATACATGGTGTAAAAAGAAATCTGCTTGGGGAAGCAAACTCCGGTAGGGAATAGATCGCTGTATCAATCCTTGAATGCTCTGTGGGGAATGATCCGTCTGCCGGGACCAATGAGCCACCAAAAATAAATTGGCTGCTTGAAAAGTTGACCTTGCGGGGGGAGTATCAACTATGGAAACTTTGTTCGGCGAGACTCTGTGGGGAAAACACTTCTTGGGGAAATATCGTAGGAAACGACCTTTGCTGGGGATATGAACTTGCTAATCGCCCTCAAGCTGGGGATTAACAAATCTGTTAAAAATAATCTGCTGGGGATGAGATGAACACTGGGAACACCACCCTCTTGTCCGTTGGGTATGCAACCACTCCGCTGTTGCTAGGAAGATACAGTCTGACACTGTCAACTCCGCTGGGGATATATAGTCTGGATACTGTCAACTCTACTGGGGATAGACAGTCTGGATACTGTCAACTCTGTTGGGGAACATGCTCTGCTGAGGAGAGACTTTGTCAATCGCTTGGGGATGAGGATTCATGACTTGGCATCCGGTTCCTGTGACCTACAACCAAAAATACACGTATGCCTCGGGGGAATTACTCGGTTTGAATTCACCGTCCGGGATTAAGCACATTCAAAGCAATTTTAAATGTTTTCCTGTGCAAATCATCTGCAAAAGCCACCATTATGTTCATATGCAATATGTTTTATCAAAAATTCGGACATTTTTGCAAACAAACTGATAAATGAAAAATAAAGAGGCTCTTTAATTGAATTATTCGACTCTTACTGGGGAGAAAATTTGTGCCAGGAATAGGCGAGGGTATCAGGAAGCTGATCCCTGAAAAGAGGTGATCGCTATAAAAAGAGAACTATCCTAATGACAATGTGGAAACGGGGTCCCACTGAGTTTCGACTCTGCTATGGCTCGTATGTCCTCAAGACGCTCTGCTCATCTTGCTTTCTGAAGTGGATGATTAGTCGATCTTTAACCTTCGAAGATTGCCGGATTGAATGAAACGGTGATATAACACTGATGAACTCAGATCACAGTCATTCGCTTATTCCCTAACTTTTGCCTGGATCGCCCCCTTTTTCGGGTTTTCAATCCACCGGGATACCCATTTTTGCCTGAGCCGCCCTTTTGGGTTTTCGACTCACCGGGTGTACTCTTTTTTTATATCCCTAATTTTTGCCCAAACCTCTTTATTCTCTTTTTTTTTGTTCGTCGGTGTCATACGGTGAACTGACTTGGGGTATTTTGCTTTTTATCGCAATGTCGCGGATAGCAAGAGTCGCCACCGACTTTTCTTTTATCCGATAAGGAAAGGTGGAAAAGAACAGGAAAGACCTCAATAGATTTTGGGTTCGGGAGGTACATTATACAAAGGGAAGGTATTAACACCCTTTGCATCCATGGTTATCCATGGGCTCTTAATTGCTGGATCACTTATATTTTTGTCTGAAAAAGTGTTGGTGAATCGTTAAAAATGTTTCGAAAAGAGAGTTTAACTTTGTAATGATTCTCGTGTGAATGTATACAAAGTATTTATCTCGTTTGATTTTGAAAGTTGTTTAGAAAAATATAACTCGGTAATGATTCTCGTATGAATGTATACCAAGTGGTGATTTTCTAAAAGAGGTTTTGAAAGTGTGAGGGGTGGAAAATGTTTTAGGTTATGATCCAGTAATCGAGAGTTATACCTTCCTAAGGTCGTTATGGGCATTTCCTATCCTTATGAGGGTAAAACTGTCCTTACTATTGAGAAGTAAGTAGTTTTATCCTTTGGATGTAAAAGGGTCATCGTAGGGTCGTCGATCGGTCATTGAAGGCAACAGTTGTAAGGATACCTTAGCATTCGAAGGGACGATCATCATTTAACCGTAGGCTACACCGAAGGGTCATCGAGGGACAAAATCGTATTTTCGAAGGCAACATCCGAGGGACCATGATTTATTTTATGATGATTTAACCGAAGGGTCTTTGCTAAGTGTATCCCTACATTCGCGGGACACGACCGTAATACCGTAATATCGTAAGGCAATAAAGAGAGGTCCAAGATCACATATTCAAAGGCCATATTTTACAATTAATTAAGTATTTAAGATGGGTTTCCATCTTATAGTCATTAAGATACATATCCACATTAAAATTGATTAGGCAATTAGGATGAATCTCCTCCTTAAAATTAATTAGGCAACATTAAAAGTGATCATGTAATTCCGAATCCATCTCCATAAGGGTATCCCACAAGTAAAGCGGAATACCTAGCCGGCCGCTTCTTCGAGAATATGCAAGCTTTAACACAATTTAAACACACGGGTGAGAATACCAAGATAAAGTGCAATTGAAAATTGCACTACAGAATGAACACAATAGTCATAAGGCCAAATAATGCATGATTACAATAAGACAAACATAAAACGAAACATAAGAACAGCTACTGGTACGTTCGCCTCTGCTTCGCCTAGCGAAGGCTTAACGAGTATTCGCTACAGGCTCGCTTAGCGATGTGCTAGCGAGCGGCCACGGATTTTGAATTTGGCAACCGTACCGTCTCCGGAACCTTGAATTTTATGACATTGAATTACAGGCACAACATGGATAGCATTCATGATGTTCAGGCATACTTAAATTTGCATGTGAAATCAGATTACATATCAAAATTTAATCATGATGCATTATGTATGTAACGATTATCAATTGGAAGCATATAACAGTGATAATACGCAAACCTGTTTGCAATTGCTATGTTGAACGGGACTGATCACTCTAGGTATCGGATTGAGCTGGGCGGTGGTAGCTTCGGAGCGGAGGAGCGGAGAAGCGGCCTTCAGGGTTTCTTCACTCGGAACTCTCTAAGGTAGCCTCCAGGGTTTCTGTCCGTCTTCCTCCGTCCGTCTTGGTCTCTCCGTTTGTGTCTGTCCATTTTCGTGGCTGAAGAGCTGGTATTTATAGTGGTAGTGGTGACCTAATGGGCTCAGACTGAAGCCCGAAAATTATAATATTCGCAAGCTTCGCTAGGCGAGCCTGTAGCGAAGGTTCGCTAGGCGAAGGATTTGCTCGCCTAGCGAGCATGCAGTTTATGACCTAATGGGCTCAGAATGAAGCCCAACCATTCTGGTATTCGCAAGCTTCGCTAGGCGAAGGAGTTGCTCGCCTAGCGAGCAAGCTAGTTTGGGCCTCTTCTGGATTGGATCTGTTGTGAGCTGGGCTTTTGTTCCTTTAAGGTCAGTGCCTTGCAGAATAAGTTGGAGTGCTCCGAGAAATGTCTTGCAAGATTAATGGGCAAATTTTGGGGTATGACAGCTGCCCCTGTTCAATATTCTTGAACCGAGAGAGTTAGGATGGCAAGTATGCCATTCGTGGTCTGGAGGTGGAAGATTATTGAACACTAGAATGCCCCAAAAATTTGCACTTGTCAATTAGTCTTGAGGGAGATGGGCTTAAAGATGCCATCCAGGAAGTTTAATGATGAGAGCTTCAGATTGTGTCGTACGTTAGACGATATCTGAAGACATGGGTGTCATACTGGGTCGTATGTTAGACCGTATGGTGAGTCATCCATTAGGCTGTCGACTTCGTTAGGGAGTCAGAGTGTGTCATACGCTGCTGGGGATAAAGGATCAGAATGGATCATACGCTAGACCGTATCTGAATAACAGAATGAGTTGTTTATTAGGCAGGTGACTTCACTGGGGATGAAAGATCAGAATGGATCGTACGCTAGATCGTATCTGGGTAGCAGAAGGAGCCGTCCGTTAGGCTGTATCTGGAGAAGAAAGTAGTCGTACGCTAGACTACACCCCGGAATGTACCGTACGCTAGGCAGTATCTGAGGATTTAAGGATCCAAATGGGTCGTACGCTAGACCGTATTGGCGTTGCAGAATGAGCCGTACGTTAGGCTGTATCCGAAGAAGAAAGTAGTCGTACGCTAGACTACACCCCTGAATGTACCGTACGCTAGGCAGTATCTGAGGATTTGAAGATCCAAGTGGGTCGTACGTTAGACCGTATTGGAGTTGCTGAAGGTCAGAATGGATCGTACGTTAGATCGTATCTGAGTTGCAGAATGAGCCGTCCGTTAGGCTGAATCTGATGATGAAAGGGGTAGTCGTACGCCAGACTACCCTTCAGAATGTACCGTACGCTAGGTAGCCTCTGAGGAGATGAACATCCGAATGGGTCGCACGTTAGACCGTGAAAGAGGTAGTCATACGCTAGACTACACTTCAGAATGTACCGTACGCTAGGTAGCATCTGAGGAGATGAACATCCGAATGGGTCGTACGTTAGACCGTTTTGGAATAGTTGAAGGAATTATAGGTTGGGCTGAATCAGAATGAACCGTACGTTAGGCTGTATCTGATAATATTTGTTGTACTTGCGGTAAATGTCTGGGATGGGCTTAGAGATGCCATCATTAGGAGGATACCAGACCGCTTGTTAGAATGAGTGTTTATAGAGTATATCTGAAAGATGAATCTGAATCTTGAATGCGATTGATAACGGTGTCTGCCTGAATGAACTCCTTAATTTGACAATACCAGGGGGATAACTAACCTGAAAATGAAAGTTAGCTTTATACCATGTCATGATGCATGAGATGTTTTATGCTTGCGAAAATAAATGCGAATGTTGTATGTATGCGTATGCTGTGAAATGATGTAATGAATGA
The DNA here is from genome assembly GCF_024323335.1 of Lathyrus oleraceus. Taxonomy (NCBI): domain Eukaryota; kingdom Viridiplantae; phylum Streptophyta; class Magnoliopsida; order Fabales; family Fabaceae; genus Lathyrus; species Lathyrus oleraceus. Next base: position 38,097,379 of record NC_066583.1, read on the forward strand.
ATGATGTGTCTGAGAAGTGCTGTCGGGGGACTCCACTGGGGAAAATAAATCCCCATATACTGGTTGGAGATATTTGTGTGATGACCCTTTCTCGGCTGGGGATATTTGATTTCTGTCTGATGGTAGAAATATTCCACAGAAGACTAGTTGGGGATGGATGAGATGATCAGCCTGTCTGGTGATGCTGACCTCTTCTGGGATATAGCTGGTTTTGCCGGGGAATAATGCCAATTTCTCGTGGGGAGTAGCAGACTTGCTGGGGGAATAGAATTAGCAACGGATTCATTGGAAAGTATGGTTAGACCTTTTCCTTGATCCTGAAGTCTTGTAGTAATTGCTATTGCTATTTTAGGTATGCATTTTGGTAAGTATCAGTCATGTTCAGATGCACATATCAATTCAAATTAAATCAATGGACGTTTATGCAAACAAAACAGATGAAGTAAAACAACAACATATTTTCGAAATAGAATTGCATTGATTTTGAAAGGGGGCCTATAAACAGGCAATTTGTGTACAAGGAGACAGAAACCCTTAGTAAGAGGGAATTGTCAAAAACAAAGAGAAAGCTATGTAGAAAAAGTCCTATTGATCTTAAGTCCACTACTGCCATTATGTCTTCAAGCATCTCATCTCCTGCTGTCGGATAAAAGTGATTGGCTTGTTCAGTCCCTTTGACTTGGGTGAAGCTGACTGAGAACGGGACATAGTCATACGCCTTAATCCCTAATTTTTGCCTGGACCGCCTTTTCAGGTTTTCAGTCCACCAGGATACCCCTTTTTGCCCAAGCCGCCTTTTCAGGTTTTTCGACTTGCCGGGTGTACATTTTTATATTTTTATCCCTAATTTTGCCCGAACCCTTTTGGTTCGCCGGTATGCCCTTACTTTTGCCTAGGTACGTCGACCTAGCGGGTCTCTTTTATGTGTAGTATTTTTTAACTATGTCCGCGTTCACGGGATGTGGGAAGTCTTCGCCATCCATCGTAGCAAGTATCATGGCTCCACCAGAAAATACCTTCTTAACTACAAATGGCCCTTCGTATGTGGGAATCCATTTGCCTCTGGGATCACCTTGGGGTAGAATGATACGCTTCATCACCAAGTCGCCAATTTGATATACTTGTCTCTTGACCCTTTTGTTAAATGCCTGGGTCATGCGCTTCTGATATATCTGCCCATGACAAACAGCCGCAAGTCTCTTTTCATCAATCAAATTTATCTGATCGAGTCGAGTCTGAATCCATTCATCTTCATCTAGGCCCGACTCTTTCATGATTCTTAGAGAGGGGATCTGAACTTCCACCGGTAAAACGGCTTCCATTCCGTAGACTAAAGAGAACGGAGTTGCCCCTGTCGAAGTGCGTACTGAAGTGCGATAACCATGAAGAGCAAATGGTAACATCTCATGCCAATCTTTGTATGTTACTGTCATCTTTTGTATAATCTTCTTAATATTCTTATTAGCAGCTTCTACGGCGCCATTCATCTTCGGCCGGTACAGAGAAGAGTTATGGTGTTTTACCCCGAACTGTGTGCAGAGTTCAGTGATCATCTTGTTGTTCAAATTAGTGCCATTGTCAGTGATGACTCTCTCAGGGATGCCGTATCGACAAATGAGACTATTCTTGATGAACCGTGCCACCACATTCTTGGTAACAGAAGCGAATGAGGCTGCCTCTACCCACTTTGTGAAGTAATCAATGGCAACAAGGATGAAACGATGTCCATTAGAGGCGGTAGGTTTAATTTCGCCAATCATATCAATGCCCCACATTGCAAAGGGCCAAGGTGTTGTCAACACGTTTAATGGAGCAGGAGGCACATGTACTTTATCCGCATAGATCTGGCACTTGTGACAAGTTCTGGAGTGATGGTGGCAATCAGCTTCCATGGTAGACCAATAATACCCTGATCTCAGAATTTTCTTGGCCATTGTATGTCCACTAGAATGAGTCCCGAAAACACCGTCATGCATGTCTTCCATAATCTTTTCTGCTTCCTTTTTATCCACACAGCGAAGCAGAGTCGAATCATGATTACGTTTGTATAATACTCCATTACTCAAAAAGAACTTAGCGGAGAACTTCCTCAGGAATTTTCTGTCATTGGTGGATGCCCCTGCAGGGTATTCCTGAGCTTCTAAATATCTTTTTACTTCGTGGAACCAAGGTTTCTCCTCTACTCCCTCAGTATTAAGTTCGTAACAATATGCTGGTTCATCCAATCGTTCAATAGTGATCCTGGGAGCTTCACCGTCCCATCTGACTCTGAACATAGATGACATGGTGGCTAATGCGTCTGCCAACTGATTCTCTTCTCGTGGAATATGCTCAAATGTAATCTCTTCAAAGTATGGGATTAATGTCATCACCCGCTCTCGATAAGGGATGAGATTCGGATGTTTAGTGTCCCATTCCCCTTTAATCTGACTGATTACTAATGCTGAGTCTCCGTACACACTCAAAAACTTGATTCGCCGGTCTATAGCAGCCTTGAGTCCCAAAATACATGCTTCATACTCAGCCATATTATTGGTACAATGAAAACATAGTCTAGCAGTGAGAGGTGTATGGTAACCCCCGGGAGAAATAATTACAACACCGACGCCATTGCCCAATGCATTAGAAGATCCATCAAAAACCATAGTCCATTGGGATCCTAGTTCGGATCCTTCATCCGGTCCAGGTTTTTCACAATCAGTAACAAGCATGACATCCTCGTCTGGGAACTCGAAATTCATAGATTGGTAATCGTCCACCGCCTGATGAGCCAAATGATCAGCTAGCACGCTTCCTTTGATTGCTTTCTGGGTAGTATACTGGATATCGTACTCTGTTAAAATCATCTGCCATCTTGCTATTCTCCCGGAGAGAGCGGGTTTCTCAAATATGTATTTGATAGGATCCATCTTAGAAATCAATAAAGTGGTATGATTCAACATATACTGTCTTAGTCGGCGAGCAGCCCAGGCCAAAGCACAACAAGTTTTCTCGAGCAGTGAGTATCTTGTTTCACAGTCGGTAAACTTTTTGCTAAGGTAGTATATGGCATGTTCTTTTCGACCAGACTCGTCATGTTGCCCCAACACGCACCCCATTGAACTTTCTAACACGGTCAAATACATGATCAGAGGTCTCCCCTCAACTGGTGGCACCAGAATTGGAGGTTCTTGGAGGTACTTCTTGATTTTGTCAAAAGCCTCTTGACATTCATCATTCCATACCATCTCTTGATTTTTCCTCAGTAACTTGAAGATGGGTTTGCAAGTAGCGGTCAAATGAGAAATAAATCGGGCAATGTAGTTTAAACGTCCCAAGAAACCTCTGACTTCTTTATCCGTACGGGGAACTGGCATTTCTCGAATAGCTCTCACCTTGGCCGGGTCAACCTCAATTCCTTTACCACTGACAATAAAGCCCAAGAGTTTACCGGATCTTACTCCAAAGGTGCATTTGTTCGGATTCAATCTCAACTTGTATTTCTTCAACCTCTCAAACAGTTTGTATAAATGATCAAGATGTTCTTCTTCAGTATGAGATCTGGCTATCATGTCGTCGACATACACTTCTATTTCATGATGGATCATGTCATGGAACAAAACCACCATAGCACGCTGGTACGTTGCCCCCGCGTTCTTTAAACCGAATGGCATTACTTTATAACAGAAAGTGCCCCATTGTGTCACGAACGTGGTTTTCTCCATGTCCTCCGGCGCCATTTTAATCTGGTTATAACCTGAGAATCCATCCATGAATGAGAATACCTTGTGTTAAGCGGTGTTATCTACCAGGACATCAATGTGCGGAAGTGGAAAGTCATCCTTGGGACTCGCTTTATTCAAATCTCTGTAATCTACACACATTCGCACCTTACCATCTTTCTTTGGCACTGGTACCACATTAGCAACCCATTGAGGATAAGAAGTAACAGCCAGAAAACCGGCATTGAACTGTTTCATGACTTCGGCTTTGATTTTCTCGGACATTTCAGGACGCATGCGGCGAACCTTTTGCTTAATAGGACGACAATCCTCCTTCATCGGCAAACGATGCACCACTATATCAGTATCCAATCCTGGCATGTCTTCGTAAGACCAGGCAAAAATCTCAATAGAGTCATGTAACATCTGAACCAACCTTTTCTTAACACTGTTTTCCAAGCCGGCTCCTATTTTGACTTCTCTCTTGTCCACTTCAGTACCCAGGTTTACAATTTCGATGGATTCTTCATGCGGCTGTATGGTCTTTTCTTCTTGCAATAATAGTCTGGCAAGTTCTTCAGGTACTTCACAATCTTCCTCACTTCCATCTTCGGCATGGTAGATCGGATTTTCAAAGTCATAATGAACAGTAGCGGAACTATTATCAACAGGATCCAGAGTGGGTAGGGATCTGCAATTCGTTACGTGCGTGTGTGTGAGAAAACATAGCTTGTTTGGAAGATGACAGGAAGAATAAAGAGCGCAATATTTGAATGCAAAAAGTCCATTGATTTATTGAATATGAATATGCTTATGAAAATGACAAACCCTTAACAAATTAGCTATTGTGCCCCGGGCATAGACACAACGCTTTAAAAGTTCAATCGTAAAAATTAAAACATGCAACCCTAAAATAAACAATAACAATTACTCCTGACTAAAGGAAATCGGGATAGTGTCTTCAGCCTGCCAATTGTTGAGTCCGTCACCAATGGTTGGGAAGATCCAGCTATCCAGGTTGCAATCGTTATCAGCATCTTCTACGGCATTGGTCTGATCTTTAAACCCCAATCCAGACTTATCGGACTTGTACGGTACATCGATCAGTTGGCCCCAGCCATTACGACCACCACCTTCAACCACGGCTTGAGCATCTTTCAGGGAAATCATCGCAGGAGGAGCACGAATAACCTCGGGCATAAAGGGAGTTGGCTTATGGACAGGGCTGGGCGGAGGAACCACTTCAAATGACTGAGACGGAGTCTCGAAGAATTCACCATCCATCTCAACGTATCTGAAGGTATGCACACTACTGACGATATACTCTTCTTCCCCACACACAGTGACGATCTTACCCTCTATTGGATATCTCAGCTTTTGATGGAGAGACGAAGCTACAACACTTGCCCCGTGAATCCAAGGGCGTCCCAGCAAGCAAGAATAGGCAGGACGAATATTCATTACGTGGAAGGTAGTGTTGAAGACTTGAGGTCCTATTTTGATAGGGAGAACCACCTCACCATGGACAACACTCTTCGCACCATCGTAAGCACGCACCACAATGTCACTAGGCTTCAGTTCAATGCTCTTGCAGTCAAGTTTATCGAGCACGGCTTTCGGTAGCACATTCAAAGAAGAGCCATTATCGATCAACACATGAGACAAGGTGATCCCCTTACACTCAATGGAAATATGCAGAGCTTTATTGTGATTCTTTCCTGCTGGTGTCAGGTCAGCGTTGGAAAAACCTAGGCCATCGTCAACAGTCAGGCTAGCAACATAGTTTTCGAACTGATCGACGGAGGTCTCCTGAGGTACATGAGCAGTCTTCAAGAATTTCATCAAGGCATGGGCATGAGATTCAGAAGATAACAACAAGGATAACATCGAGATCTTAGACGGGGTATGCCCCAACTGTTCTACCACATCGAAATCACTCTTGCGGATGATCTTCAGCACTTCTTCCATTTCCTGTTTGGCAACATCTTCAGTAGTGACTTCGACCGGTGTCTCTGACTGAGAAGGATTGACTGGTCCCTTTCCTCGAGTTTCGGGGGCGGGAGGCAAGATTTCTGGAGAGAAGATCCTTCCACTTCGAGTAATCTTACTAGTCCCAACAATGTCATTAGGATTAGCAGAATTATCAACCTGTTTTACGCCATGGATATAAATATCACCCCCATAATTCCACGGAATGGCTTTGCTGGAGGAATATGGTACCGGGCCAGGTGCGGTAATGATTAGGGGAGCTACCTTGGGCTCGGCAGTAATCTTCACAGGCATTCTAGTAGCGGTGATCTTCACTGGAACCTTGGATCTAGCAATCACAGATATCTCTTCAACACGATTTTCCACCTTAGAAACCTTTTCAAAGAAAATTGTGCGATCGTCCATCAGCCGTTGAATACCATTCCTCAATTTCAAGCAATCATCGGGTCGGAGTGCACAGAGATCGCAGTCTTCAGCACAACCTGGAAATAAACCAGCTTGCAATAAATTCTCCTTGATGGTCAGGAGAGGAGCTGCTAAGTCAGATACATTAGAAATGCGAGAATTGCCATCCACAGCGTTAACAGTCTTGTCATGGTTAGGCATAGGAGCTGTGATGACATTGGGAGTCTCTGGAGGATCAAATTCAATTTCTCCCGCCTCGATCATATCCTGGATCTTGTTCTTCAGCGACCAACAATCGTTTGTATCATGCCCGGGGCTGTCGGAGTGATATGCACACCTGGCATTAGGATTGTAACGAGGAGAAGTAATGTTGAGATTTGCAGGAGGATCTCTGAGGGTAATCAAATTTGCTTTTAGCATACCCTGCAGTGCCTGTGCCAAAGTCATATTGATCTTGGTAAACTGCCTTCTCGGTCGGTCCTGCCTGTGCTGGAAGTTTTGAGATGGCGGTGCTGCAATCGTAACTGCTCCAACGGTATGGCCACGATTTTTCTTGCTATGACCCCTTTCACCGTACACAGCATTGGATTCATTCCTCTGATAGGACTTTTTGGTGCTTGCAGAGGTGGCTGTCTGTATCTTTCCGCTTCGAATACCACTTTCAACACGTTCACCTGTCAGTATAAGCTCAGTGAAACCTGATGAAGAACTTCCCAGGAGATGGCTGTAGAATGGGCCAGTCAGTGTACCCATAAACATGTCCACTAATTCTCGATCAGTCATAGGGGGTTTGACTCTGCCAGCCAAATCTCTCCATTTTTGAGCATATTCTTTGAAGCTTTCTTTAGAGCCCATAGTCATATTTTGCAACTGTAACCGAGTAGGCGCTAATTCTGAATTATACTGGTAATGCTTGTAGAAAGCTGTCGCTAAATCAGTCCAGGTGCGGATGTCGGAACTCTCGAGCTGATAATACCACTCCAACTAGGTGCCAGACAGGCTCTCTTGGAAGAAATGGATCCATAGCTTCCTGTCAGTGGTATGCGGCTGAATCTTTCTCACATAAGCTCTCAGATGCATCTGAGGACAGGACGCACCATCGTACTTAGTGAAAGTGGGGATTTTGAATTTGCGAGGAACGGTCACATCGGAGACCAGACCCAAACTTTCGAAATCCAGACCGGGCGCCTTCTGACCCTCCATAGCTAGCATGCGTTCTTCCAGCAACTTGTACTTATCATCTCTTGGAGAGTACTGTTCATTTTCATAATCTTCATCGTCATCCTCAGGGTTGAAGAGATCGACATTCTCCTCTTCTGAATCATTCTCTGTCTCCTCTTCTGGACCATTCGGGATCCCAAACTTGACTCCCGCGGCCTGTCCTTTACGCCTTCTTCCTGGGTTAATGAAACTCACAGCTTTCTTGTCTTTCTTCTTTTCGAGCAAAAGAGCCTTCAGTTCCTCCTGCCCCTTGGATAAGCTTAGCATCATCTCCTTGAATTGAGCATTCTGAGTCTGGAGATCTTTGACAGTTTGTTCGAGATCCATTTTTCTATTTGAATCTGTTTGCAATAGGAAGACCGTGAGAATATTGATCCTTTAGAATACCTGTTATGCAATGTCATGTCATGCAATGCAATGTATGAAGTGTTTTCAAGGACTTTTGGAATTTAACTCCGCATAAACTACCAAAAAAGGAAAGGACTTTTATTAATAATTTTTAATCAATGTTCATTACAATAAATGGTAAAATACAATAAAAGCTAGGTCTCCCAGGGACGGCTTCTTTTCGGGCGAAGATATGCATTGAGTCTTCGTTCCTCATCAAGCTGGCTGGTGAGCTCTAACACTTTCTTCCTTGCGGCACAGAACTGGGCTTCAAAAGTATCCCTTTCCTCCCTCAACTGGATCCAGGATTTCTTTAACTCTTCAACATCGGTAGGCATATCTGGATAAGGAATGATCTGAGGAGCACCTCCTTCGACTTCAGGTTCAACCACCAATGGTCCGACTGCGAGATATGGCATGACGAGTTCGCGGGCTCTGGCGCATACCCATCTGAGATAAGGCTCCATAGGAATAGAGTTTTTCTGTCCTAACGTACCTCTCTTCACCATGCCCCAAGCTCGTACAAATCTTTGCCGGAGGCCTTGGGAATCGTTGTCATAGTCGAACACAATGCCTTCGATGATCATTTCATGTGGACCATCTCTTCGAGCACAACCAAACTGTCGCAGAGCTAAAGCAGGATTATAAGTAATACCTCCTCTTATTCCTAGGAGTGGTACATTAGGGAACTCGCCACAACGGTCAATGATGGTAACATTTTCCTTGAACTGAGGACACCACCGGATGTCTGAGTGGGAGAGCGACATTACCCTTTGAGACCATTTCAAATTCTGCTCGTTCTTCAAGACCGATTGAGGAAGGTGCGAAATAAACCACCTAGACAACAAAGGTATGCAGCATATGAGAGTCCCTTGCTTCTTCATGGTACGAGTGTGGAGGGAATGCAAAATGTCTCCCAGCAAGGTAGGTACAGGGTTATGAGTGAGAAATATCTTAATAGCATTCATGTCTATGAATTGGTCTGGATTAGGGAATAACACCAGGCCATAGATTAGCAATGCCAGGATGTCTTCGAAAGCACGGACATTCATAACTTTTAAGAATTCTCGGGCCTTATTTGTCAGGAATTTGGCAAATAAACCCTTAACTCCACTTCTTGTTACCCAATTAGTTTCAATATCGGACTTTGTCATGTGTAAAGCTGCGGCGACTTCTTCAGACTTCGGAACCTTTTCTAAACCATTGAACGGTAGTTGATCAAGGATAGGTATCCCGAGCAGTCTGGAGAATTCTTCCAATGTGGGTACCAACTGATAATCTGGGAATGTGAAGCAATGATATTTAGGATCAAAGAACTGGAACAGAACTCTCATCATATCTTCTTTGAAATTAGTGGTAACCAAATTGAGGAGGTGGCCATGTTTCTTGGCGAACTGAGTCTGATCAGGAAGTTCTGACACTAAGTCCTTTAGTTGAGGAGAGATTGCTACAAGATTGATCCGGATGGTCTTCCTGGAAGCCATGACCCTGTTTCAGAGCAGAGTCAAATCCCTAAGTCCTTGAAATGGTTAGTACAATGCCATGATGTTATGATGTTATAATGTTATGATGTTAAGTAAACAACAAGTACAAACAAGTCACATAACAATCCTTCCTAGGTTTTAAGGCTTGCATGAGTTCCATAGGTAAGTACCCTCCCCACTGAAGTTTGGTTGGTTCAACCTGTCCTAGAATAGTAACCGGGTTCTAGAAGGATCTCAAATCATTGACCTTCCTTTAAGTCCACTTCAGTGCAACACCAAGTGGTTGACCGAAGCTTCCCTAAAGTCCAATCTCAAAGAGTGTAGTATCGAGTCTCAACCAACCCCAGTCGGAACCGAAGTCAGTCATCTCACTACTTTCTAATGGCTAGGATGAGTCAATTAGGGTTCTAAAGGTCTGGTTAATGCTTTGATGACACCACGCAGAAGCCAAATTTTTCCTCAAATAAACATGAGGAACATCAGGACATCCAAAGTGTCACATCAACCGTAGCCATCATTTTAACCATTCCAGTATACGCCGGATAGTCGCGATGATCTATTGCTACTTACCTAAGATACACTAGATCCGGGTGTAGGATCTTTCACTCAAGAATACCCAAGCAATCCCTTAAAAGTAAATCAGACAATTTTAAATAAGTGATCTTGGTTTAAGGTAACCTCTCTTTTTAAGGACTCCCCAGCAGAGTCGCCAGTTCTGTCATACGGTGAACTGACTTGGGGTATTTTGCTTTTTATCGCAATGTCGCGGATAGCAAGAGTCGCCACCGACTTTTCTTTTATCCGATAAGGAAAGGTGGAAAAGAACAGGAAAGACCTCAATAGATTTTGGGTTCGGGAGGTACATTATACAAAGGGAAGGTATTAGCACCCTTTGCATCCATGGTTATCCATGGGCTCTTAATTGCTGGATCACTTATATTTTTGTCTGAAAAAGTGTTGGTGAATCGTTAAAAATGTTTCGAAAAGAGAGTTTAACTTTGTAATGATTCTCGTGTGAATGTATACAAAGTATTTATCTCGTTTGATTTTGAAAGTTGTTTAGAAAAATATAACTCGGTAATGATTCTCGTATGAATGTATACCAAGTGGTGATTTTCTAAAAGAGGTTTTGAAAGTGTGAGGGGTGGAAAATGTTTTAGGTTATGATCCAGTAATCGAGAGTTATACCTTCCTAAGGTCGTTATGGGCATTTCCTATCCTTATGAGGGTAAAACTGTCCTTACTATTGAGAAGTAAGTAGTTTTATCCTTTGGATGTAAAAGGGTCATCGTAGGGTCGTCGATCGGTCATTGAAGGCAACAGTTGTAAGGATACCTTAGCATTCGAAGGGACGATCATCATTTAACCGTAGGCTACACCGAAGGGTCATCGAGGGACAAAATCGTATTTTCGAAGGCAACATCCGAGGGACCATGATTTATTTTATGATGATTTAACCGAAGGGTCTTTGCTAAGTGTATCCCTACATTCGCGGGACACGACCGTAATACCGTAATATCGTAAGGCAATAAAGAGAGGTCCAAGATCACATATTCAAAGGCCATATTTTACAATTAATTAAGTATTTAAGATGGGTTTCCATCTTATAGTCATTAAGATACATATCCACATTAAAATTGATTAGGCAATTAGGATGAATCTCCTCCTTAAAATTAATTAGGCAACATTAAAAGTGATCATGTAATTCCGAATCCATCTCCATAAGGGTATCCCACAAGTAAAGCGGAATACCTAGCCGGCCGCTTCTTCGAGAATATGCAAGCTTTAACACAATTTAAACACACGGGTGAGAATACCAAGATAAAGTGCAATTGAAAATTGCACTACAGAATGAACACAATAGTCATAAGGCCAAATAATGCATGATTACAATAAGACAAACATAAAACGAAACATAAGAACAACTACTGGTACGTTCGCCTCTGCTTCGCCTAGCGAAGGCTTAGCGAGTATTCGCTACAGGCTCGCTTAGTGATGTGCTAGCGAGCGGCCACGGATTTTGAATTTGGCAACCGTACCGTCTCCGGAACCTTGAATTTTATGACATTGAATTACAGGCACAGCATGGATAGCATTCATGATGTTCAGGCATACTTAAATTTGCATGTGAAATCAGATTACATATCAAAATTTAATCATGATGCATTATGTATGTAACGATTATCAATTGGAAGCATATAACAGTGATAATACGCAAACCTGTTTGCAATTGCTATGTTGAACGGGACTGATCACTCTAGGTATCGGATTGAGCTGGGCGGTGGTAGCTTCGGAGCGGAGGAGCGGAGAAGCGGCCTTCAGGGTTTCTTCACTCGGAACTCTCTAAGGTAGCCTCCAGGGTTTCTGTCCGTCTTCCTCCGTCCGTCTTGGTCTCTCCGTTTGTGTCTGTCCATTTTCGTGGCTGAAGAGCTGGTATTTATAGTGGTAGTGGTGACCTAATGGGCTCAGACTGAAGCCCGAAAATTATAATATTCGCAAGCTTCGCTAGGCGAGCCTGTAGCGAAGGTTCGCTAGGCGAAGGATTTGCTTGCCTAGCGAGCATGCAGTTTATGACCTAATGGGCTCAGAATGAAGCCCAACCATTCTGGTATTCGCAAGCTTCGCTAGGCGAAGGAGTTGCTCGCCTAGCGAGCAAGCTAGTTTGGGCCTCTTCTGGATTGGATCTGTTGTGAGCCGGGCTTTTGTTCCTTTAAGGTCAGTGCCTTGCAGAATAAGTTGGAGTGCTCCGAGAAATGTCTTGCAAGATTAATGGGCAAATTTTGGGGTATGACAGTCGGGATGCCCTTTTTTTGCCTGGACTATTCTTTTTATCGTCCAGCGGGTCTATTTTATGCGAAGTATTTTTTAACTGCGTCTGAGTTGACAGGGGACGGGAATCCTTCGCCATCCATGGTTGTTAGCATCAAAGCTCCGCCATAGAAAATCCTTTTAACCACGTACGGACCCTCATAGTTCGGTGTCCATTTGCCCCTGTGATCTGTGTTGGGAGGAAGAAATATTTTGAGTACCAATTCACCGACTTGATACCCCCGAGGGCGCACTTTCTGACCAAATGCTTTCTTCATTCGTCTCTGACCGAGATACGTCAATTCTGGGTACGTAGTTCCAGCATAGCACCATTTCCCGTTGGTTTGATTGATGACCAAAGCTGAATCCCCGTATACATCCAGGGTTTTAATCTGTATATTGACGGCTTCCTCAAGTCTTAGGATACAGGCTTCGTATTCGGCTTCATTGTTGGTGCAGGGAAAAGTTATTCTGGCACCAAATGGCATATGAACCCCCTTCCGGTGTGATCAACACTATACCAACTCCGCGACCATTGACGTGGACCGCCCCATCAAACATCATAACCCATTTGGATTCAGGGTCAGGCCCCTCCTCCGGGAGTGGTTCCTCTCAATCTTTCGATTTGAGAAACATGATGTCCTCATCAGGAAAGTCAAACCTCATAGGTTGGTAATCATCAATCGGTTGCTCTGCAAGATAGTCTGACAAGACACTTCCCTTGATGGCTTTTTGTGAAGTGTATTGGATGTCATACTCTGTCAGTATCATTTGTCACCTAGTAACCTTTCCGGTAAGTGATGGCTTTTCAAAAATATACTTGACTGGATCCATTTTTGATATCAATAGAGTCGTGTGAGTCAACATATATTGTCTTAGTCGGCGAGCAGCTCATGCCAAAGCGCGGCAAGTTTTCTCGAGCAATGAGTATCTTTGTTCACAGTTGTTAAACTTTTGCTAAGGTAGTATATTGCATGCTCTTTTCGACCTGACTCGTCATGCTGACCGAGCACACAACCCATTGACCTTTCTAACACAGTCAAGTACATGATCAACGGTCTTTCCTCTCGGCCTGTAGACTGGCCCCGATCTTGATCTCTTTCTTGTCGTCTTCGGTACCGATGTTGACGGTCTCAATCACCTCCTGATAAGGTGTAATAGCTCGGTCCTCCTGTTTCAACAATCTGGCTAACCCTTCAGGCAATTCACAAACTTCCTCAGCCCCTTCTTCGGCTTGATAGATAGGATTGTCGAAGTCATACTTGGCCATAGTAGTGTCGTTAGCAGTGAGATCCGAGTGGTCGGCTCTGCATGATGGAGGATCATGCTTTACCTTAGAATGAGAGATTTTTTTTTTTAAAAGAAAGGAAAAACGAAAAAAGAAACATTGCCATTTTTTTTTGTAAAAAGTAAAAAAAACTGAAAGAAAGAGAACACAAAATTGTTTGCAAAAGTCGTCCTTTATTGATGATAAAAATAATTGCGAAACGTAACTAAATGGATGGCCCTACAAATGAGCCGTTACACCTTGGGCAAAGTGTAAGACTTTATTATGCATGTAATAAAGGAAAACAATAAAAATCACTCTTTCAGTAGAGTAACCCAGACGGTTTTTTCAGACGACCAATTGTCGAGCTTTTCTCCCGGGACACACGGGCGAATCCAGCTATCTAAGTCACAGTCGCTGTCAGCCTTGTCTTCATCTGCAGCATTGACGATGTGGGGAGAAACCAAACCCCCGCTGGAGAGAGTACCGGTTTCATTCTTCTGAGATCCCGGAGCATACCCCAATCCAAACTTGTCTTCTTTGATGACTGGCTCCACAAATTTGCCCCAGCCTTGGGCATTACCAGCTTTAACCACTTCGACAACTTGCTTGTATGAAGAGATAGAAGTCCCGACCTTCTCAAACTCAGGTGAAAAGACAGCTTCGGGCGCGACCTCATTGATGTTTGTAGTTTCGAAGCCCTGACACAGCATCTCATGCATCTCGCCATCCATCTCTACATACTTAAATGTAGACAGGTGGCTAACAAAAATATCCTCTTCACCACATACAGTGACGATCTGACCTTCTAGTTCATATTTGAGCTTCTGGTGGAGAGTAGAAGTAACAGCACCGGCAGCATGAATCCAAGGCCGACCTAGCAGACAACTGTAGGCAGGCTGGATATCCATCACATAAAAGGTGCTCTTGAACACCTGCGGTCCAATCTTAACTGGCACCTCAACTTCGCCAAAGACAGCTCTCTTAGAGCCATCAAAAGCCCTCACAACTAAGTTACTTGGCCTCAGGATGATGCCATCGCAATCCAACTTCATTAAGGCTTTCTTTGGAAGAACATTCAGAGAAGAGCCTGTATCAACCAAAACATGGGAAAGCACCACCCCTTTGCACTCCATTGTGATATGCAAGGCTTTGTTGTGATTCCTGCCCTCAGGTGTCAGGTCATTATCGGTGAAACCTAGCCCCCGGCTAGCGTTTACATTGGAAACTACCGACTCCAGCTGGTTAACAGTTATCTCCGGTGGAACATAGGCCATATTCAGTACTTTCAACAAGGCTGCTCTGTGCGCCTCAGAGCACAGTAATAGTGAGAGAATGGAGATCTTTGAGGGTGTCTGATTTAGCTGGTCGACTACCTTGTAGTCACTTTTCTTGATAATCCTCATAAACTCATCCACTTCCTTCTCAATTGCGGTCTTAGGAGGATCTTCCTCAGTAGTAACCTCTTCGGTGGATACCTGTTTCCCTTTAGCCTTGGCAGCTGCCTCGGCTTCAGTATTCGCGCGTAATGTTGATGGTGCAAATAGGCGTCCACTGCGAGTGAAGCCACCAACTCCTCCGACATTGTCTACAGCGGAGCTACCGGTGTCAATGTCTTCTTCGTTAACTTTCTGCCCCTAGCAGTAGATATCAGCCCCATAGTGCCACGGGATAGCACTGTCTTTCTCATACGGAACAGGTCCTGGTACCGTGATGGTGATTGGACCAACCAAAGTCGGTTGAGGGCTGTCAGGGTAAATTGCGACTGGTGCTGAACTTTCGATGTTCACCGCTGCTGGTTCTGTACTTTCTGGGAAATATATTGTTGTCGGAGCGAGTCTCTCGGGAACATATATTTCTTCAGGAGTGAAATAAAACGTCACTGTCGACACATCATTCTTCACTGGACGGGCCTGATCGAACTCAAGACAACCTTCATCTATCAGTTGCTGAATACCCCTTCTCAAACTGTCACATCCGTTCTCGGCAGCTTGACAATTTCTGCACTCTTCCCCACAGCCCAGGAAAATCTGTCCTTTCAGAAGTCGGTCTTTAACCACCGATAGCGAAGTCTTCACCTTAGTCACATCAGAAACCAAATTCAAAGTTTCCCCACTATCAACAGCATTAATCCTCTGCCCGCCGTGAGCCGGCATCGGGTTCTGGATAACATTAGGCACCAGAGCAAAATTGATAGCCTGGGCATCTCTCAGATCTTGTACCTTTAACTGGAGAGCCTTGCAATTATCTGTAGTATGGCCAGGTGCGTTAGAGTGAAAAGCACATCTGGCATTGACATCATAACCTCTAGGCAAATTATTGGGATCGATTGGTGGGGCCAGAGTTCTCAGCGTAACCAGATTCATGTCAATCAGCTTGGGAAGTAATACTGAATAAGGCATTGGGATTGGCTCGATGACCCGGTCCGTCTGCCTTGGACGTTGTTGATAGTGTCTCTGCTGACCCGGATTACCTCCTTGTTGTTGATTGTTGTACCTGGGTTGTTGTTGCGGATGATATTGCGGTTGAGGAACAGGTGTTGGAATGGTGACTGCGGCCACTTGATCTTGATAGTAATTAGGGCGTCCTCTGCCCCTGCCTTTGCTGGCATACACAACGCTTGCCTCGCCTTCTTTTCTTCGCTGACCGTTACCAGCAAACGGTCTCTTGGGACCTGATGAGTTGGAAGCACTATAGTCTTGAATTCGGCCCATCTTCAACAGACTCTCGATTCTTTCTCCAGCAATTACTATCTCTGCAAAGCTGATTGACGGGAAAGCAACCAATCTCTCAATATAATTGCCTTGAAGAGTGTTCATGAACATGTCCGCCATCTCCCTTTCAGACATAGGGGGTTGGACGGACGCAGCAATTTGTCTCCAACGCTGAGCATACTCTCTAAAGGTTTCCTTGGCAGTCTGAGACATACCTTGCAACAAGGTCCGATTTGGAGCCATGTCCAAGTTGTATTGATATTGCTTGACAAAAGCCTCTGCCAAGTCTTTCCAGCTCTTGATGGTAGTACGAGACAAATGAGAATACCATTCACGAGAAGCTCCAGTTAGACTGTCTTCAAAATAGTACATCCACAGCTTTTCATCTTCCGTGTGAGCTCCCAACCTTCCCAGATAAGATTGGAGATGAGTGCGTGGGCAAGAAGCCCCGTTGTATTTCTCGAAAGTAGGGGGTTTGAACTTGTGAGGAATCCTTACTCCCTGAACTAGACCAAGATTTGTGACATCAAAGCCTAAGGAATTTTGAGACTCCAAAGATTTGAGCTTCTCAGCAAGCTCATCCATACGGCGAGTGGTCTCGAGGGCCTCGTCGTGCAAAGAAAATTGATCATACTGATAATCTTCAGTAACGGGGTGCCCGTTAATCCGAATTCCTTGATTCACATTGTACCTTCCGCCAATACCATTTCCAACATTCCCCGTGTTGCCAACATTACCCGGGTTTCCATCAACATTTGCGTTACCCGCGTTACCAGTGTTCACAGGGTTATCAGCGTTCCCAGGGTTACCAGGGTTTCCCTCAGCATTTGGTATCTCCACCTCCGGATCGGGTCTCGGTTGCTCAACCAATTCCCTCAGCTTCGCTTGGCCTTCTGCCATACCAGTCATCAATGTCATGAACTGATCCATCCTTTCACGCATATCAGCCAGCTCTTTCTGTACTTGGTCCATCGCTAGTCGTGGACGGTTTTCCTTTGTCGGTTACCTGTGGACTCGCTTGGGACCAATAACTGCCTGATACAGGGAACAAACATTAGACACTACGGTGACACCTACAAAACAGACAAGGGTTAATATGCATGGTATGCGATGCACTGCTTGTTCAGGTTTAAGGCACCCCCGTTTTGAAAGGGAATACCCTGCAAATGAATAAGCATGAGATGTTGGATGCAAATATGCATATGATGTTATGCAATGCAAAGGCATGTCAATCAGAATTGATGTATCTGCTTGAACATCTGTCAGGTTGCACTGTCTGGAGAGAAATTAAGAGCACACCAAACAAAGGTCATGGGATGGATCATGTTATCCTTAATATCAACCACCCATTTTGGTGGATTATGGTTTACACCTTATCAACACCCGAGTTTCATTGATATTAAGGATACCTGATCGGATTAACCATGAATCAAGGGTTTGTTGCAAGTTGTAGCACCTCAAATTTGCACCTATCATTGTACATACATTCTCATATTAGGTCATAGCATATCATGGTCCATTTGCATAGCATTGCATTGTCCCAGTTGCCTCAAGAGCAAGCAAGTCAAGAATTAGGTCAAACTGATCAGGAGATCAGTCAACCAAGCAAGCAAGGGTGTTTCTCAAGGAGCCAAGGCCCTAGGGTTTGTCCAACAAGTTCAAATGTCTTGGAGGTCCATTTGAAGTGTTTAAGTCAAGGGTTGGATGTTCAGAAGCCATCAGTTCATGCACAGTCAGTCAGAAACCCTAGAAAGTCAAAGTTGGTCAACTGTGATTGATTTTATGGTTTTGATGGATGGATTTGGTTTGAGAGAGCTTATTCATGTCCCAATAGGCCTCATATATCATGGCAATCAACATCATTGAAGAATTTGAAGCCAATCAGAAAATTTCCAAAAATAGAAACTGGACCTGTAATTTTAATTGCCAAAAATGGAAACTTTTTGATCCCAAACTTACATCATGATACAAGCTTCAAATGAATTTTTTCCCAACATGAAAGTTGAAGATCTTGTTCTCCCATTTTCAAAAAGTCCAAGAACTCCCAAATCCCATGAATGGTTTGCAAGATATGATCATTTCATTTTCACATTTTTTTGAACTTCAACAAGCCATATCTCATGAACCAAAAGGCCAAATTTAGTGGGGTTTTTTCCTACAAACCACATTTCATCTCCTCTTTCCAAAAATATAAACATCATGTACCAAAACCTTGCCAATCAAAATGGCATTTTTTGACTTGTCTCATTTAAACTCAAGTGGACCAAAAGTTGACTTTTTGAATTAAAGGTTTTCACTCACTTTGGCCAATTGGGATTCATTTAAGTTGATATTTGAAACATGTTCCAAGCCCAAACTCGGGCAGACCTACACCTCCATATGCATTTTTGGCCAAATTAGCAATTGCGCATTTTCACTTCATTCAACTTAAACAAGTTTAGCATTCAATTAGCATGGCTTAAACAGAAGTATATAGTCCTATTTTCTGTCAATTGAAGCAACCCTAGCAGCTTAAACACACAGAAACTCTCATTCTCTCTCAAATTGCATTTTTGCATATTGCATTTTCTGAGCACAAACTCAAAACCCTCGAGCCTCCTTTGGTTTTTCCATCATCCAAGCATCTTTTTAAACTCACTGCAACCATCTTTTTACATCTGTGAGCAGCCTCGAGTCAACTGTTTTCCAAAGCATCCATCCATGGCAAGAATCGGGTTGAGCTATTGCAAGGGTTTCTGAGCTAAATACCACTGCCTTCCACCTCCTAGGACAATCATCTTCATCTGTTTTAACTGTTCAAAGCCAGAAAGTTGTTGAATCTTCATCTGCTCTTCAACAGGGGTTAGTTTTCGAGTCTTTTGTTTCTCAAATCTATGCCATGATTAGTGTAGATTCTAGTATGCTGATCATCATGCACTTTGTCTCGTGTGAAATGGTTAAGTAGGTTGCTAGAAATCTGGAAATGAAGTTTTGTGTTCATATGCATTTTTGCTCGATTCTCCTTCATTAGCATGTTTCCATGAAAATAGTGCTTAGATTTGTCTTGTACATGCCCTAGTGGTTCTATTGGTATGCTCATTAACCATTTCTGGAATTTTTCATGCTTGAGCAAGTTTTGATGGTGATTTTCTTTGATTCGATTCGTGTTTGTTGTTGTGTGTTATTGGAAATTAATGCTGGACCCTTGTTTGCCTTGCCATGCTGAGCATTTCTATGTATCCAATTTGAATTTCTGGGATTTTCATGAAAACTCGATTTGGGAGTGATGAAGATGCATCACTGTAGCATGAACCCTAATCCCAATTTATGCCTTGCCCAGATTCTGCTGATTTTAACGTGTGCATGTGCCCTGTTCACCATGCACCAATCAAATTATTTCCCTGGCTGCCCCAAAACGGCGCCGTTTTGATTAGTGGATTCCCAAATTACACAAATGCCATTCGGACCATTTAATTCAATATTAATCCATTTTAATTCCACATTTTATTTTCATTTGATCATTCAATCTTTGAAAATTCATAACTTGCTCATTTCAATTCCAAATCCAGTGAAATTTTTTGCATCATGTTCATGAGAATGTCCACTATTTTATCATGATTTTTAATTATTTTTTGTGTGGCTGGACTTTTAATGGCTTTAGGTTTCTTGTCATGTAGGCTTATTTGATACCTTTTGCTAAAACCCTTGTGAAATAATCATGTTGCATCCATTTGATCTGAAAATTTTTGTGGTTATTCTACACT
The DNA here is from genome assembly GCF_024323335.1 of Lathyrus oleraceus. Classification (NCBI taxonomy): domain Eukaryota; kingdom Viridiplantae; phylum Streptophyta; class Magnoliopsida; order Fabales; family Fabaceae; genus Lathyrus; species Lathyrus oleraceus. The sequence goes on from NC_066583.1 coordinate 38,117,098, forward strand.
CACTCATGCTTATTTTGGTGTAAATATCATGATTTTATCATATGTGGTTTGTGTGTTATGAATTTTTGAAGTAGGGTGTGACAATTTGTGTCACACCAATGTTATGCAATTTCATGATTTTTGTTGGCATGCCTTCTGACCTTCAAATAATGTGAAATTTTGCATGAGCCATCTCTTATATGTCTAGTTGATGTGTGAATTTTCCTGGATTTAATTGTGCCATTTCCTATTTGTTTGAAGTTTTTCTTCCTTGCCTAGTCAATTGTTGACTTTATGTGATACATGTTGCCATTCCATTTGGGAAATCCTCATGCTTTATTGTATGATCATGAAATTTCACATGTGCATACTAGACATCTTGAGCTTTGCATTGGTGTTAATCCCATTCATTTCTCATCTGTTTTCATTTAGTTATGATTTTTTGAAGATGACACATGTTTTGTTGACTTCTTTGTGCACATTTGAAATCATGTTGACTTCCTGATTTTAATTGACTATCTTCCCATGATCCAGTTGAGCTGAAATTTCATATGCATGCTATGTTACGGATTGTGATTGAGTATGAATTATTTCATAATTTTTGGAATTGATTATGTTTGCTTTTGAGCTTGGTCTTGCTGTTGACTTTTTGTGTGCTTTCATTTGCCATGCCTTGCCTTCTTTGGTCTATAAAATGATAATGATGCATGATATGAGTTTGAATCCAATTGTGCTTGCTTCTTAAATGCTTGAACTTGACTTTGGTTGACTATTTGTTTGCTGTTTTGACTTTCCCTTTTGTTTTTGGCCCTAGGCTTGTCCTAGTGGTCTTTTAGACTTATGTTGAGTTCATTGTTTCAGGTTAAGCATCAATGCTTCAAAGAAACCATGCCAATTTGTTTGAGCTTGACTATATATCATGTGCTAATCCTTGTTTTGTAGGTGGTATGACTCATATGAGTTGGGTTTGGTGCTTTTGTACTCCTGTTTATTGTTAACTGTTGTTTCATTTCCTTCTGATTTAATTGTTGAACTGTGAACTGATTTGGTTTGACCTTTTTCAGGTACTCTTAGTTGCTTTATTTGCTTTGCTTTGCTATTTAGCAATTTTCTTTTGAGGTATAATTACTCTCTCTTCATGTAGTCTGGAGACCCGGCCCGTTATTTGGCCGGGCAAACTGTCTGAAGTCCTCCTTAAGAGGCAATGCTTGTGTGTGTTTAAAATTGTCCCAAGCAGGAAAAGTCCTTCAAGTAAGGCAATTGGTAGATCAAAGGGATAAGCAACCTATCCCCTACTATTCAGTGAGTCTTCTCCTTGCTCCCATTACATGGTTGTAGCATTGAGATTAAAACCCAAGATCTATTGAGTCAATAATGTGGAAAGAGCTCCATCTTTCTGAGTTCCCATACTTTCTGATATGCTCTCCCTGATCAGGGATAAGAGCAATGAGGCACACCCCTCATCTCCTTTCATCTGCTTCACCTTAGCCTCTCAATGGCAAGGTTAAGAGCAACCTCTGACCCTATTCCAGTTTGCCTCAGTGCCTAACCCTTGTGTGAGCCTCTTGTATGCATATAGTGTGTGCTTGTTGTGATTGTGTGTTTGCCTTGCCTTGTTAGGTTTAGCTTAGACTTGCCCTTGTGCAAAATAAGTTGTGCTTGACTTGCTCCCTGTGCAAGTCAGGTGTGTGTGGCTTGCTTCTTGTGTGAGCCATGTTTAGGATAGGTTGGCCCTTGTGCCATCTAGCTAGAAACCTTAACTTAGGGTTGACTTTGCATGACAACATCTAGGCTCGAGTCGTAGTCTCCCTAGTGTTGTGTCTCCCTCTGTTATCTGGTTAGGCTAGGTCCTTTATCCCTGCGTAGGGGAACTACGTCGCCCTGATCCTCATACCAGATGAGGTACGTAGGCAGGAGATGAGCTGATCTCTCCGGGCGCCCTTTTTTCTTTTTGTGTGAGTTGTCTGACAGTTGCTAGGCTCGAGTGCCTGACTCCTTAGCAATTCGTCGTCTGTTTGTTTGAGTGTGTGCTTGACAGTTATAGGCTCGAGTCCCCGACTCCCTATTAACTTGTTGTGTCGTTGTGTGCTTGGAAGCTGATGTAAGTCCATCGAGTGGCATTTGGGTTCCAGTGTGTGTTTGTTTAGGTTCGGATGCTGACATAAGTCCAGTGATTGGCAGTCGGGCTCCACGTTTGCCTGTGTCTTGTTTGTTTGTGTGCGTGTCAGCCGAGCTACGAATGCTCTGATTCTCCTTCGTCCAAAGGAGATACGTATGCATAGGATGCGACATCCTAGCGAGCATGTGTCGTTCCCCAGTCCGAACTACTTAGACTCTGATGTCTATGCTTGATAGACTAAGTAGGCCCAGGATGCGATATCCTGCCGAGTCAGTCTTGTTTGCTTCCTGTGTCTCTTTCAGCCGATGTTTGTGTGTGTGTGAGCAGTATTTTTAGCAACCATTTTCCTTCCTATTGTGCGTGGATCCCGTCGAGTACGACGGATGCATAGGGGTGCTAATACCTTCCCTTCGCATAACCGACTCCCGATCCCATTCTCTTTGGTCGCGAGACCACGTCTTTTCCAGGTTTACTCTGAGCGTTTCCTTTCCCTCTTTTGGGATAAATAACGCACGGTGGCGGCTCTGTTGTTCTTGTTTTCCCGCCGGTTTTTCGCGTAATGCGACAGCTGGCGACTCTGCTGGGGAAATGAAGAAGTTGACCTATGCTGGTCCATCTTCCCTGAGAGAGTCTCTCCTAGCGCTCTCTAGGTTAGGGTTTTGGTTGCTTTCTGCTTGTTGTATTTTATTGCATTCATTGTATATATGTACATTTATTGATTGCATTGATTGTGTGCATTAATGTTTGCATTCATATTCATCATTTGTTGCTGTCTGGCTGGTTGTCTGTTTTTTTCTGTGTGGGGTGGGTGTCAGTTGAGGTAAAAGGTCCAATACCCAGACCATGAGTGAAATCTAGGATGACTAGGAATAGAGTGATTCATGGGAAGCGGGTGGTATTGCGCCACTTAGCGGAACATTGATATCACGAGCAGTTCAGACCCTGGTGGGGTATCGTCGTTACATACTTCGGGTGTGTATATGATGGTATTCCTGCGAAAGGTTATTTATGCTGCGTTTCTCTCAGCCTTTACCCTGGCCTAGACTACACCCGTGAGTGGGGAAGGGTTGATCATTACAGGTACTGTTGGTGACTCGGTTCTGTTGGTGACTCTAGTTCAGACAACAGTGTTCAGATAACCTTAAGTTGGATTTGGGTTCCGAGTTTTGACTGAAGCTTCGACCTAATGATCAGAGTTTGCACAACCAGCCAGTCCAGTCTGCATCATGTGCATCATAGCATATTTATTTTTCAAAAGAAACGCAATGAAAAAAAAAATCAAAAAAAAAAATGAAAAAAAAGAGAGAAAAAACTAATCTCTGCATGCATATCATTTCTCAGGTACATTCCCGAGCTTGTCTACTGATAGAGATGGCAACAGTCTCAGAGCCGAAGTGGAAGACCTGTTCCTACAGCTTTCATCGAGAGCCGCTGACTTCACTGATTGAGTTGGGTAGCTTTGTGACAGACGATCGTCTGAAGAGTTTTGTTGGACAGTATGGAGATATTCTGACAGTGCTGAAGACAGTAGTGGATCCGGTGCCTCTGCAGACACTACTACAGTTCTATGATCCAGAGCTCAGATGCTTCACATTTCAAGATTACCAGCTAGCACCTACTCTTGAGGAGTACTCCATTCTGATGAATGTCCCAGTTCAGCATCAGACTCCCTTTTTTGACGTCCCAAAGGAGGTTGACTTTAGATTGATTGCCAGAGCTCTCCGGTTGAGTGTTAAGGAGGTTGGTGAGAATTGGAAGCCCTGTGGGGAAGTAGTGGGTCTGCCATTGAGGTTTCTTCTGAGGATTGCCAGAGATGAAGCAGAGAAGGGGAATTAGGAAGTTTTTCACGCACAACTCGCTGCCATGATCTTTGGGATCGTCATATTCCCAAGCATGCCTAATCTCATTGACTTTACTGCCATCAGTATCTTCATCAGAGGGAATCCAGTCCCTACCCTGCTAGCTGATACTTACTATGCCATCCACAGTAGGCATGGTAAGGGAGGAGCCATCAGGTGTTGCTTACCTCTCCTGTTCAAATGGTTCATGTCTCTTCTGCCAGCCAGTGGACCATTTGTGGATACCCAGAGCACTCTTAAGTGGACTCAGAGGGTCATGTCGCTTACTTCCTATGACATCAGATGGCAGTCGTACCGGATGGATGTGAAGGATGTTATCATGAGTTGTGGGGAATTCCGGAACGTGCCACTCATAGGGACCAAGGGTTGCATCAACTACAACCCAGTTCTTTCCCTGCGCCAGCTAGGGTTTGTTATGAGTAGAAGACCACTTGAAGCTGAGATAGCTGAGAGTGTGTGTTTTGAGAAGAAGGATGACCCTGTTAGGTTGGAGCAGATAGGGAAAGCCTGGGGATCTCTCGGGGTCAGGGATGGATCCGTCTTAGGGAAGAAGTTTGCCATTGCAATGCCCGATTACACCGATTGGGTAAAGAAGAGAGTGGAAACTTTGCTGCTACCCTACGATAGGATGGAGCCGTTGCAGGAGCAACCACCTTTGGTTCTTGCTGATAGTGTGCCCGCTGAGCACTATAAGCAAGCCCTGATGGAGAGTCGCCGTCTGAGAGAGAAAGAGCAAGACATTCAGATGGAGCTGTACAAAGCTAAGGCTGATAAGCTGCACTTGGCCCATCAACTTAGGGAAGTGCAAGGAGAAGATGCTAGCAGAGCAAGGGGTAAGAAAAGATCATATGAGGAGATGGAATCCCTGATGGATGCAGAGCATAGGGAATGTCTGAGGCTACAGAGAGCAGAAGTCAACTATCAGAAGAAGATCAGAGACTTGGAGAAGCAACTCAAAGACAAGGACGCTCAGTTGAAGAAAGAGATGAAGTTGAGACAGAAGTCAGAGGATTATCTTGGAGGAGAAGTCTTGGAGCTGAGGAGACAGTTGAAAGAGAAGATCACTCCTTTACCAGATTGTTCAGAATGCTCACTGTTGATAGACCAGTGTCATTACCTGAAGACCCTCATTCCGGAAGACCGCCTGTCTTAGATTACCTTTGATTGCATTTTGTTGAGAATCACCTCCAGGCTTGTTGGATGGGATTCATTCGTTTGTACTCCGTCGTTGGATCTTTTTGTAGGGAATCACCTCCAGGCTTGTTGGATGGGATTCTCTTCTTTGTACTCTGTTTATTCGAATATTCTGTTGACTTGGTTGTATGACCTTTTTACCCTTATGTATAGATAAGGTTGTCAGTATTTCCCTGTTGTTCTCATTTTTCCCTGTATTTGTTGTTTTCTTGTTGCTGCAGGTTGCCATCTTTTGAGGATGGATCAGGCTCTTTGAATGCCTGGGAAATGAGCATCTCATGTGCATCATGCATATCATTAAAACATCATACTCATATCATTTGCATAACAGGTGTTCTTGTGTCGTCTTCTTACTGTGGGTTCCTGTGTTCAGGCAGGATAGCTGATCAAAGACAACACCGCTACTCAACGAGGCTCAACCATCAACGCAACATGGATCAAGTACAAGCCGAGTTGGCAGAGATGAGGGCTAACATGGCCCAGTTCATTCACATGATGCAAGGGGTTGCGCAAGGACAAGAAGAACTCCGAGCACTGGTTCAGAGGCAAGAAGCTGTAATCCCACCGCCCAACCAGCCTCTGCAAGAAGGAAATCCAGTTCCTGACACTCCCGCTGCTGCTATTCCCGTCAAAAACTATGCTGTAGGTGAAGAGTTGAGGGGTATCCGAGTTGATGGTCAACCGATTGCTTCAGATGCTGCTAGTGCCAGAGTCATTCATGTTCCAGCCCGTAACAGAATTCCGATTGTTGACAGACAAGAGGATTTGTTCACTATGCTCAGCGAAGACGACGACGTCTTGGGCAGAAATGACGCGAGAGATCGCAAAGTTAAGGCCCTTGCTGAGAAGATCAGGGCAATAGAATGTCAAAACTCCCTCGGTTTTGATGTTACAAATATGGGATTGGTAGAAGGACTGAGAATCCCGCATAAATTCAAGGCACCGTCATTCGACAAATACAACGGTACCTCCTGCCCTCGCACCCATGTGCAGGCATACTATAGAAAAATATCCGCATACACTGACGATGAAAAAATGTGGATGTATTTCTTCCAAGATAGCCTATCTGGGGCATCCTTGGACTGGTATATGGAGCTGAAGCGGGATTCCATCAGATGCTGGAGAGACCTGGGTGAGGCGTTCCTCAGGCAGTATAAGCATAACATGGACATGGCTCCAACCAGGACTCAGCTGCAGAGTCTTTGCCAGAAAAACAACGAGAGCTTCAAAGAGTACGCCCAGAGGTGGCGCGAATTAGCTGCAAGAGTTCAACCCCCTATGCTGGAAAGGGAGTTGACTGATATGTTCATCAGTACTCTTCAGGGTGTTTATATGGACCGGATGGGGAGCTGCCCATTCGGAAGTTTTTCTGACGTCGTTATCTGCGGCGAAAGAACAGAGAGTCTAATCAAGGCTGGGAGGATCCATGATGCAGGTTCCTCATCTTCTTCAAAGAAACCCTTCTCTGGGGCACCTCGCCGTAGAGAAGGAGAGACCAATGCTGTACAACACAGAGGGGGTGTGTACAGAGCAAATGCTACCCGGGACCAGTATCGTCCAGTGGCTGCAGTGACCATTCCTGCACCTCAACCTCGTCCACAACAACAAAGGGTTCAGCAACAACAACCGCAACAACAGCAGCAACAGCAACCACGTCCTTATCAGCAGAGACAGAGGTTGAATCCTGATAGAAGATTTGACCCATTGCCCATGACGTACGCCAAATTGTTACCCGAACTACTCCGGTTAGGGTTTGTGGAATTGCGCACAATGGCCACTCCGACAGTGCTGCCTCCTGGCTATGACGCAAATGTCCGATGTGACTTTCACTCTGGGGCACCAGGCCACCATACTGAAAGATGTAGGGCTTTGAAACATAAGGTTCAGGACTTGATCGATGCTAAGGCGATCAACTTTTCTCCAGTTCCAAATGTCGTGAACAATCCTATGCCTCAGCATGGTGGGCATAGGGTTAACAATGTTGAAGATGGAGAAGCTGAAGACTTGGTTGTCAGTGTTGAAGACATTCAGACTTCTTTGTTGGTAATCAAGGGCCGTCTACTGAAGGGGGGTGTCGACCCGGGCTGCGAAGAGGTTTGTTTGGGTTGTTCAGAAGCTGCCAATGGTTGTGACCAGCTGAGGGCTGGTATTCAAAGGTTGATCGATGAGGGCTGTCTCCAGTTCAGCCGGGCCGTTAAGGGTAATGGGGCAGTGTCTACTGTCACCATTTTTTACAAGCCGTCTGAGGGACGAGGAAGAGGGACTGTTAGTGCACCCACAACAAACAATACTCCGGTTACCATTCCAGCTCCGGTAACCATTAGTGCACCAGCTACTATTATTGCGCCTGGCAGAAGGCAGATTGAAAATAGTAGGGCAGTTCCCTGGAGTTATGACAATGCCTATCGCCGTGATAGAAGGGCTGGTAACCAGATGAGACCAGCTGTGCAAGCACCTGTTACGATCCGTGCTCCGGTGAAAACTCCTGCTGTTATAAGTCCTGTGGCGGACAACGTTGGAGGGCCAGGAGGTTTCACTAGGAGTGGACGATTGTTTGCTCCTCAGCCTCTAAAGGATGCTACTGCTGAGGCATCTGTCAGAGCTAAGGGAAAACAAGCAGTGGTTGACGAGGAACCGGCTCAGAAGGAGGCTGAGGGTCCTTTCGAAAAAGATGTTGAGGAGTTCATGAAGATTATCAAAAAGAGTGACTACAAGATTGTAGATCAGCTCAACCAAACTCCGTCAAAGATTTCGATACTCTCTTTGTTGATGTGTTCTGAGGCACATCGGGACGCTTTGCTGAAGATGCTGAATATGGCATACGTCCCGCAAGAGATATCAGTCAACCAGCTGGAAGGTGTACTAGCCAATGTGAGTACCAGGCACGGTGTAGGTTTCACTGACCTAGACCTAACGCCTGAAGGACGTAATCATAACAAAGCTTTGCACATCACTATGGAGTGCAAGGGTGCTGTTTTATCTCACGTGCTAGTGGACACCGGGTCGTCCCTGAATGTCCTGCCGAAGCAGATATTGAAGAAGATCGATGTCGAGGGAGTTGTGCTCACTCCCAGTGACCTGATTGTGCGTGCTTTCGACGGATCCAAACGGTCTGTGTTTGGTGAAGTCACTTTGCCGGTAAAGATAGGTCCGGAGGTGTTCGACATCGTGTTCTACGTGATGGACATTCAGCCCGCCTATAGTTGTCTGTTAGGGCGTCCTTGGATACACGCCGCTGGGGCAGTCTCGTCGACTCTCCATCAAAAGCTCAAATATGTCTGGAACGGTCAGATCGTGACTGTCTGTGGCGAAGAAGAGATTCTGGTGAGTCATCTCTCCTCATTCAAATATGTTGAGGTAGATGGCGAGATCCACGAAACCCTGTGCCAGGCATTTGAGACTGTGGCTCTCGAAGGGGTTGCTTGTGCTGAGCAGAGGAAGCCAGGTGCTTCGATTACATCGTACAAGCAAGCCAAGGAAGTGGTGGACTCTGGCAAAGCTGAAGGCTGGGGCAAGATGGTTGACTTGCCAATCAAGGAAGACAAATTCGGCATTGGGTACGAGCCTCTCCGAGCAGAGCAGAGCGTGCAAGCAGGTCCGAGCACCTTTACCAGCGCTGGGCTGATGAACCATGGAGATGTCTTTGCTACTGATGGTGAAGACTGTGACTGTGATTTAGATGTCTGGGTCCGCCCTTGTGCACCAGGCGAGGTTATCAACAACTGGACAGCTGAAGAAGTGGTCCAAGTTACTCTACTGACAGAGTAATTTTCTTTTGTTTTTTTTCATTTTGCATGAAAACCCTACGTTCTGCCCAAGGCGTAGTGGTTCATTGTAGGGCCACATCATGTTCACAATGTTTATAAATAAAGGACGTTTTTTCAATCAAATTTTGAGATCTTTGTCTTTCTATTTTCTGTTTTTCACTTTTTCAAAAAATAAAAATGGCAATGTTTTTGTTTTTTGTGACTTTATTGAAATCTTTTTCTAAAAACAAAACATTAAACATGCAGAAGTGATATTTTGGCATCCACTGCGAACGACTCTGTTATGGCTCAGTATGATTTTGACAATCCCATCTACCAAGCTGAAGAGGAGAGTGAGGAAGACTGCGAACTCCCTGCAGAATTGGCCAGACTACTGAAGCAAGAGGAAAGGGTCATCCAACCTCATCAGGAGGAGTTGGAAATTGTTAATCTGGGTACTGAGGAAGCCAGAAGAGAGATCAAGATTGGGGCTGCTTTAGAAGACTCTGTCAAGAGGAGGTTAATTGAGATGCTAAGAGAATATGTGGAAATATTCGCCTGGACATATCAAGATATGCCTGGGCTGGATACAGATATCGTGGTGCATCGGTTACCTCTTAGAGAAGAGTGTCCGTCGGTCAAGCAGAAGCTTCGCAGAACTAGTCCTGATATGGCTGTCAAGATCAAGGAAGAGGTTCAGAAGCAGTGGGATGCAGGATTCTTGGCTGTTACCAGATACCCACCGTGGGTTGCCAACATTGTTCCCGTGCCAAAGAAGGATGGCAAAGTCAGAATGTGTGTCGATTACCGAGATTTGAATAGGGCGAGTCCGAAAGATGATTTCCCATTACCTCACATTGATGTATTGGTGGATAATACGGCTAAATCCTCGGTATTCTCTTTCATGGACGGTTTCTCGGGCTACAACCAGATCAAGATGGCGCCAGAGGACATGGAAAAGACGACATTCATTACACCTTGGGGCACGTTCTGCTACAAAGTGATGCCATTTGGGCTGAAGAATGCCGGTGCTACCTATCAGAGGGCAATGACGACTCTCTTTCATGACATGATGCACAACGAAATCGAAGTGTACGTGGATGATATGATTGCGAAGTCGCAGACGGAAGAGGAGCACCTGGTAAATTTGCAGAAGTTGTTTAACAGACTGGTCAAATTCAAACTGAGGCTGAATCCGAACAAGTGTACGTTTGGGGTGAGATCCGGGAAGCTCTTAGGTTTCATTGTCAGTGAGAAAGGGATTGAGGTAGATCCAGCAAAAGTCAGAGCTATTCAAGAGATGCCTGAACCGAAAACGGAAAAGCAAGTCCGTGGGTTTTTAGGGAGATTGAACTACATTGCAAGGTTCATATCTCATCTAACTGCCACATGTGAACCAATTTTCAAACTGCTCAGAAAGAATCAGGCGATCAAATGGAATGATGACTGTCAGAAAGCTTTCGACAAAATCAAAGAATATCTACAGAACCCTCCAATCCTGATTCCTCCAGTTCCAGGGAGACCATTGATAATGTACCTGTCAGTTACCGAGACTTCGATGGGGTGTGTATTGGGGCAGCATGACGAGTCTGGTCGAAAAGAGCATGCCATATACTACCTAAGCAAAAAGTTTACCGACTGTGAAACAAGATATTCACTGCTCGAGAAAACTTGCTGTGCTTTGGCTTGGGCTGCTCGCCGACTAAGGCAGTATATGCTGAACCATACTACTTTGTTGATTTCTAGGATGGATCCAGTCAAATACATCTTTGAGAAGCCAGCTCTCACCGGACGTGTTGCCCGTTGGCAGATGATCTTAACGGAGTATGATATTCAGTACACGTCTCAGAAGGCCATCAAAGGTAGTATTCTGTCAGACTATCTTGCCGAACAACCAATCGATGATTATCAGCCTATGATGTTTGAATTCCCTGATGAAGACATCATGTATTTGAAGATGAAAGACTGTGAAGAGCCGCTTGTCGAGGAAGGACCAGATCCTGATGACAAGTGGACACTGATGTTTGATGGGGCTGTGAATATGAACGGTAACGGTGTTGGGGCAGTGTTGATCAATCCCAAAGGTGCTCATATACCTTTCTCTGCCAGATTGACTTTCGACGTCACCAACAATGAAGCTGAGTACGAGGCTTGTATCATGGGGATAGAAGAAGCCATTGATCTGCGGATCAAAACACTTGACATATTTGGAGATTCAGCTCTAGTGATCAATCAGGTCAATGGAGATTGGAATACAAATCAGCCGCATCTGATTCCGTATAGAGATTACACCAGAAGAATACTGACGTTCTTCAAGAAGGTTAAATTGTATCATGTCCCTCGGGATGAAAATCAAATGGCTGATGCTTTCGCTACTTTATCCTCTATGATAAAGGTTCATTGGTGGAACCATGTACCACGTATTGCTGTGAATCGACTCGAGAGGCCTGCGTATGTGTTTGCAGCCGAGTCTGTTGTTGCTATTGACGAGAAACCGTGGTATTATGACATCAAGAACTTCCTCAAGACTCAAGAGTATCCTGAGGGTGCGTCGAAGAATGATAAGAAGACCCTGAGAAGGCTAGCTGGAAGCTTTTATCTGAATCAGGATGATGTGCTATACAAGAGGAACTTTGACATGGTTCTGCTCAGATGCGTGGATAGACACGAAGCAGACATGTTAATGCAAGAGGTGCACGAGGGTTCGTTTGGTACCCACGCTGGTGGTCATGCAATGTCGAAGAAATTGCTGAGAGCCGGATATTACTGGATGACTATGGAATCCGATTGCTTCAAATATGCTCGGAAATGCCATAAGTGTCAAATCTATGCTGATAAGGTGCATGTACCACCAAGCCCGTTGAATGTCATGAACTCGCCTTGGCCGTTTGCCATGTGGGGCATTGATATGATTGGGAAGATAGAGCCTACTGCTTCTAATGGACATCGCTTCATCCTGGTTGCGATTGATTACTTCACCAAATGGGTGGAAGCAGCATCCTATGCCAACGTCACCAAACAAGTGGTTGCCCGGTTCATCAAGAAAGAAATCATCTGTCGTTATGGAGTCCCTGAGAGAATCATCACTGATAATGGTTCGAATCTCAACAACAAGATGATGAAAGACTTGTGCAGAGATTTCAAGATTGAACATCACAATTCTTCTCCTTACAGACCAAAGATGAATGGTGCTGTAGAGGCAGCAAACAAGAACATCAAGAAGATTGTGCAGAAGATGGTCGTAACGTACAAAGATTGGCACGAGATGTTGCCTTTCGCTTTGCATGGGTACCGTACTTCAGTACGTACGTCGACAGGGGCAACCCCCTACTCCCTTGTGTATGGTATGGAAGCAGTCTTACCTGTTGAAGTGGAGATCCCTTCTCTGAGGGTATTATTGGATGTCAAGCTGGACGAAGCCGAGTGGATTCGCACAAGGTTTAATGAGTTAAGCCTTATCGAAGAAAGACGGTTAGCAGCTGTTTGCCATGGGCAGTTATATCAGAGGAGGATGAAGCGGGCCTTTGATCAGAAAGTGCGTCCTCGGACATTTCAAACTGGCGATCTAGTTTTGAAGAGGATCCTTCCTCCCGGTACAGATAACAGGGGCAAGTGGACTCCTAACTATGAAGGTCCATATGTTGTGAAGAAGGTCTTCTCCGGTGGAGCCTTGATGCTTACAACAATGGACGGTGAAGATTTTCCTTCCCCTGTTAACTCAGACGTAGTCAAAAAATACTTCGCATAAATTGACCCGCTGGACAAAAAGAATAAAAGAGTCCAGGCAAAAATGGGCATCCCGGCGAACCAAAAAACAGAAAGAAAAGGTTCGGGCAAAAATTAGGGATAAAAATGAAAAAAAAAACTGTACACCCGGTAAGTCGAAAACCCGCAAGGGCGGCTTAGGCAAAAATGGGTATCCCGGTGGATTGAAAACCCGAAAGGGCGATCCAGCCAAAAGAGGGACTGAAAGCGAAGACTACAGTCTGAGTTATCTGTACTTCATCATGCTTCGTCAGCTGCCATCTCGACAGATGTGATCGGTCCAGTCAGTCTTCTCAGAAAGCAAGGAATTGGGAGGAAACTGATGATTTATGAGTTATAACAGAGTTGGGAAACAGTGGATGCCGTGTTCACATTGCCATTAGGATAGTTTATTTTCCTTTTGTGTGCAATTACCTCTTTCTAGGAATTGCTTCCCAATGTATTTGCCTTTTCAGGCACATTTTCAATCAATAAAAATTGTTATTCAGATAAATTGCTCTCCTGTTTTTATTTTTACTGTTTTGTTTGCAAAAACGTCCGAATTTTTGATAAACATTGCATCTATAAAGACATGAAGGCTAAACAATGACGTGCAGAAAGATTCAAACATTTGAAAATCATTTTGAATGTTGAGGACACTTGAGCGTATCTTGTTCATGTACCCCCTGGGGCATCTGTTTTTCCGATTTGCAGGTCGTCACCTGTGAGTATTTTCCCCAGTAAGGTCGTCGCCTGCGAGCATTCCCCAGCAGTGCTTTCCTCAGACAGGAGTCATTCTCCTAACTATATTTTGTTTTAGCCTTCCCCAGCGAAGCAATTATCTCTCCAGCAGAGTTCATCCTACCAGTGGATTGGACGGGTGTCCATGGCAAACGGATACCTACTTCCCCAGCTGAGTCGTTTCTACTTGTGAACATTGTGGGTCGTCCCCGGCGGAGTAGCGGTTATTCCCCAAAGCAGGGCCTATTTTATCTGAGGTTTGTATGAGCCTTACCCCCAGAGAGTTGCCTGGTTTAGTTTCCCCCAGCGGAGCTTTCATTTCCCCAAGCGGAATTTTTGTGGATTGATTGGGCTATCCCCAGCAGTTTACCTTTGTTTTCCCCTAGCAGAGTTGCTTTATTACTCCCAAGCAAATTGCTTTGTCCTCCTCTAGTGGATTTGTGCTGTTGGTTCCCCAGCAGTTGTTTTGTTGTTCCCCAGCAGTGGATTTATCTTGAAGATTCCTCAACACAGTCGTCCTGTGTACTTCCCCGCAGAGTTCTTATCATATTGCATTGCATATAGTAATCATTGCATCCTCAAAACTGCGTAGCATTTCCATTCCATATGGAGCATTACGCCATAGAAAAATTCAAACATATGCATTCATGTGTCCGAAACCACATCATACTGTATCCCCGACAGAGGCGGATCGTTTTGTTCAACATCAGCACAGCAAATCAGCTACAGTCGCTCCGACAGCATTCAGATTTGATTATCCCCACAGAGGTTTATTTCCTCACCCGATGGTGACAGAGGTTTATTTCCTCACCCGATGGTGACAGAAAGTTTGTTTCTCCCCAGTGAGACCCCCAGCAAGTGATCTGTCTTGCCTTGACATATCTAAGATGTCGTTCTTGTGATACCAGTAAGTGTCGTGTCAGCACCCGCGTGTGTCTGGTCATTTTTGGTGTCGGTAAACACCATTGTTTCGATGTCGGTAAACATCGAGTCTCACCCCAGTCATCGGTGAATGTCTGGTCATTCTTTTTGGTGTCGGTAAACATCATCTTTCGATGTCGGTAAACATCGAGTTTCACCCCAGTCATCGGTGAATGTCTGGTCATTCTTTTTGGTGTCGGTAAACATCATCTTTCGATGTCGGTAAACATCGAGTCTCACCCCAGTCATCGGTGAATGTCTGGTCATTCTTTTTGGTGTCGGTAAACACCATTGTTTCGGTGTCGGTAAACATCGAGTCTCATCCCAGTCATCGGTAAATGTCTGGTCATTCTTTGTTCTCTTGTAAATAAAATCAAAATCCCCAGAAGTCGTCGGTAAACGGTCTGTCTGGTATCACCACAAAGATTTTGTTCCTCTCCAAGCAGAGCTGCCATCGGTAAATGGCCCAGTTTTCTTCGATATCGGTAAGTATCGAATTCCCAGTTGCAGCAGCCATCGGTAAATGGCCTTGATATCGGTAAATATCAGGTTTGCTTTGAAGCCACCATCGGTAAATGGTTCTGCTTCCTTTCTACATCAAGTTGTTTTCCCAGCAGCCATCGGTAAATGGTCTGGCTGAAGTTGATATCGGTAAATATCAAGTTTTTAACCATCGGTAAATGGTTCTGTTTTTCGCAAGTTGTGTTCCCAGCAGCCATCGGTAAATGGTCTGGCTGAAGTTGATATCGGTAAATATCAAGTTTTAACCATCGGTAAATGGTTTTGTTTTCATCAATTTATTTCCCAGCAGCCATCGGTAAATGGTCTTGCTGAAGTTGATATCGGTAAATATCAAGTTTTCCAGTTTTCCAACCATCGGTAAATGGTTTACTTTTCTGAAGTTGTCGTGCAGTTGTCATCGGTAAATGACGTGGTTCTTCTTGTATTATATCCAGTCGGTGCAAATTTCTACGGTTCTTTTGTATTCAATCCCTGTTTACCCTGAAGGTCTGACAGCAATTGCTATCATCCGTTCGGGTTCCCAGCTGATTGAATAGGGGCAGCTGTAGCACCTCAAATTTTCACCTATCATTGTACATACATTCTCATATTAGGTCATAGCATATCATGGTCCATTTGCATAGCATTGCATTGTCCCAGTTGCCTCAAGAGCAAGCAAGTCAAGAATTAGGTCAAACTGATCAGGAGATCAGTCAACCAAGCAAGCAAGGGTGTTTCTCAAGGAGCCAAGGCCCTAGGGTTTGTCCAACAAGTTCACATGTCTTGGAGGTCCATTTGAAGTGTTTAAGTCAAGGGTTGGATGTTCAGAAGCCATCAGTTCATGCACAGTCAGTCAGAAACCCTAGAAAGTCAAAGTTGGTCAACTGTGATTGATTTTATGGTTTTGATGGATGGATTTGGTTTGAGAGAGCTTATTCATGTCCCAATAGGCCTCATATATCATGGCAATCAACATCATTGAAGAATTTGAAGCCAATCAGAAAATTTCCAAAAATAGAAACTGGACCTGTAATTTTAACTGCCAAAAATGGAAACTTTTTGATCCCAAACTTACATCATGATACAAGCTTCAAATGAATTTTTTCCCAACATGAAAGTTGAAGATCTTGTTCTCCCATTTTCAAAAAGTCTAAGAACTCCCAAATCCCATGAATGGTTTGCAAGATATGATCATTTCATTTTCACATTTTTTTGAACTTCAACAAGCCATATCTCATGAACCAAAAGGCCAAATTTAGTGGGGTTTTTTCCTACAAACCACATTTCATCTCCTCTTTCCAAAAATATAAACATCATGTACCAAAACCTTGCCAATCAAAATGGCATTTTTTGACTTGTCTCATTTAAATTCAAGTGGACCAAAAGTTGACTTTTTGAATTAAAGGTTTTCACTCACTTTGGCCAATTGGGATTCATTTAAGTTGATATTTGAAACATGTTCCAAGCCCAAACTCGGGCAGACCTACACCTCCATATGCATTTTTGGCCAAATTAGCAATTGTGCATTTTCACTTCATTCAACTTAAACAAGTTTAGCATTCAATTAGCATGGCTTAAACAGAAGTATATAGTCCTATTTTCTGTCAATTGAAGCAACCCTAGCAGCTTAAACACACAGAAACTCTCATTCTCTCTCAAATTGCATTTTTGCATATTGCATTTTCTGAGCACAAACTCAAAAACCCTCGAGCCTCCTTTGGTTTTTCCATCATCCAAGCATCTTTTTAAACTCACTGCAACCATCTTTTTACATCTGTGAGCAGCCTCGAGTCAACTGTTTTCCAAAGCATCCATCCATGGCAAGAATCGGGTTGAGCTATTGCAAGGGTTTCTGAGCTAAATACCACTGCCTTCCACCTCCTAGGACAATCATCTTCATCTGTTTTAACTGTTCAAAGCCAGAAAGTTGTTGAATCTTCATCTGCTCTTCAACAGGGGTTAGTTTTCGAGTCTTTTGTTTCTCAAATCTATGCCATGATTAGTGTAGATTCTAGTATGCTGATCATCATGCACTTTGTCTCGTGTGAAATGGTTAAGTAGGTTGCTAGAAATCTGGAAATAAAGTTTTGTGTTCATATGCATTTTTGCTCGATTCTCCTTCATTAGCATGTTTCCATGAAAATAGTGCTTAGATTTGTCTTGTACATGCCCTAGTGGTTCTATTGGTATGCTCATTAACCATTTCTGGAATTTTTCATGCTTGAGCAAGTTTTGATGGTGATTTTCTTTGATTCGATTCGTGTTTGTTGTTGTGTGTTATTGGAAATTAATGCTGGACCCTTGTTTGCCTTGCCATGCTGAGCATTTCTATGTATCCAATTTGAATTTCTAGGATTTTCATGAAAACTCGATTTGGGAGTGATGAAGATGCATCACTGTAGCATGAACCCTAATCCCAATTTATGCCTTGCCCAGATTCTGCTGATTTTAACGTGTGCATGTGCCCTGTTCACCATGCACCAATCAAATTATTTCCCTGGCTGCCCCAAAACGGCGCCGTTTTGATTAGTGGATTCCCAAATTACACAAATGCCATTCGGACCATTTAATTCAATATTAATCCATTTTAATTCCACATTTTATTTTCATTTGATCATTCAATCTTTGAAAATTCATAACTTGTTCATTTCAATTCCAAATCCAGTGAAATTTTTTGCATCATGTTCATGAGAATGTCCACTATTTTATCATGATTTTTAATTATTTTTTGTGTGGCTGGACTTTTAATGGCTTTAGGTTTCTTGTCATGTAGGCTTATTTGATACCTTTTGCTAAAACCCTTGTGAAATAATCATGTTGCATCCATTTGATCTGCAAATTTTTGTGGTTATTCTACACTCACTCATGCTTATTTTGGTGTAAATATCATGATTTTATCATATGTGGTTTGTGTGTTATGAATTTTTGAAGTAGGGTGTGACAATTTGTGTCACACCAATGTTATGCAATTTCATGATTTTTGTTGGCATGCCTTCTGACCTTCAAATAATGTGAAATTTTGCATGAGCCATCTCTTATATGTCTAGTTGATGTGTGAATTTTCCTGGATTTAATTGTGCCATTTCCTATTTGTTTGAAGTTTTTCTTCCTTGCCTAGTCAATTGTTGACTTTATGTGATACATGTTGCCATTCCATTTGGGAAATCCTCATGCTTTATTGTATGATCATGAAATTTCACATGTGCATACTAGACATCTTGAGCTTTGCATTGGTGTTAATCCCATTCATTTCTCATCTGTTTTCATTTAGTTATGATTTTTTGAAGATGACACATGTTTTGTTGACTTCTTTGTGCACATTTGAAATTGTGTTGACTTCCTGATTTTAATTGACTATCTTCCCATGATCCAATTGAGCTGAAATTTCATATGCATGCTATGTTATGGATTGTGATTGAGTATGAATTATTTCATAATTTTTGGAATTGATTATGTTTGCTTTTGAGCTTGGTCTTGCTGTTGACTTTTTGTGTGCTTTCATTTGCCATGCCTTGCCTTCTTTGGTCTATAAAATGATAATGATGCATGATATGAGTTTGAATCCAATTGTGCTTGCTTCTTAAATGCTTGAACTTGACTTTGGTTGACTATTTGTTTGCTGTTTTGACTTTCCCTTTTGTTTTTGGCCCTAGGCTTGTCCTAGTGGTCTTTTAGACTTATGTTGAGTTCATTGTTTCAGGTTAAGCATCAATGCTTCAAAGAAACCATGCCAATTTGTTTGAGCTTGACTATATATCATGTGCTAATCCTTGTTTTGTAGGTGGTATGACTCATATGAGTTGGGTTTGGTGCTTTTGCACTCCTGTTTATTGTTAACTGTTGTTTCATTTCCTTCTGATTTAATTGTTGAACTGTGAACTGATTTGGTTTGACCTTTTTCAGGTACTCTTAGTTGCTTTATTTGCTTTGCTTTGCTATTTAGCAATTTTCTTTTGAGGTATAATTACTCTCTCTTCATGTAGTCTGGAGACCCGGCCCGTTATTTGGCCGGGCAAACTGTCTGAAGTCCTCCTTAAGAGGCAATGCTTGTGTGTGTTTAAAATTGTCCCAAGCAGGAAAAGTCCTTCAAGTAAGGCAATTGGTAGATCAAAGGGATAAGAAACCTATCCCCTACTATTCAGTGAGTCTTCTCCTTGCTCCCATTACATGGTTGTAGCATTGAGATTAAAACCCAAGATCTATTGAGTCAATAATGTGGAAAGAGCTCCATCTTTCTGAGTTCCCACACTTTCTGATATGCTCTCCCTGATCAGGGATAAGAGCAATGAGGCACACCCCTCATCTCCTTTCATCTGCTTCACCTTAGCCTCTCAATGGCAAGGTTAAGAGCAACCTCTGACCCTATTCCAGTTGGCCTCAGTGCCTAACCCTTGTGTGAGCCTCTTGTATGCATATAGTGTGTGCTTGTTGTGATTGTGTGTTTGCCTTGCCTTGTTAGGTTTAGCTTAGACTTGCCCTTGTGCAAAATAAGTTGTGCTTGACTTGCTCCCTGTGCAAGTCAGGTGTGTGTGGCTTGCTTCTTGTGTGAGCCATGTTTAGGATAGGTTGGCCCTTGTGCCATCTAGCTAGAAACCTTAACTTAGGGTTGACTTTGCATGACAACATCTAGGCTCGAGTCGTAGTCTCCCTAGTGTTGTGTCTCCCTCTGTTATCTGGTTAGGCTAGGTCCTTTATCCCTGCGTAGGGGAACTACGTCGCCCTGATCCTCATACCAGATGAGGTACGTAGGCAGGAGATGAGCTGATCTCTCCGGGCGCCCTTTTTTCTTTTTGTGTGAGTTGTCTGACAGTTGCTAGGCTCGAGTGCCTGACTCCTTAGCAATTCGTCGTCTGTTTGTTTGAGTGTGTGCTTGACAGTTATAGGCTCGAGTCCCCGACTCCCTATTAACTTGTTGTGTCGTTGTGTGCTTGGAAGCTGATGTAAGTCCATCGAGTGGCATTTGGGTTCCAGTGTGTGTTTGTTTAGGTTCGGATGCTGACATAAGTCCAGTGATTGGCAGTCGGGCTCCACGTTTGCCTGTGTCTTGTTTGTTTGTGTGCGTGTCAGCCGAGCTACGAATGCTCTGATTCTCCTTCGTCCAAAGGAGATACGTATGCATAGGATGCGACATCCTAGCGAGCATGTGTCGTTCCCCAGTCCGAACTACTTAGACTCTGATGTCTATGCTTGATAGACTAAGTAGGCCCAGGATGCGATATCCTGCCGAGTCAGTCTTGTTTGCTTCCTGTGTCTCTTTCAGCCGATGTTTGTGTGTGTGTGAGCAGTATTTTTAGCAACCATTTTCCTTCCTATTGTGCGTGGATCCCGTCGAGTACGACGGATGCGTAGGGGTGCTAATACCTTCCCTTCGCATAACCGACTCCCGATCCCATTCTCTTTGGTCGCGAGACCACGTCTTTTCCAGGTTTACTCTGAGCGTTTCCTTTCCCTCTTTTGGGATAAATAACGCACGGTGGCGGCTCTGTTGTTCTTGTTTTCCCGCCGGTTTTTCGCGTAATGCGACACAAGTCACGAGCATGGAGTTTAGGTTAAGAACCACCCAAAAGGAGTGTACTAAGGTTTAAACCTGCCAAACATGTTCTACAAAAGGTTCCCATAGTCATAATCCCATCTTTCGGATATTATCAGAGGAACGACTACTCGTATTCCAACAATATTCTCAAGAGAGACTCTTATGAGTGTAGTATCGCGTAACAATCGTGTCAAATCTCACACTTGAACGACTTTCGCACTACGTCCTACGAATAGGCCAAGATGGGTTAGGTAAACTAAGGTCCTTGGCTTCTTAGGTCTATATTGGAACAAGTAATGTCTAACCACAACTTACTTATGTGACATTATTGATCTCAACATGACCTCCACCAAGTGAATGGGCTTGCAAGTCAACTCGCTAAGGAATACTCCACATAAGTTGACAGGACTATGCCATTCTCCTATCTTAAGTGCACTCGAGTTCGGGTATAGAACTCATCTCACAAAGATCACCAAGCAGCCAGCCAAAAGAAACAACAATGATATATACACAATGCAATAAGGTAAAGCAGATAAATAAATAACTGCACAAAAGCATGAACACCCAACAAACAAACAAACTACAAAAGCTAGGAGGGACTCACTTAGGGAAGATGGACCAGCAAGAGGTCAACTTCTTAGTGTCCCCAGCAGAGTCGCCAGCTGTCGCAACCTGAAAAATACAGTGCGAAAAAAAACAACCGGCGAAAGGAAAAGACAGAAGAGTCGCCACCGTGCGTTATTCATCCCAAAGGAGGGAAAGGAAACGCTCGAAGTAAACCTGAAAAAGGAAAGGACAAGACGGGGTCTCGCAACCAAATCTTGGGTTCGGGAGTCGGTTATGCGAAGGGAAGGTATTAGCACCCCTACGCATCCGTAGTACTCTACGGGATCCACTTTTGTAGTTTTCGTCTAAAGGGTGTGGGTTTATCTTGTGCTGTTTGCAAAAAAAAAAAGGGTTAAATGAAAATGACTCGCGCGGATGTCGCATCCACTGCATACGTATCTCATCTGAATATGAGAATCAGAGTCTTCGTAGCTCGGCTGACCTATGGGTTGGGATGTGTGCTCGCTAAGACATCGCGTCTTATGCCTACGTATCTCATCTGGCCTGAGAATCAGAGCAAAACGTAGTTCGGCTAACTACGGGGTTATGGATTGGGTTTTGGAAGAACGACGTCACTACGCAATCTACCGGATGCTCGACCTTTGGAGACTTACTCGCCTGTAGTAGAAGGAGTTAACGTGTTGCTTTGGGTTTTAGGGTTTGGGATGCTCGAGGGCAAAAAGGTAGTCCTTGATGAAGGAACCGCGCTACCTGCAGGGATATGAATACAAAACACAAAACATGTATCTTAAAGTAAAATGCCACCAAGGGGCTCAAACGTTGCCTCCTATCGAGGTCTTCCAGCTAGGAAAGCAGTAAAATGCGGGAAAAATGTAAAAGTACCACGCGGATAAAGATCCGAAGTAACAGCAATTAGAGGAATGGGAAACCCTGAGATCCTTCCAAGCTAATGCCATCAAATAAAAGTGAGTCAGTACAGGTAATCGGAATGAACCTCCAGGGGTTATCCCACAAATAAAGTGGGAAACCATGCAAGTTATCCCTGCAAAAGTCATGTGAGCCCTCACAAAAACTCAACAAAAGGGTTAGTGAAACACCATAAGCATTTTTTCATAAATAACAGTATGGTTTCAGAAACCTCAAACCCTGTGGCATACACTCAAAAATTAAACGGTTAAACATTCAAGGCATTGTTTATACATTCATATACATATTAAACCCATGGGCGAAAAACCTAATGAAATTCATCCATCATACCTCATACATTCAGAGTATTCAACTTCAAAGCAAAAGGTAATGGGAATAAAGGCAAACCTGATTGGAGAGCTTGATTGAAATTGAGTTGCACCCGTGAGGTTTACAAAACAATCTTCAGGGTTTATGTGAGGCAGAGGTGATTCTGTGTAGTTGAGTTCCCTTCGGGGTTTGGAGGCTGCTCTGAACTCCGTTAGGTCTTCTCTCACTATCTTTTTCCTCAGGGTTTTGTTCCAAGGAAACCTCAGAGTATTTTGCTTCTCTTCCCTCTTCTCCTCTTCTATGTGTGTGACTTTTGTTTCAATGAAACTCTAGTATTTATAGGCTAATATTGGTAGCTTAGTGGGCTTTTGAGAAAGGTCCAAGTCCAAAAAAAATTATTATATTTTATTTATTTAATTATTTATTTAATTAATTAATTAATTAATTAAAATTTATTATTATTATTATTATTATTATTATTATTATTTTCGTTTTTTTTTTTTGATCTAATTCTGATTGACATGATGAAATGCAATATGAAATGCTAAATGAATGCATGAATGAGGAGGGCAAATTTTGGGGTGTTACACATATGAAAATGATTCCAAGATAAAACTTACTCTAAATGACATTACAAACAACTTTCATGTTGATACCTAGAGCTATTTTTTCTTGGAAAATTATTTTCTATGTTGAAACATTATAGGTCATTTTGTATAAACCCTAATTTGAAAGTCAACTTCTCAAGGCCATAACTTGCTCAATTTTTATGAGATGAAATATTTCCAAGTTGAAAAATAAAATTGAAGATGTCTACTTCAACTTTTATGTTTGGAGTGGGAGCTAATTCCACTTCTTTGAACATGTGATATGAGGCTACATTATAGGTCACTTTTCACCTATACCATTGATCAAGTGATTTTGCCAAACTTCAAAAATGCATAACTCTATCATTTCAAATCCAAATGACATGAAATTGGTGACAATTTTGAAGGTATTTGAGATAGATACAACTTTGATGAATACACTTTTCTCATTTGAAGCTCCCATAAAAAGTTAAGCAAGGTGGAATATTGAGACATATGGCTTGACACTTAGAAAATTTTTGATATGTCAAATTTTTCCAAACTTCCACCTCAAAGATCTCCAAGTTCCAAGCTCCAAATGAAAAAGTTTTCAACATAAAACTTGTTCATCTTGATCTCAACTTTCCAAATAGCTAAAATTCATGCATTTTGGATGAGAAATGCATAGGATGCGCATGGCTTAAACAGACTGATATCATTTGGCATGGATCAACCTTCAAGCAACAATGCACAAGTTCCTTGCAATCCAATCCATCTCCAAGGCATCTGATCATTCATTTGGACTTTCAAGCTATCATTTCATGGGCCTATGCACGCCCATGCACCATACTTTCATCATTTTGCCAAAATTGGAAAGTGAAAAGAGTGTGCAAATATCACATGGATTTGGCTATATATACAACTGCATTTGCTCAGAACTAACACACACCTTGCGCCAGCTTTGAATCCCCATTGAAAACCCTTCACATTAAGAGGATAACCTTGATAAATTCATTTGAATTTGAGCTTGAATCTCCACTATTTTGGAATTCAATTCTCCATGAATCCATTGCTGCTAAGCCTTTCCATTCCTCTTCTGCAAGCAATTGAAGTGAAGCCAAGCACGATTCAGATCAAGATCCAACAAGCTCAGACCTCCATTGAAGGTAATTTGCAGAAAATTTAAACTCTTCGATTCTCCTTGATTCTTGCTCAAATCCATTGATTCTTGTGTTGTCTGAAGTCCTACCAATGTAGGCAAGAAGTTTGAGTTGCTTTGAGGTCAAATCGAAGCAACTCAGATCATGAACCTCATTTTTCAATTCCACATATCTCTCAATATAGTTGGAATTGGAAGAATTGGAGGTGATATTCGTGCTCAGTGATGTTTTCTCTTTAAAATCATGTTCCTGTTTGGAATTTTGGTGATGGTTCATGTTGACCAGTCTGGTGAAGCTCACCGGAGAAGACAACCGGAGCTTTGGCTCCGGTGATGATGTGTCTTTGGTCTAAACTGTGTGATCCAACTTCCACGTTTTAATCTTGGCCGTGCATTGTGATTACTCACGTTGCAGTGCGTTTGACTAAGGCATTGGTGGAACGCGTGTTCTGGATCATCAGATCTGCCACCTCAATTAATGAGGGAGATATGATGGTCCACGTATTTTTGAATTTTTAATATTTTGTTTTAATTGTATTTTCTCCAATAATCCATAATAAATTTAATATTGATCCAAAAAATGTGGGACTTTCACCAAATATTTTTATCTTTCATATTCTGAATTAAAATTATTTTTTGGATCATTATTAATATTTTTCATGAATTAATTGATTTTTAATTTGTTTTTAATTGTTTAAAAATATTTTTAAGTGTCCAAAAATTATGAATTTTTTTTATCCAAGGTATTTGATCTTGTTTGACCTATGATAAATCTCATGGCCATTTATTTGGTGTTTTGATGAGATTTTAGGATTTGGACAAAACATATTTGAATTTAATGTATTATTTTAATATTTTTAATTGAATAAATGCCATTTAAGTTGTGTTGACCATTTGTATTGACTTAATTGAGTTTCTTATTTGTTGTTGGGCCTTGATCAAGTTTGATTTGAATTTGTCAAGTTAATATCATTGGATTTAGGGGATTGATGGAATGTACATTCCATCTCCCAAAATGAATGAATAATATTAATTTGGTAAAAGTCCTCCTTTGACCAATTTGTGATCTCATTCATCCCTTTCCCTCTTCATCTAATTACCCTTCTTCATCCATTCATTTTCAATTGGCCAATGACATCTCAAAGTCCTAATGCTAGTTGATTGAAAGATTAACATGAGTACGGATAAGATTAGGCCACCCCTTTTGCATATTTTTGTGTGTGGTATGTTTAATGAGCATAGTTCTTAATACTATGTCTCCAACATGCATTAACACCAAAAGTTTATTGCCCGACCTCAAATAGTTGTGACTTCTATATAAGTCCAATTACGATTGCTTAACATAGCGCTAAATTTGTGACACAAAAAGCATAAGCATTCTAGTTAGTGAGATTGTAAGTCTCCCCTCTTCCATGGTATTGTATGGAAACTTGGCCTTCTTTCCTTCCTCTGGAAGATGTTTTGGTTCAAGGATCTATGCTTGTGGCAATTGGGTTGAGTGTTCTCCAAAGAATGTCTTGAAATCAAAAAGCAAAACAAAACTAACTACTAACTTACTAACCATTAACTTTTAATTACAAGTCTTTACCTTTATGCAATTTACTTTTAGCACTTTATTATCATTTGCCATTATACATATCATTCTAATTATTTATGTTAATGTAATTTTCACTTTATCCACTTGGACCATATTGTGTGATATACTTTGTTGCTTTGTTTGTTTGATTGGTCTTTGACCATTAATGTACATAATAATAACAAAAACCCTAAAAGACATTTGAGTGGACTGTTGGTTTGATCTTGCCCAATTGGACTTAGAACTTAGGCAACATTCCTTTGCTAATGGACTTGGCCAATGCCAATTTGTTGAAGAACCAAGAACTTGCAAGTTTGAATTCATATGATACATCATTCAAGATCTCTCCAGATTCATCTGCAACATTGATCATTGTTAAGCTGTTATGTTGAACTTGTGACTTGTGGAGTTCATCTACTATATAGGCTCTTTTGAAGAAGATCATTGAAGTGGATAAGTGTCACAGCCTAAAAAATATAGTATGCGAAAAAACAACCGGCGAAGAAGAAAATGACAGAAGAGTCGCCACCGTGCGTTATTTATCCCAAAGGAGGGAAAGGAAACGCTCGAAGTAAACCTGGAAAAAGGAAAGGAAAAGACAAGGTCTCGCAACCAAATCTTGGGTTCGGGAGTCGATTATGCGAAGGGAAGGTATTAGCACCCCTACGCATCTGTAGTACTCTACGGGATCCACTCTTGTTGTTCTTGTCTAAAGGGTGTGGGTTTATCTAATGTACTATTTACTAAAAGAGGGGTTAAAAGAAAATGACTCGCACGGATGTCGCATCCACTGTATACGTATCTCATCTGAATATGAGAATCAGAGTCTTCGTAGCTCGGCTGACCTATGGGTTAAAGAGGAGTGTGCTCGCTAAGACATCGTGTCTTATGCCTACGTATCTCATCTGGAAAGAGAATCAGAGCAAGCCGTAGTTCGGCTAACTACGGGTTAAGGGTTTGTTTTTTGGGTGAACGACGTTACTACGCAATCTACCGGATGCTCGACCTTGGGAGACTTACTCACCTGTAGTAGAAGGAGTTAACGTGTTCTTAGGAGAAGAAAAATCAATGAGTTGGTTTGTGGTTTAGGAATGCTCACGCAAAAAGGAAGTCCTAGACGAAGGAACAGTGCTACCTTAATTGACATGCAAACGAGAGACTATACGAAGCCTAGCAATCCTATGGGGAAACAATCACACCATACAAAACAAACATGCATAAAGTAAACACGCCAACAAGGGGGCTCGAACATACATGGGTAGGGCTTTAGTCAAAAGGGGTCATATCAACCTCGACAAACAAGCCATGGAAAGGTAATCAAGTGGGTTCTTAACCCCTGACATTGAACGTCAGGGTGAGCAGATCAAAAGGGTAATGAGGATAAGACCTCATAGCTCTTAACCCTGGACAGGGTGAGCTCATGACAAAAAATGGGGATTTAGAAAGGTGGAACCCTTTCCACTGATTGACCGGACAAAAGATCTTGGGCTTTTGCTCTGAAGCATCGACACGTAGTGTGAGCATAAAGAACGACACACTGAATAACGGGGGATTGACTACTAATCCCTCTTATCCGTCAATTGCCTCTTCGGGGAGGTCTTTAGCACTGGTGCCTCTTCTTGGAGGGCTTTGGACACAAAAGTAAATAAACAAAAGAAAACATTGCCTCCTATTGAGGTCTTCTAGCTAAGAAAGCGGTAAAATGCGGGAAAAATAAAGGGATCAAGAGGTCTACCATACGGATAAAGATCCGAAGTAATAGCAACTAACGACACAAGAAACCCGGAGATCCCTCAAGCTAGCACCATCAAAGAAAGCGAGTCAGTACAGGTAATCGGAATAAACCTCCAGGTGGTATCCCACAAATAAAGTGGAATACCAAGCAAGCCATCTCTTATAAAGTCAAGTGAGCCCTCACAAAAACTCAACAAACAGGTTAGAATGACAAGACAGGATGCAATCAAGAGTTGCACCAAACAGAAGAATCATAGCAACAACAGTGACAGGTGAACAGTGCACGGATGCAATAGAAAGCATGTCGTAACGAACACAACACAGATTGGAGAGCAAACAGAAAAAAGCTACTGTCGCGATCGCTACTGCTTCGCCTAGCGAATGCTTAGCGAAGCGTCGCTGCAGGCTCGCCTAGCGATGCGGCTAGCGAATGCCTGCGGGTTCTGGATTTCCCATGGATAACAGTACGATTTCAGAAATTAAGTGGTCAAACATTCAAGGGATTGTTCTACACATTCATGCATATCTAAACCCGTGGGCAAAAACCGAAAGATACCCACTCTTTCAAATTCACCATAATACCTCGTACATTTAGAAATTTCAAATTGAAGGCATAAAATAATGGGAATAAGGCAAACCTGATTGGAGAGATCGAATGAAATTGAATTGCACCGTTGGGTTTGTAGAATAATCCTAGGGTTTATATGCGGTAGAATAGGTCCTTTGCAGATGGGTTCCCTTCAGTGTCCGGAGGCTGCTCTAAATCCTGTTAGCTTTTCTCCTTCCTTCTAGTCTGTCTCCTAGGGTAATCGGAATAGAATAGAGTTTGGCTCAATGAAATTCTGAATTTATAACCTGATTTTCGTGGCTTTTGGGCTCAAATGAGAGGACCAAGTCCAAGATTCTGCTGTTATATTTTTCAAAAACACGTGCGCTTCGCGTAGCGAAGAATTTTCTCGCCTAGCGAGCATGACAGTTCAGATTCGCTAAGCGAACCACGCTGCTCGCTTAGCGAGCATGACAGCTCAGGCACAGACTTTTGCTCCTTCAAGATTAGCGTTTTGAATGATGAATAGACCCCATTTGAACATGTTGGAAGTAACTCAAGTCATTCCCTTGCGTTGACCGATCATCTACATAGAACCCACGAAGTGTCTTGGATGATATTCAAGCTTCTTGGAGCTAATTCTGATGGACATGATGCAATGCAATATGAAATGTTAAATGACCTAAAAATGAATGCATGAATAAGGGGGGGCAAATTTGAGGTGCTACAGCTGCCCCTATTCAATCAACTTGAGACCCGAAAAGAAGAAAGCAGCGGCTTTCGCACTTTCAAGGTATCAAGGGATTGAATACAATAAAAGCCTTAAAATTTGCACTGAAGTGAGGTGAAGTAACAATGCCTGTCGGAATCGGCAAAGAGGTGGTCTTGAAAGAAGAATCCGTCTGGTACGGTGAGAGTCGGTCTGAATACCAAAAAAGAATGTTAACCTGGATACCAAAATAAATGGTAACACAGAAATAACCATGGCCTGAATGCCGCTCATCAGTCTGAATACTAGAAATGACTTCGATCTGAGCATCGGAAGATATGAGGTTATTAATATCGGTCTGAACACCGAGAGACTGGCCTGAATGCCACTTCGATCTGAATATCGGAAACCTAGCCTGAATGCCACAAGTTGCGTCGACCTGAACGTCGGAAACCTCTTCGATCTGAATATCGGAAAACTGGCCTGAATGCCACAAGTTGCATCGACCTGAACGTCGGAAACTTCTTCGATCTGAATATCGGAAAATCGGCCTGAATGCCACTTCGGTCTGAATATCGGAAAATCGGCCTGAATGCCACTTCAGTCTGAATACCAGAAAATTGGCCTGAATGCCACTTCGGTCTGAATACCGGAAACTCGGCCTGAATGCCACTTCGGTCTGAATAGCGGAAATTTTCATGCCTGTCAGTATCAGTAGAAATAGGGAAAGATAATTGAGGCGGCACGTGGGCCAACGACCTATGCTGGGGGTAGTAGGTCCTGAACAACCTTCAGTCTGAGCACTGGAAACAACTTCTGGTTTATCACTTGGGATACCGAGAATGTCTTATGCGTACATGCGTATGTTTGAATTTTCCAATGGTGTAATGCTCCATGAAAATGGAAATGCTACGCAATTTGGGAGGATGCAATGCAATATGATTCTACATGCAGGGATGCGAAATGCTTGATTAGAGAGAACGCCAAGCTGAGGCAAGGAATTCTGCTGGAGAAATGATCACCATCTTCTAGACCCTGGCAAGGCTGCTGGAGATGCACAGCACAAAGAATTATGTGGGGAAATGACCCGCCACATGGTGTTCTGGCAAATAACAAAACACCGAGGCTCTGACTGGGGAGAGAATGGCATTGAGAACTTGCTGTTGAGGAATGCGACAGTGGTCCTGGCAACCATAATCTGTGAGAGAGACGACTCGGCAGGGGAAGCAAACACCGATACGGTACCGAGATTCCGCTTCAAGGAGAGAGACCATGGATCTGGCGTCGAGATCCTCGGTCTGGCATCGGACTCTGAGGAGCAGCCGCTTCTGCTGGGAAGATACAGTCTGACACTGTTAACTCCGCTGGGGATATACAGTCTGACACTGTCAACTCTACTAAGGAGTGTATATTCTGAAACAACCGCTTAGGGGAGTACAGTAATGAATAATTGCTGGGGATTGAAGAATCCAACGCTCGGACCAGCTCTGCATGGATAAGATACCAAATTCCAACTGTTTGAGGAAAAACATCCGTGATCATCTGATGGGAACCTTAAGGAAATGCCCCGAGTGTACCTGTTCTGAATAGACGATCCAAAACACTTAAAATTTGCAGCAATTTTTAATGTTTATTGAGCATGTACCTGTAAAGCTCTCATGTTTCATGATGCAATGTTTATCAAAAATTCGGACGTCATTTTTGCAAACAAAACAGTAAAATGAAAACGAACACGGAAATATTCTGAATAACATGATTTTATTGATTGAATGGCCTCTGAATAGGCATTTACATCAGGAAGCAATCCCTGGAAAGAGGAAATTGCACAAAATATAAAAAACAGAAATTAATCTAACGACAATGTGAAATGGATTTCTATCGGGTTCCAATTCTGCTATGACTCGCTCGTCTTCAAGATCCTCCAGATGATCAGCTATCTGAAAAAGGTGATTGGAATGTTTCCTACATTTTGAAAGTTTCCAGTTATCGACATGGGATGAGATTCAGAACTACTCAGAACGCAGTCATTCGCTTAATCCCTAACTTTTGCCTGGATCGCCCTTTTCGGGTTTTCAATCCACCGGGATACCTATTTTTGCCTAAGTTTCCCTTTCAGGTTTTCAACTTACCGGGTGTACAATCTTTTCATTTTTAATCCCTAATTTTTGTCCGAACCTTTTCATTTTCTTGGTTCGTCGGGATGCCCATTTTTTGCCTGGACTATTCTTTTTATTGTCCAACGGGTCTATTTGATCCGAAGTATTTTTTAACTGCGTCTGAGTTCACAGGGGAAGTGAAGTTTTCACCATCCATAGTTGCAAGCATTAAGGCCCCACCATCGAAAACCTTGGTAACAATATATGGTCCATCATAGTTAGGAGTCCACTTGCCCATGTGATCTGTTTGAGGAGGAGGGATCCTTTTCAACACCAAATCTCCAACTTGGAAACATCGAGGACACACTCTCCGATCAAAGGCTCTCTTCATCCGACTCTGATACAACTGCCCATGACAAATGGCTGCCATTCGCTTCTCCTCGATAAGACTCAACTCATTGAACCTTGTCCTAATCCATTCAGCGTCGTCTAACTTGACATCCAACAGGACTCTTAGAGACGGAATCTCCACTTCAACAGGTAGGACTGCTTCCATACCATACACAAGGGAGTAAGGGGTTGCCCCGGTCGATGTACGTACTGAAGTACGGTACCCATGCAAGGCGAAGGGTAGCATCTCATGCCAATCTCTGTACGTAACGACCATCTTCTGCACAATCTTCTTTATGTTCTTATTTGCTGCCTCAACAACACCGTTCATCTTAGGACGATAAGGGGAAGAATTGTGATGCTGAATGTTGAAGTTCTTGCACAACTCTTTCATCATTTTGTTATTGAGATTAGAACCATTATCAGTAATGATTCTTTCGGGAATCCCATAATGACAAATGATTTCTTTCTTAATGAATCGGGCAACCACATGTCTGGTGACATTCGCGAATGACGCTGCTTCGACCCACTTGGTGAAATAGTCGATGGCAACAAGGATGAAGCGATGCCCATTGGAGGCGGTCGGCTCAATCCTTCCAATCATATCAATGCCCCACATAGCAAAAGGCCACGGTGAAGACATCACATTCAGAGGATTTGGCGTCACATGCACCTTATCAGCATAAATCTGGCATTTGTGGCACTTCCGAGCATATTTGAAACAATCAGATTCCATGGTCATCCAGTAATAACCTGCTCTCAACAATTTCTTAGCCATTGCATGTCCGCCGGCATGAGTACCGAAGGAGCCTTCATGAACTTCCTGCATTAACATGTCTGCTTCGGGTCTATCCATGCATCTGAGCAAAACCATGTCGAAGTTCCTCTTATACAACACATCGTCTTTGTTCAAGAAGAAACTGCCTGTCAATCTTCTCAAAGTCTTTCTATCATTGTTGGATGCCCCTGCAGGGTACTCTTGATTCTTCAGAAAGCCCTTGATGTCGTGGTACTAGGGCTTGTCATCAACTACCAATTCAGCAGCAAACACATACGCGGCCCTATCAAGGCGCATCACATCGATCCTAGAAGCATGGTTCCACCGAGTCACCTTGATCATGGAGGATAGAGTGGCGAGAGCATCTGCCATCTGATTCTCATCACGAGGTATATGATACAGCTTTACTGTTGTGAAGAAAGTCAACAATCTTCTCGTGTAATCTCTGTAGGGGACCAGATTGGGCTGTAGAGTATTCCAATCACCATTCACTTGATTGATCACTAGAGCTGAATCTCTGAAGACGTCTAGAGTCTTGATTCTCAAATCAATGGCTTGCTCAATACCCAAGATACAGGCTTCATACTCAGCTTCATTATTGGTGCACTCAAAAGTCAGATGAGCAGTGAAAGGCATGTGGGCACCTTTCGGAGTAGTAATGACAACACCAATTCCACTTCCTCTGGCATTGACAGCCCCATCAAACAACAAAGTCCACTTTTCGTCTGGATCAGGTCCCTCCTCAACAACTGGCTCTTCGCAGTCTTTCATCTTGAGGAACATGAAATCTTCATCTGGAAAATCAAACTTCATCGGCTCATAATCTTCAACCGGCTGTTGAGCAAGATAGTCTGACAGAATACTCCCCTTGATGGCTTTCTGGGATGTATACTGGATGTCGTACTCTGTCAGTACCATTTGCCAACGAGCAACCCTTCCGGTGAGAGCTGGCTTCTCGAATATATACTTGATTGGATCCATCTTGGAGATCAATAAGGTTGTGTGAGTCAGCATGTACTGTCTCAATCGCTTAGCGGCCCATGCAAGTGCACAACATGTCTTTTCAAGCATCGAGTATCTCGACTCGCAGTCTGTGAATTTCTTACTCAGGTAGTAGATGGCATGTTCTTTCCTACGTGTCTCGTCGTGTTGACCGAGAATACAACCCATAGAATTGTCAAGTACTGTCAAATACATAATCAGCAGTCTCCCTGGGACCGGAGGCATGAGGATAGGAGGATTCTACAAATACTCTTTTATCTTTTCAAAAGCCCTTTGGCAATCATCGTTCCACCTGATAGCCTGATCTTTTCTCAGCAACTTGAGAATTGGCTCGCACGTGGCGGTTAGGTGAGAGATGAACCCTGCAATGTAGTTCAACCTCCCTAAGAAACCACAGACTTGTTTTTCTGTTCTTGGATCAGGCATTTCCTGTATCGCCTTCACTTTGGCCAGATCCACCTCAATCCCTTTTTCACTAACAATAAAACCCAACAGTTTTCCAGATCTCACCCCGAAAGTACACTTGTTCGGATTAAGCCTCAGCTTGAATTTCCTCAAACGCTCAAACAGTTTCTGCAGATTCAACAAATGTTCTTCTTCCGTCTGAGATTTTGCAATCATATCATCAACATAAACCTCAATTTCATGATGAATCATATCATGGAACAGAGTCACCATAGCTCGTTGATATGTTGCCCCAACATTTTTCAGACCAAACGGCATCACCTTATAGCAGAAGGTGCCCCATGGGGTTATGAAAGTTGTCTTCTCCATGTCTTCTGGTGCCATCTTAATTTGATTATAGCCAGAAAAGCCATCCATGAAGGAGAATACCGAGAACTGAGCCGTGTTATCCACCAAAACGTCGATGTGAGGTAAGGGGAAGTCATCTTTAGGGCTGGCTCTGTTCAAATCCCGGTAGTCGACACACATCCGTACCTTTCCATCCTTCTTAGGTACTGGAACAATGTTTGCAACCCATGGCGGATAATTGGTGACTGCTAGAAACCCTGCATCCAACTGTTTTTGCACTTCTTCCTTTATCTTGACAGCCATCTCTGGTCTTGTTCTTCTGAGCTTCTGCTTGACCGGAGGACAAGCTTCTTTGAGAGGCAAGCGGTGTACCACAATGTCTGTGTCAAGCCCTGGCATGTCCTGATAAGACCAGGCGAAGATGTCAACATACTCTTGCAGCAATTCAATCAGCCCTTTCTTCACATTATCTTCCAAAGCAGCCCCTATCTTGATTTCTCTCTTGACGTCCTCGGTGCCGAGATTAATCACTTCAGTAGACTCTTGATACAGTTGAATGACCATTTCCTCTTGCTTTAATAGCCTGGCAAGTTCTTCAAGGAGTTCACAGTCTTCATCACCCTCTTCTTCAGCTTGAAAGATTGGATTTTCAAAGTCGAAGCGAGCCATAGCAGAACCGTTATCAATAGGATCCAGTGACGTGCATCTGCATGAGTGATGGTATGTGCTTATGAGTGTGAACAAAGTGAAAACTAAACAAAACATTGCCATTTTTTTATTTTTGAAAACTGCAAAAATAGAAAGACAGGGAACGAAATATTTGAATGCAAAAAGACGTCCTTTATTTATGATAAAAAATGCAGGTATCCACATAGATGAGCCCTACAATGAGTCATTATGCCCTGGGCGGAACGTAAGACTTAGACATGCATGAATAAACAAGAAAAATTACTCCTCCAAAAAAGTGACTTGGACAATCTCCTCAGAAGACCAATTGCGGAGGGCTTCACCCGGGATCCTCGGACGCACCCAACTGTCGATGTCACAATCACTATCCCCATCTTCATCGTTGACCGCAGAGACCTGGCCATATTGAATGATGCCAGCGCTGGAGAAAGTAATCGGCCCCTGACGAGTCTGAAGTGTTGAAGTCAGAGCTGGTTGATACCCAATCCCGAACTTGTCTTCTTTCATTGGTAACTCCAACAGACGTCCCCAACCGGGGGCAACACCTGAATCTACCAAGGCCTGTGCCTGCTTGAAGGATGAGATAGAGGCACCCTTTAACTTCTTCCACAGGAGCTGCGTCCTTGATCTGAACTGCCTCAAAGGCCTGACATAGGGTCTCATGAAATTCACCTTCTACCTCTACATACTTGAATGTAGACATGTTACTGACCAGAATATCCTCCTCACCACAGACGGTGATAATCCTTCCATTGATTGGGAATTTAACCTTTTGATGTAAAGTTGAAGAGACTGCCCCAGCATCGTGGATCCAAGGACGACCCAGCAGGCAACTATAGGAAGGGCTGATATCCATCACATAGAAGACGGTGTTGAAGGTTTGTGATCCAATCTGAATTGGAAATTCTACCTCTCCGAACACCGACCTCTTAGAACCATCGAAGGCTCTCACAATAAGATCTGAGGGCTTCAGGACCACACCCTCTACTTCTAACCTTGACAGGGCTCTCTTGGGTAGCACATTGAGAGAGGAACCTGTATCCACCAGAACGTGAGATAACACGGTGTCTTTGCATTCCATCGAGATGTGCAAAGCCTTGTTATGATTGCGTCCAGCTGGCGTCATGTCAGAATCAGTAAAACCTAACCCGTTTCTTGCATGAACATTTGCAATGATTCCTTCCAGTTGGTTCACTGAGATCTCCTGAGGTACATAAGCAGCATTTAGGACTTTCAGAAGTGCCTCCCTGTGTGCCTCCGAACACAATAGGAGTGAGAGAATGGATATCTTGGACGGAGTCTGAATCAACTGATCGACTACCTTGTAGTCACTTCTCTTTATAATTCTCAAAAGCTCGTCCACATCCTTCGCAAAAGTAGGCTCAGAACCAGCCTGGGGTGCAGAGACACCCTCATTCACAACTTGCTTGCCTTTGGCTTTCTCCGCAGCATCAGCACTATCAGTTTGGGTAACGGGTGGTGAGAACAGTCTACCACTCCTGGTGAATCGCCCGATTCCACCAACATTGTCCACTACGGGACCTTCAACTTCAAGTTCAGACTTCCGACCCTCTTCTACCTTCAGAGGCCTCCCATGATCGTGCGTGTACACACTCCCCCCATAATGCCAAGGAATGGCCCTTTCGCTGGTGAAAGGTAAAGGACCAGGGGTTGTGATAGTCACAGTGGACGGTCGCGTTGGTGGCACCGGTTGCGCTTCTGGCACATTGATCTGATTAGTTGGGTAGAAAATGGTGATAGTAGCGACATCATAAACATACTCTAAAATCTCATTTATTGAAGCATAAACATCCGAAACATCGGAATCAAGTTCAATTACATCAGAATCAACCACATTGTTTGGGATATCAACAACAACATTGGAAAAATTAAATACATCATCATGGATTATAGAATCAGTAGGAATAACATCTGCGAATTCATCAGTAGCGTCTTCAAACACTTCTCCCTCAACCCCTTCCGCAGACTCTTGGACAGACAAATCTTCAACCTGGAGGGTACCTTCGTCGAGCAAGGTCTGGATACCCTGCTGTAGCTTCAAACAACCTCCACTCTGAGTAGCACAAGCCACACAATCCTTCCCTCAACTGGGGAAAACATCGGCCTTCAACAAGTAGCCCTTGATATCCGACAACGGAGTCTTCAGCTTTAACACATCTCTGACATGTCTGGCTTCCCCTTCCATCATATTAACATTCGCACCACCATGCTGTGGCATGGGATTGTTGACGACATTAGGAGCCGGTGCAAGGTTGATGGCCTTTGAGTCTACGAGGTCCTGAACTACGTGCTTAAAAGCTTTGCAGTTCTCAATATTGTGGCCAGGTGCCCCAGAGTGGAAGCTACACCTAGCGTTGGCGTCGTAACCCACTGGAAGCCTACCAACAGGAGGAGCCAGAGTGCGTAACTGCACAAGTTGTAGTTGTCGAAGACTAGAAAGCAACTGAGCGTACGACATTGGAAGAGTGTCGAAACGCCGGTCCATCATCCGCTGCCTCTGTTGGTAGGCGGGTCTGTTACCCGGTTGTTGTTGCTGGTACTGAGTTTGCTGACGTTGTAGTTGTTGTTGTTGTAGTGGTGCTGCAGCCGTAATGGTCACATCCGCAACATACGGTTGTTGGTGGTAGTTCTGAAAGTTATTCCTTCGGTTACCCCTGTTCTGATAAGAAGATAAGACACTTGCATCCCCTTCTCTACTCTTCTGTCCCTGAATGAACGGCTTCTTCACCCCTGATGAAGATCCACCTCCACTCTGGTCTTGTATGTCTTCAGGTAATTCTCCACCCTCTCTCCGGTCGAGACTACATCAGCAAAGTTGGAGGCATTGCAACCCACCAGGCGCTCCAAGTAAGGTCCGGGCAGAGTATTCATGAACATGTTAGCCATTTCCTTTTCCAACATAGGAGGTTGAACACGGGAAGCTGTCTCTCTCCAGCGTTGAGCGTATTCCCTGAAGCACTCATTGCTTTTAAGAGACAGATTTTGAAGTTGAGTTCTATCCGGAGCCATGTCTGCATTGTACTGATACTGCTTCACGAAAGCCTCAGCCAAATCCCTCCAGCAGCGGATGTGGGCTCTGTCCAGCCTCATATACCATTCCAGGGATGCCCCAGCTAGGCTATCCTGGAAAAAGTACATGAGCAGCTTTTCATCGTCAGAATATGCAACCATTTTACGGAAATAGGCTTGCACATGGGTCTTCGGGCAAGAGTTGCCATTGTATTTGTCAAATATCGGGACCTTGAATTTCGGTGGCACCCTCACGCTTGGGACCAATCCCAAGTCAGCAACGTCTACTCCGATAGCACTCTGTCCTTCCACATCCTTCAGCCTCTCCTCCAATCTCCGAAATATAGGGTCCATACCATGACTCATACCAAAGTCTTCCTAAAGCAGGCGAAACTGATCGTCCTGGTCATCATGGACGGGTTGTTGACCGGAGGTGACATGTAGGATCGGGGTAGGCCCCGGTCCATTGGGTCCGTTAGCCTCTCCAGCTGGAGGGTCAGTCAACGTCTCTGGTTGAGTAGTGGCGGGATTCCTCTGCATTATCTGCCTGAGCTCTTGCTGTCCCTGAGCCACCCCTTGAACCACATCCATGAATTGATTCATGCGGATCTTCATCTCGGCGAGCTCTGCTTGTAGGCTTTCCATTACTCTTTGCTGGTTTCTGCGGGTACCGTACCGGTGAATGCCTGAGTCAGCTATCCTGCTGATGGAACACCAAATAATATGAGAACATCGCAGCGGTACCTGTTATACAAGATATGCAAATGAATATGTAAATGCAATTATATGTTTACCAATTCCAACGGGTATTCTACCCCCTTGATTCCAGTCTCACATCAGACAGAAAGCGCAAGAAGACCGAGTTGTGGATAAACCTCTGAGATCAAGATGCAATAAGGAAAACCATCATATGAATGAGTTCAAAAAGGGAAAGGCCTTAGCCAACAGTACATCAAAAAATGACCTCCACAACAAGCCTGTGGATCATCACTACAATACAATAAGTAAAGAGAGGAACAAAAATCAGGAATCAGCCTCCCGTATACAACCCATAAGGACTGCTCCTCACTTCAGCCAATAGTGCCACTGTGTCAGGATGATCTGGAGATTCTGTCAAACGCCGGATAAGAAGATTCCTTCTGTGAATAACTCCATCCAACTCGTTGATGTGCTCTCTGTAGTAATTCCCATCATCTTCTCCGAAAACCTCTTCAAGTCTAGATCTCTTCAAACCCGCCAGCACCTTGAGTTCTTCAATCTGTTCTTAAGCCTTGTTGAGTTGATCTGTGATATAACCATTGGTTGAACGGGCACACAGAAGCTCGTTGTTCTTCTCCTTCAGCAAAATCTTCAACTTCTCCATCTGACTAGTCAGTTCGGCCACCATCTCCTCCTCCTTTACCTTCCTAGAAGCTGAAAATGTATCCCATTGCTCTTGCCAACCAGCTAGCTTACCAAGAGCATCTGTTAACTGCTGTTTGACTCGCCTCAACTCAGAACTGGATGATCTCAGGGCTTCGTCTGTCTTCCTGAAGAAATCCACCTCCACAACTAATTTCCTCTCTGCTTCCCCTTGCAATCTGACGGCTTCCCTCTTCTGATATTCCGCCTCATGGAATTGATGCATACAGTCTTGCAGCTTCACACTTAACTCTGAGTTTTTAGTTTGAAGCTTCTCCATGGCATTCTTCAATTTGTCATACTCCTCTCGGCTTACCATTGTTGACTGCTCAGGAGTAGGTGGATACAAAGGTTCTTCAATAGGAAATGGCAGACCAAACTCTTCGACTCTTCCCTAAAGCCAAACTTCATACTGAGGGTAAGTTCTACAATCTCCTTTTCCAAGCACAATTCTTCCTCTCTTGATCACTTTGAGCCAAGCCTCAGCTGCCTTACGGGATACAGTCAAATCAGATGAAGAATGGAAAAATAGAGATTCTTCCACATCTTTTTCCAAAGGCGGAGTTCTTGAAGCATATCCAAACTGTCTGACTGCCAGAGAAGGATTGTAGTTGATTCCTCCTCTTCTTCCTACCAACAGTACATTCGGGAAGTTCCCACAACTATGAATAATATCTGCCCGGAGCAAGCTCTGGTCAGACCACCAAGAAATATCTTCAGCTCTTATCCCCATCAGTCTCTTTGACCAACTCAACGAGTTCTTGACATCAACGAACGCCCTTGATTTGGGTAGGTGGGAACTGAACCACTTATAAAACAAAGGCGCACAACAATTCACCAATCCTCCCCTTCTATTCTCATTCCTGTGATGCACTGAATGAAAGAAATCTCCTAACAAGGTCGGCACTGGATTTCCCAACACGAAGAGGCGTATTGCGTCTACGTCTACAAATTTTGCGACATTAGGAAACAGGACAATCCCATACACACAAAGAGCCAACACAGCATTGAAACCCCTCTGGTCACCATCTTCAAGCTTCTTCTTGGCTTCTCCTACTAAGAAACTCAAATGAAAACCACTGACTCCTCCCTTCTGACACATATTAGCCTTCAAGACTGATTCCCCCAAATATGTGGTTGAAGCAACCATGCTGAGGTCGGGCAGAAACTCAGAACTGTAGAATAACAACTGTGGCTTGATAGGAATTCTGAGAAAACTAGCAACCTTCTCCAAAGTAGGGACCAGAATGTAATCCGGGAATGTGAAACACCTTAATGGAGGATCATAGAACTGCAACAATGTAAAGAAAGCATCATGTTGATCTTTGGAAAGAACCGTGACGAAACTTAGAATCAAACCGTAATCCTTTCGGAATCCTTCTAGAGAATCATGATCCATCAACTTCACCAGCTGTTGAATAGGCTCCAAACAGACCACAGGAAACTTGTAGGCGACATGTCTCTTTCTGCCAATATCCATTTTAGGAGAACCAGAGAAACCCGACCGGAATCAAGAGGAAGATGTAAACCCATAGGAATAGATAAACATGTGTTAAATGATATGAATGCAAATGATGTGATGCAATGCAGTGACATGCTAATCAAGGTTGCTGTATCTGCTTGAATATCTATTGGGTCGCACTGTCTGAAGAGAAACCCACTGAGGAATATAATATAAGATCAGAACTCTGCTCCAGAAAACCGGGTTGGTTGGAGCTGAATTTAGCCCGCCCCTCACTGGTAGGTTCTAAGAACAGAAGTTCGTTAGCTTTAACCCTTTAGTCGAGAATAATACGTTTACCACTGAAGGTTTGGCATTATTACGGGATAAAAGACCTCCACTGACTCCCCTCAACAGGACATCCTAATAGCAAGTTCCTAGTCTCGAGGTCCTCGGATTGATCAACGAGAATGCGCCCACCAGAGCTAACATAAATGCGTCTCGGAGGAGAGGCCTCGACTGAGTTATCGGGAAATGGTCACCAGAGTCGATGATTTCTAGAGGAACATCATGTCGTTATGGAACACCCATAGGACAAAATACATCCAAAAGAAACCTCGTCTGGGTGTGGGTCTTCATGAACAACTTAACGTAGCAACACGCCACGCAAGCCTCATGACTATCCACTCTACAACCTGTATGTACACTCAAGCCTGGGTAATGGGCTTATCTCTCATAGAACATCCCATCCCAACAAACAAACAAACCAACAGCAGAGCCAACAGATACAACAATGATATGTACACAATGCAATAAAGCAGGTAAATGTTGAAAAATAAATAACTGTACAAAAGAATGAACACCCAATAAACAAACAACCTACAAAATCTAGGAGGGACTCGCTTAGGGAAACCAGGGTCCCCAGCAGAGTCGCCAGCTGTCGCAGCCTAAAAAATATAGTATGCGAAAAAACAACCGGCGAAGAAGAAAATGATAGAAGAGTCTCCACCGTGCGTTATTTATCCCAAAGGAGGGAAAGGAAACGCTCGAAGTAAACCTGGAAAAAGGAAAGGAAAAGACAAGGTCTCGCAACCAAATCTTGGGTTCGGGAGTCGATTATGCGAAGGGAAGGTATTAGCACCCCTACGCATCCGTAGTACTCTACGGGATCCACTCTTGTTGTTCTTGTCTAAAGGGTGTGGGTTTATCTAATGTACTATTTACTAAAAGAGGGGTTAAAAGAAAATGACTCGCACGGATGTCGCATCCACTGCATACGTATCTCATCTGAATATGAGAATCAGAGTCTTCGTAGCTCGGCTGACCTATGGGTTAAAGAGGAGTGTGCTCGCTAAGACATCGCGTCTTATGCCTACGTATCTCATCTGGAAAGAGAATCAGAGCAAGCCGTAGTTCGGCTAACTACGGGTTAAGGGTTGTGTTTTTGGGTGAACGACGTTACTACGCAATCTACCGGATGCTCGACCTTAGGAGACTTACTCGCCTGTAGTAGAAGGAGTTAATGTGTTCTTAGGAGAAGAAAAATCAATGAGTTGGTTTGTGGTTTAGGAATGCTCACGCAAAAAGGAAGTCCTAGACGAAGGAACAGTGCTACCTTAATTGACATGCAAACGAGAGACTATACGAAGCCTAGCAATCCTATGGGGAGACGATCACACCATACAAAACAAACATTCATAAAGTAAACACGCCAACAAGGGGGCTCGAACATACATGGGTAGGGCTTTAGTCAAAAGGGGTCATATCAACCTCGACAAACAAGCCATGGAAAGGTAATCAAGTGGGTCTTAACCCCTGACATTGAACGTCAGGGTGAGCAGATCAAAAGGGTAATGAGGATAAGACCTCATAGCTCTTAACCCTAGACAGGGTGAGCTCATGACAAAAAGTGGGGATTCAGAAAGGTGGAACCCTTTTCACTGACTGACCGGACAAAAGATCTTCGGCTTTTGCTCTGAAGCATCGACACGTAGTGTAAGCATAAAGAACGACACACTGAATAACGGGGGATTGACTACTAATCCCTCTTATCCGTCAATAGCCTCTTCGGGGAGGTCTTTAGCACTGGTGCCTCTTCTTGGAGGTCTTTGGACACAAAAGTAGACAAACAAAAGAAAACATTGCCTCCTATTGAGGTCTTCCAACTAAGAAAGCGGTAAAACGTGGGAAAAATAAAGGGATCAAGAGGTCTACCGTACGGATAAAGATCCGAAGTAATAGCAACTAACGACACAAGAAACCCGGAGATCCCTTAAGCTAGCACCATCAAAGAAAGCGAGTCAGTACAGGTAATCAGAATAAACCTTCAGGTGGTATCCCACAAATAAAGTGGAATACCAAGAAAGCCATCTCTTATAAAGTCATGTGAGCCCTCACAAAAACTCAACAAACAGGTTAGAATGACAAGACAGGGTGCAATCAAGAGTTGCACCAAACAGAAGAATCATAGCAACAACAGTGTCAGGTGAATAGTGCACGGATGCAATAGAAAGCATGTCGTAACGAACACAACACAGATTGGAGAGCAAACAGAAAAAAGCTACTGTTGCGATCGCTACTGCTTCGCCTAGCGAAGGCTTAGCGAAGCGTCGCTGCAGGCTCGCCTAGCGATGCGGCTAGCGAATGCCTGCGGGTTCTGGATTTCCCATGGATAACAGTACGATTTCAGAAATTAAGTGGTCAAACATTCAAGGCATTGTTCTACACATTCATGCATATCTAAACCCGTGGGCAAAAACCGAACGATACCCACTCTTTCAAATTCACCATAATACCTCGTACATTTAGAAATTTCAAATTGAAGGCATAAAATAATGGGAATAAGGCAAACCTGATTGGAGAGATCGAATGAAATTGAATTGTACCGTTGGGTTTGTAGAACAATCCTAGGGTTTATATGCGGTAGAATAGGTTCTTTGCAGATGGGTTCCCTTCAGTGTCCGGAGGCTGCTCTGAATCCTGTTAGCTTTTCTCCTTCCTTCTAGTCTGTCTCCCAGGGTAATCGGAATAGAATAGAGTTTGGCTCAATGAAATTCTGAATTTATAACCTGATTTTCGTGGCTTTGTGGGCTCAAATGAGAGGTCCAAGTCCAAGATTCTGTTGTTATATTTTTCAAAAACGCGTGCGCTTTGCCTAGCAAAGAATTTGCTCGCCTAGCGAGCATGACAGTTCAGATTCGCTAAGCGAACCACGCTGCTCGCCTAGCGAGCATGACAGCTCAGGCACAGACTTTTGCTCCTTCAAGATTAGCATTTTGAATGATGAATAGACCCCATTTGAACATGTTGGAAGTAACTCAAGTCATTCCCTTGCGTTGACCGATCATCTACATAGAACCCACGAAGTGTCTTGGATGATATTCAAGCTTCTTGGAGCTAATTCTGATGGACATGATGCAATGCAATATGAAATGTTAAATGACCTAAAAATGAATGCATGAATGGGGGGGGGGGGAATTTGAGGTGCTACAATAAGCTTGGATAAGGCCATCTTTATTTGATGTCTTTGCTCTTCAAGACTGATATAATTGTGCATTT
This sequence comes from Lathyrus oleraceus, assembly GCF_024323335.1. Taxonomy (NCBI): domain Eukaryota; kingdom Viridiplantae; phylum Streptophyta; class Magnoliopsida; order Fabales; family Fabaceae; genus Lathyrus; species Lathyrus oleraceus. The sequence continues at coordinate 38,160,665 of NC_066583.1, forward strand.
GTGTGTTGCTTAATTCAAAAAGTCCAAGGGAATTATGGGTTTCTATTGACATACTTGTCTTTTGGATTGCTCCCATTTGGTCAAATCTTTTCAACTTTAAACTTTTAAATTTTTGTGCATAGGGTAGTCTCTTCATCTTCTCCCCATTTCTTTAATTTCAAAATCTCTCCCTCCATTTTTAAAACCTTCTTGGTGTGAACTATTTTCGTTCTAAACTTTGACCACTTTTACAAAAGGTAGAAACTTTGGCCTTATGCCATTGCATTTTCAAATTCATTTTCTTAAATCAAACTTGTAAATGAACTTAACTATATTTGACTTAAACTTTCAAAAAGCCAAAAAGAACTAACTCATTCAAACCCTTTTAGGCCTTTGTGCCCTTCAAACTTAAATTTTGTTAAAAAAAACCAACACACTCATTTTGAAATTTCTAGCACGAACTACGAGGTTTTGATCCCTCATTTTTATGTTGGTATGTAGGCACAAGACCGAAGGTCTTGTCAAACACAAAAATATAACTAATGAATTCTTTTTTCATCCCCCCACTCTATTTGTTTGTAAACATCACTTTGTACAAATACATATGCATACAAAAAGGGCTCCCTAGGAGTACCTAGGACACTTTGGGTGCTAACACCTTCCCTCTGTGTAACCAACCCCTTTACCTGTGATCTCTGACTTTTATTAGTTTTTATTTGAAAACTTCTTACTATTTGGGTTTTGTTCGTACTTTTTCCCTTTTCCCTTGGAAACAATAAAAGCGCGGTGGCGACTCTTATTAATTGATCTCTAGCTTGTCAATAGCTTGATGATCATGAATTTCCCGCTACAATACCTACTCTTTTCACTTAAAGCATACGAGACACTTGGTCGAGTACATAACATGGCATACATGATAAATCCTACTGCAGATGCATATGGAATCTTATTCATGCGATCCCTTTCTTCCTTAGTTGAAGGGGGTTGTGTTTTTGATAGACACATGTTATGTTGCATAGGTATGAATCCTTTCTTGGAATCATGCATATTAAAGCGTCTCAGCACTTTGTCTATATACGTACTCTGACTTAGGCCAAGTAGTTTTTATGATCTATCTCTATAGATTCTGATTCCTAATATATAGGCTGCTTCACCTAGGTCCTTCATAGAAAATCATTTCCCCAACCAAGACTTTACTTGTTGCAGGGTAGGGACATCGTTTCCAATGAGTAATATGTCATCTACATATAATACCAAGAAAATGATCATGCTCCCACTAAACTTCTTGTAGACACAAGGCTCATCTTCGTTCTTGATGAATCCATATTGTTTTATTGTTTCATCAAAACGAAGTTTCCAGCTTCTGGAAGCTTGCTTCAATCCATAGATTGATCTTTGTAACTTACATATCTTTTGGGCTTCTTCTGGTATGTCAAATCCTTCAGGCTGTATCATGTACACATCCTCAAGAAGATTCCCGTTAAGGAAAGCAGTTTTGACATCCATCTGCCATATTTCATAATCATAATATGCAGCGATAGCAAGTAAAATCCGAACAGATTTAAGCATTGCAACTGGTGAAAAGGTTTCATCATAGTCAACCCCATGAATTTGTTTATATCCTTTTGCAACCAGTCTTGCCTTATAGGTATGTACCTTACCATCCATGTCAGTCTTCTTTTTGAAGACCCACTTGCATCCTATAGGGTTAACTCCTATAGGAGGCTCTACCAAGGTCCAAACTTGGTTTGTGTACATGGAATCCATTTCAGATTTCATGGCGTCTAGCCATTTCTCAGACTCGGGACCAATTATGGCCTCTTGGTAGGTCACAGGCTCATCTTGATCCATGAGTAATACATCACCTTGATCAGTTATAAGATATCCATATCTCTCAGGTAGATGACGTATCCTGCTTGACCTACACTGGTCTTGTTCTACTTGAGCAGGTTGCTCTTCCATAACTACTTATGTTTCCTGCTCGAATTCCTCCATAGGTGTATCCATGCTTTGTGATTCTTGAATTTCTTTAAGCTCTACTTTCCTCTCACTGATTCCTTTAGAAATAAAATCCTTTTCTAGGAAAACTCCAGTTCGAGCGACAAACACTTTGCCCTCAGAAGGATTGTAGAAGTAATACCCTCTTGTTTCTTTAGGATACCCCACAAATAAGCATTTGTCAGATTTGGGCTCAAGCTTAGTTGAAATTTATCGTTTCACATAAACTTCGCAACCCCAAATCTTCATGTAATACATATGTGGTTTCTTACCATTCCATATCTTATATGGTGTCTTCTCAACCTTTTTGGATGGAACACAGTTAAGTGTGTAAGCTGTTGTCAATAGTTCATATCCCCAAAAGGAGTTTGGAAGATCGACGTGACTCATCATGGATCGAACCATGTCTAACAGGGTTCGATTTCTTCTCTCAGATACACCATTCCAATGGGGTGTTCCAGGAGGAGTAAGTTGGGATAGGATCCCACACTCTTTCAGATGGTCATTAAACTCTAGGCTTAAATACTCATCACCTCGATCTGATCCAAGAGTTTTAATATTCTTACCTAGTTGGTTTTGTACTTCATTCTTGAATTCCTTGAACTTTTCAAAGGACTCTGATTTGTGTTTCATTAAATACACATAATCATATCTACTGAAATCATCAGTAAATGTGATGAAGTACTAAAAACCTCCTCTAGCTAGTATGTTCAGTGGTCCACATACATCAGTATGTATGAGGGCCAAAAGATCATTAGCTCTTTCACCTTTTCCTGTGAATGGAGACTTTGTCATCTTTCCAATTAAACAAGATCTGCATGTCTCATATGATTCATAATCAAAAGAGTCCAAGAGTCCATCTTTATGGAGTTTGGAAATGCGTTTCTCATTTATGTGGCCTAATAGACAATGCCAAAGGTAAGTTGGATTTAACTCATTAGGTTTCATCCTTTTAGTATTAATGTTATAAATAGGCATTTCGAGATCAAGGACATATAGTCCATTGCTCATTTGTGCAGTAGCATAGAATATATCATTCAAATAAATTGAGCAACAATTGTTCTTTATTATAAATGAAAAACCAAACATGTCCAAACAAGAAATGGAAAAAATATTCCTGCTAATTGCAGGTACATAATAACAGTTCTCTAACTGAAATATTAAAACACTAGGTAAAGTCAATACATAAGTTTCTACGGCTAAAGAAACAACCTTTGCTCCATTGCCAACTCATAGGTCAACTTCACCTTTTGCCAAATTTCTACTTCATTTTAGCCCCTGCACATTTGTACAAATGTGAGAACCGCATCCAATATCTAATACCCATGATGCAGAAGTAGATAAATTTATTTCAATAACAAAAATACCTGAAGTTGAAGTCTCTACTCTATTCTTCATATCTTCCAGGTACTTTGGGCAGTTTCTCTTCCAGTGTCCGGTCTTACCGCAATGGAAGCAGGTGCCTGCCTTTGTTATGCCTCCACTAGGCTTCAAAGCAGCAACAGTGGGTCTGGGTTTGGCAACTTCCTTGCCTTTCCCTTTATCAACCTGCTTGGTGGGCCTTTTGTTCCGTCTCTTTCCATTTCCGATCATCAGAATGGACTTCCCTTTTAACTTCAGATTCTACTCAGCAGTTCTTAACATGGCTAGCAGTTCAGGAAGAGATTTGTCCATATCATTCATATTGAAATTTAGGACAAATTGACTGAATCTATCTGGCAACTATTGCAAGATAAAATCAGTCGCAAGTTCCTTTCCCAGGGGAAAACCTAACCTTTCAAGGTTTTCCACATACCCAATCATCTTGAGCACATGGGGACCTACAGGGGCTCCCTCAACTAACTTGCCTTGAAAAAGGGATTTTGAAACTTCAAACCTTTCATGCCTTGCTTGCTCTTGATAGAGCATCTTCAGGTGTTCGATCATATCGAACGCTGCCATTTTCTCATGTTGCTTTTGCAATTCTGAGTTCATGGTAGCTAGCATGAGACAAGCAGTTTCATTGGCATCATCGACATGCTTCTTATAAACATCTCTTTCTTCCTTAGGTGCAGAACTAGGAGGTTCCTCTTCAGGAACAAGTTTCTCCAAGACATACAACTTTGTATCATGTTTGAGGACAATCCTCAGATTTCGGTGGCAATCCAGAAAATTTGTCCCAGACAATTTTTCCTTGTCAAGGATTGATCGTAAAATGTTGTTAGAGGTGTTTGTTGTCATGGTAATCTACATAAGAATTAATGAAAATATAAGTATCAATAACATATTTAATTAGGCCTTTAATTAAATATGCTCCCACTATTTTACTCAAAACAAATGACCCTCATCATTTGATTTGGAAAATCCCGTTGGAAGATTTTCTAGTGGGTCGAGATCCTTATTTCACTTTGTTCTAAGTCCGCATAGGCAGATTACACAAAACTAGGTTATTTAGGTAGGAACTCCTTCCAATTGTATCTAATACAACTCTCGAAAATTTCAGTTGGGTGAATAACTCCTTATTCCAATCCATCATATGGATCATTTCCAACTCTTGCTTCTAAACATATATAATCTTATTATAATTTGTTTAGTTAAGTTTGACCCATTGTTTTAGCAGTTGGATATTACAATTATCCCATCGCACCTTACTAATATAGAACATGTTGGTGTAAGCCCTAAAGGTCAATACTTTTGGTACTTGTATCGAATTATTTATTAATAATAAAAGACATTTTCTTTATTATGGTTGATTAATAAAGTCCCTGGAATAGATAGTCCGTTTAATGTATTAAGTGTGACTTAATCATGAGAGCACATTAAACATAAGGACACTATTCTTAAAGTATCCGTAGTCGAGCTTTAGTGTGAAGTGGGATAACATTAAAGCATTAAGACTATTATGTTTGTAGACTGATGATCACATCTCATGGATCATGGATAAAGAGTTATCAAGTCTTAAACATAGGTATCAATATTAGGAGTAATATTTATACCGGATTAACCCGCTATGAGAATACTATATAGAAAGTTATGCAAAGTGTCATAAGTTATTCTCATGGTGATAATAGTGTATACCACTCTTCGACCTGAAACCACTTTGGATCCTAGATGTAGAGTCGAGTGCTTTATTGCTGATCCAACATTGTCCGTAACTGGATAACCATAAAGACAGTGGATGGGTACTCCACAAAGCATGCTGAGGGACATGAGTGTCCTAGATGGAATTTGCCAATCCTGCATAACAGGATAAATGTCTATGGGCCCAATATTGAACTGGACAAGGGTGACACGGTCTATACCTTGTGTTCAATATAGACATAAGGGCAAAGGGGTAATTATACACATAATTATTATCACAGGAGGTTTTGTCAGATCACATGACATTTTCGTGTCTTGGGTAGCAGTGATGTGTTGCTAGATACCGCTCTTTGTTTATTATGTTAAATGCGTGATTTAATATAATTGCCAACGTCGCGAAAACCTACAGGGTCACACACAAAGGACAGATTGATGAGAGATAGAGTAATTAAGGAATACCGTAATGTATGGTGCCCTTAAGTAGAATACGAAATATGGTAAGGTACCAAATACTTAAGTGATTTTGGCATATTATGAGATATGGGCAAAATGCACTTAAGTGGGCTTTTTGGCTTGAAGCCCACACAAGTGGTTCTATAAATAGAACTCTTGTGCAGAAGCATTGTATAGGAATACAACACAACTGAAGAGTTGGAATTTCGTATCTCTCTTTCTCTCACTCAAAGCCTTCATTCATAACAACTAGCACTGCGATTGAAGGAATCCGTTCGTGTGGACTGAGTAGAGACGTTGTCATCGTTCAACATTCGTGATCGCTCCGTGGATTTGTATCCAAGGTTTTAATCGTTACAAGAGATCTGCACCAAAGGTTTGAATCGCCACAAGAGGTAACAATTCTATCACTGATCATGCCCATTCGTAAGGATCACTAAATGGAGAAATTTTTAAATTCCGCTGCGCCTTGGATGGCAATTCTCCTTCAGTGGTATCAGAGCCACTTACGAAACCATGAATCTGATAACTGTTTTTTTGTTCTGTATTAATATGATTAAAGACAGAATGAATCAAATATTAAATTGAGATCGATCAAGTTATATATATATGATATATGTAATCCTGATGCAAAATATATTATATATGATATAGTGTTCTCGTTTCGTTCATTCAAACACTCAATGGTTGTTTTCCTTTGAGCGATCATTGGTCATTTGCTTCTTGATCCGACATTAGTATGGTGAAGCAATGACGTGTTGATCAATCATACTGAATCAACAATCGAGATGTGTTTGACGGTCTGAAATTGGTGCATCAGGGTTAGTGACGGCACAAGGGTTGTGTTGTTAGAGAGTTATGCGATTGGGATTATGACTGCACAAGAGTTGTGCTTTCTAAACACTTTTTGGAACAGTTTAACCGGTTAACGCGTATGGTTAACCGGTTAACGCGTATGGTTAATCGGTTAACGCAATACGAAATAAATTTTTTGAGTTTTTCAAACAGTGTTAACCGGTTAACGCTTTTGGTTAACCGGTTAACGCAAGGCGGAAAACAATTTTCCAAGACATTTTCAAACAGTGTTAACCGGTTAACGCATTTGGTTAACCGGTTAACGCAAGGCAGAAAAGAATTTTTTGAACAGATTTCAAACAGTGTTAACCGGTTAACACATACGGTTAACCGGTTAACACATATGGTTAACCGGTTAACGCAAGGCAAAATTCACCCGTTCGGCTAACTCAGTGCTTTAAAAGTATCAAGTGTTGATGCGAAAAGCGACATTGATTTTAAATGAATTGTTCATTAAAATGTGGTGATCGATCGTCGAGATTTAATTTGATTTTAATTAATTAAAGGAATTAATAATAATAATAAAGTGTTTATTATTGTCTTGTGGTGATCGGTTATGGCCTTAGTCTTCTTTTATTTTGTTTTGGGTTTTAAAATATGACCTGCGTGTCGTGCCTCTCTCTTAATCTCCCAAATGTAACTTCTTTTCTCATCTCACTCCCTCGTATGTAAAACGAGTTTCTTTTATGTAATGTAATGATATGAAGAAAGCAAAGAAGTCAGTGCCAAAGGAGGACAACCTTGAAGATCTTGCTTGGAGAAGCTTAGATCGTTGTAGGTTAGCTTAGGTTCTCTCATTGGCTTGGGATAACAATTGCGCTAGGGGCCATAACTGTTTCATTGTGTTTGTATGTATGTTGATGCATATGAATGTATGTTGATGCATGTGAGAGACGATTTATATGATAAACAAGCCGGCAAGATCAGAAAAATTGCAATTCCCTCAAATTAAATATTAAGTTTTTACTTTCCAAGTTTTAACACTCATCAAGACTAGTAATGGATAATGTAGGTTTCGCCTACGCGAGGTGCATGATCTATATATTAGTAAGGTGCGATGGGATAATTATAATATCCAACTGTTAAAACAATGGGTCAAACTTAACTAAACAAATTATAATAAGATTATATATATGTTTAGAAGCAAAAGTTGGGAATGATCCATATGATGGATTGGAATAAGGAGTTATTCACCCAACTGAAATTTTCGAGAGTTGTATGAGATACAATTGGAAGGAGTTCCTACCTAAATAACCTAGTTTTGTGTAATCCGCCTACGCGGACTTAGAACAAAGTGAAATATGGATCTCGACCCACTAGAAAATCTTCCAACGGGATTTTCCGAATCAAATGATGAGGGTCATTTGTTTTGAGTAAAATAGTGGGAGCATATTTAATTAAAGGCCTAATTAAATATGTCAATGATACTTATATTTTCATTAATCCTTATATAGATAACCATGACAACAAACACCTTTAACAACATATTGCGATCAAACCTTGAGAAGGAAAAATTGTCTGGGACAAATTTTCTGGATTGGTACCGAAACACGAGGATTGTCCTCAAACATGATAAAGGGAAAGGCAAGGAAGTTGCCAAACCCAAACCCACTATTGCTGCTTTGAAGCCTAGTGGAAGCATAGAAAAAGAAGGCACCTGCTTCCATTGCGGTAAGACCACACACTGGAAGAGGAACTGCCCAAAGTACTTGGAAGATAGGAAGAATGGAGTAGAGACTCCAACTTCAGGAATTTTTGTTATTGAAATTAATTTATCTACTTCTGCATCATGGGTATTAGATACTGGATGCGGTTCTCACATTTGTACAAATGTGCATGGACTAAAAAAGGAGTAGAGATTGGCAAAAGGTGAAGTCGACCTACGAGTTGGCAATGGAGCAAAGGTTGCTGCCTTAGCCGTAGGAACTTATGAATTGACTTTACCTAGTAGTTTAATAATTCAGTTAGAGAACTGTTATTATGTACCTGCAATTAGCAGGAATATTATTTCTGTTTCTTGTTTGGACAAGTTCGGTTTTTCATTCATAATAAAGAACAATTGTTGTTCAATTTATTTGAATGATATATTCTATGCTACTGCTCAAATGAACAATGGATTATATGTCCTTGATCTTGAAATGCCTATTTATAACATTAATACTAAAAGGATGAAACCTAATGAGTTAAATCCAACTTACCTTTGACATTGTCGATTAGGCCACATAAATGAGAAACACATTTCCAAACTCCATAAAGATGGACTGTTGGACTCTTTTGATTATGAATCATATGAGACATGCAAATATTGTTTAATTGGAAAGATGACAAAGTCTCCATTCACAGGAAAAGGTGAAAGAGCTAATGATCTTTTGGCCCTCATACATACTGATGTATGTGGTCCACTGAACATACCAGCCAGAGCAGGTTTTCAGTACTTCATCACATTCATTGATGATTTCAGTAGATATGGTTATGCGTATTTAATGAAACACAAATCAGAGTCCTTTGAAAAGTTCAAAGAATTCAAGAATGAAGTACAAAACCAACTAGGTAAGAATATTAAAGCTCTTCGATCAGATCGAGGTGGTGAATATTTAAGCTTAGAGTTTGATGACCATCTGAAAGAGTGTGGGATCCTATCCCAACTCACTCCTCCTGGAACACCCCAATGGAATGGTGTGTCTGAGAGAAGAAATTGAACCCTGTTGGACATGGTCCGATCCATGATGAGTCACGCCGATCTTCCAAACTCCTTTTGGGGACATGCGCTATTGACAACAGCTTACACACTTAACCATGTTCCATCCAAAAAGGTTGAGAAGACACCATATGAGATATGGAGTGGTAAGAAACCACATATGTCTTACATAAAGATTTGGGGTTGCGAAGTTTATGTGAAACGACAAATTTCAACTAAGCTTGAGCCCAAATCTGACAAATGCTTATTTGTGGGATATCCCAAAGAAACAAGAGGGTATTACTTCTACAATCCTTCAGAGGGCAAAGTGTTTGTCGCTCGAACTGGAGTTTTCCTGGAAAGGGATTTTATTTCCAAAGGAATCAGTGGGAGGAAAGTAGAGCTTGAAGAAATTCAAGAATCACAAAGCATCGATACACCTATGGAGGAATTAGAGCAGGAAACACAAATAGTTGTGTAAGAGCAACCTGCTCAAGTAGAACAAGACCAGCGTAGGTCAAGCAGGATACGTCACTTACCTGAGAGATATGGATATCTCATAACAGATCAAGGTGATGTATTACTCATGGATCAAGATGAGCTCGTGACCTACTCATGGAATCTTCGTTTTGATGAAACAGTAAAACAATATGGATTCATCAAGAACGAAGATGAGCCTTGTGTCTACAAGAAGGTTAGTGGGAGCATGATCGTATTCCTGGTATTATATGTAGATGACATATTACTCATTGGAAACGATGTCCCTACCCTGTAACAAGTAAAGTCTTGGTTGGGGAAATGCTTTTTTTTATGAAGGACCTAGGTGAAGCAGCCTATATATTAGGAATCAGAATCTATAGAGATATTTCACAAAATGCTTGGCCTAAGTCAGAGTACATAGACAAGGTGCTGAGACGCTTTAATATGAATGGTTCTAATGGTTATGTGTAAATGGTGGCGCTGTGAGCTTGAAAAGTTCAAAGCAAGATATAGTTGCTGATTCTACAACCGAGGCCGAGTATATTGCTGCCTCAAGTGCAGCAAAGGAAGCTGTTTGGATCAGGAAGTTCATTAGTGAAATTGGCATAGTCCCTAGCGTTGTGGATCCCATTGGTCTCTATTATGATAACAATGGTGCTATCGCACAAGCTAAGGAGCCTAGATCTCACCAACGATCCAAACACATACTTAGGCGTTATCATCTCATTCGAGAGATAATAGATAGAGGAGATGTGAAAATATGTAAAGTACCTACACTTGACAATATTGCTGACCCACTGACAAAGCCTCTTGCGCAGCAGAAGCATGATGGCCATACTAGATCAATGGGAATAAGGGGTATGCCTGATTGGCTCTAGTGCTAGTGGGAGATTGTTGGTGTAAGCCCTAGAGGCCAATACTTTTGGTACTTGTATCGAATTATTTATTAATAATAAAAGGCATTTTCTTTATTATGGTTGATTAATAAAGTCCCTGGAATAGATAGTCCGTTTAATGTATTAAGTGTGACTTAATCATGAGAGCACATTAAACATAAGGACACTATTCTTAAAGTATCCGTAGTCGAGCTTTAGTGTGAAGTGGGATAACATTAAAGCATTAAGACTATTATGTTTGTAGACTGATGATCACATCTCATGGATCATGGATAAAGAGTTATCAAGTCTTAAACATAGGTATGCATATTAGGAGTAATATTTATACCGGATTGACCCGCTATGAGAATACTATATAGAAAGTTATGCAAAGTGTCATAAGTTATTCTCATGGTGATAATAGTGTATACCACTCTTCGACCTGAAACCACTATGGATCCTAGATGTAGAGTCGAGTGCTTTATTGCTGATCCAACATTGTCCATAACTGGATAACCATAAAGACAGTTGATGGGTACTCCACAAAGTATGCTGAGGGACATGAGTGTCCTAGATGGAATTTGCCAATCCTGCGTAACAGGATAAATGTCTATGGGCCCAATATTGAACTGGACAAGGGTGACACGGTCTATACCTTGTGTTCAATATAGACATAAGGGCAAAGGGGTAATTATACACATAATTATTATCACAGGAGGTTTTGTCAGATCACATGATATTTTCGTGTCTTGGGTAGCAGTGATGTGTTGCTAGATACCGCTCACTATTTATTATGTTAAATGTGTGATTTAATATAATTGCCAACGTCGCGAAAACCTACAGGGTCACACACAAAGGACAAATTGATGAGAGATAGAGTAATTAAGGAATACCGTAATGTATGGTGCCCTTAAGTAGAATACGAAATATGGTAAGGTACCAAATACTTAAGTGATTTTGGCATATTATGAGATATGGGCAAAATGCACTTAAGTGGGCTTTTTGGCTTGAAGCCCACACAAGTGGTTCTATAAATAGAACTCTTGTGCAGAAGAATTGTATGGGAATACAACACAACTGAAGAGTTGGAATTTCGTATCTCTCTTTCTCTCACTCAAAGCCTTCATTCATAACAGCTAGCACTGCGATTGAAGGAATTCGTTCGTGTGGACTGAGTAGAGACGTTGTCATCGTTCAACGTTCGGGATCGCTCCGTGGATTTGTATCCAAGGTTTTGATCGTTACAAGAGATCTTCACCAAAGGTTTGAATCGCCACAAGAGGTAACGATTCTATCACTGATCATGCCCATTCGTAAGGATCACTAAATGGAGAAATTTTTAAATTCCGCTGCGCCTTGGATGGCAATTCTCCTTCATATGGATCATTTCCAACTCTTGCTTCTAAACATATATAATCTTATTATAATTTGTTTAGTTAAGTTTGACCCATTATTTTAGCAGTTGGATATTACAATTATCCCATCGCACCTTACTAATATAGAACATGCACCTCGCGTAGGCGAAACCTACATTATCCGATACTAGTCTTGATGAGTGCTAAAACTTGGAAAGCATAAACTTAATATTTAATTTGAGGGAATTGAAACTATTCTGATCTCATCGACTTATTTATCATATAAATCATCTCTCACATGCATCAACATACATTCACATGCATCAACATACATTCACATGCATCAACATACATAATGAAACAGTTATGACCCCCTAGTGCAATTGTTCTCCCAAACCAATGAGAGAACCTAAGCTAACCTAATAACGATCTAAGCTTCTCCAAGCAAGATCTTCAAGGTTGTCATCCTTTGATATTGAATTCTTCTCTTTCTTCATAACATTCCATTACATAAAAGAAACTCGTTTTATATACGAGGGAGTGAGATGAGAAAAGAAGTTACATTAAGAGATTAAAAGAGAGGCACGACAGGCAGGTCGTATTTTAAAATCCCAAAACAAAATAAAGGAAAACTAAGGCCATAACCGATCACCACAAGACAATAATAATAAACACATTATTATTATTAATTTTAATTCCTTTAATTAATTAAAACCAAATTAAATTTCGGCGACCGATCACACTACGCAGAGTTAGCCGGGGGTATGAAATTTTAATGAACAATTCATTTGAAATCGATGTCGTTTTGCATCAACACAACTCTTGCACAGTTACAAAACAGAAACCCCGAGAATTCTGACTCTGTAAATGTGACGACCGTCAAGGGCATGTTACGACCGTCACGTCCAGCTTGTTACGACCGTCACAGGCCCATGATGAACGTCACGCAACCAAAATCAGCGCTTTTGAAACAGTCCACAAACGTGATCCAACAAGCCCTCAATTCACAAATCTTTGATGGCACAACCCTTGTGTCGTCACTAACCCTAATGCACCAATTTCAGACGTCAAATACACCTCGATTGTTGATTCAGTATGATTGATCAACACATCATTGCTTCACCATACTAATGTCGGATTCCGAAGCAAATGACCATTGATCTCTCAAAGGAAAACAACCATTAAGTGTTTGAATGAACGAAATAGAAACAATATATCATATATACCGTATTTTGCATTAGGATTACTTGATCGATCTCAATTGCGTAACCTATGGACGATCGATGTATCGCTGCTTCACCATACAAATGTCGGTTCCGAAGCATAGTCAACATCAATAGCTATCAGATGCATGTTTTCGTAAGTGGCTCTGATACCTACGTATGCCCATTTGTTGAAGTGAGAAATCAGAGCCTTCGTAGTTCATGGGTTTGAAATTGTTTGGTTTATTTTGTTGATTTTATTACCTTGAAGAAGGATTTTCGATTGTGTCGCCCTAAGGCTCAAACAAAAGGTTTGAATGCGTTGAATTGTTTTTAGGTTTTGAAAAAGGTGTTATTGATTTCGGATTGCACTAAAGACTATGGATAAAGGTGAATACCTCAAACTACCAAGCCAAACGTCTTGTGTTCGAAGCATTCAGAATGAGTGTAGGAAAGCTCCAGTCTCATCCCTTCTTTATCGCTTAAGGCTCGTGACGTACGATCCTAATCCCCATTTATTATGTTTTTGAATTTGATTTGGGAAAAGGCCGCTTGATGTTAGATCAAGGGTTTGTTTATTGAGTTTGATTTGCAAAAGACCACTTGACGTTGGATCAAGGGTTTGATAATTGTTTTTGAATAGTGCGTGTTCCTAATGCCTAAGGAGTATCTAATCAAGCAATAAAAGAAAACAAGTAAATGCGTACATTGGAAAGGGGAGGGGTACATGTAAAGTACAAGGGAGTGCAGGAAATAAAAGGTCTCATTGTCAGGTAGCCCAAGAGAAAGCCGTGTGTGTGCATAGTGTCCTAAACTAGAAATCACATAAAAGATTACAATTTGTCTTGAATCTTGAATGATCCATCCATGTTCAGGTTGAATGATTGTCCAAGGTATTTTGCAAAGGGTCCTAATGAGTATCTAAGTCCATTGTCTAAAGTCCTTTCCATGCTTGGGGAATTATCTTCTTTTTTGTATTTTTTAAGTCTTAACCATTTTTAGTCATTTTTAAGATGAAGTGAGAATGTACCATGATATAGCATAAAGCAAAGTAAGTGACAAAATTAAATGTTAGAAGCGGAATTTAAAAGTTAGAGTTTAGATGCGGAATTGTAAAGTATTAGACGTTAGAATACTGAAATTAAAAGAATTAGATGTTAATTATTAGATGTTAATCAAAATCAAAAGAAAAGTTATAAGAGAATTAATATCAATGTTAGATCTAATAAAATTCTAATGTAAACAATTATCAAAAATTAAATTTTAGAATTAAACAACTATCAAAGTGAAACTCTAGAATTCAAAACAAATCACCAAAATTAATGTCAAGTAAAATTCTAAAATAGAAACAATTATCCAATTCTACAATCAAACAATTATCAAAATGAAATTTTAAAACAATTATCAAATTATCATCCTAACAATTATCGACATATCAAAATTAATGTAACAACTCAACATTTATATCAAAATTATTATGCTAATTACAAAATTAAGATTCAATTAGCAAACAAGTAAAATTCTAATTAGTAACCACATAAATCCAATTAACAAAACACTAAACCAATTAATCACTCAGTTTGGACCCAAACTGAATTCTAAGCCCAAACAGAGGGGGTGCAGACTCTGAGAGAGGTGGTATACAGGTCCAGGAAAATGCATGGGCCTGAAGGCCCAATGTACAAGGTACACGGGATATCTCCCTCACAAGTCTCTCCGCTCACGTGTTCTCCCTCTCTTCTTTCATACGCCTGAACTCCATGCTTGCCTCCGCACCGGACATCGTCGGCGGTGACGGTGGAGCGTCACCTAACCACCGACAAACTCGCCTCTCCCTCACTTCAGTTCCGTTTCCAATCCCTTCCTCAACCTAAACCGAAAGCCTCTACCTAAACATAACAGATTTTAAGGTGACACGACGAGGGAGCAAAACCGAACAATGAATACAAAAGGAATGAGGTTTGATTCCGATTCACAACATCATGAACGAACCAAACAACACATAGAGAAGAAAACCCTACCGCAACGGCGAAGGCGGCGGCGAGTTCGAACGGCGTCGATTTCGAATCCAAATGCTCCGCTTCTCGTTCAATCTCCTCCCTTTCGATTCACGATCGATTTCGGTTATGAATGCGGTTATTGAAGCGCGACGACGGTGACTGAAGATTGGTTAAAGCGGTGTTGATGAAGCATGATGGTGATGTACGCGATTGCGATGTATGTGATTCTGGAGAGAAAAAAGGGAAGAGCCACGTCTCAATGCCAATCCATGCTTTATATAGAGTTCTGCTGCGCAATGGATGTAAGTTTTTGAGTTCGCGCTTTGATCGTTTTGATTTGTTAGCTCTGCAGTTAAGCTGCGTTTTGATGCTTATGTTTTGTGTGTTAGGCTGCGTTAGCTTGTTGTCGTTTATGTCATTCACCTGCATTTTGGATTGTTGTGTACTTTGCGTTCTTGCTGCAGCAGTTACCGTTCTCTCAATTGGTTGTGTTTTGCAATTTCAATTGCCGCTTTGGATTAAGCTGCAGATGATGTAGCTTGTGTGTCGTTTCCATTGTTCACGCGTTATAGTCGTCTCGGGTTGTTGCGCTTTGCTCGCGGCTGGCGTGGCTAGTGGCTTGCATTTTCGGTAGCAGCATTTTGAGCTGTGTGTGTAGCTTTTGTTTTTGGCTTGGCGTGGTACTGTTCTCGTTGGCGTTGTATTGGCTGCGTTTGAAATTGATTTTACTGCTTATACTTTGGTGCAGGATATCAGTTAAAAGTAGAAACATTACAAAACTGGATTAGCAAATTAGTTATGGATACATGGATATTGATTTTTTTTATGGACAAACTAAATGAAGAGTGGTCATTAGAAATTGGTTAATTGGTTCTTTAAAACTGGATTTTGAATTAAGATGGGCTTAAAAATTTTGGCTTTAAAAATGGATTTGGAATATGGAAATTGGATTTAGAAATTGTAAAATCGAATAAAAAATGGATATTGAAATTGGTTTTGTTAATTAGGAAAATAATCGGAAAGTGGATTACAAAGGAATGGGCTTACAATTGGGCTTAACAACAATGGATTTTTGTGAAACAAAAGAAAGAATGGGCTTAACTATTTAGCAATCATGGCCCATTAGAAAAGAGAAAGAAAATTCTACAATGACTAAAATTCCCCAAATAAAGTCGAACTTCCAAACATCAATTTGAATCAAAATTTATTCAAACAAAAATCCATTCGACTTTCTTAAATTAACTTGAAACCCAAAATCAGTTTGAAACTGAGATCAATGGGAAAAAGTTATGATGAAAAGATAAACCGGCTAACCACATGCACTGAACCAGTGAACCCAAATGATCACGAGACTTGCAAATCGTACCAGTGCAACAAGGAACACACGAATTCAAGTCACATACCTCCTTGTGTTGAACCATGCTTATTCAAATGAAATGTATGAAGATGATATGCAAACGTGCAGGGTTAATGACCTATAAGATCAATGTGAATGGTAGGGCGAATTTCAGGGTATGACAAAGTGTATCCAAAGTCAAACAAAAATTTGAATAAAAAGGATTAAAATTTGAAATTAAAGAGAAAATCTCAAACTATGATCAAAATGATTCAAAAATGGTTGCAAAAATTACAAAAAGTCCCAAATATTATGCATGAATATATCTCAAAGGTTAGATGCAAAACTGTTTGAAAATGGTTAAAAAATAAATTGAAAAAGGAAAATTAAAAAAATGAAATAAAAATAACAAGAAATGCAAGAATAGTTTTAAAAAATGTTTAAAAAAATATGTGATATAAAATATTTTTAAAGACTCTGTATAAAAAATTGGATCAAAATAAATTAAAATAAGTGAGAAATTAAATTGAAAAAGAAATGAAATAAAAGAAAAGAAAATAAAAATAAATTAAAATGAAATAAGGCGCCAATGGCTACCAGGTTCAAACAAATGCGCTGTAAGGCTGTGATTGGTTGAAATTCAAAATTGGCACCAAAATGCGTGCAACCTCACTTCATCTTCTATCTTGGATCCAATTTCTATAATTCATGAACTCCTTTTTTTAGCAACACCCAAGCATGGCATTAGCTTCGTAACACTTCATCGTTCATGTCTCCCTGCATTAGAGCCATTGATTGGTTATGAGCAGGGAGAATTTGCTCAAAAACTCGAAGAACCCTAGGTCTTCAACGCAAAATTAAATGGTGAATAGTGAAGATAAATTCCAGGTAAGTGAGGGATTTTGATCAAGGGAGTAAGGTGAAGAGTGTGGTAACTTGTTTGCTCTAGAATTTAACTCGTAACTACCTTTCTAGTTGGAGCTTTGAAGGTCAACAATGGTGGATTTGGAGATCTAGTTCCAAGGAGCTTTAAGCCAAGGCAATGCTTCAGCTAGCTTCAAGAGGTGTCAATGAAGGATTATGGGTGAAGATTCAAAGTTAAAAGAGCTTGAATCGAAGAAATGGTTTCAGAGTTTATTTGGCTCTCAAAGCTTTCTAATGAAGGAAAATGATTCCTCTACTTATATGGCATACGTTGTTGAGCTCACACATGTGAAATGGATATGAATTCATGTGAATGGAGTGGGAAAATCGTGATTTGCAATCCGTGTGAGAACAAGGGTGAAAAGTGTGACTTGGGCATGAAACTTGGTCGTTTTATACTCCATTTTATGCGTTTCTCAAGAAAAACAAGTTTGAACATGTGTGGTGGTCCCATATTGAAGCATTGGTGGTTAAAATTTCAGGTCATGCATGAAATGCAGAGTCCATGGCACCACGCTTGAGCTTAGGCCAAATGAGATTCCCTCGTGCGTTTTGCAATTTTATTCCTGCCAAATGTTCGTCTCATGGAAATGAATTGAATTTAAAAGAACCAACTCAATATGAGGCTTGAGGTGAAAATGACAAGTGTTGAAAGTTGAGGTCGTGACATGCTTTCTAGGTCAGGCATTTGGTCAAGCAGTCTTGGTACATTTTGGGCATTTTGAGGTCCCAAGTTCATGACACCATAACTTTTGATTCCCTCGTGCATTTTGAGCAAGGCTTAAGCCAAATGATCTTTGACATAAGCTTAATAAGATGCAAAAGGAATGGGATCAAAAGGGTACTTGAGATGGAAATGGCATGGCTGCCAAGTGGGGGTCATGACAAGGTTTTGACCTAGTTTGGCAACTTAGCCCCTTCCAAAATTGAGGTCCTTAGAGGTTGAATTGATGTTTGATCCTTGAATCAAAGTTGTAGAGGAACTTCTTAGTAAAATTTGGCTTAAAGAAGCTTGTCAATTAGTTGAAAACTGAAGGAGTTATGGGCTTTGGACCAAAAGTGGACCATTCTTGTAAGTTAGGTCAACCAAACTTGTGCCCACTTGTGCAAACTTGAAGTTTTATTGCATCCCAAGCCAAAATGATGATGGAATGAGTATCCCTTGAAGCAAACTTTGTTAACACTTGAATTATATTGAGGATAGCTTGAAGAGTGAGTGGAATGACATGGAATGGTCATGATGATGCCTGATATGATGTTATGTATGCAAATGAAATTGAGAAAAAGGTAGGAAAAGGGAGTGTAAATTTTGGGGTATGACATTTGCCGCTATTTAATCATCTTAAACCTGAAGGTGCAAATTGCGTTAGATTTTCGGGTGTTCAAGGTAGAAGAGGATTAAATACATAAATATCTGAAAATTTTCCCGTTGAAAAGGAGTTGTGTTGAAAGGTGTAGCAGGTAAGCTTATTGGCTTTATCTCTCGGGGATAGACTGAAATATTCCACTGGGGAGATAGATCATCTATAAAGGGAATGCTTAATATGCATGACGTATGCAATGTATGAATGTTTGTTCATGATGCGTATGCAATATGGATTATTAGGTAGCAAGGTGAGGCTTTTCTAGTGAAAGATAGACTTTAACTAATCTGTATCCACACTAGAGAATCTACAAGGAAGAGTTTTTGGTTAATATTGTTGCTGGGGAAATCCTGATGAGGACTGTCATCTGGCTCTGCTTGGGGAGAATGGATGTCTAGTCCAACCGAGCAGTTACGAGTTCGTGTGGCAAGTGCTTATTATAGACTATTGCTCGTTCACTGGGAAACTTTCAATAATCGAAGCAATGCATAAAGTGTTTCTTTTGATTTTAGCTTTTATTATTCTTAAAGTTTTATAGCATTATGCAATCAGGATTGACAATTATTTTTGCAAACAAAAATGCAGAAAAATAAGTAATTGAATAACGACTAAAATTTATTGATTGTGAAAATTTTGTACATATGAGATGTGTACAAGGATGCAAAAATCCTTAAAGAGGAGTTTGCAAAAATTGAAAAACAAAGTAAATGGCAATGGGAAATTTGTTTGATTTTTCACTGATTACAACATTGGTTGTTATTCATTGTAGCACAGGGCTCCAACACTTTGCTTTTGTTGAGGATGATTGGACTGATAAGATAACATCTGAGATCAAGCTGATGATAAGATAGGCTTAAGAGATACAATCAAATGCCTTTATCCCTAACTTTTGCATGGAAATTTTATTCTTTTGTCCACCAGGATACCCATTTTTGCCTAAGTCGCCCTTTCAGGTTTTCAACTTAGCGGGCTTGTATGTGTTTTTATTTTATCCCTAACTTTTGCATGGACATATCTTTTTTGGGTCCATCGGGATAGCCATTTTTTCCTAGATTGGTTCCTGCAGATGCCAATCTAGCGGGTTTTGTATTCATCATTTTTTTCTCTAGGCATAATATTTTTTGACTGTATCTGAATTCACCAGCATCGGCAAGTGATGCCCATCCATTATGGTGAGAATGAGAGCCCCTTATGAGAAGGCCTTTTTGACAACGAAAGGTCATTCATAGTTGGGAGTCCACTTTCCTCGGGGATCCGAGTGAATATAAGAGTATCTCTTGAGCACGAGTTCACCTGCTTGGTACACGCGAGGGAGAACCTTCTTATCAAAAGCTCTCTTGAGGCGTCTCTGGTATAGCTGACCATGGCAGACGACCATCAAACGCTTCTCTTCAATGAGGTTCAGTTGATCATATCTAGATTGCAACCATTCCGCTTCATCAAGATCTACTTCCATGATGACTCTTAGAGAGGGGATTTCAACTTTAACAACCAAAACAACCTCTATTCCATATACAAGCGAATAAGGAGTTTCCCCGGTATAAGTGCACACAGAAGTTCTATAGCCATGCAAAGGAAAAAGGAAGAATCTCATGCCAATCCTTATGTCTTTACCATTTTCTGAATGATTCTTTTGATCTTCTTGTTAGTTGCTTTGACGATGCCATTCATCTTGGGCTGGTATGGTGAAGAGTTATGATGCTTGATTTTGAATTCTTGGCACAACTGACTCATCATTTTGTTGTTGAGGTTACTGGAATTGTCAGTAATAATCTTGCTAGGCACATCGTAACGACAAATTATTTCTTTCTTTATGAATTGTGTAACCATTTGTCTTGTAACATTCTCATAGGAAGCAACCTCAACCCATTTTATGAAGTAGCCAATGACAATATGATGGAACGATGACTATTATAAGCTTTCGATTCAATCATGCCAATCATGTCAATACCCCACATGAAGAAGGGCTAAGAAGAAATCGGTACATTCAATAGAGTCGGAGGAACATGGATCTTGTCACCAAATATTCGACATTTGTGACATCTCTTGACAAAGGTTTAACAATCAACCTCCATGGTTGTAAAATAGTAGCCATCCCGAAGGATCTTCTTTGCCATGGCGGGCCCCTTAGCATGTACACCTTCGTAACCCTCGTAGAGGGACCTTAGGATCGTGTTTGCTTCATGTTTATCCATGCATCTGAGCAACACAGAATCATAATTCCTCTTGTACAGTACATCCCCATTTAGAAAGAACTTAGTAGAAAATATTTGCAAAGCCTTCTTATCAGTGATGGATTCTTTCTCGAGACACTCTTATTTTTCCAGATATCTCTTAATGTCATAGAACCAAGGTTTAACGTCAGATTTGGCCTCCATTGTTAGAAAGTGTGTTGGTTCCTTGAAGTGGTCAATACAAATGGAAGGTGCTTCATTCTTCTACTTGACTTTAAACATGGACGCCAGAGTAGCTAGAGCATCGACTAACTGGTTCTCTTCCCTTAGGATACAATGAAAAGTGATTTCATCAAAATAGAGAATCAACTCCACCAAGTGTTCTCTGTACGAAATCAACTTCTTATACCGATTTTCCCAGTCACCTTAAACTTAATTGGTCACTAAAGTAGAGTCCCCATACACTTAAAGAATCTTGATTCTTAAGTCAATAGATGCGTCAATGTCATAGATGCATGCCTCGTATTCTGCCATATTGTTGGTTCAGTCAAAGCATAATCTAGCAGTTTATGGAATGTGAAAACTAGTCGGAGATATGATAATTGCTTCTAGCCCATGACCTTTTGCATTAGAGGCACTGTCGAACACGAGCGTCCACCGCGCTCCTAATTCGGGTCCTTCGTCAGGGCCTGGGATATTGCAACCTCAAATGAACATGATGTCCTCATTAGGAAAGTCAAACTTCATCATTTGATAGCACTCCACGAGTTGGTGGGCAAGGTAGTCAGACAAGACGATCCCCTTGATAGCTTTTTGTGTTACATATTGGATATTGTACTCAGTTAACAACATTTGCCACTAGGCCATTCTTCCACTGACAGCGGGCTTCTAAAAAATGTACTTTATTGGATCCATTTTGGATATCAACAAAGTTGTATGGAAAATCATATATTGTCTTAGGCGCCAAGCTGCCCAAGTTAAAGCACAACAAGTCTTATTCAATAGTGAGCATATGGTCTCACACTCGGTGAACTTCTTACTTAAGTAATAGATTGCATGCTCTTTTCGGCCCGTGTCATCATATTGTCCCGATACACAGACTATTGATTCATCTAACATGGTAAGATACATGATTAACGGCCTAACAGGAACAAGTGGTTTCAAGATCAGGGGTTCTTGCAAGTATTGTTTTATTTTGTCAAATGCCTTTTGACAATCATTGTTCCACACGATCGCTTGATTCTTTCTTAACAATTTGAAAATCGGTTCACATGTAGCTGTCAAATGAGAGATGAACTGTGACATGTAGTTCATCCATCCAAGGAAACCTCAGACTTTTTTTTCTGTTGTAGGGATCAACCTCAATACCCCCTGACTCACAATGAACCCTAACAACTTACTGGATCCGACTCCAAAGGTGCATTTGCACGATTCAACCTCAGTTTGAATTTCCGGATTCTAACAAATAGCTTTATCAAATGGTCCAAGTGGTCATCTTCAGTCTTAGATTTGGAAATCATGTCTTCTACATAAACCTCAATCTCTTTGTGGATCATGTCGTGAAAGAGAGTCACCATAACACGCTGATATGTTGCCCCTGCGTTTTTCAAACCAAATGGCATGACTTTGTAGTAATAGGTTCCCCAAGGTGTAATGAAAGTTGTCTTCTCCATATCATTTGGATCCATTTTTATTTGATTGTAGCCTGAAAACCCATCCATGAAGGAAAAGACTGAGTGTTGAGCAGTGTTGTCTACCAGAACATCAATATGAGGCAAAGGAAAGACATCCTTTGGACTCGTTTTGTTAAGATCTCAGTAATCCACACACATTCTAACCTTACCATCCTTCTTCGGTACCAGAACAATATTAGCAACCCACTGAGGATATTCAACAATAGCTAAGAAATCAACATCAAACTGCTTCTTAACCTCTTCTCGAATATTCAGTGCCATGTCGGGTCTGGTTCTACGAAGCTTCTATTTAATCGGAGGACATTCGGGCTTGAGTGGTAAGTGATGTTCAACAATATTTGTATCCAACTCAGGCATATCCTGATAAGACCAAGCAAAGATATCAAAATATCCATGAAGTAGCTTGACCAACTCACTGTGTACATGCCCGACAAGGGATGGCGTTATCTTGACTTCTCTTATGACTTCATCGGAACCCATATTGATTACTTCTATCGGCTATTTGTATGGCTAAATCTGTTTCTCCTCATGCTCAAGAAACCTTTCAAGTTTAACCGGTACTTCACAATCTTCCTCACCGTCGTCTTCGCCTTGGTTAATCGAACTCCGAAATTTACAACAAACTTCAGCCAAGTTGTTTTCAGTGGAATTATTTGCTCTGCATTCATATGAGCTTATTTTTAGAACGAGCTTTTTGAAAAAAGTGTAAAAGAAAAAGAAACTTTTGCCATTTTTATTTTAGTGAAAAAAGTGAAAATAACATAAATAAAAGGGATCTTGATTTTGAATATAAAAAAAACTGTCTTTGATTGATTTTATAATGTGTTTAAAATAATGGAAAGCCCTTACAAGCTATCCTCATGCCCCGGTAAAAGGTAAGGGACAAGAAAAACAAAATGCATTACATTTATTTTGAAAAGACCACAAGGACTTAATGGAGGTCCAGTTGTCTAGGTTGAATTCAGGGGGACACTTGCAGACGAAACCAAAGACTGCTGGCTTGCTGGAGATTGCACCATCCACCATTGATATGGAGAGATCATACTAGTAGCATGCATTGTTTAACCGAACTAGATTGAACTTCTTGCGCCCCCTTGCACTGGGATGACGTGAAGCAAGATGATAACCAAGATCAAAGCGTATGTGCTTCTCAGCCACATTCACAATCTGGCCCCAACCAAAGAGAGGGCCCTTCTCAAGAGTCTTCCTAGCACTTTCTATCGAGGATAACACTGCAGCTATTGACTGGATCTGATTAACGGAAGTAGAGCTGACATCCTCGAAATCTAGACAGTGGAAAGGGACCTCATTTATCCCTTCCTCTGTCTCCACATATCAAAAGGATGACAACTCGGTGATCACAAAATCATTTGCACCACTGACAATCACAAGCTTGTTTCCAACCATGAACTTTAATTTCTGATGCAAAGTGGATGTGATTGCACCGACGACATGAATCCACAACCTTCCCAATAGGCAGCTGTAAGTAGGATAAATGTCCATCGTTTGAAAAGTAACAGTGAATTGGTGAGTACCCACACAGATTGGTAAATCCACCTCTCCAATGACTTCCCTCCGTGATCCATAAAAAGCTCGTACAATCAGCGTACTAACCCGCATCTTTGGTTCTTCAAATTGCAATTTATTCAATGTACTCTTCGACAACACATTGAGTGAAGAACCCATATCAACCATGACCCTAGAGACTAAAGTATTTGCATAAGTAACATAAATGTGCAAAAGCTTTGTTGTGATTGTGCCCTTCGGCTGTCAATTCAGCTTCATCGAAACCCAGGTGCCAACTTGCAGTGATATTAGCCACTATGTCATCAAATTGATCGACTGTAATGTCTTGCATCACGTGAGTTGTGTTAAGAACTTTTAGCAGAGCTTTACGGTAAGCCTCTGAACTGAGCAGCAATGATAAGATTGAAATCATGGAAGGAATTTGACCTAGTTGGCCAACAATCTTGAAATCACTCTTCTTAATCATCTTAAGAAACTTTTGTCCTTTTGCTACAGTAAGTTGCTTTTGTTCTTTGGATACTTTTTTCCCTTAGAAGTGGTTGCTTCAGCTGTGGTACTTGAAGTACCCTTTGACATGCCAAAACTAGGCGTCTCAACTGGAATAGTGGGAACCACCACATATACCCCTTCCCGAGGAAGAGGAATAAGAACACCAACTGGTGCTGGGATGACTTTGGGAGTATACATTGGTGAAAACACATGACCGTTATGAGTCATACCACTTATACCTTCTATGTTGACAATTTCTAAATCATAAAACTGGATCTCTTTACTACCAACAGAGATAGTTGCGTCCTATTTTTAAGGCACCGCCTTGGAATCTTGGTGAAAAAGAGAAGGAACACATATGTTGATGGGTTGTATTTTCATCATTGAAGCCTCAATCTTCTTTTTATGGTTTACAATCTCGATCGACTCAATCACATAAACTTCCTCTATTTCTCTAGCTCTTGTAAACTGTAAGACCCCCTAATTCATGAACTATTGGACATAACATTTGAGTTCTTCACATCTATTTGGATTGGTCTTGCGTACATCACATTTGTCATGAACACCATCTAACACATCATGCTTCTGCAAATTTGTTGAGATAACTAATAACAGAGTCCTCAAATCACCCATTAGATTGACCATTTATGTCTCCTCTTCTTCCATAACTGCATTGATCGTTGGACCACTATGATTAGGAAACAAATTATTCTTCACATTCGGCTTCTTCTAAGTAAATGACATAATATCTTGATCAACAAGGTATTGCACCTTGTGCTTGAACCTAATACATTCCTCGATTGAATGCCCAATATATCCTGCATGGAAAGCACATGACATATTAGGGTTGCGTTTTGGATTTTTAGGAAACACTGCTAGTGGAATCTCCTTAGGAACAATGGCCCATACATGCACCAAGTAAGGCAATAACTTCGTGTATGACACAAGAATCTTGGTATACTGTGAAGGAAAATTACGATCCAAAATGCAGTGGAAATTAAAAAAAATCCTTTAGTGATCCTTACGAATGGGCATGATTAGTGATAAAAATGGTTACCTCTTATGGATATTGAAACCTTTGATGCAGATCTAAGGAGTGGTCACGAGCGTTGAATAGTGACAACACCTCTACTCAATCCACACAAACGGATTCCTTCAGTCTCAGTGCTAGCTGCTACAAATGAAGGCTTTGAGTGTGTGTGTGTGTGTGTGTGTGTGTGAGAGAGAGAGAGAGAGAGAGATGAAAATTCATCAATTCAAATGCTTTTGCACAAGGGTTCTATTTACAGAACCACTTGTGTGGCCTGCAAGCTAAAAGCCCACTTAAATCTATGTGGCCCATATCTTATGGTATACCGAAAATCACTTAAGCGCATGGTACCTTACCATATTTCGTATTCTACTTAAGTGCACCATAACTTACGATGTTCTACAATTCACTTAAGTGCACTGTATCTTACGGTGTTCCTTATTTACTCTATATCTCATTAATTCGTCCTTTTGTGTGTGACCCTGTAGGTTTTCACGACATTAACAATTATATTAAATCACGTATTTAACATAATAAATTGTGAGCGGTATCTAACAACACATCACTGCTACGAAAGACACAAAAATGTCATGTGATATCACAAATACTTTTTTTGTGATAATACTCGTGTGTACAATTATCCCGTTTTCCCTTATGTCTATATTGAACATAAGAGATAGGCTGTGTCATCCTTGTTCAGTTCAATATTGGCCCTTAGCCATTTATCCTGTTACGCAGGATCGAAAAATTCCATGTAGGTTACTCATGTCCCTCAGCATGCTTCGTGGAGTACCCATCAGTTGTCTTTATGGTCATCCAGTTATGAACAATATTTGATAAGCAATAAAACACTCGACTCTACATCTAGGGTCCATAGTGGTTTCAGGTCGAAGGGAGGTATACACCACTATCACCATAAGAATATCTTATGACACTTTGAATAACATTATATGTAGTATTCTCATAGCGGGTCAATCCAGTATAAATATTACTCATAATATTCATACCTATGTTTAAGACTTGATAACTCATTATCCATGATCCATGAGATGTGACCATCAGTCTATATACATAATAGTCTTAATGCTTTAATGTTATCCCACTTCACAACAAAGCTCGACTAGGGATACTTTAAGAATAGTGTCCTTATGTTTAATGAGATCTCATGATTAAGTCACATTTGATACATTAAACGGACTAGCTATTCTAGGGACTTTATTAAACAAACACAATAAAGAAAAAGCCTTTTATTATTAATAAATAATTTGAGACAAGTACCAAAAGTATTGGCCTCTAGGTGTTACACCAACAATCTCCCACTAGCACTAGAGCCAATCAGGCATACCCTTAATACTCATAGATCTAGTATGACCATCATGCTTATGTTGTGCAAGAGGCTTTGTCAGTGGATCAGCAAAGTATAGGTACTCTGCATATTTTCACATCTCCTCTATCTATTATCTCTCGAATGAGGTGATAATGCCTAAGTATATGTTTGGATCGTTGGTGGGATCTAGGCTCCTTAGCTTGTCCGATAGCACCATTGTTATCACAATAGAGATCAATGGGATCCATAATGTTATGACCTATGCCAAGTTCACTAATGAACTTTTTGATCCAAACAACTTCCTTTACTGCACTTGAGGCAGAAATATACTCGACCTCGGTTGTAGAATCAACAATTGTATCTTGCTTTGAACTTTTCCAGCTTACAGCGCCACCGTTTAAGCAGAACACATAACCAGATTGAGATCTAAAGTCATCCTTATCTGTCTGGAAGCTACCATCGGTGTATCCAATTACAAGAATCTCTTTCTAACCTCCATATATCAAGAATGAGTCCTTAGTCCTTCTCAAATACTTAAGGATATTCTTGACAGCTACCCAATGAGCATCACTAGCTTCAGATTGGTACCTACTCGTTGCACTTAAAGCATACGAGACATATGGTCGAGTACATAACATGGCATACATGATATATCCTATTGCAGATGCATATGGAATCTTATTCATGTGATCCCTTTCTTCCTTAGTTGAAGGGGATTGTGTTTTTGAAAGACACATGTCATGTTGCATAGGTATGAATCTTTCTTGGAATCATGCATATTAAAGCTCTCAACACTTTGTCTATGTATGTACTCTGACATAGGCCAAACAGTTTTTGTGATCTATCTATATAGATCCTGATTCCTAATATATAGGATGCTTCACCTAGGTCCTTCATAGAAACACATTTCCCCAACCAAGTCTTTACTTGTTGTAGGGTAGAGACATCGTTTCCAATGAGTAATATGTCATCTACATAAAATACCGGGAAAATAATCATGCTCCCACTAACCTTCTTATAGACACAAGGCTCATCTTCATTCTTGATGAATCCATATTGTTTTACTGTTTCATCAAAACGAAGATTCCAACTTCTGGAAGCTTGCTTAAATCCATAGTTTGATCTCTTAAACTTGCATATATTTTTGGCTTCTTATGGTATGTCAAATCATTCAGGTTGTGTCATGTACACATCCTCAAGAAGATTCCCATTAAGGAAAGCATTTTTGACATCCATCTGCCATATTTCTTAATCATGATATGCAGCGATAACAAGTAAAATCCGAACAGATTTAAGCATTGCAACTGGTGAAAAGGTTTCATCATAGTCAACCCCATGAATTTGTTTATATCCTTTTGCAACCAGTCTTACCTTATAGGTATGTACCCTATCATCCATGTCAGTCTTCTTTTTGAAGACCCACTTGCATCCTATAGGGTTAACTCCTACAAGAGGCTCTACCAAGGTCCAAACCTGCTTTGTGTACATGGAATCCATTTCAGATTTCATGGCTTCTAGCCACTTCTCAGACTCAGGACCAGTTATGGCCTCTTGGTAGGTCATAGGCTCATCTTGATCAATGAGTAATACATCACCTTGATCAATTATGAGATATCCATATCTCTCAGATAGGTGACGTATCCTGCTTGACCTGCGCTGGTCTTATTCTACTTGAGCAGGTTGCTCTTCCATAACTACTTGTGTTTCCTTCTCTAATTCCTCCATAGGTGTATCAATGATTTGTGATTCTTGAATTTCCTCAAGTTCTACTTTCCTCCTACTTATTCCTTTGGAAATAAAACCCGTTTCTAAGAAAACTCCGGTTCGAGCGACAAACACTTTGACCTCAAAAGGATTGTAGAAGTAATACCCCCTTGTTTCTTTAGGATATCCCATAAATAAGCATTTGTCAGATTTTGGCTCAAGCTTAGTTGAAATTTGTCATTTCACATAAACTTCTCAACCCCAAATCTTCATGTGAGACATATGTGGTTTCTTACCACTCCATATTGTAGCGGTAAATTCATGACCATCAAGCTATGGATAAGCTTAACGTCAATAAAACCAAAGTTTCCATCGTGCTTTTATTGTTTCCAAAGGAAAAGGGAAAAGTACGAACAAAACCCAAAGATAAGAAGTTTTCAAATCAAAACTAATAAAATGCCAGAGATTACAGATAAGGGGGTTGGTTACACAGAGGGAAGGTGTTAGTACCCAAAGTATCCTAGGTACTCCTAGGGAGCCCTTTTTTATATGTGTATGTGTTTTGGTATAAAATGATGTTTGAGAAAAAATAGTGTGGGGATGAGAAAAGAATTCATTGATTATATTTTTGTGTTTGACAAGACCTTCAGATTTGTGCCTACGTACCAACATAAAAATGAGGGATCAAAACCTCGTAGTTCGTGTTAACAATTTCAAAATGGGTGGATTGCTTTTAATCAAAAGTTAAGTGGAAAGGGGCATAAAGGGCCCAAAAGTTTGAATGAGTATTAGTTCTTTTTGTCTTTTGAAATTTTAAGTCAATATGGTTAGATTTATTTACAAATTTGATTTAAGAAAAAGTTTGAAAATTCATTGGCATAAGGTCAAAGTTTCTAGTTTGAAACAGGTCTAAGTTTGAAATCACAATCAAAGGAAGTTTTTGAAGAGGGGGAGAGATTTTAAAATTTAAGAAGTGGGAGAAGATGAAGAGGCTATCCTAAGCACAAATTTAAAAGTTAAGAGTTGAAAAGATCTGACCAATGGGGATGCAATCCAATAGACAAGAATGTCATATAGAAAACCTACTTTCCCTTTGGACTCCGAATCAAGCAATAATCAGCAAGAAATTAGCAATATCATACATTATGAAGATCAAGGCATCAAATAAATATGGCCACATCCAAGCAAGCAATTCCATAGCTAGCGGTCTTCTTTGTCTTCTCATGTATCAGATGAAATACTCCTTGATTAACTCAGAATAATGCCTCAGACACAAGATCAAAATAACAGTTGGCATCAAGACAATGTAGAAGATGAGTTCAAATAGATCCCAATACTTGCATCAGTTGGAAGCTCAAATCACAATAACTTGGTCTCAAAATGTTGGCATTGGCCAAGTCCTTTTGCATATGTAGTGTTGCCTAATCCTAAGTCCAAAAGTTCAGGTAAAGCTCAACAGTCCCCCAAACATTTTTTTAGGGTTTTTGTTGTTTATTAAGTATTTTGAGGTTCTAAGACCACAAACACAAATAAAATACACAAACAAATATATACAATCACAATATATGGCTCAAATGAGCAAAGTGAAAATGGCATAAACGTAAACAAGTTTAATGAAATGTAAATGGCAAGGAATGGTAAATGACTAGTGTAGCACCTCAAATTTGCACCTACCTTTTGTACATACACTCTCATATTAGGTCATTAACGTAACATAGTCCATTGCATAGCATTGCATTGTCCTTTGCCCAAGTGCAGGTCCTCTGACAAAATTAGGTCAAACTGGTCAGGAGATCAGTCAATCAAGCAAGCAAGTGCAATTTCCATTGAGACAAGGCCCTAGGGTTGGTCCAACATGTTCACATGACCTAGGGGTCCTTTTGAAGTGTTTTGGTCAAAGATTGGGTGCTCAGAAGTCATCAGTCATTGTTCAGTTCAACAGAAACCCTAAAATTTCAACTGTGGTCAACTGTGCCTGAAATCAAGGATTTGAAGGTGGGAGATGGTTTGAAAGGCTTCATTCATGTTCATACAAGTCTCATTTGACATTTCAAAGATCAAGATTGGAGAAAATAAAGTCAGACAAAAAGTTTCCTAAAATAGCAGGTGACTTGTAATTGGAAATTGCCAAAAATGGAAAGTTTCTCTCCTCAAATTTACATCATCATACAAGCTTCAAATGAAATTTTGGCCAACATGAAAGTTGAAGATATTGCTCTCACCTTTCCAAAAAGTCCAAGAACACTCATTTCTCATTTGTGGTTGGCAAGTTATGATCAAATCATTCTCAAGAAATGTTGAACTTCAAAGGACCATATCTCACAAACCATTTGGCCAAATTAAGTGAGGTTTTTTGCTACAAGTCACATTTGATGTGCTCTATCCAATTTCTTCATCACATTTCACCAAAAATCATCCAATCAAAATGGCCTTTTTCAAGTGCATTGAATTAAAAAAGGGAAAGTTGAAAAATTGACTTTCAAATTAATCATTGTCTACACTTTCTACCAATTGGATTTGACTGAAAACCACATTTGGAGTGTGCCTAAGCCCATTTTCGTGCACTGTAGCATGCACCCCTATGCATAATGTTTGGTTTTAGCAATTTGTCAAAATATCTATTTTCACTAATTAACAAGGTTTGGCTTAAGGTTGATTAGTGGAATGCATTAACAGTTGGTACATATACATAATCAAAACAGAAAATACACTTAGCATTGCATTTCAACTCAGATCTAGATCTGAAAAAGAAACTCTCTCATTTTCTTCATCTGATTTTTTCTGAAAAAATCTTCAAAGGACTCGTGCTCTTGTCCATTGTGCCATCATCTACCAACATTTTTGGAGCTTTGGCAAGCATTACTTCATCACTGTAGAGCAAGAAACCGCTACTGTTCCATTGAATATCTCACATGGCAGTTGAACCTTCGAGCACGATGGAGCAAGAGTGAGCTAAAGTCATCCTTCCATTCACCTTCTGGAACATCATTAAGTTTCTGTTTCGCACTTACACGACCAAAGAACTCCAGAATCAGCTCTGCTCTTCAAATCAGGTAAACTTTCGAACCTCTTTATTGTTAAAATCATGCTATGCTTCTTGTAGATCCTGTTGCCATGAGTACAATGAACTTTAAATCGTGAAAAACCATTGAGAATTGAGCGAGATATTTTGATTCGAAGATTGGTTGTTAGATCTTCTTTTGTTCGATTCGCTCATTTGAGTTTGAATTAGGCTAAATAATTGTTGTTTTGATGATGTACGTGAGATGATGAACGCATTGGTGTATCATTTGTCAGATTCTGTGAGAAATGTTCTTGAGTTGGTTTTTATGTGAAGAACACGTGAAAATGTTGCATAAACCCTAAATAACCCTAGCCAAACCCGTGTTTAATCTGCTTGGAATCCATTTTGCATGATTTTGCTGTTTCCGTCCCATGTGACCAATGACCAGCTGACACGCCCTTAAGTGAAACGCGGAGTTTCACTTAAGTGGTCGTGTATTTACAATAATGCCACTGACCGTTTAATATTTAATTAAATCATTTCCTTTTTTTCAATATTTATTTCATTTGGTATGCTGATTTTAGAAAATTCATAAGTCACTCAATACTTGGCCAAATTACATGGGATTTTTGTGAATTGCTCCTCATGATCTCTAGTTTATTATGGTGAGTTTTCCAGATTTTTTGCACGTGTGGATTTTTAAATGTGCTAGGGTTTGTTCATGTGTGTCCATTTTGTGTATGCCTTGCCATTTTGCTTGTGAAATGATGATACATAATCCAATGCCTCTCAAATTTTTTATGCTTAAACTAGACATATTCATGGTGATTTTGGTATAGAGTTTGTAATTTTATCATTGCTGGTTGATGAGATATTTTTTTTGAATAGAGGTGTGACAATTTGTGTCACACCATTCATGTCCAACTTCATGATTTTAATTACCATGCTTATTGAACTCAAAATGGTTTGGATATTTGCATGAAGATACTTGTGCATGTTGAGAATGCTTGTGAATTTTTCTGGAATTTTTGAATGCATTTCCTATTTGTTTGGTAATTCCTCCCCTGTTTAACCAAATTGTTGACCTTTTGTGACACATGATGTTATATGATTTGGGAAATACTCATGCATTATTGGATGGATCTAAAATTTGGCATGTGCATTGTAGACATCTTGAAGTATATCATGGCTTTGGTCCCATTCATTTATCATGTGTTGTTTCTGTTTTATGATTAATTGAAGTTGATGCATGTTTTGATGCTTTGTATGAGTTTGCTTGAACTTGCTTTGACTTTCTGATTTTCATTGACCTACTTCCCTTGATCCAAATGAGCTGAAATTTGGTATGCTTATCATGTTATGGATGATGATTGATCATGAATTATTTGAAGATTTTTTGAAATGTTTGTGATTGGATTTGAGTTGAATCATTCTGTTGACTTCTATGAGCTCCTATTTGCATGCTTTGTGCTATTTTGATCATGAAATGATAATGATGAATGATATGAACATGGGACCAATTGGGTTTGATTTTTAATTGTTTGATCTTGATTTTGGACAAGTTTCATGTTCTGTTTTGATGATTTGATCTCATTTTGACCCTAGTCTTGGACTAGTGGTTTGTGCTCTCACTTTTGAGTTGTGTTTCAGGTTAATAGCCCAAGTGCTTATGCTTGATGGTGTGCCTCATTTGGAGTTGCTTTCTTGTTTATTTATGATTAACCTTGGCTTTGTGTTATAGGGTTTGATGCTTGAGTTTGAGCTCATGGCTTGCACCTTTGTGCATTGTGATTGTGTTTGACTGTACAGATTAACTGTTAACCATTTGCTGTTTAATGTTGGTTTGTCTGAGTACTGATTGTATTTGATTGATTTCAGGTACATTAGTTGCTTTAGTTCTATTGAGAACTTGCTTTGCTTTGCTTAAGAGCATTTGCATTGAGGTATAACATCCTAACTCCTTGTAGTCTGGAAGACCTGGCCTGTTACTTGGCCAGGCACCTGTCTGAAGTCCTCCTTAAGAGGCAATGTTTGTGTTTGTTTACATTTGTCCTTGTACATATTCAAAGACCTCCTAAGTGAAGAGGCATTGGCAGATATAAGGGATGTGCAATCCATCCCCTGCTATTCTGTGTGTCATCTGCTTTGCTCACACCACCGTGTTGACGCATTGCAGATATTAACCCAAGATCATTGTACATTGAGTCAGTGTCACATGTGTAGAAGGGTTCCCACCTTCTGAACCCACACATTCTTGTCTTAAGATCTCCCAGGCCAGGGATAAGAGCTGTGAAGTCTCATCTTCACTCACCTTTCATCAGCTTCACCTTGACTCTCAATGTAAAGGTTAAGAGCTAACCTCACCCTGATACAGTGGTTTGTTTATCGAGGTTGACATGACCCCTCGACTAAAACCTAACCTTGATTGAGCCAACTGATTGCATATAGTGTGTGCTATTTGTGCTTGTGTGTTTGTTTTAGCTTGCTTCCTGTGCAAGTCATGTTTAGGATAGGCTTGCTCCCTGTGCAAGTTAGATAGCAACCTTAACTTAGGGATGAATTTGCATGATAACATCTAGGCTCGAGTCGTAGTCTCCCTAGTTGTGTCTCCCTCTATTATCTGGTTAGGCTAGTCCTGTGTCCCTCCGTAGGGGAGCTACGTCGCCCTGATCCTCATACCAGATGAGGTACGTAGGCAGGAGATGAGCAGATCTCTCCGGGCGCCTGTGTCTTTGTTTTGTCTTGTTGTGTGTTTGGAAGCTGATGTAAGTCCATCGAGTGGCATTCGGGTTCCAGTGTGCGTGTGTTTGGTTCGGAAGCTGATGTAAGTCCAGCAATTGGCATTCGGGTTCCATGTTTTCCTGTGTTTGCGTGGTTTTGTGTGCGTGTTAGCCGAGCTACGAATGCTCTGATTCTTCTTCGTCCAAGAAGATACGTATGCATAGGATGCGACACCCTAGCGAGCATGTTTTTCCCCCAGTTCGAACTACTTTGACTCTGATGTCTATGCCTGATAGACTAAGTAGGCCCAGGACGCGATGTCCTGCCGAGTCAGTCTTGTTTGTTTTCTTGTGTCTCTTTCAGCCAGTATGTGTGTTTTGAGCAGCGTTTTAGCAACCATTTTCCTCCCTATTGTGCGTGGATCCCGTCGAGTACGACGGATGCGTAGGGGTGCTAATACCTTCCCTTCGCATAACCGACTCCCGATCCCATTCTCTTTGGTCGCGAGACTATGTCTTTTCCAGGTTTACTCTGAGCGTTTCCTTTCCCTCTTTTGGGATAAATAACGCACGGTGGCGGCTCTGTTGTTCTTATTTTCCCGCCGGTTTTTCGCGTAATGCGACAACTAGAAATTAAATTGCATAAAATAAATGGCTTGAAAGTAAAGCAATATTAACAATAGTTAGTGTTAGTCAAAGTTAATTAGATGTTAGTAGGTTTTTTCTTTTTAATTGATTAAGTCATTCTTTGGAGAACACTCAACCATCTATTCACAAGCATGAATCCTTGAACCAAGACATCTTCCATAGGAAGGACAAAAGACCAAGTTTCCATACAATACCATGAAAGATGAGAGACTTACAATCCCACTTACTAGAATGGTATGCCTTTAGGGTCAAAATTTAGCTCTATGTTAAGCAATCGTAATTGGACTTATGTAGAAGTCACAACTATTTGAGACCGGGCAATAAAAACTTAGGTGTTAATGCATGTTAGAGATTTGGTATAATGAACCAAACTCCTAAAACATACCACACACTAAAAGAGAAGATCAAAAAGGGTGGACCTATCTCATCCATACTTGTATTGGTTCATCTGACACAAAGTCATTGATGAACCAATTAGCCTTAGGATATTGAGACTTCATTGGTCAATGAAGGGAATAGGAAAGAATTGGGATGAAGATGAAAGGGGAAGGGGAAGGAGAGAAACACAAATTGGTCATGGAAGGAATTTTATCAAATTAAAATCATCCATTCGTTTTGGGAGATGAAATGTACATTTCATCAATCCCCTAAATCCAATGATTTTAATCCAACAAAAGTCAAATCAACCTTGACCAAGGCCCAAACAAATATTCAAACATCACAAGACCATAAAAATAGCTCAACATGATTTTTACACAATTAATCAATTAAAAATCAAACTAAAATGAATTAAAATTCAATTTAAATTGGCCAAAACCTAAAACCTCATCAAAATACCAAATAAATGGTCAAGAGATTTATCCTAGGTCAAACAAGGTCAAAGGACCTTAGGCAAAAAATTTCATGATTTTTGAAAAGTCATAAGTATTTTTAAACAATTAAAAATATGCACAAAAACATTTAATTCATGAAAAATATCAAAATTAATACAAAAAATAATTTTAATTCATAAAATGAAAAAGAAAAATATTTAAAGATTTTTGGTGAAAGTCCCATATTTTTTGGATTAAAAATGAAATTAATATGAATTAAAAAATAAATGGATTAAATGAAAAATAAAAAAATTAAAAAAAATTCAAAAAAACAAGGGCCATGAGATCTCCCTCATTAATTGAGGTGGCAGATCTGATGGCCACGCGCTAATATGCACCAAACACATGAGTCAAGCGCGCTACAACATGAGTCAAACAAAGCAAGGGCCAGAATTAAAACATGGAATCAAGATCAGATGGTTGGGAAGCAACCAACACATCACCAGAGCCCTAGCTCTGGTCATCTTCTTCGGTGAGGACCACCAGACTGGTCCAATCATAACTTCACGAAAAATGAAAAATGAGTACACTAATTTGAAGAAAAAATGCTCAAGAACACGAATCTGACCTCCATTTCTTCCAATTCCAAGTATATTGAAAGATAAATGGATTTGAAATTTGAGGTTCATGATCTGAGTTGCTTCGATTTGACCTCAAAGCAACTCAATCTTGATGCCTACATTGGTAGGACTTCAGCAAACCAAAAATCACAAAGAATAGTGAAGAATTGAGAGAGAACCGAAGAGATGAAATTTTTGAATTTTCACCTTCGAGTTGCTTCAAATTTGCTTGATCTGGATATGGATTTGCTTAATTCCTCTTCCTCTTGCTTGCAGTGATCAATTGAGATGAAAAGGGCAATGAATTCTTGGAGTTTGAACTTCAAAACAGAAAGTTAAGTTCAAACTCGATTTCAATGAAATCCTCAAGAAATTCTATGGAGTGAGGGTCTGAGTTGTCTTGGCAAAGCTTGGGCAAGGTGTTGATCAAGTTTTGAGCTCATTGCACTTGTATTTATAAGGTTATCACATGCTTTCCACACACTTCCATTTGAAAATCCAAAAATAGAAATTTGCATCATGAGCTTGCATGGGCGTGTACCAAGCCCAAAGAATGATTGGAAAAGGTCCAAAATCATGTACATGTGATGCTGAAAGCAATGCATTAAGCCATGCAATGTTGAAATGAAATTGAACATGACAAACTTCCAAATGGAACCATGCATTACACCCATGCGCATGTCCTTCAATATTGATCCAAATGAGATGATTTTTGAGTTTTTGGAAAGGTGAGATCAAGGGGAACAACTTTCATGTTTAAAACTTTTCCATTTGAATCTTGGATCATCATGAATTTTGAGGTGGAAGTTTGGAAAATCAAACATAAATGAAATTTTTCTAAGTACCAAGTCAAATGTTTACTTCTTCCACCTTGAATAAATTTTGTTATGGACTTCAAATGGAAAGAGTTCCTTCATAAAAGTTGTAGATATTTAAAATCTATTCAATTTGGTCATGAACTTGACCTCATTTGGATTTGGCATGAAGGAGTTATGCATTTTAGAAGTTGAGGAAAATCACCTGTTCAGTGGTAAAGGCCCAAAATGACCTATAATGTTTCCTCTTGGCACAGGCATTTTCAAGTTGAATTTTAACTTCCTCCAAACATTAAAGTTTAATAGGACATATTGAATTTTATCATGGAATTTTAATGTCTTTCATATCTTAAAAATTGGGCAAGTTATGGTCTTTGAAAGTTGACCTCCTAACTAGGGTTCAGACAAAATGACGTATAATCTTTCACCATAACAAATGACTTTATAAGGAAAACTAGATCTTAACTTAAACATTAAAGTTGTTTTGAATGTCATAAGGAGTAACTTTGAGCTTGGAATCATTTTCGTATGACAAAAATTGTAGGAGATAGGGTCTAGGGAACCCCAGTTTTGACCAGTTGACTTTCTCTGGTCAACCACCAATGAACCGTCTTGCTAGCTTGACATTCTCTTAATTTTTGGGACTCATGGAGGATAATATATGTGTAAGATGATGTAATATGAAGTATACCTTGAAATATTTGATCAAATGATGAAGAAACTTGTTGAGGAAGTCACACAAGATACCCAAATGAATTAGGGTTTCCAAGGCAAACAAACTTCAAACTCTGGATGATTTCTTGATCAAAATAATATGTGAAGATAATTAAGATGCATATATTATGTCTAGAGTCAATGTGAACCATCTCTTGATTAGTCCCCTTGCATTGAGGGTCTCAAGCCCTAGATATGAGCTTGATGGAGCATAGATGAGCACACACACTACCTACAAAAGAGTTAAACTATACATTGACATATTTTTGGTATTTTGGTTAGTAAACAAAGAAAAACAAAGTATGATACAATCAAATGTGCTTGGTGATATCTCCCAATACAAACCCAATGAATGAGGGGTAAGGAGGATGCCAAGGTGTGATCCCAAAGCTAATGCATATGATGAGATAACATGAGGGATCTTAGGGTCAAAATTGGGGTCTTACACATATCTCATATGGTGTCTTCTCAACCCTTTTGGATGGAACACATTTAAGTGTGTAAGCTGCTGTCAATAGTGCATGTCCCCAAAAGGAGTTTGGAAGATCGATGTGACTCATCATGGATCGGACCATGTCTAACAAGGTTCGATTTCTTCTTTCAGATACACCGTTCCATTGGGGTGTTCCAGGAGGAGTAAGTTGGTATATAATCCCACACTCTTTCAGATGGTCATCAAACTCTAGGCTTAAATATTCACCACCTCGATCTGATCGAAGAGCTTTAATATTCTTACCTAGTTGGTTTTATACTCCATTCTTGAATTCCTTGAACTTTTCAAAGGACTCTGATTTGTGTTTCATTAAATATACATAACCATATCTACTGAAATCATCAGTAAATGTGATGAGGTATTGAAAACCTCATTTGGCTGGTATGTTCAGTGGTCCACACACATCGGTATGTATGAGGGCAAAAATATCATTAGCTCTTTCACCTTTTCCTTTGAATGGAGACTTTGTCATATTTCCAGTTAAACAAGATCTGCATGTCTCATATGATTCATAATCAAAAGAGTCAAAGAGTCCATCTTTATGGAGTTTGGAAATGCGTTTCTCATTTATGTGGCCTAATCAACAATGCCAAAGGTAAGTTGGATTTAACCCATTAGGTTTCATCCTTTTAGTATTAATGTTGTAAATAGGCATTTCAAGATCAAGGACATATAGTCCATTGTTCATTTGTGCAATAGCATAGAATATATCATTCAAATAAATAGAGCAACAATTGTTCTTTATTATGAATGAAAAACCAAACTTGTCCAAACAAGGAACAAAAATAATATTCTTGCTAATTGCTGCTAACTGCAGGTACATAATAACAGTTCTCTAACTGAATTATTAAACTACTAGGTAAAGTCAATACATAAGTTCCTACGGCTAAAGCAACAACCTTTACTCCATTGCCAACTCGTAGGTCAACTTCACCTTTTGCCAAATCTCTACTCCGTTTTAGCCCTTACACATTGGTACAAATGTGAGAACCGCATCCAATATCTAATACCCATGATGCAGAAGTAGTTAGGTTAATTTCAATAACAAAAATACCTGAATTTGAAGTCTCTACTCCATTCTTCTTATCTTCCAGGTACTTTGGGCAGTTTCTCTTCCAGTGTCTAGTCTTACTGTAATGAAAGTAAGTTCTGTGCTTTGCTATGCCTCCACTAGGCTTCAAAGTAGGAGTAGTGGGTTTGGGTTTGGAAACTTCCATGCCTTTCCCTTTACCACCCTGCTTGGTGGGCCTTTTGTTTTGTTTCTTTCCATTTCTGATTATCAGAATGAACTTCCCTTTTGACTTCAGATTCTGCTCAGCAGTTCTTAACATGTCTAGCAATTCAGGAAGAGTTTTGTCCATATCATTCATGTTGAAATTAAGGACAAATTGACTAAAGCTCTCTAGCAACGATTGTAAGATCAAATCAGTCGCAAGTTTCTTTCTGAGGGGAAAACCCAACCTCTCAAGGTTCTCCACATACCCAATCATCTTGAGCACATAGGGACCTACAGGGACTCCCTCAACTAACTTGCCTTGAAAAAGGGATTTTGAAACTTCAAACCTTTCATGTCTTGCCTGCTCTTGATAGAGCATTTTCAGGTGTCTGATCATATCGAACGCTGCCATGTTCTCATGTTGCTTTTGCAACTCCGCGTTCATGGTAGCTAGTATGAGGCAAGCAACTTCATTGGTATCACCGACATGCTTCTTATAAGCATCTCTTTCTGCCTTAGGTGCAGAACTAGGAAGTTTCGCTTTAGGAACATGTTCCTCCAAGACATACAACTTTTTATCATGCTTGAGGATAGTCCTTAGATTTCGGTGTCAATCTAGAAAATTTGTCCCAGACAATTTTTCCTTATCAATGATTAATCGCAAAATGTTGTTAGAGGTGTTTGTTGTCATGGTAATCTACATGAAAAATATGAAAATATATGTATCATTAAAATAACATATTCAATTAGGCCTTTAATTAAATATGCTCCCACTATTTCACTAAAAAAAAATGACCCTCACCATTTGATTCGAAAAATCCCGTTGGAAGATTTTCTAGTGGGTCGAGATCCACATTTCACTTTGTTTAAAGTCTGCATAGACGGATTACACAAAACTAGGTTATTTAGGTAGGAACTCCTTCCAATTGTATCTAATACAACTCTCGAATATTTTAGTTGGGTGAATAACTCCTTATTCCAATCCATCATATGGATCATTTCCAACTCTTGCTTCTAAACGTATATAATCTTATTATAATCTGTATAGTTAAGTTTGACCCATTGTTTTAGCAATTGAATATTACAATTATCCCATTGCACCTTACTAATATAGAACATGCACCTCGCATAGGTGAAACTTACATTATTCGATATTAGTCTTGATGAGTGCTAAAACTTGGAAAGCATAAACTTGATATTTAATTTGAGGGAATTTGCAATTATTTTAATCTCACCGACTTATTTATCATATAAATGATCTCTTACATGCATTAACATACATTCACATGCATCAACATACATACAAAATGAAACAGTTATGGCTCCTAGTGCAATTGTTCTCCCAAGCCAATAAGAGAACCTAAGCTAACCCAATAACGATCTAAGCTTCTCCAAGCAGGATCTTCAAGGTTGTCCTTCTTTGATCTTGTATTCTTCTCTTTCTTCATAATATTACATAACATAAAATAAACTCGTTTTACATACGAGGGAGTGAGATGAGAAAAGAAGTTACATTAAGAGATTAAAAGAGAGACACGACACGCAGGTCATATTTTAAAATCCCAACAACAACAAAATAAAGGAAAACTAACGCCATAACTGATCACCATAAAACAATAATAATAAACACATTATTATTATTAATTTAAATTCTGTTAATCAAATAATGTAATTAAATTTCGACGATTGATCACCCTACGCAGAGTTAGTCGGGGGTTCCACTGCCCGGTCAAAGGGGCAGCACCCCATGCGGAGTTGTTAGGGGAAACACCCCAATGCAA
Source organism: Lathyrus oleraceus (assembly GCF_024323335.1). Classification (NCBI taxonomy): domain Eukaryota; kingdom Viridiplantae; phylum Streptophyta; class Magnoliopsida; order Fabales; family Fabaceae; genus Lathyrus; species Lathyrus oleraceus. The sequence goes on from NC_066583.1 coordinate 38,201,991, forward strand.
AATTTTAATGAACAATTCATTTAAAATTGACGTCGTTTTTCGCATCAACACTTGATACTTTAAAGCATAACTCTTGTGAAGTCACAACCCTAATCTCATAACTCTTTGACAACACAACCCTTGTACCGTCATGAACTCTAACACAACAATTTCATACCGTCAAACACACCTCGATTGATGATTCAGTATGATTGATCAACACGTCATTGCTTCACCATACTAATGTCGGATTCCGAAGCAAATGACCATTGATCGCTCAAAGGAATAACAATCATTAAGTGTTTGAATGAACGAAATAGAAACAATATATCATATATACCATATTTTGCATCAGAATTACTTATATCATATATATAAATTGATCGATCTCATTTGTGTAACCTATGGACAATTGATGTATCACTGCTTCACCATACTAACGTCGAATTCTGAAGCATAGTCAACATCAATCATCCAAATCGTACACACATGATGCCAAATTTAATTACTCGTTTATTATTTAATTCATTTTATCTTTTAATCGTATTAATACAGAAAGTACAAAAAATAAATATCTATCAATGCATGGTTTTGTAAGTGGCTCTGATACCACTGAAGGAAAATTGCGATCCGAAATGCAACGAAAATTTTAAAAAAATACTTTGGCGATTCTTACGAATGAGCATGATCAGTGATATAAATTGTTACCTCTTGTGGCGATTGAAACCTTTGATGTAGATCTAAGAAGTGATCACGAGCGTTGAATAGTGACAACACCTCTACTCAATCCACACGAACGGATTCCTTCAGTCTCAGTGCTAGCTGCTACAAATGAAGGCTTTAACTGAGAGAGAGAGAGAAAGAGAGAGAGAGAGAGAGAGAGAGAGAGAGAGATGGAATTTCATCAATTCAAATGCTTTTGTACAAGGGTTTTATTTATATAACCACTTGTGTGGGCTGCAAGCTAAAAAGCTCACTTAAGTGTATATGACCCATATCTTATGGTATACCTAAAATCACTTAAGCACGTGATACCTTACCATATTTCATATTCTACTTAAGTGCACCGTACCTTACGATGTTCTACAATTCACTTAAGTGCATCGTACCTTACGGTGTTCCTTATTTACTCTATCTCTCATCAATCCGTCCTTTTGTGTGTGACCCTGTAGGTTTTCGTGACATTGGCAATTATATTAAATCACGTATTTAACATAATAAACAGTGAGCGGTATCTAGCAACATATCATTTCTAACCAAGACATGAAAATGTCATGTGATTTGACAAATCCTTTTTTGTGATAAAACTTGTGCGTACAATTACCCTTTTTACCCTTATGTCTATATTAAACATAAGGCATATTGTCCAGTTCAATATTGGGCCCTTAGACATTTATCCTGTTACGTAGGATGGGAAAATTCCTTCTAGGTCACTCATGTCCCTCAACATGCTTCGTGGAGTACCCATCAATTGTCTTTATGGTCATCCAGTTACAGACACTGTTTGATCAACAATAAAACACTCGACTCTACATCTAGGGTCCATAGTGGTTTCAGGTCGAAGGGTGGTATATACCGCAATCACCTTGAGAATAACTTATGACACTTTACATAAGATTCTATGTAGTATTCTCATAGCGGGTCAATCTAATATAAATATTACTCATAATATTCATACATATGTTTAATAATTGATAGCTCCTTATCCATGATCCATGAGATGTGATCATCAGTCTATATACATAATAGTCTTAATGCTTTAATGTTATACCACTTCACAATAAAGCTCGACTACAAATACTTTAAGAATAGTGTCCTTATGTTTAATGGGATCTCATGATTAAGTCACACTTGATACATCAAACGGACTAGCTACTCTAGGGACTTTATTAAACAAACATAACAAATAAAAATCCTTTTATTATTAATAAATAATTTGATACAAGTACCAAAAGTATTGGCCTCTAGGTCTTACACCAACATACTGCATACGCCTTTGGTTCTGTTTCTGATTTTGACCTTGATTACGGTGATTCTGATTTCTATTATTTGATATTGCTTTTGTGGAGCTTATCCCGAAGGAGTGTGTTGTTGTTGTGCAGCTTGAGGAGGCTGCTAGAACTGCGATTGATACTGGAAAGCTAGTTGTTGGAACTGAGCGGAGGCCACATACGGGTAAGGAAAGTACGTCGTAGGGGCTATAGGAACTTGGTACTAAGAAACACTTTTCGTCACAACATTTTTTCTCCTTCATTCTTCTTTTCATAACTACTTGGAGGCTTCCGGGTTGCAGATTGTTGATTATTGTTGCCACTTGCGCTCTAACTTGACTTGAGAACACTTTTTATTCTTTCTCCAATCACTATTATATCAGAAAAGTTGGAAGACGATCTACCAACCATCTTTTCATAGTATAAACCTTGGAGAGTTCCCGTAAAGATATCCACCAACTCAGTATCAGACAAAGAAGGTCTGACTCTTGAAGCCATTTCGCACCACCTTTGTGTATACTCTTTGAACATCTCATTAGACCTTTGTGATTGATTCTATAACTATAATCTCGTATGAGCCATATCGAGATTATACTTAAAGAATGCCTCAGACAAGTCTTTCCATGTCCTTATCTTTTCAGGTTCCAAACTCATGTACCAATCCAATGATGCCCCAGATAGGCGTTCTTAGAAACAATGGACTAGTAACTCATCATTGACAATATACGAAGCCATCTTCATGTAGTTGATCGCGACAGACGTGTCTGTCGGATGATGACTGCAAGTGTACATCCTATCGTGTAGTTTTAAAAGATTATCGAACCCACAGAGACTAATGGTCAAGCTAATGTTATCTATTGTTGTAGTGCAAAGCTAAGGCTAAAGGTTATAAGGTTATGGACGAGAATGAAAAAACTAATTTCTAACGATTTAAAAGTTATGATAGATATGAGTATAGAATATGGATTCCGCATTCCTAGGGGCTTAGGTAGAATTTGGGCACTAAATACGATTCTATTGCATTGTGTAGAAAATATAGACTTAAAGGTCCCGTCTCACACTCTTGCGCTATCGATAAAGATCACAGCTCCTAACCACAGGATTTTTCTCTCGCCCTCCAGTTCTAATTAGAAAGTGTATTTTGAAATTAAATGAGATCCTAAACGATTCCTAAAGCGCTCTCGCTATTTTTAGGATCGTTGCCTAGTTTCCACTATTCGATTCCTTCCTCACACTCTTGCGCTATCGGACTGAACCTTGATTTGTCTCACATTCTCGTGCCAAAACAGTAAAACATACATTTGGAAACTAAAGCCATTACATAGTTAAATCATACATTCATGCCTATTATTTCTACTGAGTCCCGTCGGTAACGACGATCCTCATACGCCATACTGTAGCGGGGTTTTCGTTACCTTTAGGTTTATTGACTAAACCAAAAGCAACATACAATTCGAGTCGCCACCGCACTTTTATTTGTCCAAAGGAAAGGCTAAAAAGCGAACAAAAGCCAAGTAAGAAGTTTCTCAAATCAAAAACTAATAAAAATTTCAAAGATCTAGGTAAGGGGGTTGGTTATGAAATGGGAAGGTTTTACGCACCCAAAACATCCTTAGTACTCTAAGGGAACCTCTTTTTGCAAATATGTGTTGTAGGTTAGTATTTGTGAAAAAAATTGGAGGGATAAGAAGAGAATAAATTATATTTACAAATTTTTTTGTTTGAATGGATGAACCCATTGCCTACGTACCATCACAAAGGAGGATCAAAACCTCGTAGTTCAGGGTAAAAATCTCAAAAATTGGTGAATTGAGTTTAATCAAAAGCCTTAAGGTCTTTTGTTATCAGAGGGAGAAAACTCAACCTAAACCAACAATCCACCATGTGAGGAAGGCTTCAACATACTAGTGAGGGGTTAACCCTATAATAAGCATGGAAGACTTATAATCCAATCACTAAGGATGAGGTGAGATTTACATCAACCACTATGATAACTCAAACCTATGACTAATGTTTTTGAAAAGGTTTTAACAAGTGGCCATTGGAACCACAAAACAACTTGAAATGGATTGTTTTTACAAATTAGGTTTATTTACAAAATGAAGCCAAAGTTGAATTAAAGTTTATTTACAATGAGTATTTATGAAAATGGTTTTGAAAAGTCAAAGGCATAAGGCCTAGGTTTTTAATTTGAAACAAAGTCAAAGTTTTGAAAATGATTTTTGGCTTGGTTAGAGTGGGGAGAAGAAGAGAAGGGCTATTCCTAAAGCATACAAAGATAAAAGGGGAAAGATAAATCCTTGGAGTTCCTTTTTCTTGAAATCATAGAGATGACTCAAGATGCTCCTTTCCTTTGGACTTAGCACACAAACAAGCAATCAAATAATTGAATTGAAGCTCCTAGGATCTCCATTTGGCTTGGCTCTTAACTTGGCTAGTCATGACAATGGTCCTCTCTTCACAATCTCAAGATGGGATCCCTATCACACAAAAGCAAACATCAAAAAGCTCACAACACAATAAAGGGAATGGACAAATAATAAGTTTGAGGATAAGTCCTTTGAAGTCAACTTTAAATTTTAGCATTCTAAAGGCATGAGGCCTAGTTGCTCTTCATCAAATTTTGCATTCTAGAGGCATGAGGCCTAGTTGCTCTTGAACTCCTTTAAGCATGGGTAAATCCTAATTCTAAGTCCTTTCTCCTTTTTGCATTTGGTTCACATCAAAACAAACACAAACAACATAAAATAGCAATGTATTAATATATAATAATGGGCTCAAATGAGCAAAAGAAAAATGACATAAACATAAAATATGTGCTCAAGTGAGAAAAGATGAAAAACAATATGAATAATGAGCAAGAAATAAATGACATTAAAAGTAAATGACAAGAATTTAAAATCTCAAATTAAAGTTAGTAGTTAGTAAGGTTATGTTAGCTTGTCATAAGACAATGTAGTGCTATGTTAAGCAATCGTAAATGGACTAATGTAGTAGTCACACCTATCTGAGGCTCGTCAATAAGAATATAGGAAAAGAACACAAGTTAGAGATCATGACTAGTAAGCCAAGCTCCATAAACTTGCCATGCCAAACAAAAGGGGAAGGGCCTTGTATTGACTTTTGGTTATTTGTTTGACCAAGAAGCAAAAAATCTTTGACACAAAATAACTCACTTGATCATGGATCAAGTTGAGTTTGGTTTGGATCAAAGAAGGTTAAACTTCTCATTTGTCAAGACCAACCTCAAGACTTTAACTCATTGGCCATTGAGGGAAAGAAAGGGATGAAGATGAAAGGGAGGGGGTAAGAAGTCAACAAACAATCCCAATTGATCAAGGGATAACTCATCCTTGATCAAATTCATTCATCTTTCTAAGTGATGATCCATAAGGACTTTCAAACCACAAGATCCAATGAATTTGATCAAAGTTGAATCAATTCAACCTCAATCAATACCAAACAGAAGAGAAATGAAGATAACAAGTCAAGAAGTAAATGATATTTTTTTGGCACTTTTTGAATTAAAATAAAATACAAATAAAAAATAAATAAATAAGGTTGAACCTCAAATTCAATTCAAAGCAACTACAAAAAGTCCAATTAAATTCTCATAGGTTCAACATAGTCAAACAAGCTTTGACTAATTTTCTCACAAATTTTTGAAATCAGAAAGTAATAAAAAAAATTAAAAATAGCATAATATGAATTAAAATCTCAAATAATCTCAAAACAATCAAGAAATTGTTGAGACTATTTTTCATTGACTTATCATGATCCATAGATGCTATGAAAATATTTTTGGATTTTTTAAAAGTCAGAAAGTATTTTAAAATGAATTAAAACTATTAAAAATCAAATAGTCCATGAAAAATATCAAATGAAGTCACAAAAATAATTAAAAATAATAATATGAAACTTGATTTTTCAAGGAAAATTTTGGAGTTTGTCTCATATTTTTATGACTTCAAATGAATTTTTAATGAATTTTTTAAGATGAAATGAATTAACTGAAAATAAAATGAAAATGAAAATAAGCGAAAAAACCCACAACCATCTGATCCACATTCATTAATTGACGTGGCACTTGGCACGGTTCAGATCTGATGACGCACGATACATCCAAGTCAAACGCGCCACATCCAGCATTAAATGAAGTAATTACAATGAATGAACAAGATTAAATCGTGGCATGGAGATCCAAGGGCCCTAGCGTGCACACGTGGTGATGTTGGTGGTGGAAACCACCATCTTCTCCGGTGAAGCAACCAATTCCGGCCACGAGTTGCAGAAAAATAAAACTTAATGAAAATTAAAAACAAGGCCATGGAAATGAAGCTCGTGTGATGGAGATCATCACTGTACCAATGGATCTCCCTCACTTTTCCTATATTGAGAAATGTGAAGGAGAAAATCATGGTGTTCATACTGATTGTTCATGAAATGAAGAATTGAAAGCACCAATGGCTTGTCTCAAGTATGAGGACTTCAGAAAACCACAAAAACACAAGGAAACTACATTAAATTAAGAGATTCAAATCCAAAAAGTTTGAGAATAAACCTTTGAATTGGTGCACTTCTGGCCACGAATTCTCCAAGATCCTTGCTCCTTCTTGATCTATGAATGTAATGGAAGTGATAGGCTAATGAATTTGGCTTTAAAACTCAGCTAATGATGCTGAATTTGAAGCTCAAAAAATTGAAGAAAAGTGATTAATTCCTTTAGTGATGGCTATGGTTTCACTTCTGCAGCACTTGGAATCTCCAAAAGGTTAGCAAATGAATGAGAGGAAACCTCTATTTATAACTGAATGCATCAGCTGATCATGCTTTGTTCATGTGCATGGCAAATGGAATTTGAACTGCATGGGCCTGTGTAAGCGTGTGGAAGGCCCAATGTTGAATGCAGAAGCTTGCTGAGATCAAGTGAAGGGCAATTGGTCGTGTGCATTGGACTGAAACATGCTTGCAATTCAAGTTACACCATAAAATATTAAAATGCACCTAAGTGAAAAGAATTTCGAATCTCCCAAATGGTGAATCTAAAAGACAAATGTGAGTAATGGTTGGAAAGCCCTTGAAATAAGGAAAAAAAGTCATGTTGGGCAAAAAATCATTTGGCATGTGCAAATTGATGAAAACTGGCTGTGAAAATCCAAGTACAAAACATGTTCAAATCATTTTGAAAAGTTCACCAAAGACAAGCTCAATCAAACCCCTCTGTTCTCATGATACAAGCTTTAAATGAAAAAACCTCTAACATCAAAGTTGTATATCCTTTCGAGATAGTCAATATAGACTCAAATTTTGCATCATTTGGATTTTCTGACAAAGTTATGGGCGTTTGGAGTTGGGTACTTTTTCAAATTCAATGAATTAGGTCCAAGATGACCTATAATGTTTTGCATTATCACATGTATTTCCTTTATGATTATGAAATTTTGTCCAACATAACATTTTAAGTAGACCTCTCAAGCTTTAGAATTAATTTAGTCTCACGTCAAAATAAGAAATATTAAGGAAGTTATGCCTTTGGTAAATTGACCTAAAATTAGGGTTTCAGTCAAAATGACCTATAATGTTTTGAAATGAATCATGACCTTCCATGATTCAAATGTATTTTAGATGAACATTAAAGTTTTTCATATGGTTCTTAGGAGAAAGTTTTTTCTTGGGGTTATCTTCATTTGACAAACACATCAAAAGTTATATCTCATTGATTCTCAGCTTAGTCAGATGACTTGACTGGTCAACTTTTAATGGCCAAACTTCCAATTCTTGATTAATAAATGATTGAGGGGCCTCAAATAGGCTCAAATATGCATAAAATGATGAATGAAATAACTTCCCTTGATTAAATTTGATCAGAGGTTGAGATTACTTCATGGGCAAGGCACAATCAAAGCATAGTGGAATAAGGGTTTCCTTGGGAAACAATCTTCAAGCCCTTTGGGTTATCTTGAGAAAATTGGAAAATTGAGATACTTGGGGGACATATATGATGATTAGGAACTTTGTGGACCAATGTCATGCTTTTTCTCATCTTCATCTAGCCATTGCATTGGGCTTAGGAGCCTCCTAGGAGCATTGTGGAGCACATGATCACTTGAGCTTCAAAACAAAAAGAGTTAGTGACATATTTTTGTGCTTTTGGTTAGTAATCAAATAAGAAATGCCATAATATACAATACAAGCATGCTTGGTGGTTTCAAAACACTCAAACAAGTCCCACCCATAGGGTTAAGGAGCCAAACATGCTATGAGCCTTGAGGCAATGCACTTGTGCAATAACATGATGTTGTAGCGAGGTATTCGTTACCTTTAGATTTATTGACTAAATCAAAAGTAAATCATACAATTCGAGTCTCAACCACACTTCTATTTATCCAAAGGAAAGGTTAGAAAGCGAACAAAAACCGAGAAGTTTTATCAAGTCAAAAACTAATAAAAATGTCAGAGATCTGGGTAAGGGGGTTGGTTATGCAATGGGAAGGTTTTAAGCACCCAAAACATCCTTAGTACTCTAAGGGAGCCCTTTTCACCAATGTTGTAAGGTAGGTTGGTATATGTGAAAATATTTGTGCAAACATGATTGGGGAGATGGGAGAAGAATGTACAAATTATTTACAATTTTGTGTTTGAATGGATAAACCTATTGCGTACGTACCATCTTAAAAAAGAATAGGATCAAAACCTCGTAGTTCGGGGTAAAAATCTGAAAAGAAGTTGGTGAATTGATTGTTCAAAAGCCTCAAGGTCTTTTGTTATCAAAGGGAGAAAACTCAACCTAAAACCACAAATCCACCATGTGAGGAGAGCTTCAACATGCTAGTGAGGGGTTAACCCTATAATAAGCATGGAAGTCTTATAATCCATCCATAAGGATATAGGTGAGTATTATATCAACCTCTAGGATAACTCAAACCTAATAGCTAATGTTTATGAAAAGCTTTAACACAAATGGCCATTGGAACCATAAAAACAATTGAGTTAGTTGTATTTACAAATGAAAAGTATTAACAAAATAAGGTCAAAGTTGACATAAGATTCTATCCAAAATAAGTGTTATGAAAAGAGTTTGAAAAATCAAAAGCATAGTGCTTAGGTTTCTAGTTTTTGAAAACAATGTTAATGTTTGCACAAAAGTTTGGCTTGGGTTAGAGTGAAGAGAAGAAGAGAAGGGCTAGGTCCTAAACATGCAAAGATGAGGGAAGAGAAATAAAACCACTTGGAGTTCCCTTCTTTAGATCATAAAGATGATCCAAGTTGCTCCATTCCTTTGGATTTAGCAAGCAATAAGAAAATAACTCAAGCGACCAAGCAAACAATCAATCAAGCCCCTATGAATCTTCCAATTGGCTTTTGTATCTCTTATCTTGGATGTCCATGACAATGGTTCTTCTAATTGGCTCAAGATTAGGATCCCTAGCACACATGAACACACAAATCAAAAATTTCCATAATGCAAATAAAAGAATGGACAAGAGTGAGTTTAGAATTAGGATCCTTTCAATGTCATCCTCAAGATTAAGCATTCTAAAGGCATGAGGCCTAGTTGCTCTTTGACAATTTTAGCACTCTAAAGGCATGCGGCCTAGTTTCTCTTCAAACTCCATTAGCATAGGTAAGGTCCTAAATCTAAGTCCTTTCTCCATTTGCATTGGGGTTCATACAAACAAAACAAAACAAACACAATAGTATATACACAATAATGTGCTCAATTGAGCAAAAGGCAAATTGCATAAGCATAAACATGAGCTCAAGTGAGCAAAGGGCAAAGGCAAATGAATTAATATGCAAGAAATTAAATTGCATTAAAGTAAATTGCAAGAATTAAATGCTTGAATTAAAAGTTAGTCATTAGTAGTTAGTGTTAGTGTGCCATAAGGCAATTAGGCGCTATGTTAAGCAATCGTAAGTGGACTAATGTATTAGTCACACCTATCTGAGGCCGGTCAATAAAACTATAGGCAACAAACACAAGTTAGAGACCATGACTAGTAAGCCAAGCTCCTACAACTTGCCATGCCAAAAGAAAAGGAGAATGATCTTGTATGGATTTAGGTTTTTTGCTTGACCAAGAAGCAACCTATCCTTAATGCAAAGCAATTCACTTGATCTTTGATCAAGATGAATTTGATTTGAATCAAGGAAGGTTAAGCCTCTCATATGTCAAGGCTAACCACCAATCATTAACTCATTGATCAAAAAGAAAAAAGAAGAAGAAGAAATGGAAATGTACATAATTGAAATTCAAATGACATAAGCAAAATACATTGGCCAAATATGAAATGAGTCAACATCAATCAATGGTAAGCAGATGTGAGATGAAGCTTAGAAGTCAAGAAACAATAAACATATTTTTGGTATTTTTTGGAATTAAAATAATACTTGAATTAAAATAAACAAATAAAGATCAAACTTCAAATCCAATTCAAATCAACTTGGAAAAGTCCAATTGGATCATCACAAGTTCAACCAGGTCAAACAAGGTTTGACACAAAATTTCATCATTTTTTGAAAACAGAAACTAATTTTAAACAATTAAAAATGAAGGAAATATAACATAATTGAACTAAAATCTCAAATAAATCTCAAATCAATTAAGAAATTGATGAGAATATTTTTCGTAGATTCATCATCATTCAAAGATATTAAGAAAATATTTTTGGCATTTTTGAATATTGGAAAGTATTTTAAATGAATTAAAAATAACCAGAAAGGAGAAAAATCACAAAAAATATTAAATGGAATCATAAAAAATATTAAAAATCATTTTCAGAAACTAGAATTAAAAAGGGAAATAATGCAATTAGTCCCATATTTTTATGATTAAAAATGAAGAAGTTATGAATTTTTGAAATAAAAGGAAATTAAATGAAATTCAGAAATTTCAAAAAAACAGGGAGCGTCTGATCTTATCTCATTAATTGACGTGGCACATCAAATGGTTGATAAGTGCGCGCGCATGGTAGACCAAAGTCAAAAGAGAAACACGTTGATTAAATGGAAGTCATAACATTCGAGGGACCAGATTAGATCAGAGTCAACAAATCCAATGGCCATGAACTCGTCCACGTGGGGGAGGTGGTGGAAACCACCGTCTTCTCCGGCGAGACTCACCGTTCCGGCTAAAACTTGCAGGTTTTCAAAACTTCACCAAAAGGCACGATCTATATATCTTTAGAAAGCTGGGGTGATGTACATCACCCCTGTGCCATTGGTTTCCACTCAAGATCTCTATAGAGAGAGAATTCTGAGATAACAATTTATGGTGTTCATACTGAACTTGCTCAATTCATGAAATTAAATGCACATATCAATTGCCTCTCACTTGAGGACTTCAGAGGTACCAACAAACACAAGAAATGATCAGTATTCAAGGAGTTTCGAATCAAAAAAGTTTGAACAACAACCTTTGAAGTGCAACTTTACAAGACTTGATCCAATCCAATTCTTTGATGCAGTGTGTTCTTGAGATGGCAAAGAAGCTAGGCTAAGGAATTGAAGTTCAAAGATCAACCATTGAAGTTGAAATCTGAGCTTGAAAATTTGAGAGAAAAATCAAAATTCTTTTGAGTGAAGGTTAGAGATTCAATTCTGCAGCAGTTCAGGCGCCTTGAGGTTGGATTTTGAAGAGGAATGGAGCTTCTATTTATAGCCAAGCATGATGCAAGCAATGAGAAAACCGTGTGCATGTGAAGTTGGGTCCTCCATGCATGGGCCTGTACAGGCGCATGGGAGGCCCAAATGCAATTGCAAATGCAAGCTAAACAACATCCAAATGAAATTGGACGTGCAAATTTGATTGAATTGGCTTGTGCATGGAGTTTTGATATGTTATGCATAATTGAACCAAAAACTTCCCCTCTTTGAAAACGCCCTTTGCCAAAATGAAACATAGCCATGTGGGTAATGGTTGGAAAGGTATTGACATAAGGAACATATGTTATGTTGAACAAAAATCCATTTGGAGTTGGGAAATTTATGAAAACAGGCGATGAAGTTCAAGGTGCAAAACATGTGTATGAGAATTTTGCCAAAATGGACCAACTTCAAGCCCTTGTCTTTCAATGATATTAGACTCAAATGACAAAACCTTCAACATAAAATTTGTATATAGTTTCAAGACAATCAATTTGGACTTAAATTTTGCATCATTTGGATTTTTTATGAGAAAGTTATGGGCACTTGAAGTTGGACTTTTTCACATTTCAATGACTTTGGTCCAAAGTGACCTATAATGTTTTGTATTATCACATGTATTTATTTTAGGATTATGAAATTTTGTATAACATAACAATTGAAGTAAATATCTTAAAATTTCCAATTCATTTGATCCCACCTCAAAATCATGAAAAATGAGGGAGTTAGGTCCTTGGGAAGTTGACCCAAAATTAGGGTTTCAGTCAAAATGACCTATAATGTTTTGAAATGAATGATGACTTTCCAAGTTTCAAATGAGATTTTGATGAACATGGAAGTTGTTCATATGGTTCTTAAAACAGTTTTTCTCTTGGGGTCATCCTTATTTTACAAACACATCAAAAGTTAGGTCTCAGTGGATTTCAAAATAGTCAGATGAATTGACTGATCAACTTCTCAAGTCCAAACTTCAAATCATGATGAATTGATGATTGAGGATACTAACATAAGCTCATATATGCATAAAATGATGAATGAATGAACTTAAATTGATTGTATTTGATCATGGGTTGAGGTTGCTTCATGAGCAATGTAACACCCTTCTAAATACCCCAAATATTTAATTAAAACAACAACAATTAAATCATACATATCAGAGTAAATATTGTCACTCAAGGGTGTCACATAACAACTTCTTCACATAATTCAACATAAAAGCAGTCATACTCAATTTTATTCGACATAAAAACTTCTTTAACAATACGCAGCGGATAAAATATTTCAACATCTGTAATTCATCAAAATTAACATTTATTCGACAATTCAAACATCCCGTCCCGATGTTACATCTATCAGAGCATGACCCTCTAACCACACTAGACTTCAAGCACTAGCTCCTACTCAACTCACTGCTCGTTACCTGAAAAATATTGTAAGGGTGAGTTTCTCGATCGATATAACAAATATTATAAATCATCATGTTATGTTAAGTAATTCTACACGTTAATCACCCAAATCATATCATGCATGCGGTAACGGCACATTCAACTCAATTATCATACGCAAATACAACGTAAATACAACTCAATAACAACATAAAATGCAACTCAATGAGACCCGACTCTTTATGCATGTGGTACCATTTGGAGTAAAACTCCCAACTTAAAATCATTGCCAGTTTAGTGGGCATCAAGGCATAAGCCTTCAACTTTCAACTTAAAATTTTGCCAATCCAGGCCAACGTGGTGTGAGCAACAGCCCCATAATTTTTGCCAATCCAGGCCAACGTGGTGTGAGCAAAAGCCCCGACTTAATGCATATGAATGTCTATGGCATGTACGACTTGAACTCAACAACATAAGAATAACAGCAACATAACAGCTTTTCTTTCAACAAAACAACTTATAATCAACTTTGGCTCATCAGCCTACAACTCAGTAATTTTCAACAAAGCAACTTAAAATCAACTTTGGCTCATCAGCCTACAACTTAATATTTTCAACAAAACAACTTATAATCAACTTTTCAACATATTTGCATCGGCATTTCACAACATAAACTCAACAATTTTATTCATCACAATTAACTGCAATAGGCCAACTACCAATTGCATATACAACATAAAAATCAACTATTTTTCCACACTGCAACAGTGTTAACCGGTTAACGCTATAGGTTAACCGGTTAACGCAGGCAAAACTCAACATTTTCTCAATTTATAACAGTGTTAACCGGTTAACACCCTGGGTTAACCGGTTAACGCAGGCGAAACAGCAGTTCCTGCGCTAACACAAGGCAGAATGCAGAGTTTCCGCATTTTCCGCCGTTGGAGGACTTCCGGACCTCCGATTCCAAATCCGTAAAAAGCGATACGTTCAGAATCTCACAACTCACACAGCTACCGATCTAATTTCAGCTTAAATTCAACTTATTCATCATAATATTTCAGCATCCATAATCTCAATTCGGTCAAATTAACAGCGTATCACTACCCATTACATGTTAATCGATAATACCCGTTAAACGACGATAAACCCCCCTTACCTGATATAATCCGGCAAATCTCTAAGCTTTAGCTTCTCCGTTCCTCAACCGTGCTTTTCGGTTCTTTGCCCTTCTTCCTCTTCTCTGCAGCTTCTCTGTTTCTCACGTGAAACCTTTTCCAAAAAATGAAACCCTTTCCTTATTCCAACTTATATATTTTTCCAATAATTATTATTAATAATAATAATAATCCAATAATTCAATTTTATTTAATTAAATTAATAAATATATTATCAACTTAATTAAATAATTCTTTTTCTTTATCTGGGGTGTTACAACTCTCCCCCACTAAAAGAGTTTTCGTCCTCGAAAACATACCTCAACAAATAACTCTGGATAAGACTCCTTCATCTGACTCTCCAGTTCCCAAGTCACATTGCCACCTGCTGGTCCTCCCCAAGCTACCTTCACCAAGGCAATCTCTTTACCCCGCAACTGCTTCAACTCTCGATCCTCAATCCTCATAGGTGATGTTTCAACAGTCAGGTTATCTCTCACCTGTACATCATCTACTTGGACAACATGCGACGGATCATGAACGTACCTCCTCAACTGAGACACATGAAAAACCTCATGCAAATTCGCAAGTGACGGCGGTAAAGCGATACGATAGGCTACTTCTCCTATCCTCTCCAGAATCTGATAAGGACCAATAAATCGCGGTGTCAACTTCTTCGACTTCAAAGTTCGACCAACACCAGTTATCGGAGTAACACGAAGAAACACATGATCTCCCTCTTGGAACTCAAGTGACTTCCTCCTCTTATCATGATAACTCTTCTGACGACTCTGAGCAATTCTCATCTTTTCCTGAATCATCTTAATCTTTTCTGTAGTCTGTTGAACAATCTCCGGTCCAACCACAGCACTCTCACCGGACTCATACCAACATAACGGTGTCCGACATCTCCTACCATACAAGGCTTCAAACGGCGCCATACCAATGCTCGAATGAAAACTATTGTTGTAGGTAAACTCAATCAAAGGTAAATAACAATCCCAAGTACCTCCCTTCTCCAAAACACAAGCTCTCAAAAGATCCTCCAATGACTGAATCGTCCTCTCAGTCTGACCATCAGTCTGCGGATGATATGCAGAACTCAATCTCAGCTTAGTTCCCAAAGCCTTCTGCAAACCTTCCCAGAACTTCGATGTAAATCTAGGATCTCTGTCCGAAACAATACTCGACGGAATACCATGCAGACTTACAATCTTCTCAATATACAACTCAGCCAATTTCTCTAACGGATAATCCATTCTGATCGGAATAAAATGAGCCGATTTCGTCAATCTATCAACAATCACCCAAATGGCTTCAAAATTCTTACTTGTCCTCGGTAAACCAGAAACAAAGTCCATACTGATACTATCCCACTTCCACTCTGGAATAGCCAACGGTTGCATTAGCCCAGACGGCTTCTGATGCTCAATCTTTGACTTCTGACAAGTCAAACAAGAATAGACAAAACTTGCAATTTCTCTTTTCATTCCCGGCCACCAAAATAACTTTTTCAAATCATGATACATCTTCGTAGCTCCAGGATGAATACTCAACCCACTACGATGTCCTTCTTCCAGAATACTCTTCTTAAGTTCGGTAACATCCGGAACGCACACCCGACTACCAAATCTCAAAACACCATTCCCATCAACTCTGAATTCGCCACCTTGACCTTGATTCACTAGAGTCAACTTATCAACCAAACGCATATCAGATTTCTGACCCTCTCTGATCTCATCCAGAATACCACTTGTTAACTTCAACATTCCCAATTTAACACTATTGTGAGTACTCTCACACACCAAACTCAAGTCTCTAAACTGCTCAATTAAATCCAATTCCTTAACCATTAGCATAGACATATGCAATGATTTCCGACTCAATGCATCCGCCACTACGTTTGCTTTACCCGGATGGTAATTCAAACCAAAGTCATAATCCTTCAGAAACTCTAACCATCTTCTCTGTCTCATATTCAGCTCTTTCTGATCAAACAAATACTTTAAACTCTTATGGTCACTGAAAACCTCAAATCTTGACCCATACAAGTAATGCCTCCATAACTTCAGAACAAATACCACGGCTGCCAACTCTAAATCGTGCGTCGGATAGTTCCTCTCATGAACCCTCAGCTGTCTTGAAGCATAAGCTATAACCTGCTTATTCTGCATCAACACACCACCCAAACCCAACAATGAAGCATCGCAATAAACTTCAAATGATTCCGACGAACTCGGTAATATCAGAATAGGAGCACTAGTTAACCTTCTCTTTAACTCTTGGAAACCTCCTTCACATTTTGAATCCCAAATAAACGCTTGCCCCTTTCTAGTCAACATTGTCAACGGTAATGCCAACTTAGAAAATCCCTCAATGAACTTCCTATAATAACCAGCCAAACCAAGGAAACTTCGAATCTCAGCAACAGACTTCGGAGCTTCCCACTTAGATACCGCTTCTATCTTAGAAGGATCAACAGCAACACCACCTCTTGAAATCACATGACCAAGAAAACTAACCTCTTCTAACCAAAATTCACACTTGGATAGTTTAGCAAATAACTTCTTTTCTCGTAGAATTTCCAAAACCACTCTCAAATGTTCAGCATGCTCTTCTTCAGATTTCGAATACACCAAAATGTCATCGATAAACACCACAACAAACTTGTCTAGGTACGGATGGAAAATCCTATTCATATACTCCATAAATACTCCAGGTGCATTAGTCACACCAAAAGGCATTACAGAATACTCATAATGTCCATACCTTGTCCTGAAAGCAGTCTTCTGAATATCCTCAGTCTTCACACGTATCTGATGATACCCAGATCTCAAATCTATCTTGCTGAACACACTCGCACCAACCAATTGATCCATCAAATCATCAATCCTCGGCAAAGGATACCGATTCTTGATCGTCACTTTATTCAGTTGTCTGTAATCCACACACAACCTCATAGTACCTTCTTTCTTCTTAACCAACAGCACTGGCGCACCCCACGGTGACACACTCGGACGAATAAATTTCTTATCCAACAGATCTTCCAACTGACTCTTCAATTCAGTTAACTCAACAGCAGACATACGGTACGGAGCCATCGATATCGGTCTAGTGCCAGGTACCAAATCAATCGAGAACTCCACTTCGCGTTCTGGTGGTAATTTGTTCACCTCTTCAGGAAACACATCAGGAAAATCACACACCACGGCTAGATCACAAATCACCATTTTATCCTTGGCCTCCAAAGTTGCTAACAGCATGAACAACTCTGCTCCCTCAGCTACTGCCTCATCCACTTGCCTTGCTGATAGGAACAAACTCTTTCCTTCTTCAATCTCAGGAAAGATCACCGTCTTATCAAAACAATTGATAGAAACTCGGTTGAACACCAACCAGTTCATACCCAGAATAACATCAATCTGCACTAGTGGAAGACACACTAGGTCCATCCCAAAGTCTCTACCAAAAATACTCAAAGGACAATTTAAACAAACCGAAGTAGTAGTCACTGAACCCTTCGCAGGAGTATCAATTACCATACCACCAAACAGCTCAGATATCTCTAACTTAAGTTTCACAGCACAATCCAAAGATATAAAGGAATGAGTCGCACCTGTGTCAATAATAGCTACAAGAGGAAAGCCATTAATATAACACGTACCTCGGATCAAACGATCATCTGCAGAAGTCTTAGAACCCGATAAAGCAAAGACCTTGCCTCCGGACTGATTCCCTTTCTTCGGCTTCTGACACTGGCTTCCAATATGCCCTTCTTCTCCGCAATTAAAACAAATCACTTCCTTGTGCTTGCAATCAGCTATTGCATGGCCAATCTTACCACAGCGAAAACACCTCTTTACTTCAGCAGTGCATACATTACTCTTATGACCAGCCTGACCACACTTGAAGCAAACTATACCAGTAGGAGCACCTCCCCCACTAGCTCTCTGAGCCGGAGCAGCTCTTTGCTTCCCCTTTCCAGCTGGAACATCATACGGCTTGCCACGGTTTTGATGTTGCTTGCCTCTGCGATCACTGACAATCTTGTAATGAGCATTATTGTCCTCTTCAAATATCCTGCAGCTATCAACCAATTCAGTGAAAATGCGTATCTTCTGATACCCAACAGCCTTCTTAATTTCAGAGCGCAATCCATTTTCAAACTTGATGCACTTTGAAAATTCAGCACCAGCACCAGTGTAATGAGGATAAAATTTGGACAACTCCACAAATTTCGCAGCATAATCAGTGACAGACATGTTTCCTTGCTTCAGCTCAAGGAACTCAATTTCCTTCTTACCACGGACATCTTCCGGGTAATACTTCCTCAGAAATTCCCTACGGAATACATCCCAAGTAATGACTTCACCTGCCACGGTCAACCTCTCGTGAGTCTCTAGCCACCAGTCATCAGCTTCGACTGCTAGCATGTGAGTACCATACCGAACCTTCTGAGCTGGAGTGCAATCCATAACACGGAAGATCCTCTCTATCTCTTTCAACCATCCCAAGGCTGCATCTGGATCATGCTTCCCTTTAAACACCGGCGGATTCTCTCTCTGAAAAGTCGCCAAGCTACGTGATCCAGCATCTCCACCAGCATTTGGCAAGTTCTGCACAGCTTGTGCCATTGCTTGCATTGCGGCAGCCATTGCAGCGTCATTCCTTCCAGCCATTTCAACTTGTCACTACAACACAACTTAAAAGTTAGACTAGTAACAATTACACAATTGTTAGACAGTAACGACACGACAACTGGCCGGACAGACCGACCTGCTCTGATACCACTAATGTAACACCCTTCTAAATACCCCAAATATTTAATTAAAACAACAACAATTAAATCATACATATCAGAGTAAATATTGTCACTCAAGGGTGTCACATAACAACTTCTTCACATAATTCAACATAAAAGCAGTCATACTCAATTTTATTCGACATAAAAACTTCTTTAACAATACGCAGCGGATAAAATATTTCAACATCTGTAATTCATCAAAATTAACATTTATTCGACAATTCAAACATCCCGTCCCGATGTTACATCTATCAGAGCATGACCCTCTAACCACACTAGACTTCAAGCACTAGCTCCTACTCAACTCACTGCTCGTTACCTGAAAAATATTGTAAGGGTGAGTTTCTCGATCGATATAACAAATATTATAAATCATCATGTTATGTTAAGTAATTCTACACGTTAATCACCCAAATCATATCATGCATGCGGTAACGGCACATTCAACTCAATTATCATACGCAAATACAACGTAAATACAACTCAATAACAACATAAAATGCAACTCAATGAGACCCGACTCTTTATGCATGTGGTACCATTTGGAGTAAAACTCCCAACTTAAAATCATTGCCAGTTTAGTGGGCATCAAGGCATAAGCCTTCAACTTTCAACTTAAAATTTTGCCAATCCAGGCCAACGTGGTGTGAGCAACAGCCCCATAATTTTTGCCAATCCAGGCCAACGTGGTGTGAGCAAAAGCCCCGACTTAATGCATATGAATGTCTATGGCATGTACGACTTGAACTCAACAACATAAGAATAACAGCAACATAACAGCTTTTCTTTCAACAAAACAACTTATAATCAACTTTGGCTCATCAGCCTACAACTCAGTAATTTTCAACAAAGCAACTTAAAATCAACTTTGGCTCATCAGCCTACAACTTAATATTTTCAACAAAACAACTTATAATCAACTTTTCAACATATTTGCATCGGCATTTCACAACATAAACTCAACAATTTTATTCATCACAATTAACTGCAATAGGCCAACTACCAATTGCATATACAACATAAAAATCAACTATTTTTCCACACTGCAACAGTGTTAACCGTTAACGCTATAGGTTAACCGGTTAACGCAGGACAAAAATACCATTTCTGGCAAAACGCAACAGTGTTAACCGGTTAACGCTATAGGTTAACCGTTAACGCAGGCAAAACTCAACATTTTCTCAATTTATAACAGTGTTAACCGGTTAACACCCTGGGTTAACCGGTTAACGCAGGCGAAACAGCAGTTCCTGCGCTAACACAAGGCAGAATGCAGAGTTTCCGCATTTTCCGCCGTTGGAGGACTTCCGGACCTCCGATTCCAAATCCGTAAAAAGCGATACGTTCAGAATCTCACAACTCACACAGCTACCGATCTAATTTCAGCTTAAATTCAACTTATTCATCATAATATTTCAGCATCCATAATCTCAATTCGGTCAAATTAACAGCTTATCACTACCCATTACATGTTAATCGATAATACCCGTTAAACGACGATAAACCCCCCTTACCTGATATAATCCGGCAAATCTCTAAGCTTTAGCTTCTCCGTTCCTCAACCGTGCTTTTCGGTTCTTTGCCCTTCTTCCTCTTCTCTGCAGCTTCTCTGTTTCTCACGTGAAACCTTTTCCAAAAAATGAAACCCTTTCCTTATTCCAACTTATATATTTTTCCAATAATTATTATTAATAATAATAATAATCCAATAATTCAATTTTATTTAATTAAATTAATAAATATATTATCAACTTAATTAAATAATTCTTTTTCTTTATCTGGGGTGTTACAAGCAAGGCACAGTCAATGCATAGTTGAATTAAGGTTTCCTTGGGAAACAATCCTCAAGCCCTTTGGTTTATCTTGATCAAATTTGACAAATTGAGATACTTGGGAGGCAAATATGATGATTTAGAGCTTTGGGAACCATTGTCATGCTTTCTTTCAACTTCATTTGACCACATCAATGAGTATAGGGGCCTCCTAGGAGCCTTGGATCACATGATTGCTCAAGCTACAAAACAAACAAAGTTAGTGACATATTTTTGTGCTTTTGGTTAGTAAACAAAATAAGAAAAGCAATAATATACAATTCAATCAT
Organism: Lathyrus oleraceus; assembly: GCF_024323335.1. Lineage (NCBI taxonomy): Eukaryota > Viridiplantae > Streptophyta > Magnoliopsida > Fabales > Fabaceae > Lathyrus > Lathyrus oleraceus. The sequence continues at coordinate 38,223,053 of NC_066583.1, forward strand.
GCTTGGTGGTCTCAAACCAACTCACACAAGTCCCAACCCTAGGGTTAAGGAGCCAAGATGCTATGATCCTTGAGGCAAATGCAATGTGCAATGATATGATGCCATGAGGGATCTTAGGGTCAAAATTAGGGTCTTACAGATGCCATGAGGGATCTTAGGGTCAAAATTAGGGTATTACAGAGGGTTTGAAGAGTGAAGGCAAAGCTGGCGCGCAAGGATCCTTTGAAATGAGTTCAGAGGGTCTCTATTTATAGCAAATTCAAGTGTTATTTGCACACTTGCAATTTCTTCCAAATTTGGCAATGTCATGTTCAAGCTTGCATGGGCGTGTACAAGCCCATGAAGCAATGCACTAACATACAAAACCAACTGAAATAAGGTCTGAATCAAGCTTGATTGGCAAAGTAATGTGAAATGATCATTTGAAGTTTTGATTTTGCCAATTGATGCAGGCCTGTTAACACCATCCGCATCCCTAGAAAACTTGATCCAAAATGAATGCATTAGAACTCTTTGGAAAGCTTAGATCAAGAGGAACAACTCTTATGTTGAACACTTTTCCATTTGGAACTTGTATCATGGTGAATTTTGAGGTGGAAGTTTGTAAATTTCAACATGTTGGAAAATTTTCTAAGTGTCAAGTCATATACTTCAATGTTCCACCTTACTAAACTTTTTATGTGAGCTCCAATTGAGAAATGTGTATTTATCAAAGTTGTATCTATTTCAAATACCTTCAAAATGGTCACCAATTTAACATAATTTGGATTTAGAATCAAAGAGTTATGCATTTTTTGAAGTTGAGGAAAATCACTTGTTCAATGGTATTGGTCCAAAATGACCTATAACGTATCCTCATATAACATGATCATAAAAGTTGATTTATCTCTCACTACAAACATCAAAGTTGAAGTATACATCTTGAATTTAATTGTGAAACTTGGAATTATTTCATCTCTTAAAATTTGAGCAAGTTATGGCCTTGGGAAGTTGACTTTCAAATTAGGGTTTAGACAAAATGACCTATAATGTTTGAACATGGAAATTGATTTTCCAAGCCAAATCAGCTCTAGACCTCAACATGAAAGTTGTTTGGAATGTTATTTAGAGTAACCTTTATCTTGGAATCATTTTAATATGATGAAAAGTGTAGGATATAGGGTCTAGGGAGACCCAGTTTTGATCAGATGAATCCATCTGGCCAACCACCCTCAACCAGCTTGCTAACTTTCAATTCTCTTGACATTTTTGGCTCATGGTAGATCATATATGCATAAGATTATGAATTTTGAAGTTCCCCTTAAGAAATTTTATCAATTGATGAGGAAGCTTGTTGAAGAAGTTACTCAAGATACCCAGACAAACTAGGGTTTCCAAGGCAAACCAACTCCAAACTCTTGAAGAAATCTTGATCAAAATAAAATGTAGAGATCATTGGGACTCATTTATGATGCTTAGAGACATTGTGGATCATTCCTTGGTTATGCTCTTAGCTATGAGGGTCTCAAACCCTAGATGTGAACTTGAAAGATCAATGGTGGTCATGCCCTTCCTATAAAAGAGTTAGGCAAATAACAAAGACATATATTTGGTATTTTGGTTAGTGAAATGATAATATACAAGTATGATACAATCACATGGTGCTTGCTGGTTTCTCCCAAAATAAAACCCAATGAAAGAGGGGTAAGGAGGCTGCCAAGGTATGATCCCAATGCTAATGCATATGATGAAATTGCATGAGGGATCTTAGGGTCAAAATTGGGGTCTTACAGACTCGGCCGGAGATCAAGAAAACATATGCAGGGGAAACGGGTAGATAAGAACAAAACTGAAATACCTAAACCAAACAGGGGATTGGCGACTTCACTGAGGAAATACGCACTCAATCTCAACTAGGGAAGAATGAACTTCAACACAGGAGTATCAAAAGTATATCATCTATTACCGATTAATGGGTAGGAAGATAACATACCCTGACAGAGATGCATCTATTACCGGTTAGGGTAAACATATCAAGGATGACTTGCTGAGGAAAATGAGGTGTGTTAGTTACCGGTTACTAGGTAAAAACAACCTGTCGGGGAAAATATCAAATAGGATTTACAACTACCGGTTACTGGGCAGAAGACCAAAGCAAGAGAATATTCGTCACTGGTTAAAGTGAACATATCAAGGATAGACTCAAGGGGAAGAATATCCGTCATCGGTTAAGATGAACATATCAAGGATAGACTGTCGGGGAAAAGTAGGAATTATATCTATCAGTTACTGGATAGAATACCAAAGAGAGAGTATTTCTCATCGGTTAGGATGAACATATCAAGGATAGACTCAGAGGGAAAAAGTAGGATTTACAACTACCGGTTACTGGGTACAAGACCAAAAGTATCCATCTAGGTAAGAGCTAGAAAGAAAGGGTCAAACAAATACTCGAACCGATGAGAACATAACTCAAGGGGAATGGTTCCATCCAGACAATCAACTAGGGAGGAAGCTGAAATAATAATCATCCACGAGGAAATAACTCAGTGGGGAATGAGAAAGGTTAAACTCTTTCTGCTTAAGGGGCTGACACTCTACAATTGAGGGAGGATAAACACACCAAATATGTACGGAGAAATAATATCAACATAGCAGAGGATCAGAAAGTAAGGCATCAAATGCAATAACAATGCATAATGAAATATCTGATGTATAAGTGTATATGTATATATGATTGATGATTATGCTGACAAAACAATCACAAAGGATATAAATGTCACTGATCTGAGTCATTGCAATAACACTTGGCTAATCTCGACAAAAAGTACAGAAAATAAATATCTATCAATGCATGGTATTGTAAGTGGTTATGATACCACTGAAGGAAAATTGCGATCCAAAACGCAACAGAAATTTCAAAAAATTCCTTTGGCGATCCTTACGAATGAGCATGATCAGTGATACAAATTGTTACCTCTTGTGGCAATTGAAACCTTTAATGTAGATCTAAGAAGTGATCACGAGCGTTGAATAGTGACAACACCTCTACTCAATCCACACGAACGGATTCCTTCAGTCTCAGTGCTAGCTGCTACAAATGAAGGCTTTGACTGAGAGAGAGAGAGAGAGAGAGATGAAATTTCATGAATTCAAATGCTTTTGTACAAGGGTTTTATTTATATAACCACTTATGTGGGCTGCAAGCTAAAAACCCACCTAAGTGTATATGACCCATATCTTATGGTATACCTAAAATGACTTAAGCGCGTGGTACCTTACCACATTTCGTATTCTACTTAAGTGCATCGTACCTTACGATGTTCTACAATTCACTCAAGTGCACCATACCTTACGGTGTTCCTTATTTACTCTATCTCTCATCAATCCGTCCTTTTGTGTGTGACCCTGTAGGTTTTCGCGACATTGGCAATTATAATAAATCACGTATTTAACATAATAAACAGTGAGCGGTATCTAGCAACATATCATTGCTAACCAAGACAAGAAAATGTCATGTGATTTTACAAATCCTTTTTTGTGATAACACTTGTGCGTAGAATTACCCTTTTTGGCCTTATGTCTATATTGAACACAAGGCATATTGTCCAGTTCAATATTGGGCCCTTAGACATTTATCCTGTTACGCAGGATGGGAAAATTCCATCTAGGTCACTCATGTCCCTCAACATGCTTCGTGGAGTACCCATCAATTGTCTTTATGGTCATCCAGTTACAGATAATGTTTGATCAACAATAAAACACTCGACTATACATCTAGGGTCCATAGTGGTTTCAGGTCGAAGGGTGGTATATACCGCAATCACTATGAGAATAACTTATGACACTTTACATAAGATTCTATGTAGTATTCTCATAGTGGGTCAATCTAATATAAATATTACTCCTAATATTCAACATATGTTTAATACTTGATAACTCCTTATCCATGATCCATGAGATGTGATCATCAGTCTATATGCACAATAGTCTTAATGCTTTAATGTTATCCCACTTCACAATAAAGCTCGACTACAAATACTTTAAGAATAGTGTCCTTATGTTTAATGGGATCTCATGATTAAGTCACTCTTGATACATCAAAAGGACTAGCTATTCTAGGGACTTTATTAAACAAACATAACAACTAAAAATCCTTTTATTATTAATAAATAACTTGATTTAAGTACCAAAAGTATTGGCCTCTAGGGCTTACACCAACAAACTGCATACGCCTTTGGTTCTGATTCTGATTTTGACCCTGATTACGGTGATTCTAATTGTTTTTTATTTGATATTGCTTTTGTGGAGCTTATCCCGGAGGAGTGTGTTGTTGTTGTGCAGCTTAAGGAGGCTGCTAGAACTGCGATTGATACTTGAAAGATTGTTGTTGGAACTGAGCGGAGGCCAGACACGGGTAAGGAAAGTACGTCGTAGGGGCTATAGGAACTTGGTACTAAGGAACACTTTTCGTCACAATATTTTTTCTCCTTCCTTCTTCTTTTCATAACTACTTGGAGGCTTCCGGGCTGCAGATTGTTGATTATTGTTGCCACTTGCACTCTAACTTGACTTGAGAACACTTTTTAGTCTTTCTCCAATCACTATTATATCAGAAAAGTTGGAAGGTGATCTACCAACCATCTTTTCATAGTATAAACCTTGGAGAGTTCCCATAAAGATATCCACTAACTCAGTATCAGACAAAGAAGGTCTAACTCTTGAAGCCATTTCGCACCACCTTTGTGTATACTCTTTGAACATCTCATTAGACCTTTGTGATTGATTCTATAACTATAACCTCGTATGAGCCATATCGAGATTATACATAAAGAATGCCTCAGACAAGTCTTTCCACGTCCTTATCTTTTCGGGTTCCAAACTCATGTACCAATCCAATGATGCTCCAGACAGGCGTTCTTAGAAACAATGGACTAGTAACTCATCATTGTCAATATACGAAGCCATCTTCATGTAGTTGATCGCGATAGACGTGTCTGTCGGATGATGACTGCAAATGTACATCCTATCGTGTAGTTTTAAAAGATTATCGAACCCACAGAGACTAATGGTCAAGCTAATGTTATCTATTGTTGTAGGGCAAAGCTAAGGCTAAAGGTTATAAGGTTATGAACGAGAATGAAAATACTAATTTCTAACGGTTTAAAAGTTATGATAGAGATGAGTCTAGAATATGGATTCTGCATTCCTAGGGGCTTAGGTAGAATTTGGGCACTAAATACGATTCTATTGCATTGTGTAGAAAATATCGACTTAAAAGTCCTGTCTCACACTCTTGCGCTATCAATAAAGACCACACCTCCTAACCATAGGATTTTGCTCTCGCCCTCCCGTTCTAATTAGAAAGTGTATTTTGAAATTAAATGAGATCCTAAATGATGCCTAAAGTGCTCTCGCTATTTTTAGGATCGTTGCCTAGTTTCCACTATCCGATTCCTTCCTCACACTCTTGCGCTATCGGACTGAACCTTGATTTGTCTCACACTCTCGTGCCAAAACAGTAAAACATACATTTGGAAACTAAAGCCATAACATAGTTAAATCATACATTCATGCCTATTATTTCTACTGAGTCCCGTCGGTAACGACGGTCCTCATACGCCAGACTGTAGCGGGGTTTTCGTTACCTTTAGGTTTATTGACTAAACCAAAGTAAACATACAATTTGAGTCGCCACCGCACTTTTATTTGTCCAAAGGATAGGCTACAAAGCGAATAAAAGCCAAGTAAGAAGTTTTTCAAATAAAAAACGAATAAAAATGTCAGAGATCTAGGTAAGGGGGTTGGTTATGAAATGGGAAGGTTTTACGCACCCAAAACATCCTTAGTACTCTAAGGGAACCTCTTTTTGCAAATATGTGTTGTAGGTTGGTATTTGTGAAAAGATTTATTCAAAAGATTGGAGGGATGAGAAGAGAATAAATTAAATTTTGTTGTTTGAATGGATGAACCCATTGCCTACGTACCATCACAAAGGAGGATCAAAACCTCGTAGTTCAGGGTAGAAATCTCAAAAATTGGTGAATTGATTTTAATCAAAAGCCTTAAGGTCTTTTGTTATCATAGGGAGAAAACTCAACCTAAACCAACAATCCACCATGTGAGGAAGGCTTCAACATACTAGTGAGGGGTTAACCCTATAATAAGCATGGAAGACTTATAATCCAATCACTAAGGATGAGGTGAGATTTACATCAACCACTATGATAACTCAAACCTATGACTAATGTTTTTGAAAAGGTTTTAACAAGTGGCCATTGGAACCACAAAACAACTTGAAATGGATTGTTTTTACAAATTAGGTTTATTTACAAAATGAAGCCAAAGTTGAATTAAAGTTTATTTACAATGAGTATTTATGAAAATGGTTTTGAAAAGTCAAAGGCATAAGGCCTAGGTTTCTAATTTGAAACAAAGTCAAAGTTTTGAAAATGATTTTTGGCTTGGTTAGAGTGGGGAGAAGAAGAGAAGGGCTATTCCTAAAGCATACAAAGATAAGAGGGGAAAGATAAACCCTTGGAGTTCCTTTTTCTTAAAATCATAGAGATGACTCAAGATGCTCCTTTCCTTTGGACTTAGCTCACAAACAAGCAATCAAATAATTGAATTCAAGCTCCTAGGATCTCCATTTGGCTTGACTCTTAACTTGGCTAGTCATGACAATGGTCCTCTCTTCACAATCTCAAGATGGGATCCCTATCACACAAAAGCAAACATCAAAAAGCTCACAACACAATAAAGGGAATGGACAAAGAATAAGTTTGAGGAGAAGTACTTTGAAGTCAACTTTAAATTTTAGCATTCTAAAGGCATGAGGCCTAGTTGCTCTTCATCAAATTTTGCATTCTAGAGGCATGAGGCCTAGTTGCTCTTGAACTCCTTTAAGCATGCGTAAATCCTAATTTTAAGTCCTTTCTCCTTTTTGCATTTGGTTCATATGAAAACAAACACAAACAACACAAAATAGCAATGTATTTATTTACAATAGTGGGCTCAAATGAGCAAAAGAAAAATGACATAAACATAAAATATGTGCTCAAGTGAGCAAAGATGAAAAACAATATGAATAATGAGCAAGAAATAAATGACATTAAAATTAAATGATAAAAATTTAAAAGATCAAATTAAAGTTAGTAGTTAGTAAGGTTATGTTAGCTTGTCATAAGGCAATTTAGTGCTATGTTAAGCAATCGTAAGTGGACTAATGTAGTAGTCACACCTATCTGAGGCCGGTCAATAAGAATATAGGCAAAGAACACAAGTTAGAGAGCATGACTAGTAATCCAAGCTCCATAAACTTGCCATGCCAAACAAAAGGGGAAGGGCCTTGTATTGACTTTTGGTTATTTGCTTGACCAGGAAGCAACCTATCTTTGACACAAAATAACTCACTTGATCATGGATCAAGTTGAGTTTGGTTTGGATCAAAGAAGGTTAAACTTCTCATTTGTAGAGACTAACCTCAAGACTTTAACTCATATGCCATTGAGGGAAAGAAAGGGATGAAGATGAAAGGGAGGGGGTAAGAAGTCAACAAACAATCCCAATTGATCAAGGGATAACTCATCCTTGATCAAATTCATTCATCTTTCTAAGTGATGATCCATAAGGACTTTCAAACCACAAGATCCAATGAATTTGATCAAAGTTGAATCAATTCAACCTCAATCAATACCAAACAGAAGAGAAATGAAGATAACAAGTCAAGAAGTAAATGATATTTTTTTGGCACTTTTTGAATTAAAATAAAATATAAATAAAAAATAAACAAATAAGGTTGAACCTCAAATTCAATTCAAAGCAACTACAAAAAGTCCAATTAAATTCTCATAGGTTCAACATAGTCAAACAAGCTTTGACTAATTTTCTCACAAATTTTTGAAATCAGAAAGTAATAAAAAAAATTAAAAATAACATAATATGAATTGAAATCTCAAATAATCTCAAAACAATCAAGAAATTGTTGAGACTATTTTTCATTGACTTATCATGATCCATAGATGCTATGAAAATATTTTTGGATTTTTTAAAAGTCAGAAAGTATTTTAAAATGAATTAAAACTATTAAAAATCAAATAATCCATGAAAAATATCAAATGAAGTCATAAAAATAATTAAAAATAATAATATGAAACTAGATTTTTCAAGGAAAATTTTGGAGTTGGTCTCATATTTTTATGAATTCAAATGAATTTTTAATGAATTTTTGAAGATGAAATGAATTAACTGAAAATAAAATGAAAATGAAAATAAGCGAAAAAACCACAACCATCTGATCCACATTCATTAATTGACGTGACACTTGGCACGGTTCAGATCTAATGGCGCACGATACATCCAAGTCAAACGCGCCACATCCAGCATTAAATGAAGTAATTACAATGAATGAACAAGATTAAATCGTGGCATGGAGATCCAAGGGCCCTAGCGTGCACACGTGGTGGTGGTGGTGGAAACCACCATCTTCTCCGGCGAAGCAACCAATTCTGGCCACCAGTTGCAGAAAAATAAAACTTAATGAAAATTAAAAACAAGGCCATGGAAATGAAGCTCGTGTGATGGAGATCGTCATTGTACCAATGGATCTCCCTCACTATTCCTATATTGAGAGAAATGTGAAGGAGAAAATCATGGTGTTCATACTGATTGTTTATGAAATGAAGAATTGAAAGCACCAATGGCTTGCCTCAAGTATGAGGACTTCAGAAAACCATAGAAACACAAGCAAACTACATTGAATTAAGAGATTCAGATCCAAAAAGTTTGAGAATAAACCTTTGAATTAATGCACTTCTGGCCACAAATTCTCCAAGATCCTTGCTCCTTCTTGATCTATGAATGTAATGGAAGTGATAGGCTAAGGAATTTGGCTTTAAAACTCAGCTAATGATGTTGAGTTTCAAGCTCGAAAAATTGAAGAAAAGTGATTAATTCCTTTAGTGATGGCTATGGTTTCACTTCTGCAGCACTTGGGATCTCCAAAAGGTTAGCAAATGAATGAGAGGAAACCTCTATTTATAACTGAATGCATCAGCTGATCATGCTTTGTTCATGTGCATGGCAAATGGAATTTGAACTGCATGGGCCTGTGTAAGCGTGTGGAAGGCCCAATGTTGAATGCAGAAGCTTGCTGAGATCAAGTGAAGGGCAATTGGTCGTGTGCATTGGACTGAAACATGCTTGCTGTAACACCCTTCTAAAATACCCCAATAATTTAAATTAAATATCAAAATACAACATCAGAGTAATTATGCCATTTAAGGGTGTCACACAATATTCCACACCATTCTACAATATAATGGTCATGCTCTTTTATTAATTCAAAACATAGACATTTGCATAAAACACAGCGGATATAAATTTCATCAATCATGTAAAACATTACATGTAAAATGGTTCTCAACCAACAATAAAACATTTAAAACAAGTTAAGATAACCCATCCCGATGTTACATCTATCAGAGCACGACCCACTAAGGAGACTACACTAGACTCCAAGCATTCGCTTCTACTCAACTCATTTCTCGTTACCTGTAAAATAGTTGTAAGGGTGAGTTCCTCAATCAATATAATAAGCATTATAGAATATAATGTCATGTTAAGCAATTTAACACATTAATCACCCTAATCGCAACATACAATCAGTAACAGCACATCAGCTCAATCTCATGCTCAACACCAACATAAAACACAAGTATAATCTCAAATCATACTCCATAACAACACAACCACACGTATAATATTGGAATACATCCATTCATATTATACGCCATACATATATTATGCAATGAGACTCCATGCATGCGGTACCGACTATTTGTGAACATATAGTTCAACCTCACCGTCCAAATCCAGGCACGGCTACCAAGCTCACTAGTCCCACTCATTTGAGACATAGTGACTCACTCACTAATTCCTCACCATGGGAATTAGCTACCACCCCAAATGGGCCATGCTATGCACGCTAATCACCTAGCATGCAAACATCAACAACAATCAAAATGATTTACTCACTAATTCCTCACCATGGGAATTAGCTACCACCCCAAATGGGCCACAATATGCATGCTAATCATCTAGCAATGCAACAATAACAACAACTCAGGAATAGACATATGCTCACACTCTAAGCCATAAAACAGTCTATTCACAATGCATACATAACTGATACATTCACAGCATCATGCATACCATCACACATCATCAACACATTTTATCACAAAAGCATATCATATCATGCCGCATAATCAAACACAGTATTAGCACACTCTACTAATACCTATACCACTCAAAACAACGGGAAATAATCCCCACTATGTCATACATCAGCTAAGTTACAGCACTCAGCCTAAACAACCAAAAACTGCACCACAACAGTTCAGGGAAACCACAAGTCTGCCCATACGCGTATTGCCTATGCCCATACGCGTATTGCCCATTCCTGACCAAATCCATACGCGTATTGCCCATTCCCATACGCGTATGCTACGCGTACCACATTCTCATACGCGTACCAACAGAGACAATTTCACGTTCAAAACCTCATCTCTTTCACTCATACGCGTAAGGCCTCATCCATACGCGTACCAGCCATATCATACGCGTATTGCCTAGTGCCATACGCGTATGACCAGAAACCAGAATTTCCAGATCTGCAATGGCTTCTCCTGCTACGAGATCTATCCAATTCAACCTTCCACAGTCCAAATTTTACACACAATTCATTCATCTTGTCTAACACGAATCATACACTTTCGATTTCACAAATTTCTAACCTTTCTACCTCTAATTCCTACGAATTTCTTCAATTTTAATCCCAATTTCGTTCATCCCAAAAGTTCACAAATTCATCATACATCATTCAATCAGAGGAAAATCAATGGTTTCTCACTACCCATCACATATTATCCCATAATACCCATTAATCGATGATAAACCCCCCTTACCTGAGTAAATCCGGCAATCTCTGAGCTCCAAGCTTTTCCTTCCTTCAACCTTCGTCCTCTGGCTCTTTGCCCTTTTCCCTTTTCTGCCTCTTTTCCCTTTTCACGTGAAAATAACTCTTTTTACCAAATGGAACCTTTTTACTGATTTCTACTTTTATTCCCATAATAACAATAAAAATAATCCAATAATAATAATCCCAATAATATTCCAATAATTATTATTCCAATAATAATAATAATTCCAATTATTTAATTAAATTAATAAATATTTATTAACTCAATTTAAATAATTATCTTATTTTATCGGGGTGTTACAACTCTCCCCCACTAAAAGAGTTTTCGTCCTCGAAAACATACCTCAAGTGAATAACTCAGGATAAGACTCCTTCATCTGGCTCTCAAGTTCCCAAGTCACATTGCCACCTGCTGGTCCCCCCCAAGCTACCTTCACCAAGGCAATCTCTTTACCCCGCAACTGCTTCAACTCTCGATCCTCGATCCTCATAGGTGATGTTTCAACAGTCAGGTTATCTCTCACCTGGACATCATCTACTTGGACTACATGCGACGGATCATGAATGTACCTCCTCAACTGAGATACATGAAAAACCTCATGCAAATTCGCAAGTGACGGCGGTAAAGCGATACGATAGGCTACCTCCCCTATCCTCTCCAAAATCTGATAAGGACCAATAAATCGAGGTGTCAACTTCTTCGACTTCAAGGCTCGACCAACTCCAGTTATCGGAGTAACACGAAGAAACACATGATCTCCCTCTTGGAACTCAAGTGACTTCCTCCTCTTGTCATGATAACTCTTCTGACGACTCTGAGCAATTCTCATCTTCTCCTGAATCATCTTAATCTTTTCCGTAGTTTGTTGAACAATTCAGGTCCAACCACAGCACTCTCACCGGACTCATACCAACATAAAGGTGTCCGACATCTCCTACCATACAAAGCTTCAAACGGTGCCATACCAATGCTCGAATGAAAACTATTGTTGTAGGTAAACTCAATCAAAGGCAAATAACAATCCCAAGCACCTCCCTTTTCCAAAACACAAGCCCTCAAAAGATCCTCTAGCGACTGAATCGTCCTCTCAGTCTGACCATCAGTCTGCGGATGATATGCAGAACTCAATCTCAGCTTAGTTCCCAAAGCCCTCTGCAGACCTTCCTAGAACTTCGATGTAAATCTAGGATCTCTGTCCGAAACAATACTCGACGGAATACCATGCAAACTTACAATCTTCTCAATATACAACTCGGCTAATCTCTCTAACGGATAATCCATTATGATCGGAATGAAATGAGCCGATTTCGTCAATCTGTCAACAATCACCCAAATAGCTTCAAAATTCTTATTTGTCCTCGGCAAACCAGACACAAAATCCATACTGATACTATCCCACTTCCACTCTGGAATAGCCAACGGTTGCATTAGCCCAGACGGCTTCTGATGCTCAATCTTTGACTTCTGACAAGTCAAACAAGAATAAACAAAACTCGCAATTTCTCTTTTCATTCCCGGCCACCAAAATAACTTTTTCAAATCATGATACATCTTCGTAGCTCCAGGATGAATACTCAGGCCACTACGATGTCCTTCCTCCAGGATACTCTTCTTAAGTTCGGTAACATCCGGAATACATACCCGATTGCCAAATTTCAAAACACCACTCTCATCAATTCTGAATTCACCACCTTGACCTTGATTCACTAAAGTCAACTTATCAACCAAAAGCATATCGGATTTCTGACCCTCTCTAATCTCATCCAAAATATTACTCGTTAACTTCAACATTCCCAATTTAACACTATTGTGAGTACTCTCACACACCAAACTCAAGTCTCTAAACTGCTCAATCAAATCTAATTCCTTAACCATTAACATAGACATATGCAATGATTTCCGACTCAATGCATCCGCCACTACGTTTGCTTTACCCGGATGGTAATTCAAACCAAAATCATAATCCTTCAGAAACTCTAACCATCTCCTCTGTCTCATATTCAGCTCTTTCTGATCAAACAAATACTTTAAACTTTTATGGTCACTGAAAACCTCAAATCTTGACCCGTACAAGTAATGCCTCCACAACTTCAGAACAAAACCACAGCTGCCAACTCTAAATCGTGTGTCGGATAGTTCCTCTCATGAACCCTCAGTTGTCTCGAAGCATAGGCTATAACCTGCTTATTCTGCATCAACACACCACCCAAACCCAACAATGAAGCATCACAGTAAACCTCAAATGATTCCGACGAACTCGGTAATATCAGAATAGGAGCAGTAGTCAACCTTCTCTTTAACTCTTGGAAACCCTCTTCACATTTTAAATCCCAAACAAACGCTTGCCCCTTTCTAGTCAACATCGTCAACGGTAACGCCAACTTAGAAAATCCCTCAATGAACTTCCTATAATAACCAGCCAAGCCAAGAAAACTTCGAATCTCAGCAACAGACTTCGGAGCTTCCCACTTAGACACCGCTTCTATCTTAGAAGGATCAACAGCAACACCACCTCTTGAAATCACATGACCAAGAAAACTAACCTCTTCTAACCAAAATTCACATTTGGACAATTTAGCAAATAACTTCTTTTCTCGTAGAACTTCTAAAACCACTCTCAAATGCTCAGCATGCTCTTCTTCAGATTTCGAATACACCAAAATGTCATCAATAAACACCACAACAAACTTATCTAGGTACGGATGGAAAATCCTATTCATATACTCCATAAATACTCCAGGCGCATTAGTCACACCAAAAGGCATTACAGAATACTCATAGTGTCCATACCTTGTTCTGAAAGCAGTCTTCTGAATATCCTCAGTTTTCACACGTATCTGATGATACCCAGATCTCAAATCTATCTTGCTGAACACCCTCGCACCAACCAATTGGTCCATCAAATCATCAATCCTCGGCAAAGGATACCGATTCTTGATCGTCACTTTATTCAGTTGCCTGTAGTCCACACACAACCTCATAGTACCTTCTTTCTTCTTAACCAATAACACTGGTGCACCCCATGGTGACACGCTCGGACGAATAAATTTCTTATCCAACAGATCTTCCAACTGACTCTTCAATTCAGTTAACTCAACAGCAGACATACGGTACGGAGCCATCGATATCGGTCTAGTACCAGGTACCAAATCAATCGAGAACTCAACTTCACGCTCTGGCGGTAATTCATTCACTTCTTCCGGAAATACATCAGGAAAATCACACACCACAGCCAGATCACAAATCACCAGTTTATCTTTAGCTTCCAAAGTCGCTAACAGCATAAACAACTCTGCCCCATCTGCTACTTCCTCATTCACCTGCCTTGCAGATAGAAACAAACTCTTTCCTTCCTCAATCTCAGGAAAAATCACAGTCTTATCAAAACAGTTGATATAAACTCGGTTACACACCAACCAGTTCATACCCAAGATAACATCAATCTGCACTAGTGGAAGACACACAAGGTCTATCCCAAAGTCTCTACCAAAAATACTCAAGGGACAATTCAAACAAACTGAAGTAGTAGTCACTGAACCCTTCGCAGGAGTATCAATCACCATACTTCCAAGCATCTCAGATATCTCTAACTTAAGTTTCACAGCACAATCCAAAGATATAAAGGAATGAGTAGCACCGGTGTCGATAATAGCTACAAGAGGAAAGCCATTAATATAACACGTACCTCGGATCAAACGATCATCTGCAGAAGTCTCAGAACCCGATAAAGCAAAGACCTTGCCTCCTGACTGGTTCTCCTTCTTCGGCTTAGGACACTGTGGACTGATATGACCCAACTCTCCACAGTTGAAACAAGTCACAGTCTTCAACCGGCAGTCTGCAGCCAAGTGACCACCTTTTCCACACTTGAAACACTTCTTCTCATTACTGGTACACTCATGGATACGATGTCCAGCCTGACCACATCTGTAACACTTAGCAGGGGCACTAGAGTCTCCCCCACTAGGCCTCTTCATCCCACTCTGTCTCTGGAAACCTTTGCCAGCTGCATACGGTTTCCCACGATCATTCTGATTCTTGCCTTTCCTATCAACCCTCTGCTGATAGCTCTCTGCTCTGGCTTTGGAATCTTGTTCAAAAATCCTGCAACAGTCAACCAAGTCAGAAAACACTCTGATCCGCTGATATCCAATAGCCTGTTTGATCTCGGGACGCAACCCGTTCTCAAACTTCACACATTTCGAAAATTCTCCAGCAGCCTCATTATAGGGAGTATAATACTTTGACAGCTCTGTGAACTTAGCAGCATACTCAGTAACAGACCTGTTACCCTGTTTCAATTCCAAGAACTCTATCTCTTTCTTTCCTCTAACATCCTCTGGAAAGTACTTCCTCAGAAATCTCTCTCTGAACACAGCCCAAGTGATCTCAGCATTTCCAGCAGATTCCAACTCAGTGCGGGTAGCAACCCACCAATCATCAGCTTCCTCTGACAACATATGCGTACTGAACCTGACCTTCTGGTTGTCGGCACACTCCGTCACTCGGAAGATCCTCTCGATTTCCTTCAACCACTTCTGAGCGCCATCTGGATCGTATGCTCCCTTGAACATTTGAGGATTGTTCTTCTGGAACTCACTCAGTTGACGAGCAGTTCCCATTCCCACAACATTCGGATTTCCTCCAAGTACTCCAGCTAGCATACCCAGAGCCTCAACAATTGCAGCATCATCTCTACCTCTTCCAGCCATCTCTATTCTGAAAACCCAACAACTAAAACAATAAGTACTGATAGGGTTACACAACACCTATCCCGTACAGGGGAAACAGAATAATTACGACTCGACTCGACCGACTATGCTCTGATACCACTAATGTAACACCCTTCTAAAATACCCCAATAATTTAAATTAAATATCAAAATACAACATCAGAGTAATTATGCCATTTAAGGGTGTCACACAATATTCCACACCATTCTACAATATAATGGTCATGCTCTTTTATTAATTCAAAACATAGACATTTGCATAAAACACAGCGGATATAAATTTCATCAATCATGTAAAACATTACATGTAAAATGGTTCTCAACCAACAATAAAACATTTAAAACAAGTTAAGATAACCCATCCCGATGTTACATCTATCAGAGCACGACCCACTAAGGAGACTACACTAGACTCCAAGCATTCGCTTCTACTCAACTCATTTCTCGTTACCTGTAAAATAGTTGTAAGGGTGAGTTCCTCAATCAATATAATAAGCATTATAGAATATAATGTCATGTTAAGCAATTTAACACATTAATCACCCTAATCGCAACATACAATCAGTAACAGCACATCAGCTCAATCTCATGCTCAACACCAACATAAAACACAAGTATAATCTCAAATCATACTCCATAACAACACAACCACACGTATAATATTGGAATACATCCATTCATATTATACGCCATACATATATTATGCAATGAGACTCCATGCATGCGGTACCGACTATTTGTGAACATATAGTTCAACCTCACCGTCCAAATCCAGGCACGGCTACCAAGCTCACTAGTCCCACTCATTTGAGACATAGTGACTCACTCACTAATTCCTCACCATGGGAATTAGCTACCACCCCAAATGGGCCATGCTATGCACGCTAATCACCTAGCATGCAAACATCAACAACAATCAAAATGATTTACTCACTAATTCCTCACCATGGGAATTAGCTACCACCCCAAATGGGCCACAATATGCATGCTAATCATCTAGCAATGCAACAATAACAACAACTCAGGAATAGACATATGCTCACACTCTAAGCCATAAAACAGTCTATTCACAATGCATACATAACTGATACATTCACAGCATCATGCATACCATCACACATCATCAACACATTTTATCACAAAAGCATATCATATCATGCCGCATAATCAAACACAGTATTAGCACACTCTACTAATACCTATACCACTCAAAACAGCGGGAAATAATCCCCACTACGTCATACATCAGCTAAGTTACAGCACTCAGCCTAAACAACCAAAAACTGCACCACAACAGTTCAGGGAAACCACAAGTCTGCCCATACGCGTATTGCCTATGCCCATACGCGTATTGCCCATTCCTGACCAAATCCATACGCGTATTGCCCATTCCCATACGCGTATGCTACGCGTACCACATTCTCATACGCGTACCAACAGAGACAATTTCACGTTCAAAACCTCATCTCTTTCACTCATACGCGTAAGGCCTCATCCATACGCGTACCAGCCATATCATACGCGTATTGCCTAGTGCCATACGCGTATGACCAGAAACCAGAATTTCCAGATCTGCAATGGCTTCTCCTGCTACGAGATCTATCCAATTCAACCTTCCACAGTCCAAATTTTACACACAATTCATTCATCTCGTCTAACACGAATCATACACTTTCGATTTCACAAATTTCTAACCTTTCTACCTTTAATTCCTACGAATTTCTTCAATTTTAATCCCAATTTCGTTCATCCCAAAAGTTCACAAATTCATCATACATCATTCAATCAGAGGCAAATCAATGGTTTCTCACTACCCATCACATATTATCCCATAATACCCATTAATCGATGATAAACCCCCCTTACCTGAGTAAATCCGGCAATCTCTGAGCTCCAAGCTTTTCCTTCCTTCAACCTTCGTCCTCTGGCTCTTTGCCCTTTTTCCCTTTTCTGCCTCTTTTCCCTTTTCACGTGAAAATAACTCTTTTTACCAAATGGAACCTTTTTACTGATTTCTACTTTTATTCCCATAATAACAATAAAAATAATCCAATAATAATAATCCCAATAATATTCCAATAATTATTATTCCAATAATAATAATAATTCCAATTATTTAATTAAATTAATAAATATATTATTAACTCAATTTAAATAATTATCTTATTTTATCGGGGTGTTACACTTGCAATTCAAGTTACACCATAAAATATTAAAATGCACCTAAGTGAAAAGAATTTTGAATCTCCCAAATGGTGAATCCAAAAGACTAATGTGAGTAATGGTTGGAAAGCCCTTGAAATAAGGAATAAAAGTCATGTTGGGAAAAAATCATTTGGCATGTGAAAATTGATGAAAACTGGCTGGGAAAATCCAAGTACAAAACATGTTCAAATCATTTTGAAAAAGTTCACCAAAGACAAGCTTAATCAAACCCCTCTATTTTCATTATTCAAGCTTCAAATGGAAACGTATCCAACATCAAAGTTGTATATCTTTTCAATATGGTCAATATAGACTCAAAGTTTGCATCATTTGGATTTTCTATGACAAAGTTATGGGCGTTTGAAGTTGGATACTTTTTCAAATTCAATGAATTAGGTCCAAGATGACCTATAATGTTTTGCATTATCACATGTATTTCCTTTATGATTATGAAATTTTGTCCAACATAACATTTTAAGTAGACCTTTCAAGATTTCCAATGCATTTAGTCTCACCTTAAAATTAGAAAAGTTAAGGAAGTTATGCCTTTGGTAAGTTGACCTAAAATTAGGGTTTCAGTCAAAATGACCTATAATGTTTTGAAATGAATAATGACCTTAAATGCTTCAAATGGACTTTTGATGAACATGAAAGTTGTTCATATGGTTCTTAGGAGAAAGTGTTCTCTTGGGGTCATCTTCATTTGACAAACACATCAAAAGTTATATCTCATTGATTCTCAGCTTAGTTAGATGACTTGACTGGTCAACTTTTCATGGCCAAACTTCCAATTCTTGATGAATAAATGATTGAGGGGCCTCAAATAGGCTCACATATGCATAAAATGATGAATGAAATTGAAGGTGAGAAAAACAAGAAAGGGGGGGTTTGAATTGTTTTGGAAAATAAGCGCTTTTTCAAAAAGAAAATCACACAAGGAATTTTATACTGGTTCACTTATAACACAAAGCTACTCCAGTCCACCCGGCCAAGGTGATTTCGCCTTCAACAAGGACTTAATCCACTAATCTTGAAAGATTGATTACAAACAACGTCTAAGAGAAAGATCTCTTAGTCCTCTCAAGTATACAGACTACACAGAGTCACTTGAGGAAAAAACAACAAAGATAAAACTTATGTAATCTAGAGTGCTTCTAAGATAAGCAAATATTACAACAGTAAGAACAAGAATGTTTCACGTTTCAAGCAACAGCTTCGTGAAGATTGAAGAGTAAGAATGTTTTTGTATGCGTTGATGTTTCAGTATTTTTCCTGCTCCTTGTATCTTCAATGTTGATTGCAGCCCATTTTATATATCAGTGAGGTAGTAATTGAAACTGATGGATAATAAAATGAATTTACGCCATAACTTAAATAGCTTCTTGTCAGAATAACTTTCTCTCCTTGAAATGACTACTTACCACATATAGTACCTTCTTTATTGAAATTGGAGATTAACGTCTCTTTCTGTATTAGGAAATCCATTTGCAAATCTTTACTTGACGTTAACGTTACTCTTTCTTATTTAGTCATTCCATAATCAGAGTCTTCGTGTTTCTGGAGATCTTGGAATCTGCTATCTAACTTCTGATGTTGATCTCTTTTGAGTTCTGATGGTTCTTCAGATAGCACTGAGAGTTTTTGGAGTTAGACATACCGTTGTTCAGAGTCAGAACTTCTAGAGCGTACTTCTTGTTCAGATGCTTCTGATATCTTGCTGTTTTGCTCAGAGTTAGACTTTCTTGAACGTGTTTCTACTTCAGATGCTTCTGGTCTTCTGATAATTTGTATCTGATATAATTATGTATCTGATGATTTCTTCCTTCTTTCCTTAGAACCCTGCACACTTAGAAACTTTTCGTTAGGGTGCCATTTTTGGTTTCATCCTTTGTTATCATCAAAATCATGGAATCTGTTGTAGAACAATTTTTGTTCTTACAATCTCCCCCTTTTTGATGATGACAAAACAAACTTAATTAGCAGATGAAATATAAACAATATCAGATCAGATAGACAAGAGCTCCCCTTGAGATAGGCTAGGGAGTTCAGAAGTTCTTACCAGAGCTTCCAAGCAATGAGGTTTCTTGATACCTTCTGCAATTTCTTAAGTCTAGAGTCTAGAGTTAGATAAAATTATTTTTAAGAAAAATATGTTGCAGAGTGCTTAAGGTATTTAGACAGTATTTTCATCAGAGCTATTAATGACTTCTCCCCCTTTTTGTCAGAATCAAAAAGACATAGCAAAAATAAGATTTAAGAGAAAAACATTGTATTCATAGAAAAAGCAACATAGGCAAAAAGAACAAAACATCAGAAACAGAGAAATCAGAGCAACAAGCAATAAGTCCTAAGTGCCTAGGGGTTCGGAGGCGGAGGCATTCTCTGAAGCAATAGAGCCAGCATGTTCTGAATGTTGTCGTTGACAGAGTCTTGTTTATCCATTCTGGCACGAAGTTCCTTCTGATCTTTCTTCAGTTCTTCCAGCATCTGGAGAACCATAGGAACAACAGATGAGGACTCCCCCTGAGTCAGAGCCTGCTGTGCTTCAGCAGCGGCCTTTGCTTCAGCTTCGGCAGCAGCTTGTGCCTCAGCTTCGGCAGCAGCAGCAGCAGCATCATCAGCCAGAGCTTTAGCTTCAGCTTCCTTTGCTCTTAGAATTTCAGCTTCCCTTGCTCTTTCTTCCTCCAGCCTTCTGGCTTCTTCTTCAGCTTCTCTTGCTAGTCTCTCTTCTTCAAGTCTTCTGGCTTCAGCTTTTCTTGCAAGTCTTTCCTGGAGTCTTGCCTCAGCATCTCTGATAAAGTCGTTTCTGACTTGTTCAAAGATGTGCTTCAGTTTAAAAGCCTCAGAGGTCATCCAGCCAATGACTCTGTTCCAGTGTGTCCTTACAGAGTCAGGATCATCACTGACTTCAGAGTTAATGGTCAGAGACTTGACCTTTTGTACTGAAGCCCCTGCGAACAGCATTATGGCTTCCTCAAGGGTAGGTATAGAAAGGTCAGGTTCAGAGGTATGAGGTGGAGAGGTTGAAGGGCTGAGATTTAATGTTAGAGGTTCAGATTCTGCTTCAGGTTGAGGTTCAGATCTTTGGGGTGAAGTGTAAAGAGGGTTTAAGTCTAATGGTAAAGGTTCAGTTTCAGGTTCAGTTGAGGTGTTTGGAGGGGTGATATCAGAGATGTGGAGGTCAGAGGGTTGAGTTTCAGAAGGTTGGTCTTCAGAAGGGATGTTGGTGGTTTGTTCTGGGGGAGGTGAAGTTGCTTCAGATTCAAGTGGAGGTTGTTGTGGTTGTTGAGAGGTGTGGTTTAGAGCCTGAAGTTGGGCTAATGTTGGAGAGCTAGGGTCAGAGTTTTCTGGGTCTGAGGAGAGGATAAGGTATGGAGGTGATTCTGGGGCTGAAGATGAAGAGGAACTGGTTTGGTTTAGTTCTTCAGCTTCAGATAAAGGTAGTGTTGTATGGGCAAGATTAAATTTTGGTCGAGGTTCTGAGGTTCTGGTTGTAGAAGGTGGGGTTTCAGAGGTTGTGTATATGGGTGGTGTTGGGAGAGGATTAGAAGAAGCCATAATTTGTTCAGAGGGAATAGAGGTAGTAGACGTACCAGTAGTTTCTTGCAGAGGCGCTGGAGATCTTACTTCAGAGGTTTCTCCTATTCTTGCTCTCTTTGCCTTTGAAGACTTATGCTTAGAGGGACCTCTTTTGAATCTGACAAAGTCTTCTTCTGACTCTAGACACTCATCCAATCTGAAGTCAGAGATATCAACTCCTTCATCCTTCAGACGCTGCATGTAGAGGAGGATTGCATCTACAGGTTCATTCTTGAAGAACCTTGCAAGACCATGGGGAAGCTTCCTCTGATCTTTCAAGGCATCCCAGGAGGTATCCATAGTGGGTCTGACTTGAATCTTCTTCAGAATTCCCATGCTTTTCAGATTTCTGGCGTTCAGAGGCTTTCCAGTATCTATCGCCAGATCTTCCATCAGCCTGTTCTTCTCCAGATGATCTACCAACCCATTCTCAATGAAAACATCAGATATAAGCCTTCCCAGAGGGATGTAGGATCTGGGTTTCATGTTGTTTCTTGTCTCCCTTACAGAGTCTCTGAGATATCTGAAGAGAAGTGCAGGAAGGCAGATCTTTATACCCTTGTGAATGCAATACAGAATGCACTTCTGATCTGCATTGATGTAGTCAGAGGAGTTTGATGCTGGGCGGTGATGAATGGTTCCTAGAATGATCTTGAGCCATACTCTGAGGTTCTGATGAAGCTCTTTGTTCTTTGAAGGATTTCCTTCAGTGTTATGTTTGAAGATGGTTGGATTGATTACTTCAGCAATGCGCTTTGACCTAGGGTTGATGTTGTAAATCCTTTTTCCTCCAGTTTTCTCCATGTTTAGTAAAGAAGCAATTGACTTTTCAGTAATCACTATCTTTACCCCTAATACGAAGGAGACGATGAATTGGTCATCAGCATCAGCAAATCTCCAGAATTCTTTGATGAGATTTGGGTAAACAGGACCATAAAGCCTTTGAAAGTAGTTTTCCCACCCTTGTATACGGAGTTCTTCAGTAAGATCTACTCCATTTCTCCTCATGTTGTCGAAGTCCACAAGTGTTTCACATAACACATCCAGTCCCTCAAAGGGAGTTGCTAGGTTAATGTGAGGTTGACGCTCAAGAATATGGGGTTCCTTGTACACTGGAGTAATGGAAACGCCTGTAACAGTTGGAGTTGGAATGCTTGAACTTTGGGCAGTGGTGTTGGATTCCATTTGCTGAGAAAAGTTGAAAACTTGTTGTTGTTGAGCATCCATAGTTGAAGACGAAGGAGATGAAGATGAAGAGTTTGTAGAAATGCTTCAGAGAGGGTTTGAGAGTGAGTGAGAGTGATAAGTGTGTGAAATGTGAGAAAAGTGTTTAAATACCCTAAATGAAAACACATGCAAAACGACACACATTTCAGCGTTAGCACAAGAATCAAGTTAGCACGCTTGGGGGGAGACATGATTAAGGCTCATTAATGAGGGTCTAATCCCAACAGTATGCACACTGCTCGAGGAGATCTCAATCGTCTGACCTTTGATTTTCTTCTGGACAGCTGTCTAGAAGTTCTAGGGTTAGACGCTAAGTGCTCCACGTGTTTTGATGTATCTGATCTTCAGGAATACCAAAGGATTGGTTCCTGGAGATTTCTAACTCAGATATCTTCTTAACTGGTAGAAGTATCAGAGTCAGAGGCAAAAACACATTTGTTTATGTCAGAGTCTCTTTTTACATCTTCAGAGCCACACTTCATTCAGGGCAATTTTGAATGTTCAGATTTTCTAAGATAAAAAGAAATCTATCTTCAGTTAGAGGCTTAGTAAAGATATCTGCCCATTGATGATCTGTATCAATGAACTTCAATGTTACTATCCCTTTCTGAACATAGTCTCTGATAAAATGATGTTTTATTTCAATGTGTTTAGCTCTGGAATGTAGAATGGGATTCTTACTTAGACAAATGGCAGCAGTATTATCACAGAAGATAGGAATGTTACTCTCAAAGATTTGCAGATCTTCTAACTGCTGCTTCATCTAGAGCATCTGAGTTGTGCACAGTGATGCTGAGATATATTCTGCTTCTGCAGTTGATAGAGCGATAATTGACTGTCTTTTGCTAGCCCAGGATATCAGATTGTTTCCCAGAAGCTGGCAATTTCCAGATGTGCTTTTTCGTTCTAGTCTATCTCCTGCATAATCTGCATCACAGTAACCAGAAAGTCTATACTCTGATGTTTTCTTATACATCAGGCCCAGGTTAGGAGTTCCTTTTAGATACTTGAGAATTCTCTTAACTGCTGTTAAATGAGATTCTCTAGGATCTGATTGGAATCTGGCACAGAGACAGACACTAAAGAGAATATCAGGACGAGTAGCAGTCAGATAGAGAAGAGAGCCTATCATACCTCGATAGAGCTTCTGACAAACCTTTGCGCTTACTTCTTCCTTTTCAAGAATGCATGTTGGATGCATTGGAGTTTTTGCAGAGTTGCAGTCAACCATGTCAAATTTCTTCAGAACATCTTTAATATATTTGCTTTGATGAACATATGTAACTTCTGAAGTTTGGTTAATTTGAATTCCCAGAAAGAACTTTAGTTCTTGCATTAAGCTCATTTCAAATTCTGCCTGCATTAACTTAGAGAATTCTTGACAAACAGAGACGTTAACTGAACCAAAAATAATATCATAAACGTATATCTGGCATATCATGAGATCATTGTTAAGGTTCCTATAGAAAAGTGTGGAGTCAACTTTCCCTCTGATAAAATTGTGTTCCAGAAGAAAATTGCTTAAGCGTTCATACCAAGCTCTGGGAGCTTGTTTAAGTCCATATAAAGATTTTTTAAGTTTAAAAACATGTTCTGGAAAATTTGGATTTTCAAAACCTGGAGGTTGGTTGACATACACTTCTTCTGATATATAACCATTAAGGAATGCACTCTTGACATCCATTTGATATAATTTAATAGAATGGTTAATAGCAAAAGATACAAGAAGACGAATAGATTCTAACCTTGCGACTGGAGCAAAAGTTTCATTATAATCAATACCTTCTTGTTGACTATAACCTTGAGCTACCAGTCGAACTACCAGTCGAGCTTTGTTTCTGACGACTTCTCCTTTCTCATTCAGCTTGTTTCTGAATACCCATCTGGTTCCAATAACGTGAGTGCCTCTGGGCTTTGGAACAAGATCCCAGACATCATTCTTTGTGAATTGATCTAATTCTTCTTGCATGGCTGAAACCCAGTCGTTATCTTGAAGTGCTTCATCACAGGACGTAGGCTCAATCAGAGACACTAGTCCCAGAGGAGTATCTTCAGAGGTCCTGAAGGTAGATCTGGTTCTGACAGGTTCGTCCTTGTTTCCCAGAATCAAATCTTCAGATATGTTGATACGACTTTTGACTTTCTTTGGGATTTCTGGGGATTTAATTTCTTCAGAGTTCTGAGTGACAGTTGCTTCTGGAGCTTTATCAGAACCTGCAAGAGTGATTTCTAAATCTGCAAAATTTTCAACTAGCTTTGACTTTTCAGGGTCAAGCTTATCATCAAATCTGACATGAATTGATTCTTCCACAATTTTGGTTTCTGTGTTGTATACTCTGTAGCCTTTAGAGCGTTCTGAGTATCCTAACATAATACCTTTCTGTGCTTTGGAATCAAACTTGTTCAGATGTTCTTTAGTGTTTAAGATAAAGCAAGAACATCCAAAAGGATGAAAGTATGAAATGTTTGGTTTTCTTCCTTTACACAGTTCATAGGGAGTCTTTTCCAGAATAGGTCTTATAGAGATTCTATTCTGAATGTAACACGCTGTATTTACAGCTTCTGCCCAAAAATGCTTTGCCACATTAGTTTCATTGATCATGGTTCTGGCCATCTCTTGGAGTGTCATATTCTTCCTCTCTACAACTCCATTTTGTTGTGGAGTTCTAGGGCAGGAGAAATCATGGGAAATTCCATTAGAGTCAAATAATTCTTCAAAATCTTTGTTTTCAAATTCTCCACCATGATCACTTCTGACTCTAATAATTTTAGCATCAAATTCTTTTTGCACTTTGGAGCAGAAACTAGTGAATACAGAGTGAGACTCACTCTTGTGCTTTAGGAATTTCACCCATGTCCAGCGACTGTAATCATCAACAATGACTAGTCCATACTTCTTTCCATTGACTGATGCTGTTTTCACAGGACCAAATAAGTCAATGTGGAGAAGTTCCAGAGGCTTAGAGGTAGAAACAACATTTTTCTTTTTAAAGGATGTTTTTGAAAATTTTCCTTTCTGACATGCTTCACACAGGGCATCTGAAGAAAACTTCAGTTTAGGTAGGCCTCTGACTAACTCGAGTTTATTTAGCTGAGAAAGTTTCCTCATGCTAACGTGGCCCAAGCGTCTATGCCATACCCATTGCTCTTCGTGAACAGTCATCAGACATTTAACATTTTGTTCTTTTAAATCAGAAAGATTAATTTTATAAATGTTGTTTTTCCTCTTGCCTGTGAAAAGGACAGAGCCATCGTTCTGATTAATGGCTTTACATGTCTTTTGATTAAAGATTACATCATAACCGTTATCACTTAGTTGACTTATGGATAACAAATTATGCATTAATCCTTCTACGTAAAGGACATCAGATATAGAGGGAAGAGTACCATTACCAATAGTTCCGGAGCCTCTGATCCTTCCTTTCTGATCTCCTCCAAAGCCTACAAATCCAGCGTCTTTAAGTTCCAGACTTTGGAACATAGACTTTCTTCCCGTCATGTGTCGCGAGCATCCAGAGTCCAGGTACCATGACTGGTGTCTGAACTTTGCTGCATAGGATATCTGCAACATAGACAATCTTATCCTTTGGTACCCAGAATCTCTTGGGTCCTTTTTGATTAGTCTTCCCAGAGTTTCTTATAACTTTGGGTTTTCTAGCATTTTCAAATTTTTGTTCTTGTGTGTGTGTATAGTGATATGAAAATGGAGATTTAAGTTGGTCACTAGAAGAAGTTTTAACTTCCTTAGGATCATACCCAATTCCCTTTTTATTGTTCTGACTGACTCCATAAATCATGGATGCCATAATACTCCTACCTATTCCATTTTTCAGAAATTCCTGAAAGGCTTCTTCGTATTCAAAAATTATTTTATTTGAAGTTTGTGGTGCTTGAGACAACGCTTCTTCTAATTCTAAGCTTTTTCTTTTTGCTCCATCTCTTTCTAATGTTAAAGATCTGATTGTATCTTCTCGCGCTAGAATTGTCATCTCAAGCTTGCCACATTCTTCAAATTTTGCTTTAAGACAGCCTTTTATGTTTTTAAGCTTTTGTTTTAATTTCTGATATGAGCTAAGAGTTTCTGACAAGCATGATTCTAGATCAGATCGAGAGAGTTCAGAGAATACCTCTTCAGATTCTTCATCTGAGCTGCTCCTGGATGTGGTAGCCATAAGTGCCACGTTGGCCTTTTCATCAGAGTCAGATTCTGATGACCCAGATTCACTATCATCCCAGGTAGCCATTAATCCTTTCTTTGTCCTAAAGGTATTTTTCTTGAAACTTTCTTTTCTAGGATTGTCTTTCTTTAGCTTGGGGCATTCATTCCTGTAGTGACCTGTTTCTTTACATTCATAACAAGTAATATCTTTGTTAGTTTTACCTTTTGAGGTTGATTCTGATCGATCCCCTCTGGGTCTTGATCTTCTGAAGTTGTTGTTCCTCTTTTTCCAGAGTTGTTTAACTCTTCTGGTCAGGAGGGATAATTCTTCTTCATCATCAGAATCTTCTGGTTCAGAGTCATCAGTATCTTCAGTTTCTGCCTGGAGAGCTTTGGTTCTGTCAGGTTTGCGTCTTTCATATCTGGATTTTAATGCTACGGACTTGTTCCTTTTCTGAGGCTCATCTTCCTCTAGTTCTATCTCATGGCTTCTGAGAGAACTGGCAAGTTCTTCAAGACTGATATTGTTCAGATCCTTTGACAGCTTCAGAGCAGTAACCATGGGTCTCCATTTCTTTGGCAGACTTCTGACTATCTTTTTGACGTGGTCTGCAGTTGTGTATCCTTTGTCTAGAACCTTGAGACCTGCAATCAGAGTTTGGAATCTAGAGAACATTGCCTCTATGACTTCATCATCTTCCATTTTGAAAGCTTCATATTTCTGGATAAGCGCCAGAGCCTTTGTCTCTTTGACTTGAGAGTTTCCTTCATGAGTCATCCTCAGAGAGTCAAGTATGTCTTTGGCTGTTTCTCTGTTGGTGATCTTTTCATACTCATTGTAAGATATAGCATTGAGGAGTATGGTTCTTGCCTTGTGATGATTCTTGAAAACTCGCTTCTGATCATCTGACATCTTACTTCTGGGAACTTCAGCTCCATCCTCTGTGACAGGAGGTTTGTATCCATCTGTGACAATGTCCCAGAGATCAGCATCATAGCCTAGAAAGAAACTTTCAATTCTATCTTTCCAGTAATCGAATTTCTCTCCATCAAAGACAAGAGGCTTAGCATTGTAACTATCCTTTTCATTTGTGTGGGCCATAGTTTTTCTCGTTCTGGATCTCTCTACACTGTTAAGTGTTTGATTAGAAAATCAATAACAGAGCCGGAGCTCTGATACCAATTGAAGGTGAGAAAAACAAGAAAGGGGGGGTTTGAATTGTTTTGGAAAATAAGCGCTTTTTCAAAAAGAAAATCACACAAGGAATTTTATACTGGTTCGCTTATAACACAAAGCTACTCCAGTCCACCCGGCCAAGGTGATTTCGCCTTCAACAAGGACTTAATCCACTAATCTTGAAAGATTGATTACAAACAACGTCTAAGAGAAAGATCTCTTAGTCCTCTCAAGTATACAGACTACACAGAGTCACTTGAGGAAAAAACAACAAAGATAAAACTTATGTAATCTAGAGTGCTTCTAAGATAAGCAAATATTACAACAGTAAGAACAAGAATGTTTCACGTTTCAAGCAACAGCTTCGTGAAGATTGAAGAGTAAGAATGTTTTTGTATGCGTTGATGTTTCAGTATTTTTCCTGCTCCTTGTATCTTCAATGTTGATTGCAGCCCATTTTATATATCAGTGAGGTAGTAGTTGAAACTGATGGATAATAAAATGAATTTACGCCATAACTTAAATAGCTTCTTGTCAGAATAACTTTCTCTCCTTGAAATGACTACTTACCACATATAGTACCTTCTTTATTGAAATTGGAGATTAACGTCTCTTTCTGTATTAGGAAATCCATTTGCAAATCTTTACTTGACGTTAACGTTACTCTTTCTTATTTAGTCATTCCATAATCAGAGTCTTCGTGTTTCTGGAGATCTTGGAATCTGCTATCTAACTTCTGATGTTGATCTCTTTTGAGTTCTGATGGTTCTTCAGATAGCACTGAGAGTTTTTGGAGTTAGACATACCGTTGTTCAGAGTCAGAACTTCTAGAGCGTACTTCTTGTTCAGATGCTTCTGATATCTTGCTGTTTTGCTCAGAGTTAGACTTTCTTGAACGTGTTTCTACTTCAGATGCTTCTGGTCTTCTGATAATTTGTATCTGATATAATTATGTATCTGATGATTTCTTCCTTCTTTCCTTAGAACCCTACACACTTAGAAACTTTTCGTTAGGGTGCCATTTTTGGTTTCATCCTTTGTTATCATCAAAATCATGGAATCTGTTGTAGAAAAATTTTTGTTCTTACAGAAATAACTTCCCTTGATTAAATTTGATCAGAGGTTGAGATTGCTTCATGGGCAAGGAACAATAAAAGCACAATGGAATTAGGGTTTTCTTGGGAAACAATCTTCAAGCCCTTTGGGTTATCTTGATCAAATTGGAAAATTGAGATACTTTGGGGACATATATGACGATTAGGATCTTTGTGGACCAATGCCATGCTTTTTCTCATCTTCATCTAGCCATTGCATTGGGCTTAGGAGCCTCCTAGGAGCATTGTGGAGCACATGATCACTTAAGCTTCAAAACAAAAAGAGTTAGTGACATATTTTTGTGCTTTTGGTTAGTAATCAAATAAGAAATGAAATAATATACAATACAAGCATGCTTGGTGGTTTCAAAACACTCAAACAAGTCTCACCCCTAGGGTTAAGGAGCCAAACATGCTATGATCCTTGAGGCAATGCACTTGTGCAATAACATGATTCCATGAGGGATCTTAGGGTCAAAATTAGGGTCTTACAGAGGCTTTGAAGAGTGGAGGCAAAGCTGGCGCGCAAGGATCCTTTGAAATGAGCTCAGAGGGATTCTATTTATAGCAAATTCAAGTGTTATTTGCACACTTGCAATTTCTTCCAAATTTGGCAATGTCATGTTCAAGCTTGCATGGGCGTGTACAGGCCCATGAAGCAATGCACTAAGGTACAAAACCAACTGAAATAAGGTCTGAATCAAGCTTGATTGGCAAGGCAATGTGAAATGATCATTTGAAGTTTTGATTTTGCCAATTGATGCAGGCCTGTTAACACCATGAGCATCCCTAGCAAACTTGATCCAAAATGAATGCATTAGGACTCTTTGGAAAGCTTAGATCAAGAGGAACAACTCTTATGTTGAACACTTTTCCATTTGGAACTTGCATCATGGTGAATTTTGAGGTGGAATTTTGTAAATTTTAACATGTTGGAAAATTTTCAAAGTGTCAAGTCATATACTTCAATGTTCCACTTTACTAAACTTTTTATGTGAGCTCCAATTGAAAAATGTGTATTCATAAAAGTTGTATCTATTTCAAATACGTTCAAAATAGTCACCAATTTAACATCATTTTGATTTAGAATCAAAGAGTTATGCATTTTTGAAGTTGAGGAAAATCACTTGTTCAATGGTATTGGTCCAAAATGAGCTATAACGTATCCTCATATCACATGCTCATAAAAGTTGATTTATCTCTCACTACAAACATCAAAGTTGAATTATACATATTGAATTTGATTGTGAAACTTGGAAATATTTCATCTTGTAAAAATTGAGCAAGTTATGGCCTTGGGAAGTTGACTTTCAAGTTAGGGTTTAGACAAAATAACTTATAATGTTTGAACATGGAAATTGACTTTCCAAGCCAAATCAACTCTAAACCTCAACATGAAAGTTGTTTGGAATGTTATTTAGAGTAACCTTTCTCTTGGAATCATTTCCATATGATAAAAAGTGTAGGAGATAGGGTCTAGGGAGACCCAGTTTTGATCAGATGAATCCATCTGGCCAACCACCCTCAACCAACTTGCTAACTTGCAATTCTCTTGACATTTTAGGCTCATGGTAGACCATATATGCATAAGATGATTACTTTTGAAGTTCCCCTTGAGAAATTTTATCAATTGATGAGGAAGCTTGTTAAAGAAGTTACTCAAGATACCCAGACAAACTAGGGTTTCCAAGGCAAACCAACTCCAAACTCTTGAAGAAATCTTGATCAAAATAAAATGTAGAGATCATTGGGACTCATTTATGATGCTTAGAGACATTGTGGATCATTCCTTGGTTGTGCTATTAGCTATGAGGGTCTCTAACCCTAGATGTGAACTTGATAGATCAATGGTGATCATGCCCTTCCTACAAAAGAGTTAGGAAAATAACAAAGACATATATTTGGTATTTTGGTTAGTGAAATGATAATATACAAGGATGATACAATCACATGGTGCTTGCTGATTTCTCCTAAAATAAAACCCAATGAAAGAGGGGTAAGAAGGATGCCAAGGTATGATCCCAATGCTAATGCATAAGATGAAATTGCATGAGGGATCTTAGGGTCAAAATTGGGGTCTTACAGACTCTGCCAGAGATATAGAAAACATATGCAGGGGAAATGGGTAGATCAGAACAAAACTGAAATATCTGAACCAAACAGGGGATTGGCGACTTCACTGAGGAAATACGCACTCAATCTCAACTAGGGAAGAATGAACTTCAACACAGGAGTATCAAAAGTATATTATCTATTACCGATTACTGGGTAGGAAGATAACATACCCTGACAGAGAGGCATCTGTTACCGGTTAGGGTAAACATATCAAGGATGACTTGCTGAGGAAAATGAGGTGTGTTAGTTACCGGTTACTAGGTAAGAACAACCTGTCGGGGAAAATATCAAATAGGATTTACAACTACCGGTTACTGGGCAGAAGACCAAAGCAAGAGAATATTCGTCACTGGTTAAAGTGAACATATCAAGGATAGACTCAAGGGGAAGAATATCCGTCATCGGTTAAGATGAACATATCAAGGATAGACTTCTGGGGAAAAGTAGGAATTATATCTATCAGTTACTGGATAGAATACCAAAGAGAGAGTATTTCTCACCGGTTAGGATGAACATATCAAGGATAGACTCAGAGGGAAAAAGTAGGATTTATAACTACCGGTTACTGGGTAGAAGGCCAAAAGTATCCATCTAGGTAAGAGCTAGAAAGAAACTGTCAAACAAATACTCGAACCGATGAGAACATAACTCAGGGGGAGTGGTTCCATCCAGACAATTAACTAGGGAGGAAGCTAAAATAATAATCGTCCACGAGGAAATAACTCAGTGGGGAATGAGAAAGGTTAAACTCTTTCTGCTTAAGGGGCTGACACTCTACAATTGAGGGGGGATAGACACACCAAATATGCACGGAGAAATAATATCAACATAGCAGAGGATCAGAAAGTAAGGCATCAAATGCAATAACAATGCATAATGAAATATCTGATGTATAAGTGTATATGTATATATGATTGATGATTATGCTAACAAAACAATCACAAAGGATATAAATGTCACTGATCTGAGTCATTGCAATAACACTTGGCTAATCTCGACAGAAAGTACAGAAAATAAATATCTATCAATGTATGGTTTTGTAAGTGGCTCTGATACCACTGAAGGAAAATTGCGATCCAAAACGCAACGGAAATTTTAAAAAACTCCTTTGGCGATCATTACGAATGAGCATGATCAGTGATAGAAATTGTTACCTCTTGTGGCGATTGAAACCTTTGATGTAGATCTAAGAAGTGATCACGAGCGTTGAATAGTGACAACACCTCTACTCAATCCACACGAACGGATTCCTTCAGTCTCAGTGTTAGCTGCTACAAATGAAGTCTTTGATTGATTGAGAGAGAGAGAGAGAGAGATGAAATTTCATCAATTCAAATGCTTTTGTACAAGGGTTTTACTTATATAACCACTTGTGGGGGCTGCAAGCTAAAAAGCCCACTTAAGTGTATATGACCCATATCTTATGGTATACCTAAAATTACTTAAGCGCGTGGTACCTTACCATATTTCGTATTCTACTTAAGTGCACCGTATCTTACGATGTTCTACAATTCACTTACGTGCACTGTACCTTACGGTGTTCCTTATTTACTCTATCTCTCATCAATCCGTCCTTTTGTGTGTGACCCTGTAGGTTTTCGCGACATTGGCAATTATATTAAATAACGTATTTAACATAATAAACAGTGAGCGATGTCTAGCAACATATCATTGCTAATCAAGACATGAAAATGTCATGTGATTTGACAAATCCTTTTTTGTGATAACACTTGTGCGTACAATTACCCTTTTTGCCCTTATATCTATATTAAACATAAGGCATATTGTCCAGTTCAATATTGGGCCCTTAGACATTTATCCTGTTAAGCAGGATGGGAAAATTCCATCTAGGTCACTCATGTCCCTCAACATGCTTCGTGGAGTACCCATCAATTGTCTTTATGGTCATCTAGTTACAGACAATGTTTGATCAACAATAAAACACTCGACTCTACATCTAGGGTCCATAGTGGTTTTAGGTCGAAGGGTGGTATATACCGCAATCACCATGAGAATAACTTATGACACTTTACATAAGATTCTATGTAGTATTCTCATAGCGGGTCAATCTAATATAAATATTACTCCTAATATTCATACATATGTTTAATACTTGATAACTCCTTATCCATGATCCATGAGATGTGATCATCAGTCTACATACACAATGGTCTTAATGCTTTAATGTTATCCCACTTCACAATAAAGCTCAACTACAAATACTTTAAGAATATGTCCTTATGTTTAATGGGATCTCATGATTAAGTCACACTTGATACATCAAACGGACTAGCTATTCTAGGGACTTTATTAAACAAACATAACAAATAAAAATCCTTTTATTATTAATAAATAACTTGATACAAGTACCAAAAGGATTGGCCTCTAGGGCTTACACCAACAAACTGCATACGCCTTTGGTTCTGATTCTGATTTTGACCCTGATTACGATGATTCTTATTTCTATTATTTGATATTGCTTTTGTGGAGCTTGTCCCGGAGGAGTGTGTTGTTGTTGTGCAGCTTGAGGAGGCTGCTAGAACTGCGATTGATACTGGAAAGATTGTTGTTGGAACTGAGCAGGGGCCACATACGGGTAAGGAAAGTACGTCGTAGAGGCTATAGGAACTTGATACTAAGGAACACTTTTCGTCACAACATTTTTTCTCCTTCCTTCTTCTTTTCATAACTACTTGGAGGCTTCCGGGCTGCAGATTGTTGATTATTGTTGCCACTTGCGCTCTAACTTGACTTGAGAACACTTTTTATTCTTTCTCCAATCACTATTATATCAGAAAAGTTGGAAGGTGATCGACCAACCATCTTTTCATAGTATAAACCTTGGAGAGTTCCCATAAAGATATCCACCAACTCAGTATCAGACAAAGAAGGTCTGACTCTTGAAGCCATTTCGCACCACCTTTGTGTATACTCTTTGAACATCTCATTAGACCTTTGTGATTGATTCTATAACTATAATCTCGTATGAGCCATATCGAGATTATACATAAAGAATGACTCAGACAAGTCTTTCCATGTCCTTATCTTTTCGGGTTCCAAACTCATGTACCAATCCAATGATGCCCCATATAGGCGTTCTTAGAAACAATGGACTAGTAACTCATCATTGTCAATATACGAAGCCATCTTCATGTAGTTGATCGCGATAGACGTGTCTGTCGGATGATGACTGCAAGTGTACATCCTATCGTGTAGTTTTAAAAGATTATCGAACCCACAAACACTAATGGTCAAGCTAATGTTATCTATTATTGTAGTGCAAAGCTAAGGCTAAAGGTTATAAGGTTATGAACGAGAATGAAAATACTAATTTCTAACGGTTTAAAAGTTATGATAGAGATGAGTCTAGAATATGGATTCTGCATTCCTAGGGGCTTAGGTAGAATTTGGGCAATAAATACGATTCTATTGCATTGTGTAGAAAATATAGACTTAAAGGTCCTGTCTCACACTCTTGCGCTATCGATAAAGATCACACCTCCTAACCACAGGATTTTTCTCTCGCCCTCCCGTTCTAATTAGAAAGTGTACTTTGAAATTAAATGAGATCCTAAATGATGCCTAAAGCGCTCTCGCTATTTTTAGGATCGTTGCCTAGTTTCCACTATCTGATTCCTTCCTCACACTCTTGCACTATCAGACTAAACCTTGATTTGTCTCACACTCTCGTGACAAAACAGTAAAACATACATTTGGAAACTAAAGCCATAACATAGTTAAATCATACATTCATGCCTATTATTTCTACTGAGTCCCGTCGGTAACGACGGTCCTCATACGCCAGACTGTAGCGGGGTTTTCGTTACCTTTAGGTTTATTGACTAAACCAAAAGTCAACATACAATTCGAGTCGCCACCGCACTTTTATTTGTCCAAAGGAAAGGCTAAAAAGTGAACAAAAGCCAAGTAAGAAGTTTTTCAAATCAAAAACTAATAAAAATGTCAAGATCTAGGTAAAGGGGTTGGTTATGAAATGGGAAGGTTTTACGCACCCAAAACATCCTTAGTACTCTAAGGGAACCTCTTTTTGCAAATATGTGTTGTAGGTTGGTATTTGTGAATTTGTGCAAAAGACTGGAGGGATGAGAAGAGAATAGATTATGTTTACCAATTTTGTTGTTTGAATGGATGAAGCCATTGCCTACGTACCATCACAAAGGAGGATCAAAACCTCGTAGTTCGTGGTAAAAAATTTCAAAGGTTGGTGAATTGATTTTAATCAAAAGCCTTAAGGTCTTTTGCTATCAAAGGGAGAAAACTCAATCTAAACCAACAATCCACCATGTGAGGAAGGCTTCAACATGCTAGTGAGGGGTTAACCCTATAATAAGCATGGAATACTTATAATCCAACAGTAAGGATGAGGTGATATTTACATCAACCACTATGATAACTCAAATCTATGACTAATGTTTTTGAAAAGATTTTAACAAGTGGCCATTGGAACCAGAAAAACAACTTGAAATGGGTTACATTTACAAGTTAAATTTATTTACAAAATGAGATCAAAGTTGGATTAAAGTTTATTTACAATGAGTATTTATGAAAAGAGTTTTGAAAAGTCAAAGGCTTAAGGCCTAGGTTTCTAATTTGAAATAAAGTCAAAGTTTTGAAAATGATTTTTGGCTTGGTTAGAGTGGGGAGAAGAGAGAATGGCTATTCCTAAAGCATACAAAGATAAGAGGGGAAAGATAAGCCTTGAAGTTCCTTTTCTTGGAGTCATATAGTGATGACTCAAGATGCTCCTTTCCTTTGGATTTAGCACACAAAACAAGCAATCAAATAATTTGAATTCCAGCTCCTAGGATCTCCATTTGGCTTGGCTCTTAACTTGGCTACTCATGACAATGGTCCTTTTTTCACATTCTTAAGATGGGACCCCTATCACACAAAAGAACACATCAAAAAGCTCACAACATAATAAAGGGAATGGACAAAGAATAAGTTTGAGGAGAAGTCCTTTGAGGTCAACTTTGAATTTTACCATTCTAAAGGCATGAGACCTAGTTGCTCTTCAACAAATTTTGCATTCTAAAGGCATGAGGCCTAGTTGCTCTTGAACTCCTTTAAGCATGGGTAAATCCTAATTCTAAGTCATTTCTCCTTTTGCATTTTGGTTCATATCAAACTAAACACAAACAACATAAAATAATAATATATTTATATACAATAATGAGCTCAAATGAGCAAAAGAAAAATGACATAAATATAAAATATATGCTCAAGTGAGCAAAGATGAAAATCAAGATGCATAATGACAAGAAATAAATGACATTAAAAGTAAATGACAAAAATTTAAAATCTCAAATTAAAGTTAGTAGTTAGTAGAGTTATGTTATCTTGTCATAAGACAATGTAGCGCTATTTTAAGCAATCGTAAATGGACTAATGTAGTAGTCACACCTATCTAAGGCCGGTCAATAAGAATATAGGCAAAGAACACAAGTTAGAGGTCATGACTATTAAGCCAAGCTCCATAAACTTGTCATGCCAAACAAAAGGGGAAGGGTCTTCTATTGACTTTTGGTTATTTGCTTGACCAAGAAGCAACCTATCTCTGACACAAAATAACTCACTTGATCATGGATCAAGTTGAATTTGGTTTGGATCAAAGAAGATTAAACTTCCATTTGTCAAGACCAACCAATGATAATTTTTGACAAAACGAGTATTTTTGACAAAACGTAGTTAGCGACAAATTGACTCGGATTATCGTTCGCACAAAGATTCTTGAATGAATTAACCAATGATAGTAACGATTAATGGGGTTTTGGTTGGTTTAGGATTCAATTAAAAAAAGTAGATTAAAATAAGCGATTATTGAAATAAGCTGTAGCAACAATTTACTGATTCGGTCTTTTCCTATCATCGACTATCGTAATTCCAACCGCAGATTAACTATTCCTATTCGATTATAATATCAACTGACAAGTGCAATTGATAGTATAAGTTGTATGTTCCTATTATCCGAATTAAGCAAACGGGATTAAGTTTCATGAATTAAGCAAACATGAATTAAACGGACTCGATAACGAATTAAGCAAACGAAATCGTGACTATAGTTAGGATCACACAATCAATCGGATTAAATAAATATAGCATATGTAAATCGGATTAAGCAAACAAAATACATATATTAATATTGAAAGGAATAAAAAACCTGAATAAGAATTACTAAAATCTCAAGGTATCGGAACCCGAATACAGCAAATTGTTTGGATCGATTAGTTCTTCATGAGAATTCTTGCCAAAGCTTTCCAATATTTCGTCAATAGTGGTGCCCCTAATGTTATGCGGCTGCTAGGTATATGGAAAACAAGGGATTTGGTTTACAACCCAACTGGATCGAAAACATAACCCAAGCCCAAAACTAATGACCCAAAACTTAAATAAAACTAATACTTCAACTTCAACGAATTTTCTGGCCCTACTACAGTCTGATTCAGCTCTCGACTTCTGAACAAAAGTTGTAGATCTTTTTCTTAGCTTTCCATCAACTGGTAGCACGTCTCAATCCGATACTCCTAGCTCAAGATATGATTTTTCTCGCGAAAGCTGCTAATGCTAAAGCTGCTAATGCTAAGTGCAAAAAATAACATAAATTATGAAAACACATTAAAACATAAAAATAATCAAAGCAAATCGAAGAAATGCTTGAGTACAAACATGAAAGAACATGCATCAAAATTCACTGATCAAATTTCCCCACACTTGAACTTTTGCACTCCGAGCAAAATGAAAAACAAAACAAAACACAGACACATCAACAATTACTCATTCTAGGCTACAAGTCATCTTCGGTTAAGTTTGTTTTGATAGGTACTAATCTTGCACACTAAGGACATTGCACGAACAGTAATCCACAGTTATGCAGACATAAACCTCTTGAATACACAAATCAACTCGAATCATGTTATTATATTAAAGCCTAACTTACTCATCCTTCTTTGGCTCTTTTTCATTCAGGCGCAATCACATTAAGCCCGTTATCTCCACACACTCATAGCAAGACGACCGGTTAGTGACTCTGATCCTTTTCTGCACGGGGTTCTGGTACTTAAGTGGCATAACCCTTTGCTTACTCAATTGTAGTTGCGGGGGATCGGACCGTAATCTGCCCTACCAAGTTCAGCACCAGAAACTGCTGAACCAACTACAAAAGAGTCTTATTTCCAACTTTTTTGTTGTTGAAGTTTTTGAAGGTTCCACAACCGTTGGGTTAAGTGACCGGGTGAGGGTCACCAAACTTAGAAGGTGCATTCCTTTATTTTTTTTCTCTTTTTTTTCTTTTTCGGAACACTCACTTATATTCATTGGCTTCCATGCGTAGATTGTGTGTGAGATAGTGCTGACTGCTGAAATAAACTACTCAAGAGTTGTCAGAGAATGAGAATTTAAGGCTATGTCATAATAAAAATTCAACTCAATTTCCATATGCAGGAGACTTACGGTGTTAAAACAATACCGATCTTGTGAATTTTTCCCAAGTCTCTACAAACCAACCTCAAATTATTGTATATGCTAAAACTTTCAACAAAAATGCAATTTTTTTTAGAAAGAAAACAAAAACAAAACAAAACAAAGAACAAAAACAAAGAAAATAAAGTATTCCCTCCCCCACACTTAAAATATGCATTGTCCTCAATGAAAGAAACAAACATAAAATAAGAGAGAGAAGAGAGAGGAAAGAACACACCCGAGTAGTCAAGGAGGATAGGTGATCACATAAGCAGCCTTTCCCAAAGAGATATATTCTACATTTTCTTCTTCCAAAGTGGGGCTGTCATGGAATAGCTTTGGGTAATGTCCATTGAACTTGAAATTTTTATTAGTATCTTCGCCTTTTATTCCAGGATCAAAGAATCTTCTAAAAGTAAAAGTGTCAAATGGACACGTGAAGGTGATCTGATCTGGAATATCAGTCAATGCCCAACCAAATGCCTTTTTATGCTTCCTTAAAACCTGCAAAAGCTTATTTTCTTGATCGAAATCAAGGTTAGAAGAAATGATAGCCGATAGTTTTTCATTCATCTCTAAATAAGCATATTTCATATTTTCAGGAAGTTGCTTCAGCTCGAGGGAAGGTGGTTGCTCAATAGAAGGAGTGTTTGGGGCAGCCGGGATGTCAAGAGCTTTATCTACATGAAAAACTTTATTTGCAACCTCATCTGCAGTAAGAATATCAACTTGCAAGGCATCCTCAATTTCAGCACAAACAGAGCAAATTTTAGTTTCAGTACAAATATCACAAGAATAAACATCATCAAAACCAGACAATGATGGAAAATAAGATGCAAACAAATCACTACAAGTATCATCAACAATTTCAGAAATCAAATCTATTTGAAAAACAGAATGTTCTTCCAAGGGTTGTTGGTTTGATCCTTGAGCTTGCTGCATGGCATTCACGAAAGTGGCAAGCTGTCCAATCTGTGTTTACAAAGTCTTTAAAGTAGAATCTACTTGTTGTTGAAACTGGAGATTATTTGCAGTCATTTGTTTGACAATATCTTCTAGTGAAGGTCCAGAAGGTGCAGAGCACACAACCTCAAATTCCTTCAGATGCTCATGCGGATCCTCACCTGCAAGACCACTAAACCTTGGAAACAAGTGTATTAAACCAGATTTCAATTCAAAAGGAACCGAAACATCAGAATATTCAATACAAAAGTCATTATAATTAACATCAGGAGCAGCAAACTACCTTAATGTTCTTTGATCATCCATGTAATAAAAAAAAACACAGAAATACCAACTACGTCCGAAATAGACAAAAACAAATAGAAAGAAGAAAAACGATTAAAATAAATTCAGAAAAATACAAAAGCACCAAACTTAATCTAATGACGTGAAATAAAAAATTTGAGATTTTTTTTGGATTTTTTCGACACTATGAAACAGTAAAAAAATTAATTAAAAATAGAAAAACAAGGAATTTGGCAAATTTGACGTCAGAATCCCTTACTCTAATCGCACGATTTTTCTGCTTCCAGTAGGCAAAAAACTTATACAATCAAACACAAATTTTCCAAAAACCGGTTTTTTCTGACTCTAGACGCAACTCCGAACGCGAAACTGTAGAAAAATTCGGAAAAATAACAGGAAATTGCATAACAACAAAACACATAATACTTAAAACTAAACTATTGGCTAATTCAACAAGAATCCTCGGCAACGACGCCAATTTGATCCGCTGTCGCGCGCGGATCAAAAACGAGTATTTTTGACAAAACGTAGTTAGCGACAAATTGACTCGGATTATCGTTCTCACAAGGATTCTTGAATGAATTAACCAATGATAGTAACGATTAATGGGGTTTTGGTTGGTTTAGGATTCAATTAAAAAAAGTAGATTAAAATAAGTGATTATTGAAATAAGCTGTAGCAACAATTTACTGATTCGGTCTTTGCCTATCATCGACTATCGTAATTCCAACCGCAAATTAACTATTCCTATTCGATTATAATGTCAACTGACAAGCGCAATTGATAGTATAAGTTGTATGTTCCTATTATCCGAATTAAGCAAATGGGATTAAGTTTCATGAATTAAGCAAACATAAATTAAACGGACTCGATAACGAATTAAGCAAACGAAATCGTGACTATAGTTAGGATCACACAATCAATCGGATTAAATCAATATAGCATATGTAAATCGGATTAAGCAAACAAAATACATATATTGATATTGAAAGGAATAAAAAACCTGAATAAGAATTACTAAAATCTCAAGGTATCGGAACCCGAATACATCAAATTGTTTGGATCGATTAGTTCTTCATGAGAATTCTTGCCAAAGCTTTCCAGTATTTCGTCAATAGTGGTGCCCCTAATGTTATGCGACTGCTAGGTATATGGAAAACAAGGAATTTGGTTTACAACCCAACTGGATTGAAAACATAACCCAAGCCCAAAACTAATGACCCAAAACTTAAATAAAACTAATGCTGCAACTTCAACGAATTTTCTGGCCCTACTACAATCTGATTCAGCTCTCGACTTCTGAACGAAAGTTGTAGATCTTTTTCTTAGCTTTCCATCGACTGGTAGCACGTCTCAATCCGATACTCCTAGCTCAAGATATGATTTTTCTCGCAAAAGCTGTTAATGCTGAAAATTAAATACGAAAATTAAATAAGTGCAAAAAATAACATAAATTATGAAAACACATTAAAACATAAAAATAATCAAAGCAAACCGAAGAAATGCTTGAGTACAAACATGAAAGAACGTGCATCAAAATGCACTGATCACCGGTCAATAAGAATATAGGGAAAGAACACAAGTTAGAGGTCATGACTATTAAGCCAAACTCCATAAACTTGTCATGCCAAACAAAAGGGGAAGGGACTTGTATTGACTTTTGGTTATTTGCTTGACCAAGAAGCAACCTATCTTTGACACAAAATAACTCACTTGATCATGGATCAAGTTGAATTTGGTTTGGATCAAAGAAGATTAAACTTCCATTTGTCAAGACCAACCTTAAGACTTTTAACTCATTGACCATTGAGGGAAAAAAATGGATGAAGATGAAAGGGAGGGGTAAGAAGTCAACAACTAATCCCAATTGATCAACCTTGATCAAATTCATTCATCTTTCTAGGTGATGATCCTTAAGGATTTTCAAACCACAAGATTCAATGAATTTGATCAAAGTTGAATTAATTCAACCTTGATCAACACCAAACAGAAGAAGAATCAATATAACAAATCAAGAAGTCCACAATATTTTTTTTGGTATTTTTTGAATTAAAAGAAAATACAAATAAAAAATAAACAAACAAAATGGAACCTCAAATTCAATTCAAAGCAACTTCAAAAAAGTCCAATTAAATTCTCATGGGTTCAACATAGTCAAACAAACATTGACTAATTTTCTCACAAAATTTTGAAATCAGAAAGTAATTAAAATCAATTAAAAACAACCAAAAATAGCATAATATGAATTAAAATCTCAAATAATCTCAAAACAAACAAGAAATTGTTGAGACTATTTTTCATTGACTTATCATGATCCATAGATGCTATGAAAATATTTTTGTATTTTTGAAAAGTCAGAAAGTATTTTAAAATGAATTAAAATCATTAAAAACCAAGTAATTCATAAAAAATATCAAATGAAGTAACAAAAATAATTAAAAATTATAATATGAAACTAGATTTTTCAAGAATTTTTTTTGAGTTGGTCTCATATTTTTCTGACCTCAAATGAATTTCTAATGAATTATTGAAAATGAAATGAATTAAAAAGAAAATAAAAGGAAAATGAAATAAGCGAAAAATGTCGAGCCATTAGATCCACTTCATTAATTGACGTGGCACTAATGCATGGCCTGGATATGAGGATACACGGTACACATAAGTCAACAACGCCACACAAAGAATTAAAAATAGTAATTAAAACGGACACACACGATTAGATCATGGAAGGGAGATCCAAGGGCTATAAGCATGCACACGTGGTGGTGGCGGTGGAAACCACCATCTTCTCCGGCCAACTACACAAACTCCAGCCAGATTTGCAGAGAAATGAATCTTAACAAAAATAAAAAACAAGGACATGGAAATGAAGCTCGTGTGATGTAGATCATCACTGTACCATTGGATTTCTTTCATGCTTCCTATATTGAGAGAAATATGAAGGAGAAAATCATGGTGTCCGCACGGATTGTCCATGAAATGGCAAATTGAATGCACCAAAGGCTTGCCTCAAGTATGAGGACTTCAGAGAACCACAGAAACACAAGGATACTACATTGAATTAGGAGTTTCAGATCCAAAAAGTTTGAGTTTATACCTTCAAATTGGTGAGCTTCTGGCCACGAATTCTTCACACTTCTTGCTCCTCTTTGATCTCTGAATGTATGGAAGATGATTGGCTAA
Organism: Lathyrus oleraceus; assembly: GCF_024323335.1. Lineage (NCBI taxonomy): Eukaryota > Viridiplantae > Streptophyta > Magnoliopsida > Fabales > Fabaceae > Lathyrus > Lathyrus oleraceus. The sequence continues at coordinate 38,266,212 of NC_066583.1, forward strand.
GGAATCTAGCTTTAAAACTCAGCTAATGTTACTGAATTTCAAGCTCGAAAATCTGAAAAATTATGAGTGATTCCTTTGGTGAGGGTTACGGTTTCAGTGCAGCAGCATATGGGATCTCCAAAAGGTTGTGAAATGAGAGAGATGAAGCCTCTATTTATAGCTGAATGTAGCTGAGTTCACACTTTGCTCATGTGCATGAGAATTGAAAGTTTGAATGCATGGGCCTTTGTGGACGTGTGAGAGGCCTATGGATGGCTGAAGAAGCTTGCTGATTTCATTTGAAAGGCATTTGGTCATGCATATTAGATGGTAAATGCTTGCAATTCAAGTTTCAACATAAAATATCAAGAATGCACATAAATGAAAAGAAATTTGAATCTCCCAAATGGTAGACCCCAAGGACTATTGTGAGTAATGGTTGGAAAGCTCTTGAAATAAGGAACAAAAGTCATGTTGGGAAAAAATCATTTGACATGTGAAAATTCGTCAAAACTGGCTTGGAAAATTCAAGTATAAAACATATTCAAATCATTTTGAAAAATTAACCCAAAAGTAAGCTTGGTTAAACCCCTCTGTCCTCATGATACAATCTTCAAATGAAAAAGTCTTCAACATAAAAGTTGTATATCGTTTCAAGGAAGTAAATATAGACTCAAAGTTTGCATCATTTGGATTTTCTATGACAAAGTTATGGGCATTTGAAGTTGGGTACTTTTTCAAATTCAATGAATTTGGTCCAAGATGACCTATAATGTTTTGCACTATCACATGTAATTATTTTAGGATTATGAATTTTTGTACAAGATAACATTTAAATTAGACATCTCAATATTTCCAATTCCTTTGGTCTCACCTTAAAATCATAAAAATCAAGGGAGTTATGCCCTTGGCAAGTTGACCCAAAATTAGGGTTTCAGTCAAAATGACCTATAATGTTTTGAAATGAATGATGACATTACAAGCTTCAAATGGATTTTTTATGAACATGAAAGTTGTTCATATGGTTCTTAGGAACATGTTTTATTTTGGGGGCATCTTCATTTGACAAATACATCAAAAGTTATATCTCATTGATCCTCAGCTTAGTCAGATGACTTGACTGGTCAACTTTTCAAGGTCAAACTTCCAATTTTGATGAATAAATGATTGAGGGGCCTCAGATAGGCTTCTATATGCATAAAATGATGAATGAAAGAACTTCCCTTGATTAAATTTGATCAGAGATTGAGATTGCTTCATGGGCAAGGCATAGTCAAAGCATAGTGAAATTAGGGTTTCCTTGGGAAACAATCTTCAAGCCCTTTGGGTTATCTTGATCAAATTGGAAAATTGAGATACTTGGGAGACATATATGATGATTAGGAACTTTTTGGACCATTGTCATGCTTTTTCTCATCTTCATCTAGCCATTGCATTGGGCTTAGGAGCCTCTTAGGAGCATTGTGGAGGACATGATCACTTGAGCTTCAAAACAAAAAGAGTTAGTGACATATTTTTGTGATTTTGGTTAGTAATCAAATAAGAAATGCAATAACATACAATACAAGCATGCTTGGTGATCTCAAAACACTCAAACAAGTCCCAACCCTAGGGTTAAGGAGCCAAACATGCTATGATCCTTGAGGCAATGCACTTGTGCAATAACATGATGCCATGAGGGATCTTAGGGTCAAAATTAGGGTATTACACAGACTCAATATAATTTAACAAGGCATGATATTATTTGAATATAACATAATCAAAGCATTCGAAACTAAGAGCAACATGGCATGCAAGTAATAAAAACAGTAAAACATACAAATATCAAACGCAATAAAAAGAACCTGAAATTGCGTAAAATAAAACTTGAATTAACTTGAAATTGAAAATAACGACAAGCTTGTTCTTGATCCAAAATACAAATGGTACGAAAATAAAAAGGTGTGACAGTCCCTCGATGTGAGTTATTACCACTTTTACAAGTAATTTTCTGCCTAAAACTAAGATGGAATTTTGATAGAGCTTCCGCGCGGGTTCAATTGGATTTCCAACACTCCAAAATTGGCTTTATATATAGAATTCATATGCCTTGTAACTGCCTTGGACGTGCTACATTAGTGGAGGGAGAAGTGGTTGAAAACTGCTAAGAAACTGCCTCACTAGCACAGTTCTGTTTCTGAGTTAAGATGGCGAACGCCATTAGGGCAATGGCGAACACTGTTGTCTTGCTCATTAAATGACGTGGCGGCCAGTGGAGATGGCGAACTCCATCTAGTAGGTGGCGAACGCCATTTGCTCAGATTGGCTAAAATTAACTCTTTTGTTCCACTTTGGCTCCTTTTTCGCTTCTTTTCCAAGAGGCTTCCGAAACTCCAATGAATTCGGATAACAACTGTAAAACAAATAAAATGAAAGTAAAAGGCAATAAAATGCATAAAAACATAGACATATAACATGTGAAATAAGCCTAAAAACATGATACGTTTTCTCGTTATCAAATTCCCCCATACTTAAATCGTTGCTTGTCCTCAGGCAATCACCCAACGCTCATGATAAATGATTAAACACAATGTTTGAAACATAGGCACGAAGACCCTCTAAGTAGTACGAGACTTCTAGGCTAATGCTAGATAAATAGGTACTAGATACCAATAACATGGATATCATAGTGACCCACATCTGTATTTCACGGACAAAAACTCCCCCATATGCAAAACCAATTCGAATCATGCCATTATAACTCGACCTACATTCTTTGTTCTTTTTCAACTTCTTTTTCATTCTAGCGTAATCACATTAAGCCCGTTATCTATACACATTCAAGGAAGGTGAACCTGTTAGTGACTATGATCTCGTTTTCAACTTTATCGCACTTACTTAGCAAATTTTGCTTAAGTATCAATTGAATTTTTAAGAGTTCGTACCGTTTGGCCAAATGATCGGGTGAGGATCACCTAACTTAGAAGGGACAAATCTTATCACAAATTTTATTCATTATATGTATATTTTTTTATTTTTGCTTGAGATCATACACTTATTTGCATCGGCTTCCTTACTCATGTGTGTTTTAGGATGGTGTTGACTGCTAGTCTAAACTACTCAAGGGGTTACTTAAATAAACTTAGAATTAAAGTCTTGGCATAATGATTATTCAAATCAATGTCACATACTTAGGGAATTGAGGATGTTAGAACGATACCGATATTATCGACACTTTCCCAAGTCTATCTAACAAAGCCTAAAAATGAGAAACAAGCTATACTAAATGTGTGTCATGCCATTGAATCAGAACAAAATTTTTCATCATTGGGGGTCAAATCTAAGGGAATTTTCAAACAAAAGAAAAATATCACGCAATAGGACTCGACAACACATGTATGACTCGACCAAAAGCTAAAAATAACTAAGTACGAAACTAATGAAAATAAAACAGTAAATAATAGAAAAGCGGTAAAGCTCCTCCCCCATAATTGAACCAACCATTGTCCTTAATGTTTCAGTGCAAGGCGGAGAAAGGAGTAGTGAAACCTGGTAGGGGGCTCATTGATGTCGGCAGATGCCTCTGTGTCACGCAAAACCTCCTCTATCGAATTCAGCATTGGGCCCATACTGTATGTACTCCCTCATACATGCCACTTCCATATACACTCCATTCATATTCTCGATGAGGTCAACCATGTTAAGCTCAGTCCACTTAACAAAGTCAAGCCGAGTCTGTCCGATCTGATCAATGGAGATCCTTATCTCCTCCTGCTGCCTCTGAATGTTCTTATGTAGAACACCGCGGTCCGCTTCGGCATCATTCCGATGTCTTGAAAATTTTCTAAGTTAAAAGTCAAATGACCACTTTTTCCATCTTGAATAACTTTTGCTATGACCTTCAAATGAAAATGATTCCTTCTTCAAAGTTGTATATATTTCATTCCTATTAAATTTGATCACAAATTTGACACCATTTGAATCTTGCATGAGGGAGTTATGGATTTTAGAAGTTGAGGAAAATTTCTTGTTCAATGATGATGGCCCAAAATGACCTATAACGTTTCCTCTTGGTACATGCCCTTGCAAGTAGAATTTGAAATTTCTCAAAGAAAAAAAGTTTGATAAGGCATCTTTAAATTGATCATGAAACTTTGATGACCTTCATATCATAAAAATTGATCAAGTTATGGTCCTTGGAAGTTGACCTTCTATCTAGGGCACAGACAAAATGACCTATAATCTTTCACCATAAAAAATGCCTTTCCAAGCCAAATTAGATCTTGATGTCAAGATGAAAGTTATTTACAATGTCATAAAGAGTAACTCTGCTCTTGGAATCATTTTTATATGATAAAAAGTGTAGGAGATAGGGTCTAGGGAACCCTAGATTTGACCAGTTGACTTTCTCTGGTCAACCTCTTTGAACCAACTTGCAAACTTGAAGTTCTTTTGATGTTTGAGGCTCATGAAGAAGCATATATGCTTGAGATTAAGTATAATGAAGCATCCTTTGATATATTTGATCAATTGTTGAAGAAACTTACTGAGGAAGTCACACAAGATACCTAGATGAATTAGGGCTTCCAAGGCAAACAAGCTTCAAAATCTTGATGAATTCTTGATCAAAAGGATAAATAAAGAACACGGGGATCCATATATGATGCTTAAAACCAATGTGAACCTTTATTTGATTGATCTCTTGCACTGAGGGTCTCAAACCCTAGATATGAGCTTGATGAGGCACAAGTGGATGCACACACTACCTACAAAAGAAATGAAACTACACTAGACATATTTTTGATATTTTGGTTAGTAAACAAATAAAAACAAAGTATGATACAATCACAAACGTGCTTGGTGATTTCTCCCAGTACAAGACCAATGAATGAGGGGATGAGGAGAATACCAAGGTGTGATCCAAAAGCCAATGCAAATGATGAGATAGCATGAGGGATCTTAGGGTCAAAATTGGGGTCTTACAGCTGCCCCTATTTAAGGACATTCTAGCAGAGGATGTGAAGGTTAAAATATTTGTATCAACTCGGTAGAATGAACTTAAATAATAACATCAAGAAATAAATTTTGGTCCCTAAGAGGCCTCATGATTCATATGATATGAATGCAAAAATAATCTTTGTGAGGAATATATTGCCACAAAGGAAAATAATTCTGAGAGACCGAAAGTCCGCAGGAGCATAATACATTCCATAAGGAAAAATCAATAGGGGCAGAGACTCTGGGGATAAATGTTATGCGTAGGCTAGGCTACGACTTGAAAACTGGTAGAGACACAAGGGGATTTCCATGAAAATAAATTAATGGAAATACTCGGTTTGGGGAAAAAGGGAGTTTGCATGTATTGGGATAACACCAACACAACACAAGACATCTGCGGGGGAAGAGAGTAGATCAGAACAAAGTTGAAATATTCACACAAAAGGAAATTAGATTTCACAAAGAAATATGAACCCATAACTCAACTGCGGAAAAAAAAACTTAAACACAGGAGTAAAAGAGATATATCATCTACCACTAGATACTGGGTAGGGAGATAATATACTCGGACAGAGGAACATCCGTTACTGGTTTAGGTAAGCATATCAAGGATGAATCACTGAGGAAGAGAAGGAATATTCATTACCGATTACTGTGTAAGAATAAACTACTGGGATAAAAGAAACAAATAGGATTTATAACTACCTTTTTACTGGGCAGAAGACCAAACGGGAAGAATATCCGTCATCGGTTAAGATGAACATATAAAGGAGAGATTGTCAGGGAGAATATCCATTACCGGCTAAGGTAAACATATCAAGGATAGAATCATAAATAAATAGGGTTTACATCTACCGGTAACTGGGTAAAAGACTGAAAAGAGAATATTCGTCACCGGTTAAGGTGAACATATCAAGGATAAACTCAAAGGGAAGAATATCCGTCATCGGTGAAGATGAACATATCAAGGATAAACCACCTGGAAAAATAGGATTTACAACTACCTTTTTACTGGGTATAAGACCAAAGAGAAAGTATCTATCACCGATTAGAGTGAACATATCAAGGATAAACTCAAAGGGAATAATATCTGTCACCAGTTAAAGTGAACATATCAAGGATAGACTCCGGGAAAAATAGGATTTACAACTACCTTTTTACTAGGTAGAAGATCAAAGAGAGAGTATCTGTCACCAGTTAGAGTGAACATATCAAGGATAAACTTGCAGGGGAAACGAAAAAGACAAATCCGGTAAGGAAATCAAAGAAGTAAATTATCTTTTATTGGTTACTGGGTAAATCATAGTTAAAGTACTCAACTATCAAGAGGGATAATACTGGTTACTGGGTAATAATCTCTTGGGGACCAAAAGATCTATCAAGGTAAGAACTAGAAAGAAACGATCAAACAAGACTCAACCCAATGAGGATAAAACTCAAGGGGAATGGTTCCATCCAGATAATGGACTGGGATGGAAACTGGAATAACAATCATCAAGGAAGAAATAACTCAGTGGGTAAGGAGAAAGGATAAACTCTTTCTGCTTAAGGGGCTGACACTCTACAATTGAAGGAGGACAGACACACCTGTCGCAACCTGAAAAATACAGTGCGCGAAAAAACAACCGGCGAAAGAAAATGACAGAAGAGTCGCCATCGTGCGTTATTCATCCCAAAGGAGGGAAAGGAAACGCTCAAAGTAAAACTGAAAAAGGAAAGGACAAGACAGGGTCTCGTAACCAAATCTTGGGTTCGGGAGTCGGTTATGCAAAGGGAAGGTATTAGCACCCCTACGCATCCATAGTACTCTACGGGATCCACTTTTGTGGCTTTTTGTCTAAAGGGTGTGGGTTTGCCTAATGTACTTGAAATTCTGGCGTAGTGAGTATTGAGATGTTCTACTCCAAGTCATGACATCTGATCTAACATTGTACCTATTACAGCAAGACAGTTGTTACACTCTGTACTAATGTGCACCTTTTCACGGTGTCACGACCTCTCCTTCTATGTCATCCTAGAATGGAGGGACACCTAGTTATGTGCACCTTACCATTCCCTTCTGTTGTTTTCCTACACAGATATCAAGATGTCTCAATCCTGTCTTGGACATTATCTGTTACATTGTTCCAGTTTGTTGGTCATGTACTTGTATTTCCTAAATTAAAGGTTGTAACAAGTTAAACTACTTTCCACTTATTAAGGAGCTAACAAATATATTATTTTCCAGGTTCATTAATTGTAGCTTAGTAGTTAGTTTCCTAGATTTTAGATCAGCTGGTGAATTCCTGAAGAATAGCCTGAGAAAAATCCTGAAACAGAAAACTAACCATCCAACAATTTAGCATATGCAGTCATGAGTGAATGTCACAACATTCCGTTTGACATCCAGGACCAGAACCATATGCTGAGTCTGTTTGGTTCCTGAAAACAGACTGTGCTAAATTTGCTGTACTGTAAAAGACCAACCAGTCTCTACTTCAATATCAGCTTACTGGAAGAACTGTCAAGACATCCAGTTTGACAGTTTCACAATGATCTTTTAGCCATGTCTGTTGTGCTTTTGAACTCCAGACTTCACTACATACTGAACTGAATTCATCAGCTTATTAACCAGTATGTGCTGTTGTTGATGAATGTCAAAACATTCTGATTGACATTCCAACAGAAGGCTATGTATCAGGTCTGCTATTATCTTGATGAACAGACTGGATTACATGCTTAGTTATGGCAGACATGATTATATCATACAGAAGGGAAACAAACACAGGAAATTGTTAACCCAGTTCAGTCCAACATGACCTACATCTGGGGGCTACCAAGCCAGGAAGAAGATCCACTATTAGTAGTATCAATTTAGAGTTAAACTCCCCCGTTTACAACTCATCACTTAATCCCTACCCAATGCAATCGATACCTAGGAACTCCTAGATAGAAACCTCCAGTTTCCATTCCTATCACTACAAATACAATGTAATGTGCAAACACCTTGAACTTGCTTCACAGCTTCATTCAAGAACATAATTACTCTTGCCTACAGGCTTTGAGTAACAAACACTCTCAGGTTTACCACTGAGAAACACATGGTAACCTTCCCACAGATTGGGAGGTTTACCTTACACACACCCCTAAAAATTCATTCTAAGAGGCTTACAAAAACTAGATTACAATCAGCTATTTATAACCTAATCACCCAACTGGATTTGGGCCTTCAGAAGATTGCAGCAGACTTGTTCTTTGCTGTTGCAACTTCAGCAGAAAAATTCTGCTACAAACAAGGTCTTCAAGTTCCTAAACTCTCTCCATATATATCTCCATGTTTAGAGCCTATATATATTCTGATTTAGTCTTCAAGACCTCCACATGGGAGTTAGGATATTCACCAGATATCCTTGCTGATCCCATGACATATACTGAATTAATTAATTCAGTTTTCCACACATGTGCGATGTCACAGACCTGATGTCGTGACATCGTACATGACATGTTGGTCCAGATGTTGAATTTCTTCAACCCAACATATTAACACAACAGAGATGATTACATTATTTGTTTTCTAAAATTAATGCCAATCCTAAGGAATCAACAATCTCCCCCTTTGGCAAATTTTAGCTAAAACAAATAAACAATACACTGGACAAAACATCCCAATTTGGGAATGCTCTTCATCTCCGTCATTGGCTCCACCACCACAAACACCAAAGTTGGTGTACATGGGGAAGAAGATGAACAAGACACAGTTGTTCCAGAACCCTTCCCTTCAACAGGAGAGCTTCCTGAAGAGTATGTAATGCTGAGTACATAGACAATGTAACTCAGATCACAGGGCACAACTGTCTTCTTAACTCAGATCACCAGGCACAAGTGGAAACCCCAGTTGGTGGATTTCTTCTGATTGAAATTCTGGCGTAGTTAGTATTCAGATGTTCTACTCCAAGTCATGACATCTGATCTAACATTGTACCTATTACAGCAAGACAGTTGTTACACTCTGTACTAATGTGCACCTTTTCACGGTGTCACAACCTCTCCTTCTATGTCATCCTAGAATGGAGGGACACCTAGTTATGTGCACCTTACCATTCCCTTCTGTTGTTTTCCTACACAGATATCAAGATGTCTCAATCCTGTCTTGGACATTATCTGTTACATTGTTCCAGTTTGTTGGTCATGTACTTGTATTTCCTAAATTAAAGGTTGTAACAAGTTAAACTACTTTCCACTTATTAAGGAGCTAACAAATAGATTATTTGCCAGGTTCATTAATTGTAGCTTAGTAGTTAGTTTCCTAGATTTTAGATCAGCTGGTGAATTCCTGAAGAATAGCCTGAGAAAAATCCTGAAACAGAAAACTAACCATCCAACAATTTAGCATATGCAGTCATGAGTGAATGTCACAACATTCCGTTTGACATCCAGGACCAGAACCATATGCTGAGTCTGTTTGGTTCCTGAAAACAGACTGTGCTAAATTTGCTGTACTGTAAAAGACCAACCAGTCTCTACTTCAATATCAGCTTACTGGAAGAACTGTCAAGACATCCAGTTTGACAGTTTCACAATGATCTTTTAGCCATGTCTGTTGTGCTTTTGAACTCCAGACTTCACTACATACTGAACTGAATTCATCAGCTTATTAACCAGTATGTGTTGTTGTTGATGAATGTCAAAACATTCTGATTGACATTCCAACAGAAGGCTATGTATCAGGTCTGCTATTATCTTGATGAACAGACTGGATTACATGCTTAGTTATGGCAGACATGATTATATCATACAGAAGGGAAACAAACACAGGAAATTGTTAACCCAGTTCAGTCCAACATGACCTACATCTGGGGGCTACCAAGCCAGGAAGAAGATCCACTATTAGTAGTATCAATTTAGAGTTAAACTCCCCCGTTTACAACTCATCACTTAATCCCTACCCAATGCAATCTATACCTAGGAACTCCTAGATAGAAACCTCCAGTTTCCATTCCTATCACTACAAATACAATGTAATGTGCAAACACCTTGAACTTGCTTCACAGCTTCATTCAAGAACATAATTACTCTTGCCTACAGGCTTTGAGTAACAAACACTCTCAGGTTTACCACTGAGAAACACATGGTAACCTTCCCACAGATTGGGAGGTTTACCTTACACACACCCCTAAAAATTCATTCTAAGAGGCTTACAAAAACTAGATTACAATCAGCTATTTATAACCTAATCACCCAACTGGATTTGGGCCTTCAGAAGATTGCAGCAGACTTGTTCTTTGCTGTTGCAACTTCAGCAGAAAAATTCTGCTACAAACAAGGTCTTCAAGTTCCTAAACTCTCTCCATATATATCTCCATGTTTAGAGCCTATATATATTCTGATTTAGTCTTCAAGACCTCCACATGGGAGTTAGGATATTCACCAGATATCCTTTCTGATCCCATGACATATACTGAATTAATTAATTCAGTTTTCCACACATGTGCGATGTCACAGACCTGATGTCGTGACATCGTACATGACATGTTGGTCCAGATGTTGAATTTCTTCAACCCAACATATTAACACAACAGAGATGATTACATTATTTGTTTTCTAAAATTAATGCCAATCCTAAGGAATCAACAATCTCCCCGTGCCTAGGAATTTCCGGTAGAAATAAATGCTTGGTCAAGATGCATTTATTTTTGCTGAGAAACAGTCAGAGAATCACCAACAAAATCTCAGACTATCTTTGAATACCTTTTATAGCTCTTGACTGTTTCTTTTCCAAAACAGCCGTTCTAGTGCATGGAGACCATTCCATATATGCAGTCAGACACGTTGCACGCGATGTCTTAACATTCCTGCATTCAGCCAGTGTTCAACAAGACCTCTGTCATACCTCCAGTAGAGACTTGACACCTAGCACTGCTACAGCCAACTTTTCACACTCTGTTGATGGTTACTCCCCCTGTACCACACAGTTGTAGCCATCAGGCTTATTCTGGTTTATTAGACTTAGCCACATCACCCTCATAATTCCTAATGACTTTAAGATTCAGAAGGAATTGACAGCCATGTCCAGGGTAATGTCATGACATCCGGTCAGACATTCTTCTGCTCACTCAGCCTTGACATACATCACAGCATCCTGATAACTATCTAGTCATCTAAGAGCACATAGACTACAAGCTTGGTGATTGCTTGCAGCACAAAGGCACAACTCCCCCTGTCATGGGCAACCTACTCTCTTGGAGGTCACACATGATCATATCCAACATCCCAAGGTTGGACCTTCATCTACTTCCTGATTCAAAGAGATTCCAGACCACTTGATGAAAGGAAAACATAAGACGCATCTTCATGTCTTCAAGAGCGCACCCTCTGTCCAACCCTCTTGGCTGAACACATCCACACTCTGTGTCAATTTCTCTTCTAACCAGAACAGAAGATCACTTCATAAGATGTTTTAACATCAGCTGGGACTTCCTTCACAGCATCACAAGGAGCACTATCTGATAGACTTCAGCTATTACTGAGTCCTCAGCTTGGGCCAGAGGAACCCAGACATACATTGGGATATATACACTCTCATCCCACTACCAGAGACAGTCTTCCATAGATAGCTCAGAACTTCTACCACAAGCTCCAAGAGATGAATAGAGAACACCTCCTTTTGTCTTCAACTTAATACTTTTCAGTTCAAAAGTAATTTGTTTCAGACTTTCCTCAAGAATAATCAGCTGCCTTATGTTGATTACCTTGATTCTTCGAACTCACTTCTGAGATAGACCAACTGCCACTGGTTGATTACCTCCTTCATGAATTCTCATATGAAAAGGTCAAATGCTGCTTTTTGACCTCCCCAAGTTTATCAGACTTCTCCCAAAGATATTCTGACCTTCCAAGTGAGACTTGAACTTCAAGCCTTTTGAAGTATCCAATCTACAACCCTGTAGACCTTTCTATCTCAAGTTGATGTGCCACTTCACCAACTAAGAATCTGATGTTGAACCAAATGTCACAACATTGTGTTTTGACATCCAGCTGTTGAATTCAGCTCCTTCTTCTGCCACTTGAAAGAACTTCCTCCCTTCACAGAACAAGAGTTCAATGTTCTCATAGACTTGATTGTGGAACCAAGTTTGAGTAAACAACCTCCATCCTGCAGGTTTGCAGTTAAGTCATCCAAGCTTACATCTTGATGAATCCCTGCTTCTTCTCCAAAGACATCAGACACTCTGATGTATGAGTCTTCAGAAGGACCAGTTAGAAACTAACCCTTCAGCTCTACCAAGGATTCCACCTCCTATGGCAAGGCTGTTTCCATGATGTCAAGACTGCTGCCACTTGTTCTTGACTTCACAGTGTGCATAAGCTAATGCACTTCCTTACCTAGATCAGAAATAAACTGATCCAAGTAACCACCATCAAGACTATGATGTCTTCTTCTTCTTATACATACCAAGGCTGAACATGTTTCTTTCCAGGAAACCTTTTCAGAGATCATATGCTTTTGCTGCCACCAACGAGCTAGATCATACCCCAATGTACTATCCTTCCTGTGATTCTGCACAGGGTCTTGAAGAAGAGATGTTCCAACATCGTTAAGAACATCAGTTATCTTGAGCTCCAAGGATAATCAATTAAATACTTGTACTTGACACAAGTAGACATTGATCTTAAATCCTTTCCCAATTATCCTTTCAGATACTTCCACCATAAGAATACTTTGAAAATACTCTTCTAGTGTCAACATCTTCTGCTTGCAAGCACCTTAATAGTCTTGAGACTCTTTCCAGATTGGATTCACCCTTAGGAATGAGAGAGATGAATCCTTCCTTGCAAATGCGTCACACACCAACCAGAACCCATGTGACACAGGTCAACAGCCAACCAGACCCTAGGCTGACCAGACTTGAGGAGGTTAACCAAAACTCCCCCTCAACTTAACAATCATGGATACTCCACACCAATATCCATGCATTGTACACATATGTCTCAACATGACATACACTATCCCTACCAGTGGCAACTAACTCCTCCAATCACACCAATCAGACTTCAGCTGACCATAAGTACTAGTGAGACAAACATCACCAGTCACTAGTAGATATGCATTGCCAGAGCATATTACCTCAACCAACCTCTGAATCTTCATATTCTCACTCCTAGTAAGAACTGCCACTTCTGAACGTGGTGTTTAAATACCAAGATTCATGGTTATAACCCCCTTAGATGGTATCCCAGTCAGGTTACCCCAGTATTGACTGCCAACATCCAGGAGACTTGTCTTCCAACACACCATAGTACTTCAGGGAGCAACTATCCAACCCTGATCAACCTGCCGGGAGAAGCCTAACAACAGGAGATTGCACAATGTCACATCTCAACCAGCTCAACTTCTAGGGATGACCTTCTTGAGCACACACCCAGTTGACCCTGCTCTTGTCAACTTAGCACACACAGATGTCTCCTCTTCCAGGTCAGGAGTAGGTTCCAAACAGAATTATCCCATTGTTTGGACCCTAAAAACATCTGCTCTTCAACCAGTAGCTGCATACTTGTTGAACAACATGTTCTAACATCACATAGAACATTGGTTCCACCTCCTTAGAACAAACCTTCCTTGAAGGTCTTCAAGGTCTTCATATACACTACTCAAGAGAGTAAGAGAATCAGTGATTAAGTGACTCTTACCATCCTGAAGTGAGAACGTCATGATGAGTGGACTTGAGGGGACTCAAGTATCTTTGACATCTTCAGTAGATTATGATGAGATCTTGAACACAGCAGCCTTTCATCCACATGAGGGGAAACTACATCAGAGTTTGAGTTTTGCCATGTATTATGCAGCGGAAATCATAATACAACTCAACCTATGAACACACACTTCACCAGATTGGCCTCCAAGACCATACCAGGTTTGAATGTGTTTTAGTACTGGCACAGCTGTCCCACACACAGGCCAATAGCCAACCTCCAGAGACAGGTACACACCATTCCTGTCATGAACAGTCCATCCACCTACTTCAAGGGACCATTCAGGGAATTACAGAACCTTACACAGGTTCCAGCATAAGCACTAACATAACTCCTTGCCAGCTACCAGAAAGTATCACCCATGGATCTCATCCAGAGACAGAACAGGATGCCTGCTCTGATACCAATTGAAATTCTGGCGTAGTTAGTATTCAGATGTTCTACTCCAAGTCATGACATCTGATCTAACATTGTACCTATTACAGCAAGACAGTTGTTACACTCTGTACTAATGTGCACCTTTTCACGGTGTCACGACCTCTCCTTCTATGTCATCCTAGAATGGAGGGACACCTAGTTATGTGCACCTTACCATTCCCTTCTGTTGTTTTCCTACACAGATATCAAGATGTCTCAATCCTGTCTTGGACATTATCTGTTACATTGTTCCAGTTTGTTGGTCATGTACTTGTATTTCCTAAATTAAAGGTTGTAACAAGTTAAACTACTTTCCACTTATTAAGGAGCTAACAAATAGATTATTTGCCAGGTTCATTAATTATAGCTTAGTAGTTAGTTTCCTAGATTTTAGATCAGCTGGTGAATTCCTGAAGAATAGCCTGAGAAAAATCCTGAAACAGAAAACTAACCATCCAACAATTTAGCATATGCAGTCATGAGTGAATGTCACAACATTCCGTTTGACATCCAGGACCAGAACCATATGCTGAGTCTGTTTGGTTCCTGAAAACAGACTGTGCTAAATTTGCTGTACTGTAAAAGACCAACCAGTCTCTACTTCAATATCAGCTTACTGGAAGAACTGTCAAGACATCCAGTTTGACAGTTTCACAATGATCTTTTAGCCATGTCTGTTGTGCTTTTGAACTCCAGACTTCACTACATACTGAACTGAATTCATCAGCTTATTAACCAGTATGTGCTGTTGTTGATGAATGTCAAAACATTCTGATTGACATTCCAACAGAAGGCTATGTATCAGGTCTGCTATTATCTTGATGAACAGACTGGATTACATGCTTAGTTATGGCAGACATGATTATATCATACAGAAGGGAAACAAACACAGGAAATTGTTAACCCAGTTCAGTCCAACATGACCTACATCTGGGGGCTACCAAGCCAGGAAGAAGATCCACTATTAGTAGTATCAATTCAGAGTTAAACTCCCCCGTTTACAACTCATCACTTAATCCCTACCCAATGCAATCTATACCTAGGAACTCCTAGATAGAAACCTCCAGTTTCCATTCCTATCACTACAAATACAATGTAATGTGCAAACACCTTGAACTTGCTTCACAACTTCATTCAAGAACATAATTACTCTTGCCTACAGGCTTTGAGTAACAAACACTCTCAGGTTTACCACTGAGAAACACATGGTAACCTTCCCACAGATTGGGAGGTTTACCTTACACACACCCCTAAAAATTCATTCTAAGAGGCTTACAAAAACTAGATTACAATCAGCTATTTATAACCTAATCACCCAACTGGATTTGGGCCTTCAGAAGATTGCAGCAGACTTGTTCTTTGCTGTTGCAACTTCAGCAGAAAAATTCTGCTACAAACAAGGTCTTCAAGTTCCTAAACTCTCTCCATATATATCTCCATGTTTAGAGCCTATATATATTCTGATTTAGTCTTCAAGACCTCCACATGGGAGTTAGGATATTCACCAGATATCCTTGCTGATCCCATGACATATACTGAATTAATTAATTCAGTTTTCCACACATGTGCGATGTCACAGACCTGATGTCGTGACATCGTACATGACATGTTGGTCCAGATGTTGAATTTCTTCAACCCAACATATTAACACAACAGAGATGATTACATTATTTGTTTTCTAAAATTAATGCCAATCCTAAGGAATCAAAAATATACCATTTGTAGGTGTTTAATTGGCTGCATTATATGGTAAAACACTAATGTCTTGACTGATGTCATGACATGTATATGTGACTACATTGTAGTTACTGCAGGACTAGCTAACACAGGATTATTGAATGCTGTGACATTCATACCTGTCAACAGATACTAAGGAACAGAAGTTCTGTTAGAACTTAGTATTCATTTGTAGTCTGGTTATCAAGGAAGAACCAGACCTGGCATAAGGCCTACTGACTGAATGTCAAACTGGATGTTGTGACATTCATCATTGACAGCAGCTACTGTAGATTAGGCAGAGTGGTGTTCTGCTATACTTCAGCATAAAACTTAGTTTGTTCTTCAAGAGAATAACAGAACTAACTTAAGGCCAAATGTATAAATGTTAAGTTGGACACTTTGACATTTATTAATGTAAGTTGTTACTGTAGTATGGTCATTTTGATCATGTACAGGTCAGCAAATTGTACAGTCTGTTTTCTGGAAAAACAGACTCAGCATATGGACCTTGATGTCAAGCTGAATGTCGTGACATTCGTGCCTGACAGCATATGCTAAATTGTAGGTTGTTCAGTTTTCTGTTTCAGCTTTTTCTCAGGCTATTCTTTAGGGATTCAACAGCTGAGAGAAAATCCAGGAAATCAACAACCAAGCTACATTCAATGAACCTAACAAATAGCCTATTTGTTAGCAACCTAAATGTTGAATTTGAGGGAACTTGTGTGACCTAAAATTCAGGAAAATACAGGTGCAAAAGCCCAGGTGCTGCAATATAAAAAGGAAGGCATTCCTTCATTCAGTTTCGGGGATTTTGAAGCGTGAAGAGTCAGTGTGTCCATCATACTTCACTGCTGTATTTTGTGAGTCTTGTATTAGACGTATCTTGTAAGCCAAGCCATTATCAAGTAGATGATTGCTTTGGCATAGGGTGTTCATTGAGTTGTAAGTGTTGTGTCACTCAAAGCTTTTAAGCGTGAGTGCTGTGTATCTTGATTTAAGCTGTGAAGCATAATCAAGAGTTGTTTTTGAAGTGTGACTTCAAAGTGTCTTTAATATCACTGAGGTGATTGAGGGGGAGTGAGTAGGAACTCTGATCTTAGGTTAAGATTGAAATTGCATTGGGTAGGGATTAAGTGATAAGTTGTAAACGGGTGAGTTTAGCTTTGAATTGATACTACTAATAGTGGATTTCCTCCCTGGCTTGGTAGCCCCCAGATGTAGGTCATGTTGGACTGAACTGGGTGAACAATTACTTGTGTTATTTACTGCACTTACTATTAAGTTCTGCATAATCCCTGTCTGTGCAGAATTTGATGTCATAACAACCAGTGTGACATCCAAAGTCTGATAACTAGAATTTCAATTGGCATCAGAGCAGGCACCCTGCCTGTGAAGTTCTGGGTGAGATCTAGGGAAGTTACTTTCTAGTACCATGGACAAGGATTTAGGACACTCAAACAGACCACCCATGTTGGATGGATCTAATTATGATGACTGGAAGCCTCGCATGATAGCCTTCTTAAGGTCTCTAGACAGCAAAGTCTGGAGAGCTGTCAACAAGGGATGGGAACATCCAACGAGGACTGATGAAGATGGAGTCAGTGTGCAGATTCCCGAAGAAGATTGGGACAAGGAACAAGAGGCATTAGCTCTTGGAAACTCCAAAGCCTTGAATGCACTGTTCAATGGAATCACTAAGAACATCTTCAGGCTGGTGCACCATTGTGAACTAGCTAAGGAAGTTTGGGATACCCTCAAGGTAACTCATGAAGGTACTTCCAAGGTGAAGATGTCCAAACTTCAGATGTTGACAACCAAGTTTGAAAATCTGAGGATGAAAGAGGATGAGACTATTCATGACTTTCACATGAATATTCTTGAAATTGCTAACACCTCTGGTGGACTAGGTGAGAAAATGACTGAAGAGAAACTTGTAAGAAAGATTCTCAGGTCCTTGCCTAAGAGGTTTGCTATGAAGGTCACTGCCATAGAGGAGGCTCAGGACATCAGCAATATGAAGGTAGATGAGCTCATTGGTTCTCTCCAAACCTTTGAAATGGGCTTAGGTGAGTATGCTGAGAAGAAGAAAAGCATAGCCTTTATATCTAGTGCTGAAGAGGAGTCAGAAGAAGGATATACAGGAGGTGATGAAAGTATATCAGAAGCCTTAGCCATGCTTGGGAGGCAATTCAACAAGTTCATGAAGAAGATTGATCAAAGAGGTAGACCAAATGTCAAGAACATCCCGTCTGACATTAAGAAAAGATCAACTTCTGAGGAGAAGTTCAACCATGGGAAGGGAATCCAGTGTCATGGCTGTGAAGGGTATGGACACGTCAGAGCTGAATGCCCTACTTACCTCAAATTGCAAAATAAGGGGCTAGCTATCACATGGTCTGAAGGAGATTCTGAAAGTGAATCTGAAGGAGAATCTGCCAAACATGTCACTGCACTAACCAGTGTGTGTGTCTCTGAAGATGACACAAGTGCAGATGAGCTGACATTTGATGAACTTGCTGCAGCATATAAGAAGCTGTGTACCACCAGTGCAGAAGTGCGTGCACAAGGAGAAAAGCAGAAGAAACTCATCAAGGAACTGGAAGATGAGAGACAGAAGCAACTGTCTGCCATAGAGGGGCTAAATGATGAGATAGCCCTTCTGACCTCCAAGCTGAACCAGATGACCAAATCCATCAGAATGATGAATAAGGGAACTAACACCTTGGAAGAAATTCTAAAGGTGGGACAGCAGTCTGGAACCAAATCTGGGCTAGGATTTGGAAAGAGAACTGAACACAAACGCCCAAAGGCTAGAGTTCAGAAGTTCAAGCAGATGTCAAAGCCAATGTCTCAACATCAAGGAGCTAGGGTGAATGATCATCAGAAGAGGAAATACCAGAATTGGAGGTGTCACCACTGTGGCAGGCTGGGTCATATAAAAGCCTTCTGCTACTGGATTCATGGCTTCCCTAACAGAGCCTCACCTGTCAGACCTAATCATAAAACACGTAAGCGATGTGTTCCCATTAAGAAGCAACAATGGTATGCTAGGATAGCACACACTGCCCTAAGGGCTTCTTCCAGAGAAGACTGGTACTTTGACAGTGGATGCTCAAGACATATGACTGGTATGGAAAATCTACTAGTAGATATTCAACCTCACACCACCAGCTATGTGACTTTTGGTGATGGTGCCAAAGGAAAAATAAGAGGTGTGGGCAAACTGGACTGTTCTGGAGTGCCAAAACTGAACAATGTGCTGTTAGTAAGAGGACTAACTGCAAACCTCATCAGCATAAGTCAGCTGTGTGATCAAGGGTTTCATGTTCAGTTTACTAAGGAGCTGTGCATTGTGACAAATGGTGACAATCAGGAAGTTATGAGAGGAACCAGGTCCAAAGACAACTGCTACCTGTGGGAACCTGATCTCTCTAACTTTTCCACAACATGCTCCTCAGCCAAGGAAGAACAGGAGGTGAAGCTGTGGCATAGAAGACTTAGACATCTCCACTTACGGGGAATGAAGAAGATCATATCCAAGGAAGCAGTCAGAGGAATGCCAAAGCTTCTGATTGATGAAGGAAGAGTCTGTGGAGAATGCCAAATGGGCAAGCAAACCAAGATGTCACACCCAAAGCTGGGACATTCCACAACCTCCAGAGTTCTGGAGCTGCTGCACATGGACCTAATGGGACCTATGCAGGTTGAAAGTCTTGGTGGGAAGAAGTATGCCTACGTGGTGGTTGATGACCATTCCAGATACACGTGGATAAGCTTCATCAGAGAGAAGTCAGATACATTTGATGTCTTCAAAGATCTGTGCATAAGACTTCAAAGGGAAAAGGACAGTTGTGTGGTCCGGATTAGAAGTGATCATGGTACTGAATTCAAGAATTCCAAGTTTGATGAGTTTTGCTCATCTGAAGGAATAAGCCATGAGTTCTCCTCCCCTATAACTCCTCAGCAGAATGGAATAGTTGAAAGAAAAAATAGAACTATTCAAGAATCTGCCAGAGCAATGATTCATGCAAAGAAGCTCCCTATGCACTTTTGGGCTGAAGCAATGAATACCGCGTGCTATGTTCACAACAGAGTCACCTTGAGAAAAGGAACCTCCTCCACTCTGTATGAAATATGGAAGGGCAGAAAACCCATTGTGAAGTACTTTCATATTTTTGGAAGTAAATGCTACATTCTCACAGATCGTGAACAGAGAAGGAAGCTAGATCCCAAAAGTGATGAAGGCGTATTTTTGGGATACTCCACTAACAGCAGAGCCTATAGAGTGTTCAACTACAGGACCAATGTCCTGATGGAGTCCATAAATGTCATTGTGGATGATAAAGAGGAAGGAACCGATGTCATGGAGGATGTTGAAACATTCCCTGACAGTCCAACTGACAGTCCAGTCAAGCCTGAAGAAGTACAGGAACCTTCTCCTGAATGTGAAGTAGAAGCACCCACCAAAGTGCCATCTATCAGAATTCAGAAAGACCACCCTAAGGATCTTATCATAGGGGATCCCACCAGTGGTGTAACTACCAGGTCAAGAGGAATAAACTCAAATTCCTGCTTTGTTTCCAAGGTTGAACCAAAGAATGTGAAAGAAGCCCTGACTGATGAATACTGGATCATTGCCATGCAAGAGGAACTCGAGCAGTTCACAAGGCATGAAGTATGGGAGCTGGTTCCAAGACCTGAAGGGTCCAACATCATTGGTACCAAGTGGATCTACAAAAACAAATCTGATGAGAAAGGAGTAATTACTAGAAATAAAGCAAGACTAGTAGCTCAAGGATACACTCAAGTTGAAGGAGTAGACTTTGATGAGACATTTGCTCCTGTGGCTAGACTTGAGCCCATCAGATTGCTGTTGGGGGTAGCATGCATCCTGAAGTTTAAGCTGTTCCAAATGGATGTGAAGAGTGCATTCTTGAATGGCTACCTGAATGAAGAAGTCTATGTGGAACAACCCAAAGGGTTCTGTGATCCTAACCAACCTGAGCATGTATACAAGTTGAAGAAAGCCTTGTATGGGTTGAAGCAAGCACCCAGAGCTTGGTATGAAAGGTTAACCGAATTTCTGACCTCAAATGGATACAGAAAGGGTGGCATAGATAAAACCTTGTTTGTGAAGGATGAAGAAGGCAAAATCATGATAGCTCAAATCTATGTTGATGATATAGTCTTTGGTGGAATGTCAGAACAAATGGTTAAAAAATTTGTTCACCAGATGCAGTCTGAGTTTGAAATGAGTCTAGTGGGAGAACTGACCTATTTCCTTGGAATGCAAGTAAACCAAATGGAGGACTCTATGTTTCTCTCCCAAAGCAAGTATGCCAAGAACATAGTTAAGAAGTTTGGTATGGATCATGCCAGGCACAAGAAGACTCCTGCTCCTACTCATCTGAAGTTAACCAAAGATGATGGAGGGCCTAGTGTTGATCAATGCCTGTACAGAAGCATGATAGGTAGTCTGCTGTATCTAACTGCAAGTAGACCTGACATTTCCTATGCAGTTGGAGTGTGTGCCAGATACCAAGCAGAGCCCAAGGTGAGCCACTTGAATCAAGTCAAAAGGATTCTCAAGTACATCAATGGGACGTGTGACTATGGGATGCTGTATTCACATGGGTCTAAGCCTATCCTATCTGGGTACTGTGATGCTGATTGGGCTGGAAGTGCTGATGACAGAAAAAGCACATCAGGTGGATGTTTCTTCTTAGGAGAAAACCTCATATCGTGGTTCAGCAAGAAGCAGAACTGTGTCTCTCTGTCCACTGCAGAGGCTGAATACATAGCTGCTGGAAGCAGTTGCTCCCAACTGGTTTAGATGAAACAAATGCTCACTGAGTACAATGTCACTCAAAATGTTATGACATTGTTCTGTGATAATCTCAGTGCCATCAACATCTCCAAGAATCCCATCCAACATAGCAGGACCAAACATATTGACATTAGGCACCACTTCATCAGAGATCTGGTGGAAGACAAGGTGATCACTTTGGAACATGTAGCCACGGATCTTCAACTGGCTGACATATTTACAAAGGCTCTGGATGCTACTCAGTTTGAAAACTTAAGGAGCAAACTGGGAATATGTCTCTCTGAGACCTTATAGCAACCACTGATGTTTGGGATAAATTGTTTAATATCTCTGACTATTAAACAATTTGTACTAGGCTATGATTGGTCAACAGATCATAGCTATGCTGCTTGCAACAAGGGTGGATACAAGAGGGTAAGGAGACACCCTACAGAGAGAAGGCCACTGTACCTGCAGGAGTTCAAGGATGTTGTTCATGCAGGAGTGGTTCTGGATGTCAGAAACAAAATCATGGCATCTGATATGGTGGTACCTACTGTAAAGCAAAAGTGGGTGATCACTTGATCGAAGCTGTGAAGCAAGATCAAGTGGATGTTAACTTGGTTGAAACTGTGAAGTAAAACCAAGTCTGGATCTCTGTCATTGTACTCTGACTATGTTGTTGGCTTTGGCAACATTTGTGACAAAAGGGGGAGTAATAACCACCAATACCCCTGACAAACAGAGTGGGTCTCTACAACAGACTCTCATGACAGATCTGAAGATTCCCCCCCTGCAGCTGATGTTGAAGTTTAGGTGCAACTTCTAATATGTGTGTGCTGCTATGCGAAGTTTTTATTTAACTTCCATGTGTGTGAGTGTGCTGCCACTCTGAGTATATTAGCTAGTAGTATTCCGCTGCCATGAACTCTGTTATGGGGATCAAAGTGTTTTAGCCAAAAATTTGCCAAAGGGGGAGTTTGTAGGTGTTTAATTGGCTGCATTATATGGTAAAACACTAATGTCTTGACTGATGTCATGACATGTATATGTGACTACATTGTAGTTACTGCAGGACTAGCTAACACAGGATTATTGAATGCTGTGACATTCATACCTGTCAACAGATACTAAGGAACAGAAGTTCTGTTAGAACTTAGTATTCATTTGCAGTCTGGTTATCAAGGAAGAACCAGACCTGGCATAAGGCCTACTGACTGAATGTCAAACTGGATGTTGTGACATTCATCATTGACAGCAGCTACTGAAGATTAGGCAGAGTGGTGTTCTGCTATACTTCAGCATAAAACTTAGTTTGTTCTTCAAGAGAATAACAGAACTAACTTAAGGCCAAATGTATAAATGTTAAGTTGGACACTTTGACATTTATTAATGTAAGTTGTTACTGTAGTATGGTCATTTTGATCATGTACAGGTCAGCAAATTGTACAGTCTGTTTTCTGGAAAAACAGACTCAGCATATGGACCTTGATGTCAAGCTGAATGTCGTGACATTCGTGCCTGACAGCATATGCTAAATTGTAGGTTGTTCAGTTTTCTGTTTCAGCTTTTTCTCAGGCTATTCTTTAGGGATTCAACAGCTGAGAGAAAATCCAGGAAATCAACAACCAAGCTACATTCAATGAACCTAACAAATAGCCTATTTGTTAGCAACCTAAATGTTGAATTTGAGGGAACTTGTGTGACCTAAAATTCAGGAAAATACAGGTGCAAAAGCCCAGGTGCTGCAATATAAAAAGGAAGGCATTCCTTCATTCAGTTTCGGGGATTTTGAAGCGTGAAGAGTCAGTGTGTCCATCATACTTCACTGCTGTATTTTGTGAGTCTTGTATTAGACGTATCTTGTAAGCCAAGCCATTATCAAGTAGATGATTGCTTTGGCATAGGGTGTTCATTGAGTTGTAAGTGTTGTGTCACTCAAAGCTTTTAAGCGTGAGTGCTATGTATCTTGATTTAAGCTGTGAAGCATAATCAAGAGTTGTTTTTGAAGTGTGACTTCAAAGTGTCTTTAATATCACTGAGGTGATTGAGGGGGAGTGAGTGGGAACTCTGATCTTAGGTTAAGATTGAAATTGCATTGGGTAGGGATTAAGTGATAAGTTGTAAACGGGTGAGTTTAGCTTTGAATTGATACTACTAATAGTGGATTTCCTCCCTGGCTTGGTAGCCCCCAGATGTAGGTCATGTTGGACTGAACTGGGTGAACAATTACTTGTGTTATTTACTGCACTTACTGTTAAGTTCTGCATAATCCTTGTCTGTGCAGAATTGGATGTCATAACAACCAGTGTGACATCCAAAGTCTGATAACTAGAATTTCAATTGAAATTCTGGCGTAGTTAGTATTCAGATGTTCTACTCCAAGTCATGACATCTGATCTAACATTGTACCTATTACAGCAAGACAGTTGTTACACTCTGTACTAATGTGCACCTTTTCACGGTGTCACGACCTCTCCTTCTATGTCATCCTAGAATGGAGGGACACCTAGTTATGTGCACCTTACCATTCCCTTCTGTTGTTTTCCTACACAGATATCAAGATGTCTCAATCCTGTCTTGGACATTATCTGTTACATTGTTCCAGTTTGTTGGTCATGTACTTGTATTTCCTAAATTAAAGGTTGTAACAAGTTAAACTACTTTCCACTTATTAAGGAGCTAACAAATAGATTATTTGCCAGGTTCATTAATTGTAGCTTAGTAGTTAGTTTCCTAGATTTTAGATCAGCTGGTGAATTCCTGAAGAATAGCCTGAGAAAAATCCTGAAACAGAAAACTAACCATCCAACAATTTAGCATATGCAGTCATGAGTGAATGTCACAACATTCCGTTTGACATCCAGGACCAGAACCATATGCTGAGTCTGTTTGGTTCCTGAAAACACACTGTGCTAAATTTGCTGTACTGTAAAAGACCAACCAGTCTCTACTTCAATATCAGCTTACTGGAAGAACTGTCAAGACATCCAGTTTGACAGTTTCACAATGATCTTTTAGCCATGTCTGTTGTGCTTTTGAACTCCAGACTTCACTACATACTGAACTGAATTCATCAGCTTATTAACCAGTATGTGCTGTTGTTGATGAATGTCAAAACATTCTGATTGACATTCCAACAGAAGGCTATGTATCAGGTCTGCTATTATCTTGATGAACAGACTGGATTACATGCTTAGTTATGGCAGACATGATTATATCATACAGAAGGGAAACAAACACAGGAAATTGTTAACCCAGTTCAGTCCAACATGACCTACATCTGGGGGCTACCAAGCCAGGAAGAAGATCCACTATTAGTAGTATCAATTCAGAGTTAAACTCCCCCGTTTACAACTCATCACTTAATCCCTACCCAATGCAATCTATACCTAGGAACTCCTAGATAGAAACCTCCAGTTTCCATTCCTATCACTACAAATACAATGTAATGTGCAAACACCTTGAACTTGCTTCACAACTTCATTCAAGAACATAATTACTCTTGCCTACAGGCTTTGAGTAACAAACACTCTCAGGTTTACCACTGAGAAACACATGGTAACCTTCCCACAGATTGGGAGGTTTACCTTACACACACCCCTAAAAATTCATTCTAAGAGGCTTACAAAAACTAGATTACAATCAGCTATTTATAACCTAATCACCCAACTGGATTTGGGCCTTCAGAAGATTGCAGCAGACTTGTTCTTTGCTGTTGCAACTTCAGCAGAAAAATTCTGCTACAAACAAGGTCTTCAAGTTCCTAAACTCTCTCCATATATATCTCCATGTTTAGAGCCTATATATATTCTGATTTAGTCTTCAAGACCTCCACATGGGAGTTAGGATATTCACCAGATATCCTTGCTGATCCCATGACATATACTGAATTAATTAATTCAGTTTTCCACACATGTGCGATGTCACAGACCTGATGTCGTGACATCGTACATGACATGTTGGTCCAGATGTTGAATTTCTTCAACCCAACATATTAACACAACAGAGATGATTACATTATTTGTTTTCTAAAATTAATGCCAATCCTAAGGAATCAACAGTACTATTTACTAAAAGGTTAAGAGAAATGACTCGCGTGGATGTCGCATCCACTGCATACGTATCTCATCTGAATATGAGAATCAGAGTCTTCGTAGCTCGGCTGACCTATGGGTTAAGGGGATGTGTGCTCGCTAAGACATCGCGTCTTATGCCTACGTATCTCATCTGGAATGAGAATCAGAGCAAGCCGTAGTTCGGCTAACTACGGGGTTATGGATTGGGTTTTGGACGAACGACGTCACTACGCAATCTACCGGATGCTCGACCTTCGGAGACTTACTCGCCTGTAGTAGAAGGAGTAAACGTGTTGCTTTGGGTTTTAGGGTTTGGGATGCTCGAGGGCAAACAGGCAGTCCTTGACGAAGGAACCGCGCTACATGTGGGGATATGAATACAAAACACAAAACATGTATCTCAAAGTAAAATGCCACCAAGGGGCCCAAACATTGCCTCCTATCGAGGTCTTCCAGCTAAGAAAGCGATAAAGTACGAGAAAAGGAAAAAATTACCACACGGATAAAGATCCGAAGTTACAGCAATTAAAGGATTAGCAACCCTGAGATCTCTCCAGCTAGACCATCAAAGAAAATCAGTCAATACGATTAATCAGGATAAACCTCTGGATGGTATCCCTGCAAGAGTATGTGAGCCCTCGCGAAAACTCAACAGAAAGGTTAGACAAACAAGGTGAAATCCAGGGAAAACAATGCCATGGCAACATAAAGACAGGTTAGAGAAACAAAATAGGGTAACCTAGAGTTGCCCCTAAATCAAAATGTAACCACATGAATAATTCCATCAAAATTCACAAAAGGCTCACAAAAAAGGTATCAAATTCACCCATAATACCTCATACATTTAGAGCATTCAAATTAAAGGCATAAAGATGATGGATATAGGGCAAACCTGATTGGAGAGCTTGATTGAAATTGAGTTGCACCCGTGAGGTTTACAAGTTGAGTTCCCTTCAGGGTTTGGAGGCTGCTCTGAACTCTGTTAGTTCTTCTCTCACTATCTTTTTCCTCGGGGTTTTGTTCCAAGGAAACCTCAGAGTATTTTTGCTTCTCTCCCTTTTTCTCAAGTGAATCTCCCAGTGTAACTCCAAGTGTGTTTTCCTCTACTGAAACTTCAGTATTTATAGACTGATTTTCGTGGGTAATGGGCTCAAATGAGGGAGACCCAAGTCCAAAATAATTTGTTATATTTTATTTATTTATTTTATTTATTTATTTATTTTATTTATTTATTTAATTAATTAATTAATTAATTAAATAATTTTTTTCTTTTTTCTTCTTTTTTTTTTCTCTTTTTTTATTTTTTTTTTTCGTTTTTTTTTTCGTTTTTTTTTTTTCAGGAAAAATGAAGGGTAAATTTTAGGGTATTACAGCTGCCCCTATTCAATCAACTGGAGACCCGGAAAGAAGATGGCAGCTGCTTTCGTGCTTTCGAGGTATCAAGGGATTGAATACAATAAAAGCCCAAAAATTTGCACTGAAGTGAAGTGAAGTAACAATGTCTGTCAGAATCGGCAAAGAGGTGGTCTTGAAAGAAGAATCCGTCTGGTACGGTGAGAGTCAGTCTGAATATCGAAAAAGAATGTTAAACTGGATACCAAAATAAATGGTAACACAGAAATAACCATGGCCTGAATGCCGCTCAGCAGTCTGAATACTGGAAAGGATTTCGATCTGAACATCGAAAAATTGGCCTGAATGCCACAAGTCGCATCGACCTGAACGTCGGAAACTTCTTCGATTTGAACATCGGAAAGACTTGGCCTGAATGCCACAAGTCGCATCGACCTGAACGTCGAAAACTTCTTCGATCTGAACATCGGAAAGACTTGGCCTGAATGCCACTTCGATCTGAATATCGGAAAATTGGCCTGAATGCCACAAGCTGCATCGACCTGAACGTCGGAAACTTATTCGATCTGAACATCGGAACACTGGCCTGAATGCCACTACGGTCTGGATACCGGAAAACTGGCCTGAATGCCACTTCGGTCTGGATACCGGAAAACTGGCTTGAATGCCACTTCGGTCTGGATACCGGAAAACTGGCCTGAATGCCACAAGTTGCATTGACCTGAACGTCGGAAACTTATTCGATCTGAATATCGGAAAATTGGCCTGAATGCCACTTCGGTCTGGATACCGGAAAACTGGCCTGAATGCCACTTCGGTCTGGATACCGGAAAACTGGCTTGAATGCCACTTCGGTCTGGATACCGAAAAACTGGCCTGAATGCCACAAGTTGCATCGACCTGAACGTCGGAAACTTCTTCGATCTGAATATCGGAAAATTGGCCTGAATGCCACTTCGGTCTGGATACCGGAAAACTGGCCTGAATGCCACTTCGGTCTGGATACCGGAAAACTGGCTTGAATGCCACTTCGGTCTGGATACCGGAAAACTGGCCTGAATGCCACAAGTTGCATCGACCTGAACGTCGGAAACTTCTTCGATCTGAACATCGGAAAACTTCATGCCTGTCAGCATTGGCAGAAATAGGGAATGATAATAGAGGCGGCCATGGGCCAATGACACTTGCTGGGGATAACAAAGGTAAGTCATGAACAATCTTCAGTCTGAGTACTGGAAACAACTTCTAGCTTATCACTTGGGATACCGAGAATGTTTTATGCTTACATGCGTATGTTTGAATTTTTCAATGGCGTAATGCTCCATGAAAATGGAAATGCTACGCGATTTGGAAGGATGCAATGCAATATGATTCTACATGCAGGGATGCGAAATGCTGGGTAGAATGCCAAGCCGAGGCAAGGGGATCTGCTGGGGAAATGATTACCATTCTCTGGGCTCTGGCCAGGATGCTGGAGATACACACCACAATGAACTCTGTGGGGAGATGACTAGCCATGCGGTGTTCTGGCCATACCGAGACTCTGATCGGGGAAAGAATGGCATTGGAAGCCTGCTGCTGAGGAAAGCTACAATGGTTCTGGCAACCACGATTTGCGAGAGATGACTCAGCAGGGGGAGCAAACACTGATACGGTACCGAGGTTCTGCTTCAAGGAAAGAAACCATGGATCTGGCATTGGGATTATCGATCTGGCATCGAACTCTAAGGAGCAGCCACTTCTGCTGGGAAGATAAAGTCTGGCACTGTCAACCCCGCTGGGGAGTGTATGTCCTGAAACAACCGCTTGGGGAAGTACGGTGGTGAGAAACTGCTGGGGATTGAAGAATCCAACACTCTGATCAGCTCTGCAGGGACAAGACACCGAATTCGTCTGTTGGCGACTTCACTGGGGAAGATATTCACGATCATCTGCAGGGGATTTTAAGGAAATGCCCCGAGGGTATCTGTTCTGAATAGACGATCCAAAGCACTTAAAATTTACAGCAATTTTAAATGTTTATTAAGCATGTACCTGTAAAGCCCTTATGTGTCATGATGCAATGTTTATCAAAAAATTCGACGTCATTTTTGCAAACAAAACAGAAAAATGAAAATGAAAACAGAGATATACTGAATAACATGATTTTATTGATTGAACGGCCTCTGAATAGGCATTTACATCAGGAAGCAATCCCTGGAAAGAGGTAATCGCACAACAGATAAAAACAGACATTAATCTAATGGCAATGTGAAATGGATTTCTATTGGGTTCCAATTCTGCTATGACTTGCCCGTCTTCAAGATCCTCCAGATGATCAGCTTTCTGAAAGAGTGATTGGACTGTTTCCTATCCTTCAAAAATTTCCAGTCATTGGCACGAGATGAGATTCAGAACTACTCAGAACGCAGTCATTCGCTTAATCCCTAACTTTTGCCTGGATCGCCCTTTTCGGGTTTTCAATCCACCGGGATACCCATTTTTGCCTAAGTTGCCTTTTCAGGTTTTCAACTTACCGGGTGTACAATCTTTTTTTTTATTTTTGTCCCTAATTTTTGCCCGAACCTTTTCATTTTCTTGGTTCGCCGGGATGCCCATTTTTTGCCTGGACTATTCTTTTTACTGTCCAGCGGGTCTATTTTATGCGAAGTATTTTTTAACTGCGTCTGAGTTCACAGGGGAAGTGAAGTTTTCACCATCCATAGTTGCAAGCATTAAAGCCCCACCATCAAAAACCTTGGTGACAATATACGGTCCATCATAGTTAGGAGTCCACTTGCCCCTGTGATCTGTCTGAGGAGGAAGGATCCTTTTCAACACTAAATCTCCGACTTGGAAACAACGAGGACGCACTTTCTGATCAAAGGCTCTCTTCATCCGACTCTGATACAACTGCCCATGACAAATGGCTGCCATTCGCTTCTCTTCGATAAGACTCAACTCATTGAACCTTGTCCGAATCCATTCGGCTTCGTCTAGCTTGACATCCAACAAGACTCTTAGGGAAGGAATCTCCACTTCAACAGGTAGGACTGCTTCCATACCATACACAAGGGAGTAAGGGGTTGCCCCGGTCGATGTACGTACTGAAGTGCGGTACCCATGCAAGGCGAAAGGTAGCATCTCATGCCAATCTCTGTACGCGACGACCATCTTCTGCACAATCTTCTTTATGTTCTTATTTGCCGCCTCAACAGCGCCGTTCATCTTAGGGCGGTAAGGGGAAGAATTGTGATGCTGAATGTTGAAGTTCTGACACAACTCCTTCATCATTTTGTTGTTGAGATTAGAACCATTATCAGTAATGATTCTTTCGGGAATCCCATAGTGACAAATGATTTCTTTCTTAATGAAACGGGCAACCACATGTCTGGTGACATTCGCGAACGACGCTGCCTCGACCCACTTGGTGAAATAGTCGATGGCAACAAGGATGAAGCGATGCCCATTGGAAGCAGTCGGCTCAATCTTTCCAATCATGTCAATGCCCCACATGGCAAACGGCCACGGCGAAGACATCACATTCAGAGGATTCGGCGGTACATGCACCTTATCAGCATAAATCTGGTGTTTATGACACTTCCGAGCATACTTGAAACAATCTGATTCCATGGTCATCCAATAATAACCCGCTCTCAACAATTTCTTAGCCATTGCATGTCCACCGGCATGAGTACCGAAGGAACCTTCATGAACTTCCTGCATTAACATGTCCGCCTCGTGTCTGTCCACGCATCTGAGCAAAACCATGTCGAAGTTCCTCTTATACAGCACATCGTCTTTGTTCAAGAAGAAACTGCCTGCCAATCTTCTCAAAGTCTTTCTGTCATTGTTGGATGCCCCTGCAGGGTACTCTTGATTCTTCAGAAAGCACTTGATATCGTGATACCAGGGCTTGTCATCGACTACCAGTTTAGCAGCAAACACATACGCGGCCCTGTCAAGGCGCATCACATCGATCCTGGGAGCATGGTTCCAACGAATTACCTTGATCATGGAGGATAGAGTAGCAAGTGCGTCTGCCATCTGGTTCTCATCACGAGGTATATGATACAATTTTACCATTGTGAAGAAAGTCAAAAGTCTTCTCGTGTAGTCTCTGTAGGGGACCAGAGTGGGCTGGAGAGTAATCCAATCACCATTTACTTGATTGATCACCAGAGCTGAATCTCCGAAGATGTCCAGAGTTTTGATTCTTAGATCGATGGCTTGCTCAATACCCAAGATACAGGCCTCGTACTCAGCTTCATTATTTGTGCACTCAAAAGTCAAACGAGCGGTGAAAGGTATGTGGGCACCTTTCGGAGTAGTAATAACAGCGCCAATTCCACTACCTCTAGCATTGACAGCCCCATCAAACAACAAAGTCCACTTTTCGTTTGGATCAGGTCCCTCCTCAACAACTGGCTCTTCACAGTCTTTCATCTTGAGGAACATGATGTCTTCATCAGGGAATTCAAACTTCATTGGCTCATAATCATCAATCGGTTGCTCGGCAAGGTAGTCTGACAGAATACTCCCTTTGATGGCCTTCTGTGACGTATACTGGATATCATACTCTGTTAAAATCATCTGCCAACGGGCAACACGTCCGGTGAGAGCCGGCTTCTCAAAGATGTACTTCACTGGATCCATCTTAGAAATCAACAAGGTAGTATGGTTCAACATATACTGTCTCAGTCGGCGAGCAGCCCAGGCCAAAGCACAGCAAGTTTTCTCAAGCTGCGAATATTTGATTTCACAGTCGGTAAACTTTTTGCTAAGGTAGTATATGGCATGCTCTTTTCGACCAGACTCGTCATGCTGTCCCAATACACACCCCATCGAGTTCTCGGTCACTGACAGGTACATTATCAGAGGTCTCCCAGGAACTGGAGGTATAAGGATTGGAGGTTTCTGTAGATACTCTTTTATCTTCTCGAAAGCCCTTTGACAATCTTCATTCCACCTGATAGCCTGATCTTTCCTCAGCAATTTGAAAATTGGCTCACACGTGGTTGTTAGGTTAGAGATGAACCTTGCAATGTAGTTCAACCTCCCTAAGAAACTACAGACTTGCTTCTCTGTTCTTGGCTCTGGCATTTCCTGTATCGCTTTTACTTTGTCGGGATCCACCTCAATCCCTTTTCCGCTAACGATAAAACCCAGCAATTTTCCCGATCTCACCCCGAAAGTGCACTTGTTCGGGTTAAGTCTCAGTTTGAATTTCCTCAAACGCTCAAACAGTTTCTGCAAATTCAACAAATGTTCTTCTTCTGTCTGAGATTTGGCAATCATATCGTCCACATAAACCTCGATTTCATGATGAATCATATCATGGAACAGAGTCACCATTGCTCGCTGATATGTTGCTCCGGCATTTTTCAGACCAAACGGCATCACCTTGTAGCAGAAGGTGCCCCATGGGGTTATGAAAGTTATCTTTTCCATGTCTTCTGGTGCCATCTTGATTTGGTTATAGCCAGAAAAGCCATCCATGAAGGAGAATACCGAGAACTGAGCTGTATTATCCACCAAAACGTCGATGTGAGGTAATGGGAAATCATCTTTAGGGCTAGCTCTGTTCAGATCCCGGTAGTCGACACACATCCGTACCTTTCCATCCTTCTTAGGTACTGGGACGATGTTTGCAACCCATGGCGGATAATTGGTGACTGCTAGAAACCCTGCATCCAACTGCTTTTGCACTTCTTCCTTTATCTTGACAGCCATCTCTGGTCTTGTTCTTCTGAGCTTCTGCTTGACCGGAGGACAACCTTCTTTGAGAGGCAAGCGGTGTACCACGATGTCTGTGTCCAGCCCAGGCATGTCCTGATAAGACCAGGCGAAGATGTCAACGTATTCTTGCAGCAATTCAATCAGCCCTTTCTTCACATCATCTCCCAAAGCAGCCCCTATCTTGATTTCTCTCTTGGCGTCCTCGGTGCCGAGATTAATCACTTCAACAGACTCTTGATGCGGTTGAATGACCCTTTCTTCTGTTTTAATAACCTGGTAAGTTCTTCAGGGAGTTCACAGTCTTCATCACCCTCTTCTTCAGCTTGAAAGATTGGATTTTCAAAGTCGAAGCGAGCCATAGCAGAACCGTTATCAATAGGATCCGGTGTTGTGCATCTGCATGAGTGATGGTATGTGCTTATGAGTGTGAACAAGAAGTGAAAACTAAACAAAACATTGCCATTTTTTTATTTTGAAAAACTGCAAAAATAGAAAGACAGGGAACGAAATATTTGAATGCAAAAATACGTCCTTTATTTATGATAAAAATGCAAGTGTCACATAGATGGCCCCTACAATGAGTCATTATGCCCTGGGCGGAACGTAAGACTTGGATATGCATGAATAAACAAAGAAAATTACTCTTCAAGAAGAGTGACTTGGATAATCTCTTCAGAAGACCAATTGTTGATGACTTCACCCGGGATCCTCGGACGCACCCAGTTGTCAATGTCACAATCACTATCCCCATCCTCTTCGTTGATTGCAGAGACTTGACCATACTGAATGATGCCAGCACTGGAGAAAGTGATCGGCCCCTGAAGTGTTGTAGAAGTCAAAACTGGCTGATACCCAATACCGAACTTATCTTCTTTCACTGGTAATTCCAACAGACGCCCCCAACCGGGAGCAACACCCGAATCCACCACGGCCCATGCCTGCTTAAAGGATGAGATAGAGGCACCCGCTTTAACCTCTTCCACAGACTCTTGGACAGACAAATCTTCAACCTGGAGGATACCTTTGTCGAGCAAGGCCTGGATACCCTGTTGTAGCTTCAAATAACCTCCACTCTGAGTAGCACAATCCAAACAACCCTTCCCACAACTGGGGAAAAAATCGGCCTTTAGCAAGCATCCTTTGATATCCAACAATGGAGTCTTCAACTTCAACACATCCTTAATGGACTTGGCTTCTCCCTCTACCAAATTAACATTTGCACCACCATGCTGGGGCATGGGATTGTTGACGACATTCGGAGCCGGTGCAAGGTCGATGGCCTTTGAATCTATGAGGTCTTGAACTACGTGCTTAAAAGCTTTGCAGTTCTCAATGTCATGGCCAGGTGCCCCAGAGTGGAAGCTACACCTAGCGTTGGCGTCGTAACCCACCGGAAGTCTACCAATAGGAGGAGCCAGAGTGCGCAGCTGCACAAGTTGTAGTTGTTGAAGACTAGAAAGCAACTGAGCGTACGACATTGGAAGGGTGTCGAAACGCCGGTCCATCATCCTTTGCCTTTATTGATAAGCGGGTCTGTTACCCGGTTGCTGCTGCTGTTGATACTGAGCTGGTTGACGTTGTGATTGTTGTTGTTGTAGTGGTGCTGCAGCTGGAATGGTCACAGCCGCAACATACGGTTGCTGATGATAATTCTGAAAGTTATTCCTTCGGTTATCCCTGTTATGATAAGAAGATATGGCATTCGCATCCCCTTCTCTCCTCTTCTGTCCCTGAATGAACGGCTTCTTCACCCCTGATGAGGATCCACCTCCACTCTGGATCTTGTATGTCTTTAGGTAATTCTCCACCCTTTCTCCAGTAGAGACCACATCAGCAAAGTTGGAAGCATTGCAACCTACCAGACGCTCCAAGTAAGGTTCAGGCAGCGTATTCATGAACATGTTGGCCATTTCCTTTTCCAACATAGGAGGCTGAACACGGGAAGCTGTATCCCTCCAGCGTTGAGCGTATTCCCTGAAGCACTCATTGCTTTTAAGAGACAGATTCAGAAGTTGAGTTCTGTCCGGAGCCATGTCTGCATTATACTGATACTGCTTCACGAAAGCCTCTTCCAAATCCCTCCAGCAACGGATGTGGGCTCTGTCCAGCCTCATATACCATTCCAAGGATGCCCCAGCTAGGCTATCCTGGAAGAAGTACATAAGTAGCTTCTCGTCATCAGAGTATGCAACCATTTTACGGAAATAGGCTTGCACGTGAGTTTTGGGGCAAGAACTGCCATTGTATTTGTCAAATATCGGGACCTTGAATTTCGGTGGCACTCTCACACCTGGGACCAGCCCCAAGTCAGCAACATCTACTCCCAGAGGATTCTGTCCTTCCACTGCCTTCAACCTTTCTTCCAATCTTCTAAACATCGGGTCCATGCCAAAGTCTTCCTGAAGCAAGGGGAACTGATCATCCTGACCATCCTGAATGGGTTGTTGACCGGAGGTGACATGTAGGATTGGGATAGGCCCCGGTCCATTGGGACCATTAGCCTCTCCAGCTGGAGGATCAGCCAACGTCTCCGGTTGAGTAATAGGGGGATCCCTCTGTACCAATAATCTAAGCTCCTGCTGTCCTTGAGCCACCCCTTGAACCAAATCCATGAATTGATTCATGCGAATCTTCATCTCGGCGAGCTCTGCTTGTAGGCTCTCCATCGCTCTCTGTTGATTCCTTCGGGTACCGTATCGGTGAATTCTTGAATCAGCTATCCTGCTGATGGAACACCAAACAAACTGAGAACACTGTGGTGGTACCTGTTATGCAAGACATGCGGATGACTATGCAAATGCAATGACATGTTTATCAATTCCAAAAGTATTCTACCCCCTTGATTCCAGTCTCACATTTGATAAACAGTGTAAAAAAAAGACTAAGCCGTTGATGAGAACCAAGAAAATTCCGACTAGAATCAAGTAGAAGATATAAACCCCACAGAAATGGATAAACATGTGTTAAATGATATGAATGCAAATGATGTGATGCAACGATGTGAATGCAATGCAGTGGCATGTCAATCAGGATTGCTGTATCTGCTTGAACATCTGTCAGGTTGCACTGTCTGGAGAGAAATTAAGAGTACACCAAACAAAGGTCATGGGATGGATCATGTTATCCTTAATATCAACCACCCATTTTGGTGGATTATGGTTTACACCTTATCAACACCCGAGTTTCATTGATATTAAGGATACCTGATCGGATTAACCATGAATCAAGGGTTTGTTGCAAGCCACGAGAATGGAGTTTAGGTTAAGAACCACCCAAAAGGAGTGTACTAAGGTTTAAACCTGCCAAACATGTTCTACAAAAGGTTCCCATAGTCATAATCCCATCTTTCGGATATTATCAGAGGAACGACTACTCGTATTCCAACAATATTCTCAAGAGAGACTCTTATGAGTGTAGTATCGCGTAACAATCGTATCAAATCTTACACTTGAACGACTTTCGCACTACGTCCTACGAATAGGCCAAGATGGGTTTGGTAAACTAAGGTCCTTGGCTTCTTAGGTCTATATTGGAACAAGTAATGTCTAACCACAACTTACTTATGTGACATTATTGATCTCAACATGACCTCCACCAAGTGAATGGGCTTGCAAGTCAACTCGCTAAGGAATACTCCACACAAGTTGACAGGACTATGCCATTCTCCTATCTTAAGTGCACTCGAGTTCGGGTATAGAACTCATCTCACAAAGATCACCAAGCAGCCATAGCCAACCAACAGATACAACAATGATATGTACACAATGTAATAAGGTAAAGCAGGTAAATAAATAACTGTACAAAAGCATGAACACCCAATAAACAAACAAACTACAAAAGCTAGGAGGGACTCGCTTAGGGAAGATGGACCAGCAAGAGGTCAACTTCTTAGATTCCCCAGGGGAGTCGCCAGCTGTCGCAACCTGAAAAATACAGTGCGCGAAAAAACAACCGGCGAAAGAAAATGACAGAAGAGTCGCCACCGTGCGTTATTCATCCTAAAGGAGGGAAAGGAAACGCTCGAAGTAAACCTGAAAAAGGAAAGGACAAGACGGGGTCTCATAACCAAATCTTGGCTTCGGGAGTCGGTTATGCGAAGGGAAGGTATTAGCACCCCTACGCATCCATAGTACTCTACGGGATCCACTTTTGTGGCTTTTTGTCTAAAGGGTGTGGGTTTGCCTAATGTAATATTTACTAAAAGGTTAAGAGAAATGACTCGCGTGGATGTCGCATCCACTGCATACGTATCTCATCTGAATATGAGAATCAGAGTCTTCGTAGCTCGGCTGACCTATGGGTTAAGGGGATGTGTGCTCGCTAAGACATCGCGTCTTATGCCTACGTATCTCATCTGGAATGAGAATCAGAGCAAGCCGTAGTTCGGCTAACTACGGGGTTATGGATTGGGTTTTGGACGAACGACGTCACTACGCAATCTACCGGATGCTCGACCTTCAGAGACTTACTCACCTGTAGTAGAAGGAGTAAACGTGTTGCTTTGGGTTTTAGGGTTTGGGATGCTCGAGGGCAAACAGGCAGTCCTTGACGAAGGAACCGCGCTACATGTGGGGATATGAATACAAAACACAAAACATGTATCTCAAAGTAAAATGCCACCAAGGGGCCCAAACATTGCCTCCTATCGAGGTCTTCCAGCTAAGAAAGCGATAAAGTACGAGAAAAGGAAAAAATTACCACACGGATAAAGATCCGAAGTTATAGCAATTAAAGGATTAGCAACCCTGAGATCTCTCCAGCTAGACCATCAAAGAAAATCAGTCAATACGATTAATCAGGATAAACCTCCGGATGGTATCCCTGCAAGAGTATGTGAGCCCTCGCGAAAACTCAACAGAAAGGTTAGACAAACAAGGTGAAATCCAGGGAAAACAATGTCATGGCAAGACAAAGACAGGTTAGAGAAACAAAATAGGGTAACCTAGAGTTGCCCCTAAATCAAAATGTAACCACATGAATAATTCCATCAAAATTCACAAAAGGCTCACAAAAAAGGTGTCAAATTCACCCATAATACCTCATACATTTAGAGCATTCAAATTAAAGGCATAAAGATGATGGATATAGGGCAAACCTGATTGGAGAGCTTGATTGAAATTGAGTTGCACCCGTGAGGTTTACAAGTTGAGTTCCCTTCAGGGTTTGGAGGCTGCTCTGAACTCTGTTAGTTCTTCTCTCACTATCTTTTTCCTCGGGGTTTTGTTCCAAGGAAACCTCAGAGTATTTTTGCTTCTCTCCCTTTTTCTCAAGTGAATCTCCCAGTGTAACTCCAAGTGTGTTTTCCTCTACTGAAACTTCAGTATTTATAGACTGATTTTCGTGGGTAATGGGCTCAAATGAGGGAGACCCAAGTCCAAAATAATTTGTTATATTTTATTTATTTATTTTATTTAATTAATTAATTAATTAATTAATTAATTAAATAATTTTTTTTTTTTTTTTTTTTCGTCTTTTTTTCGTTTTTTTTTTTTTTTTTCGTTTTTTTTTTTCAGGAAAAATGAAGGGTAAATTTTGGGGTATTACAACACCAAATTTGCATGGGGAAATAATATCACCAAAGTAGGGGATCAGAAAAAGGTCAACGCGACAAAATGCACAATAAACTATCTGATTCTATTGTAGCGGTAAATTCATGACCATCAAGCTATGGATAAGCTAGACGTCAATTAAACCAGAGTCGCAACCGCGCTTTTAATGTTTTCAAGGGAAAAGGAAAAAAGTACGAACAAAACCCAAAGATAAGAAGTTTTCAAATCAAAAGTAATAAAATGCCAGAGATTACAGGTAAGGGGGTTGGTTACACAGAGGGAAGGTGTTAGCACCCAAGGTGTCCTAGGTACTCCTAGGGAGCCCTTTTTTGTGTGCATATGTGTTTTTGTACAAAATAATGTTTGAAAAAAATAGAGTGTGGGGATGAGAAAAGAATTCATCAATTATATTTTTGTGTGTTTGAAAAGACCTTCAGACTTGTGGCTACGTACCAACATAAAATGAGGGATCAAAACCTCGTAGTTCGTGGTATCAATTTCAAAGTGAGTATATTGCTTTTAACAAAATTTTAAGTTTAACACAGGCACCAAAGGCCAAAAATGGTTTGAATGAGTGTTAGTTTTTTTTGTCTTTTGAAAATTTTGAGTCAAGTATAGTTAAGTTCATTTACAAGTTTATTTAAGAAAAGAAGTTTGAAAATACAATGGCATAAGGCCAAAGTTTCTAATTTGCAATATGGTCTAAGTTTAGAAAACAAACACAAGCAAAGAAGGTTTTAAAAAGGGGGGAGAGATTTTTGAAATTAAAG
The DNA here is from genome assembly GCF_024323335.1 of Lathyrus oleraceus. Lineage (NCBI taxonomy): Eukaryota > Viridiplantae > Streptophyta > Magnoliopsida > Fabales > Fabaceae > Lathyrus > Lathyrus oleraceus. The sequence continues at coordinate 38,305,309 of NC_066583.1, forward strand.
AAAGTTGGGAGGAGATGAAGAGACTAATCCTAAGCATAAATTTAAAAGTTGGGAGTTGAAAAGATCTGACCAATGGACTGCAATCCAATAGACAAGAATGTCATATAGAAACCCAAATTTCCCTTCAAGTTTAGAATCAAGCAACAATCAATACACCAATAGCAAGTTAAAGAGTAAGGCATCAAATAAATATAACCAAATCCAAGCTTAGCAACCCCATGATCTTCTTCAAGATTTCCCATGTATCAGATGACTTTAAAGATGGAATTAGTCACAAGTTCAAAATAACAGCTTCACCATGATCATGTTGCAGATGAAGTCAAATGGATCTTCAATTTTGTATCAGATGAAAGTTCACTTCACAAATACTTGGTTTCATGAAAGCTGGCATTGACCAAGTCCTTTTCATAGGGAATGTTGCCTAAATTCTAAGTCCAATAGTCTCAGATCAAACTAACAGTGCACATAAAGTGTTTTTTAGGGTTTTTGTTCTTATTAGGTACATTAAGGTCAAAAGACCACACAAACACACAAATATATACACAAAAAATATATCACAAAATATGGTCCAATTGGACAAAGGGAAAATGACATTAAAGTAAACAACTTAAATGGTATGAATAATGGCAAATGGATAAAGCTTAAAAGCTAAAATGCATTAAAATTAAATGACTTGAAATTAAATGTTAGTTGTTCGTTGATTATAAGTTAGTATTGCTTTTGCTTTGTTTTTGTTTAAGTCATTCTTTGGAGAACACTCAACCCATTTATCACAAGCATGGATCCTTGAACCAAGACATCTTCCAAAGGAAGGAAAAAAGGCCAAGTTTCCACACAATACCATGAAAGAGGGGAGACTTACAATCTCACTAACTATAATGTTATGCCTTATATGTCACAAATTTAGCGCTATGTTAAGCAATCGTAATTGGACTTATGTAGAAGTCACAACTATTTGAGGCGGGGCAATATAATTTTGGTGTTAATACATGTTAGAGACATAGTATGATGAACTATGCTCGTGAAACATGCCACACACAAAAAGAATATGCAAAATGGGGGACCTAATCTCATCCATACTTATGTTGATTTTGCAATCAACTAGCCTTAGGATATAGAGATATCATAGGTCAATGACATGAATGGATAAAGAAGGGGAATAAAATGAAAAGGGAGGGAGAATGGATTCAACACAAATTGGCCAAAGGAGGACTTTTACCAAATTAAGATCATTCATTCATTTTGGGAGATGGAATGTACATTCCATCAATCCCCTAAATCCAATGATCTTAACCTAGCAAAGTCAAATCAACCTTGACCAAGGCCCAACAACACAAGTCAAACTCATAAAGTCAATTAAAATGGCTCTACACAATTAACTTGGCATTTAAACAATTAAAAATAATAAAAATATGCATTAAATTAAATCATGGTTGGTCAATTTCCGAAAACCCCATTAAAACACCAAATAAATGGCCATGAGATTTATCATAGGTCAAACAAGGTCAAAGGACCTTGGAGAAATATTTTCATGATTTTTGGAAACTTAAAAGTATTTTTAAACAATTAAAAATAATCACTAAATCAATTAAATCATGAAAAATATTAATAATGATCCAAAAAATAATTTTAATTCAGAAAATGAAAGAGGATTTTATTTAAATTTTTTTGGTGAAACTCTCATATTTTTTGTATCAATATTAAATTTAATATGAATTAATGAAAATCAAACAAATAAAATGAAAATCAATTAATCTGAAAAAACGTGGTCCACTTGATCTCCCTCATTAATTGAGGTGGCTGATCAAGTGGACCAAAACACGCGTTCCATCACGCTCTTGAGTCAGCGTGCCATACAGTTGATATTCAAAAGGAACACTCATGATTAGAACAAAATAACTTGATCCTGTGGCTCAGAACCTATCCAGCTCATCACCGGAGCAAACCACCGGTCATCTTCTCAGCCGACCTTGGCCGGACTGGTTCTCTCATCACCATCACAAAAATGAAAAAGAAGGACATGATTTTAAAGTAAAAATGGCATTGATCACGAATCTGGCCTCAATTCATCCTAACTCCAAGTATATTGAGAGATACATGGAGTTGAAATTCGAGGTACATGAATTGAGTTGCTTCGATTTGACCTCAAAGCAACTCAATCTTCTTGCCTAGATTGGTAGGACTTCAGACAACCAAGGATCCAAGAGAATTGATGAGAATTGAGAGAGAATCGAAGAGAAGAAAAAATATGGAAAATACCTTCAATGATGTGCAGAACTCGATCTCTCTTGCTTTAATTCTTACTTAATCTCACTCAGGAAGCTTGCAGGAGTGGCTTAGGATTGAAACAAAGCTTTGGATCCCTGGAGTTTTGAATCTCCAAACAGTGAGATTCAAACTCAATTTTCAAAAGAAAATTCTCAGGTTTTCCTTTCAATTGTGAGGGTTTGAAGTGTGGAGGCAAAGCTGGCGCGCAAGGGTCTTTAATTCTGATGCAAGGGCCTCTTATTTATAGCTGAAGCAAGTGATATTTGCACCATTCAAAGTTGTTTCCAAATTTGGAAAATGAGTGATGCATGCTTGCATGGGCGTGTACAGGCCCATGAAGCTACTCAATTAAGTCCATAATCACATGTAATTGAGTCTAAAAGTGAATTGGAATGCAAGGCAAAAGTGTGGAGCTGTTTGAAGTTGATTCTTGACAAATGATGATACCATGTTCAATCCATGCGTAGACCATTCAAACCTTGTCCAAAATGTATGAAGTTGGACTCTTTGGAAAGGTTAAATCAAGAGGAACAACTCTTATGTTGAACATTTTTCCATTTAAAGCTTGTATCATGATGAATTTTGAGGTGGAAGTTTGGAAATTTCAATATGTCAAAACATTTTCTAAGTGTTAAGCCATATGTTTACTTATTCCACCTTGGCTATCTTTTTATGTGAGCTTCAAATGAGAAACGTGTCTTCATCAAAGTTGTATCTATTTCAAATACCTTAAAAATGGTCACAAATTTGACCTCATTTGGATTTGAGATGAATGAGTTATGCATTTTTGAAGTTGAGGAAAATCACTTGTTCAATGGTATTGGTCCAAAATGACCTATAATGTATCCTCATATCACATGCTGATAAAAGTTGAATTAGCTATTCCTCAAAACATAAAAGTTGAAGTAGACACCTTGAATTTGATTGTGCAACTTGGAAATCTTTCGTCTCATAAAAAATGAGCAAGTTATAGCCTTGGGAAGTTGACCTCCAAATTAGGGTTTAGAAAAAATGACCTATAATCTTTCAACATAAAAAATGACTTTCCAAGCAAAAATAGCTCTAGAACTCAACATGAAAGTTGTTTGGAATGTAATATAGAGTAACATTTCTCTTGCAATCATTTTTATATGATGAAAATTGTAGGAGATAGGGTCTAGGGGACCCGTGTTTTGATCAGATGAATTCCTCTGGTCAACCACCATCAACCACCTTGCAAACTTGCAAATCTCTTAACTTTTTGGACTCATGGGAGATAATATATGCATAAGATGATGAAATTTGAAGTGTTCCTTGAAATATTTGATCAATTGTTGAAGAAGCTTGTTGAAGAAGTTACACAAGATACCCAGATGAACTAGGGTTTCCAAGGCAAACCAATTCCAAACTCTTGAAGAATTCTTGATCAAAATAACATGTAAAGATCATGGGGACTCATATATGATGCCTAGAGAAATTGTGGATCATTTCTTTGTTGAGCTCTTAGAAATGAGGGTCTTAAACCCTAGATGTGAACTTGATAGATTAAAGGGGATCAAGTGCCCTACCTACAAAAGAGTTGGACAAATGTAAAGACATATTTATGGTATTTTAGTTAGTAAAAATGATAAAATATAAAGTATGATACAGTCATATGGTGCTTGGTGATCTCCCCCAATACAAACCTAATGAATGAGGGGTAAGGAGGATGCCAAGGTATGATCCCAATGATAATGCATATGATGAGATAACATGAGGGATATTAGGGTCAAAATTTGGGGTCTTACAGTTGCCCCTATTTAAGGACATTCTAACTGAGGAGGTGAAGGTTAAAATCTTCATATCGACTCAGTAGAATGGGCTTAAATAACAACATATAGAAACAAATTTTGGTCCCTAAGAGACCTCATGATGCATATGCTATGAATGTTTAAAATAAATCTCTGTGGGGAAATGTTGCCACAAAGGAAAAGAATTCAGAGAGACTGAAAGTCCGCAGGAGCGTAATGCATTCCATAAGGAAAACTCACTAGGGAGATAGAGACTATGGGGAATAAAGGGTTATGTGTAGGCCAGGCTACGACTTAAAAACTACTGGGGGACATGGGGAATTCCACGAAAATGGAAAGACTCAGTCGGGGAGAAAGAACATCTGCAGGGGAAACGGATAAATCAGAACAAACCTGAAATACTCGAACCATGCAGGAAAAGCGATTCCACTAAGGAAATACAGACTCAACTCAACTGGGGAAGAAACAAACTTCAAACACAGGAGGAGCATAAAACGTATTATCCACTACCTGTGACTGGGTATGGAGATAATAAAAATATGACAAGGAGAACATCTGTTACCGGTTAGGGTAAACATATGAAGGATGACTCACTAAGGGCCGCCAGGAGGTGTATTCATTACCGGTTACTGGGTAAGAATAAACTTGCTGGGGAAAAGCTGAAAAATAGGATTTACAACCACCGGTTATTGGGCAGAAGACCAAAAAGAAGAGAATATCCGTCACTAGTTAAAGTGAACATATCAAGGATAGACTCAAAGGAAAGAAAATTCGTCACCGATTAAGATGAACATATCAAGGATAGACTTGCTTGGGGATGTTTAGGAGGATACCCATCATCGTTTAAGATGAACATATCAAGGATAAACCACTTGAACAAAAAAGTAGGAATTACATCTATCGAATGCTGGATAGAATACCATCAAAGACGATATCCGTCACCGGTTAGGATGAATATATCAAGGATAAACTCAAAGGAAATAAAATCCCTCACCGGTTAAGATGAACTCATCAAGGATAGACTTGCCTGGGGATGTCAAGGAGGATACCCGTCATCGGTTAAGATGAACATATCAAGGATAAACCACCTGAACAAAAAAGTAGGAATTACATCTATCGAATACTAGATAGAATACCATCAAAGAGGATATTTGTCACCGGTTAGGATGAACATATCAAGGATAGAATACCATCAGAGGGAAGAATATGGATTACATCTATCAGTTACTAGATAGAATACCATCAAAGAGAATGTCCATCACCGGTTAGGATGAACATATCAAGGATAAACTCTGCAAGGAAAGAAAAAGCAGGATTTGCAACTACCGGCTATTGGGCAGAAGACCGCAAAGAGAAGGAAACTCGTCATCGGTCAAGATGAACATATCAAGGATTAACTCTCTGGGAAGAAAATAGGGATTACAACTACCTTTTTACAGGGTAGAATACCAAAGATGAGAATATCCGTCATCAGTTAGGATGAACATATCAAGGATAAACTCAAAGCAGGGGAAGAAAATATCTGTCACCGGTTAGGATGAACATATCAAGGATATACTTCCTGGAGAGATGTGAAAATGAATCCGTTGGGGAGAAAAGAGGTTACTTTTGCCGTGTATTGGGAGAGAAGTAACAAACTGCAAACTAAGAAGAATACTACCAGTTACTAGGTAATAGACTCTTAGGGGACCAAAAATATCTATCTAGGTAAGATCTAGAAAGAAACGGTCAATCAAGACTCAACCCAATGAGGATATAACTCAAGGGGAGTGATTCCATCCAGATACTCGATTGGGGAGGAAGCTGAAAGAATAATCATTCACGAGAAAATAACTCGGTGGGGAAAGGAGAAAGGTTAAAGTCTTTATCCTTAGGGCTTGACACTCTACAATTGAAGGAGGACAGACACACCAAACCTGAATGGGGATAAAGTACCACCATAGCAGGGAATAAGAATTACAAGAATCTCAAAGTATAATGATGCAATACTGAAATTGTATAAGTGTATGTATATGATAACGCGAAAATACATCAGATATTTGCCTTGATTTACACTCAAAGATCATACCATTTTAATTAATATTCCGATTATTCCGCAAGTATTTGAGTTGTTTTTGCAGGTATTTGAATCTCCAAGCATTAATGAGCAAAATGAAGAAAAGGAAGAAAAAGAAGAAGAAACAGATGAGAAAGCATAGGAAAAAGCAGAAAAACCAGAATGCAAAAATTGTTGATGTGACGACCGTCACAGCTTCATGACGACCGTCACGACCCAGCCTATGACGACCGTCACAGGCCCATGACGAGCGTCATGCGACAAGAATTTACGCTTTGAAACAGTCAATCACAGGCACCCAAACGTGCCTAAAATCTCTCCAACAACATGACTCCCCCGGATTCCTCATTCAAACCGGTCCTCCTTAAATTTCTCAACTGCCAAGACCTAAAGGAGCAATATATAAAGGACCAAAGTTGGAAAATTTGAAGAGGCCTACATCTACACTTACGCTCTGCAATTAATTTTTACAGCTTTCTAGCTTTTTAGTATTTTCTTTTCAGCAACTTTGTTTCCGTTGCCTTAGTTCATTTTCCATTCTTTTTAGAATTTCCTTTTCTCCTTTCCTTCCCGTTTTCCAGTTAGCCATAGTAGTAGTTTCCTACACCGAGGAACTACTACACTTTATTTAATTTTATAAGCAATTTGTATTGAAGAAGCAGAATCCTACCGACTTGTGGAGGACTGCTCAAGTACTCCAAGATTCGCCATACTCTGTTACTTCAATTGCCAGATTTTTATTAAATTATTATTATTGCCCAGTTACTATTATAATTATGTTTGCCGCAATGTTGATCTGTTTATGCTCTGTGTTTGCTTTATTCAACATGTCTGGCTAAATTATCGGTATCGGTATGTAGCAATTTAATTTGATGGGATTTAATAATAATCGGTGAAAACTCTTTTTCTCAAACAATCTTTTAGGCTGAGGTTTTTAATTTAAATTTAATTAACTTTGTCACAAAAGCGTGAGAAGCTATTTATTACGATTTTGCCACGAGAGTGGGAAATTAACTAAGGTGAAAACCAACAATCGCGAGAGCGTGAGGCTCGAGCTGGATAGTAAAAATTAGGCATTGAGTTTAAAAATAGCGAGAGCACTTTAAAAGCAATTATAACTTATTTATTTTCAAAAAGTAATTTTAACTTCAAATGGGACAGCGAGAGCGTACATTCTGACTTAAAACTATAGGCCGAATCAACAATCACGAGAGTGTGAGATACTTTTTAAATAAATATTTTCTACTGAGAGATATTTGGCATTTAAACTATTCACCGGTGACTTATCGAATCCCTGACAATTAATGTGTTGCATACTGATTCCTTCCATCAATTCTTTCTTAAAACTAAATTTCCCTTAGATTTACTATTCTGCACCCGAACTTCTACTAATCATTCCCTTAGCTAAACATAGTGACGTTAGTAACACTAGTTTGACCATAGGTCCCTGTGGGATCGATATCTTTTAAAACTAAAGCGATTGGACAATGCACTTGCAGTCAAGTACCCATTAGACTATATTTTATATATAGTCACGACGAGCAATCAGTATATATGTATATGTACATGTATATGATGATTATGCTGACAAAACAATCACAAAGGATACAAAAATGTCGCAAATTTGAGTCATCGATACAATTCTCGGCCAATCCACAAAAGAGGGAAACGACTGCTGGAGAAAAGAGAGATCAATATCCCAAAGGCTCGACCCTAGTTGGGGAAGAAGATAGGAGATCTGTTGAGGAAACCGCTACTAACTCGGCGGGGAATTTTAGGTCAACACCATATCAAATGGGAGACAACCCTACAGGGAATCAAACACAAATAGCTGCTCAGAAACCAGGGGAAAAAGCTGACTGGGAGCGAATTTGATGGCGACTTGCGGGGAAACCAAAGTTCTGTCGAAACTGATGCAAACTGCTACAATGAAATGCCCGCACTTAGTTGAGGCACAACCATAAACCAGCTGGAGACAACGGAGAATTAACAACTGGGGAAATCAACAGACACCAGGTGCTATACACATTGCCGAGGATGAAAGAGGAATCGCCCCTACTGCTTTGGGGAGAACCAATAATGCTCCACGCTTAAGGCTTACTGCTTTCAACCCACTGTTGATATTCCTTTTAAATGAAATCAATTGCTTAGATTTAATGCTTTTATATGTTTAAGAAAATATGCTTTTTGATTAAAATTTTAATTTTCAAAATGATCATAATAAAATTTAAAACTATTTAGCTGAATTAAATAAGAGCAGAAACAATTGGATAAAAGCTCAACTTTATTTAAATAGAATGGTAGTCTGTAAATGACACAACTCTATAGATATTTAAAAAATTAAAAATGGTAATTTACATGGAAAAGGGCTACATTGAATACAATGATCACTAATCCTTCTACCATCTCTTGATATCCATTATGCTCTTGGCTGTCACTGGGGATCAGAATCCGACGATGTGCTCAAGAAAGTCTTCAAAACTGAAGGTTAGCAGGATGCAGTTACTTGCCATAATCCCTAATTTTTGCATAAATTTCCCCAAGGTGGGGTACTCAATTTATCGGGATAATTCTTTCTGTTTTATGTCTCTAACTTTTGCCTGGACCGCCCTTTCGGGTTTTCAATCCATAGAAACGCTCATTTTTGCCTAAGCCGCCCTTTCGGGTTTTCGACTTAGCAAGCTGTTCTTTTCTTTTTTAGGCGAAGTATTTCTTGACTACATTTGCGTTCACAGGACGAGTGAACTCTTCACCATCCATAGTTGTAAGAATCAAAACACCTCCTGAAAAAGTCTCTCTTAACAACATATGGGCCTTCATAATTAGGAGTCCATTTGCCCCTAGAATATGGTTTGAAAGATAGAATTTTCTTGAGCACAAGGTTACCTTCTCTGAACACACGAGGTCTGACCTTCTTATCAAAAGCTTTCTTCATTCTCTGCTGGTACAACTGACCATGACACATGGCAGTCAACCTCTTCTCTTCAATCAAATTCAGCTGGTCATATTTGGTCTGACACCATTCAGTCTCAGTCAACTTGGCTTCCATGAGCACGCACAATGATGGGATCTCCACCTCTACTGGAAGAACAACTTCCATACCATAAATAAGTGAAAAAGGGGTTGCCCCTGTTGAAGTGCGGATGGATGTACGATACCCGTGCAAAGCAAATGGGAGAAACTCATGCCAATCCTTATATGTTACAACCATCTTTCAGATAATCTTCTTGATGTTCTTGTTTGCAGCTTCAACAACCCTATTCATCTTAGGTCTGTAGGGAGAAGAATTATGATGTGCAATCTTGAAGTCTTTGCAAAGAGCTTCCACCATATTGCTATTCAAGTTCAATCCATTATCAGTAATGATCTTATTTGGCACACCATATCGGCATATAATCTGATTCTTGACAAACCTCACAACTACTTGCTTGGTTACATTTGCATACGATGCCACTTCAACCCACTTTGTGAAGTAATCAATAGCCACTAGAATGAAACGATGCCCATTTGACGCTTTGGGCTCAATCATGCCAATCATGTCAATTCCCCACATGGAGAAGGGCCATGGAGAGTAAATGATGTTCAACAGTGTCAGAGGAACATGAATCTTATCTGCATAATATTTGACACTTGTCACATTTCTTCACAAACTTGCAACAGTCAGATTCCATTGTCAGCCAATAGTAACCTGCTCATAACATCTTCTTCGCCATTTCATGTCCATTGGAATGAGTACCAAAGGAACCTTCATGGACTTCAGTCATCAATAAGTATGCTTCGTGTCTATCTACACATCTGAGAAGAACCATATCAAAGTTTCTCTTGTACAATACATCACCATTTAGGTAGAAATTGTCGGCTAATCTTCTCAAAGTCTTCTTATCTTTCAAAGATGCCCCAGGCGGGTAAATATGACCTTCGAGGAAGCACTTGATGTCAAAATACCATGGCTTCTCATCTTTGGCTTCTTCTATAGCAAACACATGAGCTGGCCTATCAAGACGCATCAAAGTCAAGTTAGGAACTTCATTCCAATATTTCACTACAATCATTGAAGCCTACGTTGCAAGAGCATCTGCCATCCGGTTTTCATCTCGAGGGATATGATGAAACTCAACCTTTATAAATAAAGTTGAAATACTCCTCGCATAGTCTCTATATGGTATTAAACCGGGTTGATTCGTCTCCCATTAACCTTTGATCTGATTCACAACCAAAGTTGAATCTCCATAGACGTCCAAATACTTGATTCTGAGATCAATGGCCTCTTCAAGCCCCATAATGCAAGCTTCATACTCTGCCATATTATTTGTACACTTGAAAGTTAATCTAGCTGTAAACGGAAAATGAGTGCCTTGGGAAGTAATAATTATTGCCCCAAAGCCGTTACCATACTGATTAACAACTCCATCAAATACCATGCCCCAAGAGGAACCAGGCTCTGGCCCTTCTTCGAGTAATGGTTCATCACAATCTTTCATTTTCAAGTACAAGATCTCTTCATCAGAAAAATCATACTGCACTGATTGGTAATCTTCTATCGGTTGGTGAGCCAAACGGTCAGCCAAGACACTACCTTTGATCGCTTTCTGAGATCGGTATTCAATATCATACTCTGATAACAACATCTTCCAACAGGCAATCCTCCTAGTTAAAGTAGGCTTCTCAAAAATATACTTGATTGGATCCATTTTGGATATCAACCAAGTGGTATGATTCAACATATATTGACGTAGACGCTTAGCAGCCCAAGCCAATACGCAACAAGTCTTCTCAAGCATAGAATATCGAGTCTCACAGTCGGTGAACTTCTTACTGAGGTAGTAAATAGCATATTCTTTCTTTCCAGTCTCATCTTGATGACCTAGAGCACAACCCATACTATCTTCAAGCACAGTCAAATACATGATCAACGGTCTTCTTTCAACAGGTGGAGACAGAATCGGAGGTTCGAGCAGATATTCCTTGATACTATCAAAAGCTTTCTGGCAGTCTTCGATCCAATCACAAGACTGATCTTTCCGAAGAAGCTTGAATATAGGCACACATGTGGCATTCATGTGTGAAATGAATCTTGAGATATAATTCAAGCGGCCGAGAAAACCTCTGACTTGCTTCTCTGTTTTGGGCGCAGACATCACTTGTATTGCTTTGACCTTGACAGGATCAACTTCAATACCCCTCTCATTGACAATAAAGCCCAAAAACTTACCAGAACGAACACCAAAAGTACACTTGTTGGGATTCAAGCGGAGTCTATACTTCCTCAAACACTGGAATAGCTTCAATAAATGCTCAACATGTTCCTCTTCATCATTGGATTTAGCAATCATATCATCAACATAAACTTCAATCTCTTTATGCATCATATCATGAAAAAGAGTAGTCATTGATCTTTGGTAAGTTGCACCAGCATTCTTTAAATCGAAAGGCATCACTCTATAATAGAATGTTCCCCAAGGTGTAATGAATGTGGTCTTCTCCATATCTTCGGGTGCCATCTTGATCTAATTATATCCGGAAAATCCATCCATAAACGAAAAGACTTTGAATTTAGCTGTATTGTCTACCAACATATCAATGTGTGGCAGAGGAAAATCATCTTTTGGACTGGCTTTATTCAAATCTCTATAGTCGACACACATACGGACTTTTTCCATCCTTCTTCGAAACAAGCACAATCTTGGCCACCCACTGCGGATACTCAACGGTCACAAGGAAATCGACATCAATCTGCTTATGTACTTCTTCTTTGATCTTCACTGCCATATCAGGATGAGTTCTCCTCAACTTTTGTTTGACTGTCGGGCATTCTGGCTTCAACGACAATCTATGCTCCACAATCTCAGAATTTAACCCAGGCATGTCTTGATAGGACCAAGCAAACACATCTGAATACTCTCGGAGAAGATCAATCAATCCCTTCTTCACTTCTGGACACACTTGAGACCCAATCTTGACTTCCTTCACATCATCCTCGGAACCCAAGTTGACTAACTCAATCTGCTCTTCGAAAGGCTGAATGGCTTTTTCCTCGTGCTCAAGAAGACGAGACAATTCATCACTTACTTCTTCATCACTTTCCTCCTCAGCCTCAAACACAGGGAATTCAAAATTTGGAGAAGGAGAAGGATCATTGTATTCAATGGGGTTAGAAACCAACCTGCATAATGATTTGATATTTTGATTTTAGAGAAGTGAATTGTGACTAAATATTATGCAGATGGACAATTATATTATTTATTTATGTTTTTTGTGATTACCATTTTCAGAATAAAGCAAAAAGTAAAAATAAAACATCATAGATCTAGATGAATAAAATTATATTTTATTGATGATCAAATTTGAAAATGCCCAAACAATGCTCACTTCTCCCTTAGGCATAGAAGAAGGATTTTTTAAAAACAAATAAAATCAATTACTTAGATTGATGCATAATAACAGGAATATCAACAGCAGTCCAATTGTTGCAAGCTTTTCCATGCGTCACAAAATTGGTGCAGTCTTTGTCTTCATCACCCTCGATCATAGCAACTAAGTGTTGTTCATTACCATGAACGAACCCTCCACTACGAAAACTGGGTTACACATCTTCAGCTCTAACCATAGACGAACCTCGTTGGAAACCCAAACCAGCTATGCTCTTATTGTTAGTGACCTCTACCATCTGTCCCCACTGATTTGAAATACCATCTTCAACAATCTTTTGAGCATCCTTGAAGGAGGACAAATGTGCCCAAACTCTTTTATCTTCAGTAATAGATAAGGCTTGGAACGAAGTTCCAACCTCATCCTCAGCTTCTACATAAGAGAAAGATGACAGGTGGCTGACCAACAACACCTTCTCCCCTCCAACAGTAACCAGCTTACCATTCTTGACAAATTTGAGCTTCTGATGCAACGTTGAAGTAACGACTCCTGCCTCATGAATCCATGGCCTTCCCAACAAGCAGCTATAGGCCGGGTGGATATCCATTACTTGGAAAGTAATCTGGAAATCACTTGGACCTATCTTTACTAGAAGGTTCACTTCACCAATCACGTTGACAAAGTTGATTTCGGAAGTACATTCAATGAAGACCCGATGTCTACCAATACATTCGACAGGGCGTCATCTTTGCAATTGATTGAGATGTGCAGAGCCAAATTATGATTTCTACCCTCCTCGGGGAGTTCTTCATCACAGAAACTGAGATTATTGCAGGAAGTGATGTTAGCTACAATATGATCAAACTGATCCACCGTAACATCATGTTCCATATAAGCTTACTCTAAGACTTTCTGCAGTGCTTCTCTGTGTGCTTCTGAGTTCATTAGCAGAGACAACACGGAAATCTTGGAGGGAGTTTGGAGCAGCTGCTCCACCATATTGAACTCGCTTTTCTTTATCAATCTGAGAACCTCATCATCATCGTTAGGCTTTAAGCCGCTGGATTCACCAGACTAACACCTTGGAGTGCTAACAGACTCTACCACTGGTACATCAACCTTCTTGCTAACAGAAAAATCCTCCGTATTCTTTGGAAACACCGACCCAAAGACATGACCATTGCGGGTCACCTTAGTAACATCAACTATACCTACAATGGAACTGTTCGTAGGCAAAGGAACCTCTTGACCATTCTCTAACATGGTAGCATTATACTGATATGGGACAACCTTATCGGATGTATACGGAACGAGGCCCGCTAACCGTATAACCAATGGCGATACCGATTTGTTGCTAATGTTGTTACTGCTGCTGCTGTCATACTAAATTACCACACTCTCAGGAGTTTTAAAAACTGGGACTATAACATTGACATCGTCATCTACATGACGGGACTGGACAATCTGAATCAAACCTTCATCCGTCAACCTCTGGATGTCTCTCTTCACAACCATTCAACCTTTGGGATTGACATTGCAAATAGCACAACCATCATGGTCATGCTCACAATCGCTAACCAAGCAAATATCCTTGTGCATCCTCACCAAATACCTTCTAATGAAGCATACATCAAATACCTTGAACTCTCCAGGAAAGTCGTCCACCATATTAATAGATGAATTTCCATGGGCAGGTAGTGGGTTTGCTTTGACGTTTGGCGCACAGTCCTCAAAGGACACCCTTCCACTTTTGACCAGCTTTTGGACTTCATATTTTAACGGGTAGCAGTTCTCGATATCATGACTGGGAGCTCCTTGATGAAAGGCACATCGGAGTTCCGACTTGTACCACCATGGAAGTGGTTCAGGAATCTGCGGATGGTTTCTTGGTTGCAACAGGTTCTTGAGAACCAAAGATGGATATAATGTTGTGTACGTCATAGGAATTGGGTCGAAAGAGACCTTCTTCCTTTAAAAATTTGATTGTTGAAGATGATTGTTTGTATTGTTGTTGTTGTTGTAAGTGTTCGTTCGTTGCGGTTGTAAGACCCCAATTTTGAACCTAAGATCCCTCATGTTATCTCATCATATGCATTAGCATTAGGATCATACCTTGACATCCTCCTTCCCCCCTAATTCATTAGGTTTGTATTAGGAGATATCACCAAGAACTATGTGATTGTATCATACTTTGTATCTTATCATCTTTACTAACCAAAATACCAAAAAAAATGTCTTTGCATTTGCCTAACTTTTTTGTAGGAAGGACACTTGATCATCTTTGATCTATCAAGTTCATGTATAGGGTTTAAGACTCTATTTGCTAGGATCTCAAACAAGAAATCATCCATAATGGCTCTAGGCATCATATATGAGTCCACATGATCTCTACATGTTATTTTGATCAAGAATTCTTCAAGAGTTTGGGATTGTTTTGCCTTGGAAACCCTAGTTCATCTGGGTATCTTGTGTAACTTCTTCACCAAGCTTCTTCAACAATTGATCAAATATTTCAAGGGACACTTCAAATTTAATCATCTTATGCATATATTATCTCCCATGAGTCCCAAAAGTCAAGATAATTGCAAGTTACTAAGGTGGTTGATGGTGGTTGACCAGAGGAATTCATCTAATCAAAACTGGGGTGCCCTAGACCCTATCTCCTACAATTTTCATCATATGAAAATGATTCCAAGAGAAACGTTACTCTAAATGACATTCCAAACAACTTTCATGTTGAGGTCTAGAGCTAGTTTTGCTTGGAAAGTCATTTTTTATGTTGAAAGATTATAGGTCATTTTGTCCAAACCCTAATTTGGAGGTCAACTTCCCAAGGCCATAACTTGCTCAATTTTTATGAGATGAAAGATTTCCAAGTTGGACAATTAAATTAAAGGTGTCTAATTCAACTTTTATGTTTGGAGGGATATATAATTCAACTTTTATGAGCATGTGATATGAGGATACATTATAGGTCATTTGGAGCAATACCATTGAACAAGTGATTTTCCTCAACTTCAAAAATGCATAACTCATTCATCCCAAATCCAAATGAGGTCAAATTTGTGACCATTTTGAAGGTTTTTTTAAAGCGATACAACTTTAATGAAGAAACGTTTCTCATTTGAAGCTCACATCAAAAGTTAGCCAAGGTGGAATAATTGAACATATGGCTTGACACTTAGAAATTTTTTTGACATGTTGAAATTTCCAAACTTCCACCTCAAAATTCATCATGATACAAGCTTCAAATGGAAAAGTGTTCAACATGAGAGTTGTTCCTCTTGATCTAACCTTTTCAAAGAGTCCAATTTCATCCATTTTGGATAAGCTTTGAGGGGTCTGCACATGGTCTGAACATGGCTGCATCATTTGGCAAGGATCAAAACTTCAAACAGCTGCACACTTTTGCCTTGCATCCCAATCCACTTTTAGACTCAATTGCACTTGCTTATGGACTTAATTGAGTAGCTTCATGGGCCTGTACACGCCCATGCAAGCATGCATCATGCATTTGCCAAATTTGGAAACATTTTGGAAGGTGCAAATAACATTTGAATTGGCTATAAATAAGAGCCATTGGCATTAAAAATGAGGACCCTTGCGCGCAAGCTTTGCCTCCCACACTTGAAACCCTCATATTTGAAAGGAAAACCTGAGAATTTTCACTTGAAAATTGAGTTTGAATCTCACTGTTTGGAGATTCAAAAACTCCAGGATCCAAAGCTTTGTACCAATCCTAAGCCACTTCTGCAAGCTTCGTAAGCAAGATCAAGCATGAATTGAAGCAAGAGAGATCAAGTTCTGCACAGCATTGAAGGTACTTTCCAGATTTATTCTTCTCTTCAATTCTCTCTCATTTCTCATCAATTCTCTTGGATCCTTGGTTGTCTGAACTCCTACCAATGTAGGCAAGAAGATTGAGTTGCTTTGAGGTCAAATCGAAGCAACTCAAGTCATGTACCTCAAATTTCGACTCCATGTATATCTCAATATAATTTGAGTTAGGTTGAATTGAGGTCAGCTTCGTGATCAGTGTCATTTTCTCTTTAAGATCATGTCTTTTTTTTTCATTTTTGTGATGGTGATAAATGGACCAGTCTGGCCAAGGTCGCCTGAGAAGACGACCGACGCTTTGCTCCAGCAATGAGGTGGCGTGGTCCAGAGCCCCATGATCAGTTCAATTTGTTTTAATTTTGAGCGTTCCTTGTGAATACCAATTGTGTGGCACACTGACTTGAGTGTACCATGGAACGCGTGTTTTCATCCACTTGATCTGCCACCTCAATTAATGAGGGATATCAAGTGGACCACGTTTTTTCATATTAATTGATTTTCATTTTATTTGTTCTATTTTCATCAATTCATATTAAATTAAATATTGATCCAAAAAAATATGAGAGTTTCACCAAAAAAATTTAAATAAATTCCTCTTTCATTTTTTGAATTAAAATTATTTTTTGGATCATTATTAATATTTTTCATGATTTAATTGATTTTGTGAATATTTTTAATTGTTTAAAAATACTTTTAAGTTTCTAAAATTTCTGAATTTTTTTCTCCAATGTCCTTTGACCTTGTTTGACCTATGATAAATCTCATGGCCATTTCTTTGGTGTTTTGATGAGGTTTTAGGAAATTGACCAACCATAATTTAATTTAATGCATATTTTATTTATTTTTAATTGATTAAATGTCAAATAAATTGTATTGAGCCATTTTAATTGACTTTGTGAGTTTCACTTGTGTTGTTGGGTCTTGGTCAAGGTTGATTTGACTTTTCTAGGTTAAGATCATTTGATTTAGAGGATTGATGGAATGTACATTCTATCTCCCAAAATGAATGAATGATCTTAATTTGGTAAAAGTCCTCATTTGACCAATTTGTGTTTGATCCATTTCCCCTCCCTCTTCATCTCATTCCTATTCTTTATTCATTCATGTTATGGACCTATAATATCTCTATAGTGATAAATTCACGACCATCAAGCCATGGATAAGTTAGACATCAATAAAACCAGAGTCGCCACCGCACTTTTATTATTTCCAAGGGAAAAGGGAAAAGTACGAACAAAACCCAAAATATAAGACGTTTTCAAATCAAAACTAATAAAATGCCAGAGATTACAGGTAAGGGGGTTGGTTACTTACAGGGAAGGTGTTAGCACCTAAAGTGTACTAGGTACTCTTAGGGAGCCCTCTCTTGTCTACATATGTGTTTTTTGTACAAATGATGTTTGCAATAAATAGAATGGGGAGATGAGAAAAGAATTCATTAATTATATTTTTGTGTTTGAAAAGACCTTTGGACTTATGCCTACATACCAACATAGAAATGAGGGATCAAAACCTCGTAGTTCGTGGTATCAATTTCAAAGTGGGTGCATTATTTTTAACAAAAATTTAAGTTTGAAAGGCACAAGGGCCTAAAATGGTTTGAATGAGTGTTAGTTATTTTTGGCTTTTGAAATTTTAAGTCAAGTATAGTTAAATTTATTTACAAGTTTGATTAAGAAAAGATTTTTAAAAAATACAATGGCATAAGGCCAAAGTTTCTAGTTTGCATTAAGGTCAAAGTTTAGAAAACAGGCACAAGCAAAGAAGATTTTAAAAGGAGGGAGAGATTTCAAAATTAAAGAAATGGGGAGGAGATGAAGAGACTAATACTAAGCATAAATTTAAAAGTTGAGAGTTGAAAAGATCTGACCAACGGGATGCAATCCAATAGACAAGAATGTCATATAGAAACCCAAATTTCCCTTGGACTTTAGAATCAATCAATACACAAAAAGCAAGTTGAAGAGCAAGGCATCAAATAAAGATATTCACATCCAAGCTAAGCAACTCCATGATCTTCTTCAAAATTTCCCATGTATCAAATGACTTTCAAGATGGCATAAGTCACAGGTTCAAAATAACAACTTCACAATGATCATGTTGCGGATGAACTCAAATGGATCTTCAATGATGTATCAGATGAAGTTTCAATTCACAAGCACTTGGTTTCATGAAAGTTGGCATTGGACAAGTCCTTTGCATAAGGAATGTTGCCTAATTCTAAGTCCAATAGTCTCATATCAAACCAACAGTCCACACAACATATTTTTTAGGGTTTTTGTTCTTATTAGGTACATTAAGGTCAAACGATCACACAAACAATCACAATATACACAATCACAAAATATGGTCCAAGTGGACAAAATAAAAATGACATTAACATAAACAATTTGAATTGCATGAATAATGGCAAATGAATAAACCTTAAAAATTAAAGTGCATTAAAAGTAAATGACTTGAAATTAAATGTTAGTTTTTAATGAATTAGAAGTTAGTATTGCTTTTGCTTTCCTTTGTTTAAGTCATTCTTTGGAGAACACTCAACCCACATATCACAAGCATGGATCCTTGAACCAAGATATCTTCCAAAGGAAGGGAAAAGGCCATGTTTCCACACAATACCATGAAAGAGGGGAGACTTACAATCCTACTAACTAGAACTTAGCGCTATGTTAAGCAATTGTAATTGGACTTATGTAGACGTCACAACTATTTGAGGCTGGGCAATAGAATTTTGGTGTTAATTCATGTTAGAGACATAGTATGATGAACTATGCTCATGAAACATACCACACACAAAAAGAATATGCAAAGTGGGGGACCTAATCTCATCCATAATCATGTTGATTTTGCAATCAACTAGCCTTAGGATATAGAGACATTATAGGTTCGTGACATGAATGCATAAAGAATGGGAAGGAGATGAAGAGGGAGGGGAAATGGATCAAACACAAATTGGACAAAGAAGGGCTTTTACCAAGTTAAGATCATTCATTCATTTTGGGAGATTGAATGTACATTCCATCAATCCCCTAAATCCAATGATCTTAACCTAACAAAGTCAAATCAACCTTGACCAAGGCCCAATAACACAAGTCAAACTCACAAAGTCAATTAAAGTGGCTCTACACAATTTATTTGGCATTTAATCAATTAAAAATAATAAAAATAATGTATTAAACTGAATATGGTATGTAAAATTCCTAAAACCTCATAAAAACACCAAAGAAATGGCCATGAGTATCATAGGTCAAACAAGGTCAAAGGACCTTGGAGAAAATTTTTCAGAATTTTAGGAAACTTAAAAGCATTTTTAAACAATTAAAAATATTCACAAAATCAATTAAATCATAAAAAATATTAATAAAGATCCAAAAAATAATTTTAATTCAGAAAATGAAAGAGGATTTTATTTAATTTTTTTTGGTGAAACTCTCATATTTTTTGGATTAATATTAAATTTAATATGAATTAATGAAAATAAAAGGAATAAAATGAAAATCAATTAAATCAGAAAAGCGTGGACCACTTGATCTCCCTCATTAATTGAGGTAGCAGATCAAGTGGTGGAAAACGCGCGTTCCATGATACGCTTGAGTCAACGCGCCACACGCCTGGTATTCAAAGGCAATGTTCAAGATTAAAACGATTTGAATTGATCCAATGGCTCAGAACACATCCTACACATTGCTGGAGCAAAGTGTCAGTCATCTTCTCTGATGACCCTGGCCGGACTGGTTCCCTCATCACCATCACATAAATGAAAAAGGAGGACATGATCTTAAAGAAAAAATGGCGTAGATCACGAATATCATCTCAATTTAACCTAACTCTAAGTATATTAAGAGATACATGAAGTTGAATTTTGAGGTGTATGAACTAGGTTGCTTCGATTTGACCTCAAAGCAACTCAATCTTCTTGCCTACATTGGTAGGACTTCAGACAACCAAGGATCCAAGAGAATTAATGAGAATTGACGGAGAATCGAAGAAAACAAAAATCTGGAAAAATACATTCAATGCTTTGCAGAACTGGATCTCTTTTGCTTCAATTCGTGCTTGATCTTGCTTATGGAGCTTGCAGAAGTAGATTAAGAATGATACAAGGCTTTGGATCTTGGAGTTCTTGAATCTCCAAACAGTGAGAATTAAACTCAAATTTCAAGTGAAATTTATCAGGTTTTCCTTTGAATTGTGAGGGTTTTAATGGTTGGAGGCAAAGCTGGCGCGCAAGGTCCTCCAAACTGATGCAAGAGACCTCTATTTATAGCAAAATGTAAGTGAAATTTACACACTTGAAAATGCTTCCAAAATTGGCTATGTGAAGTGCACGCTTGCATGGGCATGTACATGCCCATGAAGCAACTCAATTAGGTCCAAATGTAAGTGAAATGAAGTCTGAATGAGAATTGTGATGCAAGGCAAAGATGTTTTGATGTTTGAAGAATGATTCTTTCCAACTGATATAGCCTTGTTCAAGCCATGCAGAGACCCCTCAAACCTTGTCCAAAATGAATGAATTTGGAGTTTTTGTAAAGGTTAGATCAAGAGGAACAACTCTTATGTTTAACCCTTTTCCATTTGGAACTTGTATAATGGTGAACTTTGAGGTGGAAGTTTGGAAATTTCAACATGTCAAAATATTTTCTAAGTGTCAAGCCATATATTCAATTATTCCACCTTGGCTAACTTTTATGTGAGCTTCAAATGAGAAAAGTGTCTTCAACAAAGTTGTATCTCTTTCAAAAACGTTCAAAATGGTCACAAATTTGACATCATTTAGATTTGGGATGAATGAGTTATGTATTTTTTAAGTTGAGGAAGATCACTTGTTCAATGGTATTGGTCCAAAATGACCTATAATGTATCCTCATATCACATTCTCATAAAAGTTGATTGGGAAGTTGACTTTCAAATCAGGGTTTAAACAAAATGACCTATAATCTTTCAACATAAAAAATGACTTTCCAAGCAAAACTAGCTCTACACCTAAACATGAAAGTTGTTTGGAATGTAATTTAGAGTAACTTTTCTCTTGGAATCATTTTCATATGATGAAAAGTGTAGGAGATAGGGTCTAGGGGAACCCAGTTTTGATCAGATGAATTCCTTTGGTCAACGACCATCAGCCACCTTGCTAACTTGCACTTCTCTTAACTTTTTTGGACTTATGGGAAATCATATATGCATAAGATGATGGAATTTGAAGTATCCCTTGAGATATTTTATCAATGGGTGAAGAAGCTTGTTGAAGAAGTTACTCAAGATATCCAGATGAGCTAGGGTTTCCAAGGCAAACCAACCCCAAACTCTTGAAGAATTCTTGATCAAAATAACATGTAGAGATCATTAGGACTCATATATTATGCCTAGAACCATTGTGGATCATTTCTTGCTTGAGATTTTAACAATGAGGGTCTTAAACCCTAGATGTGAATTTGATAAAGGACAAAATAAAAAGTATGATACAATCACACGATGCTTGGTGATCTCTCCCAAAACAAACCCAATGAAAGAGGGGTAAGGAGGATGCCAAGATATGATCCCAATGCTAATGCATATGATGAGGTAGCATGAGGGATCTTAGGGTCAAAATTGGGGTCTTACAGTTGCCCCTATTTAAGGATATTCTAACTGAGGAGGTGAAGGTTAAAATCTTCGTATCGACTCAGTAGAATGGGCTTAAATAATAACATATAGAAACAAATTTTGCTCCCTAAGAGACCTCATGATGCATATGATATGAATGTGAAAATAAATCTTTGTGGGGAAATATCGTCACAAAGAAAAAGAATCCGAAGAGACTGAAAGTCAGCAGGAGTATAATGCATTTCCCTAAGGAAAAATCATTGGGGAGACAAAGACTCTGGGGGAAAAGGGTTGTGCGTAGGCCAGGCTACGACTTAAAACAACTGGGGGACTAGAGGAATTCCATGAAAATGGAAGGACTCAGTCGGGGAAACAAAGGACATCTGCAGGGGAAACAGGTAGATCATCATAAAACTGAAATACTCGACTCATGCAAGAAAAGCGATTTCACTAAGGAAATACGCACTCAACTCAACTGGGGAAGAAATAAACTTCAACACAGGAGGAGCAGAAATCTATTATCCACTACCGGTTACTGGGTACAGGGATAATAAAAATCTGACAGAGAGGACATTCGTCACAGGTTAGGGTAAACATATTAAGGATGACTCATTGCGGGCCTCCAGAAGGTGTATTTATTACCGGTTACTGGGTAAGAATAGCCTTGCTGGGAAAAAATTGAAAATAGGATTTACAACTACCAGTTACTGGGCAGAAGACCACAAAGGAGAGAATATCCGTCACTGATTAAAGTGAACATATCAAGGATAGACTCAAAGGAAAGAAAATCCGTCACCGGTTAGGATGAACATGTCAAGGATAGACTTGCTTGGGGATGTTAAGGAGGATACCCGTCATCGGTTAAGATGAACATATCAAGGATAAACCACCTGAAATAAAAGTAGGAATTACATCTATCGAATTCTTGATAGAATACCATCAAAGAGAAATATTCGTCACCGGTTAAGATGAATATATGAAGGATAGACTCTGAGGGGAAGAATAGAGATTACATCTATCAGTTACTTGATAGAAGACCATAAAGGAGAAGGAAACCCGTCATCAGTTAGGATGAACATATCAAGGATTAACTCTCTAGGAAACAAAATAGGGATTACAACTACCTTTTTACTGGGTAGAATACCAAAGGTGAGAATATCCGTATCGGTTAGGATGGACATATCAAGGATAAACTCAAAGCAAGGGAAGAAAACATCCGTCACCGGTTAGGATGAACATGTCAAGGATATACTTCCTGGGGAAACGTGAAAACAAATCCGCTGGGGAGAAACAAGGTTACTTTTGTCGGGTATTGGGCAAGAAGTAACAAACTTCCAACTAAGGAGAATACTACCAGTTACTGGGTAATAAACTCTCAGGGGACCAAAAAACATATATCTAGGTAAGATCTAGAAAGAAACAGTCAATCAAGACTCTACCCAATGAGGATATAACTCAAGGGGAGCTGTTCCATCCAGATAATCAAATGGGGAGGAAGCTGAAGCGATCATTATCCACGAGGAAATAACTCGGTGAGGAAAGGAGAAAGGTTAAAGTCTTTATGCTTAAGGGGCTGACACTCTACAATTGAAGAAGGACATACACCAAACTTGTATGGGGATAAAGTACCACCATAACAGAGAATAAGAATTACAAGAATGAGTCAAAGTGAAATGATGCAATAATGAAATTATATGAGTCTATATGTATATGTATATGTATTTATGATGATTATGCTGACAAAACAATCACAGAGGATACAAAATGTCGCAGATTTGAATCATCGATACAATTCTCGGCCAATCCCCAAAATAGGGAAACAACTGCTGGAGAAAAGTGAGATTAACATCCCAAAGGCTCAACCGTAGTTGGGGAAGGAGGAGATCTGCTGAGGAAAAGTGTTATCAACTCTACGGGGAATTTTATGTCAACACCATATCAAATGGGAGACAACCATGCAGGGGATAAACACAAATAACTACTCAGAAACCAGGAGGAAACTCTGACTGGGAGAGAATTTGATGGCGATCGGTGAGGAAACCAAAGGTCTGCTGGAACCATACGAACTTCTATAGAGAAATGTTCGAACTCTGCTGGAGACCAAATATAAATTTGGTTGGGGAATAATCAACAAACTCAGCTGGGGACGACGAAAAAATAACCGTCTGAAGAAATCAACAAACATCGGGTACTAAACAATGTTGCTAGGGATGAAAGAGAAATCACGCCTACTGCTTGGGGAGAACCAATAATGCTCCACACTTAGGGCTTACTGCTTTCGAACCGCTGTTGATACTCCTTTTAAATGAAATCGATTGATTAAAATTAATGCTTTTATATGTTTAAGAAAATATGATTTTGATTAAAATTTTAATTTTCAACATGGTCATAATAAAATTTAAAACTATTTGGCTGAAAATAAATAAGAGTGGAAACAACTTGGATAAAATCTCAACTTTATTTAATGGAATGGTAGCCTGTAAATGACAAGACTCCATAGATCTTTACAAAGTTGAAAATGGTAATTTACATGGAAAAGGGTTACATTGAATACAATGATCTCTAATCCTTCTACCAACTCTTGATATCCATTGTGCTCTTGGCTGCTACTGGGGACGATGTATCAAGACCGACCGTTATGCTCAAGAACGTCTTCAAGTCTGAAGATCAGCAGGATGCAGTTACTTGCCATAATCCCTGTTTTTTTTTTGCATAAATTGCCCCAAGGTGGGGTACTCAATTTATCGGGATAATTCTCTTCTGTTTTATGTCTCTAACTTTTTCCTGGATCGCCCTTTCGGGTTTTCAATCCACCGAGACGCTCATTTTTGCCTAAGTCGCCCTTTCGGGTTTTCAATTTAGCGAGCTGTTCTTTTCTTTTTTAGGCGAAGTATTTCTTGACTGCATCTGCATTCACAGAACGAGTGAAATCTTCACCATCCATAGTTGTAAGGATCAAAGCACCGCCTGAAAAGGTTCTCTTAACAACATATGGCCCCTCATAATCATGAGTCCATTTTCCCCTAGAATCTGGTTTGAAAGATAGAATATTCTTGAGCACAAGGTCACCTTCTCTAAACACACGAGGTATGACCTTCTTATCAAATGCTTTCTTCATTCTCTATTGGTATAACTGACCATGATACATGGCAGTCAACCTCTTCTCTTCAATCAAATTCAACTGATCATACCTAGTTTGACACCATTCAGCCTCAGTCAACTTGGCTTCCATTAAGACGCGCAACGATGGGATCTCAACCTCTACGGGGAGCACAACTTCCATACCATATACAAGAGAGATAGGGGTTGCCCCTGTTGAAGTGCAGACGAATGTAAGATACCCATGCAAAGCAAATGGGAGCATCTAATGCCAATCCTTGTACATCACAACCATCTTCTGGATGATCTTTTTAATGTTCTTATTTGCAGCTTCAACAACCCCATTCATCTTAGGTCTGTAGGGAGAAGAATTATGATGTGCAATCTTGAAGTCTTTGCAAAGAGCTTCCACCATATTATTATTCACGTTCGATCCATTATCAGTAATGATCTTACTTGGCACACCATATCGGCATATAATCCGGTTCTTGATAAACCTCACAATAACTTGCTTGGTTACATTTGCATACGATGTCGCTTCAACCCATTTTGTGAAGTAGTCAACTGCCACCAAAATGAAACGATGTCCGTTCGAGGCTTTAGGCTCAATCATGTCAATCATATCGATTCCCCACATGGAGAAGGGCCATGGAGAGGAAAGGACGTTCAACAGTGTCGGAGGAACATGAATCTTATCTGCATAGATTTTACACTTGTGGCATTTCTTCATAAATTTGCAACAGTCAGATTCCATTGTCAGCCAATAATAACCCGCTCGCAACATCTTCTTAGCCATAACATGTCCATTGGAATGAGTACCAAAGGAACCTTCATGGACTTCAGTCATCAATAGGTCTGCTTCGTGTCTATCCACGCATCTGAGAAAAATCATATTGAAGTTTCTCTTGTAAAGCACATCACCATTCAGGTAGAAATTGCCGGCTAATCTTCTCAAAGTCTTCTTATCTTTCAAAGATGCCCCATACGGATAAATCTGACTTTGGAGGAAACACTTGATGTCATAATACCTCGTCTTTTCATCTTTGATCTATTCAACAGTGAACACATGAGCTGGCCTATCAAGACGCATTACAGTTAAATTAGGAACCTCATTCCAATACTTCACTACAATCATTGATTCCAACGTTACAAGAGCATCTGCCATCCGGTTCTCATCTCGAGGGATATGATGAAATTCAACCTTTGTATAGAATGTTGAAATCCTCCTCGCATAATATCTATATGGTATCAAACCGGGTTGGTTCGTCTCCCATTCACCTTTGATCTAATTCACGACCAAAGCTGAATCTCCATAGACATCCAAATACTTGATTCTGAGATCAATGGCCTCTTCAAGCCCCATAATACAAGCTTCATATTCTGCCATATTATTTGTACACTTGAAAGTCAATCTAGCTGTAAATGGAAAATGCGTGCCTTGAGGAGTAATAATCACTTCCCCAATACCATTACCATACTTATTAACAACTCCATCAAATACCATGCTCCAACAGGAACCAGGTTCTGGCCCTTCTTCAGGCAATGGTTCATCACAATCTTTCATTTTCAAGTACAAGATCTCTTCATCAGGAAAGTCATACTGCACTGACTGGTAATATTCAATCGGTTGGTGAGCCAAATGGTCAACCAAGATACTACCTTTGATCGCTTTTTGAGATCGGTATTCAATATCATACTCTCATAACAACATATGCCAACGAGAAATCTCCTAGTTAAAGCAGGCTTCTCAAATATATACTTGATTGGATCCATTTTGGATATCAACCAAGTGGTATGATTCAACATATATTGACACAGACGCTTAGCATCCCAAGCCAATGCGTAACAAGTCTTCTCAAGCATAGAATGTCGTGTCTCACAGTCGCTGAATTTCTTACTAAGGTTGTAAATTGCAAATTCTTTCTTTCCAGATTCATCTTGCTGACCAAGAACACAACCCATACTTTCTTCAAGCACAGACAAATACATGATCAATGGTCTTCCTTCAACAAGTTGAGATAGAATCAGAGGCTTAAGCAAATATTCCTTGATACTTTCAAAAGCTTTTTGGCAATCTTCGGTCCAATATAGGCGCACATGTGGCAGTCATGTGTGAAATAAATCTAGAGATATAATTCAAGCGGCCGAGAAAACCTCTGACTTGCTTCTCAGTCTTGGGCGCAGGCGTATCTTGTATTGTTTTGACCTTGGCAGGATCAACTTCAATACCCTTCTGGCTGACAATAAAGCCCAACAACTTACCAGAACGAACACCAAAAGCACACTTATTGGGATTCAAGTGGAGTTTATACTTCCTCAAACGTTGGAATAGCTTCAACAAATGCTCAACAAGTTCCTCTTCATCAATGGATTTTACAATCATATCATCAACATAGACCTCAATCTCTTTATGCATCATATCATGAAAAAGAGTAGTCATTGCTCTTTGGTAAGTTGCACCAACATTCTTCAAACCGAAAGGCATCACTCTATAATAGAATGTTCCCCAAGGTGTAATGAATGTGGTCTTCTCCATATCTTCGGGGGCCATCTTGATCTGATTTTATATGGAAAATCCGTCCATAAATGAAAAGACTTTGAATTTAGTTGTATTGTGTACCAACATATCAATGTGTGACAGAGGGAAATCATCTTTCAGACTGGCCTTATTCAAATCTTTGTAATCAACGCACATACAGACTTTTCCATCCTTCTTCGGCACATGCACAATATTGGCCATGCACTGTGGATACTCAGCAGTCACAAGGAAACCGACATCAAATCTGCTTTTTCACTTCTTATTTAATCTTCACTGCCATATTAGGATGATTCCTTCTCAACTTCTGCTTGATTGGCGGGCATTCTGGCTTCAATGGAAATCTATGCTCCACAATCTCAGAATCCAAACCAGGCATGTCTTGATAGGACCAAGCAAACACATTTGAATACTCTCGGAGAAGATCAACCAACCCCTTCTTAACATCAGGACACAGTCAAAACCCAATCTTGACCTCCTTCACGTCATCCTCGGAACCCAAGTTGACTAGCTCAATCTGCTCTTCGAACGACTGAATGGCTTTTCCTTCATGCTCAAGAATACGAGACAATTCATCACTTACTTCTTCATCACTTTCCTACTCAACCTCAAACATAAGGAATTCAAAATTTGGAGAAGGAGAAGGATCATTGTATTCAATGGGGTTAGAAAGCAACCTGCATAATGATTTGATATTTTGATTTTAGAGAAGTGAATTTGAGACCAAATATTATGCAAATGGACAATTATTATTATTTATTTATGTTTTTTGTGATTACCATTTTCAGAATAAAGTAAAAAGTAAAAACAAAACATCATAGATGTGGATGAATAGAATTATATTTTATTGATGATCAAATTAAAAATGCCCAACAATGTTCACTTCTCCCTTAGGCATAGGAGAAGGATTTTCAAAAAAAATTAAAAGCAATTACTTAGATCGATGCATAAAAACAGGAATATCAACAGCGGTCCAATTGTTGCAAGCCTTTCCATGCGTTACAAAATTGGGGCAGTCTTCCTCTTCATAATCCTCTAGCACAGCAACTAAGTGTTGTTCATTGCCATGAATGAACCCTCCGCTATGGAAGTTGAGTTGTACATCTTCAGATCTGCCTGTTGACAAACCTTGTTGGAACCCCAAACCGACTCTACTCTTGTTATCGGAGACCTCTACCATCTGCCCCCACTGATCAGACTGACCATCTTCAACAATCTTCCTTGCATCTTTAAATGGGGACATAGGTGCCCCAACTCTCTTTTCATCAACAATAGATTAGGCTTGGAACGGAGTTCCAACCTCATCCTCAGCTTCAACATAAGAGAAAGATGATAGGTGGCTGACCAACAACGTCTTTTCCCCCGCCAACAATACCTAACTTCCCATTCTTGACAAACTTGAGCTTTTGGTGCAATGTTGAAGTAACGGCTCCTGCCTCATGAATCCATGGCCTTCCCAATAGACAACTGTAGGTCGGGTGGATATCTATTACTTGAAAAGTAATTTGGAAGTAACTTGGACCTATTTTCATTGGAAGGTCCACCTCAACAATCACCGTCTTGCGCGAACCATCAAAAGCCTTGACGATCACGTCACTATATCTCATAGGCACTCCTTGGTATGACAGATTCGACGATGTTGACTTTGGAAGTACATCCAATGAAGATCCTGTGTCAACCAACACATTTGACAAAGCGTCATCTTTGCAATTCCTTGAAATGTGCAGAGCCAAATTGTGATTTCTACCCTCCTCAGGGAGTTCCTCATCCCAGAAGCTAAGATTGTTACAGGAAGTGATGTTAGCCACAGTATGATCAAACTGATCCATCGTAACATCATGTTCCACATACGCTTGTTCAAGAACTTTCTGCAGTTCTTCTCTGTGCACTTCTGAATTCATCAATAGAGACAATATTGAAATCTTCGAGGGGGTTTGGGGCAACTGCTCCACCACGTTGAACTCACTTTTCTTAATTAGCCTGAGTACCTCATCGTCGTCATTAGGCTTCAAGCCGCTGGATTCACCAGACTGACACCTTGGAGCACTAACTGATTCTACTACAGGCACATCCACCTTCTTACTGACAGTCGAATCTTCTATATTCTTTGGGAACACTGGCCCAAACATACGACCGCTGCGGGTTACCTTAGTAACATCAGCTATGCTTACAACAGAACTGGTCGTAGGCAAAGGAACCTCTTGACCATTCTCTAACATAGTAGCATTGTACTGATACAGGATAACTTTATCGGATACATACGGGACTGGACCCACTAACCGTATAACCAACGGTGATACCGATCTATTGTTGGTGCTGTTATTGTTGCTATTATCATACTGAATAACCACTCTCCCAGGAGTTTTGAAAACATGGACTATAACATTGACATCGTCATCTACATGACGGGATTGGACAATCTGAATCATACCTTCATCCATCAACCTTTGGATGTCTCTCTTCACAATCATACAACCTCTAGAATTGACACTGCATATAGCACAACCATCATGGTCGTGCTCACAATCGCTCACCAAGCAAATATCCTTATGCATCGTCACCAAGGACCTTCTAATGAAGCGTACATAGAATACCTTAAACTCCCCTGGACAACCGTCCACCATATTAACCGATGAATTCCCATGGGCAGGTAGTGGGTTAGCTTTAACATTTGGCGCACGGTCCTCAAAGGACACCATTCCACTCTTTACCAGCTTCTGAACTTCATACTTGAGGGGGTAGCAATTCTCTATGTCGTGTCCGGGAGCTCCTTGATGAAAAGCACAATGGAGTTCTGGTTTGTACCACCATGGAAGTGGTTCGGGAATTTATGGAGGATTTCTTGGTTGTAACAGGTTCTTGAGAACCAAAGACGGATATAGCTCTGCATATGTCATCGGAATTGGGTCAAAAGAGACCTTCTTCCTCTCAAAATTTTGTTGTTGATGATTGTTTGTATTGTTGTTGTTGTAGGTGTTTGTTCGTTGTTGTGGTTGTTGTTGTTGACGTTGTTGTTGTTGTTGAATTGGTACTGACTAATTTGCTGAAAATACCGGAATGACTGATTATACTTGATGATGATGTTGACGGGGTGGTTGATTTCTTCTTACATGAGGCCTTCTTTGCCTCCCTATTGAAACTGCATTAGCTTCACTCTCCTTCTTCTTGCTGAAACTGTTGTCGTACCTCTTGCTGGACGACACCTCCTCTCTAGACAATCGTCCTACTCGGACACCTTCTTCGAGCCTCATCCCCATGTTTACCATCTCGGTAAAATCACTGAAGGAACTGGTGATCATCCGCTCATAGTAAAAAGAGCTCAGGGTCCTAAGAAAAATCTCAATAATCTCCTTTTACTCTAAAGGAGGGGTAATCTGAGCAGCAAGCTCCCTCCATCACAGAGCATACTCCTTGAATATCTCCTTATCTTTCTGAGACAACGACCTCAATTGGTCTATATCCGGAGCCATATCAATATTGTACTTGTACTTGTTCACAAATGCTTCGCCCAAATCATTGAACCTGCGGATGCTCGCACTATCCAATCTCATGTACCACCTCAGAGCGGCACCGGTCAAGCTGTCTTGAAAATAATGGATCAACAACTGATCATTATCTATTTGAATAAACATCTTTCTGGCGTACATCACCAAATGACTGAGTGGACATGCATTCCCTTTGTATTTTTCAAAGTCAGACACTTTGAATTTCACCGGAATCTTCACATTTGGAACCAAACAAAGTTCTGCAACACTCTTCCCAAACAGATCCTTACCCCTCAAAGTTTCCAACTCCTTATGCAACTCAAGGAATTGGCCCTTCATCTCATCCATCTTCTCATACACACCGGGGGCCTCAGACGGCTCAAAATGATAGATGGTGTCTTCCACACGGGGCAGAGTATGCACAGCAGGTGGTGGCATAGACATGACCGGGCTAAATGTCGGCATGGAAGCAAAAGTAGGCGCAAAGCCTTCAGGCACAAAATTCGGAGGCATTACCCATGGGAATCCGGCAGGCATGTTAGGTGCAAAATGAGCAACAGTTGTAGGAATGGTAGAGGTAGCAACCTCAGAAATGACAGTCCTATGAGGAGGAGGAGTTGCAGGCGTTGGAGAAGACTGGCTCTTAGCAACTAGGACTGACTCCATCATGGCAGTCAGACGAGTAATCTCTTCCTTCAGGTCTCTGTTCTCTTGCTCTAGATGCTCCATAATCTTTGAGTGATTGGCACGGGTATTGTATCGATAAGTCAACTTGGCTGAAGCACAGAAGAAATACCAATAAGACATCTGGCAAAAGAGAAACCTGTATGCAAATGATTCATGAAATACAATGCTTGATTATTTTTATTTTCAAGGAACTTACTATATTATTTGCAAATATATATATATATATATATATATATATATATATATATATATATATAATATATATATATATATATATATATATATATATTATATATATATATATATATATATATATATATATATATATATATTTGATATGACCATAAAATCTCTTTTATTTGTATAATTGGAAGGATTACACTGAGTACAATTTCAGAAACCAAAAATACAAAATAAAAGAGAAAAGTAGACTAGTCATCCTAAGGATCCCTAACAACAACATCAGAAGATCTGGCGGCAGGCGCGTACTTCCTTCGAATGCGTCGGATCTCGGTCTCAAAAGAAGCCTTCATCTGAGTCTTCTCGAGGACAAGTTGATCAACAATCTTCTTCCAAGCAACAGAAGGTTGAGGCATACTAGAGGAAGATGAAACCTCTGGCTCTCTCTGTCTCTTTGTCACTCGATCTTCAAGTATCTCAATAAGTGCATCCTGGTCCTTAGACTCAAGCTGCAACTCCTCATGCTTTCGACTCAAAGCAAGGAAACACTCTTCCGACATTTCCTTCTCTCGCTTCATCTTGGTGAGTGCGTCTTCTAACTCCTCTACATCTTGGTTAGGGAGAGTTAATGGCTCAACCACAACCATAGACCTAGGTCTCTCATAAGGATAAGGCATCTTCAACTCCATAGCTCTCTTCTTCATCCAAAGAGTGTAAGCTTCCAAAGCTACACAATTGCACGGACCAAGCTCGGATCTTCCTTTCCTATGCACATTATGCCAAGCATGCACAATCTTCTGCTTCAAATGTTGGGGATCTTTACCCTCTTGATAGAAAATACCTTCTAACAAAGTGTTATTAGGTTTGTCTCCTAAGGGGAACCCAAGTTGACGACGAGCCAAAGCAGGGTTGTAGTTAATTCCTCCTTGTGTATAAATGAGAGGCACATTAGAAAATTCACCACAACAATCAATAACATCCACACTACTCAATGAAGGATCATACCAAACTATATCATCATTGGTGAGATACATAAGTCTCTGAGACCACCTTAGACATTGTTTGTTCTCCACAAAAGCAGGCGTCTGAGGCAAGTGTGAAATAAACCACTTGTACAGAAGAGGAATACAACAGACAATAGTTCCACCACCCTTATAATTCCTTAGATGCAAATAGAAATACATATCACCTAACAGAGTAGGCACATGATTCCCAATCAATAAAATTCTAATAGCGTTAACATCAACAAAACCGTCAATGTTAGGGAACAAGGCCAAACCATAGATGAGTAGCACAAATATAGCTTCAAAAGCATCCAAACTACCGGCTTGAGCAAAGGCAGTAGCTTCCTTGACGAGGAACTCAGAATTCAACCCAAATAATCCTCCTTTCTTTATCCAATGAGCCTCTATCTCAGACTTCTTCAAATGAAGAGCTTCAGCAATAATATGAGATCTGAGAATCTCTTCCAATCCACTAAAGGGAACTTTGTTAGAAACAAGTATTCCCAAGAGATGGGCATACTCCTCCAACGTAGGCACGAGCTAATAAACTGGAAAAGTGAAGAAACGGTAGAGAGGGTCATAAAACTGAACTGACACACTTAAGAGTCCTTCAACTACATCAGCAGACAAGATAGATAGAAGTTTCCCATGACGTTGTTTGAAATCCAAGGCATCTAATACAACAGATGCTAGCTTCCTTAACTCTTCAAAATCGGGACTTCTGAAACTATACTTCTTAGTGTTCCTTCGTCCATAATCCATGGTCTGAAAATATTTGCAAATAATACCTCAGTTCCTTGAAATTTTCGTGTGATGAATGTTATGATGCGCGTGAATGCATGAAAGCAACAATCACAAATAAGGGATCACACACAAGGAAAACAAACAAAGGTCAAGGGATGAATCAAGTCATTGTCAAGATCAATCATCCATTTTGGTGGATTATGGTTTACACTTTATCAACATTCAAGTTCCATTGATATTGACAAGACTTGATTGGATCAACCAAGAATCAAGGGTTTGTTGTGAGTCACGAGCATGGAGTCTGGGTAAGAACCATCCCAAAGGAGTGAACTAAGGATAAAAACCTGTAGATCATGTTCTAAAAAGTTCCCAGAATCTTAATTCCATCTATTGGATATTACAGGTTAGGATGACTGACTCATCAACCCATAATATTCTCAAGAGAAACTCGTCTGAGTGTAGTATCACGTAACAACTGTTATCAAGTATACACTTGAGCAGTCCCTGCACTACATCCTAAATAGGTCAAGAAGGGTTAAATGTTCTACGGTCCTCAGCTTCTCGGACCCCAAATCAGAGATAGTAACGCCTAACCACAAATAACTTGTGTGACATTCCTAACTCCAAAAGGGTATCCATTGAGTAGATGGGTCTCAAGCCAACTTGTTAAGAACTACTCCACACAAGTCGAACATGACTATACCATCCTCCTATCTTAATTACACTCAAGTTCGGGTTAGAACTTATCTCACCACTCAGAGATCACCAAGCACAACAACCAGAGTATATCATACAAACAAACATACATATATGAGATATACAATTATATACACACAAAAATGTAGGCTAAAGCCACTGAAGACTACTCCCCAGCAGATTCGCCACTTAATTTCTGTAGCAGTAAATTCATGACCATCAAGCTACGGATAAGCTAGACATCAATAAAATGAGAGTCGCCGCCGCGCTTTTATTATTTCTAAGGGAAAAGGGAAAAGTACGAACAACCCAAAAGATAAGAAGTTTTCAAACCAAAACTAATAAAATGTCAGAGATTACAGGTAAGGGGGTTGGTTACACATAAGGAAGGTGTTAGCACCCTAAGTGTCCTAGGTACTCCTTGGGAGCCCTCTCTTGTATGCATATGTGTTTTTTATACAAATGATGTTTGCAATAAATAGAATGGGGGGATGAGAAAAGAATTCATTAATTATATTTTGTGTTTGACAAGATCTTCGGACTTGTGCCTACGTACCAACATAGAAATGAGGGATCAAAACCTCGTACTTCGTGGTATCAATTTCAAAGTGGGTGCATTATTTTTAAGAAAAATTTAAGTTTGAAAGGCACAAGGGCCTAAAATGGTTTGAATGAGTGTTAGTTCTTTTTGTCTTTTGAAATTTTAAGTCAAGTATAGTTAAATTTATTTATAAGTTTGATTAAGAAAAGATTTTTAAAAAATGAAATGGCATAAGGCCAAAGTTTCTAATTTGCAATAAGGTCAAAGTTTAGAAAACATGCACAAGCAAAGAAGATTTTAAAAGGAGGGAGAGATTTTGAAATTAAAGAAATAGGGAGGAGATGAAAAGACAAATCCTAAGCATAAATTTAAAAGTTGAGAGTTGAAAAGATCTGACCAATGGGGTGCAATCCAATAGACAAGAATGTCATATAGAAACCCAAATTTCCCTTGGATTTTAGAATCACACAGCAATCAATACACAAATAGCAAGTTGAAGAGCAAGACATAAAATAAATATATCCACATCCAATCTTAGCAACTCCATGATCTTCTTCAAAATTTCCCATGTATCAGATGACTTCCAAGATGGCATAAGTTACAAGTTCAAAATAACAACTTCACAATGATCATGTTGCAGATGAACTCAAATGGATCTTCAATGATGTATCAGATGAAGTTTCAATTCACAAGCACTTGGTCTCATGAAAGTTGGCATTGGCCAAGTCCTTTGCATAGGGAATGTTTCCTAATTCTAAGTCCAATAGTCTCAGATCAAACCAACAGTCCACAAAACATATTTTGTAGGGTTTTTGGTTGGAGGCAAAATCCAATGATCTTAACCTAACAAAGTCGAATCAACCTTGACCAATGTCCAACAGCACAAGTCAAACTCACGAAGTCAATTAAAATGGCTCTACACAATTTATTTGGAATTTAATTAATTAAAAATAATAAAAATAATGTATTAAATTAAGTATGGTATGTCAAATTTCTAAAACCTCATCAAAACACCAAAGAAATGGCCATGAGATTTATCATAGGTCAAACAAGGTTAAAGGACCTTGGAGAATTTTTTTCAGAATTTTTGGAAACTTAAAAGCATTTTTAAACAATTAAAAATGTTCACAAAATCAATTAAATTATAAAAAATATTAATAATGATCCAAAAAATACTTTTAATTTAGAAAATGAAAGAAAATTTATTTAAATTTATTTGGTGAAACTCTCATATTTTTTTGATCAATATTAAATTTAATATGAATTAGTGAAAATAAAAGGAATAAAATGAAAATCAATTAAATCAGAGAAACGTGGACCACTTGATCTCCCTCATTAACTGAGGTGGCAGATCAAGTGGTGGAAAACGCGTGTTCCATGATACGCTTGAGTCAGCGTGCCACACGTCTGGTATTCAAAAGCAACGTTCAAGATTAATACGATTTGAATTGATCCAATGGTTAGAACACATCCAACACATCACCAGAGCAAAGTGCCGGTCATCTTCTCTGATGACCCTGGACGAACTGGTTCCCTTATCACCATCACATAAATGAAAAAGGAGGACATGATCTTAAAGAAAAAATGACGTAGATCACGAGTATCACCTCAATTTAACCTAACTCCAAATATATTAAGAGATACATGAAGTTGAATTTTAAGGTGTATGAACTGAGTTGCTTCGATTTGACCTCAAAGCAACTCAATCTTCTTGCCTACGTTGGTAGGACTTCAGACAACCAAGGATCCAAGAGAATTGATGAGAATTTAGGGAGAATCGAAGAAAAGAAAAATCTGGAAAAATACCTTCAATACAGTGCAGACTTGGATCTCTTTTGCTTCAATTCGTGCTTGATCTTGCTTATGGAGCTTGCAAAAGTAGATTAGGAATGGTATAAGGCTTTGGATCCTGGAGTTCTTGAATCTCCAAACAGTGAGATTCAAACTCAAATTTCAAGTGAAATTTATCAGTGTTTCCATTGAATTGTGAGGGTTTCAATGGTTGGAGGCAAAGCTGGCGCGCAAGGTCCTCCAAACTGATGCAAGGGACCTCTATTTATAGCAAAATTTAAGTGATATTTGCATACTTTAAAATGCTTCTAAAATTGGAAATGTGAAGTCCACGCTTGCATGGGCATGTAAAGGCCCATGAAGCAACTCAATTAGGTCCAAATGCAAGTGAAATGAAGTCTGAATGAGAATTGTGATGCAAGGCAAAGATGTTTTGATGTTTGAAGAATGATTCTTTCCAAATGATACATCCCTATTCAAGCCATGCGCATACCCCTCAAACTTTGTCCAAAATGAATGAATTTGGACTTTTTGGAAAGGTTAGATCAAGAGGAACAACTCTTATGTTGAACACTTTTCCATTTGGAACTTGTATCATGGTGAATTTTGAGGTGGAAGTTTAGAAATTTCAACATGTCAAAATATTTTCTAACTGTCAAGCCACATATTCAATCATTCCACCTTGGCTAACTTTTTATGTGAGATTCAAATGAGAAAAGTGTCTTCAACAAAGTTGTATCTCTTTCAAAATGAGTTATGTATTTTTGAAGTTGAGGAAAATCAGCTGTTCAATGGTATTGGTCCAAAATGACCTATAATGTATCCTTATATCACATGCTTATAAAAGTTGATTTAGCTCTTCCTCCAAACATAAAAGTTGAAGTAGACACCTTAAATTTGATTGTTCAGCTTGGAAATATTTCATCTCATAAAAATTGAGCAAGTTATGGCCTTGTGAAGTTGACTTTTAAATCAGGGTTTAGACAAAATGACCTATAACCTTTTCAACATAAAAAATGCCTTTCCAAGCAAAAATAGCTATAGACCTTAACATGAAAGTTGTTTGGAATGTCATATATAGTAACTTTGCTCTTGGAATAATTTTCATATGATGAAAAGTGTAGGAGATAAGGTCTAGGGGAACCCAGTTTTGATCAGATGAATTCCTCTGGTCAACAACCATCAACCACCTTGCTAACTTGCACTTCTCTTAACCTTTTTGGACTCATGGGAGATAATATATGTATAAGATGATGGAATTTGAAGTATCCCTTGAGATATTTTATCAATGGGTGAATAAGCTTGTTGAAGAAGTTACTCAAGATACCCAGATGAGCTAGGGTTTCCAAGGCAAACCAACTCCAAACTCTTGAAGAATTCTTGATCAAAATAACATGTAGAGATCATTGGGACTCATACATGATGCCTAGAACCATTGTGGATCATTTATTGGTTGAGATTTTAGCAATGAGGGTGTTAAACCCTAAATGTGAACTTGATAGATAAATGGTGATCATGCCCTACCTACGAAAGAGTTAGACAAATACAAAGACATATTTTTGGTATTTTGGTTAGTAAAGGACAATATAGAAAGTACGATTCAATCACATGGTGCTTGGTGATCTCTCCCAAAAATAACCCAATGAAAGAGGGGTAAGGAGGATGCCAATATATGATCCCAATGCTAATGCATATGATGAGGTAGCATGAGGGATCTTAGGGTCAAAATTGGGGTCTTACAATCTCTATATCCTAAGGCTAGTTGATTGCAAAATCAACATAAGTATGGATGAGATTAGGTCCCTCACTTTGCATATTATTTTTGTGTGTGGTATGTTTCATGAGCATAGTCCATTATACTATGTCTATAATATGCATTAACACCAAAATTCTATTGCCCGACCTCAAAATAGTTGTGACTTCTACATAAGTCCAATTATGATTACTTAATATAACGCTAAATTTTGACACAAAAGACATATCATTCTAGTTAGTGAGATTGTAAGTCTCCCATCTTTCATGGTATTGTGTGGAAACTTGGCATTTTTCCTTCCTTTGTAAGATGTCTTGGTTCAAGGATCCATGCTTGTGATAAGTGGGTTGAGTGTTCTCCAAATAATGACTTAAAGAAAAGCAAAGCAAAAGCAATACTAACTTCTAATAAACTAACAACTAACATTTAATTTCAAGTCATTTACTTTTATGCACTTTAAATTTTTAAGCTTTATTCATTTGCCACTATTCATACCATTCAAGTTGTTTACTTTAATATCATTTTCCCTTTGTACACTTGGACCATATTTTGTGATGTATTATATTTGTATATATTCGTTTGCTTGTGTGGTCATTTTGACATTAATGTACATAATAAGAACAAAAACCCTAAAAAACATCTTGTGTGGACTGTTGGTTTGATCTGAGACTATTGGACTTAGAATTTAGGCAACACTCCCTATGCAAAGGACTTGGCCAATGCCAACTTTCATGAAACCAAGTGCTTGTGAAGTGAACCTTCATCTGATACAATATTCAAGATCCATTTGAGTTCATCTGCAACATGATCATTATGGAGTTGTTATTTTGAACCTGTGTCTTATGCCATCTTTGAAGTCATTTGATACATGGGAAATCTTGAAGAAGATCATGGGATTACTAAGCTTGGATGTGGCTATCTTTATTTGATTCCTTGCTCTTCAACTTGATACTTGTATATTGATTATTGCTTGATTCTAAAGTCCAAGGGAAGTTTGGGTTTCTTAATGACATTCTTGTCTATTGGATTGCAGCCCATTGGTCAGATTTTTTCAACTCTCAACTTTTAAATTTATGCTTAGGATTAGTCTCTTCATCTCCTCCTCACTTCTTTAATTTAAAAATCTCTCCCCCTTTTTTTAAAACCTTCTTTGCTTGTGATTGTTTTCTAAACTTAGACCATATTGCAAATTAGAAACTTTGGCCTTGTGCCATTGCATTTTTAAACTTCTTTTTTTAAATAAACTTGTAAATGAACTTAACTATACTTGATTTAAAATTTTCAAAAGATAAAAAGAACTAACACTCATCCAAACCATTTTAGGCCTCTTGTGCCTTTGTTAAATTTATAATTTTTGTTAAAAGTAATGCACTCACTTTGAAATTGATACTACAAACTTCGAGGTTTTGATCCCTCATTTTTATGTTTGTACGTAGGCACAAGCCCGAAGGTCTTGTCAAACACAAAAATATAATTAATTAATTCTTTTCTCATCCTTCCATTCTATTTATTGCAAACATCATTTGTGCAAAAACACATATGCACACAAAAAAGGGCTCCCTAGGAGTACCTAGGACACTTTGGGTGCTAACACCTTCCCTCTGTGTAACCAACCCCCTTACCTGTAATCTCTGGCATTTTATTAGTTTTGATTTGAAAACTTTTTATCTTTTTGAATCTTGTTCGTACTTTTCCCTTTTCCCTTGGAAACAATAAAAACACGGTGGAGACTCTGGTTTAATTAACGTCTAGGTTCTCCATAGCTTGATGGTCATGAATTTACCGCTACAGAAATTAAGTGGTGACTCTGCTGGGGAGTAGTCTCCAGTGGGTTTAGCCTACTTTTTTGTGTGAATATAATTGTATATTTGATGTATGTATATTTGTTTGTATGATATAATCTGCTTGTTGTGCTTGGTGATCTCTGAGTGGTGAGATAAGTTCTAACCTGAACTTGAGTGCAATTAAGATAGGAGGATGGTATAGTCATGTTGGACTTGTGTGGAGTAGTCCTT
Source organism: Lathyrus oleraceus (assembly GCF_024323335.1). Taxonomy (NCBI): domain Eukaryota; kingdom Viridiplantae; phylum Streptophyta; class Magnoliopsida; order Fabales; family Fabaceae; genus Lathyrus; species Lathyrus oleraceus. The sequence goes on from NC_066583.1 coordinate 38,345,728, forward strand.
AACAAGTTGGCTTGAGATCCATATACTCAATGGAGACCCTTTTGGAGTTAGGAATGTCACACAAGTTATTTGTGGTTATGTATTAGTATCTCTGATTTGGGGTCCGAGAAGCTGAGGACCGTAGAACATTTAACCCCTCTAGGCCTATTTAGGACGTAGTGCGGAGACTGTTCAAGTGTAGAACATTATGAGATTGTTCAAGTGTAGAATATTATGGGCCTATTTAGGACATAGTGCGGAGACTGTGCGGACCCTTTTGATCACAGTTGTTACGCGATGCTACACTCAGACGAGTTTCTCGAGAATATTATGGGTTGATGAGTTAGTCATCCTAACCTGTAATATCCGATAGATGGAATTAAGACTCTGGGAACTTTTTAGAACATGATCTACAGGTTTGTATCCTTAGTAAAATCCTTTGGGATGGTTCTTACCCAGACTCCATGCTCGTGACTCATAACAAACCCTTGATTCTTGGTTGATCCAATCAAGTCTTGTCAATATCAATGGAACTTGGGTGTTGATAAAGTGTAAACCATAATCCACTAAAATGGATGATTGATCTTGACAATGAATTGATTCGTCCCTTGACCTCTGTTTGTTTTCCTTGTGTGTGATCCCTTATTTGTGATTGTCGCATTCATGCATTCATGTGCATCATAACATTCATCACACGAAAATTTCAAGGAACTGAGGTATTATTTGCAAATATTTTCAGACCATGTGTAGCAACCTGGAAAATACTGTGCGCGAAAAAACAACCGGCGAAAGAAAATGACAGAAGAGTCGCCACCGTGCGTTATTCGTCCCAAAGGAGGGAAAGGAAACGCTCGAAGTAAACCTGAAAAAGGAAAGGACAAGACGGGGTCTCGCAACCAAATCTTGGGTTCGGGAGTCGGTTATGCGAAGGGAAGGTATTAGCACCCCTACGCATCCGTAGTACTCTACGGGATCCACTTTTGTAGTTCTTGTCTAAAGGGTGTGAGTTTATCTTGTGCTGTTTACCAAAAAAAAAAGGGGGTTAAATGAAAATGACTCGCGCGGATGTCGCATCCACTGCATACGTATCTCATCTGAATATGAGAATCAGAGTCTTCGTAGCTCGGCTGACCTATGGGTTGGGGGGATGTGTGCTCGCTAAGACATCGCGTCTTATGCCTACGTATCTCATCTGGAATGAGAATCAGAGCAAGCCGTAGTTCGGCTAACTACGGGGTTATGGAGTGGGTTTTGGACGAACGACGTTACTACGCAATCTACCGGATGCTCGACCTTTGGAGACTTACTCGCCTGTAGTAGAAGGAGTTAACGTGTTGCTTTGGGTTTTAGGGTTTGGGATGCTCAAGGGCAAAAAGGCAGTCCTTGACGAAGGAACCGCGCTACCTGCAGGGATACGAACACATACAAACAAACATGTATAAAGTAAATGTGCCAACAAGGGGCTCAGAAGTAAATAAACAAAAGAAAACAAATGCCTCCTATCGAGGTCTTCCAGCTAAGAAAGCGATAAAATGCGGAAAAGAGGTAAAAGTACCACACGGATAAAGATCCGAAACAGCAATTAAAGGAGTAAGAAACCCAGGGATCTCCCAAGCTAATGCCATCAAAGAAAGGTGAGTCAGTACAGGTAATCGGAATGAACCTCCAGGGGGTATCCCACAAATAAAGTGGGAAAACCACGCAAACCATCTCTGCAAGAGTCTGTGAGCCCTCACAAAAACTCAACAAAAGGGTTAGTGAAACACGATAAGCATTTTTTTCATGGATAACAGTATGGTTTCAGAAACCTCAAACCCTGTGGCATACATTTCAGATATCATGTGATTAAACATTCAAGGCATAGGTTTCACCCATTCATGCATAATTAAACCAGTGGGCAAAAACATAATGAAATTCATCCATCATACCTCATACATTCAGATGATCCAAATTAAGAGCATAAAATCATGGGAATGAGGCAAACCTGATGGGAGAGACCGGTTGAAATCAAATGGCACGGCTGGGTTTGCAAGGCAATGTTAGGGTTTGCGTGAGATGAAAGTGTGTGAGTTAGATTGAATTTTTCAGAGCTGCCTGGGGGTTGCTCTGAGTTCTCTGTCAGGTTTCTCTCCAGGTTTTGTCAAGGGTTTTGTTTCAAGGAAACCTCAGAGTATTTTGCTTCCCTTCTTTTTTCTATCTGATCTCCCTCTTTTATAACCTGATTTTCATGGCTTTGTGGGCTCAAATGAGAGAGGTCCAAGTCCAAGTTTTTTCTATTATATATATAATATATATATATATATATATTATATATATTATATATATAATATATATATATATATTATTATATTATTTAAAAAAAAAAAGTGTTTCTTGGATCTAATTCTGATTGACATGATGAAATGCAATATGAAATGCTAAATGAATGCATGAATGAGGAGGGCAAATTTTGGGGTGTTACAGCTGCCCCTGTTCAATCATCAGCTAACCCGAGTAGGATGAAAGCGAACAGCTTATCAGACAAACGGGGTGAGCTGTGATTGAATACCAAAGACAGACCGAAAATTTGCGCTCCGAGAACACCACAAAAACGCGGAAATACACCGCGCTGTTTGATTTTCTTCCGATCCTTTGGCTGGATCCTAATCAGTCTTCTGGCTTAATTTGGAGTTTCGATCCTCTGGCTGAACCTATACTCAATTTAGTCCTCTGGTTGGATATTAATTTTGATCCTCGGGCTGGATACGATTTTGATCTTCTGGCTAGATCTTCTTCGATCTTCTGGCTAGATCTCCTTCGTTTCGATTCTCTGGCTGAATCTATTTCCTTTGATTCTCTGGCTGAATCTACTTCGATCTTCTGGCTAGATCTGAATTGTTGCGATTTTCGATCTTCTGGCTAGATCTTCTTTGTTTCGATTCTCTGACTGAATCTACTTCGATCTTCTGGCTAGATCTGGATTGTTAGGATCCCGCATCTGAGGCATGCGCTGGTTGACCCTCTTTTGAAATCTACACCCAACCTTCATATTAGATATGCAGCTTCGAGAATATTCCACTTTTGGGCTTCGTACATATTCTTCGGGCTAGAACATGTTGTAACGACTCCTCAATTGGGCTTGCTGGGGAAATAAAGCTTGTAGGCGACTTCACTGGGGAATCTTCAAATTGAGCCTTAGGCTGGCTTAATGGAATACGATTCTCAGGCTGAATCTTCGAAATGACCCTCAGGCTGGAACACTGGAACACGATTCTCAGGCTGAATCTTCGAAATGATCCTCAGGCTGGATCACTGGAACACGATTCTCAGGCTGAATCTTCAAAATGAACCTCAGGCCGGATCACTGGAAAACGATTCTCTGGATGAATCTTCGAAATGACCCTCAGGCTGGATCACTGGAAAACGATTCTCAGGCTGAATCTTCAAAACGACCCTCAGGCTGGATCACTCACGCTTGATCCTCTGGCTGGATCTCATGACCTTGGTTGTAAAGTAATTCTTCAGTCTGCTTGGAAGAACCTGTTTATCAGCTTATGTGTATGCTTGATATGATATGTATGCAAATGCAAATGTTATGCATGGTGTAAACAGAAATCTGCTTGGGGAAGCAAACTCCGGTAGGGAACAGATCGCTGTATCAATCCTTGAATGCTCTGTGGGGAATGATCCGTCTGCCGGGACCAATGAGCCACCAAAAATAAATTGGCTGCTTGAAAAGTTGACCTTGCGGGGGGAGTATCAACTATGGAAACTTTGTTCGGCGAGGCTCTATGAGGAGAGTCTGTGGGGAAAACACTTCCTGGGGAAATGTCGTAGGAAACGACCTTTGTTGGGGATATGAACTTGCTAATCACCCTCAAGTTGGGGATTAACAAATCTGTTAAAAATAATCTGCTGGGGAATGAGATGAACACTGGGAACACCACCCTCTCATCTGTTGGTTATGCAACCACTCCGCTGTTGCTAGGAAGATACAGTCTGACACTGTCAACTCCGCTGGGGATATATAGTCTGGATACTGTCAACTCTGCTGGGGAACATGCTCTGCTGAGGAGAGACTTTGTCAACCGCTTGGGGATGAGGATTCATGACTTGGCATCCGGTTCCTATGACCTGCAACCAAAAATACACGTATGCCTCGGGGGAATTACTCGGTTTGAATTCACCGTCCGGGATTAAGCACATTCAAAGCAATTTTAAATGTTTTCCTGTGCAAATCATCTGCAAAAGCCACCATTATGTTCATATGCAATATGTTTTATCAAAAATTCGGACATTTTTGCAAACAAACTGATAAATGAAAAATAAAGAGGCTCTTTAACTGAATTATTCGACTCTTACTGGGGAGAAAATTTGTGCCAGGAATAGGCGAGGGTATCAGGAAGCTGATCCCTGAAAAGAGGTGATCGCTATAAAAGAGAACTATCCTAATGGCAATGGGGATACGGGGTCCCACCGAGTTTCGACTCTGCTATGGCTCGTATGTCCTCAAGACGCTCTGCTCATATTGCTTTCTGAAGTGGATGATTAGTCGATATTTAACCTTCGAAGATTGTCGGATTGAATGAAACGGTGATATAACACTGATGAACTCAGATCACAGTCATTCGCTTATTCCCTAACTTTTGCCTGGATCGCCCCCTTTTCGGGTTTTCAATCCACCGGGATACCCATTTTTGCCTGAGCCGCCCTTTTGGGTTTTCGACTCACCGGGTGTACTCTTTTTTTATATCCCTAATTTTTGCCCGAACCTCTTTATTATTATTTTTTTGGTTCGTCGGGATGCCCTTTTTTTGCCTGGACTATTCTTTTTATCGTCCAGCGGGTCTATTTTATGCGAAGTATGTTTTTTTAACTGCGTCTGAGTTAATAGGGGACGGGAATCCTTCGCCATCCATGGTTGTTAGCATCAAAGCTCCGCCATAGAAAATCCTTTTAACCACGTACGGACCCTCATAGTTCGGTGTCCATTTGCCCCTGTGATCTGTGTTGGGAGGAAGAAATCTTTTGAGTACCAATTCACCGACTTGATACCCCCGAGGGCGCACTTTCTGACCAAATGCTTTCTTCATTCGTCTCTGACCGAGATACGTCAATTCTGGGTACGTAGTTCCAGCATAGTACCTTAATCATCGAAGACAAGGTAAGCAAAGCATCAACAAATTGGTTTTCTTCAAAAGAAAGTCAACAATCTTCTCGTGTAGTCTCTGTAAGGAGCCAGATGAGGCTGAGGTGTATACCATTTCCCGTTGGTTTGATTGATGACCAAAGCTGAATCCCCGTATACATCCAGGGTTTTAATCTGTATATTGACGGCTTCCTCAAGTCTTAGGATACAAGCTTCGTATTCGGCTTCATTGTTGGTGCAGGGAAAAGTTATTCTGGCACCAAATGGCATATGAACCCCCTTCCGCTGTGATCAACACTACACCAACTCCGCGACCATTGACGTGGACCGCCCCATCAAACATCATAACCCATTTGGATTCAGGGTCAGGCCCCTCCTCCGGGAGTGGTTCCTCTCAATCTTTCGATTTGAGAAACATGATGTCCTCATCAGGAAAGTCAAACCTCATAGGTTGGTAATCATCAATCGGTTGCTCTGCAAGATAGTCTGACAAGACACTTCCCTTGATGGCTTTTTGTGAAGTGTATTGGATGTCATACTCTGTCAGTATCGTTTGTCACCTAGTAACCTTTCCGGTAAGTGCTGGCTTCTCAAAAATATACTTGACTGGATCCATTTTTGATATCAATAGAGTCGTGTGAGTCAACATATATTGTCTTAGTCGGCGAGCAGCCCATGCCAAAGCGCGGCAAGTTTTCTCGAGCAATGAGTATCTTTGTTCACAGTCGGTAAACTTTTGCTAAGGTAGTATATTGCATGCTCTTTTCAACCTGACTCGTCATGCTGACCGAGCACACAACCCATTGACCTTTTTAACACAGTCAAGTACATGATCAACGGTCTTTCTTCTCGGCCTGTAGACTTGCCCCGATCTTGATGTCTTTCTTGTCGTCTGCGGTACCGATGTTGTCGGTCTCAATCACCTCCTGATAAGGTGTAATAGCTCGGTCCTCCTGTTTCAACAATCTGGCTAACCCTTCAGGCAATTCACAATCTTCCTCAACCCCTTCTTCGGCTTAATAGATAGGATTGTCGAAGTCATACTTGGCCATAGCAGTGTCGTTAGTAGTGAGATCTGGGTGGTCCGCTCTGCATGATGGAGGATCATGTTCTACCTTAGAATAAGAGATTTTTTTTTGGAAAGAAAGAAAAAACGATAAAAGAAACATTGCCATTTTTTTTTTGTAAAAGTAAAAAAAACTGAAAGAGAGAACACAAAATTGTTTGCAAAAGCCGTCCTTTATTGATGATAAAAATAATTGCGAAATGTAACTAAATGGATGGCCCTACAAATGAGCCGTTACACCTTGGGCAAAGTGTAAGACTTTATTATGCATGTAATAAAGGAAAACAATAAAAATCACTCTTTCAGTAGAGTAACCCGGACGGTTTTTTTAGACGACCAATTGTCGAGCTTTTCTCCTGGGACACACGGGCGAATCCAGCTATCTAAGTCACAGTCGCTGTCAGCCTTGTCTTCATCTGCATCATTGACGATGTGGGGAGAAACCAAACCCCCGCTGGAGAGAGTACCGGTTTCATTCTTCTGAGATCCCGGAGCATACCCCAATCCAAACTTGTCTTCTTTGATGACTGGCTCCACAAATTTGCCCCAGCCTTGGGCATTACCAGCTTTAACCACTTCGACAGCTTGCTTGTATGAAGAGATAGAAGTCCCGACCTTCTCAAACTCAGGTGAAAAGACAGCTTCGGGCGCGACCTCATTGATGTTTATGGCTTCGAAGCCCTGACACAGCATCTCGTGCATCTCGCCGTCCATCTCTACATACTTAAATGTAGACAGGTGGCTAACAAAAATATCTTCTTCACCACAGACAGTGACGACCTGACCTTCTAGTTCATATTTGAGCTTCTGGTGGAGGGTAGAAGTAACAGCACCGGCAACATGAATCCAAGGCCGACCTAGCAGACAGCTGTAGGCAGGCTGGATATCCATCACATAAAAGGTGCTCTTGAACACCTGCGGTCCAATCTTAACTGGCAACTCAACTTCGCCAAAGACAGCTCTCTTAGAGCCATCAAAAGCCCTCACAACTAAGTTACTTGGCCTCAGGATGGTGTCATCGCAATCCAACTTCATTAAGGCTTTCTTTGGAAGAACATTCAGAGAAGAGCCTGTATCAACCAAAACATGGGAAAGCATCACCCCTTAGCACTCCATTGTGATATGCAAGGCTTTGTTGTGATTCCTGCCCTTAGATGTCAGGTCATTATCGGTGAAACCTAGCCCCCAGCTAGCGTTTACATTGCAAACTACCGACTCCAGCTGGTTAACAGTTATCTCTGGCGGAACATAGGCCATATTCAGTACTTTCAACAAGGCTGCTCTGTGCGCCTCAGAGCACAGCAATAGTGAGAGAATGGAGATCTTTGAGGGTGTCTGATTTAGCTGGTCGACTACCTTGTAGTCAATTTTCTTGATAATCCTCATAAACTCGTCCACTTCCTTCTCGAATGCGGTCTTAGGAGGATCTTCCTCAGTAGTAACCTCTTCGGCGGCCATCTGTTTCCCTTTAGCCTTGGCAGTTGCCTCGGCTTCAGTATTCGCGCGTAATGTTGATGGTGCAAATAGGCGTCCACTGCGAGTGAAGCCACCAACCCCTCCAACATTGTCTACAGCGGAGCTACCAATGTCAATGTCTTCTTCGTTAACTTTCTGCCCCTGGCAGTAGATATCAGCCCCATAGTGCCACGGGATAGCATTGTCTTTCTCATACGGAACGGGTCCTGGTATTGTGATGGTGATCGGACCAACCAAAGTCGGTCGAGGGCTGTCAGAGTAAATTGCAACTGGTGCTGAACTTTCGATGTTCACCGCTGCTGGTTCTGTACTTTCTGGGAAATATATTGTTGTCGGAGCGAGTCTCTCGGGAACATATATTTCTTCAAGAGTGAAACAAAACGTCACCGTGGATACATCATTCTTCACTGGACGGGCCTGATCGAACTGAAGACAACCTTCATCTATCAGTTGCTGAATACCCCTTCTCAAACTGTCACATCCGTTTTCGGCAGCTTGACAATTTCTGCATTCTTCCCCACAGCCCGGGAAAATCTGTCCTTTCAGAAGTCGGTCTTTAACCACCGATAGCAAAGTCTTCACCTTAGTCACATCAGAAACCAAATTCAAAGTTTCCCCACTATCAACAGCATTAATCCTCTGCCCGCCGTGAGCCGGCATCGGGTTCTGGATAACATTAGGCACCAGAGCAAAATTGATAGCCTGGGCATCTCTCAAATCTTGTACCTTTAACTGGAGAGCCTTGCAATTATCTGTAGTATGGCCAGGTGCGTTGGAGTGAAAAGCACATCTGGCGTTGACATCATAACCTCTAGGCAAATTATTGGGATCGATTGGTGGGGCCAGAGTTCTCAACGTAACCAGATTCATGTCAATCAGCTTGGGAAGTAATACTGAATAAGGCATTGGGATTGGCTCGATGACCCGGTCCGTCTGCCTTGGACATTGTTGATAGTGTCTCTGCTGACCCGGATTACCTCCTTGTTGTTGATTGTTGTACCTGGGTTGTTGTTGCGGATGATATTGCGGTTGAGGAACAGGTGTTGGAATAGTGACTGCGGCCACTTGATCTTGATAATAATTAGGGCGTCCTCTACCCCTGCCTCTGCCGGCATACACCATGCTTTCCTCGCCTTCTTTTCTTCGCTGACCGTTACCAGCAAACGGTCTCTTGGGACCTGATGAGTTGGAAGCACTATTGTCTTGAATTCGGCCCATCTTCAACAGACTCTCGATTCTTTCTCCAGCAATTACTATCTCTGCAAAGCTGATTGACGGGCAAGCAACCAATCTCTCAATATAATTGCCTTGAAGAGTGTTCATGAACATGTCCGCCATCTCCCTTTCAGACATAGGGGGTTGGACGGACGCAGCAATCTGTCTCCAACGCTGAGCATACTCTCTAAAGGTTTCCTTGGCAGTCTGAGACATACCTTGCAACAAGGTCCGATTTGGAGCCATGTCCAAGTTGTATTGATATTGCTTGACAAAAGCCTCTGCCAAGTCTTTCCAGCTCTTGATGGTAGTACGAGACAAATGAGAATACCATTCACGAGAAGCTCCAGTTAGACTGTCTTCAAAATAGTACATCCACAGCTTTTCATCTTCCGTGTGAGCTCCCAACCTTCCCAAATAAGATTGGAGATGAGTGCGTGGGCAAGAAGCCCCGTTGTATTTCTCAAAGGTAGGGGGTTTGAACTTGTGAGGAATCCTTACTCCCTGAACCAGACCAAGATTTGTGACATCAAAGCCTAAGGAATTTTGAGACTCCAAAGATTTGAGCTTCTCAGCAAGCTCATCCATACGGCGAGTAGTCTCGAGGGCCTCGTCGTGCAAAGAAAATTGATCATACTGATAATCTTCAGTAACGGGGCGCCCGTTAATCCGAATTCCTTGATTCACATTGTACCTTCCGCCAATACCATTTCCAACATTCCCTGTGTTGCCAACATTACCCGGGTTTCCATCAGCATTTGTGTTACCCGCGTTACCAGTGTTCACAGGGTCATCAGCGTTCCCAGGGTTACCAGGGTTTCCCTCAGCATTTGGTATCTCCACCTCCGGATCGGGTCTCGGTTGCTCAACCAATTCCCTCAGCTTTTCCTGGCCTTCTGCCATACCAGTCATCAATGTCATGAACTGATCCATCCTTTCACGCATATCAGCCAGCTCTTTCTGTACTTGGTCCATCGCTAGCTGCGGACGATTTTCCTTTGTCGGGTACCTGTGGACTCGCTTGGGACCAACAACTGCCTGATACAGGGAACAAACATTAGACACTGCGGTGACACCTGCAAAACAGACAAGGGTTAATATGCATGGTATGCAATGCACTGCTTGTTCAGTTTTAAGGCACACCCGTTTTGAAAGGGAATACCCTGCAAATGAATAAGCATGAGATGTTGGATGCAAATATGCAGATGATGTTATGCAACGCAAAGGCATGTCAATCAGAATTGATGGATCCGCTTGAACATCTGTCAGGTTGCACTGCTTGGAGAGAAATTCACTGAGGAATATAATACAAGACCAAAACTCTGCTCCAGAAAACCGGGTTGGTTAGAGGTTAAGGTTTCCTGAATTTAGCCCGCCCCTCACTGGTAGGTTCTAAGAACAGAAGTTCGTCAGCTTCAGCCCTTCAGTCGCGAATAATACGTTTACCACTGAAGGTTTGGTATTATTACGGGACAAAAGACCTCCATTGACTCCCCTCAACAGGACATCCTAATAGCAAGTTCCCAGTCTCGGGATCCTCGGATTGAGCAGCGAGAATGCGCCCACCAGAGCTAACATAATCACGTCTCGGAGGAGAGGCCTCGACTGAGTTCTCGGGAAATGGTCACCAGAGTCTACGATTTCTAGAGGAACATCTTGCCGTTACGGAACACCCGTAAGACATAATATATCCAAAAGAAACCTCGTTTGGGTGTGGTTCTTCACGAACGACTTAACGTAGCAACACGCCACGCAAGCCTCATGATTATCCATTCTAAAACCTGTGTGTACACTCAAGCCTGGGTAATGGGCTTATCTCTCATAGAACACCCCATCCCAACAAACAAACAAACAGATCCAACAGATACAACAGATGCATGCAAGAAGGTAAGCAAATAAATGTACAAAAGCATGAACACCCAATAAACAAGAAATCACACAAGCTAGGAGGGACTCGCTTAGGGAAGATGGACCAGCAAGAGGTCAACTTCTTAGTGTCCCCAGCAGAGTCGACAGCTGTAGCAACCTGAAAAATACAGTGCGCGAAAAAACAACCGGCGAAAGAAAATGACAGAAGAGTCGCCACCGTGCGTTATTCGTCCCAAAGGAGGGAAAGGAAACACTCGAAGTAAACCTGAAAAAGGAAAGGATAAGACGGGGTCTCGCAACCAAATCTTGGGTTCGGGAGTCGGTTATGCGAAGGGAAGGTATTAGCACCCCTACGCATCCGTAGTACTCTACGGGATCCACTTTTGTAGTTCTTGTCTAAAGGGTGTGAGTTTATCTTGTGCTGTTTACCCAAAAAAAAGGGTTAAATGAAAATGACTCGCGCGGATGTCGCATCCACTGCATACGTATCTCATCTGAATATGAGAATCAGAGTCTTCGTAGCTCGGCTGACCTATGGGTTGGGGGGATGTGTGCTCACTAAGACATCGCGTCTTATGCCTACGTATCTCATCTGGAATGAGAATCAGAGCAAGCCGTAGTTCGGCTAACTACGGGGTTATGGAGTGGGTTTTGGACGAACGACGTTACTACGCAATCTACCGGATGCTTGACCTTTGGAGACTTACTCGCCTGTAGTAGAAGGAGTTAACGTGTTGCTTTGGGTTTTAGGGTTTGGGATGCTCAAGGGCAAAAAGGCAGTCCTTGACGAAGAAACCGCGCTACCTGCAGGGATACGAACACATACAAAACAAACATGTATAAAGTAAATGTGCCAACAAGGGGCTCAGAAGTAAATAAACAAAAGAAAACAAATGCCTCCTATCGAGGTCTTCCAGCTAAGAAAGCGATAAAATGCGGAAAAGAGGTAAAAGTACCACACGGATAAAGATCCGAAGTAACAGCAATTAAAGGAGTAAGAAACCCAGGGATCTCCCAAGCTAATGCCATCAAAGAAAGGTGAGTCAGTACAGGTAATCGGAATGAACCTCCAGGGGGTATCCCACAAATAAAGTGGGAAAACCACGCAAACCATCTCTGCAAGAGTCTGTGAGCCCTCACAAAAACTCAACAAAAGGGTTAGTGAAACAAGATAAGCATTTTTTTCATGGATAACAGTATGGTTTCAGAAACCTCAAACCCTGTGGCATACATTTCAGAAATCATGTGATTAAACATTCAAGGCATAGGTTTCACCCATTCATGCATAATTAAACCCGTGGGCAAAAATATAATGAAATTCATCCATCATACCTCATACATTCAGATGATCCAAATTAAGAGCATAAAATCATGGGAATGAGGCAAACCTGATAGGAGAGACCGGTTGAAATCAAATGGCATAGCTGGGTTTGCAAGGCAATGTTAGGGTTTGCGTGAGATGAAAGTGTGTGAGTCAGATTGAGTTTTTCAGAGCTGCCTGGGGGTTGCTCTGAGTTCTCTGTCAGGTTTCTCTCCAGGTTTTGTCAAGGGTTTTGTTTCAAGGAAACCTCAGAGTATTTTGCTTCCCTTCCTTTTTCTGTCTGATCTCCCTCTTTTATAACCTGATTTTCATGGCTTTGTGGGCTCAAATGAGAGAGGTCCAAGTCCAAGTTTTTTCTATTATATTTTTTTTTCTTTTTTATTATTATTATTATTATTATTATTATTTTCGTTTTTTTTTTTGATTTTTTGATTTTTTATTTTTTTTTAAAAAAAAGTTTCTTGGATCTAATTCTGATTGACATGATGAAATGCAATATGAAATGCAATATGAAATGCTAAATGAATGCATGAATGAGGAGGGCAAATTTTGGGGTGTTACACCATGATTATGGACGAAGGAACACTAAGAAGTACAGTTTCAGATGTCCAGACTTGAAAGAGTTAAGGAAGCTATCATCTTTTGTATTAGATCCCTTGGACTTCAAGCAACGTCATGGGAAGATTTTGTCTTTTTTATCTACTGATGTGGTTGAAGGACTCTTGAGTGTATTGGTTCAGTTTTATGATCCTCTCTACCGTTGCTTCACTTTTCCTGATTATCAGCTTGTACCTACGTTGGAGGAGTATGCCCATCTCTTGAGAATACCCGTTTCTAACAAAGTACCATTTAGTGGATTGGAAGAGATTCCCAAATCTCATCTTATTGTTGAAGCCCTTCACTTGAAGAAGTCTGAGATAGAGGCTCATTGGGTGAAGAAAGGAGGATTGTTTGGATTGACTTCTGAGTTCCTCATCAAGGAAGCTACTGTTTTTTCTCAAGCTGGTAGTATGGATGCTTTCGAGGCTATCTTCGTGTTGCTCATCTATGGCTTAGCCTTGTTCCCTAATATTGACGGTTTGGTTGATGTTAGCGCCATTAGAATCTTCTTGATTGGGAATCCTGTGCCTACTCTGTTAGGAGATATGTACTTCTCTTTGCATCTAAGGAAATCTAAAGGTGGTGGAACTATTGTCTGTTGTGTTCCTCTTCTGTACAAGTGGTTTATTTTGCACTTGCCTTAGACACTTGCTTTTGTGGAGAACAAACAATGTCTAAGGTGGTCTCTGAGACTTATGTCTCTCACTAATGATGATATAGTTTGGTATAATCCTTCCTTAAGCATTTTGGAGATTATTGATTGTTGTGGTGAATTCTCTAATGTGCCTCTTATTGGTACACAAGGAGGAATCAACTAAAACCCTGCTTTGGCTCGTTGTCAACTTGGGTTCCCCTTGAGAGACAAACCTAATAACACTTTGTTAGAAGGTTTTTTCTATCAAGAGGGTAAAGATCCCCAACATTTGAAGAAGAAGATTGTGCATTCCTGGCATAATGTGCATAGGAAGGGAAGATCCGAGCTTGGTCCGTGCAATTGTGTAGCTTTGGAAGCTTACACTCTTTGGGTGAAGAAGAGAGCTTTGAAATTGAAGATGCCTTATGCTTGTGAGAGACCTATGTATATGGTTGTTGTTGAGCCATTAAATCTCCCTAACCAAGATGTAGAGGTGTTGGAAGACGCACTCGCCAAGATGAAGCAAGAAAAGGATATGTGGGAAGAGCGTTTCCATGCTTTGAGCATAAAGCATGAGGAGTTGCAGCTTGAGTCTAAGGACAAAGATGAACTTATTGAGCTACTTGAAGACCGAGTAACAAAGACACAAAGAGAACCAGAGGTTTCATCTTCCTCTAGTATGCCTCAGCCTTCCGTCGCTTGGAAGAAGATTGTTGACCAGCTTATCCTCGAGAAGACTCAGATGAAGGCTTCTTTTGAGACCGAGATCCGACGCATTCGAAGGAAGTACGTGCCTGCCGCCAAATCTTCTGATGTTTTAATTATGGATCCTTAAGATGAATAGTCTCCTTTTCTCTTGTATTTTTTATTTGGTTATAGTAAGTTCCTTGGAAATAAAAAAAATCAAGCATTGCCTTTCATGCATCATTTGCATAAACAGGTTTCTCTTTCGCCAGATGTCTTATTGGTATTTCTTTTGTGCTTCAGCCAAGCTGACTCATCGATACAATACCCACGCCAATCACTCAAAGATTATGGAGCATCTAGAGCAAGAGAACAGAGACCTGAAGGATGAGATTGCCCGCCTGACTGCCATGATGAAGTCAGTCCTAGCTGCTCAAAGCCAATCTTCTCTAATGCATGCAACTCCTTATCCTCAAAGGACTGTCATTTCCAAGGTTGCTACCTCTACTATTCCTGGAACTGCTGCTCACTTTGCACCCAACATGCCTGCCAGATTCCTGTGGGGAATGCCTCCTAATTTTGTGCCTGAAGGCGTTGCGCCTACATTTGCTTCCATGCCGACATCTAGCCCGGTCATGTTTGTGCCACCGCCTGTTGTGCATACTCTACCCCGTGTAGAAGACACCATCTATCATTCTGAGCCGTCTGAGGGCCCTGATTTGTATGAGAAGATGGACGAGATGAAAGAATAATTCCTTGAGTTGAGTAAGGAGTTGAAAACTTTGAGGGGTAAGGATCTGTTTGGAAAGAGTGTTGCGGAACTTTATTTGGTTCCGAATGTGAAAATCCCGGTGAAGTTCAAAGTGCCTGACTTTGAAAAATACAAAGGGGATACCTGTCCACTCAGTCATCTTGTGATGTATGGTAGAAAGATGTCTACTCAAACCCATAATGATCAGTTGTTGATCCATTATTTTCAAGAGAGTATGACTGGTGCCGCTTTGAGGTGGTACATGGGATTGGATAGTGCGACCATCCGCACATTCAATGGTTTGGGCGAAGCATTCATGAAATAGTACAAGTATAATGTCGAAATGGCTCCAGATAGGGACCAATTGAGGTCATTGTCTCAGAAAGAGAAAGAAACATTTAAGGAGTATGCTCAAAGATGGAGAGAGCTTGTTGCTCAGATTACCCCTCCTTTGGAGGAGAAGGAGATGACTAAATTTTTTCTCAAGACCCTGAGCTTATTTTATTATGAGAGGATGATTTCCAGTGCCCCCAGTGATTTTACCGAGATGGTAAACACGGGGATGAGGCTAGAAGAGGGTGCCCGAGAGGGATGGTTATCTAAGGAGGAAGCGTCATCCAGCAAGAGATATGGCAATAGTTTTGGTAAGAAGAAGGAAGCGAAGACTAATGTAGTGTCTGTAGGAAGGCAAAGAAGGTCTCATGTAAGAAGAAATCAACCACCCCATCAACACCATCATCAAGTATCGTCAGTAATCCCAGTATTTTTAGCTAATCAGTCAACACCAATTCAACAACAACAACCACAACAAAGAACAAACACCTACAACAACAATAATACCAACAATCATCAACAACAACAAAACTTTGAGAGGAATAAGGTCTCTTTTGACCTGATTCCTATGTCTTATGTTGAATTGTATCCATCATTGGTTCTCAAGAACATTTTGCAACCAAGACATTCTCCTCAAATCCCCGAACCACTTCCTTGGTGGTATGAACCGGAACTCCGTTGTGCTTTTCATCAAGGAGCTCCCGGTCATGATATCGAGAATTTCTACCCCCTCAAGTATGAAATCCAGAAGTTGGTCAAGAGTGGAATGGTGTCCTTTGAGGACTGTGCTCCAAATGTCAAAGCAAACCCATTGTCTGCCCATGGAAATTCATCTGTTAATATGGTGGACGGTTGTCTTGGCGAGTTCAAGATATTTGATGTACGCTTCATTAGAAGGTCCTTGGTGAGGATGCATAAGGATATTTGCTTGGTTAATGATTATGAGCATGATCATGATGGTTATGCTATTTGCAGTGTCAATCCTAGAGGTTGTATGATTGTGAAGAGAGACATCCAGAGGTTGATGGATGAAGGTTTGATTCAGATTGTTCAGTCCCTTCATGGAGATGATGATGTCAATGTTATAGTCCTGTTTTTTAAAACTCCTGAGATTTTGGTGATTCAGTACGACAACAACAACAGTAATAGCGTCAGCAACAAATCGGTATCGCCGTTGGTTATATGGTTAGAGGGTCGTGTCCCGTATGCATCCGATAAGGCTGTCCCATATCAGTATAATGATACCATGTTGGAGAATGGTCAAGAGGTTCCTTTACCTACGACCAATTTGGTCGTGAGCATAACTGATGTTACCAAGGTGACCCGCAGTGGTCATGTGTTTGGGCCAGTGTTCCCAAAAAACATGGAGGATGTATCTGTTAATAAGAAGGTTGATGTACCAGTGGTAGAGTCTGTTAGTGCTCCAAGGTGTCAGTCTGGTGAATCCAGCGGCTTGAAGCCTAACGATGACGATAAGGTGCTTAGATTGATAAAGAAGAGCGAGTTTAATGTGGTGGAGCAACTGCTTCAAACTCCCTCCATTATTTCTGTACTGTATCTGTTAATGAATTTAGAAGCGCACAGGGAAGTCTAAGACCCTAATTTTGACCCTAAGATCCCTCATGGCATCATATCATTGCTCATTGCATTGCCTCAAGGATCATAGCAT
This sequence comes from Lathyrus oleraceus, assembly GCF_024323335.1. Lineage (NCBI taxonomy): Eukaryota > Viridiplantae > Streptophyta > Magnoliopsida > Fabales > Fabaceae > Lathyrus > Lathyrus oleraceus. The sequence continues at coordinate 38,362,453 of NC_066583.1, forward strand.
GTTTGGCTCCTTGACCCTAGGGTTGGGACTTGTGTGAGTGGTTTGAGACCACCAAGCATGCTTGTATTGTATATTATTTCTTTTCTTATTTTTATTATTAACCAAAAGTACAAAAATATGTCACTAACTCTTTTTGTTTTGAAGCTCAAGTGATCATGTACTCTCTTGCTCCTAGGAGGCTCCTAAGCTCAATGAAGTGGCTAGATGAAGATGAAAGAAAGCATGTAAATGGTCCAAAAAGCTCTTAATCATAATATATGCCTCCCAAGTATCTCAATTTTCCAATTGGATCAAGATAACCCAAAGGGCTTGAGGATTGTTTCCCAAGGAAACCTTAATTCAACTATGCATTGACTGTGCCTTGCCCATGAAGCAACCTCAACCTATGATCAAATTTAATCAAGGGAAGTTATTTAATTCATTATTTTATGCATATATGATCCTATGTGAGGCCCCTAAATCATTCATTCATCAAGATTTGAAGTTTGGCCTTGAGAAGTTGACCAGTCAAGTCATCTGACTAAACTAAGGATCACTGAGACACAACTTGTGATGTGTTTGTCAAATGAAGATGACACTAAGATAAAAAATGTTCTTAAGAACTGTATTAACAACTTTCATTTTCATCAAAAATCCATTTGAAACTTGGAAGGTCATCATTCATTTCAAAACATTATAGGTCATTTTGACTGAAACCCTAATTTTGGGTCAACTTCCCACGGACCTAACTTCCTTAATTTTTATGATTTTGAGGTGAGAATAAATGCATTGGAAGGTTTAAGATGTCTAATTCAAATTTTATATTGGAAAAAATTCCATAATCCTAAAAGAAACACATGTGATAATACAAAACATTATAGGTCACTTTGGACCTAAGTCATTGAATTTGAAAAATGCCCAACTTCAAGTGCCCATAACTTTCTCATGAAAACTCCAAATGATGCAAAATTTGAGTCTAAATTGATAATTTTGTAAAGATATACAACTTTGATGTTGGAGGTTTTTCCATTTGAGGCTTTCATCATTGAAACATAAGGGCTTGAAGATGTTTGCTTTTGGTAAAAAAATTCAAAGGAGAACCTAGACATGTTTTGTACCCAAATCTTCTCAGCCAGTTTTCATAAATTTCCAATTGCCAAATGAATTTTTTCCCAACATGACTTTTGTTCCTTATTTCAAGAGCTTTACAACCATTACTCACATTAATTTTTTGGACTTTCCATGAGTGAGTTTCGAAGAGCTTTATGTTTATGTTCATTTTTGCATTTCACATTATAACTTGGTGTGCAAGCTTGTGCAGTCCCTTGTGCACGTCCAATTCACTTCCGTTTGATCTCAGCATGGATTTTCATTCATTCTTGGGCCTTACATGCGCCTGTACAGGCCCATGCAAGAAGGATTCAAAGTTCATGCACACGAGGGAAGCATTGTCTTGCATCACATTTCAGCTATAAATAAGAGTGCATTCTCATTCAAATGGTAACCAAGTGGAGATCTGAAGTGCTGCTGAGTTGAAAACCAAACCCTCACTAAAGGAATTTTTAGTTTTCATTCTCTTTTTCAAGCTTGAACTTCAACATCATTAGTTGATCTTCAAAGCTTAATTCCTTAACCTAACATCACCATCACACTTCCAGAACAAAAGTAGATCAAGAGCTTGGACAATGCGTGTTGTTTGAAGCTCCATTTCAGAGGTAGAATCTCAATTTTCTTTGATTCAAATCTTGCAATATGATGTGAATTTCTTTGGTTTGTGCTGTTTTCTGAAGTCCTCGTGCATGAGGCAGGCCAGTGGTGGTCTTAATTTTGCAAATCGTGCCATTTCAATTCATGTACCATGATCTTCAAGCTCATGTTTCTCTCTAAATAGGAACTATGAGGATGATCCATGGTTACAGGGGTGATGTACACCACCTCAGCTTCATTTTGATGTCCTCAGTTTTCATTTTCATTAAACTTTAATTTCTTGCGCGTGGTGGCCGGATCTGGTTAGATTGCCGGAGAAGATGGTGGTTTCCACCACCATCCCTACGTGGGAGCTTCGGAGCCCTTGGATCATGATGAAACGTTTTAATCTTGGCCATTGCATGTATTGACTTAATTTAAATCATTGTGCTGCGCGTTTGACCAAGGCACATCATGTGACCGCGCCTCTAAGCCCTTGATGCATTGCCACGTCAATTAATGAAACCATCTGAGGGCGCTGCTTTTTTCTATTTTCTTTATTTTGTTTTAATTTCAGTTAATTCCTTTTATTGTCAAAAATTCATAAATATTTTATTTGAAGTCACAAAAATATGAGACCAATGCCAAAAAATTTCTTGAAAAATCTAGTTTCATATTTTGATTTTTATCTATTTTTGTGACTTCATTTAATGTTTTTTGTGAATTATTTGGTTTTCAATAGTTTTAATTCATTTTAAAATACTTGTTGATATTTGAAAAATCCAAAAATATTTTCCTAACACCTATGGATCATGATAAGTCAATGAAAAATTGTCTCATCAATCTCTTATTTGATTTGAGATTTATTTGAGATTTTAATTCATATTGTGTTATTTTTCATTGTTTTTTTATTGTTTTTAAATAGTTTCTGATTTCAAAAATTATTGAGAAAATTTGTCAAAGTTTGTTTGACCATGTTAGACCTATAAGGATTTAATTGGACTTGTTGAAGTTGATTTGGATTAAATTTGAGGTTTGACCATATTTTGTTCATTTTATTTTGCATTTATTTTTAGTTCAAAAAATACCAAAAAAAATATGTTTGACTTGTTGACTTGTAACCTTCATTTCTCTTCTGTTTGACTTTGGTTGATGATGACTTGGTTCACATTTGATCAATTGAGTTTGATGTTTGAATTCTCTTTCCATCCATTTCATCTTCATCCCATTTATTTTTATTTTTTGGCCAATGAGTTAATGTCTTATGGTTAGTCTTGACAAATGAGAGGTTTAACCTTCTTTGATCCAAACCAAACTCAACTTGATCTAAGATCAAGTGAGTTGTTTTGTTTCCAAGATAGGTTGCTTCTTGGTCAAGCAAAAAACCTAAAGTCCATACAAGGTCTTCCTCTTTTATTTTGGCATGGCAAGTTTTAGAAGCTTGGCTTACTAGTCATGATCTCTAACTTGTGTTTATTTGCCTATAGTTTTATTGACCGGCCTCAGATAGGTGTGACTACTACATTAGTCCACTTACGATTGCTTAACATAGCGCTACATTGTCTTATGACAAACTAACATAACCATACTAATTACTAACTTTAATTTGAGCATTTAATTTCTTGCCCTTTACTTTAATGCAATTTAATTCTTGCTCATTTATTCATATTGCTTTTTATTTTGCTCACTTGAGCACATATTTTATGTTTATGCCATTTTCCTTTTGCTCATTTGAGCTCATTATTGTATATAAATATATTGTTGCCTTGTGGTTGTTTTGTCTTTGTTGTGTGAACCTAATGCAAAAAGGAGAAAGGACTTAGAATTAGGACATACCCATGCTTAAAGGAGTTCAAGAACAACTAGGCCTCATGCCTTTAGAATGCTGAATATGTTGAAGAGAAACTAGGCCTCATGCCTTTAGAATGCTAAATATCAAAGTTGAATTCAAAGGACTTCTCACCTAAACTTATTCTTTGTCCATTCCCCTTATTGTGTTGTGAACTTTTTGATGTTTGCTCTTGTGTGATAGGGATTTCATCTTGAGATAGTAAAACGGATCATTGTCATGAGTAGCCAAGTTAAGAGAGACAAGCCAAATGGAGATCCTAGGAGCTTGAATCTACATTGTTTGATTGCTTGTTGTTTGCTAAGTCCAAAGGAAAGGAGCATCTTGAATCATCTCTATGATTTCAAGAAAAGGAACTCCAAGGGTTTTATCTTCTCTCTTATCTTTGTATGCTTTAGGACTAGCCCTTATCTTCTTCTCTCCACTCTAACCCAAGCCAAAATCTTTTCTTTCAAACTTTGACATTGTTTTCAAACTAGAAACCTACGCCTTATGCCTTTGACTTTTCAAACTTTTTTCATTAATACTCATTGTGAATGAATCTTAATCCTACTTTAACTTCATTTTTGTAAGTACATCTAACTTGTAAATACAACTCACTTCAAGTTGTTTTGTGGCTCAAATGGCCACCTTTGCTAAAACTTTTCATAAAAATTAGCCATAGGTTTGAGTTATCATAGTGGTTGATGTAAACCTCACCTCATCCTTAGTGATTGGATTGTAAGCCTTCCATACTTATTATAGGGTTAACCCCTCACTAGTATGTTGAAGCTCTCCTCACATGGTGGATTGTTGGTTTAGGTTGAGTTTTCTCCCTTTGATAACAAAAGACCTTAAGGCTTTTGATTAAAAACAATTCACCAACTTTTGAGATTTTTTACCCCGAACTACGAGGATTTGATCCTACCTTTGTGATGGTACGTAGGCAATGGGTTCATCCATTCAAATAACAAATTTGTAAATATAATCTATTCTCTTCTCATCCCCCCAATCTTTTGCACATATTTTCACAAATACCAACCTACAACACGTGTTTGCAAAAAGGGTTCCCTTAGAGTACTAAGGATGTTTTGGGTGCGTAAAACCTTCCCATTTCATAACCAACCCCCTTACCTAGATCTCTGACATTTTTATTAGTTTTTTATTTGATAAAACTTCTTACTTGGCTTTTGTTCGCTTTTTAGCCTTTCCTTTGGACAAATAAAAATGCGGTGGCGACTCGAATTGTATGTTTACTTTTGGTTTAGTTAATAAACCTAAAGGTAACGAAAAACCCCGCTACAGGAAGCACTGCAGAAAGTCCTAGAGCAAGCTTATGTGGAGCATGACGTTACGATGGATCAGTTCGATCATATTGTAGGTAACATCACTTTTTGCAACAATCTCAGTTTCTGTGATGAAGAACTCCCCGAGGAGGGTAGAAATCACAACTTGGCTCTGCATATCTCAATGAATTGAAAAGATGACGCTCTATCAAATGTATTGGTAGACACTGGATCTTCATTGAATGTGCTTCCGAAGTCAACCCTGTCAAAGTTGTCATATCAAGGAGCTCGGATAAGATATAGTGGCATGATCGTCAAAGCATTTGATGGTTCTGGCAAAACTGTAATTGGCGAAGTGGACCTTCTAGTGAAGATAGGTCCGACTAACTTCCAAATTACTTTTCAAGTAATGGATATCCACCCGGCCTATAGCTGTCTATTGGGAAGGCCGTGGATTCATGAGGCAGAAGCCGTTACTTCAACGTTGCATAAGAAACTGAAATTTGTCAAGAATGGTAAGCTGGTTATTGTGGGTGGGGAGAAGGCGTTGTTGGTCAGCCACCTATCATCTTTCTCTTACGTAGAAGCTGAGGGTGAGGTTGGAACTCCGTTCCAAGCTATATCTATTGTTGAAGAAAAGAGAGTTGGGGCATCCATGTCCTCATTCAAAGATGCGCTGAAAATTGTTGAAGATGGTCAGTCTGATCAGTGGGGACAAATGGTAGAAGTCTCCGATAACAAGAGTAGAGTCGGCTTGGGTTTCCAACAAGGTTCATCAGTGGTTAGAGATGAATATGTGAAACTCAAATTCCGTAGCTGAGGGTTCATTCATGGTAATGAACAACACTTAGCTACTGTGCTAGAGGGTGATGAAGATGAAGATTGCACCAATTTTGTGACGAATGGAAAAGCTTGGAACAATTGGATTGCCGTTGATCTTCCTGTTATTATGCATCGATCTAAGTAATTGCTTTTATTTTTGAAAATCCTTCTCCTATGCCTAAGGGATAAGTGAACATTGTTTGGAATTTTCAAATTTTGATCATCAATAAAATATAATGTTATTCATCCACATCTATGATGTTTTATTTTTGCTTTTTGCTTTATTCTGAAAATGGTAATCACAAAAAACATAAATAAATAATATAATTATCCATCTGCATAATATTTGGTCACAATTCACTTCTCTAAAATCAAAATATCAAATCATTATGCAGGTCGGTTTCTAACCCCATTGAATACAATGATCATTCTTCTTCTCCAAATTTTGAATTCCCCGTGTTTGAGGTCGAGGAGGAAAGTGATGAAGAAGTATCTAATGAATTGTCTCGTCTTCTTGAGCACGAGGAAAAAGCCATTCAGCCATTCGAAGAGCAGATTGAGTTAGTCAACTTGGGTTCCGAGGATGATGTGAAGGAAGTCAAGATTGGGTCTCGACTGTGTCCTGATGTTAAGAAGGGGTTGGTTTATCTTCTCCGAGAGTATTCAGGTGTGTTTTCTTGGTCCTATCAAGACATGCCTGGGTTGGATTTTAAGATTATGGAGCATAGATTATCGGTTGAAGTCAGAATGCCCGACAGTCAAGCAAAAGTTGAGGAGAACTCATCCTGATATGGCAGTGAAGGTCAAAGAAGAAGTACAAAAGCAGATTGACGTTGGTTTCCTTGTAACCGCTGAGTATCCGCAATGGGTGGCCATTATTGTGCCTGTTCCAAAGAAGGATGGAAAAGTCCGTATGTGTGTTGATTATAGAGATTTGAATAAAGCTAGTTCGAAAGATGATTTCCCTCTGCCACACATTGATATGTTGGTAGACAATACAGCTAAATTCAAAGTCTTTTCGTTTATGGACGAATTTTCCGATTATAATCAGATCAAGATGGCACCCAGAGATATGGAAAAGACCACATTCATTACACCCTGGGGAACATTCTGTTATAGAGTGATGCCTTTCGGTTTAAAGAATACTGGTGCAACTTACCAAAGAGAAATGACTACTCTTTTTCATGATGTGATGCATAAAGAGATTAAAGTCTATGTTGATGACATGATTGCTAAATCTATTGATGAAGAGGAACATGTTGAGCATTTGTTGAAGTTATTCCAATGTTTGAGGAAGTACAAACTCCGCTTGAATCCCAATAAGTGTACTTTTGGTGTTCGTTCTGGTAAGTTGTTGGGCTTTATTATCAGCGAGAAGGGTATTAAAGTTGATCCTGCCAAGGTCAAAGCAATACAAAAGATGTTTGCGCCCAAAACTAAGAAGCAAGTCATAGGTTTTCTCGGTCACTTGAATTATATCTCAAGATTCATTTCACACATGACTGCCACATGTGCGCCTATATTCAAGCTTCTTCGGAAAGATCAATCTTGTGATTGGACCAAAGACTGCCAGAAAGCTTTTAATAGTATCAAGGAATATCTTCTCGAACCTCCAATTCTGTCTCCACCTATTGAAGGAAGATTGTTGATCATGTATTTGACTGTGCTTGAAGATAGTATGGGTTGTGTTCTAGGTCAGCAAGATGAGACAGGGAAGAAAGAATATTCAATTTACTACCTCACTAAGAAATTCACCGATTATGAGACTCGGTATTCTATGCTTGAGAAGACTTGTTGCGCATTGGCTTGGGCTGCTAAGCGTCCGCGTCAATATATGTTGAATCATACCACTTGGTTGATATCCAAAATGGATCCAATCAAGTATATATTTGAGAAGCCTGCTTTAACTGAGAGGATTGCCCGTTGGCAGATGTTGATATCAGAGTATGATATTGAATACCGATCTCAGAAAGCAATTAAAGGTAGTGTCTTAGCTGACCATTTGGCTCACCAAGCAATTGAAGATGACCAGTTAGTGCAGTATGATTTTCCTGATGAAGAGATCTTGTACCTGAAAATGAAAGATTGTGATGAACCATTGTTTGAAGAAGGACCGGAACCTGGTTCCCGTTGAGGCATGGTATTTGATGGAGCTGTTAATCAATACGGTAATGGCATTGGGGCAATAATCATTACTCCTTAAGGCACACATTTTCCGTTCACAGCTAGATTAACTTTCAAGTGTGCAAATAATATGGCAGAGTATGAAGCTTGCATTATGGGGCTTGAAGAGGCCATTGATCTCAGAATCAAATATCTTGACGTCTATGGAGATTCAGCTTTGGTTGTGAATCAAATCAAAGGTGAATGGGAGACGAATCAACCCGGTCTGATACCATATAGAGATTATGCGAGGAGGATTTCAACTTTCTTTACAAAGGTTGAGTTTCATCATATCCCTCGAGATGAAAACCGGATGGCAGATGCTCTTGCAACGTTGGCTTCAATGATCGTAGTGAAATATTGGAATGAGGTTCCCAATTTGACCGTGATGCGTCTTGATAGGCCAACTCATGTGTTTGTTGTTGAAGAGATCAAAGATGAGAAGATGTGGTATTACGACATCAAGTGTTTCCTCCAAAGTCAGATTTAACCGTCTGGGGCATCTTTGAAAGACAAGAAGACTTTGAGAAGATTAGTCGGCAATTTCTACCTAAATGGTGATGTATTATACAAGAGAAACTTCAATATGGTTCTGCTCAGATGCGTGGATAGACATGAAGCAGACCTGTTGAAGACTGAAGTCCATGAAGGTTCCTTTGGTACTCATTCTAATGGACATACAATGGGGAAAAAGATGTTGAGAGCAGGTTACTATTGGCTGACAATGGAATCTGACTGTTGCAAGTTTGTGAAGAAGTGCCACAAGTGTCAAATCTATGCAGATAAGATTCATGTTCCTCTGACATTGTTGAACTTCATTTCCTCTCCATGGACCTTCTCCATGTGGGGAATCGATATGATTTGCATGATTGAGCCCAAAGCGTCAAATGGACATCGTTTCATTTTTGTGGCTATTGACTACTTCACAAAATGGGTTGAAGCGGCATCGTATGCAAATGTAATCAAGCAAGTTGTTGTGAGGTTTATAAAGAATCAGATTATATGCCGTTATGGTGTGCCAAGTAAGATCATTACTGATAATGGATCGAACTTGAATAACAATATGGTGGAAGCTCTTTGCAGAGACTTCAAGATTGCACATCATAATTCTTCTCCCTACAGACCTAAGATGAATAGGGTTGTTGAAGCTGCAAATAAGAACATTAAAAAGATCATCCAGAAGATGGTTGTGATGTACAAGGATTGGCATGAGATGCTCCCATTTGCTTTGCATGGGTATCTTACATCCGTCTGCACTTCAACAGGGGCAACCCCTATCTCTCTTGTATATGGTATGGAAGTTGTGCTCCCCGTAGAGGTTGAGATCCCATCGTTGCGCGTCTTAATGGAAGCCAAGTTGACTGAGGCTGAATGGTGTCAAACTAGGTATGATCAGTTGAATTTGATTGAAGAGAAGAGGTTGACTGCCATGTATCATGGTCAGTTATACCAATAGAGAATGAAGAAAGCATTTGATAAGAAGGTCATACCTCGTGTGTTTAGAGAAGGTGACCTTGTGCTCAAGAAGATTTTATCTTTCAAGGCAGATTTTAGGGGCAAATGGACTCCTAACTATGAAGGCTCGTATGTTGTTAAGAGAGCCTTTTCAGGAGATGCTTTGATTCTTACAACTATGGATGGTGAAGAGTTCACTCGTCCTGTGAACGCAGATGTAGTCAAGAAATACTTCACCTAAAAAAAGAAAAGAATAGCTCGCTAAGTTGAAAACCCGAAAGGGCGACTTATGAAAAAATGAGCGTCTCGGTGGATTGAAAACCCTAAAGGGCGATCCAGGAAAAAGTTAGAGACATAAAACAGAAAGAATTATCCCGATAAATTGAGTACCCCACCTTGGGGCAATTTATGAAAAAATGAGGGATTATGGCAAGTAACTGCATCCTGCTGATCTTCAGTTTTGAAGACATTCTTGAGAAAGTCGATCAGTTCTGGTTCATCATCTCCAAGCCGTTGCCAAGAGCATAGTGGATATGAAGAGATGGTAGAAGGATTAATGATCATTGTGTTCAATGTAGCCTTTTCCATGTAAATTACCATTTTCAATTTTTGTAAAGATCTATGGAGTCTTGTCATTTACAGACTATCATCCTATTAAATAAAGTTGAGCTTTTATCCAATTGTTTCTACTCTTATTTAATTCAGCCAAATAGTTTTAAATTTTATTATGATCATTTTGAAAATTAAAATTTTAATCAAAAAACATATTTTCTTAAACATATAAAGGCATTAATCAATCGATTTCATTAAAAGGGAATATCAGCAGTAGTTTGAGTGCAGTAAGCCCTAAATGCAGAGCATTATTGGTTCTCCCCAAAGCAGTAGGTGTGATTCCTCTTTCACCCTCAGTGACATGTTTAGTGCCCGGTGTTTGTTGTTTTCCATAGACGATTAATGTGTTGTCATCCCCAACAGAGTTTATGATTGTTCCCCAGCTGAGTGCGGACATTTGTTGCAGTAATTCACATGATTTCGGCAGAGCTTTGGTTTCCCCACCAATCGCCATCAGATTCGCTCCCATTCAGATTTCTCTCCTGGTTTTTAAGCAGCTACTTATATTTGATCCCCTGCAGGGTTGTCTCCCATTTGATATGGTGTTGACATAGAATTCCCCACCGAGTTAGTAGCAGTTTACTCAGCAGATCTCCTATCTTCTCCCTCAGGTAGGGTCGAGCCTTTGAGATGTTTGGTCTTTTCTGTAGTAGTTGTTTCCCTCTTTTATCGATTGGCCGAGAATTATATCAATGATTCAAATTTGCGACATTTTTGTATCCTTTGCGATTGTTTTGTCAGCATAATCATCATATATACATATACATATACATATACACTCATATAATTTCATTATCACATCATTGCACTTTGAGATTCTTGTAATTTTTATCCCCTGCCATAGTGGTACTTTATCCTCATCCAAGATTGGTGTGTTTGTCCTCTTTCAATTGTAGAGTGTCATCCCCTTAAGCAGAAAGACTTTAACCTTTCTCCTTTCCCCACCGAGTTTGTTTCCTCGTGGATGGTTATTATTTCAGTTTCCTTCCCAGTAGATTATCTGGATGGAATCACTCCCCTTGAGTTATATCCTCATTGGGTTGAGTCTTGATCGACCGTTTCTTTCTAGATCTTACCTAGATAGATATTTTTTGGCCCCCTAAGTGTCTATTACCCAGTAACTGGTAGTATTCTTCTTAGTTTGCAGTTTGGTACTTCTTGCCCAATTCCCGGCAAAAGTAACCCATTTTTTCCCCAGTGGATTCATTTTCACGTTTCCCTAGGAAGTATATCCTTGATATGTTCATCCTAACCGATGACGAATATTTTCTTCCTCTGCTTCAAGTTTATCCTTGATATGTTCATCTTAACCGGTGACGGATATTCTCTTTCTGGTATTCTACCTAGTAAAAAGGTAGTTGTAATCCCTATTTGTTTCCTAGAGAGTTAATCCTTGATATGTTCATCTTAACCGATGACGGGTTTCCTTCTCCTTGCGGTCTTCTTCCTAGTAACCGTTAGTTGTAAATCCTACTTTTCTCCCCTTTGTAGAGTTTATCCTTGATATGTTCATCCTAACTGGTGACGGATATCCTCTTTGTGGTCTTCTATCCAGTAACTGATAGATGTAATCCCTATTCTTCCCCTCGGAGTCTATCCTTGATATGTTTATCTTAACCGGTGACAAATATTCTCTTTGATGGTATTCTATCCAACATTCGGTAGATGTAATTCCTATTCTTTTGTTCAGGTGGTTTATCCTTGATATGTTCATCCTAACCGATGACGGGTATCCTCCTTAACATCCCCAAGCAAGTCTATCCTTGATATGTTCAATTTAACCAGTGACGGATATTCTCTCCCTTTGGTCTTTTGCCTAGTAACTGGTAGTTGCAAATCCTATTTTCAGATCTTCCCCAGCAAGTCTATTCTTACCCAGTAACTAGTAATGAATTCACCTCCTAGCGGGCCTCAGTGAGTCATCCTTGATATGTTTACCCTAACCGGTAACAGATGTCCTCCCTGTCATATTTTATTATCTCCGTACCCAGTAACTAGTAGTGGATAATATATTTTTGCTCCTCCTGTGTTGAATATTATTTCTTCCCCAGTTGATTTGAGTGCGCATTTCCTTAGTGGAATCGTCTTTCTTGCATGGTTCGAATATTTCAGTTTTATTCTGATCTATCTGTTTCCCCTGCAGATGTCCTTTTCTCCCTGGCCGAGTCTTTCCATTTTCATGGAATTCTTCATGCCCCCTAGTAGTTTTTAAGTCGTAGCTTGGCCTACGCACAACCCTTTATCCCTAGAGTCTCTGTCTCCCCAGTGAGTTTTCCTTACAAAATGCATAACGCTCTTGTGAATTTTCAGTCTCTCTGAATTATTTTCCTTTGTGGCAATATTCCCCCACAGAGAGTTTATTTTTAGCATTCATATCATATGCATCACGAGGTCTCTTAGGGACCAAAAATTATTTCTACATGTTGTTATTTAAGCTCATTTTACTGAGTCGATATGAAGATTTTTGTAAGTTGTAAATGCGCCTAAGAGGGGGGGGGGGTGAATTAGGTGGTTAAAACTTCTTCGATCTTGTTTCCGGTTTTTGGTTATTTTTCGTTTAAGTGCGGAAAAATAAATTGCGGAAAGTAAAAAGACACCGGAAATTATAGTGGTTCCCTTCACAATCCAAAGGTACATCCACTCCCCTTTCGACTCGAAAGAGATTTCACTATAGTTAGAATTATGGTACAACCTACTCACACCAATGGTGATGCTTACTATCTAACCTATAGGTAAACAAGTGTATGAAGAACAATCCTCTTCAACACTAACCCTTGTGTCCAACAATCCTGGATCACAAGTCAAAACAGAAATAAATCTTTTTGATGATTTGAATAAAGTGTAGCACTATCAATCTTCTCTTGATTGATCTTCTCCTTAGATAAATAATTCACTCAATGAATAATATATAAGTGTTTAACAAAAATGGAATGAGATGAAAATTTGATTATGAACACTTTTATGAAATATTGAAAATATGAAAGAGTGATTATCTTAAGTTTTTATGAAAGTTCTTGGAGGTGAATTTTCAGTTTAAAAATTCAAGTATTTATATTGACAAAACACCTTTTCAAAGAGGTATAATTTTCTTCATAAGAGTTGATGAAAAGGTATAAGTTTTTGAAAATCATTTTTCACTAAAACGAACAGTGTTAACCGGTTAACCAAATGGGTTAACCGGTTAACGTGTATAACGTTAACAAAGAAGTTCAAAAACAGGACCATTAACCGGTTAACCCATATGGTTAACCGGTTAACACTGTTGAAATGCAGAAAAATACTTTAAGAAAAAAATGTCTTTCATTTCAACATGTTCAAAATTGGTTAGGTTAAATATGGAAATGCAAATCATGATTGTTGAAGACTTGTATACTAATCTAAGAGTGAATTAGATATACCTTAGAAGTGAATCAACAAACTTGCAAAAGGTTGGCTTGAAAAAGAAGCTTGAGCCAAATGTTGATAATGCATATGTGGCTTGATCACTTTGATGCTTGAATTCTCTTGAAGCTCTTTTCTTTTTGCATTGATACATGTTGTCTTCATCAAAATTCTTTTTGGATTGAAGCTTGCTTCTACAATCTCCCCCTTTTTGATGATGACAACCAACCTTGAGATAGATGCTTGAGAATGAAGTTTCTCTAATTTGATTCTCCCCCTAAGTTCAAGATCTCCCCCTAAATGAGAGGCATAACCAAAAAAAAAATTCTGCATAGAGAAACCATTAGAGAAACAAGTCTTCACCCCCTTTGGCATTAGCAAAAAGGAAGAAACTTATGAAAAAGAAAAGCATACAAGCATACACGCATGATGTGATCATTAAAGAAACATGCAAGCACATATGATGACAGAAATATAATTGGATTAATTGAAAAGTGTACGGTAAACATAATCAGCATAATCATAATCTAGAACTAAAAAACAGAACAACAATAACAATAACACAGATAAAACATAATGCTTTTAATCTTCTTCCGAACTGTCCTCATTCTCCTCGCCTTCCGCTTCACTACCGGCTTTACCTTCATCATCTTCCACGGGAAGGTTGCGAGAACTCAACACAAGGTTTCGAAGGCTTTTGATAGCGCGGGTGGTTTCACGGTGTTGGCTCATCATGGTGGTATATAGAAACTCATTTGTAATGCCACCCTCCGGAATAGGGAAGTTTGAAGAAGAAGACTCGTCATCATACTTGTAAGATCCGTCATTGCATTGAATAATGCCGGTATTCTTCATAATAGTAACACCGTTGATCTCATTGGCGGTTGTGGTCATAGCAATAAACGGTTCTCTTCCGATTTCCATGTCTGTTAATTCCAAAATCCTTGAAATAAGACGTCCATACGGCAGCCTAGTCTTGAGGGAGAGTTGTTGTTTGAGATGATACATCATAGTAGGAAGCCAATTAATTTTGATCTTGTTCTTTACAGCAAATAGAACCTGCATCTCCAAGTCATTGATTTGTGCAAGATTTGAATCCTTTGGCAACAAAACATGGCAGATAACATAATGTAGCATTCGATCATCAACAGACAAGTTCTTCGCATAACAAAGTATGCGAGAAGTATGCTGTCCCGACACAACAGCAGCCCTTGGAAATCTACAGATAGAGTAATAATATTCCATTTTATCATATTGAGCCCATTTTCCATCAACATGGTTAACACCTTTCCTAATAAAAAATCCAGAATATGGAATCCTAAGAGAGGTAGCCAGCGAACTTAGGTTTGTCTCAATTTCACAATCTCTCACACTGGCAAACAGCATATGTTGATCATCATCATTCAGATTCAAGGTGAAATGGTTCAGAAAGGATTTTACCAAATCAGTATAAATTTTGCCATTATCAGTGATAAACTCATGCAACCCTTGATATTTCAACAGTTCAGGGAAGGTGAAAGTAATAGGTGTGAAGGATTTGAGGTTCACATACTTACCCTTGAGAAGATGTCTAACCCTGACTTTGAAATCCATTCTTCTCTTCTTTGCTGTTTCCATTTTCATCTCTTCCTCTTCACTGCTAGATGCTGACACAGGAGCCTTTCCCATTCTTGGAGGAGCCATGGAAGAAGATGGAGATTCTAGGGTGTTCAGAGGATTTTCGGAATAGGATTTTGAGAGTTAATAAGAGGGTATGGTTGAGTGGGGTTTAATGGGGCTTTAATGACACTCAAGAAGATTGAAAGTTGAAGAAGTGAGATGAAGGGTTTATGGTGAGTAAATGTAGAAGGAGAGAGTTATGAGGTGTAGGTGAAGAGTAAAGCACATGCACCAAACACACATACCAAAATTTAAAATTAAAATAAAAAGGTATTAAACATTCTGTCTTTTTAAAACTAACGCAGAATTGCTGTCTTGGAGGCGTTAACCGGTTAACCTATTCCGTTAACTAGTTAACGGACTAAAATTTTCAAAAAATAATAGAAAAAACAGCAGCTCTGTTTTGAAAAATTGGGAAAAGATTTTCACACAAAATTTTCATAAAGTATTAGCACTTATTAATACGCAATTTTAAAACCGATAGTTTTCGGACATGCGAATACCAATTGTAAGAAAAACTAAAAACAGCGAAAAAGAAGTGCTAGCATTGCATAACATAAAAAGTGAAAATAAGCATATTTTAAGCAACTATACCACATAACAAGCAATTTTAAGAAAAGGTTAAATGTCACCTTCATTGAGAATACCAAGTTCTCGCCGAATCTTGAAGAATTGCTCTTTAGCCAATGGTTTTGTGAATATGTCAGCAAGTTGGTTATGTGTATCCACGAACATAACATCTACATCTCCGTTAAGCACGTGATCTCGAAGGAAATGATGCCGGATATCTATGTGCTTCGTCCTTTAATGCATGACCGGGTTCTTTGTGATGTTGATGGCACTTGTGTTATCGCATCGAAGAGGAACGCAACCGAGATCTACACCAAAATCAAGAAGTTGTTGCTTAAGCCATAAAATTTGTGCACAACAACTGCCTGCTGCAATGTACTCCGCTTCGGCCGTGCTAAGTGCGACACATGCTTGCTTCTTGCATGCCCACGACACTAGTGCATTCCCGAGAATGTGACAAGTACCACTTGTGCTTTTTCTATCGGTCTTACATCCTGCATAGTCAGCGTCAGAATAACCAATCAAGGAGCATATACTACCTTTTGGATACCATAGTCCGACGTTCGTTGTTCCTTTGAGGTATTTCATAATCCTCTTCACGACGGTGAGATGCGATTCCTTCGGGTTTGCTTGAAAGCGTGCACACAAACATACACTAAACATAATGTCAGGACGGCTTGCCGTCAAATATAGTAATGAACCAATCATACCTCAATATTTTGTAATATCTATTGAAACTCCGGATTCATCTTGATCAACGTATGTTCCGGATCCCATAGGAGTGGACATCACTTTGCAACTATTCATATCAAATCTTTTCAACAATTCCTTGCAATACTTGGATTGGTTGATGAAGATGCCATCCTTTGTTTTCTTGATTTGTAGTCCAAGAAAATAGTTCAATTTTCCCATCATGGACATCTCGAATTCTCCTTGCATCATGATTGAAAACTCTTCGCAAAGATCTTTGTTTGTTGAACCGAAGATGATGTCGTCGACATAAACTTGAGCCAATAAGGTGTTACCCTTGATCTTCTTTATGAACAAAGTCTTGTCAACCTTTCCTTTTACAAATCCCTTTTCACATAGAAAGTTGTTGAGGCGGTCATACCACGCTCTTGGTGCTTGCTTTAAGCTGTATAGTGCTTTCTTCAATTTGTAAACATGTGAGGGATTCTTGAAGTCTTCAAAACCCGGAGGTTGTTTGACGTAGACTTCTTCATTGATATAGCCATTTAAGAAAGCGCTTTTGACATCCATCTGAAACAATTGAAAATTCATAGAACAAGCATAAGCAAGTAATAATCGAATTGCTTCTAACCTTGCTACTGGAGCGAACGTCTCATCAAAATCAATTCCTTCCTGTTGGTTGTATCCTTGTGCGACCAATCTTGCTTTGTTACGAACTATGATCCCATTCTCATCAAGTTTGTTCTTGAAGACCCATCTTGTTCCTATGATGTGCTTGTTGTCCGGTCTTGGTACAAGACTCCAAACTTGATTTCTTTCGAATTGGTTGAGTTCTTCTTGCATTGCTACTATCCATTGATCGTCGCCTAAGGCTTCGTCGACTTTGGTAGGTTCTATTTGAGATACAAAAGCCATGTTGAGACAAGCGTCCTTGAGATTTAGTCGTGTTGCAACGCCTTGGCTAATATCATCAATAACTTTATCGATCGGGTGATCTCTATGAGTTTTCCATTCTTTCGGTAGATCATGATGTTCTTCAATGATTGGTGAGCCATCTCCTTGTGGTATTGATTGAACATTTGAAAGTTCTTTTTGTGACATATCTATTATATCATCATCGTCATCAACAATAATGTTATCCTCTTTCGAGGGGTTAGTTTCATCAAAAGATACATGCATTGATTCTTCAATAGTAAGAGTTCTTTTATTGAAAATTCTAAATGCCTTACTAGATAGGGAGTAGCCAAGGAAGATACCTTCGTCGGATTTCTCATCGAACTTACCAAGGTTGTCCTTTCCATTGTTGAGGACAAAACATTGGCACCCAAAAATGTGAAAGAAAGATATATTAGGCTTCCTTCCTTTGAAAAGCTCATACGGAGTCTTTTTGAGAATCGGCCGAATGTTGACACGGTTGCTAACAAAGCATGTTGTGCTAACTGCGTCCGCCCAAAAATATTTAGGAAGGTTGGAGTCACTGAGCATTGTTCTTACGAGTTCCACCAAAGATCTATTCTTTCTTTCTACGACACCGTTTTGTTGTGGTGTTCGTGGTGCGGAGAAGTTGTGGGAAATTCCGTGCTCTTTGTAAAATTCTTCAAAGAATGTGTTTTGAAATTCTCCATCGTGGTCACTTCTTATGGAGGTTATTGTGAGAGACTTCTCATTTTGAATTTGTTTCGCATATTTTTTGAAAGCCTTGAAAGCATCGCTTTTCTGCACAAGAAACAATGTCCATGTATATCTAGAGAAATCATCAACAATCACTAAAGCGTAAACATTATCTCCGAAGCTTTTCGTTCTTGATGGACCGAAGAGATCCATGTGCAAGAGTTGGAGTGGCCTCGACGAAGATACGACATTCTTGGATTTGAAAGTTGTCTTGGTTTGCTTTCCCTTTTGACATGCGTCACATAACTTATCCTTGATGAACTTAATCTTTGGAAGACCAACATCTAGATCATGCTTTATCAACTTGTTCATGTGCTCCATGTGAATGTGAGCGAATCTTTTATGCCATAGCCAAGCCTCGTTGATGTTTG
The DNA here is from genome assembly GCF_024323335.1 of Lathyrus oleraceus. NCBI lineage: Eukaryota > Viridiplantae > Streptophyta > Magnoliopsida > Fabales > Fabaceae > Lathyrus > Lathyrus oleraceus. The sequence continues at coordinate 38,380,626 of NC_066583.1, forward strand.
TCATTAACCATTTTACCTTCAAGGAAGAGTCATCAAAAGAAGTCATAAAAATATTATTAACCCTTTTACCTTTTAGCAGAATGTCATGGGTGACTTCATGTTCTATCACACATTCATCCTTTGTGAAATTGATCCGGAACCCTTTGTCACACAATTGACTTATGCTAAGTAAGTTGTGCTTTAGGCCTTCAACATAAAGGACATCTTCGATGATGGTAAAAGGAGGTGCTCCAATGGTTCCTACTCCAAGGATCTTTCCTTTAGTGTCATCACCGTATGTAACATATCCTTTGGCCTTTAAAGATAGATGTGAAAATTTGTCGACATCGCCCGTCATATGCTTTGAACAACCGTTATCAAGATACCATTGATTCGAGGTTGTCTTCAAGCATACCTACAAAACAAAATTAAGTTTTGTTAGGTACCCAAATTGCTTTGGGTCCTTGGTAGTTAGTACCCTTTTTCACCCACACATAATGCCCTTTTGGAACGCTAAAGTTTCGCACATAACAAGCATTAGGTGTGTGGCCTTTGATTCCACAATAAAAACAAGTAGGTTGAAAATCACTTCTATATCTAGGAACATAATTCTTCTTCTTAGCAATCATTTTCTTTTTATGACTTTGATGCACACTTTTAGAATTGTTTACTTTTTCTTTAACAACTTGTTCACTTGCTTTAACAAAAGTGGTCTTATTTGCGCTTGGTTTGGAAAACTTAGAATATCCTAATCCACTTTTATCATTAGAATACCTTTGGTGCTTAAGAATTTCCTCCAATCCAATTTGACCTTTTTCATATCTTTCTAAAACTCTTTTAAGTTGAACAATTTGAAAAGATAAAGACTCACAATTCTTACATACAAGACTTTGTTTTTCATCCATCAACTTTTGTTTTCCACTTTCAATATATTTTTCCAAAGCAATATTTTTTTCTTCTAAGGATGAAATTTGTTTCTTTTGGGATGAAATACTTTTATACAAGGTCTTGCATTCTTTTAAGAGTTCATTTATAACATCTTGTGCGTCATTGTCATAAACTGAAAAATTGCTACTAACCTCATTGATTTCTTCATCGGAGTGATGTGAAGCCATAAGAGCCATGTTCGCACATTCATCGCTTTCCGATTCCGAAGATGAACTGATCTCATTATCGTCCCACGCAACATAAGCCTTTTTGTTTTTGAATTCCTTCTTGCCTTTGAATCCTCCTTTCTTTGCAAGTTTTGGGCAATCAGGCTTTATGTGACCTTGCTGTCCATATTCATAACAAGTGACGTCTTGCATTGATGTGGATGCTTCCTTTTTCCTGAAATGTTTTTTCTTTTTAGGATAAGAGGAATTTTTATTTTTATTAAAAAACTTACCAAGCTTCTTCACAAGAAGCATAAAGTTCTCATCTTCGGACGTCTCATCATCTTTGTCATTTTTTGAATCAACCTTCAAGGCAATCCCCTTGGACTTCTTTTCTTGACTTTCGTGCTTCTCGAGCCTTCCAAGTTCCAATTCGTGTTCTTGAATTTTTCCAAATAGAGACGCGGATGTCATCGTTGAGAGACTCTTCTTTCCGAAATAGCGGTCACCTTCGGTTGCCATTCTCTTGTCAAAGATCTTAGGACTTTTAGGTTTAGATCATCATTGGTGAAAGTTTTACCGAGAGCAATCAAGTGATTTGTTAGATGGACGAATATCTTTTGTAAGGCAACTATAGATTCACCGGGCTGCATGTTGAACATCTCGTATTCTTGACTTAGAGTGTTTAGCCTCGATCTCTTCACTTCGGTGGTTCCTTCATGTGTTTCTACCAAGGTGTCCCAAATCTCTTTTGCCGATTTACATTGAGATATACGAAAGAACTCGTCCATACTAAGAGCGCTTTGGAGTATGTTGATTTCCTTCTTCTCATTCAGAATCTTTTTCCTATCATCTTCGTCATAGGTGTTTTTCAACTTTGGGGTACCAACTCCATTCACCACATTCACCGGTTTGTGTGGACCTTCTTCAACTGCTTCCCATATACCTTCCCCTTGAGCCTCAAGATCTGCCTTCATTCTGATTTTCCAGAAATTGAAATATTCTCTGGAGAAGAGTGGGGGCTTGTTGCTACTTCCACCGTCTTTGAAAACCGGGTTTATGCTTGCGGAAGCAATGCTGGATCTCTAGGAACAAGTTACCTATAACTTGCTCTGATGCCAATTGTAAGTTGTAAATGCGCCTAAGAGGGGGGGTGAATTAGGTGGTTAAAACTTCTTCGATCTTGTTTCCGGTTTTTGGTTATTTTTCGTTTAAGTGCAGAAAAATAAATTGCGGAAAGTAAAAAGACACCGGAAATTATAGTGGTTCCCTTCACAATCCGAAGGTACATCCACTCCCCTTTCGACTCGAAAGAGATTTCACTATAGTTAGAATTATGGTACAGCCTACTCACACCAATGGTGATGCTTACTATCTAACCTATAGGTAAACAAGTGTATGAAGAACAATCCTCTTCAACACTAACCCTTGTGTCCAACAATCCTGGATCACAAGTCAAAACAGAAATAAACCTTTTTGATGATTTGAATAAAGTGTAGCACTATCAATCTTCTCTTGATTGATCTTCTCCTTAGATAAATAATTCACTCAATGAATAATATATAAGTGTTCAACAAAAATGGAATGAGATGAAAATTTGATTATGAACACTTTTATGAAATATTGAAAATAAGAAAGAGTGATTATCTTAAGTTTTTATGAAATTTCTTGGAGGTGAATTTTCAGTTTAAAAATTCAAGTATTTATATTGACAAAACACCTTTTCAAAGAGGTATAATTTTCTTCATAAGAGTTGATGAAAAGGTATAAGTTTTTGAAAATCATTTTTCACTGAAACGAACAGTGTTAACCGGTTAACCAAATGGGTTAACCGGTTAACGCGTATAACGCTAACAAAGAAGTTCAAAAACAAGACCGTTAACCGGTTAACCCATATGGTTAACCGGTTAACACTGTTGAAATGCAGAAAAATACTTTAAGAAAAAAATGTCTTTCATTTCAACATGTTAAAAATTGGTTAGGTTAAATATGGAAATGCAAATCATGATTGTTGAACACTTGTATACTAATCTAAGAGTGAATTAGATATACCTTAGAAGTGAATCAACAAACTTTCAAAAGGTTGGCTTGAAAAAGAAGCTTGAGCCAAATGTTGATAATGCATATGTGGCTTGATCACTTTGATTCTTGAATTCTCTTGAAGCTCTTCTCTTTTTGCATTGATACATGTTGTCTTCATCAAAATTATTTTTGGATTGAAGCTTGCTTCTACAATTTTAACCTTCACCTCCTCAGTTAGAATGTCCTTAAATAGGGGCAGCTGTAAGACCCCAATTTTGACCCTAAGATCCCTCATGATATCTTATCATATGCATTAGCATTGGGATCATACATTGGCATCCTCCTTCCCTCCTCATTCATTAGGTTTGTATTGGGAGAGATCACCAACCACTATGTGATTGTACCATACTTTGTATTTTATCATCTTTACTAACCAAAATACCAAAAAAAATGTCTTTGCATTTGCCTAACTCTTTTGTAGGCAGGGCACTTAATCACCTTTGATCTATCAAGTTCATGTATAGGGTTTAAGACCCTCTTTGCTAGGAGATCAACCAAGAAATGATCCACAATGGCTCTAGGCATCATATATGAGTCCACATGATCTTTACATATTATTTTGATCAAGAACTCTTCAAGAGTTTGGGATTATTTTTCCTTGGAAACCCTAGTTCATCTGGGTATCTTGTGTAACTTCTTCACCAAGATTCTTCAACAATTGATAAAATATTTCAAGGTACACTTCAAATTTCATCATCTTATGCATATATGATCGCCCATGAGTCCCAGAAGTCAATAGAATTTCAAGTTAGCAAGGTGGTTGATGGTGGCTGACCAGAGGAATTCATCTGATCAAAACTGGGGTGCCTTAGATCCTATCTCCTACAATTTTCATCATATGAAAATGATTCCAAGAGTAAAGTTACTCTAAATGACATTCCAAACAACTTTAAAGTTTAGGTCTAGAGCTATTTTTGTCTTGGAAAGTCATTTTTTAGGTTGAAAGATTATAGGTCATTTTGTCCAAACCCTAATTTGGAGGTCAACTTCCCAAGGCCTTAACTTGCTCAATTTCTATGAGATGAAAGATTTCCAAGTTTCACAATCAAATTCAATGTGTATAATTCAACTTTGATGTTTGTAGGAAGATTTAATTCAACTTTTATTAGCATGTGATATGAGGATACATTATAGGTCATTTTGGACCAATACCGTTGAACAAGTGATTTTCCTACACTTCAAAAATGCATAACTCATTCATCCCAAATCCAAATAAGGTAAAATTTGTGACCATTTTGAAGGTTTTTGAAATAGCTACAACTTTGATGAATACACTTTTCTCATTTGAATCTCATATAAAAAGTTAGCAAGGTGGAATAGTTGAACATATGGCTTGACACTTAGAAAACGTTTTGGCATGTTGAAATTTCCAAAATTCCACCTCAAAATTCATCATGATAAAAGATTCAAATGGAAAAGTGTTCAACATGAGAGTTGTTCCTCTTGATTTAACCTTTCTAAAGAGTCCAATTTAATCCATTTTGGACAAGGTTTGAGGGGTCTACGCATGGTCTAAACATGGCTGCATCATTTGACAAGGATCAAAACTTCAAACAGCTGCACACTTTTTCCTTGCATCCCAATCCACTTTCAGACTCAATTGCACTTGCTTATGGACTTAATTGAGTAGCTTCATGGGCCTATACACGCCCATGCAAGCATGCATCATGCATTTTCCAAATTTGGAAACATTTTGGAAGGTGCAAATAACATTTGAATTGGATATAAATAAGAGCCTTTGGCTTCAGAAATGAAGACCCTTGCGCGCCATCTTTGCCTCCCACACTTGAAACCCTCACATTTGAAAGGAAAGCCTGAGAATTTTCACTTGAAAATTGAGTTTGAATCTCACTTTTTGGAGATTCAAAAAATCCAGGATCCAAAGCTTTGTACCAATCCTAAGCCACTTCTACAAGCTTCCTAAGCAAGATCAAGCACGAATTGAAGCAAGAGAGATCAAGTTCTGCACAACATTGAAGGTATTTTCCAGATTTTTTCTTCTCTTCGATTCTCTCTCATTTCTTATTAATTCTCTTGGATACTTGGTTGTCTGAAGTCCTACCAATATAGGCAAGAAGATTGACTTGCTTTGAGGTTAAATCGAAGCAACTCAGTTCATGTACCTCAAATTTCAACTCCATGTATCTCTCAATATACTTGGAGTTAGGTTGAATTAAGGTCAGATTCGTGATCAGTGCCATTTCTCTTTAAGATCATGTCCCTTTTTTTTATTTTTGTGATGGTGATGAGTGGACCAGTCCGGCCAAGGTCGCCTGAGAAGACGACCGGGGCTTTGCTCCGGCAATGAGGTGGCATGGTCTAGAGCCACATGATCAGTTCAATTTTTGTTAATCTTGAGCGTTCCTTTTGAATACCAACTGTGTGACGCGCCGACTTGAGTGTACCATGGAACACGTGTTTTCATCCACTTGATATGCCACATCAATTAATGAGGGAGATCAAGTGGGCCACGTTTTTTCAGATTAACTGATTTTCATTTTATTTGTTTTATTTTCATAAATTCATATTAAATTTAATATTGATCCAAAAAATATGAGAGTTTCACCAAAAAAATTTAAATAAATTCCTTTTTCATTTTCTGAATTAAAATTATTTTTTGGATCATTATTAATATTTTTCATGATTTAATTGATTTTGTGTATATTTTTAATTATTTAAAAATACTTTTAAGTTTCTAAAAATTCTGAATTTTTTTCTCCAAGGTCCTTTGACCTTGTTTGACCTATGATAAATCTCATGGCCATTTCTTTGGTGTTTTGATGAGGTTTTAGGAAATTGACCAACCATAATTTCATTTAATGCATATTTTTATTATTTTTAATTGATTAAATGTCAAATAAATTGTGTAGAGCCATTTTAATTGACTTTGTGAGTTTGACTTGTGATGTTGGGGTTTGGTCAAGGTTGATTTGACTTTGTTAGGTTAAGATCATTGGATTTAGGGATTGATGGAATGTACATTCCATCTTCCAAAATGAATGAATGATCTTAATTTGGTAAAATTCCTCCTTTGACCAATTTGTGTTTGATCCATTTCCCCTCCCTCTTCATCTCATTCCCCTTCTTTATTCATTCATGTCATGGACCAATAATATCTCTATATCCTAAGGCTAGTTAATTGCAAAATCAACATAAGTATGGATGAGATTAGGTCTCTCACTTTGCATATTCTTTTTGTGTGTGGTATGTTTCATGAGCATAGTTCATTATATTGTGTCTCTAACATGCATTAACATCAAAATTCTATTGCTCGACCTCAAAATAGTTGTGACTTCTACATAAGTCCAATTACGATTACTTAACATAGCGCTAAATTTTGACTCAGAAGGCATAACATTCTAGTTAGTGAGATTGTAAGTCTCCACTCTTTCATGGTATTGTGTAGAAACTTGCCATTTTTTCCTTCCTTTGGAAGATGTCTTGGTTCAAGGATCCATGCTTGTGATAAGTGGGTTGAGTGTTCTCCAAAGAATGACTTAAACAAAAGCAAAGCAAAAGTAATAATAACTTCTAATCAACTAACAACTAACATTTAATCTCAAGTCATTTACTTTTATGCACTTTAAATATTTAAGCTTTATTCATTTGTCATTATTCATACCATTCAAGTTGTTTACTTTAATATCATTTTCCCTTTGTCCACTCGGACCATATTTTGTGATGTATTATATTTGTATATATTTGTTTGCTTGTGTGGTCTTTTTGACCTTAATGTACATAATAAGAACAAAAACCCTAAAAAACATCTTGTGTGGACTGTTGGTTTGATTTGAGACTATGGAGCTGTTATTTTGAACTTGTGTCTTATGCCATCTTCGAAGTCATCTGATACATGGGAAATCTTGAAGAAGATCATGGGATTACTAAGCTTGGATGTGGCTATCTTTATTTAATGCCTTGCTCTTCAACTTGCTACTTGTATATTGATTATTGTTTGATTCTAAAGTCCAAGGAAAGTTTGGGTTTCTATATGACATTCTTGTATATTGGATTGCAGTCCATTGGTCAGATCTTTTCAACTCTCAACTTTTAAAGTCATGCTTAGGATTAGTCACTTCATCTCCTCCCCACTTCTTTAATTTCAAAATCTCTCCCCCTTTTTATAAAACCTTCTTTGCCTGTGCTTGTTTTCTAAACTTAGACCATATTGCAAGTTAGAAACTTTGGCCTTATGCCATTGCATTTTCAAACTTCTTTTCTTAAATAAACTTGTAAATGAACTCAACTATACTTGATTTAAAATTTTCAAAAGACAAACAGAACTAACACTCATCCAAACTATTTTAGGCCTCTTGTGCCTTTGTTAAATTTAAATTTTTTGTTAAAAGCAATGCACTAACTTTGAAATTGATACTACAAACTACGAGGTTTTGAGCCCTCATTTTTATGTTGGTACGTAGGCACAAGTCTGAAGGTCTTGTCAAACACAAAAATATAATTAATGAATTCTTTTCTCATCCCTCCATTCTATTTATTGCAAACATCATTTGTACAAAAACACATATGCACACAAAAAAGGGCTCCCTAGGAGTACCTAGGACACTTTGGGTGCTAACACCTTCCCTTTGTGTAACCAACCCCCTTACCTGTAATCTCTGGCATCTTATTAGTTTTGATTTTAAAACTTCTTATCTTTTTGGGTTGTATTCGTATTTTTCTCTTTTCCCTTGGAAACAATAAAAGCGCGATGGCGACTCTGGTTTAATTGACGTCTAGCTTATCCATAGCTTGATGGTCATGAATTTACCACTACAGCAGTGGTTGTTGTTGTTGACGTTGTTGTTGTTGTTGTTGAATTGGTGTTGACTGATTGTGGGAAAATACTGGGATCACATATGATACCTGATGATGGTGTTGACGGGGTGGTTGATTTCTTCTTACATGAGGCCTCATCTGCCTTCCAACAAACACTGCATTAGTCTCTGCTTCCTTCTTCTTACCAAAACTATTACCATATCTCTTGTTGGATGACGCTTCCTCCTTAGATAACCGTCCCTCTCGGATACCTTCTTCTAGACTCATCCCCATGTTTACCATCTCGGTAAAATCATTGGGGGCACTGTCAATCATCCGCTCATAGTAAAATGAGCTCAGGGTCTTGAGAAAAATCTTAGTCATCTCCTTCTCTTCCAAAGGAGGGGTAATCTGAGCAGCAAGATCTCTCCATCTTTGCGCATACTCTTTAAACGTCTCCTTATCTTTCTAAGACAACGACCACAACTGGTCCCTATCTGGAGCCATATCAACATTATATTTGTACTGTTTCACGAATGCTTCGCCCAAATCATTGAACGTGCGAATGCTCATGCTATCCAATCCCATGTACCACCTCAGAGCAGTACCAGTCAAGCTGTCTTGAAAATAATGGATCAATAATTGATCATAATCGGTTTGAGTAGACATTTTTCTGGCATACATCATAAGATGACTGAGTGGACATGTGTTCCCCTTGTACTTTTCAAAGTCAGGCACTTTGAACTTCACTGGGATCTTAACATTTGGAACCAAAAAAAGCTCCGCAACACTCTTTCCAAACAGATTTTTACCCCTCAATGTTTTCAACTCCTTACGCAGCTCAAGGAATTGGTCCTTCATCTCGTCCATCTTCTTATACACATCAAGGCCTTCAAATGGCTCAGAATGATAGATGGTGTCTTCCACACGGGGTAGAGCATGCACAATGGGTGGTGGCACAGACATGACCGGGCTAGATGCCGACATGGAAGCACATGTAGGCGCAAAGCCTTCAGGCACAAAATTAGGCGGAATTCCCCACGGGAATCCGACAGGAATGTTGGGTGCAAAGTGAGCGGCAGTTGCAGAAATGGTAGAGGTAGCAACCTCGGAAATAACAGTCCTCTAAGGAGGAGAAGTTGCAGGTGTTGGAGAAGATTGGCTCTGAGCGACTAGCACTGACTCCATCATGGCAGTCAAATGGGAGATCTCATCCTTCAAGTCTCTATTCTCTTGCTCTAGATGTTCCATAACCTTTGAGTGATTGGTGCGGGTATTGTATCAATGAGTCAGCTTGGATGAAGCACAGAAGAAATACCAATAAGACATCTGGCGAAAGAGAAACCTGCTCATGCAAATGATGCATGAAATACAATGCTTGATTGTTTTTATTTTCAAGGAACTTACTATATTATTTGCAAATATATATATATATATATATATATATATATATATATATATATATATATAATATATATATATATATATATTCAACAATGATTGCAACAATTTGATATGACCAGAAAAATCTCGTTTATTTATAATTGGAAGGATTACACTGAGTACAATTTCAGAAACCAAAAATACAAAATACAAGAGAAAAGGAGACTAGTCATCCTAAGGATCCCTAATAACAATGTCAGAAGATCTGACTGTAGGCGCGTACTTCCTTCGAATGCATCGGATATCGGTCTCAAAAGAAGCCTTCATTTGAGACTTCTTGAGGACAAGCTGGTCAATAATCTTCTTCCAAGCAACGGAAGGCTGAGGCATACTAGAGGAAGATGAAACCTCTGGCTCTCTCTGTCTCTTCATCACTCGGTCTTCAAGAAGCTCAATTAGTGCATCTTTATCCTTGGACTCAAGTTTCAACTCCTCATGCTTTCTACTCAAGGGATGGAAACACTCTTCCCGCATATCCTTCTCTTGCTTCATCTTGGAGAGTGCGTCTTCCAACTCCTCTACATCTTGGTTAGGGAGAGTTAATGTCTCAACCACAGCCATAGACATAGGTCTCTCACAAGCATAAGGCATCTTCAATTCCAAAGTTATCTTCTTCACCCAAAGAGTGTAAGCTTCCAAAGCTACACAATTGCACAGACCAAGCTCGGATCTTCCCTTCCTATGCACATTATGCCAAGCGTGTGTAAGAACAAATTTAGTTCTACAATGTATCTCTAAGATTTTGATGATAACAAAGGATGAAACAAATGGTACTGTAGTGGTAAATTCATGATCATCAAGCTATGGATAAGCTAGACATCAAATAACAAGAGTCGTCACCGCGCTTTTATTGTTTCCAAGGGAAAGGGGAAAAGTACGAACAAAACCCAAAAGTAAGAAGTTTTCAAATCAAAACTAATAAAATGTCAGAGATTACAGGTAAGGGGGTTGGTTACACAGAGGGAAGGTGTTAGCACCCAAAGTGTCCTAGGTACTCCTAGGGAGCCCTTTTTTGTGTGCATATGTATTTTGTACAAAGTAATGTTTACAAACAAATAGAATGGGGGGATGAGAAAAGAATTCATTAATTATATTTTTGTGTTTGACAAGACCTTCGGACTTGCGCCTACGTACCAACATAAAAATGAGGGACCAAAACCTCGTAGTTCGTGATATAAATTTCAAAGTGGGTGCATTACTTTTAACAAAAAATTAAGTTTGAAAGGCACAAAGGCCTAGAAAACGGTTTGAATGAGTTAGTTCTTTTTGGCTTTTTTTTAAGTGTAGGTCAAGTATAGTTAAGTTTATTTACATGTTTAATTAAGAAAAGAAGTTTGAAAATGCAATGGCATAAGGTCAGAGTTTCTAGTTTGAAAAGTGGTCAAAATTTAGAAAATAACAAGTTCAAACAAAGAAGTTTTTGAAAGGAGGGAGAGATTTTGATATTAAAGAAATAGGGAGAAGATGAAGAGACTAATCCTATACACAAAATTAAAAGTTAAGAGTTGAAAAGATCTGACTGATGGGTAGCAATCCAATAGGCAAGAATGCCATATAGAAACCCCAAATTCCCTTGGATACTAGAATCAAGCAAAAAAAATGCATACAATATTAAATTGAAGAGCAAGGCATCAAATAAATATAACCCCCATCCAAGTCTTAGCCACTCCACAATCTTCTTCAAATTAGCCCATGTAGCAGATGAATTCCACAAGTCACATGTTCAAAATAACAGCTTCACAATGATCATTTTGCAGATGAACTCAAAGGGATCTTCAAAGATGTATCAGATGATGTTTCAAATTGCAAGCACTTGGTTACATGATAGTTGGCATTGGCCAAGTCCTTATTGCATAGGAATGTTGCCTAAATTCTAAATCCAATTGTTCAAGATCAAGCCAACAGTCCACACAATATATTTTTTAGGGTTTTTGTTATTATTATGTACATTAATGGTCAAAGACCACACAAACAAACAAATTATATTCAAACAAGATATATCACACAATATGGTTCAACTGGACAAAGTGAAAAGGCATTAATATAAACAATTAGAATGGTATGACTAATGGCAAATGAATAGAGCTTAAAAATTAAAGTGCATTAAAATAAAAGACTTGAAATTAAATGTTAGTTGTTAATGAGTTATAAGTTAGTATTGTTTTGCTTTTGTTTTTGTTTTAAGACATTCTTTGGAGAACACTCAACCCACTTATCACAAGCATGGATCCTTGAACCAAGACATCTTCCAAAGGAAGGAAAAAAGGCCAGGTTTCCACACAATACCATGAAAGAGGGGAGACTTACAATCTCACTAACTAGAATGTTATGCCTTTTGTGTCAAAAATTTAGCGTTATGTTAAGCAATCGTAATTGGACTTATGTAGAAGTTACAACTATTTGAGGTCGGGCAATGGAATTTTGGTGTTAATGCATGTTAGAGACATAGTATAATGGACTATGCTCATGAAACATATCACGCACAAAAATAATATGCAAAAGAGGTGGCCTAATCTCATCCATACTTATGTTAATTTTCAATCAACTAGCCTTAGGATTTAGAGACATCATGGACCAAATGAAATGGATGCGTAAAGAAGGGGAATTAGATGAAGAGGGAGGGGAATGGATCAAAACTCAAATTAGTCAAAGGAGGACTTTTACCAAATTAATATCATTCATTTATTTTGGGAGATGGAATGTACATTCCATCAATCCCCTAAATCCAATTATATTAACCTAGCAAAGTCAAATCAACCTTGACCAAGGCCCAACAACACAAGTCAAACTTACACAAACCATCACAAGAGGTCAACACAATTATTTGGAATTTACTCAATTTAAAAATACTAAAATAATGCATTTAAATTAAATATGGTTTGTCAAATTCCTAAAACCTCATCAAAACACCAAAGAAATGGCCATGAGATTTATCATAGGTCAAACATGGTCAAAGGACCTTGGAGAAAAAATTTCAGAATTTTTAAAGACTTAAAAGTATTTTTAAGCAATTAAAAATAAACACAAAATCAATTAAATCATGAAAAATATTAATAATGATCCAAAAAATAATTTTAATTCAGAATATGAAAGAGGAATTTATTTAAATTTTTTTGGTGAAACTCTCATATTTTTTGGATCAATATTAAAATTCATATGAATTAATGAAAATCAAATGAATTAAAACAAAAATCAAAAATTCAAAAAAATGTGAGCCACTTGATCTCCCTCATTAATTGAGGTGGCAGATCAAGTGGACACAAACGTGCGTTCCATGATGGAACCTAGTCAGCGTGCCACACGCTTGGTAATCATAACCAACGCCTAAGATTAAAACAATTTGAATGGATCCTATGGCTGGGAGACATGCCAACACACCACCGGAGCCAGAGCTCCGGTCTTCTTCTCTGGTGGATCTCACCGGACTGGTCCACCCTCAACCATCACCAAAATAAAAAAGGAGGGCATGATCTAAAAGAAAAAATGGCGTAGAGCACGAATCTGACCTCAATTTCAACTAACTCCAAATATATAAAAAGATATAAGAAGTTGAATTTTGAGGTGTGTCAACTGAGTTGCTTCAATTTAACCTCAAAGCAACTCAATCTTCTTGCCTACGTTGGTAGGACTTCAGACAACCAAAGATCCAAGAGAATTGATGAGAATTGAGTGAGAATCGAAGAGATGAAGTTTTCTGAAATTTACCTTCAATGTTGTGCAGAACTTGATGTTGCTTGCTTCAAACTTGATCTGATCACACTTGAGAAGCTTGTAGGAGAGGTTTGGCAATGGTACAAAGCTTTGGATCCTAGAGTTCTAGAATCTCCAAACAGTGAAATTCAAACTCAATTTTCAAGTTGAAAATTATCAGGTTTTCCTTTGAAATGTGAGGGTTTTAATTGGGGGGAAAAGCTGGAGAGCAAGGTGTCTTTGAATTGAGCTCCAATGGCCTGTATTTATAGCAATTAGGACTAATATTTGCACACTAGAAAAATTGCTAAATTTGGACATTTCATGCACAGGCTTGCATGGGTGTGTACAGGCCCATGAAGAATTCCAATTTGATCCACTTGCAACTATTCTGAAGTTCAAACCATGCTTGGATGTCAAGGCAATGTGAAATGTGATTTTTGGCATTTGATTTCTTCCAATCATGCAGCTCTGTTAAAGCCATGCACAGACCTAGCAAATCTCATCCAAAATGCATGAACTTGGGTTCTTTGGAAAGCTTAGATCAAGGGGAACAAGTTTATTGTTGAACACTTTTCCATTTGGGGCTTGGATCATGGTGAATTTTGAGGTGGAAGTTTGGAAATTTCAACATGTTGAAATTTTTTCTAAGTGTCAAGTCATATATCTCAATATTCTACCTTGCTTAACTTTTTATGTGAGCTTAAAATGAGAAACATGTCTTCATCAAGGTTGTATATATTTAAAACACCTTCAAAATGGTCACCAATTTCATGTAATTTGGATTTAGAATGATAGAGTTATGCATTTTTGAAGTTTGGAAAAATCACTTGTTCAATGGTATAGGTCAAAATTGACCTATAATGTATCCTCATATCACATGCTCATAAAAGTTGAATTAGCTCTCACTACAAACATCAAAGTTTAAGTAGACATATTTAATTTGATTGTTCAACCTATAAATATTTTATATCATAAAAATTGAGAAAGTTATGGCCTTGGGAAGTTGACTTTCAAATTAGGGTTTAGACAAAATGACCTATAATGTTTCAACATAGAAAATTATTTTCCAAGCAAAACTAGATCTAGGTATAAACATGAAAGTTGTTTGTAATGTCATTTAGAGTAACTTTTCTATTGGAATCGTTTTCATATGGTGAAAATTGTAGGAGATATGGTCTAGGGAGACCCAATTTTGATCAGATGAATTCATTTGGCCAACCACCATCGACCAACTTGCTAACCTTCAATTCTCTTGACTTTTTAGGCTCATGGTAGATCATATGTGCATAGTATGATGAATTTATGAAGTGTCCCTTCAGAAATTTGATCAATTGGTGAGATAGCTTATTGGAGAAGTTACTCAAGATACCTAGTCAAACTAGGGTTTCCAAGGCAAATCACCTCCAAACTCTTAAAGAATACTTGATCAATACAACATGTAGAGATTAATGGGACTCATGTATGATGTTTATAATCATTTGTGGATAAATCTTTGGCTGTGCTCTTAGCCATGAGGGTTTCAAACCCTAGATGTGAACTTGATAGATCAATGAGGATCATGCCCTACCTACAAAAGTTAGGCACATGCAAAGACATATTTTTGGTATTTTGGTTAGTAAAATGATGATATACAAGTATGATACAATCACATGGTGCTTGGCGATCTCTCCCAAAACAAACCCAATGAAAGAGGGGTAAGGAGGATGCCAACGTGAGATCCCAATGCTAATGTATATGATGAAATTGCATGAGGAATCTTAGGGTCAAAATTGGGGCCTTACAGGTGCCCCTATTTAAGGACATTCTAACTGAGGAGGTGAAGGTTAAAATCTTCATATCGACTCAGTATAATGGGCTTAAATAACAACATAGAAACAAATTTTGTTCCCTAAGAGGCCTCATGATGCATATGATATGTATATAAAAGGAAATTCTCTGTGGGAAAATGTTGCCACAAAGGAAAAGAAATTAGAGAGACCGAAGATCCCCAGGAGTAGAATGCATTTCGTAAGGAAAACTCACTGGGGAGATAGAGACTCTGGGGGATGAAAGGTTACGCGTAGGCCAAGCTACGACCTAAAAAACTGCTGGGGGACTAGAGGAATTCCATAAAATGGAAAGACTCAGCCAGGGGAACAAAACATCTGCAGGGGATTACAAGTAGATCAGGATAAAACTGAAGTTCTTGAATCAATGCAGGGAAAAGCGATTTCACTAAGGAAAATCCTGCTGTAAGACCCCAATTTTGACCCTAAGATCCCTCATGCAATTTCATCATAAGCATTGGGATCATACCTTGGCATCCTCATTACCCCTCCTTCATTGGGTTTGTTTTGGGAGAGATCACCAAGCACCATGTGATTGTATCATATTTGTATATCATCATTTTACTAACTAAAATACAAAAAAATGTCTTTGCATTTGCCTAACTCTTTTGTAGGTAGGGCATGATCTCCATTGATCTATCAAATTCATATCTAGGGTTTAAGACCCTCGTGACAAAGAGCACAACCATGAATTTATACAAGAATGGTTATGAGCATCATATATGAGTTCCATTTATTACTACATGTTATATTGATCAAGTTTTCTTCAAGAGTTTGGGAGTGATTTTCCTTGGAAACCCTAGTTTGACTAGGTATCTTGAGTAACTTCTCCAATAAGCTATCTTACCAATTGATCAAATCTCTCAAGGGACACTTCAAAATTCCTCATCTTATGCCTATATGATTTGCATGAGCCAATCAATTCCAAAGAATTGAAGGTTAGCAAGTTGGTTGATGGTGGTTGGCCAGATGAATTCATCTAATCAAAACTGGGTCTCCCTAGACCCTATCTCCTGCAATTTTCACCATATGAAAATTATTACAAGAGAAAGGCTACTATAAATGACATTCCAAACAACTTTCATGTTGAGACCTAGATCTAGTTTTGCTTTGAAAATCATTTTCTATGATGAAACATTATAGGTCATTTTGTCTAAACCCTAATTTGAAAGTCAACTTCCCAAGGCCATAACTTGCTCAATTTTTATAAGATGAAAGATTTCCAAGTTGCACAATCAAATTCAAGATGTCTAATTCAACTTTGATGTTTGTAGTGATAGCTCATTCAACTTTTATGAGCATGTGATATGAGGTTACATTATAGGTCATTTTTGACCTATACCATTGAACAAATGATTTTTCCAAACTTCAAAAATGCGTAATTCTATCATTCTAAATCCAAATGACATGAAATTGGTGACCATTTTTAAGGTCTTTGAAAGAGATACAACTTTGATGAAGACACTTTTCTCATTTGAAGCTCACATAAAAAGATAAGTAAGGTGGAATATTTAGATATATGGCTTGACAATTAGAAACATTTTCAACATGTTGAAATTTCAAAACTTCCACCTCAAAATTCTCCATGTTCCAAGCTCCAAATGAAAAAGTGTTGAACATCAAACTTGTTCCCTTTGATCCAAGCTTTTCAAAGAACCCAAGTTCATGCATTTTGGATGAGGTTTTCTAGGTTTGCGTATGGCTTTAACAGGGCTGCATAATTGGAAAAAATCAAACTTCAAAACTTCAGTTCACTTTGCCTTGCCAATCAAGCTTCCATTCAGACTTCATTTGGAATCATTTTGGACCTTTTTGCATTGTATCATGGGCCTGTACATGCCCATGCATTTGTGCCATCCACATTTCTAATTTTGGACAGATTTTGAAGTGTGCAAATATCATTCCATTTGGCTATAAATACATGACCTTTGTGCTCATTTGAATCACACCTTGCGCGCCAGCTTTGCCCCCCATTGAAACCCCCACATTCTAAAGGAAAACTTGAGAAATTTCAATTTGAAATTTGAGTTTGAATCTCAACTATTGGAGATTCAAGAACTCCAGGATCCAAAGCCTTGCAACCTCTCTAATCACTTCCTGGTAGCTTCTCAAGTGTGATCAGATCGTGTTCGGAGCAAGCAACATCAAGAACTGCATAGCATTAAAGGTAATTTTCAGAAAACTTCATCTCTTTGATTATCTCTCAATTCTACTCAATTCTCTTGGATCTTTGGTTGTCTGAAGTCCTACCAATGTAGGAAACAAGATTGAGTTGCTTAGAGGTTAAATCGAAGCAAATCAGTTGACACACCTCAAATTTCAACTCCTCATATCTTTCTATATATGTGGAGTTAGTCAAAATTGAGGTCAGTCTCGTGCTTTATGCCATTTTTTCTTTCAGATCATGTCCTCCTTTTTTATTTATGTGATGGTGATAACTGAACCAGTCCAGTGAGCCTCGCCTGAGAAGGTGACCGGAGGTCCAGCGCCGGTGGTGTGTTGGACAGGTTCTGAGCCACATGATCATTCCAAAACGTTTTAATCTCACGCATCCATTGTGAATACCAGGCGTGTGGATGAGTTGACTAACGCGTATCATGGAACACGCGTTCTAGGCCACTTGATCTGCCACCTCAATTAATGAGGGAGATCAAGTGGCTCACGTTTTTTCATATTTTCTTATTTTTGTTTTAATCCTTTTATTTTCATTAATTCATATTAATTTTAATATTGATCCAAAAAATATGAGAGTTTCACCAAAAAATTTCAAATAATTTCTTCTTTCATATTCTGAATTAAAATTATTTTGTGGATCATTATTAATATTTTTCATGATTTAATTGATTTTGTGACTATTTTTAATTGTTTAAAAATACTTTTAAGTCTTTAAAAATTCTAAAAAAAATTCTCCAAGGTCCTTTGACCTTGTTTGACCTATGATAAATCTCATGGCCATTTCTTTGGTGTTTTGATGAGGTTTTAGGAATTTGACAAACATATTTAATTTAAATGCCTTATTTTAGTATTTTTAATTTGAATAAATGCCAAATAATTTTGTTGACCAATTGTAATGATTTGTTTGAGTTTGACTCTTATTGTTGGGTCTTGGTCAAGGTTGATTTGACTTTGTCAAGTTAATATCATTGGATTTAGGGGATTGATGGAATGTACATTCCATCTCCCAAAATGAATTGATGATATTAATTTGGTAAAAGTCCTCCTTTAACCAAATTGAGTTTTGATCCATTCCCCTCCCTCTTCATCTCATTCCCCTTATTTATGCATCCATCTCATTTAGCCTATGATATCTCAAAGTCCTAGGGCTAGTTGATTGAAAAATCAACATAAGTATGAGTGAGATTAGGCCATCTTTTTTGCATATTCTTTTTGTGTGTGGTATGTTTCATGAGCATAGTCCATTATACTATGTCTCTAACATGCATTAACACCAACATTTTATTGCTCGGCCTTAAATAGTTGTGACTTCTACATAAGTCCAATTATGATTTCTTAACCTAGCGCTAAATGTTTGACACAAAAGGCATAGCATTCTAGTTAGTGAGATTGTAAGTCTCCCCTCTTTCATGGTATTGTGTGGAAAATTGGAATTTTTTTCTTCCTTTCGAAGATGTCTTGGCTCAAGGATCCATGCTTGTGATAAGTGGGTTGAGTGTTCTCCAAAGAATGTCTTAAAAAATGAAAAGCAAAAGCAAAACAATACTAACTTCTAACTCATTAACAACTAACTTTTAATTTCAAGTCATTTACTTTAGTGTCATTTAATTTTAGTATTTATTCATTTGCCATTATTCATACCATTCTAATTGTTTATGTTAATGCAATTTTCACTTTGTCCATTTGGACCATATTGTGTGATATATCTTGTTTATGTATACTTTGCTTGTTTGTGTGGTCTTTGGCCATTAATGTACATAATAACAACAAAAACCCTAAAAAAAAATTGTGTGGACTGTTGACTTGATCTTGGACAAATGGACTTAGAACTTAGGCAACATTCCTATGCTAAAGGACTTGGCCAATGCCAACTTTCTATGAAACCAAGTGCTTGCAATTTGAAATTTCATCTGATACATCATTCAAGATCCCTTCGAGTTCATTTGCAATATGATCATTGTGAAGCTGTTATTTTGAACCTGTGGCTTGTGGAATTCATATGTTACATGGGCTAATTTGAAGGAGATCATGGAGTGGCTAAAGCTTGGATGTGGCTATCTTTATTTGATTTCTTTGCTCTTTAAGATAATATAATTGTGCATTTGTGTGTTGCTTGATTCTAAATGTCCAAGGGAATTCTGGGTTTCTATTGACATTCTTGTCTATTGGATTGCTACCTATTGGTCAGATCTTTTCAACTCTTATCTTTTAATTTTGTGTATAGGATTAGTCCCTTCGTCTTTTTCCCATTTCTTTAATTTCAAAATCTCTCCCTCCCTTTTTCAAAATATTCTTTGATTGAACTTATTTTGTTCTAAACTTTGACCACTTTGCAAAAAGATAAAAACGTTGGCCTTATGCCATTGTATTTTCAAACTTCTTTTCTTAAATCAAACTTGTGAATAAACTTAACTATACTTGACTTAAACTTTCAAAAAAACCAAAAAAGAACTAACTCATTCAAACCATTTTTAGGCCTTCGTGCCTTTCAAACTTAACTTTTGATAAAAGTAATGCATCCACTTTGAAATTTGTATCACGAACTACGAGGTTTTGATCCCTCATCTTTTTGTTGGTGCGTAGGCACAAGTCCGAAGGTCTTGTCAAACACAAAAATATAATTAATGAATTCTCTTCTCATCCCCCCATTCTATTTGTTTGTAAACATCATTTTTGTACCAAATACATATGCACACAAAAAGGGCTCCCTAGGAGAACCTAGGACACTTTGGGTGCTAACATCTTCCCTCTGTGTAACCAACCCCCTTACCTGTAATCTCTGACATTTTATTAGTTTTGATTTGAAAACTTCTTACTTTTGGGTTTTGTTCGTACTTTCCCCCCTTTTCCCTTTGAAACAATAAAAACACGGTGGTGACTCTTATTATTTGATGTCTAGCTTATCCATAGCTTGATGATCACGAATTTACCGCTACAGAAATTAAGTGGCGACTCTGCTGGGGAGTAGTCTCCAGTGGGTTTAGCCTACTTTTTGTGTGTATATATTTGTATATATGTGATGTTTGTATATATGTATTTGTGATATAATCTGTTTGTTGTGCTTGGTGATCTCTGAGTGGTGAGATAAGTTCTAACCCGAACTTGAGTGTAATTAAGATAGGAGGATGGTATAGTCATGTTCGACTTGTGTGGAGTAGTCCTTAACAAGTTGGCTTGAGATCCATCTACTCAGTGGAGATTCTTTTGTATTTGGAAATGTCACACAAGTATTTATGGTTAGGCATTACTATCTCTAATTTGGGTCCGAAAAGCTGAGGACCGTAGAACATTTATCCCCCCCCCCTCTTGGCCTATTTAGGACATAGTGCGGAAACTGTTCAAGTGTAGACTTGATAACAGTTGTTACGCGATACTACACTCAAACGAGTTTCTCTAGAGAATATTATGGGTCGATGAGTCAGTCATCTTAACCTGTAATATCCGATAGATGGAATTAAGACTCTGGGAACTTTTTAGAACATGATCTACAGGTTTTTATCCTTAGTTCACTCCTTTGGGATGGTTCTTACCCAGACTCCATGCTCGAGACTTACAACAAACCCTTAATTCTTGGTTGATCCAATCAAGTCTTGTCAATATCAATGGAACTTGGGTGTTGATAAGGTGCAAACCATAATCCACCAAAATGGATGATTGATCTTGACAATGACTTGATTCATCCCATGACCTTTATTTGCCTTATGTGTGATCCCTTATTTGTGATTTTGGCATTCATGCATTCATGCGCATCATAACATTCATCACATGAAAAATTTCAAGGAACTGAGGTATTATTTGCAAATATTTTTAGACCATGGATTATGGACGAAGGAACACTAAGAAGTACAGTTTCAGATGTCCCGATTTGAAAGAGTTAAGGAAGCTAGCATCTTTTGTATTAGATCCCTTGGACTTCAAACAACGCCATGGGAAGCTTATATCTATCTTGTCTGCTGATGTGGTTGAAGGACTTTTTAGTGTGCTAGTGCAGTTCTATGATCCTCTCTACCGTTGTTTCACTTTCCCAGATTTTCAGCTTGTGCCTACATTGGAGGAGTATTCTCATCTTTTGGGGATACCTGTTTCTAGTAGAGTACCTTTTAATGGATTAGAAGAGATTCCCCTATCTAACCTTATTGCTGAAGCACTTCACTTGAAGAAGTCTGAGATAGAGGCTCATTGGGTGAAGAAAGGAGGGTTATTTGGGTTGCCATCTGATTTCCTCATCAAGGAAGCTACTTCCTTTGCTCAAGTCGGTAGTGTGGACGCTTTTGAAGCCATCTTTGTGTTGCTCATTTATGGATTGGCTTTGTTCCCTAACATTGACGGTTTTGTTGATGTTAACGCCATTAGACTTTTCTTGATTAGGAATCATGTGCCTACTTTGTTAGGTGATATGTATTTCTCTTTGAATTTAAGGAATTCTAAGGGTGGTGGAACTATTGTCTGTTGTATTCCTCTTCTGTACAAGTGGTTTATTTCGCACTTGCCTCAGACACCTGCTTTTGTGGAAAACAAACAATGTCTAAGGTGGTCTCAGAGACTTATGTCTCTCACTAATGATGATATAGTTTGGTATGATCCTTCTTTGAGCAGTTTGGAGATTATTGATAGTTGTGGTGAATTCTCTAATGTGCCTCTCATTGGTACACAAGGAGGAATTAATTATAACCCTGCTTTGGCTCGTCGTCAACTTGGTTCCCCCTTGAGAGACAAACCTAATAACACTTTGTTAGAAGGTCTTTTCTATCAAGAGGGTAAATATCCCCAACATTTGAAGCAGAATATTGTGCATGCTTGGCATAATGTGCATAGGAAGGGAAGATCCGAGCTTGGTCCGTGCAATTGTGTAGCTTTGGAAGCTTACACTATTTGGGTGAAGAAGAGAGATTTGGAGTTGAAGATGCCTTATCCTTGTGAAAGACCTATGTCTACGGTTGTGGTTGAGCCATTAACTCTCCCTAACCAAGATATAGAGGAGTTGGAAGACGCGCTCGTCAAGATGAAGCAAGAGAAAGATATGTGGCAAGAGTGTTTTCGTGCTTTGAGAAAGAAGCATGAAGAGTTGCAAATGGAGTCTAAGGACAAGGATGAACTTATTGAGCTACTTGAAGACCGAGTGACGAAGAGACAGAGGGAGCCAGAGGTTTCATCTAGCATGCCTCAACCTTCCATTGCTTGGAATAATATTGTTGATCAGCTTGTCCTCGAGAAGACTCAGATAAAGACTTCTTTTTAGACTGATATCTGTCGCATTCAAAGGAAGTACGTGCCTTCAACTAGGGCTTTTGACATTGTTGTTAAGGATCCTTAGGATGACTAGTCTCCTTTTCTCTTGTATTTTCATTTGGTTTCTGAAATTGTACTCAGTGTAATCCTTCCAATTATATAAATGAAAAGAGATTTTGGTCATATAAAAATTATTGCAATTGTTGATATATATATATATATATATATATATATATATATATATATATATTATATATAATATATATATATATATATATAATATATATATATATATATATATATTATAATATATATATATATAATTATATATATATATATATATATATAATATATATATATTATATATATATATATATATATATATATATCTATATATATATATATATTTGCAAATGATATAAGTAAGTTCCTTGAAAACAAAAATAAATAAACAAGCATTGCATTTCATGCATCATTTGCATAAGCAGGTTTCTCTTTCGCCAGATGTCTCATTGGTGTTTCTTCTGTACTGAAGCCAAGCTGACTCATCGGTACAACACCCGCGCCAATCATCTCAGAATTATGGAGCATCTAGAGCAAGAGAACAGAGAACTGAAGGACGAGATTGCCCGCCTGACTGCCATGATGGAGTCAGTTCTTGCTGCTCAGAGTCAATCTTCTCCAACGCGTGCAACTCCTCCTCCTCAGAGGACAGTTATTTCAGAGGTGACTACCTCTACCATGCCTGCTGCTACCGCTCATTTTGCACCCATTATGCCTGCCGGATTCCCGTGGGAAATGTCATCGAACTTTATGCCTGAAGGCTTTGCGCCTACTTTTGCTTCCATGCCAACATCTAGCCCAGTCATGTCTGTGCTAGCTCCCATTGTGCACACCTTACCTCGTGTAGAGGACACCATTTATCACTCCGAGCCGTCTGAGGGTCCGGATGTCTCTGAGAAAATGGATGAAATGCAATATCAGTTTCTTGAGCTACGCAAGGAATTGAAGACGCTAAGGGGTAAGGATTTGTTTGGAAAGAGTGTTGTTGAGTTATGTTTAGTGCCCAACGTCAAGATCCCGGTGAAGTTCAAAGTACCTGACTTTGAAAAGTATAAAGGGAACACTTGTCCGCTAAGTTATCTAGTGATGTATGCTCGCAAGATGTCTACTCAGACCGACAATGATCAACTGTTGATTCATTATTTCCAGGACAGTTTAACTGGTGCCGCGCTCTGTTGGTATATGGTTTTGGATAGTGCAAGTGTTTGTACTTTCAATGACTTGGGAGAGGCTTTTGTCAAGCAGTATAATTACAACATGGATATGGCGCCTGATAGAGACCAACTGAGGTCTATGTCTCAGAGAGATAAGGAGACATTTAAAGAGTATGTGCAGAGATGGAGGGAATTGGCTTCCCATATCACTCTTCCTTTGGAGGAAAAAGAAATGACAAAGATCTTTCTAAAAATTCTGAGTTCATTCTATTATGAACGTATGATTGCTAGTGCCCCCAGTGACTTTACCAAAATGGTAAACATGGGGATGAGGCTTGAGGAAGGATTCTGAGAAGGACGTTTGTCAAAAGATGAAGTATCTTCGAGTAAAAGGTATGGTAGCAATTTTGGGAAGAAGAAGTGTTAGTACCTTAAGATTGGCATTAATTTTGTAAAACAAATAATGTAATCACCTCTGTTGTTCTAATATCTTGGGTTGAAGAAGTTCAACATCTGGACCAACATGTCATGTAAGATGTCACGACATCGGGACTGTGACATCTCACATGTGTATAAAACTGAATCAATTAATTCTGGTTTATGTTAAATGATTAATTAGGATATCTGGTGAATATCCTAACTCCTATGTGGAGATCTTGAAGATTCAATCAAAAGATTTGGTGAATATATTTGGTGAATATACAGTTTCCAAATATGGAGATCTTTTAGGAAATAAAAGATTGAAGACCTTGATTGTAGCAGAAGAATTCTGCCAGCTCTGTAACAGCAAAGGAGAAGCTTGTTGCGATTTCTGAAGGCCCAAATCCAGTTGGGTGATTAGGTTATAAATAGTAGATTGTAACCTAGGTTTTGTAAGCCTCAAACAATGTAAAAATTAGGGGTGTGTATGAGGTAAACCTCCCAACCTGTGGGAAGGTTACCAGGTGTTTCTCAGTGCTTGAAAGCATGAGATTATTTGTAACTTAAAGCCTGTAGGCAAGAGTTGTTATGTTCTTGAACGAAGCTGTGAAACATGTTCAAGTTGTCTAAGCATTACATGGTAATTGTAGTGATAGGAATGGAAACTATAGGTTTCTATCTAGGAGTGCCTAGGTATAGATTGCATTGGGTAGGGATTAAGTGAAGAGTTGTAAACGGGGGAGTTTAACTCTGAATTAATACTGCTAATAGTGGATCTTCTTCCTGGCTTGGTATGCCTCCAGAGTAGGTAATGTTGTACCGAACTGGGTTAACAATTACTGGTGTTTTTACCTTCTGCACACTATATTCTGTCTGTTATAACTCAGTCTGTTTGTAGTCTGTTTATGAAGGGAATAACAGACCTGATACATAGCCTACAGTCTGAATGAAAAACAGAATGTTATGACATTCATCATTGACTGTTGATACTAATGTATAGACAGGTGGATCTGTTACAGTTCACCCATCTGTAATGTGGGAACAGGTGATGTTCAAATCAATGTTAAGACATCACGTTGTTAACTGGGCAGGATCAATAAACATAAGTGCTATGTTTGATCTCTACTGTGTCTTTGCACTAGATGGAAAAAAAACTGGATGTTCTTCTTTCCATGGTGGTATAGTAGCAGATGTCGTGACATCTGTGACTGGGTGCATATGAGTACTGGGTTTTAAATTTTTATAACTGTCTTGCTGTATTAGTAACAATGTTGGATCAGATGTCATGACTTCGTGTAGAACATCTGAACTCTGACTATACCAGAATTTCAATTGGTATCAGAGCAGGCATCCTGTTCTGTTTCTGGATGAGATCCATGGGTGATACTTTCTGGTATCTTGCAAGGAGTTATGTTAGTACTGATGCTGGAACCTATGGAAGGTTCTGTGATTTCCCTGAATAGTCCCTTGAAGTAGGTGGATGGACTATTCATGATAGGAACTGTGTGTACCTGTCTCTGGAGGTTGACAATTGGCCTTTGTGTGGGATAGCTCTGCTAGTATTGAATCATATTCAATCTTGGTATGATCTTGGAGGCTGATCTAGAGAAGTGTGTATTATGATTTCCGCTGCATAATACCTGGCAAAACTCAAACTCTGATGTAGTTTCCCCTCATGTGGATGAAAGGCTGATGTATTCAAGATTGCATCATAATCTACTGAAGATGTCAAAGATACTTGAGTCTCCTCAAGTCCACTCATCATGACGTTCTCACTTCAGGATTGTAAGAATCACCTGATCACTAATTCTTTTACTCTCTTGGGTAGTGTATATGAAGACCTTGAAGACTTTCAAGGAGGGTTTTGTTCCAAGGAGGTGGAACTAATGTTCTATGTGATGTTAGAACATGCTGTTCAACAAGTATGCAGCTACTGGTTGAAGAGCAGATGTGTTTAGGTGTCAAACAAAGGGATAATTTTGTTTGGAACCTACTCCTGACCTGGAAGAGGGGACATCTGTGTGTGCTAAGTTGACAAGGGTAGGGTCAACTGTATGTGTGCTCAAGAAGGTCACTTTTAGACGTCTGATCTCTAGAAGTGAAGCTGGTTGAGATGTGACATGGTGCAATTTCCTGTTGTCTGTCTTATTCCTATAGATTGATCAGGATTAGATAGTTGTTCCCTGAAGTACTATGCTGTGTTGGAAGACAAGTCCCCTGGATGTTAGAAGTCAATACTGGGGTAACCTGATTGATATTTCATTTGAGAGGATTGGGACCATGAATCTAGTTATTCAAACACCACGCTCGGAAGTGACAGTTCTTTCAAGGAGTGAGAATATGAAGATTCAGAGATTGGTTGAGGTAGTATGCTCTGGCAATGCATAGCTACTATTGATGGGTGTTGTTTTCTTTCACCAGTACTTATGGTCAGCTGGAGTCTGATTGGTGTGATTGGAGTATGTATAGGTATAACTCATAGAGTTAATTGCCACCGATAGGGGTGATGTATGTCATGTTGAGACATTTGTGTACAATGCATGGATATTGGTGTGAAGTTTCCATGATTGTTAATTTGAGGGGGAGTTTTGGTTAACCTCCTCACGTTTGGTCAGCCTAGGGTATGGTTGGTTGTTGACCTGTGTCACATGGGTTCTGGTTGTTGGGTGACACATTTGCAAGGTAGGATTCATCCCTCTCATTCCTAAGGGTGAATTTAATCTGGAAAGATTCTCAAAACTGTTGAGGTGCTTGCAAGCAGAAGATGTTGACACAAGAAGAGTATTCTCAAAGTATTCTTATGGTGGAAGTATCTGAAAGGAAAATTGGGAAAGGATTTAAGATCAATGTCTACTTGTGCCAAGTACAAGTATTTAATTGATTATCCTTGGAACTCAAGATAACTGATTTTTTTAAAAGATGTTGGAACATCTTGTCTTCAAGACCCTGTGCAGAATCACAGGAAGGATAGTACATTGGTTTATGATCTATCACTCTGGTGGCAACAAAAGCATATGATCTCTGAAAAGGTTTCCTGGAAAGAAACATGTTCAGCCTTGGTGTGTACAAGAAGAAGAAAACATCATAGTCCTGATGGTGGTTACATGGTGTCGCAACCTGAAAAATACAGTGCGCGAAAAAACAACCGGCGAAAGAAAATGACAAAAGAGTCGCCACCGTGCGTTATTCATCCCAAAGGAGGGAAAGGAAGCGCTCGAAGTAAACCTGAAAAAGGAAAGGACAAGACGGGGTCTCGCAACCAAATCTTGGGTTCGGGAGTCGGTTATGCGAAGGGAAGGTATTAGCACCCCTACGCATCCGTAGTACTCTACGGGATCCACTTTTGTAGTTCTTGTCTAAAGGGTGTGAGTTTATCTTGTGTTGTTTACCAAAAAAAAAGGTTAAATGAAAATGACTCGCGCGGATGTCGCATCCACTGCATACGTATCTCATCTGAATATGAGAATCAGAGTCTTCGTAGCTCGGCTGACCTATGGGTTGGGGGGTGTGTGCTCGCTAAGACATCGCGTCTTATGCCTACGTATCTCATCTGGAATGAGAATCAGAGCAAGCCGTAGTTCGGCTAACTACGGGGTTGTGGAGTGGGTTTCGGACGAACGACGTTACTACGCAATCTACCGGATGCTCGACCTTTGGAGACTTACTCGCCTGTAGTAGAAGGAGTTAACGTGTTGCTTTGGGTTTTAGGGTTTGGGATGCTCAAGGGCAAAAAGGCAGTCCTTGACGAAGGAACCGCGCTACCTGCAGGGATACGAACACATACAAAACAAACATGTATAAAGTAAATGTGCCAACAAGGGGCTCAGAAGTAAATAAACAAAAGAAAACAAATGCCTCCTATCGAGGTCTTCTAGCTAAGAAAGCGATAAAATGCGGAAAAGAGGTAAAAGTAACACACGGATAAAGATCCGAAGTAACAGCAATTAAAGGAGTAAGAAACCCAGGGATCTCCCAAGCTAATGCCATCAAAGAAAGGTGAGTCAGTACAGGTAATCGGAATGAACCTCCAGGGGGTATCCCACAAATAAAGTGGGAAAACCACGCAAACCATCTCTGCAAGAGTCTGTGAGCCCTCACAAAAACTCAACAAAAGGGTTAGTGAAACACGATAAGCATTTTTTTCATGGATAACAATATGGTTTCAGAAACCTCAAACCCTGTGGCATACATTTCAGAAATCATGTGATTAAACATTCAAGGCATAGGTTTCACCCATTCATGCATAATTAAACCCGTGGGCAAAAACATAATGAAATTCATCCATCATACCTCATACATTCAGATGATCCAAATTAAGAGCATAAAATCATGGGAATGAGGCAAACCTGATGGGAGAGACCGGTTGAAATCAAATGGCACGGCTGGGTTTGCAAGGCAATGTTAGGGTTTGCGTGAGATGAAAGTGTGTGAGTCAGGTTGAATTTTTCAGAGCTGCCTGGGGGTTGCTCTGAGTTCTCTATCAGGTTTCTCTCCAGGTTTTGTCAAGGGTTTTGTTTCAAGGAAACCTCAGAGTATTTTGCTTCTCTTTCTTTTTCTGTCTGATCTCCCTCTTTTATAACCTGATTTTCATGGCTTTGTGGGCTCAAATGAGAGAGGTCCAAGTCCAAGTTTTTTCTATTATATTTTTTTTTTATTATTATTATTATTATTTTATTTTTTTTTATTTATTTATTTATTTATTTATTTTTTTAAAGTTTCTTGGATCTAATTCTGATTGACATGATGAAATGCAATATGAAATGCTAAATGAATGCATGAATGAGGAGGGCAAATTTTTGGGTGTTACAGCTGCCCCTATTTAATCATCAGCTAACCCGAGTAGGATGAAAGCGAACAACTTATCAGACAAACGGGGCGAGCTGTGATTGAATACCAAAGACAGACCGAAAATTTGCGCTCCGAGAACACCACAAAAACGCGGAAATACACCGCGCTTTTTATTTTTCTTCCGATCCTTTGGCTGGATCTGAAGTTTCGATCCTCTGGCTGAACCTATACTCAATTTAGTCCTCTGGTTGGATATTAATTTTGATCCTCAGGCTGGATACGATTTTGATCTTCTGGCTAGATCTTCTTCGATCTTCTGGCTAGATCTCCTTCGTTTCGATTCTCTGGCTGAATCTATTTCCTTTGATTCTCTGGCTGAATCTACTTCGATCTTCTGGCTAGATCTGAATTGTTACGATTTTCGATCTTCTGGCTAGATCTTCTTTGTTTCGATTCTCTGGCTGAATCTACTTCGATCTTCTGGCTAGATCTGGATTGTTTTGATGATAAATTCTCATCATTAGGATCCCGCATCTGAGGCATGCGCTGGTTGACCCTCTTTTGAAATCTACACCCAACCTTCATATTAGATATGCAGCTTCGAGAATACTCCACTTTTGGGCTTCGTACATATTCTTCGGGCTAGAACATGTTGTAACGACTCCTCAATTGGGCTTGCTGGGGAAATAAAGCTTGTAGGCGACTTCACTGGGGAATCTTCAAATTGAGCCTTAGGCTGGCTTACTGGAACACGATTCTCAGGCTGAATCTTCAAAATGACCCTCAGGCTGGATCACTGGAACACGATTCTCAAGCTGAATCTTCAAAATGACCCTCAGGCTGGATCACTGGAACACGATTCTCAGGTTGAATCTTCAAAATGAAGCTTAGGCCGGATCACTGGAAAACGATTCTCAGGCTGAATCTTCGAAATGACCCTCAGGCTGGATCACTGGAAAACGATTCTCAGGCTGAATCTTCAAAACGACCCTCAGGTTGGATCACTCACGCTTGATCCTCTGGCTGGATCTCATGACCTTGGTTGTAAAGTAATTCTTCAGTCTGCTTGGAAGAACCTGTTTATCAGCTTATGTGTATGCTTGATATGATATGCATGCAAATGCAAATGTTATGCATGGTGTAAAAAGAAATCTGCTTGGGGAAGCAAACTCCGGTAGGGAACAGATCGTTGTATCAATCCTTGAATGCTTTGTGGGGAATGATCCGTCTGCCGGGACCAATGAGCCACCAAAAATAAATTGGCTGCTTGAAAAGTTGACCTTGCGGGGGGAGTATCAACTATGGAAACTTTGTTCGGCGAGGCTCTGTGAGGAGAGTCTGTGGGGAAAACACTTCCTGGGGAAATGTCGTAGGAAACGACCTTTGCTGGGGATATGAACTTGCTAATCGCCCTCAAGCTGGGGATTAACAAATCTGTTAAAAATAATCTGTTGGGGAATGAGATGAACACTGGGAACACCACCCTCTCATTTGTTGGTTATGCAACCACTCCACTGTTGCTAGGAAGATACAGTCTGACACTGTCACCTCCGCTGGGGATATATAGTCTGGATATTGTCAACTCTGCTGGGGAACATGCTCTGCTGAGGAGAGACTTTGTCAACCGCTTGGGGATGAGGATTCATGACTTGGCATCCGATTCCTGTGACCTGCAACCAAAAATACACGTATGCCTCGGGGGAATTACTTAGTTTGAATTCACCGTCCGGGATTAAGCACATTCAAAGCAATTTTAAATGTTTTCCTGTGCAAATCATCTGCAAAAGCCACCATTATGTTCATATGCAATATGTTTTATTAAAAATTCAGACATTTTTGCAAACAAACTGATAAATGAAAAATAAAGAGGCTCTTTAACTGAATTATTCGACTCTTACTGGGGAGAAAATTTGTGCCAGGAATAGGCGAGGGTATCAGGAAGCTGATCCCTGAAAAGAGGTGATCGCTATAAAAAGAGAACTATCCTAATGGCAATGGGGATACGGGGTCCCACCGAGTTTTGACTCTGCTATGGCTCGTATGTCCTCAAGACGCTCTGCTCATCTTGCTTTCTGAAGTGGATGATTAGTCGATCTTTAACCTTCGAAGATTGCCGGATTGAATGAAACGGTGATATAACACTGATGAACTCAGATCACAGTCATTCGCTTATTCCCTAACTTTTGCCTGGATCGCCCCCTTTTCGGGTTTTCAATCCACCGGGATACCCATTTTTTCCTGAGCCGCCCTTTTGGGTTTTCGACTCACCGGGTGTACTCTTTTTTTATATCCCTAATTTTTGCCCGAACCTCTTTATTCTATTTTTTTTGGTTCGTCAGGATGCCCTTTTTTTGCCTGGACTATTCTTTTTATCGTCCAGCGGGTCTATTTTATGCGAAGTATTTTTTTTTAACTGCGTCTGAGTTAATAGGGGACGGGAATCCTTCGCCATCCATGGTAGTTAGCATCAAAGCTCCGCCATAGAAAATCTTTTTAACCACGTACGGACCCTCATAGTTCGGTGTCCATTTGCCCCTGTGATCTGTGTTGGGAGGAAGAAATCTTTTGAGTACCAATTCACCGACTTGATACCCCCGAGGGCGCACTTTCTGACCAAATGCTTTCTTCATTCGTCTCTGACCGAGATACGTCAATTCTGGGTACGTAGTTCCAGCATAGCACCATTTCCCGTTGGTTTGATTGATGACCAAAGCTGAATCCCTGTATACATCCAGGGTTTTAATCTGTATATTGACGGCTTCCTCAAGTCTTAGGATACAAGCTTCGTATTCGGCTTCATTGTTGGTGCAGGGAAAAGTTATTCTGGCACCAAATGGCATATGAACCCCCTTCCGGTGTGATCAACACTACACCAACTCCGCGACCATTGACGTGGACCGCCCCATCAAACATCATAACCCATTTGGATTCAGGGTCAGGCCCCTCCTCCGGGAGTGGTTCCTCTCAATCTTTCGATTTGAGAAACATGATGTCCTCATCAGGAAAGTCAAACCTCATAGGTTGGTAATCATCAATCGGTTGCTCTGCAAAATAGTCTGACAAGACACTTCCCTTGATGGCTTTTTGTGAAGTGTATTGGATGTCATACTCTGTCAGTATCATTTGTCACCTAGTAACCTTTCCGGTAAGTGCTGGCTTTTCAAAAATATACTTGACTGGATCCATTTTTGATATCAATAGAGTCGTGTGAGTCAACATATACTGTCTTAGTCGGCGAGCAGCCCATGCCAAAGCGCGACAAGTTTTCTCGAGCAATGAGTATCTTTGTTCACAGTCGGTAAACTTTTGCTAAGGTAGTATATTGCATGCTCTTTTTGACCTGACTCGTCATGCTGACCGAGCACACAACCCATTGACCTTTCTATCACAGTCAAGTACATGATCAACGGTCTTTCCTCTCGGCCTGTAGACTTGCCCCAATCTTGATCTCTTTCTTGTCGTCTGCGGTACCGATGTTGACGGTCTCAATCACCTCCTGATAAGGTGTAATAGCTCGGTCCTCATGTTTCAACAATCTGGCTAACCCTTCAGGCAATTCACAATCTTCCTCAACCCCTTCTTCGGCTTAATAGATAGGATTGTCGAAGTCATACTTGGCCATAGCAGTGTCGTTAGTAGTGAGGTCCGGGTGGTCCGCTCTGCATGATGGAGGATCATGCTCTACCTTAGAATGAGAGATTTTTTTTTTGGAAAGAAAGAAAAAACGAAAAAAGAAACATTGGCATTTTTTTTGTAAAAGTAGAAAAAAAACTGAAAGAAAGAGAACACAAAATTGTTTGCAAAAGCCGTCCTTTATTGATGATAAAAATAATTGCGAAATGTAACTAAATGGATGGCCCTACAAATGAGCCGTTACACCTTGGGCAAAGTGTAAGACTTTATTATGCATGTAATAAAGGAAAACAATAAAAATCACTCTTTCAGTAGAGTAACCCGGACGGTTTTTTCAGACGACCAATTGTCGAGCTTTTCTCCCGGGACACACGGGCGAATCCAGCTATCTAAGTCACAGTCGCTGTCAGCCTTGTCTTCATCTGCAGCATTGACGATGTGGGGAGAAACCAAACCCCCGCTGTAGAGAGTACCGGTTTCATTCTTCTGAGATCCCGGAGCATACCCCAATCCAAACTTGTCTTCTTCGATGACTGGCTCCACAAATTTGCCCCAGCCTTGGGCATTACCAGCTTTAACCACTTCGACAGCTTGCTTGTATGAAGAGATAGAAGTCCCGACCTTCTCAAACTCAGGTGAAAAGACAGCTTCGGGCGCGACCTCATTGATGTTTATGGCTTCGAAGCCCTGACACAGCATCTCGTGCATCTCGCCGTCCATCTCTACATACTTAAATGTAGACAGGTGGCTAACAAAAATATCCTCTTCACCACAGACAGTGACGACCTGACCTTCTAGTTCATATTTGAGCTTCTGGTGGAGGGTAGAAGTAACAGCACCGGCAACATGAATCCAAGGCCGACCTAGCAGACAGCTATAGGCAGGCTGGATATCCATCACATAAAAGGTGCTCTTGAACACCTACGGTCCAATCTTAACTGGCAACTCAACTTCGCCAAAGACAGCTCTCTTAGAGCCATCAAAAGCCCTCACAACTAAGTTACTTGGCCTCAGGATGGTGTCATCGCAATCCAACTTCATTAAGGCTTTCTTTGGAAGAACATTCAGAGAAGAGCCTGTATCAACCAAAACATGGGAAAGCATCACCCCTTTGCACTCCATTGTGATATGCAAGGCTTTGTTGTGATTCCTGCCCTCAGATGTCAGGTCATTATCGGTGAAACCTAGCCCCCGGCTAGCGTTTACATTGGAAACTACCGACTCCAACTGGTTAACAGTTATCTCTGGTGGAACATAGGCCATATTCAGTACTTTCAACAAGGCTGCTCTGTGCGCCTCAGAGCACAGCAATAGTGAGAGAATGGAGATCTTTGAGGGTGTCTGATTTAGCTGGTCGACTACCTTGTAGTCACTTTTTTTGATAATCCTCATAAACTCATCCACTTCCTTCTCGAATGCGGTCTTAGGAGGATCTTCCTCAGTTGTAACCTCTTCGACGGCCATCTGTTTCCCTTTAGCCTTGGCAGCTGCCTCGGCTTCAGTATTCGCGCGTAATGTTGATGGTGCAAATAGGCGTCCACTGCGATTGAAGCCACCAACCCCTCCAACATTGTCTACAGCGGAGCTACCAATGTCAATGTCTTCTTCGTTAACTTTCTGCCCCTGGCAGTAGATATCAGCCCCATAGTGCCACGGGATAGCACTGTCTTTCTCATACGGAACGGGTCCTGGTATTGTGATGGTGATCGGACCAACCAAAGTCGGTTGAGGGCTGTCAGAGTAAATTGCAACTGGTGCTGAACTTTCGATGTTCACCGCTGCTGGTTCTGTACTTTCTAGGAAATATATTGTTGTCGGAGCGAGTCTCTCGGGAACATATATTTCTTCAGGAGTGAAATAAAACGTCACCGTCGATACATCATTATTCACTGGACGGGCCTGATCGAACTGAAGACAACCTTCATCTATCAGTTGCTGAATACCCCTTCTCAAACTGTCACATCCGTTTTCGGCAGCTTGACAATTTCTGCATTCTTCCCCACAGCCCGGGAAAATCTGTCCTTTCAGAAGTCGGTCTTTAACCACCGATAGCGAAGTCTTCACCTTAGTCACATCAGAAACCAAATTCAAAGTTTCCCCACTATCAACAGCATTAATCCTCTGCCCGCCGTGAGCCGGCATCGGGTTCTGGATAACATTAGGCGTCTGAGCAAAATTGATAGCCTGGGCATCTCTCAAATCTTGTACCTTTAACTGGAGAGCCTTGCAATTATCTGTAGTATGGCCAGGTGCGTTGGAGTGAAAAGCACATCTGGCGTTGACATCATAACCTCTAGGCAAATTATTGGGATCGATTGGTGGGGCCAGAGTTCTCAACGTAACCAGATTCATGTCAATCAGCTTGGGAAGTAATACTGAATAAGGCATTGGGATTGGCTCGATGACCCGGTCCGTCTGCCTTGGACGTTGTTGATAGTGTCTCTGCTGACCCGGATTACCTCCTTGTTGTTGATTGTTGTACCTGGGTTGTTGTTGCGGATGATATTGCGGTTGAGGAACAGGTGTTGGAATAGTGACTGCGGCCACTTGATCTTGATAATAATTAGGGCGTCCTCTACCCCTGCCTCTGCCGGCATACACAACGCTTGCCTCGCCTTCTTTTCTTCGCTGACCGTTACCAGCAAACGGTCTCTTGGGACCTGATGAGTTGGAAGCACTATTGTCTTGAATTCGGCCCATCTTCAACAGACTCTCGATTCTTTCTCCAGTAATTACTATCTCTACAAAGCTGATTGACGGGCAAGCAGCCAATCTCTCAATATAATTGCCTTGAAGAGTGTTCATGAACATGTCCGCCATCTCCCTTTCAGACATAGGGGGTTGGACGGACGCAGCAATCTGTCTCCAACGCTGAGCATACTCTCTAAAGGTTTCCTTGGCAGTCTGAGACATACCTTGCAACAAGGTCCAATTTGGAGCCATGTCCAAGTTGTATTGATATTGCTTGACAAAAGCCTCTGCCAAGTCTTTCCAGCTCTTGATGGTAGTACGAGACAAATGAGAATACCATTCACAAGAAGCTCCAGTTAGACTGTCTTCAAAATAGTACATCCACAGCTTTTCATCTTCCGTGTGAGCTCCCAACCTTCCTAGATAAGATTGGAGATGAGTGCGTGGGCAAGAAGCCCCGTTGTATTTCTCAAAAGTAGGGGGTTTGAACTTGTGAGGAATCCTTACTCCCTGAACCAGACCAAGATTTGTGACATCAAAGCCTAAGGAATTTTGAGACTCCAAAGATTTGAGCTTCTCAGCAAGCTCATCCATACGGCGAGTGGTCTCGAGGGCCTCGTCGTGCAAAGAAAATTGATCATACTGATAATCTTCAGTAACGGGGCGCCCGTTAATTCGAATTCCTTGATTCACATTGTACCTTCCGCCAATACCATTTCCAAAATTCCCTATGTTGCCAACATTACCCGGGTTTCCATCAGCATTAGCGTTACCCGCGTTACCAGTGTTCACAGGGTCATCAGCGTTCCCAGGGTTACCAGGGTTTCCCTCAGCATTTGGTATCTCCACCTCCGGATCGGGTCTCGGTTGCTCAACCAATTCCCTCAGCTTTTCCTGGCCTTCTGCCATACTGTAGCGGTGTATTCGTCACTTTATGATTTATTGATTAAACCAAAAGCAAAGCATACAAAGAATCGAGTCGCCACCGCACTTTTATTTATCCTAAGGAATGGCTAAAAAGCGAACAAAAGCCTAAGAAGTTTTACACATAGAAAACTAATGAAAAGATCAGAGATCGGGGTAAGGGGTAAATTACGCAATGGGAAGGTGTTAGGCACCCAAAACGTCCTAGGTACTCCTAGGGAGCCCTTTTCACACTTGTTGAATAAAATGTTATTTGTTTATGAAATATTTATTGTGCAAACATGAATGGAGGGATGAGAAAGGAATATACAAGTTATTATTTTTGTGTTTGAACGGATGAACCCGTTGCCTACGTACCTTTCCATGGAAGGTAAGGATCAAAACGCCGTAGTTCGGCTAAAAGATTTCCAAAATATGAATGGATTCATTTTAAACAAAAGCCCTAAGGTCTTTCGTTATCCACGGGAGAAAACTCAACCTTATACAAACAACAAGTCCACCATGTGAGAAAAGCTTCAACTTGCTAGTGAGGGGTTAACCCTATAATAAGCAAGGAAGTCTTACAATTCAATCACTACGGACAAAAAGGTGAGATTAACATCAACCAACTAGGATAAATCAAACCTATGGCTAATGTATGAAAACTTATCAAGGATGGACAAAGCCACAAAACAATTGAATGAGTTGGATTAACCAATTAGAATTTATTCACAAAAGATGGTCAAAGTATGATTAGAATTCAATTCAAAAGAAGTATTATGAAAATGAAGTTTGAAAAGTCAAAGGCTTAAGGCCTAGGTTTCTAATTTGAAAAAGATGTGAAAATGTTTGCACAATAGTTTTCAGGTTTGGGTTAACATGCAAATGGAGGTTTAGAACAAAAGGTGGGAGGGTGAGGGAGTGTAAAGCTTCTTAGATGTTCACCTCTTGAGATCATATGTAGATGATCCAAGTGATTCCTTTGGAATAGGCAATGAGCAATAACAAATAAACAATAAAGCAAAATGGATACTGGATGCCAATCAATGGACTTACACCAATCTCACAAACAAAGGTGGATACCGGATACCAATCAATGGATTTACACCAATCTCCTAAAACAAACAGGGATATCAGATGCCAATATATGGACTTATACCAATCTCCTAAACAGAAAACAAAACATGGATACCGGATGCCAATCAACTGGACTTATACCAATCTCCAAAGAACAAAACAAACAAGGATACCAGATGCCAATATATGGACTTATTCCAATCTCTAAAGAATGATCATAGGAAAAAAATGCCAACAAATGGACTTACAATTGACTCCTCACATACAACAAACAAAACAAATGCAATAAGCAAAAGGAAACAAGTTGTCAATAAATGGTCTTACACTCGACTCCAAGGAAATAGGATGCTAATAAATGGTCTTAGTCCCAACTCCTTCCAAATCATAGGAAACAATGGCCAATAAATGGACTTACAATTGATCCTCAATGGACAAACAAAGATGTCACAAAGATATGAACAATGATCATGCAATGATGTACAATTAATGATGATAAATGCACAGAGGCATACATAAGCAGATAGGCACAGATGAATCAAGTAATCAACAACCAAGTCAATTAGCACACACTATACACAAGCAATTAGGCTCAAACAAGGTTAGACTTTACAGTCAACTGGAATGGGGTAATATGAGCTCTTAACCCTAACATTGAGAGTTAGGGTGAAGCAGATGAAATGGAGATGAGGGGTGTGCCTCATAGCTCTTATCCCTGGCCTGGGAGAGCTTTGAACAATAGAAAGTGTGGGAGTTCAGAAAGTTGGAACTCTTCTCCACAAGTGATTGACTCTATAAGATCTTGGGTTATTATTCACAATGCATCAACACATTGTGTGAGAAAGGTGAATGACACACTGAATAGACGGAGATGGATTACACATCTCTTTTATCTGCCAATTGCCTCATAAGAGGACTTTTCCTGCTTGGCACAAAGATAAACAAACACAAGCATTGCCTCTTAAGGAGGACTTCAGACAGGTGCCTGCCCACATAACAGGACAGGTCTTCCAGACTACATGAAGAAGAGAGGTTATACCTAAGTGGTTAAGCAACCAAGCAAAAGCAAAGTTCAAATGAACTTAAGCAACTAATGTACCTGTGGAAACATCAAACAAATCAGTACAAAGTTCAGACAACTAAACAACAGTCAATAAGCAACAACAATCCCCATGTACACAAGGCATAAGCCAAAGGTCAAACTCAAATGAGTCAACATCAACCTACAAAACATACAAAGATTAGTAATCAAAGGCAAACATCAATGCTCAAATGATGAAGCATCATTAACCATGTAACTTGGATGTTTAATCCTGAAATCAAAGCTCAAACATGAGAGGCAAACCACTAGGTCAAAGCCTAGGGTCAAAGATGGAGAAAAAATTCAAAACAGAAGCTGAAAATTAACATGAATCAACTTCAAACACATCTTGAAACAATCCAAAAGGTTTCATATCAATATCAATTACCAAAAGCATTTCATGATCAATTGAAGTTCAAGGCAATTTAAAAGCTCAAATGTGACCAACCAGAATGAAAAATCTCAATCAAATCAGAAATCATTCAAATAATTCCAAGAAAATTCATGCTCATTCACAACATCCATAATATGCATCACACAAAAAATCAGGGAATTGGAGATCATTAGGCATG
This sequence comes from Lathyrus oleraceus, assembly GCF_024323335.1. Lineage (NCBI taxonomy): Eukaryota > Viridiplantae > Streptophyta > Magnoliopsida > Fabales > Fabaceae > Lathyrus > Lathyrus oleraceus. The sequence continues at coordinate 38,419,281 of NC_066583.1, forward strand.
GCAAATTCATCACATAAGTTGAACAAGCAAAGGTGTGACACAAATTGTCACACCAACCTAACATGATCATAAAACAGAAATAACAAATGGTAAAAATACCAAATCAACACCAAAATGTCAAGCAACATGTCTAGTTTCATCATGCAAATTTTCAGATTCATTGGATTAAAAACCAGCATTTCACAAATGATATAGCAAGGCAAGGTACAAAATGGATACATGTTCAAATTCCCTAGCACAAAATAAAATCCAGCCAAGCACAATTTATGGAAAAATGATCAAAAAAAAGTAGACAGAAAATGCAACACAATGCAAAAAAACTCATAATTTTTGGATCATTATTCAATTAGATATGAATTTTGTAAGATGATGAAAAATTAAAAAATGCATGAAGCAAGTAATAGAAATAATGGAGGGAAAGGAGAAAACACAAGGCAATTTGAAATAATGCATCTGCCAGGAATCGAACCACAGCCAAATTTGAAAATGTGCGCTAGCTCAAAACGACAGCGTATCATCCTAAACCCTAAAACACGTGCATGCATGGCAAATGGAATCCGCAGGTAAACATGATGAACTCGCAACAAAATCCGCAACAAAGCCTATGCGTTTCACAACAGAATTCGCAGGTAATCTGGAAATTGTATGAACACATGAAGATCTTCATCCATACATTTCCAGAAAAATTCAAAGTGTCCAGAAATTAAAAATGAGCATGGCATCGTGTAGTATCTTCATCATACATCAATAATCAACAAACATTTCATCAAGAAAACATCACACATGCATGGATCGAAGTGAAGAAGATTCATCATCAAAAATTCAAACATCCATATCTCACTCAAAACAGCATGGATTCGCACGATTCAAAGCTCAAACTACTCAGCATCACAAGATCTATCATAATAGCATAAGAATTTCAAGAAATAAAGAGATCGATTCTGTAACCTCTTTAAGTGCAGAAATGGAATTCGCTTGATTCAGGCTGTGTAATGGCTCAACAGTTCCTCTATGAAGCTTGGACAAGTGATTGGAAGAGAAATTGCAGCTCAACTGTGCACGATTTTGCCAGAATTTGGATTCACCATTGTTGCTTCAAAGCTTGCATATGCTTCAAACAGGCACGAATTGCTATGGATCTATGTTCAATCCTGCTCAATGATGCTTCAGAAAGATGAATTGATCAAGATAAATGCAATTTGTTTGAAGAAATTGAAATAAAATTTTGAGAGAAAAGTGTGAAAAATTTGATCTAGATCTGAAATTGTGATTGTTGTTATGCTGAAACAGTTAGGGTTTCATTTATATATGCTATGCTAATCACCCTTCTAATCATGTTTAACCAATTGGTAAGTGGAATTAGCAAAATGAGGTGTTTATGCAATTTAGCTTTTTCATCCTATGAATGAAAATGCATGGTGAACAGTGCACGGGTTTTTGATCAAATTCACTCAAAATTCTGTTTTGGAGCTAAATGCAATGGTAGAATGCTTAAATAATGCACCAAATTTAAACTTCAATTTTTCCCTCCAAAAATCAAGTGAAATGGCAAATGTTCATATGATGATAATTGATGAAATGCAATGCATGATTTGGAATTTAGAGGTCAAAATGAGAATTTAGCAAAAAGAACCACTTGAATTGGAGCTTTGGTTGAGAAGTTATGGCCATTTGAATCTTCAAGTACACTTTGCCATGTTTTGATCATATCTCCTTAACCACACATGAGAAATTGATGATCTTGGACTTTTTGGAAATGGGAGAGAAAGATCTACAACTCTCATGTTCAACAAAATTTCATTTGAAGCTTTCTTGATGATGTAATTTGAAGTTGAAGTTAGGTTAAAACCTTTCCATTTTTGGCAAATTTGAATTATAGGTCACTTTCTATTTTTGGAAAGTTTTGACCTGACTTTATTTTCTTCAATGTTGATGTTTGAAATGTCAAATGAGACTTGTTTGAACATGAATGAAGTATTTCTAATCACTTCCCACCTCCAAATCCACAGTTGACCTGGCAGTTGACTTTTCTAGGTCTTTAGATGACCTGGCAATGTTCTGATGAAATTCAAGCCTCTACCACTTGGGATTTTGCTTCAAAATGATATCATAGCTCATATAAGCTCTTGTGAATGATTGTGGGGTCCAAATTCTCAAGAATGGCCACCACCTATTGCTCAATGACTGCCTTTGACTGCTTTGACTGTTGATTGCTTCATCTGCAAGACAAAGGTTAGATGACATATTTTTGTACTTTTGGTTAGTGGTAAAAAGAAAAGCAATGACATACAGATGCAAAACATGCTTGGTGATCAAGAATCACTCTCAAAAGATAACCCACCCATAGGGAAGGAGGCAAGGTGCACAATGATCCTTGAGGCAATGATATGATATGATATGATGCCATGAGGGATCTTAGGGACAAAAATTGGGGTCCTACAGATGCCCCTATTTAAGGTCATTCTAGCCGGAGAAGTGAAGTTTAGAAATCTTCATCTCGACGCGGTAGAATGGGCTTAAATAACAGTAATGAGACAAATTTTGGTCCCTAAGAGACTCATGATGCAGATGTATGCATGTAAAAGAAACAAAACTCTGTGGGGAACACTGGTCCACAAAAGAAGAAAAGACGATCCATCGGAGTAATACACTCACCAGGAACAGAGACACTAATAGGACTCTCATGGGGATAAGAAAAAAGAAAGAAATGCGTGAGCAGGACACGACTCTGAATTAGGGAAAACAAGAATTAGACACAGCGCGAACAAGACATGCCTAGACTGGAGACCTCACTGGGGAGAAGGACTCAAACTGGGGAAAAGAAGAAAATTCCAAAGGGACAAATCCAATGGAAAGACTCAAGCTGACTCAAACTATCCACGAAGGATACCTCGGATAAAAATCCGGACTCGGACTAGGGAAAAGATTCACAAAGAACCTCCCTGCCGGGGAAAAGAATTGCATATATTGGGGAGAACACCAATACAGCAAAAGGGTAAAAACACAACAGAAACTCCACTGGAGAAGGTCTAACACAGAGACTCTCCTGGGGAAACAACAAAGAAATGAGGTATTACCGGTATAAGGGTAACAAACTCAGGAAGAATGAATATCTAAGACCGGTATAAGGGTGAGAGATATCAATCAACCAAACATCTGAGAAAGACCTGAACAAGGTACATCAACTCAGGAAAATCTGACTCCACAGGGGACCAAGGTCATAATAGGGAGCAGAAAGGAAGGAGCACCCGAGATACCGGTTACTGGGTATATAATAGGTGACCGACCAAAACGTGAATTGGTATATATGCCAAAACACTCATCATCCGAAAGGAGGGCTTGAAAAAGCAAATCGACTTACAGGATGGACATTCGACTCCACAACGGGAAAACGAATCTTACTCAGCTGGGGACACAAACCCAAAGAGTGCATGAGATATAATATCCATTACCGTCAGAATGTAGACAATACACTCGCATGGAAGGAAACACTAGGGAAACCGGTTACTGGGTATATAATAGGTGACCTACCGAAAACGTGAATTGGTATATATGCCAAAACACTCATCATCCGAAAGGATGGATATTCGATTCTACAAAGAATACGAATCTTACTCTACTGGGGAAAATCAACAAAGGACTCCAACCAAAGAGCGCATGAGACATATTATTCATTACCGTCAGAACGTGAATAATATACTCGAAAGGAAGAGACACCAGAGATACCGGTTACAGGGTATATAATAGGTGATCAACCAAAAAGAGAGACAATCGTTACCAACAACAACAGGGTAAACGAAAGACAACTCGCAAGGGATAAATTGCAAGCATCCGGCAATTATCCAGGGAACAAACGAATATTCGATTCCGCAAAAGGAATAACGAATCTTACTCGACTGAGGAAACACAACAAGGCTTCGACTGAAGAGTGCATGAGATATATTATCCATTACCGTCAGAACGTGGATAATATACTCGCATGGAAGATTATCCACAACCGGTTACTGGGTTAATAAAGGATAAATCGACCGAAAAGAAAGGCATCGGGATACCAAACTAGGTATATAATGATGACCAATCAAAGGGAGCAACAATCATTACCAACAACAGGGTAAATGAAAGAAGACCCTCTGGGGAGGAATTGCATAAACAGCAATTATCCACAAGGACTTGTTGGGGATACAATTGCTAGCAAACGGCAATTACCCAGAAGCAAGGAGGGAATATCAACATCGAATATTGAATGAAGATAACCACAAAGAGTAACCATCATCGGTTAGGATGAATCAACAAGGTTAACTCAGCAAAAGGGGAGAAATTAGGGTTTACGACTACCGAATACGGGGTAGAAAACCAAAGACTCAACTGGGGATAGGGTGAATGAATGCCAAATACTGAGCAATTATTCAACTTATTCCACAGGAAGACACAGACTCCGTTGGGGATAAAACCTCAACAGCACAAAATCCACCATCAACCAGAACGAACCACAAAGGTTACCTCTGCTAGGGGAAAAGAGATAGGACTTACAACTACCGAATACGGGGTAGTAGCCATACTCTGATGAGGATAAAAAGTAGGGTTTACATCTACCAAATACTGGGTAGAAAACCAACAACTCCGCGTGGGGGAATGAAGGAAATCACAAATCCGCACGGGAACAAAAATAGGGTTTATAACAAACCACAAACTGCTGGAAAGCAGGAGGATAGGATTTACGACTACCGACTACTGGGTAGAAAACCATCGACTCTCGCTGAGGAATAAAAGGTGTATAACCACAAATTCCGCCAAGAGGAAAAGGAACATTAGGACTTACAACTACCGGTATGAGGGTAGAGGCCCAAAAGATTCCGCTGGGGATAAAAGAATTATTGCCGGTTACTGGGCAATTCATTCATTTATTCCACAGGGAAGCGCAAGAAACAGCTGACAAATGCCAATTCAGGAATTGAACTAAAAAGACAGACTGAATCAAGACTCGTCCTACGAGGATATAACTCAATAGGAAAATCCATCCCAATATATATGTTGGGAGGAAACGGAAGAAACCGTCATCCACGAGGATATATCTCAGTGGGGAACCGCAGAAGGAAAGACAGACACTTTCTGCTTATGGGGCTGACTCTATATGGAGAGATTAAACACCCGACATCTGCTTGGGGAGATCTATTGGAGAGATCTATAACACCACAGCAGGGAACAACAAACAAAAGATATATGGAAAACAATGCGACATGAATATCTGAATGTTTATGAGTATGCGTAATTTATGTTTGATGAATGCTGACAAAACAGACATGTCTAACACAAACAGAGTCCAGGAATCAAACGTCCGGTACTACACTTCCAGGGAAAAAACCAACTGGAAAGCCAATCTGCTGGAGATCCACATGCTGAAAACCAAAGATCTGCGGGGGCAAAAGATCAGAGATATCAAGGAAATCACAAAATCTCTGAGTGATGGATCAACAATCAACCCAACTGGGGAACAGAAGTCACAACAGGCAACAACGGCCACAAAGACAAATCTGTTGGGGAGTGGGAGAAATCCCAAGATATCTGCAGGGGATCCTCAGCATCAACTGGGAAACAAGAGTTCATAATACAGGCAAGAACTGCTACGAAGGCAACTCCAAATAACCCCGCTGGGGAACCACCCACAAAGGGAGACCAAATCATCCATGTAGAATCTAACTGCACAAGCAACTCTACTGGGAATACTGTCAGCCACTACATTGGGGATAAACCCACTGAGGGAAAAAATAGATCACCATAAGTAGATTCGGCAACAAACCATCCTACCAGGGATCAAAAGCATCAGGGAATCAACCAAATCTCTGGATGATAGACCACCAACCGACCCTTCTGGGGAAAACAATTCCGGCGGGGATCCTGACTCTGTTGGGGATACCAACTCTGGCGGGGACTCTGGGGAAATCACAGCTACAATCCACTATACCACAAATCTACTGGCGGCTTTACTGGGGAATCCACTGGGGATGAGGAGGAGAGCTGGGGATCAACCACCAAATGCTACACCTTCCAAAAAATAAACCAACAACTGCTGAGGAGGAAATAATCACTGCTCTGCTGAAGGGCTAAGCGCTCCGATGGGGGGATATAGCATAAATGTCGTATATCATATCAACAATTCTACTAGCAACTGTGCTGAGGAAAGTGGTAAAATGCTGGGATGTCAACCCACCAACCACTAAATCTTCCAAAAGAAAGCACCCATGTTGGAGAGAGAATAATGTTGGAGAGGATGGTGAAGTCCTAACAACTCTGCTTGGCGGAACAACCCCACCAAAATCACTGCTTGGGGAACAACCCCAACAACAAAACTGGAGAAAGAGGATACAACCATGCCAGGAATATGAACAAATGTCTTACCTGTTGGAAATCATGCCACCCTTGGGAGAGCACTGAGAAATTCTTAAGTATCCTTTCGTCATTGTGAATGTTCACTTTGTTTAAAACAACAATTTTGAAAAATTTTATTGGTTTAAAACAATGACATTTTATCAATTAAAACATGCAAAAACATTTGTTGAATTGAAACAAATAAGAGTGCAAGTAATTGGATAAAAGCTCAAATTTATTTGATGGAATGGTAGCCTGCAAATGGCAAGACTCCATAGATCTGTACAAATTTGAAATCAGTGATATATATTGGAAGAGGGCTACATTGAACATAATGATCCTTTCTCTACCAATTTGAATCTCGATGTATTTGAAGCTTCAGTTGACGACGAATCGAGAATCTCTGACGAAAAGACAACTGTGGAACAGAAAGTCTTGTCAGGATGCAGTTACTTGCCAAATCCCTAATTTTTGCCTAGATTGCCCCAGGGTGAGGTACTCAATCTAGCGGGATGCAAATTCATCTTTTTTTATGTCTCTAACTTTTGCCTGGATCGCCCTTTCGGGTTCTCCACCGAGACGCTCATTTTTGCCTAAGCCGCCCTTTCGGGTTTTCAACTTAGCGAGCCATTCTGTTTTTCTTTTATATATTTTTTCCTTTTAGGCAAAGTATTTCTTGATTGCATCTGAATTCACAGGACGAGTGAAATCCTCCTCATCCATTGTTGTAAGCATCAAAGCACCGCCTGAAAAGGCTCTCTTAACAACATATGGACCCTCGTAGTTTGGAGTCCACTTGCCCCTGGAATCGGGCGCGAAAGACAAGACCTTCTTGAGCACGAGGTCACCTTCTCGAAACACACGAGGCTTGACCTTCTTATCGAATGCTTTCTTCATTCTCTGTTGATACAACTGACCATGACACGTGGCAGTTAATCGCTTCTCTTCAATCAAATTCAGTTGGTCGTAACGACTCTGAATCCATTCAGCATCAGTCAACTTGGCTTCCATCAAGACTCTCATTGATGGGATCTCCACCTCTACTGGGAGAACAGCTTCCATGCCATAAACAAGAGAGAAAGGGGTTGCCCCTGTTGAAGTGCGGACAGATGTACGATATCCATGCAAAGCAAATGGCAGCATCTCATGCCAATCTTTGTACGTAACTGTCATCTTCTGGATAATCTTCTTGATATTCTTATTAGCAGCTTCAACAGCCCCATTCATCTTTGGTCTGTAGGGAGAGGAATTATGGTGTGCAATCTTGAACTCAGCGCACAACTCATCCATCATCTTGTTATTCATATTAGATCCATTATCAGTAATGATCTTATCTGGCACACCATAACGGCAAATCAGCTGGTTCTTGATAAACTTCACAACCACCTGCCTGGTCACATTCGTATACGAAGCGGCTTCAACCCATTTGGTGAAGTAATCAATTGCTACGAGAATAAACCTATGTCCATTGGACGCTTTCGGTTCAATCATGCCGATCATGTCGATTCCCCACATAGAGAAAGGCCATGGTGATGAAATCACATTCAAAAGTGTCGGAGGAATATGAATCTTATCCGCATAAATCTGACACTTGTGACATTTCTTCACATATTTGCAACAGTCAGACTCCATTGTCAGCCAATAGTAGCCTGCTCTCAACATCTTTCTTGCCATGGCATGTCCATTGGAATGAGTACCAAATGAACCCTCATGGACCTCAGTCATCAACAGGTTTGCTTCGTGTCTATCCACGTATCTGATCAAAACCATGTCAAAATTTCTCTTATACAGCACTTCACCGCTGAGGTAGAAACTGCCTGACAACCTTCTCAAAGTTTTCATATCTTTCACAGATGCTCCAGGCGGGTAGACCTGGTTCTGGAGGAAATTCTTGATATCAAAATACCAAGGCTTGTCATCATTCACTTCTTCAACTGCAAACACGTGAGCTGGTCTATCCAAGCGCATCACGACAATATTGGGTACTTCATTCCAATACTTGACCACAATCATTGAAGCAAGCGTAGCAAGAGCATCTGCCATCCAATTATCCTCTCGAGGAATATGATGAAAGTCAACTTCAGTAAAGAACGTTGAAATCCTTCTCGCATAATCTCTGTATGGAATGAGACCAGGCTGATTCGTCTCCCATTCACCATTTATCTGATTGACAACCAGGGCCGAATCACCATACACATCAAGATGTTTGATTCTCAAATCAATACATTCTTCCAATCCCATAATACAGGCCTCATACTCAGCCATATTATTCGTGCATTTGAAAGTTAGCCTTGCTGTAAACGGAATATGCGTGCCATGAGGAGTAATGATTACTGCCCCAATTCCATTTCCATACTGATTCACAGCGCCATCAAACACCATCGTCCATTTGGAACCAGGTTCCGGACCTTCATCAAGTGTAGGCTCATCACATTCTTTCATTTTCAAATACAGAATCTCCTCATCTGGGAAGTCATACTGAACAGACTGATGATCTTCAATCGGCTGGTGCGCTAAATGGTCAGCCAAGATACTACCTTTAATAGCTTTCTGAGCTCGATACTCGATATCATACTCAGACAACAACATCTGCCAACGAGCAATCCTCCCAGTTAAAGCAGGCTTCTCGAAAATATACTTGATTGGATCCATTCTGGATATCAACCCAGTTGTATGATTTATCATGTACTGGCGTAAACGCTTAGCAGCCCAAGCCAAAGCACAGCACGTCTTCTCAAGCATAGAGTACCGAGACTCACAATCAGTAAACTTCTTACTGAGATAGTAGATAGAAGATTCTTTCTTCCCTGATTCATCTTGTTGACCGAGTACACAACCCATCGAGTCTTCAAGCACAGTCAAATACATAATCAGAGGTCTTCCTTCTACAGGCGGAGACAAGATCGGAGGTTCAGACAGATATTCTTTGATACTGTCGAAAGCTTTCTGGCAATCCTCGGTCCAATCATGAGACTTATCTTTCCGGAGGAGCTTGAATATCGGCGCACATGTGGCAGTCATGTGGGATATGAATCTGGAAATGTAGTTCAAGCGGCCAAGAAAACCTCGGACTTGCTTTTCAGTTTTGGGTGCAGGCATCTCTTGTATCGCTTTGACCTTTGCAGGATCAACCTCAATACCTCTCTCGCTGACAACAAAACCCAACAACTTACCAGAACGGACTCCAAATGTACATTTGTTCAGATTCAAACGAAGCCTAAACTTCCTCAGACGCTGAAAAAGCTTCAACAAATGCTCAACATGTTCAACTTCCGTTCTGGACTTAGCAATCATATCATCAACATAGACCTCTATCTCCTTGTGCATCATATCATGAAACAAGGTAGTCATAGCTCGTTGATACGTGGCTCCGGCGTTCTTCAAACCGAAGGGCATCACTCGATAACAGAATGTTCCCCAAGGTGTGATGAATGTTGTCTTCCCCATATCTTCGGGTGCCATCTTGATTTGATTATATCCAGAAAATCCGTCCATAAAGGAAAAGACTTTGAATTTAGCTGTATTGTCTACCAACATATCAATGTGTGGTAGACGAAAATCATCTTTCGGACTAGCTTTATTCAAATCTCTGTAATCAACACACATACGGACTTTTCCGTCCTTCTTAGGCACAAGCACAATATTGGCCACCCATTGAGGATATGTAGAAGTCACCAGAAACCCCGCATCAATTTGCTTCTGAACTTCCTCTTTAATCTTCACTGCCATATCTGGATGAGTTCTTCTGAGCTTCTGCTTCACAGGCACGCACTCAGGCTTCAAAGGCAGGAAATGTTGCACAATATTTGTATCTAGACCCGGCATGTCTTCATATGACCAAGCAAAGATATCGGAATATTCTCGTAGCAAACTGATCAACCCCTTCTTGACAGACTCTTCAAGAAGTGCCCCAATCTTCACCATGCGAACACAATCTTCAGACCCCAAGTTGACTGTTTCCAGATCTTCGAGATGCGGCTGAATGACCTTCTTCTCGTGCTCAAGGAGACGGGTAATCTCATCAGGAATCTCTTCAACATCATCTTCCTCTGCCTCGAATACAGGGAATTCAAAATTGGGAGATGGCGTTGGATCATTATGTTCAATGGGTTTTAGAATCAACCTGCATAATGATTTTGGTTAATAAAAACTTCAGAATTTAAACAAGCAAATCATTATGCAGATGAAAAGATGGCTTTTATTCTTGTTTTTAGGGTTTTTTTGTGATCACTAATTTCATGCAAAAGCAAAAAATGAAAACAAATGGAAAAACAAATGTTTAACAATGCATTAATTGAATGAAAATATCATTGTATAAATGCTGCCAACAATGTCATCACTTCTCCTTTTGGCATGGGAGAAGGGTTTTGAACAAAGTGAACCATTACTCTGATCTATGAATGACTGTAGGAACATCTACAGCGACCCAATTATGGCAGACACCACCAGGTATGATGAAGTTGCTCAAGTCCTCTGCATCCTCTTCCAAGATAGCAGCAGCTTCCTCAGCTCGATCAACATGGATGAAACCTCCACTCTTGAACAAACCTTGCTTGTTGAATGCCCCAAAATAATAGCCAATGCCAGCCCGGGATTTATTGTCTTCAAGCTCGATCATCTTCCCCAAACCAGCAACTGCACCACATTCAATGGCCAGTTTCGCATCACGGTAGGAAGCAAATGAAGGAGACTTCTTCTCAATTGGCTCAGCAATAGATAAAGCTTGGAACGGAGTTCCAACTTCATCCTCAGCATCAATATATGAGAAAGAAGACAGATGGCTAACCAGGAGAGCCTTTTCTCCCCCTACCACAACCAGTTTCTTATTCTTAACGAATTTCAGCTTCTGGTGTAGGGTGGATGTCACGGCGCCAGCCTCGTGAATCCATGGTCTACCAAGGAGACAGCTATAAGATGGGTGGATATCCATAACCTGGAAGGTAACTTGGAAATCACTTGGTCCAATCTTGATTGGGAGATCAACTTCCCCAATCACAGTCTTACGTGACCCATCAAAAGCCTTCACAACAACACCACTTTGCCTCATAGGAGGCCCCTGATATGACAATCTCGAAAGAGTGGTCTTCGGTAATACATTTAGAGATGATCCAGTGTCCACCAGCACGTTGGACATGTCATCAGTCTTGCAGTTCATAGAAATATGTAGAGCCATGTTGTGGTGTCTTCCCTCCTCAGGGAGATCAGCGTCACAGAAACTCAAAGTGTTGCAAGCAGTGATGTTTGCAACTATACTATCAAACTGTTCTATAGTGACATCATGATCAACATAGGCCAAGTCCAAAAATTTCTGCAGAGCCTCCCTATGGGATTCTGAATTCAGCAGCAAAGATAGCACGGAGATTTTGGACGGCGTTTGTAGAAGCTGGTCTACAACATTGTACTCACTCTTCTTGATGAGCCTCAGCATCTCATCGCATTCTTCATTCACAATGCCACTTGGGCCAACAGAAGAAGCAGGAGTCTTTTGTACAGAGGAGGGTTTGGCAACAGGTGCCGGATTCTGAACATTCACTGCAGTCCCAACCGGATGCTCAGCAGAATCAGAAGCAATGTGAGGCTTCGGGGATGCAGAAAACACACGACCACTATGGGTCAACCCACTCACGTCAGCAATATTAACAACCGAAGTCGGAGGCAACGGCACTTCCTTCCCATCTTCCACAGCAACTGGATTATATCGGAAAGGGATTGCTTTATCCGAAGAATAAGGCACAGGGCCTACAGGCTTGATCACTAGAGAAGGAGAGATCTTCGGCTTGCTACCATCATAACGGATGACAACAGGCTCGGGCAATTTGAACACAGGAGAAATAACATTCACTTCTGGTTCATCTTCATCAACATTTCGATTCTGAAGAATCTCAATGGTACCTTCATCCAACAATTCTTGAAGCTCTCTTCGCACTTGGCGACAACCCAGTCTATTAACAGAGCAGATACGGCATCTGTCATGGTCGTGCTCCATATGACTGTACTCACACAGCAGACGATGCAACTCGACCAATGACTGTCGAATATGGCTCACATATTTGACTTTATACTTCCCAGGGCACCCTTGGACCATGTTCACTGTTTTCCCATGCTCGGGCAATGGGTTCTTCGTAACATTGGGGCCTGAGTCCTCGAAGCTCAGAATGCCGCATCGCATAAGGTCTTGAACCTTAGTTTTCAACGGATAGCAATTCTCAATATTGTGTCCCGGAGCACCGGAATGATAAACACAATGTTGATCTGGCTTGTACCACCACTGCGAGTTAGCAGGTACAGCCGGAGGCTCTCTGGGAGTAACCAGTTTCCTCTCCAACAAGGAAGGATATAACTCAGCATATGACATAGGAATAGGATCAAAAACTGATCTTCTTCCTATCATAATTCAGATTGGCCTGATTACTGGTGCTGCCACGAGGCTGGTAAGCCTGTTGCTGTGGATAATGTTGCTGTTGATACTGAGGTTATTGTTGATGCTACTGAGAATTATCTCTGAAAACAGGTGCTATATGAGCCACCTGATGCTGACTGCACGCCGGCTTCCTCTTGACAGAGGGTCTTCTAGGTTTAGCATGGGATTGTACGGCATGTGCCTCCCCATCTTTCTTCCTTAAACGCCCCATATCGTTTAGAAGAGCTCTCATCTTTCGACAGACGTCCTTCCCGGACACCTTCCTCCAAACGCATCCCCATGTTCACCATTTCGGTGAAATCAGAGGGAGCACTCGCAACCATCCGCTCATAATAAAATGAACTAAGAGTCTTCAAAAAGTCTTTGTCATCTCCTTCTCTTCCAGCGGAGGGGTAATCTGAGCTGCCAGCTCTCGCCACCTCTGGGCGTACTCCTTAAATGTCTCTTTATCCTTCTGAGACATGGCCCTGAGTTGATCACGATCAGGCGCCATATCAACATTATACTTGTACTGCTTGACGAAGGCTTCGCCAAGATCGTTGAAGGATCGGATGTTTGCGCTATCAAGGCTCATATACCAACGAAGAGCCGCACCGGACAAACAATCCTGGAAATAATGGATCAGAAGTTGATCATTATCAGTTTGCGTAGACATTTTCCTGGCGTACATGACCAGGTGAGCAAGAGGGCAGGTGTTCCCCTTATATTTCTCAAAGTCAGGGACTTTGAACTTGACCGGAATTTTCACACCGGGAACCAGGCAGAGTTCAACAGCAGACTTGCCAAACAGATCTTTCCCTCTGAGGGTCTTCAATTCCTTTCGGAGCTCGAGGAATTGATCATTCATAGCGTCCATCTTCTCATTAACATCTGGGCCCTCAGACGACTCAGAATGATAGATGGTGTCGTCCACCCTGGGAATGGTATGCACGACAGGAGGAGGAGCAGCAAGGACCGGGCTAGATGCCGGCATAGAAGCAAAAGTAGGAGCTGGAATATCTGGCATGAAACCAGGAGGCATACCCCACGGAAACCCGGCTGGCATGGCATTCGGCATGAAATGGGCATTGGCAGCTGGCACAGTCGGAGCAACCACTTCTGATATAACCGTCCTCTGGGGAGGAGTTGCAGGAGGTGGAGAAGGTTGATTCTGAGCAGACAAGAATTGCTCCATCAGAGCACTCAAACGGGCGACTTCTTCCTTCAGCTCTCTGTTCTCTTGTTCCAATTGATCCATCACTCTTGCAGAATTGGCTCTGGTATAGTACCAGTGAGTCAGCTTGTCTTCAAAATAAATGAAGAGCACAGAGTTAGGCCACAGACAAGAAGACCAGAACAACCTGCTTATGCAAAATGATGCATGCAATGCTTGTGCATATGCTTTGTTTTTATTTCGAGGAACTTTTAGGGTATTATTTGCAAATTTTGAATATTTAAGCATTTAATTTTATATGGAAAATATCTCATCAAATATATTCGAAACAAAGAAGTACAACATTTTTTAATATTACAAGGGATAAGGAAAATAAACATCCTATGGATCCCTAGAAGCTCGGGATGCTGGAAGACGAGATGCACAAAGCTTCTTGATCTCTCTCTCATAGGCTGCTTCCATATCTGCTTTCTCCTTCGCAAGTCGATCATACTTCCTCTTCCAGAACTTGGAAGACTGAGGAAGCAGAGAAGTCCAAGTATCATTAGGATCATCGATCACCTGATGCTCGAGAAACTCAATCAGAGCGTCCTTCTCCTTAAGCTGATGAAGCAACTCTTCTCTTTCACGGATCCAAGCACGTGAAAGGTCCTCGTCTCTCAACTCCTCTACGCCTTGGTTAGGGAGGGTTGAAGGCCCAGCCACATCCAAAGGTGTAGGTCTCGGATAGTCATACGGCATAAGGTACTTTAATGCTCTCTGTCTGACCCAAGAAGTATATGGCTCCAAAGCAATGCAGTTCTTCGGACCCAATTCGTTTCTACCCTTCTTATGAATATTGCGCCAGGCGCGGACCATCCTGGCTTTCAGGCCTTGGGGATCTTTACCCTCCTGAAAGAACACACCTTCTAACAGAATGTTATGAGGTTTATCCTTTAGGGGGAACCCAAGTTGACGACGTGCTAAGATAGGATTGTAGCTGATCCCACCACATGTACCAAGAAGAGGCACATTAGGGAATTCACCACAATAGTCAATGATCTGAACAATATCATACACGCGATCATACCAAGAGATATCATCATTAGTGAGAGACATGAGTCTCGTGGACCACCGTAGACATCCCTTGTTCTCCTTGAAAGCAACCGTCTGTGGTAAGTGAGAAATAAACCACTTATACAGCAGAGGCAAACAACATACAATAACTCCTCCACCCTTTGCATTCCTCAGATGCAAAGAGAAATAGGCATCACCCAACAGAGTCGGAACGGGATTAAGAACAGAAAAGATCCTAATGGCGTTCATATCCACGAATTTGTCGATGTTGGGGAACAATACCAAACCATAGATGAGCAACACAAATAAAGCCTCAAAGGCATCCTCACTCATGGCCTTCCCATAAACGGTAGCTTGAGCAATGAGGAACTCAGAAGGAAGACCCTGAATTCCACCTTTGGTAGTCAGATTAGCTTTAATCAAAGATTCATCTATGTGCAACAAGTTTGCAATCTCTCGAGCAGTCAGAATACTCTCTAAGCCACTGAACGGCACCTGATCCAGAATAGGAATACCCACAAGATGAGCATACTCCTCCAAGGTAGGCAACAGCTGGAAGTCCGGAAAAGAGAAGCAGTGATACAGAGGATCATAAAACTGCGCCAGAGTACTCATCAGTCCCTCATCAACCTGAGTAGTCAACAGAGGCAGAAGCTTCCCATAACGAGCTTTGAAACCCAAGGGATCTAATACATAAGATGTCAGATTCCTTAACTCTTTCACATCGGGCTGTCCAAAGCTGTACTTCTTTGTATGCCTTTTTGGTCTTTCCATGTCTGAAAATTTTGCAAATAAACCCTTTGAGTTCCTTGAAAATTTTCTCATTTTTCTGATGACATGAATGCAGATGAATGCATGAATGCATGAATGCAGCAATCACACTCAAGGATCAAGCAAATCACACCAGACAAAGGTCATGGGAAAGCTCATAGTATCCTTAATATCAATCATCCATTTTGGTGGATTATGGTTTTCACCTTATCAACACCCAAGTTCCATTGATATTAACGGTACATGAACCGGCTCAATCATCCTCAATATCAATCATCCGTTTTGGTGGATTAGGTTTACACCTTATCAACACCCAGGTTCCATTGATATTAGGGATGTCTGAACGACTCAACCATGAATCACGGGTTTGTTGAGAGTCACGAGCATGGAGTCTCGGTTAAGAACCACCCAAAGGGAGTGTACTAGGGTTTAAACCTGACGAACATGTTCTACCAGAGGTTCCCGTAATCATCGTCCCATCTTTCGGATATTATCGGAGGAACGAATACTCGTATTCCACAAATATTCTCAAGAGAGACTCTTATGAGTGTAGTATCGCGTAACAATCGCATCAGATCTTACATCTGAATGACCTCCGCACTACGTCCTAAAAATAGGCCAAGATGGGCTTGGTAAACTAAGGTCCTTGGCTTCTAAGGCACATGATTGAAAGAATAATGCCTAACCATAAATAACTTGTGTGACACTATTAATCCAACATGACCTCCACCAAGTGAATGGACTCGCAAGTCAACTTGCTAAGGAATACTCCACACAAGTCGACAAGACTATGCCATTCTCCTATCCTAAGGTGCACTCGAGTTCGGGTATAGAACTCATCTCACAAAGATCACCAAACAAACAGCAGTTGTATATCAAGCAAATCAATCATTACAATCAATACAGTCATCCCGAATTGTACAAAAATATGTCACATAACAATATCACACAACAAGGGTGAAAAGTAGGCAATACCACCAAGGATAGTATCCTCAGCAGAGTCGCCACTTTTCTGTAGCGGTGTATTCGTCACTTTATGATTTATTGATTAAACCAAAAGCAAAGCATACAAAGAATCGAGTCGCCACCGCACTTTTATTTATCCTAAGGAATGGCTAAAAAGCGAACAAAAGCCTAAGAAGTTTTACACATAGAAAACTAATGAAAAGATCAGAGATCGGGGTAAGGGGTAAATTACGCAATGGGAAGGTGTTAGGCACCCAAAACGTCCTAGGTACTCCTAGGGAGCCCTTTTCACACTTGTTGAATAAAATGTTATTTGTTTATGAAATATTTATTGTGTAAACATGAATGGAGGGATGAGAAAAGAATATACAAGTTATTATTTTTGTGTTTGAACGGATGAACCCGTTGCCTACGTACCTTTCCATGGAAGGTAAGGATCAAAACGCCGTAGTTCGGCTAAAAGATTTCCAAAATATGAATGGATTCATTTTAAACAAAAGCCCTAAGGTCTTTCGTTATCCACGGGAGAAAACTCAACCTTATACAAACAACAAGTCCACCATGTGAGCAAAGCTTCAACTTGCTAGTGAGGGGTTAACCCTATAATAAGCAAGGAAATCTTACAATTCAATCACTAAGGACAAAAAGGTGAGATTAACATCAACCAACTAGGATAAATCAAACCTATGGCTAATGTATGAAAACTTATCAAGGATGGACAAAGCCACAAAACAATTGAATGAGTTGGATTAACCAATTAGAATTTATTCACAAAAAATGGTCAAAGTATGATTAGAATTCAATTCAAAAGAAGTATTATGAAAATGAAGTTTGAAAAGTCAAAGGCTTAAGGCCTAGGTTTCTAATTTGAAAAAGAGGTGAAAATGTTTGCACAATAGTTTTCAGGTTTGGGTTAACATGCAAATGGAGGTTTAGAACAAAAGGTGGGAGGGTGAGGGAGTGTAAAGCTTCTTAGATGTTCACCTCTTGAGATCATATGTAGATGATCCAAGTGATTCCTTTGGAATAGGCAATGAGCAATAACAAATAAACAATAAAGCAAAATGGATACCGGATGCCAATCAATGGACTTACACCAATCTCACAAACAAAGGTGGATACCGGATACCAATCAATGGATTTACACCAATCTCCTAAAACAAACAGGGATATCAGATGCCAATATATGGACTTATACCAATCTCCTAAACAGAAAACAAAACATGGATACCGGATGCCAATCAACTGGACTTATACCAATCTCCAAAGAACAAAATAAACAAGGATACCAGATGCCAATATATGGACTTATTCCAATCTCCAAAGAATGATCATAGGAAAACAAATGCCAACAAATGGACTTACAATTGACTCCTCACATACAACAAACAAAACAAATGCAATAAGAAAAAGGAAACAAGTTGCCAATAAATGGTCTTACACTCGACTCCAAGGAAATAGGATGCCAATAAATGGTCTTAGTCCCAACTCCTTCCAAATCATAGGAAACAATGGCCAATAAATGGACTTACAATTGATCCTCAATGGACAAACAAAGATGTCACAAAGATATGAACAATGATCATGCAATGATGTACAATTAATGATGATAAATGCACAGAGGCATACATAAGCAGATAGGCACAGATGAATCAAGTAATCAACAACCAAGTCAATTAGCACACACTATACACAAGCAATTAGGCTCAAACAAGGTTAGACTTTACAGTCAACTGGAATGGGGTAATATGAGCTCTTAACCCTAACATTGAGAGTTAGGGTGAAGCAGATGAAATGGAGATGAGGGGTGTGCCTCATAGCTCTTATCCCTGGCCTGGGAGAGCTTTGAACAATAGAAAGTGTGGGAGTTCAGAAAGTTGGAACTCTTCTCCACAAGTGATTGACTCTATAAGATCTTGGGTTAGTATTCACAATGCATCAACACATTATGTGAGAAAGGTGAATGACACACTGAATAGCAGGAGATGGATTACACATCTCTTTTATCTTCCAATTGCCTCATAAGAGGACTTTTCCTGCTTGGCACAAAGATAAACAAACACAAGCATTGCCTCTTAAGGAGGACTTCAGACAGGTGCCTGCCCACATAACAGGACAGGTCTTCCAGACTACATGAAGAAGAGAGGTTATACCTAAGTGGTTAAGCAACCAAGCAAAAGCAAAGTTCAAATGAACTTAAGCAACTAATGTACCTGTGGAAACATCAAACAAATCAGTACAAAGTTCAGACAACTAAACAACAGTCAATAAGCAACAACAATCCCCATGTACACAAGGCATAAGCCAAAGGTCAAACTCAAATGAGTCAACATCAACCTACAAAACATACAAAGATTAGTAATCAAAGGCAAACATCAATGCTCAAATGATGAAGCATCATTAACCATGTAACTTGGATGTTTAATCCTGAAATCAAAGCTCAAACATGAGAGGCAAACCACTAGGTCAAAGCCTAGGGTCAAAGATGGAGAAAAAATTCAAAACAGAAGCTGAAAATTAACATGAATCAACTTCAAACACATCTTGAAACAATCCAAAAGGTCTCATATCAATATCAATTACCAAAAGCATTTCATGATCAATTGAAGTTCAAGGCAATTTAAAAGCTCAAATGTGACCAACCAGAATGAAAAATCTCAATCAAATCAGAAATCATTCAAATAATTCCAAGAAAATTCATGCTCATTCACAACATCCATAATAGGCATCACACAAAAAATCAGGGATTGGAGATCATTAGGCATGGCAAATTCATCACATAAGTTGAACAAGCAAAGGTGTGACACAAATTGTCACACCAACCTAACATGATCATAAAACAGAAATGACAAATGGTAAAAATACCAAATCAACACCAAAATGTCAAGCAACATGTCTAGTTTCATCATGCAAATTTTCAGATTCATTGGATTAAAAACCAGCATTTCACAAATGATATAGCAAGGCAAGGTACAAAATGGATACATGTTCAAATTCCCTAGCACAAAATAAAATCCAGCCAAGCACAATTTATGGAAAAATGATCAAAAAAAAGTAGACAGAAAATGCAACACAATGCAAAAAAACTCATAATTTTTGGATCATTATTCAATTAGATATGAATTTTGTAAGATGATGAAAAATTAAAAAATGCATGAAGCAAGTAATAGAAATAATGGAGGGAAAGGAGAAACACAAGGCAATTTGAAATAATGCATCTGCCAGGAATCGAACCACAGCCAAATTTGAAAATGTGCGCTAGCTCAAAACGACAGCGTATCATCCTAAACCCTAAAACACGTGCATGCATGGCAAATGGAATCCGCAGGTAAACATGATGAACTCGCAACAAAATCCGCAACAAAGCCTATGCGTTTCACAACAGAATTCGCAGGTAATCTGGAAATTGTATGAACACATGAAGATCTTCATCCATACATTTCCAGAAAAATTCAAAGTGTCCAGAAATTAAAAATGAGCATGGCATCGTGTAGCATCTTCATCATACATCAATAATCAACAAACATTTCATCAAGAAAACATCACACATGCATGGATCGAAGTGAAGAAGATTCATCATCAAAAATTCAAACATCCATATCTCACTCAAAACAGCATGGATTCGCACGATTCAAAGCTCAAACTACTCAGCATCACAAGATCTATCATAATAGCATAAGAATTTCAAGAAATAAAGAGATCGATTATGTAACCTCTTGAAGTGCAGAAATGGAATTCGCTTGATTCAGGCTGTGTAATGGCTCAACAGTTCCTCTATGAAGCTTGGACAAGTGATTGGAAGAGAAATTGCAGCTCAACTGTGCACGATTTTGCCAGAATTTGGATTCACCATTGTTGCTTCAAAGCTTGCATATGCTTCAAACAGGCACGAATTGCTATGGATCTATGTTCAATCCTGCTCAATGATGCTTCAGAAAGATGAATTGATCAAGATAAATGCAATTTGTTTGAAGAAATTGAAATAAAATTTTGAGAGAAAAGTGTGAAAAATTTGATCTAGATCTGAAATTGTGATTGTTGTTATGCTGAAACAGTTAGGGTTTCATTTATATATGCTATGCTAATCACCCTTCTAATCATGTTTAACCAATTGGTAAGTGGAATTAGCAAAATGAGGTGTTTATGCAATTTAGCTTGTTCACCCTATGCATGAAAATGCATGGTGAACAGTGCACGGGTTTTTGATCAAATTCACTCAAAATTCTGTTTTGGAGCTAAATGCAATGGTAGAATGCTTAAACAATGCACCAAATTTAAACTTCAATTTTTCCCTCCAAAAATCAAGTGAAATGGCAAATGTTCATATGATGATAATTGATGAAATGCAATGCATGATTTGGAATTTAGAGGTCAAAATGAGAATTTAGCAAAAAGAACCACTTGAATTGGAGCTTTGGTTGAGAAGTTATGGCCATTTGAATCTTCAAGTACACTTTGCCATGTTTTGATCATATCTCCTTAACCACACATGAGAAATTGATTATCTTGGACTTTTTGGAAATGGGAGAGAAAGATCTACAACTTTCATGTTCAACAAAATTTCATTTGAAGCTTTCTTGATGATGTAATTTGAAGTTGAAGTTAGGTTAAAACCTTTCCATTTTTGGCAAATTTGAATTATAGGTCACTTTCTATTTTTGGAAAGTTTTGACCTGACTTTATTTTCTTCAATGTTGATGTTTGAAATGTCAAATGAGACTTGTTTAAACATGAATGAAGTATTTCTAATCACTTCCCACCTCCAAATCCATAGTTGACCTGGCAGTTGACTTTTCTAGGTCTTCAGATGACCTGGCAATGTTCTGATGAAATTCAAGCCTCTACCACTTGGGATTTTGCTTCAAAATGATATCATAGCTCATATAAGCTCTTGTGAATGATTGTGGGGTCCAAATTCTCAAGAATGGCCACCACCTATTGCTCAATGACTGCCTTTGACTGCTTTGACTGTTGATTGCTTCATCTGCAAGACAAAGGTTAGATGACATATTTTTGTACTTTTGGTTAGTGGTAAAAAGAAAAGCAATGACATACAAATGCAAAACATGCTTGGTGATCAAGAATCACTCTCAAAAGATAACCCACCCATAGGGAAGGAGGCAAGGTGCACAATGATCCTTGAGGCAATGATATGATATGATATGATGCCATGAGGGATCTTAGGGACAAAAATTGGGGTCCTACGCATACCAGTCATCAATGTCATGAACTGATCCATCCTTTCATGCATATCAGCCAGCTCTTTTTGTACTTGGTCCATCGCTAGCTGCGGACGATTTTCCTTTGTCAGGTACCTGTGGACTCGCTTGGGACCAATAACTGCCTGATACAGGGAACAAACATTAGACACTGCGGTGACACCTGCAAAACAGACAACGGTTAATATGCATGGTATGCGATGCACTGCTTGTTCAGTTTTAAGGCACCCCCATTTTGAAAGGGAATACCCTGCAAATGAATAAGCATGAGATGTTGGATGCAAATATGCAGATGATGTTATGCAATGCAAAGGCATGTCAATCAGAATTGATGGATCCGCTTGAACATCTGTCAGGTTGCACTGCCTGGAGAGAAATTCACTGAGGAATATAATACAAGACCAAAACTCTGCTCCAGAAAACCGGGTTGGTTGGAGGTTAAGGTTTCCTGAATTTAGCCCGCCCCTCACTAGTAGGTTCTAAGAACAGAAGTTCGTCAGCTTCAGCCCTTCAGTCGCGAATAATACGTTTACCACTGAAGGTTTGGTATTATTACGGGACAAAAGACCTCCATTGACTCCCCTCAACAGGACATCCTAATAGCAAGTTCCCAGTCTCGGGATCCTCGGATTGAGCAGCGAGAATGCGCCCACCAGAGCTAACATAATCACGTCTCGGAGGAGAGGCCCCGACTGAGTTCTCGGGACATGGTCACCAGAGTCGACGATTTCTAGAGGAACATCCCGCCGTTACGGAACACCCATAAGACATAATATATCCAAAAGAAACCTCGTCTGGGTGTGGTTCTTCACGAACGACTTAACGTAGCAACACGCCACGCAAGCCTCATGATTATCCACTCTAAAACCTGTGTGTACACTCAAGCCTGGGTAATGGGCTTATCTCTCATAGAACACCCCATCCCAACAAACAAACAAACAGATCCAACAGATACAACAGATGCATGCAAGCAGGTAAGCAAATAAATGTACAAAAGCATGAACACCCAATAAACAAGAAATCACACAAGCTAGGAGGGACTCGCTTAGGGAAGATAGACCAGCAAGAGGTTAACTTCTTTCAGTCCCCAACAGAGTCGCCAGCTGTCGCAACCTGAAAAATACAGTGCGCGAAAAAACAACCGGCGAAAGAAAATGACAGAAGAGTCGCCACCGTGCATTATTCATCCCAAAGGAGGGAAAGGAAACGCTCGAAGTAAACCTGAAAAAGGAAAGGACAAGACGGGGTCTCGCAACCAAATCTTGGGTTCGGGAGTCGGTTATGCGAAGGGAAGGTATTAGCACCCCTACGCATCCGTAGTACTCTACGGGATCCACTTTTGTAGTTCTTGTCTAAAGGGTGTGAGTTTATCTTGTGTTGTTTACCAAAAAAAAAGGTTAAATGAAAATGACTCGCGCGGATGTCGCATCCACTGCATACGTATCTCATCTGAATATGAGAATCAGAGTCTTCGTAGCTCGGCTGACCTATGGGTTGGGGGGGTGTGTGCTCGCTAAGACATCGCGTCTTATGCCTACGTATCTCATCTGGAATGAGAATCAGAGCAAGCCGTAGTTCGGCTAACTACGGGGTTATGGAGTGGGTTTTGGACGAACGACGTTACTACGCAATCTACCGGATACTCGATCTTTGGAGACTTACTCGCCTGTAATAGAAGGAGTTAACGTGTTGCTTTGGGTTTTAGGGTTTGGGATGCTCAAGGGTAAAAAGGCAGTCCTTGACGAAGGAACCGCGCTACCTACAGGGATACGAACACATACAAAACAAACATGTATAAAGTAAATGTGCCAACAAGGGGCTCAGAAGTAAATAAACAAAAGAAAACAAATGCCTCCTATCGAGGTCTTCCAGGTAAGAAAGCGATAAAATACGGAAAAGAGGTAAAAGTACCACACGGATAAAGATCCGAAGTAACAACAATTAAAGGAGTAAGAAACCCAGGGATCTCCCAAGCTAATGCCATCAAAGAAAGGTGAGTCAGTACAGGTAATCGGAATGAACCTCCAGGGGGTATCCCACAAATAAAGTGGGAAAACCACGCAAACCATCTCTGCAAGAGTCTGTGAGCCCTCACAAAAACTCAACAAAAGGGTTAGTGAAACACGATAAGCATTTTTTTCATGGATAACAATATGGTTTCAGAAACCTCAAACCCTGTGGCATACATTTCAGAAATCATGTGATTAAACATTCAAGGCATAGGTTTCACCCATTCATGCATAATTAAACCCGTGGGCAAAAACATAATGAAATTCATCCATCATACCTCATACATTCAGATGATCCAAATTAAGAGCATAAAATCATGGGAATGAGGCAAACCTGATGGGAGAGACCGGTTGAAATCAAATGGCACGGCTGGGTTTGTAAGGCAATGTTAGGGTTTGCGTGAGATGAAAGTGTGTGAGTCAGGTTGAATTTTTCAGAGCTGCCTGGGGGTTGCTCTGAGTTCTCTGTCAGGTTTCTCTCCAGGTTTTGTCAAGGGTTTTGTTTCAAGGAAACCTCAGAGTATTTTGCTTCTCTTCCTTTTTCTGTCTGATCTCCCTCTTTTATAACCTGATTTTCATGGCTTTGTGGGCTCAAATGAGAGAGGTCCAAGTCCAAGTTTTTTCTATTATATTTTATTTATTTTTTTATTATTATTTTTATTTTTTTATTTTTATTTATTTATTTATTTATTTTTATTTTTTTATTTTTTTATTTTTATTTTTATTTTTTTTATTTTTCGTTTTATTTTTTTTGTTTTTTTTAAAAAGTTTCTTGGATCTAATTCTGATTGACATGATGAAATGCAATATGAAATGCTAAATGAATGCATGAATGAGGAGGGCAAATTTTGGGGTGTTACACTTGGATCAGTTCACTTCTGATCTAGGTAAGAAAGTGCATTAGCTAATGCACACTGTGGAGTCAAGAACAAGTGTCAGCGGTCTTGACATCATGGAAACAGCTTTGCTTTAGGAAGTGGAATCCTTGGTATAGCTGAAGGGATAGTTTCTAACTGGTCCTTCTGAAGACTCATGCATCAGAGTGTTTGATGTCTTTGGAGAAGAAGCAGGGATTCATCAAGGTGTGAGCTTGGATGACTTAACTGCAAACCTGCAGGATGGAGGATGTTTACTCAAACTTGGTTCCACAATCAAGTCTATGAGAACATTGAACTCTTGTTCTGTGAAGGGAGGAAGTTCTTTCAAGTGGTAGAAGAAGGAGTTGAATTCAACAGCTAAATGTCAAAACACAATGCTATGACATTTGGTTCAACATCAGAATCTTAGTTGGTGAAGTGGCACATCAAATTAAGATAGAAGGGTCTACAGGGTTGTAGATTGGAAACTTCAAAAAGCTTGAAGTTCCAGTCTCACTTGGAAGGTCAGAATATCTTTGGGAGAAGTCTGATAAACGTGGAGAGGTCAAAAGAATGGCGTTTGACTTTTTCATATGAGGATTCATGAAGGAGGTAATCAACCAGTGGCACTTGGTCTATCTCAGAAGTGAGTTCGAAGAATCAAGATATTCTACATATGGCAACTGATTATTCTTGAAGATAGTCTGAGACAAGTTACTTTTGAGCAGAAAAGTAGTAAGTTAAAGACAAAAGGAGGTGTTTTCTAGTCATCTCTTGGAGCTTGTGGAAGGAGTTTTGAGCTATATATGAAAGAATATCTCTTGTAATGGGATGAGCATGTATATGTCCCAATTTGTATCTGGTTTCTTGTGGATCAAGCTAATGACTCAGTGATAGCTGAAGATTATCAGATGGTGTTATGTTGTGAAGGATGTCCTAACTCATGTTAGAACATTTTGTGAAGTGGTTTTCTGTTCTGGTTGGAAGAGAGATTGACACAGAGTGTGGATGTGTTCAGCCAAGAGGGTTGAACAGAGGGTGTGCTCTTGAAGACATGAAGATGCGTCTTATGTTTTCCATTCATCAAGTGGTCTGGGTTCTCTTTGAATCAGGAAGTTAGTGAAGGTCCAACCTTGGGGTGTTGGATATGTTCATGTGTGATCTCCATGTTTCAAGAGGAGAGTTGGTTGTTCATGACAGGGGGAGTTCTGTCTTTGCACTGCAAGTAATCATCAAGCTTGTGGTCTATGTGTTCTCAGATAACAAGGTATGGAACCTTGTTAGTTAGTGGGATGTTGTGGTGTGTGTCAAGGCTGAGTGAGCAGAAGAATGTCTGACCGGATGTCATGACATTGCCTTGGACAATATTGTTATTTCCTTCTGAAACTTACAGTCATAAGGAAATATGGATGGGGTGTATCTCATTATGTTATATTAGAATGAGCCTGTGTATTACAGTTGTGTGGAACAGGTGCTGGAGTTTCTGTTATTTGATGTATGCACAGATTTAGGGGGAGAAGGAATACCCTGGTGCATTTGTGTGTCTTACTAGTTGCATCCATAACTAGTAATTTTGATTGTTGCACAGATTTAGGGGGAGGAGAAGTACCCTTGTGCATGTGTGTATTACTAGTAGCCATAGCTAGTAATTGTTTTGCTTCTGCTGCTGATTAAACTACTGTTATGTTGTTTAATTGCTGTTAGTTTTCCTTGTGAACAAAAAGGACAGAATGTTCACAAGATGTCATATGTGATGTCTTAAAAGGACAGAATGTTCACAAGATGTCATGTGTGTATCCCAGGAAGAAGGCGACTACTGCTGGTGTGGTAATCAACAACGGTGGTGGGTTTGGTTTTGCTGCAGGCGGTGGGCTCGGTCCTGTAGTCAATAATTTGAAAGATAGTCAGTTTCCTCCTTTCTTTGGGGCTGAGGAGGATAGAGAAGAGGATCAGTTCTCGGTACTGAATGAACAGTTTGGCTAGTATGGTGTCCAACCGCCAAACAAAGAAATTCAGGTGCTGGCGGAGAAAATCAGGGCTCTAGAAAGCTATGCTACTCCGGGGGTTATCAACATGTCAAACATGGGGCTAATTGAGGGGATTGTGATCCCACAGAAGTTTAAAGCGCTTGCGTTTGATAAATATAATGGGAGTTCTTGCCCGGAAACTCATCTCCAGGCTTTTGTCCGAAAAATTTCTGCCTATACAATGGACCAGAAGCTTTGGATGTACTTCTTCCAGGACAGCTTGTCTGGTGGGTCTCTGGAATGGTATACCAAGTTGAAATCTTCGGATATCAAGAGCTGGCAGGATCTCGGAGATGCGTTCTTTAAGCAGTATCAATTTAATGCTGACATGGCTCCTAGCCGTACCCAGTTGCAGGGTATGTCTCAAAAGCCAAGCGAAGGGTTTAAAGAATATGCGCAGAGATGGAGAGAGTTGGCTGCCAGAGTTCAACCTCCGTTGGTAGATCGGGAGATGTCTGATCTGTTTATGGGTACCCTTCAGGGGACGTTTGCAGAGAGAATGGTAGGATGCCCGGTTACCAACTTTGCAGACATAGTAGTGGCAGGAGAAAGAATAGAAAGCTGGCTGAAGATGGGAAAGATACAGGGTAACGCTTCATCGTCTGGATCGAAGAAGCCATTTGGTAATGGCCAACGTAAGAAGGAGGGTGATACAAGTGCTGTGTATACCCAGAGAGGACAAGGTAGGGATCGTTACTACCAGCACACTGCTGCGGTAACAATTCCTGCTGATAATTCACATGCACAACAACAGCAACAACAACAACCGCCGCAACAACGACAACCATTTCAACAGAGACCGTAGAGGGCCGGGTATCAGGTGAGAGGGCGAATGAATGATTGTCAACTTGATAGACCACCTGTGACATACTCATTCTTGCTGAAGAAATTGAAAGAGCTGGGTTTGGTTCAGTTGAGGACGTTGGCTCCGTTGAGACCTGATCAGAGGCCTGCCAACTATGATGAGAACGCCAAGTGCAAATTCCACTCTGGTGCCCCTGGACACAATGTTGAGAATTGTAAAGCTTTTAAGCATGTTGTCCAGGACCTGGTGGATTCTAAGGCAATTAATTTTGCTTCATCTCCAAATGTTAACGCTAACCCCATGCCTGCGCATGGTCAGATGGGGGTGAATGCAATTTCTGAGGATAGGAGGACGATTGGGCTGATGAATGTGGGCCAGTTGAAGACTCCATTGGCTGAGGTCAAGAGACAACTGTTGAAGAATGGGGTCTTCCCGGGCTGTGGTGACTGTTGTGTTGCTTGCATTGTTGCTCTGAATGGGTGTGTTTTATTAAGGGAGGTTGTCCAAAGAATGATGGATGAAGGAAGCCTCAGGTTTGAGAAGGTTGGTTTGGAGAGAGAGGACGTTTCCACCATAACCATCTACTTTGATCCGATTGACTTGTCAGCACTGGCAGATGCGGCTCCAGTTACTATCACGGTGCCTGGGCCAATTCCTTATGACAACGACGATGATGTGCCATGGGATTATGGTGGAGAGGTATACTATAATGGGGAGAAGCAGGAAGATCAGGCTCTAGGTGAAACCACCGTTTCAAAGGTGGATAATGCCGGACCCAGCGGTTTCACTCGTAGTGGAAGGTTGTTTGCACCAGAAACTTTGAGGAGTGGGGAGGGAGAAAAAGAAAAGAAAGATAAGGCCGAGGCTTTAGCCAGGGCAAGAGGGAAGCATGTGGTGAGCGAGGGTACTCCTGTAGCGACACCGGTGCCTGGTGGGTCAGAGAAAGAACTTGATGATGAAGCTGAAGAATTTCTGAGGATCATCAAGAAGTCTGAGTATAAGCTTGTTGACCATCTACAGCAGACCCCGTCTAAGATCTCAATAATGTCATTGTTGTTAAGCTCCGAGGGGCATAGAGAGGCTTTGTTGAAAATACTGAAGAGAGCCTATGTTCCTCAGGAGATAACGATTAATCAGCTAGAGACAGTGGTGTCTAATGTTAATGCCAGCCATGGGCTGGGTTTTACTGATCTTGATTTGACGGTGGATGGGCGTAATCATAATAGGGCATTACACATTGCAATGGAGTGTAAAGGAGCAGTGCTTTCGCACGTTTTGGTGGATACCGGCTCATCACTCAATTTGTTGCCAAAGAAAGCCCTGGCAAAGCTGGATTGTGAAGGGTTGATCTTGAGGCCCACGGACCTGATAGTTAGAGTCTTTGATGGTTCTAAAAGGGTTGTGTTTGGGGAAGTGGAGCTCCCGGTGAAGATCGGGCCCGAGGTGTTTAAGTCTGTGTTTCATGTCATGAATATTCAGCCGGCATACAGTTGCCTGTTGGGTCGACCATGGATACACGCTGTTGGGGCAGTGACTTCGACTTTGCACCAGAAATTGAAGTATATTTGGGATGGGCAGGTCGTCACAGTTTGTGGGGAGGAAGACATCTTTGTCAACCACCTATCATCGTTCAAGTACGTGGAAATGGACGGTGAAATATGGGAAACACCGAGTCAAGCATTCGAAACCGTCAAGGTGGAGAATGCCACTTTTGTCAAAGAAGAGAAGAAGCCGTCCATTTCTTCGTATAAGCAGGCCGTCGAGGTGGTGAAGAGCGGAGAAGCCCCAGGTTGGGGAAGGATGATTGACATCGCCGCCAAAGAAGACCGGTTTGGGGTTGGTTATCAGCCGAGCCGAGGCTCGTCTGGACAGGGCAGAGGGCGTCGCCAACCATTCACGTTCACCAGTGCTGGAATGCTGGATCCAGATCGCATATGTGCGGTGGGTGAGGAGGTCGACAGTGACTGTGAGATTGATCAGTGGATAAAACCGTGCGTACCAGGGATGGAGATCCAGAACTGGAAGACCGAAAAGATCATCACTGTCACTCTACGTGAAGAGTAATATTTCTGTTTTTCAATTCTGTTTGCATGAAAGCCATACGTTTTGCCCGAAACATAATGGTTCACGGTAAAGGCCACCTCATGTGTTTCATTTTTCAATGTTTGCATCATCAATAAATGGATGTTTTTCACATTAAAAGCGGTGTTCCCTGTTTTTCATTTATTTTTGCAGTTTAAAAATAAACAATAAAAAAGGCAATGTTTATTTTTATTTTCCTTTTAATTTGCTTTGCTCCGGTTCTAAAGCAATGCATGAATCAACATTCATGCAGATGCGATCTTTCTCCGGATCTCATTGATAACAATCCTGTTACACCCTCATATGACTTCGACAATCCGATCTATCATGCCGAAGAAGAAGGCGAAGAAGATTGTGAACTTCCAGAGGAATTAGCCAGGTTATTAAAACAAGAGGAGAAGGTGATTCAACCGCACGAAGAGCAAGTTGAGATTGTGAATCTGGGTACCGACGATGTCAGGAAAGAAGTGAAAGTTGGGGCTGCTTTGGAGGCGAGTGTTAAGAGCAGAATGGTAGCATTGTTGAAGGAGTATGTTGATATCTTTGCCTAGTCTTATCAAGATATGCCAGGGTTGGATACCGATATCGTTGTGCACAAGTTACCATTGAGAGCAGACTGTCCTCCAGTGAAGCAGAAGTTGCGCAGAACTCGACCCGAGATGGCCATGAAAATCAAAGAGGAAGTGAAGAAGCAGTTGGATGTTGGTTTCCTCGCTGTTACTAATTATCCGCCTTGGGTCGCGAACATTGTGCCGGTGCCGAAGAAGGATGGGAAGGTGAGAATGTGTGTGGACTACCGGGATCTGAATAGAGCTAGCCCGAAGGATGATTTTCCATTACCTCACATCGATGTGTTGGTGGATAATACAGCTCAATTCTCGGTGTTTTCCTTCATGGATGGCTTTTCTGGCTATAATCAAATCAAAATGTCGCTAGATGATATGGAGAAAACAATGTTCATCACACCGTGGGACACTTTTTGTTATAAGGTGATGCCATTCGGTCTCAAGAACGCCGGTGCCACGTATCAGAGAGCCATGGTGACTTTGTTTCATGATATGATTCATCATGAAATCGAATGCTATGTTGATGACATGATAGCGAAGTCCCAAACAGAAGAGGGGCATCTGGTAGATCTAGACAAGCTGTTTGACCGATTGAGACAATTCAGACTGAGGTTGAATCCGAATAAGTGCACTTTCGGAGTGCGGTCCGGTAAGTTGTTGGGGTTTATTGTGAGCGAAAGAGGAACCGAGGTTGATCCTGCTAAAGTAAAAGCAATACGAGAAATGCCTGAACTGAGAACAGAGAAAGAGGTTCGTGGTTTCTTAGGTAGATTGAACTACATTTCACGGTTCATATCTCATCTAACGGCCACGTATGAACCTATATTCAAGTTGTTGAGAAAAGATCAAACGGTCAGGTGGAATAATGATTGCCAAGCGGCATTTGAAAAAATAAAAGAATATTTGCAGGAGCCTCCGATTCTGATGCCTCCTGTGGAGGGACGACCATTAACTCTGTACTTGACGGTCCTTGAGGGGTCTATGGGGTGCGTACTGGGGCAGCATGACGAGTCTGGTCGAAAAGAGCATGCGATTTACTACCTTAGCAAAAAGTTTACCGACTGTGAAACAAGATATTCACTGCTCGAGAAAACTTGTTGTGCTTTGGTATGGGCTGCTCGCCGACTGAGACAGTATATGCTGGTTCATACCACTTTGTTGATTTCCAAGATGGATCCGATCAAGTATATTTTTGAGAAGCCAGCATTGACCGGACGGGTTGCAAGATGGCAAATGGTTTTAACCGAATATGATATCCAATATACCTCTCAGAAAGCAATCAAGAGGAGTGTATTGTCTGATTACCTCGCCCAGCAACCCATTGAGGATTATCAACCGATGAAGTTTGAGTTCCCTGATGAGGACATCATGTTTCTCAAATCGAAAGATTGTGAGGAACCAATCCCGGAGGAGGGGCCTGACCCTGAATCCGAATGGATTTTGATGTTTGATGGGGCCGTTAACGTAAATGGTAGTGGAGTTGGTGCTGTTTTGGTTATGCCGAAAGGATCCCATATTCCTTTTGCTGCCCGGCTAACATTTGAGTGCACCAAGAACGTGGCTGAATACGAAGCTTGCATCTTGGGGATTGAAGAGGCGATTGATTTGCGGATCAAGAACCTTGTTATCTATGGAGATTCAGCTTTGGTCGTGAATCAGGTTAACGGAAAATGGTATACGCATCAATCTCATTTAATTCCATACCGGATTATACGAGGAGATTGTTGACGTTTTTCACCAAGGTGGAATTACATCATGTGCCGAGAGAAGAGAATCCGTTAGCAGATGCTTTGGCTACTCTGGCTGCCTTGATTAAGGTGCAGTGGTGGAATCAGTTCCCTAATGTTGAGGTGGGACGTCTGGATAGACCGGCTTATGTGTTTGCTGTTGACACAACGCCTGATGATGAGAAGCCGTGGTATTATGATATCAAGCGCTATCTGGAGACCCAGGAGTATCCTGAGGGAGCATCCAAGAAGGACCGAAAGACTCTGAGGAGGTTGGCCATGGTGTTCTATCTGAACAAGGATGGGGTTTTGTACAAGCGGAATTTCGATTGGGTTTTGCTCAGATGTGTCGATGACAGAGAAGCAAGTCAATTGATGAAAGAAGTACACGAGGGGTCGTTTGGTACCCATGCCAGTGGGAATGCAATGGTGAAGAAGCTGTTAAGAGTTGGATATTATTGGATGACAATGGAGGCCCAGTGTTTCAGTTTCGTGCAGAAGTGTCATTAATGCGAGATTTATGCTGATAAGGTGCACGTGCCTCCAAATCCGTTGAGTTTGATGTCATCTCCGTGGTCGTTTGCTATGTGGGGCATTGATATGATTGGAAAGATTGAGCCAACGTCTTCGAATGGGCACCGGTTCATATTAGTGGCTATTGATTACTTCACCAAGTGGGTGGAAGCAGCCTCTTATGCGAATGTGACAAAGCAGATCGTGGCCAGGTTCCTCAAAAGAGACATCATTTGTAGATATGGGGTTCCCGAAAGAATCATTACTGATAATGGTTCTAATTTGAACAATAAGATGATGGCGGAACTGTGCCGGGAATTCAAGATCGAGCATCACAATTCTTCTCCTTATTGTCCGAAGATGAATGGGGCGGTTGAGGCAGCTAATAAGAATATTAAGAAGATTGTGCAGAAGATGGTCGTGACCTATAAGGATTGGCACGAGATGTTGCCGTTTGCATTGCATGGGTACCGAACCTCGGTGCGTACATCTACTAGGGCAACGCCTTTCTCGCTAGTGTATGGAATGGAGGCAGTGCTACCAGTTGAGGTTCAGATTCCGTCGTTGAGAGTCCTGATGGACGTGAAATTGGAAGAGGCGGAATGGGTAAGGACTCGGTATGAGGAGTTGAGCCTGATTAAGGAAAAAAGGCTGGCAGCCATTTGTCATGGGCAGTTGTACCAGTAGCGAATGAAGCGTGCTTTTGATTGAAAGGTGCGACCTCGGGTGTATCACGTAGGAGATATGGTGTTGAAAAGGATCCTTCCTCCTCAAAACGATCGTAGGGGAAAGTGGACACCCAATTATGAAGGTCCATTCGTGG
Organism: Lathyrus oleraceus; assembly: GCF_024323335.1. Classification (NCBI taxonomy): domain Eukaryota; kingdom Viridiplantae; phylum Streptophyta; class Magnoliopsida; order Fabales; family Fabaceae; genus Lathyrus; species Lathyrus oleraceus. The sequence continues at coordinate 38,452,642 of NC_066583.1, forward strand.
TCAAGAAGGTTTTCTCTGGCGGAGCCTTGTTGTTGACGACCATGGATGTCGAGGATTTTCCATCCCCTGTAAATGCGGACGCAGTTAAAAAATACTTCGTATAAGAGACCCGTTGGACGAAAAGAATAAAATAGTCCAGGCAAAAATGGGCATCCCGGCGAACCAAAGAAAAATGAAAAAGGTTCGGGCAAAAATGGGCATCCCGGCGAACCAAAGAAAAATGAAAAAGGTTCGGGCAAAAATTAGGGATAAAAAAGAAAAAAAACTGTACACCCGGCAAGTCGAAAACCCTACAAGGGCGGCTTGGGCAAAAAAGGGTATCCCGGTGGACTGAAAACCCGAAAGGGCGGTCCAGGAAAAAGAGGGATTGAAACGAACAACTGCGTCTAGCATGATCGTTTATGCTTTGGTTAAGACACATGGATAATCCCCGGTAGGGATCGGTCGGAAGCGTCTTGTTCAGAAGGCAGAAAGCGCAGAGAGTCTTGAGGACATATGGGGTGTAACCGAGTTGGAACTCGATGAGATCACGGGTTCACATTGCCATTAGGATAGATTTTTCCTTTTGTGCGTAATTACCTCTTTTCAGGAATTGCTTCCTTTGTATTGCTCGGTTTTGAGCCACCTTTTTCAATCAATAAAATGCATATTCAGTCAAATAATTTTTATTTTCATTACCGCTTTGATTGCGAAAACATCCGTTTATTTTGATAAAGAATATTTGCATTTTGAGACATACAGGTCCCTTCCAATGCATGTTTATAAGATTGAGAGCCTGAAATCTTATTCAGAAGGTTGAGTGACCTAGGTGTTGAAATTTTGGCACGCCTGAGGCACGTTTTTATCTAACAATCTCTTTTGCAGGTGCTGTTAGATATTTTCACTCACTTGCAGGTTGTGATGTGATGCTTTTGACAAAAGATCCCCGCAGAGTCCGATCAGGGACGAGGAATTGACGAATGGTGAAAAGACGGTGAAAGAATGGCGACGATCCTGGAGGATTAATCAAGAAGACTCTTCAAAGTCTGAGGACTGGAAAGTTTGTACGAGTCCAAGGAGTTCGATCTCCGTAGAGTACGGAGAAGTCGAGGATACAAGGTGATGAATCAGAAAAGTCCAGACGAGTCTGGGAGTTCTCAAAAGTGGAAAGCTGACACTGGATTTAGATGGTGAATGCCAGTGTTTGACGAGTCGACCGGTGTTCCATGTCGATATTCCGTATTTTCCCTAGCAGGGTCGGGATTGTTATCTCCCCAGCGGGTTCGAGATCGGTGTTTCCTCGGCAGCCAGGCCTGAAGGCTGTTGTGTCCCCTAGCAGGGTTGAGATTTTTATGTCCCCAGCAAGTCGGAGATTGCTGTTTTCCCCGCAGAGTGCGTTGGTAGCTATTTCCCCAGTGAAGCCCCCAAGCGGATCGAGTTCGGTGGAGGTCATCCCTGGTGAGGGTTGTTTTTTTTCCAGCAGCAGTGCTATTTCCCAGCAGGGTGGAGATTGGAGTGTTATCGAGTTCCTCAGCAGAGTGCCTCGAGCTTCCCAGTAGAGTCCCCTGGGAGGGATACCTTTTTATGCATTCATCATTTAGAGAAGCATAGCATATTGCATACCTTATTGCGTAGCATTTCCATGGTTATGGAGCATTACGCTGGAAAAAAAATCATGCATCATCATTGCAAGCATAAGCTAGTCTCAAGCCGTGGTTACCGTTTGAGATTTGGTTTCGCCGGTTGGTGAAGATGCTACTCAAGCCGTGGTTACCGTTTGAGAAGTGGTTTTGCTGGTTGGAAGATCAGCATCAGCATTGAGAGCATCAGTTACTCAAGTCGTGGTTACCGTTTGAGATTTGGTTTCGCCGGTTGGTGAAGATGTTACTCAAGTCGTGGTTACCGTTTGAGGTTTGGTTTCGCTGGATGGCGAAGATGTTACTCTGCGGAGTTTAGCATCATGACGTTGGAGCAACAATGTTCCCCAGTAGTGCGATATTGGAGGAAAATTTTCCGTCGAGCGGAGATGGAAATAAAGATCAAAGAACGTTACGCGATTAGCGCGAAAATCGAAGATTGGAGAAAAGGAAGTGTTGCGGCATTTTATGGAGAACGGGGTTCAAATGGAGATTGGAGTTGAAGATTATATCCAGGATGAGGTCCTCAGGATTGTCTTCTGATCATGTGCCACCTTAGACTTTGGCGAGGCCAACAGAAGTCGTTATGGGTATCTTCGGAGGAAGAAATGCACATGATTACCTTCCTGTTGAGGAGGTGTACCCTCTGATATGTCGCCATCAGAGTGGTGTTTTGGTGTTATTTCCGGCGTTGCCAGCGGAATTATCACAAGAAAATGGAGAGCGGGGTTCAAATGGAGAAAAGGAGACACGTGGTGTTTTCTGGAGAGCGGGGTTCAAATGGAGAAAGGGAGACACGGGGTGTTTTCTGGAGAGCGGGGTTCACAACGGCGATCGCGAGTTATCGTCAGGCGACTGGGGTTCAACTGGAGAACGGGGTTCATGATTTGGCAAACAAGAGTAACATGAAGTTATCGGTGTTCAAATGCGGTGATCAGGGATTATCCGTGCAAAATCAAATCAAAAATTCTGGGGTCCAAGAAAAGCAAAAAAAAAAATTAATTAATCAAAGATGTCCCGGGGTTCAAGAAAAGCGAAAAAAAAGAAAAAAATAAGAGAATTTTAGGGTTCAAGGAAAAGCAAAAAATATAATAATCCCCAGCGGATGTGGCACTCAGGCCAGTTTTCCGACGTTCAGGTTGAAGCACTTGTGGCACTCAGGCCAGTTTCCGATGTTCAGATCGAAGAAGTTTCCGACGATCAGGTCGAAGTACTTGTGGCACTCAGGCCAGTTTCCGATGTTCAGATCGAAGAAGTTTCCGACGATCAGGTCAAAGTACTTGTGGCACTCAGGCCAGTTTTTCCGATGTTCAGATCGAAAAAGTTTCCAACGATCAGGTCGAAGTACTTGTGGCACTCAGGCCAGTTTTTCCGATGTCCAGATCGAAGAAGTTTCCAACGATCAAGTCGAAGTACTTGTGGTACTCAGGACAGTTTTTCCGATGTTCAGATCGAAGAAGTTTCCGACGATCAGGTCGAAGTACTTGTGGCATTCAGGCCAGTTTTCCGGTATTCAGACCGAAGTGGTATTCAGACCGAAGTGGCATTCAGGCCAGTTTTTCGGGAATTCAGGCCAATCTCTCGGTGTTCAGACCGATATTAATACTCCCAGATTCCGATGCTCAGTATTCAGACTGATGAGCGGCGTTCAGGCCATGGTGGTTCCTGTGTTACCATTTATTTTGGTATCTAGGTCAATCTTTTCGGTATTCAGGTCGACTTTCACCGTACCAGACGGGTTCTTCTTGTGAGATCGCTTCTTTTCCGATTCTGACAGGCATCGTTAATTATTTTCCCAGCGGAGTGCAAATTGTTCGTCTGTTCTTGGTATTCAATCACTCTTCACTCTGATCATCTGAAAGCCGAGGCTGTTCATATCGACAGGTTCACAGTGGATTGAATAGGGGTAGCTGTAACACCTCAAAATTTGCCCTCCTCTTCTTGGGACTAGTTTAGCATATTGCATTTCATATTTAGGGCATTAGGCATTGCATATTGCATATCATGTGGAAATAGAAGGTCATCCTCCTAAGTCTTTCTCAGAAGATAGAGAGGTTAAGAGATTCAAGCTTGAGGGTCTCCATAAATTGATCACCAACCATCTGAGGGTGTGCACTTCAATTAGGGTTTCCTAATCCTTCAAAGGTTGAGCATTATCTTGTTGGCAAGGATATGTTACCATCATCATATTTCTATCATCACCAAGGGCTTCATGATTCATGACCAGTTCCTTAGGATTAGGGTTTTGACCTCTGGTCAACCCTAATCAGTGGCATTCTTCCAACCAGGGATTCTCAAGGAGAGGAGGTATTCTATTGATGATGAAGATCACATGGTTATGTGGAAGAGCTTATTGGAGCTAGGGGTTCATTTCTGAGCCATTTCCTCAGGTGGTAGAGGCTCAAAGTCCACAGTGCATTTTCAAGTCATCTAGGGCCCATAAAAGTCAACAGAACGTCAACTGAGGGCTAGGAGGGGGAGAAATGGTGTGAGACACTTCATTCATGTCCCAAAGAGGTTCATTTGTCATTGCAAACACATATTCTGAAGAATTTGAGGTCAGATCAAAAGTTTCCCAAAATGGAAAGTGACCTGTAATTGAAAGTTTCCAAAAATGGCAAGTTTTTGGACCACATTCAACTTGACTTTCCAACATCAAAGAAGCTTCAAATGAAATTTTTTCCAACATGAAAGTTGAAGATCTTTCTCTCCCATTTCAAAAAAGTCCAAGATCATGAGCATCTGATGAATGGTTAAGGAGTTATGATCCAATGATTGCAAAGTGTGCTTGGAACTTCAAAGTGCCATAACTTTTGACTCAAAACTCCAAATGAAGCCACTCTTTTTGCAAATTTCTTCTCAGGACCTATATTTTCCAAATCCATCTTTGCATTGCATGAAATAACATTACATGATCATGTGTCCATTCATATGCATTTTGGAGGGAAATTGGGGAATTCAAATTCTATTGATCATACAAGCATAATTCCAATCCCATTGTGTTTATTAGGTGATTTTAAGTGGATTTGGATGCTAGCATGTTACTGTTCACGTCCAGATTAGGCCATGCACCACACTTTTACCATTTTTACATTACACCCCATATTTCATTAATCTTTCATTAGCCATGCTTAAACTCAATTTGAACATGATTAAGGAGGAGTATATAAGGCTAATCATAACAGAATTGGATCATAATCACAAGTTCTAGATCTAGATCTCATTTTCCCTCCAAATTTCTCTCTCATTGAAATTCAAAATTTCTTCACACAAGGCATCAATTTCTCTGCATATTCTGGTTTAGCATGCATCATTGAGTAGGATTTGATCTCTGGTTTGAAGAAATTGGTGAAGATTCATACACATCAAGCTCAAGAACATGAAGATGGAAGTTCCAAATTAAGCAAGATCTAGGTCGTGGCAAGCATCCATTTCTACATCAAGCTTCATAACAAGAGCAAAGGAGAAGATCTACACACTATTGAGGCCTTAAACACGCTGTTTCCATTGACTGCTCTTCAAGAGGTTAGGATTTCGAACCTCTTAATTCTTGATTTTATGTACACAAACTTGTAGAGTTTTCATCGCTGATCATCCTGATAGGAATAGTTTTTGATTTGGCTAAATATTGAAGAAGTTGTGTTGATTTAAAGTTTGTAGATCCAACTTTCTTTCCTTCGATTCGTGAAAATTATGATGAATTAGGCTTAGCTTTTATGATATTTGGAATCTACGTAACGAGACCTTTCCAACGATATAAATTTCATGAAATTTTGCACACACAAAAATGAGGTGCATTGTAGCACCACCGTCTTCATGAGGAAGACGGTGGAAACCACCACGCCTGCACAGTGCCACGGCCTCTCTGGTTCAGAGCTAGGGCTTTGAACAGTACGCGCTTGCAACCGATACGTCTTCGGTTCGATTCCTCGCTTTAGATGTTTTAATTTTCATTTGCATTTTCCCTGGCCAAGCAAAACGACTGTGTTTTACTGTATAGCGCGTTACCTCCTTCGATCCCTGGCTTCGTGCATTTTGGGATTTTATTTTCTTTTCCAGCGCATTTTCACTTGAACATGGCTCGATCCTCCGCTCCAGCACTTTTTTCAAATTTAATTCACATTTTTCCATTTCCCTCCAATTTATCATGTTTTGTTCTTCATTTTATTTCAATATTTTCTTTAACTTGCAAAATTCATAACAAATTGAAAATTAATCCAAATCACTTCCAATTTTTTGCTACATGTTCATATGGATGTCTATTATTTTGTGATGCTGATTTCATGATTTTACCATTTCTGGAATTTTAAATGTGATTGATTCTTTGAACATGTATGCAAATGTGACATGCTTCATTCATTCTATTGTGAAATGCTCATACATTGGCCAATTGATTTGAAATTTGGTATGCTGATTCCCAACATGTTGCATGATTTTTTAGGCTTGGTTGTGTATTTTTATCATTTTTCATCTCTGTTTTAGACACATGGAAGCATGGTGTGACAATGTGTGTCACACAATTTGATGTCATACTTGTGCATTTTCATTTCTAGGTCAATTGAGCTCCTCTGATTCTGAAATTTTGCATGATGATTGTGTTTAACATGATGAGCTTGCATAAAAATTTTCATGATTGTTTGATTCATTTCTGTTTTAATATGGAATTGTTATTCTTGATGTCCAATTGTGTGCTTTGTAATTGCCTTTGCCATATCTTACTCATGAGATGACTTTGCCATTTGATTTAGGTTTGGTCCTCTTTAGGATATGTTCTTGATTGAATAAATATGCTTCATGTTGGATATTGGTTGCTGTTTTGACTTTTTACTTTGCCTTTGACCCTAGCCTTGGTGCTAGTGGTTTGTACTCATCTTTTGAGTTTTGCATTTCAGGTTCAAGCTTCTAGTTCTAATGGTTTATGTTGATCTCATGACTTGAGATGTAAATTCTTTGTCCACTAACCTTTGTTGTGTGTAGGTTCATTGAGTGTGGTGGAATCCCTTGAATGCTTGCACATAGAGCATGACTTGTGTACATATAGAACCACTGTTGTGTCTGTTTGATTTGTCTGAATGTGAATATTGACTTGTTTGACTTTCTTACAGGTGCTTTAGTTGCTTTAGCTCATTGCTTGAGTTGCTTTGCTTGTGGTTGGCATACCACCTAGGTAATCATCCTCTAACTTCATGTAGTCTGGAAGCCCTGTCTTTTCTGTTTGGCAGGCATTTGGCTGAAGTCCTCCTTAAGAGGCAATGACTGTGTTTGTTTACTTTTATGCCATGTACTTCAAGTCCTCCTAAGTGAAGAGGCAATTGACAGATAGAAGGGACTAGTAGCCAATCCCCTATTAATCGTTGAGTCGTCCATTAAGCTCGCACTACGTGTTGATGCTCTTGGACACGTCCCCCAGATCTTGTACAGTGTCAGTCAAGTGGAGTAGGGTCCCTCATTCTGGACCCCCACGTTTTCATTGATTCAAGCTCACCCAGGCCCGGGTTAAGAGCTATGAGGTCCAACCCTCATTACCTTTCATCTGCTCACCCTGACGGTCAATGTCAGTGGTTAAGAGCCTTAGACACCCTTTCCCGTGTTGGCTTGTTTGTCGAGGTTGATATGACCCCTTGACTAAAGCCCAGCCTTGTATGAGCCGCTTATTTGCGTATAGTGTGTGATGATTGCTTTTGATGTTTATTTGCTTTTGCTTCTCATCTCCTTTCTGTAGGAGTCGTATGATCAACTTTCGAGGAAGTTGAACGTACGTAGAGATAGACTTGAGTTGACTCACTGCCTGTGTGAGTCAAACTCTGGTTAGAGACCTCAACCTAGGGTTATAATTTGCATGATGACTATTAGGCTCGAGTCAGTCTCCCTTTTAGTTAGTCATTCCCTTGGTCTCTGGTTAGGAGAAAGTTTCTCCCCTCTTAAGGGGAACTACGTCGCCCTGATCCTCATACCAGATGAGGTACGTAGGCAGGAGATCGTGCGAGATCTCTCTGGGCACCTTTTTTTCTTTTGGCGTGTGTTTTGCTTGACAACTTCTAGGCTCGAGTTCCAGACTCCCTGTTAGTTTGTCAATTTGCTTTCTACTTTTGGTGTTCGTTGGTTAGCGATTGTTTATTTGTTTGGAGTCGGATGTAAGACCATTGATTGGCTACCTGTTTCCTGTTTCTTTTGTGGAGTTGGATGTAAGACCAGCGATTGGCATTCCGTTTCCTATTTGCGTTTGTTTGTTCGGAGTCAGACGTAAGACCAGCCATTGGCAGTCTGTTTCCATTTGTGTGTTTCTTTTGACGTCTCAGCGTCTTTGTGTTGTGTTTTGTTTCGGCGTGCGTTAGCCGAACTACGGTAGCTCTGATTCTCATTCCAGATGAGATACGTAGGCATAGGATGCGATATCCTAGCGAGCCCGTTTCCCGTTTCCCCGAACTACGTCGACTCTGATGTTTGTTTCTGACAAACTACGTAGGCCCAGGATGCGATATCCTGCCGAGTCCCCTCCCTCCGTTTCCTTCACCTGATTATTATTCCAGTGTGCGTGCATTCTTTGAGCAGTTTATCAGCAAGCTTTTCCTATCCTGTTGAGCATGGATCCCGTCGAGTACGACGGACGTGAGGGGTACTAATACCTTCCCCTTGCGTAACCGACTCCCGTACCTTGCAATCTCTGGTCGTGAGACCATTCCTTTCCTTTTTTCAGGTTTACTTCGAGCGTTTCCTTTCCCTCCTTTGGGATAAATAACGCACGGTGGCGGCTCTGTGTCTTTTCCCGCCGGTTGTTTTTCGCGTTGCGACATTAGTACCTTAAGATTGGCATTAATTTTGTAAAACAAATAATGTAGTCACCTCTGTTGTTCTAATATGTTGGGTTGAAGAAGTTCAACATATGGACCAACATGTCATGTAAGATGTCACGACATCGGGACTGTGACATCTCACATGTGTATAAAACTGAATCAGTTAATTCTGGTTTGTGTTAAATGATTAATTAGGATATCTGGTGAATATCCTAACTCCTACGTGGAGATCTTGAAGATTCAATCAGAAGATTTGGTGAATATATTTGGTGAATATACAGTTTCCAAATATGGAGATCTTTTAGGAAATAAAAGATTGAAGACCTTGATTGTAGCAGAAGAATTCTGCCAGCTCTGTAACAGCAAAGAAGAAGCTTGCTGCGATTTCTGAAGGCCCAAATCCAGTTGGGTAATTAGGTTATAAATAGTAGATTGTAACCTAGGTTTTGTAAGCCTCAAACAATGTAAAAATTAGGGGTGTGTATGAGGTAAACCTCCCGACCTGTGGGAAGGTTACCAGGTGTTTCTCAGTGCTTGAAAGCATGAGATTATTTGTAACTTAAAGCCTGTAGGCAAGAGTTGTTATGTTCTTGAACGAAGCTGTGAAGCATGTTCAAGTTGTCTAAGCATTACATGGTAATTGTAGTGATAGGAATGGAAACTGGAGGTTTCTATCTAGGAGTGCCTAGGTATAGATTGCATTGGGTAGGGATTAAGTGAAGAGTTGTAAACGGGGGAGTTTAACTCTGAATTAATACTGCTAATAGTGGATCTTCTTCCTGGCTTGGTATGCCCCTAGAGTAGGTAATGTTGTACCGAACTGGGTTAACAATTACTGGTGTTTTTACCTTCTGCACACTATATTCTGTCTGTTATAACTCAGTCTGTTTGTAGTCTGTTTATGAAGGGAATAACAGACCTGACACATAGCCTGCAGTCTGAATGAAAAACAGAATGTTATGACATTCATCATTGACTGCTGATACTAATGTATAGACTGGTGGATCTGTTATAGTTCACCCATCTGTAATATGGGAATAGGTGATGTTCAAATCAATGTTAAGACATCACGCTGTTAACTGGGCAGGATCAATAAACATAAGTGCTATGTTTGATCTCTACTGTGTCTTTGCACTAGATGGAAAAAAAACTGGATGTTCTTCTTTCCATGGTGGTATAATAGCAGATGTCGTGACATCTGTGACTGGGTGCATATGAGTACTGGGTTTTAAATTTTTATAACTGTCTTGCTGTATTAGTAACAATGTTGGATCAGATGTCATGACTTCGTGCAGAACATCTGAACTCTGACTATACCAGAATTTTAAGAAGGACAATGAAGCAAATGCAATAAGCAGTGGGAGGCAGACGAGGCCTCAGATCAAAAAGAATCAACCATCTTGTCAACATCATCATCAAGTATTCTTTAGTTATCCCTGTGTTTTCTAATCATCAATCAACACCAGTTCAACAACAACAACCGCAACAACGAACAAACACCTACAACAACAACAATACCAACAACAATCATCATCAACAAAACTTTGAGAGGAAGAAGGTCTCTTTCGACCCGATTCCTATGTCTTATGCAGAATTGTATCCCTCTTTGGTTCTCAAGAACCTAATCCAACCAAGAAACCCGCCGCAGATTCCAGAACCACTTCCATGGTGGTACAAGCCTGAGCTCCATTGTGTTTTTCATCAAGGAGCACCTGGACATGATATCGAGAACTGTTATCCGCTCAAGTATGAGGTTCAGAAGCTGATGAAGAGTGGAATGGTGTCCTTCGAGGACCGTGCGCCGAATGTGAAAACAAATCCATTACCCGCCCATGGGAACTCTTCTATGAATATGGTGGATGGTTGTCCTGACGAGTTTAAGGTTTTTGATGTGCGTTTTATCTAGAGATCCTTGGTGCAGATGCATAAGGATGTTTGTTTGGTAAGTGATTGTGAACATGACCATGATAGTTGTGTTATCTGTAGTGTTAACCCGAGGGGTTGCGAAGTTATGAAAAGGGACATCCAGCGATTGATGGATGAAGGCATGATTCAAATTGTTCAATCCCTTCATGTAGATGACTATGTAAATGTCATAGTGCCCATTTTCAAGCAGCCAGAGAGATTGGTAATTCAGTATGACAGCAGCAACAGTAACAATGTCAGCAATAGATCAGTATCGCTGTTGGTTATACGTTAGTGGGCCCAATCCTGTATTCATCTGATAAAGTTGTGTCGTATCAGTATAATGCTACAATGGTAGAAGGTGGTTAAGAGGTCCCGTTACCTACGACTAGCTATGTGGTGAGCATTATTGATGTTACCAAGGTGACCCGCAGTGGTCGTGTGTTTGGGCCGGTGTTCCCAAAGGATAAGGAAGAATCAGTTGTTGGAAAGAAGGTAGAAGTGCCTATTGTAGATCCAGTTGGTGCTTCAAAGGGTAAGTCTGGTGAATCCATCAATGTGAAGGCCAACGATGATGATGAGGTACTTCGGTTAATCAAGAGAAGTGAGTTCAACATGGTGGAGCAGCTGCTCCAAACCCCCTCAAAAATCTCAGTGTTGTCTCTGCTCATGAATTCTAAAGCGCACAGAGAAGCACTGCAGAGAGTGTTGGAACAAGCATTTGTAGAACACGATGTTACAATGGATCAATTCGATCATATCGTGGCTAACATCACTTCTTACAATAATCTCAGTTTCTGTGATGAAGAACTCCCCGAGGAGGGTAGGAATCATAATTTGGCTTTGCACATTTCTATGAATTGCAAAGAGGATGCTTTGTCGAATGTGCTTGTTGACACCGGATCGTCACTGAATGTGCTGCCAAAATCAACTTTGTCAAAGCTATCATACCAAGGAGCGCCTATGAGGTATATCAGTGTAATTGTCAAAGATTTAGACGGTTCGCGCAAAACGGTTATTGGTGAAGTGGACCTTCTAGTTAAGATTGGTCTGAGTGATTTTCAAATTACTTTTCAAGTAATGGATATCCACTAGGCTTACAGTTGCTTGTTGGGAAGGCCATGGATCCATGAGGCAGGACCTGTTACTTCAACTTTGCATCAGAAGCTTAAATTTGTGAAGAATGGAAAGCTTGTGATTGTTGGTGGGGAGACAGCGATATTGGTTAGCCACCTGTCATCTTTATCTTATGTTGAGGCTGAGGATGAGGTCGGAACTCTGTTCCAAGCCTTATCTATTGCTGCTAAAAAGAGAGTTCGGGCACCTATGTCCTCATTGAAAGATGCCAAGAAGATTGTGGAAGAAGGCAATGTTGATCAGTGAGGGCGCATGGTAGAGGTCTCCGACAACAAAGGCAGGACCGGTTTAGGGTTCCAGAAAGGTTCATCAACTGCAAGGTCTGAAGATATGCAACTAAGCTTCCATAGCGGAGGGTTCATTCGTGGCAATGAACAACACTTAGTTGTTGTGCTAGAGGATGACGAAGAGGAAGACTGCACCAATTTTGTGACGCATGGAAAGGCTTGCAACAATTGGACCCCTGTTGATGTTCCTGTTATTTTGCATCGATCTAAGTAATTGCTTTTATATGTTTTTAAAATCCTTCTCCTATGCCTAAGGGAGAAGAGAACATTGTTTGGGCCTTTTCGAACTGATCATTAATAAAATTAATTATATTCATCCACATCTATGATGTCTTGTTTTTACTTTTTACTTTGTTCTGAAAATGGTAATCACAAAAAACATAAATAAACAATATAATTGTCCATCTGTATAATATTTGGTCACAAATTCACTTCTCTAAAGTCAAAATATCAAATCATTATGCAGGTTGGTTTCTAACCCCATTGAATGCAATTATCCTTCTCCTTCTCCAAATTTTGAATTCCCTGTGTTTGAGGCCAATGAGGAAAATGATGTAGAAGTGAGTGATGAATTATCTCGTCTTCTTGAGCAAGATGAAAAGGCCATTCAGCCGTTTGAGGAGCAGATTGAGCTAGTAAACTTGGATTCCGAGGATGATGTGAAGGAAGCCAAGATTGGGTCTCGCCTGTGTCTAGATGTCAAGAAAGGGTTGATTGATCTTCTTCGAGAGTATTCAGATGTGTTTGCTTGGTCCTATCAAGACATGTCTGGTTTGGATTTTGAGATTATGGAGCATAGATTTCCGTTGAAGCCAGAATGTCCGCCAATCAAACAAAAGTTGAGAAGAACGCATCCTGATATGGCTGTGAATATCAAAAAGGAAGTGTAAAAGCATATTGATGTTGGTTTCCTTGTAACCGCTAAGTACCCGCAATGAGTGGCCAATAATGTGCCTGTGCCGAAGAAAGATGGAAAAGTCTGCATGTGTGTCGACTATAGAGATTTGAATAAAGCCAATCCGAAAGATGATTTCCCTCTGCCACACATTGATATATTGGTAGACAATACTGCTAAATTCAAAGTCTTTTCGTTTATGGATGGATTTTCCGGATATAATCAGATCAATATGGCACCCAAAGATATGGAGAAGACCATATTCATTACACCTTTGGGAACATTCTTTTATACAGTGATGCCTTTCGGTCTAAAGAATGCTGGTGCAACTTACCAAAGAGCAATGACTACTCTTTTTCATGATATGATGCATAAAGAGATTGAAGTATATGTCGATGACATGATTGCTAAATCAATTGATGAAAAGGAACATGTTGAGCATTTGTTGAAGCTATTCCAGCGTTTGAGGAAGTATAAACTCCGCTTGAATCCCAATAAGTGTACTTTTGGTGTTCGTTCTGGTAAGTTGTTAGGCTTTATTGTCAACGAGAAAGGTATTGAGGTTAACCCTGCCAAGGTCAAAGCAATACAAGAGATGTTTGCGCCCAAAACTGAGAAGCAAGTCAGAGGGTTTCTCAGCTGCTTAAATTATATCTCAAGATTCATTTCACACATGACTACCACATGTGCTCCTATATACAAGCTTCTTCGGAAAGATCAATCTTGTGATTGGACCGAAGACTGCCAACAAGCTTTTGATAGTATCAAGGAATATCTGCTTGAGCCTCCGATTTTGTCTGTGCTTGAAGATAGTATGGGTTGTGTTTTTGGTCAGCAAGATGAGACTGGAAAGAAAGAATTTGCAATTTACTACCTCAGTAAGAAGTTCACCGACTGTGAGACTCGGTATTCTATGCTTGAGAAAACTTGTTGCGCATTGGCTTGGGTTGCTAAGCGTTTGCGTCAGTATATGTTGAATCATACCACTTGGTTGATATCCAAAATGGACCCAATCAAGTATATATTTGAGAAATCCGCTTTAACTGGGAGGATTGTCTGTTGGTAGATGTTGTTATCAGAGTATGATATTGAATACCGATCTCAGAAAGCAATCAAAGGTAGCATCTTGGCTGACCATTTGGCTCACCAACCGATTGAAGATTCCTAGTCAGTGCAGTATGACTTTCCTGATGAAGAGATTTTATACTTGAAAATGAAAGATTGTGATGAACCATCGCTTGAAGAAGGGCTAGAACCTGGTTCCCGTTGGGGCATGGTATTTGATGGGGTTGTTAATCAGTATGGTAATGGCATTGGGGCAGTGATCATTACTCCTCAAGGCACGCATCTACCATTTACAGCTAGATTGACTTTCAAGTGTACGAACAACATGGTAGAATATGAAGCTTGCATTATGGGGCTTGAAGAGGCCATAAATCTAAGAATCAAGTATTTGGATGTCTTTGGAGATTCAGCTTTGGTTGTGAATTAGATCAAAGGTGAATGGGAGACGAATCAACCCGGCTTAATACCGTATAGAGATTATGCAAGGAGGATTTCAACTTTCTTTACAAAGGTTGAGTTTCATCATATCCCTCGAGATAAAAACCGGATGGCAGATGCTCTTACGACATTGGCGTCAATTATTGTAGTGAAGTATTGGAATGAAGTTCTCAATTTGTCTGTGATGCGTCTTTATAGGCCAGCTCATGTGTTTATTGTTGAAGAAATCAAAGACGAAAATCCGTGGTATTTTGATATCAAATGTTTCCTCCAAAGTCAGATTTACCCGTCTCGGGCATCTTTGAAAGATAAGAAGACTTTGAGAAGATTAGCTGGTAATTTCTACTTGAATGGTGATATACTGTACAAGAGAAACATCGACATGGTTTTCCTTAGATACGTGGATAGACACGAAGCAGACTTGTTGATGACTGAGGTTCATGAAGGTTCCTTTGGTACTCATTCCAATGGATATGCAATGGCAAAGAAGATGTTGCAAGCAAGTTACTATTGGCTGACAATGGAATCTGGTTGTTGCAAGTTTGTGAAGAAATGCCACAAGTGTCAAATTTATGCTGATAAGATTCATGTTCCTCCGACACTATTGAATGTTATCTCTTCCCCATGGCATTTCTCCATGTGGGGAATTAATATGATTGGGATGATTGAGCCCAAAGCTTCAAATGGACATTGTCATACGGTGAACTGACTTTGATGTGTTTTTGCTTTGTAAAGCAAATGTCGCGAATAGCAAGAGTCGCCACCGACTTTTCTTTTATCCAATAAGGAAAGGTGGAAAAGAACAGGAAAGACCTTAGATTTTGGGTTCGGGAGGTACATTATACAAAGGGAAGGTGTTAGCACCCTTTGTATCCATGGTTATCCATGGGCTCTTAATTGCTTGATCACTTATGTTTGTCTGGAAAAGGTGGTTGTGAATTGTTTAGAAAATGTTTTGAAAAGAGAGTTTAACTTTGTAATGATTCTTGTACGAATGTATACAAAGTGGTTATCTCGTTTAGTTTTGAAAGTTGTTTAGAAGAATATAACTCGGTAATGATTCTAGTACGAATGTATACCAAGTGGTTACTTTCTAAGAGATGTTTTGAAAATGTGTGAGGTGTGAAAAGTAGTTTAAGTTGTGAGCAAGCATTTAAGAGTTATACCTACCCAAGGTCTTTATGGGCATTTCCTATTCTTATGAGAGTAAAATTGTCCTTACTATTGAGAAGTAAGTAATTTTATCCTTTGGATGTAAAAGGGTCATCGTAGGGTCATCGATTGGTCATTAAAGGCAACATTTGTAAGGATACCTTAGCATTCGAAGGGACAATCATCATTTAACCGTAGGCTACAACGACGGGTCATCGAGGGACAAAATCATATATTCGAAGGCAACATCCGAGGGACTATGATTTATTTTATAGGGACATGATGATTTAATCGAAGGGTCTTGGCTAAGGGTATCCCCACATTCGCGGGACATGACCGTAATACCGTAAGGCAACAAAGAGAGGTCCAAGATCACATATTCAAAGGCAATATTTTGCAATTAAGTATTTAAGATGAATTTCCACATTATGATCAATTAGGATGAATCTCCACATTAAAATTAATTAAGTAATTAGGATGAATCTCCACATTAAAATTAATTAAGTAATTAGGATGAATCTCCACATTAAAATTAAGTAATTCAGAATCCATCTCCATAAGGGTATCCCACAAATAAAGTGGAATACCTAGCCGGCCGTTTCTTTGGGAATATGTAAGCCTTTACACAATTCAGCACACGGGTTAGAACATCGAGATAAAGTATAATTGAAAATTGCACCACAAAATAAACACAACAGTCATAAGGTCAGGCCAAATAATGCAGAATTATAATAAATCTTGATTAGATAAACATAAGGCAGAACAGAAAAGAAACAAAACAGCCACTGTCCCGTTCGCTCCTGCTTCGCCTAGCGAAGGCTTAGCGAGTGCTCGCTACAGGCTCGCTTAGCGATGTACTAGCGAGCGGCTACGGGTTTTGAGTTTGATAGCAGCATGATCTCCGGAACCCTGAACTTTATGGCATTTGATTACAGGAATAGCATGGACAAACATTCAGGATATTCAGGCATACTTAAATTCACATGTGAAATCAAATTACATATCCGAAAATTTAATCATGATGCCTTATGTATGTAGAGATTACCGATTAAAAGCATAAAACAGTAGTGATGCGCAAACCTGTTTGCAACTGAGCTGCGATGTTGAAGGGACTGACCACTCTTGGTATCGGATGGAATTGGGCGGAGGTAACTTCGGTGCGGATGAGCGGCTTTCAGGGTTTCTTTACTCGAAATTCTCTGAGTTAGTCTCCAGGGTTTCTATGTCAGGGTTTCTGTCTGTCTTCGTCTGTCCATTTTCGTGACTGAAGTGTCGGTATTTATAGTGATTGTGGTGACCTAATGGGCTCAGAATGAAGCCCGAAAATTCTGATATATCGCAAGCTTCGCTAGGCGAAGGAGTTGCTCGCCTAGCGAGCAAGATAGTTTGGGCCTTTTTCTGGATTGGGTCTGTTGTGAGCTGGGCTTTTGTTCCTTTAAGGTCAGTGCCTTGCAGAATAAGTTGGAGTGCTTCGAGAAATGTTTTGCAAGATTAATGGGCAAGTTTTGGGGTATGACAGACATCGTTTCATTCTGGTGGCAATTGACTACTTCACCAAATGGGTTGAAGCGGCATCGCATGTGAATGTAACCAAGCAAGTTATTGTGAGGTTTATCAAGAATCAAATCATATGTCGTTATGGTGTGCCAAGTAAGATCATTATTGATAATGGATCGAACTTGAATAACAATATGGTGGAAGCTCTTTGCAAAGACTTCAAGATCGCACACCACAATTCTTCTCCTTACAGACATAAGATGAATGGGGTTGTGGAAGCTGCGAATAAGAACATTAAGAAAATTATTCATAAGATGTTTGTCACATATAAGGATTGGCATGAGATGCTCCTGTTTTCTTTGCATGGGTATCGTACATCCGTCTGCACTTCAACAGGGGCACCCCCTTTTTCTCTTGTATATGGTATGGAAGTAGTGCTCCCTGTAGAGGTTGAGATTCCTTTATTGTGTGTGCTCATGGAAGCCAT
Organism: Lathyrus oleraceus; assembly: GCF_024323335.1. Lineage (NCBI taxonomy): Eukaryota > Viridiplantae > Streptophyta > Magnoliopsida > Fabales > Fabaceae > Lathyrus > Lathyrus oleraceus. The sequence continues at coordinate 38,469,915 of NC_066583.1, forward strand.
GTTGACTGAGGCTGAATGGTGTCAGACCAGGTTTGACCAGCTGAATTTGATAGAAGAGAAGAGATTAACTGCCATGTGTCATGGTGAGTTATATCAGCAAAGAATGAAGAAAGCTTTTGATAAGAAGGTCAAACCTCGTGTGTTCAGAGAAGGTGACCTTGTGCTCAAGAAGATTTTATCGTTCAAACCAGATTCTAGGGGCAAATGGACTCCTAATTATGAAGGCCCATATGTTGTCAAGATAGCCTTTTCAGGTGGTGCTTTGATTCTTACAACTATGGATGGTGAAGAGTTCACTGGTCCTGTGAACGCATATGCAGTCAAGAAATACTTCGCCTAAAAAAGAAAAAGAACAGCTCGCTAAGTTGAAGACCTGAAAGGGCGACTTAGGCAAAAAAGAGCGTCTTGGTGGATTGAAAACCCGAAAGGGCGATCCAGGCAAAAATCAGAGACATAAAAACAGAAAAAATATTTCCCGATAAGTTGAGTACCCCACCTCGGGGAAACTTATGCAAAAATTCGGGATCATGGCAAGTAACTGCAGTCTGCTGATCGACCAGTATCGGAAAGACCTTAGTTGAGCACAAAGGTTGACGTCGATTCATCATCCCAGTAGCGGTCCAGAGCACAGTGGACATCCAGAGTTGGTAGAAGGATTAAGGATCATTTGTATTCAATGTATCCATTTTCCATGTAAATTACCATTTTCAACTTTGTAAAAATCTATGGAGTCTTGTCATTTACAGACTACAATCCCATTAAATAAAGTTGAGATTTTATCCAATTGTTTCTACTCTTATTTACTTTTTCCAAAAGTTTAAATTATATTATGATCATTTTGGAAATTTAAAATTTTTAATCACAATCTTTTTTCTTAAGATGAAAGATTGTTGGATTGTAAGCCTTCCATACTTATTATAGGGTTAACCCATCACTAGTATGTTGAAGCTCTCCTCACATGGTGGATTGTTGGTTTAGGTTGAGTTTTCTCCCTTTGATAACAAAATACCTTAAGGCTTTTGATTAAAAACAATTCACCAACTTTTGAGATTTTTTACCCCGAACTACGAGGATTTGATCCTACCTTTGTGATGGTACGTAGGCAATGGGTTCATCCATTCAAACAACAAATTTGTAAATATAATCTATTCTCTTCTCATCCCCCCAATCTTTTGCACATATTTTCACAAATACCAACCTACAACACGTGTTTGCAAAAAGGGTTCCCTTAGAGTACTAAGGATGTTTTGGGTGCGTAAAACCTTCTCATTTCATAACCAACCCCCTTACCTAGATCTCTGACATTTTTATTAGTTTTTGATTTGATAAAACTTCTTACTTGGATTTTGTTCGCTTTTTAGCCTTTCCTTTGGACAAATAAAAGTGCGGTGGCGACTCGAATTGTATGTTGACTTTTGGTTTAGTCAGTAAACCTAAAGGTAACAAAAACCCTGCTACAAATCCACATTGCTAATTTTGGAAAGATTTTGAAGTGTGCAAATATCATTCCATTTGGCTATAAATACATGACCTCTGTGCTCATTTGAATCACAACTTGCGCGCCAGCTTTGCCCCCCATTGAAACCCCCACATTCCAAAGCAAAACTTGAAAATTTTCAATTTTCAATTTGAGTTTGAATCTCAACTGTTGGAGATTCAAGAACTCCAGGATCCAAAGCCTTGCAACCTCTCTAATCACTTCCTGAGAGCTTCTCAAGTGTGATCAAGTCGTGTTTGGAGAAAGCAACATCAAGAACTGCATATCATTGAAGGTAGTTTTCAGAAAACTTCATCTCTTCGATTCTCTCTCAATTCTACTCAATTCTCTTGGATCTTTGGTTTTCTGAAATCCTACCAATGTAGGCAAGAATATTGAGTTGCTTAGAGGTCAAATGAAGCAACTCAGTTGACACACCTCAAATTTCAACTCCTCATATCTTTCTATATATGTGGAGTTAGTCAAAATTGAGGTCAGATTCGTGCTCTACGCAATTTTTTCTTTCAGATCATGTCCTCCTTTTTCATTTATCTGATGGTGATGACTGAACCAGTCCAGTGAGCCTCGCCTGAGAAGGTGACCTGAGGTCCAGCGTTAGTGGTGTGCTGGACAGGTTCTGAGCCACATGATCATTCCAAAACATTTTAATCTCACGCGTCCATTGTGAATACCAGGCGTGTGGATGAGTTGACTAGCGTGTATCATGGAACGCGCGTTCTAGGCCACTTGATCTGCCACCTCAATTAATGAGGGAGATCAAGTGGCTCACATTTTTTCATATTTTCATATTTTTGTTTTAACCCTTTTATTTTCATTAATTCATATTAATTTTAATATTGATCCAAATAATATGAGAGTTTCACCAAAAAAATTCAAATAATTTCTTCTTTCATATTCTGAATTAAAAATATTTTTTGGATCATTATTAATATTTTTCATGATTTAATTGATTTTGTGACTATTTTTAATTGTTTAAAAATACTTTTAAGTCTTTAAAAATTCTGAATTTTTTTCTCCAAGGTCCTTTGACCTTATTTGACCTATGATAAATCTCATGGTCATTTCTTTGGTGTTTTGATGAGGTTTTAGGAATTTGACAAACATATTTAATTTAAATGCCTTAGTTTAGTATTTGTAATTTGAATAAATGCCAAATAATTTTGTTGACCAATTGTAATGACTTGTTTGAGTTTGACTCTTGTTGTTGGGCCTTGGTCAAGGTTGATTTGACTTTGTCAAGTTAATATCATTGGATTTAGGAGATTGATGGAATGTACATTCCATCTCCCAAAATGAATGGATGATATTAATTTGGTAAAAGTCCTCCTTTGACCAATTTAAGTTTTGATCCATTCCCCTCCCTCTTCATCTTATCCCCCTTCTTTATGCATCCATCTCATTTGGCCTATGATTTCTCAAAGTCCTAGGGCTAGTTGATTGAAAAATCAACATAAGTTTAGATGAGATTAGGCCACCTCTTTTGCATATTCTTTGTGTGTGTGGTATGTTTCATGAGCATAGTCCATTATACAATGTCTCTAACATGCATTAACACCAAAATTCTATTGCTCGGCCTCAAATAGTTGTGACTTCTACATAAGTCCAACTACGATTGCTTAACATAGCGCTAAATTTGTGACACAAAAGGCATAGCATTCTAGTTAGTGAGATTGTAAGTCTCCCCTCTTTCATGGTATTGTGTGGAAACTTGGCCTTTTTTCCTTTCTTTGGAAGATGTCTTGGCTCAAGGATCCATGCTTATGATAAGTGGGTTGAGTGTTCTCCAAAGAATGTCTTAAAAAATGAAAAGCCAAAGCAAAACAATACTAACTTCTAACTCATTAACAACTAACTTTTAATTTCAAGTCATTTACTTTAATGTCATTTAGTTTTAGTCTTTATTCATTTGCCATTATTCATATCATTCTAATTGTTTATGTTAATGCAATTTTCACTTTGTTCATTTGGACCATATTGTGTGATATATCTTGTTTTTGTATACTTTGCTTGTTTGTGTGGTCTTTGACCATTAATGTACATAATAACAACAAAAACCCTAAAAAACTTTTGTGTGGACTGTTGGCTTGATCTTGGACAAATGGACTTAGAACTTAGGCAACATTCCTATGCTAAAGGACTTGGCCAATGCCAACTTTTCTGTGAAACCAAGTGCTTGTAATTTGAAATTTCATCTGATACATCATTCAAGATCCCTTCGAGTTCATCTGCAACATGATCATTGTGAAGCTGTTATTTTGAACCTGTGACTTATGGAATTCATCTGTTACATAGGTTAATTTGAAAGAGATCATGGAGTGGCTAAAGCTTGGATGTGACTATCTTTATTTGATGCCTTTGCTCTTCAAGATAATATAATTGTGCATTTGTGTGTTGCTTGATTCTAAATGTCCAAGGGAACTCTGGGTTTCTATTGACATTCTTGTCTATTGGATTGCTACTTATGGGTCAGATCTTTTCAACTCTTAACTTTTAATTTTGTGTATAGGATTAGTCCCTTCATCTTCTCCCCATTTCTTTAATTTCAAAATCTCTCCCTCCCTTTTTCAAAATCTTCTTTGATTGAACTTATTTTATTCTAAACTTTGACCACTTTGCAAAAAGATAGGAACTTTGGCCTTATACCATTGTATTTTCAAACTTCTTTTCTTAAATCAAACTTATGAATAAACTTAACTATACTTGACTTAAACTTTCAAAAAAGCCAAAAAAGAACTAACTCATTCAAACCATTTTTAGGTCTTCGTGCCTTTCAAACTTAACTTTTGATAAAAGCAATGCATCCACTTTGAAATTTGTATCACGAACTGTAAGACCCCAATTTTGCCCCCTAAGATCCCTCATGGCATCATATCATATCATTACATAGCCTCAAGGATCATTGTGCACCTTGCCTCTTCCCTATGGGTTGGTTATCTTTTTGAGTGATTCTTGATCACCAAGCATTGTTTGCATTTGTATATTATTGCTTTTCTTTTTACCACTAACCAAGAAGTACAAAAATATGTCATTAACCCTGTGTCTTGCAGATGAAGCAATCACAGGTCAAGACAGTCAAAGGCAGTCATTGAGCAATAGATGGTGGCCATTCTTGAGAATTTGGACCCCCCAATCATTATCAAGAGTTCATATGAGCTATGATGTTATTTTGAATCAAAATCCCAAGAGGTAGAGGCTTGAATTTCATCAGAACATTTTCAGGTCATCTAAAGGCCTAGAAAGTCAACTGCCAAGTCAACTGTGGATTTGGAGGTGGGAAGTGACTAGAATTACTTCATTCATGTTCAAACAAGTCTCATTTGACATTTCAAACATCAACATTTAAGAATTTAAAGTCAGGTCAAAACTTCCCAAAAATAGAAAGTGACCTATAATTCAAACTTGCCAAAAATGGAAAGGTTTTAACCTAACTTCAACTTCAAATTACATCATCAAGAAAGCTTCAAATGAAATTTTGTTGAACATGAAAGTTGTAGGTCTTTCTCTCCCATTTCCAAAAAGTCCAAGATCATCAATTTCTCATGTATGGTTAAGGAGATATGATCAAAACATGGCAAAGTATGCATGGAACTTCAAATGAGCATAACTTCTCAACCAAAACTCCAAATTGGATGGCTCTTTTTGCATTGTTCTTATTTTGACCTCTAATTTCCAAATCACGCATTGCATTGCACAAATTATATTCACATAAGCATTTGGTAATTCACTTGATTTTTGGAGGGAAAATATGAAATTTAAAATTGGTGCACCATTCAAACATTCTACCATTACCATTGGCTCCAAAATGATTTTTTAAGTGGAAATGAGCAATTTTCGTGCACTGTTCACATGCATGTCATGCATAAGGGTGGAAAAACCAAATTTGCACTTACACCTTAAAATTCAATTAATTCCATTTGCATTTGGTTTAAGCTTAATCAAACATGATTAGCATTGCCTATATAAGCTAAAACCCTAACTGTTTTTCAGATTAGCACTCATAATTCAGATCTAGATCCAAAAACTCTCAAATTTTTCTCTCAAAATTTCTTGCAATTTCTTCACATTCAATCCATTTCCATTGCTTGACCCTTGTTTCTGAAGTGTTCTTGAGTAACTTTGCACGTGGAAGCAAGAGGATTGGTGCAGTATTGAAGCATTCTTGAAGCTTGAAGCAACAATGGTGAATCAAGATTTTGGTGAAATCGTGCACAATTGAGCTCCATTTTCTCTTCCAATCACTCATACAAGCATTATAGAAGAACTGTAAAGCATCACAAAGCCTTGAACCACACGAATTCCATTTCTGCTCTTCAAGAGGTCATGAATCGAATCTCCTAATTTTGAAATCTATTATGCTATTGTTGTTGATCTTTTTATGCTAAGTATTCTGAGCTTTGAACCATGAGATTTCGTGCAAAATTGAATGAGATATGACTGTTTGAAGTTATGATGATGATTTTTGTTTGCTTCGATCCATGCATGTCTTGATGTTTCTTGTTGAAATGTTTATGGATTCTTGTTATATGATGAAAGACCTACACAATGATGTGTTCAATTGTGATTTCCGGGAGTTTTGTTCTTGCTGCATCCACTGTTCATGAGATTCACGATGAAGATGATGATGTTCATGTTTTGGCAACGTTTTTAATCCATAGGACACGCTTTTCCGTTGCTGAATGTGTTAGAATAGGGCTTGGTTCTGATTGGCTCATGCAATTGCCATGCTGCGTTTTGATTGGTCCAATTCGTTTGACTATGCGTTGACTGCCACTGGGATTAATGAAACGCAGCGTTTCAATCCCTGGCGCGCCAAATATTTGAATCTGCTCCGGGTTCGATCCTTGGCTGTGGAATATTTCTCATGCTTCATTCATTTTTCTCCTTTGCCATGTACATGCTTCACATATGTGTTTTTAATTTTTTTCTCATCTTGCAAAAATCATATCAAATTGAGTATTAATCCAAAAATTATGAGGTTTTTTGCATTGCATTCCTTATCTTGTCTATTATTTTTTTATCATTAATTCCAAAATTGTGCTTGGCTGGATTTCATTTTGTGCTAGGGTATGTGAGCATGTATCCATTTTGTACCTTGCCTTGCTATATCATTTGTGAAATGCTCATATTTAATCCAATGAATCTGAAAATTTGCATGATGAAACTAGACACTTTGCTTGACATTTTGGTGTTGATTTGGTATTTTTACCATTTATAATTTCTGTTTTATGATCATGTTAAGTTGGTGTGACAATTTGTGTCACACCTTTCGATGTCCAACTTATATGGTGTGTTTGCCATGCCAAATGATCTCCAATTGTCCTGATTTTTTGTATGATGCATATCATGGATGTTGTGATTGAGCATGAATTATGTTGGAATTCTTTGAATCATTTCTGATTTAATTGAGATTTTTCATTGTGGCTGATCACATTTGAGCTTTAAAATTGCCTTGAACTTCAATTGATCATGAAATGCTTTTGGTTAATGATATTGATGTGAGACCTTTTGGATTGTTTCAAGATGTGTTTGAAGTTGATTCATGTTAATTTTCAGCTTCTGTTTTGATTTTTTTCTCCATCTTTGACCCTAGGCTTTGACCTAGTGGTTTGCCTCTCATGTTTGGAGCTTTGATTTCAGGTTGAACATCCAAGTTCCATAGTTGTTGATGCTTCATCATTTGAGCATTGATGTTTACCTTTTATTACTAATCTTTGTGTGTTTTGTAGGTTGATGTTGACTCATTTGAGTTTGACCTTTGGCTTATGCCTTGTGTACATTGGGATTGTTTGTTGCTCATTGACTGTTGTTTGATTTTCTGAACTTTGTACTGATTTGTTTGATGTTTCCACAGGTACATTAGTTGCTTTAAGTTCACTTGAACTTTGCTTTTGCTTGGTTGCTTAACCACTTAGGTATAACCTCTCTTCTTCATGTAGTCTGGAAGACATGTCCTGTTATGTGGGCAGGCACCTGTCTGAAGTCCTCCTTAAGAGGCAATGCTTGTGATTGTTTACTTTTGTGCCAAGCAGGAAAAGTCCTCTTATGAGGCAATTGGCAGATAAAAGAGATGTGTAATCCATCTCCTGCTATTCAGTGTGTCATTCCTTTGCTCACATAACATGTTGATGCATTGTGGATATTAACCCAAGATCTTATAGAGTCAATCACTTGTGGAGAAGAGTTCCTACTTTCTGAACTCCCACACTTTCTATTATTCAAAGCTCTCCCTGACCAGGGATAAGAGCTATGAGGCACACCCCTCATCTCCATTTCATCTGCTTCACCCTAACTCTCAATGTTAGGGTTAAGAGCACAAAATACCCCATTCCAGTTGACTGTAAAGTCTAACCTTGTTTGAGCCTTATTGCTTGTGTATAGTGTGTGCTAATTGACTCGTTTGATTGTCTACTTGATTCATCTGTGCATATTTGCTTATGTGTACCTCTGTGCATTTATCATCATTAATTGTACATCATTGCATGATCATTGCTCATATCCTTGTGACCTTTTTGTTTGTCCATTGAGGGTTCAATTGTAAGTCCATTTATTGGTAGTTGCTTCCTATGATCTGGAAGGAGTTGGGACTAAGACCATTTATTGGCATCCTATTTCCTTGGAGTCGAGTGTAAGACCATTTATTGGCAACTTGTTTCCTCTTGCTTATTGCATTTGTTTTGTTTGTTGTATGTGAGGAGTCAATTGTAAGTCCATTTGTTGGCAGTTGTTTCCTATGATCATATTTGTGGAGATTGGTATAAGTCCATAGATTGGCATATGATATCCATGTTTGTTTTAGGAGATTGGTATAAGTCCATAGATTGACATCTGATATCCATGTTTTGTTTTGCTTTGGGAGATTGGTATAAATCCATTGATTGGTATCCGGTATCCAGTTTGTCTTAGGAGATTGGTGTAAGTCCATTGATTGGCATCTGGTATCCATTTGCTTTGTTGTTTATCTGTTATTGCTCATTGCCTATTCCAAAGGAATCACTTGGATCATCTACATATGATTTCAAGAGGTGAACATCTAAGAAGTTTTACACTCCCTCACCCTCCCACCTTTTGTTTCTTAAACCTCCATTTGCATGTTAACCCAAACTTGAAAACTATTGTGCAAACATTTTCACTTCTTTTCAAATTAGAAACTTAGGCCTTAAGCCTTTGATTTTCAAACTTCATTTTCACAATACTTCTTTTGAATTGAATTCTAATCATACTTTGACCATCTTTTGTGAATAATTCTAATTGGTTAATTTCACTCATTCAATTGTTTTGTGGCTTTTGTCCATTCTTGATAAGTTTTCATACATTAGCCATAGATCTCAATTATCTTAGTGGTTGATGTTAATCTCACCTTTTGTCCTTAGTGATTGAATTGTAAGACTTCCTTGCTTATTATAGGGTTAACCCCTCACTAGCAAGTTGAAGCTTTTCTCACATGGTGGACTTGTTGTTTGTATAAGGTTGAGTTTTCTCCCGTGGATAACGAAAGACCTTAGGGCTTTTGTTTAAAATGAACCCACTCATGTTTTGGAAATCTTTTAGTCGAACTACGGCATTTTGATCCTTACCTTCCATGGAAAGGTACGTAGGCAACGGGTTCATCCGTTCAAACACAAAAATAATAACTTGTACATTCTTTTCTCATCCCTTCAATCCATGTTTGCACAATAAATATTTCATAAACAAATAACATTTCGTACAACAAGTGTGAAAAGGGCTCCCTAGGAGTACCTAGGACGTTTTGGGTGCCTAACACCTTCCCATTGCGTAATTAACCCCTTACCCATATCTCTAATCTTTTCATTTGTTTTCTATGTGTAAAACTTCTTAGGCTTTTGTTCGCTTTTTAGTCATTCCTTTGGATAAATAAAAGTGCGGTGGCGACTCGATTCTTTATATGCTTTGCTTTTGGTTTAATCAATAAATCATAAAGTGACGAATACACCGCTACAGAAAAGTGGCGACTCTGCTGGGGATCAAACGATTCTTTGGTGGTATTGCCTACTTTTCACCCTTGTTGTATGATATTGTTATTTGTTATATGACATATTTTTGTACAATTTGGGATTACTGTATTGATTGTAATGTTTGAATTGCTTGATATACAATTGCTGTTTGCTTGGTGATCTCTGTGAGATGAGTTCTGTACCCGAACTCGAGTGCACCTTAAGATAGGAGAATGTCATAGTCTTGTCGACTTGTGTGGAGTATTCCTTAGCAAGTTGACTTGCGAGTCCATTCACTTGGTGGAGGTCATGTTGGATTAATAATGTCACACAAGTTATTTGTGGTTAGGCATTATTCTTTCAATCATGTGCCTTAGAAGCCAAGGACCTTAGTTTACCAAGCCCATCTTGGCCTATTTTTAGGACGTAGTGCGGAGGTCGTTCAGATGTAAGATCTGATGCGATTGTTACGCGATACTACACTCATAAGAGTCTCTCTTGAGAATATTTTTGGAATACGAGTATTCGTTCCTCCGATAATATTCGAAAGATGGGATGATGACTATGGGAACCTCTGGTAGAACATGTCTGGCAGGTTTAAACCCTAGTACACTCCCTTTGGGTGGTTCTTAACCGAGACTCCATGCTCGTGACTCTCAGCAAACCCGTGATTCATGGTTGAGTCGTTCAGACATCCCTAATATCAATGGAACCTGGGTGTTGATAAGGTGTAAACCATAATCCACCAAAACGGATGATTGATATTAAGGATGATTGAGTCGGTTCATGTATTGTTAATATCAATGGAACTTGGGTGTTGATAAGGTGTAAACCATAATCCACCAAAATGGATGATTGATATTAAGGATACTATGAGCTTTCCCATGACCTTTGTCTGGTGTGTTTTGCTTGATCCTTGAGTGTGATTGCTTCATTCATGCATTCATGCATTCATCTGCATTCATGTCATCAGAAAAATCAGAAAATTTTCAAGGAACTTAAAGGGTTTATTTGCAAAATTTTCAGACATGGAAAGACCAAAAAGGCATACAAAGAAGTACAGCTTTAGACAGCCTGATGTGAAAGAGTTAAGGAATCTGACATCCTATGTACTAGATCCCTTGGGTTTCAAAGCTCGTTATGGGAAGCTTCTACCTTTGTTGACTACTCAGGTTGATGAAGGGCTGATGAGTACTTTGGCGCAGTTTTATGATCCTCTGTATCACTGCTTCTCTTTTCCGGACTTCCAGTTATTGCCTACTTTGGAGGAGTATGCTCATCTTGTGGGTATTCCTATTCTGGATCAGGTGTCGTTCAGTGGCTTAGAGAGTATTCCGACTTCTCGAGAGATCGCAGACTTGTTGCACATAGATGAATCCCTTATTGAAACTCATATGACTACCAAAGGTGGAATTCAGGGTCTTCCTTCTGATTTCCTCATTGCTCAAGCTACTGTTTATGGGAAGGCCATGAGTGAGGATGCCTTTGAAGCCATATTTGTACTTCTCATATATGGTTTGGTATTGTTCCCCAACATCGACAAATTTGTGGATGTGAACGCCATTAGGATCTTTTCTATTCTTAATCCCGTTCTGACTCTGTTGGGTGATGCCTATTTCTCTTTGCATCTGAGGAATGCAAAGGGTGGAGGAGTTATTGTGTGTTGTTTGCCTCTGTTGTATAAGTGGTTTATTTCTCACTTACCGCAGACGGTTGCTTTCAAGGAGAACAAGGGATGTCTACGGTGGTCTACGAGACTCATGTCTCTCACTAATGACGATATCTCTTGGTATGATCGCGTGTATCATACTGTTCAGATCATTGATTATTGTGGTGAATTCCCTAATGTGCCTCTTCTTGGTACATGTGGTGGGATCAGCTACAATCCTATCTTAGCACGTCGTCAGCTTGGGTTCCCCCTAAAGGATAAACCTCATAACATTCTGTTAGAAGGTGTGTTCTTTCAGGAGGGTAAAGATCCCCAAGGCCTGAAAGCCAGGATGGTCCGCGCTTGGCGCAAGATTCACAAGAAGGGTAGAAACGAGTTGGGTCCGAAGAACTGCATAACTCTGGAGCCTTATACTTCTTGGGTCAAACAGAGAGCTTCTGAGTATCTCATGCCATATGATTATCCGAGACCTACACCGTTGGTTGTGGCTGGGCCTTCAACCCTCCCTACCCAAGGTGTAGAGGAGTTGAGAGAAGAAGACCTTTCACGTGCCTGGATCCGTGAAAGAGAAGAGTTGCTTCATCAGCTTAAGGAGAAGGACGCTCTGATCGAGTTCCTTGAGCATCAGGTGATAGATGATCCGAATGATACTTGGACTTCTCTGCTTCCTCAGTCTTCCAAATTCTGGAAGAGGAAGTATGATCGACTTGCTAGGGAGAAAGCGGATATGGAAGCAGCCTACGAGAGAGAGATCAAGAAGCTTTGTGTTTCTCGTCTTCCAGTATCTCGAGCTTCTAGGGATCCATAGGATGTTCATTTTCCTTTTCCCTTGTAATAATCAACAATGCTGTACTTCTTTGTCTTGAATATATATTTGATGAGATATTTTCCATATGCTATTAAATGTTTAATATTTCAAAATTTGCAAATAGAACCCTAAAAGTTCCTTAAAATAAAAAAACAAAGCATATGCACAAGCATTGCATGCATCATTTTGCATAAGCAGGTGTTGTTCTGGTCTTCTTGTCTGTCGCCTAACTCTGTGCTCTTCATTTATTTTGAAGACAAGCTGACTCACCGGTACTATACCAGAGCCAATTCTGCTAGAGTGATGGATCAACTTGAACAAGAGAACAGAGAACTGAAAGAAGAGGTCGCCAGACTGAGTGCTCTGATGGAGCAATTTCTGGCTGCTCAGAATCAACCTTCTCCACCTCCTGCAACTCCTCCCCAGAGGACTGTTATATCAGAGGTTGTGTCTTCAACTGTGCCAGCTGCTAGTGCCCATTTCATGCCAGCCATGCCAGTCGGGTTTCCGTGGGGTATGCCTCCTGGTTTCATGCCAGATATTCCAGCTCCTACCTTTGCTTCTATGCCGGCATCTAGCCCGGTCCTTGCAATGCCTCCTCCTGTCGTGCATACCACTCCCAGGGTAGACGACACCATCTATCATTCTGAGCCGTCTGAGGGCCCAGATGTTAATGAAAAGATGGAAGCTATGAATGACCAATTCCTCGAGCTCCGTAAGGAATTGAAGACCCTCCGAGGGAAAGATCTGTTTGGCAAGTCTGCTGCTGAACTCTGCCTGGTTCCCGGTGTGAAGATTCCGGTCAAATTCAAAGTCCCTGACTTTGAGAAATATAAGGGGAACACCTGCCCTCTCGCTCACCTGGTCATGTACGCTAGGAAAATGTCTACTCAGACTGATAATGATCAGCTGTTGATTCATTATTTTCAGGATAGTTTGTCTGGTGCAGCTCTTCGTTGGTATATGAGCCTTGATAGCGCAAACATCCGATCCTTCAACGATCTTGGCGAAGCCTTCGTCAAGCAGTACAAGTACAATGTTGATATGGCGCCTGACCGTGATCAACTCAGGGCCATGTCTCAGAAGGATAAAGAGACATTCAAGGAGTACGCCCAGAGGTGGCAAGAGTTAGCAGCTCAGATTACTCCTCCGCTGGAAGAGAAAGAGATGACTAAGATCTTTTTGAAGACTCTTAGTTCATTTTATTATGAGCGGATGGTTGCGAGTGCTCCCTCTGATTTCACCGAGATGGTGAACATGGGGATGCGTTTGGAGGAAGGAGTCCGTGAAGGACGTCTGTCGAAAGATGAGAGCTCTTCTAAACGATATGGGGCGTTTAAGAAGAAAGATGGGGAGGCACATGTTGTGCAGTCCCATGCTAAACCTAGAAGACCCTCTGTTAAGAGGAAGCCTGTGCGTCATGCCAGTAATCAGCATCAGGTGGCTCATATAGCACCTGTCTTCAGAGACAACAACCAGCATCAGCAACAACCTCAGTATCAACAGCAACATCGTCCACAGCAACAGGCTTACCAGCCTCGTGGCAGCACCAGTAATCAGGCCAGTCTGAATTATGATAGGAAAAAGATCAGTTTCGATCCCATTCCTATGTCATATGCTGAATTATATCCCTCCTTGTTGGAGCGGAAACTGGTTACTCCCAGAGAGCCTCCGGCTGTGCCTGCTAACCCGCAGTGGTGGTACAAGCCAAATCAGCATTGTGTTTATCATTCCGGTGCTCCGGGACACAATATTGAGAACTGCTATCCATTGAAGACCAAGGTTCAAGACCTTATGCGATGCGGCATTCTGAGCTTTGAGGACTCAGGCCCCAATGTTACGAAGAACCCATTGCCCGAGCATGGGAAATCAGTGAACATGGTCCAGGGGTGCCCTGGCAAATACAAAGTCAAATATGTAAGCCATATTCGACAGTCATTGGTCGAGTTGCATCGTTTGCTGTGTGAGTACAGTCATATGGAGCATGACCATGACAAATGCCGTATATGCTCTGTTAATCGTCTGGGTTGTCGCCAGGTGCGAAGAGAGTTGCAAGAGCTGCTAGATGATGGAACTATAGAGATTCTTCAAAATAGAAATGTTGACGAAGATGAACCAGAAGTAAATGTTATTTCTCCTGTGTTCAAATTACCCGAGCCTGTTGTCATCCGTTATGATGGTAGCAAGCCGAAGGTCTCTCCTTCTCTGGTGATCAAGCCTGCAGGCTCTGTGCCTTATTCTTCGGATAGAGCAATTCCCTTCCGATATAATCCCGTTGCTGTGGAAGATGGGAAGGAAGTGCCGTTGCCTTCAACTTCGGTTGTTAATATCGCTGATGTGAGCGGGTTGACCCGTAGCGGTCGTGTGTTTTCTGCACCCCCGAAGACTCACATTGCTTCTGATTCTGCTGAGCGTCCGGTTGGGACTGCGGGGAATGTTCAGAATCCGGCACCTGTTGCCAAACCCTCCTCTGTACAAAAGACTCATGTTTCTTCTGTTGGCCCGAGTGGCACTGTGGATGAAGAATGCGATGAGATGCTGAGGCTCATCAAGAAGAGTGAGTACAACGTTGTAGACCAGCTTCTACAAACGCCGTCCAAGATCTCCGTGCTATCTTTGCTTCTGAATTCAGAACCCCATAGGGAAGCTCTGCAGAAAGTATTGGACCTGGCTTATGTTGATCATGATGTCACAGTTGAACAGTTTGATAGTATTGTTGCAAACATTACTGCTTGCAACACTTTAAGTTTCTGTGACGCTGATCTCCCTGAGGAGGGAAGAGACCACAACATGGCTCTACATATTTCCATGAACTGCAAGACCGACGCCATGTCCAACGTGTTGGTGGACACTGGATCATCTCTAAATGTATTGCCGAAGACCACTCTTTCGAGATTGTCATATTAGGGGCCTCCCATGAGGCAGAGTGGTGTTGTTGTGAAAGCTTTTGATGGGTCGCGTAAGACTGTGATTGGGGAAGTTGATCTCCCAATCAAGATTGGACCAAGTGATTTCCAGGTTACCTTCCAGGTTATGGATATCCACTCATCTTATAGCTGTCTCCTTGGTAGACCATGGATTCACGAGGCTGGCGCCGTGACATCCACCCTACACCAGAAGCTGAAATTCGTCAAGAATAAGAAACTAGTTGTGGTAGGGGGAGAAAAGGCTCTCCTGGTTAGCCACTTGTCTTCTTTCTCATATATTGATGCTGAGGATGAAGTTGGAACTCCTTTCCAAGCTTTATCTATTGCTGAGCCGATTGAGAAGAAGTCTCCTTCATTTGCTTCCTATCGTGATGCGAAACTGGCCATTGAATGTGGTGCAGTTGCTGGCTTAGGGAAGATGATCGAGCTTGAAGACAATAAATCCCGGGCTGGCATTGGCTATTCTTCTGGGGCATTCAACGAGCAAGGACTGTTCAAGAGTGGAGGTTTCATCCATGCTGATCAAGCTGAAGAAGCTGCTGCTATTTTGGAAGAGGATGTAGAGGACTTGAACAACTTCATCATACCTGGCGGTGTCTGCCATAATTGGGTCGCTGTGGATGTTCCTACGGTCATTCATAAGTCAGCATAATTTGTTCACTTTGTTCAAAACCCTTCTCCCATGCCAAAAGGAGAAGTGATGACATTGTTGGCAGCATTTATACAATGATGTTTCATTCAATTAATGCATTGTTAAACATTTGTTTTTCCATTTGTTTTCACTTTTTGCTTTTGCATGAAATCAGTGATCACAAAAAACCCTAAAAAACAAGAATAAAAGCAATCTTTTCATCTGCATAATGATTTGCTTGTTTAAATTCTAAAGTTTTATTATCCAAAATCATTATGCAGGTTGATTCTAAAACCCATTGAACATAATGATCCAACGCCATCTCCCAATTTTGAATTCCCTGTATTCGAGGCAGAGGAAGATGATGTTGAAGGGATTCCTAATGAGATTACCCGTCTCCTTGAGCACGAGAAGAAGATCATTCAGCCGCATCTTGAAGATCTGGAAACAGTCAACTTGGGGTCTGAAGATTGTGTTCGTATGGTGAAGATTAGGGCACTTCTGGAAGAGTCTGTCAAGAAGGGGTTGATCAGTTTGCTACGAGAATATTCCGATATCTTTGCTTGGTCGTATGAAGACATGCCAGGTCTAGATACAGATATTGTGCAACATTTCCTGCCTTTGAAGCCTGAGTGCGTGCCTGTGAAGCAGAAGCTCAGAAGAACTCATCCAGATATGGCAGTGAAGATCAAAGAGGAAGTTCAGAAGCAAATTGATGCGGGGTTTCTGGTGACTTCTACATATCCTCAATGGGTGGCCAATATTGTGCCTGTGCCTAAGAAAGACGGAAAAGTCCGTATGTGTGTTGATTACAGAGATTTGAATAAGGCTAGTCCTAAAGATGATTTTCCTCTACCACACATTGATATGTTGGTAGACAATACAGCTAAATTCAAAGTCTTTTCCTTTATGGACGGATTTTCCGGATATAATCAAATCAAGATGGCACCC
This sequence comes from Lathyrus oleraceus, assembly GCF_024323335.1. NCBI lineage: Eukaryota > Viridiplantae > Streptophyta > Magnoliopsida > Fabales > Fabaceae > Lathyrus > Lathyrus oleraceus. The sequence goes on from NC_066583.1 coordinate 38,486,351, forward strand.
GAGGATATGGAGAAGACAACATTCATCACACCTTGGGGAACATTCTGTTATCGAGTGATGCCCTTCGGTTTGAAGAACGCCGGAGCCACGTATCAACGTGCTATGACTACCTTGTTTCATGATATGATGCACAAGGAGATAGAGGTCTATGTTGATGATATGATTGCTAAGTCCCGAACGGAAGTTGAACATGTTGAGCATTTGTTGAAGCTTTTTCAGCGTTTGAGGAAGTTTAGGCTTCGTCTGAATCCGAACAAATGTACATTTGGAGTCCGTTCTGGCAAGTTGTTGGGTTTTGTTGTCAGCGAGAGAGGTATTGAGGTTGATCCTGCCAAGGTCAAGGCAATACAAGAGATGCCTGCACCCAAAACTGAGAAGCAAGTCCGAGGTTTTCTTGGTCGCTTGAACTATATTTCCAGATTTATATCCCACATGACTGCCACATGTGCGCCGATATTCAAGCTCCTCCGGAAAGATCAATCTCATGATTGGACCGAGGATTGCCAGAAAGCTTTCGACAGTATCAAGGAATATCTGTCTGAACCTCCGATCTTGTCTCCGCCTGTAGAAGGAAGACCTCTGATTATGTATCTGACTGTTCTTGAAGACTCGATGGGTTGTGTACTCGGTCAGCAGGATGAATCAGGGAAGAAAGAATCTGCTATCTACTACCTCAGTAAGAAGTTTACTGATTGTGAGTCTCGATACTCTATGCTTGAGAAGACGTGTTGTGCTTTGGCTTGGGCCGCTAAGCGTCTACGCCAGTACATGATAAATCATACAACTTGGTTGATATCCAGAATGGATCCAATTAAGTATATCTTCGAGAAGCCTGCTTTAACTGGGAGGATTGCCCGTTGGCAGATGTTGTTATCTGAGTATGATATCGAGTATCGAGCTTAGAAAGCTATCAAAGGTAGTATCTTGGCTGACCATTTAGCGCACCAGCCGATTGAAGATCATCAGTCTGTTCAGTACGACTTCCCGGATGAGGAGATTCTGTATTTGAAAATGAAAGATTGTGATGAGCCTACACTTGATGAGGGTCCGGAACCTGGTTCTAGATGGACGATGGTGTTTGATGGCGCTGTGAATCAGTATGGAAATGGAATTGGGGCAGTAATCATTACTCCTCATGGCACGCATATTCCGTTTACAGCAAGGCTAACTTTCAAATGCACGAATAATATGGCTGAGTATGAGGCCTGCATTATGGGACTGGAAGAATGCATTGATTTGAGAATCAAGCATCTTGACGTGTATGGTGATTCATCCCTAGTTGTCAATCAAATCAAGGGTGAATGGGAGACGAATCAACCAGGTCTCATTCCGTATAGAGATTATGCGAGAAGGATTTCAACGTTCTTTACAGAAGTTGACTTTTATCATATTCCTCGAGAAGATAATCGGATGGCAGATGCGCTTGCTACGCTTGCTTCGATGATTGTAGTCAAATATTGGAATGAAGTTCCCAACATTACCGTGATGCGCTTGGATAGACCAGCTCACGTGTTTGCAGTTAAAGAAGTGAATGATGACAAGCCTTGGTATTTTGATATCAAGAATTTCCTCCAAAACCAGGTCTACCCACCTGGGGCATCTGTGAAAGATAGGAAAACTTTGAGAAGGTTGTCAGGCAGTTTCTACCTCAGTGGTGAAGTGCTGTACAAGAGAAATTTTGACATGGTTTTGCTCAGATGCGTGGATAGACACGAAGCAAACTTGTTGATGACTGAGGTCCATGAGGGTTCATTTGGTACTCATTCCAATGGACATGCCATGGCTAGAAAGATGTTGAGAGCAGGCTACTATTGGTTGACAATGGAGTCTGACTGCTGCAAATATGTGAAGAAATGTCACAAGTGTCAGATTTATGCGGATAAGATTCATATTCCTCCGACACTTCTGAATGTGATTTCATCACCATGGCCTTTCTCTATGTGGGGAATCGACATGATCGGCATGATTGAGCCAAAAGCGTCCAACGGACACAGGTTTATTCTCGTAGCAATTGATTACTTCACCAAATGGGTTGAAGTCGCTTCGTATGCGAATGTGACCAGGCAGGTGGTCGTGAAGTTTATCAAGAATCAGCTGATTTGCCGTTATGGTGTGCCGGATAAGATCATTACTGATAATGGATCTAATCTGAATAATAAAATGATGGATGAGTTGTGCGCTGAGTTCAAGATTGCACACCATAATTCCTCTCCCTACAGACCCAAGATGAATGGGGTCGTTGAAGCTGCTAACAAGAATATCAAGAAGATTATCCAGAAGATGACAGTTACGTACAAAGATTGGCATGAGATGCTGCCATTTGCTTTGCATGGTTATCGTACATCTGTCCGCACTTCAACAGGGGCAACCCCTTTCTCTCTTGTTTACGGCATGGAGGTTGTTCTCCTAGTAGAGGTGGAGATCCCATCAATAAGAGTCTTGATGGAAGCCAAGTTGACTGATGCTGAATGGATTCAGAGTCGTTACGACCAACTCAATTTGATTGAAGAGAAGCGACTGACTGCCATGTGCCATGGTCAGTTGTATCAGCAGAGAATGAATAAAGCATTCGATAAGAAGGTCAAGCCTCGTGTGTTCCGAGAAGGTGACCTCGTGCTCAAGAAAGTCTTGTCTTTCGCGCCCGATTCCAGGGGCAAGTGGACTCCAAACTATGAAGGTCCATATGTTGTTAAGAGAGCCTTTTCAGGCGGAGCTTTGATGCTTACAACTATGGATGGGGAGGATTTCACTCGTCCTGTGAATTCAGATGCAGTCAAGAAATACTTTGCCTAAAAAAAAAGTATATAAATAAAAACAGAATGGCTCGCTAAGTTGAAAACCCGAAAGGGCGGCTTAGGCAAAAATGAGCGTCTCGGTGGATAACCCGAAAGGGCGATCCAGGCAAAAGTTAGAGACATGAAAAAGAATATTTGCATCCCGCTAGATTGAATACCTCACCCTGGGGCAATCTAGGCAAAAATTAGGGATTTGGCAAGTAACTGCATCCTGACAAGACTTTCTGTTCCACAGCTGTCTTTTCGTCAGAGATTCTCGATTCGTCGTCGGCTGAAGCTTCGAATACATCGAGATTCAAATTGGTAGAGAAAGGATCATTATGTTCAATGTAGCCCTCTTCCAATATATATCACTGATTTCAAATTTGTACATATCTATGGAGTCTTGCCATTTGCAAGCTACCATTCCATCAAATGAATTTGAGCTTTTATCCAATTATTTGCACTCTTATTTGTTTCAATTCAACAAATGTTTTGCATGTTTCAATTGATAAAATGTCATTGTTTTAAACAAATAAACTTTTCAAATTATTGTTTTAAACAAAGTGAACATTCACAATGACGAAAGGATACTTAAGAATTTCTCAGTGCTCTCCCAAGGGTGGCATGATTTCCAACAGGTAAGACATTTGTTCATATTCCTGGCATGGTTGTATCTTCTTTCTCCAGATTTTTGTTGTTGGGGTTGTTCCCCAAGCAGAGCTTTTGTTGGGGTTGTTCCCCAAGCAGAGTGTTTGATAGGACTTCATAGTCCTCTCCAATAGCATTCTCTCCTCAGCATGGTTGTTTTCTTTTGGAAGATTCGGTGATTGGTGGGTTGATATCCCGATACTTTATCACTTTCCTCAGCACGGTCGCTGGCAGAGTTGTTGATATGATGGACTGCGTTTATGCTATATCTCCCCATCAGAGCGCTTGTTGAGGTTTTCACCTCTTATTCCTGCAGCAGAGCAGCATTTGGTGGTTGATCCCCAGCTCTCCTCCTCATCCCTAGTGGAACCACCAGTAGATTTGTGGTATGGTGGATTGTATCTGTGATATTTCCCTACAGAATCCCCGCCAGAGTTGGTATTCCCCAATGGAGTTGGTATCCTCAACAGATTTGCTTTCGTGGCAGTCTCTGCCTGTTGAAAATCTCTGTTTCCCCAGTGGGGTCGGTTGGTGGTCTATCATCCTTGGATTTGGGTGATTTCCTGATGTTTTTGATCCCTAGTAGAGTGGCTTGTTGCAGAATCTACTTTTGTGATCTACTTTTCCCTCAGTGGGTGTATCCCCGATGGAGTGGCTAACAGTATCCCCAGTAGAGTTGCTTGTGCGGCTAGATTTTACTTGTGTGTTCTGTTCTCTTCAGCAGTTCTTGCTGGTGCAGTGAACTCTTGTTTCCCAGTTGATACTGAGGATCCCCCTGCAGAAATCTCGGGATTTCTCTAGTTCCCCAACGGATTTGTCTTTGTGGCAGTTATGCCTGTTGTGACTTTCTGTACCCCAGTTGAGTTGATCGATGATCCATCACTCATAGATTTTGTGATTTCTTGATATCTCTGATCTTTTGCTTTCCAGCAGATCTTTGCTTTTTAGCATGTAGATCTCCAGCAGATTGGCTTTCCAGCTGGATTTCTTTGGATTTTTCCTCTGGAAGTGTAGTACCGGGCGTTTGATTCCTGGGCCTGTTTGTGTTAGATATGTCTGTTTTGTCAGCATTCATCAAACATAAATTATGCATATTCATGCATATTTTCAACATTCAGATATTCATGTTGCATTTTTGCCATATATCTTTTGTTTGTTGTTCCCTGCTAATGGTGTTATAGATCTCTTTATAGATCTCCCCAAGCAGATGTCGGGTGTTTAAATCTCTCCATATAGAGTCAGCCCCATAAGCAGAAAGTGTCTGTCTTTCCTTCTGCAGTTCCCCACTGAGATATATCCTCGTGGATGACGGTTTCTTCCGTTTCCTCCCAACACATATATTGGGATGGATTTTCCTATTGAGTTATATCCTCATTAGGACGAGTCTTGATTCAGTCTGTCTTTTCGGTTTGATCCTGAATTGGCATTTGTCAACTGTTTCTTGTGCTTCCCTGTGGAATAAATGAATAATTTGCCCAGTAACCGGCAAAAATTCATCTTATCCCCAGAGGAATCTTTTGGGCCTCTACCCTCATACCGGTAGTTGTAAGTCCTATGTTTCCTTTTCCTCTTGGCGGAATTTGTGGTTATATACCTTCTATTCCTCAGCAAGAGTCGATGGTTTTCTACCCAATATTCGGTGGTCGTAAATCCTAATTTTTTTCTTTCCTGCTCTCCAACAGTTTGTGGTTTCTTATAAACCCTATTTTGTTTCCCGTGCGGAATTGTGATTCTTTCATTCCCACGCGGAGTTGTTGGTTTTCTACCCCGTATTCGGTGGATGTAAACCCTATCTTTTTATCCTCATCAGAGTTGTGGGCTACTACCCAGTATTCGGTAGTTGTAAGTCCTATCTCTTTTCCCCTAGCAGAGGTAACCGTTGTGGTTCAGTCTGGTTGATGGTGGATTTTGTGGTCTTCTACCCAGTATTCGGTAGTTGTAAATCCTATGTCGTTGTGGTTTTACCCCCCAACGGAGTCTGTGCTTTCTTGTGGATAATTGCTGGATGCTAGCAATTTTATCCTTAGCCAGAGTTTTGGTCTTCTACCCTGTATTCGGTAGTTGTAAACCCTAATTTCTCCTCTTTGCAGAGTTAACCCTGTTGTTCATCCTAACCGATGATGATTACTCTTTGTGGTTATCTTCATTCAATATTCGATGTTGATATTCCCTCCTTGCTCCTGGATAATTGTCGTTTGCTAGCAATTTTATCCCCAGCAAGTCCTTGTGGATAATTGCTGTTTATGCAATTCATCCCCAGCGGGTCATCTTTCATTTACCCGTTTGCTTGGTAATGTTGTTGCTCCCTTTGATCGGTCATCTTTATATACCTAGTTTTGGTATCCCGATGCCTTCCTTTTCGGTTGATTTATCCTTTATTAACCCAGTAACCGGTTGTGGATAATCTTCCATGCGAGTATGTTATCCATGTTCTGACGGTAATGGATAATATATCTCATGCACTCTTCGGTCGAAGCCTGTTGTGTTTCCCCAGTCGAGTAAGATTCGTAGTCCTTTGTGGAATCGAATATTTGTTGTTCTTTTGGATGATTGCCGGATGCTTGCAATTTATCCCCTGTGAGTTATCTTTCGTTTACCCTGTTGTTGTTGGTATCGATCGTTTCTCTTTTTGGTTGATCACCTATTATATACCCTGTAACCGGTATCTCTGGTGTCTCTTCCTTTTCGAGTATATTATTCACGTTCTGACGGTAATGAATAATATATCTCTTTCACTCTTTGGTTGGAATCCTTTGTTGATTTTCCCCAACGGAGTAAGATTCGTATTCTTTGTAGAATCGAATATCCATCCTTTGATAAGTTTGCGTTTTGCTCTCTTCAGGATGATGAGTGTTTTGGCATATATACCAATTCACGTTTTCGGTAGGTCACCTATTATATACCCAGTAACCGGTATCCCTGGTGTTTCCTTCCATGCGAGTATATTGTCTACGTTCTGACGGTAATAGATAATATATCTCATGCGAGTATACTATCCACGTTCTGACGGTGATGGATATTATATCTCATGCGCTCTTTGGGTTTTTTCCCAGCTGAGTAAGATTCGTTTTCCCGTTGTGAAGTCGAATGTCCATCCTGTAAGTCGATTTGCTTTTTCAAGCCCTCCTTTCGGATGATGAGTGTTTTGGCATATATACCAATTCACGCTTTGGTCGATCACCTATTATATACCCAGTAACCGGTATGCCTGGTGTTCCTTCCTTTCTACTCCCTATTATGACCTTGGTCCCCTGTGGAGTCAGATTTTCCTGAGTTGATGTACCTTTTTCAGGTCTTTCTCAGATGTTTGGTTGATTGATATCTCTCACCCTTATACCGGTCTTAGATATTCATTCTTCCTGAGTTTGTTACCCTTATACCGGTAACACCTCATTTCTTGTTGCTTCCTCAGGAGAGTCTCTTTGTTAGACCTTCTCCAGTGGAGTTTCCGTGGTGATTTTACCCTTTTGCTGTATTGGCGTTTTCCCTAATATATGCATTTCTCCCCGGTAGGGAGGTTCTTTGTGAATCTTTTCCCCAGTCCGAGTCCGGATTTTCATCCGATGTATCCTTTGTGGATAGTTTGAGTCAGCTTGAGTCTTTCCAATGGATGTGTCTTCCTTTGGAATTCTTTCTTTTCCCAGTTTGAGTCCTTCACTCCCCAGTGAGGTTTCCAGTCCAGTCGTGTCTTGTTCACGCAGTGTTAGTTTTCCCCTAATTCAGAGTCGTGTCCTGCTCACGCATTCTTTTTCTTATCCTCATGAGGGTCCTGTTAGAGTCTCTGTTCCTGGTGAGTGTGTTGCTCCGATGGATCGTCTTTTCTTCTTTGTGGACCCATATTCCCCACAGAGTTTTGTTGTTTCTTTTGCATGCATACATCTGCATCATGAGGTCTCTTAGGGACCAAAATTTGTCTCATTACTGTTATTTAAGCCCATTCTACCGCGTCGAGTTGAAGATTTCTAAACTTCACTTCTCCGTCTAGAATGACCTTAAATAGGGGCATCTGTAAGACCCCAATTTTGCCCCTAAGATCCCTCATGGCATCATATCATATCATTACATAGCCTCAAGGATCATTGTGCACCTTGCCTCTTCCCTATGGGTTGGTTATCTTTTTGAGTGATTCTTGATCACCAAACATTGTTTGCATTTGTATATTATTGCTTTTCTTTTTACCACTAACCAAGAAGTACAAAAATATGTCATTAACCCTGTGTCTTGCAGATGAAGCAATCACATGTCAAGACAGTCAAAGGCAGTCATTGAGCAATAGATGGTGGCCATTCTTGAGAATTTGGACCCCCCAATCATTATCAAGAGTTCATATGAGCTATGATGTTATTTTGAATCAAAATCCCAAGAGGTAGAGGCTTGAATTTCATCAGAACATTTTCAGGTCATCTGAAGGCCTAGAAAGTCAACTGCCAAGTCAACTGTGGATTTGGAGGTGGGAAGTGACTAGAATTACTTCATTCATGTTCAAACAAGTCTCATTTGACATTTCAAACATCAACATTGAAGAATTTAAAGTCAGGTCAAAACTTTCCAAAAATAGAAAGTGACCTATAATTCAAACTTGCCAAAAATGGAAAGGTTTTAACCTAACTTCAACTTCAAATTACATCATCAAGAAAGCTTCAAATGAAATTTTGTTGAACATGAAAGTTGTAGGTCTTTCTCTCCCATTTCCAAAAAGTCCAAGATCATCAATTTCTCATGTATGGTTAAGGAGATATAATCAAAACATGGCAAAGTATGCATGGAACTTCAAATGAGCATAACTTCTCAACCAAAACTCCAAATTGGATGGCTCTTTTTGCATTGTTCTTATTTTGAACTCTAATTTCCAAATCATGCATTGCATTGCACAAATTATATTCATATAAGCATTTGGTAATTCACTTGATTTTTGGAGGGAAAATATGAAATTTAAAATTGGTGCACCATTCAAACATTCTACCATTACCATTGGCTCCAAAATGATTTTTTAAGTGGAAATGAGCAATTTTCATGCACTGTTCACATGCATATCATGCATAAGGGTGGAAAAACCAAATTTGCACTTACACCTTAAAATTCAATTAATTCCATTTGCATTTGGTTTAAGCTTAATCAAACATGATTAACATTGCCTATATAAGCTAAAACCCTAACTGTTTTTCAGATTAGCACTCATAATTCAGATCTAGATCCAAAAACTCTCAAATTTTTCTCTCAAAATTTCTTGCAATTTCTTCACATTCAATCCATTTCCATTGCTTGACCCTTGTTTCTGAAGTGTTCTTGAGTAACTTTGCACGTGGAAGCAAGAGGATTGGTGCAGTATTGAAGCATTCTTGAAGCTTGAAGCAACAATGGTGAATCAAGATTTTGGTGAAATCGTGCACAATTGAGCTCCATTTTCTCTTCCAATCACTCATACAAGCATTATAGAAGAACTGTAAAGCATCACAAAGCCTTGAACCACACGAATTCCATTTCTGCTCTTCAAGAGGTCATGAATCGAATCTCCTAATTTTGAAATCTATTATGCTATTGTTGTTGATCTTTTTATGCTAAGTATTCTGAGCTTTGAACCATGAGATTTCGTGCAAAATTGAATGAGATATGACTGTTTGAAGTTATGATGATGATTTTTGTTTGCTTCGATCCATGCATGTCTTGATGTTTCTTGTTGAAATGTTTATGGATTCTTGTTATATGATGAAAGACCTACACAATGATGTGTTCAATTGTGATTTCTGGGAGTTTTGTTCTTGCTGCATCCACTGTTCATGAGATTCACGATGAAGATGATGATGTTCATGTTTTGGCAACGTTTTTAATCTATAGGCCACGCTTTTCCGTTGCTGAATGTGTTAGAATAGGGCTTGGTTCTGATTGGCTCATGCAATTGCCATGCTGCGTTTTGATTGGTCCAATTCGTTTGACTGTGCGTTGACTGCCACTGGGATTAATGAAACGCAGCGTTTCAATCCCTGGCGCGCCAAATATTTGAATCTGCTCCGGGTTCGATCCTTGGCTGTGGAATATTTCTCATGCTTCATTCATTTTTCTCCTTTGCCATGTACATGCTTCACATATGTGTTTTTAATTTTTTTCTCATCTTGCAAAAATCATATCAAATTGAGTATTAATCCAAAAATTATGAGGTTTTTTGCATTGCATTCCTTATCTTGTCTATTATTTTTTTATCATTAATTCCAAAATTGTGCTTGGCTGGATTTCATTTTGTGCTAGGGTATGTGAGCATGTATCCATTTTGTACCTTGCCTTGCTATATCATTTGTGAAATGCTCATATTTGATCCAATGAATCTGAAAATTTGCATGATGAAACTGGACACTTTGCTTGACATTTTGGTGTTGATTTGGTATTTTTACCATTTATAATTTCTGTTTTATGATCATGTTAAGTTGGTGTGACAATTTGTGTCACACCTTTCAATGTCCAACTTATATGGTGTGTTTGCCATGCCAAATGATCTCCAATTGTCCTGATTTTTTGTATGATGCATATCATGGATGTTGTGATTGAGCATGAATTATGTTGGAATTCTTTGAATCATTTCTGATTTAATTGAGATTTTTCATTGTGGCTGATCACATTTGAGCTTTAAAATTGCCTTGAACTTCAATTGATCATGAAATGCTTTTGGTTAATGATATTGATGTGAGACCTTTTGGTCTGTTTCAAGATGTGTTTGAAGTTGATTCATGTTAATTTTCAGCTTCTGTTTTGATTTTTTTCTCCATCTTTGACCCTAGGCTTTGACCTAGTGGTTTGCCTCTCATGTTTGGAGCTTTGATTTCAGGTTGAACATCCAAGTTCCATAGTTGTTGATGCTTCATCACTTGAGCATTGATGTTTACCTTTTATTACTAATCTTTGTGTGTTTTGTAGGTTGATGTTGACTCATTTGAGTTTGACCTTTGGCTTATGCCTTGTGTACATTGGGATTGTTTGTTGCTCATTGACTGTTGTTTGATTGTCTGAACTTTGTACTGATTTGTTTGATGTTTCCACAGGTATATTAGTTGCTTTAAGTTCACTTGAACTTTGCTTTTGCTTGGTTGCTTAACCACTTAGGTATAACCTCTCTTCTTCATGTAGTCTGGAAGACATGTCCTGTTATGTGGGCAGGCACCTGTCTGAAGTCCTCCTTAAGAGGCAATGCTTGTGATTGTTTACTTTTGTGCCAAGCAGGAAAAGTCCTCTTATGAGGCAATTGGCAGATAAAAGAGATGTGTAATCCATCTCCTGCTATTCAGTGTGTCATTCCTTTGCTCACATAACATGTTGATGCATTGTGGATATTAACCCAAGATCTTATAGAGTCAATCACTTGTGGAGAAGAGTTCCTACTTTCTGAACTCCCACACTTTCTATTATTCAAAGCTTTCCCTGACCAGGGATAAGAGTTATGAGGCACACCCCTCATCTCCATTTCATCTGCTTCACCCTAACTCTCAATGTTAGGGTTAAGAGCACAACATACCCCATTCCAGTTGACTGTAAAGTCTAACCTTGTTTGAGCCTTATTGCTTGTGTATAGTGTGTGCTAATTGACTCGTTTGATTGTCTACTTGATTCATCTGTGCATATTTGCTTATGTGTACCTCTGTGCATTTATCATCATTAATTGTACATCATTGCATGATCATTGCTCATATCCTTGTGACCTTTTTGTTTGTCCATTGAGGGTTCAATTGTAAGTCCATTTATTGGCAGTTGCTTCCTATGATCTGGAAGGAGTTGGGACTAAGACCATTTATTGGCATCCTATTTCCTTGGAGTCGAGTGTAAGACCATTTATTGGCAACTTGTTTCCTCTTGCTTATTGCATTTGTTTTGTTTGTTGTATGTGAGGAGTCAATTGTAAGTCCATTTGTTGGCAGTTGTTTCCTATGATCATATTTGTGGAGATTGGTATAAGTCCATAGATTGGCATCTGATATCCATGTTTGTTTTAGGAGATTGGTATAAGTCCATAGATTGACATCTGATATCCATGTTTTGTTTTGCTTTGGGAGATTGGTATAAATCCATTGATTGGTATCCGGTATCCAGTTTGTCTTAGGAGATTGGTGTAAGTCCATTGATTGGCATCTGGTATCCATTTGCTTTGTTGTTTATCTGTTATTGCTCATTGCCTATTCCAAAGGAATCACTTGGATCATCTACATATGATTTCAAGAGGTGAACATCTAAGAAGTTTTACACTCCCTCACCCTCCCACCTTTTGTTTCTTAAACCTCCATTTGCATGTTAACCCAAACTTGAAAACTATTGTGCAAACATTTTCACTTCTTTTCAAATTAGAAACTTAGGCCTTAAGCCTTTGATTTTCAAACTTCATTTTCACAATACTTCTTTTGAATTGAATTCTAATCATACTTTGACCATCTTTTGTGAATAATTCTAATTGGTTAATTTCACTCATTCAATTGTTTTGTGGCTTTTGTCCATTCTTGATAAGTTTTCATACATTAGCCATAGATCTCAATTATCTTAGTGGTTGATGTTAATCTCACCTTTTGTCCTTAGTGATTGAATTGTAAGACTTCCTTGCTTATTATAGGGTTAACCCCTCACTAGCAAGTTGAAGCTTTTCTCACATGGTGGACTTGTTGTTTGTATAAGGTTGAGTTTTCTCTCGTGGATAACGAAATACCTTAGGGCTTTTGTTTAAAATGAACCCACTCATGTTTTGGAAATCTTTTAGCCGAACTACGGCGTTTTGATCCTTACCTTCCATGGAAAGGTACGTAGGCAACGGGTTCGTCCGTTCAAACACAAAAATAATAACTTGTACATTCTTTTCTCATCCCTTCAATCCATGTTTGCACAATAAATATTTCATAAACAAATAACATTTCGTACAACAAGTGTGAAAAGGGCTCCCTAGGAGTACCTAGGACGTTTTGGGTGCCTAACACCTTCCCATTGCGTAATTAACCCCTTACCCAGATCTCTGATCTTTTCATTTGTTTTCTATGTGTAAAACTTCTTAGGCTTTTGTTCGCTTTTTAGCCATTTCTTTGGATAAATAAAAGTGCGGTGGCGACTCGATTCTTTGTATGCTTTGCTTTTGGTTTAATCAATAAATCATAAAGTGACGAATACACCGCTACACGAACTACAAGGTTCTGATCCCTCATCTTTATGTTGGTACGTAGGCACAAGTCCGAAGGTCTTGTCAAACACAAAAATATAATTAATGAATTCTCTTCTCATCCCCCCATTCTATTTGTTTGTAAACATGATTTTTGTACCAAATACATATGCACACAAAAAGGGCTCCCTAGGAGTACCTAGGACACTTTAGGTGCTAACACCTTCCCTCTGTGTAACCAACCCCCTTACCTGTAATCTCTGACATTTTATTAGTTTTGATTTGAAAACTTCTTACTTTTGGATTTTGTTCGTACTTTTTCCCCTTTTCCCTTGGAAACAATAAAAGCGCGGTGGCGACTCTTGTTATTTGATGTCTAGCTTATCCATAGCTTGATGATCGTGAATTTACCACTACACCCGCTCAACTCAACTAGGGAAGAAATAAATTTTAACATAGGAGGAGCAGAAATTCATTATCCGCTACTTGATGTTTTAATCTGAGTCATTCCTTTGAATTACCACACATGCATTGCTTTGACTTGAGTCCACCATGGATAACACGCACGTGGCAATCAGATATGCCACCTCAATTAATGAGGGAGATCTGATGGCCTTTCTTTTTTTTCTTTTTTTTTTTAATTTCTGAATTTCTTTTAATTGCTTCTATTTTATTTAATTCATAGAGATTTCATTTTTAATCCAAAAAATATGGGACTTTTACCAAAAATCTTTAAATATTTTTATCTTCCATATCTCGAATTAAAATCATTTTTTGGATTAATTTTGATATTTTTCATGAATTGAATGTTTTTGTGCATATTTTTAATTGTTTGAAAATACTTCTGACTTTTCAAAAATAGTGAAATTTTTTGTCTAAGGTCCTTTGACCTTGTTTGACCTAGGATGAATCCCATGGGCATTTATTTGGTGTTTTGATGGGATTTTAGGTTTTAACCAAATTAAAATGTATTTTAATTAATTTTTAATTGGATTTTTAATTGATTAAATGCTTAAAAATATTATTGAGCCATTTTTATGGTCTTGTGATATTTGACTTTCTGTTTGGGCCTAGGTCAATGTTGATTTGACTTTTGCTGGATCAAAACCATTAGATTTAGGGGATTGATGAAATGTACATTTCATCTCCCAAAATGAATGAATGGTTTTGATTTGATGAAAATCCTCCCTTGGTCAATTGGTGTTTCTATTTTCCCCTTCCCTCTTCATCTTCATCCCTATTCTTCCCCATTCCCTCATTTGACCAATGAAATCTCTAATGTCTAAAGGTTAATTGATTAATCAATGACCTTGTGTCAGATGAATCATTACAAGTATGATTGAGATAGGTCCCTCCCTCTTGATATTTTCTTTTAGTGTATGGTATGTTTTAGGAGTTTGGTTCTTCATGCCAAATCTCTAACATGCTTAACACCTAAATTTTTATTTCCCGGCCTCAGATAGTTGTGACTTCTACATAAGTCCAATTACGGTTGCTTAACATAGAGCTAAATTTGACCCTCAAGGCATAACATTCTAGTAAGTGAGATTGTAAGTCTCCCATTCTTCATGGTATTGTGTGGAGACTTGACCTTTTTTCCTTTCATGAGAGCCAGTGGCATACTTGTTGAATTATCCAAGTTGGAGCCTTTCTCATGGAAGATGTCTTGGTTTAAGGACTCATACTTGTGAATGGATGGTTAAGTGTTCTCTAAAGAATGACTTAATCAATTAAAAATCACCACTAATACTTAACTAACTTTTGACTAACATTTGACTAAATCTTGTTAATATTGCTTTACTTTCAAGTTATTTACTTTATGCAATTTAAATTTTAGTCATTTATCATTCATTGCCATTTACATTTCATATAACTTGTTTATGTTTATGTCATTTTCACTTTGCTCATTTGAGCCATATCTTGTGATTGTATATATTTGTTTATGTGTTTTGACTTTGTTTGTGGTCATAGGACCTTAAAATGCTTATTAACAACAAAAACACTAAAAAACATCTGGTGGACTGTTGATCTTGATCTGAACTTTTGGACTTAGGATTAGGCAACACTCCCTATGCAAAAAGGACTTGGCCAATGTCAACATTTTAAGACTGAGCTATCTTCAACTGAGCCTTCATCTGATACAAGCCTTGGGATTTTTTTAAATTCATCTATTATTCTATCTTTATGCTTAATTGTTATTTTGATCTTATGTTTGATGCTTTGCTCTGAGTTGATTAAGGAATACTTCATCTGATACATAAGAAGACAAAGAAGACTGCTAGCTTTTGGGATTGTTGGCTTGGATGTGGCTATCTTTATTTGATGCCTTGATCTTCATGATGTTTAGATATTGCTCATTGCTTACTGATTATTGCTTGATTAAAGTCCAAAGGAAAATGGGTTTCTATATGACATTCTTGTCTGTTGGATTACATCCCATTGGTCAGATCGTTTCAACTCTTAAATTTTAATTTGTGCTTAGGATAGCCTTTTCATCTCCTCCCACTTCTTAAATTTCAAAATCTCTTCCCCTTTTCAAAAATCTTCCCTGCTTATGATTTTAAACTTAGACTTTATTTTAATGATTAGAAACTTTGGCCTTATGCCATTGAATTTTCAAACTCTTTCTTAAATCAAATTTGTAAGTAAACTTAATCATATTGAACTAAAATTTCAAAAGACAAAAAGAAATAACAACTCCATTCAAACTTTTGGCCTTTTGTGCCTTCTCTTACTAACTTTTGTTAAAAGCAATTCACCAACTTTGAAATTTTTACCATAAACTACGAGGTTTTGATCCCTCATTTTTATGTTGGTATGTAGGCACAAGTCCGAAGGTCTTGTCAAACACAAAAAAATATAATCAATGAATTCTTTTCTCATCCCCACACTCTATTTTTCTCAAACATCTTTTATACCAAACACATATGCGCACATAAAAAAAGGGCTCCCTAGGAGTACCTAGGACACTTTGGGTGCTAACACCTCCCCTCTGTGTAACCAACCCCCTTGCCTGTAACCTCTGGCATTTTATTAGTTTTGATTTGAAAACTTATTATTTTTGGGTTTTGTTCGTACTTTTCCCTTTTACTTTGGAAATAATAAAAGCGCAGTGGTGACTCTGGTTTTACGACGTTAAGTTTATCCATAGCTTGATGGTCATGAATTTACCGCTACAATGGCTAACCCCCATTTCTTGGTTTAAACACCATTGTAATCACCTTTCTTAGGGACACACCTTTTATGGTTAACCCCTTATCCTTTTCTTTGGGATACACCTCTACGGTTAACCCCATATCCTTTTCTTTGGGACACACCTTTCATTGTTAACCCCCATTTCTTGGTTTAAACACCATTATAATCACCTTTCTTAGGGACTCACCTTTCATTGTTAACCCCTATCCTTTTTTTGGGATACACCTTTATGGTTAACCCCCTATCCTTTTCTTTGGGACACCACCTTTCATGGTTAACCCCCATTTATTTGTTTAAACACAATTGTAATCACCTTTATTATGGACACACCTTTTATGGTTTACCCCATATCCTTTTCTTTGGGATACACTTTTATGGTTAACCCCTTATCCTTTTCTTTGGGACACACCTTTCATGGTTAACCCCTATTTATTGGTTTAAACACCATTGTAATCACCTTTCTTAGGGACACACCTCTATGGTTAACCCCCTATTCTTTTCTTTGGGACAAACCCTTATGGTTAACCCCCAATATTTCTTGGTTATGACACCATAATTCAAGGACATACCTCTTTGGTTAACCCCCTATCCTCTTTTGGTTTAAACAACATTCCCTTACCATGTGAGACCCAATGCTTTGGTAAGACCCTTGTCATGTGAGTCCATGTGCTTTGACAAGTTTCTTGTTTTTCTTTCTTACCCTGTGAGACCATGTGCTTTAGTAAGACCCTTGTCATGTTAGTCATAGTGCTTTGACAAGTTCATGTTTTTCTCCCTTACCATGTCAGTCCTCGTGCTTTATTAAGCCTTTTCTTTTCCGATTTAAATACCACCCCCAATCTTTATCTTTTTCTCAGTCTTTGTCTTCTAGACTGCGGAGCTCTGACTTCCTTATTGCACTATAAGGATATGTAGGCACGAGGATGCAAATCCTTGTCGATCATTTTTCTTTCTTTTACCCCCTTTTATTTCTCTAGTTCCATGAACTACGAGGCTCTGAATTTCTCATTTCACTATGAGAATACATAGGCATGAGGGCCATAATCATCCTCGAGCACTATTTTTCTAACCTATTTTCTATTTTGAAGGCACGTGAAGATAACAACACTCATCCAAGCAAGAGCATTCAAAATGGTTCCCATGGAGTACCGTGGATGTGAGGGGTGCTAATACATTCCCCTTGCATAATTAACTTCCTTACCCATTTCTCTTTGCCTTGGGTTTATCGATATTTTCCCTTCTCTCTTTTGGGATAAATAAAGTTCGGTGGTGACTCTGTTGTATCTTTGAGCGTGCGATGCGTTCGGTGCATATTTCGTGTAGCTTCAACTAACAAAATTGGGGAAGATGAGCAAAAGACCATATCATGGTAAGAGATAGATTAAAAATCAAGGTACAAACCAAGTCATCATCATAAGACTCAAGGTTGGTGTCTTCTAAGTCTCCCGCTCATGATCTCCTTCCAGAGGTGGAGGTTTCAATCACTCTATATCCCTAAACAAGTACTTACGAGTTAGAAAAGTCGTGAGACAAATTTATTCAGAGGGTTGAGAATTTACTCTTGCAGCCCTAGAAATGGTGGCTCTTAGAGAGCCACTAGTAGATTCAAAACAGTGTAAGAAACGTCTGAATGATTTTGAAAAATGCACCTCTTTCTCTTGGGAAAGAAAATACATCAGCTAAACGTTGCACCATCATTGTTTGGTCAGGTACAAGGGACCAATGATGTGCCCACCATTCTTCGAACTCCTGAGTACAGCGATAAGAAAGTGTGTAGTCGAAAGTGTATAAGAAAAATGCTTTCTTTCTGTAAAATGAACGAGCTGCCTTTGAGCCACCTCTCAGTAGCAGTGTCAAACATGCAGAAGAAGGTTCCAGCGCTAGGAATAAGGCACTTGGGGAGCAATTGACTCAACCTAAATTTCCTAGCCACCAAGTTAGGTTGGTAAGGAGACACCCTCAAACCGACCATTGAAGTGGTAAGCCTCGTCCATATAAGGGTGGTATTGAAGTAGGAAATAAAAACTCTATCTATCTCATCTTACTCTTGTTGGGACCGGTTGGGGTAAGGTTTCCCGAACCAATCAGGATCACACTATCGGCCGACAAACGGGTCCACCAACTCGGTGAGGGTTTTACACCTATAAAATATCTAGAAATAATCTTCAAAGATCTATAGAGAGACCAGTTTCCATCGTCTGGAGTGAACTTAGCTAGCCGAGGCCCTTCGATTCCCTCCCTCAAATTAGGAGGAACTCTGGCCTCTAGGGAAGATTCAAAAGTATCGTTCAGCCACAACTGCAAAAGCCAAATAGGTCCACCTATTTACAGGCTATTGGGATTTTCTGGTCTTACCATGTCGGCAATAACCAAGGCTATGGACTCATAAAGTCCCCTGAGTATCAATCGACGTATACATTATTTTCTGCCTTCATCTCTAAATCTTTCTAGTAGTGTGCCTTCCTTCTCTCGACCCTATCCAGCCACTTAATATACTTAACATCCTCCGATGGAGGAGAGGAACAGAAGACCCAATTCTTGAGGAAGTTAAACTTGAAATATTCATCAATGAACACCAATGGTTCATACCCACAATATATGGGGAAGTAGTCTTGAAGCAGTTGAGGTTTCTTAATATATCTGGGTAAGGGGACCATAAATATGTGCACCTTACCAGCAAGCATGTAAGGAATAAAGGCAGAACGATACCATACTTTTCTACATTTTGTTTCCAAGGGAGGCTCTGGTACATAGGCACGATCGTTAACAAAGATGGGAAGCTCAATATCATCTGCGGAGCTCGCATGATGTTGTTCTGGAAGCACCGAAGATGTCGACTTCCTGATTTAAGAGTGTGAGGAAGAAGGAAAGTTTAGGGTTTTGTTTCTTTGTGCGGTATGTTGCAGAAACAGGAAACTATAAGTGTTTGGGCAAATGTGTTTAAATAGAGGAAAAAGAAAGGGTTCAGTTTTGTCCGAGAAAAGATCGACCACGTAGTGGTGACTCGACAAATGACATATAAAGGCCATGAAAATGGAATTTATGGCAATTATAAATGATTCAATTTCATTTAATACTCCTAGAGAATAGGAGGTAATCATAGTGAATCTGCACACATGTCTGTGATGTGTACATTAGTAGAAAACTTATTCATCATGACTGACAACAAGCATGAGTGAAATGACGTGGCACATAATGTGAACAGTGACAGAGTGGTTACAAATAATTCAACCTTTCTCCCCTAATATACAGGTCGACAGTGACATTTTTTGGGGGGCAGTTGTTACACTTAGATTTTTTAACTAGTGGAAAGTCAACGAAGAATGTTAATGAAAAGATATTTGTCGTGAGAAAACATTAATGAAGTGTCTTAAAGAGCATTAATGTCGAGGCGTCGATAGACCAACGAAGAGGGATTGACCGAGCCGTCGACACAAGGAGATATGGTTTGGAAGACTCTCAGGGATAAAACCCCAAGACCTGGATCGTTGGGAAACATGTCCAAAATCTCAAAAAGGTGATCCGATAAAAGCCTTTATTCCATCAAGAGGACCAATCGACTAAAGCATAGATAAAAGACTTAGTAAATTTGCAAGTCTTTAGTCCTTGATAGGCAGCATCGACATATTAGAGAAGTTATCATTGAGGGTTCGTAAAGAAGTGGGAAGCAGTTACAACTCAACGTGGGTTTTGAACAGAGAGTGCCTTTGATGACACGTAAGCACACTAGTGGGAACTTGAAGATTGAACGTGGAGTAAATGTAGTATTCCTTAGTGGTCATAATCGTTGTCGACAATTACTTTGTAAATAGAATAAATAGCAGACCCATACATGGGATCAACAGACACAAAATTTCATACATACTCTCCAACCCCGCTAGAGTACCCGAGTAAGCGAAATAATTGAGCGAGAAACATGTATGCGTATGCGTCCAATCTTTTTCATTAGTCTTTTCGCTTCCTTAAACGGAACATGTAGTTTTACCTTTGCTTTGTTTAATGTCATTTATTGCATCTTACCTTATCATTTATCACAACCAGACTTCATTTAAAGTCTTTTTATACGCCGTTATCGTTCATGCAACGACTGTATTCAATTCTCACGCACATGTGTTCACACGAGTCATTTGCACAAATTGCTTTGAAGATTTTTCGAGTTAATCTCACCGAATTTCTCAAATTATTTTTAAATAACTAAATTGATCTAATTATCTCTAATCATTCAAATAAATCTTATTTTATTTTTTAAATTACCAAAATACCCTTAAGCACCAAATATTTCAAATATATCGAATAACACACAAAAAACACGCCAATAATTAAATTAAATATTAAATTAAAAATCAGGGTGTTACAACAGTTTTAACTCCATCGAATCTCGACTAAGTCCTGTCATTTCATCATAATCCAAAGAGAAGCAATCCTTGAATTCTTTAAGCAACTTGACCATCTGGATCTTTAGGCTTGGATCAACCTTTGCGCTTCTGTAAGTTGGTGTTTTTTTATTGTTCCATCTCCTAAATCAACCTCTTCAAGTGGATGTTGAGATTGTATCCTCTTATCTGAGGCTAATGGATCTTTCTCGAATTTCAAAGGCTCATCATCGTAAATACAACCAAGCCTCTGGTCATCTGAAATTGGGTTTTTACCAACATTGTTTATTTTTATTAGTCTCAATTGTAGTAGCTTTGACAACCATTATTTGGTGGAAATCAGCCTCTAAGGCCACCTTTATTCTGTTTTTAATCATATAGGCCAAAATTCGAGCAAGTGTGCTCGACTCAATCATTGTTATCATCCATCTCTGACCATCGAGTGCCTCTGATGGTCTCATACTCCCACATTAATCCATGTGTAGGATGTAACTTCACTAAATAAAACACATCTCCCTGCAGAAAAAATCTTGTTTCAGCAGGAATACATGGTGAAATATATGCCTGTTGTTTATCAATAAATTTTTTATCTATATATTAACCTTAGTCAGAAAATAACTTTGATCAGCCTCAACATTTTCTACCAAGACATCTGATCTCCAAATCGAAATCCTTTGGTGCATGGTTGAAGGGACTACCCCCACACCATGGATCCACTCTCGACCAAAAATTAAATTTAGTTTGCTTTATTCGGAATGACCACAAGTAATGTTAGTCTTATAATTATGTCTACAGTAATATCGACCTGAATAACTCCTAAATCTATTCTTATTTTGCCTTCGTAGTTAGATACAACCATATTATGAGGCCCTAAATCAATACCAAACTTGCCAATTATCTTTAATAAAAAACTTGGAATCAATTTAATCTTCGATCCTCCATCTACTAGAACTTTGTTAACACCTACGTTGTATAGCCTAAATGAAGAGGGGCTTTAAGTGCTTTTTCATGCCTTTGTCAGGCCTTTCAAAATGGCATTTACTTCCTCTACGCACCCATTATTCATTACGTAATAACATAAAGGTTTATGATTTTCCATTTATGCATCAAAATCATCGTTCTCTTCTTAAGTAACCTCAGTAATCTGATCATATTCTATGGGTAGGACATAGATCATATTGCATATTATATTTAGTTCACCTTTTCTAAAAGAGAAGAAATGAATGGACAAACTATTAAGAACCTAGTTTAACAAAGTCACTCTAGCACCTATAAAAAAACTTTCTACTTCTCCATAAGTAAAGCTTTTGTTGGAACTTATTTTGAATTGGACTCCACGTAGCCTTCCTTCTTGGATTTGCACCAATAGGGATACCCAAAAACAAGAAAGGAAAACTTCTTATTTCACAAGACAAAAAGGATGAAGTTGCCTCAAGAAAATCTGACTTTAAATTAATCGCAAAAAGCTTGCTTTTATGAAAATTTACACATAACCCCGGCACAAGCTCGAAACCCCTCGAGAAACCTTTGATACTCCATAAGTTAGACCAAATCCCTTCTCCTATAATCAAAGGATCATTAGCAAACTCAAGAATCTCATACTGAATGTCCTCATTGAATCTAAAAGGTTGAAAATCTCCCTTTAAGATGAGATTTTTCACTAAGCCAATCAAACTTTCTGATGCCAAAAGGAACAAGAAAGGAGACAATGGATCTCCCTATCTTCAACTACTATATATAATTTTGATCTAATTATTTTAATTTGATATAGAAATTAAATCGGCAATATATATATATATATATATATATATATATATATATATATATATATATATATATATATATGTCAGAATGTGTCGTAATTTTGGATACTTTTGAAATTATCGTGGGAACCAAGACCTCTCAATTTTAAATTTTATTTTTCTCTGTCATCATATATGTGGAAATTGTGTGTTGATACCAGTGTTTTATAAATTGGACCGAACCGGTTGAATCGAAAACGGTAGAGGTCATTGATTTGGTCTAATTGTTGGATCGGGTAAGTTATTGAATCAGCAAGAATCGGTCAAACCCGATAAAAACCGAAGAATAAACAATTTTGAAAAACCAACTGATTAAATATTTATTTATTTTTCAAACAAAACAAGATTGTTTTTGATAAAAAAAAACTATAAATATAAGTAGACTTTATTCAAAATTTATTTGAAGCAACTTTTCTTCTTTTGAATTAAATTTATTATACACAATTAATTATTTTGTTATTCAATTAATGTTGCAATTCTACTTTATTCAAAATTTATTTGTATTTGTATTTTGTTGTATGTGATGACTATATTTAGTATTTGAATTTAAAAGATAAATTTATAAAATTTTATAATTGTTGTGATTTTTTTAAAGATTGAGTCATTTGGTTAATCGACTTAATAATTATATAATTTTATCATATAAATCAATTTATTCAACTGAGATATACTCTTTAATCCGGTTTAATTATGCGGTTGAATCATTGATATGAACCAATGACTCAATGAAATATTCAAATTTTAAAACATTTCTTGAAATAACTAAGTTTTTCAATTTTTAGAAATTTAAAGCTTGGCATTTGATGGTTTGATGCATTAGGAGTTCCGGCAGCATCGTAATTAAATTAGTAGAGGTTGATTAAATAAAAAAATTGAAGAGTAGATTGTGTATATGTCCATCCTAGAGCATATAACCTGATCCATTTGGGTTGCGATAGCGATAGAAGACAAGAAACAATAGACGTGAATTAGTTAGTTTCACCTACTCCATATAGCGAATTCAGCCAACTGAGAGAATTATTTAATACTTAAGTTGGTGTTTAAGAGTGAACGAATGAACGGTTACAAGTCACAGGTCCACCAACTGGTGGTTAAGGGTTTGAACCCATAATTTCAAGCAAACTAAACAACCACCTCTATTTTCTTAATCCATCTCCCACACGTGACAATCTCAACAATGTTTTAATAAATAGGATGTTACGGATTCGAATGCGCGTCTCAGTATCTGATGTTTCTGCATAACTATCAACTAATCTACGTGGCTTGGGAGTAGTAATAGTTATAGTTGGTGTTGCAACATTTAATATTATTATTTATGTAATTGGTTGGTACCGTTCTTCCAATCATAAGCGGGTCGGTTCCTCTTTTTGTTTCAAATCAAAAACATATCTCTTGTTCCAATTCTTGTTTCTCTACCTCTGTTTTTCATCTCCCCTTCGGTATTTCTTTCTTTTTTTATTTTATTTACTTTTATTTATTTTTCTGTTTCATCTTCATTAGTAGTAGTACTATAGCAATCATGATTTACTTTTGTACCTTGTGATAATGATGAATTGATGATGATGATGATGATGATGATGATGTAGTGTTGTTTTTCTTGATGATGAATTGAAGATGTGAGGTTGGGATTTGAATTTGATGATTAAAAAGCAGAAAATTAGAATGTTGTTGTGAGTGATTTGACTGGGAAAACAGTGTTTCTAATTTTAGAATCAATATAATTGTGTGTTCTGGAGAAGTTGAATTGATGGTTTTCTTGCCTTGTAGTTGTTTGTTAAATTGCTTCAATCATAATCGTAATTATAATCTTAATGTGCTTTTGATTGAAATTTGTTGTCATCAGAAATAGCTGAGGTGGTGTTGCATGCTGAGTTCATTGTCACCAAGCCGAATTGTGTCTCAATCCTGAGAATTGGAAGAGATATCAAGCTGATTTCATTCTTGTGAAAAGACCGGAAGTGAGGTTGTTCTTGTTTGTTCAAGTACTTTTCGATGTATCCCAACCATTCATTCTCATCAGGGTCCTATGCGGATATGTTCACCGCGAGCCCTCTGTTACCTCACAACTACTACAATGAATCTGTAGGAGAACAAAATGAGACAGTGACTATGCAGTCCATTGATCAACATTCCAATCCTTGCAACTCTCATTTAGATTGTGAGCAAAATATGCAATGCCAAGGGTTATCTCTTAGTCTAGGGACACTATTGCCTTCTACATCATCTATCCCTCCGTTTCAATACCCATATCACGACACTGGTTTTGTATCACTGAAGAATAATTCTTGTCTTCCAAAGGGACCTATAATGTCTAATGATGATCCGTTGAAAAGTGCTGAATGTATGGCATCTATATCTTGTGGAGGCGGCTTTCATGACATTACCAAACAGGAAAGTTTTCACGACTATCACTCTTCAGATCAATTTCTGCAGGGCTCGTCGTCGGGATTTTCTAACATTTTCTTAAACCCCCAATATCTTAAGGCTGCACAGGAGTTACTTGATGAGCTTGTTAATGTCCGAAAGCAACGTGGAATGGGAAAACAAGAAAAAATCCGCGACATTGGATTAAATAACTCCAAAGACACGGATGGAAAATCTACTAGTCAGTCTATGCAAATATCTTCAGGCCCTAATGATTCTAATTCCAATCCTTCTAGTCAATTATCCTCGGCAGAAAGGCAGAATTGGTTGGATAAGAAGACAAAACTTCTGTCCATCTTGGATGAGGTAAAATGCTTAGAACCCGTATTATATTTGGTTGCAATGCATCCAATCTTTTCATTGTCATAGTTGGTCTAGTTAGATTATGTTTAGTAAAAAGTAGCCGATAAGCTAGCTTATGGCTGATTGGAGAATCAACAATCCTCTCTTTGTGCTGGTTGTAGGTTGATAAGAGATACAGACAATACTGTCATCAAATGCAGATTGTGGTGTCATCTTTGGACATCGTTGCTGGTTGTGGAGCAGCAGAACCATATACTACACTTGCATTGCGAACAATTTCGCGCCATTTTCGTTGCCTGCGTGACGCAATCAGCAGCCAAATTCAAGTGATTCAAAGGAACCTTGGGGAACAAGAAGGAATTCCTCGTCTCCGGTATGTTGATCAACAGCTTAGACAGCAAAAGGAACTTCAGCAGCTTGGTGTTATGCGGCACGCTTGGAGGCCTCAGAGAGGACTTCCTGAAAACTCCGTTTCAATACTCCGTGCTTGGCTCTTTGAGCATTTCCTTAATCCGTATGTGTTACTTCATAATCGTACCCGCTAATCCCTTTATTTTCAAACTACTACAATGGTTTCATATTATATTACGCGTGTTAATTTTAATAAAACTGTTTTTTTTTTCAATTTTCATTTGATAATTGATATCAGTTACCCCAAGGATTCAGAGAAAATAATGCTATCTAGGCAAACTGGTTTAACAAGGAATCAGGTACGCTTATAAAGTTTTTTTTCTGAATTGAACTACATTATTTTTATTAAACTTGTCGCCAATCTTTATCGAAACAATCATAATTTCATATCATATGTTATATTAGGTGGCGAATTGGTTCATTAACGCGCGTGTGCGTCTTTGGAAACCAATGGTTGAGGAAATATACAAAGAAGAATTTGGTGATTCTGAGATAAACTACAATAATTCATCTGAAAATCCACTCATGCAAGGTAAAAGAGATTATTATACTGAAGAAATTGAGTCACAGGACAATGTACAAACTATTACTATTGATAGCGTACAAGCCTGTTCCACTAAAGAACATGTAGAAAAAAATGTGATGGATTATGAAAGTAGAAAATTGCATGGTGGTAACAAAAGGTTCAGCTTGAAAAATGGCTTTTATTCAGAAATAACTTGTGATACTGCCACATATGATTTATCAGAGTTGGGTGGTGGCCACCAACAACAACAACAACATGTCTCTCTTTCATTGGAGTTGAGGAACTGTGAAAGCGATGGGTTAGTCATATCAGATGATGCCAATCACAAAAGACACAACAACAATAATAATATTAATAATCAGATATTGTCTTCTTCTTCTTCACAGAGTACTGATATGCTAGACTATCATTTCACAGATTCAGGAAAGCAACAACACAGGTTTGGCAATACTCATTTGTTGCATGAGTTTGTCGTATGAAATCTACCAAAGATATTTTTATTTTTTACTATGACAATGATTTTAAAGGTATCTCTGGAAAGGTGTACTTTCACACAAAGATGAAAGAGAGAAAAAGAAAAGCCTATGCTGCTGTTTTCTTTTTCATTCATTCGCGTTGCCCTCATTGTTCATAAAAGTGATGTAATTCACTAACGTACAAAACATACAGATAGGTATATGTATATTTGTAGATATTCATTTTTCATTTGCTTGTAATAATAATAATATTACAGATGATTGGTTTCATGATATCTGCAGGCAATTTTTTGTAAAAGGATAAGGAACATGTCTCGTGCATTAATGTTGTATAAGAAATTAAATTTTGTGTGGAAAAAATTGGTAACATGTACGATGTGAATGTCCTGACTTTTCTTTAGTAATTTTCATTCACAACATGTGTTGTGGTGTGTGTGGTGTGGTCCATGTGTATACTTTGGTCCCTTAATAATAACTTCCTTGGAAGCAATTGAAGAGGAGAATAACAAATTTGTTTAGCCTCTTCGTGCATGATTGATATTGCCATGAGTTTTATGAAATTATATGGAGTCCTTGTGATTTTCCAAATGTTACAAATTATGTGTTTAATTTTTGTTTTAACAAAAAATGATTTTAAGTGAACTTGTTTTATAAAATTGATTTTAGTTAAAAGTGAGTTAAAGTTAAATTTTTTATACTCGGATTTAAATCTATAGAAGATAATTAAATAATAATTTAATGTAAAAATCATATTTAAAACTGTTTTTTTTTTATGAACTCACTATTCTTCTCTTAGCACCACAACTTCTTATGATGCAAGGGGATGTATAAAAGATTCTCGATACTAAATATTAGACTATAAATAACATATTGTAATATTAGTCTTTGTTCACGAAGAAAAGCCTATTAAATTTACTTTCCCCAGTAAGATTATTTCAGCATTATAATTACAATTTTATATATCAAATGCCCTATCAGTCAATATGGTATCATAAAGCTTTTGATTTTTGAGATTAAATCCTAGTCGCCACCTTCGACTATTTTTTCCGTCTTTACTACGGATTCGTATTAATTTTGTTATAACATTTTCTAAATCATCACTATTTGATGATTAGTTATTTGTTTATTACATCTTTCACTCTTGTTTATCCGATGGCAATAACAGAATTTGTTAACAGATGTACACCACATTTGCCTCTTCCACCTCCTCCAAAATCTCTAATTACTTTATTCAATTCTAAAGATTTTGCCATTCATAGCTCAATAAAAGAAATTATCTGCATTGGTCTCAATTGATTCATCAAACGTTGAAAGGTTGTGATATGCTTGATCATCTTGAAAGAAAAAAAAAGATGATTATGTTATTATCACTTAGCTTTGGAACTCCATCTCTCCATAAATTAGAAGAATTAATGTTCTTATCTATTACACAAGTAATTTGGGATTAACTTTGTCGCAATCATTTTATGAATCAATATGTGACTGTTTGTTATGACTTAAAACTAAAAATCTTCAACACCAAGTAACGAGGTCTTTCAGTCGATGACTATTTTGGGATTCTTAGTGGTATTTGGCTTAAACGGGGTCAATATCAGAATTTGAAGATGATGTGCAGACGTCACATTTACTAATATAATTGAGAGGGATTGGATCTTCGATTTCTTGGTTGGATTGAACTCATAATTTAAACCCATTCGGATGCAAATTTTGGGTAAGGAAAAATTCCCCACTCTTGATGATGTATTTTACATTATTTGCGAGGATACTCATCATCTCATCATCACTCTATGCTTAACGAGCATCCTCTTGATGTATTAGTAATAGTAGCCTTCAAAACGGGAAAATAAGGAGCATCATCATCCTCATTCAAGAATGGTCGTGACAAATACTATTGTGAACATTACAAACGGACAGACATACAAAGGACATGTGTTTCAAACTACATGGAAAGGAGTGGGCTCTTATCCGAGGAGGAGGCTCTCGATATATGCATCACAACCAGACACGTGTGGTTGCACATGCCTATGATACTAAAAGCTATGCTAAAGGGCATTAATCTTTCATCTTTAAGTCAAAACAATATGGACGAGCAAAGTCTCTTTTTAAATCCATCAATAAGTCTTCTAGAACTGGATCACTATCAATTATTAGTAACAATTTGAGTTCCCAATCTTTTACTCTTTATAGCGTTATACGTAAGAATGCTTGGATTCTTGACTATGAAGCTACTAACCATATGACTTTTGATTCCTCACTACTATCTTCTTATACTTCCCCCTTTGGATATTCCTTATATCTTTTTTGTTGAAGGATCTCATGCTCGCGTTGTTGTCACTCAAAGTATTGAACTGAAAACTTCATTCAAGATACAATGTGTGCTTCATGTTCCGACACTTTTCAACAATTTAATTTACATCCATACACTTATCCGTGATCAAAATTGTAGAGTAACCTTTTTTTACTTCTTACTGTGTTTTTCTAGACCTTGTCACGAGGAAGATGATTGGAATTGCTAAATAAAAAGACAAGTTATACTACTTCTTTGAGGATCCATGTGGTAAAAAGGTGTTGCCCTCATGTCTCTAGTACGGGTCTTCTTCCTCTTTTGTCTCACAAATAGTTCTTCGACACAAGCTTCTTCGATACCCTGCATTTTATATAATTAATTCTATATTTATGTCTTTTTTACAACACTTTGTTGAATCTTTGTTTTCACAATCTATTTCTGTTCCTTTCAGTTTTAATAAAAGTGTTGAACCATTTAATATTATTCATTATGATGTTTGGGGGCTCATCCCTACCTCTAATATTTTTGGTGCAAAATGGGTTGTCTCGGTTATTGATGATTGTACTCGAATAATCTGGATTTTTTTATGAATGCTAAGTTAGAAGTACCATAGTTTTTTATCCAATTGCATAATATGGTACAAACACAATTTGGGAAAGGTATAAAAAGAATTCGATCAGACAATGGTAAATAATATGTTAATCATTCATTTTCCAACATCACTAGTAAACATGGTATTATCCATGAATTCACATGTGTCGATATCCCTCAAGAAAACGAGTTAGTCAAAACAAAAGAATGTCATTTACTTGAAGCTTCTCGATCTTTCTCTTATTTCAAATGTATGTTCCCAACTCTTATTGAGGAAGGACAATTCTTACTGCTACCCATCTGATTGATTAGGCCCCATCTCGAGTTTTGGTTAATGTTAGTCCTATTCAATTTATGCTCTCATGTTTTCCCAATGTTCCCATATTGTAGAACATTATGTCTCATGTGTTTGGTTGTGTTGGATTTGTTCATGTTCATGAACAATATCATAACAAGTTAAACCTTCATGTCGTCAGGTGTATTTTTTTTGGGTTATGAACCTAACAAAAGAGAATACATATGTTATCATCCTTCTAGTTGAAATTTTTCAATCTCCAAAGATGCCCCCTTTCATAAAAATGTGTCATACTTCAATTTTCCTCTGTCTTAGAGGGAGAATGTAAATGACATAAATGACCTAGAGTCTAAATTTGAGTTCTTTACCCTTGTTACTAGCCTCCCTATAGTGCATATCCTTGAACTTGAATCTATAGGTGTTCCTAGCTCTCCAATGGTTGAACCCGAGCATGAGTCTATAATTGTTCATCCTCCAATATCTTTTATTTTTTAGAAATCAGTGCCATCAACATTAAATTTGATGTATTATAGAAGAAGTAAACATGGCCTTCTTTAGAAACAAACTCAATTATTTGAACCAGAAGTAAGTACTGAAAAAGATTCTTCTATTGATAATTCTCATATTTATGATACTTATGATACTCAAATTGATGATTTACCTTTGCTTTGAGAAGGGGTAACAAATTTTGTACCTCAACATATAGATATCTTATTTCTAAATTTGTCTCTTCTAAGCAAGTCTCTCTATATTATCACAATTTTATTGTAGATGTTGACTTTGTAAGAATTCCATCATTTGTTCAAGAGGAAATGGAAAATAAAAATTAGGTTCATGCTATGGATTAGGAAATGAAAGCACTTGGAAAAAATGGTACTTGGAAAATCATTTAAAGACAAATAGGTAAGGAGCCATTTGGTTGTAGATGAATATCTACTTTGAAATATAAGGCAACTAGTTACATTAATCGTTACAAGGCTAGACTAGTGGAAAAGGAATATACTCATGCATATGGCATTGATTATGAGGAGACTTTTGTTAGAAAAATATTTTGATTCTGCAATATATCTCTAAGTTTTGATGATAACAAAGAATGAAACAATTTGGTGCCCTAATAATTTTCTCTAAGTGTGTAGGTTTCTAAGGTAAAATGAATCTGAGGAAACGAGGAAACAAATATCTGCATCTGATGTAGTCCAGAAAAGCTAAACCAATACGAAGAAAACAGATATGACTCTGAACAAGAACACTTCTAAGAAACAATCATATACAGAATATGACGTTGCAGTTAAACTCTAATATCTGAAGACTCTACATCTGAAGGTCATTCAAGATAACATCTGAAGACTATTCAAGAGAATCTATCAGAAGACTATTCAAGAGAATCTATTTGAAGACTATTCAGGAGAATATCTGAAGATTATAAGACTCTGACTCCGCTCACTCTGATTCACGCTCAACACTCTATCTGACATCACCAGATCAGAAAACTCAATCAAGAAGCATTCAAGGTATAGTACAATTCTCTCTATAGAAATTATGGATTATGTTTCAAGACTGCTATGGAAAGGGAAAGGAAGTTAATACCTTTAATTCCTATAGTTGGAAAGAAATATCCAATGATTTATCTCCAACGGTATCATCCCAAAGTACTATATAAAGGCCTCATCACAACATGTTGAACACACCTGACTCTACAACACGTCGATCTACAACTCTCAATCCACAACATATATTCATATCTCTCATTGTAATATTCAGTAATCATACAAGAGTTGTTTCTTATATTGTGTGGTCATTGTTTCATTGTTCTTAACTTATCTTCATACTGCTTATCTAGAAGCTTTAAGATAAAACTCTTGTATTTCTTAAAATTTGTTGATATTCCTTAAGTGACTTGTTTAAGTCTTTAGAGTTGAGAGGGCTAAAAGATTATTAAACTCTTAGACATTTTTGTAATCTATTGAGATTATTAGATTAAGTCCTTATTGAAGGTGAAATCATCTTGGTCGGGTGGACTGGGGTAGCTTTGATTTTCAAACGAACCAGGATAAACTCCTTGTGTTGTTAGCGTTTATCTTTGTGTGTGTGGTGTTGTAAAAAAAAATTAATTACTATGAAAACAATTCAAACCCCCATTTCTTGCTTTTTTCTACCTTCAATTGGTATCAGAACTTAGGCTCTATTATTGATTTTTAAATCAAACACTTAACCACGTAGAGAGACCCAGGGTGAGAAAAACTTCATGGATAACAAAAATGAAAGAGATGGCTACAATGTAAAACCTCCAGTTTTTTATGGAGAAAAATTTGACTACTGGAAGGACAGAATTGAAAGTTTCTTCCTAGGCTACGACGCTGATCTCTGGGATATTGTTACAAATGGTTATGAACCACTCATTTATGCAATTGGTATATCTATTCCAAGAAGAAAAATGCATGATGATCAGAAGCGTGATTTCAAGAATCACCATAAAGCAAGAACCGTTCTGTTAAACGCAATTTCCTATAGTGAATACGAGAATATCACTAATAGGGAAACAACCTAAGAAATCTTTGATTCTTTGAAGATGACTCACGAAGGCAATAATCAAATTAAAGAGACTAAGGTTATGGCCTTAATCCAGAAGTATGAAGCCTTCAGAATGGAAGATGATGAAGTTGTTGAAGTAATGCTCTCAAGGTTCCAAACCTTAGTTGCGGGACTCAAGTTTTTGGACAAAGGATATACTACAGCAGATCATGTCAAGAAGATAATCAGAAGTCTTCCTAAGAAATGGAGACATATGGTTACTGCTTTGAAGTTATCCAAGGATCTGAACAGCATAAGTCTGGAAGAACTTATCAGCTCTCTCAAAAGCTATTAAATAGAGCTAGAAGAAGATGAACCTCAGAAGAAAAGCAAATTTGTTGCTCTAAAGTCTAGATCAGAAAGAAGAAAGCCATAAAGGAAAAAAGCCTTTCAAGCTGAAGAAGAAGACGATGACTCTGAGAATGAAGGTTTTGATGATAAAAAAGAGTTATCTCTTCTTTCCAGAAGAAACAGACAGTTATGTAGAAAGAGACAAAACAACTTCAGAAGGCCCAGACAGAAGGGAGAACGTCCAAATTCAACCTCCAGAGGCAGACCCAACAAGGAAGTGGCGTGTTATGAATGTAAAGAGCCTGGACACTACAAAAATGAATGTCCAAATCTAAAGAAGGATAGCTCCAGAAAGGAAAGCTTCAAGAAGAACTCTTTCAAAGCAAAGAAGAAATGACCCATGGCAACATGGGATGACTCTGAATCTGAAGCTTCAGAACCTGATTCTGAAGAGGAGCAAGCAAATGTAGCATTCATGGCCACTACCTCTGGAAGTTCATCTGAAAGAGAATCTGAATCTGAAGAGGTATTCTCTGACTTTTCTCGTTCTGATCTGGAAGCTTGTTTGTCAGAATCTCTCAGCCTGTATCAGAAGCTTTGACAGAAATTCAAGAACCTGAAAAGGGTTCATGAAGAGACTATTGAAGAGTATGATAAGCTTGAGAAAGAATTTTCTGAACTTAAAGAAAATAATTTTAAGTTCACGAATTTTCAACCAAGAAATGTTCAAAACTTGAAGAAACTCTTTCTAAAGCTCCACCTACTTTTGACACTATCATATACAAATATGAAAAAGCTTTTCAGAAATATTTGAACAACGGACTTGAAAGAAGCAAAATGGCTTCTATAATCTATGGTGTTAGTCATAATAAGAAAAGAGGAATTGGTTATGAATTTGATGAAGGTGATCTAAAACCTTCTATAGAAAACAAATCTAAATCTCCTTTTTCTTATCATTATACACCTGCACAAACACAAAATTTTAGTAATGCTAGAAAACCCAAAATTTTCAAAAACTCTGGGAGAACTAATCCTAAAGGATCCAAGAGATTCTGGATACAAAAAGATAAAATAGTGTATGTTGAAGATATCCTGTGCAGTAGAGTTAAAACACCTACCATAGTACCCGGACTCTGGATGCTCGCGACACATGACAGGAATAAAGCATATGTTCCAAAACCTAGAACATAAAGATGCTGACTTCGTAGGCTTTAGAGGAAATCAGAAAGGAAGAATCCGAGGATCTGGAACAGTTGGTAATGGATCTCTTCCCTCTATTTCTTATGTCCTCTATATTGAGGGATTAATGCATAACTTGTTATCCATAAGTCAATTAAGTGATAACGGTTATGATATAATCTTTAATCAAAAAACGTGCAAAGTTGTTAATCAGAAAAATGGCACAGTCCTTTTCACTGGAAAGAGGAAGAACAACATTTATAAAATAAAGCTTTCAGATTTGAAAAATCAAAATATAAAATGCTTAATGTCTGTAAATGAAGAGCAATATGTGTGGTATATACGCTTGTGTCACATTAGCTTAAGGAGGATTTCTCAGCTAAATAAACTTGAGCTAGTCAGAGGCCTACCTAAGCTGAAGTTTTCTTCAGGTGATCTTTGTGAAGCATGTCAAAAAGGTAAATTTTCTAAAACAACTTTCAAAACTAAAAATGTCGTTTCTACCTCCAGACCTTTGGAACTTCTACACATTGATCTTTTTGGACCTGTTAAGACAGCGTCAGTCAATGGTAAGAAGTATGGATTTGTCATTGTGGATGATTATAGTCGTTGGACATGGGTAAAATTCTTAAGGCACAAGAATGAGTCACATTATGTGTTCACCAGTTTCTGTTCAATAGTGCAAAATGAATTTGACTCTAAAATTATCAGAGTCAGAAGTGATTGTCATACCCCAAAATTTGCCCGCTAATATTACAAGGCATTTTTAAGGCACTCCAACTTATTTTTCAAGGCACTGATCCCAAAAGAACAAAGGCCCAGCACACAGATGGCCAAATCCAGAAAATGGCCAAAACTGGCCTGCTTGCTAGGCGAGCAAAACCTTCGCCTAGCGAACCCTTCGCTATGCCACTCGCCTAGCGAAGCGTGCGAATAACAGAAAATTTTGGGCCTCATTCTGAGCCCATTAGGTCATAAAAAGAGCATTATAAATACCCCAACTTCAGTCAGAAGGAGGAGAGGAGCAGAACGAAAACGGAGAAAGGAGAACCCTAGCAAGCAAACCCTAACGCTCACCGACAGCAAACCCTGAAGGAACTCAGCGGCATCAAGGTTACCTCTGCCCAATCCAATCCGATTTGCCAATCCTAGGTCGCAATTCAATTTGCAAACAGGTTTGCATTGCTATTACCGCCTTATGTTCTTAATTTGCATATGGCATTATGATTAAATTGATGAAAATATCTTAAGTTTGGCATGTGAATTTTTAGTATGTATCTGAATACCTTAAATGATTAACCATGTAATTGCTGTAATGAAAGCCATAAGGCATAAAATTGGCTGAAATTGTACTGTTATCAAAACCGGAATCCGCAGCCGCTCGCTAGCACATCGCTAAGCGAGCATGCAGCGAGTATTCGCTAAGCCTTCGCTAGGCGAAGCAGGAGCGAACGTGACAGTAGCTGACTTTTCTGTTCTGATTTTTTTTGCTCATCTGACATGTTTTATCATAGCCATGCATTGTTTATCTGATCCTATTACTGTCGTGATTTCTTTTGTGGTGTAATTCTCGATTGCACCCTGATTTGGTATTCTGACATGTTTGCTGAGTTTTGTAAAGGTTCACATATCCCCGGAAAAGATAGCTTGGTAGGTATTCCACTTTATTTGTGGGATACCCTTGTGGAGATTCACCCTAAATCACCTAACTGATTGTAATGTATTAATTTTAATGTGGAGACCCACCCTAAATTACCTAGCTGATTTTAATGTATTGATTTCATTGTGGAGATTCATCCTAATTACCTAATTGATTGTAAAATATGGCCTTTGAATATGTGATCTTGGACCTCTCTTTGTTGCCCTACGGTATTACGGTATAACGGTCATGTCCCGCGAATGTGGGGATATACTTAGCAAAGACCCTTCGATTAAATCATCATAAAATAAATCATAGTCCCTCGGATGTTGCCTTCGAATATATGATTTTGTCCCTCGATGACCCTTCGGTGTAGCCTACGGTTAAATGATGAGTGTCCCTTCGAATGCTAAGGTATCCTCACAACTGTTGCCTTCAATGACCAATCGATGACCCTACGATGACCCTTAAATCCAAAAGGACAAGACTACTTACTTCTCAATAGTAAGGACAGTTTTGCCCTCATAAGGATAGGAAATGCCCATAAAGACCCTAGGAAGGTATAACTCTTAATTGCTGGCTCACAACCTGAAATATTCTCCATACCTCACACTTTGCAAAATGCTAGAAAATCACCACTTGGCATACATTCATACTAGAATCATTACCAAGTTATATTTTTCTAAACCGTTTTCAGAATCAAACGAGATAAATACTTTATATACATTCATACGAGAATCATTACAAAGTTAAACTCTCTTTTCAAAACATTTCTCAAACCATTCACAAACATTTTTTCAGACAAACCTAAGTGATCCAGCAATTAAGAGCCCATGGATACAAAGGGTGTTAACACCTTCCCTTTGTATAATGTACCTCCCGAACCTAAAATCTAATTAAGGTCTTTCCTGTTCTTTTCCACCTTTCCTTATTGGATAAAAGAAAAGTCGGTGGCGACTCTTGCTATCCGCGACATTGCGATTAAAAGCAAAACACCCCAAGTCAGTTCACCGTATGACAGAACTGGCAACTCTGCTGGGGACTTAAAAAGAGAGGTTACCTTAAAAAAAAACAAGATCACCTATTCAAAATTGTCTGATTTACTTTTAAGGGATTGCTTGGGTATTTTATGCTTGAGTGAAAGATCCTACACCCGGATCTAGTGTACCTTAGGTAAGTAGCAATTGATCATCGCGACTATCCGGCGTATACTGGAATGGTTAAAATGATAGCTACGGTTAATGCGACACTTTGGATGTCCTGATGTTCCTCATGTTTACTTGAGGAGAAATTTGGCGTCTGCGTGGTGTCATTAAAGCATTAACCAGACCTTTAGAACCCTAATTGACTCATCCTAACCATTAGAAAGTAGTGAGATAACTGACTTCGGTTCCGACTGGGGTTGGTTGAGACTCGATACTACACTCTTTGAGATTGGACTTTAGGGAAGCTTCGGTCAACCACTTGGTGTTGCACTGAAGTGGACTTAAGAAAGGTCGATGATTTGAGATCCTTTTAGAACCTGGTTACTATTCTAGGACAGGTTGAACCAACCAAACTTCAGTGGGGAGGGTACCTACCTACGGAACTCATGCAAGCCTCAAAACTTAGGAATGATTGTTGCGTGACTTGTTTGTGCTTGTTGCTTACATAACATCATAACATCATAACATCATAACATCATAACATCATAACATCATAACATCATGACATTATACTAACCGTTTCAAGGACTTAGGGATTTAGCTTTGCTCTGTTAAACAGGCTATGGCTTCCAGGAAGACCATCCGGATCAATCTTGTAGCGATCTCTCCTCAACTCAAGAATTTAGTGTCAGAACTTCCCGATCATGCTCAGTTCATCAAGAAACATGGTTCTCTTCTCAATTTGGTTACCACCGGTTTCAAGGAAGATATGATGAGAGTTCTATTCCAGTTCTTTGACCCTAAACATCATTGTTTCACCTTCCCAGATTATCAGTTGGTACCGACGTTAGAAGAATTCTCCAGGCTGCTTGGGATACCTATCCTTGATCAAATACCTTTCAGTGGTTTAGAAAGGATTCCGAAGTCTGAAGAAGTTGCCGCAGCTTTACACATGACAAAGTCCGACATTGAAGCTAATTGGGTAACAAGAAGTGGAGTCAAGGGTTTACTTGCC
The DNA here is from genome assembly GCF_024323335.1 of Lathyrus oleraceus. NCBI lineage: Eukaryota > Viridiplantae > Streptophyta > Magnoliopsida > Fabales > Fabaceae > Lathyrus > Lathyrus oleraceus. The sequence continues at coordinate 38,523,417 of NC_066583.1, forward strand.
AAATTTCTGATAAATAAGGCCCGAGAATTCCTAAAAGTTATGAATGTCCATGCTTTCGAAGATGTTCTAGCATTACTATTCTATGGTTTGGTGCTATTTCCTAATCCAGACCAATTCATAGACATGAATGCTATTAAGATATTTCTCACTCATAACCCTGTACCTACCTTGCTGGGAGACATTTTGCATTCCCTCCACACTCGTACTTCGAAGAGGCAAGGGACTCTCATGTGCTGCGTACCTTTGTTGTCTAGGTGGTTTATTTCGCACCTTCCTCAATCAATCTTGAAGAACGAGCAGAATTTGAAATGGTCTCAAAGGATAATGTCGCTCTCCCATTCAGACATACGTTGGTGTCCTCATTTCAAAGAGGACGTCACCATCATTGACCGTTGTGGAGAGTTCCCTAACGTACCACTCCTAGGAATAAGAGGAGGTATTACTTATAACCCGGCCTTAGCCCTACGTCAATTCGGTTGCGCTCGAAGAGATGGTCCACATGAAATAATCATCCAAGGCATCGTGTTTGACTACGACAACGATTCCCAAGGCCTCCGTCAAAGATCTGTACGAGCTTGGGGCATGGTGAAGAGAAGTACTTTAGGACAGAAAAACTCTATTCCTATGGAACCCTATCTCAGGTGGGTACGCGCAAGAGCTCGTGAACTTGTCATGCCATATATTGCAGTTGGACCGCTGATTGTCGACCCAGGAGTTGAAGGGGGTACTCCTCAGATCATTCCTTATCCAGATATGCCTACCGATGTTGAAGAATTGAAGAGATCTTGGATCCAGTTGAGGGAGGAAAGGGATACTTTTGAAGCCCAGTTCGGTGCAGAAAGGAAGAGAGTGTTAGAGCTTACCAGCCAGCTTAATGAGGAACGAAGACTCAATGCATATCTTCGCCCAAAAAGAAGTTGTCCCTGGGAGACTTGAGCTTTCATTGTTTTTATTTTATTTTCTTGTAATAAACATTAATTAAAGAAATTATTGATAAAAGTTCCTTTCTCGATGGCTTACGCAAAGTTGAATTCCAAAAGTCCTTGAAAACATTTCATATATTGCATAGCATGACATAACATTGCATAACAGGTATTCTAAAAGATCAATGTTCTCACGGTCTTCCTTCCAAACAGAAACATGGCCCTCGAACAAACTGTCAAGGATCTCCAGGCTCAGAACGCTCAATTCCAGGAGATGATCTTGAGCTTATCCAAGGGGCAGGAGGAACTGAAGGCTCTCTTGCTCGAGCAGAAGAAAGACAAGAAACCTGTGAGTTACATCAACCCGGGAAGAAGGCTTAAAGGACAGGCCGCAGGAGTCAAGTTTAGAATTCCGAATGGTCCAGAAGAGGAGGCAGAGAATGATTCAGAAGAGGAGAATGTTGATCTCTCCAACCCTGAAGACGACGATGAAGATTATGAGAATGAACAGTACTCTCCAAGAGATGACAAGTACAAGTTGCTGGAGGAACGCATGATAGCTATGGAAGGTCAGAAGGCGACCGGTCTGGATTTCAAAAGCTTGGGTCTGGTCTCTGATGTGGTCATTCCCCGCAAATTCAAAGTCCCTGCTTTCACTAAGTACGATGGTGCGTCTTGTCCTCAGATGCATCTAAGAGCTTATGTGAGAAAGATTCAGCCCTATACCACTGATAGGAAGTTATGGATCCATTTCTTCCAAGAGAGTCTATCTGGCACACAGTTAGAATGGTACTATCAGCTCGAGAGCTCTAACATCCGCACCTGGACTGATTTAGCAACAGCTTTCTACAAGCAGTACCAGTATAATTCTGAACTAGCGCCTACTCGGCTACAGTTGCAGAATATGACTATGGGATCTAAAGAAAGCTTCAAAGAATATGCTCAAAAGTGGAGAGATTTGGCTGGCAGAGTCAAACCCCCTATGACTGATCGAGAATTAGCAGACATGTTCATGGACACACTGACTGGCCCATTCTACAGCCATCTACTGGGAAGTTCTTCATCGGGTTTCACTGAACTTATATTGACAGGTGAACGGGTTGAAAGCGGCATCCGAAGTGGAAAGATACAGGCGGCTACCTCTGCAAGCACCAAAAGGTCCTATCAGGGGAGGAACGAATCAAATGCTGTGTACGGTCAAAAGGGTCGTAACAAGAAAAATCTTGATCATACCATTGGAGCGGTTACGATTGCGGCACCGCCATCTCAAAACTTCCAACACAGACAGGACAAGCCGAGAAGGCAGTTTACCAGGATCAATATGACTTTAGCACAGGCGCTGCAGGGAATGCTAAAGGCAAATTTGATCACCCTCAGAGATCCTCCTACGAATCCCAACACCACTTCTTCTCGTTATAATCCCAATGCCAGGTGTGCATATCACTCCGATAGCCCCGGGCATGATACAAACGATTGCTGGTCATTGAAGAATAAGATTCAGGATATGATCGAAGCTGGAGAAATTGAATTTGATCCTCCGGAGACTCCTAATGTCATCACTGCTCCTATGCCTAATCATGACAAGACTGTTAATGCTGTGGATGACGATTCTCACATTTCTAATGTAGCTGACTTAGCATCTCCTCTCCCGATCATCAAGAGGAATTTATTGCAAGCTGGTTAATTTCCAGGTTGTGCTAAAAATTGCGATCTCTGCATACTCCGACCCGATGATTGTTTGGAGTTGAGGAATGGTATTCAACGGCTGATGGATGATCGTACAATTCTCTTTGAAAAGATTCCTAAGGCAGAAAACCCTATTGAAGAAATATTTGTGATTGCTAGGTCCAAAGTTCCAGTGAAGATTACCGCTACTAGGGCGCCTGTGAAGATTACTGCTGAGCCCAGGGTAGCTCCCCTAATCATTACTTCACCTGGCCCAGTACCATATTCCTCAAGCAAAGCTATTCCGTGGAATTACGGAGGTGATGTTTACATCCATGGCGTAAAGCAAGTCGATAATTCTGCTAATCCTAATGGCATTGTTGGGACTAGTAAAATTACTCGAAGTGGAAGGATCTTCTCTCCGGAAATCTCACCTCCCGCCCCTGAAATTCGAGGAAAGGAGCCAGTCAACCTTTCTCAGTCAGAAACACCGGTCGAAGTTACTACCGAAGATGTTGCCAAGCAGGAAATGGAAGAAGTGCTGAAAATCATCCGCAAGAGTGATTTTGATGTGGTAGAACAGTTGGGGCATACCCCGTCTAAGATCTCGATGTTATCCTTATTATTATATTCTGAATCTCATGCCAATGCATTGATAAAATTCTTGAAGACCGCTCATGTACCTCAGGAGACATCTTTCGATCAGTTCGAAAATTATGTTGCTCACTTGGCTGTTGACAATGGCCTAGGCTTTTCCGATGCTGACCTGACGCCAGCAGGAAAGAATCACAATAAAGCCCTGCATATCTCCATTGAGTGTAGGGGGATCACTTTGTCTCATGTGTTGATCGATAATGGCTCTTCCTTGAATGTACTGCCGACAGCTGTGCTGGATAAACTTGACTGTAAAAGCGTTGAACTGAAACCTAGTGACATTGTGGTACGTGCTTACGATGGTGCGAAGAGTGTTGTCCATGGCGAAGTAGTCCTCCCTATCAAGATAGGGCCTCAAGTCTTCAACACTACCTTCCATGTAATGAACATTCGTCCTGCCTATTCCTGCTTACTGGGACGCCCTTGGATTCATGGGGAAAGTGCCGTAGCTTCGTCTCTCCATCAAAAGCTGAGGTATCCAACAGAGGGCAAAATTGTCACCGTGTGTGGAGAAGAAGAGTACATTGTCAGTAGTGTGCATGCCTTCAGATACGTCGAGATGGATGGTGAATTCATTGAGACTCCTTGTCAGTCATTTGAAGTAGTTCCTCCGACCAATCCTGTCCTTAAGCCAACTGCTCGTGTGCCCAAGGTCATTCGTGCTCCTCCTGCTATGATTTCTCTGAAGGACGCTCAAGCCGTGGTCGAAGATGGTGGCCGTACTGGCTGGGGTCAACTGATCTACGTACCGTACAAGTCTGATAAATTTGGCCTGGGATTTAGTTCTGAGAAGGTAGTCAAGAGTCAAATTAATGCTGTAGAAGATGCTGACAGCGATTGCAACCTGGATAGCTGGATTTTTCCAACAATTGGTGATGGACTCAATAATTGGAAGGCTGAAGACACTATCCCGATTTCCTTTAGTCAGGAGTAATTGTTATTGTCTATTTTAGTGTTGCAAATTTTTAATTTTTTACAATTGAACTTCTTAAAGCATTGTGTCTATGCCCGGAGCACAATAGCTAATTTGTCAAGGGTTTTGTCATTTTCATAAGCATATTCACATTCAATAAATCAATGGACCTTTTTGCATTCAAATATTGCGCTCTTTATCTTTCCTGTCATCTTCCAAACAAGCTATGTTTTCTTACACACACTCACGTAACAAATTGCAGATCCATACCCACCCCGGATCCCGTTGATAATAGTTCTACTACTGTTCATTATGACTTTGAAAATCCGATCTACCAAGCCGAGGATGGGAGTGAGGAAGATTGTGAAGTACCTGGAGAACTTGCCAGACTGTTACTGCAAGAAGAAAGGACTATACAGCCGCACGAGGAGTCAGTCGAAATTGTAAATCTGGGTACTGAAGTAGACAAGAAAGAAGTCAAAATAGGAGCAGGCTTGGAAAACAGTATCAAAGGAAGATTGATTCAGATGTTACATGACTATGCAGAGATTTTCGCTTGGTCTTATGAAGACATGCCAGGACTGGATACTGATATAGTAGTGCATCGGTTGCCAATGAAGGAAGATTGTCGTCCTGTTAAGCAGAAGGTTCGTCGCATGCGTCCTGAAATGTCTGAGAAAATCAAAGCCGAGGTTATGAAACAATTTGATGCGGGTTTTCTAGCTGTTACTTCTTATCCTCAATGGGTTGCTAATGTGGTACCAGTGCCAAAGAAGGATGGTAAGGTGCGAATGTGCGTAGATTACAGAGATTTGAATAAAGCAAGTCCCAAAGATGACTTTCCACTTCCGCACATTGATGTTCTGGTAGATAACACCGCTCAGCACAAGGTATTCTCATTCATGGATGGATTCTCAGGTTATAACCAGATTAAGATGGCGCCTGAGGACATGGAGAAAACTACGTTTGTGACGCAATGGGGAACTTTCTGTTATAAAGTAATGCCATTCGGGTTAAAGAATGCAGGGGCAACGTACCAGCGTGCTATGGTGGTTTTGTTCCATGATATGATCCATCATGAAATAGAAGTATATGTGGATGACATGATAGCCAGATCTCACACGGAAGAAGAACATCTCGATCATTTATACAAACTGTTCGAGAGGTTGAAGAAGTACAAGTTGAGATTGAACCCGAACAAATGCACCTTTGGAGTAAGATCCGGTAAGCTCTTGGGCTTTATCGTCAGTGGTAAAGGAATTGAGGTTGACCCGGCCAAGGTGAGAGCTATTCAAGAAATGCCAGTTCCCCGTACAGATAAAGAAGTCAGAGCTTTCTTGGGACGTTTGAATTACATTGCCCGATTTATCTCCCATTTGACTACTACCTGCAAACCCCTCTTCAAGTTACTGAGGAAAAATCAAGAGATGATATGGAATGATGAATGTCGAAAAGCTTTTGACAAAATCAAGAAGTACCTCCAAGAACCTCCGATTCTGATGCCACCAGTTGAAGGAAGACCTCTAATTATGTATTTAACCGTGTTAGAAAATTCAATGGGGTGTGTGTTGGGGCAACATGACGAGTCTGGTCGAAAAGAGCATGCCATATACTACCTTAGCAAAAAGTTTACCGACTGTGAAACAAGATACTCACTGCTCGAGAGAACTTGTTGTGCTTTGGCTTGGGCTGCTCGCCGACTAAGATAGTATATGTTGAATCATACCACTTTATTGATTTCTAAGATGGACCCTATCAAATACATATTTGAGAAACCTGCCCTCTCCGGAAGAATAGCAAGATGGCAGATGATTTTAACAGAGTATGATATCCAGTATACTACCCAGAAAGCAATTAAAGGAAGCGTGCTAGCTGATCATTTGGCTCATCAAGCGGTGGATGATTACCAATCTATGAATTTTGAGTTCCCAGATGAGGATGTCATGCTTGTTGCTGATCATGAAGAACATGGACCGGATGAAGGACCCGAACTTGGATCCCGATGGACTATGGTTTTTGATGGATCTTCTAATGCATTGGGCAACGGTGTTGGTGTTGTAATTATTTCTCCCAAGGGTTTCCATACGCCTTTCACTGCTAGACTATGTTTCGATTGTACCAACAATATGGCCGAGTATGAAGCATGTATTTTGGGACTCAGAGCTGCTATAGACCTGAGAATCAAGTTTTTGAGTGTGTATGGAGACTCAGCCTTAGTAATCAGTCAGATCAAAGGAGAATGGGACACTAAACATCCGAACCTCATCCCTTATCGAGAGCGAGTGTTGACATTAATCCCATACTTCGAAGAGGTCACGTTCGAACATATCCCACGAGAAGAGAATCAGTTGGCAGACGCATTGGCTACCATGTCATCTATGTTCAGAGTCAGATAGGACAATGAAGCTCCCACGATCACCATTGAACGATTAGATGAACCAGCATACTGTTATGAACTTAATGTTGATGGAGTAGAAGAGAAACCTTGGTTCCACGAAGTAAAAAGATATTTAGAAACTCAGGAATACCCTGAAGGGGCATCCATCAATGACAGAAAATTTCTGAGGAAGTTCTCCGCTAAATTCTTTTTGAGTAATGGAGTATTATACAAACGTAATCATGATTCGACTTTGCTTCGCTGTGTGGATAAAAAAGAAGCAGAAAAGATTATGGAAGACATGCATGACGGTATTTTTGGGACTCATTCTAGTGGACATACGGTGGCCAAGAAGATTCTGAGATCAGGGTATTATTGGTCTACCATGGAAGCTGATTGCCACCATCACTCCAGGACTTGTCACAAGTGCCAGATCTATGCGGATAAAGTACATGTGCCTCCTGCTCCATTGAACGTGTTGACAGCACCTTGGCCCTTTGCAATGTGGGGCATTGATATGATTGGAGAGATCAAACCTACTGCTTCCAATGGACATCGTTTCATCCTTGTTGCTATTGATTACTTTACGAAATGGGTAGAGGCAGCCTCATTCGCTTCTGTCACCAAGAATGTGGTGGCACGATTCATCAAGAATAATCTCATCTGTCGATACGGCATTCCAGAAAGAATTATCACTGACAATGGTACTAATTTGAACAACAAGATGATTACTGAACTCTGCACGCAGTTCAACATAAAACACCATAACTCTTCTCCGTACCGGCCAAAGATGAACGGTGTCGTGGAAGCTGCTAATAAGAATAACAAAAAGATCATACAAAAGATGACAGTAACATACAAAGACTGGCATGAGATGTTACCGTTTGCTCTCCATGGTTATCGCACTTCAGTGCGCACTTTGACAGGGGCAGCCCCGTTCTCTTTAGTCTACGGAATGGAAGCCGTTTTACCAGTGGAAGTTCAGATTCCCTCTCTAAGAATCATGAAAGAGGCAGGCTTAGATGAAGATGAATGGATTCAGACTCGACTTGATCAGATAAATTTGATCGATGAAAAGAGACTCGCGGCTGTTTGTCATGGACAGATATATCAGAAGCGCATGACCCGGGCATTTAACAGAAAGGTCAAAAGACAGGTGTATCAAATTGGCGACTTGGTAATAAAGCGTATCATTCTACCTCAAGGTGATCCCAGAGGCAAATGGACTCCCACCTACGAAGGACCATTTATGGTTAAGAAGGTATTCTCTGGTGGAGCCATGATACTTGCTACAATGGATGGCGAAGATTTCCCGCATCCCGTGAACGCAGACATAGTTAAAAGATACTACGCATGAAAAAAAGACCCGCTAGGTCGACGTACCTAGGCAAAAGTAAGGGCATCCCGGTGAACCAAAAGGGTTCGGGCAAAATGAGGGATAAACATAAAAAATGTACACCCGGCAAGCCGAAAACCTGAAAAGGCGGCTTGGGCAAAAAAGGGTATCCTGGTGGACTGAAAACCTGAAAAGGCGGTCCAGGCAAAAATTAGGGGTTAAAGCGTACGACTATGTCCCGTTCTCGGTCAGCTTCACCCAAGTCAAAGGGATTGAACAAGCCAATCACTTTTATCCGACAGCAGGAGATGAGAGGCTTGAAGACATAACGACAGTAGTGGAATTAAAATCAATAGGACTTTTTCTGCATAGCTTTCTCTTTGTTTTCTTGAAAATTTCCTCTTACTAGGATTTATGTCTCCTTGTACACAAATTGCCTGTTTATAGGCCCTCTTTCGAAATCAATACAATTTTATTTCCAAAAAGATGCTTTTGTTTTACTTTCTCCGTTTTGTCTGCATAAACGTCCATTGATTTAATTTGAATTAATATATGCGTTTGAATATGATTGATGTTTATCGAACATACATACCTAAAATAGCAATAGCAATTACTAAAAGACTTCAGGATCGAGGAGAAGGTCTGACCATGCGTTCCAATGAATCCGGTTGCTAATTCTATTCCTCAACAAAAACCAGCTATTTCCCAGAAGAGGTCGGCGTCACCAGACAGACTAGTCGTCTCTTCCATCCCCAGCCAGGCTCTGTTGAATATTTCTGCCATCAGACCGAGATCAAGTATACCGGCCAAGAAAGGGTCATCAATACAAATATCTCCAATCAGAATGTGGGGATTTATTTTCCCCAGGGAGTCGCCAAAAAAGAACTTTCCCCACGCATAATTCATTCATTATATCATTTCACAGCATACGCATGTATACAATGTTCGCATTTACTTTCGAAAGCATAAAACATCTCATGCATCATGACATAGCATGAAGCTAACTTCATTTTTCAGATATTCATTCTGACAAGCACTCCGCCCAACGAATGAGTCCTTCAACCACTCCAATACGGTCTAGCGTACGACCCATTCGGATCTTCATTCCTCAGACACTACCTAGCGTACGGTACATTCCAAGGTGTAGTCGAGCGCACGACTACTTGTTTGTCAGATCCAGCCTAACGGACGGCTCATCCTGCAACTCAGATACGATCTAACGTACGATCTATTCTGGCCTTTAGTTCTCAGATACAGCCTAATGGACGGCTCATTCTGCTACTCAGATACGATCTGGCGTACGATCCATTCTGATCTTTCATCCTCAGTGAAGTCACCCGCCCAAGGGGCAACTCATTCGGCTATTCAGATACGATCTAGCGTATGATCCATTCTGATCCTTTATCCCCAGCAGTGTATGACTCATTCGGATCCTTATCTCATCCTGATTCGGCGCAGCATATGACTCCTCCAACAAGTCCGATACGGTCTAGCGTACGACCCATTCGGATCTTCATTCCTCAGACACTACCTAGCGTACTGTACATTCTGAGGGGTAGTCTAGCATACGACTACCTTTCGTCAGATACAGCCTAACGGACGGCTCATGCTATAACTCAGATACGATCTAGCGTATGATCTATTCTGATCTGTTATCCCCAGCGGTATATGACACACTCTGACTCCCTAGTAAAGTCGACAGTTTAATGGATGACTCACTATACGGTCTAGCATATGACCTAGTATGACGCCCATGCTTTCAGATATTGTCTAACGTACGACGCACTCTGAAGCTCTCATCACCAAACTTCCTGGATGGCATCTTTAAGCCCATCTCCATCAAGACTAATTGTTGATTAACAAGTGCAAATTTTTGGAACATTCTAGTGTTCAATAATCTTCCACCTCCAGACCACGAATGGCGTACATACCATTCTAACTCTCTCGGTTCAAGAATATTGAACAGGGGCAGCTGTCATACCCAAAAATTTGCCCGCTAATATTACAAGGCATTTTTAAGGCACTCCAACTTATTTTTCAAGGCACTGATCCCAAAAGAACAAAGGCCCAGCACACAGATGGCCAAATCCAGAAAATGGCCAAAACTGGCCTGCTCGCTAGGCGAGCAAAACCTTCGCCTAGCGAACCCTTCGCTATGCCACTCGCCTAGCGAAGCGTGCGAATAACAGAAAAATTTGGGCCTTATTCTGAGCCCATTAGGTCGTAAAAAGAGCATTATAAATACCCCAACTTCAGTCAGAAGGAGGAGAGGAGCAGAACGAAAACGGAGAAAGGAGAACCCTAGCAAGAAAACCCTAACGCTCACCGACGGCAAACCCTGGAGGCAAACCCTGAAGGAACTCAGCGGCATCAAGGTTACCTCTGCCCAATCCAATCCGATTTGCCAATCCTAGGTCGCAATTCAATTTGCAAACAGGTTTGCATTGCTATTACCGTCTTATGTTCTTAATTTGCATATGGCATTATGATTAAATTGATGAAAATATCTTAAGTTTGGCATGTGAATTTTTAGTATGTATCTGAATACCTTAAATGATTAACCATGTAATTGCTGTAATGAAAGCCATAAGGCATAAAATTGGCTGAAATTGTACTGTTATCAAAACCGGAATCCGCAGCCGCTCACTAGCACATCGCTAAGCGAGCATGCAGCGAGTATTCGCTAAGCCTTCGCTAGGCGAAGCAGGAGCGAACGTGACAGTAGCTGACTTTTCTGTTCTGATTTTTTTTGCTCATCTGACATGTTTTATCATAGCCATGCATTGTTTATCTGATCCTATTACTGTTGTGATTTCTTTTGTGGTGTAATTCTCGATTGCACCCTGATTTGGTATTCTGACATGTTTGCTGAGTTTTGTAAAGGTTCACATATCCCCGGAAAAGATAGCTTGGTAGGTATTCCACTTTATTTGTAGGATACCCTTGTGGAGATTCACCCTAAATCAACTAACTGATTGTAATGTATTAATTTTAATGTGGAGACCCACCCTAAATTACCTAGCTGATTTTAATGTATTGATTTCATTGTGGAGATTCATCCTAATTACCTAATTGATTGTAAAATATGGCCTTTGAATATGTGATCTTGGACCTCTCTTTGTTGCCCTACGGTATTACGGTATAACGGTCATGTCCCGCGAATGTGGGGATATACTTAACAAAGACCCTTCGATTAAATCATCATAAAATAAATCATAGTCCCTCGGATGTTGCCTTCGAATATATGATTTTGTCCCTCGATGACCCTTCGGTGTAGCCTACGGTTAAATGATGAGTGTCCCTTCGAATGCTAAGGTATCCTCACAACTGTTACCTTCAATGACCAATCGATGACCCTACAATGACCCTTAAATCCAAAAGGACAAGACTACTTACTTCTCAATAGTAAGGACAGTTTTGCCCTCATAAGGATAGGAAATGCCCATAAAGACCCTAGGAAGGTATAACTCTTAATTGCTGGCTCACAACCTGAAATATTCTCCATACCTCACACTTTGCAAAATGCTAGAAAATCACCACTTGGTATACATTCATACTAGAATCATTACCAAGTTATATTTTTCTAAACCGTTTTCAGAATCAAACGAGATAAATACTTTATATACATTCATACGAGAATCATTACAAAGTTAAACTCTCTTTTCAAAACATTTCTCAAACCATTCACAAACATTTTTTCAGACAAACCTAAGTGATCCAGCAATTAAGAGCCCATGGATAACCATGGATACAAAGGGTGCTAACACTTTCCCTTTGTATAATGTACCTCCCGAACCTAAAATCTAATTAAGGTCTTTCCTGTTCTTTTCCACCTTTCCTTATTGGATAAAAGAAAAGTCGGTGGCGACTCTTGCTATCCGCGACATTGCGATTAAAAGCAAAACACCCCAAGTCAGTTCACCGTATGACAGTGATCATGGTGGCGAATTTGAAAACAAACTTCTTTAAGAATTTTTTTACTCTAATGGAATATCCCATGATTTCTCCTGTCCTAGAACTCCACAACAAAATGGAGTTGTAGAAAGGAAGAGTAGTACTCTCCAAGAAATGGCCAGAACCATGATCAATGAAACTAATATGGCTAAGCACTTCTGGGCAAAAGTTATGAATACAGCTTGTTACATTCATAGTAGAATCTCCATCAGACATATTCTGGAGAAGACTCCTTATAAACTATGCAAGGGAAGAAAACCCAACATTTCTTATTTTCATCTTTTTGGGTGTTCTTGTTTTATTCTAAACACTAAAGTAATCTGAACAAGCTTGACTCTAAGGCACAAAAGTGTATTATGTTGGGATACTCATAACGTTCTAAAGGATATAGAGCATACAATACATAAACATAAATTGTGGAAGAATCAATTCATGTCAGATTTGATGATAAGCTTGACTCTGAAAAGTCAAAGCTAGTTGAGAATTTTGCAGATCAGGAGATCACGCTTGCAGGTTTTGATGAAGAGATAAAAGATTCTGAAGAAGCGGAAAGAGGAACTTCAGAAGCACCTGAAAGCTCAATCAATCAGAAAAGACAAAGAGTTAGGCAGAATGTTTCTGAAGAACTGATTCTGGGAAACAAAGATGAACTTGTCAGAACAAGATCTACATTCAAAGGTTTTTAAGAAACACTTTTGGGACTAGTATCTCTAATAGAGCCAACATCCTGTGAATAAGCTCTTCAAGACAAAGAATGGATTCTGGCGGTGAAAGAAGAACTTGATCAATTTTCCAAGAATGATGTTTAGGATCTTGTACCAAAACCCAAGGGAACCCATGTGATTGGAACTAAATGGGTCTACAGAAACAAATTAAATGAAAAGGGTGAAGTTGTCAGAAACAAAGCACGGCTGGTAGTAAAAGGTTATAGTCAACAAGAGGGAATTGACTACAATAAAACATTTTCTCCCGTCGCAAGATAGAATCTATCCATCTCCTTGTATCTTTTGTTGTAGATTATTCCATTAAATTATATCAAATGGACATCAAAAGCGCGTTTCTGAATGGTTATATTTCCGAAGAAGTGTATGTTCATCAACCTTCTGGCTTTGAAAACTCAAAACTTCCAAAACATGTTTTTAAACTTAAAAAATCTCTTTATAGTCTGAAACAAGCTCCCAGAGCTTGGTATGAAAGACATAACTCATTTCTTTTGGAAAATGATTTTATCATAGGCAAAGTGGACTCTACACTCTTCTGCAAAAACATCAAAAACGATCTTATGATTTGTTAGATATATGTTGATGACATAATATTTAGTTATGCTAACCCCTCTACTTGCCAAGAATTTTCTGAGTTAATGCAGGCATAATTTGAGATGATTCTAATGCAAGAACTAAAGTTCTTTCTAGGGATTCAAATCAATCAAACATCAGAAGCCACATATGTCTATCAAAGCAAATACATAAAAGATATTCTGAAGAAATTTGACATGTCAGAAAGTAAACCAGCCAAGGCTCACATGCATCCCACCTGCATTCTGGAGAAAGAAGAGGTAAGTTAAAAGGTTTGTCAGAAACTCTATCATGGTATGATATGTTCTCTCCTTTATTGCAACACCCCAAAATTTACCCTTCATTTTTCCTGGAAGCATGGGATTATGTTTTTCACTTCATTAGCATCATATTAGGTCATACTCATTGCATACTGCATTAGTGACATGGAGATCAAGTTTTGATCGATCACTCCTTAACAGAAGGAGCCCACACAAAGAAAGATTGAGAATTGGACTTTATTTTCTAAGTATACAAGTCTCAAGGGTCTCAGGGGGGTCCAAGTATCTTATTATGGTCCTCAGTTCATCAGTGAAGGATTCAAAGCTATCAGAGTGTTCATCTGGATTTAATCAGAAATTAGGGTTTCATGGCTACCTGCAACAGGAAATGTTTGGTTGGAAGTAGAGGAGCCCATCCATGTCATAATTAGAGAGGCATATTGGCCTAGGAAGTTTCACAATTATCTCAGAAGGATCCACTTGCAATCAGTGCAATCAGTTCCTGATCATTTTGCCCTAAAATTAGGGTTTGGTATAAAATCAGTTTATTTCTGATTCTTTGGATGAAACTCTTTTCCATAGCCCTCCATATGTCCACAAGGATCTACATACAAAAAATCAGCTCTTTATTTGAGCTAGAAGTGCTTCAATTGATCAATGGAATCGGGAATCAGACAGTTTGGGAAAAGTCAACTGTGGGGTCAGAAAAGTCAACTCTTGACATTTTGAGAGTGGAATCTCAAAATCCATGCCTAGGGGATCCTACATGTGAAATTTGATCAAGGTTGGATCATGGATTCATCATTTAATCAGGAATTGGAAAAGTTACTTAATTTGGAAATGGTTGACTTTCCATTTAGGGCAAGTTTTCATGATCGTTGCTCTCACTTTAAGCCCATTTTGCATCAAGATAAAAGCTCCATTTGAAGATTTCTTCCAACATGAAAGTTGTTCCTCTTGTTCCAAGCTTTCTAGAGATATAAAGTTTGCTCCATTTAGATTAGAATTGAGAAAGTTATGCTTAGTCAAAGTGAGACATTTTTTTAGGACACTTAGAAAAATTTTAAGTCCAAAATCTTCAAAATTTGTCAAGACTTCTTGGCCAGTTTTCTTGCACTTCAAGGCATTATTTGAAAATACTTTCTTCACAAAAATTGTACCTTGACATGTCCTCTTTCACATCCTTTTGGAATCATATCATTTGGATCCATGGTTTGAGAGATACATTCATTTAAAGTGGGCACCATGACTTGATTTTCTAGGCAGATTTTGGGTTTGGCTGACCCAATCAGATTTTCTAAGCATGTCGCACAAACCAATCACGTTTTTTACGTCTTTTGGCCATGCATTGGACATCCATTCACTTAAGTTTGGCCCAAAATAACAACTTTTTACACCTCACTTCACACCTTTATTCTTATGGATAAATCACTTATTAAAAAGTCCATGAAAACACCTAATCCACCCTATTTAAGAAGCTGAAACCCTAACCCTAAAGGAGCATTAGAATTTCGTGGCAAGGAGGCAAAGCTTCATCACATATCAGATTTCATTTCACTTCTATTTTCCATTAGGTAATCATCTCTTCCATGGTCATGTTTTGATATATCTACGCTTGCTTACCATGTTCATCACCATTAATCCTTCCATTTTCGTATTTCTTTTTCTTATTTAAAATATTTTCTTCGTCCATAAAATTACCCAAAAATATTTTTCACTTTTCTTAACGTTTTATTTAATTTTATATAATTTTTATTTCGTATTTTTTTAATATTAATATTTTATTTTAATTATTTATTCTAAATGGTCCATTTTAACACACTTTTTTTATTGATTTTATTTTTATGACTTAAAATTATTGTTAGCATTTGATTTTTGGGATGAAGGTTGACCACTGTCTCATGGTCCACCTGACCTTTTCTTGGAATTTTATTTCACATTTTCAATTTATTTTGGATTTATTTTCGACCTAGTTTGGTTGGTTGACTTTTAATTTGACTTCTATTTTATTTTAGTTAATTCGCGTACCAATTTTCATTATTTTTAAAATCTTTTTGGGGGATGATGATGTCCTGACCCCACCTTATTTAGTTTAATATTTCATAATTTTATTGATTAATTTACTATTTATTCTTGATTTATTTCTAACCTAGTCTCATTAATTGACTTTTGGTTTGACCTCTGTTTTATTTTAATTAATTTATGTACCAATTTTCGTTATTTTTAAAATCTTTTTGGGGGATGATGATGTCTTGACCCCACCTAATTTAGTTTAATTTTTCATAATTTTCTTGATTAATTTGCTATTTATTTGTTATTTTTTAAGTTGACTTGAATTTTCAGTTGACTTCTTTATGATCGATGTTTGACTTAGGGATTGCTTATGACAATTGAAGAGATCTTTTGATCCTCCCTCATTCATCTCATATGCCATGTGTTAGAGGCCTTTTACCTTGATTTTATTTGGTCCTTACCTCATTTCCTGATTAAATTATTCGGTGGACCCTTCGTGTGTATATTTTCATTTGTTATCTTTTATACTTGTTTCTCTCATTCATGCTTTCTATTGCTTGATTATTTAACATGTTCATACTCCCATGAATTGTTTAAATGCTCCATTATTTGATTCTTTGGTTTTATTATATATTGTTTATTTATCCGATCTGGTTGATAACTGTTGCCTACTTGTATGATGTATGAGGCATATATTCTTATTGTTTGTTTGCCATGAACAATTCCCATTCATAACAAATGTACCCCTCTCCCATAAAGTGTATAAAATTTATTTCTTTATTTCTTTAGTCACCTGTTAATACAAGAATTAAAACGAACATCCGATAACCATTTCAAAATAAGATCAAAAGCTCGACCCAATGTCGAGTAATCATTTTCAAAACTTAACAGAACCAGCACGCATTCATCCATCCTCTTGTAAGTCGATTGCCTCAGGCATCGTCATCTACCTGTAAGTCGATTGCCTCCGGCATCGCCATCTACCCTTATTCGTAACTCCTCTCCGCGCTCCATCCATCGACTCTTGTTCCGTTTAGGTAGCACCCATTAGGTAGAATTCCCTTATTCTTTGCATGCTAACATTAGGTAAATGTTCCCCTTTGTAAATCCTAAGACATAGGTCCATATTGCATGACAACTCTAGAGCAGAGCTTCCCCACTTTTAGACCTTTCGTGCGTCTTCGATCTTGTGGCATGTTAGTCCGTTCTATTGCAAAGAGGTAACTGCCTAAGACTCGATTCAGCGAGCTACGACACCTACTGCTAGGACGTTGAACACACTGCCCACCTTCCTTTGACACAGTTGGTGTCCTCTTTTGTAAGTCCGTGTTCAGATGGCAATCCTTAACCCCTAGTTAGCCGAACTACGTTTTGCTCTGATTCTCATTCCAGATGAGATACGTAGGAATAAGACGCGACGTCTTACCGAGCGCACTTCTCTTTAACACATAGGTAGCCGAGCTACGAAGACTCTGATTCTCATACTCAAATGAGATACGTAGGCAGTGGATGCGACATCCTTGCAAGTCATTTTCTTTCAACCTTCCTTTTAGTAAATAGTACTTTAGATATACCTACACCCTTTAGACTAGAACAACACTTATGAAAAGGGCTCCCTAGGAGTACCTAGGATGTTTTGGGGTGCTTAAAACCTTACCATTGCATAACCAACCCCCTTACCCAAATCTCTGACATTTTTACTAGTTTTTTATTCGATAAAACTTTTAGGTTTTTGTTCGCTTTCTAACTATTTCTTTGGATAAATAGAAGTGCGGTGGCGACTCGACTTGTATGGTTTACCTTGGATTTAGTCAATATCTCTAATGGTAACGAATACCCCGCTACAGAAAAGTGGCGACTCTGCTGGGGACTATCATTTGCCTAGTGGGTTTTGCCTACTTTTCATATTTGTTGTATTATATGGTATATTGCTTTGTGACATATTTTTGTGCAATTTGGGATTACTGTATTGTATGTAATGATTGAATTGTTTGAATATTAATTCCTTGTATGCTTGGTGATCTTCGTGAGATGAGTTCTATACCCGAACTCGAGTGCACTTAGGATGGGATAATGGCATAGTCTTGTTGACTTGTGTGGAGTTATTCCTTAGCAAGTTGACTTGCAAGCCCATTCACTTGGTGGAGGTTATGTTGGGATCAATAATGTCACACGAGTAGTCGTGGTTAGGCATTACTCTTTCCAATATATGCCTTAGAAGCCAAGGACCTTAGTTTACCACACCCATCTTGGCCTATTTTTAGGACGTAGTGCTAAGATCGTTCAAGTGTAAGATTTGATACGATTGTTACGCGATACTACACTCATAAGAGTCTCTCTTGAGAATATTTTTGGAATACGAGTAGTCGTTTATCCGATAATATTCGAAAGATGGGATGATGACTATGGGAACCTCTTGTAGAACATGATTGTCAGGTTTAACCATAGTACACTCCCTTTGGGTTGTTCTTAACCAAGACTCCATGCTCGCGACTCGCAACAAACCCTTGATTCGTGGTTGATCCGTTCTTGTGTATCCTTAATATCAATGGAACTTGGGTGTTGATAAGGTGTAAACCATAATCCACCAAAATGGATGATTGATATTAAGGATGACTTGATCCATCCCATGACCTTTGTGTGGTGTGATTTGCTTGATCCTTGAGTGTGATTGTTGCATCCATGCATTCATGCATTCATACACATCCATATCATCAACAATGAGAAAACTTTCAAGGAAATTAAGAGGTCTATTTGCAAATTTTCAGACATGGATAAGCAAAGAAGGAATACGAAGACGTACAGTTTCAGACAACCCGACTTGAAAGAGTTAAGGAGTTTGACATCCTATGTATTAGATCCTTTGGAATTCAAGGCTCGTCATGGGAAGCTTCTGTCTATTCTGGCTACTCAAGTGGATGAAGGTCTAATGAGTGTGTTGGTGCAGTTCTATGATCCTTTGTACCGTTGCTTCACTTTTCTGGATTTCCAGCTTTTGCCCACGCTTGAGGAGTATGCCTATCTTGTGGGCATACCTATCCTAGACCAGTTGTCGTTCAGTGGCTTGGAGAGAGTTCCTTCTTCTTAAGAGATTGTTGATCTGTTACGTATAGACGAATCTATTATTGGTGCTCATATGACTACCAAAGGTGGAATTCAAGGTCTCCCGTCTGATTTCCTCATTGATCAAGCTACTATGTTTGGGAAGGCCATGAGTGAGGACGCCTTTGAGTCCATATTTGTACTTCTCATCTATGGGCTAGTGTTATTCCCCAACATCGACAAGTTTGTATATGTGAACGCCATTAGGATTTTCTCTACTCTTAATCTCGTTCCTACTCTGTTGGGTGACACTTATTTCTCTTTGCATATGAGGAATACAAAGGGCGGTGGTACCATTGTGTGTTGTTTGCCTCTGTTGTACAAGTGGTTTATTTCGCACTTGCCTCAGACGCTCGCCTCTAAGGAGAACAAAGGATGTCTACGGTGGTCCACGAGACTTATGTCTCTCACTAATGATGATATCTTTTGGTACAACCGTGTATATGATGGTGTGCAGATTATCGACTCTTGTGGTGAATTCTCCAATGTACCTCTTCTTGGTACATGCGGTGGAATTAACTACAACCCTATTTTGGCACGTCGTCATCTTGGGTTCCCCCTAAAGGATAAACCCAATAACATTCTGTTAGAGGGTGTGTTCTTTCAGGAGGGTAAAGATCCCCAAGGCTTGAAGGGCAGGATGGTCCGCGCTTGGCGCAAGATCCATAAGAAAGGAAGGAAGGAGCTAGGTCCGAAGAACTGTATCGCTTTGGAACCCTATACCTCTTGGGTTAGGAGGAGAGCTTCCGAGTACCTCATGCCTTATGAGTATCCAAGACCCACACCTTTGGTTATGGCTGGGCCTTCAACCCTCCCTATCCAAGGAGTAGATGAGTTGAGAGACGAAGACCGTTCGCGTGCTTGGATCCGTGAACGAGAGGAGTTGCTTCAGCAGATCAGAGAGAAGGATGCTTTGATAGAGTTCCTTGAGCACCAGGTTATTGATGATCCTGATGACGCATTGACTTCTCTACTTCCTCAGTCTTCCAAGTTTTGGAAGAGGAAGTATGATCGACTCGCCAAAGAGAAGGCAGATATGAAGGTAGCCTATGAGAGGGAGGTGAAGAGGCTTCGTGCAGCTTATCTTCCGGTCTCGAGGGCTTTGGACGATTGCTTCTAGGGATCCATAGGATGTTCATTTTCCTTCTCTCTTGTATTGTATTTGGTTACCAAGACTGTACTTCTTTGGCATAAAAACATTTCCAAATATTAATTGACGTGATATTTCCGTATGTGATAAACGTTTAATATTTGCAAAATTTGCAAATAAGACTCTAAAGTTCCTCTGATATAAAAATTAAATCGTAAGCATTGCATGCATCATGTTTATCTATTCCTAGGGGTTTATATCTTCTTCTTGATTCTAGTCGGGGTTTTCTTACACTGTTTATCTAATGTGAGACTGGAATCAAGGGGTAGAATACCCTTTGAAATTGATAAACATGTCATTGCATTTGCATATTCATTAGCATGTCTTGCATAACAGGTACCGCCACAGTGTTCTCATCTTGTTTGGTATTCCATTATTAGGATAGCTGACTCAGGAATTCACCGATACGGTACCCGAAGGAATCAACAGAGAGCAATGGAAGGTTTACAAGCAGAGCTCGCTGAGATGAGGATTCGCATGAATCAATTCATGGAAGTGGTCCATGGAGTGGCTCAGGGACAGCAGGAGATTAGATTGTTGGTACAGGGGAATCCCCCTACTACTCAACCAGAGGTTGTAGCTGATCCTCCCATTGGAGAGGCTAATGGACCCAATGGACCAGGGCATATCCCAATCCCACATGGCAACCTTGGTCAACAACCCATCGATTATGATCAGGAGGATCAATTCCCCCTGCTTCAGGAGGACTTTGGCATGGGCCATGGTATGGACCCTATGTTTCGGAGACTGGAAGAGAGGTTGAAAGCTGCAGAAGGGCAAAATGCTCTTGGTGTGGATGTTGCTGACTTGGGGTTGGTCCCAGGCGTGAGAGTTCCGCCAAAATTCAAAGTCCCCATGTTTGATAAGTACAATGGCAACTCTTTCCCAAAGACTCATGTACAAGCTTACTTCCGCAAGATGATCGCGTATTCTGATGATAAGAAGTTGCTCATGTACTTCTTCCAGGACAGCCTAGCTAGGGCATCGTTGGAGTGGTATATGAGGCTGGACAGAGCCCATATTCGCTGTTGGAGAGACTTGGCTGAGGCCTTTGTGAAGCAATATCAGTACAATACGGATATGGCACCTGACAGGACTCAGCTCCAGAATCTGTCTCTCAAGAGCAACGAGTGCTTCAAAGAGTATGCTCAACGCTGGAGAGAGTTGGCTTCCCGTGTTCAGCCTCCGATGTTGGAAAAAGAGATGGCCGACATATTTATGAACACACTGCCTGGATCTTATTTGGAGCGTTTGGTGGGTTGCAACGCCTCGAATTTTGCTGATGTGGTCTCTACCGGTGAGAGGGTGGAGAACTACTTGAAGACATGTAAGATCCAAAATGGGGTTGGATCATCTTCGGGGTCAAAGAAGCCGTTCTTAGGAGGACAGAAGAGGGGAGAAGGGGATGCAAATGCCATATCTTCTTATCAGAACAGAGGTAACCGAAGGAGCAGTTTTCAGAATTACCATCAACAACCTTATGTTGTAGTTGTGACCATTATGGCTGCAGCACCAGTTCAACAACAACAACCTCAACATCAACAAAATCAATACCAACAACAACAGGGTAATAGACCTGCTTATCAACAGAGACAGAGGATGATGGATAGGCGTTTCGACACTCTTCCGATGTCGTATGCCCAGTTGTTTCCCAACCTTCAGCAGTTGCAACTTATGCAGTTACGCACTTTGACTCCTTCCATTGGCAGGCTTCCAGTGGGTTATGACGCCAATGCTAGATGTGAGTTCCACTCCAGGGCACCTGGCCACACTATTGAGAACTGCAAAGCTTTTAAGCACGTAGTTCAGGACCTTATCGACTCAAAGGCCATTAACTTTGCGCCGGCTCCTAATGTTGTCAACAATCCTGTGCCGCAGCATGGTAGAGCAAATGTTAACATGGTTGAAGGAGAAGTCAAATTAGTCAAGGAGGTGTTGAAGCTGAAGACTCCACTGTTAGAAATCAAAGAATACTTGCTAAAGGCAGATGTTTTCCCCGGCTATGGGAGCGGTTGTTTTGGTTGTGTTGCACAGAGTGGGGGTTGTGTGAAGCTGCAACAGGGTATCCAGGCCTTGCTTGACAATGGTATCCTCTAAGCTGAAGACTTATCTGCCCAAAGGTCTGTTGAAGGGGTTGTTGAAGAGGTTGTTGAGAATGCAGATGTTTATCCTCTCTTTCCTGAAGATGCTGAAGAATCTACAAATGTTGTTCCTGCTGATTTTGTAATTCCCAATGATGTAATTAATTTTTCTGATGTTGTTGCTGATATTCCAAACATGGTGTTTGATTCTGATGTACTTGTTGAACTTGATTCTGATGTTTCGGATGTTTGTACTTCAATAAATAAGATTTCTGAGTATGACTATGACGTTGCCACTATCATAATTTTTTACCCGACTGCTCAGATCAGTGTGCTAGTAGCGCAACCGGTACCACCAGTGCGACCGCATCAATCCACTATGACCATCACGACCCCTGGTCCTTTACCTTTCACCAGCGAAAGGGCCATTCCTTGGCATTACGGGGGGAGTGTGTACACGCACGATCATGGAGTGGAGCAGCCACTGAAAATAGAAGAGGTGCAAGATCAGAAGTTTGAACCTGGAGTTGGAATAAAAGATCCCGCAGTGGACAATGTTGGTGGAATCGGGTGATTCACCAGAAGTGGTAGGATGTTCTCACCACCAGTTACCCAACCTGATAGTGTTGACGCCGCGGCGAAGGCCAAAGGCAAGCAAGTTGCGAACGAGGGTACCCCTGCACCACAGGCTGGCTCTGAGCCTGCTTTTGCAAAAGATGTGGACGAGCTCTTGAGAATCATAAGGAAAAGCGACTACAAGGTGGTCGATCAGTTGATTCAGACACCGTCTAAGATATCCATTCTCTCACTCCTGCTGTGTTCGGAGGCACACAGGGAGGCACTCCTGAAGGTCCTTAATGCTGCATATGTGCCTCAAGAGATCTCAGTGAACCAACTAGAGGGGATCGTTGCAAATGTTCATACAAGCAACGGGTTGGGTTTTACTGATTCTGACTTGACGCCAGCTGGACGCGATCATAACAAGGCTTTGCACATCTCGATGGAGTGTAAAGACACTGTGCTATCCCATGTTCTGGTGGATACAGGTTCCTCTCTCAATGTGCTACCCAAGAGAGCCCTGACAAGGTTAGATGTAGAAGGTTTGATCTTGAAGCCTTCCGATCTTGTGGTAAGAGCCTTCGATGGTTCTAAGAGGTCGGTGTTCGGAGAGGTAGAATTGCCAATTCAGATTGGATCACAAACCTTTAACACCGTATTCTATGTGATGGATATCATTCCTTCGTATAGCTACTTGCTGGGTCGTCCTTGGATCCACAATGCTAGGGCAGTCTCCTCGACCTTGCATCAGAAGATCAAGTTCCCGGTCAACGGAATAATTATCACTGTCTGTGGTGAGGAGGATATTCTGGTCAGTAACATGTCTACATTCAAGTATGTAGAGGTAGAAGGTGAGATTCATGAGACCTTGTGTCAGGCCTTTGAGGCAGTTCAAGTCAAGGATGCAGCTCCAATGGAAGAGGTTGAAGCAGGTGCACCTTTGTCGTCCTTCAAGCAGGCACAGACCTTGGTAAATTCAGGTGTTGCTCCCGGTTGGGGACGTCTGGTGGATTTACCTGTAAAGGAAGACAAGTTTGGGATTGGGTATCAGCCGGCATTGACTTCTACAACTTCAACGCCTCAGACTCGTTAGAGGCCGATTACTTTCTCCAATGCTGGCATCATTCTGTACGGCCAGGTCTCTGCAATCAACAAAGAAGATGGGGATAGTGATTGCGACATGGACAACTGGGTGCGTCCAAGGGTCCCGGGTGAAGTTCTCCGCAACTGGTCTTCTGAAGAGATTATCCAAGTCACTCTTCTTAAAGAGTAATTTTCTTTATTTATTCATGCATATCCAAGTCTTACGTTCCGCCCAGGGCGTGATGACTCATTATAGGGCTCATCTATGTGGATACTTGCATTTTTTATCATAAATAAAGGACGTCTTTTTGCATTCAAATATTTTGTTCACTGTCTTTCTATTTTTGCAGTTTTCAAATATAAAAAAAATACATTTGGCAATGTTTTGTTTAGTTTCCACTTCTTGTTCACACTCATAAGCACATACCATCACTCATGCAGATGCACGTCACTGGATCCTATTGATAACAGTTCTGCTATGGCTCGCTTCGACTTTGAAAATCCAATCTTTCAAGCTGAAGAAGAGGGTGATGAAGACTGTGAACTCCCTGAAGAACTTGCCAGGTTATTAAAATAGGAGGAAAGGGTCATTCAACCGCATCAAGAGTCTGTTGAAGTGATTAATCTCGGCACCGAGGACGCCAAGAGAGAAATCAAGATAGGGGATGCTTTGGAAGGTAATGTGAAGAAGGGGCTGATTGAATTGCTGCAAGAGTATGTTGACATCTTCGCTTGGTCTTATCAGGACATGCCAGGGCTTGACACAGACATTGTGGTACACCGTTTGCCTCTCAAAGAGGATTGTCCTCCAGTCAAGCAGAAGATCAGAAGAACAAGACCAGAGATGGCTGTCAAGATAAAGGAAGAAGTGCAAAAGCAGTTGGATGCAAGGTTTCTAGCGGTTACAAATTATCCACCATGGGTTGCAAATATCGTTCCAATACCTAAAAAGGATGGAAAGGTACGGATGTGTGTTGACTACCGGGATCTGAACAGAGCTAGTCCTAAAGATGATTTCCATTACCTCACATTGATGTTTTGGTGGATAACACGGCTCAATTCTCGGTATTCTCCTTTATGGATGGCTTTTCTGGCTATAATCAAATTAAGATGGCACCAGAAGACATGGAGAAGACAACTTGCATAACCCCATGGGGCACCTTCTACTACAAGGTGATGTCGTTTGGTCTGAAAAATGATGGGGCAACATATCAACGAGCTATGGTAACTCTTTTCCATGATATGATTAATCATGAAATCGAGGTTTATGTTGATGATATGATTGCCAAATCTCAGACGGAAGAAGAACATCTGGTGAATTTGCAGAAACTGTTTGAGCGTTTGAGGAAATTCAAGCTGAGGCTTAATCCGAACAAGTGTACTTTCGGGGTGAGATCTGGAAAATTGTTGGGTTTTATTGTTAGTGAAAAAGGGATTGAGGTGGATCCGGCCAAAGTGAAAGCGATACAAGAAATGCCTAAGCCAAGAACAGAAAAATAAGTCTGTGGTTTCTTAGGAAGGTTGAACTACATTGCAAGGTTCATCTCTCACATAACAGCCACGTGTGAGCCAATATTCTAATTGTTGAGAAAAGATCAGGCTATCAGGTGGAATGATGATTGCCAAAGGGCTTTCGAAAAAATAAAAGAGTATTTGCAGAATCCTCCTATCCTTATGCCTCCAGTCTCAGAGAGACCGCTGATTATGTATTTGACAGTACTCGATAATTCCATGGGTTGTGTTCTCGGTCAACACGACGAGACAGGTAAGAAAGAGCATGCCATCTACTACCTGAGTAAAAAATTCACAGATTACGAGTCGAGATACTCAATGCTTGAAAAGACATGTTGTGCACTTGCATGGGCTGCTAAGCGATTGAGACAATACATGTTGAGTCACACGACCTTATTAGTCTCCAAAATGGATCTAGTCAAGTATATATTTGAGAAGCCTGCTCTCACCGAAAGGGTTGCTCGTTGGCAAATGGTACTGACAGAGTATGACATCCAGTATACATCCCAGAAAGCCATCAAAGGGAGTATTCTGTCAGACTATCTTGCTCAGCAGTCGATTGATGATTATGAGTCGATGAAGTTTGATTTTCCGGATGAAGACATCATGTTCCTCAAGATGAAAGACTATGAAGAGCCAGTTGTTGAGGAGGGACCTGATCCAGATGAAAAGTGGACTTTAATGTTTGATAGGGCCGTCAATACCAAAGGAAGTGGGATTGGTGTTGTCATTACCACTCCGAAAGGTGCCCACATGCCTTTCACCGCTCGTCTGACTTTTGAGTGCACCAATAATGAAATTGAATATGAGGCCTGTATCTTGGGTATTGAGCAATCCATTGATTTGAGAATCAAGACTTTGGACATCTTCGGAGATTCAGCTCTAGTGATCAATCAAGTGAATGGTGATTGGAATACTCTTCAGCCTAATATGGTCCCCTACAGAGATTACACGAGAAGACTGTTGACTTTCTTCACAACAGTAAGGTTGTATCATATACCTCGTGATGAGAACCAGATGGCAGATGCTCTTGCTACTCTGTCCTCCATGATCAAGGTGATTCGGCGGAACCATGTTCCCAGGATTGATGTTATACGCCTTGATAGGGCCGCGTATGTGTTTGCTGTTGAACTGGTAGTTGATGATAAGCCCTGGTATCACGACATCAAGTGCTTTCTGAAGAATCAAGAATACCCTGCAGGGGCATCCAACAATAATAGAAAGACTTTGAGAAGATTGGCAGGCAGTTTCTTCTTGAACAAAGACGATGTGCTGTATAAGAGGAACTTCGACATGGTTTTGCTCAGATGCGTGGATAGACACGAAGCAGACATGTTAATGCAGGAAGTTCATGAAGGCTCCTTCGGTACTCATGTCGGCTGTCGCATCCGCGAAAAACAACCGGCGGGCTGAAACAAAAACACAACACAGAGCCGCCACTGCGCGTTATTTATCCCAGGATAGGGAAAGGAAACGCTCAGAGAAACCTGGAAAGGAAATGGTCTTGCGACCAAAGAGAAAGGGTAGGGGAGTCGGTTACGCAAGGGGAAGGTATTAGCACCCCTCACGTCCGTCGTACTCGACGGGATCCACGCTCTAAAAGAAAGAAAAGGTTGCTAAAATAAACAGACAAACATCATACACACACGCTAAGACAACACAGGTGGGGTTAAGAAGAAGAGAGCTCGATAGGACGTCGCATCCTATGCCTACGTATCTCGTCTGGAACGAGAATCAGAGCTGCCGTAGTTCGGCTCACGCACGCCAAACAAACAAACAAACACACAGGCAAACATGGAGCCTGAATGCCAATCACTGGACTTACATCAGCATCCGAACCAAGACGCACACAAAAGGGCAAACGTGGAGCCCGACCGCCAATCACTGGACTTACGTCGGCATCCGAACCAAACACAAGATAACAAGCAAACACACACAAAAAGAAAAAAAGTGCCCGGAGAGACCTCGCACGGTCTCCTGCCTACATACCTCGTCTGGAACGAGGATCAGGGCGATGTAGTTCCCCTGAAAGGGAAAGAAATTTTAGCCAGAAACCAAGGGAAGACACACTACCAGGGAGCTGGACTCGAGCCTAGTGTTGTCATGCATCATTGCCCTACGTTGAGGTTTCTACCTACTTGCACAACTGCAAGCTAATCCTATCCAGGAAAGAAACAAGCATACAAGCATACCAGCAAACAGAGCAAACAAATATTCACAAAGCACACACTATAACCAGTCAAGTGAGGCTCAAACAATGGGTTTGACTGCCGAAGCAAGTCATCTGTACATGGGTAGTATTCGCTCTTAACCTTGCCATTACGGGG
Organism: Lathyrus oleraceus; assembly: GCF_024323335.1. Taxonomy (NCBI): domain Eukaryota; kingdom Viridiplantae; phylum Streptophyta; class Magnoliopsida; order Fabales; family Fabaceae; genus Lathyrus; species Lathyrus oleraceus. The sequence goes on from NC_066583.1 coordinate 38,550,620, forward strand.
CTAAGGTGAAGCAGATGAGAGGTGAGTGAAGATTAGACTTCACAGCTCTTATCCCTGACCAGGGAGAGCTTCAGACAAAGGAGCGTGGGTCCAGAATGGAGGGACCCTTCTACGCTCAAAGACTCTGACTCGATTGTGCAACAGCACAAGATCTTGGGTTTGTGTCCCAATGCATCAACACACAGCCGTGTGAGCAGAGGGACGACTCACAGAATAGTGGGGGATAGATTGCATATCCCTTGGCTTCCACCAATTGCCTTTATCAAGGACTTTACCTGCTTGGGCACAATATTAAACAATCACAAACATCGCCTCTTAAGGAGGACTTCAGACAGTTGCCTGGCCAAGTAACAGGCCAGGTCTTCCAGACTACATGAAGAATAGAAGTCCTACCTCAAGTGGTTTAAAAACCAAGCAGCAGCAAGCAAGTTCTTAAAGAACTGTAAGCGACTAAATGTACCTGAAATCAATCAAGTATCATTAGTGCTCAGACAAACCAACAATAAACAGCAAAAGTCAATCTATACAGACAACACAAGTTAATGCACACAAGTGCAAGCTATAAGCTCAAGCTCAAGCATTAATCCCTATAAAACAAAGTCAAGTTAGTTTATAAACATCAACCAAACTCAATTCAAATTGCCTTGAAGCAATCTCCTTAAGCATTGTGCATTTCATCCTGAAAATCCACACCAAATGTGAGAAACTAGACCACTAGGCCAAGCCTAGGGTCCAAAAGGGAGAAAAAAATATAAACAGCAAGGGATGTTCAACCAAAATCAAATTAAGGCAAATCAAAAGCAAATGCAATTGGTCCCATACTCATACCATTCACCATATTCATTTCATGCACAATTTAACATCAATCATGTAATTTGCAACACCAATTGACCAAACAGAACTATTTCACTCAAAAGCATACCAAATCAATTCCAAAAATCCTCAAATAATTCACACCTAAACAGGACACAATCAACAAGTAGCATGTCAATTTTCAGCTGAATTGGACAAAAGAAAGTAGGTCAATGAAAATCAAAAAGTCCAGACACAATTATTCAAGCCAATTCATAGCACCAACACATGCATTCACTTCAAAAATTCACAAAACAGTGACAACATATTAGAAATGAATGGGACCAAAACTATGATGTCCTATAATGTGTCTATAACCATCATACCAAATTTCATCTTCATCCAAAACCATATGAGAATTTCACAAACAATATACCAACATGTATCACACAAGGTTGCACAATGAACCAACAGAGAAGAAAATTATCAATCAATTTGAAAATGCAACCAAAAATCCCAGCAAAATTAACATGTTATCTTGACACATCAATGATCATTCATGCAAAGTTTCAATCCAATCCAACAATCATAGGTCATGCAAATAAATTCATGAAGTTGACCTAGCTAGGTGTGACACAAATTGTCACACCTAGATTCAAAAAATCATATCTCAATCATCAGGTATCCAAAAATCATAAACTTTTCATGGAAATCACCATCAACATGTCCAGAATAAGCACAAAAATTTTCAATCATTTCTTTACAAGTATGAGCATTTCATGTTGAATTTGGCAAAACATACAAAAATTGTACACAAGTCAAAGATCAATAGGCCAGGTCAACATTTTTCCATGCACAACTTATGTAACCATGCCTATAAAAAACTAGAGAGAATTTGGGATCTATCAAAAAAAACCTCACTATTTTTGGATTAGTAAATATTTTTTTATGATTTTTCTAAGTTTTGTTAATTGTGAAATAATTATTTAATTGTTTTAATCAATTAAATGGATTCAGTGGCACATTTGTAATTCCAGCGTTCCAGACCAAAACACACGCGTTTCATTAATTCGGTGTCATGCGCTGATTGGCTAGGATTTGGCGCTAAACACCTTTCGAATTGGCTAGGCAAAAATCCAAGATCAAACATGAAAAGATGTCCAGAAACCTGCGTTCTTCCTCGAGCATTTTCCAGAAAATATCAAAACCTCAAGAACATCCAAACTCCATGAAAATTCACAAGCTTATAGTCATTGGAAAGGTCTAAGTGTGTAGAGTCCAAATATGTACATGATTCATCCTAATCTTAACTACATCTCATGAATCGAGCGAATTAGGTTTTAACATTAACTCTTCAAATCGAAATATCTCTCTCTACAATTAATCATAATCAAAACTAAACACATCACAACGATCTACATGCAACGATCTTTCAAACGCACATCACAATTAAAGCAACGGTGACGTTCGAATTCTAACCTTAAGTTGAAGACAGTGATGAATCTTTGAGTTATTGCACGCAAAAGTCCAAAACAGATGTAGATTGAAGTTCAGCAAGGTAATTGGAGAAGATAGAACAGCTCGAGAATGCTCCAATTATGAGAAATCGAAATTCGCCATTGATGAGCTCCTTTGCAACAGTTGAGATTCGTGAAGTTTTTGATGATGCTTTCCCAAAACAGTTGAAGAAGGAGATGATTGGAGGAGGAAGCAAAAGGAATTTCACGAATTGATGAAGAATTGAAGGAGTTTGGATGAATTTTGCTCTTGAATGTTCTTGGTGAATCTTGAGAATTGGAGGGAAAAGTAGTTAGAAATTTTGTGCAATTGTGATTCTCATCAAAAGTTAGTTATGATTAAGACTATATACTTCCATTTAATCCAGCTCTTAATCATCCAATTAGCAAAATGATATGTGATTAGCAAAAATGCATTTTACTAAGCAAGGGCAAAATGGACTTTTCACATAGGCCCTGTGACAGCTGTATGACAGCTCACACATTCTCAAAATGCCATGTGTGATGTGTTGCAACTTGTCCCATGGTCATTGGCATTGTAATTCTCATTTTCACCATGTCATGGCACTTTATGCATTTTCAAGTGCAAGTTCAAAAATGAATTGTTCGAATATTGCACCTTGGATGTTTATGACCATTCAAACCATCTCTAATTGTCATTTGTGAGGTGTTGCAAAAATCCCCATGCCAAAATTCTCATTATTTCTCAACTTGGACCATTTTGCCCTTGGATTTTTAACTATACACTTGAAAATTGACTTTTTGCATTGACCATTTTTGATGAATTCCAATTATGCACCATGAAATTACATGTTAAATGGAGTTTGCTCATAAAAAGATCATTCAATTTGGACACTCCATGTGGAAGTTATGCCACTTTGATTATGGGTCATTTTTGAAATTGAATGGACCATAACTTGCCAACCATACATGGGAAATTCAAGTTCTTGGACTTTTTGGAAAGGTGAGAACAAGATCTACAACTTTCATGTTGAACAAATTTTCATTTGAAGCTTCCTTGGACATGTAATTTTGTGGTCAAAAACTTTCCATTTTTGGAAACTTCCATTACAAGTCACTTTCTATTTTTGACAATTTTTGTTCTGACTTTATTTTCTCCATTCTTGAGCTTTGACATGTCAAATAACACTTGTTTCAACATGAATGAAGTGTATCCAACTCAATCCCTCCTCCAAATCCATTAAATCATGCACAGTTGACCACAGTTGACTTTTTCAACTGATAGATGAATTTAGCCATGCATAGATCAAACTGAGCTCCAATCTTCTGATGAAATGGCCCAAGGGTGAAACCCTAGCCTCAATAATCTCAATAAAACCATGGGATGATCCCCATATACATCATAGACCCCATCTCCTTCATATGCCCTGATTGGCCCAATGCAACTGATTAGGGTTGACCAGTGGTCAAAACCCTAACCTCAAGGTGTCTGCTCCAACACTTGATGATGACAAACCATGATGATGATGATGAATCATTTCAATCAAGATGAAGACCAATCTCCTTGAGAACCACAAAACCCTAATTTGGACCTCCACATCCTCAGATGATTAATGACCAGTCCAATGAAGCCCTAGCTTGCACATGACCTCTTCATCTCCTGATCAAGACTTAAGAGGATGACTTTGCACAATGTAACCACATGATATGCAATATGCAATGCCTAATGACCTAAAAATGATATGCAATATGTTAAACTAGTCCCAAGAGAGGAGGGCAAATTTTGAGGTGTTACAGCTGCCCCTATTCAATCCACTGTGAACCTGTCGATATGAATAGCCTCGGCTTTCAGATGATCAGGATGAAGAGTGATTGAATACCAAGAACAGACGAACAATTTGCACTCTGATGGGAAATAATTAACAATGCCTGTCAGAATCGGCAAAGAACAAAATCTTGAAAAAGAAATCCCGTCTGGTACGGAGAAAGTCGGCCTGATCACCGAATCACAGCGTCGACCTGGATACCAAAATAGATGGTAACACAGGGATAACCATGGCCTGAACACCACACATCCGCTGGGGATTATATTTCTTTTTCTTTTTATGCTTTTCTTGAACCCCGAAGTTTTTCTGCTCTGCATTCGAACCCCGCTCTCCTGTTTCCTTGTGATAATCCCGCTGGCAACGTCGGAAATATCACCAAACACCACTCTCATGGCGACATGTCAGAGGGTACACCTTCAACCAGACACGGACTGATGACTGGGAAGAAACTCGACGTTTACTGGACATCGAACGATGATGTTTTACAGGACACCAAAGAAAACTCGACCAAACATTAAACAATGACTGGGAGAAAACTCGATGTTTACTGGACATCGGACAATGATGTTGACGGGACATCGAACAAGGATGTTGACAGGACATCGAACAATGATGTTTACAGGCATCACGCAATGATGTTTACAGGCATCAAACAATGATGTTTACAGGCATCAAACAATGATGTTGACAGGACATCGAACAATGATGTTGACAGGCATCAAACAATGATGTTTACAGGCATCAAACAATGATGTTTACAAGCATCAAACAATGATGTTTACAGGCATCAAACAATGATGTTTACAGGCATCAAACAATGATGTTTACAGGCATCAAACAATGATGTTTACAGGCATCAAACAATGACTGGGAAAAACTGCTGCTCCAAAATCTCGATGCTGAACTCCTCGGAGTATCGTCTTCACTGTCCGGAAAAACCAATCCTCAAGCGGTAACCACGGCTTGAATCGCGCTGATCGCGTAACGTCCTCTGATTTTATTTCCATCTCTGTCCGACGGAAACATTTCCTCCAATATCGCACTACTGGGGAACATTGCTGACCTGACGTCGTGATGCTAAACTCCTCAGAGTACCATCTTCACCATCTGGTGAACCCAAATCCCAAACGGTAACCACGGTTTGCGTTACTGATACTTGCAATGCTGATGATTTTCCAACTAGTGAAACCACTCCTCAAACGGTAACCACGGCTCGAGTAGCATCTTCACCTCCGGCAAAACCATATCTCAAACGGTAACCACGGCTTGAGACTAGCTTATGCTTGCAATGATGCATGATTGATTTTTCTGCGTAATGCTCCATAATTATGGAAATGCTACGCGATTATTTATTTTTTCTATGCAATATGCTATGCTTATTCTACATGATGAATGTATAAAAAAGTATCCCCCTCAAGGGACTCTTCTGGAAAGCACGAGACACTCTGCTGAGGAACTCGTCAATACTCCGATCTCCACCCCGCTGGGGAATAGCACTGCTGCTGGGAAAAGGCAAACCTCGCTGGGGAAGAACCTCCTTTGCACCCAATCCGCTCGAGAAACTGCTGGGGATAAGCACCACCAACGCTCTGTGGGGATACAACAGTCTTTGACTTGCTGGGGATATCAATCCCGACTCTGCTTCGGGAACCCTCACAGATACCTGACGACTTCACTGGGGAAATACTCACAGATACTCGGCTGGGAAACAACAACCTCCAGGCCTGGCAACTGGGGAAACATCGATCTGACACCTGCTGGGGATAACCATTCTGACCCTGCTAGGGAAAACGAATGCTACTCCGCTGGGGACAACCCATGCAATCCACACGTAGGATACACTCAGCTGGGGATGCAGATATCGGCCTGCTACGGAAACTTGTCCAATCCACTAGTAGGATGAACACTACTAGAGATATATTTCATTGAAACCCGCTCCACTCGGGGAGTAGCAACCTTCAGGCCTGGCTGCTGAGGAAACACCGTTTTAAACCTACCGGGGATAACCACCTCGACTCGGCTAAGGGATCCATAGACCTTGGATCTGCTAGGGAGTTGGTCCTCTACTTCTGCTTGGGGACCTCGCTGGGGAAATGAGAAAAGTTGGTACAAAACACCCGTCGACTCATCGAACCATGGTATCCACCTCCCAATCTCGTATCAGCTTTCCACTTTTGAGAATTCCCAGACTCGTCTGGACCTTTTCTGCTCCATCATCTTGTATTCCCAATCACTCCGCGCTCGACGGAAACGTACTCCTGGGATTTATACATACTTTTCAATCTTCCGACTTTGAAGAGTCTTCTTGATTAATTCCAAAGGTCGTCGGACGTCTCAACGTCTCTCATCGTCGCTTCTCTACCCATTCATTCGTCCCTGATTGGACCCTGCGGGGAATCTCTACAGACTTTCCAATCTTCCGATTTTGAAGAGTCTTCTTGATTAAAATCAAGAATCGTCGTACGTCTCGACGTCTTCTCGTCATCCCTTCATATTCTTTCGTCCGTCCCTCGTCTCTGATTGGACTCCATAGGGATTTGCTTTGCCAACAACTTCCTCATCACAACCTGCATGTGAGTGAAAATACCTAACAATTCCTGCAAAACAGATCGTTAGATAAAACCGTGCCCCAGGCGTGTCAAGATTCCAACACTTGGGTCACTCATCCTTCCAAATGACATTTCAAGCTTTCAATCTTATAAACATGCATTGGAAGGGATCTCCATGTCTTAAAATGCAACATCCTTTATCAAAACAAATCGGATGTTTTTGCAATCAAAGCGGTAATGAAAACAAACGAAATTATTTGACTGAATATGCATTTTATTGATTGAAAAGTGTGGCTCAAATTGAGCAATACAAAGGAAGCAATTCCTGAAAAGAGGTAATTGCGCACAAAAGGAAAAAATCTATCCTAATGGCAATGTGAAACCCGTGATCTCATCGAGTTCCAACTCGGTTACACCCCATATGTCCTCAGACTCTCCTTGCTTTCTGCCTTCTGAACAAGACGATTCCAACTGATCCCTACCGGGTATTATCCATGATGCTTTAACCAAAGCGCAAACGATCATGCTGGACGCAGTTGTTCGTTTCAATCCCTCTTTTGCCTGGACCGCCCTTTCGGGTTTTCAGTCCACCGGGATACCCTTTTTTTTGCCCAAGTCGCCTTTTCAGGTTTTCGACTTGCCGGGTGTACAAATTCTTTTCATTTTATCCCTAACTTTTGCCCGAACCTTTTTTCTGTTTTTGGTTCGCCAGGATGCCCATTTTTGCCTGGACTATTTTATTCTTTTCGTCCAGCGGGTCTCTTTATACGAAGTATTTTTTAACTGCGTCCGCATTCACAGGGGATGGAAAATCCTCACCATTCATGGTCGTCAACAACAAGGCTCCGCCAGAGAAAACCTTCTTGACCACGAATGGACCTTCATAATTCGGCGTCCATTTGCCCCTTCGATCGTTTTGAGGAGGAAGGATCCTTTTCAGCACCATATCACCCACGCGATATACCCGAGGTCGTACCTTCTTGTCAAAAGCACGCTTCATCCTTTGCTGGTATAACTGCCCATGACAGATGGCTGCTAGCCTCTTTTCCTCTATCAGACTCAACTCCTCGTACCGAGTCCTTACCCATTCAGCCTCTTGCAACTTGACATCCATCAGGACTCTCAAAGAGGGAATCTGAACCTCAACACGGCCTCCATCCCATACCAATGAGAAAGGAGTTGCCCCAGTAGGCGTACCGAGGATCAATACCCAGGATACGAACTTCGTACTCAGTCACCATCGTTAGTGCACTCAAACGTTAGCCGGGCAATAAAAGCTCATTCACCTTAACCTCCCCATCAGACATCAGAATCCGTTCGGATTCGGGGTCAGGCCCCTCCTCCGGGATCGGTCACTCTCAATCTTTCGATTTGAGCACCTCGAGATGTCCTCATCAGGGAACTCAAACCTCATCGGTTGATAATCCTCAACGGGTTGCGGAGCGGTGTAATCAGACAATACACCCCTTGATTGCTTTCTGAGAGTATCCCAAATCAGTCAACATTCTTTTGCTCCTCACAACCCATTCGGTCGATGCTGGATTCTCACACCCATACTTGATCGGATCCATCTCGGAAATCCACAAAGTGTTATGAACCTGCATACACTGTCTCAGTCGGCGAGCAGCCTATGCCAAAGTACAACAAGTTTTCTCGAACAGTGAATGTATTGTTTCACAGTCGGTAAACTTTTTGCTAAGGTAAATTGCATGCTCTTTTCGACAAGACTCGTCATGCTGACCCAATACACCTCGTAGACCCCTCGAAGGCCGTCAAGTACCAGATTTGATAATTGCTCCTTCCACAGGAGGTATCAGAATCAGAGGTTCCTGCAACTTATTCTTTTATTCTTTCAATGCCCCTTGGCAATCATTATTTCACCTGACCGTTTGATTTTTTTTTCAACATCTTGAATATGGGTTCACACGTGGCTGTTAGATAAGATGTGAACCATGACAAGTAGTTCAATCTTTCTAAGAAACCACGAACCTCTTTCTTTATTTTTCTCGGTTCAGGCATTCTTCTTTTTTTTTATTATTATTTTTTTTTTAGCAGGATGAACCTCGATTCCTCCCTTACAACGAACCCCACAGCTTACCGGCCCGCACTCTGTTAGTGCACTTATCTGAATTCAACCTCAGTTTGAATTGTCTCAACTGGTCAAACGACCTGCCCCGGTCTGCCAGATGCCCCTCTTCTGTTTGGGACTTTGCTATCATGTCATAGCATTTGATTTCATGACGAATCATATCATGAAACAAAGTCACCATAGCTCTCTGATAAGTAGCATCGGCGTTCCGCTTCTCTAGAGGACAATCTTCTCTCCATGGTAGCTTGTGCACAACGACATCGGTATCCGACCCTGGCATATCCTGACGTGACCAGGCGAAGGTATCCACATGCTCTTTCAACAGGGCTACCATTCTGTTCTCGACTCGCCTCATGAAGCGGCCCCAATTTCACTTCTGACCTCGGCGGTACCCCGGTTCACGATCTCAAACGCTCTTCATGCGGCTGAATCACCTTCTCCTCTTGTTTAAACAACCTGGCTAACTCCAGCAGATCACAATCTTCTTCGCCTTCTTCTTTAGCATGATAGCTCGGTTTGTCGAAGTCATATGAGGTGTAACAGGATTGTTATCAATGAGATCCGGAGAATTATTTTCGAATTCGGAACGAGACAAATCACAAAAGAGAAAAATGAAAATAAACATTGCCATTTTTATTTGTTTTTTAAACTGTAAAAATAAATGAAAAACAGGGAACACCGCTTTTTGACTGAAAAACATCCATTTATTAATGATGCAGAAATGCAGATTTAAACATGAGGTGGCCCTTACAATGGACCATTACGTGTCGGGCAACACGTATGGCTTTCATGCAAATAAAACTGAAAACAAGAAATTATTACTCTTCAGGATGAGTGACAGTGCTGATCTTTTTAAGCCTTCCAGTTCCCTGCCACGCACGATTTTATCCATGACTCAAGTTCACAGTCGCTGTCAGTCTCTTCCCCCACCGCATAGGCGTGATCTGAATCTTCAGCAATTGCATTCACCATCGTCTGACCATGCGCCGGCATGGGATTAGCATTAACATTTGACGACAGTGAAAAATGGAGGGCCTTGGACTCCACCAGGTCTTGGACAGTATGCTTAAAGGCTCTACAACCCTCAATGTTATGCCCAGGCGCACCAGAATGAAATTCACACCTGGCGTTCTCATTATAGTTAGGTGGCCTCTGATATGATCTCAATGGAGCTAACATCCTTGGCTGAACCATCCCCAGATCCATCAACTCTTTAAACAGAGCAGCATATGGCATGGGTGGCTTGTCAAAATGACGATCAACCCCCTTTCCTTTCACTTGACTCCCAGCTCCCTGTATTTTCTGTGGAGTTGTCTGAGGTTGCTGTCGGACTGACTGTTTACCATCAGGGATGGTTACTGCAGCAGTGTGCTGGTAGTAACGACCCCTACCGTGTCCTCTCTGGGCGTACACAGCACTTGATTCACCCTCATCCTTGTGCTGGTCATTACCAAAGGATTTCTTCGGTCCAGATGACGAAGCGTTTCCTTGCATGTTCCCCATCTTCAGCCAGTCTTCAATCCTCCCCACCTTTTCGGCAATTACTTTCTGCCCCAAGGCGAACTCTTTCATGACATTGATCAGCTCTCCCATCTTCTCTTTCAGCTCGAGAATGTCAGCGTTGGACGGATTCATCATTCCTGTGTCAATCAAACAGGTTAGAAACTGACACCTGCAAAACAGAAAACAAGTTATTATGCATGAATGCAATGTCCATCCATATGAGGAACACTTTGTCTCTCGATCCTGGCTTCATTGAGACAAATAATAATCCGGCAGCAATATTCTGACATTCAGCATTTTGACTTCCCCATCCATATCAGAGATATATGATTTAGCAAAATACCCCCAACCATGTGTGTGCTTGTGTGAGTGCATACGGTAAAGCAAATAAAGCTTGAAGATCAATCATTGACTGAAAATAATCATCACATAGCAAAATGCACAATAAGTGCCATAGTCATACATCAAATCAGATACAAATCTTCAGAATCGGGAAAGAAATACAAGCAAGTAAATTCCGTCAACAAGCCCGACGGTAATCCACACAAATGACAAAGCTAGCCTGATGAGGGTCCCACAGATGGCCCTATATCATCAACCATCTTTGCGAACTCTGCGGCGAACCTGAGCTCGGTGTTCTCCTGCTGTAATCTCCCCACCTCTTTCTGATGAATCTTCATCTGCCTGAAGTAATGATCTCTCTCAGTCATGTAATGATCTTTCTCAGCAATGATCTTCATGTTCTCTGATTCCTTAACCTTCAGCTTGGACTCCCACTCAGCAATGAGAACTCTGACTCTGTCGTCCCTCTGGTCTCTCACGAGGATTTGCCTCCTCTTCTCATCTTCAATAGCCTTTGCAGCTCTGGCTAGCTTCTCCTTAGTGATGTCGTGCTCCTTGGTAGATGACGCTAAGGCTTGGCTGACCTTCCCATAATAGGCAGTATCCATCTCAAAGCGCTTTGCTTCTAAGGCATGTCGCTTGTCTTGATCTTCCATCTTCACTTTGATCTCCTGGTTGGCTGTCTGAAACCGAGCAACAGTCATCTCCAATTCCGCTTTCTCTGCAAGCAACTGATCTCTGGCTCTCTTCATCTCAAGGAATTCTTCCATACTGACAGAAGAACTTGGACCCTCAATCATAAGGCACCCAAGATCACCTCCAGGAAATGGTAGATGTGTAATCTCAATTCTCTTCCGAAGCCAATCATCAAATAGAGGAAAATACCGACTGTTGACCTTACCAAACGGGACCTTCCCTTTCCTCTGAATGTTACGCCATGCCCCAGACACCTGCATCAGCTTGGCCTGATCGCCCTCAGCTGAGAAGTAAAAGGACTCCTGAATCTCTCGCTCGAGAGGAGGAACCTCCATGGCAAACCCCATTTGTCTCCTAAGAAGCGTTGGATTGTAATTAATGCAACCCTGAACACCTATGAGAGGCACGTTGGGAAATCTCCCACAACTGTATATGAAATCCCGTCCAGCCAAACCATTATGAGTCCATGCAATATCATCAGCCCGCAAACCCATCAATCTGAAGGACCACTTAACAGTAGGATCAAGATGAGCAAAAGCACCTCTGGACGGCAAATATCCCATAAACCACCTGAATAGCAACTGAGCACAACACCGGATCAAACCACCACGCCTCTTCTCGTTTCTGTTATGAACCGAGTAATAGACATCTCCGATCAGAGTAGGAATAGGGTTCCTCTGCATGAACAATCTGATAGCATTATGGTCCACAAAGTTCTTCTGATTAGGAAATAAGATAATCCCATAAATGCTCACAGCAATCAGAGCGCAAACCGTCTTCCAATTACCCATAGCAGCATGTTCCTTGGCCTTAGCTTCCAAGAAACTCAAATGAAAACCAGGTAACTTTCCTTTCTCCTTCAAACCCTCCTTAACCATCTCCGGACTCAAATAAAGAGCACGGAAAATCCCAAGGACATCAGGCTCTCCTCTAATAGCAAAGAAAGGAATCTGATCTCGGATCGGAACACCCAGGATGCTAGCATAATCCTCCATCAGAGGCCCTAACAAATAATCGGGAAACACAAAACATCTCAGACCCGGGTCATAGAACTGGAGAAGAGTATGAATGGCGCTCCTGTCGCTGTCAGTGAGTCTGAAAACCATCTTCAGGATACTACCGTATGACTCTCTGAACATCCCCACATGGTCGGGAGTAATCAATGCTATCATCTCCTTCAGCACACCAATCTCAGGATCGAAGAAACTGTAGGCAATGTTGTCTTTCAGACCGGTCCTCATATCTGAACAGGAAGTCTCTCAACCAGGATCTCGATCAAAAATGTCCCTGCATATGGGTAAACATGTGTTAGATGCAGGTAAATGCAAAATGAAATGATGCTGATGAATGAATGCAATGCGTTGCCATCCTCCAAGTCGTCTGATCATCTGCTGCTCTGAATCACGGCTCTGACTCTGAACTGATCACAACCATCTGAGGGAAAACGTAACCACAAATCCACCTCAAAGGTTCCGAAATAAACGAAAGACAGATACACCATCATCATCATCAAACCATCTCTGAACAGATACCAATAACCATCTGAATCGGCCCGGGGAATCCTGAAATAAACGGATCCCCACTGATAAAATCGGCCCGGGGAATCCTGAAATAAATGGATCCCCACTGATAAATAACTTGGACAGCACTCCGGCGTCTCGGCAATAAATGACCATAATCAGGTCATCCTAAGGCGGATAATAGTCTCGACAATCGGGCAGAGATACTCAATGGGTTTGCCCTTTCGGGTGTGCCATTGTAGCTCTCCTGAGATCGTCTAAACCAAAGATCCGGGAAATGATCGGTCACCAGAGTCAACAGTTCAGATGAAGTAACTCAACCAAAGTGGAATACCCACAGAGGCAAGCACTATCAAATGAACCTCGTCCGGCTTGTGGTACATCATGCTGCCAGGCACATATTGACTTAACATGAAAGAGGCAACATGAGACCACACTAATCCTAGGTGTATACTCGGGCCTGGGTTTTAGCCCCACTCAGAACACCCACCCCAAACAGAGGAACCACCTGCACAGAGGACGACAACAATATGATAGTATGATGCATGCAAATATTTATGCAAATATATACACTGTTAGAATAACAAATGCAATAAATAAAGCAAAACAAGCAACCTAAACTATCCTAGAACGCTAGGAAGGACTCGCTTAGGGAAGATGGACCAGCACAGGTCAACATCCTATAAATCCCCAGCAGAGTCGCCAGCTGTCGCATCCGCGAAAAACAACCGGCGGGCTGAAACAAAAACACAACACAGAGCCGCCACTGCGCGGTATTTATCCCAGGATAGGGAAAGGAAACGCTCAGAGAAACCTGGAAAGGAAATGGTCTTGCGACCAAAGAGAAAGGGTAGGGGAGTCGGTTACGCAAGGGGAAGGTATTAGCACCCCTCACGTCCGTCGTACTCGACGGGATCCACGCTCTAAAAGAAAGAAAAGGTTGCTAAAATAAACAGACAAACATCATACACACACGCTAAGACAACACAGGTGGGGTTAAGAAGAAGAGAGCTCGATAGGACGTCGCATCCTATGCCTACGTATCTCGTCTGGAACGAGAATCAGAGCTGCCGTAGTTCGGCTCACGCACGCCAAACAAACAAACAAACACACAGGCAAACATGGAGCCTGAATGCCAATCACTGGACTTACATCAGCATCCGAACCAAGACGCACACAAAAGGGCAAACGTGGAGCCCGACCGCCAATCACTGGACTTACGTCGGCATCCGAACCAAACACAAGATAACAAGCAAACACACACAAAAAGAAAAAAAGTGCCCGGAGAGACCCTCGCACGGTCTCCTGCCTACATACCTCGTCTGGAACGAGGATCAGGGCGATGTAGTTCCCCTGAAAGGGAAAGAAATTTTAGCCAGAAACCAAGGGAAGACACACTACCAGGGAGCTGGACTCGAGCCTAGTGTTGTCATGCATCATTGCCCTACGTTGAGGTTTCTACCTACTTGCACAACTGCAAGCTAATCCTATCCAGGAAAGAAACAAGCATACAAGCATACCAGCAAACAGAGCAAACAAATATTCACAAAGCACACACTATAACCAGTCAAGTGAGGCTCAAACAATGGGTTTGACTGCCGAAGCAAGTCATCTGTACATGGGTAGTATTCGCTCTTAACCTTGCCATTACGGGGCTAAGGTGAAGCAGATGAGAGGTGAGTGAAGATTAGACTTCACAGCTCTTATCCCTGACCAGGGAGAGCTTCAGACAAAGGAGCGTGGGTCCAGAATGGAGGGACCCTTCTACGCTCAAAGACTCTGACTCGATTGTGCAACAGCACAAGATCTTGGGTTTGTGTCCCAATGCATCAACACACAGCCGTGTGAGCAGAGGGACGACTCACAGAATAGTGGGGGATAGATTGCATACCCCTTGGCTTCCACCAATTGCCTTTATCAAGGACTTTACCTGCTTGGGCACAATATTAAACAATCACAAACATCGCCTCTTAAGGAGGACTTCAGACAGTTGCCTGGCCAAGTAACAGGCCAGGTCTTCCAGACTACATGAAGAATAGAAGTCCTACCTCAAGTGGTTTAAAAACCAAGCAGCAGCAAGCAAGTTCTTAAAGAACTGTAAGCGACTAAATGTACCTGAAATCAATCAAGTATCATTAGTGCTCAGACAAACCAACAATAAACAGCAAAAGTCAATCTATACAGACAACACAAGTTAATGCACACAAGTGCAAGCTATAAGCTCAAGCTCAAGCATCAATCCCTATAAAACAAAGTCAAGTTAGTTTATAAACATCAACCAAACTCAATTCAAATTGCCTTGAAGCAATCTCCTTAAGCATTGTGCATTTCATCCTGAAAATCCACACCAAATGTGAGAAACTAGACCACTAGGCCAAGCCTAGGGTCCAAAAGGGAGAAAAAAATATAAACAGCAAGGGATGTTCAACCAAAATCAAATTAAGGCAAATCAAAAGCAAATACAATTGGTCCCATACTCATACCATTCACCATATTCATTTCATGCACAATTTAACATCAATCATGTAATTTGCAACACCAATTGACCAAACAGAACTATTTCACTCAAAAGCATACCAAATCAATTCCAAAAATCCTCAAATAATTCACACCTAAACAGGACACAATCAACAAGTAGCATGTCAATTTTCAGCTGAATTGGACAAAAGAAAGTAGGTCAATGAAAATCAAAAAGTCCAGACACAATTATTCAAGCCAATTCATAGCACCAACACATGCATTCACTTCAAAAATTCACAAAACAGTGACAACATATTAGAAATGAATGGGACCAAAACTATGATGTCCTATAATGTATCTATAACCATCATACCAAATTTCATCTTCATCCAAAACCATATGAGAATTTCACAAACAATATACCAACATGTATCACACAAGATTGCACAATGAACCAACAGAGAAGAAAATTATCAATCAATTTGAAAATGCAACCAAAAATCCCAGCAAAATTAACATGTTATCTTGACACATCAATGATCATTCATGCAAAGTTTCAATCCAATCCAACAATCATAGGTCATGCAAATAAATTCATGAAGTTGACCTAGCTAGGTGTGACACAAATTGTCACACCTAGATTCAAAAAATCATATCTCAATCATCAGGTATCCAAAAATCATAAACTTTTCATGGAAATCACCATCAACATGTCCAGAATAAGCACAAAAATTTCAATCATTTCTTTACAAGTATGAGCATTTCATGTTGAATTTGGCAAAACATACAAAAATTGTACACAAGTCAAAGATCAATAGGCCAGGTCAACATTTTTCCATGCACAACTTATGTAACCATGCCTATAAAAAACTAGAGAGAATTTGGGATCTATAAAAAAAAACCTCACTATTTTTGGATTAGTAAATATTTTTTTATGATTTTTCTAAGTTTTGTTAATTGTGAAATAATTATTTAATTGTTTTAATCAATTAAATGGATTCAGTGGCACATTTGTAATTCCAGCGTTCCAGACCAAAACACACGCGTTTCATTAATTCGGTGTCATGCGCTGATTGGCTAGGATTTGGCGCTAAACACCTTTCGAATTGGCTAGGCAAAAATCCAAGATCAAACATGAAAAGATGTCCAGAAACCTGCGTTCTTCCTCGAGCATTTTCCAGAAAATATCAAAACCTCAAGAACATCCAAACTCCATGAAAATTCACAAGCTTATAGTCATTGGAAAGGTCTAAGTGTGTAGAGTCCAAATATGTACATGATTCATCCTAATCTTAACTACATCTCATGAATCGAGCGAATTAGGTTTTAACATTAACTCTTCAAATCGAAATATCTCTCTCTACAATTAATCATAATCAAAACTAAACACATCACAACGATCTACATGCAACGATCTTTCAAACGCACATCACAATTAAAGCAACGGTGACGTTCGAATTCTAACCTTAAGTTGAAGACAGTGATGAATCTTTGAGTTATTGCACGCAAAAGTCCAAAACAGATGTAGATTGAAGTTCAGCAAGGTAATTGGAGAAGATAGAACAGCTCGAGAATGCTCCAATTATGAGAAATCGAAATTCGCCATTGATGAGCTCCTTTGCAACAGTTGAGATTCGTGAAGTTTTTGATGATGCTTTCCCAAAACAGTTGAAGAAGGAGATGATTGGAGGAGGAAGCAAAAGGAATTTCACGAATTGATGAAGAATTGAAGGAGTTTGGATGAATTTTGCTCTTGAATGTTCTTGGTGAATCTTGAGAATTGGAGGGAAAAGTAGTTAGAAATTTTGTGCAATTGTGATTCTCATCAAAAGTTAGTTATGATTAAGACTATATACTTCCATTTAATCCAGCTCTTAATCATCCAATTAGCAAAATGATATGTGATTAGCAAAAATGCATTTTACTAAGCAAGGGCAAAATGGACTTTTCACATAGGCCCTATGACAGCTGTATGACAGCTCACACATTCTCAAAATGCCATGTGTGATGTGTTGCAACTTGTCCCATGGTCATTGGCATTGTAATTCTCATTTTCACCATGTCATGGCACTTTATGCATTTTCAAGTGCAAGTTCAAAAATGAATTGTTCGAATATTGCACCTTGGATGTTTATGACCATTCAAACCATCTCTAATTGTCATTTGTGAGGTGTTGCAAAAATCCCCATGCCAAAATTCTCATTATTTCTCAACTTGGACCATTTTGCCCTTGGATTTTTAACTGTACACTTGAAAATTGACTTTTTGCATTGACCATTTTTGATGAATTCCAATTATGCACCATGAAATTACATGTTAAATGGAGTTTGCTCATAAAAAGATCATTCAATTTGGACACTCCATGTGGAAGTTATGCCACTTTGATTATGGGTCATTTTTGAAATTGAATGGACCATAACTTGCCAACCATACATGGGAAATTCAAGTTCTTGGACTTTTTGGAAAGGTGAGAACAAGATCTACAACTTTCATGTTGAACAAATTTTCATTTGAAGCTTCCTTGGACATGTAATTTTGTGGTCAAAAACTTTCCATTTTTGGAAACTTCCATTACAAGTCACTTTCTATTTTTGACAATTTTTGTTCTGACTTTATTTTCTCCATTCTTGAGCTTTGACATGTCAAATAACACTTGTTTCAACATGAATGAAGTGTATCCAACTCAATCCCTCCTCCAAATCCATTAAATCATGCACAGTTGACCACAGTTGACTTTTTCAACTGATAGATGAATTTAGCCATGCATAGATCAAACTGAGCTCCAATCTTCTGATGAAATGGCCCAAGGGTGAAACCCTAGCCTCAATAATCTCAATAAAACCATGGGATGATCCCCATATACATCATAGACCCCATCTCCTTCATATGCCCTGATTGGCCCAATGCAACTGATTAGGGTTGACCAGTGGTCAAAACCCTAACCTCAAGGTGTCTGCTCCAACACTTGATGATGACAAACCATGATGATGATGATGAATCATTTCAATCAAGATGAAGACCAATCTCCTTGAGAACCACAAAACCCTAATTTGGACCTCCACATCCTCAGATGATTAATGACCAGTCCAATGAAGCCCTAGCTTGCACATGACCTCTTCATCTCCTGATCAAGACTTAAGAGGATGACTTTGCACAATGTAACCACATGATATGCAATATGCAATGCCTAATGACCTAAAAATGATATGCAATATGTTAAACTAGTCCCAAGAGAGGAGGGCAAATTTTGAGGTGTTACACCGGCGGACATGCAATGGCTAAGAAATTGTTGAGAGCGGGTTATTACTGGATGACCATGGAATCTGATTGTTTTAAATATGCTCGGAAGTGTCATAAATGCCAGATTTATGCTGATAAGGTTCATGTGCCGCCAAATCCTCTGAATGTGATGTCTTCGCCGTGGCCGTTTGCTATGTGGGGCATTGATATGATTGGAAAGATTGAGCCGACTGCTTCTAATGGGAACCGCTTCATCCTGGTTGCCATCGACTATTTCACCAAGTGGGTCGAAGCAGCGTCATTTGCGAAGGTCACCAGACATGTGGTTGCCTGATTCATCAAGAAAGAAATCATTTGTCGTTATGGGATTCCCGAAAGAATCATTACTGATAATGGTTCTAACCTCAATAATAAAATGATGAAGAAGTTGTGAAAGAACTTCAACATTCAACATCACAACTCTTCCCCTTATCGTCCTAAGATGAACGGTGTTGTTGAGGCAGTAAATAAGAACATAAAGAAGATTGTGCAGAAGATGGTGGTTACGTACAGAGATTGGCATGAGATGCTACCCTTCGCCTTGCATAGGTACCGTACTTCAGTACGTACATCGACCGGGGCAACCCCTTATTCCCTTTGTGTATGGTATGGAAGCAGTCCTACCTGTTGAAGTGGAGATTCCTTCTCTAAGAGTCCTGTTGGATGTCAAGTTAGACGAAGCTGAATGGATTCAGACAAGGTTCAATGAGTTGAGTCTTATCAAAGAGAAGCGAATGGCAGCTATTTGTCATAGGCAATTGTATCAGAGTCGGATGAAGAGAGCCTTTGATCAGAAAGTGCGTCCTCGATGCTTCCAAGTCGGAGATTTGGTGTTGAAAAGGATCCTTCCTCCTCAGACAGATCACAGGGGCAAGTGGACTCCTAACTATGATGGACCGTATATTGTCACCAAGGTTCTTGATGGTGGAGCCTTAATGCTTGCAACTATGGATGGTGAAAACTTCACTTCCCCTGTGAACTCAGACGCAATTAAAAAATACTTCGCATAAAATAGACCCGCTGGACGATAAAAAGAATAGTCCAGGCAAAAAAATGGGCATCCCGGCGAACCAAGAAAATGAAAAAGGTTCGGGCAAAAGTTAGGGATTAAAAAATGAAAAGATTGTACACCCGGTAAGTTGAAAACCTGAAAGGGCAACTTAGGCAAAAATGGGTATCCCGGTGGATTGAAAACCCGAAAGGGAGATCCAGGCAAAAGTTAGGGATTAAGCGAATGGCTGCGTTCTGAGTAGTTTTGATTATCATCTTGTGTCGGTAACCGGAAACTTTCGAAGGATAGGAAACAGTCCAATCACCTTTTTCGGAGAGCTGATCATCTGTAGGATCTTGAAGACGAGTGAATCATAGCAGAATTGGAACCCGATAGAAATCCATTTCACATTGTCATTAGATTAATTTATGTTTTTATCTGTTGTGCAATTACCTCTTTCCAGGGATTGCTTCCTGATGTAAATACCTATTCAGAGGCCACTCAATCAATAAAATCATGTTATTCAGTACATCTCTGTGTTCATTTTCATTTTACTGTTTTGTTTGCAAAAATGGCGTCCGAATTTTTTATAAACATTGCATCATGAAACATAAGAGCTTTACAGGTACGTGCTTAATAAACATTGAAAATTGCTGTAAATTTTAAGTGCTTTGGATTGTCTATTCAGAACAGGTACACTCGGGGCATTTCCTTAAGGTCCCCATCAAATGATCGCGGATGTTTTTCCTTAACAGTTGGAATTTGGTATCTTATCCCTGTAGAGCTGGTCCGAGCGTTGGATTCTTCAATCCCCAGCAGGCTCTCACTGCTGTACTTCCCCAAGCATTTGTTTCAGATTATACATTCACCAGTAGAGTCGACAGTGTCTGACTGTATATCCCCAACGGAGTTGACAGTGTCAGACTGTATATCCCCAGCGGAGTTGACAGTGCCAGACTGTATCTTCCCAGTAGAAGCGGCTGCTCCTCAGAGTTCGATGCCAGATCGATGATCTCGACGCTAGACCCATGGTCTCTTTCCTTGAAGCAGAATCTCGGTAACGTATCGGTGTTTGCTTCCCCTGTTGAGTCGTCTCTCTCGCAGATTATGGTTGTCAGAACCACTGTCGCTTTCCTCAGTAGCAAGTTTTTAGTGTTATTCTCTCCCCAGTCAGAGTCTCAGTATTATTTTTTCATTTCCAGAACACCGCGTGGCCGGTCATTTCCCCACAGAGTTCATTGTGCTGTGTATCTCCAACAGCATTGCCTGGGTCCAGAAGATTGTGATCATTTCCCCAGCAGAATTCCTTGCCTCAGCTTAGCATTCTCTCTAATCAAGCATTTCGCATCCCTGCATGTAGAATCATATTGCATTGCATCCTCCCAAATTGCGTAGCATTTCCATTTTCACTGAGCATTACGCCATTGAAAAATTCAAACATACGCATGTAAAGCATAAGGCATTCTCGGTATCCCAAGTGATAAGCCAGAAGTTGTTTCCAGTACTCAGACTGAAGATTATTCATGACTTATCTTAATTATTCCCAGCAGGGGTCGTTGACCCACGCACCGCCTCAATTATCATTTTCCCTATTTCTGCCGATGCTGACAGGCATGAAAGTTTCCGGTATTCAGACCGAAGTGGCATTCAGGCCAGTTTTCCGATGTTCAGATCGAAGAAGTTTTCGACATTCAGGTCGATGCAACTTGTGGCATTCAGGCCAAGTTTCCGGTATTCAGACCGAAGTGGCATTCAGGCCAGTTTTCCGATGTTCAGATCGAAGAAGTTTCTGACATTCAGGTCGATGCAACTTGTGGCATTCAGGCCAAGTTTCCGGTATTCAGACCGAAGTGGCATTCAGGCCAGTTTTCCGATGTTCAGATCGAAGAAGTTTCTGACATTCAGGTGTATGCAACTTGTGGCATTCAGGTCAAGTTTCCGGTATTCAGACCGAAGTGGCATTCAGGCCAGTTTTCCGATGTTCAGATCGAAGAAGTTTCTGACGTTCAGGTCGACGCAACTTGTGGCATTCAGGCCAGTTTTCCGGTATTCAGACCGAAGTGGCATTCAGGCCAGTTTCCCGGTGTTCAGACCGATGTTTGATAATCAAGTATCGTCCGATGCTCAGATCGAAGTCATTTCTAGTATTCAGATTGATGAGCGGCATTCAGGCCATGGTTATTTCTATGTTACCATTTATTTTGGTATTCAGGCTAACATTCCTTGTTTCAGTGTTCAGACCGACTCTCACCGTACCAGACGGATTCTTTTTCAAGACCACCTCTTGGCCGATTCTGACAGGCATTGTTATTTCATTTTTTCACTTTAGTGTAAATTTTCTGGCATTTATCGTATTCAATCACTTGATACCTCGAAAGTGAGAAAGTCATTGCTATCTTCCTTTCGGGTTTCTAGTTGATTGAAAGGGGCAGCTGTAACACCCAAAAAATTTACCCTTCATTTTTCCTGGAAGCATGGGATTATGTTTTACACTTCATTAGCATCATATTAGGTCATACTCATTGCATACTGCATTACTGACATGGAGATCAGGTTTTGATCGACCACTCCTTAACAGAAGGAGCCCACACAAAGCAAGATTGAGAATTGGACTTCATTTTCTAAGTATACAGGTCTGAAGGGTCTCAGGGGGGTCCAAGTATCTTATTATGGTCCTCAGTTCATCAATGAAGGATTCAAAGCTATCAGAGTGTTCATATGGATTTAATCAGAAATTAGGGTTTCATGGCTACCTGCAACAGGAAATGTTTGGTTGGAAGTAGAGGAGCTCATCCATGTCATGATTAGAGAGGCATCTTGGCCTAGGAATATTCACAATTATCTCAGAAAGATCCATTGGTAATCAGTGCAATCAGTTCTTGATCATTTTGCCCTAAAACTAGGGTTTGGTATAAAATCAGTTTATTTCTGATTCTTTGGGTGAAACTCTTTTCCATGACCCTCCATATGTCCACAAGGGTCTACATACAAAAAATTAGCTCTTTATTTGAGCTAGAAGTGCTTCAATTGATCAATGGAATCGGGAATCCGATAATTTGGGAAAAGTCAACTGTGGGGCCAGAAAAGTCAACTCCTGACATTTTGAGAGTGGAATCTCAAAATCCATGCCTAGGGGATCCTACATGTGAAATTTGATCAAGGTTGGATCATGGATTCATCATTTAATCAGGAATTGGAAAAGTTACTTAATTTGGAAATGGTTGACTTTCCATTTAGGGCAAGTTTTCATGATCGTTGCACTCACTTTAAGCCCATTTTGTATCAAGATAAAAGCTCCATTTGAACATTTCTCCAACACGAAAGTTGTTCCTCTTGTTCCAAGCTTTCTAGATATATAAAGTTTGCTCCATTTGGATTAGAATTGAGAAAGTTATGCTTAGTCAAAGTGAGACATTTTTTTAGGACACTTAGAAAAATTTCTAAGTCCAAAATCTTCAAAATTTGTCAAGACTTCTTGGCCAGTTTTCTTGCACTTCAAGGAATTATTTGAAAATACTTTCTTCACAACAATTGTACCTTGCCATGTCTTCTTTCACATCCTTTTGGAATCTCTCATTTGGATCCATGGTTTGAGAGATACATTCATTTAAAGTGGGCACCATGACTTGATTTTCTAGGCAGATTTTGGGCCTGGCTGGCCCAATCAGATTTTCTAAGCATGCTGCACAAACCAGTCACATTTTTACCTCTTTTGGCCATACATTGGACATCCATTCACTTAAGTTTGACCCAAAATAACAACTTTTTACACCTCACTTCACACCTTTATTCTTATGGATAAATCACTTATTAAAAAGCCCATGAAAACACCTAATCCACCCTATTTAAGAAGCTGAAACCCTAACCCTAAAGGAGCATTGGAATTTCGTGGCAAGGAGGCAAAGCTTCATCACATATCAGATTTCATTCCACTTCTATTTTCCATTAGGTAATCATCTCTTCCATGGCCATGTTTTGATATATCTACGCTTGCTTACCATGTTCATCACCATTAATCCTTCCACTTTCGTATTTCTTTTTCTTATCTAAAATATTTTCTTCGTCCATAAAATTACCCAAAAATATATTTCACTTTTCTTAACGTTTTATTTAATTTTATATCATTTTTATTTTCGTATTTTTTTAATATTAATATTTTATTTTAATTATTTATTCTAAATGGTCCATTTTAACACACTTTTTTTATTGATTTTATTTTTATGACTTAAAATTATTTTTAGCATTTGATTTTTGGGATGAAGGTTGACCACTATCTCATGGTCAACCTGACCTTTTCTTGGAATTTTATTTCACGTTTTCAATTTATTTTGGATTTATTTTTGACCTAGTTTGGTTGGTTGACTTTTAATTTGACTTCTGTTTTATTTTAATTAATTCGCGTACCCATTTTCGTTATTTTTAAAATCTTTTTAAGGGATGATGATGTCCTGACCCCACCTTATTTAGTTTAATATTTCATAATTTTCTTGATTAATTTACTATTTATTCTTGATTTATTTCTAACCTAGTCTCATTTATTGACTTTTGGTTTGACCTCTGTTTTATTTTAATTAATTTATGTACCAATTTTCGTTATTTTTAAAATCTTTTTGGGGGGATGATGATGTATTTATCCCACCTCATTTAGTTTAATTTTTCATAATTTTCTTGATTAATTTTCTATTTATTTGTTATTTTTTAAGTTGATTTGAATTTTCAATTCACTTCTTTATGATCGATGTTTGACTTAGGGATTGCTTATGGTAGTTGAAGAGATCTTTTGATCCTCCCTCGTTCATCTCATATGCCATGTATTAGAGGCCTTTTACCTTGATTTTATTTGATCCTTACCTCATTTCCTGATTAAATTGTTCGGTGGACCCTTCGTGTGTATATTTTCATCTGTTTGATTCATCTGTTATCTTTTATACTTGTTTCTCTCATTCATGCTTTCTATTGCTTGATTATTTAACATGTTCATACTCCCATGCATTGTTTAAATGCTCCATTATTTGATTCTTTGGTTTGATTATATATTGTTTATTTATCCGATCTGATTGATAACTGTTGCCTACTTGTATGATGTATGAGACATATATTCTTATTGTTTGTTTGCCATGAACAATCCCCATTCATAACAAATGTACCCCTCTCCCATAAAGTGTATAATATTTATTTCTTTATTTCTTTAGTCACCTGTTAATACAAGAATTAAAACGAACATCCGATAACCATTTCAAAATAAGATCAAAAGCTCGATCCAACGTCGAGTAATCATTTTCAAAACTTAACAGAACCAGTACGCATTCATCCATCCTCTTGTAATTCGATTGCCTCAGGCATCGCCATCTACCTGTAAGTCGATTGCCTCTGGCATCGCCATCTACCCTTATCCGTAACTCCTCTCCGCGCTCTATCCATCGACTCTTGTTCCGTTTAGATAGCACCCATTAGGTAGAACCCTTTGTATGATAACATAGGTAGAATTCCCTTATTCTTTGCATGCTAACATTAGGTAAATGTTCCCCTTTGTAAATCCTAACACATAGGTCCATATTGCATGACAACTCTAGAGAAGAGCTTCCCCACTTTTAGACCTTCCGTGCGTCTCCGATCTTGTGGCATGTCAGTCCGTTCTATTGCAAAGAGGTAACTGCCTAAGACTCGATTCAGCGAGCTGCGACACCTACTGCTAGGACGTTGAACACACTGCCCACCTTCCTTTGACACAGCTGGTGTCCTCTTTTGTAAGTCCGTGTTCAGATGGAAATCCTTAACCCCTAGTTAGCTGAACTACGTTTTGCTCTGATTCTCATTCTAGATGAGATACGCAGGCATAAGACGCAACGTCTTACTGAGCGCACTTCTCTTTAACCCATAGGTAGCCGAGCTACGAAGACTCTGATTCTCATACTCAAATGAGATACGTAGGCAGTGGATGCGACATCCTTGCGAGTCATTTTCTTTCAACCTTCCTTTTAGTAAATAGTACTTTAGATATACCTACACTTTTAGACTAGAACAACACTTATGAAAAGGGCTCCCTAGGAGTACCTAGGATGTTTTGGGGTGCTTAAAACCTTCCCATTGCATAACCAACACCCTTACCCAGATCTCTGACATTTTTACTAGTTTTTTATTCTATAAAACTTTTAGGTTTTTGTTCGCTTTCTAACCATTCCTTTGGATAAATAGAAGTGCGGTGGCGACTCGACTTGTATGGTTTACCTTGGATTTAGTCAATATCTCTAATGGTAACGAATATCCCGCTACATTTATCTGACTACTTTGCGTCAAGATATATTATTTAGCGTATGTCTATGTGTAAGATTTCAGTCAGATCCAAGGGAATCTCACTTAACCGTTGTTAAGAGAATCCTTAGGTATCTGAAAGGAACATCTAACCTTGGTCTGATATATAAGAAAACATTAAAGTATAGACTTTCTGGGTATTGTGATGCAGATTACGCTGAAGATAGGTTGGAACACAAAAGCACATATGGGAACTGTCCGTTTCTGGGAGGAAACCTCATATCATGGGCAAGCAAAAGACAGCCAACCATTGCACTATCAACTGCAGAAGCAGAATAAATTTCAGATTCACAGTGAAACACTCAGATGCTCTGGATGAAGAATCAGCTTGAGGACTTTCAAATTTATGAGAGTAACATCTCTATCTTTTGTGACAATACTGCTACTATATGTTTAAGTAAGAATCCAATTTTACATTCCACAGCGAAACACATAGAAATTAAACATCATTTTATCAGAGACTATGTTCAGAAAAGGATAATTATTTTAAAATTCATAGGTACAGACCATCAATAGGTTGATATCTTTACAAAACCCTTAGCTGAAGATATATTTCTTTTCATTCTGAAAAACTTAAATATAGTATATTACCCAGAATGAATCTGAACATGTGCTTCTCCTCTCTAATGTTAAACTAGACTCTAACTTAAACATATGTTATTTATCTGATTCTGGTTCTGATACTTCTACAAGTAAGAAGACATATGGATCAGAAACCTTCTGAGTCAGAAACCCTTTGGTATTCTTGACACCAGAAACATCAACACGTGGTCTCTCAAACGTGTGACCTTGGATCTTCTAAACACCTGTATAACTCAAAACACAAGGGCCAAATTGTTGAGATCCCCTCGAGTAGTGTGCATATTTTTGAGATTAGACACCCATCATTAACTGCATTTAATTTTCCCCACGCTTGTTAACTCAGATTTTAGCAATCATAATTACTCTTGCTCCCTCTTAAACTAACACTATCGTTTTCCATGTGTTTTGAACTTGTGTATATATAGTCCCACGATTACCACATTCACACTTTTCACTCTCACAACTTACACAAACCCTTACCTTCAACTTCTCTGCAACCTCTCTTCAACTTCATCTCCTTTAACAAACATTATGAATCCTCAATAACAAAAAGTGTTTGAATACTCACAAGAAATGAATGCTACTAAGAAACAAGTTGAAGCCTTACAATAAGTTGCAACCCGAAGTACTACGCCTTATATAACCACCTATCAAGAACCCCTTGTTCTTGATCGTCCTCCTTACATCAACCTTGCTACTCTATTTAAGAAACTTGAAGTACTGTGTAAGTTGTTAGTTGATTTCGACAATCTCAAGAAGAATGGTATGGATTTAACACAAGAGCCGGAGAACCAAGGGTGTGCTAACTACTTCAAACGTCTTTATGGCTCCATTTACATATTCCTGGTGAAGGAATTATAGAGATTCGCTGATTGTAATGATCATTGTGTCGTATCTTATGTTCTGGGCGTCAAGACATTGATCACAGAGAAATTAATAGCCAAGCTTCTGAACATGGAAACAACTAGGGGAAGAAGAATCTACAACATAAACCCTAGGGCAAATTATATGTCCTAGGAAGTTATCCTCACCATCTTCTCTCAGAACCCAAAGGGGAAATCATCCAAGAACAAAAAACCTCACCAAAATCTGAGAGTTTGGCTGAAGATCATTCTGGGAACTATCCATCATCGTCCTGCTTCCAGTTCCTCTGATTATATCAACACTTACCAGAAGTGTATTATGTACTATTTACAAAAAGGGATGAAGCTGAATCTTCCCTCCCTTCTCTTTAAGTATCTGAGGGATTCCGTCAGAGACACCAGAAATAACATGAAGCCCATAAACTACATCCCTCTGGGAAGATTAATTTTAGACGTTCTGATAGAGAGTGGTCTGGTGGACCATCTCATCTCCCTCAATATGATGGAAGACGTCATTGTGGACGTGGGGAAGCCTCTGAATGCAAAGAATCTGAGGAGCATGGGCTTAATAGACAAAGTCAGAGTCAAACCCATACAGGACACCTCTTGGGAAGCTCTGGAGGATCAAAGGGAGATATATCATGGGATGTACCTCTTCTCTAAGATTGACCCCCCATAGGTCATCACCTGCTACCTTTAGGATCTGGAAGCCCAGGGCATTGACATTTCTGGCTTCAGCTTGGATTGGCTACCAGATCAAGCATATAACTTCATGAAGAGGAAGAGAGAACCCTCTGAGAAGAAGAAGAAGAAGAAGAGTCTGAAGCAGGGTGAATCTTCAGCAACTCATAAGCAACTTGTGCCTCTGAGCTCTTCAGCACCAGGTAAGTCCTCAACCTCAGAAGTTCCTGATATTTCTGGTTCTAGGAAAATACTCTCATCACTACCTCAACCACCCCCACTATCTCTCCCTCTAAACCTACCATTTATTTACCTACACTTTATGAACCTTAAACTTCTGAACCCCATACTTCTGACCCTAACCAATCTTCACCTCCACTACCTTTATTTTATCTCACAACAACATCCATCCACGTATCTGAGACCATTATGTTCAAAGAACCCATATCACCCCATCCTCTACCCTTAGTTCCCCTCCCTACCACGACCTAACCTCTAACTCTGAACATTCAGATATATCTGGCCTAACCTTCCTAACTCTTGCAGAACTTCAGACCACAACTGACTCTGAAAAGACTTAGTATGTACCAGAACCTTCTGACACCATTCCACCTCCCTCCGAACCCATTTCTGAACCTTATGAACCCATTCACAAACCTTCTGAACCCACCTCTCAACCCTTTGAACCTGACCTCACTCTTCTTACCATTGATGAGTATTTTGCCAAGTTCTTGGAGAACTCAACTTCAAGATTCAGGCAGCTACCTGACGAATCTAGGGTCAGTGATAATCCTTCTAAAGTAAGAACTCACTGGAATAGATTTCTCAGGTGGATGACATCTGAAGTTTGTAAGCTGAAGGGACTTTCTGAACAAGTCAGAAATGACTA
Source organism: Lathyrus oleraceus (assembly GCF_024323335.1). Lineage (NCBI taxonomy): Eukaryota > Viridiplantae > Streptophyta > Magnoliopsida > Fabales > Fabaceae > Lathyrus > Lathyrus oleraceus. The sequence continues at coordinate 38,579,472 of NC_066583.1, forward strand.
CATCAGAGGTGTTGAAGAGAGGCTAGAGGCACGTCTGGTGCAGGAGGCTGCTGAAAGGGAACAAAGAGAAGCTGAAGAAAGAGATGATGCTAAGGAACAGCTGAGAAAGTTGTTGCAGAGGCTGAAGTTGAAGCTGAAGCAGCACTAGCTGCTGAAACTGCTCGCAAAGCTGCAGAAGACACTGAGAAGACTAATGAGGTTGCTCTGAGTCGAGGTGAGTCATCAACATCTAACTTAGCTCCTCTAGTCCTCAAGACTCTAGAAGAGATACAGAAAGAACAACAATTGGTCAAAGCCAGACTCGACCAACAGGATCAAGTCAACTCCAACATCCAAAATATGCTTGCTCAGCTACTTCAGAGGATGCATCCTCCTCCAAACCCTTAGGCACTCTAGGATTATTTTCTTGTAATTTTTTCTAAGAGTTTTTGCCTCTAAGGCCCTTTTTTTCTATGTTCTTCTGTTTTGTATCTCTCGAACTTATCAATTAAATTGTGCTTTCTGTGAATTTATCATTTGTGTTTTTTGTTAACTTTTTGAGTCTGACAAAAGGAGGAGAAATGAATAGAAGCCTTTCTGATGAAATAATATATCTAACTCTCAAAATGCACTACTTACATTCTGACATTAAAATGAATTGCAATGTCTGAGTGTTTTTACAGGATCTATCTGAACAAAGAAAGAAATGAATCTGTATCTGAGAAACAAATAAAAACAAGGCAATCAACCTAAGAAGATCTGGTAAGAAATCCTCTACCCCAAATTCTAATACAATTGTCTTTAAAAAAATTCTAAGTATCAGACTTAGGGGGAGATTTCTAATCTCAGGGGGGGGGGGGTCATTCTCGATCTGAATCTGATTCATTTAAATCTGTATCTTTGTAAAGTACCATTGTTTCATCAAAAGTATGAGTTTTTGTCATCAATAAAAAGGGGGAGATTGTTAGAACAAGATTTTGATTCTGCAATATATCTCTAAGTTTTGATGATAACAAAGAAGGAAACAATTTGGTACCCTAATAATTTTCTCTAAGTGTGCAGGTTTCTAAGGTTAAATGAATCTGAGGAAATGAGGAAACAAATATTTGCATCTGATGCAGTCCAGAAAAGTTGAACCAGCACGAAGAAAACATATCTGACTCCGAACAAGAACACTTCTAAGAAACAATCACATACAGAATCTGACGTTGCAGTTCAACTCTAATATTTGAAGACTCTACATCTGAAGGTCATTCAAGATAACATTTGAAGACTATTCAAGAGAATCCATCTGAAGACTGTTCAAGAGAATCTATTTGAAGATTATTCAAGAGAATATTTGAAGACGACAAGACTCTGCTCAAAGACTCTGACTCCGCTCACTCCGATTCACGCTCAACACTCTATTTGACATCACCGGATCAGAATACTTAATCAAGAAGCATTATAAGTATAGTACAATTCTCTCTAAGGAAATTATGGATTATGTTCCAAGACTGCTATGGAACGGACAAGGAATTTAATACCTTTAATTCCCATAGTTGGCAAGAAATCTCCAATGATTTACCTCCAACGGTATCATCCCAAAGTACTATATAAAGGCCTCATCATAACATGTTGAACACACCTAACTCCACAACAAATCGATCTACAACTCTTAATCCACAACATATATTCATATCTCTTATTGTAATATTCAGTAATCACACAAGAGTTGTTGCTCATATTTTGTGGTCATTATGTCATTGTTCTTAACTTGTCTTCATACTGCTTATCTAGAAGCGTTAAGATTAAACTCTTGTATTTCTCCAAATTTGTTGGTATTCCTCAAGTGACTTGTTTAAGTTTGTAGACTTGAGAGGGCTAAGAGATTGTTAAACTCTTAGAAGTTTTTGTAAGCTATTGAGATTATTAGATTAAGTCCTTATTGAAGGCGAAATCACCTTGGCCGTGTGGACTGGAGTATCTTTGATTTTCAAGCGAACCAGGTTAAATTCCATGTGTTTTTAGCATTTATATTTGTGTGCCTGTGTTGTAAAAAGTTTTAATTACTGTGAAAACAATTCAAACCCCCCTTTCTTGTTTTTTTCCTACCTTCAACTTTTTCTTCAGTTGTAAAGATGAATACTGTTCGAATATTATTATGTCTTGGTGCTCACTGTAATTTGCAACTACGTCAATTCGATGTAAGAAAATGATTTCTTATATGGAGACTTATAATAGGAGTTATATATGGATATTCTACAGGTTCTGACTTCTATAGAACTTTTGACTTCTTTGTTATTGACTCTGATGGGTTCATAACTTTGATCCCTTCAGTATCAGACACCAATAATTCATAAGCATCACTTGAAGAAGATGGTTCTGAAAGATTCTTCCATGTTAAGGTTTTGGAAATCACACATTTCATGAAAGCTCAGACCAACTATTTTTCTTTTGATTACTCCATAAATCATGTAAGCAAGCAAAGTTATGTTAAGATCTATTGTTAAGAAATCTTTGGGAGCCATATCCTGCTCAGATAGCAGCTAGATTTCTTACCAATGTCTCAACAGTTTCTTTTAGAATATTTCAATTCTTCTTTAAGAAACTTAAGCTATTTCTTTACAACATTTATGTACCTTTCCTAATCTTGACAAAGACTCGTGAAATCATGAATAAGATTATAACAAGATAGGTTAGAATATACCATATCCTCTTCATCAGATTCAAAGCCAGAACCTGACTCAGACTCTGAATCAGTGAGTGTAAGAGCCATCATTACAAGGTTGGCTTCTTCAGCTTCTCTGTCTGAATCTTCTCCATCATCAAGTTCATCTCATGTTGCTATGATACCTTGACTGAACGTACTCTGAAAATTTCCTTCAAAAGGTTTCCTTTAAATGATTTGTCCTTTTGTTAGATTGGGACAATCATTTCAGAAGTGATCAGGCTAGTTGCAATTGTAACAAATATTTTGATCATCTTCTCTATTCTTGGAACAAAAACCTTTTGAAGTTAGAGCTTATACAAAATAATCCCTTTTTACTCTTGTTCAGTTGTTGAAATCTCTTGAAAATAAAGGCCATTTCCTCATTATCAGAATCCCTATCAGAATCTTCTCAAACAAAAGCTTCTTCTGGTTTTTCTATCTTTTGAGGATCTGGAAATCTGACCAGTCTTCCTTTTAAACAAGCAAATCAAGATTAAACCTTGAATCCTGCAGCAAGTACATTTACCTTGCGAGTCAGTCTTAAGGATTAAGAAATCCTTTCATACTCATAAAGCAAATGACTTAAAGCATAAAAAGTTTCTTGATTACTTAAACAACCACACTTGTCCCACGAGTCAGTCTTAAAGATTGGAAATCCTTTCATACTTACAAAACAAGTGACTTAGAGTAGAAACAAATTTCTTAATCTCCTTCAGCTGAAATTTCTTTACCTTCTGTAGTTTCCATTTTGTAACTAATGGAGGAAACTTCAAGGAAAGCTAAGTCACTGCTTGAGTAGCTTTTTCTCACCGATCTTTTTTGTTTCACTGTTAAGTAAAATAAGCATAACCAGACTCTGATGCCAACTGAAGGTGAGAAATATACACAAGGGAGGGTTGAATTGTGTATGCCCAAAAATCTCTTTTTATTTCTGATTCTGGAACATTGGATTTTGAACCACATTCAAATTCTGGTACCAGAGTGAGTAACAACGGTGAAAGGTTTACTTCATTTTCTTAACTCTATTTCAGAACCTAAGGTGTCAAGCCGAGATTTTGATAAAAGTAAGAAGTTAATCAAATCAGAGTCTGACTTTAAAGTTTGTTACACAGCGGAATATAAATGCAGAAGTAAATAAATATACACACAATATATCTTGGTTCCTCTCAAACCGAGTCCAGTCCCCTTGCAACACAAGAGCTTTTAACTATAATCAGACTGATTACAATTACTTAAGCCAACAACTAAAGAATTTTTGCTCAATCAACCTAGATCGAGAATTCCTACTCTGCCCTCAAGCATGAGACTTAACTTCCTAAACAATCCGTTCAGGACTTCTTGCTTTTCTCACAAGCATGAGACTTCAATGTTCAATCACATTGATTGAGACTTCCTTGATCTTCCCTCAAGCATGAGACTTCACTTCCTGAATAGAGCCGAGTTCAACAGAATGAGCTAAAAAACTCATTTAACATAAAGACATTGAGAGGAGCAGAGTTGAGTTCAGAAGATTTGAAGAGATCAGATCCAAACAATGTTACTTTATCTTGATTTGATATAGAGCAGTGTATCGTGGTCACGTGATCTCTTTAGATAACTTATGACCAAATACTTCTTGTAGACGGTTGTTGATGCTTACTCAGAGTCATTGTTATCCTTATACTTAACTTCCAGAATCATATGCTTTTTATATAATTAGTTAAAGCATGATCAAAAGTTGAAATATGTCTACAGAACCTGGTTGGAGTGAGACTTCAGAGTCTAGAATTCGCAGGTTCTATTCTTGCCTTCATCAGAATCTTGATCAGAACTAGTATGGATGAACACTTTTATAATTGATGACTTGATGTAGACAAATTCCTTTGAAGCAGTATCTTCAGAATTGTTGATAAAGCTTATTCAGAAGATGCAGAGTCATTCCTTTACAATAGATTATGCTTTCTTCAAATGTTTCCAGTCTTCAGAGCTTTGCTGATCTTTTGTATTTCAAGTAAGCTTATGTTCAACATCTGAAAGAATTGAGTAGACTCTTCAGAGTCTGAATTGTTGGTTCTGGTCCTTCAGATTCGGACCATCTTTGCTCCTCTTTAATGGTTCTTCTGAGTGAGTAATTTGATTTATATCAAGGTTAATGTCTTTTGATCCTACACACTAGAATAATCATTAGTAAACCCTATTGCTCTTTAAATAATTTATTATCATCAAAACCTTTTAGGGGCATGAACAAAGCTTATTCCAACATAATCTAAATCTCATAGTTGGAGCTTCGCAATTGTTGAGGAGATTTTGTTATACTCCTTGTGTCTCACAATAAGTGCCCCAATTGACCATTTCACACAGATTAAGAAAAAAGAATAAATGAAAGAGAGTGAATGGTATTTTTACTAAAGTACCCCTTATCAAGTATTTGGAATGATAAAAGTAATATTAATTAGAGGGTATAATTGGAAATATACATTGGAAATTGAAATAGATCATTCAATTTGGGACACTTTTTATTCCAAATGGGTTGTAAGACCCCAATTTGACCCTAAGATCCCTCATGCCATCTCATAATTTGCATTGGCTTTGGGATCACACCTTGGTATCCTCCTCACCTCTTATTCATTGGGTTTGCATTGAGAGAGATCACCAAGCACTATTTGATTGTATCATACTTTATTTTCCTTTGTTTACTAACCAAAATACCAAAAATATGTCTAGTGTGGTGTTATTTCTTTTGTAGGTAGTGTGTGCATCCACTTGTGCCTTATCAAGCTCATATCTCAGGTTTGAGACCCTCAATGCAAGGGGATCAAGTTATACAAGGTTAAAACTGGTTCTAAGCATCATATATGGATCACCATGTTCTTCATTTTTCATTTTGATCAAGATTTCATTAAGATTTTGAAGCCTGTTTGCCTTGGAAGCCCTAATTCATCTAGGTATCTTGTGTGTCTTCCTTAACAAGTTTCTTCAACATTTGGTAAAATATATCAAAGGATACTCCATTTTACTTCATCTCAAGCATGTATGATTCTCCATAAGCCCCAAAGAGCAAAAAAACTTCAATTTTGCAAGTTGGTTCAAAGAGGTTGACCAGAGAAAGTCAACTGGCCAAATCTAGGGTTCTCTAGACCTTATCTCCTACATTTTTTGTCATATGAAAATGAATCCAAGATCAAAGTTACTCTTTATGTCATTCCAAACAACTTTAATGTTGGCATAACGATCTAATTTTTCTAGTAAATTCATTGTTTATGGTGAAAGATTATAGGTCATTTTGTCTGTGCCCTAGATAGAAGGTCAACTTCCAAGGACCATAAATTGCTCAGTTTTTATGATATGAAGACCATCTAAGTTTCATGATTAATTTCAAGATGTCTCTCCAACTTTTATTCTTTGAGAAAGGTCAAATTATACTTGCAAAGGCATGTACTAATAGGAAACATTATAGGTCATTTTGGGCCATCATCAGTGTACAAGCATTTTTCCTCAACTTCTAAAATCCATAACTCCATCATGCAAGATTAAAATTGTGTAAAATTTGTGACCAAATTGAACATAATTGAAATATATACAAATTTAAAGAAGGAACCAAAGTCATTTGAAGCTCATAGCAAAAGTTATTCAAGGTGGAAAAAGTGGTCATTTGACTTTTAACTTAGAAAATTTTCAACTATGTTTGATTCCTCCAACTTCCACACCAAAATTAATCATAATCCAAGCTCCAAATGGAAAAAGCTTTAATATAAAAGTTGTTCCCCTTCATGCTAGCTTTCCAAATAGTCCAAGATCATGGCATTTGGATTCTTTTTTAGGGACTTGCGCATGAGTGCATAGCATGACCCTATTTGGAAACTTTTGTGATCAATTTTCAACCAACATTGCATGGATTCATGAATTGCTTTCAGCATCACATGTGCACAAATTTGGACTTATTTCAATCATCATTTGGGCCTTTTTGCATTTCCATGCAACCATGCACACCAAGTTGATATTTTTGGCCATTTTTGGAAGTGTGTGGAAATGAATCTTTAAGGTTATAAGTACATGTCATTCTGCTCAAAATTGAGGACCTTTTGCCCAAGCTTTGAACTGCAAACACTCACACCCTCAATTGATAGAATTCCTAGAAGATTTCTCTATAAATCGAGTTTTGATTCCCATTCTGTTTTGGAATCGAAACTCCAAGAATTCAAAGCCCTTTTGCATCCAAATCACCTCTTGCAAGCTAGTAGAAACAAGGCCAAGCAAATTGGAATCGAGATTAAGCTTCATCACTGCAAACAGAAAGTGAATTTTCAGAAACTTTCCTTCTTCGATTCTCCATCATTTCACTTTATTTTGGTTGGCTGAAGTCCTACCAATGTAGGCAACAAGATTGAGTTGCTTTGAGATCAAATCGAAGCAACTCAGTTCATCACCTCATTTTTCAATTCCACATATCTCTCTTTATATAGTGAGAATTGGGAAGAATGGAGATCAGATTTGTGCTCTCCATCATTTTCTCTTTAAATTGGTATATGAATCTTCCATTTTCATGAACTTTGGAGTTGGACTAGTCCGGTGAGGTCCATCGGAGAAGTTGACCAGAGCTAGGGCTCTGGTGGTGTGCTGACATCATTTTAGACCATCTGATCATTTCCCACATTTTAATCTTGACCTTTGATTTCAATTACCACATCTGTCACGCATTGACTTGGTTGCACCACGAGGACCACGCGCGTGGCTATCAGATCTGCCACCTCAATTAATGAGGGAGATCTGATGGCCCTTGTTTTTTCTATTTTTATTTTATTTTCTATTTTTTATTTTAATTAGCTTATTTTGTTTAATTCATAATAATTTCATTTTTTATCCAAAAATATGGGATTTTCACCAAAAATATTTAAATAATTTCCTCTTCCATATTTTAAATTAAAATCTTTTTTTGGATTAGATTTGATATTTTTTGTGAATTAAATAGTTTTTGACTTGTTTTTAAATATTTTTAAATACTTATGACTTTCCAAAAATTCTCAAATTTTTTGTCTAAGATCCTTTGACCTTGCTTGGCCTAGGATAAATCCCTTGACCATTTATTTGGTGGTTTGAAGGGATTTGATGTTTTTCCCTTTTTAAAATGCATTTTATTTCATTTTTAAATTTATTTTTACTTGTTTAAATGTTTAAAAATATTGTTGAGCCATTTGGTTGACCTTGTGTTGTTTCATCTTCTGTTTGGCCTTGATCATGGTAGATTTGAACTTCCATTTGATCAATACTATTGGATTTAGGGGGTTGGTGAAGTGCACACTTCATCCCTCAAGATGAATGGATAGTATTGATCAAATGAAATTCCTCCCTTGATCAATTTGGGTTTCTATTTCTCTTTCACTCTTCACCTTCATCCCTCTTCTTCCTCAATCCATCATTGACCAATGATTTTTCTACAATTCAAATTCTAGTTGATTCATCAATGACCTTGTGTCAGATGAATCAACATGAGCTTGGTTGAGATAGGTCCCTCCCAATATCTTTAGGAGCTTGGTTCTTTGTACCATGTCTCTAGCATGCATTAACACCAATGTCTTTATTGCCCGACCTCAAATAGTTGTGACTTCTACATAAGTCCAATTATGATTGCTTAACATAGAGCTAAATTTTGACCTAAAGGTATATCATTCTTGTAAGTGAGATTGTAAGTCTCCCATTCTTCATGGCATTGTGTGAAGACATGACCTTTTTTAAATTTATGAGAGCTAGTGGCATACTTGTTGGTTTATCCAAGTTTGAGCTCTTCTCATAGATGATGTCTTAGTTTATGTCTTCATACTTGTGAATGAATAACTGAGTGTTCTCCAAAGAATGACTTAAACAATTGAATCCTCCAATAATATTTCACTAACATTTCTTTATTATTGTTTTATCTTTAAATGTCATTTACTTAATGCAATTTAAATTTTAGTACCTTTATCATTCATTTCCATTTATATTTCATGCAAGATGTTTATGTTTCATTCATTTTTACTTTGCTCACTTGAGCCATATCTTTGTGATTATATATATTGCGTGTTTGTGATTCTGTTCTGTTTGTGGTCTTTGGACCTTAAAATGCCTAATAAAAATAAAAACCCTAAAAAATATGTTAATGGACTGTTGAACCTCTATTTTTGACCTTGATATGAACTTTTGGACTTAGTGTAGGCAACATCCCCATGCTTTGAAGGACTTGGCCAATGCCATTATTTGAGACTGAGTTATCTTGGCCAATGTCATTCATCTGAGACAAGCCTTGAGATTTACCTTGGTTTATTTGTTACTTTGTATTTGTGCTTAAATTGTTATCTTGTTTTTATTGTTTATATCTGATGATTATTTTTATGAGTTTGCCACAAGGAATATTTCATCTGATACATTTGAAGACACCAAAGACTGCTTGCTTTTGGATTGCTTGCTTGGATTCTGGCTACCTCTATTTGATGCCTTTGATCTTCATACATATTGATTGGATTCTTATGTTTATTGCTTGCTCAAAAGTCTAAAGGAAATGGGTTTCTATCTGACATTCTTGTCTTGTGGATTGCATCCCATTTATCATATATTTTCAACTCTAAACTTTTAAATTTTTGTCTATAATAGTCCCTTCATCTCCTCCTTTTCTTATTAAATTTTAAAATATCTCCCTCCTTTTTAAAACATTCTTTGTTTGTGTTTTCAACTTAGACTTGTTTTAATGAGTAAAAACTTTGGCCTTATGCCATTGATTTTCAAAACATTTTCTTAATCAAACCTGTGAATAAACTTAATCATATTGACTTAACTTTCAAAAAAGACAAAAAGAACTAGCAACCTCATTTAATTTTTTGGCCATTTTGTGCCCTTTTATTTTAAAACTTTTGCAAGAGAGTATTTAGATTTGAGTTATCCATGGTTGAGATATAATTCTCCTATTCCATATTATTGATTATAAGTTTTTCCATTTATTAGGGGTTAGTGACATACTTGTTGATTGAATCCAAGTTGGAGCTCTCCCTCTTAAGTTTTGTAAAACACTCATTATCGGTGGATGTTTGGTTTAGTATTCTCTCATTGATAACAAAAGATCTTTTAAACTTTTGTTAAAACCAATCCACCAATTTCTTTGAAATTTTTACCACGAACTATGGAGTTTTGATCTCTCATTTTTATATTGGTACGTAGGCATAAGACTGAAGGTCTTTTCAAACACAAAAATATAATAATTGAATTCTTTTTCTCATCCTCCTAATCTATATTTTGTTGCAAACATATTTTCAACTAAAACACTTGCACATACAAAGGGCTCCCTAGGAGTGCCTAGGACACTTTGGGTGCTAATACCTTCCCTCTGTGTAACCAACCCCTTACCTGTAATCTCTGACATTTTATTAGTTTATATTCGAAAACTTTTTATCTTTGGGTTTTGTTTGTATTTTTCCATTTTCCTTTGGAAACAATAAAATTGCGGTGGCGACTCTGGTTTTATTGACGTTGAGTTTATCCATAGCGTAATGGTCATGAATTTACCACTAAATGGGTCACTCATTGTGGGACGGAAGGAGTAGGTTTAACATTTCTCTGAATATTTATTTAATATTGTATAGGTTCATAAGGTGTGTGGTGTTTTGGTTGGTTTTGACAATTCCAGCGAAAAAGAATAAGGTTATTTTCTCCATATTTACTTAGGTAGTGTTGTGTGTAAGCTCGCAAACAAGGTGGGAGTTCTTCTCAATTTTCAGACAGACCAACACTCACGATACCGGTAGGATTGAGGATAATCGTTATAAAAGATAGACTTTGGAGTTGGATTGTTAGGGTTAGAAGATTCAATGCGATTTAGAGTAAAAATCTCACAAGAACTAAGTTCGAATACTGTGTACGAATCAAGGGAATCAAATAGAAGATTTTTATATTTTTAGCGTTATTTGGATATTGGGATTATACTAAAACTCGTGTAATTTTTCAAAAATAATGTTATTTGAAGACCAAAATCTTTTCAAAAGGAAACCATTAGAGAGTGGATTAACCTTCGTGTGAACAATAATTGAACCACTATAAATCTAGCATACCTCTCTCTCTCTCTCTCTCTCTCTCTCTCTCTCTCTCTCCCCCCCCCCCCCGCTCCCCTCATCCCCTTAACTAATTATAAATTACATGTTAGGTTATTTTTATCATTTTCATAGAATTTCATGCCATTAGGTTTTGCCTTGGTAGCGGTTTATTGATTAAATGTAGGTTTTATTAGAATCCACACTTATAAATTGTCTTATTATTGATTAAGTCTGGAAACTATGATCATATGAATTCATCTATATTGATTTTCTAATATTTACATGTTTTGTATAAATTCAACATCAATTTAATATAATACATTGTTTACTCTTTGGTTAGGTTATTGGTTTGATCTTGGTTTTGTTATGTACTAGTTAAGTTTTTCCTTGTATATTCCAATCAATAAGCATAATCATTCTATACACAAATTTGCTTCCGCTATGCAAACTATTTTCTACTTTTTAAACTCTTGTAAAACATTTTTCAAAACAAAAATTTTGACTGGTCATTTTAATTGGGAGGTCTATTCACCCCTTCCCCCATCTAGACCGTTGTATTCTCCATATTTTTGCCCAGGCAAAATTTGGTCTCAAAGCTGATATTTTGATCAGGTATAAGCAACTATTTTTTTTGAGAATATGAGTCACGATAATCCAAAGGAAGTATATAGTAGAGCCCTAATTTTGAAAGGTGAAAATTATGCTTATTGGAAGGAAAATATGTGCATACACTTAATGTATGTAGACGAACATTTATGGGTAGCAATTACCGACATGCCTTTTATTTCCAAAAACAAAGTCGATAACTCTATTAAACTCCCCAAATATTGGTCGGACGATGAAACTAAAAAGGCATCATATTATTTGAAGGCGATAAATATACTTATCTATAAGTTGAGTACTAAAGTATATTACTTTATCTCGCATCATAAGAGTGCAAAAATAATGTGAAACACTCTTCAAGTCTTTTACGAGGGAATTGAAGACGTCGAGGATTATAGGATCAATACGTTGACATAGGAGTATGTGCATTTCCATATGGAACCTGGTGAAATCATGAAATCCATCTAGACTCGTTTTCTCCATTTAATCAACAAGTTATACAACTTGGGAAAGTCCTTTTCCAAAAAATATTGTGCTAACAAAATTTTAAGGTCTATGTGAAGGGAATGAAAACCAAAGGTTACAATCATTAAATAATCAAATTATCTTAATAATTTAGATATCATAAAACTGTTTGGAAAGCTAACCGAACATGAGAATGAACTGAAACGGATCACTGCAAGCGAAGTACGCTCAGAAAGGAAAGAGAAGGTCAAAGAACAAAAGCATAATATTTCCTTGAAGGCTTCATAGTCAAAGATAAAGAAAGTAAAGTATGTTAGTGATAGTTTTGATGAAGACTCTTCCAAAGAAGAAGAGATTGGGATTTTCGTCAAGCCTTACAATCAACGTGAATAAACATAAGCTCAAACATTTCGACAAAAAATTGATAAATTTCAAGAAGTCTTATCCGCAAAAAAAATGATTATAAGAGAAATAAAGAAGATGTCACATGCTTTGAATGCGGAAAGTTAGGTCATTACTGAACAACGTGTCTGAGTCTCAACAAGCTCCATAAGAAGAAGGATAGGGACTCTTACAAGATAAGGGAAAATATTCCAAAGGTCGTAAGAAAAATATGAGAGCTCATCTTCATCTTCCAGTTCAAGCTTAGATCATGAATGTGCAAATTTGTGCTTAATGGCACACAAGAAAAATGAATACTCAGAGGTATATAGTTTTGATCCTGGATTTAAACCTTCTTACAAATAATTGTCGAAAGAATTTAGTAAAATACATGCTACACATTCAGTGCTTAAAAAAATTCTCTCAAAAGAAAACTTATTTCAAAACTTGAAAAAGAGACTAATGATCTTAATAATTCTTTATATTCCTTAAAGTAAGAGCATGCATCTCTTGTTTGTGAGCAGTTTAATGTTTCTGATACTTAAGCTGAAATGATAGTAAAGATAGACTATGATACTTGTCCAATTTTGAAACTTGAATATTAAAAACTTAAAGGACAATTAGCTATCTACTGTTCTACTTCTTCAAGTGAAAGAGGAATCAATTTTGAGAAAAACCATCGCTTTGGTAGAAGAAATAGAAAAAGTATTTCATCTAAAGAAACATGTAATTATTATGGTGACAAAGGTCACATTAGGCCTATTTGACATGTTAGTAATGTCAAAGTTCTTAATGCACCATGGCTTGGATATCTAATTGTTATTTAACTAACGCTCCAAGACCCACTAGCTAGGTACCTAAATTACTTGTTTAATTTTCTGTAGGAACGTCTTGCCTCCACAAAAAGGTTATGGTTCCTATATGGTGGATGCTTAAGACACATCACGAGATACACTTCAATGTTTATCAAGTTCAGTCATAAAGAAGGAGGTCGTGTCACTTATGGAGACAACACAAGAGGTACAATATTAGGAAAATGTATTATGGGAAATCCCTCCACAATTACCATAGTAGGTGTTTTATTAGTTAAAGGGCTTAAATACAATTTACTTAGCGTTAGTCAATCATGTAAAGGGTTATTCTATTGTTTTCGATACCTTGAGTTACTTAATTGAACATAAGGCAAGTAAAAGTTTTGTGTTTAAGGGTTTTATGGTTGATAACATTTATTTCCTTGACTTGGATGATGTGTCAATGTATGGTACTAAATGTTTAGTCATTAAGAATGAATATTCTTGGTTATGGTATAGATGTGTAGGACATGTACACTTTGACTTAATAAATAAAATAACATATAAGAATCTAGTAGTTGGTCCAACAAAAATAAAGTTTTCTAAATATAAACTTTATGATGCTTGCAAAATGGGAAAGCAAACGAGAATGTCTTTTAAATCGAAAAAGATTATTTCAAATTCAAAATCTCTCGAGCTTCTCCATCTAGACTTGTTTGAACCTTCAAGAACAAGAAGTTTAGGCAGTATTATGGGTTTGTAATTGTGTACGACTATTATAGATTTACTTAGACACTTTTGTCAGCACATAAGAAAAAATCCTTTAAAGCTTTCATTAAATCTGCTAAGCTTATCCAAAATCTTTACAATTTGAAAATTATCACACTCTGTAGTGATCATGGTGGTGAGTTTGTAAATCATCAATTTAAAACTTTTGTAACAAAAATAAAATTACTCATAACTTCTCATGTACGAGAACTCCACAATAAAATGGTGTTATTGAGCGTGAAAACCGTGTTTTAGAAGAATTGGTTTGGACAATGATAAGCGAAATAAGTTTGCCTAAGTACTTTTGGGTTGATGCGATTAATATTAAATGCCATGTATTAAACATGGTGGTCATTCACTAATCCTAGAGAAGACACAATATGAATTACTCAAAGGCAGAAAACCTAATATTTCTTATTTTTGTGTTTTCGACTGCAAATGTTTTATTTAAAATAATGGAAAGAACAATCTTGATAAATTTGATGCAAAGTCTGATGAAGGTATATTTCTAGGGTACTCGTCTTCAAGTAAAGCATATTGAGTTTACAATCATGAAACGTCATCTGTTGAAGACTATGTCCATGTAGCTTTTGATGAATCCTCACCCCAAAAGACAAGGAAATGTAGTTCTTCTAATGTCTCAGGTGTGATAACGGAAAACTTGATCAACGATAACATTCCTAAAGAGGATACTTCTCTAATAGTGGAAGAAGACATTATTTTAGACAAAGAGGAAAGCCAAAAAGAGTCCCTAACCCAGCTACTTCCATATTGGATTGTTGCAAAAGATCATCTGTTGGATCAGATACTAGGCGATATCATGAAAGGTGTAAGTACAAGACTCATGTTAATAATTTATGTAAGTATTCTGCTTTTATATCTCAAATTGAACCTAAAATTATATCTAATGATTTACTTAATGGGGGTGACTCCTTGTTATGCATGAGAAGCTCATTCAATTTAAACGAAATAACGTTTGAAACCTTGTTCCATGTCCAAAAGATAAAATCGTCATTGGCACTAGATGGATGTTTAGGAACAAATTGGATGAAAATGGCATAATTACTAGCAATAAATCTAGGCTAGTGGAAAAAAGGTATAACCAGGTTGAAGGAATTGACTATGAGGAGACTTATGCTTTCGTAGCTCGTCTTGAAGCAATATGACTCCTTTTAGCATTCGTCTACTTCCTGGATCTTAAGTTGTATCAGATGGATGTCAAATCATCATTTTTTAACGACTTTAAAAATGAAGAAGTTTATGTCTCTCAACCTCCTAGATTTTAGGACCATGAAAATCCTGATTGTGTTTTTAAACTTAAACGGGCCCTCTATAGTCTTAAACAAGCGCCTAGAGCTTGGTATGAGTGTTTTAGTGGATTTTTAATCAAACAAGAACTTAATCGTGGTAAAGTAGATACTACTTTGTTTATTAGACGTAAAGCAAAATATATTCTTTTAGTTCAAATTTATGTTGATGATATTATATTTGGTTCCACTGGTGAATTCATTTGCAAGGATTTTGTGAGTTTAATGCAAGGAGAGTTTGAAATCTCTCTTACGGGAGAGATGGCCTACTTCTTAGGATTTCAAATAAACCAAACCTAAGATTGCACGCCCATCATCCACACAAAGTATTGCTTGGAGCTTCCGAAGAAATTTGATATCCAAGGTTCGAAAAGCATCTCAACTCTCATGGCTTCAAATGTTTTGATAGATAAATATGAAAACGGCGTAGAGGTCGACATTACCAAATATAGATGTATAATAGGATATTTACTCTATTTAACTTCGAACATGCTAGATAGTATGTTTAGTGTGTGTATGTGTGCTATATTTCATGTGTTGCCTAGGAAATCCCACTTTAAGATCGTAAAAAGAATTTTGAGGTATCTTAATGGAATCTCGTATCACGGTCTTTGGTTTCCTAAAGGTAGTGAATGTAGCTTAGTAGTTTTTTTCGATGTTGATTTTGTTGGTGATAAGTCGAATAGGAAAAACACTAGTAATACTTGTTATTTGTTTGGAAATTGTTTAGTTTCTTGGCACAATAAGAAGCAACATATTGTCACTCTTTCTACTGTAGAGGTTGAATATATAAACGCCAGTAATTATTATGCACAAGTCATATGGCTAAAAGAACAATTATTTGATTACAATTTAAAACTCAGTTGTGTTCCGATCAAATGCGATAACCTAGCGCAATAAGCCTTACTAAGAACCATGTACTTCATTCACGTACTGAACATATAGAAATATGACACCATTTCCATCAAGGATCATATTGAAAAGAGTGATGTTGTTTTAGAATATGTGGATACGAAAAATCAGTTAATTAACATTTTTACAAAACTATTATCCAAAGAACCTTTTCACAAGATATGTAGGGAATTGAGAATCTTGGATTCTTCGTGTTTTAAATAGATATAGACTTGTATTTTTTTTCATCTACTATTTATACTTAATTCACGTACTAAACATATAGAAATATGACACCATTTCCTCAAGGATCGTGTTGAAAAGAGTGATGTTGTTTTTGAATATGTGGATACGAAAAATCAGTTAATTGACATTTTTACAAAACTATTATCCAAAGAACCTTTTCACAAGATATGTAGGGAATTGAGAATCTTGGATTCTTCGTGTTTTAAATAGATATAGACTTGTATTTCTTTCATCTACTATTTGTATGATGTTGTAAACTAGCATTTCCTTGTAGAAAGTTATACTTTAACCAACCCTATTTATATGATTTTACAACTTTGTATCTCTTGTAATATCATTATTGTATTTTGTTCAATATGTTTATTTGTTTACTTCTTACATTCTTCATTTCATTCATTCATTTCTAAGTTATTATATGACTATTCTTTTATTCATTTAAAATATATTTAAGTGCATTTTGTTATTTATGTGCATTTGAGAATTATTTTGTTTGTTCATCCATTATTTAATCTTTCATTCACATATGTTTTGATTGATAACGTAGTTATGTTGTTGTTAGGGCTGCAAATGAGTCGAGTCGAGTCGAACCCGTCGTCAGCTCGACTCGACTCGATAAGAATTGGTTTAGCTCGAAACTCGAATCGAGTTCGACACGAACTTTTTTTTAAGCTCGAACTCGACTCGTTTTAAGTTCTTGAACAACTCGGTTCAACTCGTTAGGTTCAGTTCGTTAGGTTCAGTTTGTTTACTTCACGGACTAAAAAGTCATTTTTTAAAGTTTAAATTTTTTTATTATATTTGACATTTTAAATTATTCTTTTTAAAGGTAAAATATTAAAACAAAATTTAAACGTTATTTTTAAAGTGGTGGTAGTTTAAAAAACAAATTTAGAAGTAGTTTAAAATTGCACTTTAAAATTAAAAGTCACGGTGCATTATGTTTTTTTTTTTGAGTTAGAAGTATTTTACTTTGTATAAAAAAATGTCACAAGTATTTTTTTAAATATTTAATTTGATAAGTTAAAAGGTTAAAATCTATACATTATTTTTATAAATGATACTATTGAGATATATAATTTAAATATATATATATATATATATATATATATATATATATATATATATATATATATATATATATATATATATATATATATATATATATATATATATATATATATATAAACTGAGTCAACTCATGAACCTAACGAGTCGAACTATACATAGCTTAAGTTCAGCTCATTTATTTTACGAACTTAGTTTTGAGCTCAAGTTCGACTCATTTGGTTCATGAACCAAGTCCAACGAATTAATTATCGAATCGAGTCTCGAACTATTTTCGAGTTGATTTGGTTCATTTCCAGCTCTAATTGTTGTGTAGTTACATGTCTATTTGCACATATTATTGGCACATAGCATGTCTATCTTCATATATCTGAATATATCATCTGATGTTGTATACTATTCTTAGCTATATATAACTCATTTGTTTCTCTAAATTACATTCGTGTTGCAAGTTATTTTGTATTTAGACTCATTATCATTTATCTCTTTTTGTGAAATAAATTGATCACGTCAAAAAGGGAGAAGTTGTAATTTGAGTCTATATTAACTTATGTATTTTATATTGTTCGTGCTTTTGTGCAATTTTTATAAGGGGAGTACAAGTAAATTGAGAAAATAATTGATCATATTTTCCTTCTGTTTAAAGTGAACTCAATTTCAATTACATGTTTGTCAAACATAAAAAAGAGAGAGAGTGAAGTTGAATTTCATATCTTTGATCTCTTTAGAATTATTGTTTGATAGTTTGCCATTTATTTTTTTTGTTTTTTTAATCAATATTCAAACATCCAATTAGTCAATATTCAATAATACAATATCTTAAAAAATAAAAATAAAAAAGGTAAAACGGGATTAAAATGAAAATTGAAAGAAGTGTTACTAGTATTTGAACTTTTAAGCAATGTTGAATGAACAATGTAGTTAGAAATGAGTGGATTTGATCAAGGTATGTGTGACAGAGCAAGATAGTGACAAGTAGAAAGGAATCCTGAAAGGAACAAAGATCGCAATCATTGCAATAGCATCGAAAGAGACCAATAACAATCCCAAAAATCACTATCATCACCACAATACCACATAGCCCATCTCAAATTTTGAATATCATTTTCTGATAACATCCCTAAGGAGGTGAAAAAAGTAAAACACTAGTACTACTATTGAAGGTGACAATCCTAGAAGTGGGAGTGTGTAAAAGATAGCCCACTTTTATCTTTGTGTTTATGCAGAATGAACAGTTTAACCTATGAAACGAGGGAGGGCTCCCCCTCCTGTTTCATGACTTGCTTTTTGAGTTTTGAGTCTCCCAATGCTATAAAAAAATATTGATGCTTTCAGTTTGGGACCATTTTATTTTTCTGTCATTTTCTTATGTTTACAAACATAGCCAATTAACTTTCCTTCTTTAACAAAAATGCCACAACTGTCTCATAGATTCATAGACTCATAGCTCAGCACCTCTCAGGGTAGATGGATACTAGATATGCTAACACTGAGAAATATTAACAATTTCGATTGTCTCATTTTAGTTTTTAAAACTATTTTAATATAAAAATAATATTATTATTTTATTTATTATATTTTTTAATTTGTGTAATATAATTAATTATGATAATTATTTTGCGACGGACGGAGAGAAAGTAATATTATTTTTTTTCATCATTGTTGAAACTTGAAACTGCAAGGGCTATAAATTAAAGAGAGTGTGGCTTCCCTTGCTTGGGTCCACTTTTACAGTGCCTTCAATTTGTACCCTTTTTCATTTCTAGATATATATTTAATATGATATTAATGCAACTTTGCTTACTCTTTTTTTTTACATAAATACGATTTTCTTTTAAAAATTAATTTTATTATGATTTTTCATGGAACACTTACCTCTAAAAATTGAACTGAATCATTTAAATTGAATGAACTTGTTTCAATTTACTATTACAGTCAAAATCATGAAAGTTCAACGACAAATCTATCAGATAAAACTATGAAATTCATCTATTTAAAAAAATGTACATGATTAAAGTTAATCATGAGCCGATTTTATATCTGAAAATGTATAATAACCATGATGAACATTTTCGACATGCGACTTTTTCTTGGATACATCCCGCCAGTCTTCTTAACTTGTTAAGCGAGAATGATTTTGTTTGCATCTTAACTATACCAATATAAAGTAGTTTGAGTAAAATAGCTTTGTCCTGTTTTCATGTTAACAAAACATTTGAAACTCAATTTTCTTATATACAGTCTTAAATACAATCCTAAGATAATAACTTGCTTTTGTGTTGACACTTTCTCCAAAGTGCTACTAATACTAATAAATAAAAATATACTATAATAATACTAGTCTATGATTTTGTCATGTGTATAGTATAGTACTCCTCCAAGTTTGTTTTACATTTTTTTCTTACTCATTCAAACATGAAACTTGGGATTTGATTGTGACCACTGATTATCCTCACCAATGAATATACTGCTATCTTTGTACGGATTAATTCACCATTTCTATGTTGTTTATGTCATGTCTTCACCATATATACACTTTTTTGCTCAAATAGTTTCTCACTGCGTTAAAAACAACAGTGTTGATTCGATTCCCTCTCCATAAAAACCTCTCTCCTTTCACTGTTCTAGAGATTTTCACATGCCTCAAGAACTTGTTTTCTTATTTAATCACTTTCTCTGTCTCTCTCACACACTCATACACAAAAGCTATGTCTAATTCAATGACCCATCAAAATCAATTTGAGAACCAAGATTTACTAGGTGCTGCTGGTGGCTATGTTTCATCTTCTTCTTTAAGGAACAACAATGTATCATCATACTCTCCAACATTTCATCACAATATTGAACTATCACAAGGCTCTGAAATGAGTCATACAAGACATTTGATGGATCTACTTGGTGCTGCAAACGACACCAACCATCAAACTCAACAAGGTTTATCACTTTCTTTAGGCTCTCACATGCTTGTTGTTCCTTCTCATGATTACAGAAACCGTTCCTTAAATCAAGGTCTTATGATTAACCCGAGTTACTTCATGTCTGGTCAAGAACAGACACGCGAGCCTGTGGTGGAGAGTAATCTAACAAGTGATTATTTTTACGGAAGTGGTGGAAATTTTGGGTCTGGTTCTTCTAATAACTCGTTGTTGAACCGTTCTACTTCTACTTCTTATGGAAATGAGAGTTTTGGTTCTGTTATTGGAAACTCTAGATATCTTAAACCGGTTCAGTCACTTCTTGAAGATCTTGTTGATGTTGGTGGAAATGTGATTGATAGAATGAATGAAAGGTATGCTGAAAAATTGTTTCATGCAAGTAGAACAGGTGCTAGAACACTTTCCTCTGACCTTAAAGCTGAGTTGAGGATTCATGGACATTTGTTAGCTGATAAACATGAACATCAAGTCAAAATTGCAAAGCTCATTTCTTTGTTGGATGAGGTTAGTCTTCTCTTTAACAACTGTATCACCGGCACCTCTGAAAAAATTTGTGATAGTACTCATCTTCACACGTCTCAGTATTGATGTCGTGTTTTCGGTGTCTGTGTTTAGGAAGTTTTTATAGTATAATTTATAAGCACTTATCATATAAGTGCTTATGTTGAAGTGATTTTCTAATTTTCAGGTTGAGAGTAGATATGAGAAATACTATCATCAAATGGAAGAAGTGGTGTCATCTTTTGAAATGATAGCAGGTTTAGGGGCTGCCAAATGTTACACTGCTTTAGCACTTCAAGCAATGTCTAGACATTTTTGTAGCTTAAGAGATGCCATAACGTCACAAATAAATGTTGAGAAAAGAAAACTGTTTCAAGATGTACCGAAAATCAACAATGGATTATCTCAACTTAGCTTATTTGAGAGAGATAATAATAATAATATTAACATCAACAACAACAGACAGAACAGAATGTCTCTTCAACAACTTGGAATCATTCAAAACCAAAGACAAATTTGGAGACCCATTCGAGGCTTACCTGAAACCTCTGTTGCAATTCTTCGTGCTTGGTTATTTGAGCACTTTCTTCATCCGTAAGCTTATACATCTTATAATCTTCTGTAATTTCATTTCTGTCTTGTTACTGACAATGTTACTAATTTGATGTCTGGTTTTTTTTCAGGTATCCTAATGATTCTGAGAAACTAATGCTGGCTTCCCAAACCGGTTTAACTAAAAACCAAGTAATTTCTTATCCATAAACTAGCTTTTTTGGTATTTTAGTAATAATGTTAATCTTAATTTAGTGACAAACTTGGTATAAACTTGTTTAGGTGTCAAATTGGTTCATAAATGCGAGGGTAAGGTTATGGAAACCAATGATAGAAGAAATGTACAAAGAAGAGTTTGGAGACTCATCAGAAGACTCCAATCCAGCAGCTAACAATTACATGTCAAGAGAAGATGCAACAGACTGTGTGGAGGATTAGGATTTAATTTAATTGTTATAGCTTTTGAAGATAAAAAGAATTTTGTTGGAAATATTAGTAGTACTATGTAACATGATGTTTTTGAGGTGAATTTATAGTTTTTGAAATTCATGACTAATGGTGTTGTTTAGATTAGTAACACGACATCATTGTTTTGACACTTCCTTGTAGTCATGTCATCAGCTTGATACCATGTACTGTTGATATGAAACAAAAAGCAATGGATAACAGAATTGCTTGTAATTTGCTATCATAGTTGTCATGTTTTATCTTGTCATAGAAGAGATGGACATTTCATATGATTTAGTCTTATTTGTGCTAAATCAAATTTATGGAATAAAAGAAACTATGCTGCTGATATACTAATACTAAAATGGTATAGAATAAACTATTGGAACTTGGAAGTTTGTGTTGGTTTTCTAGTTGATATTGGTATTTTAAAAAATTTCAATGAGTGGATGCCGTAATTCGAAAAACGAGAACACGGTTTTGAAGCGCAATCGCATGTTCGTAGGATAAACTAACAAAGTCGTCACCGAACTTTATTAATTCCTAAAAAGAAAAGGAAAAATATCGATAAAAACCATGAAAGGACGACAATAATATTGACCGTCGCAGTCAAATCAAGATTCGGGAGTCGATTGCGTAAAGAGAATGTATTAGCACTCCTTATGTCCGTTATACTCAACGGGAACCGTTAGGTTAATTATGAGTGTTAGTGTTAGCTTAGAAGAGCGAAAGAAGATATTATCAAAAGAAAAGAGAAAATATTTTTGAATTTTTTATTAATGTGTCTGACAAGATTTACAAATCCTGCTCATATGTATCTCCGGGTGCAATAGAGAACTCAAAGCTTATGTAGTTATGGGTAGAAAATGTTTGTTTATTGGTCGATTTTAGTGAAAACCACTTTATGTCAATGGACAAAAACATTATTGACTACCCAAAATAAGTGGAGAAGGGAACGTTTGCATCACGGTCAAATGGATTTATAAATCAACATTCATGGGCAACGTCGCGAGCTTACTCACACGTTCAAGTGGACAAAATATTATTTTGCGTCGTCTCGAGACCAAGTACCTTTCGTTTGCAAAAAGGGGTTGAGGTTCAATCGTACGACAACGAGAAAAGAGTTTGATTGGTTTGAAGTATTTTTTAGTAATGGCGAGAACTTGGATGAACGAGATATTCATCTTGAATCCTAGTCTCAGGAACTCGTGATATTCACCACGTTCCGTTTCCATCTTATTTGCAAAAAGGTTTGATATTTTTAGGTGTTTTGAAGATTGATTAAGAAAAAGTTTGAAGAAGAACCGCTTTGAAAGTTTTGAATGATGGCGACAGCTAGAATGGACAAGATATTCATCTCGAACCTTAGCCTCTAGAGCTCGTGGTATCCACCCCGTTTCGTTTCCATCTTCATTGAAAAGTGTTAAATAGTGGTTATGTATTTTTTATTTTCATTGGAAAAATGGCTTAACGTTGGATCAAACTTTTGATTAGTGATTGCAAAAATGTTTGATAGAAGTGGTGGGAGAGTTTGAAAAGGTCGGAGATGAAAAATTTGAGAACTCGGGAATGATAGAAAATGGATTGAAAATGGAATGTTTGAAATGGAGAATCATGCACTTGTCTGCCAATAACTTCTCAAAGAGTTGAAGGCGCATAAGGAATCATACACAATGCTATACGGGAAAAAATATTTCAACGTAATTCATGAATATCTTATTCCTTGTGTTAGCTGATTGACATCAGAGGAAAAATGAATGTGCTTCCCTGAAATGAGTTATCTTATAATAAATGCATATAATATTGTGTGTATTGATCTGACAACATATGACTTCTCGAAAATATTTTTCCACTTCGGAGTGACTCACCTCAAAATCCAACCTAACACATTATGTGTATTGAACGACTTTCAAAATCACTATATTTTTTTTCAAGTTTATTCGAAACTGAAATGGCTTATACCACGAACATCACCGAGTGGACAACTTATTCCACAAAGAAAGTTGAAACTTGACTTTATAGCTTTTTGGAAAGGACAGAAGAATTCACCAAGTTGAGCGAGATTGAAAGAGAATTAAACAAGCAAAAACCAAAGGTGGAACCACTCATAGATATAGATTTAAGTGGTTAAACGTATTTTGATGGATTTTACTTGATATCTAATAATGTATTTAGGTTCAAACATCATTTTGTTTTTGTACGTAATGTTGGTTGTTATTGTCAACGATGTAATCTATATACATTTTGATACTTTTAAATTTATATCCAAAATTAATTATATAAATATTAGTTGTAAAATTTTATATGTTAACGAAAAAAAATTGTTTGTGAATAAAATATTCTACCAAAAACAATTTATGGAAAACAACTATTAACATGGATAACTCCGGAATCTAAGTTTTAGACAAATCTTTTTCTTGTGTTTTTCTAAACGTAAATAGGTGGTTCTGGAAGTTTAGTAATGGAATATCCTGTTAGACAAGATTGAGTTTCTAAGATTATTATTGATCTAAAACATATATAAATAAAGGTAAGTTGTTAACTAAAACGCTACTAAATATCTCAATATTCTTATCTTTCATTTATTTATTTCAACGGCAAGAGGCCCCTCTTGAATTTAGATTCACAGAGATCGTCCGTCTTTTCGATCTGAAATCCACACTAGAGAATCTCTTGTGATATCCAAATAATCGAAGAATTATGAAGCTCCATTATCGTTCATCCTCAATTGACAACGAATGGAAGATACAATTCAGCAATTTTGAGATGAATACGAATGAAGATTTAACTATTACGTGGAGTGCATTTTACCGTTACGAAACAAATGGTATGATCGAGGTGGATGCGACTGTTGCAAGATCGACCGACAATATTATAAATGTGTTAAAACATCCTCAACCATCTCTTAATGATGAAATGTAATGTAAGGTTCATGTTAATGCAATGTTGCGTATTTTATGTATTTCATAACAATGATTGATGTTAGTGTATGTTGTTCTTCCTATATCATAATTTGTTTCTAGTTAAAAAAACAGACAATACTCTAAAGATATGATTCCGTAAGGACTACTAAACAAAATTTTCGAATTTGTTCGACTTTCTTTTAACCTGTTTCTGAGATTTGACTGAGGTTTGTAGATTTTTGGTACGTCCGTAAATGCATATTCAGATTTTAAGGACATTATTGATTTTTCACCAAGGTGCATGAGCAATCCCTAAAATTTGAAACTTAAAACCTTAGTTTGTGCCGAATGGTTTAGATTCAGGCCCAATCTTATAGGGTATGTTCAAAGCCCATACATTAATTCGACCGAGAAAAGCCCATATTGTTGGTAAGAAAAAAATACAGTTCATTTTCAACCAAAAAAGAACAGAATACAGTTCTTTAGTTCGTGATCTGTGAATTAGCAGCAAAATCTTCGATCTGGGAGTATGCGCGAGTGACAGCTGAATCTCCCCTGAACCACTTCACAAATCACAAGCAATTACAACAACTCGATGCAAAACTCGAATGAGCGAAAACCCTAAAAAAAAAATCAAAAGCAGAATGCGAAACTAGAAAATTTGGTAAAGTTGGAAAAGAATGGCGAAGCATTCAGTGGCAACGGCGAAGAAAAAATGGCCGCTAATGTTACTAGCCTTCTTGTCTATTTCAACAGTGATGGTGATTTTCATTAGAAACAATTCTGATTCATGCAACACCAAGATCTTTGAAGCACAACAGACTCAGATTCACTCCTCCGCCGCCGCCGGCGGAGGAAACGGTGGAAATGCTGCTTCCGGTCCGAGTCCGTTGGATTTCATGAAGTCTAAGCTTGTTCTCATGGTTTCGCATGAGTTGTCTCTTTCTGGTGGACCTTTACTTTTGATGGAATTGGCGTTTCTTTTGAGAGGTGTTGGTTCTGAGGTTGTTTGGGTTACGAATCAGTATCCTGCTGAACACGATCAGGTTATTTATAGTTTGGAAAGTAAAATGTTGGATAGAGGAGTTCAGGTAGTTAATTCTCTTTTGCTTTTAATTTACTTTTGTTATTATTCATTAGGGTGTGTTTATCTTAATGGTTGTTTACTTGGTTGATTTTCAGTATGTGAGATGCAAAAACATGTTTCCTAATTTGTATGGCTACATTTAGTTCATGCTAATTGAGAAGATTGTAGTTAAAAATCTTGTGTATTGAGTGTCAAAGTAATGCACCTATGGTAGATAAGATGACGGGAAAGGTAGTTAGGGTATGTAGAGAGAAGATCGGTAGATTCTGTGGTAAGGGAAGTAGATCAGATGGAGAGGAGTTAAATAGATAGAGGTAGAGAAGACCTAGAAAAACTATAATAGAAGTTATTAAGTAAAATCTTGAGATTAATGATTTGGATGAAAGCATGATCCTGGATAGAACATTATGTCGGAAGTTGATCTATGTTGCCGACCCCACTTAGTGAGATAAGGCTGGGTTGTTGATGTTGTTGTTGTTGTTGAGTGTCAAAGTAATGCTAGGTGTAAATATTTAAGAGGGTTTAGTAGCTTAGGTTTTTCCACATTTTGAATTACTATTAAATGCATGGGTAAGTCTACAAAATAGGGATTTGACTCAAACCGTTGATATTCGGTATTGAAATATCAAATGTTGACATTCTCATCAAGGGTGAGACTGCTTGCTTGCTTACTTACACGCTAAAGTGAAGTGACCATGCTCACTTTAGGAGAACTAAATCCTACAAATAGAGTACTTCTAGTGAAAGTATATGACTATTTGATGTGATATTCATTGTATATAAATTAACAATACAATTTGGAGAGAGTGGAGAATGGATGTGTTGTTGTAAGAGCAACTCCAATGGAATTATTGGATTTAAGAACGGAATTTTGGACCACTGGAGTGTTTCTATGTGACAGTGGCAGCCATGATTGCGGGAATGGGTTGGTATCTTTGCTATTTGGTGACTTTGGTGTAATTATAAGATAGATGAATGATTTAAATAAATTATTTAGATGAGAGATGAAATTCGGTTAGAGAGAGATAGAGACAAAGTTACAAAGTCACCAAAGTTGAAAGGTGGCCAATCTTGATCCCATGATTGCTTAAGTTTAAGGGGTGTTCCTAATATAAGGAACCATTGCTTATCATCAAAAAAAAAAATCCAACTCAAGTTCAAATAAAATCAGCTTAGTTCTCTAATTTGTGAGATCCATGCTGTGAACATTTTGAAGTTGCACCATTAAGGTTGAAAGTTGAGTAATGTACAATCAACTTGGTGGACTAATTTGTGAGATCCATTTAATGTACTTAATTCACATGTGGCACAGTAGAACCCACAAACGTACGAGTTAAGCAACCATGTAATCAATTTGGTATTTATTTTCTTCTCTGTCTTGATTGAGTAGGATAATAGTTCCAATCTGTAAGAAATGCCTTGACCTGCAGTTCATATCCAAGTGTTATGCAACTTATAAGTGTAGCCTTTTCACATCTGTTTGGCTTCTGATAGGTCATGCCCGCCAAAGGTGAAAAGGCTGTAGATACAGCTCTTAAAGCTGATCTGGTCATTCTAAATACTGCTGTAGCTGGAAAGTGGCTGGATGCCGTCTTGAAGGAGAAAGTTACCCTCGTTCTTCCTAAGGTTTTATGGTGGATTCATGAAATGCGAGGCCATTATTTCAAAGTGGAATATGTTAAGCACCTCCCTTTTGTTGCAGGTGCCATGATTGATTCACATACAACTGCCGAGTACTGGACGAATAGGACTAGGGAGCGTTTAGGGTATGTTTCGGCTTCATTTAATAAACTTTTACTGCTATGTATTCTGTGTGACTGAATTTAAGTCATGTTTTCTAACTATAAGCTTTTGCCTGACTTTGTAGAATTAAAATGCCTGAAACTTATGTTGTACATCTTGGAAATAGCAAGGAGCTTATGGAAGTTGCAGAAGATAGTGTAGCAAAGAGAGTTCTTCGTGAGCATGTTAGGGAGTCTCTTGGAGTAAGAAATGATGATCTACTTTTTGCCATCATAAATAGTATGTCACTTACCTATACCCATTTGATATTCATTTTTTATTCATTGCATCGGTTTCATGACATTTCCATCCAATGCAGTGCATGACATGCTTGCAAGGTTATACTACCTTTGCCAAATTAACATTGTTTGGCTTGTTGTTTCTCTTTTCTTTTGTTGTGCATGCCAATTTAATCCTCCCTCTGTGTAGTGTACTTTATACCCTTTCTGTTCATTTTTACAATTCTTTTGCCAGTCTTTATTCTGAGCCCCAGGGTTTTGTTAAGTGCAGGTGTTTCACGTGGTAAAGGACAAGATCTATTTCTTCGTGCCTTTCATGAAAGTTTGCAGCTCATTCAGGAGAAGAAACTCCAGTTGCCAGCTTTGCATGCTATAGTAGTAGGGAGTGATATGAATGCTCAGACAAAGTTTGAAATGGAACTGCGCAAATTTGTTACAGAGAAAAAGATTCAGGACCGCGTTCACTTTGTTAACAAAACTCTGGCAGTGGCTCCTTACTTGGCTTCTATTGATGTTCTTGTTCAGAATTCTCAGGTATCTTCTGATAATATACACTGCTAATATGCTTATGGAACAGAGCATATATTAGAGTTGCTATATGGTGTACATTGTTGTAGTGTATGGAGGCCATGGTGACTCTCTAACTCATGGCACTATGATGACAACCTTAAACTTTAGTTTGTTTGATTAAATATTTTTTCTAATTTCCCATACATAATACACCCACGACTGTATTGATACAGTTCTGCCATCCTGACTGGCTGCCCTTTCTTCTCATATAAATTGATTTGCTTGATTTCCATGATGTTTGAAGACAAAGTTCACAAGTTTAGAAAAGGACCTGAATATAAATGCAAATTGTGTTTTAAGTATTATTTTGGTTTTTGGGTTTC
The DNA here is from genome assembly GCF_024323335.1 of Lathyrus oleraceus. Lineage (NCBI taxonomy): Eukaryota > Viridiplantae > Streptophyta > Magnoliopsida > Fabales > Fabaceae > Lathyrus > Lathyrus oleraceus. Next base: position 38,608,033 of record NC_066583.1, read on the forward strand.
ATTCACCAATGCGCTTCTCTGCATACCAGGCACGGGGAGAATGTTTTGGAAGGATAACCATCGAAGCAATGGCATTTCGCCTGCCTGTACTGGTATCTCCTTCATTACATATTTGAGTTGTCCTGTCAATATAGTCTTTCCTTTTATATCCTTACGTTTTTAATTAATACTATCTGTGTCAATTTCCTCATTATCCCATTGATGTATATAGCAACATGCTTTATTTATTCATCATTAATCTCTTCTATGTTCCTGTGCATCTTTTTATTACTTGTCCAAAAAAAGTCAGAAAAATAGAAACAAAAAAGTTATTTCATTTTTTTAGTATCATAGCACCGAATTGCCTTTTTGAATGATAACATCGCAGTAATATTTTCTCTTTCTAAATGTTGTTTCCTTCTTATGCATGCCCGTTGGCTACAGCCCTACGTAACTAAATTTTTACTAATATGTGGATCCAACTGAGGTTTAGGCACTCAGATTTTCTATTCACGATATTTTTTTAACAAATGAGAATAACTGTTCAGCAACTTAAAATTCAGATTTGTATGGTTCTTTTGTTGAATACGTCAACCTCGATTCACTAATTTCCCTCCCCATTTGCTCAACCCTCCACTTTCCCCATCATGTTATCCTAGTGGTTTTAAAGATATGCTTTCATGATCATAGGGATACCGAACCAGGTGAGAGAAGTATGTTTTGGTTTTTGCAAATCTGTTTTTCAAGAAACAAATATTTACTCCGAGGAATTTATAGTAAGTAATATACAACCAATGCAATGATAACACAAGTGAAGAAAACGAATACTGTTATTATTGGGGATCAGATGATACAACTTCCATTTATTGTTAGTTGCAATATTAATATAGCTTATGACTTGCAATAATTTCCTGGTAATTTCAATTAGAGTCCTTGTTATTTCGGCTAGTTGTTTTATGTTACTGATATTGATATTCAATTATAAACGAGCTGAGGATAAAATTTTTTTATTTGAAATTTTCAGTTCACACATAGTAGATTATTTGTTTCTTGCCATTTCAACTTGGTTACTGCAATTTGGGAATCTATTTGCATACATGTTTATACCTGTCTACATTTTGTTTTTCATGAATTGTTTTTGTTTCCATAAAAATATTTGCAGGGCACCGCAGCCGGAGGCACTGTGGAGATCGTGGTAAATGGGACGACCGGTTTGCTTCATCCCGCTAACAAGGTAGGTGTAACACCTCTGGCGCATAACATTGTAAAATTGGCAACTCATGTCGAGAAGAGGCTGACGATGGGAAAGAAAGGATACGAGAGAGTGAAAGAGAGGTTTCTGGAGCACCATATGTCACAGAGAATTGCAGTGGTTCTCAAAGAAGTTTTACAGAAGGCAAAGCACAGTTAAATCTAGCTTAGGTACTTTACTATTAAATTGTAAATTGATTCCAAAGAAAATGGGAGAATGGTTCGGTTATGAATGAATTGTATATCCCACTTCCTTTGTTCTGTATGGTAATGGGTAATGGGTAGATGTATAGGATTCTGATATATTACTTTCCTCGGAAAAACTTAAGTTACACTCTCTTATGAGTAAAAATCCACACTCCCTTTTCAAAAAATTTAGTTTTGAATTTAGTTTGTATAAATTTTTTTATTCATATTTTAAATCAAATTATTTTATAATGCCATTTTTTCACAATTAATTCCTAAAATATCTATAAATATCTATTTATTATAATCTTATTAGATGCATATTTTATTATATAAAGTTTGTTGAAAGGTAATTCAGTACTTTAGTATGTTGTCTACGTGGCATTATTATTTGTGAATATAAACTAGTGTAGTTATCAATAGCTATAAGTGCATTTTGTGTGCAACCATTTTGCTGTAATAGTTTTAGTAGAGTAGTAGAAGTTTGTTATTCTTTTTTTCCTTCATATTCATCTTTTTCATCTTGTGCACCAACAATTGGTATTTAGAGCTCTGATTCATATCCATAGAGAAACACGAGTGAACGGTGAGACGTTGTGTGATTGATTTCGTTTATTGAATTCGTGTTAAATTTATGAATCAGAATCGTAATAGAATCATATTTTTTTATTCTGCGAGATTGAAAAACACTAGTGTTTGGTGAGATCTGAGTTTTGCACAAGGTTGAAGATGAGCGGAAACGGTAATCTGAGTACTAAGCTTTCAATGTTTGATGGCAAGAACTGAAATCGGTGGATGATTCAAATGCATGTGTTGTTTGGCGTTCAAGATGTTCTTGATCTCGTCAACGACGGTTACGTTCCGATTGCACTTCTAGAAAATGTAACGGATGCACATAGAAATGCTCTGCGTGGTCTGAGGAAGAAGGATCAGAAGACGTTGTTCCATATCCATCAATGTGTGGATGTGAATGTGTTTGAGAAAATCGTTGATTCGACGACAATGAAGGTTGCGTGGGACACACTAGTACGGTGCTACGGCGGTGATGCATCAGTGAAGAAGGTGAAACTTCAGTCTCTACGTAAACAATATGAGAATTTTAGCATGAAGAACAATGAGACGGTACCTGATTACATCTCCAGAGTGATTTTGATCACAAATGAGATGAAGTCGTCTAAAGAAACTCTCTCTGAAGAAAGTATCATTGAGAAGGTATTAAGGTCTCTTAATCTTCAGTTTGATTACATTGTGATAGTTGTTGTACCCCAAAATTTGCCCTCCTTTTTTTACATAGTTTTTACCAATCATCACTTGACTTGGGGATCAGTTGCATACATCAATAACTCATGCATATGCATCATTCATTCCATTAGGGGATCACCATAGATTCAAGATTCTTGGCTTGTGGAGCTAGGGTTTGCAAAGTAGGGGAAGTGAAGCCCTGATTTCTTGATGGTGGAGGTATGGATTCAACAAGGGGGCACCTAAGCCATCCTTAGGGGTCTTCAAAACCCTAGCTCTTAATGGTATGATAATGGGATTTTTTGGAGCTTCAATAGCCCTTGTCTTGGCCATCAAAACCCTAATGAAGGCTCATACATTGGACGGCTTGTTGTTGAAGCATATGGTTTGGTTCAAGGGACTTGCTTGAGGGGTAGGCCTCATGGAAACCCTAATCAAGGAGGGAATGGTCTTGATGGACTGTGTGGCTTGACTTTCCATTTGGTGACATCCAAAACCTTAATTTCATCCACTTTTCACCCATTGATTGATTGATACCATCTTGATCCTTGTCCTTTTGTCTTGGTTCAAGCCTATGGTCCCATAGCTTCCATGTTTGGCTCCATCCTTGTCTCTTCACTTGATCACTTCAAGTACTTGGTCCATGTTGGTTTGGTTTCACTTGGTCATTGGTTTTGAATCCAATCCATCTTAGTCTCAATATCTTGTTGTTTTATACATGGATTGTGGGTGCATTCATGGCTTTGTCTGTCCAAACAACTAAAACCTATCCAATTGGAGATTATGTCTACTGATTCATGGATGGGGTGTCATTCAAGCCTTAACCTTATTCCATCAAGTCCTAGCTTTGTTCATAAACCATGCTAATAAGTTCATATCATTTATAAGTCTAGTCAAGTCATGTTCATTACATTTCAAAATCAAGCATACATGTGTAAAAACAAAACTAATTTCAAATCCACTTCAATCCATCATAATCCATTATAATCTACTACATTAATCATTACATGGAAAAATACAAATTTTGACAACTTTGACCAAGTGTTGACTTTTTGGTCAACTTTGACCAAAGTCAACTCACCCTTTTTAGACCACCTAAGATCTAATCTAACCTACTTTGCCTTGATTCATCGTCCAATAGCCATGTTGGTTGTGTTTTCCCTCGTTTCTTCATTTCCAAGTAACTTAGCTTATTTTCATATTCATGACCACCATACCATGACTTGGATCTCTTGCCTTGACAACCAATTTCTACCTTGCTAAATATGGCCATGCATCCACCACAACCAAGTGTCATGATCACACCTTTAAAAACTACATATATATTGACCAATTGGACAAAATTGTGCATATGGATGTTGGAATTAAACTCACCATCAGTGCAGGCTGCGACAACCAGAACCAAACCTGCAAGTGATAAAGCTGGTCATTTGAATTATGCACCCTTGAATCAACATCTTGGTCTGCATGTTGGTCATTGTGGTCATATGCCAAATAACGCCTCACCTGCAGCAGAACAAATACAAAACCTGTTTAGAATGCTACAAGCAGACCAAGCATACTTGCGGCTAAACATTGAACCAGTCTAAACCCACTAGCCTGCAACATGAAACATCAATAATGTCAAAGTAAGTCAGCAACAAGGAAACACATTTGCAGTGTACCTCACAATGGGTAACCCAAGTTTTGCATCAATCCCCTATTAAAAACCCAACACACAAGCTAATGAAACTACCTGATGCAGAATCAAACCACCACAATGCCCAAGCCAATCATCCTGTAGAACCACATCCAAGCCTCCACAAGCATGTCACAACAAACATTCAATAAGGCAGATGTACTGCAGACCCACTATTGGAAATTTAACAAGGCCATGACCTACATGAACATAAACAAAGTCAGAATGGTGGATGGATATGAGTATACCTCACCCTGCAGCAACGTTGCAGGACCAACCCAAGGCCAAATGCAGACCTTAGACACCCTGCTGCACCAAGCCAGAAGGCAGATCTCAACCATGTTGCAAATTGGCCCTGCTGGAAACCAAGGCCTAGCCTCATGTGCAGAATCACAATATCCTGTAGCCCATACAACATCAGTTAGTTCATGACCAGGTGAGCACCAAATGTGGACCACAACCCTGCAGTGAGTGTACACCAACACACAACAATTTTGTCAGCGTCATGGCCAAGCATTAACCTGAACAACAATTCTGCAATGAATATTGTGGTTCAAAATAGGGTCAACATGAAGGCAATAATTATATGAACCAATTGCAGAATCCTCCTGCAACATTGGGAAAACCATAGCATTGCATCATCAAGTAATGGCCTTTTAATCGTAAGCCTAACAGTCCAATTCAACTAACAATTACAACAGCCAGCCAATGTTAATTGACCAACCACAACCTATTAACATACCTTGGTACAAAAGCTTAATAGGGAGTTAACATGGTAAAGGTCCAAACACTCTTGCATCAAACCAAGGCAACACAAACTACCACAAATTACCCAACCTGCAGCAGAACACAAACATGAGCCAAGTGAAAACCTGCATCAAAACCAACAACAGAGGCATACACAGTCAATTGGGTCCACAACATTCTTCAAGCAGAATCACTACCCTATGAAACCAACATGACCATACTGCACAAACCATGACCAAGACCACAACCTGGACTTACCTCACTCCACCACCAATCCTGCAAAAAGCCATTGGTGCAACAATTCTACAGCCATGTGTAACCTTCAAGTCAACAAGCCATTGCCAAAACCACCAAAACCTGTCATCAAGCAATGCATAACAATCATCATTAACCAATAACATGACATAACCTAAGCTGATTCATGAAGTTCCACATTTAACATTTCCAATAAGAGGTTACAAAACTCCCATTGTACAAATCAAAATGCTTTCCATTTCATGATGGATCCATCTACTTTCTTTAACATTCACACAACTTGTAACCATTTCAAAGGATTAACTACATTGTGCACTCTAAGCTAACAAAATCCTAAGCTGACATCAAAACATTCCATTGCACATGAGCTCAAAATGGAGAAGGTCACACCATGATACTAGTACAAAACACATGCTAGACCTAAAGCCAACCAAGACAGAATGTTGCCACTCCACATTACCAGCACAGGAAGAGAGTTACCAACATGATCACACTTTCCAACAAAGCATCCTCATCAGGTTCCAGCTGGTGGATCAGAGATACAACTTGTTCCCTGACAGCAGCAACTGTTCAACAATGTTAGGCCTGCAAATAATGGACAGTATCCAAGCATTAAGCCTCATGTTCATGATTAATAGGATGCACTAAGACAAAAGGACAAGCAATGGTACATACCTGTTTATAGGGCATAGCAGACCAAGGAGAATGCAGTCATGTGCAAGGGAATATCTGGCATGAGGTACCTCACTTTCCTGCATCAGCCAGACATCATACAATCAAGTGCAGTTCATGTTGAAATTAAAGCAAGCATATGTAAGACAGTAGAGACCTAAACATGTAACATAACACTCGCCTATTTCACTAACCAAGTGGGAACTTGTTCTACAAGTCATTAACCAAGTTGCAAGGCTAATCACAATCATAATGTAACCTGCAATAGCCAGTTAGGAGCATAATGGGACTTAACACTCAATAAGCTAACCAACTAATTCATTAACTAACTCCCTAACTAACTGAGTTTGGAGTTAACTCAGTGAGTTCATTCTAACCAACTCCAAACCTCACCTAACAAACTCTGAGCCTCATTCCAAACCTATCTCTAATCCAAACCTCATCCCTATTTAAGCACGATCGTCATCATCATTCCAACACTTTGGTCATCACCTTCAAACTCATACTCTCACTCTGCAAAAATCCCTCACTCACCACTCACTCAAAGATCTTTTCTCCCATAAGCCATTGAAGCTTCAAATTTCTTGAGCTAAACCACATCCCTCACTGTTTGTTACTCCCAATTTCCAGAAGAAGAAGAAAGAAGGAAGAGAAGAGAACGAATTGCGTCAAAGAAAGCAAAGAAAAGGAATTAGAAACTCACCTAACGTATTTTCGACCTCCTTCTCCGGTGAGTAATTCTCTAACCTTTGCTTTTTTGCATTTTTTGGTTACCAGATTGTAGAGTTTAGGGAGAGGAGTCTAAGCCCTAAGGTTGTAGGTGTTAATTCTTCATAGCCTCCATTTAATTTGCTTAGAATGACTTAGGGTTCTTCAAATAGAATCCTTCGATTCAGCTTATCCTGAGGGAATCTCACCAATCCATTCCCAAATTCATCATCAGCGCAGTGTTGCGTATCGAATGATGACCTCAATTTTGGTTCAAGCATGCCACCATCGCTGGAGGCAACCGACGGCATGGTGTCCCACGGTGGCAGGCCGGTGGAATAGGCTGTGAGTGAGAAAGAGGTTAGCGCACGTCTGAAGATTTTCAAACCTTTTTGACTTGGACAAGTCAACAGCATCCTTGGGTTTATTCTAATGGGTTTGGCTTCTTCCAAGCCCAATGAATTTTGATTCATACACCCCAGCGGACTAGGGACATTGTAATATTGGGCTCAACCGAAAGCCCAATTTTAATTTTCTATTCAACCCTGCTTCATGGGCGCACCCCCTCTAGCCAACAATAATTCAACATTTGGGCTTGGCTGAAGCCCACACACAAAATTCAGTTTCTAAACCCTTTCCATGATTTACACCCCTCCTAGCCCATGCACTATTATTGTTTTATTTTTTTGCTAATTGATTTCTAACCATTGTTAATTAGCATAATTAGGAAGCTTAGGTTAATTAGATTAATTTTGTAATTAGGTTTTAGAATCTTGATTTTTAGAACCCTAGGTTATAATTAGAATTAGTTAGAAATAATTAGGTTTTTTAGAATTTAAGCAATTTCCAAACATTAGGTTAAAATCAAACTTTAGGACTTAATCAAATTTTTAGGCTATTGGTTAGATTTTAACTAGAATTTAATTTGTAGTCAATACCATATTTTGTTAAATGACCATTTTGCCTTTAGGGGTAATTTTGGGTATTTTATCCATATTTATAACATGATCCCTTAGGACTAGAACTTGACATTAGGATTTAATCAGTTCCTAACAATTGTATGCTCCCTTAGAGCTTGTACCTAGAATTTTGATCAAGACTTTGATTAACATGTACATGCTTCCCTGGGATATTAACATAGGTTTTTTATCAACTTTAATCAACCAATGCATGATCCCTTAGGATAATTTCTAGCAATTACTAACTTCTAGATTAGGATTAACCTAGTTTCCTAAACCAAAATAAACCCATGATTAAGTTGATCAAAAGCAATTTTGATCAATTAAATCCTTTGAACTTGTATAATCTCATAGTCTAATTTGAGTGACCAAAAGACCCTTGGTCACTTAATAAGACTTTTTCTTCTAATCTGTGAAGCTCAAGGCCTCAAGTCAGATTCTCAATCAAGGTATCCTCAGTCATACCAAGTGTAGCACCTCAAATTTGCACCTAGCATTGTACATATCATTTCAAGTTAGGTCATAGCATAACATAATCCATTGCATAACATTTGCATTGTCCTCAGTTGCCTCAAGTGCAAGCAAGCAAGAATCTAGGTCAAACTGATCAGGAGATCAGTCAACTAATCAAGCAAAGGTGTTTCTCAAGGATCCAAGGCTCTAGGTTTTGTCCAACAAGTTCACATGACTTGGAGGTCTATTTGAAGTGTTCAAGTCAAGGGTTGAAGGCTCAAAGGTCATCAGTCAATGCACAGACAGGCAAAAACCCTAGAAAAGTCAAAGTTGGTCAACTGTGGTTGATTCTATGGTTTTGATGGATGGAAATGGTTTGAGGGAGCTTATTCATGTCCTAATAGGCCTCATATGTCATGGCAATCAACATCATGGAAGAATTTGAAGCCAATCAGAAAATTTCCCAAATAGAAACTGGACCTGTAATTTCAACTGTCAAAAATGGAAACTTCTTGATCCTCAATTTGCATCATGATACAAGCTCCAAATGAATTTTTGCCCAACATGAAAGTTGAAGATCTTGTCTTCCCATTTTCAAAAAGTCCAAGAACTCTCAAATCCCATGTGTGGTTGTCAAGATATGATCAATTCATTTTCATCAATTTTTGAACTTCAACAAGCCATATCTCTCAAACCATAAGGCCAAATTTGGTGGGGTTTTTTTCCTACAAACCACATTTTTCACCATCTTTCCAAAAATATAAATTTCATGACCTAAAACCTTACCATTCAAAATGGCATTTTTGGACCTTTTTATTTAAATTCAAAGTTTGACTCAAAGTTGACTTTTTGATCCTTTGACTTTTTCTCATTTTTTGCCAATTGGGAAATGTTTTAAATCACATTTGAAACTTGTTCAAAGCCATAAACCATAGTCATACCACCATCCTACCACTATTTTGGCCAAAATGCAAATATGGTATTTCTTAACAAATGGAAGCATGAAAGCAAGGCAATGTTAGTAAACCACAAGCAGAGTTCAAACAGCATTTGTGTTGGTCATTTACAGTCTGTTTAAGGCCCAACTCGTGCACCACTTACACCCTCCCATACTCATTTTTATGCCAAATAGCAAAATGCAATTACTTCCTTTTGAACAAAGCAAGTACAGCAGTACATGTACAACCACTAGCAGCATTTTGCAATGTCCTTCTGTAGCCTTTCCAGCCCATTTGAGCAGCAAATACACCCTCCATCATTCACTTGTTCCACAATTAGCAAAATTTGCAATTGGATTAAGATAAACCAAACTTGTTTACCATTCCCTTAAGTGACCTTAAACAGACAGTATAAGCGGCATTTTCTGACATTTTTGCAAAAACCCTAGAGAGCAGCCACACGCAGCAAAAAGCTCTCACTCTCCCATTGTGCATTTTGGCAAGAAGAGAATTTCAGAGCAAAACACCAAAGACCCTTGAACAAACCTTGATTGTTCTTCATTTAAACACATTTCTGAGCTCATTTCCACCATCAAAACCTTGCTGCAACAGCTCTTTTTCACTCTGCTTTTCATCAAGCTCAAAAATGGCAAATCGTGATTCATCCAACTCCATGCATCCTTGAGCTAAAGTCATCCAACCATTCATCCTTCCCAAGCATTTGAGGCATCTGTCTCGAGCTGTAACTACCAAAACAACACTGCACATCAGTTTTCTTAAAAATCAAGTACTTTAGTTGCTTAAGTTCTCTGAACTTGCTTGCTTTGCTATTTTAGCATTTGCTTTTGAGGTATAAACCTTTCTTTCTTCATGTAGTCTGGAGACCCGGTCTGTTATTTGACCGGGCAAACTGTCTGAAGTCCTCCTTAAGAGGCAATGCCTGTGTTTGTTTAAAATTGCCCCAAGCAGGAAAAGTCCTCATTTGAGGCAATTGGTGGAAGGTAGGGATAAGCAATCTATCCCCCACTATTCAGTGTGTCCTCTCTCTGCTCCCATTACATGGTTGAAGCATCGAGATAAAAACCCAAGATCTATCGAGTCAATAATGGGGAAAGAGTTCCATCTTTCTGAACTCCCCCACTTTCTATTATTTGATGCTCTCCCTGATTAGGGATAGAAGCAATGAGGCACACCCCTCATCTCCTTTCATCTGCTTCACCTTAGCCTCTCAATGGCAAGGTTAAGAGCAACACTTACCCCATTCCAGTTGGCCCTAGTGCCTAACCTTTGATGTTTGAGCCCCCTTGTTGGTGTGTTTATTCTTATGCTGTATGTGTTTGTGATTGCCTTGTTTGCTTCCTTAGGCTTTAGTTTGTGCTTGCCCTTGTGCAATAGCTTTGTGCTTGACTTGCTTCCTGTGCAAATCAAGTCTGTGTGGCTTAACCCTTGTGTGAGTCATGTTTAGGGTTGTTTGGCCGAACTACGGCAACTCTGATTCTCATGTTCAGATGAGATACGTAGGCACGAGACGCGATGTCTTGCCGAGTTTGACTAACCACTAACGCTAATTCTCTTCTCTCGCCCTCGTTGCGATTGAGACTTTCTTTTCTCTCGCCCTCGTTGCGATTGAGACCTCCCCTTTCTCTTGCCCTAGTTGCAATCGAGACCCTTGCTTCCTGTGCAAGCCGTGTCTAGGATAGGTTGGCCCTTGTGCCAGTTAGCTAGAAACCTTAACTTAGGGTTGACTTTGCATGACAACATCTAGGCTCGAGTCGTAGTCTCCCTAGAGTTGTGTCTCCCTCTGTTATCTGGTTAGGCTAGATCCTTTGTCCCTGCGTAGGGGAACTACATCGCCCTGATCTTCACACCAGATGAAGTATGTAGGCAGGAGATTGAGCTGATCTCTCCGGGCGCCCTTTTTCTTTTTGTGTGTGTTGTCTGACCTTTGCTAGGCTCGAGTCCCTGACTCCTTAGCATTTGCTGTCTGTCTGTTTGTTTGTGTTTGACAGTTGTAGGCTGAGTCCCAGACTCCCTATCTATCTGTTGTGTTGTTTAGGTTCGGATGCTGACATAAGTCCAGCGATTGGCAGTCGGGCTCCACGTTTGCCTTTGTGTGTTTGTTTGTGTGTGCGTCAGCCGAGCTACGAATGCTCTGATTCTTCTCTCGTCCGAGAAGATACGTATGCATAGGATACGATATCCTAGCGAGCATGTGTCGTTTCCCCATTCCGAACTACTTCGACTCTGATGTCTATGTCTGATAGACTAAGTAGGCCCAGGATGCGATATCCTGCCGAGTCAGTCTCAGTCAGTTTCTTTCGTTTCTTTCAGCCAGTGTGTGTGTGTGTTTGAGCAGTGTTTAGCAACCATCTTCCTTTCTATTGTGCGTGGATCCCGTAGAGTACTACGGATGCGTAGGGTGCCTAACACCTTCCCTTCGCATAACCGACTCCCGAACCCTCCTCTTTGGTCGCGAGACCATGTTCTTTCCTAGGTTTACTTCGAGCGTTTCCTTTCCCTCTTTTGGGATAAATAACGCACGGTGGCGGCTCTGTTGTTTCTTTCTTTTCCCGCCGGTTTTTCGCGCGATGCGACAGCTGGCGACTCTGCTGGGGAAATAGAGAAGTTGACCTATGCTGGTCCATCTTCCCTAAGCGAGTCTCTCCTAGCGCTCTCTAGGTTAGGGTTTTGGTTGCTTTTTGCTGTGTTTATTTATTGCATTCATTATTTACTGTTTGCATTCATTGTCTATTGTTTGCATTTATGTTTGTAATTATGTTTGCATTCATTCATATTCATCTGCTGGTTGCCTGTTTGTTGGGATGGGATATTTTGTGAGAAATAAGCCCACTACCCAGGCTTGAGTGCACACATAGGTGTTAGAGTGGATAGTCATGAGGCTTGCGTGGCATGTTGCTACGTTAAGTCGTTCATGAGACCCACATTCCAGACGAGGTTTCTGTTGGATATATTTTGTCCTATGGATGTTCCATAACGACAAATATTCCTTTAGAAATCGTCGACTCTGGTGACCATTTCCCGAGAACCCAGTCGAGGCCTCTCCTCCGAGATGTGATTATGTTAGCTCTGGTGGGCGCATTCTCGCTGCTCAATCCGAGGACCCCGAGACTGGGAACTTGCTATAGGATATCCTGTTGAGGGGAGTCAGCAGAGGTCTTTCGTCCCGTAATAATACCAAACCTTCAGTGGTAAAACGTATTATTCTCGACTGAAGGGCTGAAACTGACAAACTTCTGTTCTTAGAACCTACAAGTGAGGGGCGGGCTAAATTCAGGAAACCTTAACTTCCAACCAACCCGGTTTTCTGGAGCATAGTTGTGGTCTTGTATTTTATTCTTCAGTGGGTTTTTCTTCAGACAGTGCAACCCGGCAGATGTTTAAGCAGATCCAGCGGTCCTGGTTTCCATATCATTGCATTGCATCACATCATTTTGCATTCATATCATCTAACACATGTTTATCCATTTCTAGGGGTTTACATCTTCTTCTTGATTCCGGTCGGGGTTTCCTGGTTCTCCTGAGATGGATATTGGCAGAAAGAGACATGTCGCTTACAAGTTTCCAGTGGTTTGTTTGGAGCCTATTCAACAGCTGATGAAGTCAATGGATCACGTTTCTCTAGAAGGATTCCGGAAGGATTATGGTTTGATTCTAAGCTTCGTCACAGTTCTCTCCAAAGATCAACACGATGCTCTCTTTACACTGCTGCAGTTCTATGACCCTCCATTGAGGTGTTTCACATTCCCGGATTATATTTTGGTCCCTACTTTGGAGGAGATTTCCAGTTTTCTCAGAGTTCCTATTAAGTCACAATTGTTATTCTACAGATCTGAGCTTCTACCCGATCTCAGCGTGGTTGCTTTGGCCACATATTTGGGAAATCGGTCTTGAAGGATAATATATGTCAGAAGGGAGGAGTCAGTGGCTTTCATTTGAGTTTCTTGTTGGGAGAGGCAAAGAAGAAGCTTGAAGATGGTGACCAGAGGGGTTTCAATGCTGTGTTGGCTCTCTGTGTGTATGGGATTGTCCTGTTCCCTAATGTTGCAAAATTTGTGGACATAGACGCAATACGCCTCTTCGTGTTGGGAAATCCAGTGCCGACCTTGTTGGGAGATTTCTTTCATTCGGTGCACCACAGGAATGAGAATAGAAAAGGAGGATTGGTGAATTGTTGTGCGCCTTTGTTTTATAAGTGGTTTAGTTCTCACCTGCCCAAATCAGGAGCGTTCGTTGATGTCGAGGACTCGTTGAGTTGGTCGAAGAGATTGATGGGGTTGAGAGCTGAAGATATTTCTTGGTGGTCTGACCGGAGCTTGCTTCGGGCGGATATTATTCACAGTTGTGGGAGCTTCCCAAATGTACCGTTGGTGGGAAGAAGAGGAGGAATCAACTATAACCCTTCTCTGGCAGTCAGGCAGTTTGGGTATGCTTTAAGGACTCCGCCTTTGGAAATGGATATGGAAGAATCTCTGTTTTTCCATTCTGCGCCTGATTTGACTGTATCTCGTAAAGCAGCTGAGGCTTGGCTCAAGATGATCAAGCGAGGAGGAGTTGTACTTGGAAAAGGAGATTGTAGGACTTATCCTCTGTATGAAGAGTGGCTTCAAGGAAGAGTTAAAGAGTTTGGTCTGCCGTTTCCTATGGAAGAACCTTTGTATCCGCCGACTCCTGCACAGTCAACAGTGGTGAGCCGGGAGGAATATGACAGATTGAAGAAAGCCATGGAGAAGCTTCAATTCGAAAACTCGGAGCTAAACGTGAAATTGCAAGACTATATGCATCAATTCCATGAGGCAGAATATCAGAAGGCGGAAGCTGTCAGACTGCGAGAGGAAGCAGAGGGAAAATTAGCTGTGGAGGTGGACTTCTTCAGGAAGACGGACAAGGCCTTGGGATCATCCAGCTCCGAGTTGAGGCGAGTCAAACAACAATTAATGGATGCTCAAGGTAAATTAGCCGGGTGGCAAGAACGATGGGATGCATTTTCAATTTCCCGGAAGGCAAAGGAGGAGGAGATGGTGACCGAACTGACTGGTCAGATGGAGAAGTTGAAGACTTTGTTGAAAGAGAAGAACCATGAGCTTTTGTGTGCCCGTTCTACCAATGGTTACATCACCGATCAACTCAATGAGGCTCGGGGACAGATTGAAGAACTTAAGGAGTTGGCAGGTTTGAAGAAATCCAGACTTGTGGAGGTATTCGGAGAGGATGATGAGAATTACTACAGAGAGCACATCAACAAGATGGATGAAGTCATTTACCAGAGGAATCTGCTTATCCGGCGTTTGACAGAATCCCCAGGTCATCCCGACACGTTAGCATTACTGGAAGAAGTGAGGAGCAGTCCTCATGGTTTGTACACGGGAAGCTGAGTCCTGTTTTTTGCTTTTTACTTAATTGCTTTGTTGTTATACAGTGACGATCCACAGGCTTGTTGTGGAGGTCATCTTTTGATGTACTATTGGCTAAGACCTTTCTTTTTAAATTTATCTGTATGAAGACCTTTTCTTTATTGTATCTTAATCTCTGAATTTTATCTATGGCTCGATTTTCTCGTGAGACTGGAATCAAGGATGTAGAATACTCTTTTGAAGTGATAAACATGTCATTGCATTAACATTTCATTTTTGCATATTCTCGCATTACAGGTGTTCTCAGGCCATCTTCTTACCTTGATTCCTGTGTCCAGACAGGATAGCTGACCAAAGGCCGCACCGCTACTCAACAAGGCTCAACCATCAACGCAACATGGATCAGGTTCAGGCCGAGTTGGCAGAAATGAGGGCAAGCATGGCCCAGTTCATTCATATGATGCAAGGGGTTGCACAAGGCCAGGAAGAACTCCGAGCAATGGTCCAGAGGCAAGAAGCTACATTGCCACCGCCCAACCAGCCTCTGCAAGAAGGAAATCCAGTTCCTGAGGTCCCTGCCGTTGCTATTCCCGTCAACGACTATGCTGTAGGTGAAGAATTGAGGGGTATCCGAGTCAACGGTCAACCGATTGCTCCAGATGCTGTTAGTCCCAGAGTCATCCATGCTCCGGTCCGTAACAGGATTCCAATTGTTGACAGACAAGAGGATTTGTTTACTATGCTCAGTGAAGACGACAACATGTTGGGTAGAAATGATGCGAGAGATCGCAAAGTAGAGGCCCTAGCTGAGAAGATCCGGGCAATGGAATGTCAAAACTCTCTCGGTTTTGACGTTACAAACATGGGTTTAGTTGAAGGACTTAGAATCCCGCATAAATTCAAGGCGCCGTCATTCGACAAATACAACGGTACCTCTTGCCCTCGCACCCATGTGCAGGCGTACTATAGAAAGATATCCGCATATACAGACGATGAGAAGATGTGGATGTATTTCTTCCAGGATAGTCTATCTGGGGCATCCTTGGATTGGTACATGGAATTGAAGCGGGATTCAATTCGGTGCTGGAGAGACCTGGGTGAGGCTTTCCTCAGGCAGTACAAGCACAATATGGACATGGCTCCAACCAGAACTCAGTTACAAAGCTTATGTCAGAAGAACAATGAAAGTTTTAAAGAGTACGCCCAGAGATGGCGCGAACTAGCTGCGAGAGTTCAACCCCCTATGCTGGAAAGGGAGTTGACTGACATGTTCATTAGCACTCTACAAGGTGTCTATATGGATCGGATGGGAAGCTGCCCATTCGGAAGCTTTTCTGACGTCGTAATCTGCGGCGAAAGAACTGAGAGCCTGATCAAGGCTGGGAGGATCCACGATACTGGTTCCTCATCGTCATCAAAGAAACCCTTCTCTGGGGCACCTCGCCGTAGAGAAGGAGAAACCAATGCTGTACAGCACAGAGGGAGTGCTTACAGAGCCAACAACAGGGACCAGTATCGTCCAATAGCTGCAGTGACCATTCCTGCACCACAACCACGTCCACAACAACAACAAAGAGTTCAACAACAACCACAACAACCGCAACGACCTCAACAACAGCAGCAACAGCAGCAACGTCCTTTTCAGCAGAGACAGAGGTTGAATCCTGATAGAAGATTTGATCCTTTGCCTATGTCATACGCAGAGCTACTACCCGAACTACTCCGGTTAGGGTTTGTAGAGTTGCGTACGATGGCAACTCCTACCGTACTGCCACCCGGTTACGATGCAAATGTAAGATGTGACTTTCACTCTGGGGCACCAGGCCACCATACTGAAAGATGTCGGGCGTTTCAGCACAAGGTTCAGGATCTGATTGATTCCAAGACAATCAACTTCTCTCCGGTTCCGAATGTGGTAAACAACCCTATGCCACAACATGGAGGGCATAGGGTTAATAACATTGAAGATGGAGAAGCTGAAGATCTGGTTGTGAATGTTGAAGATGTCCAGACTTCCTTACTGATTGTCAAGGGTCGATTGTTGAAGGGGGGTGTTGACCCGGGCTGTAATGAAGATTGTGTGGGCTGTTCAGAGGTTGTCAACGGTTGTGACCAGTTGAAGACTGGTATTCAGAGGTTAATAGACGAAGGCTGTCTACAGTTTAGCCGTGCTACCAGAGATAATGGGGCAGTGTCTACTGTCACCATTTTTTATAAGTCGGCTGAAAGAAGAGGACGTGGGGCTGTCAGTACACCCACCACCAGCAATACTCCGGTTACCATTTCTGCTCCGGTAACCATCAGAGCACCTGCTACTATTGTTGCGCCTGGCAGAAGGCAGAATGAAAATAGTAGGGCTGTGCCCTGGAGTTATGACAACGCCTATCGCCGGGATAGGAGGGCTGGTAATCAGACAAGGCCAATTGTTCAAACACCAGTTACGATCAGTGCTCCTGTGAGGATCCCTGCTGTTACAAGTCCTGTGGTGGACAATGTTGGAGGACAGGGAGGTTTAACAAGGAGTGGACGACTGTTTGCTCCTCAGCCTGTGAGAGATGCTGCTGCTGAGTCATCTGCAAGGGCTAAGGGCAAGCAAACAATGGTTGATGAAGAACCGGCTCAGAAGGAGGCTGAGGGTTCTTTCCAGAAAGATGTCGAGGAGTTTATGAAGATCATAAAGAAGAGTGATTACAAGATTGTTGATCAACTCAACCAGACTCCGTCGAAGATCTCAATACTCTCTTTGCTGATGTGTTCTGAGGCACATCGGGACGCCTTGCTGAAAATGCTGAACATGGCATACGTCCCGCAAGAGATATCGGTCAACCAGCTGGAGGGTGTTCTAGCAAACGTGAGTACCAGGCATGGTGTAGGTTTCACTGACCTAGACCTAACGCCTGAGGGCCGTAATCACAACAAAGCCTTGCACATCACTATGGAGTGCAAAGGTGCAGTATTATCACATGTGCTAGTGGACACCGGGTCGTCCCTGAATGTCCTTCCAAAGCAAATACTGAAGAAGATAGATGTCGAGGGAGTCGTGCTCACTCCCAGTGACCTGATCGTGCGTGCATTCGACGGATCCAAACGTTCTGTGTTTGGTGAAGTCACCTTGCCAGTGAAGATAGGTCCTGAGATCTTCGACATCGTGTTCTACGTGATGGACATTCAGCCTGCTTATAGCTGTTTGTTGGGGCGTCCTTGGATTCACGCCGCTGGGGCAGTCTCGTCAACTCTCCATCAGAAGCTCAAGTATGTCTGGAACGGTCAGATTGTGACCGTCTGCGGTGAAGAGGAGATTCTGGTGAGTCATCTCTCCTCATTCAAGTAGGTGGAGGTGGATGGCGAGATCCACGAAACCCTGTGCCAGGCATTCGAGACTGTGGCATTAGAAGGTGTAGCTTGTGCAGAGCAGAGGAAGCCAGGTGCTTCAATATCATCGTACAAGCAAGCCAAAGAGGTTGTTGACTCCGGTAAGGCTGAAGGCTGGGGCAAGATGGTTGACTTGCCTGTAAAAGAAGACAAATTCGGCATTGGGTACGAGCCTCTCGCAGCAGAGCAGCATGTACAAGCAGGTCCGAGCACCTTCACCAGCGCTGGGCTGATGAACCATGGAGACGTCTTTGCTACTGATGGTGAAGATAGTGGTTGTGATTTGGATGTCTGGGTCCGCCCTTGTGCACCAGGCGAGGTCATCAACAATTGGACGGCAGAAGATGTAGTCCAAGTTACTCTACTGACAGAGTAATTTTCTTTTGTTTTTATCATTTTGCATGAAAACCCTACGTTCTGCCCAAGGCGTAGTGGTTCATTGTAGGGCCACATCATGTTCAATGTTTATAAATAAAGGACGTTTTTTCAATCAAATTTTGAGATCTTTGTCTTTCTATTTTCGGTTTTCCACTTTTTCAAAAAATAAAATGGCAATGTTTTTGTTTTTTGTGACTTTATTGAAATCTTTTTCTAAAAAAAACAAACATTAAACATGCAGAAGTGATCTTTTGGCACCCACTGTGAACGACTCTGTTATGGCTCAGTATGATTTCAACAATCCCATCTACCAAGCTGAAGAGGAGAGTGAGGAAGACTGTGAACTCCCTGCAGAATTGGTCAGACTACTGAAGCAAGAGGAAAGGGTCATCCAACCTCACCAGGAAGAGTTGGAAGTCGTCAATCTGGGTACTGAGGACGCCAGAAAAGAGATCAAGATTGGGGCTGCTTTAGAAGACTCTGTCAAGAGGAGGCTAATCGAGATGCTGAGAGAATATGTGGAAATATTCGCCTGGTCATACCAAGATATGCCGGGTCTGGATACAGACATCGTGGTGCATCGGTTACCTCTCCGAGAAGAGTGTCCGTCGGTCAAGCAGAAGCTTCGCAGAACTAGTCCTGATATGGCTGTCAAGATCAAAGAAGAGGTTCAAAAGCAGTGGGACGCAGGTTTCCTGGCTGTTACCAGTTACCCACCGTGGGTTGCCAACATCGTTCCAGTGCCAAAGAAGGATGGCAAAGTCAGAATGTGTGTCGATTACCGGGATCTGAACAGGGCGAGTCCGAAAGATGATTTCCCATTACCTCACATCGATGTATTGGTGGATAATACGGCTCAGTCCTCGGTATTCTCTTTCATGGACGGTTTCTCAGGCTACAACCAGATCAAGATGGCGCCAGAGGACATGGAAAAGACGACATTCATTACACCTTGGGGCACGTTCTGCTATAAGGTTATGCCATTTGGGCTGAAGAATGCCGGTGCTACCTATCAGAGGGCAATGACGACTCTCTTTCATGACATGATGCACAACGAAATCGAAGTGTACGTGGATGATATGATTGCGAAGTCGCAGACGGAAGAGGAGCACCTGGTAAATCTGCAGAAGTTGTTTGACAGACTGGTCAAGTTCAAACTGAGGCTGAATCCGAACAAGTGTACGTTTGGGGTAAGATCCGGGAAGCTCTTAGGCTTCATTGTCAGTGAGAAAGGGATTGAGGTAGATCCAGCTAAAGTCAAAGCTATTCAAGAGATGCCTGAACCGAAGACGGAAAAGCAAGTCCGTGGGTTTTTAGGGAGATTGAACTACATTGCAAGGTTCATATCTCATCTAACTGCTACATGTGAACCAATTTTCAAACTACTCAGAAAGAATCAGGCGATCAAATGGAATGATGACTGTCAGGAAGCTTTTGACAAAATCAAAGAATACTTGCAAAACCCTCCAATCCTTATTCCTCCAGTTCCTGGGAGACCACTGATCATGTACCTATCAGTCACCGAGACTTCGATGGGGTGTGTATTGGGTCAGCATGACGAGTCTGGTCGAAAAGAGCATGCCATATACTACCTGAGCAAAAAGTTTACCGACTGTGAAACAAGATATTCACTGCTCGAGAAAACTTGCTGTGCTTTGGCCTGGGCTGCTCGCCGACTAAGGCAGTATATGTTGAACCATACTACTCTGTTGATTTCTAGGATGGATCCTGTGAAATACATCTTTGAGAAGCCAGCTCTCACCGGACGTGTTGCCCGTTGGCAAATGATCTTAACAGAGTACGACATTCAGTACACGTCGCAGAAGGCCATCAAAGGTAGTATTCTGTCAGACTATCTTGCCGAACAACCGATCGACGATTATCAGCCTATGATGTTTGAATTCCCTGATGAAGACATCATGTATCTAAAGATGAAAGACTGTGAAGAGCCGCTTGTTGAGGAAGGACCTGATCCTGATGACAAGTGGACATTGATGTTTGATGGGGCTGTGAATATGAACGGTAATGGTGTCGGGGCAGTGTTGATCAATCCCAAAGGTGCTCATATACCTTTCTCTGCCAGATTGACATTCGACGTCACCAACAATGAAGCTGAGTACGAGGCTTGTATCATGGGAATAGAAGAAGCCATTGATCTGAGGATCAAAACACTTGATATATTTGGAGATTCAGCTCTAGTGATCAATCAGGTCAATGGAGATTGGAATACAAACCAGCCACATCTGATTCCGTATAGAGACTACACCAGAAGAATACTGACGTTCTTCAAGAAGGTGAAGTTGTATCACGTCCCCCGAGACGAAAATCAGATGGCTGATGCCTTGGCTACTTTATCCTCTATGATAAAGGTTCATTGGTGGAATCATGTGCCACATGTTGCTGTGAATCGACTCGAGAGGCCTGCATATGTGTTTGCAGCCGAGTCTGTTAATGCTATTGATGATAAGCCGTGGTATTATGACATCAAGAACTTCCTCAAGACTCAAGAGTATCCTGAGGGTGCGTCGAAGAATGATAAGAAGACCCTGAGAAGGCTGGCTGGAAGCTTTTATCTGAATCAGGATGATGTGCTATACAAGAGAAACTTTGACATGGTCTTGCTCAGATGCGTGGATAGACACGAAGCAGACATGTTAATGCAAGAAGTGCACGAGGGTTCGTTTGGTACCCACGCCGGTGGTCATGCAATGTCGAAGAAATTGCTGAGAGCCGGATATTATTGGATGACTATGGAATCCGATTGCTTCAAATATGCTCGGAAATGCCATAAGTGTCAAATCTATGCCGACAAAGTGCATGTACCACCAAGCCCGTTGAATGTCATGAACTCGCCTTGGCCGTTTGCCATGTGGGGCATTGACATGATTGGGAGGATAGAGCCAACTGCTTCTAATGGACATCGCTTCATCTTGGTTGCGATCGATTACTTCACCAAATGGGTGGAAGCAGTCTCCTATGCCAACGTCACCAAACAAGTGGTTGCCCGGTTCATCAAGAAAGAAATCATCTGTCGTTATGGAGTCCCTGAGAGAATCATCACTGACAATGGTTCGAATCTCAACAACAAAATGATGAAAGACTTGTGCAGAGATTTCAAGATCGAACATCACAATTCTTCTCCTTACAGACCGAAGATGAATGGTGCTGTAGAGGCAGCTAACAAGAATATCAAGAAGATTGTGCAGAAAATGGTCGTTACGTACAAGGATTGGCACGAGATGTTGCCTTTCGCTTTGCATGGATACCGTACCTCAGTGCGTACGTCGACCGGGGCAACCCCCTACTCCCTTGTGTATGGTATGGAAGCAGTCCTACCAGTTGAGGTGGAGATCCCTTCTCTGAGGGTATTATTGGATGTCAAGCTGGACGAAGCCGAGTGGATTCGTACAAGGTTTAATGAGTTAAGCCTTATCGAAGAAAGACGATTAGCAGCTGTTTGCCATGGGCAGTTGTATCAGAGAAGGATGAAACGAGCCTTTGATCAGAAAGTGCGTCCCCGGACATTTCAAACTGGCGATCTAGTTTTGAAGAGGATCCTTCCTCCCGGTGCAGATAACAGAGGCAAGTGGACTCCTAACTATGAAGGTCCATATGTTGTGAAGAAGGTCTTCTCCGGTGGAGCCTTGATGCTTACAACTATGGACGGTGAAGATTTTCCTTCCCCTGTCAACTCAGACGTAGTCAAAAAATACTTCGCGTAAATTGACCCGCTGGACAAAAAGAACAAAATAGTCCAGGCAAAAATGGGCATCCCGGCGAACCAAAAACAGAAAGAAAAGGTTCGGGCAAAAGTTAGGGATAAAAATGGAAAAATTGTACACCCGGTAAGTCGAAAACCCGCAAGGGCGGCTTAGGCAAAAATGGGTATCCCGGTGGATTGAAAACCCGAAAGGGCGATCCAGGCAAAAGAGGGATTAAAAGCGAAGACTACAGTCTGAGTCATCTGTACCTCGTCATGCTTCGTCAGCTAACATCTCGACAGATGTGATCGGTCCAGTCATTCTTCTCAGAAAGCAAGGAATTGGGAGGAAACTGATGATCTACGAATTATAACAGAGTTGGGGAACAGTGGATGCCGTGTTCACATTGCCATTAGGATAGTTTATTTTCCTTTTGTGCGCAATTACCTCTTTCTAGGAATTGCTTCCCAATGTACTCGCCTTTTCAGGCGCACTTCCAATCAATAAAAGTCGTTATTCAGATAAATTGCTCTTTTGTTTTTATTTTTATTGTTTTGTTTGCAAAAACGTCCGATTTTTGATAAACATTGCATATAAAAACATGAAGGCTATACAATGACGTGCAGAAAGATTAAAACATTTGAAAATCATTTTTGAATGTCGAGGACACTTGAGCGTATCTTGTCCATATACCCCCTGGGGCATCTGTTGTTCTGATTTGCGGGTCGTCACCTGTGAATATTTTCCCCAGTGAGGTCGTCGCCTGTGAGCATTCTCCAGCAGTGCTTTCCCCAGACAGAATCATTATCCTGATCTATGTTTTGTTTAAGTCTTCCCCAGCGGAGCAGTTACCTCTCCAGCAGAGTTTATCCTACCAGAGGATTGGGTGAGTTATCGTGGCAGATCGATATCCGCATCCCCAGCTGAGTTGTTTTTACTCGTGAATTATGTGGGTCGTCCCCAGCGAAGTAACAAGTTATTCCCCAAAGCAGAGTTTATTGTATCTGAGGTTTGTGTGGGCCTTATCCCCAGAGAGTCTCTTAGTTTATCTCCCCCAGCGGAATAGTGATTTCCTCAGCAGAGCGGTTATTTCCCCAAGCGGAAGTTTTGTGGATTCGTTGGACTCTCTTCGGCAGACTACCTGTATTTCTCCCTAGCAGAGTTGATTCATTTCTCCCCAGCAAGTTGCCTTGTCTCCCCCAGTGGATTTATACTGTCGGCTCCCCAGCAGTCGTGTTGCTCCCCCAGCGGATCTATCTTGAAGATTCCTCAGCACAGTCGTCCTGTGTATCTCTCCCCGCAGATGTCTTATCATTTTGCATTGCATATAGTAATCATTGCATCCTCAAAATTACGTAGCATTTCCATTCCATATGGAGCATTACGCCGTAAAAAATTCAAACATATGCATTCATGTGTTCGCAACCACATCAGACCGTATCCCCCGGCAGAAGCGGATCATCTTGTTCAACATCAGCACCTCGTCTGCTACGGTTGCTTCGACAACATTCAGAATTTGATTATCCCCACAGAGGTTTATTTCCTCACCCGATGGTGACAGAGGTTTATTTCCTCACCCGATGGTGACAGATAGTCTGTTTCTCCCCAGTGAGACCCCCTGCAAGTGATCAGTCTTGCCTTAATGTATCCCAGATATTGTTCTTTGTGATACCAGTAAGTGTCATGTCAACACCCGCGTGTGTCTTCTTTGTTTGGGTGTCGGTAAACGCCATTGTTTCGGTGTCGGTAAACATCGAGTTCCGCCCAGTCATCGGTAAATGTCTGGTCATTTTTTTGGTGTCGGTAAACGCCATTGTTTCGGTGTCGGTAAACATCGAGTATTTCTGTCAGTCATCGGTAAATGTCTGATAATCCCCAACAGAAATCCCCAGTAGAGTCATCGGTAAATGTCTTGTCTGGTTTTCAGTTGCAAATATCTGTTTGTCTTTCCCCAATAAATTTCTCATCCCAGTCATCGGTAAATGTCTGGTCTTTCTTTTTGATGTCGGTAAACATCATCTTTCGATGTCGGTAAACATCGTGTCTCACCCAGTCATCGGTAAATGTCTGGTCTTTCTTTGTTCTCTTATCAATAAAATCAAAATCCCCAGAAGTCGTCGGTAAACGGTTTGTCTGGTATCGCCACAAAGATTTTGTTCCTCCCCAAGCGGAGATGTCATCGGTAAATGGCCCAGTTTTCTTCGATATCGGTAAATATCGAATTCCCAGTTGCAGCAACCATCGGTAAATGGTCTTGCTGAGTTGACATCGGTAAATGTCCAGTTTCTTTGAAGCCACCATCGGTAAATGGTCTCGCTTCCTTTCAACATCATTTGTTTCCCAGCCGCCATCGGTAAATGGTTGTGCTGAAGTTGATATCGGTAAATATCAAGGTCCCAGTTTTAACCATCGGTAAATGGTTTGGTTTTTCAGAAGTCTGTTTTTCCCAGCCGCCATCGGTAAATGGTCGTGCTGAAGTTGATATCGGTAAATATCAAGGTTCCAGTTTTTCAACCATCGGTAAACGGTTCTGCTTTTCTGAAGCTGTCATGCAGTTGTCATCGGTAAATGACGTGGTTATCTTTGTTTTATATCCAGTCGGTGCAAATTTCTACGGTTCTTTGGTATTCAATCCCTGTTTACCCTGAAAGCCTGACAGCCGTTGCTATCATCCGTTCGGGTTCCCAGCTGATTGAATAGGGGCAGCTGTAGCACCTCAAATTTGCACCTAGCATTGTACATATCATTTCAAGTTAGGTCATAGCATAACATAATCCATTGCATAACATTTGCATTGTCCTCAGTTGCCTCAAGTGCAAGCAAGCAAGAATCTAGGTCAAACTGATCAGGAGATCAGTCAACTAATCAAGCAAAGGTGTTTCTCAAGGATCCAAGGCTCTAGGTTTTGTCCAACAAGTTCACATGACTTGGAGGTCTATTTGAAGTGTTCAAGTCAAGGGTTGAAGGCTCAAAGGTCATCAGTCAATGCACAGACAGGCAAAAACCCTAGAAAAGTCAAAGTTGGTCAACTGTGGTTGATTCTATGGTTTTGATGGATGGAAATGGTTTGAGGGAGCTTATTCATGTCCTAATAGGCCTCATATGTCATGGCAATCAACATCATGGAAGAATTTGAAGCCAATCAGAAAATTTCCCAAAATAGAAACTGGACCTGTAATTTCAACTGTCAAAAATGGAAACTTCTTGATCCTCAATTTGCATCATGATACAAGCTCCAAATGAATTTTTGCCCAACATGAAAGTTGAAGATCTTGTCTTCCCATTTTCAAAAAGTCCAAGAACTCTCAAATCCCATGTGTGGTTGTCAAGATATGATCAATTCATTTTCATCAATTTTTGAACTTCAACAAGCCATATCTCTCAAACCATAAGGCCAAATTTGGTGGGGTTTTTTTCCTACAAACCACATTTTTCACCATCTTTCCAAAAATATAAATTTCATGACCTAAAACCTTACCATTCAAAATGGCATTTTTGGACCTTTTTATTTAAATTCAAAGTTTGACTCAAAGTTGACTTTTTGATCCTTTGACTTTTTCTCATTTTTTGCCAATTGGGAAATGTTTTAAATCACATTTGAAACTTGTTCAAAGCCATAAACCATAGTCATACCACCATCCTACCACTATTTTGGCCAAAATGCAAATATGGTATTTCTTAACAAATGGAAGCATGAAAGCAAGGCAATGTTAGTAAACCACAAGCAGAGTTCAAACAGCATTTGTGTTGGTCATTTACAGTCTGTTTAAGGCCCAACTCGTGCACCACTTACACCCTCCCATACTCATTTTTATGCCAAATAGCAAAATGCAATTACTTCCTTTTGAACAAAGCAAGTACAGCAGTACATGTACAACCACTAGCAGCATTTTGCAATGTCCTTCTGTAGCCTTTCCAGCCCATTTGAGCAGCAAATACACCCTCCATCATTCACTTGTTCCACAATTAGCAAAATTTGCAATTGGATTAAGATAAACCAAACTTGTTTACCATTCCCTTAAGTGACCTTAAACAGACAGTATAAGCGGCATTTTCTGACATTTTTGCAAAAACCCTAGAGAGCAGCCACACGCAGCAAAAAGCTCTCACTCTCCCATTGTGCATTTTGGCAAGAAGAGAATTTCAGAGCAAAACACCAAAGACCCTTGAACAAACCTTGATTGTTCTTCATTTAAACACATTTCTGAGCTCATTTCCACCATCAAAACCTTGCTGCAACAGCTCTTTTTCACTCTGCTTTTCATCAAGCTCAAAAATGGCAAATCGTGATTCATCCAACTCCATGCATCCTTGAGCTAAAGTCATCCAACCATTCATCCTTCCCAAGCATTTGAGGCATCTGTCTCGAGCTGTAACTACCAAAACAACACTGCACATCAGTTTTCTTAAAAATCAAGTACTTTAGTTGCTTAAGTTCTCTGAACTTGCTTGCTTTGCTATTTTAGCATTTGCTTTTGAGGTATAAACCTTTCTTTCTTCATGTAGTCTGGAGACCCGGTCTGTTATTTGACCGGGCAAACTGTCTGAAGTCCTCCTTAAGAGGCAATGCCTGTGTTTGTTTAAAATTGCCCCAAGCAGGAAAAGTCCTCATTTGAGGCAATTGGTGGAAGGTAGGGATAAGCAATCTATCCCCCACTATTCAGTGTGTCCTCTCTCTGCTCCCATTACATGGTTGAAGCATCGAGATAAAACCCAAGATCTATCGAGTCAATAATGGGAAAGAGTTCCATCTTTCTGAACTCCCCCACTTTCTATTATTTGATGCTCTCCCTGATTAGGGATAGAAGCAATGAGGCACACCCCTCATCTCCTTTCATCTGCTTCACCTTAGCCTCTCAATGGCAAGGTTAAGAGCAACACTTACCCCATTCCAGTTGGCCCTAGTGCCTAACCTTTGATGTTTGAGCCCCCTTGTTGGTGTGTTTATTCTTATGCTGTATGTGTTTGTGATTGCCTTGTTTGCTTCCTTAGGCTTTAGTTTGTGCTTGCCCTTGTGCAATAGCTTTGTGCTTGACTTGCTTCCTGTGCAAATCAAGTCTGTGTGGCTTAACCCTTGTGTGAGTCATGTTTAGGGTTGTTTGGCCGAACTACGGCAACTCTGATTCTCATGTTCAGATGAGATACGTAGGCACGAGACGCGATGTCTTGCCGAGTTTGACTAACCACTAACGCTAATTCTCTTCTCTCGCCCTCGTTGCGATTGAGACTTTCTTTCTCTCGCCCTCGTTGCGATTGAGACCTCCCCTTTCTCTTGCCCTAGTTGCAATCGAGACCCTTGCTTCCTGTGCAAGCCGTGTCTAGGATAGGTTGGCCCTTGTGCCAGTTAGCTAGAAACCTTAACTTAGGGTTGACTTTGCATGACAACATCTAGGCTCGAGTCGTAGTCTCCCTAGAGTTGTGTCTCCCTCTGTTATCTGGTTAGGCTAGATCCTTTGTCCCTGCGTAGGGGAACTACATCGCCCTGATCTTCACACCAGATGAAGTATGTAGGCAGGAGATTGAGCTGATCTCTCCGGGCGCCCTTTTTCTTTTTGTGTGTGTTGTCTGACCTTTGCTAGGCTCGAGTCCCTGACTCCTTAGCATTTGCTGTCTGTCTGTTTGTTTGTGTTTGACAGTTGTAGGCTGAGTCCCAGACTCCCTATCTATCTGTTGTGTTGTTTAGGTTCGGATGCTGACATAAGTCCAGCGATTGGCAGTCGGGCTCCACGTTTGCCTTTGTGTGTTTGTTTGTGTGTGCGTCAGCCGAGCTACGAATGCTCTGATTCTTCTCTCGTCCGAGAAGATACGTATGCATAGGATACGATATCCTAGCGAGCATGTGTCGTTTCCCCATTCCGAACTACTTCGACTCTGATGTCTATGTCTGATAGACTAAGTAGGCCCAGGATGCGATATCCTGCCGAGTCAGTCTCAGTCAGTTTCTTTCGTTTCTTTCAGCCAGTGTGTGTGTGTGTTTGAGCAGTGTTTAGCAACCATCTTCCTTTCTATTGTGCGTGGATCCCGTAGAGTACTACGGATGCGTAGGGTGCCTAACACCTTCCCTTCGCATAACCGACTCCCGAACCCTCCTCTTTGGTCGCGAGACCATGTTCTTTCCTAGGTTTACTTCGAGCGTTTCCTTTCCCTCTTTTGGGATAAATAACGCACGGTGGCGGCTCTGTTGTTTCTTTCTTTTTCCCGCCGGTTTTTCGCGCGATGCGACACCAAGCAGCGGATTATACAAGCAATCAAATGTGGAAATTACAAGAGCTTGTTAAATCAAAGTTAGAAGTGTGTGGCACGAGCCTTAAGTAATAGAGAAGGAGTGGGACTGGAGTATTCCTACCCCCATTCTGAGTATGTTTGGGTATGGGACGTATGACCCAACGCTCATCGTATTCACCTTTATTCGTAGACTTTAGCACAATTCTAATCATACGAGTGACAAGTCTCTCTCGCTACAAAGCAATGTAATAAGCAAGGACTACATCAACAATTTATCAATCATGAACTGAGTTGTACGACACGAGCCTTAAGCAATAGAGAAGGAGTGGGACTGGAGTATTCCTACCCCCATTCTGAGTATCTTTAGGTATGAGACGTATGACCCAACGCTCATCATATTCACCTCTATTCATAGACTTTAGTACGATTCAAATCGAACGATTGATAAGGTCTTCATCATCAACACAAGAAACAACAACAAAGATTCTCCTCTCTCCACTTGAAAGTTAAGACGAGAATTACATGCCATGATCCTTAAGTAGTAAAGAAGGAATGAGACTGAAGCTTTCCTACACTCATTCTAGATATCTTTGGGTGCGAGACATTTGGCTCGTTGCTTTTCGTATCCACCTTTACTCATAGACTTTAGTGTGATTCTTATCAAGTAACTATCAAGTCTACTCCACTCTTTCAATTCCAATCATTCAATCGTATTCTTTTGCCTCCAATCATCTTGCTTTCAGCCCTAGTGGGCTGAACTACGAACACTCTGATTTCCTTATTACACTATAAGGATACGTAGGCAGGAGAATTCAGATTCTTCGCGAGCTATCTTATTTATCAATCTATCTTATCTATTCTTATCTTATTTATCAACCTACCTTCTCTATTCAATGGATCATTCTCCATTCATTCTATCAATGCCAACTCTTTGAGATCAACCATACTTCTCCTTGGACTCCTTGTCAATCCTTTTGGGATGTCTTAACGACAGACCATCTCCTTGATTGAGAGTTGTTTGGGGGCTTTGCCCAAACACTTAATTCAGTCTTTCTTTTTGCCTTTACCATATAGTGGCGGCCTGCTAGTCCATGTATTGGTAAATGTCTACCTTGCTCTTCAATTTAGAGTTTATCCCCTTCTTGGATCCAAGATACTATCCTTCGTTGATATCGAATCATTTGTGTCTCTAGCAAAGGATACATTATTCCTTGTACTACAGTACTGCAATCATTCCTTGAATTGATGTTTGTCTTGTGAGTCCCCTGTCGCTTAGACAAATATCTCTCTCTCCTTGTTTCATGGCAGTTAACCACTGAAATTGGGTTTGTCTTGTGAGTCCATGTTGCTTGGACAAATACCTTTTGATACCATTCTGTTGGTACAAATTACACTTTTCATCACTGTATGTGTCTCTCTCTATTCTCGTGGTTCTGAACTACGATTTCTCTAACTTTTCATTGCACAACGAGAATACGTAGGCACGAGGATGCGATTCCTTGGCGAGTATATTTCTAATTATTCCTCATTCGCCTTAGGGCATCAGTCATATCTTCTATTATTCATTACCTACCTTCGATCATAAATCGTTCACCCAATGACATATTATTCCTTTGACATCGAAATACACTTTTTTTGGAATTCCATATACACCCTTTTAGGACAACTAAGTAGTCCACCTTTCTACCTAGAGTTGTTTGGGCTACAACCTCAAACACTCGATTCCTTCTTTTTTTTGGCTAAACACCCTATAGTGGCGGTCCTACTAGTCCACATATCGGTTAAAGTTGTTTCCCTCTATGGTATGAATCTCATTCCCTTATGGATTCCAATGCACTTTCACCTTTCGATTTCAAACAATACTTCTTCAGTCACTTATCACCAAATATTCAATTATGTAACTTTGGTCACTTTATTCTGTTAATTTTAGTGATGCATTCATAATCTACATTCCTTCACTCCATGTGATATACCTGTTATCTTTGAGCCAAGTACAATACCTTTTTGTGCTCCTTTTTGCCTCACCTTGTGAACCAAGAGATGTTTGGGCTACAACCTCAAACATTTAATTCCTTCCTTTTCGGTTTTTCCCTACAGCGGCGGCCTGCTAGTCCGTGTATTGCTAATACCACCTTGCTCTTGGGTTCATCTTTTCACCCTTGTTGGAGTTCAAACAACACTATTCTTTGGTCCGGACCATATTTCTATCACACTTCTTTTCACCTCTTGCCTCTAGTTCCTTGAACTACGAAGTTATGAATTCCTCATTACACTATGAGGATACTTAGGCATGAGAGCCCCAATCCTCGCTGAGCACTTTATCTATTTCTTTCCTTTTCCCATTCTTTTGCAAGTAATCTTTAGATATTACACCTATTCGAGCGAGAAAAATCAAAACGGTTCCCATGGAGTACCATGGATGTTTGGGGTGCTAATACCTTTCTCTTGCATAACCGACTTCCTTACCCAACATATCTTTTTCCCCCAGGTTTTATCGATGTTTTCCCTTCTCTTTAGGGATAAATAAAGTTCGATGGCAACTTTGTTGTATGTTCGAGCGTGCGATACGTTCGGGTATATTTCCGCTAGCTTCAGTAGCAATTGAACATTCTAAGGATCTTAGCACCATGAGAATTGAAGAGCTGCAAAGCAATCTATAGGCACAAGAGTTATGTCTGACTGAGAGAAACTTTGAAATGTAGGTAGAGCAGCAGACTCTGAAATCAGCTTCCGATAAGAAATATCAAAAGTAGTCTTAGTCAGAAGTCAAGAAGAGATCTGATGGTGTTCAGAAGTCAGAAACCTCAATTTTTGGAAGATAGGAGAGTGCTCAGAAGGAGAAGGAGAAGTGTTACAAGAGAAAAGTTTAGTGCTACTGTTGTAAGAAGTTTGGCCACTTCGCTGTTGATTGTTGGTCAAACAAGGAAACAAAGTCAGAAGAAGCAAGCGTAGTTAGAAGAGATTTTGATGATGAATATGTGTTATTAATGACTTCTGAATCCGATGATGCGTATTTGGCAAACTGGTGGTATATGGACACTGACTGCTCAAATCATCTTACTAGAAATAAGAAATGGCTAGTTGACTTTGACTCTGGTAAGAGGACAAAGATCAGATGTGTTGATGATAAATACCTCAATGTTGAGGGTATGGGAAATGTCAAAGTAGTTCTGAATAATGCTAAATCAACATTAATTCAGAATGTATGGTATGTTCCTGACATAAAAAAAGCAATCTAATGAGTGTGGGTCAATTAATTGAGAAACGTTTTTCAGTTACCATGAAGGACAATCTTTTGAAGTTGTATGACTGTAATCAGATGCTGATTATGAAGTCAGAACAGGAAAGGAATAGAACATTCAAAGTGAATGTTAAAACTTTATACTCTTAATGCCTTAGTGCAACAAGTGTTGTGAAGGAAAGTGAATTGTGGCACAAAAGATTTGGTCATCTAAACTTCAGAAGCTTAGGGCATCTGAATTCAAATAAATTGGTACATGGAATTCCTGCAATTAAGAAGCCAGAGAAGTCATGCAATGTGTGCATGAGAGGGAAGTAACCAAGATTGTCATTTGCATCTGAAATGCCTCCAAGAACAAAGCATGCTCTGGGTGTGGTGCATTATGATGTGTATGGATCATTTCCAGTACTTTCACTTTGAGGGAATAAATACTTTGCGTCATTTGTTGATGAGTTCACAAGAATGCCATGGGTATCATTTATAAAGTTCAAACACGAGGTGTTTGTTGAATTTAAGAAATTCAGAATCAAGGCTGAGAATTATGGTGGTCAGAAGTTGAAAAATTCTCAGAACTGATGGTGGATATGAGTATAACTCTACAGAGTTCAAAAAGTTTTGTGAGGATAACGGAATTGAGCATGAGGTGATTGCTCTATACACTCCTTAACATAATGGTCTTGCTGAAAGAAGAAACCAAACTTTGCTTGATATGACAATGAGCATGCTGAAGGAGAATAAGCTACCTCACACCTTGTAGGGAGAAGTTGTTGCTACTGCAGCATATATGCTCAACAGGTGTCCAACCAAGAAGCTAAAGGAAATTGTTCCTTTAGAGAAGTGGGCTGGAGATAAGAAAAGTGTGAGCCATCTGAAGGTATTTGGTTCTATTTGTTAGAAACATGTTCTAGATACTAAGAGAAGAAAGTTGGATGACAGAAGCAGAGTTATGTTGCTTGTAAGGTACCACAATACAAGTGCCTATAAGCTCTACTGTCTTGTCACTAATAAGGTTGAATTCAACAAAGATGCCACTATGAAGGAATCATAAGCGTAGGATTGGATTAAATCTCAATCCAACTCTGGTGAGTTAACTTCTGAAGATACTTCAGAATCTGAAGGTTTTGAAGATGAGTCAGAATCAGAAGATAATTTTGAAGGTGACTCTAAAGGCGAGTCTGACTCTAAAGATTAATCTGATTCTGATCTAGATCCTGATGGTGATTCAGACTCTGGTCGAGATCCAGACTTTGGGAACATTCCAGACCCTGAAGGTGGTCATGCCTCTGAAGGTGGTACTTATGGGGTTCTAGCATCTGATGTTGTTCTAGCGTTCAAAAGAGATTCTGAACATGTTTAGAGGCCACAAAGAATAAAAAGCATACCAAGAAGGTTTGCAGAGTTTGACACGCTGCAAGATACTGAAGTAGACTCTGAAGGAGAAATCATTCAGTGTGCCATGTTAGTAGACTCTGAACTATGGAGTACTAAAGAAGCGCTCAAGAAAAAGTGTGGCTGAAGGCCATGAAAGAAGAACTTGAGGCTATAGAAAGAAACAATACTTGGAAGTTGACTGAGCTTTTAAAGGACAAAAAATCCATCAGCACCAGATGGGTTTTCAAGGAGATACTAAAGTCAGATGGATCAATTGGAAAACATAAAGCAAGGTTAGTGGCAAGAGGTTTTCTACAGAAACATGGGTTAGACTACCTTGAGGTGTTTTCTCCTATAGTGAGACATGAGACAATCAGACTGATGATTGCGATAGCTGCTAACAGGAATTGGCCTCTAATGCATTTAGATGTGAAATCTGCATTTATGAATTATCCATTACAAGAAGAGGTATACATGTCACAACCTCCTGGATTTGTGATAAAGAATCAGAAAGGGATGATGTACATGTTACATAAAGCCTTGTATGGACTGAAACATGCTCCTTGATCCGCTGTCGCACACGGGTAAAAAACGAATAATTAAAAACTGTAGTTTAGGGAAGCGACACTCGAATATCGTATCACAAGGACTCTTGTATTGAATTTTACCAACAGAAAGAACAATGGGGGTTTAGGTTCGATTAAGAAAATGATAATAAATAATTGATTCTAAATAAGCTAAAACGATTAATCATATTGATTTGGGTTTCCACTTATCACTGGCTATTATAATTCCAATATCCTAAGAGGATTATATATTCCTATTCGATTACAAAACTCACTGACAAACGCAATTGGTATTCTGTGATGTAAGTTCCTATTATCTGAATTAAGCAAACGGATTTAAGCTCTCGCGAATTAAGCAAACACGACTTAATCAAACACGATAACGAAAAAAGACACTAACATGATTATAGTTAAGGATCATACACAATCGAATTAAATCAATATACTCTATGAAAATAGAATTAAGCATGCAAGAATCATAGAATAAAATTTAAAGGAATAGAATTTGGATTTAAATTATTATAACTTCAAAGCGGTGGAACCTGTAAATCAGCAGAATTCGTCTTAGAGATTAGTTCTCCATGAAAATTATAAAGCAGAGCTAAAATTGTAAATAGTGAATAAGGTGATGAACAGTTGCACGGCTGGTTTAGGTTAAAGGAGATAAGGATTTGGATTCTCATTCAAACCGGGTCGGAAAACATAAAGAATCGGCCAAAAACTAATTATTTCCTAAAGTATGAAACTAAAATGATTTATTCGAATCTTTTACACTCTGATTCTGCTTCTGACTTCAACATGAAACTTTTAGCTTATTCTCTTAGCTTTCTAACTCCTATTAGAATGCGTCAATTCAATTCTCCTAGCCCAAGTTATGACATGTGAAGCGAAAGGGTGTAAATAGTTGTTTATTCAGAAAATACCATACAAAACAAAAATAAATGTAACAATAAACTAAGCTAAGTAAACATACTAAAATAGTAGAAATAACAAAAGACACTCTAGAATTGTTGCAACATAATAGTGAAAGAATGTGGATAAAAATGCACTAATCAAATTCCCCCACATTTGAACTTTTGCATTCCGAGCAAAATTCTAAAGTTGAAATTCAAAACAGAAAAATAAGAGTAAAACAGAGCATGCAAATTCAAATAATTTCAAAATCACAAGGGTGCAAGTAAAATCATCATTCTAAGCTTTAAAAAATATGGTGTTACTGAGCAACTTTTGTGAGTGTCAAAACAAATAGGAGAACAATTTACCCAATAACACATCATAAGCAGCAAAATCCTCACAGGATAAAATTCACTCAACTCTCAAGTGTTTAGGTTGACTATTTACCCTCAAAGCACATCACAAAAGAAAGCACTATCATAAGCTTGAAAAGAATATAACATCCACACTTGAAATACATGCACACAATGATCAAAAGGATTTTATTTGGGTTGTAACTTGGCCAAGGTAAGGGTGAGATAGATCATAAGGGGTACTAGGCTAAAATTCAAAGGATCAAAATAAAATTGAAAGAAAATGCGGGAGTTGAACTAAATAAAACTTCATTTACTTTCAAACAACAACCTTACAACTATTTCTTTTCTCTTTTCTCTTTTTGTTCTTTTTTTTCCAGAAGGAATATGTATTGTCGTCCTTCTTTTCTTTTTCCATTTTTTTCTTTCTATTTTTTTCTTTTCTGCCATCTTTTGAAGTATCACAACTATAATAATTCAACCCCACACAACTCTAAACAAGACTCCTTCGACCCTTTGAATAGGATGATAACATTGTTTTTCAATTTTTGACTTGTAATGAGTTTTAAACAAAGAAGGAGATAATATGCTAAAGAGGTTTTCAAACAAGGGATGATATATTCAAGGTTGTCTTTTTGGCTATCTGGCAAAAAAATGAATAAAACAAAAACAAGTTGCCTTTATCATAACAGTGTGAACAAGTAAACAAAAAGCTTCAATAAGAGTCAATTCAAGTTCTAGAGACTAACAGATATGAGTGAAAATACACAAGAAAGAAAATATGGAATTTTGAATGTTATCAATTATTAGGCTCAAAATCTCACAAGGTAAATGATCTACCACAAATGATGCACAATTTAGATTTTTGTCCCACTTAACATATTAAGAATGTAATCCAAATCACTCATATCACACCACAAGTCTTTAATGAATATAACAGAGAAATTACTCACACAACAATTGCAACCCAAAAATCAATGAAAAGGTATGCATTTAAAAAAAATAAGAAAACAAGTCAGTAAATGAAAAACAAGAAAACATAAGTAAATGATTCCCTCCCCCACACTTAAGACACACATTATCCTTAATGAAAGAACATAAGTATAAAATAAGAGAGAGAGAGAGAGAGAGAGAGAGAGAGAGAGAGAGAAAGAACATACCTGAGTAGTCAAGGTGGATAGGTGATCGCATAAGCAGCATTTCCCTAAGAGAGCTCTTCTACAGTCTCTTCTTCCAAAGTGGGGCTCTCATGGGGTGGCTCTGGGTAGTGCCCATTGGCCTTGAAATTTTTATTAGTGCCTTCGCCTTGTATTCCAGGATCAAAAAAGGATCTTCGATAAGTAAAAGTGTCGAATGGGCACTTGAAAGTAATCTCATTTTCCACAACACCAAGGATCAAAGGATTAAGGGGATGCCTCACTACTTTTGTTCCATCTTCAAGTGAGATCATATACATACACATGGATGGGATAATATCATGAGTGTCAACCAAGATCCATTTAATTCCCTTCTTATGTTCCTGCAGTAATTTCTCTTCCTTCTCAATTGAAGCTTTGATGAATAATATAAATCCTCAGAAAGTGGTCTAGGTTCTAGAGATGGTGGTTGTTTAATGGACGATTTGGTTGGGGTAGTCGGGATATCGAGAGCTTCAGCTGCATAAACATTTTCATTTACAACTTCATTTGTAGGAAAAATGTCAACCTACAAGGCAACCTCAATCTCAGCACAAACAGAACAAATGTTAGTGTTAGTACATGAATCATAATAGTAAGTATCATCAAAGTCAGACAATGATGAGAAATCGGCTGAAAACAAGTCTGAATAAGTATGATCAACAAACTCAGAAAGCAATTCAATGTGAAAAACAGAATGTTCCTCCATGGGATGTTTCATATCATCAAAAATGTTAAATTTAGCAATGATATCACCAAACTCCATGGACATTGTTCCATCATCAACATCAATTTTTGTTTTTGTTGTTTTCATGAATAGCCTGCCTAAAATGATGGGTGTCATGTTTGACTTAGTTTCTCCTTTCATGTCCAGAATGTAAAAATCAGTAGGAAAAATCAAGTCATTAACTTGAACAAGTACATCTTCTACTACTCCAGCAGGGAAGACATTACTCTTGTTTTCCATCTGAATGGTTAAACCTGTATTATGCAAAGGACCAAGATCAAAATTGTTATAAACAGAAGTAGGCATAATATTAATAAAAGCTCCTAAATTCAGCATGCAATTTTCGAATTTACTATCCCCAATGGTGCATGGAATAGTAAAGATTCTAGGATCCTTGCACTTTTGGGGCATGGTCTGGGTGAGAGCTGAAACATTAGGCTGAATAAAGGCAGAAACATTTCTTCCCACATTCACTCTCTCATTCCCCTTCAATCTCCTCGTGTGAATGCATAAGTCTTTTAGCAACTTGGCATATTTTGGAATTTTCTTAATCACATTAAGAAAAGGAATGTTTATCGCCACCTTTCTGAATATGTCAAATATCTCTTTATCCTTATCTTCCTCATCCAACTTTTTATTTTTCACTACTCTCTATGGGAAAGGAATTTGTGGTACATACTCTTTCTCTTTTATAGCTTCAACCACAACATCAAAATCAAGTTTAGGTATGGGCTCAAGTATGGGCTCAACAACTTTGTTAATTTTTTTCTGGTGTTAGGGTTGGTTCAAAACTCTTTCTAGATCTCAAAGAAATTGCACTCACATTAGGGCCTTTTGGATTCACACTGTTTGGGCAGGAAGTTGGTTTGATCCTTGAGCTTGCTACATGGCATTCATTAAAGTGGCAATTTGTCAATCTGTGTCTGCAAGTTCTAAATACTAGAACCAGTTCATTGCTGAAATTGGGCACTATTTACAACCATTTGCTTGACAATGTCCTCTAATGAAGGTACGGGAGGTGCAGAGGTGGTTATTTATGGAGGGTTCAGTGATGGTGGCAGCGGTAGCATCAATTGTTGTTGACTAGGTTGATGTGTGGATGGATTTCCATACCAAAGGTTTGGATGGTTTCTTCAGTTGGGATGGTACTTGTTAGTGGATAGGTCAAGAGTGTTGTTGTACTTGTATTGATTGTTTCTTTGAGGATGTAGATGTTTATTGCATATGCTTGAGGCAAATCAGAATTTACACCCTCTTGTAAGGAAGGACAAGTATGTGTTGGGTGTTCTAGAGAGGTGCAAATGCCACATAATCTTTCAAATTAAATTTTTCCTACTGGTAATTTTCTCACCAATGAAGTAAGCTCATCAATTCTGGTTTCTAAAGCCTTGTTGGAAGAAGAAACTTGAAACTCATGCACTCGTTTTGTTAGAACCATATAGTTGTTTCTCTTTATGAATTGTTGTAAGTTGAGTGGCATGTTTTTTATTAGGGTCTTAGCTTTAATAGAGGTCTTATCAACAAGGGCTCATCCACTAGCAGCACCCAATATATTTTTGCCCATAGGTAACAACCCTTCATAAAAGTACTAAAGTAGCAATTGTTCAGAAATTTGGTGTTGAGGACAACTCGACACTAACTGCTTGAATCTCCCCCAATATTCGAACAATGACTCCATGTCAACCTATCTAATACCATTTCTGATTGAAGCAGCTCTTGAGGCAAGGAAAAATCTTTCTAGGAACACTCTTTTTAAATCATTCCAGCTTGTGACAGAATTCAGCTCAAGATGATATACCCAATCTTTTGCAGCTTCTTGAAGTGAGAACGTGAATGCTCTGAGCTTGATATGATCCCCTGTGATTCCTTCAGGTCTCAAAGGTGTATAACACACAACCTGGAACTCCTTCAAATGCTTATGAGGATCCTTACCTGCAAGACCATTAAACCTTGGCAACAAGTGTATTAAACCATATTTTAATTTGAAAGGTACAACAACAACAACAGCAACAAGATATTCAATACATAAAGTATTATAATTCACATCAGGGGCAGCAAGTTCTCTAAGAGTTCTTTGATCAGCCATGTTAAACTCAAAAGGAAAAAATCAACAAAGAATGAGAAAACACATAACTAATTCCGCAATGCAACAACAAATAGGAAAATATCGACAATGTCTCTATTGAGCAAAAGCAATTGAAATACGAAAAAAAACAATTAAAAGAAAGAAAAAAAAAACCAAAAACACGAAAATTAATCTAATTAAGTCAATTAAGAATTTTGATATTTTTTTCGGAATTTTCTGAGACTATGAAAACAGGAAAAAAATCATAAAAAATAGAAAAATAAGGAATTTCAGATTATTAGGGGGGCGTTGCTTTAAAACCCTGATTGTTTTCTAATGAATCGGAACAAAATCAGACTAATTTGAGACGGTTTTCCTAAAAACCAATTTTTTAATGCTAAAATGCGAAAAGGCCATAGCGCAAGAACCATAGGGCAAGAACACTGAAACATGACAGTTATGACTCTAATAAGGGTAAAATTCGATAAAAGTCCTCAACAACTGCGCCAATTTGATCCAATGTTGCACACAGGTCAAAACGAGTAATTAAAAACTGTAGTTTAGGGAAGCGACACTCGAACTTCGTATCATAAGGACTCGTGTATTGAATTTTACCAACTGAAAGAATAATGTGGGTTTAGGTTCGATTAAGGAAACAATAACAAATAATTGATTTCGAATAAGCTAAAACGGCTAATCCTACTGATTTGGGTTCTGACTTATCACTGACTATTATAATTCCAATCTCCTAAGTGGATTATCTATTCCTATTCGATTATAAAACTCAGTGACAAGCACAATGGGTATTGTATGATGTAAGTTCCTATTATACGAATTAAGCAAACAGATTTAAGCTCTCGCGAATTAAGCAAACACGACTTAA
This sequence comes from Lathyrus oleraceus, assembly GCF_024323335.1. Classification (NCBI taxonomy): domain Eukaryota; kingdom Viridiplantae; phylum Streptophyta; class Magnoliopsida; order Fabales; family Fabaceae; genus Lathyrus; species Lathyrus oleraceus. The sequence continues at coordinate 38,647,424 of NC_066583.1, forward strand.
TTAAACCCGATAACGAAAAGGCTTCGCTAACATGATTATAGTTAAGGATTATACACAATCGAATTAAATCAATATATTATATGAAAATCGAATTAAGCATGCAAGAATCATAGAATAAAATTGAAAGGAATAAAATTTGGATTGAAATTATCATAACCTCAAAGTGGTGGAACCTGTAAATGAGCAGAATTCGCCTTAGGGATTAGTTCTCCATGAAAATTACAAAGCAAAGCTAAAATTGTGAATAGTGAATAAGGTGATGAACAATTTCACGACTGCTTTAGGTTAAAGGAGACAGGGATTCAGATTCTCATTCAAACTGGGTCGAAAAACATAAAAAATCGGCCCAAAACTAATTATTTCCTAAAGTATGAAACTAAAACGATTTATTAGAGTCTTCTACACTCTAAATCTGCTTCTGACTTCAACATGGAACTTTTAGCTTATCTTCTCAACTTTCCAACGCCTATTAGAATGTGTCAATCCGATTCTCTTAGCCTAAGTTATAACCTACAAGGCGAGAGGGTGTAAATAGTTGTTTAGTCAGAAAATATCATACGAAACTAAATAAATGTAACAATAAAATAAGCTAAGAAAACACACTAAAATAGTAGAAATAACAAACGACACTCTAGAATTGTTGCAACATAATAGTGAAAGAATGTGCATGAAAATGCACTGATCACTCCTAGAGCTTGGAATCTGAAAATTGATTCATTTTTCAAGCTCTAAGGATTCAGAAAGTGTGAGATGGAGTATGGTGTTTATGTTCAGCATACTTCTGAAGGCAATATGATTCTGGTATGTTTGTATGTTGATGACATATTGCTAACAAGAAGTTGTGAACATGAGATAACTGAGTTCAAGAAAGTGTTGATAAATGAGTTTGAGATAACTGATATATGAATGATGACATATTTCATAGGGATGAAGTTTATGTACTCTGAGAAGGTTATCATTTTGCATCAGCTGATATATGAACTCAAGCTCCTGAAGAGATTTGAGCTGCTAGATTGTAAGTCTGTTGTCACACCTGCATAAATAAATCACAAATTGGATTATGATTCTGAAGGTGATGATGTAGATGCCACAACTTTCAAGCAGTTGGTTGGCTCTTTGGGGTATTTGTGTAATACCATACTTGATATTTTCTATGAAGTTGGAGGAGTTAGTAGGTTCATGTGTAAATCAAAGTGGTCTTATTACCAAGTTACTGTCAGGATTCTGAGGTATATTAAGGAGACTCTGAAGTATGGAGTTTTGTTCCCTTCTGGTGAAAAGTCTAATTCAGAGTTGATGTGTTACTCAGACTTTGATTGGTGTGGAGACATAGTTGATAGAATAAGTACTTCTGGGTATTTGTTTAAGTATCTGGGAGTTCCTATTTCTTGGTGTTCCAAGAAGCAAATAGTTGTTGCTTTACCAACCTGTGAAGCTGAATATATTGCAGGTGTTGTGGCTGCATGTCAAGTTATTTAACTTCTGAATTTACTGCATGATCTAAAGATCAAGGTAAACAAGTCTCTGAAGTTAATGATTGATAACAAGTCTGAAATCAATCATGCCAAGAACCTAGTGTTGTATGGGAGAAGTAAGCATATTGAGACAAAGTATATTTTTTTGAGAATCTAGGTTCAGAATTGAGTGCTAGAAGTTATGCATTGTAGTACCCAGAAGCAGCTGGCAGATGTTCTAACGAAAGCGATCAAGACTGATCGATTTCTCCATTTGAGGGATGGAATTGGGGTGATTAGTTTTGATTAGTTAAATCCTGAATTAAGGGATGGTGTCGAAGGGTAATTCAGTATTTTAGTATGTTTCCTACATGACATTATTGTTTGTGTATATAAACTAGTGTAGTTGTCAATAACTGTAAGCGCAGTTTGTGTACAGCAGTGTGTGTGCAACCATTTTGCTATAACCATTTTAGCAAAGTAGTGGAAGTTTGTTATTCGATTTTCTCTCTCTTTTTCCATATTCATCTTCTTCATCTTGTACATCAACAAAGTTTTGCTCACAAACGTACTACAGTCGAAAGAGAAATTTGGGAGTATAAGACTCTCTCTAATTTTCTGTAGTTAAAAATAAGTACCTATTATAAAGGTAAATGTTTTTAAGGAATATTCGGTAAATTGAAACACAATATTCTGTACATCTATAGAAATAGTTATTGCATTTAATTTGTATGTATAGTTAGTGTATTATATCATCTCAAATACAACATTTAGATATTTGTGGAGATAATTTTTAAGCTTAAATGCATTTTTGATCCTCATAGTTTGAGCGATTTAAATAATTGGCCCCTCTACTACAAAACTAGTTATTTTGATCCCTTAATTTTGATGGCCTTTAGATTTTTGTTGTCCCCTATCAAACTTTACTTATGTGTCATCTTCATTAATAAGGTGTCAACTTGGCTTTGGATCAGATGTCATCAATTCATAATATTTTTAAAAACAATTTAATATTTTTATTAACAAAATATTCAAAACATTTTTTAAATAAAGAAAACACTTATAAAAAATTGAAAAAGAAACAAATGGTCAAAATCCCTAATTCCCATTCACGCCCATAGTTCAACAGCTTCTAAATCGTTCAAGTGTACAAGTAAATTCGTGGCTATTATGAAATTGGGTTTTAAAGTCTCCATTTTGTGAAGTTGGGTTTCAAAGTTCTTGTAATTTTACGAAGATGACGAACTCACGATCTCAAAAGGAGAGAAACGAAGAGGTCAAATATTGTGTAAGGTATGTTTATTTGTCACTATGATCCCGATAGTTTAGTTTTGTTTATGTATACTAGTTGTCTCAGTTGTCTATACCTGTTAATTTGAATCATTTTTTGTTAATTTTTTCTTAGGCCAGCTAAGACTAATAAGATTAGGTTGAGAATACATCATAAGAGAAAATTAGTTGAGACACCTATTAAGTGGTATGTTAATGGGGAAGTTACTAAGATGAATTGGACTTGAGATGTCGATTATATGTCATACATGGAATTAAAGGGTATGATTCGGAGTGAGGGTTACACAAATATAAAATGCTTGTGGTATTGGAACCATGCATATAGTTTTCTCGTAGTCTTAGACCCTTGAACAATGATCAGGATGTACTACAATTTTCAAATTATGTTGTAGGCTATGATGTAATAGATGTATATGTGAAGCATAATATGGAAATTCCTGATATTGTTGATGATAATAAACTAGATGCTAATATTGAGGGTGATGGTGAAGATGATGTACAATGCACTAGTTTTAAAAGTGCAAATGGTGTTGTTGAAGATGTTAATAATGATCATAATGTTGATGTTAATAATGAAACTGGTCAAGAATGTATTTATGAGGATTATGTTGCAAGTGAGGATAGTTTTGAGGATAATGAGTTTCAATTTAGTGAAAAAACTGAGGAGAGTGAGATGAACTGGATTAAGGTATTTCCCTAAGAGACTTTATGTGAGATTTCTAGCTGCCAAAACAAGAAAGACCATACTGAGATGGTGCATGATGAGAGTGATAATTCAGGCCATTTATGCACACCTCCTGCGAGTGATGATCATGATGAAGGAATGAAGTATACTACCTATAAGTCTGGTCAGAGAATGGAGTCTCGACTAGGGATGATGTTTACTAACAAATAAGAGGTCCTATGAATTTATATCAGATTAACAAAATGTATTAGATTCTACATTTACATCATATGCATTTATTCTTATGATTTAATTTGTTTACAATTGTGGCCTATAGATGATCAAAATAGAGTGTCACCACCAGTAACGAGAAGAGCCATATGTCGGTTAAAAAAATAGAGGAATAAGACAAAATGAAGATAGAAATCCTCACATACTGCTAATGAGATTCTCAATTGTCACATGTGCAAAATATGGTGTTATGGGATATAATAAGATGAGTTGTAAAGGAAAAAGTATAATTTATAGGGCAATTCCAAAGGATGGTAATCAACTAAAGAAAGTTAAGAAAGTGAAAGGTGGAAAGAGAACAAAAAATTCCAAAGAAAAGCAAACATAAATTGCTCAAAGTTCACAAGCTCCTCAACCTACTCAAGAATAGTGACTTTGATTGTAGTTTTAAGTAGTAATGTATGACTTGAGTTTTATTTTAGTTTCATTTTGACTCAAGGAATGGCTTGAGTTTTATTTTGGTTGTATTTTATGGATTTTAAGTAGTTTCATTTTGACTCAAGTAGTGTTTTGAGTTTTATTTTGGTTGTATGAATATTAATGTTCAACATTGTAGTAACTTCATTCAGAAAGTATTACAATCCACATTACTAACTTAATCATATTGATTTTCTAACTTAATCACGTTGAAACGCGATTTGAAAGAGACGTGGAGGAGTGAAGAAGACAATGAAAAGAAAGATATTGATTATCTATTTTTTTTAGCTTTTTATAACTATTATAAAAAAAATTGGAATTAATGAAATAGACTCAAAGTCAAATTATCACCTCACTAATGAAGATGATACATAAGTAAAATTGGAGGGGACCACAAAAATCTAAAGGTCATCAAAATTAAGGGTTAAAATTATTGATTTTATAATAGGGGAACCAAATATTTAAAACGCCCAAACTAAGGGGATCAAAAGTGCATTTAAACTTAATTTTTATAAATAAATGCAACAATATTAATATAATAATGTAAATTAATTGAATGTGTTTTAGAAAAATCACAAACATGAAAACTAATCTCTTATTACATAATTAAACTGGTAAAATACAATGTGGATGTTGGGGTACTTATTTGTGACAAATCAAGGAAATAATAAAACAAAAATATTTATGTTTACAAAAATAACCGTTTATAAAAATATTTGGATTAATCATATATTATTTTTCTATAATTTGACATCATTTATAAATTGCTCAAAGTTCACAAGTTCCTCAACCTACTCAAGAATAGTGACTTTGATTGTAGTTTTAAGTAGTAATGTATGGCTTGAGTTTTATTTTAGTTTCATTTTGACTCAAAGAATGACTTGAGTTTTATTTTGGTTGTAGCTGAAGCAGGGAAGTGATAATGGGACTGTGTGGATTACATTGGTGGGCCAACAGCAGGCCAGGCCCACTCGGCCTTGTTCCAGCACCCTTTCTTTCTTTCGTTTGGCTTTATGAGTTTGATAAGGTCTTGATTCATTGAGCCTGCACAATCCCCTTGTCATTTAAAGTCCAATTGTTATTATTTTTTTATGATTAGTGGATGGTTGTATAGATTTAATTAGGATTAGATTATTTAGTTCTTTAGAATTTTGATTGGGATAACTAGTTTTTTAGGATTGCTCGGTAATTAGAATTTTGGTTCGATTTAGAATTAATTATGATATTAAGGATTTTAGAATTTATTGATTTAATTATGAATCTTGGTTATAATTAGATGTAATTAGGTTTAGTTAGTTCTAATTAGATCTTGATTTTTAGAAACTAATTTCTTAATCAAGTAATTGGCACAAATTAACCTTAGTACTTAGATCTTAAATTAGTATTTGGATTTATATTAATTGATCATTTTAATCGTTATCTCTATTGTGTTGTTTTTGACCATTTAACTTGACATTCTCCCATAGGAATTTTGACTTAGAACTTTTAATCAAAATTTCAAGACATGCTCCCTTAGGAACCTTTTGACATAGAATTTTTAATGAAGCCTTGGCTAACTATAACATGACCCCTTGGGTTAGTTTGGTCAATTCTAACTATTAGATTAGGTAAAAACCTAGTTTTCCAATCAAATCAAACCCATGATTCAAATTGCTCAAAAGTAATTTTGATCAATTAAATCCTTTGAACTTGTATAATCCCACAGTCTAATCTTAGTGACCAAAAGACCCTTGGTCATTTAATAAGACTTTTTCTATAAGTTATGGAGCTCAAGGCCTCAAGTCATATCTTCAATCAAAACACCCTCAGTCATACCAAGCAGCGGATAATACAAGTACTTCAAAGGTGGAAACTTCAAGAGCTTGTTAAATCAAAGTTGGAATCGTGTGGCATGAGCCTTAAGTAATAGAGAAAGGGTGGGACTGGAGAATTCCCATCCCCATTCTAGATATCTTTGGGTATGGGACGAATGACCCAACGCTCATCGTATTCACCTCTATTCATAGACTTTAACACAATTTTAATCATACGGTTGGCAAGTCTCTCTCTCACTCTCTTCACAAAGCAATGCAACAAGCAAGGACTACGTCAATGACTTATTAAGCATAATTCAAGTTGTACGACACGAGCCTAAAGCAATAGAGAAGGAGTGAGACTGGAGAATTCCTACCCCCATTCCGGATATCTTTGGGTATGGGACGAATGACCCAGCGCTCATCGTATTCACCTCTATTCATTGACTTTAGTGCAATTCGAATCAAACGATTGATAAGGTCTTCACTATTACAAGAAACAACAATAAAGATTCTCCTCTCTCCATTTGAAAGTTAAGATGAGAATTACATGTCAGGCGCCTTAAGTAGTAAAGAAGGAATGAGACTGGAGAATTCCTACCCCCATTCTGGATATCTTTGGGTATGGGATGAATGACCCGACGCTCATCGTATCCACCTTTACTCATAGACTTTAGTGTGGTTCTTATCAAATAACTATCAAGTCTATTATACTATTTCAATCAATCAATCTCTCCTTTTGCCTCCTTAATCATTTTGTTTTCATCCCTAGTGGGCTGAACTACGAAAGCTTTGATTTCCTTATTGCACTATAAGGATACATAGGCAGGAGAACCCAATTTCTTCGCGAGTTACCCTATTTATCAATCAATCATTCTCCATTCATTCAATCAATACCATCTTTTTGAGATCAACCATACTTCTCCTTGAACTCCTTGTCCATCCTTTTAGGACGATTTAGCGACAGTCCACCTCATCAATCGAGAGTTGTTTGGCTCGTACCCAAACATTTAATTCATACTTTTCGGCTAAGACACCAATTTGCTCTTCGATTCAGAGTCTATCTATTTCTTGGATCCAAGATAATATTCTTATTTGATCGCGAACTATTGGTTCCCCATCTAGTGATATATTGTTCCTTGTACACAACCATACCTTCTCTTGGGCCCCGCATATACCCTTTTAGGACGATATAGCGGCAATTCATCTTGTGAATCAATAGTTGTTAGGATCGTACCCAGACATTTAATTTATCGTGTTTTTGGCTAAGACGCCTGTTTAGTCTTTGATTCCAAGTTACATCCAGTTGTGGGTTCCCTTGATACCATTCTGTTGGTATAAGTTATAATTTTCATCACCCTTATCTCTCTCTTTTCTCGTGGTTCCACGAACTATGATTGCTTGCACAATGAGAATACGTAGGCACGAGGATGTGAATCCTTGGCGAGCATACTTCTAATTATTCCTTCTTCCTCCTTAGGGCATCACTCATATCTTTCATGATACAGTATCTACCTTCGATCATAAATCGTTCACCCAGTGACATATTATTCCTTTCACATCGAAACACACTTTCTTTGGAATTCCATATATACCCTGAACGTAGTTAGCGACAAATTGACTCGGATTATCGTTCTCACAAGGATTCCTGAACGAATTAACCAATGATAGTAACTATTAATGGGGTTTTGGTTGGTTTATGATTCGATTAAAATAAATAGATTAAAATAAGTGATTATTGAAATAAGCTGTAGCAACAATTTACTGATTTGGTCTTTGCCTATCATCGATTATCGTAATTCTACCGCAGATTAACTATTCTTATTCGATTATAATATCAACTGACAAGCGCAATTGATAGTATAAGTTGTATGTTCCTATTATCCGAATTAAGCAAACGGGATTAAGTTTCATGAATTAAACGGACTCGATAACGAATTAAGCAAACGAAATCGTGACTATAGTTAGGATCACACAATCAATCGGATTAAATCAATATAGCATATGTAAATCGGATTAAGCAAACAAAATACATATATTAATATTGAAAGGAATAAAAAACCTGAATAAGAATTACTAAAGTCTCAAGGTATCGGAACCCGAATACAGCAAATTGTTTGGATCGATTAGTTCTTCATGAGAATTCTTGCCAAAGCTTTCAAGTATTTCGTGAATAGTGATGATCCTAATGTTATGCGGCTGCTAGGTATATGGAAAACAAAGAATTAGGTTTACAACCCAACTGGATCGAAAACATAACCCAAACCCAAAACTAATGACCCAAAACTTAAATAAAACTAATGCTGCAACTTCAACGAATTATCTGGCCCTGCTACAGTCTGATTCAGCTCTCGATTTTTGAACAAAAGTTGTAGATCTTTTTCTTAGCTTTCCATCAACTGGTAGCACGTCTCAATTCGATACTCCTAGCTCAAGATATGATTTTTCTCGCGAAAGCTGCTAATGCTGAAAATTAAATACGAAAATTAAATAAGTGCAAAAATAAAATAAATTATGAAAACACATTAAAACATAAAAATAATCAAAGCAAATCGAAGAAATGCTTAAGTATAAACATGGAAGAACGTGCATCAAAATGCACTGATCAAATTCCCCCACACTTGAACTTTTGCACTCCGAGCAAAATGAAAAACAAAACAAAACACAGACACATCAACGGTTACTCATTCTAGGCTACAAGTCATCTTCGGTTAAATTTGCTTTGATAGGTACTAATCTTGCACACTAAGGACATTGTAAGAACACTAATCCACAGTTATGCAGACATAAACCTCCTGAATACACAAATCAACTCGAATCATGTTGTTATATTAAAGCCTAACTTACTCATCCTTCTTCGGCTCTTTTTCATTCAGGCGCAATCACATTAAGCCCGTTATCTCCACACACTCATAACAAGGCGACCGGTTAGTGACTCTGATCCTTTTCTGCATGGGGTTCTGGTACTTAAGTGGCATAACCCTTTGCTTATTCAATTGTAGTTGCGGGGGATCGGACCATAATCCGCCCTACCAAGTTCAGCACCAGAAACCGCTGAACCAACTACAAAAGAGTCTTATTTCCAACTTTTTTTTGAAGGTTCCACAACCGTTGGGTTAAGTGACCGGGTGAGGGTCACCAGACTTAGAAGGTGCATTCCTTTATTTTTTTCTCTTTTTTTTCTTTTTCGGAACACTCACTTATATTCATCGGCTTCCCTGCGTAAAGTGTGTGTGAGATGGTGCCGACTGCTGAAATAAACTACTCAAGAGCTGTCAGAGGATGAGAATGTAAGGCTAAAACATAATAAAAATTCAACTCAATTTCCATATGCAGGAGACTTACGGTGTTAAAACAATACCCATCTTGTGAATTTTTCCCAAGTCTCCGCAAACTAATCTCAAATTATTCTATAGCCTAAAACTTTCAACAAAAATGCAATTTTTTTTAGAAAGAAAACAAAAACAAAACAAAACAAAGAACAAAAACAAAGAAAACAAAACAAAGAACAAAAACAAAGAAAATAAAGTATTCCCTCCCCCACACTTAAAATATGCATTGTCCTCAATGAAAGAAACAAACATAAAATAAGAGAGAGAAGAGAGAGGAAAGAACACACCCGAGTAGTCAAGGAGGATAGGTGATCACATAAGCAGCCTTTCCCAAAGAGATATATTCTACATTTTCTTCTTCCAAAGTGGGGCTGTCATGGAATAGCTTTGGGTAATGTCCATTGAACTTGAAATTTTTATTAGTATCTTCGCCTTTTATTCCAGGATCAAAGCATCTTCTAAAAGTAAAAGTGTCAAATGGACACGTGAAGGTGATCTGATCTGGAATGTCAGTCAATGTCCAACCAAATGCCTTTTTATGCTTCCTTAAAATCTGCAAAAGCTTATTTTCTTGATCGAAATCAAGGTTAGAAGAAATTATAGCCGGTAGTTTTTCATTCATCTCTAAATAAGCATATTTCATATTTTCAGGAAGTTGCTTCAGCTCGAGAGAAGGTGGCTGCTCAATAGAAGGAGTGTTTGGGGCAGCCGGGATGTCAAGAGCTTTATCTACATGAACAACTTTATTTGCAACCTCATCTGCAGTAAGAATATCAACTTGCAAGGCAACCTCAATTTCAGCACAAACAGAGCAAATTTTAGTTTCAGTACAAATATCACAAGAATAAACATCATCAAAACCAGACAATGATGGAAAATCAGATGCAAACAAATTACTACAAGTATCATCAACAATTTCAGAAATCAAATCTATTTGAAAAACAGAATGTTCTTCCAAGGGTTGTTTCATGGCATCGAAAATGTTAAATTTTGTGACAATGTCACCAAATTCCATGGACATGGTTCGATCGTCAACATCAATTTTTGTCTTCGCCGTTTTCATGAACGGTCTGCCTAAAATGATGGGAGCTCTGCTTGTCTTAGCCTCTCCTTCCATGTCCAGAATGTAAAATATGCAGGAAAAATTAAATCGTTAACTTGGACAAGGACATCTTCAATTACCCCGGCGGGTCGAGCGTTGCTCCTGTTCGCCAATTGAATGATTAAACATGTATGTTGCAAAGGACCAAGATTAAGGTTATTATAAATAGAAGTAGGCATAACATTAATGCCCGCTCCCAAATCAAGCATGCAATTCTCGAATTTACTATCCCCGATGGTACAAGGGACAGTAAAAGTTCCCGGATCCTTCTGCTTTTGTGGTAAGAGCTGAGTGATGGCTGAAACATTTTTCTCGCCTGTAACTTTTTCAGATGAAGGCTTTGGCTGAATAAAAGCAGAAATATTTCTTCCCAAGTTAACTCTCTCACTTCCTTTAATCCTCCTCTTATTTGTACACAAATCCTTCAGAAACTTTGCATACTTAGGAACCTGTTTAATTACATCAAGAAGCGGATATTTACCGCAACTTTTCTAAAAACATCCAATATCTCTCTTTCCTTGTCTCCCTCCTCAATTCTTTTATTTTTCAGAACTCTATGTGGGAAGGGGACTGGTGGCACATACTCCTTTTCTTTAATTTTTTCAGATGCAACAGGTTCAGATGGAGTAGGTTCAGGTTCAGATGTTACCTCAATAATTTTTTTATTTTTTTCAGGAGCTGTTTCTGTAACCTTTCCAGATCTCAACGAAATCGCACTCACATTAGCATTAGAATCCTTTGGATTGACAACTGTTTGAGCTGGAAGCTGGTTCGACCCTTGGGCTTGCATGTTATTTATTTGAGTAGCAAGTTATCCCATTTGGGTGTTCAAGGTCTGAATGCTAGAATCGGTCCTTTGTTGGAATTGGAGATCGTTGGCGGCCATTTGTTTGACAAGATCTTCTAAGGATGGTCCGGAAGGTGCAGGGGCAGCCACTTAAGGTGAGTTCTGTTGTGGGTTTCCATATCGAAGGTTGGGATGGTTCCTCCAATTGGGATGGTATTTGTTGGTGGACAGGTCAGGAGTGTTGTTGTACCTGTTTTGATTGTAAAGGTTAGCTGCATAAGCTTGTGGAAGCTCAGTAATGGACTCGTCTCTCAGAATAGGACAAGTATCGGTCGGGTGCTTAGGAGAAGTACAAATGCCACACAAAGTTGTTGTTTGAGGTTTTACTACTGCCAGCTGTTTGACTAAGGCAGTGAGTTCGTCAATTCTGGTCTCTAAAGCTTTGTTGGAAGAAACTTGAATTTGACTCACGCCTTTGCTTTGCACAGAATTGTCTCTAGTGGTGAATTGTTGAGAATTAAGAGACATATTTTCAATAAGGGCTTTGGCAGCAGCTGGAGTTTTATCGACTAATGCTCCACCACTAGCAGCATCAAGAATGTTCCTGTCCATCGGTAACAACCCCTCATAAAAGTATTGGATGAGGAGTTGCTCAGTGATCTGGTGTTGAGGGCAGCTAGATACCAAGTGCTTGAATCTCTCCCAATACTCGGTCAGCGACTCATTATCTTGTCTAATACCACAAATCTCTTTTCTGATCGAGGCTGCTCTCGAGGCAGGGAAGTATCTCTCTAAGAACACTCTTTTTAGAGCATTCCAGCTTGTGATCGAATTTGGCTCAAGATAATATATCCAATCCTTTGCTGCACCCTGCAATGAAAAAGGAAAAGCTCGAAGTTTGATATGGTCTTCAGTTATTCCTTCAGGCCTCAACGGTGTAGAGCACACAACCTGGAATTCTTTGAGATGTTTATGTGGATTCTCACCTGCAAGACCATTAAACTTTGGCAACAAGTGTATCAAACCAGATTTTAGTTCAAAAGGAGTGTCAGCTTCAGGATATTCAATACATATGCCATTATAATTCACATCAGGGACAGCTAACTGCCTTAAAGTTCTTTGGTCAGCCATAGTCAAAAACAAACACAATGAAGGAAAACGATTAAAATAAATTTAGAAAAATAAACTAACACTGAAATTAATCTAATGACGTCAATTAAAATTTTTGAGAATTTTTTCGGAATTTTCTAAAACTATCAAAACAGAAAAAAAAATCATAAAAAATAGAAAAATAAGGAATTTCGGTTTTTTAGGGCGGCATCCACTATTTATTTCATAAATAGAGGCTTTTGATTACTGATTTTTTCCTAATGAATCGACAAAAAATCGGAATAATCTGAGACAATTTGTTTAAAAACAGATTTTTTTTTAATCCTAAACCGCAAAAGACCCGAACGCAAGGAAGTTAAGGCAAAAAATGCTAAAAAAACAACACCTGTGACTATAAAGACGATTAATATAATCAAGAATCCCCGATAACAGCGCCAATTTTGATCCGCTGTCGCGCGCGGATCAAAAACGAGTATTTTTGACAAAATGTAGTTAGCGACAAATTGACTCGGATTATCGTTCTCACAAGGATTCCTGAACGAATTAACCAATGATAGTAACTATTAATGAGGTTTTGGTTGGTTTATGATTCGATTAAAATAAATAGATTAAAATAAGTGATTATTGAAATAAGCTGTAGCAACAATTTACTGATTCGGTCTTTGCCTATCATCGATTATCGTAATTCCACCGCAGATTAACTATTCCTATTCGATTATAATATCAACTGACAAGCGCAATTGATAGTATAAGTTGTATGTTCCTATTATCCGAATTAAGCAAATGGGATTAAGTTTCATGAATTAAGCAAACATGAATTAAACGGACTCGATAACGAATTAAGCAAACGAAATCGTGACTATAGTTAGGATCACACAATCAATCGGATTAAATCAATATAGCATATGTAAATCGGATTAAGCAAACAAAATACATATATTAATATTGAAAGGAATAAAAAACCTGAATAAGAATTACTAAAGTCTCAAGGTATCGGAACCCGAATACAGCAAATTGTTTGGATCGATTAGTTCTTCATGAGAATTCTTGCCAAAGCTTTCAAGTATTTCGTGAATAGTGATGATCCTAATGTTATGCGGCTGCTAGGTATATGGAAAACAAGGAATTAGGTTTACAACCCAACTGGATCGAAAACATAACCCAAACCCAAAACTAATGACCCAAAACTTAAATAAAACTAATGTTGCAACTTCAACGAATTATTTGGCCCTGCTACAGTCTGATTCAGCTCTCGACTTCTGAACAAAAGTTGTAGATTTTTTTCTTAGCTTTCCATCAACTGGTAGCACGTCTCAATCCGATACTCCTAGCTCAAGATATGATTTTTCTTGCGAAAGCTGCTAATGCTGAAAATTAAATACGAAAATTAAATAAGTGCAAAAATAAAATAAATTATGAAAACACATTAAAACATAAAAATAATCAAAGCAAACCGAAGAAATACTTAAGTATAAACATGGAAGAACGTGCATCAAAATGCACTGATCAAATACGTAGGCACGAGGATGTGAATCCTTGGCGAGCATACTTCTAATTATTCATTCTTCCTCCTTAGGGAATCACTCATATCTTTCATGATACAGTATCTACCTTCGATCATAAATCGTTCACCCAATGACATATTATTCCTTTCACATCGAAACACACTTTCTTTGGAATTCCATATATACCCTTTTAGGACGCCTAACGAAAAGTCTGCATTTCTACTTAGAGTTGTTTGGCTCGTACCCAGATAATTAATTCCCTTTATGGTACAAATCCCATTTCTCCTATGGATTCCAATGTATATCTGACCTTCAGTTTCAAACTATACCTCTTCAGTCACTTGTTTCCAAATATTCAATTATGTGAGTTTGGTCACTCCATCCCGTTCATCTCCATGATACCTTCATAAATTACCTTCATTCACTCCATGTGATATACCAGTTATCTTTGAGCCAAATACACTACCTCTTTGTGCTCCTTCTTGCGTCACCTTTGAACCAAGAGATGTTTGGGTCATACCCTCAAACACTTATTTCGTCGTCTTTTCGGCATTACCCTATAGCGGTAGCCATGCTAGCCCACGTACTGGTAATATCCACCTTACTCTTTTGTTCATATTTTCACCCTAGTTGGAGTTCAAATCATATTATCCTTTGGTTCATACCATACTTTGATCACACTTCTTTTCACCTCCCACCACTAGTTCTTTGAACTACGGAGCTCTGAATTCCTCATTGCACTATGAGGATACGTAGGCATGAGGGCTCTAATCCTCACCGAGCACTTTATTTATCTTCTTTCCTTTTCTCCATTCTTTTATGAGTAATCTTTAGATAACACTTATTCGAGCGAGAATAGTCAAAACGGTTCCCATGGAGTACCATGGATGTTTGGGGTGCTAATACCTTCCCCTTGCATAACCGACTTCCTTACCCAACATATCTTTTTCCCCCAAGTTTTATCGATGTTTTACCTTTTCTTCAGGAATAAATAAAGTTCGATGGCGGCTCTGTTGTATGTTCGAGCATGTGATACGTTCGGGTATATTTCCGCTAGCTTCAATACACATACTACATCATATACCTTTGAAAAATAAATATGTAAAATAAATACTCGCGAAATAAGAAAAAGGATTGAAATGATATAATCTCACCGTACGGAAGACGAAGGATGCACAAGCATTCCATGAGAGACTTTTGAACGAAAGTTGAAATGAACGCAACAAGTGCCACAAACATAAACAAAATAAAAACACTCTTACCACTTTTCTCTTTGTATAAGTATTTGAGAGTGCTATTAATAATGTATCCAAGAGTCTCATTGACTTGAATGTCATCATAATACTTGGACTTTCAATCTTGTTCAATTATGATAATCATCTTGCTCATCCTCACGTTTTCTCATCTTAGGTTGATCAATAACTAATTTGATGAACTTAGGTATCTATTTGTCGAAGATAACCTACATCATTAAGAATAATACCCTTTTCCGACACTTCTCATATAGAAACATTAGTAATAATTAATACACTTTTACCAACTTAAAAGAACAGTAACCATTAACCTCTTTAGTAACACATTTTATCTTCCTTGTCACAAAGTCAATAAATAGAGAAATTTGTTACAAGAATTATGTTTTGAGCTTCCACGAACGAGATTTCATACTCTCTTCATAGTGCCAAGATATTTATCTTGCAAGATCAATGACTAATGTTAGGTACCAAATCTTCATTGGGTCCTTGATGTTTAGTGAAACCTTGGTTGCATCTAGGCAACCATTGATGAGTGCCTTTGGGGACCAAGAGTCTCTTAAAGTTACACTTTACATTGGTATGACCCTTCATTCAACAATAATGGCAATAAACATTGTGAGGAGATGCTATTTTGCTATTTGAACTCTTTTCAACATAACTATACCTTCTATAAGGATTATGAGAAGACATGTCATATTTTGAAGTGTCAATAGCAAAAGCGACTTTGGGTTAAAAAGCCTTGTTAAACTTGACTTTAAGATCTCTTGATTCTTTTTGCCAAATATGACGAGTCTCACACTCAATCCATGAGGTTCTATTATCATCACATTTATATTTTAAAATATCTCTCATAAATTTCCTTAGAGCTTCCATATTCTTTTCATTTTCCAACATTTTAGCTTGCAAATGAGAGAATTTTTTTTGTTTGAAGCAAGATTTTTGAAAGCTTCTATGACTTGTCTTTGTAGATTTTCAAAAGATTCTTGTAATTGAGAATACAATAAGTCATGAGTAGCTTTAGGCTTAAAGTGACTTACATTCTTTTTCTTTCCTTTGTTGGCCATGTAACACATCTTTGCTGATTCGTCGCTTGAGCTAGAACTTTCTCCACTTGAAGAACCACGTTCGCTTTCCTAAGTAACATAAGCCCTTCTAGGCTTATTGGATATTTTGTGATGACCTTTTTCATTTTCTTTTACGATTTGAGGACACTCCGACCTAATGTGATCTTCTTTGCCACAACGGTAACATGTACTTTTACCCTTACTTTCCTTTTTCTCAACTTCTTTTGAGGAATTTGACAACCTTCTGGACTTGCCATGATCCTTATTTTCGGAGTACTTATTTGCTTGTTCCCACATATATCTATTGTACCTTTTGATGAACAACCCCATGTCTTATTCATAGGAGTCTTCGTCATCTTTAGTTTCACAATCATTAAGCTCACTATTTGAGGACTTTAAACTAGAAGTCTTTAGAGCAATGTACTTCTTCTCTTCCACCTTATCTTTACCTTTATCTTTATTCATTTTCTTTTCACACTCCTTTTCATGTTTTTCCAATAAAGTGAATTCTTGCTCATGTTCTTTCAATTTACCAAACAAAGTAGTAAAATCAAGTGCTTTAAGATTATTCGCTTCTTTGATCGCGGTGACCTTGGGTTGCCATTCCTTGTTAAGATATCTTAAAACCTTGTTATTAGTAATAGCTATGAGATATGATTACCTAGAACATCAATTTATGAATAAGATGTGTGAATCTCTTTTGCACGTCGATAGTGGTTTCACCATACTTCATACAAAAGAGTTCAAACTCTTGGTTTAATATGTTGATTCTAGATTGTTTGACCTTAATAGGCCCCTCATGTGCAACTTCTAATGCGTCCCACATAGCTTTGGTGGGTTCACAATGAGAAACACTATAATACTCATCAACACCTAATGCGGGTATGAGAATATTTTGTGCTTTCCAATCATGAGACCGCAACTTCCTATCATTATCATTCCATTGATTTTCTGATTTTGGTACGACGACGCCTTCACCATTGATCATTATAATTTCGTTAGGAGCATTGATGATGATGTCCCATACACCCTTATCAACAGAGTTGATATGGATATGCATATAAACTTTCCAATAGTCATAATTTTCTCCAGTGAAAATAGGTGATCCCTTATACACCCCTTTAGGTTCAATAGCCATTATCTAATAAACAAATTTTAAGACCAGAAATAACCAGAGATTTGATATCACTTGTTAGACGATAGGCCTAGATCTAGAGGGGGTGAATAGATCCCAAGTTAAAAATTTATGGCGCGAAAGCAAGTTTTAAATATTTCCCGGATTCAAAATCGTCTAACCGAACCTACTATTGAAAAGCCCGGATATGCATAAGAGTGCCAATGGTATGATAATAATCCACAAGTTAATTAATCAACACTCAAACACTAAATTGAATACTCTACTATAGTAACGGTCTATCTCCAATGATAACAACACACAAAACACTAGTTGAAACAATTTTTCGAACACTTTGCGTGCGATTAACAAAGTTTGGATGTTTGTATAGTGTTTGTAATTCTTAGAAATCCAATCACTACAAAAAGGTATGTGATTACTACAACAACACAAATTTCACAATAACTCAATAAATTATTATCCAAACAATATTGATCAAGAGATCAAAGCAATCAACAATTTGCAAACCAAAAAATAAAATTTATATATATATTATATATATATATATATATATTATATATATATATATATTATATATATATTATATATATATATATATATATATATATATATATATATATATATATATATATATATATATATATTGTTAGTTCTATGTGTTGGCAGCAATTTTGGTAAAACCTAGAATGTTCACAAGTTGTCACAAGTGTTGTCTTGACATAAGATAACATGTACCTGCAGGATGTTTAAAATATGATTATGCAGGATTTTACTAAGATGTCATGACATCTGTATACAGAACATTCAGTCTGAATGTTATGTATTATGTGATTGCGTTTTTAATGCTAATCTATGTATGATTGAAGATATGATTAGACGTGCACTCAATCAGTAATTACAACCAGATTGACTTATTTTCCAAAGAGATATAATCAGCTGTCATGAGAAGATATGAATGGAAAATAGTTTTAGGGTTTCATGATGTCCAAGCCCAGCCAATTGCTTCTATATAAAGGACATGGAAAACCTGGTTTTATACACAAGAAATAACGAACGAAATATTGAGAGAGAATAAGGGTTTTAGTCTTGTGTGGTCGTGTGAATTGTAAGCCATTCAATTCATCCATAGATGATTGAATTTGTCTGATTTTTGAGTTGTAATTTGTCCACTCTAAGCTTTGAAGCATGAGTGTGTGTTTACTTGATTGAAGCTTTTAAGTAAGATCAAGTATGTGTCTTTGAAGAGTATCTTCTTTTCATTGTAATTCTTGTTTTATATCACTATTGTGATTGAGGGGGAGTGAGTAGGATCTCATATCTAAGAGTTCTTAGGTAGAAGTCACACGGGTAAAGATTAGGTGAAAAGACTGTAACTTGAAGTTGTTTACTGAGAGTGTTTGAACTGATTCTATTTAGTGGATTTCCTTCCTGGCTTGGTGTTACCACAAGAAATTGTTTCCACATTAAACACTTGGTAGCCCCCAGACGTAGGTGAGTTTTCACCTAACTGGGTTAACAATTGCTTGTGTCTCTTGCATTACTGTTCTTTATCTTTTATCCTATTTGTATTGTTCAGATATTAGTGTCGTGACATTACCTTCGACATCTCATATCTGATACCAGAATTTCAATTGGTATCAGAGCAGGCATCCAGCTCTGGCTCTGGGTGAGACCTAGGAACGTTACTTTCTGGTACTATGGATAGAGACGGAGGATCTGTTCACAAACCACCTATTATGGATGGATTCAACTATGACTAATGGAAACCTCGAATGGTAGCCTTTCTAAAATATTTGGATAATAAGGCTTAGAAGGTTGTTTTAACAGGCTGGGAACATCCAATTATTACTAAGGAAGGAAAGGCTACAACTGATAAGAAGGTTGAGGAACAATGGACCAAGGAGGAGGATGATCTAGCCCCTGGGAACTCTAAAGCATTGAATCCTATATTCAATGGAGTAGATAAGAACATTTTCATATTGGTAAACAACTGTGAGGTGGCTAAAGATGCTTGGAACATTCTCAAAACCACTCATGAAGGCACCTCTAGAGTGAAGATGTATAGGCTGCAGCTGCTCACTACCAAGTTTGAAAATTTAAGGATGAAAGAAGATGAAAATATTCATGAATTTCATATGAATATCCTTGAAATTTCTAATGCCTCAGGAGCCCTGGGTGAGAAGATGTCAGATGAAAAACTAGTGAGGAAAATACTCAGGTCATTTCCTAAAAGATTTACCATGAAAGTGACAGCCATAGAAGAGTCTCAAGACATTTCCAATATGAGAGTTGACGAGCTAATTGGATCCCTCCAAACATTTGAGATGGGAATGTGTGATGGATCTGAAAAGAAAGTCAAAAACATAGCCTTCATGTCAAACACTGAGGAGAAAGAGGAGGAAAGTGGTCAAGATATTGATGAAGATCTGGCAAATGATGTAGTATTATTGGGAAGACAGTTCAACAGACTTCTGAAAAAGATGGATGTAAGGTCTAAGGCTAATGTCAAGAACATCTCATCTGACATCAGTAAATCCAACAATGCTGGAAGAAGAACAAGATCAGATGAAAAGCCCAAAGAAGGAAAAGGAGTTCAGTGTCATGAATGTGATGGGTATGGACATATTAGAACTGAATGTGGAACCTACCTCAAGAAACAGAAGAAGAGTCTTGATGCTACTTGGTCTGATGAAAGTGAAACAGAAGAGTCTGCAAATCTTGTGACTGCCTTGATTGGAAGATGGGGTTCTGATGAAGACTCAAGTGATGATGAAGTGACCTTTGATGAGTTAGCCACTACCTACAGAAAGTTGTGTCACAGAAGTGAAGAAGTGTGTCAACAGGTTGAAAGTCAGAAGAAAGTGATAACACAGTTGGAGAATGAGAAGGCATAACATTTGGAAACCATCTCTAAGTTAAAAACTGAAGCAGTATTCTTGAATTCTAAATTGGATGAGATGACAAAGTATGTTAGAATGCTAAACAATGGAACTGACACCTTAGACAAAATTCTCCAGACTGGACAAATGGCAGGAGACAAGTCTGGCATTGGGTTCAATGAATCACCTGAGTGCGGTCACACTGGTAGCAAACCCAAATCCAAACCTGAGTGGAGTCACACTGGTAGCAAACCAGAGATGTCACATCATATGTCACAACATCATAAAGGAAGACATCAGAAAGGGAAACATCAAAGATGGAGATGTCATTACTATGGAAAATTTGGCCACATAAAACCATTCTGCTATAAGTTGTATGGCTATCCTAGTCCTTCTCATCATCAACCTAGACCCAAACATCACATACATGTCAATAAAAAACAATGGGTTCCTAGGACTGATGTTACAAACCTGATAGCTCACACTTCCTTCAGAGTTTTAGCCAAAGAAGACTGGTATTTTGACAGTGGGTGCTCCAGACACATGACTGGAAACAAAAACCTGCTAACTGGCCTTCATCCTCATGCCACCATCTATGTAACCTTTGGTGATGGAGCAAAGGGTGAAATCAAGGGAATTGGTAAGCTTAACTGCCCTGGAGTTCCTAATCTTGACAATGTCCTACTTGTTAAGGGACTGACTGCAAACCTAATAAGCATTAGTCAACTATGTGACCAAGGTTTAACTGTAAACTTCACGAAAACTGAATGTATGATTACTAATAAAGAAAATGAAGTGATCATGAAAGGGGTTAGGTCTAAGCACAACTGCTATATGTGGAGTTCTCAAGAAACTGGTTATTCATCAATGTGTACTCTAGCCAAAGAAGAAGAAGTGAAGATATGGCATCAAAGATTGGGCCATCTGCATCTTAAAGGAATGAAGAGGATTATATTTGTTGAAGCTGTTAGAGGAATTCCCAACTTGAAGATTGATGAAGGAAGAGTTTGTGGGGAATGTCAGATTGGAAAACAGACAAAGATGTCACATCAGAAGCTCAGACATGACATCACTTCCAGAGTGTTGGAACTTCTCCATATGGATTTGATGGGACCCATGCAGGTGGAAAGTCTTGGTGGGAAGAAGTATGCTTATGTAGTGGTGGATGACTTCTCCAGGTACACCTGGGTCAATTTTATAAGAGAAAAATCTTATGTATTTGAAGTCTTCAAAGATCTTTGTCTAAGACTTCAAAGAGAAAAAGAAAGTCAAGTTATCAAAATCAGAAGTGATCATGGGAAGGAATTTGAGAACAACAAATTTGCTGAATTCTGTGCATCAGAAGGAATTAGTCATGAGTTCTCATCTCCCATTACTCCCCAGCAAAATGGTGTGGTAGAAAGGAAAAATAGAACTCTCCAAGAATCAACCAGAGCTATGATTCATGCCAAGAAATTGCCCTACCACTTCTGGGCTGAAGCTATGAACACAACCTGCTATGTTCACAACAGAGTAACCTTGAAGAAAGGGACTCCTACTACCTTATATGAAGTCTGGAAAGGGAGAAGACCTACAATCAAATACTTCCATGTGTTTGGTAGTAAATGTTATATCTTGACTGATCGTGAACAAAGAAGGAAGATGGATCCCAAAAGTGATGAAGGAATATTTCTGGGCTACTCAACAAACAGCAGAGCATATAGAGTCTTTAATTCCAGAACAAAAGTAATGATGGAATCTATCAATGTTGTGGTTGATGATCAACAGATTGATGTCACAGACGATGTTGAGACATCTCTAAATGATGCCCCAGCTGATTTACCAGACAAAATAATGAGAGTGAACCTCCTCAAGCTGAACCTGAAGCTGACAAAATCAACAAGGGACCCTCCATCAGAATTCAGAAGGATCATCCCAAAGATCTCATTATAGGAGACCCAAATAAAGGGGTCACAACTAGATCAAGGGAAGTGATCTCACATGGCTGTTTTGTGTTCAAGATTGAGCCTAGGAATGTCAAGGAAGCCTTGACTGATGAGTTCTGGATCAATGCCATGCAGGAGGAGTTAGGACAATTCAAGAGAAATGAAGTATGGGAATTGGTTCCAAGACCTGAAGGAATAAATGTCCTAGGAACAAAGTGGGTGTATAAGAATAAATCTGATGAACAAGGAGTGGTTACTAAAAATAAAGCAAGATTAGTAGCACAAGGATATACTCAAGTTGAAGGAGTTGACTTTGATGAAACATTTTCCCCTGTAGCTCGCCTTAAGTCCATTAGACTATTGCTTGGAGTGGCATGTATTCTGAAGTTCAAACTGTTCCAAATGGATGTAAAAAGTGCCTTCTTGAATGGCTACTTAAATGAGGAAGTATATGTTGAACAACCTAAAGGATTCACAAATCCAAATCTTCAAAAGCATGTGTAAAAGTTGAGGAAATCCCTCTATGGTTTGAAACAAGCTCCTAGGGCTTGGTATGATAGACTCATAGTGTTCCTCACTAACAAGGGATACAAGAAGGGAGGTATTGACAAGACCCTATTTGTTAAGAATGAAGGAGGAAAACTCATGGTGGCTCAAATATATGTGGATGATATTATGTTTGGTGGGATGTCAGATCAGATGGTCGAACATTTTGTTAAACAAATGCAGTATGAATTTGAAATGAGCCTTGTTGGAGAGCTGGCCTATTTTCTTGGGCTACAAGTCAAGCAGATGGAAGATTCTATCTTTCTATCTCAAAGCAAATATGCCAAAAACATTGTTAAGAAGGTTGGCATGGAGAATGCAAGTCATAAAAGAACACCTGCTCCTACACATCTGAAAGTCTCCAAAGATGAAAATGGTGTTAGTGTAGATCAAAGTCTCTACAGAAGCATGATAAGAAGTCTGCTATATCTCACAGCAAGCAGACCTGACATTGCTTTTGCTGTAGGTGTTTGTGCTAGATATCAAGCTGAACCAAAAGTCAGTCACAAAAACCAAGTGAAGAGGATACTGAAATATGTCAATGGCACCAGTGACTATGGGATGTTGTATACTCATGGTTCTGGATCTATGATGACTGGATATTGTGATGCTGACTGGGCTAGAAGTGTTGATGATAGGAAACGCACATCAGAAGGATGTTTCTTCTTGTGGAACAACTTCATATCATGGTTTAGTAAGAAACAGAATTGTGTGTCCCTTTCCACTGCTGAAGCTGAATATATTACAGCTGGAAGTAGTTGTTCTCAACTGGTTTGGATGAAACAGATGCTGACTGAATACAATGTCACGCAAGATATCATGACATTATACTGTGACAACCTGAGTGCTATAAATATTTCTAAGAATCCTATTCAGCACAGCAGGACAAAGCACATTGATATTCGTCATCACTTTATTAGAGAACTGGTGGAAGAGAAAATCATAGCCCTGGAGCATGTTACTACTGAAATGCAATTAGCTGACATACTTACAAAGGCTTTGGATGCTAATCAATTTGAATGTTTAAGAGGGAAATTAAGGATTTGTATCCATGAGAATTTATAATAATTAATTTGGAGTGGAAAAGGTAATAAAAATATTGTCTGCCCACTTAAAAGAAAGTGTCCCATTTATGGTAAATCATTACCTAGTATTGGAACTACCATCTATAGCATTTTCACACGCAACCTCAGCTCAACCACTTCCATCTTCCTCAAACTTCATCGACCATCTCTGCTAGGGCAACAAAAATTCTTTCACAAGCTCAACAAGATGTCACAACATCCTTCATCTTCTGGTTCTAAAAACACCAAACCTGCGCACAAAGCAAGAACACCCTCCATGGATTTTCTTAATAAGGACATTTTGGAAGTGATTCCCTTATCAGTCATCCCAGGCGACGCCCGTGGTCCATCCTCTACTGCAGGATATACTCAAAGTAACAGTTCTGATAACCCTACCTCTAAAGATGACATGCATCATACTGATCGTGTCATTAGAAATCTTGTCACGAGGATCCTAAATGAAGGACACGCAGTAAAGGGAGTTTCTACTCCCCTATCTAGAAGAGACCCTTCTCTTGAGGTTGGACCTCACAATGAGAAAGATGATGATTCATCTAGGTCTGAGAAAGATATTGCTGCAGAAGGACTGTGTTCTTTAGGGCAAACCTTGCCTTGTAAGAAATCTGTATATGCTTCTCAATCTAAGAAGCATGACTCTGGTAAGAAGGTGATTGACTTGGAAGAAGAAAGCTCAAATGATGAAGATGACAACTTGCTTCATCACTTGAAGCCAAGTGTTGCAAAGAGAATGAAGACCATAAAGGGGAGGTCTGTGGCTGAGATGATGACAATCAAAATTGGTAAGAAGGCTACTGCTATAGGCCCTTCAAAGACTTGGAGTAAAGTGGAGGTAAAGGAGAGAAAGGTAAGAGAAAGTTCTGATTCAGAGGAAGATGTTGAAGACGATGTCCCTGACATCTTTCCTATCAAAAGGTCAACTGTTAGAAAATCTCTTGCTAAGGTTGCTGCTGTGCACCTGGATAACATTTCCTTCCATCTTGAAGATGGTGCAGCCAAGTGGAAATTTGTAATCCAAAGGAGAGTAGTTGTGGAAAGTGAACTGGGAAAGGATGCTGTGGAAGTTAAGGAGGCCATGGACCTGATTAAGTCTGTTGGTTTAATGAAAACAGTTAGTGGGTTATCTCAATATTTTGAAGGTCTTGTTAAAGAGTTTGTGGTGAGCATCCCTGAGGACATTGCTGACAAGAACAACAAAGAGTTTTGTAAGGTGTTTGTTAGAGGAAAGTGTGTGAAGTTTTCTCCAACTGTGATCAATAAGTTCCTAGGAAGAGGAGCAGAAGGTGCTGTTGAACTAGAGGCCACAGACAATGAGGTCTGTAGGAAAATAACTGCTGGACAGGTCAAGGAGTGGCCAAGAAAAAAGCATCTCTCTACTGGAAAATTAACTGTGAAATATGCTATCTTACATAAGATAGGGTCAACAAACTGGGTACCAACAAACCACATCTCTACAATCTCTAATGCTCTTGGAAGGATCATATTTGCTATTGGAACCAAGCTTAATTTTGATTATGGAAGGTTCATGTTTGAACAAATTGTCAAACATGCTTCAACAAATGCAGTGAAGCTGCCCATTGCTTTTCCCTCAATAATTTGTGGGATAATCCTAAGCTAGCAACCTGGAATACTGAGCACAAGTGATATCCCTAGTAGAAGAAAACCTCCATTGTCGGTTCATTTCAAATTATTTGAAGGCAGTCATGTCAATGACATTGTCATGATATCTGCTACGAAGAAGCCAGCCTCTCAAGGTGGCCTGATTGCTGAACTGAAAGAGACCTGTAAGGAATTGAAGACTGGGATAAGGGTGGCTAAAGCTAGGAAAGAAGCTCTGGAGGTTCTGATTAATAGCTTGGAGCAAGGAGACATGGATAATGTTGGTCAAGCCAAGGACAAAGATGACCACACCTCAAGTGAGAGGTCTAAATCTCAAGATAAATCAAGTGGCAATTATGGATCTGAAGCTGATGAAGATGCTAGCTCCTCTGACTGAGTTGTGGTGAAGATGGTCCCCCTATTATGATGATGTGCTATTCTGGAAGCCTTGATGTTTGATTTTTTTTTGCAGTCTTATATTGATGCCTTGATGTAATTTTTGGGTTCTTTGTGATTTCTCTGGATTTCTTTTTATCTCAGCTTATATAGCTGTGTAATTATGGTTCTGTAACACCTGACAATATGTTTTAACATTCTATATGTTATAACATTCTATGTGACATTCTCTGTTGGACTAATAAACATTTATTTTGTCTCATTGGTCTCTTTGGTCTATTTTGACTAAAAAGGGGGAGAAGTAGTAGCTAAAGGGAGAGCTGTAGAGGAGAGCTGCAGTTAATATGTGCTATAAAGTAGCTAGGTTATAAACAGATGACAGGTGATGTTGAAGGAGATGTCAGATGGGGTGATGAATGTTATAGGTGTTGTTGAAGGAGATGTCTGTGTTGAACAAACTTAGGGGGAGAAGAAGCACATATGTGTTTGTAGCGGTGTATTCGTCGCCATATGATTTATCAATTAAACCATAAGCAAAGCAATACAATGAAGTTTCGAGTCGCCACCGCACTTTTATTTATCCAAAGGATTGGCTAAAAAGCGAACAAAAGCCTAAGAAGTTTTACACGTAGAAAACTAATAAAAGATCAGAGATTCCGGGTAAGGGGTAAGTTACGTAATGGGAAGGTGTTAGGCACCCACTACGTCCTAGGTACTCCTAGGGAGCCCTTTTCACACTTGTTGTAAAAAAATTGTTATTTGTTAAGACATATGCATTGTGCAAACATGAGTGAGATGATGAGGAAAGAATGTACAAGTTTTATTGGGTTTGAGCGGATGAACCC
Organism: Lathyrus oleraceus; assembly: GCF_024323335.1. Lineage (NCBI taxonomy): Eukaryota > Viridiplantae > Streptophyta > Magnoliopsida > Fabales > Fabaceae > Lathyrus > Lathyrus oleraceus. The sequence goes on from NC_066583.1 coordinate 38,673,893, forward strand.
GCTGCCTACGTACCTTCCATCAAAGGTAAGGATCAAAACGCCGTAGTTCGGCTAAAAGATTTCCAAAAGTGAGTTGGATTCAATTTTAAACAATAGCACTGAGGCTTTTCATTATCAATGGGAGAACACTCGACCAAAACCAACATCCACCATGCGAGGATAGCTTCGACGTACGAGAGGGGTTAACCCTATTTTCAGTACGGAAGTCTTACTGTCGACTCACTAAAGATAAGGTGAGGTTTACATCAACCACAATGATAATTGAAACCTACGGCTAATGCATGAAAAGATTAATGGACATGGCCAAAACAAGTGAATGAGTGAAGTTAATTGATTGTGATTATGAAAATGAAGTCAAAGTATGATTAAGATTAATTCAAAAGAAGTATTATGAAATGGAGTTTGTGAAAAGAGTCAAGGACTTGAGTCCAGGTTTTTAGTTCGAAAAACATGAAGATGTTTGCACAATGTCTAAGTCAAGTTTAAGATCAAAGTGTGAAAAGGTTCTAGAACACAATGAGGATGAATGAGTGAGGATGGAAAGTAAAGCTTCTCAGGAGGTTCACTTCTTGAGATCATATGAGAAATGATTCAAGGGTGTCCTTTGGAATGGAAAGTAAGTAATGATAAAACAAACAGATGATACCGGATGCCACTCAATGGTCTTACTCCAATCTCACAAACAAAAGCGGATATCGGATACCAATGGCTGGGTTTACACCAATCTCCTAAAACAGAACTGGATATCAGAGGCCACTCGATGGTCTTACACTAATCTCCTCAAAAAGAAAACAATGAAGAAATATGGAAGTCAACTGCCAGCTTGTGGGACTTAGGTTAACCCCACACATGATCATAGGAAAGCAAATGCCAACTTGTGGGACTTATAATTGCATCCTCTCATAAACAGATAACATAAAACAGTAGATGTCAGATGCCAACTTATGGGACTTACTCTAACACACGGTATGATCCTAGGAAAACAACTGCCAACTTGTGGGACTTACAATTGTATCCTCACATACAAACAAACAAGGCAATAAGCAAAGACAAAATGAGTGGCCAATGTGATGGTCTTATACTCACTTCCATATCATAGGAACAAATGCCAACTCGTGGGACTTACAATTGTCCTCAATGGGTAAACAACAATGATGATGTCAAACAGACAAAAGAGATGCTCATGCACTAATGACAATTGATGGTGATAAATGCATAACATACAGGCAAGCAAATGCACATAGAGCAAGCAATCAGTCCATGAATAGCAAACAGCACACTCTATAGCCAAACAATTGGGGGCTCACACAAGAGGGTTTGACTTTGAAAGTCCACTGTAATGGGTGAAGGTCGCTCTTAACCTGGCCATTGAGGGGCTCAGGTGAAGCAGATGAATAGGAGATGAGGGGTGTGCCTCATTGCTTCTATCTCAAATCAGAGAGAGCATCAAAGAAAGTGTGGGAGTTCAGAAAGTAGGAACTCTCTCCACATTATTGACTCGATCGGATCTTGGGTATTTATCTCAATGCTTCAACCAGGTACTGGGAGCAAAGAGAGGACACACTGAATAGTGGGGGATAGATTGCTTATCCCTACCTTCCACCAATTGCCTTACTTGAAGGACTTTTCCTGCTGAGGACAAATATAAACAAACACAGGCATTGCCTCTTAAGGAGGGCTTCAGACAGTTTGCCCGGTCAAATAACAGACCGGGTCTCCAGACTACATGAAGAAGAAATATTTATACCTCAAAAGCAAACGCTAAAATAGCAAAGCAAGCAAGTTCAAAGAACTTAGGCAACTAAAGTACCTGAAAAAAGTCAAACTCATTAGTAAACAAGTCAACAGTCAAAATCAAAAGAAATGGATAAACAGTCAACCACAGGAGGTCAACTGTGCAAAGCAAGACTCAAGTTACATGAGTCACCTACAAAACAAAAGGTTAGCACAATATAGACAAACAAACATCAATCAAATTGGTATGATCTTGGAAGCACTATGCTCAACCTGAAACAGATAAACTCAACATAAGTCCAAAGGACCACTAGGACTAGCCTAGGGTCAAACATGAAAGAAAAAGTCAAGGCAGCAAGGAAAAGTCAACTCAAAGTCAAAGTCAACCAATTAGAAAGCAAACACAATTGGGCCCACATTCAAATCATGCATCATTGTCATTTCATGGATATTTGAAGTCAAAACATGGCAAAGGAAAGCATACAAAAGTCAACAGAATGACTTGCATCAAAAGTCAACCTAAGCAATCTCAAAAATCATGAAATAAATCACATTCAATCCTAACATCTAACATGGTATACATGTAAAATTTCAAAGCATTTGGATGAGAGGAAGGCAGGCAATTAAAATCATGAAGTCAAACCAAATTCAAGTAAGCATGGTGAAAGTCAACAAGCATGGGTCAACTTCAAAAAATCATATCAATTTGAAAACAGAAGAGAAATGAATGAGATTAACACCAATGCAAAGCTTGAGATGTCTAGTTATCACATATGAAGTTTCATGATCATACAATATGTTATGAGCATTTCCCAAATGACATGGCAATGTGTAGCACAAAAAGTCAACCATGGACTAGGCAAGGAAGAAAATCCACAATCAAATGGAAAACAGCACCATTAATTCCAAGAAAATTCACTCATCAACTAGATATATGACATATGATTCATGCAAAATTTGGGGTCAATTGGATGCAAGGAAGCATGTCAACAAAATTAGGGAAAATGCATGTTCATGTTGTGACACCAAATGTACACTTCAACTTCAAAAAATCATAACCAGCAAACCACAAATGGGAAATCCACAAACTTTATACCAACATGAAGGTGAACATGTCTAGTTTCATCACAAAAAATTTCAAGCACATTGGATATAACATCATTATTTCACAATTGAAATGGTAAGATGTATCAATCATGCACACATGTTGGGAGAATAATTGCCATAAAAAATCCAGTCAATGAAAAAATGATTAAAAAACATAATTAAAAACTAGACTCAATCATGAACATCATGGAAAAATTCTCATAATTTTTGATGAAAAATGAAGGAGAAATTAATTGGTGAAGATGAGGAAATAATTGAATGAAGCATGAACAAAATGCAATGCATATGGGGTCAAACAACCAATAGAATGTTGCCAAGCACAAAGCCCAGCGCCCCATTCAATGGGCCAACACATGGGGACAAGCGGCAGACAGGCTGGCGCACCCAATCATTGAGACCACTAACGTGTGCCCCCTAACGGCCAACAAACGCAATAAATGATGCTACCCTACACAATGCTAAAAGCCAGGCTACAAATGGCAGGACCTGGCCCGCTGTCAAGTCTGCTGCCCCCTCTTTTTCAGAAACATTCGCAGGGGCAATAAATGAGCTGCAGAGAATTAATGCAAAAAGCAGAAAAAGGTCTGCGCTTGTTCCAAAAGGTGGGATTTTTGGGATTCAAAGTGGGATAACAGCCAATCACCATCCTTTCTTAAATAAAAGCCACATGCACCGAAAAATAAAAAAACTAAAAATTCAAACAGCAAGGCAAAATGGAATTTAGGGTTTTGGCTTTACTGTTCATCATCATCAACCATCGTGAAAAACATCTTATCCCAGAAATGAACAAAAGACACATCATTGTGACCAACACGCCATGCATATCAACATGCTACCATCAGAATTCATTAACTCAAGCTAACCATTAAGAAATCATGCAAAATGATAATAACCAACAAACTTTAAACTCAAGTTTCTAACAGTACAGTTAACCATTTTCGATGATTCAAGATTCATTGGAATCAGCAAAGAAGGACCTACACATGGCATAGCATCATTTGGGAAAATAAGTGAATCAAAATCTTACCACAAGTGAAGCTCAGTGGTGATGTATTGCTTCCTTGGCCTTCAAAGCTCGAAACAGATACTCATGAAGCTTCTACAAGGTGGATAGAGGATGGACTTTGGCTCAACAGCATGGATTCCAGCTCAAACACGGTCTGCCATTGTTGAAGCTTGAGAAAGAACAGAAGGTGAAAATGGTTGTACAGCCGGTGTTTGATGCCACAAATCACTTTTAGATGATGTCCAAGTGATGAATCAACCAAGGGTTACTCGAAGGTTTTGGCCATTTTGTGCAGAAAATCAATTTTTGGTTCAGATGCAAATTGAGAGAATGGAGGTTTTCTGTGTGTTTCCAAGTGGTGGCTAGGGTTTAATTCAGCAGAACAAAGCCCTTATATGTGCTGTTTAACAAGCCTTAATAGAATGGTAAACTTGTTTAGCTCAAAAATCACTAATTGCCAACTTTGCTAATTTGCACATAAGTGGGAATGGAGGGTGTAGGCTGGTCGAAATGGGCTTTAGGCATGCTGCAAAAGACTTATTAAAATGCTGTTTGTTGTTTGTTTAAGAGTTGCTAGCATTGTTTTACTCTTTGAAGCCAATTGCACTTTTGCTAAACTTGCAAACATGGAAATGGAGGGTGCAAAACCCTGGTCGAATTGGGCCTCAACAGGCTGCACAATGGCTTGTAACTCCACTGTTTTTGGTCTGCACCATGCATTGTCAACTTGTTTTTGTTTTTAATATGCCATTTGCAAAATTGCACCAATTTATACCTTTGGCCAAAATTATGACATAATGATGAAATGGACATGAAATTATGCTTGGAGCAAGTCACAAATATGATATCAAGTGAATCCCAATTGGCCAAATTAAGAAAAAGTCCATAGATCAAAAAGTCAACTATGAGTCAAACTTGGATTTTAAAGGAATAGGTCCAAAAATGCCATTTTGATTGGCAAGGTTTTAGGTCATGAAGTTTATATTTTTGGAAAGAGGATGAAAAATGTGGTTTGTAGAAAAAAACCCCACCAAATTTGGCCTTATGGTTTGGGAGATATGCTCAGTTGAAGTTCAAAAATTGATGAAAATGAATTGATCATATCTTGACAACCATACATGGGATTTGGGAGTTCTTGGACTTTTTGAAAATGGGAGAACAAGATCTTCAACTTTCATGTTGGGCAAAAATTCATTTGGAGCTTGTATCATGATGCAAGTTGAGGATCAAGAAGTTTCTATTTTTGGCAGTTAAAATTACAGGTCCAGTTTCTATTTTGGGAAATTTCTGATTGGCTTGATATTCTTCCATGATGTTGATTCCCATGACATATGAGACCTACTAGGACATGAATAAGCTCCTTCAAACCAATTCCATCCATCAAATCCAAAGAATCAACCACAGTTGACCAACTTTGACTTTCTAGGGTTTTGGACTTGACTGTGCACTTCTGATGAATTCCAAACCCTAGTTCCTTGAGATTTTGACTTCAAATGATGTCCCAAGACATATGAACTCTTGATAATTGACCATGGTGCCCAAATTCCACAAGAATGGCCACCATCCACTGTTTTGATTGACTGTTGAATATCTAGGGTTTCTGACCTGGCTTTGCATTGATTGATAACATCTGAGCCTTCAACCCTTGACTTGAACATTTCAAAAAGACCCCCAAGGCATGTGAACTTGATGGACAAACCCTAGGGCCTTTGCTCCTTGTGAAACAACTTTGCTTGAATGGTGGACTGACCTCCTGATCAGTTTGACCTAATTCCTGCTTGCTTGCACTTGAGGCAACTGAGGAACGATGCAAATGCTATGCAATGGATTATGCTATGCTATGACCTAATATGAAATGAGATGTACAATGATAGGTGCAAATTTGAGGTGCTACAGCTGCCCCTATTCAATCAGCTGGGAACCCGAACGGATGATAGCAATGGCTGTCAGACTTTCAGGGTAAACAGGGATTGAATACACAAGAACCGTAAAAATTTGCACCGACTGGATATAATACAAAGAAAACCACGTCATTTACCGATGACAAACTGCATGACAGCTTCAGGAAAGCAAAACCATTTACCGATGGTTGAAGAAACTGGAACCTTGATATTTACCGATATCAACTTCAGCACGACCATTTACCGATGGCGGCTGGAGAAAACAAACTTCTGAAAAACCAAACCATTTACCGATGGTTAAAACTGGGACCTTGATATTTACCGATATCAACTTCAGCACGACCATTTACCGATGGCGGCTGGGGAATAGTTTGATGTTGAAAAGGAAGCAAAACCATTTACCGATGGTGGCTTCAAAGAAACTTGACATTTACCGATGTCAAACTTAGCAAGACCATTTACCGATGGCTGCTGCAACTGGGAACTCGATATTTACCGATATCGAAAAAGCTGGGCCATTTACCGATGGCATCTCCGCTTGGGGAGGAACAAAAATCTTTGTGGTGATACCAGACAAACCGTTTACCGACGACTTCTGGGGATTTTGATTTTATTAGCAAGAGAACAAAGAATGACCAGACATTTACCGATGACTGGGATGAGACACGATGTTTGCCGACATCGAAAGATGATGTTTACCGACATCAAAAAGAATGACCAGACATTTACCGATGACTGGGGTGAGACACGATGTTTACCGACATCGAAAGATGATGTTTACCGACATCAAAAGAGATGACCAGACATTTACCGATGACTGGGATGAGAAATTTATTGGTGAGAGACAGACACATATTTGCAACTGAAAACCAGATAGGACATTTACAGATGACTCTACTGGGGATTTCTGTTGGGGATTATCAGACATTTACCGATGACTGAGGGAAAGACTCGATGTTTACTGACACCGAAACAATGGCGTTTACCGACACCAAAAAATGACCAGACATTTACCGATGACTGGGTGGAACTCGATGTTTACCGACACCGAAACAATGGTGTTTACCGACACCAAAACAAAGAAGACACACGCGGGTGTTGACATGACACTTACTGGTATCACAAGAAACAAATCTGATATGTTGAAGCAAGGCTGATCGCTTGCTGGGAATCTCACTGGGGAGAAACAGACTATCTGTCGCCATCGGGTGAGGAAATAAACCTCTGTCACCATCGGGTGATGAAATACCTCTGTGGGGATAATCAATTCCGAATGTTGTCGAAGCAACTGTAGCAGACTGGTGCTGATTTTGAACAAAATGATCCGCTTCTGCCGGGGATGCGGTCTGATGTGGTATCGAACACATGAATGCATATGTTTGAATTTTTCTATGGCGTAATGCTCCATATGGGATGGAAATGCTACGCAATTTTGAGGATGCAATGATTACTATATGCAATGCAATATGATAAGAACTCTGCGGGGAGAGATACACAGGACGACTGTGCTAAGGAATCTTCAAGATAAATCCACTGGGGGAACAACACGACTGCTGGGGAGCTGACAGTATAAATCCACTAGGGGAAGACACAGCAACACGCTGGGGAGCAATAAAGCAACTCTGTTGGGGAAAAATGAATCAACTCTGCTAGGGGAAAGCAAAGGGAAACCTGCCGGGGATAGCCCAATCAATCCATGAAAAATTCCGCTTGGGGAAATAAAAAAACCGCTGGGGAAGCTAAACCAGGCGACTCTTTGGGGATGAGGTTTCATGCAAACCTCATATAAAACAGACTGCTTTGGGGAATAACTGCTACTCCGTCGGGGACGACCCGCAATATCAACTTAGCTGGGGATGCGGATATCGACCTGCCGCGATAACTCATCCAATCCTCTGGTAGGATAAACTCTGCTGGAGAGGTAACTGCTTCACTGGGGAAGGCTTGAACAATCCATAGCTAGGATAATGATTCTGTCTGGGGGAAAGTACTGCTGAGGGATGCTCACAGGTGACGACCTTACTGTGGAAAATATTCACAGGTGACGACCTGCAAATCAGCACGACAGATGCCCCAGGGAGTACATGGACAAGATACGCTCAAGTGTCCTCAACATTCAAAATGATTTTCAAATGTTTTAATCTTTCTGCACGTCATTGTTTAGCCTTCATGTTTTTATATGCAATGTTTATCAAAAATCGGACGTTTTTGCAAACAAAACAGTAAAAGTAAAAACAAGAGAGCAATTTATCTGAATAACGACTTTTATTGATTGAAAGTGTGCCTGAAAAGGCAAAATACATTGGGAAGCAATTCCTAGAAAGAGGTAATTGCGCACAAAAGGAAAATAAACTATCCTAATGGCAATGTGAACACGGCATCCACTGTTTCCCAACTCTGTTATAACTCATAGATCCTCAGTTTCCTCCCAATTCCTTGCTTTCTGAGAAGAATGACTGGACCGATCACATCTTTGGAGATGGCAGCTGACGAAGCATGACGAAGTACAGATGACTCAGACTGTAGTCTTCGCTTTTAATCCCTCTTTTGGCTGGACCGCCCTTTCGGGTTTTCAATCCACCGGGATACCCATTTTTGCCTAAGCCGCCCTTGCGGGTTTTCGACTTACCGGGTGTACCATTTTTCATTTTTATCCCTAACTTTTGCCCGAACCTTTTCTTTCTGTTTTTTGGTTCGCCGGGATGCCCATTTTTGCCTGGACCATTTTGTTCTTTTTGTCCAGCGGGTCAATTTTACGCGAAGTATTTTTTGACTACATCTGAGTTAACAGGGGAAGGAAAATCTTCACCGTCCATAGTTGTAAGCATCAAGGCTCCACCGGAGAAAACCTTCTTCACAACATACGGACCTTCGTAATTAGGAGTCCACTTGCCCCTATTATCTGTACCGGGAGGAAGGATCCTCTTCAAAACCAGATCGCCAGTTTGAAAAGTCCGAGGACGCACTTTCTGATCAAAGGCTCGCTTCATCCTTCTCTGATACAACTGCCCGTGGCACACAGCTGCTAACCGTCTCTCTTCGATAAGGCTTAACTCATTAAACCTTGTACGAATCCACTCGGCTTCGTCCAGCTTGACATCCAATAGTACCCTCAGAGAAGGGATCTCCACTTCAACTGGTAGGACTGCTTCCATACCATACACAAGGGAGTAGGGGGTTGCCCCGGTCGACGTACGTACTGAGGTACGGTATCCATGCAAAGCGAAAGGCAACATCTCATGCCAATCCTTGTACGTAACGACCATCTTCTGCACAATCTTCTTGATATTTTTGTTTGCTGCCTCTACAGCACCATTCATCTTCGGTCTGTAAGGAGAAGAGTTGTGATGTTCAATCTTGAAATCTCTGCATAAGTCTTTCATCATTTTGTTATTGAGATTCGAACCATTGTCAGTGATGATTCTCTCGGGAACTCCATAACGACAGATGATTTCCTTCTTGATGAACCGGGCAACCACTTGTTTGGTGACGTTGGCATAGGAAGCTGCTTCCACCCATTTAGTGAAGTAATCAATCGCAACCAAGATGAAGCGATGTCCATTCGAAGCAGTTGGCTCTATCCTCCCAATCATGTCAATGCCCCACATGGCAAACGGCCAGGGCGAGTTCATGACATTCAACGGGCTTGGTGGCACATGCACCTTATCAGCATAGATTTGACACTTATGGCATTTCCGAGCATATTTGAAGCAATCGGATTCCATAGTCATCCAGTAATATCCGGCTCTCAGCAATTTCTTCGACATTGCATGACCACCAGCGTGGGTACCAAACGAACCCTCGTGCACTTCTTGCATCAACATGTCTGCTTCGTGTCTATCCACGCATCTGAGCAAGACCATGTCAAAGTTCCGCTTGTATAGCACATCATCCTGATTCAGATAAAAGCTTCCAGCAAGCCTTCTCAGGGTCTTCCTATCATTCTTCGACGCACCCCCAGGATACTCTTGAGTCTTGAGGAAGTTCTTGATGTCATAATACCACGGCTTATCATCAATAGCATTAACAGACTCGGCTGCAAACACATATGCAGGCCTCTCGAGTCGATTCACAGCAACGTGTGGCACATGATTCCACCAATGAACCTTTATCATAGAGGATAAAGTAGCCAAGGCATCAGCCATCTGATTCTCGTCCCGGGGGACATGATACAACTTTACCTTCTTGAAGAACGTCAGTATTCTTCTGGTGTAATCTCTATACGGAATCAGATGTGGCTGGTTTGTATTCCAATCTCCATTGACCTGATTGATCACTAGAGCTGAATCTCCAAATATGTCGAGTGTTTTGATCCTCAGATCAATGGCTTCTTCTATCCCCATGATACAAGCCTCATACTCAGCTTCATTGTTGGTGACGTCGAATGTCAGTCTGGCAGAAAAAGGTATATGAGCACCTTTGGGATTGATCAACACTGCACCAACACCGTTACCGTTCATATTCACGGCCCCATCGAACATCAGTGTCCACTTGTCATCAGGATCCGGTCCTTCCTCGACAAGCGGCTCTTCACAGTCTTTCGTCTTCAGATACATGATGTCTTCATCAGGGAATTCAAACATCATAGGCTGATAGTCGTCGATGGTTGTTCGGCAAGATAGTCTGACAGAATACTACCTTTGATGGCCTTCTGAGACGTGTACTGAATGTCATATTCGGTTAAAATCATCTGCCATCGGGCAACACGTCCGGTGAGAGCTGGCTTCTCAAAGATGTATTTCACAGGATCCATCCTAGAAATCAACAGAGTAGTATGGTTCAACATATACTGCCTTAGTCGGCGAGCAGCCCAGGCCAAAGCACAGCAAGTTTTCTCGAGCAGTGAATATCTTGTTTCACAGTCGGTAAACTTTTTGCTTAGGTAGTATATGGCATGCTCTTTTCGACCAGACTCGTCATGCTGACCCAATACACACCCCATCGAAGTCTCGGTGACTGATAGGTACATGATCAGTGGTCTCCCTGGAACTGGAGGGATAAGGATTGGAGGGTTTTGCAAGTATTCTTTGATTTTGTCAAAAGCTTCCTGACAGTCATCATTCCATTTGATCGCCTGATTCTTTCTGAGCAGTTTGAAAATTGGTTCACATGTGGCAGTTAGATGAGATATGAACCTTGCAATGTAGTTCAACCTCCCTAAAAACCCACGGACTTGCTTTTCCGTCTTCGGTTCAGGCATCTCTTGAATAGCTTTGACTTTAGCTGGATCTACCTCAATCCCTTTCTCACTGACAATGAAGCCTAAGAGCTTCCCGGATCTCACTCCAAACGTGCACTTGTTCGGATTCAGCCTCAGTTTGAACTTGACCAGTCTGTCAAACAACTTCTGCAGATTAACCAGGTGCTCCTCTTCCGTCTGCGACTTCGCAATCATATCATCCACGTACACTTCGATTTCATTGTGCATCATGTCATGAAAGAGAGTCGTCATTGCCCTCTGATAGGTAGCACCGGCATTCTTCAGCCCAAATGGCATCACTTTATAGCAGAACGTGCCCCAAGGTGTAATGAATGTCGTCTTTTCCATGTCTTCTGGCGCCATCTTGATCTGGTTGTAGCCTGAGAAACCGTCCATGAAAGAGAATACCGAGGATTGAGCCGTATTATCCACCAATACATCGATGTGAGGTAATGGGAAATCATCTTTTGGACTTGCCCTGTTCAGATCCCGGTAATCGACACACATTCTGACTTTGCCATCCTTCTTTGGCACTGGAACGATGTTGGCAACCCAAGGTGGGTAACTTGTAACAGCCAGGAAACCTGCGTCCCACTGCTTTTGAACCTCTTCTTTGATCTTGACAGCCATATCAGGACTAGTTCTGCGAAGCTTCTGCTTAACCGACGGGCACTCTTCCTGAGAGGTAACCGATGCATCACAATGTCGTATCCAACCCAGGCATATCTTGGTATGACCAGGCGAATATTTCCACATATTCTTTTAGCATCTCGATTAGCCTCCTCTTGACAGAGTCTTCTAAAGCAGCCCCAATTCTGATCTCTCTTCTGGCGTCTTCGGTACCCAGATTGACAATTTCCAACTCTTCCTGGTGAGGTTGGATGACCCTTTCCTCTTGCTTCAGTAGTCTGACCAATTCTGCAGGGAGTTCACTGTCTTCCTCACTCTCCTCTTCAGCTTGGTAGATGGGATTGTTGAAATCATACTGAGCCATAACAGAGTCGTTCACAGTGGGTGCCAAAAGATCACTTCTGCATGTTTAATGTTTTGTTTTTTAGAAAAAGATTTCAATAAAGTCACAAAAAACAAAAACATTGCCATTTTTACTGTTTTGAAAAAGTGGAAAAACAGAAAATAGAAAGACAAAGATCTCAAAATTTGATTGAAAAAACGTCCTTTATTTATAAACATTGCGAACATGATGTGGCCCTACAATGAACCACTACGCCCTGGGCGGAACGTAGGGTTTTCATGCAAAAATGAAAAAACAAAAGAAAATTACTCTGTCAGTAGAGTAACTTGGACCACTTCCTCAGCTATCCAGTTGTTGATGACCTCGCCTGGTGCACAAGGGCGGACCCAGACATCCAAATCATGATCACTGTCTTCACCATCAGTAGCAAAGACGTCCCCATGGTTCATCAGCCCAGCGCTGGTGAAGGTGCTCGGACCTGCTTGTACGCTCTGCCCTGCTGCGAGAGGCTCGTACCCAATGCCGAATTTTATCTTCTTTTACAGGCAAGTCAACCATCTTGCCCCAGCCTTCTGCTCTACCGGAGTCAACAACCTCCTTGGCTTGCTTGTACGATGAAATTGAAGCGCCCGGCTTCCTCTGCTCTGCACAAGCTACACCTTCCAATGCCACAGTCTCAAATGCCTGGCACAGGGTTTCATGGATCTCGCCATCCACCTCAACATATTTGAATGAGGAGAGATGACTCACCAGAATCTCCTCTTCACCGCAGACGGTCACAATCTGACCGTTCCAGACGTATTTGAGTTTCTGATGGAGAGTTGACGAGACTGCTCCAGCGGCGTGAATCCAAGGACGCCCCAACAAACAGCTATAAGCAGGCTGAATGTCCATCACATAAAATACGATGTCGAAGACTTCAGGACCTATCTTCACCGGCAATGTGACTTCACCAAAGACAGAACGCTTGGATCCATCAAATGCACGAACTATCAGGTCACTGGGAGTGAGCACAACTCCCTCGACATCGATCTTCTTCAGTATTTGCTTTGGAAGGACATTCAGGGACGACCCGGTGTCCACTAGCACATGTGATAATACTGCACCTTTGCACTCCATAGTGATGTGCAAGGCTTTGTTGTGGTTGCGGCCCTCAGGCGTCAGATCTAGGTCAGTGAAACCTACACCATGCCTGGTACTCACATTTGCTAGTACACCCTCCAGCTGGTTGACAGATATCTCTTGCGGGACGTATGCCATGTTCAACATCTTCAACAGAGCGTCCCGATGTGCCTCAGAACACATCAGCAAGGAGAGTATCGAGATTTTCGACGGAGTCTGGTTGAGTTGATCAACAATCTTGTAATCACTCTTTTTGATGATCTTCATGAACTCCTCAACATCTTTCTGAAAAGAACCCTCAGCCTCCTTCTGAGCCGGTTCTTCGTCAACCACTGCCTGTTTGCCCTTAGCCTTTGCAGATGACTCAGCAGCAGTATCCCTCACAGGCTGAGGCGCAAACAGTCGTCCACTCCTTGTGAAGCCTCCCTGTCCTCCAACATTGTCCACCACCGGACTTGCAACAGCAGGGATCCTCACAGGAGCACTGATAGTGACTGGAGCTTGGTTAACTGGCCTTGTCTGGTTACCAGCCCTCCTATCTCGGCGATAGGCATTGTCATAACTCCAGGGCACAGCTCTACTATTTTCATTCTGCCTTCTGCCAGGCGCAACAATAGTAGCAGGTGCTCTGATGGTTACCGGAGCAGAAATGGTAACCGGAGTATTGCTGGTGGTGGGTGTACTGACAGCCCCACGTCCTCTTCCTTCAGCCGGCTTATAAAAAATGGTGACAGTAGACACTGCCCCATTATCTCTGGTAGCACGGCTAAACTGTAGACAGCCTTCGTCCATTAACCTCTGAATACCAGTCTTCAACTGGTCACAACCGTCCATGGCCTCTGAACAGCCCAAACAATCTTCTGAACAACCTGGGTCAACACCCCCCTTTAGCAATCGGTCCTTGACAATCAGTAAGGAAGTCTGGACATCTTCAACATTCACAACCAGATCTTCAGCCTCTCCATCTTCAATGTTATTAACCCTATGCCCCCATGTTGTGGCATAGGATTGTTCACGACATTCGGAACCGGAGAGAAGTTGATTGTCTTGGAATCAATCAAGTCCTGAACCTTGTGCTGAAACGCCGGCATCTTTCAGTATGGTGGCCTGGTGCCCCAGAGTGAAAGTCACATCTTACATTGGCATCATAGCCGGGTGGCAGCACGGTAGGAGTAGCCATTGTACGCAACTCTACAAACCCTAACCGGAGTAGCTCGGGTAGTAGTTCTGCGTACGACATAGGCAGAGGGTCAAATCTCCTATCAGGATTCAATCTCTGTCTCTGCTGAAAAGGACGTTGCTGTTGTTGTTGCTGTGGTTGAGGTCGTTGCGGTTGTTGTTGCTGTGGTTGAGGTCGTTGCGGTTGTTGTGGTTGTTGTTGAACTCTTTGTTGCTGTGGACGCGGTTGAGGCGCAGGAATGGTCACTGCGGCGATTGGACGATACTGGTCCCTGTTGGTATTAGCTCTGTACACACCCCCTCTGTGCTGTACAGCATTGGTTTCTCCTTCTCTACGGCGAGGTGCCCCAGAGAAGGGTTTCTTTGATGACGATGAAGAACCAGTATCGTGGATCCTCCCAGCCTTGATCAGGCTCTCAGTTCTTTCGCCGCAGATAACGACGTCAGAAAAGCTTCCGAATGGGCAGCTTCCCATCCGATCCATATAGACACCTTGTAGAGTGCTAATGAACATGTCAGTCAACTCCCTTTCCAGCATAGGGGGTTGAACTCTCGCAGCTAGTTCGCGCCATCTCTGGGCGTACTCTTTAAAACTTTCATTGTTCTTCTGACATAAGCTTTGTAACTGAGTTCGGGTTGGAGCCATGTCCATGTTGTGCTTGTACTGCCTGAGGAAGGCCTCACCCAGGTCTCTCCAGCACCGAATTGAATCCCGCTTCAATTCCATGTACCAATCCAAGGATGCCCCAGATAGACTATCCTGGAAGAAATACATCCACATCTTCTCATCGTCTGTATATGCGGATATCTTTCTATAGTACGCCTGCACATGGGTGCGAGGGCAAGAGGTACCGTTGTATTTGTCGAATGACGGCGCCTTGAATTTATGCGGGATTCTAAGTCCTTCAACTAATCCCATGTTTGTAACATCAAAACCGAGGGAGTTTTGACATTCCATTGCTCTGATTTTCTCGCAAGGGCTTCAACTTTGCGATCCCTCGCATCATTTCTACCCAACATATTGTCGTCTTCACTGAGCATAGTAAACAAATCCTCTTGTCTGTCAACAATTGGAATTCTATTACGGACCGGAGCATGGATGACTCTGGGACTAACAACATCCGGAGCAATCGGTTGGCCGTTGACTCGGATACCCCTCAACTCTTCACCTACAGCATAGTCGTTGACGGGAATAGCAGCGGCAGGGACTTCAGGAACCGGGTTTCCTTCTTGCAGAGGTTGGTTGGGCGGTGGCAATGTAGCTTCTTGCCTCTGGACCATTGCTCGGAGCTCTTCTTGGCCTTGCGCGACCCCTTGCATCATGTGGATGAATTGGGCCATGCTTGCCCTCATTTCTGCCAACTCGGCTTGTACTTGATCCATGTTGCGTTGATGGTTGAGCCTCGTTGAGTAGCGGTGCGGCCTTTGATCAGCTATCCTGTCTGGACACAGGAATCAAAGTGAGAAGATGGCCTGAGAACACCTGTTATGCAAATGAGATGAGTATGATGCATGTAATGCTTGTGCAAATGCTTTGTTTTCAAGGAACCCTTAGGGTATTGTTTGCAATATTTTGAATATTTACACATTTTAATTGCTCATGGAAACATTTCATTCAATATATTGAGACAAAGAAATACAGCGTTTCTGATTCATTACAAAGAGAAAAGGTAAATAACATCCTATGGATCCCTAGAAGCTCGGGATGCTGGAAGACGGGAAGTGCACAACTTCTTGATCTCCCTCTCATAGGCAGCCTCCATATCAGCCTTCTCCTTTGCAAGTTGATCATACTTCCTTTTCCAGAATTTGGAAGACTGAGGAAGCAGAGAAGTCCAAGTGTCGTTCGGATCATCGATCACTCGGTGCTCGAGAAACTCAATCATAGCATCCTTTTCCTTGAGCTGCTGCAGCAATTCCTCCCTCTCACGGATCCAGGCACGCGAAAGGTCCTCCTCTCTCAACTCCTCTACACGTTGGGTAGGGAGGGTTGAAGGCCCAGCCATATCCAACGGTGTAGGTCTTGGATGATCATACGGCATCAGGTAGGTGGCAGCTCTCTGTCTGACCCAGGAGGTATAGGGCTCCAAAGCAATGCAGTTCTTTGGACCCAATTCATTCCTACTTTTCTTGTGAATACTGCGCCAAGCACGGACAAATCTGGCTTTCAGGCCTTGGGGATCTTTACCCTCCTGAAAGAACGCGCCTTCTAACAGAATGTTATTAGGTTTATCCTTCAGGGGGAACCCAAGCTGACGTCGTGCAAGAATAGGATTGTATGTAACCCCACCACATGTACCAAGAAGAGGCACATTAGGGAATTCCCCACAATAGTCGATGATCTGAACGGTATCGTACACGCGATCATACCAGGTAATATCATCATTGGTGAGAGACATGAGTCTCTGAGACCACCGTAGACATCCCTTATTCTCCTTGAAAGCGACTGTCTGCGGCAAGTGCGAAATAAACCACTTGTACAGCAGGGGTAAACAGCAGACAATGACTCCTCCATTCTTCATATTCCTCAGATGCATGGAGACATATGCATCACCCAGCAAGGTCGGAACCGGATTAAGGACTGAAAAAATCCTAATGGCGTTCATGTCCACGAACTTGTCGAAGTTGGGGAATAGTACCAATCCATAGATGAGCAGCACAAACAGAGCCTCAAAGGCGTCCTCACTCATGGCCTTCCCATAAAAAGTAGCTTGGGAAATGAGGAACTCGGAAGGAAAACCTTGAATTCCGCCTTTGGTAGTCAGGTTAGCTCCAATCAGATCTTCATCTATGTGCAACAGACTAGCAATCTCTCGAGCAGATGGAATACTCTCTAGGCCACTGAACGGCACTTGATCCAGAATCGGAATCCCAATGAGGTGAGAGTATTCTTCCAAAGTCGGCAGTAGCTGGAAGTCTGGGAATAAGAAGCAACGATGCAACGGATCGTAGAACTGAGCAAGAGTACTCATCAACCCTTCGTCAACCTGAGTGGTGAGCAGAGGCAGAAGCTTCCCATAGCGAGCTTTGAAACCCAAGGGATCTAATACATATGATGTCAGATTCCTTAACTCTTTTACGTCAGGCTGCTTGAAGCTGTATTTCTTTGTATGTCTTTTTGGTTTTTCCATTGTCTGAAAAATTTGCAAATAAACCCTTTAAGTTCCTTGAACATTTTCTTTTTCTGATGATGACATGTATGCGGATGAGTGCATGAATGTATGAATGCAACAAACACACTCAAGAATCAAGCAAGTCACACCAAACAAAGGTCGTGGGAAAGCTCTATGTATCCCTAATATCAATCATCCATTTTGGTGGATTTAGGTTTTCACCTTATCGACACCCAAGTTCCATTGATATTAACGGTACATGAACCGGTTCAAACATCCCTAATATCAACCAGCCGCTTTGGTGGATTTTAGGTTTTGCACCCGATCCGGGATCCATTGATATTAACGGTGTTTGAACGACTCAACCACGAATCAAGGGTTTGTTGAGAGTCACGAGCATGGGGTCTCGGTTAAGAACCACCCAAAAGGAGTGTACTAGGGTTTAAACCTGCCAGACATGTTCTATCAGAGGTTCCCATAATCATCGTTCCATCTTTCGAATATTATCGGAGGAACGAATACTCGTATTCCAAGAATATTCTCAAGAGAAACTCTTATGAGTGTAGTATCGCGTGACAATCGTATCAGAACTGACATCTGAACGACCTCCGCACTACGGTCCTAAAAATAGGCCAAGATGGGTTTGGTAAACTAAGGTCCTTGGCTTCTGCGGCACATGATTGAAAGAATAATGCCTAACCACAAATGACTTGTGTGACATTATTAGTTCAACATGACCTCCACCAAGTGAATGGGCTCGCAAGTCAACTGGCTAAGGAATACTCCACACCAGTCGACAAGACTATGCCATTCTCCTATCCTAGAGTGCACTCGAGTTCGGGTATAGAACTCATCTCACAGACCACCAAAGCAAACAGCATGTATATCAAGCAATTCACACATTACAATCAATACAGTGATCCCAAATGGTACAAGAATAAATCAAATAACAAATAACACTATATCACAACAAAGGTGAAAAGTAGGCACTACCGCCAAGGAAACTAGAGTCCCCAGCAGAGTCGCCACTTTTCTGTAGCGGTGTATTCGTCGCCATATGATTTATCAATTAAACCATAAGCAAAGCAATACAATGAAGTTTCGAGTCGCCACCGCACTTTTATTTATCCAAAGGATTGGCTAAAAAGCGAACAAAAGCCTAAGAAGTTTTACACGTAGAAAACTAATAAAAGATCAGAGATTCCGGGTAAGGGGTAAGTTACGTAATGGGAAGGTGTTAGGCACCCACTACGTCCTAGGTACTCCTAGGGAGCCCTTTTCACACTTGTTGTAAAAAAATTGTTATTTGTTAAGACATATGCATTGTGCAAACATGAGTGAGATGATGAGGAAAGAATGTACAAGTTTTATTGGGTTTGAGCGGATGAACCCGCTGCCTACGTACCTTCCATCAAAGGTAAGGATCAAAACGCCGTAGTTCGGCTAAAAGATTTCCAAAAGTGAGTTGGATTCAATTTTAAACAATAGCACTGAGGCTTTTCATTATCAATGGGAGAACACTCGACCAAAACCAACATCCACCATGCGAGGATAGCTTCGACGTACGAGAGGGGTTAACCCTATTTTCAGTACGGAAGTCTTACTGTCGACTCACTAAAGATAAGGTGAGGTTTACATCAACCACAATGATAATTGAAACCTACGGCTAATGCATGAAAAGATTAATGGACATGGCCAAAACAAGTGAATGAGTGAAGTTAATTGATTGTGATTATGAAAATGAAGTCAAAGTATGATTAAGATTAATTCAAAAGAAGTATTATGAAATGGAGTTTGTGAAAAGAGTCAAGGACTTGAGTCCAGGTTTTTAGTTTGAAAAACATGAAGATGTTTGCACAATGTCTAAGTCAAGTTTAAGATCAAAGTGTGAAAAGGTTCTAGAACACAATGAGGATGAATGAGTGAGGATGGAAAGTAAAGCTTCTCAGGAGGTTCACTTCTTGAGATCATATGAGAAATGATTCAAGGGTGTCCTTTGGAATGGAAAGTAAGTAATGATAAAACAAACAGATGATACCGGATGCCACTCAATGGTCTTACTCCAATCTCACAAACAAAAGCGGATATCGGATACCAATGGCTGGGTTTACACCAATCTCCTAAAACAGAACTGGATATCAGAGGCCACTCGATGGTCTTACACTAATCTCCTCAAAAAGAAAACAATGAAGAAATATGGAAGTCAACTGCCAGCTTGTGGGACTTAGGTTAACCCCACACATGATCATAGGAAAGCAAATGCCAACTTGTGGGACTTATAATTGCATCCTCTCATAAACAGATAACATAAAACAGTAGATGTCAGATGCCAACTTGTGGGACTTACTCTAACACACGGTATGATCCTAGGAAAACAACTGCCAACTTGTGGGACTTACAATTGTATCCTCACATACAAACAAACAAGGCAATAAGCAAAGACAAAATGAGTGGCCAATGTGATGGTCTTATACTCACTTCCATATCATAGGAACAAATGCCAACTCGTGGGACTTACAATTGTCCTCAATGGGTAAACAACAATGATGATGTCAAACAGACAAAAGAGATGCTCATGCACTAATGACAATTGATGGTGATAAATGCATAACATACAGGCAAGCAAATGCACATAGAGCAAGCAATCAGTCCATGAATAGCAAACAGCACACTCTATAGCCAAACAATTGGGGGCTCACACAAGAGGGTTTGACTTTGAAAGTCCACTGTAATGGGTGAAGGTCGCTCTTAACCTGGCCATTGAGGGGCTCAGGTGAAGCAGATGAATAGGAGATGAGGGGTGTGCCTCATTGCTTCTATCTCAAATCAGAGAGAGCATCAAAGAAAGTGTGGGAGTTCAGAAAGTAGGAACTCTCTCCACATTATTGACTCGATCGGATCTTGGGTATTTATCTCAATGCTTCAACCAGGTACTGGGAGCAAAGAGAGGACACACTGAATAGTGGGGGATAGATTGCTTATCCCTACCTTCCACCAATTGCCTTACTTGAAGGACTTTTCCTGCTGAGGACAAATATAAACAAACACAGGCATTGCCTCTTAAGGAGGGCTTCAGACAGTTTGCCCGGTCAAATAACAGACCGGGTCTCCAGACTACATGAAGAAGAAATATTTATACCTCAAAAGCAAACGCTAAAATAGCAAAGCAAGCAAGTTCAAAGAACTTAGGCAACTAAAGTACCTGAAAAAAGTCAAACTCATTAGTAAACAAGTCAACAGTCAAAATCAAAAGAAATGGATAAACAGTCAACCACAGGAGGTCAACTGTGCAAAGCAAGACTCAAGTTACATGAGTCACCTACAAAACAAAAGGTTAGCACAATATAGACAAACAAACATCAATCAAATTGGTATGATCTTGGAAGCACTATGCTCAACCTGAAACAGATAAACTCAACATAAGTCCAAAGGACCACTAGGACTAGCCTAGGGTCAAACATGAAAGAAAAAGTCAAGGCAGCAAGGAAAAGTCAACTCAAAGTCAAAGTCAACCAATTAGAAAGCAAACACAATTGGGCCCACATTCAAATCATGCATCATTGTCATTTCATGGATATTTGAAGTCAAAACATGGCAAAGGAAAGCATACAAAAGTCAACAGAATGACTTGCATCAAAAGTCAACCTAAGCAATCTCAAAAA
Source organism: Lathyrus oleraceus (assembly GCF_024323335.1). Taxonomy (NCBI): domain Eukaryota; kingdom Viridiplantae; phylum Streptophyta; class Magnoliopsida; order Fabales; family Fabaceae; genus Lathyrus; species Lathyrus oleraceus. The sequence goes on from NC_066583.1 coordinate 38,694,890, forward strand.
TCATGAAATAAATCACATTCAATCCTAACATCTAACATGGTATACATGTAAAATTTCAAAGCATTTGGATGAGAGGAAGGCAGGCAATTAAAATCATGAAGTCAAACCAAATTCAAGTAAGCATGGTGAAAGTCAACAAGCATGGGTCAACTTCAAAAAATCATATCAATTTGAAAACAGAAGAGAAATGAATGAGATTAACACCAATGCAAAGCTTGAGATGTCTAGTTATCACATATGAAGTTTCATGATCATACAATATGTTATGAGCATTTCCCAAATGACATGGCAATGTGTAGCACAAAAAGTCAACCATGGACTAGGCAAGGAAGAAAATCCACAATCAAATGGAAAACAGCACCATTAATTCCAAGAAAATTCACTCATCAACTAGATATATGACATATGATTCATGCAAAATTTGGGGTCAATTGGATGCAAGGAAGCATGTCAACAAAATTAGGGAAAATGCATGTTCATGTTGTGACACCAAATGTACACTTCAACTTCAAAAAATCATAACCAGCAAACCACAAATGGGAAATCCACAAACTTTATACCAACATGAAGGTGAACATGTCTAGTTTCATCACAAAAAATTTCAAGCACATTGGATATAACATCATTATTTCACAATTGAAATGGTAAGATGTATCAATCATGCACACATGTTGGGAGAATAATTGCCATAAAAAATCCAGTCAATGAAAAAATGATTAAAAAACATAATTAAAAACTAGACTCAATCATGAACATCATGGAAAAATTCTCATAATTTTTTGATGAAAAATGAAGGAGAAATTAATTGGTGAAGATGAGGAAATAATTGAATGAAGCATGAACAAAATGCAATGCATATGGGGTCAAACAACCAATAGAATGTTGCCAAGCACAAAGCCCAGCGCCCCATTCAATGGGCCAACACATGGGGACAAGCGGCAGACAGGCTGGCGCACCCAATCATTGAGACCACTAACGTGTGCCCCCTAACGGCCAACAAACGCAATAAATGATGCTACCCTACACAATGCTAAAAGCCAGGCTACAAATGGCAGGACCTGGCCCGCTGTCAAGTCTGCTGCCCCCTCTTTTTCAGAAACATTCGCAGGGGCAATAAATGAGCTGCAGAGAATTAATGCAAAAAGCAGAAAAAGGTCTGCGCTTGTTCCAAAAGGTGGGATTTTTGGGATTCAAAGTGGGATAACAGCCAATCACCATCCTTTCTTAAATAAAAGCCACATGCACCGAAAAATAAAAAAACTAAAAATTCAAACAGCAAGGCAAAATGGAATTTAGGGTTTTGGCTTTACTGTTCATCATCATCAACCATCGTGAAAAACATCTTATCCCAGAAATGAACAAAAGACACATCATTGTGACCAACACGCCATGCATATCAACATGCTACCATCAGAATTCATTAACTCAAGCTAACCATTAAGAAATCATGCAAAATGATAATAACCAACAAACTTTAAACTCAAGTTTCTAACAGTACAGTTAACCATTTTCGATGATTCAAGATTCATTGGAATCAGCAAAGAAGGACCTACACATGGCATAGCATCATTTGGGAAAATAAGTGAATCAAAATCTTACCACAAGTGAAGCTCAGTGGTGATGTATTGCTTCCTTGGCCTTCAAAGCTCGAAACAGATACTCATGAAGCTTCTACAAGGTGGATAGAGGATGGACTTTGGCTCAACAGCATGGATTCCAGCTCAAACACGGTCTGCCATTGTTGAAGCTTGAGAAAGAACAGAAGGTGAAAATGGTTGTACAGCCGGTGTTTGATGCCACAAATCACTTTTAGATGATGTCCAAGTGATGAATCAACCAAGGGTTACTCGAAGGTTTTGGCCATTTTGTGCAGAAAATCAATTTTTGGTTCAGATGCAAATTGAGAGAATGGAGGTTTTCTGTGTGTTTCCAAGTGGTGGCTAGGGTTTAATTCAGCAGAACAAAGCCCTTATATGTGCTGTTTAACAAGCCTTAATAGAATGGTAAACTTGTTTAGCTCAAAAATCACTAATTGCCAACTTTGCTAATTTGCACATAAGTGGGAATGGAGGGTGTAGGCTGGTCGAAATGGGCTTTAGGCATGCTGCAAAAGACTTATTAAAATGCTGTTTGTTGTTTGTTTAAGAGTTGCTAGCATTGTTTTACTCTTTGAAGCCAATTGCACTTTTGCTAAACTTGCAAACATGGAAATGGAGGGTGCAAAACCCTGGTCGAATTGGGCCTCAACAGGCTGCACAATGGCTTGTAACTCCACTGTTTTTGGTCTGCACCATGCATTGTCAACTTGTTTTTGTTTTTAATATGCCATTTGCAAAATTGCACCAATTTATACCTTTGGCCAAAATTATGACATAATGATGAAATGGACATGAAATTATGCTTGGAGCAAGTCACAAATATGATATCAAGTGAATCCCAATTGGCCAAATTAAGAAAAAGTCCATAGATCAAAAAGTCAACTATGAGTCAAACTTGGATTTTTAAAGGAATAGGTCCAAAAATGCCATTTTGATTGGCAAGGTTTTAGGTCATGAAGTTTATATTTTTGGAAAGAGGATGAAAAATGTGGTTTGTAGAAAAAAACCCCACCAAATTTGGCCTTATGGTTTGGGAGATATGCTCAGTTGAAGTTCAAAAATTGATGAAAATGAATTGATCATATCTTGACAACCATACATGGGATTTGGGAGTTCTTGGACTTTTTGAAAATGGGAGAACAAGATCTTCAACTTTCATGTTGGGCAAAAATTCATTTGGAGCTTGTATCATGATGCAAGTTGAGGATCAAGAAGTTTCTATTTTTGGCAGTTAAAATTACAGGTCCAGTTTCTATTTTGGGAAATTTTCTGATTGGCTTGATATTCTTCCATGATGTTGATTCCCATGACATATGAGACCTACTAGGACATGAATAAGCTCCTTCAAACCAATTCCATCCATCAAATCCAAAGAATCAACCACAGTTGACCAACTTTGACTTTCTAGGGTTTTGGACTTGACTGTGCACTTCTGATGAATTCCAAACCCTAGTTCCTTGAGATTTTGACTTCAAATGATGTCCCAAGACATATGAACTCTTGATAATTGACCATGGTGCCCAAATTCCACAAGAATGGCCACCATCCACTGTTTTGATTGACTGTTGAATATCTAGGGTTTCTGACCTGGCTTTGCATTGATTGATAACATCTGAGCCTTCAACCCTTGACTTGAACATTTCAAAAAGACCCCCAAGGCATGTGAACTTGATGGACAAACCCTAGGGCCTTTGCTCCTTGTGAAACAACTTTGCTTGAATGGTGGACTGACCTCCTGATCAGTTTGACCTAATTCCTGCTTGCTTGCACTTGAGGCAACTGAGGAACGATGCAAATGCTATGCAATGGATTATGCTATGCTATGACCTAATATGAAATGAGATGTACAATGATAGGTGCAAATTTGAGGTGCTACAGTGTTTAATGTGTGTTTAATACTAGTTGCTATTATAGCTAGTAAATGTGTGGTTTATTCCTTATGTTGCTGTTTAACTGCTGATATGTTTTTTTCTCTTGTGAACAAATGGACTGATATATGTTTTAGCCAAAATTTGCCAAAGGGGGGAGTTTGTTGGTTCTATGTGTTGGCAGCAATTTTGGTAAAACCTAGAATGTTCACAAGTTGTCACAAGTGTTGTCTTAACATAAGATAACATGTACCTGTAGGATGTTTAAAATATGATTATGCAAGATTTTACTGAGATGTCAGACCCGATGTCATGACATCTGTATACAGAACATTTAGTCTGAATGTTATGTATTATGTGATTGCGTTTTTAATGTTAATCTATGTATGATTGAAGATATGATTAGACGCACATTCAATAAGTAATTACAACCAGATTGACTTATTTTCCAAAGAGATATAATCAGCTGTCATGAGAAGATATGAATGGAAAATAGTTTTAGGGTTTCATGATGTCCAAGCCCAGCCAATTGCTTCTATATAAAGGACATGGAAAACCTGGTTTTATACACAAGAAATAACGAACGAAATATTGAGAGAGAGAATAAGGGTTTTAGTCTTGTGTGGTCGTGTGAATTGTAAGCCATTCAATTCATCCATAGATGATTGAATTGGTCTGATTTTTGAGTTGTAATTTGTCCACTCTAAGCTTTGAATCATGAGTGTGTGTTTACTTGATTGAAGCTTTTAATTAAGATCAAATATGTGTCTTTGAAGAGTGTCTTCTTTTCATTGTAATTCTTGTTTTATATCACTGATGTGATTGAGGGGGAGTAAGTAGGATCTCATATCTAAGAGTTCTTAGGTAGAAGTCACACGGGTAGAGATTAGGTGAAAAGACTGTAACTTGAAGTTGTTTACTGAGAGTCTTTGAACTGATTCTATTTAGTGGATTTCCTTCCTGACTTGGTAGCCCCCAGACGTAGGTGAGTTTGCACCGAACTGGGTTAACAATTGCTTGTGTCTTTTGCATTACTGTTCTTTATCTTTTATCATGTTTGTATTGTTCAGATATTAGTGTCGTGACATTACCTTCGACATCTCATATCTGAAACCAATATATATATATATATATATATATATATATATATATATATATATATATATATATATTATATATATATATATATATATATATATATATATATATATATATATATATATATATATAATATATATATATATATATATATATATAGAGAGAGAGAGAGAGAGAGAGAGAGAGAGAGAGAGAGAGAGAGAGAAAGAGAGTATACAAGGATTTATTTAGGCAGTTCCTCAATCGACCTCGCTATGGATACGTATGCCCTTAATTCGAATTCGAATTGAGATATTAATATAATAAATCTTACTTTGCAAATGTATGTATACAAGAGATGAGAAATCAAATCCCATAAACTCTAAGTTTGTTCTTGACTCTAACACCTCCAAAACCCTTGATAAAAAATTGATCAAGACACCAATAATGCCGCTTCAATTCACCTATTGTTGTTACTTCCTTGCATGAACTCCTTGCCTCAAGGCTTTCACCCATATGAATTAATCCCAAGCACACACTTGTTAAACTCATGATTTGTCAACATGATCTACCGTTTCACGCTACTTCCTTGCATGACACGCCTTGTCCTAAGGCCTTCACTCGATCGGATCCAAATTGCACAATCTTGTCCAAAACCTTCAAACCCTAAATATCTTGAAGGAAAACCCCACCTGAATTTTCTTATTTGAATCCCTCAAAGATCTTAACCCAATATTCTCGGTACAACAAACCTAATTAGACGTTATCAATCCTAATCTAGATGGCATCCAATAAAAAATGATTACGTGTAGTTTGATTGTGTGTATTCATAGATTGAATTAAAGATGATGATATGCTTTGAAATATTGAATTCATGTAGGTATTACTCACTCTAGAAACCTTATTAAAGAATGATGCACGTACCATATACATATATGTGTAAGACTCATAAGAAGCAAAAGGAATACAAAAAAATGCAATTTTTCAAAAAAATTAATTAATATGTCGACCTATACGAGTCATGTGTCGACCTATTCAAGTCATGTGTCAATCTGTTGGAAGCATGTGTAGACCTGTAAGGTTATGTGCTGCCTATAGGTCGACCTGAAGACTCGGCACATGAGACAAAAGTTGCAGACTTTAATACTACAACGTATGTGTCGACCTGTACCATCTATGTGTCGACCTGAAATTTAAAAAAGTCATCTATAGTGTCGCAACCTCAAAAATACAGTGTGCGAAAAAACAACCGACGAAAGAAAATGACAGAATAGTCGCCACCGTGCGTTATTTATCCTAAAGGAGGGAAAGGAAACACTCGAAGTAAACCTGAAAAGAGGAAAGGAAAAGACAAGGTCTCGCAACCAAATCTTGGGTTCGGGAGTCGGTTATGCGAAGGGAAGGTATTAGCACCCCTACGCATCCGTAATACTCTACGGGATCCACTTTTGTAGTTCTTGTCTAAAGGGTGTGAGTTTATCTTGTGTTGTTTACTAAAAAAGGGTTAAATGACTCGCACGGATGTCGCATCCATTGCATACGTATCTCATCTGAATATGAGAATCAGAGTCCTCGTAGCTTGGCTGCCTATGGGTTTGGGGGAAGTGTGCTCGCTAAGACATCGCATCTTATGCCTATGTATCTCATCTGGAATGAGAATCAGAGCAAGCCGTAGTTCGGCTAACTACGGGGTTAAGGATGGGGTTTTGGGGTGAACGACGTTACTACGCAATCTACCGGATGCTCGACCTTTGGAGACTTACTCGCCTGTAGTAGAAGGAGTAAACGTGTGTTATGGAGAAGAAAAATCAATGAAGGGTTAGGGTTTGAGATGCTCATGCAAAAAGGCAGTCCTTGACGAAGGAACCGCGCTACCTGCGGGGATACGAACACATACAAAACAAACATGTATAAAGCAAATGTGCCAACAAGGCAATCCGAATAAATCTCCCAAATGGTATCCCACAAGCAGAGTGGAATATCCAGAGAGCTATCCCTACAAAAGTCATGTGGGCCTTCACAAAAACTCAACAAAAGGGTTAGTGAAACAAGATAAGGATTAGGAGAAAACATGCTATGACAAACGTAAGTCAGATTAGAGCAAAACAGTATGGTTTTTCATGGATAACAGTATGGTTTCAGAAACCTCAAACCCTGTGGCATACACTTCAGAAATTAAACGATTAAGCATTCAAGGCATTATTTATACATTCATACATAATACATCACACATTTAGAACATTCAAATTGAAGGCGTAAAATAATGGGAATAGGGCAAACCTGATTGGAGAGCTTGATTGAAATTGAGTTGCACCCGTGAGGTTTACAAAACAATCTTTAGGGTTTACTTGAGCTGAAAATGTATGAGTCAGAATGAACCTTTCAGAGTTGCCTGGAGGTTGCTCTGAACTCTGTTAGCTTTTCTCTCACTATCTTTTTCCCCAGGGTTCTTCTCTCACTATCTTTTTCCCAGACAGGGTAATAGGAATAGAATGAATTTTGTTTCACGGAAACTCTGAATTTATAACCTGATTTTTGTGGACCTGTGGGCTCAAATGAGAGAGGTCCAAGTCCAAGATTTTTTCTTTTATTTATTTATTTATTTATTTTCGAAACACGTGGGCTTCGCCTAGCGAGCATGACAACTCATGAACAAACCTTTGCTCCTTCAAGATTAACGTTTTGACTGACGAATAGACCCCTGTTGGAAGTAACTCAAGTCTTTCCCTTGTGTTGACTGATCATCTAAATAGATCCCACAAAGTGTCCTGGATGATGTTCAAGCTTCTTGGATCCGATTCCGATTGCCATGATGAAATGCAAATGCTAAATGACCTAAAAATGAATGCATGCATGAGGTGTAAAGCGTATGCTTCCAGGAAAAATGAAGGGTAAATTTTGGGGTATTACATATAGGTCGACTTATAATCGTATGTGTCGACCTATAATGAGTATTTTTCACTTAAAACCAAGTTTCTCATGCTCAACACAATATTTTGATGCAAAAATATTTTCCAGACCATTTCCAACAATGTTGATATGCTTCCTAACACAAGAACGCTAAAATGCACAGCTAGACTCGGATGATACCGTCCAATGTACATAAACGTTATTTCCTAGTTTTGACATCATTCAAAATATATATAAACGGAAGAATGCACTCATAAAAACTTCACATTTCTATCAATGATGTTGTTCGTAGTGGTTCTTTGAATCTTATGTTCATCTCTTAAAATGGAACTCATCTACCAGACCTTCTCTTTACGGATGGTGTTCTCCTATTTTCAAAATCTAAAAAGTCTCAAATAAGAGTTATTGCCTCACTCATGTGTCGCAACCTGAAAAATACAGTAGGTGCGAAAAAACAACCGGCGAAAGAAAGATGACAGAAGAGTCGCCACCGTGCGTTATTTATCCCAAAGGAGGGAAAGGAAACGCTCGAAGTAAACCTGGAGAAAGGAAAGGAAAAGACAAGGTCTCGCAACCAAATCTTGGGTTCGGGAGTCGATTATGCGAAGGGAAGGTATTAGCACCCCTACGCATCCGTAGTACTCTACGGGATCCACTCTTGTTGTTTCTTGTCTAAAGGGTGTGTGTTTATCTAATGTACTATTTACTAAAAGGGTCAAGAGAAAAATGACTCGCATAGATATCGCATCCATTGCATACGTATCTCATCTGGAATGAGAATCAGAGTCTTCGTAGCTCGGCAACCTATGGGTGAAAGAGATGTGTGCTCGCTAAGACGTCGCGTCTTATGCCTACGTATCTCATCGGGAATGAGAATCAGAGCAAAACATAGTTCAAACTAAACTACGGGAATAAGGGTCTCGATTGCAACGAGGGCAAGAGAAAGGGATAGTCTCGATCGCAACGAGGGCGAGAGAAAGGATCGCAACAAGGGCGAAAGCAAACAAGAATTAGTTGTTAGTCGTTAGTCAAACTCGGCAAGACATCGCATCTTGTGCCTACGTATCTCATCTGAACATGAGAATCAGAGTTGCCGTAGTTCGGCTACACGCACGCCAAACAAACAAACACACAAGCAGGCAAACCTGGAGCCTGAGTGCCAATCACTGGACTTACATCAGCATCCGAACCAAAACACACACAAAAAGGCAAACGTGGAGCCCGAACGCCAATCACTGGACTTACATCGGCATCCGAACCAAAACACACGCACACTGGAACCCGAATGCCACTCGATGGACTTACATCAGCTTCCAAGCACACAACAACCAAACAAGTTAATAGGGAGTCGGGAACTCGAGCCTATAACTGTCAAGCACACACACAAAAAGAAAGAAAAGTGTGCCCGGAGAGATCTCGCACGATCTCCTGCCTACGTACCTCATCTGGTATGAGAATCAGGGCGACGTAGTTCCCCTTACATAGGGATACAGGACTAGCCTAAACAGATAACAGAGGGAGACACAACTAGGGAGACTACGACTCGAGCCTAGATGTTATCATGCAAAATCATCCCTAGGTTAAGGTTTCTAGCTAACTTGCACAGGAAGCAAGCCTATCCTAAGCATGACTTGCACAGGAAGCAAGCCAAACCAAACCTATCTTGCACAGGAAGCAAGTCAGACGAACACACAAGCACAAGTAACACACACTATATGCAAGCAATGGGCTCAATCAAGGTTAAGTTTTAGTCGAGGGGTCATATCAACCTCAACAAACAAACCACTGTAACTGGGTAGTGTTAGCTCTTAACCTTGCCATTGAGGGGCTAAGGTGAAGCAGATGAAAGAAGATGAGGGGTGTGCCTCATTGCTCTTATCCCTGGTCAGGGAGAGCATTTGAATATCAGAAGGTGTGGGAGTTCAGAAAGTAGGAACTCTCTCCACAAGTTAGACTCGATAGATCTTGGGTTTTTACTCGCTATGCATCAACACAGGTAGTGTGAGCAAGGTGAGTGACACACAGAATAGTAGGAGATAGGTTGCATATCTCTTGGATTCTACCAATTGCCTCTTCACTTAGGAGGTCTTTGCATAAGTACAAGGACAATTTTAAACAGTCACAAACATTGCCTCTTAAGGAGGACTTCAGACAGTTGCCTGGCCAAATAACAGGCCAGGTCTTCCAGACTACATGAAGATGAGAAATATACCTCAATGCAAATTTCTCTTAAGCAAAGCAAGGCAAAGTTCTCAAGGAACTAAAAGCAACTAAAGGTACCTGAAACCAGTCAAACAGAATCAGGACACAATTCAAAGTCAAAGCAAAATGAGGTAGAAATCAACAGTCAACACAGTCAGTTAAATGTGAAATGCACAAGGCTCAAAGCATGTGAGCCAAGCAACCTACAAAACAAACAAGTTAGTCATGACAATCAAGCAAGCTCAATCAATTTGTATAAGTTTCTTTGGGCAATTGCTTCTTAACCTGAAAAAATGAACTCAAACATGAGCAACAGGACCACTAGGACAAGCCTAGGGTCAAAAAGGGATAAGAAAGTCAAAACAGCAAGTGTAATTCAATCAAAATCATATTCAAACAATCAAAAAGCAAACTCAATTGGCTCCACAATCATATCATTCATCATCATCATTTCATAAGCAAAATAGGTCAAAGCATGGCATATGGAAGCTCATAGAAGTCAACAGCAAGACTCAATTCAAAACCAATCATAAACAATTCCAAAAATCATCAAATAAATCATGATCAAACATAATCCATAGCATGGTAAGCACACCAAATTTCAGCTCAATTGGATCATGGGAAGTAGGGAAATGAAAATCAGAAAGGCAGGGCAAGTTCAAACATGCTCAAAGAAGTCAAACAAACATGCATCAACTTCAATAAATCATAAATCAGTGATAGCAAATGAGAAATGAATGGGACTAACACCATGATAAACCTTAAGATGTATACTAATCACATGTCAAATTTCATGTCCATCCAATAATGTATGAGAATTTCACAAAGCATATGGCATCAAGTGTCACAAAAGTCAACATTTTGATCTAACAGGGGAGAAATTATCAATCAAATAGAAAATGCATTCCAAAATTCCAGAAAAATTCATACATATTCTCAACATCTAGAATCATGTTCATGCAAAAAAATCAGACCAAATCGAGTTCATTAGGCAAGGTAGAAAAAATCAAAAAGTTGGACATCAATGGTGTGACACAAATTGTCACACCCTAATTCAAAAAAACATAACTCAGAAACCAGCAAGGATAAAATTACAAACTCTATACCAAAATCAACATGAATGTGTCTAGTTTAAGCATAAAAAATTACAAAGCCATTGGACAAATCATCATCATTTCACAATTGATTTGGCAAAGTGTACAAAAAATGAGCACATGTCACAAACCCTAGCACAATTTAAAAACCATTCATCCAAAAATTCTGGAAAAATCATGACAAATAACTAGAGATTCAGATGAACAATTTGCAAAAAGTCTCATTAATTTTGAATTAGAAATGGATGAGATATGATTTTTGTAAGATTGTGCACAAAATGAAATAATTATTGAAGAAAAAAATGATTTAAATGAATATTTAATCCAGCAGTGGTAGTTTTGTAAATAAGTGGACACATTAGTAAAACGCTGCGCATGAGTAATAAGAATGAAATGTTCTGATTGGCTAAGGCGAATGAAACAGTGTTTTTCCCATGCAACACGTTCAGGACAAAAATCTGGAAATGGCAAACTAGGGTTTATGAACAGCAACAACATTCATCTTCATCCCAAAATCGTGAAAATAAATTTCGCCCAGAAAATGAAATTAAACACATCATTGTAACTAGCAAACATCGTGCATTCATAATCTAAACTCCATTTTCATTAACTCAACTTATCATGGAAGAATCAAGTAGAAACATATATGAACACCAAGTTTCAAATCAACATATCTTCTTAATTACTTAACCATTTTCAAAACCACGACTACCATTGAACTCAGCATACAAAGACCTTTCTAAAACATGTCAAGATTTTGCAAATGGCCAGGTTCGAAATCTTACCAATATTGAAGAACAGTTGAGATTCAAGGGTTGTTTGGTCGTGTAAGCTCAAAACAGTTGCTCCTCAAGCTCCCAAATGAAGAATGGTTGAAAGATTCTAGCTCAGCAATGCTTGGAATGGCTCAGAACTTGAACTGCCATTGATGTGTTCTTGATGAAACAGTGGAAGGCAAGGCTTTACAGTTGAAGAATACCACTTGCAATGATCTCAAAATGGTGATGAGTGATGAAGGCACCAAACCCCAGCTCGAGTTCTTGAAGTTTTTTGGAGAAAAGTTCTAGAATGCAAAATGAAGGTTTTAGAGAATATGAGATTTTTCTGTTTGGAATCTTGTGGCTGCTAGGGTTTGTTTCAGCAGAAAAAATGACATATATACTGTGTTTTAGTGTCCTTAAGCTTGGTTAGTTATGTGGTAATTGGATTTTTGTAATTGGAGGTGTTTTGGTTAATTTGTCAATTTTCACTCAAATGGCAAGGTCTGTGGTTACAGTTGCGAAAGTGGGCCTTGTACACACTCCAAATATGATTTCTTAGCAATTTCAATTGGCAAAATATATTGGAAAGGCTTAAATTGCAAAATCACTTTTTCACCTCACTTGAAATAATTCAAGTCACTTCAAAAAGTGTCATTTTGATTGGTGAGTTTTTGGTAAATTGTGATGACATATTTGGAAAGAGGGCATCAAATGTGACTTGTAGCAAAAAAACCCCACCCAATTTGGCCAAATGGTTTGGAAGATATGCCACTTTGAAGTTCAAAATTTTTTGAGAATGATTTGATCATAACTTGCCAACCATTCATGGGAATTGAGTGTTCTTGGACTTTTTGAAAATGGGAGAACAAAATCTTCAACTTTCATGTTGGGAAAAAATTCATTTGAAGCTTGTATCATGATGTAATTTTGAGGATCAAGACTTTCCATTTTTGGCAAATTCCAATTACAGGTCAACTTTCTATTTTTGGAAATTTCTTGTTTGACTTCAAATTCTTCCATGATGATGTTTGACATGTGATTAGTAGACATCTTAAGGTTTATCATGGTGTTAGTCCCATTCATTTCTCATTTGCTATCACTGATTTATGATTTATTGAAGTTGATGCATGTTTGTTTGACTTCTTTGAGCATGTTTGAACTTGCCCTGCCTTTCTGATTTTCATTTCCCTACTTCCCATGATCCAATTGAGCTGAAATTTGGTGTGCTTACCATGCTATGGATTATGTTTGATCATGATTTATTTGATGATTTTTGGAATTGTTTATGATTGGTTTTGAATTGAGTCTTGCTGTTGACTTCTATGAGCTTCCATATGCCATGCTTTGACCTATTTTGCTTATGAAATGATGATGATGAATGATATGATTGTGGAGCCAATTGAGTTTGCTTTTTGATTGTTTGAATATGATTTTGATTGAATTACACTTGCTGTTTTGACTTTCTTATCCCTTTTTGACCCTAGGCTTGTCCTAGTGGTCCTGTTGCTCATGTTTGAGTTCATTTTTTCAGGTTAAGAAGCAATTGCCCAAAGAAACTTATACAAATTGATTGAGCTTGCTTGATTGTCATGACTAACTTGTTTGTTTTGTAGGTTGCTTGGCTCACATGCTTTGAGCCTTGTGCATTTCACATTTAACTGACTGTGTTGACTGTTGATTTCTACCTCATTTTGCTTTGACTTTGAATTGTGTCCTGATTCTGTTTGACTGGTTTCAGGTACCTTTAGTTGCTTTTAGTTCCTTGAGAACTTTGCCTTGCTTTGCTTAAGAGAAATTTGCATTGAGGTATATTTCTCATCTTCATGTAGTCTGGAAGACCTGGCCTGTTATTTGGCCAGGCAACTGTCTGAAGTCCTCCTTAAGAGGCAATGTTTGTGACTGTTTAAAATTGTCCTTGTACTTATGCAAAGACCTCCTAAGTGAAGAGGCAATTGGTAGAATCCAAGAGATATGCAACCTATCTCCTACTATTCTGTGTGTCACTCACCTTGCTCACACTACCTGTGTTGATGCATAGCGAGTAAAAACCCAAGATCTATCGAGTCTAACTTGTGGAGAGAGTTCCTACTTTCTGAACTCCCACACCTTCTGATATTCAAATGCTCTCCCTGACCAGGGATAAGAGCAATGAGGCACACCCCTCATCTTCTTTCATCTGCTTCACCTTAGCCCCTCAATGGCAAGGTTAAGAGCTAACACTACCCAGTTACAGTGGTTTGTTTGTTGAGGTTGATATGACCCCTCGACTAAAACTTAACCTTGATTGAGCCCATTGCTTGCATATAGTGTGTGTTACTTGTGCTTGTGTGTTCGTCTGACTTGCTTCCTGTGCAAGATAGGTTTGGTTTGGCTTGCTTCCTGTGCAAGTCATGCTTAGGATAGGCTTGCTTCCTGTGCAAGTTAGCTAGAAACCTTAACCTAGGGATGATTTTGCATGATAACATCTAGGCTCGAGTCGTAGTCTCCCTAGTTGTGTCTCCCTCTGTTATCTGTTTAGGCTAGTCCTGTATCCCTATGTAAGGGGAACTACGTCGCCCTGATTCTCATACCAGATGAGGTACGTAGGCAGGAGATCGTGCGAGATCTCTCCGGGCACACTTTTCTTTCTTTTTGTGTGTGTGCTTGACAGTTATAGGCTCGAGTTCCCGACTCCCTATTAACTTGTTTGGTTGTTGTGTGCTTGGAAGCTGATGTAAGTCCATCGAGTGGCATTCGGGTTCCAGTGTGCGTGTGTTTTGGTTCGGATGCCGATGTAAGTCCAGTGATTGGCGTTCGGGCTCCACGTTTGCCTTTTTGTGTGTGTTTTGGTTCGGATGCTGATGTAAGTCCAGTGATTGGCACTCAGGCTCCAGGTTTGCCTGCTTGTGTGTTTGTTTGTTTGGCGTGCGTGTAGCCGAACTACGGCAACTCTGATTCTCATGTTCAGATGAGATACGTAGGCACAAGATGCGATGTCTTGCCGAGTTTGACTAACGACTAACAACTAATTCTTGTTTGCTTTCGCCCTTGTTGCGATCCTTTCTCTCGCCCTCGTTGCGATCGAGACTATCCCTTTCTCTTGCCCTCGTTGCAATCGAGACCCTTATTCCCGTAGTTTAGTTTGAACTACGTTTTGCTCTGATTCTCATTCCCGATGAGATACGTAGGCATAAGACGCGACGTCTTAGCGAGCACACATCTCTTTCACCCATAGGTTGCCGAGCTACGAAGACTCTGATTCTCATTCCAGATGAGATACGTATGCAATGGATGCGATATCTATGCGAGTCATTTTTCTCTTGACCCTTTTAGTAAATAGTACATTAGATAAACACACACCCTTTAGACAAGAAACAACAAGAGTGGATCCCGTAGAGTACTACGGATGCGTAGGGGTGCTAATACCTTCCCTTCGCATAATCGACTCCCGAACCCAAGATTTGGTTGCGAGACCTTGTCTTTTCCTTTCCTTTCTCCAGGTTTACTTCGAGCGTTTCCTTTCCCTCCTTTGGGATAAATAACGCACGGTGGCGACTCTTCTGTCATCTTTCTTTCGCCGGTTGTTTTTTCGCACCTACTGTATTTTTCAGGTTGCGACATCATGGACAAATTTAGTCAGACATTAGGTCTAAACATCAACCTTGATAAGTTCAGTGTTATCTACTTTACTTGCATCTCTCAGACAAAAATTAATCAACTAGATAAAATCTCAGGCATTTAAAGTATTACTTCTCTGAATAATTTTTTTTTATATTCTCATAGGTAGAGCTAATAGATCAAACTTCAACTTTTATGGAAAAATGCAAACACAAATGGCTTCTTGGAGAAAACGAGCTTCTTAACGAGCCTGGTAAATTAGCTCTTGCTACATCGGTTTTCACCTACATCCCTTGTTACTACATGTAAACCACTTGGCTCCCTCAAAACATATGTTGCACTGTTGGCAGTATGACTCGTAGTTTTATTTGGAAGGGTACTAAAACCATAGGTACTCATTTGGTTTGTTGAAAAAGGATCACACATCCAAAGAAATTAGGTGGCTTTGGGGTTTGATCGACTAGAAATTGCCAACACATCCTTTCTTGGTAAACTTGTTTGGAATATGCTTTAAAATACTGACAAATTTCAGGTTTGTCTCCTCTCTCAAAAGTATTTATATGGTGCTCATTTACTTTCCCTTTCAGCTACTACAATTTCCCCCACCTAGAATTTTATCATCAAAGTGAAAAATATGTTAAAAAGATGGGATTGACCGAAGACCTCAATCAAGATCCTCTTCTTTCTGGTATAGACAATGGATTTTTTGTGGTCCATTGGCTCATGTTGTTGAGT
Organism: Lathyrus oleraceus; assembly: GCF_024323335.1. NCBI lineage: Eukaryota > Viridiplantae > Streptophyta > Magnoliopsida > Fabales > Fabaceae > Lathyrus > Lathyrus oleraceus. Next base: position 38,710,732 of record NC_066583.1, read on the forward strand.
ATGTTCACATCTATGACATTAATCTATCAGTTAAATATTTCTACTTTACAACATCGCCCCACATCCATCACTTATATTCTCAACTCTCTCAAAACATCATCACTGAGATCACCACCAAAACTCCTAGCTTTAACCCCAATACAAAAAATGTATTTATTTGGTTTGATCACATAAATGGAACTTACGTTGCTAAGAGTGGTTACGCTCAAATCCTTCACAACAAAGAAGACATATATAATCATAATTCAGAGCCTCGAACATGGAACTGGATTTGGAAACTCAGCCTTTAAGAAAAGATAAAGGTCATTTTTTTTCTTGTTTGTCACAAGTTTGTTCATACTCTCTCTCTCTCTCTCTCTCTATATATATATATATATATATATATATATTCTTCGTCATCGTAACATGGTCCCTCAGATGTCTTCAAAATGTGCCTTGAAAGAGGAGTCATTCCTTCATTGTATTCATGATTGTAGGGATTCTAAAAACCTTTGATTGTATATTGAGTTTAATCATCCTTGTTTTACTCAAGATGAAAATGCTTGGATAAAAATGAGAGTCATGGTACTTGTAATAACCTCTTTGTCGCAGGTTGGAGAAAATGTAACTCAACATGCATGTCATAAAACCCTTTGGTTTCCCACTCCATGGCATACTCCTTTCACTTTTGCTTCACTAAACCTCAAACAGGGCACCTAGACAACCGATTCATTAAGTGGTACCTTTCACACATCATCTGGGACATGACAAAGTGGCTTCTCTGAATTCATCTTGAAATCTTCAGATATTCTCCAAATAGAACTTTAGACCATTTACAAAGGTCTCTCTCTATCCAAAAGTATGATTGATCATTGTATTTTAATACACCATATTTTACTTTATACTAAGACAATTCTATGACTTCCCACGTTATTTTCATTGATTTTAATATGTTTTTAATTTAAGTTTGAATTCTCTATGACTTTATTTATGTTGCCTATTTTCAGAATAAACTATAGTTTGATACCTTCTCACTATGAAATCATAATTTAAGCTACAAAATATCATTTGATGCATTCTAATATGCATTGGAAAGATAAAAGAAAGAACTACAAGTTTCATGTTGATATTAGAATCCAATTCGGAGTGCAGATAATTCAAATTATCAGTACTCATTCTAGACTTAAGAAAAATAAATTAGTTAGCTTTGGACCAATTTATGTTTTTCGGGTCGGTGCTCTTAAAGGACAATTGCCTTTATTATTTAAGATAAATTCAGCATTAGGGAAAGGCATGCAAATTTTAGGAGTTAGAGAGAGCATTAGGATTACATGACCGACTAAACTCCTAGGTTAATCTAATGTTTTGGAATTTCATCAAGACTTTGAAGTTATTATATTATCAATTTTTATTCAATTCATTTCAATCCCGTTTTGTGTATTCTTGTTTGCTTAATTCAAGTTACATATAATAGTGTTGATTAAATTTAAATTTGATCGATGCACGTTCCTTAACTTTACATGTTAACTTAGCTTTTTCGTTAACTTCGCCCGATCTCCAGTTGTCATGTTTAATGCGGCAAACCGGAATATAATTCATATAGTATTGATCACGCTTGTTAATCAATACTATAATAAAATAGGAATTGAATCCGCTTAGGAAATTGATGATATAATAACCAATGATATGTCTAAAATTATCGAACCAGTAGATTAATAATTTAATCATAGTTGTAATCGTTTTCTTTATTTTCAATTGTTCGAAAACCTAAAACCCTCCTTTTCATTTCTTTCCTTTAGTTAAATTAACTTAGAGTCCTTGTGATACGACTCGAGTGTCGCTTCATTATTCTACACTTTATTTACTCGTTTTTGACCCGCGTTCGACAACATATCAAATTGACATCGTTGTCGGAGACTTTTTGATAACTAACATTATAATCATAGTTTATAGTATTGTTAGCAATTTTGTTTGTTTATTAATTTTTAGGATTGCATTATAGTGAGATGACTCTTTAAAGGGAATATTGTTTCTTGATTTGTTTATGATGTTCTAGAATTTTTTTTGAGCAAAAGCTAAGAAGTCTCAAAATCGCAATTTTTTCATTTTTCTATTTTATTAGAATTTTTTTTTCTATTTTTCATATTTTCAAAAAAATCTATTTTTTTTGTAGATTCGTTATTTTATTTTATTTTATTTTTAGTTATATTTTTATAATTTTTATATTTTATTTTAATCGTTTTTTGATTATATTTTATTAGATATATTTGATAGTGATTTTATTTGACTTTGTGTTAATTTTATATTGATTTGATTTTTATTTTGATTGTTTAGTCATACTTGGTAGTGATTTTATTTGATTATATATTAATTTGATTCTGATTTTGAATTTGATAATCATATCATGTCGGATCAAAATAGAACCTTAAGAGAACTTGCTGCACCTGATTCACTATTTGTTGATTTCCTTTCTTTGTCTGATTTTGATGACACATATACTTGTGATGTTTGTAATGATACTCATTTATGTTCAGTTCGTGCTGAAATTGAAGCTGTTTTATAAGTTGATATTTCTTCTGAGATTTCTTATGAGATTTCTACTGAGAAAATTAATGTTGCAGATATAAATATAGCTCTTGTTGTAAATTTTTTTACCATCCATTGAACAACCATCTGCCTTTGACCTTAAGCCACTCTCTACATATTTAAAATATGCATTTTTAGAATTCGAAGAAATTTTGACCGTAATGATTTCATCTAAATTTGAATTTGAACAGGAACAAAAATTGTTGCAGATATTAAAGAAACATAAGAATGCAATTTGATGGAACTTGACTGACATTTATGGCATTAACGCGTCTATATGTATGCATAATCCTTCGATTTTGGATGCTATGACAAATGAGATATATATTGCACCAGAGGACAAAGAGAAGACCACTTTCACTGCATATTTGACACTTTTACCTATGTAAGAATGTTTTTTGATCTATGAATAAAAAGTGAAAGACTGATAAAAATTCAAAGTCAATGGACATCGTCTTAAGCTATTCCATGAGAGCTCCACTTTGGAAGAGGAAACTATAAAAGCGCTCTCATTGAGAAATGCTACTTATGCAGTCATCTATCTGCCTTAACTACTCGAATGTGTTTTTTCCTCTCTCTCATCTATCTTATTTTATATTTGTTTCCTTCATCGATAACAATGTGTATTTTAAGTGTGGGGGAGAGATGTCGTTTATTTTTGTTGTTTTGTTTTCGCGTTTTTAAATAAAATAATAAAAAAAATGCATGTTGTTTCGTTGGTTTTTGAGATTGTGGTGTGTAAGTAATTTCTCTCTTCTTTTGACTAAATATTCGTGGTGTGATTTGAGCAACTTTATTTGCATTCTCAATATGATAAAGTAACCTAAAGTCTAAATTATGTATCCTTTATGGTAGACCATTATCCTTGGCGAGAATTTGAGCCTTATAATGGATGACATACAAAATTCCATTTATTTTTCTTTCTTGTATGATTTCACTCATGTTTGTTAGTTACTCTAGAACTTGACTCAACTCTGTTGAAACTTTTTATTTACTTGTACATACTGATATGATAAAGACATTTTTTTTTGTTTTATTTTTAGCCACTTAGTTATTAATGCAACCCCTGAAATTATCATCATTTGTTTGAAACCCTTTTGAGCCTATATATCCCATTTTTTGTTTATAACTCATTATAAGGCTAAAAGTGAAAAACAATGTTATGATCCTATTTAAGGGGGCAAATGAGTCTTGTTTGAAGTTGTGTGAGGTTGAATTAGTATATTTGTGATATTTCAACCGTTGGCAGAAAATAAAATGGGAAGAAAATTCATATTACTATTCCTTATAAAAAAAAGAAATAAAAAAAGGAAAAAAAAGATAAAAAAAGAGAAAATGATTGCAAAAAAGTTGTTTGAAAGTGAATGATTAATTCAACTTCTGCGGTTCCTTTCAATTATCTTTTGTACCTTTGAATTTTAACTTAGTACCTCTTAGTATTTATCTCACGATTATCTTGGTCACGTTACAATCAAAATAAAGTATTTTGGATTTTTGTGTGCATGTATTTCAAGTGTGGATGTTAGAGTTTTTTCAAGATTATGTTTGTGTTAACTTTTATGATGTGCTTTGAATGTAAACAAATAACCTAAACACTTGAGAGTGAGAGAATATTTATATCCTGTGAGGATCTTGCCATCTTTGGTGCATTCTTTGGTAAATTGTCCTCTTATTTGCTTTAATTGTCACAAGAAGTTACTCACTAACGCCATATTCCTTGAAGTTTATAATGAGAATTTTGCTTACCCCTATGTGATCATGAAAGTCTTTGAAATTGTATGTTATGTTTTTGTTTTTGTTTCTCGTTTTTAATCTATTTTAAATTTTGAAGTTAGAGTTTTGTTTGGAGTGCAAAAATTCAAATGTGTGAGAATTTGATCATTGTATTTTAATTCACTATATTTTACTTTGTGCTAAGACAATTCTATGACTTATCGTGTTATTTCATTACTTTTAATAAATTTTTTAAGTTAAGTTTGAATTCTCTTTGATTTTATTTATGTTGCTTATTTTTAGAATAAACTATAGTTTGATATATTCCTACTGTGCAAATCATAACTTGAGGTACAAAACGTATTTTGACGCGTTTTAATATGCGTTGGAAAGTTAAGAGAAAGAGCTACAAGTTTTATGGTAATATCAGAAGCTAATTCGGAATGAAGAGGATTCAAGTTATCAGTTTTTATTCCAAACTTAATAAAAATGAATTAATTAGTTTTTGGTCTTATGTTTTCGGGTCGATGCTCTTAAAGTCCAATTTTCTTTATTATTTAAGATAAATTCAACATTAGGAAAAGGGAGACAATTTTTAGGAATTAAAGAGAGCATTAGGCTTATATGACCGACTCAACTCCAAGGTTAATCTACTGTTTCAGAATTTCATCGAGGTTTTGAGGCTATTATATTATCAGTTTTTATTTAATTCCTTTCAATCCCGTTTTGTGTATTATTGTTTTCTTAATTCGGGTTATACAATAATGTTGATTGAATTTAATCGATGCATGTTCCTTAACTTTGCCTGTTAACTTAGCTTAAATTTTGATCTTCATCTGTCATGCTTAATGCGACAAATAAAAATATAATTTGTATAGTGTTCATTACATATGTTTATTGATATTATAATCAAATAGGAATTGAAACCACCTAGAGAATTGGTGATATAATAATCGATGATATGTCTAAAATTACCAAACTGATAGATTAATAAGTTAATCATAATTGCAATTGTTTTCTTTATTTTCAATTGTCTGAAAACCTAAAACTCCCATTTTCAATTCTTTCCTCTAGTTAAATTAACTTAGAACCCTTGCGATATGACTCGAGTGTTGCTTCCTTATTCTACACTTTATTTATTCGTTTTTGACTCGTGCGCGACAACGAATCAATAACCATTATTGACTCGTGTGCGACAACGGATTAATGACCATTTTCCCCCTCAATATCGATCTCATTAAAATCCTTTTTAAGTAACTATCACAAACATAATGTGTTGATCCAAAGTATTAAGAAAAATTTACTTGAAAATACTATGTTTCAAGTATTCCACACTCATGTGAAAACAATCGAAATATTGATTTTATGATATATTCGATACATTTGCTAATGTTGATCTCTTGATCTATAACTCGTCTCCTCTAAAATTGAATAAAATTCTTACCGCAAACGAAACATAAAATTCATTTTCAAAATTATAGTTTGTTTCTAATTCTTTTCTTCTTGTTTATTTTAGCTTTGTAACAAAATAAATAAATAAGTTAATAATGAATTTTAGTCAATAAATCATTTTAACCAAAATTTACACGGTTGATATTTGGATTATTAAAAAAAGTCAAATGGAAAATTTGCAACGAAAACATATTTTAGCTATATGCTGGGTTAAATAAACGGGGTAGTGGTAAAAAAATGGGGTCACGTAACATAGCGACATCACATAATAAGCTTTCGTAGTCCACAAACTAGTCTATTACTCTCTCTACTCCACCGTTCGAGTTTGTGCGACCTAACCTTCACCCCTTCCATCTTTCCAATTTCGTAGCGCCACAACCATGACGGACACAGAAGACGCCGCGCGACGCCGTAATGCGGTGGCCGAGTATCGGAAGAAACTTCTCCAGCACAAGGAGTTGGAGTCCAGAGTTCGATCCGGTTCGACTCTCTATTTCTTCATCGATTATCTTTCGCTTGTTATAGAATCTAAAATTCTGTATCGTTTTCGCTTTTCACTTATTCTCCAAAGTGTTGGTATTATTGTTTGTCCTTTTGGCTTATTTAGTAATTGATTTGCTTGGAATCGGAAAACCCTATCAATTTCTTTAATTAGTTTTTTTTGTATGACCTAGGAGAATCATCGTTTTGATAATTTTACATGTTTTTTTCGAAATTAGGGTAAGATTATCAACTGGATCTATTGTTAGAATTAGTTTGAAGTTTGGTTGAGATTGTTTTGGTTAAGTAAATAAATTCCCTATTGAGCAATGGAATCTGAATACAGTTCTTAATCGGAGATGATGGGGGCAGAATATCATCTAAGATATGTTTGGCACAATCTATTTTTAGCAAGTCCTGTTCTTTGAAAATGGAAATTCTTTAGTCTGTTTCTTTAGATTATGATTATGATTTTACAATAGCAATCAGTTTCGATGTGTTAGTTCTTTGTTACGGTCTGATATCTTTTCTTTCTTTTTCTAATGGCGGACTTGAATACTTGTGGATTAGAATAGTGACTTTGGTTTTGAAATTCAAAATGCAGTGAGGGAGAATTTGCGAGCTTCAAAGAAAGAGTTCAACAAAACAGAAGATGATTTGAAGTCTCTTCAAAGTGTTGGCCAGATAATTGGCGAAGTTCTCAGGCCTCTTGATAATGAACGCTGTAATTGCTCTTTCCTTTTATCGTATTATTGTTTAATTAATATCTCAAGCAGTTGTCAATGGCGGATAGCGGTCCACGGCGGATAGCGAAAATCCTGCCTTATCGGTTGCTTTGCGGCGCCATTATAGCAGAATAATCCGTAATATCGACCAGTATTTACAATTGTGGCGATCCCAAAAACTGCCATGCATATCCGCCATAGTGCCGCCATGGCGGATATTTGATAACACTGATCTCATGCTATCAAATTCTGCAACTTCATTCTTAACATCTCTACATCTATATTTAGGTTATCCCTTTTGATCATTTGTGTTACCAGCAAGTTGTTATGTAATATACCTGGATTGTTTGCATGAAGATATTTTATCCTCGATCTTTTTTTTTTGTTTCTTATGATATATTAAACATGTGTATCTCATTGACTCTTGATATTTTTTGTTATAACTTGTATGTGTGAGCCACCCACCCAAAAAACAGCATCCTGTTTCTTGTTTGATATGAAAGTAAGAATGAATCAATGATTCTAAAACCTTTATGTTTTTATTATTTTAGTGATTGTTAAAGCAAGTAGTGGTCCAAGATATGTGGTTGGATGCCGCAGTAAAGTGGATAAGGAAAAGCTCACTTCCGGGACGAGGGTGGTTCTTGATATGACAACACTCACTATAATGCGTGCTCTTCCCCGTGAAGTAGGTTATCAGAGTTTATTCTCTTTATGTTGTTATTTGATGAAATGTGTGTGTCCTTTTTGGCTCTCTAATTTGTTTTTTCTTATTTATTCCATAAATCTCCTAGTACTTTTCCATGATTGCTTGTCACTAACTTCTATCAATTGGGTTGCTAGGTTGATCCAGTTGTGTACAATATGCTTCATGAAGATCCCGGTAATATTAGTTACTCTGCTGTTGGTGGTTTATCTGATCAGATCAGGGAATTGAGAGAATCAATTGAATTGCCTCTAATGAATCCTGAGCTCTTTCTTCGAGTTGGAATTAAACCTCCCAAGGTAATCAACTTTTCACTGCAATTTGCAATATCTGGCCTGTATCAGTGCTAGTATGTGTCTTTAGCAATGTCATCATCTAAATCTCTACTTTTTATGGAATGTTTTGCACTTTGCAGAAACATTTTCTGTTTTTACTTTTATTTACAAAATTCCATTTTCTGTTTTTACTTTTATTTACAAAATTCCACTTTTTTTTTCTCGTTTAATTATTGATTTTATACATTCCTATATGACTGTTTGTTGTTTTCATTATTTGCCGTAAAATCATTCAAAAAAGAGACATTGAAAATAATATGCCATTTTATTAAGTAAAAAAAATAGAAATTGTTCTTGCAAACTAAACAAACTCTTATTTAGCCATACTTTTAACTATTACGTTTGACACTTCTTCATATCTTCATCTTTCAGGGTGTTCTCCTTTATGGGCCTCCTGGTACGGGTAAAACTTTGTTAGCAAGAGCTATTGCCAGCAATATAGATGCTAATTTCCTAAAGGTCGGATTATGGATCTTTTATCAATTCTATGTGTTTTGAAATGACTGTAAAATATATTTACCTTCCCTTTTCTCTAATATAGGTTGTTTCAAGTGCTATAATTGATAAGTACATCGGAGAAAGTGCGAGGTTAATAAGAGAGATGTTTGGGTATGCACGTGATCACCAGGTGATATTCTTGTGTTTAGTTATCTTCCTATAGGTTTATCAACTAGAATGAAGTTCTAAATCTTCTCTGTTTTCTTAGCCCTGCATCATTTTTATGGATGAGATCGATGCCATTGGTGGTCGTCGTTTCAGTGAGGGAACAAGTGCAGATCGCGAGATTCAGAGAACATTAATGGAGCTGCTTAATCAACTTGATGGTTTTGATCAACTTGGAAAGGTATGTCTTATTTATCTACTCTCTTTGACTTGATTTGAAAATAACCATCATGTGATTGTGATCAAGTGGTTAATGAGTTTCACTTAAGAACAAATACTTCGGGGAACCTGAGTTTGAATACAATTCTTAGCCAGCCTTTACTTACCTCTCGTGAATGAACTTCAGATTACCAGAGCCGTCTTCCTTTGGGGGCTGGAGAGTTAACATAAAAAAAATCTATGAAACAGACACCTCTAAAATTGACTGTGTCGTGGTGTCCGACATTCTTACTGACACGTGTCAGATTACTTAGACAAATGTCATAATTTTTGTCTTTTGCTTTGAAACTCCTTGGATCGGTGTCCAACAATGTATAACACTTGTACGGCTTGGGTTGGACAACATAGATGAGTGTCCCAAAAGAATTATATTTTTCTTTGCTTTGATGCGTCTACACACTCCTCTGAAACAACCACAAGGATTAGAGATCCATCGAAACAATGCTGGTCAATGAGTTACAACATATTATCTTTTTTGATAGTAGATAAATAAACCAATTACTAAATATAGATGCACGGTGTTCTAAACTTTGTGTCAGGTATCCGTGTCGGAGTCTTTGCATCATAGATTAAAACAAATAAAATAACCACTATGTTTGATACCTTATAGCGAATTCCTCTTGGTGTAGGTGTGTATGCTAACTACAATACAATTAAATTCCATATCCTATGCTTAGAGACGGGGACTTGTATGTTTCACATTTTTTTAATGTTTTTGAACGTTCAAAGATGCATTTGCAACTGTGATGGAAATGTTAAGATGCATTTGCAACTGTGATGGAAATGTTAAGTGACCTTTTTTTTAATGTCTTTGAATGTTCAAAGACGCATATGTAACAGTGATGGAAATGTTAAGAAGTGACTTTTGTGCTCATAGTTTATCAAACAAATGGTTTGCTATTTCTTGACGTTTTCTTTTTGTAAAGTTCATAGTCAACATTTTTTTATTTTAACCATCTGATTCCTAAGGGAGGGGACCTTAGTAATTCGGAGTTCGGTTGGCAAGTAAGTAAAGTCGGGTCAAGAATTGTTCCACTCAGAATTCAAACTCGGGTTCTCTCAAAGATTTATTTTTAAGTAGAGTTTATTAACCACTTGAGTCTAATCACTTGGTTAAAATCAACATTTTTAAAGATATAGGATATTTAACAGAGTTTTTTCCCTTCATTATATTATATACTTCAAATGACAAATATATAAGAACCAGCCTTTTCTCATTATTGATGTTTTTGTTCAAATGACTGTTCTAAATTCTTGATGATCAATTGATAATGACTTTTCCCTCTGAATTTATATTGCAGGTTAAAATGATCATGGCAACAAACCGACCTGATGTACTTGACCCCGCTCTCCTACGTCCTGGAAGATTGGATAGAAAAATAGAAATTCCATTGCCAAATGAACAATCAAGAATGGAAATTCTTAAGATTCATGCTGCTGGAATTGCTAAGCATGGTGAAATAGACTATGAAGCGGTTGTGAAGCTTGCAGAGGTAAGTCCGGGTGGCGGCTTGGGTTATGATAACTGACATTTGCTAAATGTATAATGTATCATCTGTTACAAAATTGACAGGGTTTTAATGGAGCTGATCTCCGAAATGTGTGCACTGAAGCTGGAATGTCAGCAATTCGTGCAGAGCGGGACTATGTTATCCACGAAGATTTCATGAAGGTAAGCTCTTTTGTTCAGGAAGCAATTTTTCCTTTGTATGAATTTCTCTATGAAGGCTCTACCTTACTGTATCTCTTTACATTGCTTCTAGGCCGTAAGGAAATTGAATGAGGCAAAGAAACTTGAATCTAGTGCACACTACAATGCTGATTTTGGAAAAGAATAAAATCTATTGTGAAATTCTCAGAGCCATGGATATTTATGGCAGTGCATGTTTTGAACCGGAAATACCTCGCGCAAGTTTGTCAAATCATGAGTATTATAGCAGCCGTCCAGACAATGACATGTACTATCACGATTCTAATTTTAAAATGAGAACTTGTCAAACGGTTAAGGGGCGTTTAATTGAATTAGTTGATCAAACTGAATTGTATTACGTGTTTCATGTCTTTATTTTAGAAGTGTGGTTCATATCTATTTTCATGTATTTATTTTAAAAGTGCGGTTCATATCTATACTACCGACTTGGCATATAAATCTCATCGTTTTTGTTCTGCTGCCTGTGATGAAAAGTCAACTCTTGTTTTTTTTTAAATGAACTAAAATCTGTAAAAATAAACTTAAGAGACTAAAATTTAAATTTCTGAACTAAAACCATTTAAACGGATTAAGGCATAACCATTAAATGGATTAAGGGCTGTTTTAGCATTAAGTTTCTTTTAATTTTAAAAATAATTTTTGTAAAGATATTTTTTAAAATATTGCACTTTTTTTTAAGTTCATTTTTTATAAATTGAAATACTTTTGGTATCCTATAATATATTATAAAAGATTAAGATAGAGTCGAAATTGTAGTTTTTTAAAAAAGTTATATCTTAAAAATAAATTTAAAAAAAATTATTTGATATAATTTTAAAATTAAATGATTTTTTTAAAATTTTGATATTCAATATTAAGATATCTAAAATAATATTTTAACAACAATAATTTCAATTAAATTTTTATTTTTCTTACACAAATATGTAATACTTTAAAAATTAGGTAGAAGTGTCGAAAGTGTTGGACGCAATGCTCTAGAATGTTTGTACAATATTTAAGTCTTGTTAAACAAGTGTCACCGTTTCGAATGAATCTTTGAAAAAGATTCAATTCTATTTTATTGTTTTTATTTAGCAATATATTTAAGTTATTTGTTTGACCACTTAATGAAGGTTGATTTAATTTTGAATGAAGATTTAGATTTGAATTTAAATTGAAACAAATTATATTTTGTTGGAGATATGATTTGTATGAGATAAATGATATGTACACCTCTATATTTCAATAATTTTGTATATAGAATTTGTCTAAAATTGAGTGATAGTATTTAATATTGATCATTGAGTTGTAATCTTCAATCATTAATCATGTGATTGAAAATAATGAGTAGGTTCTTATGTTTAGAGGAAAACTCTAAATAGAAAATCATTGGGCACTGTTAAGAAGAGATTGAATTTATTGTTTCTCGTCAAATTAATTGTACTAATTTGTTAATAATCAATTTCATTTCTTAACCCCCACACGTAGGTGTGATTTCATCGACTATCGCGTTATTTGTTGTTTTTATGCTCCATTATTTATTATTTATTATTGTAGTATTTCTGCTTTAATGTGTCGAATCAGTTATCTAAGACATAATATTCGACATCAGTCCATCCAAATTAAGCAATTATCAGATCAAGTTTAGATGGTATCAATTTAAGTCGACTCAGCACTATAGACTCATCCAGCTATCTTTCAAGTTTAGGTTCTTGTGATCGTGATGTCTTTTGGCATGTTTACAATAATTCACAACCACATATATTTAAAAGATTATCATCTTAATTATTCATTAAAAAATACTAACAAGTGACCTTGAATATTTGTATGAGAAATTAAATTCATGGTTTTTCTGGTCAAGAATAAGGATACATAACATGATCATCACGGTATCATTAGTTTTTCACATTCAGAATCTCCTTAGAGTTTGAAGCAATGTGATTCAAATGTAACAAGTGACAATACAAGCGATCATGCATTCGTACACGAGTACACAAAATTTAATGAAAATAAATCTATAATTATTAGTAAAGCTGGTCAACATACAAATAGTAAATCCTACAAATATAATTAGAGACCTGCAGCAACTAACAGCTATGGTTATAACGAAGCTCAATCTTTGCGATATCTCGCCCAAAAACCCTTCTTCCTGGCAGAATCATTCTCGGACTGGGATCGATTCCACTTCGATCCCAGTGAGAAATGCCGCCTCAAGAAGGGTTTTCTTAATGAACTCCTTGAACTTGAGCTAGGCTCCAATTTCGAAACGACATCTTTTTGCCGATTAAAAACATCTAACCCACCATCAAAGTAGCTATCAACAACACGGTTTCTGGATATCTTGTAGCTCTTGCCCTTCATTTCTGATTCAGCCTTGAGACTTTTTCTGGACAACATCGACACGTGCTTTTCTCCAACCATGCAAATTGGACAAGCTGGATCATAACTATCTGCTTCTGATGTCATGGTCTCCAAGCATTCCGCATGATACGCATGACCACAGACAAGTACAGCAACAACCGAGAGGTCGTTGTTGGAAACAAATTTCTGGCTGCTCCATGCAGTTCTCTCGGTCAAGAGCTTCGAGCAGGCCCCGCAAGATTGTATATCCATGGAGGGAGAATACGAGAACCTACTACTAGTTCCACTTATCTTGTGGCGACCTGAACCTAAATGCTCGCTGTCGAATGACCACCTTTCCTTTTGAGATGATGCCACCAGTTCAGAAAACGTGCGCATGGACCAGCCATCAGATGAACCGCATTGGGATCCAGTTATCATGTCATTGCTGCAAGTGGACAGTACAAACGATGGTCTTCCCTCAGAAATTGAATTGTCGGGCGATTTCAAACCCAGGATTCTACTATCAGAAATTTGTCTCAGCAGCGGGTGTCCTGGAGATCGATGAGCCCATCTAGATGGTGTTGAACTAGGAAGATTGTGATGATTTAGATTACGAGTTATAGGTGTTGAGAAAGAAGATGGTATTGAAAAAGAAAGATTTGGTACTGAAGATTCTGCAATCTCTGGTGATTCTGTCAGATTCTTCACCTAAAGATAAATATAGATAAGAGTTAGGTTAGAGCTACATTGTAAAAGACTTGTAATTTAGTTCAGTCATCGTGCCACTTTTGTAATCAATTTCAGCTGTTCAAAAAATTAAATCTCACCGCTGTAGAACAATTACTTGACATGGATAGATCTGCAACAAGAAAAAAGAGGAAGAAGAAAGATAAATCAATGTCTGAACGAGGAAAAATAAGTAACCAAAGAAACATGGTGATAGAAGGGAGTCTTAAGAATTGTGGTATGGTCTAACTCAACCTTATAGATGAGGATTGCCGCCAGTTATAAACACATTATCAAGCCATATATTGTCTGATGTGAGACTCTTAACAGAGAGTGTCCTTCTTAGCATATATAATACGACCATTCAAGCGATGAACAAGATTGGAAAATAAAGTTTTTCATTTTTATTGTAAAAGAAAACGAACCTAGAAAGAGCAATGATTGATAAAGGAGTTCTAAGCCCTTAAATTTGTTTTTAATTGGACAGTCTCATCATTGAAAATGAAGCACAGGGAATCTATTGATGCTCATGCCTTAGACTAATCCTTTCCTCATCTCCTTGTCACATAGAGGGTGAAGTCAATGTAGTAAATCTAAAAGGCCATAATAATCTCTAAACACTACCATGTATTCCTATATATTAATGGGTACAGTGAGAGGCTCTGTAGCACCGACACCACTGAAAAAATGTGTGTCATTGTCACCGACACCGACATCTGCCATTACGTTCAATTTATTATTATTTTCAAATTATTACCGGTGTCGATGTGTCAGTGTCGTGTCCGGTATCCGTGTCTATGTCGTGACAGGTACTTTAAACGAAGAATAACGGAGTTAACGTTTACCTGAAGATAGAGTCATCTGACTCGCACCCAATTGCTCGTGAATCGGGGACTTCTGAGACATGGGTGTTACAGAGTTCTCCAGAGTGCTCCCCACATCAGATAAATTGCCTCTTTCAGAACTTAAAGACCCCTTTAACTCCATGCTGACACTTCTGCTGACTCTCCGAGACGTGAGAAACGAAAGATCATCAATTTCACCAGCGACGCGGCTCCATCTATCCCATTGAAAACTCAATGACGGTGAACATGTAGGATTTCTGTGAAAACTCTCACCTCCAGTTCTAGTGGAAATAGTTTGATCCTTTGCAGCAACACAACAAACTGATCCCATGATAACTGCGGACACACAAAGACTCATTACCAAGAACTCTATAGGTAACTAAAGAACCACAGAGATGAATAAAACACATCAACATAACAAGAAAAACACAGTAACTAAAAAACCCACCTCAATTATTTAATGAGAAAACTTAATCTTACCACCTGCTGAAGAATAAACAAAAAGAAAAGTTGATTAAATTCAGAAATGGTATGCGAAAATACCCTTCCGAGAGCAATGAAAGAAACACATTCTATTGTTTCATTTATATCCAACGAAATAATTCGTAAACATTATCAAGAATCAAGCATCATAAACCCAAGGGCACTTGGATGAGAAGGTAAAGGGTTAGCGAACTCTCTTGAAGGAGAGCTTTGCCACCGTCGGCTCTCGAGCCGGGGATTACCGGCTTGGAAGTTTAGGAATGTCTTCCCCTTTTTGTCACATTAGTAATATCAACTTGAACAAACAGAACACAAATATGCTCTAGACCCAATACAAAAAACTGCTCTTTTATGATTTTCTGTTTCATCACAATCCACAAAATACACAAAAACAGTAAAAGAAATCTCATATTTTTTTGTTAATAATTCATAAAACCATAAAAAAAATCAAACTTTAGTAAAAAAACACAAAAGGGCTGCAAAATCATTCACCAATACACAAAAGGAAGCAATACTATTGACATTAAATGATTGAAAATTAAAAAAAGTTAGGGTTTTGAAGCATAATAAAAACCAATTCATTCATTAAAGATAAAAGCTAAAAATAGAAAAAGAACAATAATAATAATAACAAGGATGACATGAAGCAAAGAGAATCAAAGGAACATAAACTTTACCTATTGAATTGGAAATCAAAAGAACAAAGCTTGTTTGAGAGAAAAATGATGAAACTATTTAAAAGTCGTCATTTTCGGGTTTGTGTAAGTCTTGTTGTTCTTCTTCGTGTTGTCAGTGGTCAAGCGCACCCAATGCTGTTTTTATGTACTAACGACGTTTGTTTGGATTTGAGACTTATGACTTTTATTTGTAACTGTTATAACGGAGTTAGGTCTCATTAGTGGGAGCTGAAAAGGGAATGCAGCTGAAATATCAAGTCTCGATTCGATATTTATCAAATAAAGTACTATATTTTTTTGTCTGAAATTCTCATCTTAAAATAAAGTAAGATGATTTAATTGCTTAGTACAAAAAAAAAGGAATATATTTATATATAGTAGAGTGTATGGAACACTAAGAAAAAAACTAAAGCAATAAAAAATAGGTTATTGAACTAAAGCATCTTCGATCACAATTAAAAGATTTTTAGAGTGAGTTTTTTTTACTTCTATTGTCAAATTGTTTTTTTTAAAGAACGTGTCAACCTAATTATATGGAGAAAATATCTATTTGGTTTGATAAAAATTTGCGAAAGACGGTTGAAGACATATTGGTTGGTGGAAGTCCTTTCTTCGAGGATCTTCAATGGATAGTGTCTTCTTTATCCATTAGAGTTTGGAGATTGTGTTTGTACTCGAAGTAGAGGTTGTCTCATACGCTTTTGTGTCTTTTAGAGACTAATCTTGGATGTTATATGATGATATATTGAGAGACAATGTGGTATATGGTATGCACTCAGATTTCGACAGAGCTTTGGATGGTCTTAGGGTTGTGATTCTAGATTTTGACCATAGCAGTTTACTAGTAAGGACATCGTCCATCCTAAAGCACAACATGTTTAGGCGAGTGCACTTTTTAGTATAACTGTTAAGGACATGGATGTAAAGTTTGACATGACCATAATATAAAAAGCGCTTTTTGATTGTTTGCAGGTCGCACATGCTCGTGACTTTCTCTTTGCTATTCCTATTGATGGGCTAGGCTAACATATGTCACAGGTGGAGTACCCTACTATCCTAAGATACCGCATTATGATTCCTTTATTTCCTATTGAGGAGGTTTTCCCTGCTTGTCATAAGACGGGTTTGGATATATTTGGGGAACACACGATTTATTGTAGGGAGCATCCAAACTTCAAATAACGACACAACCTTGTTAGGGATGTCCTGTTTGGTATATTTCGACGGGACGAAGTATCTTTGAAGAAAGAGGAACATGTGAATTTCTTGACTGGTCTGCATGAAAGGAGATCGACACTTAGGCCACCAGATGTTATGGTGTGAAGTTGCACGTCCCTAGTACATTCAGATGGATAAACTTAATACGATTTTGTTGCTTGTCTTCTAAGCTTTTGTTTCATTTACTTTTGTTTATTGAGTCTCTTCATCAATTGCACATCTTTGAATTGAGTTTTGAATCAATTCATTTTTTAGCATGCATAATTCAATTTGTTATATTTGAGTTTGATCATGACGTTTTAAGTCAATTACTTGAGTTAATGAAACAAGAACCATATGTGATTTTGGTTTAAGTTATGTGGGAAGTGAAATCTCAAACTATTTTGAAAAACTTGAAAAATTAAGATTTATTATGTGTGGCTTGAGTTACTCACAATCTCTGACTCGAATAAAATCAAATAGAGGCGAACACAAACTTTTTTGGTGTTTGTGACTCGAATTACACTTTACACCTGATTTGAATCTTGTAACTGTGATTCGAATCACAAGTTGCACTTGATTCGAATCACAAACCTTCTATTATCCACTGCCCAATTTGATTCGAATCACACTTTCTACATGACTTGAATCACATAAGTTTTCACATTTCCTGGGTGGCTCTGTCTAATTTGACTCGAATCAAGCTTTATACTTGGCTCGAATCATGAGCCTTCATGACTCGAATTAGGCTTATAAGTTGGCTCGAATCACGGGAAAATATGTCATTTTTTATGAGATCTTGTTTCACTCTACTTACTCATTTGACTCAAATCATGAAATGTTCTTGACTCAAATCTAACTAACTTTTTCCATCCATTTTTTTTCGCTTAATCTTAAGCACATATAAATTATTTGTGTCATCTCATTCCAAATATATCTCACATAACTGATAACATTTTTCAGCGTGATTTTGTGAGAATCTACAACCTTCTTTTTGAAAACTTTAAATCTCTTGCAAACATTATTTCTTTCATCTTCAACCTCTTGTTTATATTCAGATCTTGATTATGGAGATCTATAATTGTTGAGGGAGACGTGTCTTGAAACTATTTGTTCTTGAAGAGTTTGTTAAGATTTTTAAGAAGCTTGCAAGGTTGTGGTTATTGTGACCGGTACTGACAAATTCCAGTGAAAAGAATGAGGTTTTTCTCTTTAGTTGACCTTGGTAGTGATTGTGTGGAAGACTACACAAAAGATGGAGTTATTCTCAATTTTTGAACAGTTCATTGCTCAAGAAATCTGTGGGATCATGGGTGATTTCCACACACAAAGACTGTGGGCAAATTGTGAAGCTGGAAGATTCAAGAAGCGAGAATTGAGTAAAGATTTTGCATAAGAGTATTGCATAAAGCGGTATACAACTCAAGATCCATATAGGAGATTTATTTTCTCAACAATATTGTGGATTGGTGATTGTATGAACTCGAATAATATTTGTCAAAAAATAAAGGAAGAAAACAGATTGCAATGGGAATTCGTTGTAGAGTGGAGTAAGCTCCTTCGAGGACGATAGAGCTTAACCATTACATATCCTAGTGTACTCTCTCTCTCTCTCTCTCTCTATATATATATATATATATATATATATATATTTCTCTCTCTCTCTCACACACACACACACACACACCACACACACACACACACACACACCACACACACACACACCACACACACACACACTATTGTATTTAATTTTCATAGGATATAGCATGCATAAGTTATCAATTCTTAGCGTAGTTTATCGTTTATTTTGTTGGTAGAGGTTTATTACGTAAGTTTAGGTTTTGTTAGAATGGGTACCTAATTGAGCTTTAGTGTTGATTAAAATATAGAAAACTGGTGAAGTTATAATATGATATTAATTGAATCATTGTACAGGACACACCTTGTATAATCTACAATTACAAAATTAATCATTGTTTGGACAATTTATGAGATTTGTGTATCTGTTGACGTGATTGAATTCCAACAAAAGCACAAGATCTCTATTTTTAATTTAAGCCTTCCACGCGTTTTGAAAATCCTTTTATATTCTATTTTCAGAAAATTGATCGAATTTCTAATAAGGGTCTATTCACCTTCTCTAGACCGTTTCTCTACTCCATATTCTCATCCAACATGGTGTATGGGTGGGTAGGAAGAAAACATGTGTGTGTGAACTTGACTAGAGTTTATCCACTGGTGGGACTGGGGACTGGAAGTTTTATTGTGGGACAAATAGATCTCAAAGCTGCTTCAAGTAAAATGATCAAACATGAGAAAGCGTGTTCCGACAATCAACACACTTTCATATAATTTTCTTTTGACACTTTTAGTTTCCTAACACCATAAACAATTGTGTTTTTACAGAGAGTCCAAAGACTTGTGAATAACAATCTTATATCTTATAGGTTTATGAATTTAGTTTTTAAGAGGATTTACTTTGCCATTCAAAAAGGAATAGTGGCGCAACTTGTTTCCTGTCTACCTTCTATTTTTGTATAAACTTTATTATATTGAAAGTTCAATATAAGATTAGAATAAAAACTCAAAAATAAAAAAACAAGAGCGATTTGAACTACCATAAATAAAAATTGTATGAGAAGTAACTAGAAGTCAGACTGAGTGCCTTACCATTTGAAATTTCAAAGCCTAGTTAACCAATCCCTCAATCCTTTATCGAATCAAACATAGAAAATGATCTTTCAACCATTCATAAAAAATGAAAGTGTAGTAGGAATTCTTATCTAGATTCCATTATTGAGAGCACAAGATAATCATATCCACAAGTTCATTGAGCGTCAACGTTATACTGGAGAAAATAGTATTATTATGAGATTTTTAAATGTTCTACACCACCGAGTGTCATATTAGAGCCAAGCCAACAATAACCCTTTACCTAATCCCCAACTTTCTTAAAACCTCAAGCAAGGAATCTAAAGCCTTTTGTAAAACTAAAGACCACCCAAATGATCTAAAAATACTTTACCCAACAATTATTGCCAGATCACAAGAAACTAGCAAATGGTTAGAAGACTCCATACGATCACTAAAAAGAACATAAGTGGTCCATTTTGGATTCACTAAAATATTCCTTCTAAAAAAATTCTCTCTATTATGTAATTTGTCCCAAAGTAACTAACAAAAAACAATAACATTAAAGGGTGCCAAGTTATTCCACACTAGAGTGAGGCAAGGCAAAGTAGCATTTTGAGTGGCTTTCTCTTATGGTGTCTGACCTATTTGATCCAAGTAGGTCGATATAATATATAGTATACACACCATATGGATCATGACATTAATGTTATAAGTATACGCCTTTGAATTGAGTGACCACTCAAATATTTGACGTCATACTATTAACAAGGTCAAGCTCCCACAAAAGACATTTGTTTCACATATAGTCCCAGACTTAAGCCCCTCCCTCCAAGATCCCATGTAAAAACATGAAACAACCTTGGAACATAGTTTTAAAAGGGAGCTTATTTTTCCAAAGTTCCTCCCAAAAAGATGTCTAGAGGCCTTCACCCAATCTCTTAGACATATAATCAATGAACTAATCAGAATTAGTAGTTCCGATAGAGTCAAGGAGAGAGATACCATTCCACCAAGGCAAGGTAAATTTAAACCAAAATACCCTACCCTATTTATGGTATGAAATAGTTTATAAGCCATAACTCACTTATATGACACCACATGCCAAAGCCAGTTGTGAGCACCTTTTAATGTCATTTACCTAAAAGTTATAATTCTGACCAAACACAAACCCCTCACACGTAGACCACCTTTACTTTTTTTATTACATACCTCCAACCACCTATCCAAAAATCATAGAAGTAACTTTTACCCCACCCTAAAAAACCTTTTCTCTTATATTCCTTTTCCATACTTTTACTGACATCTTTGTGAAGGAAGTGTATAAGATAAGAATTGAGTTCAAGATCAAGTTAATCAAGACCACTATCCTTATAAGTCTGTCATATATATTACGCCATGAATACAACATGTTAGGAAAAATAGAAATTAAAGGCTCTCTATGGCTTCCAATTTAGGATTCACGCCCATCGGCGGACCCAAATATTTAAAGGGGAGAGCCCCAAACTTGGAATTCATAAAGCCTTAACCATATCTAAGAAGTTCCCAACTATAATGACCCCTATGAGACTACTATTTGCAAGGATAATTAAAATCCTCAAGGTCGGGTCGAAATGTTGGTGTAAGCCCTAGAGGCCAATAATTTTGGTACTTGTATCGAATTATTTATTAATAATAAAAGGCATTTTCTTTATTATGTTTGTTTAATAAAGTCCCTAGAATAACTAGTCTGTTTAATGTATCAAGTGTGACTTAATCATGAGATCCCTTAAACATAAGGACACTATTCTTAAAGTATCCGTAGTCGAGCTTTGTTGTGAAGTGGAATAACATTAGAGCATTAAGACTATTATGTATATAGACTGATGATCACATATCATGGATCATGGATAAGGAGTTATCAAGTCTTAAACATAGGTGTGAATATTATGAGTAATATTTATACTGGATTGACCCGCTATGAGAATACTATATAGAATGTTATGCAAAGTGTCATAAGTTATTCATGGTGATAGTGGTGTATACCACCCTTCGACCTGAAACCACTATGGACACTAGATGTAGAGTCGAGTGTTTTATTGTTAATCAAATGTTGCCCGTAACTGGATGACCATAAAGACAGTTGATGGATACTCCACGAAGCATGCTTAGGGACATGAGTGACCTAGATGGAATTTGCTCGTCCTGCGTAATAGGATAAATGTCTAAGGACCCAATATTGAACTGGACAAGGATGACACGGTCTATGCCTTGTGTTCAATATAAACATAAGGGCAAAAGGGTAATTGTACACACAAGTATTATCATAAAATGATTTGTCATATCACATGACATTTTTGTGTCTTGGGTAGTAGTGATGTGTTGCTAGATACCGCTCACTGTTTATTATGTTAAATACGTGATTTAATATAATTGCCAATGTCGCGAAAACCTACAGGGTCACACACAAAAGGATGAATTGATGAGAGATAAAGTAAATAAGGAACACCGTAAGGTACGGTGCACTTAAGTGAATTGTAGAACATCGTAAGGTACGGTGCACTTAAGTATAATACAAAATATGGTAAGGTACCACGTGCTTAAGTGATTTTGGTATATCATAAGATATGAGCCACATCCACTTAAGTGGATTTTTTAGCTTTCAGCCCACACAAGTGGTTCTATAAATAGAACCTTTATGCAGAAGCATTTGTTCAGATGAAAGTTTCGTTTCTCTCTCTCTCTCTCTCTCTCTCACTCAAAATCTTCATTCGTAGCAGCTAGCACTGAGACTGAAGGAATCCGTTCGTGTGGACTGAGTAGAGGCATTGTCACGATTCAACGTTCATGATCACTCCTTCGATCTGTAACAAGGGTTTCAATCGCCACAAGAGGTAACGATTTTATCACTGATCATGCCCATTCGTAAGGATCACTAAAGGAGAAAATTTTAATTTCCGTTGCGTTTTGGATCGCTATTCTCCTTCAATGGTATCAGAGCCACTTACAAAACCATGCATCTGATAGCTGTTTATTTTCTGTATTAATACGATTAAAAGACAGAATGAATCAACGAATAAACGAGTAATTAAATTTGGCATCATGTATGTACGATTTCGATGATTGATGTTGACTATGCTTTAGAATCCGGCGTTAGTATGGTGAAGCAGCAATACATCGATCGTCCATAGGTTACACAATTGAGATCGATCAAGTTATATATATGATATAAGTAATTATGATGCAAAATACGGTATATATGATATACTGTTTCTCTTTCGTTCATTCAAACACTTAATGGTTATTTTCCTTTGAGCGACCAATGGTCATTTGCTTCGGAATCCGACGAAAGTATGGTAAAGCAATGACATGTTGATCAATCATACTGAATTAACAATCGAGGTGTATTTGACGGTATGAAATTGGTGCATTAGGGTTCGTGACGGTACAAGGGTTGTGCTGTCAAAGAGTTATGCGATTAGGGTTGTGACTGCGCAAGAGTTGTGCTTTAAAGTATCAAGTGTTGATGCGAAAATCGACGTCGATTTCAAATGAATTTAAATGACCAGACAGCGGAACCCCCAGCTAACTCTGCATAGTGTGATCAGTCACCGAAATTTAATTTGGTTTATTTAATTAACAGAATTTAAAATAATAATAATAATAATGTGTTTATTATTATTATCTTGTGGTGATCGATTATGGCCTTAGTTTTCCTTTATTTTGTTTTGGGATTTTAAAGCGTGTCGTACCTCTCTTTTAATCTCATAACGTATCTTCTTTTCTCATCTCACTCCCTCGTATGTAAAATGAGTTTCTTTTTATGTAATGTAATGTTATGAAGAAAGAGAAGAATATAATATCAAAGGAGGACAACCTTGAAGATCTTGCTTGGAGAAACTTAGATCGTTATTAGGTTAACTTAGGTTCTCTCGTTGGCTTGGAGAACAATTGCGTTAGGGGCCCTAACTGTTTCATTTTGTATGTATGTTGATGCATGTGAATGTATGTTGATGCATGTGAGAGACAATTTATATGATAAATAAGCCGGTGAGATCAGAATAATTGCAAATTCCCTCAAATTAAATATTAAGTTTATGCTTTCCAAGTTTTAGCACTCATCAAGACTAGTATCGAATAATGTAGGTTTTGCCTACGCGAGGTGCACATTTTATATTAGTAAGGTACGATGGGATAACTGTAATATCCAATTACTAAAACAATGGGTCAAACTTAACTAAACAAATTATAATAAGATTATATATGTTTATTAGCAAGAGTTGGAAATGATCCATGTGATGGATTGGAATAAGGAGTTATTCACCCAACTAAAATATTCGAGAGTTGTATTAGATGCAATTGGAAGGAGTTCCTACCTAAATAACCTAGTTTTATGTAATCCGCCTACGCAGACTTAAAAAAAAGTGAAATGTGGATCTCGACCCACTAGAAAATCTTCCAACGGGATTTTCCGAATCAAATG
Organism: Lathyrus oleraceus; assembly: GCF_024323335.1. Lineage (NCBI taxonomy): Eukaryota > Viridiplantae > Streptophyta > Magnoliopsida > Fabales > Fabaceae > Lathyrus > Lathyrus oleraceus. Next base: position 38,734,647 of record NC_066583.1, read on the forward strand.
GTGAGGATCATTTGTTTTGAGTAAAATAGTGGGATCATATTTAATTAAAGGCCTAATTAAATATATTATTGATACTTATATTTTCATTATTTTCATGTAGATTACCATGACAACAAACACCTCAAACAACATTTTGCGATCAATCCTTGATAAAGAAAAATTGTCTGGGATAAATTCTCTGGATTGACACCGAAATCTGAGGATTGTCCTCAAACATGATAGAAATCTATATGTCTTGGAGAAACCTGTTCCTGAAGAGGAACCTCCTAGTTCTTCACCTAAGGCAGAAAGAGATGCTTATAAGAAGCATGTCGATGATGCCAATGAAACTGCTTGCCTCATGCTAGCTACCATGAACTCAGAGTTGCAAAAGCAACATGAGAACATGGCAGCGTTCGATATGATCGAACACCTGAAGATGGTCTATCAAGAGCAGGCAAGGCATGAAAGGTTTGAAGTCTCAAAAGCCATTTTTCAAGGCAAGTTAGCTGAAGGAGCCCTGTAGGTCCCCATGTGCTCAAGATGATTGGGTATATGGAGAACCTTGAGAGGTTGGGTTTTCCCCTCGGAAAGGAACTTGCGACTGATTTGATCTTGCAATCGTTGCCAGATACATTCAGTCAATTTGTCCTTAATTTCAATATGAATGATATGGACAAATCTCTTCCTGAACTACTAGCCATGTTAAGAACTGCTGAGCAGAATCTGAAGTCAAAAGGGAAGTCCATTCTGATGATCGGAAATGGAAAGAGACAGAACAAAAGATCCGCCAAGCAGGGTGATAAAGGGAAAGGCAAGGAAGTTGCCAAACCCAAACCCACTGCTCCTACTTTGAAGCCTAGTGGAGGCATAGCAAAGGAAGGCACCTGCTTCCATTGCGGTAAGACCGGACACTGGAAGAGAAACTGCCCAAAGTACCTGGAAGATAAGAAGAATGGAGTAGAGACTTCAACTTTAGGTATTTTTGTTATTGAAATTAATTTATCTACTTCTGCATCATGGGTATTAGATACTGGATGCCGTTCTCATATTTCTACCAATGTGCAAGGGCTAAAAAGGAGTAGATATTTGGCAAAAGGTGAAGTTGACCTACGGGTTGGCAATGGAGCAAAGGTTGCTGCTTTAGCCGTAGGAACTTATGTATTGACTTTACCTAGTGGTTTAATAATTCAGTTAGAGAACTGTTATTATGTACCTGCAATTAGCAGAAATATTATTTCCGTTTCTTGTTTAGACAAGTTTGGTTTTTAATTTATAATAAAGAACAATTGTTGCTCCATTTATTTGAATGATATATTCTATGCTACTGCACAAATGAACAATGGACTATATGTCCTTGATCTTGAAATGCCTATTTATAACATTAATACTAAAAGGATGAAACCTAATGAGTTAAATCCAACTTACCTTTGGCATTGTCGATTAGGCCACATAAATGAGAAACACATTTCCAAACTCCATAAAGATGGACTCTTGGACTCTTTTGATTATGAATCATATGAGACATGCAGATCTTGTTTAATTGGAAAGATGACAAAGTCTCCATTCACAGGAAAAGGTGAAAGAGCTAATGATCTTTTGGCCCTCATACATACTGATGTATGTGGACCATTGAACATATCAGCCAAAGGAGGTTTTCAATACTTCATCACATTTACTGATGATTTTAGTAGATATGGTTATGTGTATTTAATGAAACACAAATCAGAGTCCTTTGAAAAGTTCAAGGAATTCAAGAATGAAGTACAAAACCAAATATGTAAGAATATTAAAACTCTTCGATCAGATCGAGGTGGTGAATATTTAAGCCTATAGTTTGATGACCATCTGAAAGAGTGTGGGATTCTATCCCAACTTACTCCTCCTGGAACACCCCAATGGAACGGTGTATCTGAGAGAAGAAATCGAACCTTGTTAGACATGGTCCGATCCATGATGAGTTACGTCGATCTTCCAAACTCCTTTTGGGGACATGCACTATTGACAACAACTTACACACTTAACTATGTTTCATCCAAAAAGGTTGAGAAGACACCATATGAGATATGGAGTGGTAAGAAACCACATATGTCTTACGTGAAGATTTGGGGTTGCGAAGTTTATATGAAACGACAAATTTCAACTAAGCTTGAGCCCAAATCTGACAAATGCTTATTTATGGGGTATCCTAAAGAAACAATAAGGTATTACTTCTACAATCCTTCTGAAGGCAAAGTGTTTGTCGCTCGAACTGGAGTTTTCCTAGAAAAGGATTTTATTTCCAAAGGAATCAGTGGGAGGAAAGTAGAGCTTGAATAAATTCAAGAATCACAAAGCATTGATACACCTATGGAGGAATTAGAGCAGGAAACACAAGTATTTGTGGAAGATCAACCTGCTCAAGTAGAACAAGACCAACGTAGGTCAAGTAGGATACGTCACCTACCTGAGAGATATGGATATCTCATAACTGATAAAGGTGATGTATTACTCATGGATCAAGATGAGCCTATGACCTACCAAGAGGCCATAACTGGTCCCGAGTCTGAGAAGTGGCTAGAAGCCATACAATCTGGAATGGATTCCATGTACACAAACCAGGTTTGGACCTTGGTAGAGCCTCCTGTAGGAGTTAACCCTATAGGATGCAAGTGGGTCTTCAAAAAGAAGACTGACATGGATGGTAAGGTACATACTTATAAGGCAAGACTGGTTGCAAAAGGATATAAACAAATTCATGGGGTTGACTATGATGAAACCTTTTCACCAGTTGCAATGCTTAAATATGTTAGGATTTTACTTGCTATTGCTGCATATCATGATTATGAAATATGGAAGATGGATGTCAAAACTGCTTTCCTTAATGGGAATCTTCTTGAGAATGTGTACATGACACAACCTGAAGGATTTGACATACCAGAAGAAGCCCAAAAAATATGTAGGTTATAAAGATCAATCTATGGATTGAAGCAAGCTTCCAGAAGTTGGAATCTTCATTTTGATAAAACAGTAAAACAATATGGATTCATCAAGAATGAAGATGAGCCTTGTGTCTACAACAAGGTTAGTGGGAGCATGATCATTTTCCTGGTATTATATGTAAATGGCATATTACTCATTGGAAACGATGTCCCTACTCTGCAACAAGTAAAGTCTTGGTTGGGGAAATGTTTTTCGATGAAGGACCTAGGTGAAGCAGCCTATATATTAGGAATTAGGATCTATAGAGATAAATCACAAAAAATGCTTGGCCTAAGTCAAAGTACATACATAGACAAAGTGCTGAGACACTTTAATATGCATGATTCCAAGAAAGGATTCATACCTATGCAACATGGCCTGTGTCTATCAAAAACACAATCCCCTTCAACTAAGGAAGAAAGGGATCACATGAATAAGATTCCATATGCATATACAATATGATCTATCATGTATGGCATGTCATGTACTCGACCAGATGTCTCGTATGCTTTAAGTGCAACGAGTAGGTACCAATCTAATTCCGGTGATGCTCATTGGGTAGCTGTCAAGAATATCCTTAAGTATTTGAGAAGGACTAAGGACTCATTATTGATATATGGAGGTCAGGAAGAGCTTGCCGTAATTGGATACACCGATGTTAGCTTCCAGACAGATAAGGAAGACTTTAGATCGCAATCTGGTTATGTGTTTTGCTTAAACGGTGGCGCTGTGAGCTGGAAAAGTTCAAAGCAAGATACAGTTGCTGATTCTACAACCGAGGCCAAGTATATTGCTGCCTCAAGTGCAGCAAAGGAAGCTGTTTGGATCAAAAAGTTCATTAGTGAACTTGGCATAGTTCCTAGCATTGTGGATCCCATTGATCTCTATTGTGATAACAATGGTGCTATCGCACAAGCTAAGGAGACTAGATCTCACCAAAGATTCAAACACATACTTAGCCATTATCACCTCATTCGAGAGATAATAGATAGAGGAGATGTGAAAATATGCAGAGTACCTACACTTGACAATATTGCTAACCCGCTGACAAAGCCTCTTGCGCAGCAGAAGCATGATGGCCATACTAGATCTATGGGCATTAGGGGTATGCCTGATTGGCTCTAGTTCTAGAGGGGATTGTTGGTGTAAGTGTAAGACCCCAATTTTGACCCTAAGACCCCTCATGCAATTTCATCATATGCATTAGCATTGGGATCATACCTTGGCATCCTCCTTACCCCTCTTTCATTGGGTTTGTTTTGGGAGAGATCACCAAGCACTTTATGATTGTATCATACTTGTATGTTATCATTTTACTAACCAAAATACAAAAATATGTCTTTGCATTTTCCTAACTCTTTTGTAGGAATGACATGATCACCATTGGCCTATCAAGTTCATATCTAGGGTTTGAGACCCTCATGACAAAGAGCACAACCATGAATTGATCTAATAATGTTTATGAGCATCAGATATGAGTTCCATTGATTCCTGCATGTTATATTATTCAAGTTTGCTTCAAGAGTTTGAGGGTGATTTGCCTTGGAAACCCTAGTTTGACTGGGTATTTTGAGTAACTTATCCAACAAGCTATCTCACTAATTGATCGAATTTCTCAAGGGACACTTCAAAATTCATCATCTTATGCATATATTATCTACCATGAGCCATGAAAGTCCAAATAATTGAAGGTTAGCAAGTTGGTTGGTGGTGGTTGGCCAGATGAATTCATCTGATCAAAATTGGGTCTCCCTAGACCCTATCTCCTACAATTTTAACCATATGAAAATTATTCCAAGAGAAAGTTTACTCTAAATGACATTCCAAACAACTTTCATGTTGATACCTAGATCTATTTTTACTTGGAAAATCATTTTCTATGTTGAAACATTATAGGTCATTTTGTCTAAACCCTAATTTGAAAGTCAACTTCCCAAGGCCATAACTTGCTCAATTTTTATGAGATGAAATATTTCCAAGTTGAAAAATCAAATTCAAGATGTCTACTTCAACTTTTATGTTTGGAGTGGGAGATAATTCAACTTTTTTGAGCATGTGATAAGAGGTTACATTATAGGTCACTTTTGACCTATACCATTGAACAAGTAATTTTTCCAAACTTCAAAAATGCATAACTCTATCATTCTAAATCCAAATGACATGAAATTGGTTACCATTTTTAAGGTCTTTGAAAGAGCTACAACTTTGATAAGACACGTTTCTCATTTGAAGCTCACATAAAAAGTTAAGCAAGGTGGAATATTGAGACATATGGCTTGACACTTAGAAACACTTTCAACATGTTGAAATTTACAAACTTCCACCTTAAAATTCTTCATGTTCCAAGCTCCAAACGAAAAAGTGTTGAACATGAAAGTTGTTCCTATTGATCTAAATTTTCCAAAAAGTCCAATTTCATCCATTTTCGACAAGAATTGCGAGGGCTGCGCATGACTGGAACATTGCATCATCAATTGGCAAAGATCAAACTTCAAGTTTCCATATACATTTGCCTTGCATTCCAAGTTGATTTCAGACTTACTCTCACTCAATTATGGATCAAATGGAATGATCTCATGGGCATGTACACGCCCATGCACACATGCATCACTCATTGCCAATTTTGGAAAGTCATTTGGAAGGTGCAAATATCACATGATCCAGCTATAAATAGAGCTCCATATGCTCAGAATTGAAAACCCCTTCACGCCAGCTTTGATCCCAAATACCTAACCCTTCCATTTGAGAGGATAATCCTGAGAATTTCCTTTGGAAATTGAGTTAAATTCTCACTGTTTTGATATTCAAAACTCCAAGGATCCAAGACCTTTTATGCATTCTATTCTACTTTTGCAAGCATCCTGAACAAGATCAAGCACGGGCCAAAGCAAGAACATGTGAATCCAGACCTGCATTGAAGGTATTTTCCAGAAAATTTCATCTCTTCGATTCTCTCTCAATTCCACTCAATTCTCTTGGATCTTTGGTTGTCTGAAGACCTACCATTGTAGGCAAGAAGATTGAGTTGCTTAGAGGTCAAATTGAAGCAACTTAGTTGATACACCTTAAAATTCAACTCCTCATATCTTTCTATATATGTGGAGTTAGTTAAAAATGAGGTCAAATTCGTGCTCTACGCCATTTATTCTTTCAGATCATGTCCTCCTTTTTTATTTTGGTGATGGTTGAAGGTGGACCAGTCCGGTGAGGTCCACCGGAGAAGAAGACCGGAGCTATAGTTCCGGCCGTGTGTTGGCACGTCTCCAACCATAAGATCCATTTAAAATGATCTAATCTCACGCGTTGATTCTAATTACCATTCCTGTGGCGCATTGACTCAAGTCCACGATGGAAAGCGTGCTTAAGACCACTTGATCTGCCACCTCAATTAATGAGGGAGATCAAGTGGTCCATGTTTTTTTGATTTTTTGATTTTCATTTTAATTCCTTTTATTTTCATTAATTCATATTAATTTTAATATTGATCCAAAAAATATGAGAGTTTCACAAAAAAAATTCAAATAATTTTCTCTTTCATATTTCGAATTAAAATTATTTTTTGGATCATTATTAATATTTTTCATGATTTAATTGATTTTGCATTTGTTTTTAATTATTTAAAAATACTTTTAAGTCTTTAAAAATTCTGAAATTTTTTCTCCAATGTCCTTTGACCTCGTTTGACCTATGATAAATCTCATGGCCATTTATTTGGTGTTTTGATGAGGTTTTAGGAATTTGACAAACCATATTTAATTTAAATGCCTTATTTTAGTATTTTTAATTTAAATAAATGCCAAATAATTTTGTTGACCAATTGTGATGACTTGTTTGTGTTTGACTCTTGTTGTTGGGCCTTGGTCAAGGTTGATTTGACTTTGTCAAGTTAATATCATTGGATTTAGGGGATTGATGGAATGTACATTCCATCTCCCAAAATGAATGGATGATATTAATTTGGTAAAAATCCTCCTTTGATCAATTTGAGTTTTGATCCATTCCCCTCCCTCTTCGTCTCATTCCCCTTCTTTATGCATTCATCTTATTTGGCCTATGATATCTCAAAGTCCTAAAGCTAGTTGGTTGAAAAATTAACATGAGTATGGATGAGATTAGGCCACCTCTTTTGCATATTCTTTTTGTGCCTGGTATGTTTCATGAGCATAGTCCATTATACAATGTCTCAAACATGCATTAACACCAAAATTCTATTGCCCGACCTCAAATAGTTGTGACTTCTACATAAGTCCAATTACGATTGCTTAACATAGCGCTAAATTTGTGACACAAAAGGCATAGAATTCTAGTTAGTGAGATTGTAAGTCTCCCCTCTTTCATGGTATTGTGTGGAAACATGGCCTTTTTCCCTTCCTTTGGAAGATGTCTTGGCTCAAGGATCCATGCTTGTGATAAGTGGGTTGAGTGTTCTCCAAAGAATGTCTTATTATGAAAAGCAAAAGCAAAACAATACTAACTTCTAACTCATTAACAACTAACTTCTAATTTCAAGCCATTTACTTTAATGTCATTTAATTTTAGCTTTTATTCATTTGCCATTGTTCATATCATTCTAAGTGTTTATGTCAATGCAATTTTCACTTTGTCCACTTGGACCATATTGTGTGATATTTCTTGTTTGTATATAATTTGCTTGTTTGTGTGGTCTTTGACCATTAATGTACATAATAACAACAAAAATCCTAAAAAACTTTTGTATGGACTGTTGGCTTGATCTTGGACAAATGGACTTTGAACTTAGACAACATTCCTATGCTAAAGGACTTGGCCAATGCCGACTTATTGAGAAACCAAGTGCTTGCAATTTGAAACTTCATATGATACATCATTCAAGATCCCTCTGAGTTCATCTGCAACATGATCATTGTGAAGCTGTTATGTTTGAATCTGTGACTTGTGGAATTCATCTGTTACATGGGCTAATTTGAAGAAGATCATGGAATGGATAAAGCTTGGATGTCGCTATCTTTATTTGATGCCTTTGCTCTTCAAGATAATATAATCGTGCATTTGTATGTTGCTTGATTCTAAATGGCCAAGGGAATTCTAGGTTTCTATTGACATTTTTTTATCTATTGGATTGCTACCCATTTGGTCAGATCTTTTCAACTCTTAACTTTTAATTTTGTGCATAGGATTAGTCTCTTCATCTCCTCCCCATTTCTTTAATTTCAAAATCTCTCCCTCCCTTTTCAAAATCTTCTTTGATTGAACTTATCTTGTTCTAAACTTTGACCACTTTGCAAAAAAGGTAGAAACTTTGGCCTTATGCCATTGCATTTTTAAACTTCTCTTTCTTAAATCAAACTTGTAAATAAACTTAACTATACTTGACTTAAACTTTCAAAAAGCCAAAAACAACTAACTCATTCAAACCCTTTTTAGGCCTTTGTGCCTTTCAAACTTAACTTTTTGTTTAAAAGCAATGCATCCACTTTGAAATTTGTATCACGAACTACGAGGTTTTGATCCCTCATTTTTATGTTGGTACGTAGGCACAAGTCTGAAAGGCTTGTCAAACACAAAAATATAATTAATGAATTATTTTCTCATTCCCCCATTCTATTTTGTTTGTAAACGCCACTTTTGTACAAAATACATATGCACACAAAAAGGGCTCCCTAGGAGTACCTATGACACTTTGGGTGCTAACACATTTCCTCTGTGTAACCAACCCCCTTACCTGTAATCTCTGACATTTTATTAGTTTTGATTTGAAAACTTCTTACTTTTTGGGTTTTGTTTGTACTTTTTCCCTTTTCCCTTGGAAACAATAAAAGCGCGGTGGCGACTCTTGTTATTTGATGTCTAGCTTATCCATAGCTTGATGATCATGAATTTCCCGATACAGAAATTAAGTGGCGACTCTGCTGGGGAGTAGTCTCCAGTGGGTTTAGTCTACTTTTTGTGTGTATATATTTGTATATATGTGATGTTTGTATATATGTATGTGTGATATAATCTGCTTGTTGTGCTTGGTGATCTCTGAGTGGTGAGATAAGTTCTAACCCGAACTTGAGTGCAATTAAGATAGGAGGATGGTATAGTCATGTTTGACTTGTGTGGAGTAGTCCTTAACAAGTTGGCTTGAGATCCATCTGCTCAGTGAAGACTCTTTTAGATTTGGGAATGTCACACAAGTATTTTTGGTTAGGCATTACTATCTCTAATTTGGGTCTGAGAAGCTGAGGGCCGTAGAACATTTACCCCTTCTTGGCCTATTTAGGGCGTAGTGCGGAAACTATTCAAGTGTAGACTTGATAGTAGTTGTTACGCGATACTACATTCAGACGAGTTTCTCTTGAGAATATTATGGGTCGATGAGTCAGTCATCTTAACCTGTAATATCCGATAGATGGAATTAAGACTCTGGGAACTTTATAGAACATGATCTACAAGTTTTTATCCTTAGTTCACTCCTTTGGGATGGTTCTTACCCAGTCTTCATGCTCGTGACTTACAACAAACCCTTAATTCTTGGTTGATCCAATCAATTCTTGTCAATATCAATGGAACTTGGGTGTTGATAAGGTGTAAACCATAATCCATCAAAATGGATGTTTGATCTTGACAATGATTTGATTCATCCCTTGACCCTTGTTTGCCTTGTATGTGATCCCTTACTTGTGATTGTTGCATTCATGCGCATCATAACATTCATCACACGAAAATTTCAAGGAACTAAGGTGTCATTTGCAAATATTTTCAGACCATGGATTGTGGACGAAGGAACACTAAGAAGTATAGTTTCAAATGTCCATATTTGAAAGAGTTAAGGAAGCTAGCATCTTTTGTATTAGATCCCTTGGACTTCAAACAACACCATGGGAAGCTTTTGTCCATCTTGTCTGCAGATGTGGTTGAAGGACTTTTAAGTGTATTGGTGCAGTTCTATGATCCTCTCTACCATTGTTTCACTTTCCCAGATTATCAGCTTGTGCCTACATTGGATGAGTATTCTTATCTCTTGGGGATACCTGTTTTTAGTGGAGTGCCTTTTAATAGATTAGAAGAGATTCCCAGATCTCATCTCATTGCTGAAGCTCTTCACTTGAAGAAGTCTAAGATAGAGGCTCATTGGGTGAAGAAAGGAGGATTATTTGGGTTGCCATCTGATTTCCTCATCAAGGAAGCTACTGCCTTTGCTCAAGCCGGTAGTGTGGATGCTTTTGAAGCTATCCTTGTGTTGCTCATTTATGGATTAACTTTGTTCCCTAACATTGACGGTTTTGTTGATGTTAACGCTATTAGAATTTTCTTGATTGGGAATCCTGTGCCTACTTTGTTGAGTGATATGTATTTCTCTTTGCATCTAAGGAATTCTAAGGGTGGTGGAACTATCGTCTGTTGCATTCCTCTTCTGTACAAGTGGTTTATTTCACACTTGCCTCAGACACTTGTTTTGTGGAGAACAAACAATGTCTAAGGTGGTCTCAGAGACTTATGTCTCTCACTAATGATGATATAGTTTGGTATGATCCGTCTTTAAGCAGTTTGGAGATTATTGATTGTTGTGGTGAATTCTCTAATGTGCCTCTCATTGGTACACAAGGAGGAATTAACTACAACCCTGCTTTGGCTCGTCGTCAACTTGGGTTCCCCTTGAGAGACAAACCTAATAACACTTTGTTAGAAGGTCTTTTCTATCAAGAGGGTAAAGATCCCCAACATTTGAAGCAGAAGATTGTGCATGCTTGGCATAATGTGCATAGGAAAGGAAGATCCGAGCTTGGTCTGCGCAATAGTGTAGCTTTGGAGGCTTACACTCTTTGGGTGAAGAAGAGAGCTTTGGAGCTGAAGATGCCTTATCCTTGTGAAAGACCTATGTCTATGGTTGTGGTTGAGCCATTAACTCTCCCTAACCAAGATGTAGAGGAGTTGGAAGACGCGTTCATCAAGATGAAGCAAGAGAAAGACATGTGGGAAGAGCGTTTCCATGCTTTGAGCAAAAAGCATGAAGAGTTGCAGTTGGAGTCTAAGGACAAAGATGCACTTATTGAGCTACTTGAAGACCGAGTGATGAAGAGACAGAGAGAGCCAAAGGTTTCATCTTCTAGCATGCCTCAGCCTTCCATTACTTGGAAGAAGATTGTTGACCAGCTTGTCCTCGAGAAGACTCAGATGAAGGCTTCTTTTGAGACCGAGATCCGACACATTCGAAGGAAGTACGCGCCTTCAGCCAGACCTTCTGATGTTGTTAGGGATCCTTAGGATGACTAGTCTCCTTTTCTCTTGTATTTTTCATTTGGTTTATGAAATTGTACTCAGTGTAATCCTTCCAATTATATAAATGAAAAGAGATTTTTGGTCATATAAAAATTATTTCAATTGTTGATATATATGTTTACAAATGATATAGTAAGTTCCTTGAAAACAAAAATAAATAATCAAGCATTGCATTTCATGCATCATTTGCATAAGCAGGTTTTCTCTTTCGCCAGATGTCTCATTGGTGTTTCTTCTGTGCTTTAGCCAAGCTGACTCACCGGTACAACACCCACGCCAATCATCTCAGAATTATGGAGCATCTAGAGCAAGAGAACAAAGAGCTGAAGGACGAGATCGCCCGCATGACTGCCATGATGCAGTCAGTTCTTGCTGCTCAGAGTCAATCTTCTCCAACGCCTATAACTCCTCCTACAAGGACAGTTATTTCAGAGGTGGCTACCTCTATCATGCCTGCTGCTACCGCCCATTTTACACCCACTATGCCTGTCGGATTCCTGTGGGGAATGCCGTCCAACTTTGTGCCTGAAGGCTTTGCGCCTACATTTGCTTCCATGCCGGCACCTAGCCCGGTCATGTCCGTGCCACCTCCCGTTGTGCACACCTTACCTCGTGTAGATGACACCATTTATCACTCTGAGTCGTCTGAGGGTCTGGATGTCTATGAGAAAATGGATGAAATGAAAGATCAGTTTCTTGAGCTGCACAAGGAATTGAAGACATTGAGGGGTAAAGATTTGTTTGGAAAGAGGGTTGCTGAGTTGTGTTTAGTGCCCAACGTCAAGATCCTGGTGAAGTTCAAAGTGCCTGACTTTGAAAAATATAAGGGGAATACTTGTCCACTCAGTCATCTAGTGATGTATGCTCGTAAGATGTCTACTTAGATTGATAATGATCAACTATTGATTCATTATTTCCAGGATAGTTTGACCGGTGCTGCACTCCGTTGGTATATGGGGTTGGATAGTGCAAGCATTCACACTTTCAATGACATGGGATAGGCTTTTGTCAAGCAGTATAAGTACAACATGGACATGGCGCATGATAGAAACCAGCTGAGGTCTATGTCTCAGAAGGATAAGGAGACATTTAAAGAGTATGTACAGAGGTGGAGGGAATTGGCTGCCTAGATCACTCCTCCTTTGGAGGAAAAAGAGATGACAAAGATCTTTCTAAAGACTCTGAGTTCATTTTATTATGAACGAATGATTGCTAGTGCCCCCAGTGACTTTACCGAGATGGTAAACATGGGGATGAGGCTTGAGGAAGGAGTCCGAGAGGGACGTTTGTCAAAAGACGAGGCATCGACAAGTAAGAGGTATGGTAGCAGTTTCAGCAAGAAAAAGGACAATGAAGCGAATGCAATAAGCAGTGGGAGGCAGAGGAGGCCTCAGATCAGAAGGAATCCAATATCCCGTCAACATCACCATCAAGTATCTTCCGTTATCTCGGTATTTTCTAATCAGCAATCAACACCAGTTCAACAACAACAACAACGTCAACAACAACAACCGCAACATTAAACAAACACCTACAACAACAACAATACCAACAATCATCATCATCAAAACTTTGAGAGGAAGAAGGTCTTTTTGATTTGATTCCTATGTCTTACGCATAATTGTATCCATCCTTAGTTCTCAAGAACATGATCCAACCAAGAAACCCGCCACAGATTCCAGAACCACTTCCTTGGTGGTACAAGCCTGAGCTCCGTTGTGCTTTTCATCAAGGAGCACCTGGACATGATATCGAGAATTGCTACCCGCTCAAGTATAAGGTTCAAAAGCTGATGAAGAGTGGAATGGTGTCCTTCGAGGACCGTACGCCGAATGTGAAAGCAAATCCGTTGCCCGCCCATGGGAATTCTTCCGTGAATATGGTGGATGGTTGTCCTGGCGAGTTTAAAGTTTTTGATATGCGTTTTATCAGGAGGTCCTTGGTGCAGATGCATAAGGATGTTTGTTTGGTAAGTGATTGTGAGCATGACCATGATGGTTGTGCTATTTGTAGTGTTAACCCGAGGGGTTGGGAAGTTGTGAAAAGGGACATCCAGCGACTGATGGATGAAGGCATGATTCAAATTGTTCAATCCCGTCATATAGATGACGATGTGAATGTCATAGTGCCCATTTTCAAGCAGCCAGAGAGGTTGGTAATCCAGTACAACAACAACAACAGTAACAGTGTCAACAATAGATCAGTATCGCCGTTGGTTATACGGTTAGCGGGCCCAGTCCCATACTCATCTGATAAAGCTGTGCCGTATCAGTATAATGCTACAATGATAGAGGGTGGTCAAGAGGTTTCGTTGCCTATGACTAGCTCTGTGGTGAGCGTTGCTGATGTTACCAAGGTGACCCGCAATGGTCGTGTGTTTGGGCCGATGTTCCCAAAAGATAAAGAAGAATCAGTTGTGAGTAAGAAGGTGGAAGTGCCTGTTGAAGATCCAGTTGGTGTTTCAAAAGGTAAGTCTGGTGAATCCAACAATTTGAAAGCTAACAATGATGATGAGGTACTGCGGTTGATTAAAAGGAGTGAGTTTAATGTGGTGGAGCCGCTGCTCCAAACTCCCTCAAAGATCTCAGTGTTGTCTCTGCTCATGAATTCTGAAGCGCACAGAGAAGCACTGCAGAGAGTTCTGGAACAAGCTTTTGTAGAATATGATGTTATAGTAGACCAATTCGATCATATCGTGGCTAACATCATTTCTTGCAATAATCTCAGCTTCTGCGATGAAGAACTCCCGGAGGAGGGAAGAAATCATAACTTGGCTTTGCACATTTCTATGAATTGCAAAGATGATGCTTTGTCAAATGTGCTTGTTGACACCGGTTCGTCGCTGAATATACTTACGAAGTCAACTCTGTCAAAGTTATCATACCAAGGAGCGCCTATGAGGTATAGTGGTGTAATCGTTAAGGCCTTTGACGGTTCGCGCAAGACAGTTATTGGTGAAGTGAACCTTCCAGTTAAGATAGGTCCGAGTGATTTTCAAATTACTTTCCAAGTAATGGATATCCACCCAGCCTACAGTTGCTTGTTGGGAAGGCCGTGGATTCATGAGGCAGGAGCTGGTACTTTAACTTTGCACCAGAAGCTCAAATTTGTGAAGAATGGCAAGCTAGTGATTGTTAGTGGAGAGAAGGCGCTGTTGGTTAGCCATTTATCATATTTCTCTTATGTTGAAGCTGAGGATGAGATTGGAACTCTGTTCCAGGCCTTATCTATTATTGCTTCAAAGAAAGTTGGGGAACCTATGTCCTCATTGAAAGATGCTCAGAAGATTGTGGAAGAAGGTAATGTTGATTAGTGGGGGCGCATGGTAGAGGTCTCCGACAACAAAGGTAGAACCGGTTTGGGGTTCCAGAAAGGTTCATCAACTACAAGGTCTGAATATGTGCAACTTAGCTTCCGTAGCAGAGGGTTCATTCATGGAAATGAACAACACTTAGCTGCTGTGCTAGAGGATGACGAAGAGGAAGACTGCATCAATTTTGTGACGCATGGAAAGGCTTGCAACAATTGGACTGCTGTTGATATTCCTGTTATTTTGCATCGATCTAAGTAATTGCTTTTATATGTTTTTAAAATCCTTATCCTATGCCTAAGGGAGAAGTGAACATTGTTTGGGCATTTTCAAATTGATCATTAATAAAATTAATTCTATTCATCCACATCTATGATGTTTGTTTTTTACTTTTTGCTTTATTCTGAAAATGGTAATCACAAAAAACATAAATAAACAATATAATTGTCCATCTGCATAATATTTGGTCACAAATTCACTTCTCTAAAATCAAAATATCAAATCATTATGCAGGTTGGTTCCTAACCCCATTGAATACAATGATCATTCTTCTTCTCCAAATTTTGAATTCCCCGTGTTTGAGGTCGAGGAGGAAAGTGATGTAGAAGTGAGTGATGAATTATCTCGTCTTCTTGAGCAAGATGAGAAGATCATTCAACCGTTCGAAGAGCAGATTGAGCTAGTCAACTTGGGTTCCGAGGATGATGTGAAGAAAGTCAAGATTGGGTCTCGCCTGTGTTCCGATGTCAAGAAAGGGTTGGTTGATCTTCTTTGAGAGTATTCAGATGTATTTGCTTGGTCCTATCAACACATGCCTGATTTAGATTCTGAGATTGTGGAGCATAAATTGCCGTTGAAGCCAGAATGCCCGCCAGTCAAGCAGAAGTTGAGAAGAACGCATCCTGATATGGCTGTGAAGATCAAAGAGGAAGTGCAGAAGCAGATTGATGCCAGTTTCCTTGTAACCGCTGAGTATCTGTAATGGGTGGCCAATATTGTGCCTGTGCCAAAGAAAGATGGAAAAGTCCGCATGTGTGTCGATTATAGAGATTTGAATAAAGGCAGTCCGAAAGATGATTTCCCTCTACCACACATTGATATGTTGGTAGACAATACTGCTAAATTTAAAGTCTTTTCGTTTATGGATGGACTTTCCGGATATAATCAGATCATGATGGCACCCGAAGATATGGAGAAGACCATATTCATTACACCTTGGGGAACATTTTGTTATAGAGTGATGCCTTTCGGTCTAAAGAATGCTGGTTCGACTTACCAAAGAGAAATGACTACTCTTTTTCATGATATGATGCATAAAGAGATTGAAGTTTATGTCGATGACATGATTGCTAAATCAATTGATGGAGAGGAACATGTTGAGCATTTGTCGAAGTTATTCCAGCATTTGAGGAAGTATAAACTCCTTTTGAATCCCAATAAGCGTACTTTTGGTGTTCGTTCTGGTAAGTTGTTGGTCTTTATTGTCAGCGAGAAGGGTATTGAAGTTGATCCTGCCAAGGTCAAAGCAATACAAGAGATGCCCGCGCCCAAACTGAGAAGCAAGTCAGAGGTTTTCTCGGCCGCTTGAATTATATTTCCAGATTCATTTCCCACATGACTGCCACATGTGCGCCTATATTCAAGCTTCCTCGGAAAGATCAGTCTTGTGATTGGATCAAAGACTTCCAGAAAGCTTTTGACAGTATCAAGGAATATTTAATTGAACCTCCGATTTTGTCTCCACCTGTTGAAGGAAGACCGTTGATCATGTATTTGACTGTGCTCGAGGATAGTATGGGTTGTGTCCTAGGTTAGCAATATGAGACTGGAAAGAAAGAATTTGCAATCTACTACCTCAGTAAGAAGTTCACCGACTGTGAGACTCAGTATTCTATGCTTGAGAAGACTTGTTGCGCATTGGCTTGGGCTGCTAAGCGTCTACGTCAGTATATGTTGAATCATACTACTTGGTTGATATCCAAAATGGATCCGATCAAGTATATTTTTGAGAAGCCTGATTTAAATGGGAGGATTGCCCGTTGGCAGATGTTGTTGTCAGAGTATGACATCGAATACCGATCTTAGAAAGCAATCAAAGGTAGTATCTTGGCTGACCATTTGGCTCACCAACCAATTGAAGATTACCAGTCAGTGCAGTATGATTTTCCGGATGAAGATATTTTGTACTTGAAAATGAAAGATTGTGATGAACCATTGCTTGAAGAAGGACCAGAACCTGGTTCCCATTGGGGCATGGTATTTGATGGAGCTGTTAATCAATATGGAAATGGCATTGGGGCAGTGATCATTACTCCTCAAGGAACGCATCTACCATTTACAACTAGATTGAATTTCAAGTGTACAAACAACATGGTAGAATATGAAGCTTGCATTATGGGGCTCGAAGAGGCCATGAATCTCAGAATCAAATATTTGGATGTCTTTGGAGATTCAGCGTTGGTTGTGAATCAGATCAAAGATGAATGGGAGACAAATCAACTCGGTTTAATACCCTATAGAGATTATGCAAGGAGGATTTCAACTTTCTTTACAAAGGTTGAGTTTCATCACATTCCTCGAGATGAGAACCGGATGGCAGATGCTCTTGCAACATTGGCATCAATGATTATAGTGAAGTATTGGAATGAAGTTCCCAATTTGTCTGTGATGCGTCTTGATATGCCATCTCATGTGTTTGCTGTTGAAGAGATCAAAGACAAGAAGCCTGGGTATTACGACACCAAGTGTTTCCTCCAAAGTCAGAATTACCCGCCTGAGGCATCTTTGAAAGATAAGAAGACTTTGAGAAGATTAGCCGATAATTTCTACTTGAATGGTAATATACTGTACAAGAGAAACTTCGACATGGTTTTGCTCAGATGCGTGGATAGACACGAAGTAGACTTGTTGATGACCGAAGTGCACGAAGGTTCCTTTGGTACTCATTCCAATGGATATGCAATGGCAAAGAAGATGTTGCGAGGAGGTTACTATTGGCTGACAATGGAATCTGACTGTTGCAAATTTGTGAAGAAATGCCACAAGTGTTAAATTTACGCTGATAAGATTCATGTTCCTCCGACACTTTTGAATGTTATTTCTTCCCCATGGCCCTTCTCCATGTGGGGAATTGATATGATTGGGATGATTGAGCCCAAAGCTTCGAACGAGCATCGTTTCATTTTGGTGGCAATTGACTACTTCACAAATTGGGTAGAAGCGACATCGTACGCAAATGTAACCAAGCAAGTTATTATAAGGTTTATCAAGAATCAGATCATATGCCGTTATGGTGTGCCAAGCAAGATCATTACTGACAATGGATCGAACTTGAATAACAATATGGTGGAAGCTCTTTGCAAAGACTTCAAGATTGCACATTATAATTCTTCTCCCTACAGACCCAAGATGAATGGGGTTGTTGAAGCTGCGAATAGGAACATCAAGAAGATTATTCAGAAGATGGTTGTCACGTATAAGGATTGGCATGAGATGCTCCCGTTTACCTTGTATGGGTATCGTACATCCTTCCGCACTTCAACAAGGGCAACCCCTTTCTCACTTGTGTATGGTATCGAAGCAGTGCTCCTCGTAGAGGTTGAGATTCCTTTATTATGCGTGCTCATGGAAGCCAAGTTGACCAAAGCTGAATGGTGTCAGACCAGGTTTGATCAGCTGCATGTGATTGAAGAGAAGAGATTGACTACCATGTGTCATGGTCAGTTATATCAACAGAGAATGAAGAAAGCTTTTGATAAGAAGGTCAGACCTCGGGTATTCAGAGAAAGGGACCTTGTGCTCAAAAAGATGTTGTCGTTTAAACTAGATTCTAGGGGAAAATGGACCCCCAATTATGAAGGCCCATATGTTGTTAAGAGAGCCTTTTCAGGTGGTGCTTTGATTCTTACAACTATGGATGGTGAAGAGTTCACTCGTCCCGTGAACGCAGATGCAGTCAAGAAATACTTCGTCTAAAAAGAAAAGAACAACTCGTTAAGTTGAAAACCCGAAAGGGCGGCTTAGGCAAAAAAGAGCGTCTCGGTGGATTGAAAACCCGAAAGGGCGATCCAGGCAAAAGTTAGAGACATAAAAAATAGAAAAGATTTCCCGATAAGTTGAGTACCCCACCTTGGGGAAACTTATGCAAAAATTAGGGATTATGGCAAGGTATTGCAGTCTGCTGATCGTCCGGTTTTGGAGAAAGTTTGTTGAGCACAAGGGTTGACATCGATTCATCATCCCAGCAGCGGTCAAGAGCACAGTGGATATCAAGACTTGGTAGAAGTATTAAGGATCATTTGTATTCAATGTAACCCTTTTCCATGTAAATTACCATTTTCAACTTTGTAAAAATCTATGGAGTCTTGTCATTTACAGACTACTATCCCATTAAATAAAGTTGAGCTTTTGTCCAATTGTTTCTACTCTTATTTACTTCAGCCAATAGTTTAAATTTTATTATGATCATTTTGAAAATTAAAATTTTTTAATCAAAATATTTTTCTTAAAACATATAAAAACAAGAAAATTTTCAAAGCAATTAAAAGGAAATATCAATAGCACTTCAAAATGCAGCAAGTCCTTAAGTGCTAAGCATCAGAGGTTCCCCAAGCAGTTGACCCTTCGGGTATCCTTAGTTGTTTGTGTTGATCCGGTTCCCCTGCGAAGTGTTTGTTCCCTAGCGGAGTTCCAATTCTTTTTCCCAGCTAAGTTGGTCGATTCAGTACCTTGCAGCGTGTCATTTCCTAACATTGTTTCTGTATTTCCCCAACAGGGTTGATCTTTAGCAGAGTAAGATCTTTTCCCCAGTAGATTGCATTGGTTTCCCCACCAGTCACCATTCGACTCAGTCCCAGTCAGAGTTCCCTTCTGGTTTCTGAGCAGCTATTTGTGTTTATCTTCTGCATAGGTTGTCTCCCATTTGATATGGTGTTAACCTAAAATTCCTTGCAAGCTCGATAATTTCGCCTCTCCTCAGCAGATCTCCTCCCTCGACTAGGTTTGAGCCTTTGGGATGTTGATTTCTCTATTCTCCAGCAGTTGTCTCCATCTTTTTGTGGATGACCAGGGATTGTACCGATGATTCAACTTCTTTGTGACACCATTATATCCTTTGTGATCGTTTTGTCAGCATAATCATCATATATACATATACATATACATTCATATAATTTCATAATTGCATATTTTCATATTTGATTAACTTCTCTGTTATGGCGGTACTTTATCTCCATACAAACTTCGGTGTCTGTCCTCCCTCAATTGTAGAGCGTCAGCCCCTTAGGCAGAAAGACTTTAACCTTTCTCCTCTTCCCCACTGAGTTTGTTTCCTCGTCGACGATTATTATTTCAGTTTCCTTTCCAGTTGTTTATCTGGATGGAATCACTCCCCTTGAGTTATATCCTCATTAGGTTGAGTCTTGATTGATTGTTTCTTTCTAGCTCTTACCTAGATAGACGCTTAGAGTCTCCTAAGAGTTTATTGCCCAGTAACTGGTAATATCCTTCTTAGCTTGCAGTTTGTTACTTCTTGCCCAATACCCGACAAAAGTATCCCTGTTTTTCTCCTCAGTAGAGTCCCCAGTGGATCTATTCCCCAGAAAGTATATCCTTGATATGTTCATCCTCACCGGTGACAGATATCTTTCTCTCCCCTACCAGAGTTTATCCTTGATATGTTCATCCTAACCGATGACGGATATTCTCACCTGTGGTATTATACCCAGTCAAAAGGTAGTTGTAAACCCTATGCTTGTTCCCCGGAGAGTTAATCCTTGATATGTTCATCCTAACCGATGACGGGTTTCCTTCTCTTTGTGGTATTCTACCCAGTAAAAAGGTAGTTGTAATCCCTATTCTTGTTCCCCAGAGAGTTAATCCTTGATATGTTCATCCTAACCGATGACGGGTTTCCTTCTCTTTGCGGTCTTCTACCCAGTAGCCGGTAGTTATAAATCCTAATTTTGTCCCCTTCGCAGAGTTAATCCTTGATATGTTCATCCTAACCGGTGACGGATTTTCTCTTTGATGGTATTCTATCCAGTAACCGATAGATGTAATTCCTATTTTCTCCCCTCTCAGTGAGTCTATCCTTGATATGTTCATCTTAACTGGTGACAGATTTTCTCTTTGATGGTCTTCTATCCCGCATTCGATAGATATAATTCCTACTTTTTTGTTCAGTTGGTTTATCCTTGATATGTTCATCTTAACAGATGACGGATATCCTCCTTGACATTCCCAGGCAAGAGTATCCTTGATATGTTCATCTTAACCGATGACGGATTTTCTTCCCTGTCGAGTTTATCCTTGATATGTTCATCCTAACCGATGACGGATACTCTCACCCTTTGGTCTTCTGCCCAGTAACTGGTAGTTGTAAATCCTATTTTTTTGCAGTTTTCCCCAGCAAGGCTATTCTTACACAGTAACCGGTAATGAATACTCCCTCCTATGGGTTCTTAGCGAGTCATCCTTGATATGTTCATCCTAACCGATGACGGATGTTCTCTCTGTCAGATCTTTATTATCTCCTCACCCAGTAACAGGTAGTAGATAATAAATTTCTTCTCCTCCTGTGTTGAAGTTTATTTCTTCCCCAGTCAAGTTGAGTGCGTATTTCCTTAGTGAAATCGTTTTTCCTGCATGATTCAAGTATTTCAGTTTTATTCTGACTTACTCGTATCCCTTGCAGGTGTTGTTGTTTCCCTGGCTGAGTCTTTCCATGTTTGTATGGAATTCCTCGAGTCCCCTAGTAATTTTAAGTCGTAGCCTGGCCTACGCATAATTCCCTTTTCCCCCAGAGTCTCTGTCTCCCTGGTGAGTTTTCCTTACGAAATATATTATACTCCTGTGGACTTTCGGTCTCTCTGATTTCTTTTCCTTTGTCGCAATACTTCCCCACAAAGCATTAACTTTTGCATCAATACCATATGCATCATGAGGTCTCTTAGGGACCAAAAATTGTTTATATATGTTGTTATTTAATCCCATTCTACTGAGTCGACATAAAGATTTTAATCTTCGCCTCCTCAGTTAGAATATCTTAAATAGGGGTAGCTATAAGACCCCAATTTTGAACCTAAGATCCCTCATGCAATTTCATCATATGCATTAGCATTGGGATCATACCTTGGCATCCTCCTTACCCCTCTTTCATTGGGTTTGTTTTGGGAGACACTACGCCAAAAATGACTTTTAACAGCGCATCTTAGACAGCGCTTTTAAAAGAAAGCGCTGTCTAAGGTTAAAATTAAAATAAAACACGGAAAATGTTCCAAAAAAATAATGAAAGCGCTGTCTAAGGGGGGGTCTTAGACAACGCTTTCTAAAAGCGCTGTCTAAGACCCCCCCTTAGACAGCGCTTTTAGAAAGCGCTTTTAAATATAGACCTTAGTCAGCGCTTTTGATAAAGCGCTGTCTAAAGTCTTTAAATTAAAAAAAAAATTAAAACCAAAAGCGCTGTCTAAGGGGGGGTTTAGAAAGCGCTTTTGGAAAGCGCTGTCTAAGGCATACCTTAGAAAGCGCTTTCCACAAAAGCGCTGTCTAAGGTCTAATTAAAATACAATTTCAGACTCCATTTCAATTTTCGTTCTCTGTTCTTTTGTTTTCCCTCCTGCGAACGTTGAAACCCTATCAGCGAAAACCATAACAGCGAACACGAATACACTTCCATTTTTCGGTTTCAATCATTGGAAGGATGGTTATACCTTATACGCTGTAACCGTTTTGGACTTCAGTTTTCATGTAAGCGTTACTTCGTTCTCGATCATCACCTTCTTCGTAGCTTCAAATCCGTTCCCAATTCCGACGATCAGGTTCATCGCTTTTTTTTTTCAATTTCATTTCGCCGATTATTTTATCAATTGAATCGGTTCGGTTGATAACGAAGTTAGAAATGTTACTGTATTGAGTTTGTTAGATTAGATTCTGTGAAACTGAAACTGAAACTGAAACGGAAACGGAAACGGAAACTTTCTTTTTCAGGATCCTGTTAGAAGTGCTATTGTGGATTCGTGTATTCGTGTAATGGATAATGGAAGGGAGAGTATTAATAGAAAAGTATATGCTTACTTTAATCTTTCATTTTTTCATTTTTGTTTTTTATAATAATTATTATTGGTTTTTGTGTTCAAATGGTTGCAGGCTTAATGTTTGTTTATCTGCGTGAATTTTTTAGGTGTTTTTCATTTTCACACTATATAACACTTCGAATCATAATGATCGATTAAAGGTGAGGTGACTATTAGAGTATTAGGTTTACATTGAAATATAGGTTGTTGTTAATTTGAAATTATGTTTCAATTTGGAATTACAAAACATGAGTGTTGTAGTTAGGAGCGAGCCGTCCTGAAGAAGCAGCGAGATGGATTCAATGCTTTCATGAAGCGTCTTTGAAGGTATATATGTTTATATAGTTTATGCATGATCTAAGGCTTTTTTTTAGCTTGTGGTGGAACTGTTTGAATTATTTCGCAATTGCTGTTTTTTTATTCAAAAATAGTTTTTGTAAGTTCACATGATCAAAACCTAGCTAACACTTGCACTAATGTTTTTATGGGTGTAACGAAGGTTTACGACTATTCAAGGAAGCAAAAGATAGGGATTCTGGTGGGAAGGTTGGCAAAGTTTCTTTTCAGTAAAAGGTTGTTTATATTTAATTTAAAATGGAAACGACTAATTCTTGAATACCCTGTCCAATCTCCAGAAACGAGATGATCATCCCGTAATAATGGCTGTTGGTGTGGTAGATGGAACTTCAGAAGCCATTTTCCAGACTCTTATGGCACTTGGTCCTTCAAGATCCGAGTAAGTCCATTAACTGGATGTAGTCTTGCTCAATGGCACTGCTAGATTAACAAGCAAATGTTATTTTATGTCTTGGGATAATTTCATTTCTTTTATTATTGACGCGGGCTTTTAGTGTGTTATGTTACGGGGGGAGTTGGCTTTGCATATTGTAACTTTTTCTAACAGCAAATGTTAGTACGGAAGTTGAACCTCTGCCCTCCTTTTCACTCCAAGTCCAATGCTTTTGTCCATTCCCTGAAACCAACCCATCCATCTTATAACCCCTTGAGATGGTCAGAGTTACAATGTCACCGTATATTATATCTATGCAATTTTACTATATTATTTTTTTATGGGTAAATGATTATATTCCTGTACAAGAGATTGTTGGAAGTGTAAGAGCAAAACAAACTAAACCAAAGCTCTGAAGAAATGAAAATAATCCGAATAAACCTTACAGTCTTCTTATGCTCTATCTTGGAAAGCCATTGGCAAACGGTGTCCTTGCATTCCATCTAAGAACACCATTAGCCCATCATCATTTGCATAAAATAAAAGGACAGCATAATCGAACATCACCCAAGTTCCCTTCTCAGTTTAGTCCCCCCAAAATCTGCCGAATGATATGTCTAATAAAAAAGCTCTGGATTATATTAACAAGTCTACCATCAACCAAAACCAACATCAAGATCCTGTGGAACTTTTAACTGGACATTGATAAATGATCTTTTACTTTATGGTCAACAATCTTGCCCATAAACCAAGGTAAACATGAGTGCTTTGTTTGAAATAATAGTGTGTAGGAATCTGGTCTGTATACTTTTACATTTAACATTTCAATTAACTGCAAAGAGAAAGTTTAGTCATATATAGGTTATGTTATAGCAATGGATAGGTAAGCAGAACAATCATGCTGAAATTCTATAAACCATGGTTTTCAAGTGTTTTTTGCCTTGTTACAAACTCTTGGTTTGCAGATGGGATTTCTGTTTTTCCAAGGGGAGTGTAGTTGAGCACCTAGATGGTCACACCGACATTATTCACAAGCAGCTATATAGTGATTGGTTGCCTTGGTAAGACCCAATCCTTTAATGCTTATCATGTACCACCTAGTGTTTTGAGGTAGTACCTACTGGTATTTTTCTGGTAATAATTTTATTAGTTTCATATCATATTTTTTTACAGGGGAATGAAACGAAGAGATCTGTTGCTGCGGCGTTATTGGAGGAGAGAAGATGATGGAACCTATGGTAGCAACAAATTGTAGAACAATGCATTTGTAAATACACTCTTATTCTGAATGGAAGTAACTAATTTGGTTTTCCTTGACACAGTTATTCTTTACCATTCCGTGTTTCACAAAAAGTGTCCTCACCAGAAAGGCTATGTCCGTGCCTGCCTTAAAAGTAATGTATGCTGAAACTGTAGAAATAGTAAACATTTTTATTTCCTTCTATTAGCTGGTCTCATACTACCTAGAAAATAAATTTAATACTATTGCAATCATGATGTTGCTGCTTTCATTCATTTTCATTCTGAACTTTAAGATTAGTTTGCCAATTCTTGAATCATTTTCCTTCACTTAATCGCTATTGTCATCATATTATCCAATTTATCTATATTTCAGGATTTCCAAATTATGTATTTGACATATATAAAATGTGATAATTGTCTGTCAAAATCTGGTTGAAAACAGGTAGAAATTCTGGTTTATAAACCTGGAAAAAATGTGGTTTAAAACAAAAGCTTCAAAAATTTTCGTATACCTTAGACAGCGCTTTTGTAAAAAGCGCTGTCTAAGGGGGGGATTAGAAAGCGCTTTAGGCAAAAGCGCTGTCTAAGGGGGGGGGGGGGGGGGGGGGCTTAGACAACGCTTTTTGAAAAGCGCTGTCTAAGGTATACCTAAAAAAATTAAAATAGGAGGGTCTTAGAAAGCGCTTTTGGCCAAAGCGCTGTCTAAGGGGGTGGGGCTTAGACAGCGCTTTTCAAAAGCGCTGTCTAAGGTATACCTAAAAAATTTAAAATAAGAGGGTCTTATAAAGCGCTTTTGGCCAAAGCGCTGTCTAAGGTGGGGGGCTTAGACAGCGCTTTTAAGATTTAAAAAAGCGCTGTCTAAACCTTTAGCAGCGGAGGTTTAGACAACGCTTTAAAGCGCTGTCTAAGGCTAAAAAAAGCGCTGTCTAAGGTCTTGTTTGTTGTAGTGAGAGATCACCAAGCACTTTGTGATTGTATCATACTTGTATGTTATCATTTTACTAACCAAAATACAAAAATATGTCTTTGCATTTGCCTAACTCTTTTGTAGGAAGGGCATGATCACCATTGGCCTATCAAGTTCATATCTAGGGTTTGAGGCCCTCGTGACAAAGAGCACAACCATGAATTTATCCAATAATATTTATGAGCATCATATATGAGTTCCATTGATTCCTGCATGTTATATTGATCAAGTTTGCTTCAAGAGTTTGAGGGTGATTTGCCTTGGAAACCCTAGTTTGATTGGGTATTTTGTGTAACTTCTCCAACAAGCTATCTATCCAATTGATCAAATTTCTCAAGGGACACTTAAAAATTCATCATATTATGCATATATGATCTACCATGAGCCATTAAAGTCCAAAAAATTGAAGGTTAGCAAGTTGGTTGGTGGTGGTTGGCCAGATGAATTCATCTGATCAAAACTGGGTCTCCCTAGACCCTATCTCCTACAATTTTCACCATATGAAAATGATTCCAAGAGTAAATTTACTCTAAATGACACTCCAAACAACTTTAATGTTGAGACCTAGAGCTAGTTTTGCTTGGAAAATCATTTTCTATGTTGAAACATTATAGGTCATTTTGTCTACACCCTAATTTGAAAGTCAAGTTCCCAAGGCCATAACTTGCTCAATTTTTATGAGATGAAATATTTCCAAGTTGAACAATCAAATTCAAGATGTATGCTTTAACTTTGATGTTTGGAGTGAGAACTAATTCAACTTTTTTGAGCATGTGATATGAGGTTACATTATAGGTCACTTTTGACCTATACCATTGAACAAGTGATTTTTCCAAACTTCAAAAATGAATACATCTATCATTATAAATCCAAATGACATGAAATTGGTGACCATATTTAAGGTCTTTGAAAGAGCTACAATTTTGATGAAGACACATTTCTCATTTGAAGCTCACATAAAAAGTTAAGCAAGGTGGAATATTGAGACATATGGCTTGACACTTAGAAAAAATTTCAACATGTTGAAATTTACAAACTTCCACCTCAAAATTCTTTATGTTCCGAGCTCCAAATGAAAAAGTATTGAACATGAAAGTTGTTCCTATTGATCTAGCCTTTTCAAAAAGTACAATTTCATCCATTTTGGACAAGAATTACTAGGGCTGCGCATGGATGGAACATTACATCATCAATTGGCAAAGATCAAACTTCAAGTTTCCATATACATTTGCCTTGCATTCCAAGTTGATTTCAGACTTACTCCCACTCAATTATGGATCAAATGGAATGATCTCATGGGCCTGTACACGCCCATGCACACATGCATCACTCATTGCCAATTTTGGAAAGTCATTTGGAAGGTGCAAATATCACATGATCCAGCTATAACTAGAGCTCCATATGCTCAGAACTGAAAACCCCTTCGCGCCAGCTTTGATCTCAAACACCTAACGCTTCCATTTGAGAGGATAATCCTGAGAATTTCCTTTGGAAATTGAGTTGAATTCTCACTATTTTGAGATTCAAAACTCCAGGGATCCAAGACCTTTTATGCATTCTAATCTACTTCTGCAAGCATCCCGAACAAGATCAAGCATGAGCCAAAGCAAGAACAAGTGAATCCAGACCTGCATTGAAGGTATTTTCCAGAAAATTTCATCTCTTCGATTCTCTCTTAATTCCACTCAATTCTCTTGGATCTTTGGTTGTCTGAAGACCTACCAATGTAAGCAAGAAGATTGAGTTGCTTAGAGGTCAAATCAAAGCAACTCAGTTGACACACCTCAAAATTGAACTCCTCATATATTTCTATATATGTGGAGTTAGTTAAAATTGAGGTCAAATTCGTGCTCTACGCCATTTTTTCTTTCTGATCATGTCCTTCTTTTTTATTTTGGTGATGGTTGAAGGTGGACCAGTCCAGTGAGGTCCAATGGAGAAGAAGACCGGAGCTACAGTTCCGGCCGTGTGTTGGCACCTCATATATTTCTATAAGAACAAAAACCCCTAAAAAACTTTTCTTGAAACAAAATGGTTTTTTTACTAGATAAGCTAAAAAAACAAACAAAATGGTTTTTAGGGGTTTTTGTTCTTATCATGTACATTAATGGTCCAAGACCACACAAACAAACAAAATATACACAAGCAAGATATATCACACAATATGGTCCAAATGGACAAAGGGAAAATGACATTAACATAAACAATTAGAATGGTATGAATAATGGCAAATGAATAGAACTTAAAAATTAAAGTGCATTAAAATAAATGACTTGAAATTAAATGTTAGTTGTTAATGAGTTAGAAGTTAGTATTGTTTTGCTTTTGCTTTTCATTTTAAGTCATTCTTTGGAGAACACTCAACCCACTTATCACAAGCATGAATCCTTGAACCAAGATATCTTCCAATGGAAGGAAAAAATGCCAAGTTTCCACACAATACCATGAAAGAGGGGAGACTTACAATCTCACTAACTAGAATGCTATGCCTTTTGTGTAAAAAATTTAGCGCTATGTTAAGCAATCGTAATTGGACTTATGTAGAAGTCACAACTATTTGAGTCCGGACAATAGAATTTTGGTGTTAATGCATGTTAGAGACATAGTATAATGGACTATGCTCATGAAACATACCACACACAAAAGGAATATGCAAAAGAGATAGCCTAATCTCATTCATACTTATGTTGATTTTGCAATCAACTAGCCTTAGGACTTAGAGATATCATAGGCTAAATGAGATGAATGCGTAAAGAAGGGGAATAAGACGAAGAGGGAGGGGAATGGATCAAAACTCAAATTGGTCAAAGGAGGACTTTTACCAAATTAATATCATTCATTCATTTTGGGAGATGGAATGTACATTCCATCAATCCCCTAAATCCAATGATATTAACTTAACAAAGTCAAATCAACCTTGACCTAGGCCCAACAACATAAGTCAAACTTGCACAAATCATCACAATAGGTCAACACAATTATTTGACATTTATTCAAATTAAAAAAACTAAAATAAGGCATTTAAATTAAATATGGTTTGTCAAATTCCTAAAACCTCATCAAAACACCAAAGAAATGGCCATGAGATTTATCATAGGTCAAACAAGGTCAAAGGACCTTGGAGAAAAAATTTCAGAATTTTTAAAGATTTAAAAGCATTTTTAAACAATTAAAAATATTCACAAAATCAATTAAATCATGAAAAATATTAATACTGATCCAAAAAATAATTTTAATTCAAAATATGAAAGAGGAAATTATTTGAATTTTTTTGGTGAAACTCTCATATTTTGTGGATCAATATTAAAATTAATATCAATTAATGAAAATCAAAGAAATAAAAATTAAAATCAAAAAATCAAAAAAACGTGGACCACTTGATCTCCCTCATTAATTGAGGTGGCAGATCAAGTGGACACAAACACGCGTTCCATGATGGAACCTAGTCAGCGCGCCACACGTGTGGTAATCAAAACTAACGCCTAAGATTAAAACAAATTGAATGGATCCTGTGGTTGGGAGACATGCCAACGCACCGCCGAAGCTGTAACTCCGGTCTTCTTCTCCGGTGGACCTTACTGGACTGGTCCACCCTCAACCATCACCAAAATTAAAAAAAGGAGGACATGCTCTGAAAGAAAAAAGGCGTAGAGCACGAATCTGACCTCAATTTTAAATAACTCCATATATATAGAAAGATATGAGGAGTTGAATTTTGAGGTGTGTCAACTGAGTTGCTTCCATTTAACTTCTAAGCAACTCTATCTTCTTGCCTACATCGGTAGGACTTTAGACAACCAACGATCCAAGAGAATTGATGAGAATTGAGTGAGAATCGAAGAGATGAAGTTTTCTAAAAATTACCTTCAATGTTGTGCAGAACTTGAGGTTTCTTGCTTCAAACACGATCTGATCACACTTGATAAGCTTGCAGGGAGTGTTTAGCAATGGTTCAAGGCTTTGGATCCTGGAGTTCTTGAATCTCCAACAATTGAGATTCAATCTCAAATTTTCAGATTGAAAATTATCAGGTTTTTCTTTAGAATGAGAGGGTTTCAATGGGGGGGGGGGGGGGGGGGGGGGCAAAGCTGGCGCGTAAGGTGTGCTTCAAATGTGCTCAGAGGCTATGTATTTATAGCATTTGGGGATTGATAATTGCACACTTGAAAATTTGCTAAATTTGGCAATGTGATGCACAAGCTTGCATGGGTGTGTACAAGCCCATGAAGCAATCCATTTTGATCCAATTGCAACTGTACTAGAGTTCAAATGATGCTTGATTGGCAAGGAAATGTGAAATGGAGTTTTGGACATTTGATTTCTTCCAATGGTGCAGCTTTGTTAAAGCCATGCGCAGACCTAGTAAACTTCATCCAAAATGCATGAACTTGGGTTCTTTGGAAAGCTTGGATCAAGGGGAACAAGTTTGATGTTGGACACTTTTTCATTTGGAGCTTGGATCATGGTGAATTTTGAGGTGGAAGTTTGGGAATTTCAACATGTTGAATTTTTTTTCTAAGTGTCAAGCCATATATCTCAATATTCCACCTTGTTTAACTTTTTATCTGAGCTTCAAATGAGAAACATGTCTTCCTCAAAGTTGTATCTCTTTCAAATACCTTCAAAATGGTCACCAATTTCATGTCATTTGGATTTAGAATGATAGAATTATGCATTATTGAAGTTTGGAAAAATCACTTGTTCAAAGGTATAGGTCAAAAAGGACCTATAATGTATCCTCATATCACATGCTCATAAAAGTTGAATTAGCTCTCACTACAAAAATAAAAGTTGAAGTAGGAATATTTAATTTGATTGTGAAACTTGGAAATATTTTATCTCATGAAAATTGAGCAAGATATGGCCTTGGGAAGTTGACTTTCAAATTAGGGTTTAGACAAAATGACCTATAATGTTTCAACATAGAAAATGATTTTCCAAGAAAAACTAGCTCTAGGTCTCAACATGAAAGTTGTTTGGAATTTCATTTAGAGTAACTTTGCTATTGGAATCATTTTCATATGATGAGAATTGTAGGAGATAGGGTCTAGGGAGACCCAGTTTTGATCAGATGAATTCATCTGGCCAACCACCATCAACCAATTTGCTAACCTTCAATTCTCTTGACTTTATTGGCTCATGGTAGATCATATATGCATAAAATGATGAATTTTTAAGTGTCCTTTGAGAAATTTGATCAATTGGTGAGATAGCTTGTTGGAGAAGTTACTCAAGATACCCAGTCAAACTAGGGTTTCCAAGGCAAATCACCTTCAAACTCTTGAAGAAAACTTGATCAATATAACATGTAGGAATCAGTGTAACTCATATATGATGCTTATAACCATTTGTGGATTAATCCATGGTTATGCTCCTTGTCACGAGGGCCTCAAACCCTAGATATGAACTTGATAAATCAATATGATCATGCCCTACCTACAAAAGAGTTAGGCAAATGCAAAGACATATTTTTAGTATTTTGGTTAGTAAAATGATAATATACAAGTATGATACAATCACATGGTGCTTGGTGATCTCTCCCAAAACAAACCCAATGAGAGAGGGGTAAGGAGGATGCCAAGGTGTGATCCCAATAGTAATGCATATGATGAAATTGCATGAGGGATGTTAGGGTCAAAATTAGGGTCTTACAGTTGCCCCTATTTAAGGACATTCTAACTGAGGAGATGAAGGTTAAAATCTTCGGCTCGACTCAGTAGAATGGGCTTAAATAACAACATATAGAAACAAATTTTGGTCCCTAAGAGACCTCATGATGCATATGATATGAATGTAAAGTTAATGCTATGTGGGGAAATATTGCCACAAAGGAAAAGAAATCAGAGAGACCGAAAGTCTGCAGGAGTATAATGTATTCCATAAGGAAAACTCACTGGGGAGACAAAGACTCTGGGGGGATAAATGAGGTTATGCGTAGGCCAGACTACGACTTAAAACTGTTTTGGGACTAGAGGAATTCGATACAAAATGGAAAGACTCAGTCGGGGGAATAAAACATCTACAGAGAAAGCGAATAGATCAAGATAACACTGAAGTACTTGAATCATGCAGGAGAAGCGATTTCACTAAGGAAATACACACTCAACTCAACTGGGGGAGAAATAAACCTCAACACAAGAGGAGCATAAATTTATTATCTACTACCTGTTACTAGGTAAGGAGATAATAAAGACCTGACAGAGAGGACATCCGTCATCGGTTAGGATGAACATATAAAGGATGACTCACTGGGAACCACCAGGAGGGAGTATTCATTACCGGTTAGTGGGTAAGAATAGCCTTGCTGGGGAAAAACTGCAGAAAGTAGGATTTACAACTACCAATTACAGAGTAGAAGACCAAAGATGAGAGTATCCGTCATCAGTTAGGATGAACATATCAAGGATAAACTCAACAGGGAAGAAAATCCGTCATCGGTTAGGATGAACATATCAAGGATAGACTTGCCTGGGAATGTCAAGGAGGATACCGATCATCGGTTAGGATGAACATATCAAGGATATACCAACTGAACAAAAAATAGGAATTACATCTATCGAATGCTGAATAGAATACCATCAAAGAGAAAATCCGTCACTGGTTAAGATGAACATATCAAGGATAGACTCTATTGAGGAGAGAAAATAGGAATTACATCTATCAGTTACTGGATAGAATACCATGAGAGAAAATCCGTCATCGGTTAAGATGAACATATCAAGGATAGACTTTGCGTAGGGGACACAAGCAGGATTTACAACTACCGGTTACTGGGTAGAAGACTGCAAAGAGAAGGAAATCCGTCATCGGTTAGGATGAACATATCAAGGATTAACTCTCTGAGGAATAAATAGGGATTACAACTACCTTTTTACTCGATAGAATACCAAAGATGAGAATATCCGTCATCGTTTAGGATGAACATATCAAGGATAGACTCAGGCAGGGGAGAGAAAGATATTCGTCACCGGTTAGGATGAACATATCAAGGATAACTTCCTGGGGAATAGATCCACCGGGGACTCCACTGAGGAGAAAAAACAGGGATACTTTTGCCGGGTATTGGGAAAGAAGCAACAAACTGCAAAATAAGAAGAATATTACTAATTACGGGGCAATAAACTCTTAGGAGAATTAAAGCATCTATCTAGGTAAGAGCTAGAAAGAAACGGTCAATCAAGACTCAACCCAATAAGGATATATCTCAAGGGGAGTGGTTCCTTCCAGATGATCGACTGGGGAGGAAACTGAAACAATAATCATCCACGAGGAAATAACTCAGTGGGGAAAGGAGAAAGGTTAAAGTTTTTCTGCCTAAGGGGCCGACCTTCTATAATTGAGAGAGGACAGACACCGAACTTGTATGGGGATAAAGTACCACCATAACAGAGCATGATTCAACAAATATGAATGATGCAAATATGAAATTATATGAGTGTACATGTATATGTATATGTGATGATTATGCTGAAAAAACGATCGCAAAGGATACAAGGGTGTCACAAATTTTGAATCATTGGTACAATCCTCGGTCAATCCACAAAAGGGAAATAACTGCCAGAGAACAAAGAGATCCATATCCCAAAAGCTCAACCCTAGCTGGGGAAGGGGGAGATCCACCGAGGAAAGAAAAATTATCGAGTCTGCAGGGAATTTTAGGTCAACAACATATCAAATGGGCGATAACCATATAGAGGATAAACGCAAGATAGCTGCTCAGAAACCAGGAGGAAACTCTGACTGGGAGCGAGTCAGATGGCGATAGGTGGAGAAACCAACGCGATCTACCGGGGAAATCAACTTACTCTGCTGAAGGTCCAAAATCAAATCTTCTGAAGAATACACAAACTCCGCAGGGGGATACCGAAACTCTGTCGGAGATCAAACACGCCGCAGGGAAACTGGATCAACAAACTCGGCTAGGGATACCCTAAAGGTTAACTGCTTTGGGGAACCCTCAATGCTTCACACTGGAGACTTGCTGCTTTTGAAATGCTATTGATATTTCTTTTAAATTTGCTTTGAAAAATTCTTGCTTTTATATATTTAAGAAAAATGATTTTGATTAAAATTTTAAATTTCAAAGTGATCATAATAAAATTTAAAACTATTCGCTGAAGTAAATAAGAGTGATAATAATTGGATAAAAGCTCAACTATATTTAATGGAATGGTAGTTTGTAAATGACAGGACTCCATAGAGTTTTACAAAGTCGAAAATGGTAATTTACATGGAAAAGGGTTACATTGAATACAAATGACCACTAATCCTTCTACCAACTCTTGATGTCCGCGGTGCTTTTGGCCGCTACCGGGGACGATGAATCGATGTCAACCCTTGTGCTCAAAGTTTCTCCAAATTGAAGATCATCAGAATGCAGTTACTTGCCATAATCCCTAATTTTTGCATAAGTTGCCCCAAGGTGGGTACTCAACTTATCGGGAAAGTTCTTTCTATTTTATGTCTCTAACTTTTGCTTGGATCGCCCTTTCGGGTTTTCAATCCACCGAGACGCTCATTTTTGCCTAAGCCGCCCTTTCAGGTTTTCAACTTAGCAAGCTATTCTTTTCTTTTTTAGGAAAAGTATTTCTTGACTTAATCTGCATTCACAGGACGAGTGAACTCTTCACCATCCATAGTTGTAAGAATCAAAGTGCCTTCTAAAAAGGCTCTCTTAACAACATATGGGTCTTCATAATTAGGAGCCCATTTGCCCCTAGAATATGGTTTGAAAGATAAAATCTTCTTGAGCACAAGGTCACCTTCTCTAAACACACGAGGTTTGACCTTCTTATCAAAAGCTTTCTTCATTCTTTGCTGATATAACTGACCATGACACATGGCAGTTAATCTCTTCTCTTCGATCAAATTCAGCTGATCATACCTGGTCTTACACCATTCAGCCTCAGTCAACTTGGCTTCCATGAGCACACGCAATGAAGGAATCTCAACCTCTATGGGGAGTACTGCTTCCATACCATATACTAGAGAGAAAGGGGTTGCCCCTGTTGAAGTGCGGATGGATGTACGATAACCATGCAAAGAAAATTCGAGCATCTCATGCCAATCCTTATACGTGACAACCATCTTATGGATAATCTTGATGTTCTTATTCGCAGCTTCAACAACCCCATTCATCTTGGGTCTGTAGGGAGAAGAATTATGATGTGCAATCTTGAAGTCTTTGCAAAGAGCTTCCACCATATTATTATTCAAGTTCGATCCATTGTCAGTAATGATCTTACTTGGCACACCATAACGACATATGATATGATTCTTGATAAACCTTACAATAACTTGCTTGGTTACATTTGCATACGATGCCGCATCAACCCATTTTATGAAGTAATCAATAGTCACCAAAATGAAACGATGTCCATTCGAAGCTTTGGGCTCAATCATCCCAATCATATCAATTCCCCACATGAAGAAGGGCCATGGGGAAGAGATAACATTCAATAGTGTCGGAGGAACATGAATCTTATCAACATATATTTGACACTTGTGGCATTTCTTCACAAACTTGCAACAGTTAGATTCCATTATCAGCCAATACTAACCTGCTCGCAACATCTTCTTCGCCATCGCATGTCCATTGGAATGAGTACCAAATGAACCTTCATACACTTCAGTCATCAACAAGTCTGCTTCGTGTCTATCCACGCATCTGAGCAGAATCATGTCAAAGTTTCTCTTATATAGAACATCACCATTCAAGTAGAAATTGCCGGCTAATCTTCTCAAAGTATTTTTACCTTTCAACGATGCCCCAGACGGGTAAATCTGACTTTGGAGGAAACATTTGATGTCGTAATACCACAGATTCTCGTCTTTGACTTCTTCAACAGCAAACACATGAGCTGGCCTATCAAGACGCATCACAGATAAATTGGGAACTTCATTCCAATACTTCACTACAATCATGTTCAACTTGTGTGGAGTAGTCCTTAATAAGTTGTCTTGAGACCCATCTACTCAGTGGAGACCCTTTTGGAGTTACTGATGTCATACAAGTTATTTGTGAATAGGAATTACTTTCTCTGATTTGGGGTCCTAGAAGCTGAGGACCGTAGAACATTTAACCCAACTTGGCCTATTGATCGGAAAAATAGCAAGTGTACTATTTTTACCGATGTAGTAATAAGGAGTTTTATTTCCAAGTACCGATCTCAGGGATTGCGTAG
This sequence comes from Lathyrus oleraceus, assembly GCF_024323335.1. Lineage (NCBI taxonomy): Eukaryota > Viridiplantae > Streptophyta > Magnoliopsida > Fabales > Fabaceae > Lathyrus > Lathyrus oleraceus. The sequence goes on from NC_066583.1 coordinate 38,770,336, forward strand.
GAAATACTTATTTTACTTTGATTCTATCAAAACAAAAAGATAATGGTTTGGTTGTTTTTGGAATTTTAACAATAAACACAAAAGACAGTAAAATATAATTGATTAAGATAAAACATGCTAGGGTGAGTGGTTGATTTAACAAGTTATGAATTCAATCAAGATTTCCTTAATACACATGAAACAGTCAATTACCTAACCTCAGAATGTTCTTCCTTAAGTCCTTAAAGAAGAAACTATTAAACTACCAATTTTTATCAAATGTCCATTCAATAAATCCTTGGTTTTAATCATAAACAATATCGAGGGTTGCGGTGATTTACAAAAGTTACTAGTCCTAGATGAAGCAATTATAAACCCAATTGTGTGAAAACCCTAACAATCACAATCCTGTTATTGATAGTCGTAGATCAAATTGCATTTGTCCGATACAAAAGCATAATAACATCACACAATTGAATTGAAATCTGTAACATGGTAATAAGGAAATCATTTGTTCAAATTCATAACATACGATCAAATCAGGACCACCCCCCTAACAAGGGGGTTTAGCCTCTCATAGTATTCAAAGAAATCATAGTATGAAAATTAAACATTACAAAGAACTAGGAGATTTTGATCTTCAATGGTCGATGCCTTTGAATCTCGCCGTCTTCAAATCCTCCGTAGTAGCTATCTTCTCAATGCAGTGTTTTCTTTCGTACGTCAAAAAGTGTCTTCTCCTTTCTCTCCCAAGCCTTCTAATAGTTTCAGATGGATTTTCCCCAAGAAAAAAGTCCAAACTACCCTTAATGAGCAGAATAGATCCACATGACAAAAATTGAAGTTTTTAAGCCGCGCCCATCAACACGGGCCGTGTGGATCCACACGGGTGCCCGTGTGTGCTCTTCAACATGAGTATTTTCAGATCAAGCTACAGAGGCATCAACACGGGCCGTGTTCCTACACACGGGTGCCCGTGTTAACTCTCTGTTTTTCCTCTCCAAGCTTTCTTTGCCTGACAAACAACACGGGTCGTGTTGTTGCACACGAGGGCCTATGTTGACCTGCTGTATCTTCATATTTTTGCCTTTCTGAGTATCCACAACTCCACTATTAGTTCTTTTAAACCTGTGCAACGACCTGTAACAATAACACTACCAAATCGAAGCATAAAAGAGACCTTTTTGACATAAACATGTAATAAAATGAAATGCGATAACAAACTAACAAAACAAGATAAATGACTCTGAAACAACTATAAACAAACACAAATCTTACCAAAGTGATGAAAATATGTCGGATTAACGGTGGGAATTCAATGGAAATGGTGACTGATCACAACCCCAAACTTGTCTCATTGCTTGTCCTCAAGTGATGTATTGAGTCTAAACAAAGGTCACCCACGAATTCATTTTCCAGAATGCAACCTTGTCCTTCACAATTTGTGTTCTTCCTTTCCAATCAAGTTTCCGGTATCTCCGACTCAGACAGTTTGCCATATTTCCACATCAGAAGCCTCGTTACATGCAAGCTTTTTCACACACTCACAACATCTCTCATGGTTAGGGTGTGTACACTCTCAGCACAGTATGCAATACCAAACTCTTAAATTTGAATACATTCTAATTTTACGACAACAACAGATTCCACACACTTTACGAGGTCTTTTAGGTTGTAACGGGGCTTGGGTACGGGTGGATAAACACAGAAATGGATAACAAAAGGTTTTGAACTCGGAATTCATGTTGTGTGATTTTTCTTTCTCTTTTTTTTTTCATGCATCACTTATACTCTGGGGGTTAATTTCACTCTTTTGACTCTTTTCCACTCAATTCTTTGTGAGCATTTTATAGGTGTTAGAGTCTTAAGTCTCGGCAAGTGCATTTTTCTCTTTTGTTTTTCTTTTTCTTTTTTGGACATACACAAATCTCTTCTTTTTTTTGTATGATCTCTTATTATGCACTTGCCCTATCTTTCAAGATTACCACCCCAAACTTAGCTTTATGCACATCTTGTAACTCACAACAATCATGCCGAGTGATGGAAGAAATGAATGATAAGTGATTAACATGGGGTTTATTATGAATAAAATGGCTAAGGCTCAACGGGGTTCACAAAGGGAAAACATACAGATAGGGATGGCTAGAAAGGCCCTGGCTAAACAAACAACTTGCCTTAGTGTGTGTTGTCATGCTGTGAAGTGTCAAAAGGACATACGTAAAATCAGAGTGGTAGAGTCATACCTGGCTGAACTCTCATGCTGATGTTTAGTGTTTGGCTTTTGTATTCTCACCATGTTGGTTAGCCTTACAAGCTCTGAAGCCTCCTCGTGTCATGTGGTTTCTATTCTGATTCGGTTCTACCATACCGCTCTCTTGGTCCAGTGTCACCAAATTGTGTCCGACTTTACTTTCTCATGGTTGCATCAACTTCCGGCTGCCTTATCAGAATAAGTATGAGGGGTGTCTTTCATCCACTACCATTGATCCCGGATTCGTCCAACCATTTCTCATCACTCTGTACACACAAGTAAACAACAACAAAAAAACAAACAAAAACCATACGACGACAATAAAAACAAAAGCTCAAGAACATAAACAAATTGAAAACGAATTAAAACATGAAAGGAACCCCCCCCCCCACACTTGAACTAAACATTGACCTCAATGTTTAAATTCAAATACAAAGGGGACTTACAACGATTACTGTTGTGGAGGAGGTGGAGGATCGTGCGGGAAATGCAACATCAGACGTTGCATCATGGCTTGCATGTCATCCATGACTGTCCCTTGTCGGAACAATTCCACACCCTGTCTGGCCAATTCCGCACCTTGTCTGGTTTTCTCGGTGCGGGGGGTTCCCATCTCAGTTTGGATCCAACCCCACTGGTCCTGAGACATAAAAGAGGATCCTTCACCATGTAGGTTTGAATCCTGTGGGGGTGGCATACATTAGGCTGTTGGCCTCTCATCTTCTTCCATTTCATCACCTGAAAAATCCTGGTCATATTGAGCATCGTCCCCTACAGATGGGGCTGAACCTGTATACAACCAGTTAGCAACATTTGCAATGCTAATGGAACCAGGTGCTGGTAATGCAAGCACTTCCACATTATAAATCACAAGGGAGTAATAAGTCGGCATGATTGCAATCATTTGCTGATTGACGAGAGTGTTCATGTCGATCTTTGTCTTACCCACCACTGCTGCTTCTTCCAACAAGAGTTGACCATACCCAAAGTGGTCCGCAATCTGCTTGATCATGCCACCCATAGAAATATCACAGGTACTTTCGTGGCCAACTTGCTTCAAATGATTGGCGGCAAAAGCAGCTGCATTGACTCGCTCATTATTGGCCATGCATTGAAGGAAAAATAGCTCTCTCTTTGCGGCTACCCCGGTGCTATCACGCCATCCGAACAAGGTGTAGGCTAACCCCTTTTGTGCATATCTGAAGCAAGGGTTATGAATCCCAGAAGCTTTTCCCGAACTCGGGTTGTAACCACTTTTACCTGTAATAGCCCTCCAGAAATCAATTGCTGAAAAAGTGTCTGGAGGTGCTCCGGGTCCAGATACCGGGAGTCTCAGAATACCCCCAAGTTCCTCAACAGATAACTCGTGATCCTCATCGAACAATCGGAAAGTCATCTGACCATAAAATTCCATCTCTGAACTGGTCCACCTGCGTCTCATCTTAAACTCAACCGTACTTAAGAATTCAAGTGTGATACGAGCAAAAGTCGGTGCTTCGAATTGCATAAATTCTAACATACCGATGTTGTGAAACATGCGATGCACCTCTTCCTTTAAGCCTAACTCATCAAGTGTAGCATCACACATATAACGTGTAGGAATGAGCTTACGTTGAGCAAGAATCACATACCTATCTTGGTGATCCGGTTGTTCAAACAAAATGCCATGTGGATTCGGAGTGCGTCTCGCACGTTGCTTCAGCCGGGAAGATGTGGCCACATCCTTTCCTTTGCTTATACGCTTTGGGGGCATAATGGGTACCTGCAAAAATTTCTCAAAACCCAAATAACAGATTAGTGAAAACGGCCACCGTCACTGTGTAGAGGACGGAGAGTAGAACGGTTTTCGTGTAGGGGAGATGGGGTTTTAATGAGTGGAGCTTGGTGAAAAGTGGAGCTTTAGGTGGTGGAGGCTAGGTTAACAATGGAGGAAGAAGGAGTGAGAAGCTTGCACAATCAGAATAAATGAGAATAAGTGGTGGAGAAGAGATATAATGCCAAGTGGATCCCACCATTAAAAGTAACAAAATTCAAAAAATTTCAAAAGCTAACCCGTATAAAACAACACGGGACGTGTTCCTACACACGGGCGCCCGTGTAAATGCACTGTTTTAATTCTTTTCTGCATTTGGTTCAGGGCCAACAACACGGGCCGTGTGTATGAACACGGGTGGCCGTGTAAATGACCTGTTTTCCTCAATTTTTGAAATTTGTTTTGCTTCATAGGTATGGTCTCCTTCCGTTCAGAGGTGATTTTGACTTTACGCTCCAAGTTCTTCTCCTTACCTACAACAACGTTTCACGCACACAAAGGAAAAGGCAAACAAAATAAGTTAGAAATCAAACGCGTGGGTTGCCTCCCACGAAGCGCTTCGTTTAACGTCGCATGGCTCGACGGTTGTCCACCTCATTAGGTGAGGCGCACATGGTTAGTCAATCCAGACTCTTGGCCTATGTAATATGGCTTCAACCTCTGGCCATTCACCTTGAATATATCCCCATTGTTTTGGTTCTTGATCTCTATCGCTCCGTGGGGAGATACCTTGTGCACGACAAATGGTCCGGACCATCTTGATTTCAATTTGCCAGGAAACAACTTGAGCCTCGAATTGAACAACAATACCAGCTGTCCTTCCCAGAAATCTTTCTTGATGATTCTCTGATCATGCCACTTCCGTGTTTGCTCCCTGTACATCTTTGCATTCTCATATGCCTGATTACGAAATTCTTCTAACTCGTGAAGTTGAAGAATTCGGGATTCACCGGCTTTTGCAAGATCACAATTTAAGAACTTGGATGCCCAAAAGGCTTTGTTCTCTAATTCAAGAGGAAGATGACAAGCCTTACCATAAATCAGTTGATACAGAGACATGCCGATTGGGGTCTTGAAGGCGGTTCGGTACGCCCATAGTGCGCCATCTAATTTGTTCGCCCAATCTTTTCTTGAAGCACTCACTGTCTTTTCCAAAATCTGTTTAATTTGTCTATTGGACACTTCAACTTGCCCACTCGTTTGAGGAGGGTACGGAGTGGCAATCTTGTGCTTCACATTATACTTCTTCAATAAGTTCTCCATGAGCTTATTCAAGAAATGTGTCCCTTCATCACTGATAAGTGCCCTTGGCACACCAAACCTTGAGAAGATGTTTTGCTTGAGAAAGTTTACCACTACTCTCGCATCATTAGTAGGGAGGGCAACGACTTCCACCCATTTTGAGACATAGTCCACAACCACCAGAATATAATTCTTCCCGAATGAGGGTGGGAATGGCCCTATAAAGTCTATCCCCCAAATATCAAATAATTCCACTTCAAGCATGCCCTTTTGGGGCATCTGATTCCTCCTAGAAATATTCCCTGTCCTTTGGCATCTGTCACATTCCTTCACAATGACTTGGGCATCCTTAAACAAAGTAGGCCAGTACAACCCTGATTGGAGGACTTTTGCAGCTGTTCTATCTCCACTAAAATGTCCCCCATAATCGGAGTCATGACACGCCTTTAAGACTTCATTTTGTTCTTCTTCAGGGACACATCGACGAATCAGTCCGTCTACCCCTTTCTTATACAAGAATGGTTCGTCCCACAAATAGAACCTGCAATCATGAAGAAACTTTTTCTTTTTGTTATAATCAAAGTCTTCAGGAATTATGCCACCCACCAGATAGTTTGCGTAATCAGCAAACCATGGAACACCAACCACCGCGAGGATTCGTTCATCAATAAACTCGTCCTTTATTGGATGTTCTTCTTCAGTCTCTTCAATCAGGGACATTCGAGATAGGTGGTCAGCAATGGTGTTTTCACACCCCTTTTTGTCTCGAATTTCTAGATCGAATTCTTGCAACAGCAAAATCCACCTGAGCAGCCTTGGCTTTGAGTCCTGTTTAGGAAAAAGATATTTCAAAGCAGCATGGTCAGTATAAACAATTACCTTAGTACCCTACAAGTATTACCGGAATTTGTCAAAGGCATAAACCACAGCCAGTAGCTCCTTCTCTGTGGTTGCATAATTCATCTGAGCTGGATTCAACACATGGCTGGCATAACAGATGACGTGGAGGAGTTTTTCTCTTCTTTGCCCCAAGACTGCCCCTACTGCTATATCACTCGCATCGCACATTATCTCAAAGGGTAGAGACCAGTCAGGCGAGATCACTATAGGAGCAGACACCAATTTATTCTTCAGAGTATTGAAGGCCTCATTGCACTTTTTTCAAACAGAAACGGAGTATCCTTCACAAGCAGACTAGTCAACGGTTTTGCGATCTTGGAGAAATCTTTGATGAACCTACGGTAAAATCCCGCATGTCCCAAGAAACTCCGTATACCTTTCTCATTCACTGGATGAGGGAGATTGGCTATCACCTCCACTTTTGCCTTGTCAACTTCAATTCCTTTATGGGAGATTTTATGGCCTAGCACTATCCCTTCTCTCACCATGAAATGACACTTCTCCCAATTCAGGATCAGATTGGTTTGTTGACATCTTTCCAGCACAAGTGACATATTATACAAATAATTTTTGAAAGAAGATCCGAAAACCTAAAAATCATCCATAAATACCTCCATATGCTTCTCAAGCATATCGGAAAATATGGATGTCATGCACCTCTGAAATGTTGCTGGTGTGTTACATAAACCAAACGACATTCTTCTATAAGCAAAGATTCCATACGGGCATGTGAACACCGTTTTCTCTTGATCCTCAGGTGCCACCGCAATTTGGTTGTACCCCGAGTACCCGTCCAGAAAACAATAGAAATCATGACCTGCCAATCTTTCCAACATCTGATCAATAAAAGGTAAGGGAAAATGGTCCTTCCTGGTTGCAGTGTTCAGTCTTCTATAGTCAATGCAAACTCTCCAACCTGTTACAGTACGGGTGGGGATCAACTCATTTTTCTCATTTTTTATCATAGTTGTCCCTCCCTTGTTCGGTACCACATGAACTAGGCTCACCCACGAACTGTCAGATATTGGGTAAACCAACCCCGCATCTAAAAGTTTAACAACCTCCTTGCGAACGACTTCTTTCATGGCTGGGTTCAGTCTCCTTTGAGGTTGAATGACCGGTTTCTGATTATCCTCCATCAAAATCTTGTGCATACACAGTGTTGGACTGATTCCTTTCAAATCGTCCATTGCCCACCCAATAACACTCTTGTATTTCTTGAGTACTTTGATTAGCTCTTCTTCTTGGATCTCTCTCAAACCTGAATTGATGATTGCTGGACATTTCTCTTCATTGTCAAGAAAGACATATTTGAGATGTTCTGGTAATTGTTTCAACTCCATCCCCTTTTTTATATCTTGCTTTTCTTCTGGAGATATTTTAGGCCGAAGCTCTTCCCACCGTTGTGGTCGAGAATGAACCCAGGGAGGTTGTGCCTTTAACATAGACAACACTTCAGATTCATTCTCATCAATTCCATCAGTATCTTCAATTATAGATAAGCTTAAAACTCTTTCTAAGGGGAGCTTGGGTGTTGTAATCTGCATAGATTGAGCAAACACTGTATCCAGAACTTCAATACTTTTACTCGCACCTTCGTCAACCTTGAATTTCATAGTATCCCTCACATCAATTTTGAGCTTTTCATCATAGACTTTGAGGGTCATGGTTCCTTCCTTAATATCTATCATACATCTTCCAGTTTCAAGAAAAGGTCTTCCCAAAATGAGAGGGATCTCCTCATCTTCTGGCATCTTGAGTATCACAAAATCCACCGGGAAAACAAATTTATCAATCTTCACCAGAACATCTGTTGATATACCATAGGGTCTCTTCATAGAATGATCAGCAAACTGCAATGTCATGCAAGTGTCTTGCACTTCCCCTAACTCCAGTTTTTTGTAAATCGAGAGGGGCATTAGACTAACACTTGCTCCCAAATCGATCAGTGCCTTTTTGAATGATCTGTCTCCAATGGTACAAGGAATAGTGGCTGCACCTCTATCTTTTTCTTCACCGGAATTTTTAGACCCTGCAAAATAGCACTACAAGTTTCAGTTAGCATAACCGGCTCGCCTTCGATCGACCTTTTCTTCGATATGATGTCTTTCATGAATTTGGCATAGATCGACATCTGTTCCAGAGCTTCAGCAAAAGGTATGTTGATCTCGAGCTTCTTGAATAATTCTAAGAATTTCTCAAAAAAAAATTCATGGAGATATTTCTTCTTTGTTCTTGTAGGAAAAGGAAGAATGATCTTTGGTTTTTGTTTCTCTTGCTGGCTTGCCGGCTTCACCACCACTTCTTCAGTTTGTTTTGGCTCTTCTCTAATCTCCAAGTCAACTTCCAACAACCCATCTTCTTCGACCTGTTCGTCAACTTGTTGTTCATTAGCTCTTCCTTTTCTGGTGACCACTGCTTTAATGTGACTTTGATCACGTGGATTAACAACTGTCCCACTGGGAAGCGTGCCAGGTACCTGGGAATTGGAAGCTAACTGTTGAGCAATTTGACCCATCTGAATTTCAAGATTTTTAATGGATGCTGTAGTGTTCTTCTGATTATTTCGAGTCTCCTCTTGGAACTGGATGTTGTGAGCTGCCATCTTTTCAATTGCAATCTCCCAATCTGCCTTCTTAGGGACTTGTTGTTGCTGTTGCTGATATTGATTTTGATATTGACCCTGTGCCTGCTGTTGCACATTCCCTTTCTGATCCTTCCATGCAAATTTGGGATGATTCTTCCACCCCGGATTGTATGTGTTGGAGTGGGGATTGTTTTGCTTTAAAAACTTGATATCTTCTATCTGCTGCGGTGTGGTAAAGCAATGAACAGTATTGTGTGGTCCATTACAAATGCCACACACATCGTTTGGTGCCTGTTGTACTTGAGCCACTTTTTGAGCACCTATGTTTAGTGCCTTCAACCTTTTCTCTACCTCCGCAACAACTGCTTCTTCAATTTTCACCTGTTTGTTTGTTTCAAGCTTCAAGTCAATAACTGCAGATTTGCTTGACACCCTGTCATATAACTCCAAATGCTCATTCGAGGCAATTGCTTCAATTATCTTCTTCATACCGGTGGCTATTGCAAAGTTAGCTGAGCCACCAGCTGCTGAATCAAGGATTTGTCTCGTTTGAATTCGAAGACCATTAACAGACATTTGCATCTGCTCAGTTTCATCCATGTTGTGAGTAGGACAAGCCACTAGGATTCTCTTGAATCTTTTATAGGCATCTCCTAGTGACTCACCCTCCTTCTGCTTGAAGTTTAGGATCTCGTATCTTTTTCTCAGTGACACAGATGCGGGAAAATATTCCTGCAAGAATGCTGTTTCCATCTGCTCCCATGTAGTGATACTGCCAGCAGGTAAGGACCGCCTTTCGAGTTGATTAATTGTGCTGGGATGCAGCTGAAATTGTTCTACATTAACCGGTTGGTTGACAATTGTCATACGACCACCCGTAGTGTTGTTTCCATCATAGTCCCTGAGAAGTCTCTCTGGTGGTGGTGGTTCTGCAGCCATGACCTCGGGAGTTGTTTCTGCTTCTGAATCTAAATTCTCTGAGTGCACTAAAACAACTTCCTCCTCTGCTTTCTCTGCTAATTCCAGTTTTTCGCTTAGCTTGTCTCAGCCTAGCGCGAAGAGTTCTTTCTGGATCTGCGTCAAAAGAAAAATCCGCTGAGGCCTTACCTCGCATAAACAAGTTAGACAAATATTAGAATTGAATAACCAGATTGTCATAGATAAAATTTTGGTTTTCGAGCAACAAAATTTCAATAGAATAAAAATTAAAATAGGTATTTTGGCAATCCCCGACAACGGCGCCAAAAACTTGATCGGAAAAATAGCAAGTGTACTATTTTTACCGATGTAGTAATAAGGAGTTTTATTTCCAAGTATCGATCTCAGGGATTGCGTAGGAAATACTTATTTTACTTTGATTCTATCAAAACAAAAAGATAATGGTTTGGTTGTTTTTGGAATTTTAACAATAAACACAAAAGACAGTAAAATATAATTGATTAAGATAAAACATGCTAGGGTGAGTGGTTGATTTAACAAGTTATGAATTCAATCAAGATTTCCTTAATACACATGAAACAGTCAATTACCTAACCTCAGAATGTTCTTCCTTAAGTCCTTAAAGAAGAAACTATTAAACTACCAATTTTTATCAAATGTCCATTCAATAAATCCTTGGTTTTAATCATAAACAATATCGAGGGTTGCGGTGATTTACAAAAGTTACTAGTCCTAGATGAAACAATTATAAACCCAATTGTGTGAAAACCCTAACAATCACAATCCTGTTATTGATAGTCGTAGATCAAATTGCATTTGTCCGATACAAAAGCATAATAACATCACACAATTGAATTGAAATCTGTAACATGGTAATAAGGAAATCATTTGTTCAAATTCATAACATACGATCAAATCAGGACCACCCCCCTAACATAGGGGGTTTAGCCTCTCATAGTATTCAAAGAAATCATAGTATGAAAATTAAACATTACAAAGAACTAGGAGATTTTGATCTTCAATGGTCGATGCCTTTGAATCTCGCCGTCTTCAAATCCTCCGTAGTAGCTATCTTCTCAATGCAGTGTTTTCTTTCGTACATCAAAAAGTGTCTTCTCCTTTCTCTCCCAAGCCTTCTAATAGTTTCAGATGGATTTTCCCCAAGCAAAAAGTCCAAACTACCCTTAATGAGCAGAATAGATCCACATGACAAAAATTGAAGTTTCTAAGCCGCGCCCATCAACACGGGCAGTGTGGATCCACACGGGTGCCCGTGTGTGCTCTCCAACATGAGTATTTTCAGATCAAGCTACAGAGGCATCAACACGAGCCGTGTTCCTACACACGGGTGCCCGTGTTAACTCTCTGTTTTTCCTCACCAAGCTTTCTTTGCCTGATAAACAACATGGGCCGTGTTGTTGGACACGAGGGTCTGTGTTGACCTGCTGTATCTTCATATTTTTGCCTTTCTGAGTATCCACAACTCCACTATTAGTTCTTTTAAACCTGTGCAACGACCTGTAACAATAACACTACCAAATCGAAGCATAAAAGAGACCTTTTTGACATAAACATGTAATAAAATGAAATGCGATAACAAACTAACAAAACAAGATAAATGACTCTGAAACAACTATAAACAAACACAAATCTTACCAAAGTGATGAAAATATGTCGGATTAACGGTGGGAATTCAATGGAAATGGTGACCGATCACCTATTTAGGACGTAGTGCAGAGACTATTCAAGTGTAGACCTGATAACAGTTGTTACACGATACTACACTCAGACGAGTTTCTCTTGAGAATATTATGGGTTGATGAGTCAGTCATCCTAACCTATAATATCCGATAGATGGGATTAAGACTTTGGGAACTTTTTAGAACATGATCTACAGGTTTTATCCTTAGTACACTCCTTTGGGATGGTTCTTAATCTGACCCCATGTTCGTGATTCACAACAAACCCTTTGATTCTTGGTTGATTCGATCAAGTCTTGTCAATATCAATGGAACTTGGGTGTTGATAAGGTGAAAACCATAATCCACCAAAATGGATGATTGATCTTGATGATGACTTGATCCATCCCTTGACCTTTACCTGTTTACCTTGTGCGTGATCCCTTGTGTGTGATTGTTGCATTCATGCATACATACACATCATAACATTCATCACAAAAAATAAATTTCAAGGAACTAAGGTCTCGTTTGCAAATATTTTCAGACCATGGATTATGGACGAAGAAACACTAAGAAGTACAGTTTTTGATGTCCTGATTTGAAATAACTAAGGAAGTTGTCATCCTTTGTATTAGATCCCTTGGACTTCAAGCAACATCATGGGAAGCTTTTATCTGTGTTATCTGCTGATATGGTTGAAGGACTTCTGAGTGTTTTAGTTCAGTTCTATGATCCTCTCTACTGGTGCTTCACTTTTCTTGATTATCAGCTTGTACCTACATTGGAGGAGTATGCCCATCTCTTGAGAATACCCGTATCTGACAAAGTACATTTTAGTGGATCGGAGGAGATTCCTAGATCTCATATTATAGCTGAAGCTCTTCATCTGAAGAAATTTGAGATTGATGCTCATTTAGTGAAAAAAGGAGGTGTTTTTGGGTTGACTTCTGAATTCCTCATTGGTAAAGCTACTGTTTTTGCTCAAGCCGGTAGCATGGATGCTTTCGAAGCCATATTTGTATTGCTCATCTATGGTTTAGCTTTGTTCCCTAACATTGACGGTTTTGTTGATGTTAATGCCATTAGAATTTTCTTAATTGGGAATCCTGCTCCTAGTTTGTTTGGTGACATGTATTTCTCTTAGAATTTAAGGAATTCTAAAGGTGGCGGGACTATTGTGTGTTGTGTTCTTCTTCTGTACAAGTGATTTATTTCACACTTGCCTTAGACGCCTGCTTTTTTGGAGAACAAGCAATGTCTACGGTGGTCCCAAAGACTTATGTCTCTCACTAATGATGATATTGTATGGTATGATTCTGCATTGGGTAGCTTGGATATTATTGATAGTTGTGGTGAGTTCTCTAATGTGCCTCTTATTGGTACACAAGGAGGAATCAACTACAACCCTGCTTTGGCTCGTCGTCAACTTGGGTTCCCCTTGAGAGATAAACCTAATAACACTCAGTTAGAGGGTCTATTCTATCACAAGGGTAAAGATCCCCAACATTTTAAGTAGAAGATGATACATTCTTGGCATAATGTGCATAGGAAAGGAAGATCCGAGCTTGGTCCATACAACTGTGTAGTTTTGGAAGCTTACACTACTTGGGTGAAGAAGAGAGCTTTGGAGATGAAGATGCCGTATGCTCGTGAAAGACCTATGTCTATGATCATGGCTGAGCCATCAACTCTCCCTAACCAAGATGTAGAGGATTTGGAAGACACACTCACCAAGATGAAGCAAGAGAGAGATATGTGGGAATAGCAATTCCATGCTTTGAGCCGAAAGCATGAGGAGTTGCAACTTGAGTTGAAAGACAAGGATGCGCTTATTGAGATTCTTGAAGATCGAGCAGTGAAGAGCCAGAGAGAGCCAGGGGGTCTATATTCCTCTAGTACGCCTCAGCCTTCCGGTGCTTGGAAGAAGATTGTTGATCAGCTAGTTCTTGAGAAGGCTCAGATGAAGACATCCTTTGAGTCTGAGATTCGACGCATCCGAAGGAAGTATGCACCTATAGCCAGATCACATGATGCAGTTGCTAACGGATCCTTAGGATGATAGTTTCCTTTTCTCTTGTATTTGTATTTTGGTTTCTGGAATTGTACTCAGTGTAATCCTTCCAAATTTTATGAATAAAAAGAGATTTTATGGTCAATCAAATTATCATTATTATTATTATTTAAATATATTTGCAAAGTAGACTTCATATGTTCCTTGAAATTAAAAACAAATAAAAAACATTGCATTTCATGCATCATTTGCACAACAGGTTTTCTTCCGCCAGATGTCTTATCAGTTCTTCTTCTGTGCATCAGCCAAGCTGACTCACCATTACAATACTCACACTAATCAACCAAGGATCATAGGGCATCTAGAGCAAGAGAACCGAGAGCTGAAAGACGAGATCGCCAGATTAACGACTATGATGGAATCTGTCATTGCTGCACAAAATCAATCTTCACCAACTCCTACAACTCCTCCTCAGAGGACTGTTATTTCTAAGGTTGCTACCTCAACTGTTCCTGTTGTTACAACCAGTCAATCCATGCCCTCTATGCTTGCTGGGTTTCCTTGGGGAATGCCATCAAATTTTATGCCAGAAGGGTGCGCCCACCTTTGTTTCTCTGCCGGCATCTAGCCCGATCATGTCAGTGCCACCTCCAATTGTTCACACTCTGCCTCGTGTTGAGGACACTATCTACCATTTTGAGTCGTATGAGGGACCATATGTATATGAGAAGATGGATGAGATGAAAGATCAATTCCTCGAGTTGTGCAAAGAGTTGAAGACTCTGAGAGGAAAATACTTGTTTGGGAAGAGTGTTGCTGAACTCTACTTGGTCCCCAATGTTAAGATCCCGGTGAAATTCAAGGTCTCAGACTTTGAAAAATACAAAGGGAATACTTGCCAACTAAGCCATCTTGTGATGTACGCCATAAAAATGTCTACTCAAACTGATAATGATCAGTTGTTGATTCACTATTTCCAAGGCAGTTTAACTGGAGTTGCTTTAAGGTGGTATATGGGTTTGGATAGTGCAAGCATCCATACTTTCAATGACTTAGGCGAGGCCTTTGTCAAGCAGTATAAGTACAACGTGGATATGGTGCCTGATAGAGACCAGTTGAGGTCTATGTCTCAGAAAGATAAGGAGACATTCAAATAGTATGCTCAGAGATGGAGAGAACCGGCTGCCCAGATAAGTCCACCTCTTGAAGAGAAAGAGATGACGAAGATCTTCTTGAAGACACTGAGTTTGTTTTATTACGAACGTATGATTGTGAGTGCCCCTAATGATTTTACCAAAATGGTAAACATGGAGATGAGGCTAGAAGAAGGAGTCCGTGAAGGACATCTGTCTAAAGAAGAAGCATCATCCAACAAGAAATACGGTGGGAGTTTCTCCAAGAGGAAGGAGGGAGAAACTAATTCAGCGTCAGTAGGGAGGCAGAGGAGGCCTCATGTCCGAAAGAGTTCTCAACCCCGTCAACATCAGCATCAAGTTTCCTCAGTAATTTTGGTTTTTTCCAACAATTCTAACAATCAATCAGTTCCAATTCAACAATAACAACATCATCAACAACCGCAACAAAGAACCAACTATAACAACAATAATTATCAACAAAACTTTGAGAGGAAGAAAGTCTCCTTTGACCCTATTCCTATGACTTATGCAGAATTGTACCCATCATTGGTTCTCAAGAACCTCATTCAACTAAGAAACCCTCCGCAAATTCCTGAGCCACTACCATGGTGGTTCAAACCTAACCTTCATTGTGCTTTTCACCAGGGAGCCCCTGGCCATGACATAGAAAATTGCTATCCATTAAAGTATGAGGTTCAAAAGCTTGTGAAGAGTGGTATGGTGTCCTTTGAGGACAGAGCGCCGAACATAAAAGCCAATATGTTGCCTGCTCATGTAACGCTTCTATCAACATGGTGGACGATTGTCCAAGGGATTTTAGAGTTTTTGATGTACGACGTATCCGAAGATCTCTGGTGGAGATGCATAAGACTTTGTGTTTAATCAGTGACTGTGAAGATGACCATGATGGTTGTGCAATCTGTAGCGTGAACCCCCGTGGGTGTATGATTGTCAAGAGAGATATCAAGAAGTTGATGGATGAGAATGTAATCCAGATTCAACACTAAAGGGATATGGGAGAAGTGAATGTTATTGTACCAGTGTTTAAGACCCCTGAGCGGGTAGTTATCCAATTTGATAATAGCAGTAACAATAATGTTAATAGATCGGTATCGCCGTTGGTTATACGGTTAGCGGGCCCTGTCCCGTATGCATCCGATAAAGCTATGCCATATCAATACAACACCACTTTGATTGAAGATGGTTAAGAGGTTCCTCTACCAGTCGCAGACTCAATGGGGAATATTACAGATATTGCGAAGGTGACCCATAGTGGTCGTGTTTTCAGTCCCGTGTTTCTAAAGATAGTAGAAGATGTTGCAGCAAGTAAGAAAGCAGAGATTCCTGTAGTGAATCCAGTTAGTACTCCAATGTGTCAGTCTGGCGAATCCAGCAAATTGAATACTAACGATGATGATGAGGTGTCAAGGTTAATAAAAAGGAGTGAATTTAATGTTGTGGAGCAGCTGCTCCAGACTCCGTCAAAAATCTCCGTACTGTCACTGCTGATGAATTCTGAAGCACATAGGGAAGCATTGCAAAAAGTGCTAGAGCAGGCTTATGTGGAGCACAGTGTGACCGTGGATCAGTTTGACCACATTGTTGCCAACATTACTTCTTGTAATAATATGAGATTTTGTGATGAAGAACTTCCTGAGGAAGGCAGGAATCACAATTTGGCACTCCATACTTCGATGAATTGCAAAGAGGATGCTTTAGCCAATGTGTTGGTTGATACAAGGTCATCTTTGAACGTGCTTTCGAAATCAACTCTGTAAAGACTCTGTTATCAAGGCGCCCCAATGAGATATAGTGGCATGATTGTCAAAGCGCTCGACGATTCTCATAAAACTGTCATTGGTGAAGTGGACCTTCCAGTGAAGATATGTCCGAGTGATTTCCAAATTACTTTCCAGGTAATGAATATCCACCCGGCCTACATTTGCTTGTTGGAGCAGTGACGTCTACTCTTCACAAAAAGCTGAAATTTGTGAAGAACGACAAGCTTGTCGTTGTTGGTGGAGAGAAGGCATTATTGGTAAGCCATTTGTCATCTTTTACTTATGTTGATGCTGATGAGGAGGTTGGAACGCCATTCCAAGCCTTATCTATTGCTGATGAAATGAAAAAAACTGGGGCACCCATGTCTTCTTTGAAAGATGTGCAAGAGGCTATTCAGGCAGGCAACATTGACAAATGGGGTCGTGTCATGGAGGTCGCCGAGAACAAGAATAAAGATGGATTGGGATTTCAACCAGGGCCATTCAGCGCCAGAGCCAAAGTTATGCAACCAATTTCCGTAATGGAGGGTTCATTCTTGAGAATGATCAACACTCAGCTGCCATTATTGAAGACAATGGTGATGAAGACGAAGCTTGCGCCAACTTTGTGACGCATGGCTAGACTTGCAACAATTGGGTTGCTGTTGATGTTCCTGTTGATGTTCCTGTTGTTATTCACCGTTCTAAGTAAATTGTTTTTTTTATTGTTTTAAGAAAAATCCTTCTCCTATGCCTAAGAGAGAAGTGAACATTGTTGGGCATTTTTATTATTATCATCAATGAAATACAATTTTATTCATCCACATCTATGATGTTTTATTTTACTTTTTGCTTTCTTTTTTAAAAATGGTAATTACAAAAAAATAAAGAAAATCTTTCACCTGTATAATAATTGTTCGCACTCCACTTATTTAAAATCAAAATATCAAATCATTATGCAGGTTGATTCTCAAACCCATTGAATAAAATGATCATACTCCCTCTCCAAACTTTGATTTCCCTGTGTTTGAAGCCGAGGAAGAGATTGATTATGAAGAAGTATTCGATGAGTTATCCCGTTTACTTGAGTATAAGGAGAAAGTCATTCATCCGTTTGAAGAGCAGATTGAATTAGTCAACTTGGGTTCCGAGGATAATGTGAAAGAAGTCAAGATTGGGTCTCAACCGTGTCCAGAAGCTAAGAAAGGGTTGATTGATCTTCTTCGAGATTATTCTGATGTGTTTGCTTGGTCCTATCAAGACATGTCGGGGTTGGATTCTGAGATTGTGGAGCATAGATTGCCGTTGAAGCCAGAATGCCCGCCGGTCAAGCAGAAGTTGAGAAGAACTCATCCTGATATGGCAGTAAAGATCAAAGAGGAAGTGCAGAAGCAGATTGATGCTGGTTTTCTTGTTACCTCTGAGTATCTGCAGTGGGTGGCCAACATTGTGCCTGTTCCAAAGAAAGATGGAAAAGTCCGCATGTGTGTTGATTATAGAGATTTGAATAAATCCAGTCTGAAAGATGTTTTTCCTCTGCCACACATTGATATGTTGGTAGATAATACAACTAAATTCAAAGTTTTTTCGTTTATGGATGGATTTTCCGGTTATAATCAAATCAAAATGGCACCTGAAGATATGGAGAAGATCACATTCATTACACCCTGGGGAACATTCTGTTATAGAGTGATGCCTTTCGGTTTAGAGAATGCTGGTGCAATATACCAGAGAGCTATGACCACCCTTTTTCATGATATGATGCATAAAAAGATTGAGGTTTACGTTGATGATATGATTGCCAAATCAAGTGATGAAGAAGAACATGTTGAGCATTTGTTGAAGTTATTCTAGCGTTTGAGGAAGTACAAACTCCACTTGAATCCCAATAAGTGTAGTTTTGGTGTTCGTTCTGGTAAGTTGTTGGGCTTTATTGTCAGCGAGAAGGGTATTGAAGTTGATCCTGCCAAGGTCAAAGCAATACAAGAAATGCATGCGCCCAAAAATAAGAAGCAAGTCAGAGGTTTTCTCGGCCGCTTGAACTATATCTCAAAATTTATATCGCATATGACTGCCACCTATGCGCCAATTTTCAAGCTTCTTCGGAAAGATCAGTCTTGTGATTGGACCGAAGATTTTCAGAAAGCTTTTGATAGTATCAAAGAGTATCTGCTTGAACCTCCAATTCTGTCTCCGCCTATTGAAGGAAAACCGTTGATCATGTATTTGACTGTGCTTGATAAGAGTATGGGTTGTGTTCTTGGTCATCAAGATGAATCAGGAAATAAAGAGTATGCAATTTACTACCTCAGTAAGAAATTCACCGACTGTGAGACTCGATATTCTATGCTTGAAAAGACATGCTACACATTGGCTTGGGCTGCTAAGCGTCTGCGCCAATATATGTTGAATCATATCACTTGGTTGACATCCAAAATGGATCCAATCAAGTATATCTTTAAGAAGCCTGCTTTAACTGGGAGGATTACCCGTTGGCAGATGTTGTTATCTGAGTATGATATTAAATATTGATCTCAAAAAGCTATTAAGGGTAGTGCCTTGGCTGACCATTTGGCTCACCAACTGATTGAAGATTACCAGTCAGTGCAGTATGATTTCCCTGACAAAGAGATTTTATACTTGAAAATGAAAGATTGTGATGAACCATTGCTTGAAGAAGGGTCAAAACCTGGTTCCCGTTGGGGCATGGTATTTAATGGAGTTGTTAATTCGTATGGTAATGGCATTGGGGCAGTGATTATTACTCCTCAAGGCACTCATTTTCCGTTTACAGCTAGATTGATTTTCAAGTGTACAGACAATATGGCTGAGTATGAAGCTTGCATTATGGGGCTTGAAGAGGCCGTTGATCTCAGAATTAAATATCTTAATGTCTATGGAGATTCAACTTTGGTTGTGAATCAGATCAAAGGTGAATGAGAGACAAATCAACCCGATTTGATACCATACAGAGATTATGCGAGGATGATTTCAACTTTCTTTAAAAATGTTGAGTTTCATCATATCCCTCGAGATGAAAACCGGATGGAATATGCTCTTGCTACGTTGGCTTCAATGATTATGGTGAAATTTTGGAATGAAGTTCCCAATTTGACTGTGATGTGTCTTGATAGGCCAACTCATCTATTTGCTATTGAAGAGATCAAAGATGAAAAGCCATGGTATTTTGATATCAAATGTTTCCTCCAAAGTCAGATTTACCCTCCCGGGGCATATTTGAAAGATAAGAAGACTTTGAGAAGATTAGATGGCAACTTCTACCTGAATGGTGATGTGTTTTACAAGAGAAATTTCGATATGGTTTTGTTCAGATGCGTGGATAGACACGAAGCAGACCTATTGATGACAGAAGTCCATGAAGGTTCCTTTGGTACCCATTCCAATGGAAATGCTATGGAAAAGAAGATGTTGAGAGTAGGTTACTATTGGCTGACAATGGAATCTGACTGTTGCAAGTTTGTGAAGAAGTGCCACAAGTGTCAAATTTATGCGGATAAAATTCATGTTCCTCCGACACTGTTGAATGTCATTTCCTCTCCATGGCCTTTCTCCATGTGGGGAATTGATATGATTAGTATGATTGAGCCCAAAGCTTCGAGCGGACATCGTTTCATTCTGGTGGCTATTGATTATTTCACAAAGTGGGTTGAAGCAACATCGTACGCAAATGTGACCAAGCAAGTTGATGTGAGGTTTATCAAGAATCAGATTATATACCGTTATGGTGTGCCAAGTAAGATCATTACTGATAATGGATAGAACTTGAATAATAATATGGTGGAAGCTCTTTGCAAAGACTTCAAGATTGCACATCATAATTCTTCTCCCTACAGATCCAAGATGAATGGGGATGTTGAAGCTGCAAACAAGAATATTAAGAAGATCATCTAGAAGATGGTTGTGACATACAAGGATTGGCATGAGATGCTCCCATTTGCTTTGCATGTGTACCGTACATCCATCCGTACTTCAACAGGGGCAACCCCTTTTCTCTCTTGTTTATGGTATGGAAGTGGTACTCCCCGTGGAGGTTGAGATCCAATCATTGTGTGTTTTGATGGAAGCCAAGTTGATAAAAACTGAATGGTTCTAGACTAGATATGATTAGTTGAATTTGATTGAAGAGAAGAGATTGACAGCCATGTGTCATGGTCAATTATATCAGCAAAGAATGAAGAAAGCTTTTGATAAAAAGGTCAGACCTCGTGTGTTTAGAGAAGGTGACCTTGTGCTCAAGAAGATTCTATCCTTCAAACCTGATGCTAGGGGAAAATGGACTCCTAATTATGAAGGCCAATATGTTATGAGGAAAGCCCATTTGATATGGTATTGACCTAAAATTCCCCACAGTGTTGACAATTTGATCCTTAACAGATCTTTTCTCTACCCTCGGCATGTTTGGTTGATTATCCTTCAGCAAGTGCTCTCTCTCCCCGTAGAGTTTGCCATGATCGATTGGAAGCATGTTCTCCATGACTTTCTCATCCAGAGTTGATTTTTCCAGAGCTAGATGATTTATTTTAATCCCTAGCATTTTTTCCAGTTGACGTTTCCATCTTGTTGAGATTAGCCGAGTGTTGCAGCAGTGATTCAAATCTTTGTTATTTGTATCCTTTGCGTTGATTGTCAGCATAATCATAAATCCTATACATGCACATTCATGCATAAAAAACGACATTAGATATTTCATTATGCATTTTATCGCATTTGATTAGCTTATTCTGATCCCTTGCTTCGGTGATATCATTTACCTATGCAAAATTGGTGTGTCTGTCCTCCTTCAATTGAAGAGTGTCAGCCCCTTAAGCAGAAAGAGTTTAACCTTTCTCATTTCCCCACTGAGTTATTTCCTCGTGGATGATTATTATTTTAGTTTCCTCCCAGCTAATTATCTGGATGAAGCCACTCCCCTTTTATACCCTCATTGGGTTGAGTCTTTGTTTGACCTTTTCTTTCTAGCTATTACCTAGATAGATATTTTGGTCCCCTGAGAATTTATTTCCCAGTAACTGGTAATATTCTTCTCAATTGTTGAGTACTTTACTTTTGCCCAATAAATGTAATTTACTTCCTTTATTTTCCCCAGCAGATTCGTTTTCATGTTTCCCCCAGGCAGTCTATCCTTGATATGTTCATCCTAACCGGTGACGGATATTCTTCCTTTTATGGTTTTCTACCCAGTAAAAAGGTAGTTATAATCCCTACTTTTATTCCCCAGAGAGTTAATCCTTGATATGTTCATCTTAATCGATGACAAATTTTCTCCTCTTCGGGGTATTCTACCCAGTAACCGGTAGTTGTAATTCCTATTTTATCTTTCCCATCTGAGTCTATCCTTAATATGTTCATCCTAACTGGTGACGAATATTCTCTCTTAGGTATTCTATCCAATAACCGGCAGTTGTAGTTCCTACTTTCCCTTGCTGAGTTTATCCTTGATATGTTCATCCTAACCGATGATAAATATTCTCTCTTTGGTATTCTATCCAGTAACTGATGGATATAATTCTCATTTCTCCCCGGCAGGTTATCCTTGATATGTTTATCCTAACTGGTAATGGATATTCTTCCTCGTTCCCAGGTGGTCTATCCTTGATATGTTCATCCTAACCGATGACAGATATTCCTCCTTTGAGTTTATCCTTGATATTTTCATCCTAATAGGTGACAAATACTCTCTCTTTGGTATTCTGCCCAGTAACCAGTAGTTGTAAATCCTATTTGAGTTCTCTCCCCAATAGGTTATTGTAGCGGTAAATTCATGATCATCAAGCTACTGACAAGCTAGAGATCAAATAACAAGAGTCGCCACCGCGCTTTTATTTTTTCCAAGG
Organism: Lathyrus oleraceus; assembly: GCF_024323335.1. NCBI lineage: Eukaryota > Viridiplantae > Streptophyta > Magnoliopsida > Fabales > Fabaceae > Lathyrus > Lathyrus oleraceus. Next base: position 38,792,488 of record NC_066583.1, read on the forward strand.
GAAAAGGGAAAAAGTACGAACAAAACCCAAAAGTAAGAAGTTTTCAAATCAAAACTAATAAAAAGTCAGATATCACAGGTAAGGGGGTTGGTTACATAGAGGGAAGATGTTAGCACCCAAAGTGTCCTAGGTACTCCTAGGGAGCCCTTTTTGTGTGCATATGTACTTGGTATAAAGTGATGTTTACAAACAAATAGAATGGGGGGATGAGAAAAGAATTCATTAATTATATTTTTGTGTTTGACAAGACCTTTGGTCTTGTGCCTACGTCCCAACATAAAAATGAGGGATCAAAACCTCGTAGTTCGTGATACAAATTTCAAAGTGGATGCATTACTTTTAACAAAAATTAAGTTTGAAAGGCACAAAGGCCTAGAAATGGTTTGAATGTGTTAGTTCCTTTTTTGCTTTTTGAAAGTTTAAGTCAAGTATAGTTAAGTTTATTTACAAGTTTGATTTAAGAAAAGAAGTTTGAAAATGCAATGGCATAAGGCCAAAGTTTCTATCTTTTTACAAAAGTGGTCTAAGTTTAGAACAAAAGTAGTTCACACAAAGAAGATTTTGGAAAATGGAGGGAGAGATTTTGAAATTAAAGAAATGGGGAGAAGATGAAGAGACTATCCTATGTACAAAATTAAAAGTTTAGAGTTGAAAAGATTTGACCAAATGGGTAGCAATCCAATAGACAAGAATGTCAATAGAAACCCAAAATTCCCTTGGACTTTTAGAATCAAGCAACACACAAATGTACAATTATATTATTTTGAAGAGCAAGGCATCAAATAAAGATGGCCACATCCAAGCTTATCCATTCCATGATCTTCTCCAAAATAGCCCATGTAACAGATGAATTCCACAAGTCACAGGTTCAAAATAACAGCTTCACAATGATCATGTTGCAGATGAACATAGAGATGTCTTCAAAGATGTATCAGATGAATTTCAAATTGCAAGCTCTTGGTTTCTCAACAAGTTGGCATTGGCCAAGTCCTTTAGCATAGGAAGGTTGCCTAGATTCTAAGTCCATTTGTCCAAGATCAAGCCAACAGTGCACTCAAAAGTTTTTTTTAGGGTTTTTGTTATTATTATGTACATTAATGGTTAAAGACCACACAAACAAGCAAAGTATACACAAACAAAATATATCACACAATATGGTCCAAATGGACAAAGTGAAAATTGAATTAACATAAACAATTAGAATGATATGAACAATGGCAAATGAAATAGAGTGCTAAAAGTAAATTGCATTAAAGTAAAGGCTTGAAATTAAAAGTTAGTAGTTAATTGGTTAGAAGTTAGTACTGTTTTGCTTTTACTTTTCATTTCAAGATATTCTTTGGAGAACACTCAACCCACTTATCACAAGCATGAATCCTTGAGCCAAAACATCTTCCAAAGGAAGGAAAGAAGGCCAAGTTTCCACACAATACCATGAAAGAGGGGAGACTTACAATCTCACTAACTAGAATGCTTATGCCTTTTATGTCACAAATTTAGCGCTATGTTAAGCAATCGTAATTGGACTTATATAGAAGTCACAACTATTTGAGGCCGGGCAATATAATTTTGGTGTTAATGCATGTTAGAGACATAGTATAATGCACTATGCTCATGAAACATACCACACACAAAAAGAATATGCAAAAGGTGTGGCCTAATCTCATCCATACTCATGTGAATTTTTCAATCAACTAGCCTTAGGATTATGAGATATCATAGGCCAAATGGAATGAATGAATGAAGAAAGGGAATAATATGAAGTGGGAGGGGGATGGATCAAAACACAAATTGGTCAAAGGAGGACTTTTACCAAATTAATATCATCCATTCATTTTGGGAGATGGAATGTACATTCCATCAATCCCCTAAATCCAATGATATTAATTTGACAAAGTCAAATCAACCTTGACCAAGGCCCAACAACAAGAGTCAAACATAAACAAGTCATCACAATTGATCAACAAATTTATTTGGCATTTATTCAAATTAAAATACTAAAATAGTGCATTTAAATTAAATATGGTTTGTCCAATTCCTAAAATCTCATCAAAATACCAAAGAAATGGCCATGAGATTTATCATAGGTCAAACAAGGTCAAAGGACCTTAGGGAAAAAAATTCATAATTTTTGGACATTTAAAAGTATTTTTAAACAATTAAAAACAAATACAAAATCAATTAATTCATGAAAAATATTAATAATGATCCAAAAAATAATTTTAATTCAAAATATGAAAGAGAAAAATATTTGATTTTTTTTGGTGAAAGTCCCATATTTTTTGGATCAATATTGAATTTAATATGAATTTTTGAAAATAATGTAATTAAAATAAAAATAAAAATATCAGAAAAAACGGGCCACTTGATCTCCCTCATTAATTGAGGTGGCAGATCAAGTGGATCAAAACACGCGTTCCAGCATGCACTCAAGTCAGCGCGCAACAGGCAGGTATTCAAAAGGAACACACAAGATTAAAACAAATGAGATGGATCCTATGGCTGTGAGACATGCCAGCGCATGGCTGGAGCTGTAGTTCCGGTCTTCTTCTTTGGTGGACCTCATCGGACTGGTCCACCATCAACCATCACCAAAATTAAAAACAAGGACATGATTTCAAAGTAAAAATGGCACTGAGCTCGAATTTGGCCTCAATTCACTCTAACTCCAAGTATATTGAGAGATACATGGAGTTGAAATTTGAGGTACATGAACTGAGTTGCTTCGATTTGGCCTCAAAGCAACTCAATCTTCTTGCCTATATTGGTAGGACTTCAGACAACCAAATAATCAATAGAATTGAGCAAGAATTTGAGAGAATCGAAGAGATCAAAATTTCTGGAAAATACCTTCAATGGAGGTCTGGATTCAACTGATCTTGATCTTGCTTGTGCTTGATCTCACTGTACTTGCCTGCAGAAGAAGGATTGAATGCTTACAAGGCCGTGGATTCCTGGAGATTTGAATTTCAAAATAGTGGAAATTCAACCTCAAATTCAAATGAATTTTTCAGGTTTATCCTTTGCAAAGTGAGGGTTAGAGATGGGGGATCAAAGCTGGCGCGAATGTGTGTTCATTGCTGAGCATATGAGGCTCTATTTATAGCTGAAACCATTGATATTTGCAAACTTGAAATCACTTTCCAAATTTGGTCATTGATGATGCATGGGTGCATGGGCGCGCATAAGCCCATAAAATCATTGCCATAAGTCCACAAATGAATGTTAGATAGTATGAATTCATCTTGGATTGCAAGGCAAGTATGCATTTGGATCTAAAGTTTGATCCTTGCCAAGTGATGTCACCATGTTCATGCCATGCGCAACCTATACATTCCTTATCCAAAATGAATGATTTTGAGCTCTTTGGAAAGGTGAGATCAAGAGGAACAAATTTCATGTTCAACACTTTTTCATTTGGAGCTTTGAACTTGAAGAAATTTGAGGTGGAAGTTTGGAAATTTTTGACATATCAAATTTTTTCTAAGTGTCAAGCCATATGTCTCAATATTCCACCTTGCTTAACTATTTATATGAGCTTTAAATGAGAAAAGTATCTTCATCAAAGTTGTATCTATTTCAAAGTCCTTAAAAATGGTCACAAATTTCATGTCATTTGGATTTGAAATGATAGAGTTATGCATTTTTGAAGTTTGGAAAAATCACTTGATCAATGGTATAGGTCAAAAGTGACCTATAACGTAACCTCATATCACATGCTCAAAAAAGTTGAATTATCTCCCACTCCAAACATAAACGTTAAAGTAGACACAATGAATTTGATTTTGAAACTTGGAAATCTTTCATATCATAAAAATTGAGCAAGTTATGGCCTTGGGAAGTTGACTTTCAAATTAGGGTTTAGACAAAATGACCTATAATGTTTCAACATAGAACATGATTTTCCAAGCAAAAATAGCTCTAGGTCTCAACATGAAAGTTGTTTGGAATGTCATTTAGAGTAAGTTGGATCTTGGAATCATTTTCATATGGTGAAAATTGTAGGAGATAGGGTCTCGGGAGACCCAGTTTTGATGAGATGAATCCATCTGGCCAGCCACCATCAACCAACTTGCTAACTTCCAATTATCTTGACTTTCTTGGCTTATGGTAGATCATATATGCATAAGATGATGAATTTTGAAGTGTACCTTGAGGGATTTGATTAATTGGTGAGATAGCTTGTTGGAGAAGTTACTCAAGATACCCAATCAAACTAGGGTTTGCAAGGCAAATCACCCTCAAACTCTTGAAGAAAACTTGATCAATATAATATGTAGGGAACATTGGGACTCATATATGATGTTCATAACCATTATTGAATCAATTCTTGGTTGTGCTCTTTGTTCATGAGGGTCTCAAACCCTAAATGTGAACTTGATGAATCAATGGAATCATGCCCTTCCTACAAAAGAGTTAGACAAATGCAAATACATATTTTTGGTATTTTGGTTAGTGAAATGATAAAATACAAGTATGATATAATCACAAAGTTCTTGGTGATCTCTCCCAAAACAAACCCAATGAAAGAGGGGTAAGGAGGATGCCAAGGTATGATCCCAATGCTAATACTTATGATGAAATTACATGGGGGATCTTAGGGTCAAAATTGGGGTCTTACAGTTATTCTTACCCAATAACAGTTAACGAATACACCTTTTTCCCCTTAACAAGTCATCCTTGATATGTTTACCCTAACCGGTAACGGATGTCCCTCTGTCAGAATGTATTATCTTCCTACCCAGTAACCGGTAGTAGATAGTATATCTTTGGTACTCCTGTGTCGAAGTTCATTCTTCCCTAGTTGAATTTGAGTGCGTATTTCCTTAGTGAAATCGCCAACCCTCTGTTTGGTTTGAATACTTTAGTTTTGTTATGATCTATTCCTATCCCCTGCATATTTTCCTAGTTCCCCAACTGAGTCCTTCAATTGATTTATTTTCACAGGAATTCCCCTTGTGTCTCCAGCAGTTTTAAGTCGTAGCCTAGCCTACGCATAGCCTTTTATCCCCAGAGTCTCTATCTCCCCAGTGAGTTTCTCCTTACGGAATGCAGTATGCTCGTGTGGACCTTCAGTCTCTTCCGGATTCTTTTTCTTTGTGGCAATGTATTCCATACAAAGATTGTTTTAACGTTCATATCATATGCATCATGAGGTCTTTTAAGGGCCAAAATTGATTTCTAGATGTTGTTATTTAGGTCCATTCTACTGAGATGATACGAATATTTTAACATTCACATCCTCAGTTAAAATGTCCTTAAATAGGGGTGTAGCGGGGTATTCGTTACCATTAGAGATATTGACTAAATCCAAGGTAAACCATACAAGTCGAGTCGCCACCGCACTTCTATTTATCCAAAGGAATGGTTAGAAAGCGAACAAAAACCTAAAAGTTTTATCGAATCAAAAACTAGTAAAAATGTCAGAGATCTGGGTAAGGGGGTTGGTTATGCAATGGGAAGGTTTTAAGCACCCAAAACATCCTAGGTACTCCTAGGGAGCCCTTTTCATAAGTGTCGTTCTAGTCTAAATGGTGTAGGTATATCTAAAGTACTATTTACTAAAAGGAAGGTTAAAATAAAATGACTCGCAAGGATGTCGCATCCACTGCCTACGTATCTCATCTGAGTATGAGAATCAGAGTCTTCGTAGCTCGGCTACCTATGGGTTAAAGAGAAGTGTGCTCGGTAATACGTCGCGTCTTATGCCTACGTATCTCATATGGAATGAGAATCAGAGCAAAACGTAGTTCGGCTAACTAGGGGTTAAGGATTGCCATCTGAACATGGACTTACAAAAGAGGACACCAGCTGTGTCAAAGGAGGGTGGGCAGTGTGTTCAACGTCCTAGCAGTAGGTGTCGCAGCTCGCTGAATCGAGTCTTAGGCAGTTACCTCTTTGCAATAGAACGGACTGACATGCCACAAGATCGGAGACGCGCGGAAGGTCTAAAAGTGGAGAAGCTCTGCTCTAGAGTTGTCATGCAATATGGACCTATGTGTTAGGATTTACAAAGGGGAACATCTACCTAATGTTAGCATGCAAAGAATAGGGGAATTCTACCTATGTTATCATACAAAGGGTGTAAGAACAAAAATTGTTCTACAACAGATTCCATGATTTTGATGATAACAAAGGATGAAACCAAAAATGGCACCCTAACGAAAAGTTTCTAAGTGTGCAGGGTTCTAAAGAAAGAAGAAATAAATCTGATGATGTCATCAGATGCACAACAAGATCAGATACAAATTATCAAGTATCAGAAGCATCTAAAGTGGAATCTCGTTTCAAGAAGCTCTGACTCTGGACAAAACTGCAAAGTATCAGAAGCATCTGAACATGAAGTAAAGTCTAGAAGCTCTGATTCTGAACAAATGCCTTCTGTAAACTCTGGAAGTTATCAGCGCCATTTGAACTCTCAAGAGATAACATCAGAAGCAAGATTCTCCAGATACACGAAGACTCTAATCAGAATTGTTAATCATGATGAAGTAACGTTTAAGCCAAGTTAAAGTTCTGCAAATGGATTTCCTCAATTAGAAAGAGACGTTAATCTCCTCTTCCAAGAGAGAAGATACTACTTGTGGTAAGTAGTCACTTCTAAAAGAAAAAGTCTCCTGCAGAAGCTATTTATGGAATGGCGTAATTACATCTCATTATCCAGCAGATTTAACTCTACTTCAACTCTTTTCAACACTACTTCAACTCCTATATAAAGAGAAGAAATCAACCTTCAGTAAGCAAGAAATCACTAGCCAAAACTATACTGAAATTATATCACGCTCAAGAAAAACATCCTTGTTCTTCAAAGATTTTCACTAAGCTTTTGCTTATCAAGTGAAAAATTTGTTCTTAAGTTTGTAATATTTGCTTTCTAAGAAGCACTCTAGATTACACATCTTGTATCTAATTTTTATTTGATTTCCTCAAGTGACTCTTTGTAGTCTGTAGACTTGAGAGGACTAAGAGATTTTCTTCTCTCTTAGGGGTTGTTTGTAATCTTTCAAGATTAGTGGATTAAGTCCTTGTTGAAGGCGAAATCACCTTGGCCGGGTGGACTGGAGTAGCTTTGTGTTATAAGCGAACCAGTATAAAATCATTGTGTGATTTCATTTTGCAAAAAGCGCTTATTTTTCAAACAATTCAAACCCCCCCTTTCTTGTTTTTCTCACCTTCAATTGGTATCAGAGCTCCGGCTCTGTTATTGATTTTCAAATCAAACACTTAACCGTGTAGAGAGATCCAGTGCGAGAAAAACAAATGGCCCACTCAAATGAGAAAGATTCTTACAATGCCAAGCCTCCTGTTTTTGATGGAGAAAAGTTTGATTACTGGAAAGATAGAATCGAAAGTTTCTTTCTGGGTTATGATGCTGACCTCTGGGACATTGTCACAGATGGATACAAACCTCCAACCTTAAATGGAGCTGAAGTTCCCAGAAGCAAAATGTCAGAAGATCAGAAGCGTGTTTTCAAGAATCACCACAAGGCCAGAACAATACTTCTAAATGCTATATCATACAACGAATACGAAAAGATCACCAACAGAGAGACGGCTAAAGATATACTTGACTCTCTGAGGATGACCCATGAAGGAAACTCCCAAGTCAAGGAGACGAAGGCTCTGGCGCTGATCCAGAAATATGAAGCCTTCAAGATGGAAGATGACGAAGCTATAGAAGCTATGTTTTCCAGATTCCAAACTCTTATTGCAGGTCTTAAAGTGCTAGACAAAGGATACACGATTGCAGATCATGTTAAGAAGATAGTCAGAAGTCTGCCAAAGAAATGGAGACCAATGGTTACTGCTCTGAAGTTATCAAAGGATCTGAACAATATCAGCCTTGAAGAACTTGTTAGTTCTCTCAGAAGCCATGAGATAGAACTAGAGGAGGATGAGCCTCAGAAAAGGAACAAGTCAGTGGCGCTGAAGTCCAGACCTGAAAGACGGAAGTCAGACAGAACCAAAGCCCTTCAAGCAGAAACTGCAGACACTGATGACTCTGAATCTGAAGACTCTGATGATGAAGAAGAACTGTCCCTACTAACCAGAAGAGTTAAGCAACTCTGGAAAAGGAGGAACAACAACAACTTCAGAAGATCAAGACCCAGAGGGGATCGATCAGAGTCAACTTCAAAAGGTAAACCTAACAAAGATATTACCTGCTTTGAATGTAAAGAAACAGGTCATTACAGAAATGAATGCCCCAAGCTGAAGAAAGATAACTCTAAGAAAGAAAGCTTCAAGAAAAATACCTTCAGAACAAAGAAGGGATTAATGGCCACCTGGGACGACAGTGAATCCGAATCATCAGAATCTGACTCTGATGAACAGGCCAACGTAGCTCTTATGGCTACCACATCCAGCAGCTCAGATGAAGAATCTGAAGAGGTATTTTCTGAACTTTCTAGATCTGACTTAGAATCATGTTTATCAGAAACTCTTACCTCTCTTCAGAAATTAAAACAAAAAGTTAAAGACATTAAAGGCCTTCTTAAAGCAAAATCTGAAGTATGTAGTAGACTTGAGACAACAATTCTAGCACGAGATGATACTATCAGATCTCTAACGATAGAAAGAGATGGAGCTAAAACAAAAAGCTTAGAATTAGAAGAAACGTTGTCTCAAGCACCACAAACTTCAAATGAAATTATTTATAAATATGAAGAAGCCTTTCAACAATTTCTGAAGAATGGGATAGATAGGAGTATTATGGCATCCATGATCTATGGAGTAAGTCAGAATAATAAAAGAGGAATTGGGTATGATTCTGAGGAACATAAAACCTCTACCAGTAACCAAATTAAATCGCCTTTTTCATATCACTATACACACACACAAGAACACAAATTTAAAAATGCTAGAAGACCCAAAGTTGTAAGAAACTCTGGGAAAACTAATCTGAAAGGACCCAAGAGATTCTGGGTACCGAAAGATAAGATCATCTATGTTGCAGATATCCTATGCAGCAAAGTTCAGACACCAATCATGGTACCTGGACTCTGGATGCTCGCGACATATGACGGGAAGAAAGTCTATGTTCCAAAGCCTGGAACTTAAAGACGCTGGATTTGTAGGCTTCGGAGGAGATCAGAAAGGAAGGATCAGAGGCTCCGGAACTATTGGTAATGGTACCCTTCCCTCTATATCTGATGTTCTTTATGTAGAAGGATTAATGCATAACTTGTTATCCATAAGTCAATTAAGTGATAACGGTTATGATGTAACCTTTAATCAAAAAAACGTGTAAAGCCATTAGTCAGAACGATGGCTCTGTCCTTTTCACAGGCAAGAGGAAAAACAACATTTATAAAATAAATCTTTCTGATTTAAAAGATCAAAATGTTAAATGTTTAATGTCAGTTCACAAAGAGCAATGGGTATGGCATAAACGCTTAGGCCACATTAGCATGAGAAAACTTTCTCAGCTAACTAAACTTGAGTTAGTCAGAGGCCTGCCTAAACTGAAGTTTTCTTCAGATGCTCTGTGTGAAGCTTGTCAGAAAGGAAAGTTTTCAAAAACATCTTTTAAAAAGAAAAATGTTGTTTCTACCTCTAAGCCTCTGGAGCTTCTTCACATTGACTTATTTGGTCCTGTGAAAACAACATCAGTCAATGGAAAGAAGTATGGACTAGTAATCGTTGATGATTACAGCCGCTGGACATGGGTAAAATTCCTAAAGCACAAGAGTGAGTCTCACTCTGTATTCACCAGTTTCTGTTCTAAAGTGCAAAAAGAATTTGACTCTAAAATTGTTAGAGTCAGAAGTGATCATGGTGGAGAATTTGAAAATAAAGATTTTGAAGAACTATTTGATTCCAATGGAATATCCCATGATTTCTCCTGCCCTAGAACTCCACAATAAAATGGAGTTGTAGAGAGGAAGAATAGGACACTCCAGGAGATGGCCAGAACCATGATCAATGAAACAAATGTAGCAAAGCACTTTTGGGCAGAAGCTGTAAATACAGCGTGTTATATTCAGAATAGAATCTCTATTAGACCTATTCTGGAAAAGACTCCCTATGAACTGTGTAAGGGAAGAAAACCCAACATTTCTTACTTTCATCCTTTTGGATGCATTTGCTTTATATTAAATACTAAAGAACATCTGAACAAGTTTGATTCCAAAGCACAGAAAGGTATTATGTTAGGATACTCAGAACGCTCTAAAGGCTATAGAGTATACAACACAGAAACCAAAATTGTGGAGGAATCAATTCATGTTAGATTTGATGATAAGCTTGACCCTGAAAAGTCAAAGCTAGTTGAAAAGTTTGCAGATTTAGAGATCACTCTGGTAGAATCTGAGAAAACTCCAGAAGCAACTGTCACTCCAGACTCTGAAGAAATTAAATCCCCAGAAATTCCAAGGAAAGTTAAAAGTCGTATTAACGTATCTGAAGATTTGATTTTGGGAAACAAAGATGAACCTGTTGGAACCAGATGGGTTTTCAGAAACAAACTGAACGAGAAAGGAGAAGTTGTCAGAAACAAAGCACGACTGGTAGCTCAAGGTTATAGTCAACAAGAAGGTATTGATTATAATGAAACCTTTGCTCCAGTCGCGAGGTTAGAATCTATTCGTCTTCTTGTATCTTTTGCTATTAATCACTCTATCAAATTATACCAAATGGATGTCAAGAGTGCATTTCTAAATGGTTATATTTCAGAAGAAGTGTATGTAAATCAACCTCCAGGTTTTGAAAATTCAAACTTTCCAGAACATGTTTTCAAACTTAAAAAATCTTTATATGGACTAAAACAAGCCCCCAGAGCTTGGTATGAACGTCTAAGCAATTTTCTTCTGGAACAAAATTTTATCAGAGGGAAAGTTGATTCTACACTCTTCTGTAAAAACCATAAAAATGATCTCGTGATATGCCAGATTTATGTTGATGACATTATTTTTGGTTCTGCTAATATCTCTGTTTGCCAAGAATTTTCTAAGTTAATGCAGGCAGAATTTGAAATGAGTCTAATGCAAGAACTAAAGTTTTTTCTGGGAATTCAAATCAATCAAACTCCAGAAGTCACGTACATTCATCAAAGCAAGTACATTAAAGATGTTCTGAAGAAGTTTGACATGACTGAATGCAACTCTGCAAAGACTCCTATGCACCCAACTTGCATTCTGGAAAAGGAAGAGGTAAGCAACAAGGTTTGTCAGAAGCTCTATCGAGGTATGATAGGCTCTCTTCTCTATCTGACTGCTACTCGTCCTGATATTCTCTTTAGCGTCTGTCTTTGTGCCAGATTCCAATCAGATCCTAGAGAATCTCATTTAACAGCTGTTAAGAGAATTCTTAAGTATCTGAAAGGAACTCCTAACCTGGGCCTGATGTATGAGAAAACATCAGAGTATAGGCTTTCTGGTTATTGTGATGCAGACTACGCAGGAGATAGAATAGAACGAAAAAGCACATCTGGAAATTGCCAGCTTCTGGGAAACAATCTAATCTCCTGGGCTAGCAAAAGACAGTCAACAATCGCTCTATCAACTGCAGAAGCAGAATATATCTCAGCATCACTGTGCACAACTCAGATGCTCTGGATGAAACATCAGCTAGAAGATCTTCAGATATTTGAGAGTAACATTCCTATCTTTTGTAATAATACTGCTGCTATTTGTTTAAGTAAGAATCTTATTCTACATTCCAGAGCCAAACACATAGAAATTAAACATCATTTTATTAGAGACTATGTTCAGAAAGGAATAGTAACGCTGAAGTTCATTGATACAGAACATCAATGGGCAGATATCTTTACTAAGCCTCTAGCTGAAGATAGATTTCTTTTTATCTTAGAACATCTGAACATTAAAAATTGCCCTGAGTAAAATATGGCTCTGAACATGTAAAATGAGACTCTGATAAAAACAAATACACTTCTGCCTCTGACTCTGGTACTTCTACAAGTTAAGAAGATATCTGAGTTAGAAATCTTCAGAAACCAATCCTTTGGTATTCCTGAAGATCAGATACATCAACACGTGGAACTCTGAAGCGTCAAACCTTAGAACTTCTAGACAGCTGTCAAGAAATTCAAAAGGCAGACGTTTGAGTTTTCCTCGAGCAGTGTGCAAACTGTGGGATTAGACATTCATTTATGAGCTGTAATCATTTTTTTCCCCCCAAAGCGTGCCATTTTGAGTTTTGTGTCTAACGCTGGTATGTGTGTCGTTTTGCATGCGTTTTTACTTAGGTATATAAACATTTTTCTCACATTTCACACACTTATCACTCTCACTCACTCTTAAACCCTAAACCCTCTCTCGAAGTTTTCTCTGCAACTTCTTCAGTTCTTCATCTTCTTCTTCAATCTTCTTCATGAATGCTCAAGAGCAAGAAGTTTTTAACTTCTCCCAACAGATGGAAGCCAGTTCTAATCCCCAAACCTCAAACACTCAAACACCCACTGTTACAGGCGTTACCACAACCCCTGTTTATCAAGAACCTCATATTTTGGAACGTGAACGCCACATTCATCTTGCAACCTCCTTTGAGAATTTGGATGTACTGTGTGAATCGCTGGTAGATTTTGAGAACTTGAGAAGAAACGGTGTTGATCTTACTGAAGATCTTCGCAAGCAAGGTTGGGAAAACTACTTCAACAGGCTTTATGGTCCCATTTACCCTCTTCTTGTCAAGGAATTTTGGAGACATGCTGATGCAGATGACCAGTTCATTGTTTCTTTTGTTCTGGGAGTGAAGATTGTCATCACTGAAGCATCAATTGCTTCCTTGTTGAACATGGAGACTACTGGAGGAAAGAGGATTTACAACATTCCTCCAAGGTCTAAGCGCATCACTGAGGTTATCAACCCAACTATCTTCAAAGCAAACGCTGAGGGAAATCCCTCTAAGAACAAGGAGCTTCATCAGAACCTCCGAGTTTGGCTGAAGATTATTCTGGGAACAATCCACCATCGCCCAGCCTCCAACTCCTCTGATTATATTAATGCTGATCAGAAACTCATTTTATATTGCATTCAGAAAGGTATCAAGATCAATCTCCCTGTTCTTCTTTTCAAATATCTAAGGGATTCTGTCAAAGACTCCAGAAACAGCTTGAAGCCAAGATCTTACATCCCTCTGGGAAGACTGCTTTCTGATGTCTTCATTGAGCATGGATTGGTTGACCAGCTGGAAAAGGCCAAGCTGATGGATGATCTGGCTATAGAAACTGGAAGGCCTCTGAATGCCAAAAACCTGAAGAGCATGGGAATCATCAAGGAGATCAGAGTCAAGCCCACTATGGATGTGTCCTGGGAAGCTCTGAAAGATCAGAGGAAGATGCCTCATGGCCTTGAAAGGTTCTTCAAGAATGAACCCAGAGATGCCATTGCTATCTACCTTCAGCGTCTGCTGGATGAAGGTATTGATATTTCTGATTTCAGAATTGAAGACCTTTTGGATTCAGAAGAAGATTTGGTCAGATACAAAAGAGGTCTTTCTGAGAAGAAGATAGCTGAGGAAGCAAGGAAGGCAAAGAAACCCAGACTTGGAGAATCTTCTGGAACCAAAGCTCCTCTGAAAATCTCTTCTTCTGGTAAGTCTATTCCTCCTGTTACTTCTGTAATACCTATGATGGCCTCTTCTACTCCTCTCCCAACACCTCCCTTATTTACAACCTCTGAAATCCCTCCTTCAACCATCAGAACTTCTCAACCTCCACCTGTTCTAAAAGTTGCTCGTAATTTCACAACAACCTCTGACCCTAATCAACTATATCACCACAGCACTTCCTCTTCCTCATCCTCTGCACCAGAAACACCCCCATACTTTAGTGTTTCTTCATCATCATCCACAGAACCTTCTGACCCAAAATCCCCAACAATAGCTGAAATTTATGCTAGAAAATACGCCCCACAAACTCAAAATCAATCTGAAGTAACCTCCACCCTCCAAACTTCTCTTCCACAACAAACAACCACCACACCCTCTGAAACCCAACCATCTGTAATTCGACCATATGATCCTTATATCACCCCACCAATCCTTCCCGCTGTCCCAGAACCAGAATCCGAACCCTTAGATGTAAACCCACTCTATGCTTCATCCCCAGATTCTGAACTTCAAGCAGAATCTGAACCTCAACAAACTGTACCTCCCTCTCTAAATCTCAGCCGTCAAAACTCTCCACCTCTTTCACCTGAACCTGAACCTGAACTTACCATACCTACCCTTGAGGAGGCCATTTTACAGGTTGCAGAAGCTTCAGTCCAGAAGATCAAGTCTCTGGCTAAAAACTCTGAAGTTAGTGATGATCCTAAATCTGTTAGGACACACTGGAACAGAGTCATTAGTTGGATGACCTCTGAGTCTTATAGGCTGAAGAGTATCTCTGAACAAGTCAGAAATGGCTACATCAGAGACTCTGAGGAAAGACTCCAAGAGAGACTGGCTAGAGAAGCTGAGGCCAGAAGATTAGAGGAGGAAAGATTAGCTAAAGAAGCTGAAGAAGAAGCAAAGAGGTTAGAAGAAGAACGACTGGCAAAGGAAGCAGAACTTCTAAGGATTCAGGAAGCTGAAGCCAAGGCTCAGGCGGATGCAGAAGCCCAAGCTGCTGCTGAAGCTGAAGCTCAGCAGGCTCTGACTCAGGGGGAGTCCTCTTCTGCGATCCCGTTGATTCTTAACACTCTGAAAGAGATCAAGCAAGATCAGAAAGAGATCAAGCAAGATCAGAATGAGCTCCGGGCCAGGATGGATAAGCAAGATGCCTTGAATGAAAACATCCAGAACATGTTTGCCATGCTGCTTCAGAGACTTCCTCAACCTCCAAACCCTTAGGCACTTAGGATTTATTTTGTTTGTTTGCCTAATGTTTTTGCTTCTGTCTTCTTTTTAGCTCTGATATTTTTCCTTGAGTCTGATGTTTTGACTGCGGTTTGCCTTTGTGCTTTTGATTAATGAAATGTTTTTCTCTTTATTGTCTAGTTATTTTTTTATCTACCTTTTTGATTCTGACAAAAAGGGGGAGAAATCATTAAATAGCTCTGATGAAAATTGTCTAAAACCTTAAGCACTCTGCAACATTTGTAGATATAGCTCTGATAAAAATAGCTCTGATTAAATGGCTCTAACATTAAATTTATATAGCTCTGATAAAAATAGCTCTGATTAAATGGCTCTAACATTAAATTTAAGAAATTGCAGAAAGTTTTCAGAAATCTTATTACTTTGAAAGCTCTAGTAAGAACTTCTGAACTCCCCAGCACTAACTCAGGGGGAGCTTTTATCTATCTGATCTAATATTTTTCATGTTTCATCTGATAATTTTATTTGTTTTGTCATCATCAAAAAGGGGGAGATTGTAAGAACAAAAATTGTTCTACAACAGATTCCATGATTTTGATGATAACAAAGGATGAAACCAAAAATGGCACCCTAACGAAAAGTTTCTAAGTGTGCAGGGTTCTAAAGAAAGAAGAAATAAATCTGATGATGTCATCATATGCACAACAAGATCAGATACAAATTATCAAGTATCAGAAGCATCTAAAGTGGAATCTCGTTTCAAGAAGCTCTGACTCTGGACAAAACTGCAAAGTATCAGAAGCATCTGAACATGAAGTAAAGTCTAGAAGCTCTGATTCTGAACAAATGCCTTCTGTAAACTCTGGAAGTTATCAGCGCCATCTGAACTCTCAAGAGATAACATCAGAAGCAAGATTCTCCAGATACACGAAGACTCTAATCAGAATTGTTAATCATGATGAAGTAACGTTTAAGCCAAGTTAAAGTTCTGCAAATGGATTTCCTCAATTAGAAAGAGACGTTAATCTCCTCTTCCAAGAGAGAAGATACTACTTGTGGTAAGTAGGCACTTCTAAAAGAAAAAGTCTCCTGCAGAAGCTATTTATGGAATGGCGTAATTACATCTCATTATCCAGCAGATTTAACTCTACTTCAACTCTTTTCAACACTACTTCAACTCCTATATAAAGAGAAGAAATCAACCTTCAGTAAGCAAGAAATCACTAGCCAAAACTATACTGAAATTATATCACGCTCAAGAAAAACATCCTTGTTCTTCAAAGATTTTCACTAAGCTTTTGCTTATCAAGTGAAAAATTTGTTCTTAAGTTTGTAATATTTGCTTTCTAAGAAGCACTCTAGATTACACATCTTGTATCTAATTTTTATTTGATTTCCTCAAGTGACTCTTTGTAGTCTGTAGACTTGAGAGGACTAAGAGATTTTCTTCTCTCTTAGGGGTTGTTTATAATCTTTCAAGATTAGTGGATTAAGTCCTTGTTGAAGGCGAAATCACCTTGGCCGGGTGGACTGGAGTAGCTTTGTGTTATAAGCGAACCAGTATAAAATCATTGTGTGATTTCATTTTGCAAAAAGCGCTTATTTTTCAAACAATTCAAACCCCCCCTTTCTTGTTTTTCTCACCTTTAAAGGGTTCTACCTAATGGGTGCTACCTAAACGGAACAAGAGTCGACGGATGGAGCGCGAATAGGAGTTACGGATAAGGGTAGATGGCGATGCCGGAGGCAATCGACTTATAGGTAGATGGCGATGCCTGAGGCAATCGACTTACAAGAGGATGGATGAATGCGTGCTGGTTCTGTTAAGTTTTGAAAATGATTACTCGACGTTGGATCGAGCTTTTGATCTTATTTTAAAATGGTTATCGGATGTTCGTTTTAATTCTTGTATTAATAGGTGACTAAATAAATAAAGAAATAAATATTATACACTTTATGGGAGAGGGGTACATTTGTTATGAATGTGGATTGTTCATGGCAAACAAACAATAAGAATATATGCCCCATACATCATACAAGAAGCAACAATTATCAATCAGATCGGATAAATAAACAATATATAATCAAACCAAAGAATCAAATATTGGAGCATTTAAACAATTCATGGGAGTATGAACATGTTAAATAATCAAGCAATAGAAAGCATGAATGAGAGAAACAAGTATAAAAGATAACAGATGAATCAAACAAATGAAAATATGCACACGAAGGGTCCACTCAATAATTTAATCAGGAAATGAGGTAAGGACCAAATAAAATCAAGGTAAAAGGCCTCTAATACATGGCATATGAGATGAATGAGGGAGGATCAAAAGATCTCTTCAATTGCCATAGGCAATCCCTAAGTCAAACATCGATCATAAAGAAGTCAACTTAAAATTCAAGTCAACTTAAAAACTAACAAATAAATAGCAAATTAATCAAGAAAATTATGAAAAATTAAACTAAATAAGGTGGGGTCAGGACATCATCATTCCCTAAAAATATTTTAAAAATAATGAAAATTGGTACGTGAATTAATTAAAACAAAACATAGGTCAAACCAAAGGTCAATTAATAAGACTAGGTTAGAAATAAATCAAAAATAAATAGTAAATTAATCAAGAAAATTATGAAAAATTAAAATAAATAAGGTGGGTTCAGGACATCATCATCCCCCAAAAAGATTTTAAAAATAATGAAAAATGGTATGTGAATTAATTAAAATAAAACAGAGTCAAATTAAAAGTCAACCAACCAAACTAGGTCAAAAATAAATTGAAACTGAGAAATAAAATTCCAAGAAAAGATCAGGTTGACCATGAGACAATGGTCAACCTTCATCCCAAAAATCAAATGCTAAAAATAATTTTAAATCATAAAAATAAAATCAATAAAAAAAGTGTGTTAAAATGGACCATTTAGAATAAATAATTAAAATAAAATATTAATATTAAAAAAATACGAGAATAAAAATTATATAAAATTAAATAAAACGTTAAGAAAAGCGAAAAATATTTTTGGGTAATTTTATGGATGAAGAAAATATTTTAAATAAGAAAAAGAAATATGAAAATGGAAGGATTAATGGTGATGAACATGGTAAGCAAGCGTAGATATATCAAAACATGACCATGGAAGAGATGATTACCTAATGGAAAATAGAAGTGGAATGGAACCTAATATGTGATGAAGCTTTGCCTCCTTGCCACGAAATTCCAATGCTCCTTTAGGGTTAGGGTTTCAGCTTCTTAAATAGGGTGAATTAGGTGTTCTCATGGGCTTTTTAATAAGTGATTTATCCATAAGAATAAAAGTGTGAAGTGAGGTATAAAATGTTGTTATTTTGGGTCAAACTTAAGTGAATGGATGTCCAATGCATGGCCAAAAGATTTAAAAAACGTGACTGGTTTGTGCAGCATGCTTAGAAAATCTGATTGGGCCAGCCAGACCCAAAATCTGCCTAGAAAATCAAGTCATGGTGCCCACTTTAAACGAATGTATCTCTCAAACCATGGATCCAAATGAGATGATTCTAAAAGGATGTGAAAGAGGACATGGCAAGGTACAATTATTGTGAATAAAGTATTTTCAAATAATGCCTTGAAGTGCAAGAAAACTGGCCAAGAAGTCTTGACAAATTTTGAAGATTTTGGACTTAGAAATTTTTCTAAGTGTCCTAAAAAAAGGTCTCACTTTGACTAAGCATAACTTTCTCAATTCTAATCCAAATGGAGCAAACTTTATATCTCTAGAAAGCTTGGAACAAGAGGAACAAGTTTCATGTTGGATAAATGTTCAAATGGAGCTTTTATCTTGACGCAAAATGGGCTTAAAGTGAGTGCAACGATCATGAAAACTTGCCCTAAATGGAAAGTCAACCATTTCCAAATTAAGTAACTTTTCCAATTCCTGATTAAATGATGAATCCATGATCCAACCTTGATAAAATTTCACATGTAGGATCCCCTAGGCATGGATTTTGGGATTCCACTCTCAAAATGCCAGGAGTTGAGTTTTCTGGCCCCACAATTGACTTTTCCCAAATTGTCTGATTCCCAATTCCATTGATCAATTGAAGCACTTCTAGCTCAAATAAAGAGCTGATTTTTTGTATGTAGACCCTTGTGGACATATGGAGGGCCATGGAAAAGAGTTTCACCCAAATAATCAGAAATAAACTGATTTTATACCAAACCCTAGTTTTAGGGCAAAATGATCAGGAACTGATTGCACTGATTGCCAATGGATCTTTCTGAGATAATTGTGAATTTCCTAGGCCAAGATGCCTCTCTAATCATGACATGGATGAGCTCCTCTACTTCCAACCAAACATTGCCTGTTGCAGGTAGCCATGAAACCCTAATTTCTTATTAAATCCAGATGAACACTCTGATAGCTTTAAATCCTTCACTGATGAATTGAGGACCATAATAAGATACTTGGACCCCCCTGAGACCCTTGAGACTTGTATACTTAGAAAATGAAGTCCAATTCTGAATCTTGCTTTGTGTGGGCTCCTTCTGTTAAGGAGTGATCGATCAAAACCTGATCTCCATGTCACTAATGCAGTATGCAATGAGTATGACCTAATATGATGCTAATGAAGTGTAAAACATAATCTCATGCTTCCAGGAAAAATGAAGGGTAAATTTTGAGGTATTACAGCTGCCCCTATTCAATCAACTGGAAACCCGAAAGGAAGATAGCAACGGCTTTCGCACTTTCGAGGTATCAACTGATTGAATACGATAAAAGCCCGAAAATTTACACTGAAGTGAAAAAATGAAGTAACAATGCCTGTCAGAATCGGCCAAGAGGTGGTTATGAAAAAGAATCCGTCTGGTACGGTGAGAGTCGGTCTGAACACCGAAAAAAGAATGTTAGCCTGAATACCAAAATAAATGGTAACACAGAAATAACCATGGCCTGAATGCCGCTCATCAATCTGAATACTGGAAATGACTTCGATCTGAGCATCGAATGATACTTGATTATCAAACATCGGTCTGAACATCGAAAAACTGGCCTGAATGCCACTTCGATCTGAATACCGGAAAACTGGCCTGAATGCCACAAGTTGCATCGACCTGAATGTCAGAAACTTCTTCGATCTGAACATCGAAAAACTGGCCTGAATGCCACTTCGATATGAATACCGGAAAACTGGCCTGAATGCCACAAGTTGCACCAACCTGAATATCGGAAACTTCTTCGATCTGAACATCGGAAAACTGGCCTGAATGCCACTTCGGTCTGAATACCGAAAACTTGGCCTGAATGCCACAAGTTGCGGCGACCTGAACGTCGGAAACTTCTTCGATCTGAACATCGGAAAACTGGCCTGAATGCCACTTCGGTCTGAATACCGGAAACTTTCATGCCTGTCAGCATCGGTAGAAATAGGGAAAATGATAATTGAGGCGGCGCGTGGGCCAACGACCCCTGCTGGGAATAATAAAGATAAGTCATGAACAATCTTCAGTCTGAGTACTGGAAACAACTTCTGGCTTATCACTTGGGATACCGAGAATGCCTTATGCTTTACATGCGTATGTTTGAATTTTTCAATGGCGTAATGCTCCATGAAAATGGAAATGCTACGCAATTTGGGAGGATGCAATGCAATATGATTCTACATGCAGGGATGCGAAATGCTTGATTAGAGAGAACGCCAAGCTGAGGCAAGGAATTCTGCTGGGGAAATGATCACCATCTTCTGGACCCTGGAAAGGCTGTTGGAGATGCACAAGACAAAGAACTCTGTGGGGAAATGACCCGCCACACGGTGTTCTGGAAAATAACAAAATACCGAGGCTCTGACTGGGGAGAGAATGACACTGAAAACTTGCTGCTGAGGAATGCGACAGTGGTTCTGGCAACCATAATCTGCGGGAGAGACGACTCAGCAGGGGAAGCAAAACACTGATACGGTACCGAGATTCTGCTTTAAGAAAAGAGACTATAGATCTAGCGTCGAGATCATCGATCTGGCATCAAACTCTGAGGAGTAGCCGCTTCTGCTGGGAAGATACAGTCTGACACTGTCAACTCCGCTGGGGATATACAGTCTGACACTGTCGACTCTACTGGTGAGTGTATAGCCTGAAACAAAACTTGGGGAAGTACAGTAGTGAGAACATGCTAGGGATTGAAGAATCCAGTGTTTGGATCATCTCTGCAGGGATAAGATACCAACTGTTGAAGAAAACATCCGCGATCATTTACTGGGAACCTTAAGGAAATGCCCCGAGTGTATCTGTTCTGAATAGACGATCCAAAGCACTTAAAATTTACAGCAATTTTTAATGTTTATTAAGCACGTACCTGTAAAGCTCTTATGTTTCATGATGCAATGTTTATCAAAAATTCGAACGTCATTTTTGCAAACAAAACAGTAAAATGAAAATGAACATAGAGATGTACTGAATAACATGATTTTATTGATTGAGTGGCCTCTGAATAGGTATTTACATCAGGAAGCAATCCCTGGAAAGAGGTAATTGCACAACAAATATAAAACAGAAATTAATCTAATGGCAATGTGAAATGGATTTCTATCGGGTTCCAATTCTGCTATGATTCGCTCGTCTTCAAGATCCTCCAGATGATCAACTTTCCGAAAAAAGGTGATTGGGTTGTTTCCTATCCTTCGGAAGTTTCCGGTTATCGACACGAGATGATATTCAGAACTACTCAGAACACAACCATTCGCTTAATCCCTAACTTTTGCCTGGATCGCCCTTTCGGGTTTTCATTCCACCGGGATACCCATTTTTGCCTAAGTTGCCCTTTCAGATTTTCAACTTTCCGGGTGTACAATCTTTTCATTTTTTAATCCCTAACTTTTGCCCGAACCTTTTTCATTTTCTTGGTTCACCGGGATGCCCATTTTTTTGCCTGGACTATTCTTTTTATTGTCCATCGGGTCTATTTTATGCGAAGTATTTTTTAACTGCGTCTGAGTTCACAGGGGAAGTGAAATTTTCACCATCCATAGTTGCAAGCATTAAGGCTCCACCATCAAAAACCTTGGTGACAATATACGGTCCATCATAGTTAGGAGTCCACTTGCCCCTGTGATCTGTCTGAGGAGGAAGGATCCTTTTCAACACCAAATCTCCGACTTGGAAGCATCGAGGACTCACTTTCTGATCAAAGGCTCTCTTCATCCGACTCTGATACAATTGCCCATGACAAATGGCTGCCATTCGCTTCTCTTCGATAAGACTCAACTCATTGAACCTTGTCTGAATCCATTCAGCTTCGTCTAACTTGACATCCAGCATGACTCTTAGAGAAGGAATCTCCACCTCAACAGGTAGGACTGCTTCCATACCATACACAAGGGAGTAAGGGGTTGCCCCGGTTGATGTACGTACTGAAGTACGGTACCCATGCAAGGAGAAGGGTAGCATCTCATGCCAATCTCTGTACGTAACTGTAACACCTCAAAATTTGCCCTCCTCTCTTGGGACTAGCTTAACATATTGCATTTCATCTTTTAGGACATTAGTCATTGCATCTTTGCATATCATGTGGAAACATTGAGCAAGTCATCCTCCTAGGTCATTCTCAGAAGATAAAGAGGTTAAAAGATTTAAGCCTAAGGGTCTCATGAATTGATCACTAGCCATCTGAGGGTTTGTGCTTCAATTAGGGTTTCTTGGTTCCTCAAGGAGATTGGCTATTATCTTGGTTGAAATGGTACATCATCATCATCATGGTCTTATCATCACCAAGAGGTTCATTGTGCTTGATCATGTTCCTGGGGATTAGGGTTTTGACCTCTGGTCAACCCTAATCATCTGCATTGTGCCAATCAGGGTTTGTCAAGGAGATGAGGTCTTCATTGAGATAAGGATCATCATATGGTTTTAAGGAGCTTGTATAAGCTAGGGTTTCATTTTGGAGCCATTTCATCAGGAGATTGAGGCTCAAATTCATCTGTGCATGGCCAAGTCAACAAAAGTCAACAAAAGTCAACCGAAAGTCAACTGTTGGATTTGGAGGTGGGAAGTGGTTAGAAATACTTCATTCATGTTCAAACAAGTCTCATTTGACATTTCAAACATCAACATTGAAGGAAATAAAGTCAGGATAAAACTTTCCAAAAATAGAAAGTGACTTGTAATTCAAAATTGCCAAAAATGGAAAGGTTTTCTCCTCAAGATTACATCATCAAAAATGCTTCAAATGAAATTTTGTTGAACATGAAAGTTGTAGATCTTGTTCTCCCATTTCCAAAAAGTTGAAGATCATGAATTTCTCATGTGTGGTTGAAGAGATATGGTCAAATCTTGGTCAAATGAACATGGAACTTCAAAGGAGCATAACTTTCAAACCATAAGGCCAAATGGAGTGGTTCTTTTTGCATTGTTCATGTCTTGACATGTACTATCCAAAACATACATTACATGGCATGCATTCCATTCATATAAATATTTGAAAATTCAATTCATTTTGGAGGGAAAAAATCAAGTTCAAAAATAATGCATTGTTTTCACATTTTAACATTTCCATTAGTCTTAAAACAATATTTTGAGAGAAAATGAATGCAAAAATGTGCACTATTCACATGCCATGCCATGCATAAGGTGAAAAAATAATTTTTGCAAAACACCTCCAAAATTAACCATGTTTCATTAGCATTTGATTAGAATTTAATTAATCATGATTAGTGAAGCATATAAATAGAAAATCATAACAGAATTTTCACAATTCCCAATTCTAGATCTAGAATTTCCAAAGTCTCTCAAAATTCTCTCTCACTTTTTCTCAAAATTTCTTCAAACACTTTGCATTTTTCTTGATTAATTCATCATTATTAAGCATTATGGAGCAAGATTGAAGCAAGAATCACATGAATTCGTGGAGTTTGGAAGCATACATGAAGCTTGTGCATCAATGGTGAATTTCAAATCCTGTTGAATCAAGGCCAATTGAACATCAAGACTTCATCCATACACTTATACAAGCTTGCTAGAACACATTGGAAGCATTGCAAGACGCTGAAACACGTGGATTCAAGAACTGCTCTCCAAGAGGTCAAAATTTCGAGTCTCTCTTTTCTTGAAATTGTTGTGCTAGACTTGTAGATCTTGTTTGTGTGAGCATTCTGAGCTTTGAACCACTGAAAACCGTGCATTATTGAACAAGTTATGGTGATTTAAAGTTTTGTGCATGAAACTTAAATTGTTTGATTCTCATTGTTTATGATGTTTTAAGTTTAGCTATTAGTTGATTTTGAATGTATGTTGAAAGATCTACATGTTCATGTGTTCAATTTTAAGATAGGAGAAATTTGTTCTTGAATGCTTGGTGAGGTTACTGTTCATAACCGTGTGCAATTTTGAAGAAGAAGAAGACAAGGCTACGGCAACGGTTTTGCTGTGGTCTAAAGCGTGGCCATAGGTTTAGCTAAGGCAACGGTTTTCGTGTTCCAAAAGTGTGGCCTTAAGTTTCATGCATGCTGCGCTCCCATTGGCCCATGCAAAAGGCCATGCAGCGTGCCTTGGGTGCTTTTGAAAAGGCAGTCGATTCGAGTCTTGCTAGCAGCATTTTCCTCATGTTCATTTCCTTTATTCCTCACATGTTCATCTATACAAACTACATGCATTTTTTAATTTTTATTTAATTTTCAAAATTCATAATAAATAGAAAAATGATCCAAAAAATATGGTTGTTTTTGCATTGTGTCACATTTTGTGTCTAAAATTTTATGAATATTTTTTCACAAATTGTGCATGGCTGTATAATTTTTTGTGCGACAGAATGTTAACATGTGTGCATTTTGGACATTGCTTTGCTATATCAGTTGTGAAATGCTCAATTTTCATCCAATGCTCATGAAATTTTACATGTAGAAACTAGACATCTTGCTGGACATTTTGGTGTTGAGTTTGCATTTTTATCAATTGCCATTGCTGAGTTGTGATTTTTCTAAGTTAGGTGTGACAATTTGTGTCACACCTTGTGATGTCCAGTTTGATTGATGCATTTACCTTGGCAAATGAATTCCAATTGTTCTGATTTTTTGTATGGTGCTTGATATGCATGTTGTGAATGCTCATGATGTTTTGTGGAATTTTTGGAATCATTTATGATTTGATTGAGATTTTTCTTTCTGGACTGTCATTTGTGAACTTTTGGATTGTCATGAACTTCATTCATTTGTGAAATGCTTGTGCTTTATCCTATGGATGTGAAAATTTGCACACTCTTCCTAGACATGTTAGAGGTTGTTTTGGCTTTGGTTTGAGGTTTTTAATAATCATTTCTGATTTGATTGAGATTTTTCTTTCTGGACTGTCATTTGTGAACTTTTGGATTGTCATGAACTTCAATGATTTGTGAAATGCTTATGCTTTATCATATGGATGTGAAATTTTGCACATTGGTTCTAGACATGTTAGAGGTTGTTTTGGATTTGATTTGATGTTTTTATCATGTACCAATTCTGTTTTAGGCTTGTGCTAAGTTGATGTACCAAATTGTGCCTCATTTGAGCTTGTTTTGATTGCCTTGACTTGATGAATTTGATTACCATGCTTAAACTTGTCCAAATGCCTTGATTTTTGGTGTGTTGATCATATTATATGTTCTGTTTAGCCATGATTTTTCTTGAGATTAATTGAACCATTTTGGAATTAATGTGCATTTGTTCATTCTGTTGCTCCAATGTGCTTCCAACTTGCATACCTTGCCATATTTTGTTCATGAAATGAAATTGGTGAATGATATTGATGTGGGATCTTTTGGATGATGTTCTTAATTGATTGAAGTTGATTCATGTCAATTTTTATGTTCTGTTTTGAATTTTTTCTCCCTCTTTGACCCTAGGATTTGACCTAGTGGTTTGCCTCTCATGTTTGAGCTGTGATTTCAGGTTGAGCACTCAAGTTCCATAGTTCATGATGCAACTTCACTTGAGCATTTGATGCTTGCTTTTGACTTACTTTGTGTGTTTTTTAGGGTTGTTAACTCATTTGAGTTTGACTTGTGGCTTATGCCTTTGCTTATTGGGTTTGACTGTTAATATTCACGTTGTCTGTTTGTCTGTACAGTTTAACTGATTTGTTTGATGTTTTAACAGGTACCTAAGTTGCTTAAGTTCATTTTGAGCTTGCTTTTGCTTGGTTGCTTAACCACATAGGTATAACTCTCTGACTTCATGTAGTCTGGAAGACCTGTCCTGTTACTTGGGCAGGCACCTGTCTGAAGCCCTCCTTAAGAGGCAATGCTTGTGAATGGTTATCTTTGTGCCAAGCAGGAAAAGTCCTTTGATAAGGCAATTGGAAGATAAAAGAGATGTGCAATCCATCTCCTGCTATTCAGTGTGTCGTCCACTTTGCTCACACACCTTGTGTTGATGCATTGTGGATATTAACCCAAGATCTTTGTTGTGTCAGTCATATGTGGAGAAGAGTTCCAACTTTCTGAACTCCCACACTTTCATTTGTCTGAAGCTCTCCCAGGCCAGGGATAAGAGCTGTGAGGTCTTACCCTCACTTCCCATTTCATCTGCTTCACCCTAACTCTCAATGTTAGGGTTAAGAGCTAACATCACCCTGATACAGTGGCTTGTTTGTCGAGGTTGACATGACCCCTTGACTAAAGCCTAACCTTGTGTGAGCCCACTTTGTTTGTATATAGTGTGTGCTAGTTGTGTGTATGTTTGCTTTGCTTTGCCTGTTTAGGATAGCTTGCTGCCTGTGCAAGTTAGATAGAAACCTCAACCTAGGACCATTGTGGAATACATGATAACTATTAGGCTTGAGTCAGTCTCCCTTCTAGTTGGTCATTTCCCAGTCTCTGGTTAGGAGAAAGTTTCTCCCCTGTTAAAGGGAACTACGTTGCCCTGATCCTCATACCAGATGAGGTACGTAGGCAGGAGGTCGTACGAGATCTCTCCGGGCACCCTTTTCCTTTTTTGTGTGTATTTGCTTGACAACTAGCAGGCTCGAGTACCAGACTCCCTGTTAGTTTGTTTGTTCAACTTTGTTGTTGCTTTTGACGATTCAGCGTCCGGTTAAACCCTTTGTGTGTGGTTTGTTTGCGTGGAGTCTGACATAAGTCCAGCGATTGGCAGTTGGTTTCCTGTGTGTGTTTGTCGGTTCGGAGTCTGATGTAAGTCCAGCAATTGGCATTCAGTTTCCATGTTTGCCTGTTTGTGTGGAGTCTGACGTAAGCCCAGCGATTGGCAGTCGGTTTCCTGCGTGTGTTTTGTTTCGGCGTGCGTGAGCTAAACTACGGTAGCTCTGATTCTCATTCCAGATGAGATACGTAGGCATAGGATGCGATATCCTAGCGAGCCCGTTCCCCTCTTCTCCCACCTGTGTTGTTTCCAGTGTGTGTGTGTGTGTGTGATGTTTGCGAGCAGTTTTAGCAACCTTTCTTCTATTCTTTTGAGCGTGGATCCCGTCGAGTACGACGGATGCGTAGGGGTGCTAATACCTTCCCTTCGCATAACCGACTCCCGATCCCATCTCTCTTTGGTCGCGAGACCATGTCTTTTCCAGGTTTACTTCGAGCGTTTCCTTTCCCTCTTTGGGATAAATAACGCACGGTGGCGGCTCTGTTTGTTTTGTTTTAGCCCGCCGGTTGTTTTTCGCGGATGCGACAACTGGCGACTCTGCTGGGGACGAGAAGTTGACCTCTTGCTGGTCCATTTTCCCTAGGCGAGTCTCTCCTAGCGTTCTCTAGGATAGTTTAGGTTGCTTGTGTTGCTCTATTTATTGCATTTATTATGTTGTATATATTTGCATAAATATTTGCATGCATCATACTATCATTGTACTGTCCTATGTACAGGTGGTTCCTCTGTTTTGGGGAGGGTGTTCTGAGTGGGGCTAAAAACCAGGCCCGAGTATACACCTAGGATTAGTGTGGTCTCATGTTGCCTCTCATGTTAGGTCAACATGTTTTGGGCGACGTGACATACCACAAGCCGGACGAGGTTCTTTGAGGGAGCTCTTCCTTTGTGGAGTATCCACTTTGGTTGAGTAACTTCATCTGAACTATTGACTTCGGTGACCGTTCATTCCCGAATCTTTGGTTTAGACGATCTTAAGAGAGCTACAACGGCACACCCGAAAGGGCAACCCCGTTGAGTATCTTTGCCCGATTGTCGAGACCATTATCCGCCTTAGGGTGACCTGATTAGAATTCACCTGTGAGGGGAGGGTTGATTCTTACAGATGCCTGTTCTGATGGTGACTTTGATGGTGACTAATGGTTCAGTTATTGATCAAAGTTCTATTTATAAGTCTGATTTATGGATTTACTTCTGAGACGCCGGAGTTCTGTCCGTGGTATTTATCAGTGGGGATCCGTTTATTTCAGGATTCCCCGGGCTGGTTCAGAGGGTCTTATGGTTATCTGTTCAGAGAATCTCTAGTGATGATGGTGATGTATCTTTCAGTTCCGTTTATTTCGGAACCCCAAGTCGGATTTGTGGTTGCTCAGTACCTCAGATGGTTATGATCGGTTCAGAGGCTGTAACTCAGTGCAGTAAATGTTCAGATGACTTGGAGGATGGCACAGTGCATTGCATTCACGCATCAACATCATCCATATTTTGAATTCATCGGCATCTAACTCATGTCTATCCATACTCAGGGTACATTCTCGATTGAGATTCTGGTTGAGAGACATCCTGATGTCAGAATGTTATTGTCGAATTTTTATCCGTCTCGATGAAGCCAGAATCGAAGGAAAGAGTGTTCCTCATACGGATAGACATTGCATTCATGTGTGAGTCATAATAACCTGTCTTCTGTTTTGCAGGTGTCAGTTTCTAACATGTTTGGGTTTACTCAGGAATCATTGCTCGTGCTCGTAGAGTTGTACCTTTGCACTCAACACGTCCACACAGATACTTCACCAGACGCAATACACCAAGGCTGATGGATCTACCTAATACAGACTTTCTCGAGCTGAAGGAGAAGATGAATGAGTTGATTAACATCATGCAAGGGTTTGCAGTCGGGCAGAAGGCACTGGCTGATAAAGTAGAGAAGCTCGAGCGGGCTTCAGCTGCCAACAGTGGTGTTAATCTGGATGGTGTCTCTAACCATGGTCTGGGTGGTTCTAGGGACGGTGGAAAGAGGACAACGGTGGGTGTAGTGACTAACAATGTCGGTGGGTTTGGTGCTGCCATAGGTGGTGGACCCGGTCAGATGGGCAATAATGTGAAGGACAGTTTGTTTCCTCCTTTCTTTGGGGTTGAGGATGATAGAGAGGAAGACCGAGAAGCTGATCAATTCTCCTTGATGAATGAGCCGTTTGGTCAATACGGTGTCCAACCACCAAACAAAGAGATTCAGTTGCTGGCAGAAAAGATCAGAGCTTTAGAGAGCCATGCTACTCCGGGGGTTGTCAATATGTCGAACATGGGGCTGGTAGAGGGGATTGTGATCCCACAAAAGTTCAAAGCGCCTGCATTTGATAAATATAATGGGAGTTCTTGCCCGGAAACTCATCTCCAGGCCTTTGTCCGGAAAATTTCTGCCTATACAACAGATCAGAAGCTCTGGATGTACTTCTTCCAAGATAGTTTGTCTGGTGGATCTCTTGAATGGTATACCAAGTTGAAGTCTTCGGATATCAAGAGCTGGCAGGATCTCGGAGATGCATTCTTTAAACAGTACCAGTTCAATGCTGACATGGCTCCTAGCCATACCCAGCTGCAGGGTATGTCTCAGAAGCCAAGTGAAGGGTTTAAAGAATACGCACAGAGATGGAGGGAGTTGGCTGCCAGAGTTCAACCTCCGCTGGTGGATCGGGAGATGTCTGATCTGTTCATGGGTACCCTGCAGGGGGTTTTTGCTGAAAGGATGGTGGGTTGTCCCGTCACTGGCTTTGCAGACATAGTAGTGGCTGGTGAGAGAATTGAAAGTTGGCTGAGAATGGGGAAAATACAGGGAAATGCTCCGTCATCTGGAGTAAAGAAGCCATTAGGGAACGGTCAGCGCAAAAATGAGGGTGAATCGAGTGCTGTGTATGCTCAAAGGGGACACGGTAGGGATCGTTACTACCAGCACACTGCTGCGGTAACCACCCCTGATGGTAATCAATCGGTACAATAGCAGCGTCAGCCACCTCAACAGAGAGCACAGAGAGATGGGTACCAAGTGAGGGGAAAGGGGATGGATCGTCAGTTTGATAGGCCACCCGTGACATATGCTGTTCTGTTTAAGAAGTTGATGGATCTTGGGTTGGTTCAGCCAAGGACGATGGTTCCGTTAAGATCAGATCAGAGGCCTCCTAACTATGATGAGAACGCCCAGTGTGAATTCCATTCTGGAACACCGGGGCATAACATTGAGGGTTGTAGAGCTTTTAAGCATGTCGTCCAAGACTTGGTAGACTCCAAGGCCATCAATTTTGCACCATCACCGAATGTTAATGCTAATCCCATGCCGGCGCATGGTCAGGCGATGGTGGGTGCAATTGCTGAAAATTCGGATCACGCCTTTGCGGTAGGTGAAGAGACTGACAGTGACTGCGAGTTTGATGGTTGGATAAAACCATGCGTACCAGGGATGGAGATCCAGAACTGGAAGGCCTGAAAAGATCATCACTATCACTCATCCTGAAGAGTAATATTTCTGTTTTTCAATTCTGTTTGCATGAAAGCCATACGTTTTGCCCGAAACGTAATAGTCCATTGTAAGGGCCACCTCATGTTTCATTTTGCAACATTTTGCATCATTAATAAATGGATGTTTTTCACATTAAAAGCGGTGTTCCCTGTTTTTCATTTATTTTTGCAGTTTAAAAAACAAATAAAAATGGCAATGTTTGTTTTCATTTTGTCTTCCTTTTGATTTGACTTATTCCAACTTCGAAAAATAATTCTCCTGATCTCATTGATAACCATTCGGTTACACTTCTGTATGACTTCGACAATCCGATCTATCATGCCGAAGAAGAAGGCGAAGAAGATTGTGATCTGCTGGAAGATTAACCAGGTTGTTGAAACAAGATGAGAAGGTGATTCAGCCGCATGAAGAGCGAGTTGAGATCGTTAATCTGGGTACCGACGAGGTCGGATAGGAAGTAAAAGTTGGTTCCGCCTTCGAGGCGAGTGTCACGAGCGAAGGTGATGCCATTCGGTCTCAAGAACACCGGTGCTACTTATCAGAGAGCCATGGTGACTTTGTTTCATGATATGATTCATCATGAAATCGAATGCTATGTTGATGACATGATAGCAAAGTCCCAAACAGAAGAGGGGCATCTGGTGGATCTGGCCAAGTTGGTCGACCGGTTGAGACAATTCAAACTGAGGTTGAATTCAAATAAGGGCACTTTCAGAGTGCGGTCCGGTAAGCTGCCGGGGTTCATTGTAAGAGAGGAATCGAGGTTGATCCTGGTAAAAAAAAAAAAAAAAAAAGAAAGAAAAATACAAGAAAATGCCTGAACCGAAAACAGAAAAAGAGGTTCGTGGTCTCTTAGGTAGATCGAACTACATTTCATGGTTCACATCTCACCTAACAGCCATGTGGGAACCCACTCAAGCTGTTGAAAAAAAAAGATTAAACGGTCAGGTGAAATAATGATTGCCAAGGGGCATTGAAAAAATAAAATAATAATTTGCAGGAACCTCTGATTCTGACGCCTCCTGTGGAAGGAACAATTGTTAATCTAGTACTTGACAGCCCTCGAGGGGTCTATGGGGTGCGTACTGGGGCAGCATGACGAGTCTTGTCGAAAAGAGCATGCAATTTACCTTAGCAAAAAGTTTACCGACTGTGAACCAATACATTCACTGCTCGAGAGAACTTGCTGTACTTTGGCATAGGCCGCTCGCCGACTGAGACAGTATATGCTGGTTCATACCACTTTGTGGATTTCAAGATGGATCTGATCAAGTACATATCTGAGAAGCCAGCAGTGACCGGACGGGTTGCAAGAGGGAAAATGATTTTGATTGAATACGATATTCAGTACATCTCTCAGAAAGCAATCGAGGGGAATGTATTGTCCGATTACCTCGCCCAGTAACCCACTGAGAATTATCAACCAAGGACGTTTGAGTTCCCTGATGAGGACATCTCGAGGTGCTCAAATCGAAAGATTGTGAGGAACTGATCCCGGAGGAGGGGCCTGACCCTAAATCCGAACGGATTCTGATGTCTGATGGGGTCACTAACATGAATGGAAGCGGAGTTGATGCTGCTTTGGTTACGCCAAAGGGATCCCACGTTCCTTTTGTTGCCCGGCTAACGGTCGAATGCACCGATGGTGGTTGAGTACGAAGCTTGTATCCTGGGTATCGATCTTCGGTGCGTACTTCTACTGGGGCAACGCCTTTCTCACTCGTGTATGGGATGGAAGCCGTGCTACCGGTTGAAGTTCAAATTCCCTCTTTGAGAGTCCTGATGGACGTGAAGTTGCAAGAGGCTGAATGGGTAAGGACTCGGTACGAAGAGTTAAGCCTGATTGAGGAAAAGAGGCTGGCAGCCATTTGTCATGGGCAGTTGTACCAGCAGCGGATGAAGCGTGCCTTTGACCGAAAGGTGCGACCTCGCGTGTATCACGTAGGAGATATGGCGCTGAAAAGGATCCTTCCTCCTCAAGACGATCGTGGGGCAAGTGGATATACAGTTATGAAGGTCCATTCGTGGTCAAGAAGGTTTTCTCTGGCGGAGCCTTGTTGTTAACGACCATGGATGGTGAGGATTTTCCATCCCCTGTGAATGCGGACGCAGTTAAAAAATACTTCGTATAAGAGACCCGCTGGACGAAAAGAATAAAATAGTCCAGGCAAAAATGGGCATCCCGGCGAACCGAAAAAAAAATGAAAAAGGTTCGGGCAAAAATTAGGGATAAAAAGAAAAAACTGTACACCCGGCAAGTCGAAAACCTGAAAAGGCGACTTGGGCAAAAAAGGGTATCCCGGTGGACTGAAAACCCGAAAGGGCGGTCCAGGCAAAAGAGGGATTGAAACGAACAACTGCGTCTGGCATGATCGTTTGTACTTTGGTTATGGCACATGGGTAATCCCCGATAGGGATCAGTCGGAATCGTCTTGTTCAGAAGGCAGAAAGCACGGAGAGTCTGAGGACATATGGGGTGTAACTGAGTTGGAACTCGATGAGATCGTGGTTTCACATTGCCATTAGGATAGATTTTTTCCTTTTGTGCGCAATTACCTCTTTTCAGGAATTGCTTCCTTTGTATTGCTCGGTTTTGAGCCACACTTTTTCAATCAATAAAATGCATATTCAGTCAAATAATTTTGTTTTTGTTTTCATTACCGCTTTGATTGCAAAAACATCCAATTGTTTGTGATAAAGAATCTTGCATTTTAAGACATACAGGTCCCTTCCAATGCATGTTTATAAGATTGAAAATTTGAAATCTTATTCGGAAGGTTGAGTGACTCAAGTGTTGAAATCTTGACACGCCTGGGGCACGTTTTTGTTTAACGATCTCTTTTGCAGGAGCTGTTAGATGTTTTCACTCACTTGCAGGTTGTGATGTGGAAGTTTTTTGACGAAAGATCCCCGCAGAGTCCAATCAGGGGCAAGGGATAGAAGAACGGTGAAAGGACGACGAAAGAAGGACGACGATCCTAGTGGGTAATCAAGAAGACTCTTCAAAATCTGAAGACTAGAAAGTTTGTATGAATCTAAGGAGCTCGTTCTCCGTCGAGTACGGAGGAGCGAGAATACAAGGTGATGAATCAGAAAAGTCCAGACGAGTCTGGGAGTTCTCAAAATTGGAAAGCTGACAGTGGATTTGGATGGTGAATGCCAGGGTTCGGCGAATCGACGGGTGTTCTGCGCCAGACTTTCTTGGTTTCCCCAAGTAGAGTTGGGATTGTTACCTCCTCAGCAGATTCGAGGTCTGTGTCCTCCCTAGCAGGGTCGGGATGGTTATTTCCCCCAGCGGGTTTGAGATCGGTGTTTCCTCAGCAGCCAGGCCTGAAGGTTGCTATTTCCCAGTGGAGGTATCTATTGGTAGGGGTTTCTCCAAGCAGAGTCGGAATTGTTATATACCCCAGCGTGTTTGAGATCGGTGTTTCCTCAGCATCCAGGCCTGAAGGTTGCTATTTCCCAGTGGAGGTATCTGTTGGTATTGGTTTCCCCTAGCAGGGTCGGGATTATCATTTCCCCAGCAAGTCAGAGATTGTTATCCCCCACAGAGTACGTTGGTGGTTCTTTCCCCAGCGATGTCCCCAAGTGGATCGGGTGCAGAGGAGGTTATTCCTGGTAAGGGTGGCCTATTTCCAGCAGCAATGTTATTCCCCAGCAGGGTGGAGGTTGGAGTGTTAGTGGGTTCCTCAGCTGAGTGCCTCGAGCTCCTCAGAAGAGTCCCTTGAGGGGGATACTTTGTATGCATGCATCATTTAAGAGATTATAGCATATTGCATAATAAATTGCGTAGCATTTCCATAATTATGGAGCATTGCGCTAAAAATCATCATGCATCATCATTGCAAGCATCAGCTAGTCTCAAGCCGAGGTTGGCGTTTGAGATTTGTGTTTCGCCAGTGGGTGAAGGTGCTACTCAAGCCGTGGTTACCGTTTGAGAGGTGGTTTTGCTGGTTGGAAGATCAACATCAGCATTGCAAGCATAAGTTAACCCCAAGCCGTGGTTACCATCCAAGAATGGGTTTTGCCGGTCAGTGAAGATGATACTCTGAGGAGTTTGGCATTGTGACGTTGGGTCAACGGTATTCCCCAATAGCGCGATACTGGAGGAAGATTTCTGTCGTGCGAGACGGAAGTTTGAAGATGTTACTCTGAGGAGTTTAGCATTGTGATTTTGGAGCAACAGTATTTCCCACTTAGTCCCTGGAAAGCGTCTGCCTGGTTTTGACATATGTGGATGTCATCCTTGCGATACCAGTAAGTGTCGTGTCGATCCCCGTAATGTCTGTTTTCTTTGGTGTCAAGTAAACATCATTGTTCGATGTCAAGTAAACGTCGCGTTCCCTCCCAGTCATTGGTCAATGTCTGGTCGAGTTTTCTTTGGTGTCAAGTAAACATCATTGTTCGATGTCAAGTAAACGTCGCGTTCCCTCCCAGTCATTGGTCAATGTCTGGTCGAGTTTTCTTTGGTGTCAAGTAAACATCATTGTTCGATGTCAAGTAAACGTCGCGTTCCCTCCCAGTCATTGGTCAATGTCTGGTCGAGTTTTCTTTGGTGTCAAGTAAATATCATTGTTCGATGTCAAGTAAACGTCGTGTTCCCTCCCAGTCATTGGTCAATGTCTGGTCGAGTTTTCTTTGGTGTCAAGTAAACATCATTGTTCGATGTCAAGTAAACGTCGAGTTCCCTCCCAGTCATTGGTCAATGTCTGGTCGAGTTTTCTTTGGTGTCAAGTAAACATCATTGTTCGATGTCAAGTAAACGTCGAGTTCCCTCCCAGTCATTGGTCAATGTCTGGTCGAGTTTTCTTTGGTGTCAGTAAACATCATTGTTCGATGTCAGTAAACGTCGAGTTCCCTCCCAGTCATTGGTCAATGTCTGGTCGAGTTTTCTTTGGTGTCAGTAAACATCATTGTTCGATGCCAGCAAACGTCGAGTTTCTTCCCAGTCATCAGTCAATGTCTGGTCGAGGACCCTCTGATATGTCGCCATCAGAGTGGTGTTTTGGTGTTATTTCCGACGTTGCCAGCGGAATTATCACAAGTTTCTAGAGAGCGGGGTTCAAATGGAGAAAAGGAAGTGTTGCGGCATTTTCTGGAGAACGGGGTCCAAATGGAGAAAGGGAGACACATGGTGTTTTCTGGAGAACGGGGTTCACAATGGCGATCACAAGTTATCGTCAGGCGACTGGGGTTCAATTGGAGAGCGGGGTTCATTGTTTGGCAAACAAGATGTCGGGGTTCAAATGCGGTGATCCGGGATCATTTGCGCGAAAGAAAATATATGTTCGGGGTTCAAGAAAAGCAAAAAAGAGGGAATCATCAGAAAATTTCGGGGTTCAAGAAAAGTGAAAAAAAAGAAAATAATAATGATCCCCAACGGATAGGTGGTGTTCAGGCCATGGTTATCCCTGTGTTACCATTTATTTTGGTATACAGGTCGACATCCTTTCCGGTATTCAGGCCGACTTTCTCCGTACCCGACGGATTCTTCTTTCAAGATTGCTTCTTCGCCGATTCTGACAGGCGTTGTTAATTATTTTCCCATCAGAGTGCAAATTGTTCGTCTGTTCTTGGTATTCAATCACTCTTCACCCTGATCATCTGAAAGCCGAGGCTATTCATATCGAAAGGTTCACAGTGGATTGAATAGGGGCAGCTGTAACACCTCAAAATTTGCCCTCCTCTCTTGGGACTAGCTTAACATATTGCATTTCATCTTTTAGGACATTAGTCATTGCATCTTTGCATATCATGTGGAAACATTGAGCAAGTCATCCTCCTAGGTCATTCTCAGAAGATAAAGAGGTTAAAAGATTTAAGCCTAAGGGTCTCATGAATTGATCACTAGCCATCTGAGGGTTTGTGCTTCAATTAGGGTTTCTTGGTTCCTCAAGGATATTGGCTATTATCTTGGTTGAAATGGTACATCATCATCATCATGGTCTTATCATCACCAAGAGGTTCATTGTGCTTGATCATGTTCCTGGGGATTAGGGTTTTGACCTCTAGTCAACCCTAATCATCTGCATTGTGCCAATCAGGGTTTGTCAAGGAGATGAGGTCTTCATTGAGATAAGGATCATCATATGGTTTTAAGGAGCTTGTATAAGCTAGGGTTTCATTTTGGAGCCATTTCATCAGGAGATTGAGGCTCAAATTCATCTGTGCATGGCCAAGTCAACAAAAGTCAACAGAAGTCAACCGAAAGTCAACTATTGGATTTGGAGGTGGGAAGTGGTTAGAAATACTTCATTCATGTTCAAACAAGTCTCATTTGACATTTCAAACATCAACATTGAAAGAAATAAAGTCAGGATAAAACTTTCCAAAAATAGAAAGTGACTTGTAATTCAAAATTGCCAAAAATGGAAAGGTTTTCTTTTCAAGATTACATCATCAAAAATGCTTCAAATGAAATTTTGTTGAACATGAAAGTTGTAGATCTTGTTCTCCCATTTCCAAAAAGTCCAAGATCATGAATTTCTCATGTGTGGTTGAAGAGATATGGTCAAATCTTGGTCAAATGAACATGGAACTTCAAAGGAGCATAACTTTCAAACCATAAGGCCAAATGGAGTGGTTCTTTTTGCATTGTTCATGTCTTGACATGTACTATCCAAAACATACATTACATGGCATGCATTCCATTCATATAAATATTTGAAAATTCAATTCATTTTGGAGGGAAAAAATCAAGTTCAAAATAATGCATTGTTTTCACATTTTAACATTTCCATTAGTCTTAAAACAATATTTTGAGAGAAAATGAATGCAAAAACGTGCACTATTCACATGCCATGCCATGCATAAGGTGAAAAAATAATTTTTGCAAAACACCTCCAAAATTAACCATGTTTCATTAGCATTTGATTAGAATTTAATTAATCATGATTAGTGAAGCATATAAATAGAAAATCATAACAGAATTTTCACAATTCCCAATTCTAGATCTAGAATTTCCAAAGTCTCTCAAAATTCTCTCTCACTTTTTCTCAAAATTTCTTCAAACACTTTGCATTTTTCTTGATTAATTCATCATTATTAAGCATTATGGAGCAAGATTGAAGCAAGAATCACATGAATTCGTGGAGTTTGGAAGCATACATGAAGCTTGTGCATCAATGGTGAATTTCAAATTCTGTTGAATCAAGGCCAATTGAACATCAAGACTTTATCCATACACTTATACAAGCTTGCTAGAACACATTGGAAGCATTGCAAGGCGCTGAAACACGTGGATTCAAGAACTGCTCTCCAAGAGGTCAAAATTTCGAGTCTCTCTTTTCTTGAAATTATTGAGCTAGACTTGTAGATCTTGTTTGTGTGAGCATTCTGAGCTTTGAACCACTGAAAACCGTGCATTATTGAACAAGTTATGGTGATTTAAAGTTTTGTGCATGAAACTTAAATTGTTTGATTCTCATTGTTTATGATGTTTTAAGTTTAGCTATTAGTTGATTTTGAATGTATGTTGAAAGATCTACATGTTCATGTGTTCAATTTTAAGATAGGAGAAATTTGTTCTTGAATGCTTGGTGAGGTTACTGTTCATAACCGTGTGCAATTTTGAAGAAGAAGAAGACAAGGTTACGGCAACGGTTTTGCTGTGGTCTAAAGCGTGGCCATAGGTTTAGCTAAGGCAACGGTTTTCGTGTTCCAAAAGTGTGGCCTTAAGTTTCATGCATGCTGCGCTCCCATTGGCCCATGCAAAAGGCCATGCAGCACGCCTTGGGTGCTTTTGAAAAGGCAGTCGGTTCGAGTCTTGCTAGCAGCATTTTCCTCATGTTCATTTCCTTTATTCCTCACATGTTCATCTATACAAACTACATGCATTTTTTAATTTTTATTTAATTTTCAAAATTCATAATAAATAGAAAAATGATCCAAAAAATATGGTTGTTTTTGCATTGTGTCACATTTTGTGTCTAGAATTTTATGAATATTTTTTCACAAATTGTGCATGGCTGTATAATTTTTTGTGCGACAGAATGTTAACATGTGTGCATTTTGGACATTGCTTTGCTATATCATTTGTGAAATGCTCAATTTTCATCCAATGCTCATGAAATTTTATATGTAGAAACTAGACATCTTGCTGGACATTTTGGTGTTGAGTTTGCATTTTTATCAATTGCCATTGCTGAGTTGTGATTTTTCTAAATTAGGTGTGACAATTTGTGTCACACCTTGTGATGTCCAGTTTGATTGATGCATTTACCTTGGCAAATGAATTCCAATTGTTCTGATTTTTTGTATGGTGCTTGATATGCATGTTGTGAATGCTCATGATGTTTTGTGGAATTTTTGGAATCATTTATGATTTGATTGAGATTTTTCTTTCTGGACTATCATTTGTGAACTTTTGGATTGTCATGAACTTCATTCATTTGTGAAATGCTTGTGCTTTATCCTATGGATGTGAAATTTTGCACACTCTTCCTAGACATGTTAGAGGTTGTTTTGGCTTTGGTTTGAGGTTTTTAATAATCATTTCTGATTTGATTGAGATTTTTCTTTCTGGACTGTCATTTGTGAACTTTTGGATTGTCATGAACTTCAATGATTTGTGAAATGCTTATGCTTTATCATATGGATGTGAAATTTTGCACATTGGTTCTAGACATGTTAGAGGTTGTTTTGGATTTGATTTGATGTTTTTATCATGTACCAATTCTGTTTTAGGCTTGTGCTAAGTTGATGTACCAAATTGTGCCTCATTTGAGCTTGTTTTGATTGCCTTGACTTGATGAATTTGATTACCATGCTTAAACTTGTCCAAATGCCTTGATTTTTGGTGTGTTGATCATATTATATGTTCTGTTTAGCCATGATTTTTCTTGAGATTAATTGAACCATTTTGGAATTAATGTGCATTTGTTCATTCTGTTGCTCCAATGTGCTTCCAACTTGCATACCTTGCCATATTTTGTTCATGAAATGAAATTGGTGAATGATATTGTTGTGGGATCTTTTGGATGATGTTCTTAATTGATTGAAGTTGATTCATGTCAATTTTCATGTTCTGTTTTGAATTTTTTCTCCCTCTTTGACCCTAGGATTTGACCTAGTGGTTTGCCTCTCATGTTTGAGCTGTGATTTCAGGTTGAGCACTCAAGTTCCATAGTTCATGATGCAACTTCACTTGAGCATTTGATGCTTGCTTTTGACTAACTTTGTGTGTTTTGTAGGGTTGTTAACTCATTTGAGTTTGACTTGTGGCTTATGCCTTTGCTTATTGGGTTTGACTGTTAATATTCATGTTGTCTGTTTGTCTGTACAGTTTAACTGATTTGTTTGATGTTTTAACAGGTACCTAAGTTGCTTAAGTTCATTTTGAGCTTGCTTTTGCTTGGTTGCTTAACCACATAGGTATAACTCTCTGACTTCATGTAGTCTGGAAGACCTGTCCTGTTACTTGGGCAGGCACCTGTCTGAAGCCCTCCTTAAGAGGCAATGCTTGTGAATGTTTATCTTTGTGCCAAGCAGGAAAAGTCCTTTGATAAGGCAATTGGAAGATAAAAGAGATGTGCAATCCATCTCCTGCTATTCAGTGTGTCGTCCACTTTGCTCACACACCTTGTGTTGATGCATTGTGGATATTAACCCAAGATCTTTGTTGTGTCAGTCATATGTGGAGAAGAGTTCCAACTTTTTGAACTCCCACACTTTCATTTGTCTGAAGCTCTCCCAGGCCAGGGATAAGAGCTGTGAGGTCTTACCCTCACTTCCCATTTCATCTGCTTCACCCTAACTCTCAATGTTAGGGTTAAGAGCTAACATCACCCTGATACAGTGGCTTGTTTGTCGAGGTTGACATGACCCCTTGACTAAAGCCTAACCTTGTGTGAGCCCACTTTGTTTGTATATAGTGTGTGCTAGTTGTGTGTATGTTTGCTTTGCTTTGCCTGTTTAGGATAGCTTGCTGCCTGTGCAAGTTAGATAGAAACCTCAACCTAGGACCATTGTGGAATACATGATAACTATTAGGCTCGAGTCAGTCTCCCTTCTAGTTGGTCATTTCCCAGTCTCTGGTTAGGAGAAAGTTTCTCACCTGTTAAGGGGAACTACGTTGCCCTAATCCTCATACCAGATGAGGTACGTAGGCAGGAGGTCATACGAGATCTCTCCGGGCACCCTTTTCCTTTTTTGTGTGTATTTGCTTGACAACTAGCAGGCTCGAGTACCAGACTCCCTGTTAGTTTGTTTGTTCAACTTTGTTGTTGCTTTTGATGATTCAGCGTCCGGTTAAACCCTTTGTGTGTGGTTTGTTTGCGTGGAGTCTGACGTAAGTCCAGCGATTGGCAGTTGGTTTCCTGTGTGTGTTTGTCGGTTCGGAGTCTGATGTAAGTCCAACAATTGGCATTCGGTTTCCATGTTTGCCTGTTTGTGTGGAGTCTGACGTAAGCCCAGCGATTGGCAGTCGGTTTCCTGCGTGTGTTTTGTTTCGGCGTGCGTGAGCCGAACTACGGTAGCTCTGATTCTCATTCCAGATGAGATACGTAGGCATAGGATGCGATATCCTAGCGAGCCCGTTCCCCTCTTCTCCCACCTGTGTTGTTTCCAGTGTGTGTGTGTGATGTTTGCGAGCAGTTTTAGCAACCTTTCTTCTATTCTTTTGAGCGTGGATCTCGTCGAGTACGACGGATGGGTAGGGGTGCTAATACCTTCCCTTCGCATAACCGACTCCCGATCCCATCTCTCTTTGGTCGCGAGACCATGTCTTTTCCAGGTTTACTTCGAGCGTTTCCTTTCCCTCTTTGGGATAAATAACGCACAGTGGCGGCTCTGTTTGTTTTGTTTTAGCCCGCCGGTTGTTTTTCGCGGATGCGACAGTAACGACCATCTTCTGCACAATCTTCTTTATGTTCTTATTTGCTGCCTCAACAGCACCGTTCATCTTAGGACGATAAGGGGAAGAGTTGTGATGTTGAATGTTGAAGTTCTTGCACAAATCCTTCATCATTTTGTTATTGAGGTTAGAACCATTATCAATAATGATTCTTTCAGGAATCCCATAACGACAAATGATTTCTTTCTTAGTGAATCGGGTAACCACATGTCTGGTGATGTTCGCAAATGACGCTGCTTTGACCCACTTGGTGAAATAGTCGATGGCAACAAGGATGAAACGATGCCCATTGGAAGCAGTCAGCTCAATCTTTCCAATCATATCAATGCCCCACATACCAAGTGGCCACGGTGAAGACATCGCATTCAGAGGATTTGGCGGCACGTGCACCTTATCAGCATAAATCTGGCATTTATGACACTTCCGAGCATATTTGAAACAATCAGATTCCATGGTCATCCAGTAATAACCCGCTCTCAACAATTTCTTAGCCATTGCATGTCCGCCGACATGAGTACCGAAGGAGCCTTCATGAACTTCCTGCATTAATATGTCCGCTTCGTGTCTATCCACGCATCTGAGCAAAACCATGTCGAAGTTCCTCTTATACAGCACATCGTCTTTGTTCAAGAAGAAACTGCCTGCCAATCTTCTCAAAGTCTTTCTATCATTGTTGGATGCCCCTGCAGGGTACTCTTGATTCTTCAGAAAGCACTTAATGTCGTGATACCAAGGCTTGTCATCAACTACCAGTTCAGCAACAAACACATACGCGGCCCTATCAAGGCGCATAACATCGATCCTGGGAACATGGTTCTACCGAATCACCTTGATCATGGATGATAGAGTAGCAAGAGCATCTGCCATCTGGTTCTCATCACGAGGTATATGATACAGCTTTACTGTTGTGAAGAAAGTCAACAGTCTTCTCGTGTAATCTCTGTAGGGGACCAGATTAGGCTGGAGAGTATTCCAATCACCACTCACTTGATTGATCACTAGAGCCGAATCTCCGAAGATGTCTAGAGTCTTAATTCTCAAATCAATAGCTTGCTCAATACCCAAGATACAAGCCTCATACTCAGCTTCATTATTGGTGCACTCAAAAGTCAGACGAGCGGTGAAAGGCATGTGGGCACCTTTCGGAGTGGTAATGACAGCACCAATTCCACTTCCTTTGGCATTGACGGCCCCATCAAAAATTAAAGTCCACTTTTCATCTGGATCAGGTCCCTCCTCAACAACTGGCTCTTCACAGTCTTTCATCTTGAGGAACATGATATCTTCATCCGGAAAATCAAACTTCATCGGCTCATAATCATCAATCGGCTGCTGAGCAAGATAGTCTGACAGAATACTCCCTTTGATGGCTTTCTGGGATGTATACTGGATGTCGTACTTTGTCAGTACCATTTGCCAACGAGCAACCCTCCCGGTGAGAGTTGGCTTCTCAAATATATACTTGACTGGATCCATTTTGGAGATCAGTAAGGTCGTGTGAGTCAACATGTATTGTCTCAATCGCTTAGCAGCCCATGCAAGTGCACAACATGTCTTTTCAAGCATTGAGTATCTCGACTCGCAATTTGTGATTTTTTTACTCAGGTAGTAGATGGCATGCTCTTTCCTACCCGTCTCGTCGTGTTGACCGAGAACACAACCCATGGAATTATCAAGTACTGTCAAATACATAATTAGCAGTCTCCCTGGGACTGGAGGCATAAGGATTGGAGGATTCTGCAAATACTCTTTTATTTTCTCGAAAGCCCTTTGGCAATCATCATTCCACCTGATAGCCTGATCTTTTCTTAACAATTTGAAAATTGGCTCACACGTGGCTGTTAGGTGAGAGATGAACCTTGCAATGTAGTTCAACCTTCCTAAGAAACCACGGACTTGTTTTTCTGTTCTTGGCTCAGGCATTTCTTGTATTGCTTTCACTTTGGCCGGATCCACCTCAATCCCTTTTTCACTAACAATAAAAGCCAGCAGTTTTCCAGATCTCACCCCGAAAGTACACTTGTTCGGATTAAGCCTCAGCTTGAATTTCCTCAAACGCTCAAACAGTTTCTGCAAATTCACCAGATGTTCTTCTTCCGTCTGAGATTTGGCAATCATATCATCAACATAAACCTCGATTTCATGATGAATCATATCATGGAAAAGAGTTACCATAGCTCGTTGATATGTTGCCCCATCATTTTTTAGACCAAACGACATCACCTTGTAGCAGAAGGTGCTCCATGGGGTTATGAAAGTTGTCTTCTCCATGTCTTCTGGTGCCATCTTAATTTGATTATAGCCAGAAAAGCCATCCATGAAGGAGAATACCGAGAACTGAGTCGTGTTATCCACCAAAACGTCGATGTGAGGTAATGGGAAATCATCTTTAGGACTAGCTCTGTTCAGATCCCGGTAGTCAACACACATCCGTACCTTTCCATCCTTTTTAGGTACTGGAACGATATTTGAAACCCATGGCGGATAATTTGTAACCGCTAGAAACCCTGCATCCAACTATTTTTGCACTTCTTCCTTTATCTTGACAGCCATCTATGGTCTTGTTCTTCTGAGCTTCTGCTTGACCGGAGGACAATCCTCTTTGAGAGGCAAACGGTGTACCACAATGTCTGTGTCAAGCCCTGTCATGTCCTGATAAGACCAAGCGAAGATGTCAACATACTCTTGCAGCAATTCAATCAGCCCCTTCTTCACATTATCTTCCAAAGCAGCCCCTATCTTGATTTCTCTCTTGGCGTCCTCGGTGCCGAGATTAATCACTTCAACAGACTCTTGATGCGGTTGAATGACTCTTTCCTCCTGTTTTAATAACCTGGCAAGTTCTTCAGGGAGTTCACAGTCTTCATCACCCTCTTCTTCAGCTTGAAAGATTGGATTTTCAAAGTCAAAGCGAGCCATAGCAGAACTGTTATCAATAGGATCCGGTGACGTGCATCTGCATGAGTGATGGTATGTGCTTATGAGTGTGAACAAGGAGTGAAAACTAAACTAAACATTGCCAAATGTGTATTTTTTTTTATTTTTTATTTTTGAAAATTGCAAAAATAGAAAGACAGTGAACAAAATATTTGAATGCAAAAAGACGTCCTTTATTTATGATAAAAAATGCAGGTATCCACATAGATGAGTCCTACAATGAGTCATCACGCCCTGGGCGGAACGTAAGACTTGGATATGCATGAATAAACAAAGAAAATTACTCTTTAAGAAGAGTGACTTGGATAATCTCTTCAGAAGACCAGTTGCGGAGAACTTCATCCGGGACCCTTGGACGCACCCAGTTGTCAATGTCGCAATCACTATCCCCATCTTCTTTGTTGATTGCAGAGACCTGGCCGTACTGAACGATGCCAGCACTGGAGAAAGTAATCGGCCCCTGACGAGTCTGAGGCGTTGAAGTTGTAGAAGTCAATGCCGGCTGATACCCAATCCCAAACTTGTCTTCCTTTATAGGTAAATCCACCAGACGTCCCCAACCGGGAGCAACACCTGAATTTACCAAGGCCTGTGCCTGCTTGAAGGACGACAAAGATGCACCTGCTTCAACCTCTTCCACTGGAGCTGCATCCTTGACTTGAACGACCTCAAAGGCCTGACATAGAGTCTCCTGAATC
Source organism: Lathyrus oleraceus (assembly GCF_024323335.1). Lineage (NCBI taxonomy): Eukaryota > Viridiplantae > Streptophyta > Magnoliopsida > Fabales > Fabaceae > Lathyrus > Lathyrus oleraceus. Next base: position 38,837,340 of record NC_066583.1, read on the forward strand.
TCACCTTCTACCTCTACATACTTGAATGTAGACAGGTTACTGACCAGAATATCCTCCTCACCACAGACAGTGATAATTCTTCCGTTGATCGGGAACTTGATCTTCTGATGCAAGGTCGAGGAGACTGCCCCAGCATTGTGGATCCAAGAATGACCCAGCAAGCAGCTATACAAAGGACTGATATCCATCACATAAAATACGATGTTAAAGGTTTGTGATCCAATCTGAATTGACAATTCTACCTCTCCGAACACCAACCTCTTAGAACCATCGAAGGCTCTTACCACAAGATCAGAAGGCTTCAAGATCAAACCTTCTACATCTAACCTTGACATGGCTCTCTTGGGTAGCCCATTGAGAGAGGAACCTGTATCCACCAGAACATGGGATAGCACAATGTCTTTACACTCCATCGAGATATGCAAAGCCTTGTTATGATCGCGTCCAGCTGGCGTCAAGTCAGAATCAGTAAAACCCAACCCGTTGCTTGCATGAACATTTGCAATGATCCCTTCTAGTTGGTTCACTGAGATTTCCTGAGGCACATATACAACATTAAGGACCTTCAGGAGTACCTCCCGGTGTGCCTCCGAACACAGCAGGAGTGATAGAATAGATATCTTGGACGGCGTCTGAATCAACTGATCAACTACCTTGTAATCGCTTTTCTTTATAATTCTCAATAGTTCATCCACATCCTTCGCAAAAGCAGGCTCAGAGCCAGCCTGTGGTGCAGGGGTACCCTCATTCACAACTTGCTTGCCTTTGGCCTTCGCCGCGGCGTCAGCACTATCAGGTTGGGTAACCGGTGGTGAGAACAGTCTACCACTTCTGGTGAATCGCCCGATTCCACCAACATTATCCACTGTGGGATCTTTTATCTCAATTCCAGGTTCAGACTTCTGATCCTGCACCTCTTCTACTTTCAGTGGCTGCTCCACTCCATGATCATGCGTGTACACACTCCCCCCGTAATGCCAAGGAATGGCCCTTTCGCTGGTGAAAGGTAAAGGACTAGGGGTCGTGATGGTCATAGTGGATTGATGCGGTCGCACTGGTGGTATCGGTTGCGCTACTGGCGCACTGATCTGAGCGGTCGGGTAGAAAATTGTGATAGTGGCAACATCCCAGTCATACTCAGAAATCTTATTTATTGAAGTACAAACATCTGAAACATCAAAATCAAGTTCAGCAAGTACATCAGAATCAAACACCATGTTTGGAATATCAACAACAACATCAGAAAAATTAATTACATCATTGGGAATTACAAAATCAACAGGAACAACATTTGTAAATTCTTCAGCATCTTCAGGAAAGAGAGGATCAACATCTGCATTCTCAACAACCCCTTCAACAACCCCTTCAACAGACCTTTGGGCAGATAAGTCTTCAGCTTGGAGGATACCATCGTCAAGAAAGGCTTGGATACCCTGCTGCAGCTTCACACAACCCCCACTCTGTGCAACACAACCCAAACAACCGCTCCCACAGCCGGGGAAAACATCTGCCTTTAGCAAGTATTCTTTGATTTCTAACAGCGGAGTCTTCAACTTCAACACCTCCTTGACTAATTTGACTTCTCCTTCAACCATGTTAACATTTGCTCTACCATGCTGCGACATAGGATTGTTGACAACATTAGGAGCCGGTGCAAAGTTAATGGCATTTAAATCAATAAGGTCCTGAACTACGTGCTTAAAAGCTTTGCAGTTCTCAATAGTGTGGCCAGGTGCCCCAGAGTGGAAATTACACCTAGCATTGGCGTCATAACCCACTGGAAGCCTGCCAACGGGAGGAGCCAAAGTGCGTAACTGCACAAGTTATAAATGTTGAAGGTTGGGAAGCAACTGGGCATACGACATCGGAAGAGTGTCGAAACGCCTATCCATCATCCTCTTTCTCTATTGATAAGCAGGTCTGTTACCCTGTTGTTGTTGTTATTGATTTTGTTGACGTTGAGGTTATTGTTGTTGCACTGGTGCTGCAGCCGGAATGGTCACTGCTGCAATATAAGGTTGTTGATGGTAATTCTGAAAGTTATTCCTCCGGTTACCCCTGTTCTGATAAGAAGATATGGCATTTGCATCCCCTTCTCTCCTCTTCTGCCCTCCTATAAATGGCTTCTTCATCCCTGAGGATGATCCAACTCCACCTTGGATCTTACACATCTTCAAGTAGTTCTCCACTCTCTCACCGGTAGAGACCACATCAGCAAAATTGGAGGCGTTGCAACCCACCAGACGCTCCAAGTAAGACCTAGACAGTGTGTTAATAAACATGTTGGCCATCTCTTTTTCCAACATCGGAGGCTGAACACGGGAAGCCAACTCTCTCCAGCGTTGAGCATACTCTTTGAAGCACTCGTTGCTCTTGAGAGACAAATTCTGGAGCTAAGTCTTGTCAGGTGCCATATCCGTATTGTTCTGATATTGCTTCACAAAGGCCTCAGCCAAGTCTCTCCAGCAACGAATATGGGCTCTGTCCAGCCTCATATACCACTCCAAGGATGCCCCAGCTAGGCTGTCCTGGAAGAAGTACATGAGCAGCTTCTCATCATCAGAATACGCGATCATCTTGCGGAAGTAAGCTTGAACATAAGTCTTCGGGAAAGAGTTGCCATTGTACTTATCAAACACGGGGACTTTGAATTTTGGCGGAACTCTCACGCCTGGGACCAGCCCCAAGTCAGCAACATCCACACCAAGAGCATTCTGCCCTTCCACAGCTTTCAACCTCTCTTCCAGTCTCCGAAACATAGGGTCCATACCATGGCCCATGCCAAAGTCCTCCTGAAGCTGGGGGAATTGATCCTCCTGATCATCATGGATGGGTTGTTGACCAAGGTTGCCATGTGGGATTGGGATAGGCCCCGGTCCATTGGGTCCATTAGCCTCTCCAGCGGGAGGATCAGCCACAACCTCCGGTTGAGTAGTAGGGGGATTCCCCTGTACCAACAATCTAATCTCCTGCTGTCCTTGAGCCACTCCTTGGACCACTTCCATGAACTGATTCATGCGAATCCTCATCTCAACGAGCTCTGCTTGTAAACCTTCCATTGCTCTCTGTTGATTCCTTCGGGTACCGTATCGGTGAATGCCTGAGTTAGCTATCCTAATAATGGAATACCAAACAAGATGAGAACACTACGGCGATACCTGTTATGCAATACATGCTAATGAATATGCAAATGCAATGACATGTTTATCAATTTCAAAGGGTATTCTACCCCTTGATTCCAGTCTCACATTAGATAAACAGTGTAAGAAAACCCCGACTAGAATCAAGAAGAAGATATAAATCCCTAGGAATAGATAAACATGATGCATGCAATGCTTATGATTTAATTTTTATATCAGAGGAACTTTAGAGTCTTATTTGCAAATTTTGGAAATATTAAACGTTTATCACATACGTAAATATCACGTCAATTAATATTTGGAAATGTTTTTACGCCAAAGAAGTATAGTCTTGGTAACCAAATACAATACAAGAGAGAAGGAAAATGAACATCCTATGGATCCCTAGAAGCAATCGTCCAAAGCCCTCGAGACCGGAAGACAAGCTGCACGAAGCCTCTTCACCTCCCTCTCATAGGATGCCTCCATATCTGCCTTCTCTTTGGCGAGTCGATCATACTTCCTCTTCCAAAACTTGGAAGACTGAGGAAGTAGAGAAGTCAATGCATCATCAGGATCATCAATAACCTGGTGCTCAAGGAACTCTATCAAAACATCCTTCTCTCTGATCTGCTGAAGCAACTCCTCTCGTTCACGGATCCAAGCACGCGAACAGTCTTCGTCTCTCAACTCCTCTACTCCTTGGCTAGGGAGGGTTGAAGGCCCATCCACAACCAAAGGTGTGGGTCTTGGATACTCATAAGGCACGAGGTACTCGGAAGCTCTCCTCCTAACCCAAGAGGTATAGGGTTCCAAAGCGATACAGTTCTTCGGACCTAGCTCCTTCTTTCCTTTCTTATGGATCTTGCGCCAAGCGCGGACCATCCTGCCCTTCAAGCCTTGGGGATCTTTACCCTCCTGAAAGAACACACCCTCTAACAGAATGTTATTGGGTTTATCCTTTAGGGGGAACCCAAGCTAACGACGTGCCAAAATAGGGTTGTAGTTAATTCCACTGCATGTACCAAGAAGAGGTACATTGGAGAATTCACCACAAGAGTCGATAATCTGCACACCATCATATACACGGTTGTACCAAAAGATATCATCATTAGTGAGAGACATAAGTCTCGTGGACCATCGTAGACATCCTTTGTTCTCCTTGAAGGCGAGCGTTTGAGGCAAGTGCGAAATAAACCACTTGTACAACAGAGGCAAACAACACACAATCGTACCACCGCCCTTTGCATTCCTCATATGCAAAGAGAAATAAGTGTCGCCCAACAGAGTAGGAACGAGATTAAGAGTAGAGAAAATCCTAATGGCATTCACATCCACAAACTTGTCGATGTTGGGGAATAACACTAGCCCATAGATGAGAAGTACAAATATGGCCTCAAAGGCGTCCTCATTTATGGCCTTCCCAAACATAGTAGCTTGATCAATGAGGAAATCAGACGGGAGACCTTGAATTCCACCTTTGGTAGTCATATGAGTACCAATAATAGACTCATCTATACGCAACAGATCAGCAATCTCTTGAGAAGAAGGAACTCTCTCCAAGCCACTGAACGACAACTGGTCTAGGATAGGTATGCCCACAAGATAGGCATACTCCTCAAGCGTGGGCAAAAGCTGGAAATCCGGAATAGTGAAGCAACGGTACAAGGGATCATAGAACTGCAACTACACACTCATTAGACCTTCATCCACTTGAGTAGCCAAAATATACAGAAGCTTCCCATGACGAGCCTTGAATTCCAAGGGATCTAATACATAGGATGTCAAACTCCTTAACTCTTTCAAGTCGGGTTGTCTGAAACTGTACTTCTTCGTACTCCTTCTTTGCTTATCCATGTCTGAAAATTTGCAAATAGACCTCTTAAGTTCCTTGAAAATTTCTCATTGTTGATGATATGGATGTGTATGAATGCATGAATGCATGGATGCAACAATCACACTCAAGGATCAAGCAAATCACACCACACAAAGGTCATGGGATGGATCAAGTCATCCTTAATATCGATCATCCATTTTGGTGGATTATGGTTTACACCTTATCAACACCCAAGTTCCATTGATATTAAGGATACACAAGAACGGATCAACCACAAATCAAGGGTTTGTTGCGAGTCGCGAGCATGGAGTCTTGGTTAAGAACCACCCAAAGGGAGTGTACTATGGTTAAACCTGACAATCATGTTCTACAAGAGGTTCCCATAGTCATCATCCCATCTTTCAGATATTATCGGATAAACGACTACTCGTATTCCAAAAATATTCTCAAGAGAGACTCTTATGAGTGTAGTATCGCGTAACAATCGTATCAAATCCTACACTTGAACGATCTTCGCACTACGTCCTAAAAATAGGCCAAGATGGGCGTGGTAAACTAAGGTCCTTGGCTTCTAAGGCATATATTGGAAAGAGTAATGCCTAACCACGACTACTCGTGTGACATTATTGATCCCAACATAACCTCCACCAAGTGAATGGGCTTGCAAGTGAACTTGCTAAGGAATAACTCCACACAAGTCAACAAGACTATGCCATTCTCCTATCCTAAGTGCACTCGAGTTCGGGTATAGAACTCATCTCACAAAGATCACCAAGCATACAAGGAATTAATATTCAAACAGTTCAATCATTACATACAATACAGTAATCCCAAATTGCACAAAAATATATCACAAAGCAATATACCATACAATACAACAAATATGAAAAGTAGGCAAAACCTACTAGGCAAATGATAGTCCCCAGCAGAGTCGCCACTTTTCTGTAGCGGGGTATTCGTTACCATTAGAGATATTGACTAAATCCAAGGTAAACCATACAAGTCGAGTCGCCACCGTACTTCTATTTATCCAAAGGAATGGTTAGAAAGCGAACAAAAACCTAAAAGTTTTATCGAATCAAAAACTAGTAAAAATGTCAGAGATCTGAGTAAGGGGGTTGGTTATGCAATGGGAAGGTTTTAAGCACCCAAAACATCCTAGGTACTCCTAGGGAGCCCTTTTCATAAGTGTTGTTCTAGTCTAAAGGGTGTAGGTATATCTAAAGTACTATTTACTAAAAGGAAGGTTAAAAGAAAATGACTCGCAAGGATGTCGCATCCACTACCTACGTATCTCATCTGAGTATGAGAATCAAAGTCTTCGTAGCTCGGCTACCTATGGGTTAAAGAGAAGTGTGCTCGGTAAGACGTCGCGTCTTATGCCTATGTATCTCATCTGGAATGAGATTCAGAGCAAAACGTAGTTCGGCTAACTAGGGGTTAAGGATTGCCATCTGAACATGGACTTACAAAAGAGGACACCAGCTGTGTCAAAGGAGGGTGGGCAGTGTGTTCAACGTTCTAGCAGTAGGTGTCGCAACTCGCTGAATCGAGTCTTAGGCGGTTACCTCTTTGCAATAGAACGGACTGACATGCCACAAGATCGGAGATGCACGGAAGGTCTAAAAGTGGGGAAGCTCTGCCCTAGAGTTGTCATGCAATGTGGACCTATGTGTTAGGATTTACAAAAAGGAATATCTACCTAATGTTAGCATGCAAAGAATAAGGGAATTCTACCTATGTTATCATACAAAGGGTTCTACCTAAACGGAACAAGAGTCGACAGATGGAGCGCGGAGAGGAGTTACGGATAAGGGTAGATGGCGATGTCGGAGGCAATCGACTTATAGGTAGATGGTGATGCCTGAGGCAATCGACTTACAAGAGGATGGATGAATGCATGCTGGTTCTGTTAAGTTTTGAAAATGATTACTCGACGTTGGATCGAGCTTTTGATCTTATTTTGAAATGGTTATCGGATGTTCGTTTTAATTCTTGTATTAACAGGTGACTAAAGAAATAAAGAAATAAATATTATACACTTTATGGGAGAGGGGTACATTTGTTATGAATGGGGATTGTTCATGGCAAACAAACAATAAGAATATATGCCTCATACATCATACAAGTAGGCAACAGTTATCAATCAGATCGGATAAATAAACAATATATAATCAAACCAAAGAATCAAATAATGGAGCATTTAAACAATGCATGGGAGTATGAACATGTTAAATAATCAAGCAATAGAAAGCATGAATGAGAGAAACAAGTATAAAAGATAACAGATGAATCAAACAGATCAAAATATGCACACGAAGGGTACACTGAATAATTTAATCAGGAAATGAGGTAAGGACCAAATAAAATCAAGGTAAAAGGCCTCTAATACATGGCATATGAGATGAACGAGGGAGGATCAAAAGATCTCTTCAATTGCCATAAGCAATCCCTAAGTCAAACATCGATCATAAAGAAGTCAACTGAAAATTCAAGTCAACTTAAAAAATAAAAAATAAATAGCAAATTAATCAAGAAAATTATGAAAAATTAAACTAAATAAAGTGGGGTCAGGACATCATCATCCCCCAAAATGATTTTAAAAATAATGAAAATTGGTACGCGAATTAATTAAAACAAAACATAGGTCAATTAATAAGACTAGGTTAGAAATAAATCAAGAATAAATAGTACATTAATCAATAAAATTATGAAAAATTAAACTAAATAAAGTGGGGTCAGGACATCATCATCCCCCAAAAAGATTTTAAAAATAATGAAAATTGGTATGTGAATTAATTAAAATAGAACAGATGTCAAATTAAAAGTTAACCAACCAAACTAGGTCAAAAATAAATCCAAAATAAATTGAAAATGTGAAATAAAATTCCAAGAAAAGATCAGTTTGACCATGAGACAATGGTCAACCTTCATCCCAAAAATCAAATGCTAACAATAATTTTAAGTCATAAAAATAAAATCAATAAAAAAAGTGTGTTAAAATGGACCATTTAGAATAAATAGTTAAAAAAAATATTAATATTATTAAAAAAATACGAAAATAAAAATTATATAAAATTAAATAAAACGTTAAGAAAAGCGAAAAATATTTTTGGGTAATTTTATGGATGAAGAAAATATTTTAAATAAGAAAAAGAAATATGAAAATGGAAGGATTAATGGTGATGAACATGGTAAGCAAGCGTAGATATATCAAAACATGGCCATGGAAGAGATGATTACCTAATGGAAAATAGAAGTGGAATAGAACCTGATATGTGATGAAGCTTTGCCTCCTTGCCAAGAAATTCCAATGCTCCTTTAGGGTTAGGGTTTCAGCTTCTTAAATAGGGTGAATTAGGTGTTCTCATGTGCTTTTTAATAAGTGATTTATCCATAAGAATAAAAGTGTGAAGTGAGGTGTAAAATGTTGTTATTTTGGGCCAAAATTAAGTGAATGGATGTCCAATGCATGGCCAAAAGAGGTAAAAAACGTGATTGGTTTGTGCAGCATGCTTAGAAAATCTGATTGGGCCAGCCAGGCCCAAAATCTTCCTAGAAAATCAAGTCATGATGCCCACTTTAAACGAATGTATCTCTCAAACCATGGATCCAAATGAGATGATTTCAAAAGGATGTGAAATAAGACATGGCAAGGTACAATTTTTGTGAATAAAGTATTTTCAAATAATGCCTTGAAGTGCAAGAAAACTGGCCAAGAAGTCTTGACAAATTTAAAAAAGGTCTCACTTTGACTAAGCATAACTTTCTCAATTCTAATCCAAATGGAGCAAACTTTATATCTCTAGAAAGCTTGGAACAAGAGGAATAAGTTTCATGTTGGATAAATGTTCAAATGGAGCTTTTATCTTGATGCAAAATGGGCTTAAAGTGAGTGCAACGATCATGAAAACTTGCCCTAAATGGAAAGTCAACCATTTCCAAATTAAGTAACTTTTCTAATTCCTGATTAAATGATGAATCCATGATCTAACCTTGATCAAATTTCACATGTAGGATCCCCTAGGCATGGATTTTGGGATTCCACTCTCAAAATGCCAGGAGTTGACTTTTCTGGCCCCACAGTTGACTTTTCCCAAACTGTCTGATTCCCGATTCCATTGATCAATTGAAGCACTTCTAGCTCAAATAAAGAGCTGATTTTTTGTATGTAGACCCTTGTGGACATATGGAGGGCCATGGAAAAGATTTTCACCCAAAGAATCAGAAATAAACTGATTTTATACCAAACCCTAGTTTTAGGGCAAAATGATCAGGAACTGATTGCACTGATTGCCAATGGATCTTTATGAGATAATTGTGAATCTTCCTAGGCCAAGATGCCTCTCTAATCATGACATGGATGAGCTCCTCTACTTCCAACCAAACATTGCCTGTTGCAGGTAGCCATGAAACCCTAATTTCTGATTAAATCTAGATGAACACTCTGATAGCTTTGAATCCTTCACTGATGAACTGAGGACCATAATAAGATACTTGGACCCCCCTGAGACCCTTGAGACTTGTATACTTAGAAAATGAAGTCCAATTCTCAATCTTGCTTTGTGTGGGCTCCTTCTGTTAAGGAGTGATCGATCAAAACCTGATCTCCATGTCATTAATGCAGTATGCAATGAGTATGACCTAATATGATGCTAATGAAGTGTAAAACATAATCCCATGCTTCCAGGAAAAATGAAGGGTAAATTTTTGGGTATTACAAGGGGCATATGTAAGACCCCAATTTTGACCCTAAGATCCCTCATGCTATCTCATCATATGCATTAACTTTGGGATTACAACTTGACATCCTCCTTACCCCTCATTCATTGGGTTTGCATTGGGAGAGATCACCAAGCACACTTGATTGTATCATACTCTATTTTTCTTTATTTACTAACCAAAATACCAAAAATATGTATATGTATAGCTTTACGTCTTTTGTAGGTAGTGTGTGCATCCACCCATGCTCTATCAAGCTCACATCTAGGGTTTGAGACCCTCAATTCAAGGGGATCAATCAAGAGATGGTTCAAATTGGTCCTAGACATCATATATGGATCCCCATTCTCTTCACTTATCATTTTGATCAAGAATTCGTCAAGAGTTTGAAGCATGTTTGCCTTGGAAGCCCTAAATCATCTAGGTATCTTGTGTGACTTCCTCAGCAAGTTTCTTCATCATTTGATCAAATATTTCAAGGTATACTTTATTATACATAATTTTATACATATATGATCCTCCATGAGTCCAAGAGATCAAGATAACTTCAAGTTTGCAAGATGTTTGACCAGAGAAAGTCAACTAGTCAAAACTGGGGTTCCCTAGACCCTATCTCCTACAAGTTTTATCATATGAAAATTATTACAAGAAAAATTACTCCTTATGACATTCCAAACAACTTTCATGTTGAGGTTAAGAGCTAGTTTTGCTTGTAAAGTCATTTTTTATGGTGAAATATTATAAGTCATTTTGTCTGAACCCTAGTTAGGAGGTCAACTTCCAAGGACCATAACTTGCTCAATTTTTATGAGATTAAGGCCATACAAGTTTCATGATCAATTTAAATATGTACTATCCAACTTTTATTCTTTGAATAACTTCAAATTAAACTTGAAAGGGCATATAACAAGAGGAACCATTATAGGTCATTTTGGGCCATTACCATTGAACAAGAGATTTTCATCAATTTCTAAAATGCATAACTCCTTCATGCCAAATCCAAATGAGGTCATATTTATGCCTAAATTGAATAGGTTTGAAATAGATACAACTTTTATGAAGGAACGTTTTCTATTTGAAGCCCATAGAAAAAGTTATTCACGGTGTAAGAAGTGAACATTTAACTTGGTAGTTAGAAAATTTTCAAATATGTTTGATTTTCCAAACTTCCACCTCAAAATTTATCATGATACAAGCTTTAGATGTAAGAGTGTTCAACATGAAAGTTGTTCCCCTTGACCTCACCTTTCCAAAAAGTCCAGGATCACCTCATTTAGCCAAGGATTGAATGACTTGCGCATGGATTTTTTTCAAGGTTCCATTTGGATGAATCTCATGACCACTTTTCATATCCAATTGCATGACTCCATGACACACTTTCATCATTGCTCATGATCAATTTTGTACCTTTTGACATTGTTTGATGGACCTATCATACGCCCATGCATCCATGCAAGTGAGAATTACTATTTTTGGCATTTTGATGGAAGTGTGTGGAAATCAATTGCATTGCCTATAAATACAACCCCTCTTGCTCAAAATTATGGACATCTTGCCCAAGCTTTGATCCTGCAACCATACCCCTCACCATTAAAGGATAAACTTGAAGGTTTTCAATTGAAAATCGAGTTTCAATTTCACTTCTGTTTTGAAGTTGAAACTCCAAGAATCCAAGCCCTTCCTTGATCCAATTCACTTCCTGAAAGCATCTGAAGTCAAGGCAAGGCCAATTGGAAGAAAGATCAAGCAAGATTCAAGCTTCCTCAAAGGTGATTTTCTAGAAACTTCATCTCTTTGATTCTCTCTTAATTCTTCACCATTCTCTTTGATTTTTGGTTGGCTGAAGTCCTATCAATGTAGGCAACAAGATTGAGTTGCTTTGAGGTCAAATCGAAGCAACTCAGTTCATGATCCTTAAAATTCAAATCTCTGTATCTTTTGATATACTTAGAATTGGAGAAAACTAAGGCCAGATTCGAGCTCCTGAGCATTTTTCTTTGAAATAGTGTCCTTTTTTTTCATTTTTCATTGAGATGAAGGTGGACCATGTCCGGTGAGGTTCACCAAAGAAGATGACAGGAGCCCTAGCTCCGGTGGTGTGTTGGCACGCCTCCTGGCCATCTGATCATGTTTGAATGTTTTAATCTGAGCCATTCCTTTGAATTACCACGCGTACATTGTTTTGACTTGAGTCCACCATGAATAGCACGTGCGTGGCCATCAGATTTACCACCTCAATTAATGAGGGAGATCTGACAGACCTTGTTTCATTTAATCCAAAAAATATGGGACTTTCACCAAAAATCTTTAAATATTTTTCTCTTCCATATTCTAAATTAAAATTATTTTTTAGATTACTTTGACCTTGTTTTACCTAGGATAAATCCCTTGGCCATTTATTTGCTATTTTGAAGGGATTTTAGGTTTTTTCCAAATTAAAATACATTTTAATTCATTTTTAATGTGATTTTTAATTATTTAAATGTTTAAAAATATTGTTGAGCCATTTTGATGGTCTTGTGATGTTTGACTTTCTGTTTGGGCCTTGGTCAAGGTTGATTTGAATTTTGTTGGATCAAAACATTGAATTTAGGGGATTGATGAAATATACATTTCATCACCCAAAATGAATGGATGGTTTTGATTTGATGAAATTTCTCTCTTGACCAATTTGTGTTTCTATCTTCCCCTCCTTATTCATCCTCATCCTTATTCTTCCCCATTCCCTCAATTGACCAATGAAATCTCTAATGTCTAAAGGCTAATTGATTCATCATGACCTTGTGTCAGATGAATCAATACAAGTATATCTGAGATATGTCCTTCCTTCTTGATCTATTCTTTTAGCGTGTGGTATGTTTTAGGAGTTTGGTTCTTTATACCAAATCTCTAACTGTCGCAACCTAAAAAACGGAATGCGAAAAAAACAACCGGCAAAAAAAGAAAAGACAGAAGAGTCGCCACCGTGCGTTATTTATCCCAAAGGGGGGAAAGGAAACGCTCGAAGTAAACCTGGATAAAGGAAAGGAAAAGACAAGGTCTCGCAACCAAATCTTGGGTTCGGGAGTCGATTATGCGAAGGGAAGGTATTAGCACCCCTACGCATCCGTAGTACTCTACGGGATCCACTCTTGTATGTTCTTGTCTAAAGGGTGTGGGTTTATCTAAGGTACTATTTACTAAAAGATGGGTCAAAAGAAGATGACTCGCACGGATGTCGCATCCATTGCATACGTATCTCATCTGAATATGAGAATCAGAGTCTTTGTAGCTCGGCCACCTATGGGTTAAAGAGGAGTGTGCTCGCTAAGACATCACGTCTTATGCCTACGTATCTCATCTGGAATGAGAATCAGAGCAAGCCGTAGTTCGGCTAACTAGGGGTTAAGGGTTGTGTTTTTTAGATGAACGACGTTACTACGCAATCTACCGGATGCTCGACCTTTGGAGACTTACTCGCCTGTAGTAGAAGGAGTTAACGTGTTCTTAGGAGAAGAAAAATCAATGAGTTTATTGTGTTTTAGGAATGCTCATGCAAAAAGGAAGTCCTAGACGAAGGAACCGTGTTACCTTAATTGACATGCAAGCGAGAGACTATACGAAGCCTAGCAACCCTATGGGGAGACGATCACACCATACAAAACAAACATGCGTAAAGTAAACACGCCAACAAGGGGGCTCAAACATACATGGGTAGGGCTTTAGTCAAGAGGGGTCATATCAACCTCGACAAACAAGCCATGGAAGGGTAATCAAATGGGCTCTTAACCACTGACACTGAACGTCAGGGTGAGCAGATCAGAAGGGTAATGAGGGTAAGACCTCATAGCTCTTAACCCTGGACAGGGTGAGCTTATGACAAAAAGTGGGGATTCAGAAAGGTGGAACCCTCTCCACTGACCGACCGGACAAAAGATCTTGGGCTTTGGTTCTGAAGCATCAACACGTAGTGCGAGCATAAAGAACGACACACTGAATAACGGGGGATTGACTACTAATCCCTTTTATCCGTCAATTGCCTCTTCGTGGAGGTTTTTAGCACTGGTGCCTCTTCTTGGAGGTCTTTGTGCACAAAAGTAAACACACAAAAACATTGCCTCCTATCGAGGTCTTCCAGCTAAGAAAGCGGTAAAATACGGGAAAGATGTAAAAAGGGATCAAGAGATCTACCACACGGATAAAGATCCGAAGTAACAGCGACTAAAGAAATAAGAAACCCAGAGATCTCTCAAGCTGGCACCATCAAAGAAAGGGAGTCAGCACAGGTAATCAGAATAAATCTCCAAATGGTATCCCACAAATAAAGTGGAATACCAAGCAAGCTATCTCTTCAAGGGTCATGTGAGTCCTCACAAAACTCAACAAATGCGTTAGAATAACAAGATGGGGTGAAATCAAGAGTTGCACCAAACAAAAGAATCATAGCAATAACAGTATCAGGTAAACAGCGCACGAATGCAATAGAAAACATTTCATAACGAACACAACACAGATTGGAGAGCAAACAGAAAAAAAACTACTGTCGCGATTGCTACTGCTTCGCCTAGCGAAGGCTTAGCGAAGCGTCGCTGCAGGCTCGCCTAGCGATGGGCTAGCGAACGCCTGCGGGTTTTGGATTCTTCTCTGATAACACTACGGTTTCAGAAACCCCAAACCCTATGACACACATTTCAGAAATTAAACGATTAAACATTCAAGGCGTTGTTTTACACATTCACGCATATCTAAACCCGTGGGCAAAACCGAACGATACCCACTCTTCCAAATTCACCATAATACCTCATGCATTTAGAAATTTCAAATTGAAAGCATAAAATAATGGGAATAAGGAAAACCCGATTGGAGAGATCGAATGAAATTGAATTGCGCGGTTGAGTTTGCAGAGAAATCTTAGGGTTTATATGAGGTAGGATAGGTTCTTTGCAGATGAGTTCCCTTCAGTGTCCGGAGGCTGCTCTGAATTCTGTTAGCTCTTCTCTCTTTTTTCTCTCTAGGGTTTTGTTTCAATGAAGTTTGGAATTTATAGCCTGATTTTCGTGGCTTTGTGGGCTCAAATGAGAGGTCCAAGTCCAAGATTCTGCTGTTATATTTTTTCAAAGACGCGCGCGCTTCGCCTAGCGAGCATGACAGTTCAGATTCGCTAAGCGAACCCTGCTGCTCACCTAGCGAGCATGACAGCTTAGGCACAAACTTTTGCTCCTTCGAAATTAGCATTTTGAATGATGAATAGACCCCATTTGAACATGTTGGAAGTAACTCAAGTCATTCCCTTGTGTTGACTGACCACCCAGATAGAACCCATAAAGTGTCTTGGATGACGTTCAAGCTTCTTGGATCTGATTCTGATTGATATGATGCAATGCAATATGAAATGTTAAATGACCTAAAAATGAATGCATGAATGAGGGGGGCAAATTTAGGGTGCTACACTAACATGCATTAACACCTAAATTATTATTGCTCGACCTCAGATAGTTGTGACTTCTGCATAAGTCCAATTACGATTGCTTAACATAGAGCTAAATTTGACCCTCAAGGCATAACATTCTAGTAAGTGAGATTGCAAGTCTCCCATTCTTCATGGCATTGTATGGAGACTTGACATTTTTTCCTTTCATGGGAGCTAGTGGCATACTTGTTGAATTATCCAAGTTGGAGCCTTTCTCATGGAAGATGTCTTGGTTTAAGGATTCATACTTGTGAATGAATGGTTGAGTATTCTCCAAAGAATGACTTAATCAATTAAAAAAACACTACTAACACTTGACTAAAATTTGGCTAACTCTTGTTAAATATTTCTTTACTTTCAAGTCATTTACTTTATGCAATTTAAATTTCAGTTATTTATCATTCATTGCCATTTACATTTCATATAACTTGTTTATGTTTATGTCATTTTCACTTTGCTCATTTGAGCCATATCTTGTGATTGTATATATTTGTTTGTGTGTTTTGGTTTTCTTTGTGGTCTTAGGACCTTAAAATACCTAATAGTAACAAAAACCCTAAAAAACATTTGGTGGACTGTTGAACTTGATCTTAACTTTTGGACTTAGGATTAGGCAACATTCCCTGTGCAAAAAGGACTTGGGCAATGCCAATATTTTGAGACTGAGCCTTCATCTGATACAAACCTTGGGATTTGTTTGAATTCATCTGCTACTTTATCTTTGTACTTAATTGTTACTTTGATCTTGTGTCTAATGCTTTGCTCTGAGTTGGTCAAGGGATATTTCATCTGATACATGAGAAGACAAAGAAGACTGCTAGCTATGGGAATTGCTTGCTTGGATGTGGCTATCTTTATTTGATGCCTTGGTCTTCATGATGTCTGAATATTGTTCATTGCTAATGGATCATTGCTTGATTAAAGTCCAAAGGAAAATGGGTTTCTATATGACATTCTTGTCTGTTGGATTGCATTCCATTGGTCAGATCTTTCCAACTCTTAACTTTTAATTTTGTGCTTAGGATAGCCTCTTCATCTCCTCCCACTTCTTAAATTTCAAAATCTCTCCTTCCTTTTCAAAACCTTCTTTGATTTGTAATTTCAAACTTAGACTTTATTTTAATGATTAGAAACTTTGGCCTTATGCCATTGAATTTTCAAACTCTTTCTTAAATCAAATTTGTAAATAAATTTAATCATATTGACTTAAAAAAATTTCAAATGACAAAAAAAACTAACAACTTCATTCAAACTTTTGGCCCTTTGTGTCTTTCCTATTAAACTTTTGTTAAAAATAATTCACCAACTTTGAAATTTTTACCACGAACTACGAGGTTTTGATCCCTCATTTTTTATGTTAGTACGTAGGCACAAGACTGAAGGTCTTGTAAAACACAAAAATATAATCAATGGATTCGTTTCTCATCCCCACACTCTATTTTTCTCAAACATCTTTTATACCAAAAACACATGCACACATAAAGAAGGGCTCCCTAGGAGTACCTACGACACTTCGGGTGCTAACACCTTCCCTTTGTGTAACCAACCCCCTTACCTGTAACCTATGGCTTTTTATTAGTTTTGATTTGAAAACTTCTTATTTTTGAGTTTTGTTCGTACTTTTCCCTTTTCCTTTGGAAACAATAAAAGCGCGGTGGCGACTCTGGTTTTATTGACGTCAAGTTTATCCATAGCTTGATGGTCATGAATTTACCGCTACAATATGATTGTTTAAATATTTTTGTTTCAAAATTATTATCAAAAAATAAATGAAATTTCATGAACTGAAACAAAATAAGAGTAGCGAACAAAATGGGCAAAAGGCTCAAATTTTATTGATAGAATGGTAGTCCGCAAATGGCGTGACTCCATGGATCATTACAAAGTTGTAAAATGGTAAATACATGGAAATGGCTACATTGAAATACAATGACCACTATTCTCCCTAATAACTTTGAATTCCACTATGCTTTGGACTTAGGTCAAGGATGACGGAAAAAGGAACCTGTGATAGGCATTGTTGCTTCAAATGATCAAGGTTGGTCTGATGCAGTTACTTGCCATAATCCCTAACTTTTTCCTAGATTTCCTTCTCAGGGTCAATCTACTGGGATGATTATCTTCTGTTTATGTCTCTAACTTTTTCCTGGACCGCCCTCTCGGGTTTTAAATCCACCGAGACGCTCATTTTTGCCTAGCCTCCCTTTCGGGTTTTCAATTAGTGAGTTGTTCTTTTATTTTTCTAAGCGAAGTATTTCTTGACTGCATCGAAATTCACAAGACGAAGGAGCTCCTCACTATCCATAGTTGTAAGAATTAAGGCACCACCAGAAAAAGCTCTCTTAACAACATATGAACCTTCATAATTAGAAGTCCACTTGCCCCTAGAATCAGTGTTGAAGGACAAGATCTTTTTGAGCACAAGGTCACCTTCTCTGAATACACGAGGTCGAACCTTCTTGTTAAATGCTTTTTTCATTCTCTTTTGATATAACTGACCATGACACAAGGCTGTCATTCTTTTCTTTTCAATCAGATTCAACTGATCATATATGATCTAACACCATTCAGCCTCAGACAAACTGGCTTCCATCAAGACTCGCATTGATGGGATCTCAACCTCTACATGGAACACTTCTTCCATGACATACAGAAGAGAGAAGGGGGTTTCCCCTGTTGAAGTGCGGACAAATGTACGATACCCATACAAAGAAAACATGAGCATCTCATGCCAATCTTTATACGTTATCACCATCTTTTGAATGATCTTCTTAATATTCTTATTCACAGCTTCAAGAGCCCCATTCATCTTAGGTCTAGATAAGAGTTATGATGCTCAATCTTGAAGTCATCACAAAGTTCCTTCATCATCTTGTTATTCAAGTTCAACCTATTATCAGTAATAATCTTACTCGAAACACCGTATCGGCAAATAATATGATTCTTGATAAATCGGACTACAACCTGCTTGGTTACATTAACATAAGATGCTGCTTCAACCTACTTGGTGAAGTAATCAATAGATACCAGAATGAAATGATGTCCGCTCAAAGCTTTGGGCTTAATCATACCAATCATATGAATTCCCCACA
Organism: Lathyrus oleraceus; assembly: GCF_024323335.1. Classification (NCBI taxonomy): domain Eukaryota; kingdom Viridiplantae; phylum Streptophyta; class Magnoliopsida; order Fabales; family Fabaceae; genus Lathyrus; species Lathyrus oleraceus. The sequence continues at coordinate 38,855,559 of NC_066583.1, forward strand.
TAGAGAAAGGCCATGGGGACGAAATAACATTGAGAAGCATCAGAGGCACATGAACTTTATCAGCATAAATCTGACATTTATGGCACTTCTTCGTATACTTACAACAATCAGATTCCATTGTCAGCCAATAGTAACCCGCCCTTAACATATTTTTAGCCATTGCATGTCCATTGGCATGAGTACCAAAGGATCCTTCATGAACTTCTTGGATTAACGTGTCTTCTTCGTGTCTATCCACGCATCTAAGCAGAACCATGTCAAAATTTCTCTTGTATAATACATCTTCATTTAGAAAGAAATTTCCAGCCAGTCTTCTCAAAGTCTTCTTATCTTTTTTAGATGCCCCGAGCGGGTACTCTTGACTTTGGAAGAAACATTTAATATCATAATACCAAGGTTTATCATCTGTAACTTCTTATGCTGCAAACACATGAGCAGGTCTATCAAGGCGCATAATTATGATATTGAGCGCGTCATTCCAATGATTTACTTTGTACATAGAAGATAGGGTAGCTAGAGCGTCCTCCATCTGATTCTCTTCACGAGGTATATGATCAAACTTTATTTTGTTGAAGAAGGTTGATAACCTCCATGCATAATCTTTGTAAGGAATCAAGCCAGGATGGCGAGTCTCCCATTCTCCTTTAATGTGATTAACAACTAAGGCTGAATCTCCATACACATCCAGGATTTTAATTCTCAAATCAATGGCCTCTTCAAGACCCGTGATACAAGCTTCATATTCGGCCATATTATTCGTACAATAAAACATCAATCTTGCAGTAAAAGGGATATGAGAACCCTTAGGAGTAATGATGATGGCCTCAATTTCATTACCATAAGCATTAACAACTCCATCAAACACTAAACCCTACTGGGATCCAGGCTCCGGTCCTTCTCCAGGCAATAGTTCGTTGCAATCTTTAGCTTTCAAGTACATAACATCTTCATCAGGGAAGTCAAACCTGATGGATTGATAATCACCGATTGACTGGTGAGCCAAATGATCTGCAATAATACTTCCTTTAATTGATTTCTGAGTACGGTACTCAATATCATATTCAGACAACAACATCTACCAACGAGTTATCCTTCCTGTCAAAGCAGGCTTTTTAAAGATATACTTGATTGGATCCATTTTTGATATCAACCAAGTGGTATGATTGATCATATATTGGCGTAAATGTTTGGCAGCCCAAGCTAAACCACAACAAGTCTTCTCAAGCATGGAATATCGAGACTGATAGTCTGTAAAATTCTTACTCAGATAGTAGATGGCATGCTCTCTTCTACCAGTCTCATCTTGCTGTCCAGGCACACATCCCATGGACTCTTCTAACACAGTAAAATACATAATCAAAGGTCTTCCTTCCACTGGGGGAGACAAAATAGGAGGTTCAAGCAGATACTCCTTGATGCTGTCAAAAGCCTTCTAGAAATCTTCTGTCCAAACACAACCTTGATATTTTCGGAGAAGCTTGAGAATTGGCCCACACGTGGCAATCATATGAGATATGGATCTGGATATATAATTCAGACGCCCAAGGAACCCTCTAACTTGCTTTTCTATCTTCAATGCTGGCATTTCTTGAATAGCTCTGACTTTATTAGGATCTACTTCAATACCTTTCTGGCTGACAATGAAACCCAACAACTTTCCTGAATGAACACCGAAAGTACATTTATTAGGATTCAACCGGAGTTTAAACTTTCTCAACCGCTGAAACAGCTTCAACAAATACTCCACATGATCTTCTTTATTCTTCGACTTAGCAATCATATCATCAACATAGACTTATATATCTTTGTGCATCATGTCATGGAAAAGAGTAGTCATGGCTCTTTGGTACGTTGCACCAACGTTCTTTAAACCGAAAGGCATCACTGTATAGCAGAATGTTCCCCAAGGTGTAACAAATGTTGTTTTTTCCATATCTTTTGGTACCATCTTAATCTGATTATAACCGGAGAATCCATCCATAAAGGAGAAGACGTTGAACTTAGTCATATTGTTTTCCAACATGTCAATGTGTGGCAAAGGAAAATTATCTTTCAGACTGGCTTTGTTCAAGTCTCTGTAATCAACACACATCTGAACTTTACCATCTTTCTTTGGAACAGGCACAATGTTAGCCACCCTTAGATGATACTCAACGGTAACAAAGAAACCATCATCAATCTGATTTTGAACTTCTTCTTTAATCTTGACAGCCATATCAGGGTGAGTTCTTCTTAACTTCTGCTTAACCGATGGACATTATGGCTTCAACGACAATCTATGCTCCATAATATCAGTATCAAGACCTGGCATATCTTGATAAGACCAAGCAAACATATCTACATATTCTCTAAGAAGTTCTACCATCCTCTTATTAACATCTGGACAAAGCAGTGCCCCAATCTTGACTTCTTTCTTATTATCTTCGGAACCCAGATTAATCACTTTCAACGACTCTTTATGAGGCTGAATGGTCTTCTCTTCGTGCTCAAGCAACCGAGAAATCTCATCAGGAATCTCTTCATCATCCTCTTTTTCCATTTTAACCACAGGAAATTCAAAGTTGGGGGAGAGCATATGGTCATTATTTTCAATGGGTTTAACAATTAATCTGCACAATGATTTTATGCTTGATTTTAGAATATGAACAAATAAACGCACATTGTGATGCAGATATAAAAACGATTATTATTTTGTTTTTTTTATGTTACCATCTTCTAGAATAAGAAAAAAAGGAAAAACATAATACGGATAAACGAAATAACATTTTATTAATGATAATGAAATTTGAAACAAAGCCCACATAGATTCACTTTCACCCTGGGCATAGTGAAAGGATTTTGGAAATAACAAAAAAACAAACATATTACTTCGACAAGTGAATAACAGAGGGATTATCAACAACAATCCAATTCTGGCACAGTGATCCACGTGTCACAAAGTCTGGCACCTGTTGCTCTTCGTCGTCTTCTAAGATGGCGACAACAAACTAATTTTTGGAATGAATGAAGCTAGTACTATGTAACACTTCATGAATTTGCTTTAGATCTTTTCGGGTTGCACTAGGTGAAAAACCCAAACCAACTTTGTTCTTTTTTCAGTAAGCTCAACAATTTGTGCCCACTTAGAGGATTGACCATTCTTCAACACGTGTTGAGCGTCTCTCAAGGATGACATGGGTTCTCCGCTCTTCTTAATAACAACATTATCAACAGAAAGAGCTTGAAACGATGTTCCTTTAGCTTCGTCAGCATTAATATAGGAAAATGAGGAGAGATGAATCACTAACATGGCCTACTCGCCACCTGCGATCACTAACTTCCCATTCTTCACAAACTTCAGCTTCTGGTGTAGCATTGATGTCACTGCCCCAACCTCATGAATCCACGGACGTCCTAAGAGACAACTGTAGGCAAGATGAATATCCATCACTTGAAAAGTGATTTGAAATAAGCATGTACCTATCTTTATCAGGAGATCAACCTCTCAAATTACAGTCTTCCTTGAGCCATCGAAGGCCTTCACAACAACTCCACTGAATCTCATCGGAGCAACTTGGTAAGAAAGTTTAGATAGTGTAGACTTGGGCATAATATTCAAAGTGGATCCAGTATCCACCAACACATTAGATAAGGTATCTTCTTGACAGTTCATAGAGATATGCAGAGCCAAATTGTGATTCCTCCCCTGCTCGACCAGCTCTTCATCACTGAAGCTCAAATTGTTACATACAATAATATTGGACACAATGCCATCAAACTGATCAATCTTCACATCATGGTCCATATAGGATTGCTATAGGAATTTTTGCAAAGCTTCTCGGTGCGCTTCCTAACTCATCAGTAGGGATAACATGGATATCTTAGACGGAGTATGCAACAGCTGGTCCCCCACATTGAAATCACTCTTCTTGATCAATTTCAGCACCTCATCTTGATCAAGATTCTGATTCACAATACTGGATTGGCCAGCTTGTATAACAAGAGTTTTTTTCTGAACTTGATTTCTATATCACCACGTCTTCAGTCCTCTTAGGAGTTGCAACTGCAAATATCCGACCACTTTGGGTCACAACACTTACATCGGCGATGTTCACAACGGATGGAAAAGAAGGAATATACATTTCTTTGTCATCTTCTACCATAATAGCATTATACTTGTAAGACATAACTTTATCAGACTTGTAAGACGTAGGGCCCGCCAAACGAATAATCAACCGAGAAACAATAGTCTTCTGACCATCATATGCCATCACAACCGGTTATGGGAGATTAAAATGGGGAACTATGACGTTCACTTCATGCTCATCTTCATTTCTGTCTCTCGTGAACTGGATAAGATTCTGATCCAACATCTCTTGCAAGTCTCTTTTCACGATAACACATCCTTGGGGATCTCTGGAATAAACTTGGAAAGAAGCATGGTCATTCTCATGATATCTCAACTCACATAAAGTTGCGTGCATTTCAACCAAGGATCTTTTGATTAGATTGACGTTAAAAACTCGGTACTTTCCTGGACATCCTTCGACCATATCCACAGTCATATTGCCATGTTTGGGCAGCAGATTAGCTTTCACATTGGGATTAGAATCTTCAAACGACAAGATACCACTTTGCATTAACCTTCTTACCTCAGCCTTCAAGGCAAAACAATTCTCTATATCATGGCCAGGTGCCCCTTGGTGGAATGCACAATGTTGGTCAGCTTTATACCACCAAGGAAGCTCTTTCGAAACAGCCGACAGAGTTCTTGTTTGCACCAAGTTCTTCTGAATTAAAGCCGAAAACAACTCTATATAAGTCATTGGAATGGGGTCAAACTGTACATGTCTCTGGGTACAATTTTGTTGATTCTGTTGATTTGCGTGTTGTTGTAAACATGGTTGATAACTCGGTGCTTCTTGAGCAACTAGAGAAACATTAATAACTGGAGTAACTGACGCCACGTGTTGATGACGCTGACTGTTCCTCGGAATCCTTCTACGTCTATCTTGCGAGATAGAGTTTGCATTGTGTTCCTTCTTCTTGGGTAAACCATTTCCATATTTTCTAGAACCATCAGATGAATTACCTTCTTTCAACCGTCCTTCACGAACACCTTCTTCTAACCTCAAACCCATATTCACCATTTCAGTAAAGTCACTAGGCGCACTTGCAAACATCTGATCATAGTAGAACATACTCAACATTTTTAAAATCAACTTTGTCATTTCTTTCGCCTCCAACGGAGGACTAAGCTGTGCAGCAATATCGTGCCACCTCTGTGCGTACTCCTTGAAGGTTTGTTTTTCTTTGCTGGACATTGCACGGAGTTGATCTCTGTCCGGTGCCATGTCAACATTATAGTTGTACTGGTAAACAAATGCCTCACATTGGTCATTGAATGTTCGAATCTGAGTACTGTCGAGCCCTATATACCACTTCAAAGTAGCCCCAATCAAACTGTCTTGAAAGTAGTGGATCAACAATTGATGATTGTCAGCCTGAGTCGACATCTTACGAGTGTACATCACTAGATGACTCAGAGGACAGGATTTACCTTTGTACTTCTCAAAATCCGGAACCTTGAACTTGTGCGGAATCTTCACATTAGGAACTAAACATAAATCATGAGCATTATTTCCAAACAGGTCTTTCCCCCTTAAAGCTTGAATCTCTTTTTACATAGCCTGAAATTAATCTTGGAATTCGTCCATTCTCTCATAAACACCAACAGTCTCACTTTGGTCAGCATGGAAAACATGTTCTTCAACATAAGGAATAACATGAACCACAAGAGGTGCTACTGACATCACTGAAGGTAGAGAAAAACAAGAAAGGGGGTTTGAATTATTTTGGAAAATAAAATCTTTTTGACAATTTAGACACACACAGAACAAAAACAGATTAACACAGAATTTTGTACTGGTTCGCTTGAAATTCAAAGCTACTCCAGTCCACCCGCCCAAGGTGATTTCGCCTTCAAAAAGGACTTAATCCACTAATCTTGAAAGATTACACAAACAACTGCCTAAGAGAATAATCCCTTAGCCCTCTCAAGTATTCAGACTGCACAGAGTCACTTGAGGAAGTATCTTAACAAAAAATATGATTTGTAATGCAATGTGCTTCTAAAAAGGCAAATATTACAGAGTTATAGGGATAATAGTTTTTCACGTAAGAGCAGCAGCTCGTGAAAACGTAAGAGAGGATGAATAAGAGTTGTTGTATTCTTGTGTGTCTCAGGTGTATTCTCTTGTGAAGTATTCAGTCCTTTATATAGGCGTTGAGAAGAACCGTTGGAGTGATGACATGATCTTGGTCATTGAAGACTGTTTATTATCATTACTCTCCTTATTTATTTCTAAAACAGTTTTATGCGCATCATAATTTCCTTCTAGAAATACTTTCTTTCCAAAATCAGATTTCTTCATGGTTACGCGTTCTGAACTGGTGAATTTGTATCAGAGTCTTGTTAGTCATAGTTTAACTTCAGAGGTTGCTTTTATCTGACCATATTAGAGTTTCTCTATGCTCTTGACTTCTTCAGATTCAGAGTCTGGATTCAGTCTTCTTTACCAGAGTTGCTGACTTCTTTCTATTTTGCTGGTACCTGTGTTGATCAGATTCAGAAGCTTCTGGACGCGTTTCCTCTGAGCAGCATCTGATAGTTAAATTCTGTATCTGATGTTTTTATCTATCTGATTGTTTGATCAGAGTCTTGCACACTTAAGAAAAATTTCGTTAGAGTACCATTTTTATTTCATCCTTTGTTATCATTAAAATCTTAGAGATACATTGTAGAACCAACTTTGTTCTTACAATCTCCCCCTTTTTGATGATGACAAAACAATACATAGTAGAGGTGAAACAGTACAAAAATTCTCAGATCAGATAGGGAAGAGGACTCCCCCTAAGTTAGAGCCTTAGATAGATTCGAAGTTCTTACCGGACCTTCCTTGGTTAAGTGCTTTTAGCTACTTTCCTACATATCTTTAGTCATTGATTTAGTAATAATTTTTAATAATGTTTGCAGTGCTTTGAGAAGATTTAGTTATGTTTCCATCAGAGCTGTTTTAGTTCTCCCCCTTTTGTCAAAATAAAAAAGACATAGCAAGAAAAAGGTTGATATTGATAAATAGAGCAGTTACAAATAAGCAGCACATAAGGCAGATATCAGAAAGCAAAAGAAACATCAAAATAGAGAAAGCAAAAAATAATTAGCCTAGATGCCTAAGGGTTTGGGGGCGGAGGCATCCTTTGGAGCAGCTGAGACAACATGTTCTGAATGTTGTTGTTGACAGAATCCTGTTGATCCAGCCTAGCCCGAACTACTTGTTGTTCTTTCTGCAGTTCCTCTAGAGTCTTTAAGACTAGAGGGACAAACCCAGAGTTGGAGTGCTCCCCCTGAGTCAGTGCATCAGCTTTGGCCTTGGCAGCTTCTTCTACAGCAATACAAGATGCTTCTTCGGCTTTGCCTTTAGCTTTTGCCTCAGCCTCAGCAGCATCCGCTGCAGCAGCAACATCATCGACAACCTTCTCTTCAGCTTCTCTGATCCGCTGTTCTTCTTCTTGGCGTGCTTTCTCTTCAGCTTCCTTCCTAGCTCGTTCCTCAGCCTCTCTGGCCAAGCGCTCTTGGAGCCTAATACCAGCGTCTTTGATGAAGTCGTTGTGGACTTGTTCAGAGAGGCCTTTCAGTTTGAAGGCTTCAGAGGTCATCCAACTGATCACTCTGTTCTAGTGGACCCTTACTGCAGAGGGATCATCACTGATGCCAGAGTTGATTGTCAGAGACTTGATCTTCTCCACTAAAGACTTTGCAAAAACCTGTATTGCTTCTTATAGGGTAGGGAAGGTAGTCTCTGGTTCAGTTTCAGATGCTGGGGAGGATGGAGAAGGTGAGTTAGTGGCACTGAGATTTAGTGTGGGAGTTATGGAGGCAACAGAAGTTGTGGGTGTGGGAATGGCAGAGGGTGAATGTGTTGTTTGTTTAGGATGTGGGTGTGTTTCAGATGGTGAGTGGGTTGGTTCAGATGTTGAGTGGATTGGTTGCGATTCAGAGTTGATTGGTTGTTCAGGAGGTGGATTTGGTTATTGTGCAGGTGGTGGTGTTTGAGGTTATTCAGATGTAGTTGGATTTGGATGTTCAGGAGGTGGGGAAGTGACTTCTGGTTCAGGTTCAGAGTCTGATGGCTGTTGAGAGGCCAGTTGTAGCTGAGCCAGAGTGGGGGATTGGGGGTCAGATGGTTCGTTGTCGGAGGAGAGTACGTAGTATGGTGGGGATTGTGGAGATGGTGATGATGATGTGAAGTAGTTTCATTCAACATTTCTACTTCTGAAACGGGTAGTGTGGTGGTAGCAAGGTTGAATTTAAGTGAGGGTGGGTTAGAGGTTCTGGTGGTTGAGGGAGGAGTTTCAGAGGTGGTGTATATTGGAGTGGTTTGGGGAAGAGAATAAGCAAGAGGTTTTATTTTAACAGAGCGAGAGAGATGTATAGACTTACTTGGAGAGCCAACCAGAGGGACTGGAGGTCTTGACCCAGAGGATTCTCCCAGCCTTGCTTTCTTAGCCTTCTTGGACTTCTCAGAGGGCTCTCACATCATCTTCATGAAGTTTAGTGGATGCTCAGGTAGCCAGTTCATTGTGAAGTCAGAGATGTCCACCCCTTGATTGGCAAGGTCCTGTAGATAGTAAGTTACTACCTCTGGAGGGTCAATCTTGGAGAATAGGTAGAGTCTATTGGGAATCTCCCTCCAATCCCTGGGTGCTTCCCAGGAGGTGTCAAGTGTTGGTTTGGCTCTGACTTGATCAATTATTCCCATGCTCTTCAGATTCCGAGCATTCAGCGGTCTTCTAGTGTCAATAGTGACATCTTCCATGAGTCTGAGCTGAATCAAGTGATCCACTAAGCCACTCTCAATCAACACATCTGATATAAGTCTCCCTAGAGGGATGTAGTTTCTGGTCTTTATGTTGTTTCTGGTGTCTTTAACAGATTCTCTGAGATACTTGAAAAGAAGTGCTGACAGACAGAGTTTCAGCCCCTTGTGAATACAATACATGATACACTTCTGATATGTGCTGATGTAGTTAGAAGAGTTTGATGCAGGGCGATGATGAATGGTTCCTAAGATGATCTTCAACCAGACACGGGGGTTCTGATGTAGCTCCTTGTTCTTGGAATGCTTGCCTTCAACACTCTGTTGGAAGATGGTAGGGTTGATTTCTTGGGATAAGTATTTTACCCTAGGGTTTATGTTGTAGATGCGTCTTCCTCTTGTCTTCTCCATGTTCAGAAGAGAAGCAATGGATTTCTCGGTGATGACTATCTTGACTCCCAGAACATATGAGACAATGTAGTGATCATCTGAGTCTGTGAAACGCTAGAACTCCTTCACCAGATTTGTATACACAGGGCCATAGAGGCGTTGAAAATAGGTTTCCTACCCTTGCATTCTCAACTCTTCAGTTAGGTCTACGCCATTTTTCTCCATGTTTTCAAAGTCCACTAGTGACTCACATAGAACTTCCAGTTTTTCAAATGGTGTTGCTAGGTGGATGTGGGGCTCATGTTCGAGGATAGGGGGTTCCCTGTAGATTGGGGTTGAGACGACGCCGGTGGTTGCTGTAGTTTGTTGACTTGAAATCGATGTTTACTCCGTTGAATTCATTTGTTGGGAGAAGTTGTAAACTGATTGTTGTTGAGAATCCATGAAGAACACCGTTGAAGATGAAGGTTGATGGGTGAAGAACTTGATGAAAACTGTAGAAATCTTGAGGATGATGAAGAACTGAGAGAGAGAGAGGGGGTTTAGTGTGGTCGTGAGTAAAGTGTGCAAATGTAGTATGTGAAATGAATTTATACACATTAGGATGCATGCAAAACAACAGTAATGAGAGATTTTAACTTTTCATACATTAAATGTAGCATATTAACCAAGTAAGCATGTTTGGAGGAGAATGATTACAACCCATGATGGAGGTCTAATCCCCAAATCAACACACTGCTCGAGGAAATTTCAAGAGTCTGTCTCTTGATTTCTGCTAGACAGCTGTCTAGAAGTTCCAAGGTCAGACACAAGAGGTACCACATGTTACTTTATCTGATTTTCAAGAATACCAAAGGGTTGGATCCTGAGGATTTCCGATTCAGATAGCTTCAAACTGGTAGTAGCATCAGAGTCAGATACAAATTCCAGATGTTTACTTCAGAGTCTTATTTTGCTATTTCAGAGGCACAATTTATTCTAGATAATTTTGAATGTTTAAAATTTTCAAGATAAAAGAGAATCTATCTTCAGCGAGGGGTTTGGTAAAAATGTCAGCCCATTGATGGTCTGTATCAATAAATTTTAAAGTGATTACCCCTTTCTGAACATAGTCTCTGATGAAATGATGTTTTATTTCTATGTGCTTAGCACTGGAATGCAAGATAGGATTCTTACTTAAACAGATGGCAGCAGTATTATCACAAAAAATAGGAACGTTACTCTCAAAAATCAAAAGGTCTTCAAGTTGATTCTTCATCCAGAGCATCTGAGTAGTGCATAGTGATGTTGATATATATTCTGCTTCTACAGTGGACAGAGCTATGGTTGATTGCCTTTTCCTGGCCCAGGATATTAGATTATTTCCTAAGAACTGACAGTTCCCAAATGTACTTTTACGTTCTATTCTGTCCCCTGCGTAATCTGCATCATAATAACCAGAAAGTCTATACTCTGATGTTTTCTCATACATCAAGCCCAGGTTAGGGGTTCCTTTCAGATACTTGAGGATTCTTTTAACAACTGTTAAATGAGATTCTCTAGGATCTGATTGGAATCTGGCACAGAGACATACACTAAACAGAATATCAGGACGTGTAGCAGTCAGATAGAGAAGAGAGCCTATCATACCATGATAGAGCTTCTGACAAACCTTCTAGCTAATTTCTTCTTTTTCCAGAATGCAGGTTGGATGCATAGGAGTCTTAGCAGGTTTGCATTCATCCATTTCGAACTTCTTCAGAATGTCTTTTATGTATTTACTTTGATAAACGTAGGTAGCCTCTGAAGCTTGATTGATTTGAATCCCTAGAAAGAACTTTAGTTATTGCATTAAGCTCATTTCAAATTCTGCCTGCATTAGCTCAGAGAATTCTTGACATACATAAGGGTTAGCTGAACCAAAAATAATGTCATCAACATATATCTGACATATCATGAGATCATTTCTAATGTTTTTACAGAAGAGTGTAGAGTCAACCTTTCCTCTAATAAAGTCATGTTCCAGAAGGAAGTTACTTAATCTATCATACAAAGCTCTAGGAGTTTGTTTTAAACCGTACAATGATTTCTTGAGTTTAAAAACGTGCTCTTGACATTTAGAGTTTTCACAACCTGGAGGTTTATTGACATAAACTTCTTCTGATATATAACCATTAAGAAATGCACTCTTGACATCCATTTGATATAGTTTGATTGAATGATTTACAGCAAATGAAGCAAGTAAGCGAATAGATTCTAACCTGGCGACTAGGGCAAAGGTTTCATTGTAGTCAATGCCTTCTTGTTGACTGTACCCCTATGCCACCAGTCGTGCTTTATTTCTGACAACTTCTCTTTTTTCGTTCAGTTTGTTTCTGAACACCCATCTGGTTCCAATAATGTGAGTTCCTTTAGGCTTTGGAACAAGTTCCCAAACATCATTCTTTGAGAATTGATCTAGCTCTTCTTTCATAGCCAGGACCTAGTCATTGTCTTGAAGTGCCTCATCACAGGAAGTAGGTTTGATTAGAGATACTAATCCTAGAGGAGTTTCTTTAGATACTTTGAATGTTGACCTAGTTCTGACAGGTTCATCCTTGTTTCCTAGAATCAAATCTTCAGAGATGTTGGGGTGATTCCATGATTTCTTCTGGATGGTTGAGGCTTCAGATTCATCTGGCTTTTCTCTTTCAGATACTTCTGATGCTTTAGTCTTTTCGTCAGAACCTGCAAGAGTAATCTCCAAATCTGCAAGTTTATCAACTAGCTTTGACTTTTCAGGGTCAAGCTTATCGTCAAATCTAACATGGATTGATTCTTCCACAATTTTGGTTTCTATGTTGTATACTCTGTATCCTTTAGAGCGTTATGAGTATCCTAACATAATACCTTTTTGTGCTTTTGAATCAAACTTGTTCAGATGTTCTTTAGTATTCAGAATAAAGCAAGAGCATCCAAAAGGATGGAAATAAGAAATGTTGGGTTTTCTTCCCTTACACAGTTCATAGGGAGTCTTTTCCAGAATAGGTCTTATAGAGATTCTATTTTGAATATATCACGTTGTATTTACTGCTTCAGCCCAAAAGTGCTTAGCCATATTTGTTTCATTGATCATGGTTCTGGCCATCTCTTGGAGTGTCCTATTCTTCCTTTCTACAACTCTATTTTGTTGCGGAGTTCTAGGACAAGAGAATGATGACACTGAAATTCACCGTATTTTTGACTCCGATTTCGCATGCATTTTAGTTGTTTTATTGTTATTTTGTTATGTTATTACTATGTTTCTCTTTGTTTTCAGGTTTTTACTTTAATCAGAGTCCCGATCGAGAAAAGGAGTGAAAATGAGCTAAAAACCCTAAAATTCAGCATTTTAAACTTGTGGCTCCCACTGTGGCTGGCGCCATGGGTCCAGCCATGACGTGTTACATCTCAACTTCCCTCAACTGCCATGTTCCCCACTACCTCCATTATGGCGCCAAAATTTTCTCTTATGGCGGGCGCCATGGACTTGTGGCGGGCGCCACAAGAAGGAAAGTTTTCCCTCCCAATTTCAAACTGAAGGGCATCCTTGTCTTTTCCATTATTTTACTTGCCTATAAATAGAGACTCGAATTCATTTGTTTAATCATCCAAACTTAGAGCAGATGCAAACTTAGAGCAAACTTAGTTTCACTTAGGCATATATTCAGTATTTTAAAGTGGTAATCGCTTCACATCGAGGTGTTGCCACAATTGTGTAATCAAGTCTGTGATCGAGTCTGTAATCGAGTTTGGAGCACTTTGGAAGGAAGTTAATCCTGCCGCCATTTTCATTTCCGTTTTGCATTTTATTCAACCCTCCGATTGGAGCAGGTTTTTATTGCTTTACTTTTATCTACTTTACTTTCCCGCATTGTCTTTACTTTATTTATTTCCCGCACTGTCTTTACTTTATTTATTTCTCGCACTCACACTACTTTCATTTATTTCTCGCACTCGCACTACTTTTATTTATTTCTCACACTCACACTACTTTCATTTATTTCTCGCACTCGCACCACTTTCATTTATTTCTCGCACTCGCACTACTTTCATTTATTTCTCGCACTCGCACTACTTTTATTTACTTTCCGCACTCGCACTACTTTTATTTACTTTCCGCACTCACACTACTTTTATTTAAATTAAAATGCACCTTTACTTTACCATGTCTAACTAAATCTATAAGGTTAGAATGTAAGGATCGTAATTGAACCGATAATCCGTACAATTGTTCGTAGAAACACTTAAGGGCTATTTTGACTTTCAACTTAAGTTTTCCTGCACTTAAGTTCCATTGGGTAAGATCAAAAGCCGTCCAACGTCTTTTTAAACTTAATTATTTTTAACTATTTAAAAAACAGCGAAAGTGCTTTGTTTAGTTCATTAGGAGTCTTTAACTTAAGAAGAAAAGTGATTTTAAAACTATTTTCGGACGCGTTTATAAGTTTAGAGTCTGGTTCGTGAGAACCTCTTTTGGTTAAGGAATCCAGGTTAAAATACTTTTCAACTTAGTCAAGATACTATATTTCTTGAAAATAGGTTTACTACTCTAACGCAATGCGCGCCTTTTTATAAGTGACAATAAGAGGGTTTGATTAGGGAGTACAACTCGGTTCTGAATACGCGAAAGCGACAGTTCCTGTTAAATTAGTTCTTTTCAAAGTAGGAAACACTGCCCATAAGTAATTCTATTAGCAAGTACTTGGATTATTAATTGATTATGTGAATTACATTCGAGCCTGTCTTTATTAATTGAATTTAATTTAATACTTTACTTTTCATTGCACACTCTAAAAACCCCTATTTTGATTACCTTAGGTAAACACCATAAGAATAGATAATGATAGATTGACACTTGGTCTCTATGGATTCGACAATCTTTTATATTACTCTGACGCGTTTGTATACTTGCGAAAAGCACGCATCAAGTTTTTGGCGCCGTTGCCAGGGACGAATTTTGTCAAATTTCGTACCCTGTTGTTATATCGTTTAGACTTAGGTTATTACCCACCGGTCAATGCGAAGAACTCGCAGCACCGGAAGCTTAGTATACCCTCTGGCGGAACCTGAACGTTACGCTCGCGCACGTTTATTCTTCCATAGAATTAGGAGAGCTATGGTCGAAGATCAAAACCAAAGACCTCTTAAGGATTTCGCTCAACCATCCAACGAAGAACCTAGTTCTAGTATAGTGAACCCAACCATCCCATCTAATAATTTCGAACTTAAACCCTCCCTGTTGCAACTAGAGCAACATAGACAATTCAAGGGTCTCGCTACCGAGAACCCAAACCAACATTTAAAAATCTTTCTCCAATTAGAAGACACTTTTAAAACCAATGGAGCTTCTCCTGAGGCAATCCGTTTAAGATTATTCCCTTTTTCCCTCAGAGATAAAGCCCTATCATGGTTAGATTCCCTTCCACCCAGTTCCATAACAACTTAGGATAACCTTAGAAGAGTATTCCTTGCTAGATACTTTCCCCCAAGTAAGACCGTCGTTCTTCGAAACCATATAACTAGATTTACCCAGAACCAAGGAGAATCGTTGTTCGAAGCTTGGGAGAGATATAAAGAGCTGTTAAGAGCATGCCCACATCATGGTTTAGAAAATTGGTTAATCATTCATAACTTCTATAATGGACTTCACTATAACACTAAGATGACCATCGACGTTGCCGCAGGCGGTGCACTGATGAACAAACCTTATCCTGAAGCTAGTGCCCTAATCAAAGATATGGCTCAAAACCATCAGTCATGGGGAGTCGAACGAGCGACAGTTGAGAAGAAGGAAGCCCAAGGAGGAGTGCATGAACTAAGCTCTATAGACATGATGCAAGCTAAAATGAACGCATTAACCCTCAAAATCGAGCATATGTGCATAAACCCGAATACTGCAGCCGCAGTTTCGTCGGATTGTGAGATATGTGGAACCAAAGGACACCAATCTGCAGAATGCAGTCTATTAAACGAAACCCACTCTGAGCAAGTGAACTACACCCAAGGGAACCCATATTCAAACACCTATAACCCTGGATGGAGGAATCACCCGAACTTCTCCTATAAGAATAACAACCCTATCCAAAATAATGCACCTCCGAGACAATCAGGTTACCAAGCCCCAAGGTCAAATCAACCTATGCAACCCGTACCACCAAACCCAACAAAACAAAGCGTTCATGAACCAGAACATTCACGTTAATGAACTGATTACCCAGTTAGGAACCAAGGTTGACCAAATAGTTACTCATACCAAGATGCTTGAAACCCAGATCTCTCAGGTAGCTTTAAACCAAGCCCCCCAGACCACACCTGGAGGACAGTTCCCTGGACAACCTCAACAAAACCTGAGAGGGCAAGCCAATGCCATTACCCTACGAAGTGGGAACGCTTATGATGAGCCACCAAACCCAAGATTGAGTGAACCCAAAACTTCTAAGGAATATACAACACCACCGGACGAAGTAAAGGAACCAGAGGAATCTGAAAAATAGGAAGGTCAAGAAAAAGGAGAAGAACCTAAAGATAAAACTTACGTACCACCCCCACCATATAAACCACCTATACCATATCCACAAAGACTCAAACAAACCCAGATCAATAACCAGTATCAGAAATTTATTAAAGTTATAGAAAAACTTCACGTAGAAATCCCTTTCATAGAAGCCATCACCCAAATACCTTTTTATGCAAAGTTTCTCAAAGACATCCTTACCAACAAACGTAGACTAGACGATCCGAAACCCTTGGAATGCAATTCTATTTCTCCATTCCTTGTCTTTTGGGTAGTCATGTCATCGAAAAAGCTTTTCTAGACTTAGGAGCTAGTGTGAGCTTAATGCCTTTAGCGGTTTGTGAGAGGTTAAACTTAGGAGAATTACAGCCTACTAAGATGTCACTTCAGTTAGCCGATAGATCTGTTAAGTATCCGATAGGCATTTTAGAAGATGTCCCTCTTAGGATAGGTCAGTTATTTATCCCTACTGATTTTGTTGTCATGGACATCAAAGAGGACAATGATATACCAATCCTTCTAGGTAGACCGTTCTTATCAACTGCAGGAGCCATAATAGATGTCAAGAGAGGAAAGTTGACTTTTGAGGTAGGTGACGAGAAAATAGAATTTATACTTTCGAAATTTCTCATGGCACTTGTGATGGGAGACGCATGTTATGCCTTAGATATCATTGATGAATGCGTTAGAGAATTAGAACAAGAAGAAATCATAAAAACAATTAAGTTACCATCAACTCTCATAATGGAAAATGATGACTTTAAGAAACCCTACATCGATGATAACCTTTACGAATGTTTATCCCTTACCCCAGATCCTATGCCATGCCCTAAGAAACCAACCTTAGAACTTAAGGAACTACCTAAGAACCTGAGATATGAGTTCCTCGATGAAGAGATGAACCATCCAGTTATAGTCAGTGCTACCTTGAGCCAAGAGGAAACAGATCAACTTTTAGATGTTTTACGAAGATATCCCTCAGCCTTAGGATATAATATCTCTGACCTGAAAGGTATAAGCCCATCCGTATGCATGCATCAATTTCTCTCGAAGAAGATTCAAAACCCTCCAGAGAACATCAGAGAAGAATAAACCCTATAATGAGTGATGTTGTTAAAAAAGAAGTTCTTAAGTTACTTGAGGCAGGTATAATCTATCAGATCTCGGAGAGTAAGTGGGTGAGCCCTGTGCATGTAGTATCTAAAAAGGGAGGCATCACAGTCGTGCAAAACGATAAAGGCGAACATGTAGCAAAACGGTTAGAAGGAGGATGGCGGATGTGTATAGATTATAGAAAGTTAAATAAAGCAACCAGGAAGGATCATTTCCCTTTACCATTTATAGACCAGATGTTGGAGCGTCTAGCCAGACACTCTTACTTCTTCTATCTGGATAGATACTCAGGATTCTTCCAAATACTTATCCACCCCGAAGATCAAGAAAAAACTACCTTCACATGCCCTTATGGAACTTTTGCCTACAGACGAATGTCATTCGGCCTCTGTAATGCCCCAGCTACTTTCCAATGCTGCATGATGTCAATCTTTGCAGATTACCTAGATGGCATCATGGAAGTGTTTATGGATGATTTCTCGGTTTGCGGATTTGATTTCAACAATTGTCTTGCTAACCTTGAGAAAATCCTGGAGAGATGCGTGGAGGTGAACCTCGTGCTAAATTGGGAAAAGTGTCATTTCATGGTAACCGAAGGAATTGTTTTAGGACATATAGTTTCCGAAAAAGGTATAGAGGTAGATAGAGCTAAGATAGAAGTTATAGAGAACCTAAAACCACCCAAAACTATCAGAGAAATCCGAAGTTTTCTTGGACACGCTGGATTCTACCGGCATTTTATTAAGGACTTCTCCAAAATAACTAAACCTTTAACTGGTCTTTTAATGAAAGATGCTGAATTCATTTTCGATAGAAAATGTAATGAAGCATTCAATCTTTTAAAGCAAGCGTTGATTTCAGCACCTATTATGAAACCCCCAGATTGGTCAGAACCTTTTGAGATTATGTGCGACGCTAGTGATTATGCCGTTGGAGCCGTTCTAGGACAAAGGAAAGATAAAAAATTACATGCCATTTATTATGCCAGTAGAACCCTAGACGCTGCCCAACTCAACTACGCAACAACTGAAAAGGAATTACTCGCTGTAGTTTTCGCTATAGACAAATTTAGATCTTATCTAGTAGGAGCAAAAATTATAGTTTACACTGATCATGCTGCCATTCGTTACCTATTAAGTAAAAAAGATGCCAAGCCCAGGTTACTCTGATGGATTCTTTTACTACAAGAGTTTGATTTAGATATAAGAGATAAAAAAAGGCACTGAAAATGTAGTAGCTGATCACCTTTCTAGGCTAGAACATCTAAAACCAGACTTAGTACCCATAAATGATGATTTCGCCTATGATAGACTGATAGCTAGACTAGAAACCATTGAAGACGATAGCCTAGGCCCTCATAAGCACTTCCAAAAATCCTTAGCAGTAAGTAACGTACCATGGTATATAGACTTTGTTAATTACCTAGCTGCTGATATCGTACCCCCTGATCTTGACTACCACCGCAAGAAGAAGTTCTTCAACGATGTCAGAAACTTTTATTGGGACGAACCACTCCTTTTCAAAAGGGGTAAAGATGGCATTTTTCGCCGTTGCGTTCTAGAAGAAGAGGTAAAAAGTATAATTGAGCATTGTCATTCTGCACCCTATGGTGGACATGCGAGCACCTCTAAGACATACGCCAAGATTCTTCAAGCTGGCCTATTCTGGCCTACCATGTGGCGTGATGTCCATGCTTGCATTGTCAAATGTGATAGATGCCAACGCACTGGAAACATTTCAAGGCGTGATGAAATGCCTCTAAGAAACATTCAGGAAGTAGAACTCTTCGACGTATGAGGTATAGATTTCATGGGACCTTTCCCACCATCCTTAGGAAACAAGTATATCTTAGTAGCTGTGGACTACGTGTCTAAGTGGATTGAAGCCATAGCTGCACCCACAAACGATACTAGGGTGGTGATCAAGCTATTTAAGAACTATATATTCCCTAGATTTGGAACACCACGTTTAGTCATAAGCGATGAAGGATCACACTTCATATCGAGAATACTTGATAAACTTTTAAGAAAATATGGAGTTAGGCATAGAGTAGCAACACCATACCACCCACAGACTAGTGGCCAAGTAGAAGTATCCAATAGGGAGATAAAACAAATCCTAGAAAAAACAGTTTCAATATCTAGGAGAGACTGGTCTCAGAAGCTTTAAGAAGCATTATGGGCCTATAGAACCGCTTTCAAAACCCCTATAGGAACAACTCCCTACCAACTAGTCTATGGAAAATCCTATCACTTACCATTCGAATTAGAGCATAAGGCCTATTGGGCCATTAAAACTTTGAATTTAGACTACCTGACCGCTGGTGAAAAGCGTATCCTTGACATTCACAAACTAGAAGAACTCAGGAAATCTACCTACGAGAATGCCAAGATATACAAAGAGAGAACAAAAGCCTGGAACGACAAAAGAATAGTAAAGAAAGATTTCAATATAGGCGACCCTGTTGTCTTGTTCAACTCTAGGTTACGACTCTTCCCAAGGAAGTTGCGCTCAAGATGGACTGGCCCTTTCACAGTATCCAAGATCCTGAGATCCGGAGCCGTAAAAAAATCAAGAACAAAACCTGTAGTCCATTCATTGTAAATGGACAAAGACTGAAGCTCTACGAAGGAGGAGACATTCCAGCAGACTACTCAAGCCACACACTGATTGATCCACCGATCCCTACTACAGGTGTATAACTTCCGATCGTCAAGCTAATGACGTTAAAGAAGCGCTGCTTGGGAGGCAACCCATGGTTTTTTATTTTTTTTACTTTTTTGCATTTACTTTATTTTATTTTTAATTTTTAATTTTTATCATATTTTCACCGAGACTAAATATTTGAAATGTTTGTATTTTCAGGATCCCTTTTCTAACTTTTACAGGATGCAGGACTTTGACGATATGCACGTAGTCTATAGAGATGATGCTCAGAGAGAGCGCTACATAGCTCTTTATCAGCACCATATGGCGCCCACACGCTATCCAGATCAGCACTGCATGGAAGCCCTGGGTATCGAGTCGAGTATCCGATTTCTGAGCCACCAGCTCCATTGGGACGAGTTCGCTGACGATCTGAGCAACACCTATAGGAACTTGACATTGGAGTTCCTCAGTTCATTTGATTATGACCCTTACTCTGGACCGGATGGGTATGCTGCTTTCAGACTTTTTGGGATTGAGTACTCCTTCAGCCAGAAGGAGTTCGGTGACCTATTAGGCTTCCAGACCACCCCTGACGCTATCCCTGAGACACCGATGGGATACTTTCTGGGGAAGGAAGTGGAAAAGTTCTGGAGTGACATCTCAGATGGAGGGAGCCAGGATCCTTCTACTAAGTTATCCCAGGCTATACATAACCCTGCTTTTAGATACTTCCAGATGATACTGGCACATTCCTTCCTAGGAAGACCGTATGCTGAGACGTTACTAAGTGAGGAGGAGATATTCCTGCTATTTTGTGCATCCCAGTCTCGCCCAGTAGCATGTGGGAACTTTCTGTTATGTGGCCTCAGTTGTGTTTCCAGATCGTCTGAAGGAGTCATTCATGTAGGAGGGATCATCACACAGATCGTCGTCGCCCTAGGTCTATCTCGCAAGCTGTTACATCTCTGGACCTACTGTGGGTACACTACCATGGGATATCGACTTTTGCTTGACTCGAGGGTTGATGAGGAGATCCTCGTTCAATCCAAGACAGTTCAGACTGCTGATCGATAGCGAGGCGATTCATTATTTTACACTGCCTGATCCTATGATGACTAGCGTTCATGATCCAGCGAACTGAAGTTATGCCTTGGAGGGTCAGGGACAGACTATCGAGGAGGCGAGATCACCACCTATTGCTGAGTATACGCCTACACCACCTTCACCCAGGATCAATGTATTCTCTAACAATTTATCATTGCAGACCCCAGACATCCGCACCCAGATTGCAGAGTGTCGTAGAGAGATCGTCGAGCTTAGGCAGGAGGTAGCCGACCTTACCTTACAGATGGGAGTATCTGATCTCACGCACGCTACCGAGGCCGACTGTTTATACCAGGACATCGCAGAGCTTAGGCAGGAGATAGCCATGCTCCGTGGATCTACTCAGGCAGACGAACCCCCTACTATTTGATCTTACCATCTCATTTTATTTTGTCTCATTTATGCTTATATTTTTCGCATTTATCCAACTTATTTTATATCATTGCATTTGGGATATTTTCTTAACTATGTCAGCACATTGATATTTCCACATCTATATTTTTATTATAGTTTAAATATATTAATTGTTTATTTATTTATTAGTCTAATGTTTAAATTTTATTTTTATAAAATTATGCAAGCCTTATGTCAATAGGAAATTACAATGCAAACGCTATCCGGACCCCCAACACAAAAGGAAACGAGAAGCCCAAGCCAAATGACCAAAATCCGGCCCAACCGAATTTAGCCTTGTGGCGCCTGTCATAGATGATGTGGCGCCCGCCACAGCGTCTGTATAAGCTCGGGGCAGACTCCCATTTTCATACATTCAAACCTCAAAAACCCATTTTTCCACCTTGCAAAATTGCCCTTGAACCCCACAAAAGCTCCCACCTTTCTCATCTTCACACCATACAAATCATTTTCCCGACTTCCATTTTCGTTTTCATCCGTCAAATCTCATAAAAATCTCACCTTTTTGCAAACCCATATTCATCTTCTTCGTCACATTGCAAGAGCTCAATAATGGAGTTCAATGGATTTATTCTTCGAGGAGGGAAACCGGGAGATAGGCAAAGGAAGATTATCGAACGGTTGCAAAATCGGGAAATCCTCCCGACAAGGTATGTGGATGAAAATTGTCTTTACACTTTGGGTATCTACCATAGCATTTTTTATTTATTAGATAATTTAGGCTTGTATACTATCTTTTCAAACAAAGAACCTACCTTTGAGCAATTGACAATCGAATTTTTAAGTTCTTTAATCTATATTGTCAATCCTAACACTGCTAGCACAGTTGGTACTGTCCGATTTAGAATGTTTGCTGTTGAATATGAATTCAGTACCGACGAACTAGCAGGCCTGTTAGGTATTCCTCATGGGGACGGTGCTATTTGTGAGGCCCCTTTGGATTCAGATTGGTCGGTCGAGGTGTTTTCCTTCTGGCAGAGATTGTCAAACACTTCAATAAATTCTTTTGAAGGAATTCTTGCCTCGACCATCCATAACCCGGCTATCAGAGTTTTTAGATATCTGTTGGCATGTACTATTTTTGGCCGAGAGAATCCAAATAAGGTCAATGCTCGAGAGCTTCTATTTTTGCAAGGAAGCCTCACAAATAGAAGAATTAACTCGGTCCCGTTTATGCTCGCTCACATGGCTTTAACTCTTAATAAAGCGGGACCGATTGTTTTCGGAGGACTGATTACATCTATTACTCGGGCGCTTAACCTGAATAATGAGATAGCTACCCTAGATCCCTTAGCTCCTCGCACAATCAACCTAAAATTTCCGAGAGATATGAAATTGTGCCGATTGAGGAGAGAAGGAGGCTATGTGCTTATGGTTCATGGTGTAGCTATCCCATCTGTTGTTTTACCATGCACTAGACGTACTGATGTACGTGATGAAAGGAATTGGACCTATGTTTTAGATGCTCCACCTGTTTTGGGTCCTCTTCCTCCTAATGTTCCTGATGAGGAGGGACACAACACTGATGAAGAATATGATCGGCGAGAGCGATCTCCGGTACCTCATGTGTCCCCCCATCACCCTTCACCACCACACACCGCACCATCTTCTTCTTCTTTTGCAGGTTCTGCTCCTGGATTTTATATTACAGAAGAGATGTGGCGTAACCACATGGCTAGAGAGCAAAGGCATGATGACCTACTCTCTACCATCCAACAACAACTGGCGGATAACATGAGCTTCATGCAAGAATCGCAGCGGAGGACAGATAGATCCTATGAGACTGTTGTACAGTCCCTGCTTACGATCACAAACCAGCAAGCCCGTCAACAACAATACCATCATCAATATACTGCGCTTATCGAAGCCATTCAAGGCTCCATTTTAAGTAACCTTCGAGAGGTGAGGACTGCTCAAGATGCCTTACAGGCCTGGATGGATCAGAGAGATCGTCGTCGCAGCCGAACCTGTCGTCCACCTCAGGATGGCGAAGGCACTAGTGGTCAGCAGTAGTATGTCAGGTGACTCTCCCCTTATCTTATTTTGAAACATTGGGGACAATGTTCGATTTAAGTGTGGGAGGAGACTTTATCACTTTTCTTTGCTATTTTTAGTTAGTTTGTTTATTTTTCTTTGCTGTTTTTAGATAGTTTGTTTATTTTTATTGCTTTTTAGTTGTTTATTTATCTTTGCTTTTAGTTTAAGTGTTTTTAGATAATGCATGAGTCTGACGAGTCACCAGTATAGTGTATCTTTAGTACAGTCTAATCTCCCCATTCCTTTAGCCCTACCAAAAAATTTTTTTGCAAAAGAAAACAGTGTTATTCTGAAAGTTTTTGTGTTTTAAAGACGGGTTTGAGAAAGGATGTGGTGACTTGGGAGAACTTTTTGAAACATCAGTATTATTTTAGCACCATAGACTTCATGAATATAGGAATCACTCCCGAAACCCCATATACCATGGCCTTAATCATCATTTCAGTATAAGTCCTCAGTAGTTTATTCCAGCAGTCAGCTCCGGCCTACGCATCCTCTACGTAGGGTGTAACACCCCTTTTTCTACCCCAAAATACTTAACATATAATCAGAGTAAATAAGCACGCATATAAACAAAAGGGCGTCACATCGACGTTTTCAAAAACTAAAAGCTTTCAAAAACCAACATCCTTCATCATCAATATACAATACACATGGTCATTTAAAATAACACATTTCAATTATCATGAATATTCAAGCATATGCGTTCGCAGCGGAAAATAATGAATACTCATGTATTTCATCAAATGATCCATGTCTCATACCATGATCATCTCTCAATAATCTCTTCAATTAAACATGTTCACAATTAATAACATAAAACGTATCCAAATCAGATATGAGTTTCATACTACCAATCTACCCAGTGTTACATGACCAGAGCATTGACTCACTACTTAGTCTCTAAACGAAGTACCGCAGCTCTCCAACTAATCTCGAGTGAGCTACCGTCCACTTACTTCAGCGATACTACTCCTGAGTATCTGCGCGATACCCATGTAAAGGTAACATTCAAACAGAAAGGGTGAGAATTCAAATCATTATGAAGAAGTATTAATCAAGCACAATGATTAAATCAACAATTAAAGGAATTCGTCACACTTCATATAACCATGTAAATAATAATAAACAACATTTATTTCACATGTTTCAAGCACACATAAAAACTCAAGGAGTATAATATCCAAATCCAATAGTATATTCCCAAAAATACACATAACGACAATTATCACATAATCACATAATTTGCTAAGTTATGTATCCAAACATCACCAAATTCAATTACTATATCCCATACACACATCACAATCATAACAATGCAAACATTCAACTATCACATGACTCTAATGTGACTCAATGCAAGACATGTGACTCTATGCATGTGGTACCATAATGTGAACCCAATGTTTCACCGCTTTCCGATTCAATATCTAGAATCCAAGCCACCACGTCTTTTTCCAATTAAGGATCAACGTCTGCTACGCCTATTTCCAATTAAGGATCAACGTCTATTTACCACGCCTGTTTCCAATTAAGGATCAACGTCTGCTACGCTTATTTCCAATTAAGGATCAACGTCTATTTACCACGCCTATTTCCAATTAAGGATCAACGTCTTCTACTCCTATTTCCAATTAAGGATCAACGTCTAATACCATGTGAACCCACAGTTTCACCGCTTCCACAATGAAGCCGACCATGCCATGAATGAATGTACAAATACCAATACATATGCAATTAAGATCATCTCTACCATCTTAACATTCCACATATCACCATAATTCAACTCTATGAATCATACACCAATGGTACATATACACATTCATAACAATATATCATTCACCATCCACCATCCACCAATGGTACATATACACATTCATAACAATATATCATTCATAATCCACCAATGGTACATAAACACATTTATAACAATATATCATTCACAATCCACCAATGGTACATATACACATTCATAACAATATATCATTCACAATCCACCAATGGTACATATACACATTCATAACAATATATCATTCACAATCCACCAATGGTACATATACACATTCATAACAATATATCATTCACCTAATATCTATTAGAGTCACCTTTCTAATGCTTTAAACCCCAACCTAAAATGATTCACGAGTTGAAAGTTATGAATAAAACCGTGCACGAAGGCGTTACTAAAAAGTTGTTGTTTTCTAAATTTTCCAACATAATTTTCATCTTCTTCAACCCCAAAAACGTCCATGAAATAATCTCCAAAATTATTTTATTCCTGAAACAAAGTTATAGCCTTCTGTTTCATCTATCCAACGCTTCAAACGTCATTCAATTTGGACTTACGGATCAAACGTTATGACCAAAACGATTTCGATAATAAAACATAAAAAAGGGCCGCGATTGTGACGGACAGCATGCAGAATTTTCTGCGGTTTTCATCGTTGGAGGACTTCCGGACCTCCGATTTCGATTCCGTAAAAAGCCACACGTTCAAAAAATTATAAATCACACAATACTCTAAATATATAACGTTAATTTGCAGTTTTAACATAATCAATCACCAAAATCGAGCATACTCATCAAAACCTAACAATTCCAAACAACCATATAAAATTAGGGATTTTAACCTAAACATACATCTACCCATTGACCCAATCATACTAACCCATAATAATAAGGATTTCCCCTTACCTCTTCAATTTGATGGAAACCCTAGCTCTTCTCTTTACTTTTCCTCTCCTCTTTCTCTATTGCCTTCAATGAGCTAATGAATCCTAATTCTCACTCTACTACCTCTTATATATAATATTCTATTTGGGCTTAAGTCATTATACTTCTAATTTAATTAATAGGCCCAATAAGACCCAATATTTAAATATCTCTATTTAATTCAAATAAATTAAACTAACACCATATATCCACCAAGTTAATTAATACAATTATTTAATTATATCTCCTATCAACTAAATAATTAATTAACACACCAATTTAATTAATATAATCAATTATTATACCACCTAACAACCAATTAATTAATTAACACTCCAAATAAATAAAATAAAATATAGTAATAATAATAAAATAAATAAATACTAAAAATTGGGTTGTTACATAGGGGACCGATGAACATAAGTGAATGATCCAGTGAAATAAATAAAAGAAAGCAAAAAGGCAACTCAGTTATAGGTGACCCTCACAAAATCATTTAAACCAAAAAGTTTGTAAAAATTTGCTACAAAAGAAAAAGAAAAAGAAAAAGAAAAACTCACCCACTGTTAGTTGGTTCAGAGGTATCTGGCGCTGAACTCGGTAGGGCGGACTACGATCCGATCCCCCACAACTGCAGTTGGGTCAAATAAAAGGGTTTACATAGATTTATGTGCCAGGAACCCCGTGTTTAGATCATAATCACTAACAGGTCACTCTGCTATGAAGCATGTACGGATAACGGGCTTAATGTGATTGCGCCTGAATGAAAAGGACACAAAAAGAGATGAAGAGGCAAGCCTAGGTATTGTGGGATAATATGGGTTGGTTAATATAGGAATGGAGTTTATGTCCGTGTTTATAGATAAGTGTCATCATGATACCCTTAGTTCACTCAGTTAGTACCTATCATTGCATCCCGACTTGAAATTAGACACCTTTTTCACTTGAAGCACTCGTTTACACCAGTTTTTCTTCTATGAACTTTTTAGTGTTTTGCTTGAGGACATGCAAGGGTTTAAGTGTGGGAGAATTTGATGACACTGAAATTCACCGTATTTTCGACTCCGATTTCGCATGCATTTTAGTTGTTTTATTGTTATTTTTATTATGTTATTACTATGTTTCTCTTTGTTTTTAGGTTTTTACTTTAATCAGAGCCCCAATCGAGAAAAGGAGTGAAAATGAGCTAAAAACCCTAAAATTCAGCATTTTACACTTGTGGCTCCCACTGTGGCTGGCGCCATGGGTCCAGCCATAACGTGTCACAACTCAACTTCCCTCAACTGCCACGTTCCCCACTACCTCCACTATGGCGCCACAATTTGCTCTTATGGCGGGCGCCATGGACTTGTGGCGGGCGCCACAAGAAGGAAAGTTTTCCCTCCCAATTTCAAACTGAAGGGCATCCTTGTCTTTTCCATTATTTTACTTGCCTATAAATAGAGACTCGAATTCATTTGTTTAATCATCCAAACTTAGAGCAGATGCAAACTTAGAGCAAACTTAGTTTCACTTAGGCATATATTTAGTATTTTAAAGTGGTAATCGCTTCACATCGAGGTGTTGCCACAATTGTGTAATCAAGTTTGTGATCGAGTCTGTAATCGAGTTTGGAGCACTTTGGAAGGAACTTAATCCTGCCACCATTTTCATTTCCGTTTCGCATTTTATTCAACCCTCCGATTGGAGCAGGTTTTTATTGCTTTACCTTTATCTACTTTACTTTCCCGCACTGTCTTTACTTTATTTATTTCCTGCACTATCTTTACTTTATTTATTTCCCGCACTGTCTTTACTTTATTTATTTCTCGCACTCGCACTACTTTCATTTATTTCTCGCACTCGCACTACTTTTATTTATTTCTCGCACTCGCACTACTTTCATTTATTTCTCGCACTCGCACTACTTTCATTTATTTCTCGCACTCGCACTACTTTTATTTACTTTCCGCACTCGCACTACTTTTATTTACTTTCCGCACTCGCACTACTTTTATTTAAATTAAAATGCACATTTACTTTACCATGTCTAACTAAATCTATAAGGTTAGGATGTAAGGATCGTAATTGAACCGATAATCCGTATAATTATTCGTAGAAACACTTAAGGGCTATTTTGACTTTCAACTTAAGTTTTCCCGCACTTAATTTCCGTTGGGTAAGATCGAAAGCCGTCCGACGTCTTTTTAAACTTAATTGTTTTTAACTATTTCAAAAACAGCGAAAGCGCTTTGTTTAGTTCATTAGGAGTCTTCAACTTAAGAAGAAAATTGATTATAAAACTATTTTCGGACGCGTTTATAAGTTTAGAGTCTGTTTCGTGAGAACCTCTTTTGGTTAAGGAATCCAGGTTAAAATACTTTTCAACTTAGTCAAGATACTATATTTCTTAAAAATAGGTTTACTACTCTAACGCAATGCGCGCCTTTTTATAAGTGACAATAAGAGGGTTTGATTAGGGAGTACAACTCGGTTCTGAATACGCGAAAGCGACAGTTCCTGTTAAATTAGTTCTTTTCAAAGTAGGAAACACTGCCCATAAGTAATTCTATTAGAAAGTACTTGGATTATTAATTGATTATGTGAATTACATTCGAGCCTGTCTTTATTAATTGAATTTAATTTAATACTTTACTTTTCATTGCACACTCTAAAAACCCCTATTTTGATTACTTTAGATAAACACCATAACAATAGATAACGATAGATTGACACTTGGTCTCTGTGGATTCGACAATCTTTTATATTACTCTGACGCGTTCGTGTACTTGCGAAAAGCACGCATCAGAGAAATCATAGGATATTCCATTAGAATCAAATAGTTCTGCAAAAAAATTATTCTCAAATTCTCCACCATGATCATTTCTGACTCTGATGATTTTAGAGTCAAATTTGTTTTGCACTTTGGAAAAGAAGCTAGTGAATACAAAGTGAGACTCACTCTTGTGCTTTAGGAATTTTACCCATGCCACCGACTAAAGTTATCAACAATAACTAGTCCATATTTCTTTCCATTGACTAACGCTGTCTTAACAGGCCCAAACAGGTCAATGTGAAGAAGTTCCAGAGGCTTAGAGGTAGAAACAATATTTTTCTTTTTGAAAGATGTTTTTGAGAATTTACCTTTCTGACATGCCTCACATAGAGCTTTTGAAGAATACTTTAGTTTAGGTAGGCCTTTGACTAACTCGGGTTTATTTAGCTTAGAGAGTTTTCTCATGCTAATGTGGCCTAAGCGTTTATGCCATACCCATTGCTCTTCATGAACAGACATCAGGCATTTTACGTTTTGTTCTTTTAGGTCTGAAAGATTTATCTTGTAAATATTGTTTTTCCTCTTGCCAGTGAATATGATTGTTCCATTGTTCTAATTAATTGCTTTACATGTTTTTTGATTGAAGATTACATCATAACCGTTATCACTTAATTGACTTATTGATAACAAATTATGCATTAATCCTTCTACATAGAGAACATCAGCTATAGAGGGAAGAGTTCCATTACCAATAGTTTCGGAGCCTCTGATTCTTCCTTTATGATTTCCTCCGAAACCTACGAAGCCAACATCTTTAAGTTCCAGGCTTTGGAACATATGCTTTCTTCCCGTCATGTGTCGCGAGCATCCAGAGTCCAGGTACCATGATTGGTGTCTTAACTCTGTTGCATAAGATATCTTCAACATAAACAATCTTATCCTTTGGTACCCAAAATCTTTTGGGTCCTTTATGATTATTTTCCCAGAGTTTCTTAGAACTTTGGGTTTTCTAGCATTGTCAAAACGTTGTACTTGTGTATGTGTATAGTGATAAGAAAAAGGAGATTTAGGTTTGTCATTTGTAGAAGATTTATCTTCACTGGGGACATACCCTATTCCTCTTTTATTATTCTGACTTACTCCATAAATTATGGATGTCATTCTGCTCCTTTCTATCCCATTTTTCAGAAACTTTTGAAAAGATTTTTCATATTCATATATCATTGTGTTAGAAGTTTATGGGGCTTGAGATAGTGCTTCTTCAAGTTTCAAACATTGTGTATCTGTGGAGTCTCTTTCTTTTATCAAAGTTTGATTTTCATCTTTCAGTTTTGAAGCAGTTATCTCAAGCTTATCACATTCTTTGATAGTTCTTTCAAGAACTCCTTTTAAAGCCTTAAATTTTTGTTTAAGTTTCTGGTATGAGTTTAGAGTTTCAGAAAGGCATGATTCAAGGTCAGAGCGAGAAAGATCAGAAAATACCTCTTCAGAGTCAGATTCTCCATCTGATGTATTTCTGGAGGTGGTAGCCATGAGTGCAACATTTTCCTGTTCTTCAGAGTCTGATTCGGATGAATCAGATCCACTGTCGTCCCAGGTGGCCATCAGTCCCTTTTTGGTTCTGAATGAACTTTTCTTGAAATTCTCTCTTCTGGAGCTTTCTTTCTTCAACTTGGGACATTTGTTTCTGTAATGACCCGTTTCCTTACATTTATAGCAGGTTATTTCTTTGTTTGACTTACCTCTGGAAGTTGATTCTGAGCGATTTCTCTTGGGTCTTGGTCTTCTGAAGTTATTATTCCTTTTTCTCCGAAGTTGTTTAACTCTTCTGGTCAAAAGGGATAACTCTTCTTCATCGTCGGAGTCTTCCTTTTCAGAGTTGTCATTGTCTTCCTCTTCAGCTTGGAAGGCTTTGTTTCTTTCAGGTTTGCGTCTTTCAGATCTGGACTTCAGTGCTACAGACTTGATCTTCTTTTGAGGCTCATCTTCCTCGAGTTCTATCTCGTGGCTTCTGAGTGAACTGACGAGTTCCTCAAGGCTGATATTGTTCAGATCTTTGGATAACTTTAAAGTTATGATCATGGGTCTCCATTTCTTTGCTAGGCTTCTAACTATCTTTTTGACATGATTTGCAGTTGTGTAGCCCTTGTCCAGAACTTTGAGTCCTGCAATTAAAGTTTGAAATCTAGAAAACATTACCTATACAGCTTCATCGTCCTCCATTTTGAAGGCTTCATATTTCTGAATTAGAGCCAGAGCCTTTGTTTCTTTGACTTGAGAATTTCCTTCGTGAGTCATCCTCAAGGATTCAAGTATTTCTTTAGCAGTTTCCCTGTTGGTGATCTTTTCATATTCATTGTAAGAAATGGCATTTAGTAGTATCGTTCTGGCTTTGTGATGGTTTTTGAATTCGCGCTTCTGATTATCTGTCATTTTGCTTCTGGGAATGGCAACGCCAGCGTCAGTCACAGGTGGTGTGTAGCCAATTGCGACTATGTCCAAGAGATCAACATTGTAGCCCAGAAAGAAACTTTCAATTCTATCTTTCCAATAATCAAATATTTCTCCATCAAAGATTGGAAGTTTAGAATTGTAACTATCTCTTTCATTGATGTTGGCCATAGTTTCTCACGTTGGATCTCTCTACACTGTTAAGTGTTTGATTAAAAAATCAATAACAGAGCCGAAGCTCTGATACCAATTGAAGGTAGAGAAAAACAAGAAAGGGGGTTTGAATTGTTTTGGAAAATAAAATCTTTTTGACAATTTAGACACACACAGAATAAAAATAGATTGACACAGAATTTTGTACTGGTTCGCTTGAAATTCAAAGCTACTCCAGTCCACCCGGCCAAGGTGATTTCGCCTTCAAAAAGGACTTAATCCACTAATCTTGAAATATTACACAAACAACTGTCTAAGAGAATAATCCCTTAGTCCTCTCAAGTATTCAGACTGCACAAAGTCACTTGAGGAAGTATCTTAACAAAAAATATGATTTGTAATGCAATGTGCTTCTAAAAAGGCAAATATTACAGAGTTATAGGAATAATAGTTTTTCACGTAAGAGCAGCAGCTCGTGAAAACGTAAGAGAGGATGAGTAAGAGTTGTTGTATTCTTGTGTGTCTCAGGTGTATTCTCTTGTGAAGTATTCATTCTTTTATATAGGTGTTGAGAAGAACCATTGGAGTGATGACATGATCTTGGTCATTGAAGATTGTTTATTGTCATTACTCTCCTTGTTTCTTTCTAAAACATTTTTGTGCGCATCATAATTTCCTTCTAGAAATACTTTCTTTCCAAAATCAGATTTCTTCATGGTTACACGTTCTGAACTGGTGAATTTGCATCAGAGTCTTGTTAGTGAGAGTTTAACTTCAGAGGTTGCTTTTATCTGACCACATCAGAGTTTCTCTATGCTCTTGACTTCTTCATATTCAGAGTCTGGATTAAGTCTTCTTTACCAGAGTTGCTGACTTCTTTCTATTTTGCTGGTACCTGTGTTGATCAGATTCAGAACCTTCTGGACGCGTTTCCTCTGAGCAGCATCTGATAGTTGAATTTTGTATCTGATGTTTTTATCTATCTGATTGTTTGATCAGAGTCCTGCACACTTAAGAAAAATTTCGTTAGAGTACCATTTCTGTTTCATCCTTTATTATCATCAAAATCTTAGAGATACATTGTAGAACCAACTTTGTTCTTACAATCACATGTTGGGCCACTAGAACTTCAGGTTGGTACCCCTCAGGCACAAAGTTAGGAGGCATGCCCCAAGGGAAAACAGAAGGCATATGGTGCTACGGAGCACTTACGGGAGCCACAAAGATGGGCATAAAGACAATTTTAGAAATTACGGTCCTCTGAAGTGGATTTGGAGGAGGAGGTAGAGGATGATTCTGAGCAGCCGCCAAAGCTTCCATCATAGCAGTAAACATTTCATAGCCGTCCCTCAAAGTTGTCACCTTTTCACGAAGTTCACGATTCTCTTTCTCTAGGAGGTCAATCTTTTTCAACTGATAAGCTCGAGTATTGTACCAATGAGACAACTTGTCTGAATGAAGACCTAGAAAGAAATGAGACACATGGCGAACTTGCTCAAAGCAAGACCAAGATGCAACATGATGCATGATATGCAAATGCAAATGTGAATTATTGTTTATTTTCCAAGGAACTTTAAGACATAAGTTGCAAACATAATAATAACTCATTTCAATGTACTAAAATCTAATTTTATTAATAGTAAAAAGGATTACAATCGGAAATATGATTTCAATGATCATGAGCGGAAATAAACTATATATATGGAATCATGTCCAATGATGACACTGTTGGTTCTAAGTGTTGGCAGCAATTTTGGTAAAACAAAGAGTGTTCACAAGATGTTGTATGTGATGTCTTAACATAAGATGTCTTGTACCTGCTGGAGGTTTAAAAACATAATTATACAGGATTGTTTCAGGATGTT
The DNA here is from genome assembly GCF_024323335.1 of Lathyrus oleraceus. Classification (NCBI taxonomy): domain Eukaryota; kingdom Viridiplantae; phylum Streptophyta; class Magnoliopsida; order Fabales; family Fabaceae; genus Lathyrus; species Lathyrus oleraceus. The sequence continues at coordinate 38,888,574 of NC_066583.1, forward strand.
ATACACGATGTTATAACATTTGATATTATGTACCTGCTGGATATTTAAAATGGAATTATGCAGGATTGTTCCAGGATGTCAAACCCGATGTCATGACATCTGTACACAGAATATTCAAGGTGAGTGTTATGTGTTATGTGATTGCGCTTTTAATGGCAATCTATGTATGATTGAAGATCTGATTTACAAACGCATTCAATCATTAATTACAACCAGATTTACTTATTTTCCAAAGAGATCTAACCAGCTGTCATGAGAAGATTTAATTGGAAAATAGTTTTAGGGTTTTTGTGATGCCCAAGCCCAGCCAAGCGATTCTATAAATAGGGCATGGAACATCTGGTTTTATACACAAAAAATACAGAGCGAAATATTGAGAGAAAATAAGGGCTTGTGTCTTGTGTGGTCGTGTGACTTGTAAGCCATTCAATTCATCCATAGATGAATGAATTGGTCTGATTTGTGAGTTGTAATTTGTCACTCTAAGCTTTTAAGCATGAGTGTGTGTCTACTTGATTGAAGTTGTTAAGTAAGATCAAGTGTGTGTCTACTTGATTGAAGCTGCTAAGTAAGATCAAGTGTGTGTCTTTGAAGAGTGACTTCTTTTCATAAGTAATTGTTGTTTAAAATCATTGGTGTGATTGAGGAGGAGTGAGTGGGTTCTCATATCTAAGAGTTCTTAGGTAGAAGTCACACGGGTAGAGATTAGGTGAAAAAGACTGTAACTTGTGGAGTGTACTGAGAGTCTTTGAACTGATTCTATTTAGTGGATTTCCTTCCTGGCTTGGTAGCCCCCAAATGTAGGTGAGTTGCACCGAACTGGGTTAACAATTGCTTGTATCTCTTGCATTACTATTCTTTATCTTTATCTTGTTTGTTTTACTCAGATATTAGTGTCGTGACATTACCTTCGACATCTCATATCTGATACCAGAATTTCAATTGGTATCAGAGCAGGCATCCTGCTCTGGTTCTGGGTGAGATCTAGGGACAATACTTTCTGGTACTATGGAGAGAGATGGAGGATCTGTTCACAGGCCACCAATTCTGGATGGATCTAACTATGACTATTGGAAACCTCGAATGGTAGCTTTTCTAAAATCTTTTGATAATAAGGCTTGGAAGGCTGTGTTAACAGGCTGGGAACATCCAGTAATTACTAAGGAAGGAGAAGCCACTACTGATAAGAAGCCTGAAGAACAATGGTCCAAGGAGGAGGATGATCTAGCCCTTGGAAATTCTAAAGCATTGAATGCCATATTTAATGGAGTAGACAAGAATATCTTCAGATTGGTAAACAACTGTGAGGTGGCTAAAGATGCTTGGGACATTCTCAAAACCACTCATTAAGGCACCTAAAGAGTGAAAATGTCTAGACTACAGTTGCTCACCTCCAAGTTTGAAAATTTAAGGATGAAAGAAGATGAAAATATTCATGAATTTCATATGAGTATCCTTGAAATTGCTAATGCCTCAGGAGCCCTGACAGAGAAGATGTCAAATGAAAAATTAGTAAGAAAAATACTCAGGTCACTCCCTAAGAGATTTTCTATGAAGGTGACATCCATAGAAGAGTCTCAAGACATCTCCAATATGAGAGTTGATGAGCTAATTGGTTCCCTCCAAACATTTGAGATAGGAATGTGTGATGGATCTGAAAAGAAAACCAAAAGCATAACCTTCATGTCTAACACAGAGGAGGAAAATGGTCAGGATGATGATGAAGATCTTGCAAATGATGTAGCAATGCTGGGAAGACAGTTCAACAGACTGTTGAAAAAGATGGATGTAAGATCTAAGGCTAATGTCAAGAACATCTCATCTGACATCAGTAAATCCAATAATGCTGGAAGAAGAACAAGGTCAGATGATAAGCCCAAAGAAGGAAAAGGAGTACATTGCCATGAATGTGATGGGTATGGACACATTAGAACTGAATGTGGAACCTACCTCAAGAAACAGAAAATGAGTCTTGCTGCCACTTGGTCTGATGAGAGTGAAACATAAGAGTCTGCAAATCTGGTGACTGCCTTGACTGGAAGATGGGGTTCTGATGAAGACTCTAGTGATGATGAAGTAACCTTTGAAGAGTTGGCCACTACCTACAGAAAGCTGTGTCACAAAAGTGCTGAGGTGCGTAAACAGGTTGAAAGCCAGAAGAAGGTAATAACTCAACTTGAGAATGAGAAGGTAGAACACTTGGAAACCATCTCCAAATTAAAAACAGAAGCAGTGGTTCTGAATGCCAAGCTAGATGAAAGTCAACAAGTTGAAAGCCAGAAGAAAGTGATAGTACAGCTGGAGAATGAGAGGGAAGAACATGTGGAAACCATCTCTGTCGCAACCTGAAAAATACAGTGCGCAAAAAAAACAACCGGCGAAAGAAAAAGACAGAAGAGTCGCCACCGTGCGTTATTCATCCCAAAGGAGGGAAAGGAAACGCTCGAAGTAAACCTGAAAAAGGAAAGGACAAGACGGGGTCTCGCAACCAAATCTTGGGTTCGGGAGTCGGTTATGCGAAGGGAAGGTATTAGCACCCCTACGCATCCGTAGTACTCTACGGGATCCACTTTTGTAGTTTTCGTCTAAAGGGTGTGAGTTTATCTTGTGATGTTAACCAAAAAAAGGGTTAAATGAAAATGACTCGCGCGGATGTCGCATCCACTGCATACGTATCTCATCTGAATATGAGAATCAGAGTCTTCGTAGCTCGGCTGACCTATGGGTTGGGGGGATGTGTGCTCGCTAAGACATCGCGTCTTATGCCTACGTATCTCATCTGGCCTGAGAATCAGAGCAAAATGTAGTTCGGCTAACTACGGGGTTATGGAGTGGGTTTTGGACGAACGACGTTACTACGCAATCTACCGGATGCTCGACCTTTGGAGACTTACTCACCTATAGTAGAAGGAGTTAACGTGTTGCTTTGGGTTTTAGGGTTTGAGGGTTACTCATGCAAAAGGGCAAAAAGGCAGTCCTTGACGAAGGAACCGCGCTACCTGCAGGGATACGAACGCATACAAAACAAACATGTATAAAGTAAATGTGCCAACAAGGGGCTCAGAAGTAAATAAACAAAAGAAAACAAATGCCTCCTATTGAGGTCTTCCAGCTAAGAAAGCGATAAAATGCAAAAAAGAGGTAAAAGTACCACACGGATAAAGATCCGAAGTAACAACAATTAAAGGAGTAAGAAACCCAGGGATTTCCCAAGCTAATGCTATCAAAGAAAGTGGGTCAGTACAGGTAATCGGAATGAACCTCCAGGGGTTATCCCACAAATAAAGTGGGAAACCACGCAAGTTATCCCTGCAAAAGTCATGTGAGCCCTCACAAAAACTCAACAAAAGGGTTAGTGACACGATAAGCATTTTTTTCATGAATAACAGTATGGTTTCAGAAACCTCAAACCCTGTGGCATACATTTCAGAAATCATGTGATTAAACATTCAAGGCATAGGTTTCACCCATTCATGCATAATTAAACCCGTGGGCAAAAACATAATGAAATTCATCCATCATACCTCATACATTCAGATGATCCAAATTAAGAGCATAAAATCATGGGAATGAGGCAAACCTGATGGGAGAGACCGGTTGAAATCAAATGGCACGGCTGGGTTTGCAAGGCAATGAAAGTGTGTGAGTCAGATTGAATTTTTCAGAGCTGCCTGGGGGTTACTCTGAGTTCTCTGTCAGGTTTCTCTCCAGGTTTTGTCAAGGGTTTTGTTCCAAGGAAACCTCAGAGTATTTTGCTTCTCTCCCTTTTTCTCAAGTGAAGCCTTGGTATTTATAGACTGAATTTCATGGTTTTGTGGGCTCAAATGAGAGAGACCCAAGTCCAAATTTTTTTATTATATTTTATTTATTTTTTTATTATTATTTTTATTTATTTATTTATTTATTTCGTTTTTTTTTTTCGGATCTAATTCTGATTGACATGATGAAATGCAATATGAAATGCTAAATGAATGCATGAATGAGGAGGGCAAATTTTGGGGTGTTACAGCTGCCCCTATTCAATCATCAGCTAAACCGAGTAGGATGAAAGCGAACAGCTTATCAGACAAACGGGGTGAGCTGTGATTGAATACCAAAGACAGACCGAAAATTTGCGCTCTGAGAACACCACAAAAACGCGGAAATACACCGTGCTGTTTATTTTTCTTCTGATCCTCTTGCTTAATCTGGAGTTTCGATCCTCTGGCTGAACCTATACTCAATTTAGTCCTCTGGTTGGATATTAATTTTGATCCTCGGGCTGGATACGATTTTGATCTTCTGGCTAGATCTTCTTCCATCTTCTGGCTAGATCTCCTCCGTTTCGATTCTCTGGCTGAATCTATTTCCTTTGATTATCTGGCTGAATCTACTTCGATCTTCTGGCTAGATCTGAATTGTTGCGATTTTCGATCTTCTGGCTAAACCTATTTCCTTGTTTCGATTCTCTGGCTGAATCTACTTCGATCTTCTGGCTAGATCTGGATTGTTTTGATGATAAATTCCCATCATTAGGATCCCGCATCTGAGGCATGCGCTGGTTGACCCTCTTTTGAAATCTACACCCAACCTTCATATTAGATATGCAGCTTCGAGAATATTCCACTTTTGGGCTTCGTACATATTCTTCGGGCTAGAACATGTTGTAATGACTCCTCAATTAGACTTGGGCTTGCTGGGGAAATAAAGCTTGTAGGCGACTTCACTGGGGAATCTTCAAATTGAGCCTTAGGCTGGCTTACTGGAACACGATTCTCAGGCTGAATCTTCGAAATGACCCTCAGGCTGGATCACTAGAACATGATTCTCAGGCTGAATCTTCAAAATGACCCTCAGGCTGGATCACTGGAACACGATTCTCAGGCTGGATCACTGGAACACGATTCTCAGGCTGAATCTTCAAAATGACCCTCAGGCTGGATCACTGGAAAACGATTCTCAGGCTGAATCTTCAAAACGACCCTCAGGCTGGATCACTCATGCTTGATCCTCTGGCTGGATCTCATGACCTTTGTTGTAAAGTAATTCTTCAGTCTGCTTGGAAGAACCTGTTTATCAGCTTATGTGTATGCTTGATATGATATGCATGCAAATGCAAATGTTATGCATGGTGTAAAAAAGAAATCTGCTTGGGGAAGCAAACTCCGGTAGGGAACAAATCGTTGTATCAATCCTTGAATGCTCTGTGGGGAATGATCCGTCTGCCGGGACCAATGAGCCACCAAAAATAAATTGGCTGCTTGAAAAGTTGACCTTGCGGGGGGAGTATCAACTATGGAAACTTTGTTCGGCGAGGCTCTGTGAGGAGAGTCTGTGGGGAAAACACTTCTTGGGGAAATGTCGTAGGAAACGACCTTTGCTGGGGATATGAACTTGATAATCGCCCTCAAGCTGGGGATTAACAAATCTGTTAAAAATAATCTGCTGGGGAATGAGATGAACACTGGGAACACCACCCTCTCATCTATTGGTTATGCAACCACTTCGCTGTTGCTAGGAAGATACAGTCTGACACTGTCAACTCCGCTGGGGATAGACAGTCTGGATACTGTCAACTCTGTTGGGGAACATGCTCTGCTGAGGAGAGACTTTGTCAACCGCTTGGGGATGAGGATTCATGACTTGGCATCCGGTTCCTGTGACCTGCAACCAAAAATACACGTATGCCTCGGGGGAATTACTCGGTTTGAATTCACCGTTCGGGATTAAGCACATTCAAAGCAATTTTAAATGTTTTCCTGTGCAAATCATCTGCAAAAGCCACCATTATGTTCATATGCAATATGTTTTATCAAAAATTCGGACATTTTTGCAAACAAACTGATAAATGAAAAATAAAGAGGCTCTTTAACTGAATTATTTGACTCTTAATGGGGAGAAAATTTGTGCCAGGAATAGGCGAGGGTATCAGGAAGCTGATCCCTGAAAAGAGGTGATCGCTATAAAAAGAGAACTATCCTAATGACAACGGGGATACGGGGTCCCACTAAGTTTCGACTCTGCTATGACTCGTATGTCCTCAAGACGCTCTGCTCATCTTGCTTTCTGAAGTGGATGATTAGTCGATCTTTAACCTTCGAAGATTGCCGGATTGAATGAAACGGTGATATAACACTGATGAACTCAGATCACAGTCATTCGCTTATTCCCTAACTTTTGCCTGGATCGCCCCCTTTTCGGGTTTTCAATCCATCGGGATACCCATTTTTGCCTGAGCCGCCCTTTTGGGTTTTCGACTCACCGGGTGTACTCTTTTTTATATCCCTAATTTTTGCCCGAACCTCTTTATTCTTTTTTTTTCTTTAGTTCGTCGGGATGCCCTTTTTTTCCTGGACTATTCTTTTTATCGTCCAGCGGGTCTATTTTATGCGAAGTATTTTTTTTTAACTGCGTCTGAGTTAATAGGGGACGGGAATCCTTCGTCATCCATGGTTGTTAGCATCAGAGCTCCGCCATAGAAAATCCTTTTAACCACGTACGGACCCTCATAGTTCGGTGTCCATTTGCCCCTGTGATCTATGTTGGGAGGAAGAAATATTTTGAGTACCAATTAACCGACTTGATACCCCCGAGGGCGCACTTTCTGACCAAATGCTTTCTTCATTCGTCTCTGACCGAGATACGTCAATTCTGGGTACGTAGTTCCAGCATAGCACCTTAATCATCGAAGACAAGGTAAACAAAGCATCAGCAAATTGGTTTTCTTCAAAAGAAAATTAACAATCTTCTCGTGTAGTCTCTGTAAGGAACCAGATGAGGCTGAGGTGTATACCATTTCCCGTTGGTTTGATTGATGACCAAAGCTGAATCCCCGTATACATCCAGGGTTTTAATCTGTATATTGACGGCTTCCTCAAGTCTTAGGATACAAGCTTCGTATTCGGCTTCATTGTTGGTGCAGGGAAAAGTTATTCTGGCACCAAATGGCATATGAACCCCCTTCCGATGTGATCAACACTACACCAACTCCGCGACCATTGACGTGGACCGCCCCATCAAACATCATAACCCATTTGGATTCAGGGTCAGGCCCCTCCTCCGGGAGTGGTTCCTTTCAATCTTTCGATTTGAGAAACATGATGTCCTCATCAGGAAAGTCAAACCTCATAGGTTGGTAATCATCAATCGGTTGCTCTGCAAGATAGTCTGACAAGACACTTCCCTTGATGGCTTTTTGTGAAGTGTATTGGATGTCATACTCTGTCAGTATCATTTGTCACCTAGTAACCTTTCCGGTAAGTGCTGGCTTTTCAAAAATATACTTGACTGGATCCCTTTTTGATATCAATAGAGTCGTGTGAGTCAACATATACTGTCTTAGTCGGCGAGCAGCCCATGCCAAAGCGCGGCAAGTTTTCTCGAGCAATGAGTACCTTTGTTCACAGTCGGTAAACTTTTGCTAAGGTAGTATATTGCATGCTCTTTTCGACCTGACTCGTCATGCTGACCGAGCACACAACCCATTGACCTTTCTAACACAGTCAAGTACATGATCAACGGTCTTTCCTCTCGGCCTGTAGACTGGCCCCGATCTTGATCTCTTTCTTGTCGTCTTCGGTACCAACATTGATGGTCTCAACCACCTCCTGATAAGGTGTAATAGCTCGGTCCTCTTGTTTCAACAATCTGGCTAACCCTTCAGGCAATTCACAATCTTCCTCAGCCCCTTCTTCGGCTTGATAGAAAGGATTGTCGAAGTCATACTTGGCCATAGCAGTGTCGTTAGCAGTGAGATCCGAGTGGTCGGCTCTGCATGATGGAGGATCATGCTTTACCTTAGAATGAGAGTTTTTTTTTTGAAAGAAAAGAAAAACGAAAAAAGAAACATTGCCATTTTTTTTTGTAAAAAGTAAAAAAAACTGAAAGAAGGAGAACACAAAATTGTTTGCAAAAGCCGTCCTTTATTGATGATAAAAATAATTGCGAAACGTAACTAAATGGATGGCCCTACAAATGAGCCGTTACACCTTGGGCAAAGTGTAAGACTTTATTATGCATGTAATAAAGGAAAACAATAAAAATCACTCTTTCAGCAGAGTAACCCGGACGGTTTTTTCAGACGACCAATTGTCGAGCTTTTCTCCCGGGACACACGGGCGAATCCAGTTATCTAAGTCACAGTCGCTGTCAGCCTTGTCTTCATCTGCAGCATTGACGATGTGGGGAGAAACCAAATCCCCGCTGGAGAGAGTACCGGTTTCATTCTTCTGAGATCCCGGAGCATACCCCAATCCAAACTTGTCTTCTTTGATGACTGGCTCCACAAATTTGCCCCAGCCTTGGGCATTACCAGCTTTAACCACTTCGACAGCTTGCTTGTATGAAGAGATAGAAGTCCCGACCTTCTCAAACTCAGGTGAAAAGACACCTTCGGGCGTGACCTCATTGATGTTTGTAGTTTCGAAGCCCTGACACAGCATCTCATGCATCTCGCCATCCATCTCTACATACTTAAATGTAGACAGGTGGCTAACAAAAATATCCTCTTCACCATATACAGTGACGATCTGACCTTCTAGTTCATATTTGAGCTTCTGGTGGAGGGTAGAAGTAACAGCACCGGCAGCATGAATCCAAGGCCGACCTAGCAGACAGCTGTAGGCAGGCTGGATATCCATCACATAAAAGGTGCTCTTGAACACCTGCGGTCCAATCTTAACTGGCAACTCAACTTCGCCAAAAACAGCTCTCTTAGAGCCATCAAAAGCCCTCACGACTAAGTTACTTGGCCTCAGGATGATGCCATCGCAATCCAACTTCATTAAGGCTTTCTTTGGAAGAACATTCAGAGAAGAGCCTGTATCAACCAAAACATGGGAAAGCACCACCCCTTTGCACTCCATTGTGATATGCAAGGCTTTGTTGTGATTCCTGCCCTCAGGTGTCAGGTCATTATCGGTGAAACCTAGCCCCCGGCTAGCGTTTACATTGGAAACTACCGACTCCAGCTGGTTAACAGTTATCTCCGGTGGAACATAGGCCATATTCAGTATTTTCAACAAGGCTGCTCTGTGCGCCTCAGAGCACAGCAATAGTGAGAGAATGGAGATCTTTGAGGGTGTCTGATTTAGCTGGTCGACTACCTTGTAGTCACTTTTCTTGATAATCCTCATAAACTCATCCACTTCCTTCTCGAATGCGGTCTTAGGAGGATCTTCCTCAGTAGTAACCTCTTCGGTGGATACCTGTTTCCCTTTAGCCTTGGCAGCTGCCCCGGCTTCAGTATTCGCGCGTAATGTTGATGGTGCAAATAGGCGTCCACTGCGAGTGAAGCCACCAACCCCTCCAACATTGTCTACAGCGGAGCTACCAATGTCAATGTCTTCTTCGTTAACTTTCTGCCCCTGGCAGTAGATATCAGCCCCATAGTGCCACGGGATAGCACTGTCTTTCTCATACGGAACAGGTCCTGGTACCGTGATGGTGATTGGACCAACCAAAGTCGGTTGAGGGTTGTCAGAGTAAATTGTGACTGGTGCTGAACTTTCGATGTTCACCGCTGCTGGTTCTGTACTTTCTGGGAAATATATTGTTGTCGGAGCGAGTCTCTCGGGAACATATATTTCTTCAGGAGTGAAATAAAACGTCACCGTCGATACATCATTCTTCACCGGACGGGCCTGATCGAACTGAAGACAACCTTCATCTATCAGCTGCTGAATACCCCTTCTCAAACTGTCACATCCGTTTTCGGCAGCTTGACAATTTCTACATTCTTCCCCACAGCCCGGGAAAATCTGTCCTTTCAGAAGTCGGTCTTTAACCACCGATAGCGAAGTCTTCACCTTAGTCACATCAGAAACCAAATTCAAAGTTTCCCCACTATCAACAGCATTAATCCTCTGCCCGCCGTGAGCCGGCATCGGGTTCTGGATAACATTAGGCACCAGAGCAAAATTGATAGCCTGGGCATCTCTCAAATCTTGTACCTTTAACTGGAGAGCCTTGCAATTATCTGTAGTATGGCCAGGTGCGTTGGAGTGAAAAGCGCATCTGGCGTTGACATCATAACCTCTAGGCAAATTATTGGGATCGATTGGTGGGGCCAGAGTTCTCAATGTAACCAGATTCATGTCAATCAGCTTGGGAAGTAATACTGAATAAGGCATTGGGATTGGCTCGATGACCCGGTCCGTCTGCCTTGGACGTTGTTGATAGTGTCTCTGCTGACCCGGATTACCTCCTTGTTGTTGATTGTTGTACCTGGGTTGTTGTTGCGGATGATATTGCGGTTGAGGAACAGGTGTTGGAATAGTGACTGCGGCCACTTGATCTTGATAATAATTAGGGCGTCCTCTACTCTTGCCTCTGCCGGCATACACAACGCTTGCCTCACCTTCTTTTCTTCGCTGACCGTTACCAGCAAATGGTCTCTTGGGACCTGATGAGTTGGAAGCACTATTGTCTTGAATTCGGCCCATCTTCAACAGACTCTCGATTCTTTCTCCAGCAATTACTATCTCTGCAAAGCTGATTGACGGGCAAGCAGCCAATCTCTCAATATAATTGCCTTGAAGAGTGTTCATGAACATGTCCGCCATCTCCCTTTCAGACATAGGGGGTTGGACGGACGCAGCAATCTGTCTCCAACGCTGAGCATATTCTCTAAAGGTCTCCTTGGCAGTCTGGGACATACCTTGCAACAAGGTCCGATTTGGAGCCATGTCCAAGTTGTATTGATATTGCTTGACAAAAGCCTCTGCCAAGTCTTTCCAGCTCTTGATGGTAGTACGAGACAAATGAGAATACCATTCACGAGAAGCTCCAGTTAGACTATCTTCAAAATAGTACATCCACAGCTTTTCATCTTCCGTGTGAGCTCCCAACCTTCCCAGATAAGATTGGAGATGAGTGCGTGGGCAAGAAGCCCCGTTGTATTTCTCAAAAGTAGGGGGTTTGAACTTGTGAGGAATCCTTACTCCCTGAACTAGACCAAGATTTGTGACATCAAAGCCTAAGGAATTTTGAGACTCCAAAGATTTGAGCTTCTCAGCAAGCTCATTCATACGGCGAGTGGTCTCGAGGGCCTCGTCGTGCAAAGAAAATTGATCATACTGATAATCTTCAGTAACGGGGCGCCCGTTAATCCGAATTCCTTGATTCACATTGCACCTTCCGCCAATACCATTTCCAACATTCCCTGTGTTGCCAACATTACCCGGGTTTCCATCAGCATTTGCGTTACCCGCGTTACCAGTGTTCACAGGGTTATCAGCGTTCCCAGGGTTACCAGGGTTTCCCTCAGCATTTAGTATCTCCACCTCAGGCCTCGGTTGCCCAACCAATTCCCTCAGCTTTTCTTGACCTGCTGCCATACCAGTCATCAATGTCATGAACTGATCCATCCTTTCACGCATATCAGCCAGCTCTTTCTGTACTTGGTCCATCGCTAGTCGTGGACGGTTTTCCTTTGTCGGGTATCTGTGAACTCGCTCGGGACCAATAACTGCCTGATACAGGGAACAAACATTAGACACTGCGGTGACACCTGCAAAACAGACAAGGGTTAATATGCATGGTATGCGATGCACTGCTTGTTCAGTTTTAAGGCACCCCCGTTTTGAAAGGGAATACCCTGCAAATGAATAAGCATGAGATGTTGGATGCAAATATGCAGATGATGTTATGCAATGTAAAGGCATGTCAATCAGAATTGATGGATCCGCTTGAACATCTGTCAGGTTGCACTTCCTGGAGAGAAATTCACTGAGGAATATAATACAAGACCAAAACTCTGCTCCAGAAAACCGGGTTGGTTGGAGGTTAAGGTTTCCTGAATTTAGCCCGCCCCTCACTGGTAGGTTCTAAGAACAGAAGTTCGTCAGCTTCAGCCCTTCAGTCGCGAATAATACGTTTACCACTGAAGGTTTGGCATTATTACGGGATAAAAGACCTCCACTGACTCCCCTCAACAGGACATCCTAATAGCAAGTTCCCAGTCTCGGGGTCCTCGGATTGATCAGCGAGAATGCGCCCACCAGAGCTAACATAATCACGTCTCGGAGGAGAGGCCTCGACTGAGTTCTCGGGAAATGGTCACCAGAGTCGATGATTTCTAAAGGAACACCATGTCGTTACGGAACATCCGTAGGACATAATATATCCAAAAGAAACCTCGTTTGGGTGTGGTTCTTCACGAACGACTTAACGTAGCAACATGCCACGCAAGCCTCATGATCATCTACTCTAAAACCTGTGTGTACACTCAAGCCTGGGTAATGAGCTTATCTCTCATAGAACATCCCATCCCAACAAACAAACAAACAGATCCAGCAGATACAACAGATGCATACAAGCAGGTAAGCAAATAAATGTACAAAAGCATGAACACCCAATAAACAAGAAATTCATAAAAGCTAGGAGGGACTCGCTTAGGGAAGATGGACCAGCAAGAGGTCAACTTCTTAGTCCCCCAGCAGAGTCGCCAGCTGTCGCAACCTGAAAAATACAGTGCGCAAAAAAAACAACCGGCGAAAGAAAAAGACAGAAGAGTCGCCACCGTGCGTTATTCATCCCAAAGGAGGGAAAGGAAACGCTCGACGTAAACCTGAAAAAGGAAAGGACAAGACGGGGTCTCGCAGCCAAATCTTGGGTTCGGGAGTCGGTTATGCGAAGGGAAGGTATTAGCACCCCTACGCATTCGTAGTACTCTACGGGATCCACTTTTGTAGTTTTCGTCTAAAGGCTGTGAGTTTATCTTGTGCTGTTTACCAAAAAAAGGGTTAAATGACACTGACTCGCGCGGATGTCGCATCCACTGCATACGTATCTCATCTGAATATGAGAATCAGAGTCTTCGTAGCTCGGCTGACCTATGGGTTGGGGGGGATGTGTGCTCGCTAAGACATCGCGTCTTATGCCTACGTATCTCATCTGGCCTGAGAATTAGAGCAAAACGTAGTTCGGCTAACTACGGGGTTATGGAGTGGGTTTTGGACGAACGACGTTACTACGCAATCTACCGGATGCTCGACCTTTGGAGACTTAATCACCTGTAGTAGAAGGAGTTAACGTGTTGCTTTGGGTTTTAGGGTTTGAGGGTTACTCATGCAAAAGGGCAAAAAGGCAGTCCTTGACGAAGGAACCGCGCTACCTGCAGGGATACGAACGCATACAAAACAAACATGTATAAAGTAAATGTGCCAACAAGGGGCTCAGAAGTAAATAAACAAAAGAAAACAAATGCCTCCTATCGAGGTCTTCCAGCTAAGAAAGCGATAAAATGCAGTAAAGAGGTAAAAGTACCACACGGATAAAGATCCGAAGTAACAGCAATTAAAGGAGTAAGAAACTCAGGGATCTCCCAAGCTAATGCCATCAAAGAAAGTGGGTCAGTACAGGTAATCGGAATGAACCTCCAGGGGTTATCCCACAAATAAAGTGGGAAACCACGCAAGTTATCCCTGCAAAAGTCATGTGAGCCCTCACAAAAACTCAACAAAAGGGTTAGTGACACGATAAGCATTTTTTTCATGAATAACAGTATGGTTTCAGAAACCTCAAACCCTGTGGCATACATTTCAGAAATCATGTGATTAAACATTCAAGGCATAGGTTTCACCCATTCATGCATAATTAAACCCGTGGGCAAAAACATAATGAAATTCATCCATCATACCTCATACATTCAGATGATCCAAATTAAGAGCATAAAATCATGGGAATGAGGCAAACTTGATGGGAGAGACCGGTTGAAATCAAATGGCACGGTTGGGTTTGCAAGGCAATGAAAGTGTGTGAGTCAGATTGAATTTTTCAGAGCTGCCTGGGGGTTACTCTGAGTTCTCTGTCAGGTTTCTCTCCAGGTTTTGTCAAGGGTTTTGTTCCAAGGAAACCTCAGAGTATTTTGCTTCTCTCCCTTTTTCTCAAGTGAAGCCTTGGTATTTATAGACTGAATTTCATGGTTTTGTGGGCTCAAATGAGAGAGACCCAAGTCCAAAATTTTTTATTATATTTTATTTATTTTATTATTATTATTTTTATTTATTTATTTATTTATTTATTTTCGTTTTTTTTTTCGGATCTAATTCTGATTGACATGATGAAATGCAATATGAAATGCTAAATGAATGCATGAATGAGGAGGGCAAATTTTGGGGTGTTACAATCTCCAAGTTAAAAACTGAAGCTATGTTCTTGAATTCTAAACTAGAAGAGATGACCAAGTATGTAAGAATGTTAAACAATGGATCTGATTCCTTAGACAAGATTCTCCATACTGGACAAATAATAGGAGACAAATCTGGCATTGGGTATAATGAATCTAAGCCTGAGTGCAGTTACACTAGTGGCAAACCCAAATCTAAACCTAAGTGCAACCATATTAAAAGCAAACCAGAGATGTCACATCATATGTCACAACATCAGAAGGGAAGACATCAGAAAGGGAAACACCAAAGATGGAGATTCCTTTATTGTGGAAAATTTGGCCACCTGAAGCCCTTCTGCTATAAGCTGTATGGTTATCCTAGCCATGTTCATCATCAGACTCACTATCAACCAAGACCCAAACATCACAGGCCTATCAACCAGAAGCAATGGGTTCCTAAGACTAATGTTACAAGTCTAATAGCTCACACTTCCTTTTGAGTTTCAGCCAAAGAAGATTGGTATTTTGACAGTGGGTGCTCCAGACACATGACTGGAAACAAAGACCTGCTAACTAGCCTTCATCCTTATGCCATGAGTTATGTAACCTTTGGTGATGGAGCAAAGGGTGAGATCAAGGGGATTGGTAAGCTTGATTGCCCTGGAGTTCCTGACCTTGACAATGTCCTACTTGTTAAGGGCTTGACTGCAAATCTAATAAGCATCAGTCAACTATGTGACCAAGGTCTAAATGTTAACTTCACTAAAACCGAATGTCTGATTACTAGCAAAGAAAGTGAAGTGATCATGAAAGGAGTCAGGACCAAAGACAACTGTTACATATGGAGCTCTCAAATTGGTTATTCCTCAAAGTGTACCTTAGTCAAAGAAGAAGAAGTGAAGACATGGCATAAATGTTTGAGCCATCTGCATCTTAAAGGGATGAAGATGATTATATCTGCTAGAAGAACTCCCAATTTGAAGATTGATGAAAGAAAAGTCTATGGGAAATGTCAGACAAGGATGTCACACCAGAAACTCAGACATGACATCACTTCCAAAGGTTTGAAACTCCTCCATATGGATTTGATGGGACCCATGCAGGTGGAAAGCCTTGGTGGAAAGAAGTATGCAGTGGTGGATGACTTCTCCAGATACACCTGGACCAAAAACAAATCTGATGTGGTTGAAATCTTCAAAGATTTTTGTCTGAAACCTCTAGGAGAAAAGCTCATGGTGGCTCAAATAGATAATATTGGGGTTGGTAGGAGGTTAGACCAGATGGTAAAACATGTTGCTAGTAAAATGCAGTCTGAAGTTGGAAAGAACTTTGTTGGACTTGGGCTACAAGTCAAGCAGATAAAAGGGTCTATGTGTCTATTTTAAAGCAAATGTGCCAAGAACAATGTTAAGAAGATTGGGATGGAGAGTGAAAGGACACATGCTCCATTGAAAGATGAAAATGGTGTTTGTGCTATATATCAAGCTGAATATATAGCAGCTGGAAGTCGCTGTTCTCAACAGGGTTGGTTGAAACTAATGTTGACTAAATACAATGTCACACACGATGTCATGACATTGTACTATGACAACCTGAGTGCTACAACTATGTCCAAAAATCCTAGTCAGCACAGCTGGACTAAGCACATTGATTTTTGTCATCACTTCATTAGAGAAATTGTGGAAGACAAAATCATAGCACTAAAGCATGAAATGCAATTAGCTGACAAATTTGCAAGGGTTTTGGTTGATAATCAGCTTGAATGTTTAAGAGGGAAATTGGGGATTTGTATTCATGTGAAGTTATAGCAATTAAAGTGGAGTGGAAAAGGTAATAAAAATATTGTCTGCCCACTTAAAAGAAAGTGCCACATTTATGATACATCATTACCTAGTATTGGAACTAGTATCTATGCCATTACCACACGCTACCTCAACACAACCATTTCCATCTTCATCCAACTTCTCAGACAACCTCTGCTAGGGCAAATGGACTTTTATCAAAAGTTCAACAAAATGTCACAACATCCCTCATCCTAAGGATCAAAACCCACTTACAAAGCAAGGACTCCCTCCATGGAGTTTCTGGATGAAGATATTTTAGAGGTTATTCCCCTCTCTGTTATTCCAGGCGACGTCCCTGGCCCTTCTTCCACAGCTGGAAGTAATCAAGGTAACATTCCTGATAAATCTCCTCATAAGGATGACATGCACTTTACAGATTGTGCCATTAGGAACCTAGTAACTAGGATTCTAAACGAAGGGCATGCAGTCAAAGGTGTTTCTACCCCTCTGTCTAGAAGGGACCCCTCACCTGAGGTGGAACCCCAAACTAAGAAAGATGATGATTCATCTAGATCAGAGAAAAACATGGTTGCTGAGGGACTATGCTCTCTAGGTAAAACCTTGCCTAGTAAGAAACCAGTAGATGGTTCTCATGAGACTGTTGAGAATGTTATTAATCTGGAGGAAGAAAGTTCAGAAGAAGAAGATGACACCTTGGTTAATCATGTAAAACCAAGTGTTGCTAGGAAATTAAAGACCAGAAAAGGGAAGACTGTGGCTGAAATGATGACTGCAAGAAAAGGTAAAAAGGTTGTTGGTGTAGGACCCTCCATATCATGGAGTAAAGTTGAGGTTAGGAAGAGGAAGGTCAGAGAGAGTTCTAACTCAGAAGATGATGTCGAAGACGATGTCTCAGACATCTCTCCTGCTAAAAGGCAGACTGTTAAAAAGTCTCTAGCCAAGGTTGCAGTTGTGCACTTATACAACATTTCTTTCCATCTAGAATATGGTGCTGCCAAGTGGAAATTTATCATTCAAAGGAGAGTTGCTATTGAGAGGGAGCTAGGGAAGGAGGCTGTAGAAGTAAAGGAAGTGATGGAATTGATCAAGAATGCTGGTCTGATGAAAACTGTTGTTGCTTTTCCCCAATGCTTTGAAGGGTTAGTGAAATAGTTTGTTGTGAATATCCCAGAGGATATTTCTGAAAAGAGTAGCAAGGAATTCTGCAAGGTCTTTGTGAGAGGTAGATGTGTAAGATTCTCCCCAACCATAATCAATAAGTTCCTAGGGAGAGGAACTGAAGGAGGTGTGGAGTGTTAGAGGCTACAGACAATGAAGTCTGTAGGACTATTATTGTTGGCCAAGTCAAGGAATGGCCTAGTAAGAAGCATCTATCAGTTGGCAAGTTAACTGTTAAATATGCCATCTTGCACAAGATTGGTTCAGCCAACTGGGTGCCAACTAACCATATCTCAACCATCTCTAATGGTCTTGGAAGAATCATCTATGCTATTGGAACCAGACTAAACTTTGATTTTGGAAGGTTTATGTTTGAAAAAATTGTTCAACATTCCTCCACTAATGCAGTAAAGCTGCCTATTGCCTTTCCATCTATCAGTTGTGGAATTATTTTGAGCCAGCAACCAGGCATTCTCAACACAAGTGATATTCCCAGCAGAAGGAAGCCTTCACTGTCCGTTCATTACAAGTTGTTTGAAGGAAGCCATGTTAATGATGTTGTCATGACATCTGCAAGGAAGGAGCCTGCCTCTCAAGGTGGCTTGATTGATCAATTGAAGGAAACTTGTAAGGAGCTGGATACTGGTATTAGGGTTGCCAAGGAAAAAAAAGAGGCTTTAGAGGTTCTTATTAGTAGCTTAGAGAAGGAAGAGATGGATAAGGTTGGTGAAACCAAGGATTCAGATGCCAATACCTCAAGTGAGAGGTCCAATTCTCAATCTAGTGGAAGTTATGATTCTGAAGGTGAAGATGATGCTACTTCCTCAGACTAAGTGGTAATGGTTCCCCCTGCTATGAAGAATGTGTGTGCTGTTATGAAGACTGGTCCCCCTGTTGGTTTGGCTGTTCTGGATGATGTTTTGGCTGTTTTGGAAGCTTGGATAATTTGTTGTTTTTTCTGTTGAAATGTTTGTAATTTTTGGCAGTCCTTACTGATGCCTTGATGTAATATTTGGGCTCTTTATGAGTTCCATGGATTTCTAATTATCTAAGCTATTACAGCTGTGTATAATTATGGTTTGTATCTCCTAACATTTATGTTTTAACATTTTATATGTTATAACATCTATTGTGACATTCTCTACC
The DNA here is from genome assembly GCF_024323335.1 of Lathyrus oleraceus. Lineage (NCBI taxonomy): Eukaryota > Viridiplantae > Streptophyta > Magnoliopsida > Fabales > Fabaceae > Lathyrus > Lathyrus oleraceus. Next base: position 38,906,772 of record NC_066583.1, read on the forward strand.
AGGCTAATTGACTTTTATTTTGTCTAATTGGTCACCTTTGGTCTATTTTGGCTAAAAAGGGGGAGAAGGTATTTTTTGGAGAAGGTATTTTGTGGAGAACTGTTGTTCTTTAATTATGTGGAGCTGTGTATGGAGAAACAGATGAACAGCTGATGATGTGAGGGAGATGTTTGATGGAAGACAGAATGAGGTTATGTTCTGTGATGTTGAAGGAGATGTCAGAAGGATATTCTGATTGTTATAGGTGCTGCTATTCCAGGTGCTGTTATTGTTAAAGGAGATGTCTGTATTGAACAGACTTAGGGGGAGAAGAAGTACCCATGTGCATTTGTGTGTTTTACTAGTTGCTATTTTAGCTAGTAATTCTATTTGCTTCTGCTGCTGCTTAAACGTTGTTATACTGTTTAACTGCTGATGTTTTTTTCTTGTGAACAAAATGGACAAATATATGTTTTAGCCAAACTTTGCCAAAGGGGGAGTTTGTTGGTTCTAAGTGTTGGCAGCAATTTTGGTAAAACAAAGAGTATTCACAAGATGTTGCATGTGATGTCTTAACATTAGATGTCTTGTACCTGCTAGAGGTTTAAAAACATAATTATGCAGGATTGTTTCAGGATGTTATACACGATGTCATAACATCTGATATTATGTACCTGCTAGATATTTAAAATGGAATTATGCAGGATTGTTCCAGGATGTCAGACCCAATGTCATGACATCTGTACACAGAACATTCAGGGTGAATGTTATGTGTTATGTGATTGCGCTTTTAATGGAAATCTATGTATGATTGAAGATCTGATTTACAAACGCATTCAATCATTAATTACAACCAGGTTTACTTATTTTCCAAAGAGATCTAACCAACTGTCATGAGAAGATTTAATTGGAAAATAGTTTTTGGGTTTTTGTGATGTCCAAGCCCAGCCAAATGATTCTATAAATAGGGCATGGAATATCTGGTTTTATACACAAAAAATACAGAGCGAAATATTGATAGAAAATAAGGGCTTGTGTCTTGTGTGGTCGTGTGACTTGTAAGCCATTCAATTCATCCATAGATGATTGAATTGGTCTGATTTGTGAGTTGTAATTTGTCACTCTAAGCTTTTAAGCATGAGTGTGTGTCTACTTGATTGAAGTTGTTAAGTAAGATCAAGTGTGTGTCTACTTGATTGAAGCTTCTAAGTAAGATCAAGTGTGTGTCTTTGAAGAGTGTCTTCTTTTTATAAGTAATTGTTGTTTAAAATCACTGGTGTGATTGAGGGGGAGTGAGTGGGTTCTCATATCTAAGAGTTCTTAGGTAGAAGTCACACGGGTAGAGATTAGGTGAAAAAGACTGTAACTTGTGGAGTGTACTGAGAGTCTTTGAACTGATTCTATTTAGTGGATTTACTTCCTGGCTTGGTAGCCCCCAGACATAGGTGAGTTGCACCGAACTGGGTTAACAATTGCTTGTATCTCTTGCATTACTATTCTTTATCTTTATCCTGTTTGTTTTACTCAGATATTAGTGTTGTGACATTACCTTCGACATCTCATATCTGATACCAGAATTTCAGACACAACTCCAAACTGACACTTTTTGCGAAGCCTTTTGATCTCTTTTTCATAGCCGCTTCTCATAGCATCCTTCTGTATCACAAGCTGGTCAACAAGGCCTTTCCAAACGCCGGAAGTAGAAAGATGAGTAAATGATGAGCTGTTAGAGGAGATTAAATCCTCTTGAACTTTGGATATCTTCATAACATGTTGCTCGAGTAATTCTATCAAGCTACTCTTTTCTTTTATCTGCTTATGAAATTATCCTTTCTCAAGGTGTGAGGTGTGAAATTTGCTTTCCCAATCATCCCTTTCTTTCTTCATCCTATCCAAAGCCTGTTACAACTCCTCTATACCTTTAATAGTGGGAGATTCAACCATTACTAAGGACATATGTCTTTCATAAGCGTATGTCATCTTGAATTACTTTGCTCTCTTCTTCACCCAACTAGTGTATGGCTCCAAAGCTACATAATTCCTCAATCCAAGCTCTCCTTTCCCTTTCCTATGAACGTTGTGCCAAGCATGCACTATCCTAGATTTCAACCCTTGAGTGTCTTTCCCTTCTTGGAAAAATAAACCTTATAACAAAGTGTTATTAGGTTTGTCCTTCATAGAGAACCCAACTTGACGTGTTGCCAAAGATAGATTGTAATTGATTCCTCTTTGTGTACCAAGAAGAGGAACATTAGAGAACTCCGCACAACTATCAATAATCTCGATGTCATCGTAAACAAAAGAGTACCAAGTAATGTCGTCATTAGTGAGAAAAATAAGTTTTTAAGACCACCTCAAACCATCCTTGTTTTCTTGGAAGATAGGAGACTGAAATAAACCACTTGTACAGTAAAGGCGCACAACAAACTATAATTCCACCTCCTTTAGAAGTCCTAATATGAATGGAGAAATAAGTATCGCCGAGCAGAGTTGGAACCATATTTCTTAATCAAGAAGATCCTCATAGCATTAACATCAACAAAATTGTCAATGTTAGGAAACAGGACCAAACCATAGATAAGTAAGGCAAGAATAACTTCAAAGGCCACTATGATATTAGCATTGGCAAGAGAAAAGGCCTTTTTTAATATAAACTTCAAATTTAACCCTCTATACCTTCTTTGATAGTGAGATTGGCATCTATGTCAGACTTCCTCAAATGAATGGCTTCGGAAATAACCTGAGATGCAAGAATTCCTTCCACCCCACTAAAAGGAACTCTATCATAAACGAGTAGACCCAAAAGCTGAGCATACTCCTCCATGGTAGGTGTAGCGGGGTATTCGTTACCATTAGAGATATTGACTAAATCCAAGGTAAACCATACAAGTCGAGTCGCCACCGCACTTCTATTTATCCAAAGGAATGGTTAGAAAGCGAACAAAAACCTAAAAGTTTTATCGAATCAAAAACTAGTAAAAATGTCAGAGATCGGGGTAAGGGGGTTGGTTATACAATGGGAAGGTTTTAAGCACCCAAAACATCCTAGGTACTCCTAGGGAGCCCTTTTCACACTTGTTGTAAGGTTGGTATTTTGTGAAAATTTGTTTGTGCAAACATGATTGAAGGGATGAGAATTGAATATACAAGTTATTTACATTTTGTGTTTGGATGGATAAACCCATTGCCTACGTACCATCTTAAAAAAGATTAGGATCAAAACCTTGTAGTTCGGGGTGAAAATCTCAAAACAAGTTGGTGAATTGATTGGTCCAAGAGCCTTAAGGTCTTTTGTTATGCAAGGGAGAAAACTCAACCTAAAACCACAAATCCACCATGTGAGGATAACTTCAACATGCTAGTGAGGGGTTAACCCTATAATAAGCATGGAAGACTCATTGTCCATCACTAAGGATATAGGTGAGTATTACATCTACCTCAAGGATAACTCAAACCTAATAGCTAAAGGTTATGAAAAGTTTTTTTAGTAAGAAGTGGCCATTGAAACCACAAAAGTATTTGAATGGGTTATATTTACCAATGAAAAGTATTTACAAAATATGGTCAAAGTTGACTTAAAGATTCAATTCAAAATGAGTGTTATGAAAAGAAAGTTTGAAAATCAAAAGCATGAGGCTTAGGTTTCTAATGTTTGAAAAGAAGTGTTAAATGTTTGCACAAAAAGTTTTGGCTTGGGTTAGAGTGGAGGGAAGAAGAAGAATGGCTAAAGTCCTAATCATACAAGAGATGAGGGATAAGAAACAAGACCACAAATGGAGTTCCTCTCTTGAGATCATATTGATGATCCAAGTAACTCCCATCCTTTGGAATATGCAAGCAAAATAAGTGTAAGCTCAAGCAATCAACATGATCACACAAGCTCTTAGAAGACCCCCCAATGTCTCTTGCATCTTTCACTTTGGATGAACATGGCAATGGTTCTTCAATTTGGCTCACATAGGACTCCCTAGCACAAAAGCACACACATCAAAGAGTTCTATGAAGCAAATCAAGAATGGACAAGAGTTAGTTTTAGAGAGTTGGTCCTTCTAATCCATCTTCCACATTAAGGTCCTTTACTCCAATTTTGCATAGCGAATGTCATAGAAACTAAGTCCATTTGTCCATTTTTACATTTGGTCCACAACAATCAAAACAAAACATAAGCACAATGATATATACACAATTATGTGCTCAAGTGAGCAAAAGGCAAATTGCATTAACATAAACATGTGCTCAAATGAGCAAAGGAAAAAGAAAATGAATAATATGTACAAGAATAGCAAATTGCATAAATGTAAAGAGCAAGAATTAAATGTTAATGGTTAATGGTTAGTGTTAGAGTTAGTGTGCCATAAGACAATTTAGCGCTATGTTAAGCAATCGTAATTGGACTTATGTAGAAGTCACAACTATCTGAGGCCGGTCAATAATAATGTAGGTAACAACACAAGTTAGAGATTTTGATTAGTGAATCAAACTCCAACAACTTGCCATGCCAAAAAGAAGATGATAAATGATCTTGTATTGGTTTAGGTTCTTTGCATGATTTAGGAAGCAACCTATCCTTAATGCAAAGCCATTCACTTGATCCATGATCAAGATGAATTAGATTTGAATCAAGGAAGATTAAACCTCCATGTATCAATGCTAACCACCAATCTTTAACTCATTGATCAAAAAGAAAAGAAGAAGAAGAAGAAGATGAAGAATTAAAGTGCATTAATGGAAATGGAATGAGATGATCAACAAGCATTGACCAAAGATAAAGAAGATCAAGGTCAAACAATAGAAAACAGAAGCAAAATGAAGATTAGAAGTCAAGAAACAAATAAAATATTTTTGGCATTTTTTAATATTAAAATAAAACTTGAATTAATATAATAAAGAAAGGTCAAACTTCAAACTCACTTCAAATCAACTTTGAAAAGTCCAAGTGAGTTATCCCAAGTTCAACATGGTCAAACAAATTTTGATTAAAAAATTCAGCATTTTTAGAAGTCAGAAACTATTTTAAATCAATTAAAAATGCATAAAAATAACCTAATTGAACTAAAATCTCAAATAAATCTCAAATCAATTAATAAATTGATGAGAATATTTTTCATAGATCTATCATCATTCAAAGAGGTTGGAAAAATATTTTTGTATTTTTTGGATATCAAAAACTATTTTAAATGAATTAAAAATAAGCAGAAAAGAGAAAATTACTAAAAAATATCAAATGATAAAATAAAAAATATTAAAAATCATTTTTAGAAAGTAGAAATTAAAAGGAGAAAAATGAAATTGGTCTCATATTTTTTGGACCAATAATTATAGAGATATGAATTTTTAAAGAGAAACGGAATTAAAAGAAATAAAATAATTAAAAATCAGAAAATAGAAAATAGGAAATTATGTGGACCGCTTGATGGAGATTCATTAATTGACGTGGATCATCACACGGCTGAGAAGCGCGCGTTCACCATATGCGTGAGTCAAATGCAACAGACCAAGCCTAATAAAAAGTCATAACAATGGACATGTGAGATTGAATATGGAAACAGAGACGGACGATCCAGATCAAATATGGGAACCAGACGGTGGCCAACGCCACCGTCTTCTCCGGCCAAGTCAAAAATTGCAGAGATGTAAATGGTAACCAAAAGGCACGATCCAGGAATCAATCGAGAGCTGGGGTGATGTACATCACCCCTATACCACTCAAATCCATTCTAGATCTCTATATTGAGAGAAATCAGAAGTGGAAGATCTGTGGTGTTCATATGAACTTCATGATTTTTGAAAATTGAAAGCACAACAATGTTGCCTCTATGCAGAGGACTTCAGATCACACAATAACAATGAGAAATAAGCACTATACAAGTTGATTTGAAGAAAATAACAGTTGAAGTAAACCTTTGATTTGCAAGGCTTTGAGTCACAATTCTTGGATGCTATTGCTTACAGTTGACACTATAGATCAAGGAGAAGAAGGTTTAGTAACTTTAAGATCTGAAAATTGATCGAGGAAACCAAAGTTCAGATCTGAAAAATTTAAAGAAAAGTGAGCTAGTTCCTTTAGTGATGGTTGTGGTTTCAATTTAGCAGTATTTGGGGCGCCTTCAGGTTGCTCAAATGAAGCTCATATGTGTAGCGGGGTATTCATTACCATTAGAGATATTGACTAAATCCATAGTAAACCATACAAGTCGAGTCGCCACCACACTTCTATTTATCCAAAGGAATGGTTAGAAAGCGAACAAAAACCTATAAGTTTTATCGAATCAAAAACTAGTAAAAATGTCAGAGATCTGGGTAAGGGGGTTGATTATGCAATGGGAAGGTTTTAAGCACCCAAAACATCCTAGGTACTCCTACGGAGCCCTTTTCATAAGTGTTGTTCTAGTCTAAAGGGTGTAGGTATATCTAAAGTACTATTTACTAAAAGGAAGGTTAAAAGAAAATGACTCGCAAGGATGTCGCATCCACTGCCTACGTATCTCATCTGAGTATGAGAATCAGAGTCTTCGTAGCTCGGCTACCTATGGGTTAAAGAGAAGTGTGCTCGGTAAGACGTCGCGTCTTATGCCTACGTATCTCATCTGGAATGAGAATCAGAGCAAAACGTAGTTCGGCTAACTACGGGAACAAGGGTCTCGATTGCAACTAGGGAAAGGGAAAGGGACGGTCTCGATCGCAACGAGGGCGAGAGAAAAGAATCGCAGCCAGGGAGAAAGCAAGCAAGGATTAGTTGTTAGTCGTCAGTCAAACTCGGCAAGACATCGCGTCTCGTGCCTACGTATCTCATGAGAATCAGAGTTGTCGTAGTTCGGCTAACTAGGGGTTAAGGATTGCCATCTGAACATGGACTTATAAAAGAGGACACCAGCTGTGTCAAAGGAGGGTGGGCAGTGTGTTCAACCTCCTAGCAGTAGGTGTCGCAGCTCGCTGAATCGAGTCTTAGGCAGTTACCTCTTTGCAATAGAGCGGACTGACATGCCACAAGATCGGAGACGCACGGAAGGTCTAAAAGTGGGGAAGCTCTGCTCTAGAGTTGTCATGCAATATGGACCTATGTGTTAGGATTTACAAAAGGGAACATCTACCTAATGTTAGCATACAAAGAATAAGGGAATTCTACCTATGTTATCATACAAAGGGTTCTACCTAATGGGTGCTACCTAAACGGAACAAGAGTCGACGGATGGAGCGCGGAAAGGAGTTACGGATAAGGTAGATGGCGATGCCGGAGGCAATCGACTTACAGGTAGATGGCGATGCCTGAGGCAATCGACTTACAAGAGGATGGATGAATGCGTGCTGGTTCTGTTAAGTTTTGAAAATGATTACTCGACGTTAGATCGAGCTTTTGATCTTATTTTGAAATGGTTATCGGATGTTCGTTTTAATTCTTGTATTAACAGGTGACTAAAGAAATAAAGAAATAAATATTATACACTTTATGGGAGAGGGGTACATTTGTTATGAATCGGGATTGTTCATGGCAAACAAACAATAAGAATATATGCCTCATACATCATACAAGTAGGCAACAATTATCAATCAGATCGGATAAATAAACAATATATAATCAAACCAAAGAATCAAATAATGGAGCATTTAAACAATGCATGGGAGTATGAACATGTTAAATAATCAAGCAATAGAAAGCATGAATGAGAGAAACAACTATAAAAGATAACAGATGAATCAAACAGATGAAAATATGCACACGAAGGGTCCACTGAATAATTTAATCAGGACATAAGGTAAGGACCAAATAAAATCAAGGTAAAAGGCCTCTAATACATGGCATATGAGATGAACGAGGGAGGATCAAAAGATCTCTTCAATTTCCATAAGCAATCCCTAAGTCAAACATCGATCGTAAAGAAGTCAACTGAAAATTCAAGTCAACTTTAAAAATGACAAATAAATAGCAAATTAATCAAGAAAATCATGAAAAATTAAACTAAATAAGGCGGGGTCAGGATATCATCATCCCCCAAAAAGATTTTAAAAATAATGAAAATTGGCACGTGAATTAATTAAAACAAAACATAGGTCAAACCAAAAGTCAATTAATCAGACTAGGTTAGAAATAAATCAAGAATAAATAGTAAATTAATCAACAAAATTATGAAAAATTAAACTAAATAAATTAGGGTCAGGACATCATCATCCCCCAAAAAGATTTTAAAAATAATGAAAATTGGTATGTGAATTAATTAAAATAAAACAGAAGTCAAATTAAAAGTCAACCAACCAAACTAGGTCAAAAATAAATCCAAAATAAATTGAAAATGTGAAATAAAATTCCAGGAAAAGGTCAGGTTGACCATGAGACAGTGGTAAACCTTCATCCCAAAAATCAAATGCTAACAATAATTTTAAGTCATAAAAATAAAATCAATAAAAAAAGTGTGTTAAAATGGACCATTTAGAATAAATAATTAAAATAAAATATTAATTAAAAAAATACGAAAATAAGAATTATATAAAATTAAATAAAATTTTAATAAAAGTGAAAAATATTTTTGGGTAATTTTATGGACGAAGAAAATATTTTAAATAAGAAAAAGAAATACGAAAATGGAAGGATTAATGGTGATGAACATGGTAAGCAAGCGTAGATATATCAAAACACGACCATGGAAGAGATGATTACCTAATGGAAAATAGAAGTGGAATAGAATCTGATATATGATGAAGCTTTGCCTCCTTGCCACAAAATTCCAATGCTCCTTTAGGGTTAGGGTTTCGGCTTCTTAAATAGGGTGGATTAGGTGTTCTCATGGGCTTTTTAATAAGTGATTTATCCATAAGAATAAAAGTGTGAAGTGAGGTGTAAAATGTTGTTATTTTGGGCCAAACTTAAGTGAATGGATGTCCAATGCATGGCCAAAAGAGGTAAAAACACGTGACTGGTTTGTGCAGCATGCTTAGAGAATCTGATTGGGCCAGCCAGGCCCAAAATCTGCCTAGAAAATCAAGTCATGGTGCCCACTTAAAATGAATGTATCTCTCAAACCATGGATCCAAATGAGATGATTCTAAAAGGATTTGAAAGAGGACATGGCAAGGTACAATTATTGTGAAGAAAGTATTTTCAAATAATGCCTTGAAATGCAAGAAAACTGGCCAAAAAGTCTTGACAAACTTTGAAGATTTTGGACTTAGAAATTTTTCTAAGTGTCCTAAAAAAATGTCTCACTTTGACTAAGCATAATTTTCTCAATTCTAATCCAAATGGAGCAAACTGTATATCTCTAGAAAGCTTGTAACAAGAGGAACAACTTTCATGTTGGAGAAAGTTTCAAATGGAGCTTTTATCTTTATGCAAAATGGGCTTAAAGTGAGTGCAACGATCATGAAAACTTGCCCTAAATGGAAAGTCAACCATTTCCAAATTAAGTAACTTTTCCAATTCCTGATTAAATGATGAATCCATGATCCAACCTTGATCAAATTTCACATGTAGGATCCCCTAAGCATGGATTTTGAGATTCCACTCTCAAAATGTCAGGAGTTGACTTTTCTGGCCCCACAGTTGACTTTTCCCAAACTGTTTGATTCCCGATTCCATCGATCAATTGAAGCACTTCTAGCTCAAATAAAGAGCTGATTTTTTGTATGTAGACCCTTGTGGACATATGGAGGGCCATGGAAAAGATTTTCACCCAAAGAATCAGAAATAAACTGATTTTATACCAAACCCTAGTTTTAGGGCAAAATGATCAGGAACTGATTGCACTGATTGCCAATGGATCTTTCTGAGATAATTGTGAATCTTCCTAGGCCAAGATGCCTCTCTAATCATGACATGGATGAGCTCCTCTACTTCCAACCAAACATTGCCTGTTGCAGGTAGCCATGAAACCCTAATTTCTGATTAAATCCAGATGAACACTCTGATATCTTTGAATCCTTCACTGATGAATTGAGGACCATAATAAGATACTTGGACCCCCCTGAGACCCTTGAGACTTGTATACTTAGAAAATGAAGTCCAATTCTCAATCTTGCTTTGTGTGGGCTCCTTCTGTTAAGGAGTGATCGATCAAAACCTGATCTCCATGTCACTAATGCAGTATGCAATGAGTATGACCTAATATGATGCTAATGAAGTGTAAAACATAATCCCATGCTTCCAGGAAAAATGAAAGGTAAATTTTGGGGTATTACAATATGCATTGTATTTATAGGCATGGCAATGCTGAATGCATGATTTCAAATTTGTATGAATGGAAAGGGCCTCCATGCATGGGCCTGTACAGGCGCATGGAGGGCCCAATTCCAACTGGAATTGAAAGCTGATGCATGGTGAAAGCAAAATGGACGTGCAGATTGGATGGTAGTAGCTCATGCAAGGCAAATTAAATGATTTTCCACAATTGCACTATTATGTTCAAGCCTTCGAAAATGCTATGCCAAAAATGGAAACACCACCTTATGAGTAATGGATGGAAAGATTATTTCATAAGGATCATTTGTTATGTTGATCAAAACTCCATTTGGGCCTTGGAAATTGATGAAAATTGGACATGAGGTGTAGGGTGCAAAACATGCATATGTGAGATTTTCAAAATTGGCCAAAGTTCAAGCCCTTCTGTCTCAAAGATGCAAACTCCAAATGACAAAATCTTCAACATCAAAGTTGTATATATTTTGAAGACAATAAATTTGGACTTAAAGTTTGAATCATTTGGATTTTTTATGAAGAAGTTATAGGCACTTGAAGTTGGACTTTTTCACATTTCAATGCATTTGGTCCAAAGTGACCTATAATGTTTTGCATTATCACATGTATTTATTTTGAGATTTTGAAGATTTTCTCAACATAACATTTGAATTAGAAATCTTAAGATTTCCAATGCATTTGATCCCACCTCAAAATCATGAAAAATGAATGAGTTATGTTCTGGGGAAGTTGACCCAAAATTAGGGTTTCAGTCAAAATGACCTATAATGTTTTGGAATGGATGATGACCTTCCAAGCTTCAAATCAAACTTTGATGAACATGAAAGTTGTTCATATGGTCTTTAAGAACATTGTTTCTCTTAGGGTCATCTCCATTTGACAAACACATAAAAAGTTAGGTCTCAGTGTATTTCAAAATAGTCAGATGAATTGACTGATCAACTTCTCAAGTCCACACCTCATATTTTGATGAATTGATGATTGAGGACACTCAATTAAGTTCAAATATGCATGAAATGATGAATGAAGGAACTTCCCTTGATTGTATTTGACCATGGGTTGAGATTGCTTCATGAGCAAGGCATAGTTGATGAACAGATGAATTAGGATTTCCTTGGGAAACAAGCCTCAAACCCCTTGATTTGCTTTGATCAAAATGATGAATTGAGATACTTGGGAGACATATTTGATGGATGAGAGCTTTGGGAACCATTGCCATGCTTGCTTTCATCTTCAATTGGCCCTATCATTGCACATAGGATCTCCTAGAGGCTTTGGACCTTGTGACTGCTCAAGCTACAAACAAAAGATGTTAGTGACATATTTTTGTGCTTTTGGTTAGTAAATAAAATGAGAAAAGCAATAATATACAATTCAAGCATGCTTGGTGATCTCAAACCAACTCACAAGAGGTCCCACCCAAAGATAAGGAGCCAAGGTGCTTATGATCCTTGAGGCAATGCAAATGCAATGTTAGGATGCCATGAGGGATCTTAGGGTCAAAATTAGGGTCTTATAGATGCCCCTATTTAAGGTCATTCTAGCCGGAGAAGGGAAGGTTAAAATCTTAGTCTCGACGAGGTAGAATGGGCTTAAATAATAACAAAGAGACGAATTTTGGTCCCTAAGAGACCTCATGATGCAAATGTATGTATGCAAAAGGGTAATACTCTGTGGAGATATGTGTCTACAAAGAGAAAAGAAATCAGGGGAAACTGACAATCCATATGAGTAATACACTCAATGGGACAAAGAATCTGGGGATTCTTATGGGGATAAGAGAGGGAAAAATGCGTGAGCAGGTCACGACTTGAGACTTACTGAGAGACACGAGAGGAATTCCATGAAAATAAATCAATGGAAGGACTCGAGCTGACTCAAAGATGCATGTATTGGAGGATATGCGAATACAGCAAAACCATCCGCGAAGGATACTTCGGATGAAAATCCGGACTCAGATGGGGGATATCCACTAAGGGAGTTCACTGGGGAAATGTCCAAACAGGACTCATCTGAGGAAACAACAAGATGAGGTATTACCGGTTACTGGCTAATAGGCTCAAGGAGACATGTGATCGAAACACCGGTATAAGGGTGAGAGAATAACACGCTCGGGGAGAATGAATATCTAAGACCGGTATAAGGGTGAGAGATATCAAACATCCAAAAACATCCGAGGAAGACCTAAAAGGTATATTTCAACTTAGGAAATCTGACTCCACAGGGGACAAAAAGTCATAATAGGGAGCAGAAGGGGAGGAACACCAGGGATACCGGTTACTGGGCATATAATAGGTGACCAACCAGGCGTGAATTGGGGAATATTTCCAAGACACTCATCACCCGCAAGGAGGGCTGAAAAAGCAAACTTGATTACAGGATGGGCATTCGATTCCGCAAAGGGGATATGAATCTTACTCGACTGGGGAAGAACAAAAGACTTCGACCAAATAGCGTATGAGATATATTATCTATTACCGTCAGAACATAGATAATATACTCGCATGGAAGATTATCCACAACCGGTTACTGGGTTAACAAAGGATAAATTGACCGAAAAGAAAGGGCATCGGGATACCGAATACTAGGTATAAAAATGATGACCGATCAAAGGGAGAAACAATCATTACCAGCCAAGGGTAAATGAAAGATAACTCGCTGGGGATACATTGACAGAGGCAATGATCCGGGGGATATATCACCGGTTACTGGGAGATATACTCAAAAAGTGAAGGAATATCAATACCGAATATTGGATAAAGATAACCAACAAAGAGGGGATTACATCTACCGGATACTGGGTAGAAAACCACGGAAGAGTAACCGTCATCGGTTTGGATGACAAAAATAAGGTTAACTCTACAAGGGGATAAAATGGGGTTTACAACTACCGGTATGAGGGTAGAAAACCACAGATTCCGCCGGGGAGCAGATGGATAATTACTGGTTACTGAGCAATCATTCATCTAAACTGTGGGGAAATGCGGGGGAAATAACAAGCGTAGTCAATCTAGGAACAAGCTAGAGAGACACAACGAAACAAGGACTCAACCCGATGAGGATATAACTCAAGGGAGTAATTCCATTCTAATACATGTTTTGGGAGGAAACTGAAATAACAATCATCCACGAGGACATAACTCAGTGGGGAATATGGAAGAAAGGATAGATACTTTCTGCCTATGGGGGCTGACTCTAAGTGAAGAGATCAGACACAAACATCTGCTTGGGGAAATATGTATCACCGAATAGCAGGAGACAACAAATAAAGGTATTTATGGCAAATAATGCGACATGAATATTTGAATGTTAAAATGATGCATATATGCGTAGTTCATGTATGATGAATGCTGACAAAACAGACATATCTAACACAAACAGGTCCAAGATTCATCGGACCAACATCCGATACTACATCTCGAGAGAGAAATCCAGACCCATTGGAGAACATCCCATCTGATGGGGGTAAAGGATACCAGGAAATAAAAATCTTTGTAGGGAAATGAGCATCGATCACTCCAGCTGGGGACAACATCAGCATACGGATAAAGTCCGTCGTAGACCCAACTCTACTGGGGAGATTATCAGAGGGGAACGATGGAACCCTGTGGGGAACAAACACCAATCAGAAGGTTCCAATGTCACCACACATATTGCACTACTAAAGAAACCATACCTGCCGAGGAGGAAGAGACACTACTCCGCTGGGGAAGAGAGAATAAACATCTATATCAACTACTCTGCTCGGGATGCAACCACGAACGGGCTCTGGTCAGACAACTCCATGAGGAAAACTCTGCTGACGACTGAATCAAGGATTACTCGTAAGCAACTACTGGGGATACCCTGATGGTGACCATACCGGGGAGTAGGAGTGAGATCAACTCTGCTGAGGATGGTCAAGGAACAAAACCTGCTGGAGATCAAGAGTAGACAAGTCCAATTTTGATGATGGTTCTGCTTATACCAGGGGATTTCCGGTTCATTCTGAGGGGAAAATCTTACTTGATATGAGGGGAAACCAAACTCCTTCGGGAAGATTAGCATATCCAATTTATCAATCTATAAGGGATTTTAAGTCAATCCGCGCAGGGGATGACAACCATATAATTGATAACACAAAATGCTAAATCCATACTCAATAGGGATCTAGAAGATTGGGATCATACCCCGAACTCCCCGATTCCCTGGGGACTTAGTGAGAGATAAAAAATTGCGTGCCTGAACGACAAATGAAGAGGATACAAGTATGCGGGGAATATGAACAAATGTCTTACCTTTTTGGGAATCATACCATCCTTGGGAGAGCACTGAAGACATCCCAAGTATCCTTTTGTCATTGTGAATGCTCACTTTGTTTAAAAACAATTTATGAAAATTTTATTTATTTAAAACAATGATATTTCTCAATTAAAACATGCAAAACATTTGTTGAATAGAAACAAATAAGAGTGCAAAGGATTTGGATAAAGGCTCAAATTAATTTGATGGAATGGTAGTCCGCAAATGGCAAGACTCCACGGATCTTTACAAGTTTGAAATTGGTGATATATATTGGAAAAGGGCTACATTGAACATAATGACCATTTCTCCACCAACTCTGAATTTGATGTATTTGAAACTTTAGTTGACGATGACTGAGCGAGAATCTTTGACAGATAACAGTTGTAGAACAAAGTCTTGTCAAGATGCAATTACTTGCCAAATCCCTAATTTTTGCCTAGATTGCCCCAGGATGAGGTACCCAATCTAGCGGGATATATATTTATTTTTTATGTCCCTAACTTTTTCCTGGATCTCCCTTTCGGGTTTTCGATCCACCGAGACGCTCATTTTTGCCTAAGCCGCCCTTTCGGGTTTTCAACTTAGCGAGCTATTTTGTTTTTATCTTTAGGCAAAGTGTTTCTTGACTGCATCTGAATTCACAGGACGAGTGAAATCCTCCCCATCCATAGTTGTAAGTATCAAAGCACCGCCTGAAAAGGCTCTCTTAACAACATATGGACCTTCATAGTTTGGAGTCCACTTGCCCTTGGAATCGGGCGCGAAAGACAAAACTTTCTTGAGCACAAGGTCACCTTCTCAAAATACACCAGGCTTGACCTTCTTATCAAAGACTTTCTTCATCCTTTGCTGATATAACTGACCATGGCACATGGCAGTCAATCTCTTCTCTTCTATCAAATTCAGTTGGTCATAACGACTCTGAACCCATTCAGCATCAGTCAACTTGGCTTCCATCAAGACTCTCATTGATGGGATCTCCACCTCTACTCGGAGCACAGCCTCCATGCTGTATACAAGAGAGAAAGGGGTTGCCCCTGTTGAAGTGCGGACAAATGTACGATACCCATGCAAGGCAAATGGCAGCATCTCATGCCAATCTTTGTACGTAACAACCATCTTCTGGACAATCTTCTTGATATTCTTATTAGCAGCTTCAACAGCCCCATTCATCTTGGGTCTGTAAGGAGAAGAATTATGATGCGTAATCTTGAACTTACTACACAGCTCTTTCATCATCTTGTTGTTCAAGTTAGATCCATTATCAGTAATGATCTTATCTGGCACACCATAACGACATATGAGTTGATTCTTGATAAACTTCACAACCACCTGCCTGGTCACGTTTGCATACGATGCCGCTTCGACCCACTTGGTGAAGTAATCAATTGCTACGAGAATAAATCTGTGATCGTTGGATGCTTTCGACTCTATCATGTCAATCATGTCAATTCCCCACATGGAGAAAGGCCATGGTGATGAAATCACATTCAGAAGTGTCGGGGGAATATGAATCCTATCTTCATAAATCTGACACTTGTGGCATTTCTTCACATATTTGTAGCAGTCAGACTCCATTGTCAGCCAATAGTAGCCTACTCTCAACATCTTTCTAGCCATAGCATGTCCATTGGAATGAGTACCAAATGAACCCTCATGGACCTCAGTCAACCTCAGTAAAGAACATTGAAATCCTCCTTCCATAATACAGGCCTCATACTCAGCCATATTATTCGTGCATTTGAAAGTTAGCCTTGCTGTAAAAGGAAAATGTGTGTCCTGAGGAGTAATAATTACTGCCCCAATACCATTTCCATATTGATTTACAGCGCCATCAAACACCATGCTCCATCGGGAACCAGGCTCTGGCCCTTCATCGAGCGTAGGCTCATCGCAATCTTTCATTTTCAAATACAGAATCTCCTCATCTGGGAAGTCATACTGAACCGACTGATAATCCTCAATTGGTTGATGTGCCAAGTGATCAGCCAAAATACTACCTTTTATAGCCTTCTGAGCTCGATACTCAATATCATACTCAGATAACAACATCTGCCAACGGGCAATCCTCTCAGTTAGAGCAGGTTTCTCAAAGATATACTTGATTGGATCCATTCTGGATATCAACCAAGTCGTATGATTCAACATATACTGGCGTAAGCGCTTAGCAGCCCAAGCCAAAGCATAGCATGTCTTCTCAAGCATCGAGTATCGAGACTCACACTCAGTGAATTTCTTACTCAGGTAGTATATAGCATATTCTTTCTTCCCTGATTCGTCTTGCTGACCAAGGACACAACCCATTGAGTTTTCAAAACAGTCAGATACATAATCAATGGTCTCCCTTCCACAGGTGAAGACAGAATCGGAGGCTCAGACAAATACTCTTTAATACTGTCAAAGGCTTTTTGGCAACCCTCGGTCCAATCATGAGATTGATCCTTCCGAAGGAGCTTGAATATCGGCGCACACGTGGCAGTCATGTGGGATATAAATCGAGAGATATAATTCAAGCGGCCAAGAAAACCTCGGACTTGCTTCTCAGTTTTGGGTTCAGGCATCTCTTGTATTGCTTTGACCTTGGCGGGATCAACCTCAATACCTCTCTCGCTGACAATAAAGCCCAATAACTTGCCGGGACGGACTCCAAATGTGCACTTGTTAGGATTCAGACGAAGTTTATACTTCCTCAAACGTTGAAAAAGCTTCAACAAGTGCTCTACATGTTCAACTTCCGTTCTTGACTTTGCAATCATATCATCAACATACACCTCGATCTCCTTGTGCATCATATCATGAAACAAGGTAGTCATAGCTCGTTGATACGTGGCTCCGGCGTTCTTCAAACCGAAGGGCATCACTCGATAACATAATGTTCCCCAAGGTGTGATGAATGTTGTCTTCTCCATATCCTCGGGTGCCATTTTAATCTGGTTATATCCGGAAAATCCGTCCATAAACGAGAAGATATTGAATTTAGTTGTATTATCTACCAACATATCAATATGTGGTAGAGGGAAATCATCTTTCGGACTAGCTTTATTCAAGTCTCTATAGTCCACACACATCCGGACTTTTCCATCTTTCTTAGGCACGGGCACAATATTGGCCATCCATTGAGGATATGTAGAAGTCACCAGAAACCCCGCATCAATTTGCTTCTGAACTTCCTCTTTGATCTTCACTGCCATGTCAGGATGAGTTCTTCTGAGCTTCTGCTTCACAGGCACGCACTCAGGCTTCAAAGGCAGGAAATGTTGCACGATACCAGTATCCAGACCAGGCATGTCTTCATATGACCAGGAAAAGACGTCGACGTATTCTCGTAGCAACTTAATCAACCCCTTCTTAACAGATTCTTCTAGGAGTGCCCCAATCTTCACTTCTCGCACACAATCTTCAGACCCCAAGTTGATTGTTTCCAGATTCTCAAGATGCGGCTGAATGATCTTCTCTTCGTGCTCAAGTAGACGGGTGATCTTGTCGGGAATCTCTTCAACATCATATTCTTCTGCCTGAAATACAGGGAACTCAAAGTTGGGAGATGGTGTTGGATCATTATGTTCAATGGGTTTGATCAACCTGCATAACGATTTTGGATATAAAGAGATTTTAGAATTCAAACAAGGCAAATCATTATGCAGATGAAAAGATTGATTTGATTCTATTTTTTAGGGTTTTATGTGATCACCAATTTCATGCAAAAAAGCAAAAAGTGAAAATAATTGGAAAAACAAACATTTAACATGAATTTATTGAATGAAAATATCATTGTATTTATGAGCCAACAATGTCATCACTCCTCCTTTTGGCATGGGAGAAGGGTTTTTTGAACAAAATGAACATTACTTTAACTTATGGGTAATTGTTGGGACATCAACAGCGACCCAATTATTGCAGACCCCTCCAGGGATGACAAAGTTGCCAAAATCCTCCTCTGCATCCTCTTCCACAACAGCAGCAGCTTCCTCACTCTGAACAGTGTGGATGAATCCACCACTCCTGAATAGCCCATGCTTGTTGGAAATGCCAGAAGAATACCTTATGCCAGCTCGAGATTTATTGTCTTCCAGCTCAATCATTTGCCCCAATCCAGTAGTTGTACCATGCTCGATGGCCAACTTAGCATCATTATAGGACGCAAATGAAGAAGTTCCTTTCTTAGTAGGTTCAGCAATAGATAAAGCTTGGAACGGCGTTCCAACTTCATCCTCAACATCTATGTAAGGAAAGGAAGAAAAATGGCTAACCAGGAGAGCCTTCTCTCCCCCTACCACCACCAGCTTCTTGTTTTTGACAAACTTCAATTTCTGGTGTAGGGTGGATGTCACGGCGAAATCACTTGGTCCAATTTTGAATGGGAGCTCAACCTCTCCAATCACAGTTTTACGGGATCCATCGAAAGCTTTAACCACTACTCCACTATGCCTCATGGGAGGCCCCTGATATGACAATTTAGCAAGAGTGGACTTTGGCAACACATTCAGCGATGATCCAGTGTCCACAAGCACATTGGACATGGCATCTTCTTTACAGCTCATAGAGATGTGTAGTGCCAAATTATGGTCTCTTCCCTCCTCAGGGAGATCAGCATCACAAAAACTCAAATTGTTACAAGCGGTGATGTTTGCAACAATATTGTCAAATTGTTCTATTGTGACGTCATGATCTACATACGCCACATCCAACACCTTCTACAGAGCTTCTCGGTGTGGTTCTGAATTCATCAACAAAGACAATACAGAGATCTTTGATGGTGTCTGTAGAAGCTGCTCTACAACATTGTATTCACTCTTTTTGATGAGCCTCAGCATCTCATCACAGTCTTCTTTCGTATTGCCATTCTGGCCAACAAAGACAGGAGCTCTCACGACAGGGGCAGGTTTATTGGCAACAAGTGCCGGATTCGGAGCATTCACAGTAGTCCCAACCGGGTGTTCAGCAGAATCAGCAACATTGGCTCTTCGGTCATCAGCTTGAGGTTTCGGCGGAGCCGAGAAAACACGACCGCTACTGGTCAAACCGCTGACATCGGCAATATTGACAACAGAGGTAGAGGGTAGGGGCACCTATTTCCCATCCTCCAATGCCACAACATTGTAACGATAGGGGACCGCCTTATCAGAAGCATATGGCACAGGGCCAGCTGGTTTAATGATTAAAGAGGAAGAAGCCTTCTGCTTGCTACCATCATACTTAATGACAACAGGCTCGGGGATCCGAAATACCGGAGATATTACATTAACTTCATCATCATCAACATCAACATTTCGATTCTGAAGCATCTCTAGTACTCCTTCATCCAGCATTTCTTGGATGTCTTTGTGGACTTGGCGACATCCTCTTTGGTTGACAGTGCAAACTCGGCATCTGTCGTGGTCGTGCTCATAATGACTATACTCACACAATAGCCTGTGCATCTCGACCAGAGATTGTCGAATATGGCTGACATATTTGACTTTATATTTACCAGGGCAGCCCTGGACCATGTTGACAGAGGATTTCCCATGCTCGGGCAATGGGTTCTTCTTCACATTATGACCTACGTCCTCGAAACACAAGATACCACATCTCACAAGGTCTTGAACCTTGGTCTTCAATGGGTAGCAGTTTTCCACGTCATGTCCGGGAGCACCGGAATGATAAACACAGTGTAGATCAGGCTTATACCACCATTGAGGGTTGGTAGGTATAGCTGGGGGGTCTCGTGGAGTAATCAATTTCCTCTCTATCAAAGAGGGATACAATTCGGCATAGGTCATGGGAATAGGATCGAAGGTGACCCTCTTCCTCTCGTAGCTTGTACTGGCTTGATTGTTGTTTCGAGGCTGGTAGGCCTGCTGTTGAGGACGGTGATGTTGTTGTTGATAGTGCGGAGGTTGTTGTTGCTGATTATTGTTGGGCTGATAGTGCTGATTATCTCTGCAAACAAATGCTATATGAGCCACCTGATGCTGGTTACCGGCAGGCCGCACAGTCTTCCTCCTCACTGAGGGATTTCTAGGTTTAATATGGGAGGTCATAGCATGTGCCTCACCATCTTTCTTCTTTCCAAACTCCCCATACCGTTTGGTAGAAGAGCCTTCTTCTCTGGTCAGGCGCCCTTCCCTGACCCCTTCTTCCAGACGCATCCCCATGTTCACCATCTCGGTGAAATCAAAAGGAGCGCTGGTAATCATCCGCTCATAGTAAAATGAGCTCAAGGTCTTGAGAAAGATCTTGGTCATTTCTTTTTCCTCCAGCAGGGGCACAATCTATGCTGTTAACTCTCGCCACCTCTGGGCGTACTCTTTGAAAGTTTCCTTGTCCTTCTGGGACATGGCTCTCAATTGATCCCTATCGGGAGCCATATCCACGTTATATTTGTATTGTTTGACGAAGGCCTCGCCAAGGTCATTGAAGGATCGGACATTCACGCTATCCAAGCCCATATACCATCTTAGGGCAGCACAAGACAAACTGTCCTGAAAGTAGTGAATGAGAAGTTGATCGTTGTCGGTCTGAGTCGACATCTTCCTGGCATACATAACCAGGTGGATGAGAGGGCAAGTATTTCCCTTGTACTTTCCAAAGTCATGTACTTTGAACTTTACGGGGATTTTAACGTTTGGGACCAAGCAGAGTTCAGCAGCAGACTTGCCGAAGAGGTCCTTTCCTCGGAGAGTTTTCAATTCCTTGCAGAGCTCAAGAAACTGATCATTCATTGCATCCATCTTTTCATAGACATCTGGGCCCTCAGACGGCTCAGAATGGTTGATGGTGTCGTCTACTCTGGGCATAGTATGCACGACAGGAGGTGGAACGGCAAGGATCGGGCTAGATGTCGGCAGAGAAGAAAAGGTGGGTGCAGGACCCTCAGGCATGAAGTTGGGAGGCATCCCCCACGGAAATCCGGCTGGCATAGCTGTTGGTGCAAAGTGGGCGCTGGCCGCAGGCACGGTTGAAGAGGCAATCTCGGAGATGACTGTCCTCTGGGGAGGAGTTAAAGGTGTCGGAGACGACTGACTCTGGGCAGCCATGAATGACTCCATCAGGGCAGTCAATCTGGCTACTTCCTCCTTAAGTTCACGGTTCTCTTGCTCCAAATGATCCATTAGTCTTGATGCGTTGGCTCGGGTGTAGTACCGGTGAGTCAGCTTGTCTTCAAAATAAATGAAGAACACAGAGTTAGACCATAGAACAAGAAGCCTGGAGCAAAACCTTCTTATGCACATGTTGCATGCAATGCTTGTGCATATGATTTATTTTATATATCAGAGGAACTTTAGAGTCCTATTTGCAAATATTGAACATATTAATTATTTGAATACGTATGGAAGTAACACATCAATAATATCTGGAAATATTTTTACACCAAAGAAGTATAGTTTTGATAACCAAATACAATACAAGAGAGAAGGAAAATGAACATCCTATGGAACCGTAGAAGCAATCATCTAAAGCTCTGGAGACTGGAAGATAAGCTGCACGAAACCTCTTCACCTCCCTCTCATAGGCTGCCTCCATATCTACCTTCTCCTTGGCGAGTCGATCATACTTCCTCTTCCAAAACTTGGAAGACTGAGGAAGAAGAGAAGTCAATGCATCATCAGGATCATCAATAACCTGGTGCTCAAGGAACTCTATCAAAGTGTCCTTCTCCCTAATCTGCTGAAGCAACTCCTTTCGTTCACGGATCCAGGCACGTGAACAGTTTTCGTCTCTCAACTCCTCTACTCCTTGGTCAGGGAGGGTTGAAGGCCCAGCCATACCCAAAGGTGTAGGTCTTGGATACTCATAAGGCATGAGGTACTCGGAAGCTCTCCTCCTAACCCAAGAGGTATAGAGTTCCAAAGCGATACAGTTCTTCGGACCATGCTCCTTCCTTCCCTTCCTATGGATCTTGCGCCAAGTGCGGATCATCCTGCCCTTCAAGCCTTGGGGATCTTTACCCTCCTGAAAGAACACACCCTCTAACAGGATGTTATTAGGTTTATCCTTTAGGGGGAACCCAAGCTGACGACGTGCCAAAATAGGGTTGTAGTTAATCCCACCACATGTACCAAGAAGTGGCACATTGGAGAATTCACCACAAGAGTCGATAATCTGCACACCATCATATACACGGTTGTACCAAAAGATATCATCATTAGTGAGAGACATAAGCCTCGTGGACCACCGTAGACATCCTTTGTTCTCCTTGAAGGCGACCGTCTGTGGCAAGTGCGAAATAAACCACTTGTACAGCAGAGGCAAACAGCACACAATGGTACCACCACCCTTTACATTCCTCATATGCAAAGAAAAGTAAGTGTCACCCAACAGAGTCGGAACGGGATTAAGAGTAGAGAAAATCCTAATAGCGTTCACATCTACAAACTTGTCGATGTTGGGGAATAACACTAGCCCATAGATGAGAAGTACAAATATGGCCTCAAAAGCATCCTCACTCATGGCCTTCCCATACATAGTAGCTTGAGCAATGAGGAACTCAGAAGGGAGACCTTGAATTCCACCTTTGGTAGCCATATGAGCACCAACCCGAGATTCATCTATATGCAACATATCAGCTATCTCTTGAGAAGTAGGAACACTCTCTAAGCCACTGAACGGCAACTGGTCTAGAATAGGTATACCCACAAGGTAGGCATACTCCTTAAGCATGGGCAAAAGCTGAAAATCCGGAAATGTGAAGCAACGGTACAAGGGATCATAAAACTGCACCAATACACTCATCAATCCTTCGTCCACTTGCGTAGTCAGAATATATAGAAGCTTCCCATAACGAGCCTTGAAACCCAAGGGATCTAATACATAGGATGTCAAATTCCTTAGCTCTTTCAAGTCGGTCTGTCTGAAACTGTACTTCTTCGTATTCCTTCTTTGTCTATCCATGTCTGAAAATTTGCAAATAAACCTCTTAAGTTCCTTGAAAAGTTTCTCATTATTTGATGATATGGATGCAAATGGGTGCATGAATGCATGAATGCAACAATCACACTCAAGGATCAAGCAAAGCACACCACACAAAGGTCATGGGATGGATCAAGTCATCCTTAATATCAATCATCCATTTTGGTGGATAATGGTTTACACCTTATCAACACCCAATTTCCATTGATATTAAGGATACAAGAACGGATCAACCATGAATCAAGGGTTTGTTGCAAGTCACGAGCATGGAGTCTCGGTTAGGAATCGCCCAAAGGGAGTGTACTAGGGCTTAAACCTGTCAAACATGTTCTACAAGAGGTTCCCATAGTCATCATCCCATCTTTCGGATATTATCGGATAAACGACTACTCGTATTCCAAAAATATTCTCAAGAGAGACTCTTATGAGTGTAGTATCACGTAACAATCGTATCAAATCTTACACTTGAACGACTTTCGCACTACGTCCTAAAAATAGGCCAAGATGGGCTTGGTAAACTAAGGTCCTTGGCTTCTAAGGTCTATATTGGAAAGAGTAATGTCTAACCACAACTACTTGTGTGACATTATTGATCCCAACATGACCTCCACCAAGTGAAT
This sequence comes from Lathyrus oleraceus, assembly GCF_024323335.1. NCBI lineage: Eukaryota > Viridiplantae > Streptophyta > Magnoliopsida > Fabales > Fabaceae > Lathyrus > Lathyrus oleraceus. The sequence continues at coordinate 38,930,733 of NC_066583.1, forward strand.
GGGCTTGCAAGTCAACTTGCTAAGGAATAACTCCATACAAGTTGACAAGACTATGCCATTCTCCTATCCTAAATGCACTCGAGTTCGGGTATAGAACTCATCTCACAAAGATCACCAAGCATACAAGGAATTAATATTCAAGCAATTCAATCATTACATACAATACAGTAATCCCAAATTGCACAAAAATATGTCACAAAGGTAATATACAATACAATACAACAAATATGAAAAAGTAGGCAAAACCCACTAGGCAAATGTCCCCAGCAGAGTCGCCACTTTTTTGTAGCAGGGTATTCGTTACCATTAGAGATATTGACTAATTCCAAGGTAAACCATACAAGTCGAGTCGCCACCGCACTTCTATTTATCCAAAGGAATGGTTAGAAAGCGAACAAAAACCTAAAAGTTTTATCAAATAAAAAACTAGTAAAAATGTCAGAGATCGGGGTAAGGGGGTTGGTTATGCAATGGGAAGGTTTTAAGCACCCAAAACATCCTAGGTACTCCTAGGGAGCCCTTTTCACACTTGTTGTAAGGTTGGTATTTTGTGAAAATTTGTTTGTGCAAACATGATTGAAGGGATGAGAAGAGAATATACAAGTTATTTACATTTTGTGTTTGGATGGATAAACCCATTGCCTACGTGCCATCTTAAAAAAGATTAGGATCAAAACCTCGTAGTTCGGGGTAAAAATCTCAAAACAAGTTGGTGAATTGATTGGTCCAAAAGCCTTAAGGTATTTTGTTATGCAAGGGAGAAAACTCAACCTAAAACCACAAATCTACCATGTGAGGATAGCTTCCACATGCTAGTGAGGGGTTAACCCTATAATAAGCATGGAAGACTCATTGTTCATCACTAAGGATATAGGTGAGTATTACATCTACCTCAAGGATAACTCAAACCTAATAGCTAAAGGTTATGAAAAGTTTTTTTAGTAAGAAGTGGCCATTGAAACCACAAAAGTATTTGAATGGGTTATATTTACCAATGAAAAGTATTTACAAAATATGGTCAAAGTTGACTTAAAGATTCAATTCAAAATGAGTGTTATGAAAAGAAAGTTTGAAAATCAAAAGCATGAGGCTTAGGTTTCTAATGTTTGAAAAGAAGTGTTAAATGTTTGCACAAAAAGTTTTGGCTTGGGTTAGAGTGGAGGGAAGAAGAAGAATGGCTAAAGTTCAGATCATACAAGAGATGAGGGATAAGAAACAAGACCACAAATGGAGTTCCTCTCTTGAGATCATATTGATGATCCAAGTAGCTCCCATCCTTTGGAATATGCAAGCAAAATATGTGTAAGCTCAAGCAATCAACATAATCACACAAGCTCTTAGAAGATCCCCCAATGTCTCTTGCATCTTTCACTTTGGATGAACATGGCAATGGTTCTTCAATTTGGCTCACATAGGACTCCCTAGCACAAAAGCACACACATCAAAGAGTTCTATGAAGCAAATCAAGAATGGACAAGAGTGAGTTTTAGAGAGTTGGTCCTTCTAATCCATCTTCCACATTAAGGTCCTTTACTCCAATTTTGCATAGGGAATGTCATAGAAACTAAGTCCATTTGTCCATTTTTGCATTTGGTCCAAAACAATCAAAACAAAACACAAGCACAATGATATATACACAATTATATGCTCAAGTGAGCAAAAGGAAAATTGCATTAACATAAACATGTGCTCAAATGAGCAAAGGAAAAAGCAAATGAATAATATGTACAAGAATAGTAAATTGCATAAATATAAAGAGCAAGAATTAAATGTTAATGGTTAATGGTTAGTGTTAGAGTTAGTGTGCCATAAGGAAATTTAGCGCTATGTTAAGCAATCGTAATTGGACTTATGTAGAAGTCACAACTATCTGAGACCGGTCAATAATAATGTAGGCAACAACACAAGTTAGAGATTTTGATTAGTGAATCAAACTCCAACAACTTGCCATGCCAAAAAGAAGATGAGAAATGATCTTGTATTGATTTAGGTTCTTTGCATGATTTAGGAAGCAACCTATCCTTAATGCAAAGCCATTCACTTGATCCATGATCAAGATGAATTAGATTTGAATCAAGGAAGATTAAACCTTCATGTATCAATGCTAACCACCAATCTTTAACTCATTGATCAAAAAGAAAAGAAGAAGAAGAAGAAGAAGAAGAAGAAGAAGATGATGAAGAATTAAAGTGCATTAATGGAAATGGAATGAGATAATCAACAAGCATTGACCAAAGATAAAGAAGATCAAGGTCAAACAATAGAAAACAGAAGCAAAATGAAGATTAGAAGTCAAGAAACAAATAAAATATTTTTGGCATTTTTTACTATTAAAATAAAACTTGAATTAATATAATAAAGAAAGGTCAAACTTCAAACTCACTCAAATCAACTTTGAAAAGTCCAAGTGAATTATCCCAAGTTCAACATGGTCAAACAAAGTTTGATAAAAAATTTCAGCATTTTTAGAAGTCAGAAACTATTTTAAATCAATTAAAAATGCATAAAAATAACCTAATTGAACTAAAATCTCAAATAAATCCCAAATCAATTAATAAATTGATGAAAATATTTTTCATAGATCTATCATCATTCAAAGAGGTTGGAAAAATATTTTTGTATTTTTTGGATATCAAAAACTATTTTAAATGAATTAAAAATAAGAAGACAAGAGAAAATTACTAAAAAATATCAAATGATAAAATAAAAAATATTAAAAATCATTTTTAGAAAGTAGAAATTAAAAGGAGAAAAATGAAATTGGTCTCATATTTTTTAGACCAATAATGAGAGAGATATGAATTTTTAAAGAGAAATGGAATTAAAAGAAATAAAAGAATTAAAAATCAGAAAATAGAAAATAGGAAATTATGTGGACCGCTTGATGGAGATTCATTAATTGACGTGGATCATCACACGACTGAGAAGCGCGCGTTCACCATATGCGTGAGTCAAATGCAACACACCAAGCCTAATAAAAAGTCATAACAATGGACATGTGAGATTGAATCTGGAAACAGAGATGGACGATCCAAATCAAATATGGGAACCAGACGGTGGCCAACGCCACCGTCTTCTCCGGCCAAGCTCCGGCCAAGTCAAAAATTGCAGAGATGTAAATGGTAACCAAAAGGCACGATCCAGGCATCAATCGAGAGCTGGGGTGATGTACATCACCCCTGTACCACTCAAATCCATTCTAGATCTCTATATTGAGAGAAAACAGAAGTGGAAGATCTGTGGTGTTACTATGAACTTCATGATTTTTGAAAATTGAAAGCACAGCAATGTTGCCTCTATGCAGAGGACTTCAGATCACACAATAACAATGAGAAATAAGCACTATACAAGTTGATTCGAAGAAAATAACAGTTGAGGTAAACCTTTGATTTGCAAGGCTTTGAGTCACAATTCTTGGATGTTATTGCTTACAGTTGACACTATAGATCAAGGAGAAGAAGGTTTAGGAACTTTAAGATCTGAAAATTGATCGAGGAAACCAAAGTTCAGATCTGAAAAATTTGAAGAAAAGTAAGCTAGTTCCTTTAGTGATGGTTGTGGTTTCAGTTTAGCAGCATTTGGGGTGCCTTCAGGTTGCTCAAATGAAGCTCATATGCATTGTATTTATAGGCATGGCAATGCTGAATGCATGATTTCAAATTTGCATGAATGGAAAGGGCCTCCATGCATGGGCCTGTACAGGCGCATGGAGGGCCCAATTCCAATTGGAATTGAAAGCTGATGCATGCTGAAAGCAAAATGGACGTGCAGATTGGATGGTAGTAGCTCATGCAAGGCAAATTAAATGATTTTCCATAATTTCACTATTATGTTCAAGCCTTCGAAAATGCTATGCCAAAAATGGAAACACCACCATATGAGTAATGGATGGAAATCTTATTTCATAAGGATCATTTGTTATGTTGATCAAAACTCCATTTGGGCCTTGGAAATTGATGAAAAATGGACATGAAGTGTAGGGTGCAAAACATGCATATGTGAGATTTTCAAAATTGGCCAAAGTTCAAGCTCTTCTGTCTCGAAGATGAAAATTCCAAATGACAAAATCTTCAATATTAAAGTTGTAGATATTTTCAAGACAATCAATTTGGACTTAAATTTTGCATCATTAGGATTTTTGATGAAGACGTTATGGGCACTTGAAGTTGGACTTTTTCACATTTCGATGCATTTGGTCCAAAGTGACCTATAATGTTTTGCATTATCACATGTATTTATTTTGAGATTATGAAATTTTTCTCAACATAACATTTGAATTAGACATCTTAAGCTTTACAATGCATTTGATCCCACCTCAAAATCATGAAAAATGAATGAGTTATGTTCTGGGGAAGTTGACCCAAAATTAGGGTTTCAGTCAAAATGACCTATAATGTTTTGGAATGGATGATGACCTTACAAGCTTCAAATAAAATTTTGATGAACATGAAATTTGTTCATATGGTCTTTAAGAAAACATTTTCTCTTGGGGTCATCTCCATTTGACGAACACATAAAACGTTAGGTCTCAGTGTATTTCAAAATAGTCAGATGAATTGACTGATCAACTTCTCAAGTCCACACCTCATATTTTGATGAATTGATGATTGAGGACACTCAATTAAGTTCAAATATGCATTAAATTATGAATGAAGGAACTTCCCTTGCTTGTATTTGACCATGGGTTGAGATTGCTTCATGAGCAAGGCACAGTTGATGAACAGATGAATTAGGGTTTCCTTGGGAAACAAGCCTCAAACCCCTTGATTTGCTTTGATCAAAATGATGAATTGAGATACTTGGGAGACATATTTGATGGATGAGAGCTTTGGGAACTATTTCCATGCTTTCTTTCATCTTCAATTGGTCCTATCAATGCACATAGGATCTCCTAGAGGCTTTGGACCTTGTGACTGCTCAAGCTACAAACAAAAGATGTTAGTGACATATTTTTGTGCTTTTGGTTAGTAAATAAAATGAGAAAAGCAATAATATACAATTCAAGCATACTTGGCGATCTCAAACCAACTCACAAGAGGTCCCACCCAAAGATAAGGAGCCAAGGTGCTTATGATCCTTGAGGCAATGCAAATGCAATGTTAGGATGCCATGAGGGATCTTAGGGTCAAAATTAGGGTCTTACTGTAGGCGACAACTGATAATAAGGGAAAGTGAAACACAGGTAGACATGATCATAGAACTCAACCAAAGTACATAGAATACCATCTTCAACATCAGTAGATAACACAAATAGAAGTCTTCCAAAACAGTCTTGGAAACCCTTAGGATCATCCATAAAAGTTGCTAGCTTCCTTAATTCCATGAGATCGGGATATCTGAAACTGTATTTCTGAGTATTCCTTCTTCCAATATCCATGTTGGAGTTGTTTAAGGAGATGAAGTTGCAAAGGAGATGAAGATGCAAGGAGATTGAGGTTTCATAGATAATGAAAGCAAGGGGTTTGTGCACGTTGTGAGAGTGAAAAGTGTGAAAGTGGGAATTATGGTAATATATATACACATATAAAACACATGCATAATGACATCCTTATGGGACACAAGTAATTATGAGTGCTAAAATATGAGTTGACAAGCATGGGAAGAATTAAATGTAACTAATGATGGTTGTCTAATCTCAAAAATATGCACATTGCTCGAGGGGATCTCAACAGTTTGGCTCTTGAGTTCTGAGCTAGACTATTGTCTAGAAGATCCAAGGCCACACGTCTGAGAGACCACATGTTAATGTTTTTGGAGTCAAGAATACCAAAAGGTTTATGACTCAAAAGGATTCTAATCCAGATATCATCTAACTTGTAGAATTATGAGAACCAGAACATATAAACATCATATATTTAAGTCAGGGTCTATTTTAACATTAGAGAGGAGAAGCACAAGTTCAAATTCATTTTGGGAAATCTACCATATTTAAGTGTTTCAGAATGAAAAGAAATCTATCTTCAGCTAAGGGTTTTGTGAAGATGTCAGCCCATTGACGGTCTGTATCTATGAATTTTAAAATTATTATCCCTTTCTGAACATAGTCTCTGATAAAATGATGTTTAACTTCTATGTGCTTCGTTCTGGAATGTAAAATTGGATTCTTAGACATATAACAATAGTATTGTCACAAAATATAGGGATGTTACTCTCATAGATATGAAAGTCCTCAAGCTGATTCTTCATCCAGAGCATTTGAGTGTTGCATAATGAAGATGAAATGTATTCTGCTTCTGCAGTTGATAATGCAATGGTTGATTGTCTTTTGCTAGCCCATGAGATGAGGTTTCCCCCCAGAAACTGACAATTCCCAGATGTGCTTTTGCGTTCCAATCTGTCTCCAGCGTAATCTGCATCACAGTACCCAGAAAGCCTATACTCTGATGTTTTCTTATACATCAGGCCAAGGTTAGGTGTTCCTTTCAGATACCTCAGGATTCTCTTAATAGCATTTAAGTGAGATTCCCTTGGATCTGATTGAAATCTAGCACAGAGACATACGCTGAATAATATATTTGGACGCGTAACAGTCAAATAGAGAAGAGAAACTATCATACCACGATAGAGTTTCTGACAAACCTTTTGACTCACCTCTTCTTTCTCCAGAATCTCTTTTATGTATTTCCTTTGATATACATATGTGGCTTCTGATGTTTGATTGATTTGAATCCCCAGAAAGAACTTTAGTTCTTGCACCAGACTCATTTCAAATTCTGCCTGCATCAGCTTAGAAAATTCTTGACAAACAGAGGGGTTAGCAGAACCAAATATTATGTCATCAACGTATATCTGACATATCATAAGATCGTTTATGATGTTTTTACAGAAGATAGTGGAGTCCACTTTGCCTCTAATAAAATCATTTTCCAAAAGAAATGAACTAAGTCTTTCATACCAAGCTCTGGGAGCTTGCTTCAGACCATAAATAGATTTTTTCAGTTTAAAAACATGTTATGGACATTTTGATTTTTCAAAACCAGGAGGTTGATGTACATACACCTCTTCAAAAATATACCCATTCAGAAATGCGCTTTTGACATCCACCTGATATAATTTTATGGAATAATTTACAACAAAGGATACAAGAAGACGAATAGATTCTAACCTGGCGACTGGAGAAAAGGTTTCATTGTAGTCAATACCTTCCTGTTGACTATAGCCTTGTACCACCAGTCGTGCTTTGTTTTTGACCACTTCACCCTTTTCATTTAGTTTGTTTCTATAAACCAATTTGGTTCCAATCATATGGGTTCCCTTGGGTTGTTGTACAAGATCCTAGACATCATTCTTGGCAGACTAATCAAGTTCTTCTTTCATTTCCATATTTCATTCTTTGTCTTGAAGATCTTCTTCACAGGACATTGGCTCTATCAGAGATACTAGTCCCAGAAATGTTTCTTCAGAAACTTTGAATGTTGATCTTGTTCTGACATGCTCATTTTTGTTTCCCAGAATCAGTTCTTCCTAAACATTTTATCTATTTCTTAATCTTTTCTGATAGATTATGACTTCAAGTGCTTCAGACGTTTGTTTTTTTGCTTCTTCAGATTCTTTGGTCTTTTCGCCAGAACCTGCAAGTGTTATCTCCAAATCTGCACAATTCTCAACTAGCTTTGACTTTTCAGAGTCAAGCTTATCATCAAATCTGACATGTATTGATTCTTCCACAATTTGTGTTTCTGTATTATATACTCTGTATCCTTTAGAACATTCTGAGTTTCCCAACATAACATACTTTTGTGCTTTAGAGTCAAACTTGTTCAGATTATCTTTGGTATTCAGAATAAAACAGGAACATCCAAAGGGATGAAAGTAAGAGATGTTGGGTTTTCTTTCCTTTCACAGTTCATAAGGAGTCTTCTCCAAAATAAGTCTGATAGAGATTCTATTCTGAATGTAACACGTTGTATTCACAGCTTCACCCCATAAGTGCTTAGCCACGTTTGTTTCATTGATCATGGTTCTGGCCATTTCTTGGAGAGTCATACTCTTCCTTTCTACAACTCCATTTTGTTGTGGAGTTCTAGGACAAGAGAAATCATGGGATATTCCATTTGAGTCAAAAAGTTTGTTTTCAAATTCGCCACCATGATTACTTCTAACTTTGATGATTTTAGAGTCAAATTCATTTTGCACTTTTGAACAGAAGCTAATGAACATAGAACATGACTCATTCTTGTGCCTTACGAATTTTATCCATGTTCAACGACTATAATCATCAACAATGACAAGTACATACTTCTTACCATTGACTGACGCTGTCTTAACAGGTCCAAACAGGTCAATGTGTAAAAGTTCCAAAGGCTTAGAGGTAGAAATAACATTTTTGTTTTTAAAAGTTGTTTTTGAAAATTTTCCTTTCTGACATGCTTCACAAAGAGCATCTGAAGAAAACTTCAACTTAGGTAGGCCTCTGACTAACTCAAGTTTATTTAGCTGAGAAATCCTCCTCAAGCTAATCTGACCCAAGCATCTATGCCACACCCATTGCTCTTCATTTAAAGACATTAAACATTTTACGTTTTGATATTTTAAATCTGAAAGATTTATTTTGTAAATGTTGTTCTTCCTCTTTCCAGTGAAAAGGAATGTGCCATTTTTTTTATTAAAAGCTTTGCACGTTTTTTGAATAAGATTATATCATAACCGTTATCACTTAATTGACTTATGGATAACCAGTTATGCATTAATCCCTCAACATAAAGAACATCGTAAATAGAGGGAAGATATCCATTACCAAATGTACCAGATCCTCTGATTCTTCCTTCATGATTTCCTCCAAAACGTACGAAGCCAGCATCTTTAAGTTCCAGGTTTTGGAACATATGATTTCTTCCCATCATGTGTCACGAGCATCCAGAGTCCAGGTACCATGATTGGTGTTTTAACTATGTTGCACATGATATCTGCAACATACACTATTTTATCTTTTGATACCCAGAATCTTTTGGGTCCTTTAGGGTTAGTTCTCCTAGCGTTTCTGAAAACTTTGGGGTTTCTAGCATTATTAAATTTCTGTGTTTGTCCAGGTGTGTAATGATAAGAAAAGGGAGATTTAAGTTTTTTTTTGCAAAAAGTTTTATATCATCTTCATAAGAGTCATATCCAATTCCTCTTTTCTTATTATGACTAACACCATAGATCATATAAACCATTTTGCTTCTTTCAAGTCCGTTGTTCAGAAATTTCTGAAAAGCCTTTTCATATTTGTATATGATGGTGCCAGAAGTAGGTGGAGGTTTAGAAAGAGTTTTTTCAAGTTTTGAACATTTTTTGGTTGAAAATTCATTTTCTTTTTCAAGGATAAAATTATTTTCTTTAAGTTCAGAAACTTTTTTCTCGAGCTTATCACACTCTTCAACAATCTCCTCATGAACCTTTTTTAGGTTCTTGAATTTTTTTTTCAAACCTTCTGATACAAGCTCAAAGATTCTGATAAACAGGCTTCTAGATCAGAATGAGAAAAGTCAGAGAATACCTCTTCAGAGTCAGACTCTCTTTCAGATGAATTTCCAGAGGTAGTGGCCATGAATGCAACATTTGCTTGCTCCTCTTCAGAATCAGAGTCTAAAGCTTCAGATTATGAGTCGTCCCATGTTGCCATGATTCCCTTCTTCTTTGATTTGAAGGAGTTTTTATTGAAACTTTCCTTTCTGGAGCTGTCTTTCTTGAGCTTTGGACATTCATTTATGTAGTGTCCAGGTTCTTTACATTCGTAGCAGGTAACTTCCTTGTTGGGTCTACCTCTGGAGGTTGACTCTGGACGATCTCCCTTATGTCTAGGCCTTCTGAAGTTGTTATTTATTTTTCTCCATAGCTGTTTGATTCTTCTGGAAAGAAGAGATAACTCCTCTTCATCATTAGAATCTTCATTCTCAGATTCATCTTCGTCTTCTTCTTCAGCTTGAAAGGCTTTGTTCCTTTCTGGATTTCTTCTTTCTGATCTGGACATTAGAGCTACTGATTTTCTCTTCTTCTGAGATTCATATTCCTCTAGCTCTATCTCATGACTCCTGAGGGAGATGATAAGTTCTTCAAGGCTTATGTTGTTCAGATCTTTGGATAACTTCAGAACAGTAACCATAGGTCTCCATTTCTTAGGAAGACTTATGATTATCTTCTTGACATGATCTGTTGTAGTATATCCTTTGTCCAGAACCTTGAGTCCTGCAACTAAGGTTTGGAACCTTGAGAACATTACTTCAACAACTTCATCATCTTCCATTCTGAACACTTCATACTTTTGGATTAAGGCCAGAGCCTTAGTCTCTTTAACTTGATTATTGCCTTCGTGAGTCATTTTCAAGGAATCAAAGATTTCTTTATCTGTTTCCCTGTTGGTGATCTTCTCGTACTCATTGTAGGAGATTGTGTTCAACATAATAGTTCTAGCTTTATGGTGATTCTTGAAATCACGCTTCTGATCATCACTCATTCTGCTTCTTGTAATAGCGATACCAATAGCAGAAATGGATGGTTCATAGCCATTTGTGACAATGTACCATAGATCAGCTTCGTAGCCTAGGAAGAAGCTTTCAATTCTGTCCTTCCAGTAGTCAAATTTTTCTCCATCAAAAACGGGAGGTTTAGCATTGTAGCTATCTCTTTCATTTGTGTTAGCCATGATGTTTTTCTCATGCTGGATCTCTCTACACTGTTAAGTGTTTGATTCAAAAATCAATAACAGAGCCGAAGCTCTGATACCAATTGAAGGTGGAGAAAACCAAGAAAGGGGGGTTTGAATTATTTTCACAATAACTAAAAACCTTTGCAACACCACACGCACGAAATTAAATGCTAACAACACAAGAAATTTATCCTGGTTTGCTTGAAAATCAAAGTTACTCTAGTCCACCCGACCAAGGTGATTTCACCTTTAATAAGGACTTAATCCAATAATCTCAATAGATTACAAACACGTCTTAGAGTTCAACAATCTCTTAGCCCTCTCAAGTCTACAGACTTCAACAAGTCACTTGAGGAAAACCAGCAACTTTAAAGAAATACAAGTGTTTGCCTAAGTGCTTCTAGGTAAGCAGTATGAACACAATTAAGAACGTGGATCAATGATCACACTGTGAGCAACAACTCTTGTGTGATTACTGAATTTTACAAAGGAAAGTATTGAGCATATAGATCGAACTGTATTGTAGAATTCTTGTGTAATTGCTATATGGTTCGCGTCTTTAGCATGATGATGATGATTCCTTTATATAGAACTTTGAGATGATAACGTTGAAGGGAAATTAATGGAGATATCTTGCCAATTAAGGGACTTAATGACATTAATTTTCTTGTCCTTTCGATAGCAGTCTTAGAACATAATCCATAATTTCCATAGAGAGATTTGTACCACACTTAGAATACTTCTTGATAAGTTTTTGATTTTGATGAGTCAGATGATTTGTTGAGCGTGAATCAGAGTGAGAAGAGTTAGAGTCTTTGAGCAGAGGCTTGTAGTCTTCAGATAGTTGTTTGTTGAATAGTCTTCAGAAAGTTGTTTGTTGAATAATCTTCAGATAGATATTTGTTGAGTAGTCTTCAGATAGATGTGTCTTCTGATGTTGTCTTGTAGAGTCTTTAGATGTAGAGTCTTCAGACGTAGAGTCTTCAGACGTAGATATGAACTTAAAAGTCAGATTCTATAAGTGATTCTTTCAGAAGTGTTCTTGTTCAGAGTGTTGGATCAACTTTTCTAGACTTTATTAGATTCCATATATTATTTCCCTCAGATTCATTTTTCCTTAGAAACCTGCACACTTAGAGAAAATTATTAGGGTAACAAATTGTTTCATTCTTTGTTATCATCAAAACTTAGAGATACATTGCAGAACCAAAATCTTGTTCTAACAGATCTCACAGATGGAAAAGAATTATCATCAATACTATGGAGATAGGAGAATTATAACTTAACTAAGGAAATGACTCATGTCTAATGCCTTGAGAAAAAGTTTAGAAGGAAAAGTGCACAAAGGGCATAAAATGATTTGAATGAGTTAGACATTTTTTTTATTCTTTTGAAATTGGTCTAAATATGCTTAAGATAGGTTTACATTTATTAAGAAAAAGGTTTTGAAAATCACTTGACAAAAGTCAAGGTTTATTGAGAAGTGATTCAAGTTAACAACAAGAAGGTTTTGAAAAAGAGAGAAGATTTTGAAAATTAAAGAAAGGGAAGGAGAAGAAGAGACTATCCTAAAGCATAAAATAAAAGCTAAAGAAGAAAGATTTAACCAAGAGATAGCAAGCTTTATGACATAAGTCAAGCAAGAATTCCCTCCTTTGGATAAAGCCTCAAACAAGCCAAAATAAGCAAATAGTAATCTATGTGTTAGATGAAACCAAAGCAACCAAGCCAAATCTTCACATAGCAGTCCAAAATCGTAAGTATCAGATTAATTTTAGGGTCTCAAGTCCCAAGTCCCAAAGCAAAGGTCAAGATCCTAATTCTAAGTCCATAACTCCATAATGATGCCAAGGATAGTAACCACAAGTCCATGAGTACGGAGAAACAAGTCTCTTTTTAGGTTTTTCTTATTAGTGTCTTCTTTACAATGATATAAAGAAAGGTCCAAACGGATAAAGAACAAAATGACATAAACACAAATAGTATGATATGAAATATTAAACATAAATCATAAAGTAAATGACATAAAAAATAAAGGCATAAAGGTAAATGACTTTGAAGTAAAGGTTAATATAAGTAAAATGTTAGTAAAAGATGTTAGTAAAGATGAAAAGATGTTTTGGTCAGTTTTTGGAGAACATTCAACTATCCACTCACAAGCATTAAAATATGAACCTATACATCATTTGTGAGGAGGGTTCCAACTTGGATAAAATCACAAATGGAAAAGGAGCAACATTTTCACACAATACCATGAGGAATATGAGACTTACAATCTCACTTATAAAAATGTCATTGCCTTTGGGACAAATTTAGCGCTATATTAAGCAATCGTAATTGGACTTATGTAGAAGTCATAACTATCTGAGGCCGGTCAATAGTAATATTTATGTTAATACATGCTAGAGAAATGACATGTAAATCATTCTCCTAAAGCTATGCCACACAAGAAAAAGAAAAAAGAAAGGGGATGATCAAGCAAAAAGGCTAAGAGGATGGTCCATTACTTTAATCCACATTTCATGACACTTAGGACAAACTTATGCATCAATTCAAAGTACCTTAAATAATTCATGATCACTTAGAAGGTAGGTTTGAAATGATGTAAGTTCATCAAGCACCAATCCACACATCATGAACAAGATGAACACAAACTCATCCAATTGATCAAAAGGAAAAGAAATGGATGAAGAAGAAAGGAGACAAGAAAGGTCAAACCCAAATTGAATCACAAATTTGATCAAGTTATCATCAAAATCAATCATCCATTTTGATGGATTAGGGTTTTCACCCCATCAACACCCAAGATCCATTAAGCTTGATGATACTTTAAGTTAAAATCATCATGATCCAAGGCCAATAGAAGTCCACAAGGTCAAACAAATTTAAAATGCAATTAAATTAAATAAAAATGCATTAAAAGTATTTTTAAAGAGATTAATTACTATGCACTGTCAGTTTAAAATTTTTTACACTATCAATTCATCACCATCACCCGTTTGCATTACTTTATAGATTTTTAAAATAAAAGTCAAATTTGTTTAAATATCCAACGTCTATTATTAACTGACGGTGTAAAATCCTTTTACACTGTCAGTGTATTTCAATTAAACTCATTTTTAAATGATTTTTAAAATGGAAATAAAATGGAAAGTCCATAAAGCCCTTCAAAACACCAAATAAATGGCCAAGAAAATATTGGAAGGTTGGAAATAAAATGAGAAACATATAATAAAATTTTCATAATTTTAAAATGCAGAAAAATATTTTTAAACCAAATAAAATAAAGGAGAAAAGAGAAAATTCATAAAAAATATAAAATCAATGAAATAAAATGTGAAAAAATAAAAATCAGATGAAGAAAAATAAAAGAATTTTAGAAATTATTTTGGGACTTTTTGGATAAAAAATGAAATTACTCCAAATTTTTAAAGAAAAAGAAATTTAAAATAATAAAAGAAAAAGAATTAAAATCAGAAAAACCAGGAGCGTTGGATCACGCCTTATTAATTGACGTGGCAGATCTAACACCTCAAATGATGAAAAACATGATGAAACACATTGCAACCAGAACACAGGATCTAGTTTAAATTTAACCAATCAAAACATTTCAAAATGCCAAAGTGTCTGGTCCAAACTCAGACCACCTGAGAAATACTCCGGTCATCTTCTCCGGTGAGCTCTCACCGAAGTTTCATCGTTTGGTAACTTGAAGACACGAGACCACCACCATTGTGATCCTATTCTCATCTTGAACTCAACCTTATGCCTTAAATTCATTTATGTGAATTGAGCAGAGGAAATTTCAAAGAAGTTTCAGAAACAAGCAAGCCATGAAAAATTAAATTAAATTATGAACACGATCAATCAACACCAGATAAGTTAGGGGAAAGAATTAGAGAATGAAGAACTACATTGTGGTAACTTGTTTGAATTTAAATGATGCTTAGAACTACCTTATCCAGATGGTGATCAGAAGTTGATGAAGTTCAATCTGGTTGGAGCAATTCAGAAGGTCTCCGAGCTTTGGAATTGTTGCAAAAGTTTTAGAGGATGTCGATGGAGCTAATAGAATCAAGAAAATGGATCGAAACATGTTGAAACTCAAAACATGATAGTTGAATTTTCTGGAAAAATTTCAAGTTGCAGCAGGGGTTTCTTGGCTATCAAAATCTTGAAAATGAAGGCAATAAGTTCCTCTATTTATAGGGAATGTGTTTGGATCCAAATACGTGTGGAATGATGCAGAATTCGTGCAAAACGAATTTGATCCAAGTGTGTGAAAAATGTGACTTGAAAATCCTCAAAACTTAGTCAAATGATACGTTTTAAGTGTAAATTAACTTCTGGAGACTTGATTAAACATTTTTAGGACCAAAACACTTGCTAATTTGGCTTGTAATTGAGTTTAGTCATGATCAAATTTCGGGCAATGGTGATTTCTTCAGTTTCAAGTCACCATGTTTAACTCAATGGGGCATCACACTCAAGAGGCTTTTTGATCCCATTCTTTTTGCAATGTGTTAATATCATGGCCAAGATTACAATTAGCCAAGAAATGTTGCATTTGGATGTTTGAGCATAAATTTATGGTGTGTTGAAGTTGGCATAAAATATTGGTTTCATAACTTAGAAAAATTTGAGTGCTTCATGACTGAAAATGACCTATATTATTTCAATGAATTCCATGGTCTTCCAAGCATGTTTTGGCCTTGGTCCTTGAAGCAAACTTGTAGAGTGTATCATCAATGGCATTGTGAAAAAAGAATCAGCTCCATATGTTGAAAATTGAAGAACTTGTGATCTTTAAAAGTTGGCAAAAAGTCACTTGAAAATATGTTAAATTTCACTAAGTCCACAAATGACCTATAATGTCTTCAAACCTTTGATGATCCTCCAAGCATAATTGGCTCTTGTCATGGAAAGAGAAGTTGTAGAGGATATATAAAATAGTCATATGAAAAAGGGGAATTCAAAAATGTTGATAATTGAAGGAGTTGTGATCCTTGAAACTTTGTTTTCAAATTGTTGACTTTTACGTCAAACCACTTGGAACAAGCTTGTGTACTTTGAGTTTTCTTGCACTTCAAAGCACATGGGTGATAATATGAATTCCAGATGAGGTTTCCTTGATTTCCTCTTGATTAAATTGCTTAAAGCTTAAAGTTATTTATTTAAGAAGGCATGGAAATAAACACATGAACCTTTAACTTTCCTTGAGAAATAAGCCACCATACTTTGAGATGCTCTTGATTTGAGGAGCCCTATCTTGCACAATAAACTCAAGGGAAATAAGACATATTTTTGGTATTTTTATTAGTAGTTAGATAAGAAATGAACATATAAACACAAAGGTAAACAAAGAGGTGCTTGGTGATCCCTACAAGACGCAAACCCAAAGATGGATAGGGGAAGGGCCAAGACGTGACCTTGTTTGTATGCAAAAGATGCAAATGAGATGTGGGATATTAGGATTAAAAATTAGGGTATGACACCCTGGTTAAGTAAATTTTTTACAATCTTCTGTCCTTGGTTCATACACAACCTTTACAATTCTTTGTCCTTGGTTCAGGAAAAATAACAATTTCCTTTCATAAAAGAACTGTTTTAATCCATTCCTTAGCAGTTAGACTAACATCTTAGAGCATTCGAACCAGGATCGAACAACTAATGTCAAAATACTTCTAGGATATAATTATAATATCGTCCCCTAAAATTAACCAACAAACACTTATTTTATACCCCACGAACTACAGAGCTCTGATTTTCTCATTGCACCATGAGAATACATAGGCACAGGTTTTTGAAATCGTGGCGAACATATTAATTAAAAACTTATTTCCCCCCTTAATTAAAACCAATCGCAAGTAACCTTTAGATAATAACACTCATCCACACGAAAAAATCAAAATGGTTCCCGTTGAGTACAAAGGATGTGAGGGATGCTAATACCTTACCCTTGCATAACCTACTTCCATACCCCTTTCTCTTTCCTTTGGGTTTTATTGATATTTTACCTTTCTCTTAGAATAAATAAAATTTAGTGGCGACTCTGTTGTATTTTGAGCGCGCGATACGCTCGGGTATTTTTCACGACGCGACAGTGGCTAGATACTGAAATCTTCTAATGGTGAATGTCATTTCCTCATCATCTGAGTCATCTTCAGAATCTTCTATGTGAGAAGTTTCTTCAGACTCCCAAACTTGATGAGCCTTTGCAATTTTAGCAATAGATTTCAAAGAAAGAGGCTTTGACTTCTGATAAGTTCATATCCATTGAGCTCTATCTCATGGCTCTTAAGGTTAATGATGAGACTCTCAAGACTTAATGTATTTAAGTCTTTTGCCTTCTGTATAGTTGTCACTTTAGGTCTATATCTGACAGGAAGGCTCCTAAGAATCTTATTTACATTATTAGACGTAGTATACATCTTGTTCAAAACTTAAAGTCCAGATACAAGAACTTGAAACCTAGAGAACATGGTATCAATGTCTTCATCTTCCTTCATTCTGAACAACTCATAATGCTGAACCAAAAGGTTAGCCTTAGCTTCTTGAACTTGTTGATTCCCTTCATAAGTAGGACATATGGAATCAAAAATTCTCTTAGCAGTAGATTTGTCAATGATTTTGATGTACTCTAACTAAGGTAAAGGATTAACCAAGATGCCTCTAACTCTATGATGTTTTTTATAGACCTTTTTCTTACCTAGTGTAAGAGCTTTTCTATCAGACATCACTCCAACTCCATTAACTAGAATATCAATGCCACCTTCTAGAATATACCATAAAACTCATCGTCAAGGCCTATGATATGAGTATACATCTTGCTTTTCCACCATTCAAACTCAATAGAGTCTCCATTGAAAGTTGGAAGACTAGCTGTATAGATGTTCTTTTCTGGATTGCTATAATCGTGGTTTATAGCAGCATGTGAAGTAGAAGTACCATTTTTTGATATAGAAACACCAGACATGTTTCAATATGTTTTTCTCAGGATCTTTTATGTACCTCTGCTAAGTGTTAAGAATAGACCATTCTATGATGCCAACTAAAGGTGAGAAAAACACAAGAATGGGGTTAAATTGTGTTGGCTTTTTCATTCTTTTAGAACTCTTAAGTCAGATTCTAAACACAAGGTTAGAGAATCTGAGTTAGTAAGAGATAGGCAACAAATACAAAATGTAATAAAGAATAATAACACACAAAGTTATCCTGGTTCGTCTCACAAATCGAGAGTAGTCCAGTCCCCTTGTACTTACAAAATATTTTTACTATAATCAAACAAGATTACAATTTGCTCAAGCACAAGCAGAAGACTTCCTTTGCTCAAACACACAAGTAAGAGACTTCCTTGCTCAAACACACATTTTTGTATGAATGAACTCTTTTCGACAATCGTAAATGGCAAAGCAAACAAAAAGACTTCGTTCGACAACGACCTCTAAATTTTATTCCTCAGCCATTGCATCTTGTCGAACCTGCCTGACCACATGGTTGGGATCTTGATTTCTATTGACTAATGTAACACCCTAGACCGGAGAGGATAGAAAGTGGTTATATGTTACACCCGAGGGCGAAAAAGTGGTTGTTGGTGCACGAGGCATGACAATGAGACACTCCTAGCAGCTTCTAGGAAAAAACTGAATTCACATCAGAATGAGAGGGATCCCGAGGTTGTGCAGGTATGAGACTGCAGGTTGAAGGAAGCTTATAAGTATTAATTGGTACTACCTATATCAACAAGATGCATCTTCTTTTTTGTAGCCTAACAAATAAGAACTCCATAGTTAAGCGTGCTTGACTTGGAGTAGTATTTGGATGGATGACCTTCTGGGAAGTTTTCCGAAAAGCGTGTGAGTGAGGAAAAAACATGCTGAAAAGACCCGTGTTGGTTTGTGGGGTCAGTTGGTAATCTTGAAAGTAGTATGCGGCGTTACAAATGGTATCAGAGCTATACCTCTCCCAGTACGATGTGGTTCGGGGACGAACCAAGCAGAAGCTGGTGGGCATGTAACACCCTAGGCCGAAGAGGACAAAGAGTGGTTAAATGTTATACCCGAGGGCGAAAAGTGGTTGTCGGTGCATGAGGCATGGCAATAAGACACTCCTAGCAACTTCTAGGGAAAAATCGAATTCACATCAGAATAAGAGGGATCCTGAGGCTGTGCAAGTATGAGACTGCAAGTTGAAGGAAGGATTATAAGGATTAATTGGTACTACCTAGATCAACAAGATGCATCTTATTTTCGGTAGCCTAATAGATAAGAACTCCATAGTTAAGCATGCTTGACTTAGAGTAGTATTCAGATGGGTGACCTTTTGGGAAGTTTCTCGGAAAGCGTGTGAGTGAGGATAAAACATGTTGAAAAGACCCGTGTTGGTTTGTAGGGTCAATCAACAATCCTGAAAGCAGATTGAGGTATTACACCTAACACAACAGGAGTCCGTTGGGCCACCCTGGATATTGGTTCGACCACCTGGTGTTCTTGGTCAATCATTTCATCGAATAAATCCTCATGTCGGACTGGGGTGTCTGGTCGAGATGGAGGTGAGGGAGTCTGTCGAACTTGTGCTTTGAGATCCCCTGGGAAATCCCCTATTAGGTTCATTTGACTTTCCAGTTATTGGTAACTCTGAGTCAAATCTTGAATTAACGGTCTAAGTATGATACCCATTTGCTGAGTCAACATATGGATCATTTCGTGATTAGTTTCGTCCATTTGCTGTCTCATGACTACGACAGAGCTTGATGTGAAAGTTGGGATCGACTGATATGAAAAACCTAAACCTGGGGGTCGAATGAGTTGGTTTTCCAAAGGTCCTAACCCGTGGTAGGGTGGGAATGGCGACGATGGATTTTCACCAAAATATCGAACTGCTACCCAACGTCGAACTGCTATTATGTATACTTTCCATAAATTCGGTTGACATTCCTAAGGTTCGATACATGGGCATCGTGAAACTGAGCATATATTGCCCCAAAGTTCCCATCATCGTCGTCCTTGGAGTCTCAGGCTGACGTGGTGTCAATATTGGTCCATTATGTGCAGCTGAAACCACAAACACAGTGCCAGAACCAACATCAGTTGTTTGCGACACAATTGTACTTCCTCCCGAAGATGGTTCTTCATTTGGATTTGGACGTGGTGTTACCATTTTACCACTTCGTAATTGCATATACTTAACACAACGGCCCCATCGGGTGTGCCAATTTGTTCGCACATGGTTTTCACGTGAACAATCACTAGCCTCCTATTCAGGTTTACTTGCAGGATCGACTACAAAATCCTAGAATAAGTGTTAAGTTTATGGGAAGTTTTGTTTAAATGTTTGGATTAAGAAAACGGACGATAGGAAATGTTTGTAAAAGGTGCAATTAAAATAGATGAACAAAAGACAAGATAAATCGTAAATGGCAAAGCAAATAAAAAGACTTGGTAATTTAAATTGCTTGAAGGTAAATATGGATGCAAGCATACATTTTTGTAAGAATGAACTCTTTTCTATGAACGCTTGATACTTTGAGTGTTTTCCCCCTACAATGTTACAAATGCGACCCCTAAAACTGATAATGAACTTTGCTTAAATAGTAAATAAAATTAACTACTATTTCTCTCTTAATGATTAATAGCTTGACATGTGTCTGCCCACTTCCTTTATAACATCCCATGTTCTTGCTATTTTCAAATTCTACCCGCGTAAACTGTCCTTTGCTTCGACTTCGACCTGCACATTTTCTATCTGTCGGACCTGTTTTGACTTGACTTGTGTTCCACGTCTGTCTTGTCTGTCGAACCTCTTCGACCATGTTCACTCTTCTCGACACTTCGTTTTGTTATTCCATACTTCTTGCTTCGATTCTCCTCTTTGGCATAGTCAAAATTTGCTGGCTAACACGGGCCCCACGGTGGGTGCCATTATACTTACTAAAAAAGTACAAATGCGTAACCACCCTTAGCTGGTAAAGATTTCCAATGGATTTGGTATTTCAGTGAGGTTAGGGTATACTCACGAGGGTGATAAGCTCTATTTTAGGGGTGTATCTTTCCCATGGTGTTAGAATCACTACTGCATTCAGTATCCTCTTGTTCGACATGTCATACTCTATCTAAAAAGAAAAGAAAATTTTTGGCGAGTGTTTGCGTGGTATCAAAGTTCCTCAATGTTACTCTTCAAACATCAAGAAACTTGTATCAATGAAAGATCTCAAGTTAATTGGCTTAAAATCTCATGATTGTCATGTCTTGATGCAACAACTTCTACCAGTGGCTATCTGTGGCATCCTTCCACAAAATGTAAGAGTAAATATAACTAGATTGTGCTTATTCTTCAACGTTATATGTAATAAAGTTCTTGATTTCAAAAAATTAGATGAATTAGAAGAAGAGGCTATAGTAATATTGTGTCAATTGGAGATGTATTTTCGTCCATCATTTTTTAACATTATGGTTCACTTACTTGTTCATCTAGTCAGAGAAATCAGATTTTATGGTCTAATTTATTTAAGGTGGATGTATCCTATAGAGCGATACATGAAGATATTTAAAATATATACGAAGAATCATCACCGATCAGAAGCTTCGATCGTTGAAATGTACATCACAGAAGAAGCTCTTGAATTTTGTTCAAACTATTGTCAAAAACAGAGTCTATTGGAATTCCAAAGTCTCGTCATGCTGACAGATTTGAAGGTAGAGGTACTCAAGCTTTAAATGTTAAGTCAATGAATCAGGATGTAGTACTTGAAACATATTTCTATATATTGAATAATCTTAGTGTAGTTGAACCTTACATAGTTACACACAAAAAAGTTATAAATAAAAAATATCCCTGAATGAATGATAAATGGTTGTTGACACGACATAACATAGAATTCATAAGTTGGTTTAATAAGAGGATTTCTAATGATAATTGTGCATCTGAGACAATCAAATGGTTGTCGTACATGCCAAAATTTACTATGATAACTTGGAAGGCATATGACATTTCTAATTATTCCTTTTATACAAAAGCAAAAGATGATCGAAGTACAATGCAAAATAGTGGGGTTATGGTTGAGGTGAATACATGTATTTCTCTTGTTCGAAAGATAAGAATCCTATTTTGGCAACCACAATGTTCTATGGTGTCATTGAAGAAATTTTGGAAATTGATTATGTTATTTTCAAAGTGCTTTCATTTAAATACATGTGGGTTTCCAATAGCAATGGTGTACAAAATGATGAGTTAGGATTCACACGGGTTGACCTTGACAAGACAACTTATAACACCGAATCATTCATTATGGCTACTCAAGCAAAACAAGTTTTTTATGTGATAGACCCTACGAACTTGTCGAAGAGATGGTTAATTGTTCTCAAAAGAAAACATATTCCTCATAGTGATGATGAAAGCTTTGATATTTCTACCACTCCTTCTTATTTAACACAAGTGCCTACTTCATATGAAGAAGCTGATAGAGATGATGTACATGCTATTCGTAAAGATCATCAAGAAGACATATGGGAAAATTAACAAGTAAGTATTTTATATTCTTCATTCATAATTTATTGTATGTTATAATTTCTATGGTTAAATATACGATACCCCCTACACATGTAAAAAAAAATTGGATCCCCTCTTGAAATGTTAAAATTTTGTGTCTTTTGCCCCCTAAGCGCAAATGTTACCCCCATATATTTAACCCTAATTTCTAATGATTTTATTTTCTTATAACTATTATTATTTGAAATTATAGGTGTTTAAAGTCAAGACACCAAGACAACAAGATAATATTATTTGATGTAATGATGTGTACATTGTAGGTTGTTTTGTGCCATTTTGATTTTAATGTAATATACAAATTTTGATTCCTAATGGAAATGAGTCATTGATTTAATACAATTTTTGGTTTCTAATAGAATTTTGTCATTAATGTAATACAATTTTTTGTCTAATTCAATTCACAAATGAGTGTATTGTTATTTCTGGTCTGATACAATTCAGAAATATCCAGGTTAAAAATTTGGGAATACTGTAAAACTGAAAAATATATTAAAAAAACACATAATATCACAACGATTTTTAATTCAATCGTTGTTATAAGTAGAGTGATATCCAGAATAATAAAACACAAGAATGGTGTTACAAGGATTCGAACGCATGGATTTTTTTTTTAAAATAACCATATTTTAAAAAAAAATCCAAAATAACCATATTTATAAAAAAAATACCAAAGTAACCATGTTTCAAACAAAAATAATCAAATCGTACACAGGCGCCATGCATGACGACACATGCTTATAGTGACAGTAAAAAAAACGTAGGTAAAAGTCTGGTGCATGGATTCATTTTTTACAAATGATGGTGCATGCTTATATTAACAGTTATAGACATAGGTAAAAGTCAATTCACCATAGATATAACCCAAAAAACTTATTCCTATGGAACTTTACTGTAGATAAGCAAGATATATGTAAAAAAAAGTGTTGTAGGTATAAGTATTTTGGGGTATACCTATGGTGAATTGACTTTTACCTGCGGCTATAACTGTCACTATAAGCCTGCGTCATTATTTGTAAAAAATGAATGAATGCGCCAGACTTTTACCTATGGTACCAACCACATCAAAATTAGAATTCCAGATCTCATATGGTTGTTGTTGATCCTTTTGAGTTTTTGTTTACACATCATTAATAAGTGCATTTAATGCACTCTCTTTTATTTTGTGCTACGACAATTCTATAATTCCTCTTGTTATTTTTATTATTTTAGTATATTTCTTACGTTTAGTTTAATTTTGTTTTTATTTTATTTCCGTTTTCTTCTTCTGAATAAACCGTAATTTGACACTTTCTCAGAGTTCATATCATAACTTGAGCTACGAGTATCTGATTGATACGTTCTAATATGCCTTAGAAAGCTAATAGGAAACTATGAAAGTTTCATGTTGAAGTCAAAAGTCAATTAAGAGTGAAGACGAGTCAAATTATTAATTTTTGTTCCAGACTAAATAAAATAATTAGTTTTCGGACTGTATTTATGTTTTTCAGTGCAGGTGTTCTTAGAGCCCAATTTGTTTGTATTATTTAAGCAAACACACAGTACTACAGCTAGAGTATTCATTTTTCACAAAATTAGAATGGACGACCGCTAAGAATTCCATCTAGGTTAGGATTGATAACGTCCAATTAGGTTTGTTGTACCGAGAATATTGGGTTGAGATCATTGAGGGATTCAAATTCGAAAACCGAGGTGGGGTTTTCCTTTCAAGATATTTAGGATTTGAAGGTTTTGGACAAGATTATGCAATTCGGATCCGATCGAGTGAAATCCTTGGGACATGTGTGTCGTCCAAGGGAGTAGCGTGAAACGGTGGGTTGTGTTGGAAAATCTTGGGTTCAACAAGTGTGTTCTTAGGATTAATTCAGCCGGGTGAAAGCCTTGAGACAAGGAGGTCATGCAAGGAAATAGCAACAACAAGTAAATTGAAGCGGCATTGTTGGTGTCTTGATCAATCTTTGATCAAGGTTTTTGGAGGTGCTAGAGTCAAGAATAAATTTAGGGTTTATGGGATTTGATCTCTCATCTCTTGTATACATAAATTTGCTAAAGTAATATTTATTAAAATAATATCTCAATTCAAATTCGAATTGAGGGCAGACGTGCCCATAGCGAGGTCGATTGGGGAACTGCCTAAACAAATCCTTGTGTACTCTCTCTATCTCTTTTATTTTTCGATTCATAAATTGTCGATTGCTTTGATCACCAGAGCAATATAGTTTGGGTCATAATTTTAATTATATTTTGAATCTTGTGTTTGTTGTATTGATCATTAACCATTTGGTTATGATTATATATCTTAGAAAACCAAACACCATATAAAATTCCAAAGTTTGTTTTCCGCACACCAAGTGTTCGACAAATTGTTTGACTTAGTTTTTTGTGTGTGGATATCATTGTAGATAGACTTTTACTATTGTAGAGTATTCAATTAGTTGTGCTTAATTGTTGTTGGTTAACTTGTGGATTATTATCATAACATTGACACCTTTACGCATATCCAGGTTATTCAATAGTAGGTTCGGTTAGACGATTTTTGATTCGGGAAATATTTGAAACTTGTTTTCGCGTCATAAATTTTTTTAAGTAAAATTTTCTGATAGATTTTTTTACTTGGGATATTTTCACACCCCTCTAGATATAGGCTTATCGTCTAACAAGTGATATCACGAGCTTTGGTTGTTTCTGGCCTTAAGATTTGCTTATTAGATAATGGCTATCGAACCTAAAGGGGCATATAATAAAGCACCTATTTTCATTGGCAAAAATATGGCTATTGGAAAACTTGTATGTGTATCCATGTCAATTCCGTTGACAAGGGTGTATGGGATGCAATCATCAATGGTTCAAATGAAATTACAGTGACCAATGATGAAGGTGTCACCATACCAAAACCAGAAAGTCAATGGAATGATAATGATAAGAGGTTGTGGTCACATGATTGGAAAACATAAAATATTCTCATATCCGCTTTAGGTGTTGATGAGTATTATCGTGTTTCTCATTGTGGTACCACCAAAGCTATGTGGGATGCATTAGAAGTTGCCCATGAGAGAACTAATGAGGTCAAACATGCTAAAATCAACATATTAAACCAAGAGTTTGAACTCTTTCCTATGAAGCATGGTGAAACCATTGCCGACATGCAAAAGAGATTCATACATCTTATTAATAGATTGAATGCTCTAGGTAATCCTATCTCCAATTCCATTACTACTAATAAGGTTTTAAGATGTCTTAATAGGGAATGGCAACCCAAGTTCGCCGCGATTAAAGAGGCGAGTGATCTTAAAATACTTGATATCACTACCTTGTTCGGCAATTTGGAAGAGCTTGAGCAAGAACTTACTTGCTTGGAGAAACATGAAAAAGAGTATGAAAAGAAGATGAAGAAAGAGAAAGGTAAAGACAAGGAAGAGGGGAAGAAGTCCATTGCTCTAAAGACTTATAGTTTCAAGTCCTCAAAGAATGAGCCTAATAAGTGTGAAGAAAGTGATGACAAGAACTCCGATGATGATGACGTTGGGCTATTTGTCAAGAGATACCAAAGGTATATTCGGAAGAATAAAGTCAAGCACTCCGAGGGAAACTTAGCCAAATTTAGAAAGAAGTCCAAGTCTTCAACAGATGGTGAGAATAGGAAAGGTAAATTTAGAAGCTCTTGTTATAATTATGGTGAACCTGGTCACTATAGACCAGAATGTCCCATGATTAAGAAAGACAAAGAAAGAGGGCATCACAAGAAGTCTAGTAAATCTAGAAGAGGGCATCACAAGAAGTCTAGTAAATGTAGAAGAGGGCATCACAAGAAGTCTAGTAAATCTAGAAGAGCTTATGTAGCTTGTGAGAGTGCAAGTTATTCCTCAAGCGCTGAAAGCTCCACTTCAAGTGTAGAATCGGCCCGTATTTGTCTTATGGCAAATGGAAGGAAGAAGAAACAAGTCCTTCTAAACTTGAGCTTACTAGTGATTTATCTTATTCTCAATTACAACACGCTTTTGATAATCTTCATACAGAAGCATTAAATGCTTTTAAGAAATTAGCTTCATGATTGGTCCCCATTTTTACTGAATTTTCATCACTTATTCGACAAGAAGCCAAGGATTCTATAATACTTTGTTCGCATTATGTTGCCTTTCAAGTTAGATTTTATTTATGTAAGTTAATCAAACTTTTTATCAATTTTTAGTTTAATTTCGTGTTTTCTGGATTTTATGCTTTGGTTGTGTAGCGGGGTATTCGTTACCTTTAGATTTATTGACTAAATCAAAAGTAAGCATACAATTCGAGTCGCCGCCGCACTTCTATTTATCCAAAGGAAAGGTTAGAAAGTGAACAAAAACCAAGTAAGAAGTTTTATCCAATCAAAAACTAATAAAAATGTCAGAGATCTGGGTAAGGGGGTTGGTTATGAAATGGGAAGGTTTTAAGCACCCAAAACATCCTTAGTACTCTAAGGGAGCCCTTTTTGCAAGTGTATTGTAGGTTGGTATTTGTGAAAATATTTTGTGCAAACAAGATTGGAGAGATGAGAAAAGAATGTACATTATATTTACAATTTTGTTGTTTGGATGGATGAACCCATTGCCTACGTACCATCACAAAGGTAGGATCAAAACCTCGTAGTTCAAGGTAAAAAATCTCAAAAGATTGGTGAATTGATTTGACCAAAAGCCTTAAGATCTTTTGTTATCAAAGGGAGAAAACTCAACCTAAATCAACAATCCACCATGTGAGGAGAGCTTCAACATACTAGTGAGGGATCCACCCTATAATAAGTATGGAAGACTTATAGTCCAATCACTAAGGATAAGGTGAGGTTTACATCAACCACTATGATAACTCAAACCTATGGCTAATGTTTATGCAAAAAAAAAAAGTTTTAACAAAGGTGGTCATTGGAACCACAAAAATCACTTGAAGTGAGTTGTATTTACAAGTTAGAAGTATTCACAAAATGAGGTCAAAGTTGACTTAAGGTTTATTCACAATGAGTATTAATGAAAAGAGTTTGAAAAATCAAAGGCATAAAGCCTAGGTTTCTAGTTTGAAAACAATGTCAAAGTTTGCACAAAATGAGTTTGGCTTGGGTTAGAGTGAGGAGAAGAAGAGAAGGGCTAGTCCTAAACATGCAAAGATAAGAGAAAAGATAAAACCCTTGGAGTTCCTTTTCTTGAGATCATAAAGATGATTCAAGATGCTCATTTCCTTTGGACTTAGCAATTAACTCAAGCAATCAATCAAATATTATATTCAAGCTCCTAGGATCTCCATTTGGCTTGTCTCTCTTAACTTGGATACTCATGACAATAGTCCTTCTTAATATCTCAAGTTTGGAATCCCTATCACACAAGAGCAAACATCAAAAAGTTCACAATACAATAAGAGGAATGGACAAAGAATGAGTTTAGATTAGGGGTCCTTTGAAGTCAACTTTAAGATTTAGCATTCTAAAGGCATGAGGCCTAGTTTCTCTTCAACAAGTTTAGCATTCTAAAGGCATGAGGCCTAGTTGATCTTGAACTCCTTTAAGCATAGGTAAGGTCCTAATTCTAAGTCCTTTCTCCTTTTTGCATTGGGTTCACACAAACAAGGACAAAACAAACACAAAGCAACAATATATATTTATTCACAATAATATGCTCAAATGAGCAAAAGGAAAATGACATAAACATAAAATATGTGCTCAAGTGAGCAAAGGGAAAAGCAATATGAATAAATGAGCAATAAAGTAAATTGCATTAAAGTAAATTTCAAGAAATTAAATGCTCAAATTAAAGTTAGTAGTTAGTAGTTAATGTTAGTGTGTCATAAGACAATTTAACGCTATGTTAAGCAATCGTAAGTGGACTAATGTAGTAGTCACACCTATCTGAGGCCGGTCAATAAAACTATAGGCAAATAAACACAAGTTAGAGATCATGACTAGTAAGCCAAGCTCCTACAACTTGCCATGCCAAAGGAAAAGAAGAAAGGCCTTGTATGGATTTTAGGTTTTTTGCTTGACCAAGAAGCAACCTATCTTGGACACAAAGCAACTCATTTGATCTTTGATCAAATTGAGTTTGATTTGGATCAAAGAAGGTTAAGCCTCTCATATGTCAAGACTAACCACAAATCATTAACTCATTGGCCAAAATAAAAAGAAGAAGATGAAGATGAAATGAAATGAATAAAAGGAGAATTCAAATGACATAATCAACAAACAATGATCAAATATGAATCAAATCATCATCAACCAATGTAGAACAGAAGAGAAATGAATATTAGAAGTCAAAAAGTTCAAACATATTTTTTTGGTATTTTTGGAATTAAAATAAAACATTAAATTAAATGAACAAAATATGGTCAAACCTCAAATTCAATTCAAATCAACTTGGATAAGTCCAATTGAATTATCATAGGTCTAACATGGTCAAACAAGGTTTGACAAATTTTCTCAACATTTTTTGAAAACAGAAACTATTTTAAAACAATTAAAAACAAAGAAAAATAACACAAATGAATTAAAATCTCAAATCAATTAAGAAATTGATGAGACTATTTTTCATAGACTTATCATGATCCATATGTGTTAAGAAAATATTTTTGGAATTTTCAGATATCAAAAAGTATTTAAAATGAATTAAAAACTATTAAAAACAAAATAATTCACAAAAAATATTAAATGAAGTCACAAAAATAATTAAAAATCAGATTATGAAACTAGATTTTTCAAGAATTTTTTTGCCATTGTCTCATATTTTTGTGACTTCAAATAAAATAGTTATGAATTTTTGAAAATAAATGGAATTAAAAGAAAATAAAACAGAAAATAGAAAATGAGAAAAATCAGCAGCGCTTGGATGGCTTTCATTAAATGACGTGGCTAGATCCAATGGATCAGAAGCGCT
Organism: Lathyrus oleraceus; assembly: GCF_024323335.1. Classification (NCBI taxonomy): domain Eukaryota; kingdom Viridiplantae; phylum Streptophyta; class Magnoliopsida; order Fabales; family Fabaceae; genus Lathyrus; species Lathyrus oleraceus. The sequence goes on from NC_066583.1 coordinate 38,959,797, forward strand.
GGCATACCATAGTCTTGAGTCAAGCGCGCAACATGAGGTATTAAAATAAGTCAACAACACGCATTGTTGAGATTAGAACATTTAAAACAGATCCAAGGGCTTGGAGTCATCCACGTGGGGATGGTGGTGGAAACCACCATCTTCTCCGGTGGACCAACCAACTCCGGCCACCAGTTGCAGGTTTTTTAACCTCAACCAAAATGTACGAGCCAGGTACCAAAATGAAGCTGGGGTGATGTACATCACCCCTGTAACCTTGGATTGTCCTTAAGATTTCTATCAAGTGTGAAATCTGAGCTTGAAATTCAAGGTGTGCAAACTGAAATGCTTCAAATCATAAAATCAAGACCACCACTAGCCTGCCTCTTGCTTGAGGACTTCAGAAAACAGTTTGAACACAAGCAATTCACATCATGGAGCAAGATTTAGATCAAAACAGTTAGATGATAAACCTTTTAAGTGCAACTTTGATCAGCACGATTCCTCCAAGCTTTTGCTTCCAATTTGATCTTGAGATGTGATATGAATGCAAGGCTTAGGAATAAGACTTGAAGATCAACTGATTTTGTTGAAATTCAAGCTTGAATTTGAGAAATAAAAATTGGAATTCCTTTGAGTATGGTTAGGTTTTCACTTTAGCAGAGTTTCAGGTTGCCTTGAGGTTGAGATTTGAATGAGGGAAAGCATGTATTTATAGCTGAGCTGCAAGCAAAGTGAGGAAATACTCGTGTGCATGATCATTGGGTCCTCCATGCATGGGCCTGTACAGGCGCATGTGAGGCCCAAAATTGAGTGTAATCACAACCTGAGATCATTCTAAGCTGAATTGGATGTGTAATTGGCATGGTACTTGCTTGTGCATGAAGATTCAAAGTGAATTGCACAATTGGTCATAAATGTTCACCTCTTCAAAAGTCCCACATGAAAAATCCAAACATGGTCGTGTGAGTAATGGTTGGAAAGGTTTTGACATAAGGAACAAAATCTATGTTGGGAAAAAATCCATTTGGAGTTTGTAAATTTGTGAAAACAGACCTTGAAGTTTGAGGTACAAAACATGTATAAGTTCTCTTTGAAATTTTTTGCCAAAAGTGACCAACTGCAAGCCCTTCTGTTTCAATGATGCAAGCCTCAAATGGAAAAATATCCAACATCAAAGTTGTAGATATTTTCAACATGATTAATTTGGACTTAGATTTTTTATCATTTGGATTTTTGATGAGAAAGTTATGGGCACTTGAAGTTGGACATTTTTCATATTCAATGGTTTTGGTCCAAAGTGACCTATAATATTTTGTATTATCACATGTGTTTCTTTTAGGATTACGAAATTGTGTCCAACATAAAATTTGAAATAGACATATTAATCTTTCCAATTAAATTGGTTTCACCTCAAAATCATAAAAAATAAGGAAGTTAGGTCCTTAGGAAGTTGACCTAAAATTAGGGTTTCAGTCAAAATGACCTATAATGTTTTGAAATGAATGACGACCTTACAAGTTTCAAATGGATTGTTTATGAACATGAAAGTTGTTCATATGGTTCTTAATAACAATTTTGATCTTGGGGTCATCTTCATTTGACAAACACATAAAAAGTTAGGTCTCAGTGGATCTCAGTTTGGTCAGATGACTTGATTGGTCAACTTCTCAAGGCCAAACGTCAAATCTTGATGAATGAATGATTGAGGATGCTCAATAAGCTCACATATTCATAAAATAGTGAATTAAAGAACTTCCCTTGGTTGAATTTGATCATAGGTTAAGGTTGCTTCATGAGCAAGGCACAATCAATGCACAATTGAATTAGGGTTTCCTTGGGAAACAATCCTCAAGTCCTTTGGGTTATCTTGATCAAATTAGAGAATTGAGATACTTGGTAGACATATATGATGATTGAGAGTATTGTGGACCATTGTCATGCTTGCTTTCATCTTCATCTAGCCATTTCGTTGAGCATGGGAGCCTCCTAGGAGCAAGGGATCACAAGGTCACTTGAGCTTCAAAAACAAAAGAGTTAGTGACATATTTTTGTGTTTTTGGTTAGTAAACAAAATAAGAAAAGCAATAATATACAATTAAAGCATGCTTGGTGGTCTCAAACCAACTCACACAAGTCCCAACCCTAGGGTCAAGGAGCCACACATGCTATGATCCTTGAGGCAAATGCATTGAACAATGATATGATGCCATGAGGGATCTTAGGATCAAAAATAGGGTCTTACAGGTTGTCTGTTTTTATTTCCCACAGGTCCAAGTAGAAGACCCAACTGACATAGTGTAAGAAAGTCGAGAATTCCGGCGTTTGAGGAAAGAAGTTATGAAGTTTCAGGGGGCCTGACACGGCCACTCGTGTCAGCTGACACGGGCCGTGTCAGCCCACCTGAGAGGAAGCTGAAGATGAAGGCCAAGGCAGGGGTCTGACACGGCCGCCCGAGTCAGTTGACACGGTTGTGTCAGCCTAGGCGCTTATCTTCCCAACTTTTGGGCTTTTAGTCGGGCTTGAGCAGCAAGGGCGTTCTGGGGTTTTCCGACCAATGCTAAGGGATTTTCACTATTTTAGAAGAGTTTCTATGAGAGGAGAAAGACACTTTGGAGCGAGGAGAAAATAGAGCACAAAGAATTGTCAGATGATCGAGAATTACAAAGATCAAGGAATTCAAATAGCAGAAGATTTTCATGAGCAGAAGCAATTGAAGATCCAAGTCATCCAATTACTTGTAATTTCTAGTTTTTATCTTGAATCTGTTTTGAACAATATAAGGAGTTAAACCCCCCAATGCTAGGGGGTGTCCCTAATTTAGATTTGTAATGACTTTGAGTTTACGATTGCATTGATAATATTGTTTTTTATAATTACGGTAATCTTTTGATGTGTTTAATGCTTTTTCTTTCAGACCAATTAAGATTGTTGTATTGTTATCAATTAGGTTGGACTGCCATTGATAAGGTTTTCATAAGATTACTCTGTAGTAGATATCACCTAGGACTAGGGATACCCTGTATGAACCAGAGGATTCTTGATATAATAAGGCTTAATTTTACCGATAATTTTTTATGGACATAGAAATTAGGGTTGAATGATTAAAGGTTTTCCCACCAAGGCCTTGGGAGAAAATACCCTTGAGAACTGGTAGTAGTTAATTGATATTTGTTGATGTAATAGTGACTCAGAGTTGTTACAGGGACAAATTATACACCTTCCGTGGCATATTCCTTTTTTCCTTGAAACCCTTATTTTTACCGTGTTTATTTTATTTGCCCTTATTTTTATAAGTTTGAATTTAAAAACCCCAACACTAGTTTTTGTTTAATTGAACAATGATTTGAACTCGATATTAATGCGCAGTCTTTGAGATCGACATTCGGGGAATTTTCCCTTTATTACTATAAAATGCAAAATAGTACACTTGCTATTTTTTAGATCAAGTTTTTGGCGCCGTTGCCGGGGACTGGCAAAATATAGAGTTTAATTTTAGTTCAATTAATATTTTGTTTCTCTGCAATAAAATTATTTTTCTATCATTTATATAATTTCATTCACTAACCTGTTTATGCGAGGAGATCCCTCAGCTGAATTTCGTTTTGACGTAGAAATCGAGAGAACCCTTCACCAGAGACTCAAACACGCTAGATTGAATTCCAAAGAAGAAGTTACCTCAGATTCAGATTCAGAAAAAGAAACTATGGCTGAAATTCCTCCAGTTCCACCTCCACCTCCAGAGAGACTCCTTGGTGATTATGGAGGTGAAAATTCACCGGGTGGTAGATTAACAATTGTAAACCAACCGGTGAATGTGACTAATTTTCAACTGCACCCTAGCACAATCAATCAACTTGAAAGAAAACCTTTCACCGGAAAGGTAAATGAAGATGCAAACAAGCACTTATAGAGATTTCTGACCATGAGTACTACTTTGAAAATTGATGATCATACTAATGAAGCAAAGAAGTTAAGAATGTTCCCGTTCACTTGAGTGGTTCTACTCTCTCCCAGCCGACAGTATTACATCATGGGAAGAAATGGAAACTGCTTTCTTAAATGATATTTTCTAGCATCGGTATTTATGAGAAAAAGGTATGAAATCTTAAACTTCAAACAGAAGGAGGGTGAGTCTTTGGGAGATGTCTACAAAAGATTCAAAAGGGTCCTAGTAGCTTGCCCAACTCATAATTTGGATCAAACTGAACAAATGCAGATGTTTGTTAATGGGCTGAAAATAAAGACAAAATAGTTGATTGATACAACAGTCGGTGGCTCAACAAATTTCTCAACAGCCACCGGTATTAAAAAGATCATTGAAGAGATAGCTGCCAATGAGCATCTGGAATTGTATGATAGATGTACTAGTAAACCTGAGGGAGTTATTGATCTGAAGCTGAAAACTAATAAAATTCGGTTGGAAGATACAGTAGTTGTTGAGGTGGAAAAGAAGTTGAAGGCTATGAATATAGGTACTCAACAGGTAGCTCAAGTTCAACCTTCTTAGACCATCACTTGTGAAATTTGTAATGGACCTCACCACACAGTGTATTGCTTTGCAACCCCTCAACAAATTGAAGAGATAAAAATTTTGAAGCAGAATAATCCCTACTCCAACACTTACAATCCAGGTTGGAAGAATCATCCAAACTTCTCCTGGAAAGATCAGAGAGGGAATGTTCCATAACAGGGTCAAGTCAATATCATACTCAATATCAATAACAACAGCAACAATAAGCTCCAAAGAAAGAAGACTGGGAGATTTCCATTGAAAAAATTATTGCTCACAATATGCAATTCCAAAAAGAGACTAGAAATTATCATAAAAACACCACAGCCTCTATAAAAAATCTTGAAGTTCAGCTGGGTCAGATAGCACAACAAATAGCAAGTTCTCGAACACCAGGTTCCTTACCAAGTGAAATAGTTCAAAATTCAAGAAATCATGAGAATCTTAATGCGGTCACGACGAAAAGTGAGAAGGCCACTAAAGATGAAAAAGTTATACCGCCTGGAAAGCCAACTGAAGAGAAAAATAAAAAGGAGACTAAACCAGTGATTAAGTTACCCTACTCTTAGAGAGTGACAAAGAAGGACCCAAGAGAGACAGACTTTGAGAAATTCATGACAATGTTCAAAAAGATAGAGAGTTATATGCCCTTGTTTTAAGCGCTCGAGCGAATGCCCATGTACACAAAATTCATGGAAGAGGTAATCACCGAAAAGAGACCAACATCAGAAGAACCGGTAGCCTGGAAGGAAAAATGTAGTGCAATATCACTAGGTAGGAGAATTCCAAACAAATAGAAGGATCCTGGAACGGTCACAGTATCATGCACAACAAAAGAGAGAATTTTCAAAAAGGTACTAATTGATTCTGGAGCTAGTGTGAGTCTGATGTCGTTATCAATCTATCACAGGTTGGGTATTGAGAATGTCAGCGATACAAGGACAAATCTGAAGTTTGCGGATCACTCGATGAAGAATGCATATGGGATAGCAGAAGACGTGCTGGTGACAATAGGGGAATTTAGTTTTCCTGTTGATTTTGTGATCATAGACATACCTGAAGATGAAGAGACACCTATCATTCTTGGTCGACCATTCATGTGGACAAGTCGATGCAATCTCGACATGGACCAGGGCACGTTAACTTTAAAAGTTTATGATGATGAAATAATATTGACTGCTATTGAAAACATGAAGCTAGAGGTTGAAAAAGAACATCATTATCAAGTAGGCATGATCATGACAAATGTGAGAAGGCAAAGTAACATACCAACATCAGAAAAAGACGCAAGAAGGCCTTCTCAACTATCACCACCTCCATTAGCAACTCCGAATGAAAAAATTCCTAGTTCCAGTCCAAAAGCAAAAAAGAAAGAAGGAGAAGCCTTATCCTCAAGGGCGAGGAATTGACCTGGTAAAGAATGTTTATCCACACGGATAATATGGTAAACCGTCGAGCCATGCGACGTTAAACGAAGCGCTTCGTGGGAGAAAACCCACACGTTTTTATTTCTAATTATTGTCTTTGTTTTGTTTGTTATTTTAGGTTTACACAGTGCCTTGCATTAAAAGGCGGAGGCACTGACGTAAATGCGGGAGTTGTACCGGGAGGAAAGACCTTATATGAAAATAAGAGAGAGGAATTTTTTTTTATGATAAACCAGCAGCCTGACACGGCCGACTGTGGTGCTTGACATGACCCGTGTCAGGAGCACTAAAGGAAAAAGTAAAGAGTAACATTGGCAGAAGCCCGACACGGTCGCCCATGTCAGTTGACATAGCCCGTGTTAGAACCACTGAAGAACGCGCTCCAAAGATTGAGTTACAACAGTCTGACACGGCCACTCGTGTCACTTGACACAACCCGTGTCAGGCCTACGGATTTGAAATTGTGAAATTTTTTGGATCATTGTGTGGACCCCACCCCTCATTAAAACCCAATAAACACTCATTATGATATTGCACTTTTCGCCCCAGCCTCCTCAGTAGGGCATTGTAAGTCACCCTTCTCTATCTTGTTCTGAAACATTGGGGCTAGTATTTAGTTCAAGCGTATGAGAGGTTTAATTATCCTTTTGGTCTTTATGTTTTTTTTAAGTTTTTTATTATTACTTCCCATTTTGTTTACTGTTTTACATTTGGTTTGTCTACATATATTTCAGGTTCTTGGTGTTATTGTTGGATTAGGTGATGACCATTAGTGGTAGTGGATGAAATGATCACTCCACTTATTATTGCTTGTTGTAAATGATCTTCTCAAAAATTTGATACTACTGAAGGAAAGGATCAGACGCAAAGCTCGACTAACATAGGTTCCCTGTGCATTCCGAGCTGAGTAAGAAGCCGTAGCATACTAGAAGTACTATGGATTCTGTCAAGCTTTATCTAACATGGTGAGTGCATAAAAAGACAAACATATTTATTATCATGAGCGATATTCAGGTATGTCTTTATCACTCTGAGTTTGCGTAAGTTCTCTTGGAATATCACTACATAGATACACATACTGAGGCACGTTCTTTGAGTAATAGCCCTGAGCCTTTCTAGCCATCCCTTTAATATTATCCCTTATTAACCCCGTTTGAGCCTATACCCTTTGTTTGTATATATAACCACATGAATGTAACCCGCGGTCCATACACTTCATAACCATGTTCAGAGAAAATGTTATGTTCTTTAAGTTGTGTTAAACTCTAAGTTTGGGTTAACCCCATAAGTATCTGAAAGTAAGGTGAGTACGGAAAAAGATTAAGAAAAACGACCATAGAAAAAAAAGAAAACCAAAGAAAAGAGAAATTTGATGGACGAGAAAAGCACTCACCGAATAGGAAACACTCAGTTGGGTATACAAAATCAAAGAAAAAAAAGGGAAATGAGTAACAGAACTGAAAAAGAAAAGAATTGGAAATGATATGTAGAACAAACACATTGAAAAGAATAATGACATTGGCTCTAAACCCAAACCATTTATTTTCCCTTTTGTTTGTATTTACCCCACCGTAACTTAAGCCCTGTTACAACCCGAAAGACCTCAAAAAGTGTGTGTTGTATGTAATTGATACGAAAGGAGAAAGTATTCAAATTTATGAGTCGATATTGCATATTCTGAAATGTGAGTGTAAACACTTTAACCCATAGAGAATTGGTGAGAGTGTGATATAAGATGACAGGTGAAGTAGTACGTCTATGTGGAAGTGCGGCGGAAAATCAATTAGGGAAAGCAAGAACTATGAAAGAAAGAGTGAAAGCGTGTGGCGAAAGATCTCAGCAGTATTGTGGTAAGAAAATTTCAGTTTTGGGAAGTGACACACTCTGTCGTTTAGAACATTACTTGAGGACAAGCAATGAGATAAGTTTAGGGTTGTCATCGGTCACCATTTTTACTGTATTTTCATCACTTATTCAACAAGAAGCCAAGGATTTTGGAATACTTTGTTAGCATTATGTTGCCTTTCAAGTTAGTTTTCATTTCTATAAGTTAATCAAGTGTTTTATCAATTTTCAGTTTTATTTATTGTTTTTTGGATTTTATGCTTTGGTTGTCTGTTTTTATTCCCTCCAGGTCCAAGTAGAAGTCCCAAGTGACTCAGTGCAAGAAAGTCGAGAATTCCGACGTTTGAGGAAATAAGTTATGAAGTTTCAGGGGGCCTGACGCGGCCACCCATGTTAGCTGACACATGCCGTGTCAGCCCACCTGAGAGGAAGCTGAAGATGAAGGCCAAGGCAGGGGCCTGACACGGTCGTGTCAGCCTAGGCGTTAATTTTCCCAATTTTTAGGCTTTTAGCCGGGCTTGAGCAGCAAGGGCGTTCTGGGGTTTTCCGACCAATGCTAAGGGATTTTAACTTTTTAGAAGAGTTTTTAGGATAGGGGAGGACACTTTGGAGCGAGGAGAAAACAGAGCACAGAGAATTGTCAAACGATCGAGAATTACAGAGATCTAGGAATTCAGAGAGCGGAAGATTTTCATGAGTGGAACCAGTTGAAGATCCAAGTCATCCAATTACTTGTAATGTCTAGTTTTTATCTTGAATCTATTTTGAACAATATGAGGAACTAAACCCCCAAATGCTAGGGGGTGTCCCTAATTTAGATCTGTAATGACTTTGAGTTTACGATTGCATTGATAATATTGTTTTTCATAATTACGGTAATCTTTTGATGTGTTTAATGATTTCTCTTTCGAACCAATTGAGACTGTTGTATGGTTATCAATTAGGCTGGACCGCCATTGATAAGGTTTTCATAAGATTACTCTGCAGTAGATATCACCTAGGACTAGGGATACCCTGTATGAACCAGAGGATTCTTGATATAATAAGGCTTAATTTCACCGATAATTTCCTATGGACATAGAAATTAGGGTTGAATGATTAAAAAAATTCTCACCAAGGCCGTGGGAGAAAATACTCTTGAGAATTGGTAGTAGTTAATTGATATTTATTGATGTAATAGTGACTCAGAGTTGTTACAAGGACAAATTATACACCTTTCTTGCCATGTTCCTTTTTTCCTTGAAACCCTTATTTTTACAGTGTTTATTTTATTTGCCCTTATTTTTATAAGTTTGAATTTTAAAACCCCAACACTAGTTTTTGTTTAATTGAATAATGATTTGAACTTGATATTAACACGCAGTCCTTGAGATCGACATTCAGTTAATTTCCCCTTTATTACTACAAAAGGAAAAATAGTCCACTTGCTATTTTTCCGATCACTTCACATGAAAATATATTTTTGCAATTAGAAGGTAAAGTGTTAGAATCCGAAAGGAGGTTGGATGCTATTAACAGATCTCTGATAAATATTCAAAGTGACAAGAATGAGGTTGTGAATCTTGTCATAATTGGCAAAAAGAGATAAATGTTCTTCAAGTTAAGTTAGACAAAGCCTTACAACTAAAGATTGCTTATGCTATTGATTCATCTAAGTATGAAAGGTCTTTGAACCATTCATATAAGAAACATAAATTTGTTACAAAGGAGTCTAATAGAAAAGACACATCTCATCATAACTTGTCTTGTCTGTATTGTTGCAAGCAAGTTCATACTATTGAAAAATGAAAATTTAGGAAAGTTTTAGTTCATAAAGGAGTCTTTCAATAGTTGCCCAAATGCAACCTTGTTTTCACTCACCCCTAAGGACCCAATGAAGATTGATTACCTAGCACTTGTTGATTTTACAGGATAAAAGTATTGAACCTATGAAGAGAGTATGTGATCTTGTTTGTGGATACTCAAGACATGTGATTTGTTACATCTCCCTATTTTGGTGACTTTGTGGCAAGGAAGAAGGGTTGTGTGACCAAAAGGAATCAACTTCTAGTGTTCTTTAATTGGTAAAAGTGTGTTGATTATTATTGATGTTTTATCCGAGAAATGTCGGGATAAGTGTTTCTTTTCATGATACATGTATATCTTCACAAGACATTCTCAATGAAATCGAAAAAGGATTTGTGTAAGACCCCAATTTTGACCCTAAGATCCCTCATGCAATTTCATCATATGCATTAACATTGGGATCACACCTTGCATCCTCCTTACCCCTCTCTCATTGGGTTTGTTTTGGGAGAGATCACCAAGCACCATGTGATTGTATCATACTTGTATATTATCATTTTACTAACCAAAATACCAAAAATATATCTTTGCATTTGCCTAACTCTTTTATAGGTAGGGCATGATCACGTTGATTTATCAAGTTCATATCTAGGGTTTGAGGCCCTCATGACAAAGAGCATAACCATGAATTTGATCCAAGAATTGTTATAAGCATCACATATGATTCCCAATGATCTCTACATGTTATTTTGGTCAAGCATTCTTCAAGAGTTTGGAGGTGATTTGCCTTGGAAACCCTAGTTTGACTGGGTATCTTGAGTAACTTCTCCAACAAGCTATCTCACCCATTGATCAAATCTCTCAAGGGACTTTTCAAAATTAATCATATTATGCATATATTATCTACCATGAGGCAATAAAGTCAATAGAATTGAAGGTTAGCAAGTTGGTTGATGGTGGTTGGTCAGATGAATTCATCTGATCAAAACTAGGTCTCCCTAGACCCTATCTCCTACAATTTTCACCATATGAAAATGATTCCAAGAGAAACTTTACTCAAAATGACATTCCAAACAACTTTAATATTGATACCTAGAGCTATTTTTGCATGGAAAATCATTTTCTATGTTGAAACGTTATAGGTCATTTTGTCTAAACCCTAATTTGAAAGTCAACTTCCCAAGGCCATAACTTGCTCAATTTTTATCAGATTAAAGATTTCCAAGTTACACAACCAAGTTTAAGATGCCTACTTCAACTTTTATGTTTGGAGTGAGAGCTAATTCAACTTTTATGAGCATGTGATATGAGGATACATTATAGGTCATTTTTGACCCATACCATTGAACAAATGATTTTTCCAAACTTTAAAAATGCATAACTCTATCATTCTAAATCCAAATGACATGAAATTAGTGACCATTTTTAAGTTCTTTGAAAGAGATACAACTTTTATGAAGACACTTTTCTCATTTGAAGCTCACATAAAAAGTTAAGCAAGATGGAATATTGAGATATATGGCTTGACACTTAGAAAAAATTTCAACATGTTGAAATTTACAAACTTCCACCTTGAAATTCACCATGATCCAAGCTCCAAATGAAAAAGTGTCCAACATCAAACATGTTCCCCTTGATCCAAGCTTTCCAAAGAACCCAAGTTCATGCATTTTGGATGAAATTTGCTAGGTATGCGCATGGCTTTAATAGAGCTGGACCATTGGAGGAAATCAAATGTCCAAAACTCCATTTCACTTTGCCTTGCCAATCAAGCATCATTTGAACTTCAGTACAGTTGCAATTGGATCAAAATGGATTGCTTCATAGGCCTATACACGCCCATGCAAGCTTGTGCATCACATTGCCAAATTTAGCAAATTTTTAAGTATGAAATTATCAATCCCAAATGATATAAATACATGGCCTCTAAGCGCATTTGAAACACACCTTATGCGCCAGCCTTGCCCCCCAACTAAAACCCTCTCATTCTAAAGGAAAACCTGATAATTTTCAATCTGAAAATTGAGTTTGAATCTCAACTGTTGGAGATTCAAGAACTCCAGGATCCAAAGCCTTGAACCATTGCTAACCACTCCCTGCAAGCTTCTCAAGTGTGATCAGATCGTGTTTGAAGCAAGCAACCTTAAGTTCTGCACAGCATTGAAGGTAATTTTCAGAAAACTTCATCTCTTTGATTCTCACTCAATTCTCATCAATTCTCTTGGATCTTTGGTTGTTTGAAGTCCTACCAATGTAGGCAAGAAGATTAAGTTGCTTAGAGGTCAAATCGAAGCAACTTAGTTGACACACCTCAAAATTCAACTCCTCATATCTTTCTATATATGTGGAGTTAGTTAAAATTGAGGTCAGATTCGTGCTTTACGCCTTTTTTTCTTTCAGATCATGTCCTCCTTTTTTATTTTGGTGATTGTTGAGGGTGGATCAGTCTGGTGAGGTCCACCGGAGAAGAAGACCGGAGTTACAGCTTCGGCGATGCGTTGGCACGTCTCCCAGCCACAGGATCCTTTCAAAATGTTTTAATCCTGAGCGTACATGTTGATTACCACGCGTGTGATCAGTTGACTCAAGTGCATGGTGGATTGCGTGCGCTCAGCCACTTGATCTGCCACCTCAATTAATGAGGGAGATCAAGTGGCTCACATTTTTTTGATTTTCTGATTTTAATTTTTATTCCTTTGATTTTCATTAATTCATATTAATTTTAATATTGATCCATAAAATATGAGAGTTTCACCAAAAAAATTCAAATAATTTCCTCTTTCATATTTTGAATTAAAATTATTTTTTGGATCATTATTAATATTTTTCATGATTTAATTGATTTTGTGAATATTTTTAATTATTTAAAAATACTTTTAAGTCTTTAAAAAATCTGAAATTTTTTCTCCAAGGTCCTTTGACCTTGTTTGACCTATGATAAATCTCATGGCCACTTCTTTGGTGTTTTGATGAGGTTTTAGGAATTTGACAAACCATATTTAATTTTAAATTCCTTATTTTAGTTTTTTTTAATTTGAATAAATGCCAAATAATTGTGTTGACCTATTGTGATGATTTGTGCAAGTTTGACTCATGTTGTTGGGCCTTGGTCAAGGTTGATTTGACTTTGTTAAGTTAATATCATTGGATTTAGGGGATTGATGGAATGTACATTCCATCTCCCAAAATGAATGAATGATATTAATTTGGTAAAGGTCCTCCTTTGACCAATTTTAGTTTTGATCCATTCCCTTTTCTCTTCATCTCATTCCCCTTCTTTATGCATTCATCTCATTTGGTATATAATATCTCTAAGTCCTAAGGCTAATTGATTGCAAAATCGACATTAGTTTGGATGAGATTAGGCCACCTCTTTTGCATATTCTTTTTGTGTGTGGTATGTTTCATGAGCATAGTCCATTATACTATGTCTCTAACATGCATTAACACCAAAATTCTATTGCCCGACCTCAAATAGTTGTGACTTCTACATAAGTCCAATTACGATTGCTTAACATAGCGCTAAATTTTTGACACAAAAGGCATAGCATTCTAGTTAGTGAGATTGTAAGTCTCCCCTCTTTCATGGTATTGTGTGGAAACTTGGCCTTTTTTCCTTCCTTTGGAAGATGTCTTGGTTCAAGGATCCATGCTTGTGATAAGTGGGTTGAGTGTTCTCCAAAGAATGAATTAAAATGGAAAGCAAAAGCAAAACAATACTAATTTCTAACTCATTAACAACTAACATTTAATTTCAAGTCCTTTATTTTAATGCACTTTAATTTTTAAGTTCTATTCATTTGCCATTATTCATACCATTCTAATTGTCTATGTTAATGTCATTTTCCCTTTGTCCATTTGGACCATATTGTGCGATATATCTTGCTTGTGTATATTTTGTTTGTTTGTGTGGTCTTGGACCATTAATGTACATAATAAGAACAAAAACCCTAAAAAACTTTTGTGTGGACTGTTGGCTTGATTGGGCAAATTGGACTTAGAATTTAGGCAACATCCCTATGCAAAAGGACTTGGCCAATGCCAACTTTCATGTAACCAAGTGCTTGCAATTTGAAACTTCATCTGATACACCATTCAAGATCCCTTTGAGTTCATCTGCAACATGATCATTGTGAAGTTGTTATTTTGAACCTGTGACTTGTGGAATTCATCTATTACATGGGCTTAATTTAAGGAAGATCATGGAGTGGTTAAGCTTGGATGGGGCTATCTTTATTTGATGCCTTGCTCTTCAAGTTAATATTGTATGCATTGTTTATTGCTTGATTCTAATATCCAAGGGAATTTGGGGTTTCTATATGGCATTCTTGCCTATTGGATTGCTACCCATCGGTCAGATCTTTTCAACTCTTAACTTTTAAATTTATGCTTAGGATTAGTCTCTTCATCTCTTCCCCATTTCTTTAATTTCAAAATCTCTCCCTCCTTTTCAAAACTTCTTTGATTGTGATTGTTCTTTTTTCTAAACTTTAACCACTTTGCAAACTAGAAAATTTGGCCCTATGCCGTGCATTTTAAACTTCTTTTCTTAAATAAACTTGTAAATAGACTTGACTATACTTGACCTAAAACTTTCAAAAGCCAAAAAGAACTAACTTATTCAAACCATTTTTAGGCCTTTTGTGCCTTTCAAACCTAATTTTTGTTAAAAGGAAAGCATCCACTTTGAAATTTGTATCATGAACTACGAGGTTTTGATCCCTCATTTTTATGTTGGTACGTAACCACAAGTCTGAAGGTCTTGTCAAACACAAAAATATAATTAATGAATTCTTCTCTCATCCCCCCATTCTATTTGTTTGTAAACATCATTTTTGTACAAAATACATATGCACACAAAAAAGGGCTCTCTAGGAGTACCTAGGACACTTTGGGTGCTAACACCTTCCCTATGTGTAACCAACCCCCTTACCTGTAATCTCTGACATTTTATTAGTTTTGATTTGAAAACTTCTTACTTTTGGGTTTTGTTCGTACTTTTTCCCTTTTCCCTTGGAAACAATAAAAGTGCGGTGGCGACTCTTGTTATTTGATGTCTTGCTTATCCATAGCTTGATGATCATGAATTTACCGCTACAAATTGATCAGCCTAAAGTGGTGGAACGTGAGAAGGAAGAAGATAACGATTGTGAAAAGGAGAAGGTTGAAAGTCCAGCTGCAGTGGATGATTTATCTTTGACTTGGAGAACCTCCAATGATCATCAATTCAATAATCTTATTGGATACATTATTAATCATACTTTAAAGTACTTTGTCAACGAGAAAAATGGTAAGATCGTTGTTGTCTAAAGGTTGTATGGTACATTTTGCATTTATTCTAACTTTCATTCGAGAGTTTCTTGTGGAATGCAAGTGCATCCTCCATCATTCGCATGGTGAGGTAATATATTTTCAACTTTTGCTTTGTAAGGAAGTTCTTTCTTTTGCCTATTTATTTTTCAAATGTATATGATTTACTTTGTGTATGATATATGTTTTGAGTGTTCACTTCTGAAAATTTTAAGTGATAACCAATGTGCTTTTCATCTAAAATGATTGTAGTGACCTTATCTAAATATCTTCACATGTATGTTATACCGTCTCTAGCTTATGCTTGCTTGGAAGATTTAAAGTTTATCTCGATGATATTATTTTTGTATCCACTGACATGCAACTTGTAGAGGAGTTTTCTAAGCTTATGCATGGTGAGTTTGAGATGAGCCTTATGGGAAAGTTGAATTACTTCCTTGGTATTCAAATCAAACAACTCAATGAAGGGTCATTTGTGTGTTAAACCAAATATTGCAACGACTTGCTAAAGAGATTTGGCATGGAAGATACAAAGTTTATTGACACTTCTATGACCATAAATTGAAACTTGGAAAAGAATGAAAATGATAAGGATGTAGATGTCAAGAAATATAGAGTCCATCCTTAATGATTTCATAAGAAAGGTAATATTGTTCCTTTTTCCAATTTCCCTTTTTGTAAGTAAGCTTTTATCTTCACATGTTACTTGTGTTCGAAAT
Source organism: Lathyrus oleraceus (assembly GCF_024323335.1). Classification (NCBI taxonomy): domain Eukaryota; kingdom Viridiplantae; phylum Streptophyta; class Magnoliopsida; order Fabales; family Fabaceae; genus Lathyrus; species Lathyrus oleraceus. Next base: position 38,975,375 of record NC_066583.1, read on the forward strand.
GGTTGATATTCTTGATGTTTGAGTTAGTTCATAAATGTTCACTTCAAAAAAATATCTATTGATGTATGTCAATTATATGCTTATAGTGATTTTGTGATTTTCTCTATATATGATTGAAATATTCTTTTGGTGCATTAGTTTGTTATCTATTCTTGCATGAAACTTGGTTGAACATGTTATAATGTTAGTAAATTATTATTGTGTGTCATTGTTATGATAACATCTTTGTTTTTGGTTTGTGTGGTGATAAATATTTATCGCCTTGATAGAGCACATGCATGTGCAACATTTCGGGAGTACCAAAGGCATATGTCATGTAATCGTGTGCAACTTTTGTAGTAACTAAGGAGTTTTCTTATTGCATTGTATACTTCATATTTCATGTTTGTGCTATGTTATTTGGCATTCATTATGACAATCATGTTGTATTGTTGCCTTACATGCGTGTATTTATATTTAGGCATTTTCTTTCAATATGTATGTCATTCTATGTGAGTGTTATCGTATTGATGTTCTTATCTTTGCAAACTGCCTATGTGTGTTGTTTTGGTTTATGCATGATTCAAGATACTTCTCATGATTTATTCATTTATTTTTGATATTGTCAAATGGAGAGAAGCAAGATGAAATTGGGATGCATATATTCAGGGGGATTCTTTCATTAAAAACACGAACGCAACATCTCAAGTTTTGTCATCATCAAAAAAGGGGAGTATGTCAATGCAACTTCCGTTAGATGTATTTTGCATGATGTCAAAACCAGGATACTTTAGCGTTAATGTACATTGGACGGTATCCTCTGATTCTCTATGTGCATCTTAGCATTAGGATGCATAAAAGTATTTGGAAACAATTTAGAAAAGGTTTCATGCATTAAAAATGATTTAGAAATGGTTTCATACATCAAAAATAGATTTTTATGGGCAAAACAACCTATGTGTTAACTGCATAGATCGGTACATGTACTGCGTTTTTAAAGCTTGTTTTATGTGCTGACTGCATAGGCTGGCACATGACCTTTACAAGTCGGCCTATACAATTTTCAAGTCGGCACATGTGCTGCAATATTAAAGCCTGTAGCTTCTGTTTCATGTGTTGACTCTTCAGGTTGACACATGACTTTAATAGGTCGACCTATATGATAAATTTTTTCAAAAATTCATATTTTTCTAAAGTTTTGTGCATTTGTTTTTGCCTTCATTCATCGTTGCGTATAAATACTTCATACATGCATCATTATCTAGCAAGGTTTCTAGAGTGAGTAAAACCTACATGAATCCAGGATTTCAAAGTATCTTATCATCTTTAATTCAATCTATGCATACACACAATCAAACAACACATAATCATTTTTTTGATTGGGTGCCATCTAAATTAGGATTGATAACGTCCAATTAGGTTTATTGTACCAAGAATATTGGATTAATATCTTTGAGGGATTCAAATTAGAAAACCAAGGTGGGATTTTCCTTCAAGATCTTTAGGGTTTGAAGGCTTTGGATAAGATTGTGTAATTCGAATACGATTGAGTGAAAGTCCAATTAGGTTTAATTGGGTGGCATCTAAATTAGGATTAATAACATCCAATTAGGTTTGTTGTACCGAGAATATTGGGTTGAGATCTTTGAGGGATTCAAATTACAAAACCAAGGTGGGATTTTCCTTCAAGATCTTTAGGGTTTGAAGGTTTTGGACAAGATTGTGTAATTCGAATCCAATTGAGTGAAAGTCTTGGGACTAGGTGTGCCGTGAAAGGGAGTAGCGTGAAACGGTGAATCGTGTTGACAAATCTTGGGTTCGACAAGTGTGTTTTGGGGATTAATTCAGTCGGGTGAAAGTGTTGAGACAAGGAGGTCGTGCAAGGAAGTAGCAACAATAGGTGAATTGAAGCGACATTGTTGGTGTCTTGATCAATCTTTGGTCAAGGTTTGTGAAGGTGCTAAATTCGTGAACAAACCTGGCGTTTGTGGGATTTAATCTCTCATCTCTTGTATACATACATTTGCAAAGTAAGATTTATTATAATAATATCTCAATTCAAATTCGAATTGAGGGAAGATGTACCTATATCGAGGTCGATTGGGGAACTGCCTAAACAAATTCTTGTGTACTCTCTCTCTCTCTCTCTCTCTTATTTTTTGATTCGCAAATTATCGATTACTTTTATCACCAGATCAATATAGTTTGGATCATAATTTTGATTACATTTTGAATCTTGTGTTTATTGCATTGATCACTAACCATTTGGTTGTGATTACATTTCTTAGAATAACCAACACCATATAAAATTCCAAACTTTGTTTTTCGCACACCAAGTGTTCAACAAATTATTTGACTTTGTTTTTTATGTGTGAATATCATTCGAGATAGACTTTTACTATTGTAGAGTATTGAATTAGTTGTGCTTAATTGATGTTGATTGACTTGTGGATTATTATCATAACATTGACACCTTTACGCATATCCAGTATATTCAATAGTAGGTTCGGTTAAACGATTTTTGATCTGGGAAATATTTGAAACTTGCTTTCGTGCCATAAATTTTTCTAAGTCAAATTTTCGGATAAATTTTTAACTTACGATCTATTCACCCCCTTTAGATCTAGGCCTATCGTCTAATAGATGCACGTTCCTTAACCATAATCGTGTTTAACTTAGTTTTTTCGTGAATTGGCGTAATTTTTAACCGTTTGTTTTATTCGGTAAATAGGAACGTAATCATATAGTATCGACGACACTTGTTCGATCGGTACTTAGGGAATTGAAATTATAACGTCGAAAACCAAACCATTAGATTAACTTGTCCATCATATTTGTATTTGATTTATTTGCTTATGATTTAAGTTTCTAAAACCTTGAAAATAAAACCCCTTTATCGTTTCTATCGGTTAAATTAATTAAAAGTCCTTACGATACAATTCGAGTGTCGTTTCCGTACATTTTATTAACTTCTTTTTGACCCGTGCACGACAACGAATCAATCACCAACCCATCTAGCAAATTTAGCCACATACAAGTAAGAATTTTAGAATTGTGAGAATTTAGATGACCAAATTTGTGGAGCCTGCTGCTCAAAACCATCATCCCTCATCCAACATTGCTCAAAACTCCTAGGCTTAGAAAAAAATGTCTTCTTCCTTTTAAAACTTGAAGAGGAAGAAATATAGACATTTATTCAAATGCATTACGAGCCAAGTTAGTCACTGAAGCCGAATGGAGCGAAGACCTAGTCAGGAGTTGCTACACACCAATCCAAACAAGCTTTAATATTATTCTCCCCATCACAACCAAGGTCACTCGTACTGTAATTTTGTAAAGTGACACAGAACAAAATAAATTGATGAAAGTTTTTTAACAAGATTTCCGCCTTGTAGTGATGTCATTGTCTTCCTCCATATTCAGGTGTATATGAGAACATAGAACAGCTTCGATGTCCATTTGGCTTAATATTGAATGAATAATATCCATAACCCAATATCTAGCAGACCAGTAGACTGTAATTAAATGACTTATTTGAAGCTATGATGCATGATTAAGCATAACCGTTAAAGGTTTCATAGAAATTTGTGAATGAATCCATTGTTCATACCAAAACATTGATACGAGTTTCATTTTTAATGCACATCTGTTAGCAAGTCTTAAAGAAAAGGTCAAGTAAAAAAGCTTCTATTATGACCAATAGATTCACTTAACTTATAGCATCACATCAGCATAGAACTTTATTGTTTAATTATTTGACAAGCAATAGGGGGATGTACCTAAGTACATCATCCTCACAAAAACAGTTTGGGGGAACTTGCTCAAATATTAACAAATGTTATCTAACATTTTCATAAGGTCAATAAATTCTTTGTGAATAATGGTGATGATACGGAAAATTGCATTTGCATCGAATCAATTTTATCAATAGTATAAAGGGGAAGGGTTTGAAAATGAATTGCAGCAAACAAAACAAGAATGCTACCAGAACACTATCCTATAATTTGAAAGGTTTGATAAGGAATGAGAAAAATGATAAGGAATGAGAAAAGATGTTTTCCTAAAGGTCCCTATTTATAGTCATCTTACTTCAACAATCACATTGCATTCCAAGAATCATGTCCCAACATCCATGAAGAGAGAGAAGAGTGATTTAAATTTTGAATTTCAAAATAAAACCCCATTGACTTAAATATCTATCAACCCAAATAATCATCACATTAGGGTATCCTTCATTTAAGCTAAACTTTTAATAAAGTAATCCAACAGTCTCCCACTTGACTCATGTGAAAACTTGATGTTTCAATCTTATACCACAATTATGCACTATTCATTAAAAGTACCAAACCATTATCTTTAATGAATTGAAATGATCGGATCATGGCGGTCACAAATTATTCATCAACATGATTCCTTCCATATATCACGAATCAATCCAATTCAAATAACTTTAAGGGATACAATAATGCGTCTTTCATGTCTTTACAAAGATACGCTTAACATCACATATCAATAATATATATATATATATATATATATATATATATATATATATATATATATATATATATATATATATATATATATATATATAACATAATATGGATAATGAAACTCAGCAAAAACATAACCTTAATTGAATTCACAAGTGTCATATAATACAAACATTAAATTATACATGTATATATACAAATAATATTATAATGTTAACAAAGACTTTTACATAATGCACATCCTTTTTACATGGCCAATAAGTATCTTGGGCGGTAAATCTTTAGTTAACGGATCTGTTATCATTAAATTTGTACCAATATGCTCAAATGACATTTTTTGTTTCTACACTTCTTCTTTCACTGATAAGTACTTCAATTTCATGTGTTTAGCATCTTTGGAATATTTATCATTCTTAGATAAGAAGACAACCGAAGAATTTTCATAATAAATCCTTAGCGGCCTAGCTATACTGTCGACAATATCAAGCCCTAAGATGAAGTTCTGCAACCACATGATTGAATTGTGGCCTCAAAGCATGCCACAAATTTTGCTTCCATATTATAGGTAGAAATGATTGTCTGCTTTCCACTCTTCCATGATATTGCTTCTCTAGCTAGAAGAAAAACATACCCAAATGTGGATTTTCTTGAGTCCACACATCCTGCAAAGTCTGAATCTGAGTAGCCAACCACTTCAAGTTGATCTATTCTTCTATAAGTGAGCATGTAACCTTTGGTGCCTTGTAAGTACCTTAGAACTTTCTTTGCAGCTTTCTAGTGATCCATTCTGGGATTACTTTGATATTGACCCAACATACCAACGATAAAACTAATATTCGGTTGAGTACATGTTTGGGCATACATCAAGATCCCAAGCATTGATGCATAAGTAATATACTCTATTTCTTTTCTTTCTAATTCATTTTTGAGAAATTGAATTTGACTAAATTTGTCCCCTTTCTGAATAGAAACTATCTCAGTAGAGCATTATCCATTATGAATCTCTCTAATATTTTATTTATATAGTCTTTATGAGAAAATCCCAACATTCCTTGTGATCTATTACAGAATATTTATATTCCTATCACATATGATGCCTCACCAATATCCTTCATTTCAAATTTATTGGAGAGAAATTTCTTTACATCATGTAACAAAGCAAAATCATTGGTAGCAAGTAAGATATCATCGACATATAAGACCAGAATTATGAATTTGCTCATACTGACCTTCATATAGATGCACCGATCTATGGTGTTCTCTATAAAACCATATGACAAAATATTATTGTTAAATTTAAGATATCATTGTCTGGAAGCTTTCTTTAGTCCATATATTGACTTTTTTAAGTTACACACTAAACTTTCTTTTCACGTAGTAACAAACCCTCCAGGTTAAGCCATATACGCTTCTTCCTCTAAGTCACCATTTAGAAAGGCAGTCTTCACATCCATTTGGTGAAGCTCTAAGTCATAATAAGCCACCAAATCCAAAACAATTCTCAAAGAGTCCTTCTTCGAAACAGGAGATAAGGTTTCTTTGTAGTCAACACCATCCTTTTGAGTGAAACCTTTGGCGAAAAGTCTAGATTTATATCTTTCAATATTGCCTTTCGAGTCTCGTTTGGTTTTAAAGATCCATTTACAACTAACCCGTTTTGAACCTTTGGGTAACTCAACTAGATCCCATACATTATTTTCATCCATTGATTTTAACTCTTCTTTCATAACGTTGATCCAATTTTCAGAATTGTCACTTTCCATGGCTTATATGAATGAGACTGGATCCTCATCAATGCTCAAGTCACATTCATGTTCAAATGAATAAATAACATAGTCTTTCGAAATAGCTGATCTTGTTTTCCTTTCAGACCTTCTTACTGTTATTTCCGGTGTTTCTTCATTCACTTGTTCTTGCTTATTTGTGACTTGTACATTGTCACCCGATTCATCAACTATATGTTCATTTTGTTAGTTTTGAATATTAAATTATTGTCAATGTGTGTTGTATGATGGTACCACAACCAGAGAGACAACAACCTGAGAAAGACTCTTTAGGCAAAAAAAGATTCTCCACGAGTCTCCACCACTTTATGTGGTTTCTCACTCCCACTGAATTGGTCATTTTCAATAAACCGAGCATTACTAAACTCATTTATTCTCATACTATGATTAGAACAATAAAAATATATACCCTTTTGATTTTTCAGTATACCCCATGAAAAAACCACTAATGGTTCTTGCATCAAGCTTCTTTTCATGTGGATTATACGCCCTTACTTCAGCTTGGCATCCCCAAATATGAATATATCTTAAACTAGCTTTCCTTCCTGTTCATAGCTCATAAGTAGTCTTAGGAACTGCCTTGTTAGGAATCCTATTAAGAAAATATGTAGCGGTCCTTAATGCATAAGTCCACAATGATAATGGTACATTACTATAATTTAACATTGACCTAACCATATTCATGAGAGTACGATTCCACCTCTCAGCCACACCAATTTGTTGTGGTGTACCAGACAGAGTATATTGTGCATATATACCATGACTTTTGAGAAACTTTGCAAATGGAACTGGACATTATCCTTTCTCATTATATTTCCCATAATATTCACCACATCTATCAGACCTCGCTATTTTATTTTCCTATCCAATTGTCTTTCCACCTCATCAATGAATACTTTTAACATGTCCATTAATTGATATTTTTCATGCAATAAATAAAAGTAACAGTGACGTGAGAAGTCATCAATAAAAATGATTGAACACTTTTCTCCTCCTAAAGAAGGAACACCGAAGGGACCACAAATATCAGTGTGTATCAATTCAAGGAGTTCACTGCTTCTTGTAGACGAATTCTTAGATATTTGTTTGGTGTGTTTTCCTGTAATGCAATCCAAACATATATTCCAGTCACCATAATCTAATTGAGGTAGTATTTCACCTTTCATTAACCTCATTACTCTTTCTTTGGATATGTGACCTAATTTTTGATGCCACAAATAAGCAGAACTCTCACTATTTGTACTTCGCTTACTACCAATAACATGTCAATATTAAACAAATATTCTTTAAAATTAACACCAAGATTAAAACGATATAAACCATAAACTAAAATACCAGAATCATAATAGTATGAATATTGAAATAAAGAAAATAGATTGTTTCCAATCCAAAAATTAAAATTCAATCCATCCAACTTTGCAACGGAAACTAAATTCCTAGCATATCTAGGTACATAAAGACAACTTTTTATATCTATATGATAACCAGTATCCAAGATCAATTTATATGTCCTAATTCCCTCCATTTGTGCCTTCATTATGTTTCCCATATAAAGAAGCTTTTCACTTCCTTTTATGGTTTGGATCGAAAAGGATCCCTGTATAATATGAGACATATGAGTAGTCACACCTGAATCAAGCCACCAAGTATTATTTGGTACTTCAATAAGATTTGATTCGAAATTTATGGAAACATAAAAACATACCTTTCTTTTCGAACCATATTGTTGATTCTAAGTGTTGGCAGCAATTTTGGTAAAACAAAGAGTGTTCACAAGATGTCATGTGTGATGTCTTAACATGAGATATCCTATGTATCTGCTGGAGTTCAAGAACATGTGCAAGCATGATTGTTTCAGAATGCCACATACAATGCCATGGCTTCTGATATTGGTTGTACCTGCTGGAGCTTAAATGAAAGACATGTTCATGCAGGATTGTTTCAGATGACATACACAATGTCATGGCATCTGATATGGTTGTACCTGCTAAAAGCTATAAAAGGAATTATTGGATTATGCAGGATTTTTCCAGGATGTCAGACCCGATGTCATGACATCCTGTACACAGAACATTCAGTATGAATGTCTGGTGTTTTGTGATTGCATAATTAATGGAAATCTTTGGATGATTGAAGATATGGCTAGCTGGCGCATTCAATCATGGATTACAACCAGATTTACTTATTTTCCAAGGAGATCTATACAGCTGTTATAAAAAGATTTGATTGGAAAATAGATTTAGGGTTTTCAAGATGTCCAAGCCCAGCAGAAGACTTCTATAAAAAGGGACTTAGAAAACCTGTTTGAACATACAACCAAGACTGAGCGAAATACATAGAAAGAGCTAGGGTTTGTGTCTGTTTAGTCGTAAGACTTGTAGGTCATTCAAGTCATCCATTGATGATTGAATTGGACTGATTTGTGGTTGTAATTTGTCACTCTAAAGCTGTTAAGCAAGAGTGTGTGTCTTCTTGATCAAAGTTGTGAAGCAAGATCAAGAGTGTGTCTTCTTGATTGAAACTGTGAAGTAAAATCAAGAGTTTGTAATTGAAAAGTATTTTCTTTTCACAAGGGATTGTTGTTTAAAATCACTGGTGTGTGATTGTAAGGGAAGTGAGTGGGTTCTCATATCTAAGAGTGCTTAGGTAGAAGTTGCACGGGTAGAGATTAGGTGAGAAAGACTGTAACTTGTTGAAGTGTACGGATAGTCTTTGAACTAATTCTATTTTAGTGAATTTCCTTCCTGGCTTGGTAGCCCCCAGACGTAGGTGAGTTGCACCGAACTGGGTTAACAGTTGCTTGTGTGATTTGCTTTACCATTCTGTTTATTTATCCATTGTGTATTAACAGATATTAGTGTCGTGACATTACCTTCGACATCTTATATTTGATACCAGAATTTCAATTGGTATCAGAGCAGGCATCCTGCTCTGGTTCTGGGTGAGATCTAGGGGCAATACTTTCTGGTACAATGGAGAGAGATGGAGGATCTGTTCATAGGCCACCAATTTTGGATGGTTCTAACTATGACTATTGGAAACCTCGAATGGTAGCTTTTCTGAAATCCCTTGATAACAAGGCTTGGAAAGCTGTGTTAACAGGTTGGGTACATCCTGTCATTACTAAAGAATGAGAAGCCACCACTAAGAAGCCTGAAGAACAATGGTCCAAGGAGGAGGATGATCTAGCTCTTGGAAACTCTAAAGCCTTGAATGCCATATTCAATGGGGTAGACAAGAATATTTTCAGGATGGTAAACAACTGTGAAGTGGCCAAAGAGGCTTGGGACATTCTCAAGACCACTCATGAAGGCACCTCTAGGGTAAAGATGTCTAGACTTCAGCTGCTCACCTCCAAGTTTGAAAACTTAAGGATGAAAGAAGATGAAAACATTCATGAATTTCACATGAGTATCCTTGAAATTGCCAATGCTTCAGGAGCCCTGGGAGAGAAGATGACAGATGAAAAACTGGTAAGGAAAATACTCAGGTCACTTCCTAAGAGATTTGCAATGAAGGTGACTGCCATAGAAGAATCTCAAGACATTTCCAACATGAGGGAAGATGAGCTAATTGGTTCCCTCCAAACCTTTGAGTTGGTATTAAATGATGGTGTTGAAAGGAAAACAAAGAGCATGGCCTTTATGTCAAACACAGAAGAGGATAAGAGTCAGGAGGATGATGAAGATCTGGTCAATGAAGTAGCAATGTTGGGAAGGCAGTTCAATAAACTGTTGAAAAAGATGGATGTAAGATCAAGGGCGAATGTTAAGAACATCTCATCTGACATCAGTAAATCCAACAATGTTGGAAGAAGAGCAAGATCAGATGAGAAGCTCAAAGAAGGAAAAGAGGTTCAGTGCTATGAATTAGATGGGTATGGACACATCAGGACTGAATATGGAACCTACCTCAAGAAATAGAAGATGAGTCTTGCTGCCACTTGGTCTGATGAAAGTGAAACAGAGGAGGCTGCAAATCTTGTGACAGCGATGACAGAAAGATGGGGATCTGATGAAGACTCAAGTGATGATGAAGTAACCTTTGAAGAGTTGGCCTCTACCTACAAAAATTTGTGTCACAAAAGTGTAGAGCTGTGCAAACAGGTTGAAAGCCAGAAGAAGGAAATAACTCAACTTGAGAATGAGAAGGCAGAATACTTGGAAACCATCTCCAAGTTACAAACAGAAGCAGTGGTTCTGAATGTCAAGCTAAATCCACAAGCTGAAAATCAGAAGATAGCACAGCTGGAAAGTGAGAAGGCAGACCATGCAAAAACCATCTTTAAATTGAAGACAGAAGTCATGTTACAAAATTCTAAATTAGAAGAAATGACCAAGTATGTAAGAATGTTAAGCAATGGGTCTGACTCCTTAGACAAGATTCTTCAAACTGGACAAATAACAGGAGACAAATCTGGTATTGGGTATAATAACTCAAAGCCTGAGAGCAGTTACACTGGTGTCAAACCTCAAGCCAAACTTAAGTGCATTCAAAAACCTGTGATGTCACATCATATGTCACAACACCAGAGGAGAAAACAGTTGAAAGGGAAACACCAAAGATGGAGATGCCATCACTGTGGGAAATATGGTCATCTGAAGCCTTTCTGCTATAAACTGTATGGCTATCCTAGGCCTGCTCATCATCAGGATCACTATCAATTCAGACCCAAACAGCACATGCCTAGCATCAAGAAGCAATGGGTCCCTAAGATTAATGTCACAAGCCTGATAGCTCACACTCCCCTCAGAATCTCAGCCAAAGAAGAATGGTACTTTGATAGTGGATGCTCCAGACACATGACTGGAAACCAAGACCTGCTAACTGATCTGCATCACCATAATATAAGTCATGTAACCTTTGGAGATGGAGCAAAAGGTAAAATCAAGGGAACAGGTAAGCTTGATTGCCTTGGAGTACCTAGACTTGACAAGGTTCTACTAGTCAAAGGCTTAACTGCAAACCTCATAAGCATCAGCCAACTATGTGATCAAGGTCTGAATGTTAACTTCACCAAAACTGAATGTCTAATCCTTGACATAAATAGTGAAGTAATTATGAGAGGAATCAGGACCAAAGACAATTGCCACATATGGAGCTCTCAATTGGATTATCCCTTAAAGTATTGGTTGAGTACAGATGCTCTCAAGAGTGATGAAAAACAAGGCTGGGGGAAATGTCATACAAAGATGTCACACCAGAAGCTCAAAGGAGAAAAGGTTGTGATGGCTCAAAAAACTGAGAAGACAGATCAAATAATTGGACATATGACCAGTCATAAGCAGAATGGAACTGTTAAGACTAGGCCACGAGGGAGTCTATGTTTATCTCGAAGCAAAAAGGCCAAGAACAATGTGGAGGAGATTGGAGAAACACCTGCTTCTACACATGTGAAAGGTTGGGCTCAACTTGGTTGGATGAAACTATTGATTGCATACAATGTCACACACGATGTCATGACATTGTATTATGACAACCTGAATACTGAAACTATGTCCAAAAATCAGACTCAGCACAGATGGACAATGTACTGTTTTTGTCATTATCACTTCAATAGAAAATTCATGAAAGACAAATTCAGAGGTCCAAAGCATGGATTGGAACTAGCAGACAGGGGTGCAAGGAAGTTGGGTGAAATTCAAAACGAGGGAGGAAAATTAGGGATTTGGACTCTTGAGAAATTATGGCAATTAAAGAGGAAAAATAAAAGAAATAAAAATAATGTCTGCCCTTTTAAAAGAAAGAGCCACATTAATGATAAATCATTCCCTAGCTTTGAAAATAGTATATATTCCCTTAGCACACGCTACCTAAACTCAGCAACTGCCATTTCCATTCAACTTCTCAAAAAAGCTCAGCTAGGGCAAAGAAACTTTTCTCAAAAGTCCTACAACATGTCTCAACATCCATCATCATCTGGTACCAAACCCTCCCAACATGCAAAGACTCCATCCATGGAGTTTGTAGATGAAGAAGTGATGGACGTCACTCCTCTGTGCATGATACCGGGCGACACCACAGGTCCCTCCTCCAATGCTAGAGATAAGCAAGGTAATACCTCTGGTAACTCTCTCTTCCTAAAGACATGTATTATGCTGATCGTGCTATAAGGAAACTAGTCACGAGAATTCTGAGTGAAGGGCATAAAGTTGAAGGGGTTTCTACCCCTTTGTCCAGAAGGGAACCCTCTCCTGAGGGAGAACCCCATGCTGATAAAGATGATGATTCATCTAGATCAGAAAAGGAGGTTGCTGCTGAAGGGCTTTGCTCTCTAGGTAAAACCCTACCTAGAAAGAAACCAAATGTGACTCAAGAAAAGATTATTGACCTAGAGGAAGAAAGCACTGAAGGAGAGGATGATCATTTGGTTCATATGGTAAAACCCAGTGTAGCTGAGAAACTGAGAACTAAGAAAGGGAAAAGTGTGGCTAAAATGAGAACTGCTAGAATGAAAAAGGTTGCAGGAATAGGACCCTCAAAACCCTGGAGCAAGGTTGAGGTTGGGAAAAGGAAAGAAAGAGACAGCTCTGACTCTGAGGAGGATGTTAAAGACGATGTCCCAGACATCTCCCCTGCAAAAAGGCAGGCTGTTCAGAAATCTCCTGGCAAAGTTGCTGCTGTACATCTAGACAATATCTCCTTTCACTTGGAAGATGGAGCAGCAAAGTGGAAATATGTCATTCAGAGAAGAGTAGCCATTGAAAGAGAGCTTGGACAAGAAGCTGTAGAGGTAAAGGAGGTAATTGAGCTGATCAAAAATGTTGGACTCATGAAGACTGTGGTAACTCTATCCCAATGCTATGAGGGGTTGGTAAAAGAGTTTATTGTTAATATCCCTGAGGATATTCATGAAAAGAACAGCAGGCAGTTTTGCAAGGTGTTTGTAAGGGGAAAATGTGTGAAATTCTCACCAATTGTCATCAACAAGTTCCTAGGAAGAGGAACGGATGGAGGAGTAGACCTAGAGACCACAGACAATGAGGTTTGTAGGGTTATCACAGCTGACCAAGTTAAGGAATGGCCTAGCAGGAATCACTTATCAGCTGGAAAGCTCTGTGTTAAATATGCTATATTGCACAAGATTGGCTCAGCTAATTGGATTCCTACTAATCATGTCTCTACTATCTCCATTAACCTTGGAAGAATCATTCATGCATTGGAACAAGGGTTAACTATGATTTTGGCAAGTTCATATTTGATCAAACCATTAGACATGCTTCTACAAATGTTGTGAAGTTACCCATTTCCTTCCCCTCCCTTATTTGTGGCATTATCCTGAGCCAACAACCAGGCATTCTTAGTACAAGTGACATTCCAAGTAGGAGAAAATCCCCTCTGTCCATTCATTATAAGTTGTTTGAGGGAAGTCATGTCAATGATGTCATGACATCTGCCAAAAGGGAGTCTACATCTCAAGGGAGCTTGGTTGATCAACTAAAAGAAACCTGCAAGGAATTGGAAAATGGTATAAGGGTGGCCAAGGCTAGAAAAGAAGCTTTAGAAGTTCTTATCTGTAGCCTGGAGAAGGAAGAAGTAGAGAAGGTTGGGAAGGACTCAAATACAAGATCAAAATCCCAATCCAATGGAAGTTTTGGAAGCTCAGAAGACTCTGAAGGTGTAGGTGAAAATACAAGTGAAGATGAAGATGATTATTCTTCTTCTGATTAATGGTTCCTGCCTGAATTGAAGACTGGGAGGTGTGCAGGAAAGTTTGGTGGAAGCTGGTCTGCTGTTTGGAAGGCTGATGTTGTTACTGTTTTTTTGAAAATTTTATTTTGTGGCAGTCCTTATTGATGCATGTTATGTAATATTTAGGGCTCTTAATGAGTTCCTTGAATTTGTTCATTATCTCAGCTATCAGTTGTGTATAATGATGGTGTGTACTTCCTGAATATTTTGTTTTAACATGCTTAATGTTATAACATCTGATCTAACATTCTCTGCTAGGCTAATAGACATTTATTTTGTCTAATTGGTCACCTTTGGTCAATTTTGACTAAAAAGGGGGAGAAGTGCTGATATGGAAGCTAGTGTGGAAGTTGTATGTGGCTGGACAGAAGGACAGCTATTATTGAAAGAAGTGCACAGGTGCTAAAACAGAATGGTGTTCTGTTTACAGATGTTTACAAATGTCAAAGAGGATGTCTGATATGGTGCACAGGTGTTGTTGTTGAAGCAGATGTCAGTATGACATTCTGGCTGGTACAGGTGCTGGAATTACAGCAGCTGTTATTTGATGAATGCACAGATTTAGGGGGAGAAGAAGTACCCTTGTGCATTGTGCATTTGTGTGTCTTGAAATAAAAAGATTTGATTGGAAAATAGATTTAGGATTTTCAAGATGTCCAAGCCCAGCAGAAGGCTTCTATAAAAAGGGACTTAGAAAACCTGTTTGAACACATAACCAAGACTGAGCGAAATACATAGAGAGAGCTAGGGTTTGTGTCTGTTTAGTCGTAAGACTTGTAGGTCATTCAAGTCATCCATTGATGATTGAATTGGTCTGATTTGTGGTTGTAATTTGTCACTCTAAAGTTGTTAAGTAAGAGTGTGTGTCTTCTTGATCAAAGATGTGAAGCAAGATCAAGAGTGTGTCTTCTTGATTGAAACTGTGAAGTAAAATCAAGAGTTTGTAATTGAAAAGTATTTTCTTTTCACAAGGGATTGTTGTTTAAAATCACTGGTGTGTGATTGTAAGGGAAGTGAGTGTGTTCTCATATCTAAGAATGCTTAGGTAGAAGTTGCACGGGTAGAGATTAGGTGAGAAAGACTGTAACTTGTTGAAGTGTACGGATAGTCTTTGAACTAATTCTATTTTAGTGAATTTCCTTCCTGGCTTGGTAGCCCCCAGACGTAGGTGAGTTGCACCGAACTGGGTTAACAATTGCTTGTGTGATTTGCTTTACCATTCTGTTTATTTATCCATTGTGTATTAACAGATATTAGTGTCGTGACATTACCTTCGACATCTTATATCTGATACCGGAATTTCACATATCTTCCTTTTAGGAAAATCCTTTTTGAAGTGTTCGTTCTCCTTGCAGAAATAACACTTCTTCTCCTTTTGAACTCCGCCCTTATTAACCTTTAAAAGAGCTTTTCCCTTCTTCTTATCTTTCTTGTCGGGATTGACCTTACTGCAAATGTCTCCATCATGAGTCATGAGATGAACAGGATGATCTTGCATCTTCTTTAGTCTCCCTTCTTCTTGAACCAACATGACCTTAATTTCTTGAAAGTTCCATTTTTCTTTGATGGTGCTCTAATTTACCTGGAACTGTCCAAGCTCAAAAGAAAGCGAGCTAATGATAAACTATACAAGAAAATATTCACTCACATCCATACCTAAGGACTTCAATTTTGCTTCCAAATTTCCCATTTGAGTCAAATGATCATGAATGGGTTGAGACCATTCAAACTTTTTACTCGTCAACTCACTCGTCAAATTCCCCACAACATATTTGTTAGTAATTTCATAATTTGAATACTCTTTCACATATTTCATAAATTCCCTTTCATTTTCAGTGTTGGGTATAAATGGCTTAACATTTTCAGCCATTGTCATTCTCATCAAGTTCAAAATAACCCGTTGGACCTTTCTTAAGCCTCAAAAAGTGTCATTTCATCTTCTGTATTGTCCTCCGTAATGGTTACGAGATTCTCATTCATTATCAATTCAATGTCCAATTCCGTAACATCCAGTTGAAATTGAATCTTTTCAGACCAATCAGCATAGTTCAGCCCATTAAACTTTGTCATTGCATTGTCCAGGGCAAACGTATTAGTAACAACTACAAATATTTAAAACACGCTCATACGTTAATGCTTTGAATAAATTTCATGGATTCAAACCAATTTAAATTTAATTTGTATCTAAATTCACCTTTGAGTGATGCATAAATACATTTCATAAAATAAGTCTATGCTAAATAAACATACTTTAATAAAGAATTAATCATACTCAAAATAACATGCATGTCTATCTTTGGATATACAAGCAACACGTATGTTAATAGGCACTTTAATTTTATTAATCATAAGTCATGAGTCATCTTTAGATGATCTATATATGCTTATAATAATAAATAACATTTAACATAAACATGTAATCCATATAGCATCAAATCAAAATTCATTTTTTCATGATTTAAAATTGTAAACTTTAATGAGTTTGAACACTTTGTTGATTAACAAATTCTTAATATAATAATTCCACAACAATAAATTATATTTAATATAAAAGAAAAGGTATATATTGTTTCAAACTTTGAAACAATAGCATTTAAAAACAAAAAATTAAAATATCCATATTGCAAATCAACAAAACCAAGATATGCACACAAAAGAATAATTTTAAATGTAACAATACCATTTCTAAATACCTCGTTATGTCATAAAACTTTTACTAAAACAATATGCAGAAAAATATATGTTTCAGTGTAAATCACATTAAAATTCCAAAAATTCATTGTTAAAATAAGACATATATGTCGGGAAAATTGTATCCTATATATACTAATAATTTGTTTCGTATGATACATGTAATTCCCCAATTTTAGTAATTTATTTTATATAAATCATTTTGATTTTATTATGTATTTTGTTAGAATTATGTAATTTTATGATTATTTTATTGTTGGGGAGGTGGGGTATGTGTCCTTGAGATGAGAGAATAATTAAGGGGTTATGATCATAGGATTAATCTAGAATAATTTAGAGTTATTTTAGATGATTAAAATAATTATGATTTAATTAATTATTTAATAAAATAATAAGAAAAAGGGAGTGTGTAGAGATTTTGAGGATAATATTTGACTTATGTAGAGTGAGTGAGGACAAGGTAGGCATTATGGAAAAATATTAAGGTTATAGCCTAATGGGGGAATTAGGTTTATGGATAAAAAAAGAGAATTGTAAGGGGATAGAGGTTACGGTATGTGTGTTTTTGGAAGTTGGAGCAAAAGAGGCAAGTGTAACATTGGAAACTTAGAGCTATGGGATATGGAAGAACACCAAGAAATTCAGATTCCTTTTGCAGCTAGGAGAACCAAGGTAAGGGTGAGAAATTATTTCAATAATAAGGGGTGTTATGGAATGGTATAATGGAGGAACCCTTAACCTCCTTAGGATTGGGTGTTTTAAATCTCAATTCCGAAATTTGTGTTATAATTGTTGATTGTATGATGAAATTAGTGCAAAATTTGTGTACCCTATGTATGCTTATGTTTTGTTCTGGTGTTGTTGATGATATTATGCCATTGATTGATGCTTAAAGGTTTTGACCTTGATTGTGTTATTGGTGACTTAGAGATGATGAGTATGATGATGTGTTGTAATATGATATTGATACATGAAAACTATGAATTAGACAATGAGTTAGGAAGTTATAACCATGAGAAATTGGATTTACTTGATGGATTTTCGTGGCATAAGTTTTTGGCACAAGTTCTTGGTAGCTAGGAATGAAAAAAAGATGTTGTTGAGTTTGTGTATGTGTGTCTAACTTTCTAGAAGTCGAAGATTGAACATCAGAAACCATCTGATCTGATGCAACCTTCAAATATTCCATAGTGGAAATGGGATAGCATTTCTACGGACTTTGTGACAGACTTTCCAAAGACTAAGGGCAACTATTCAATTTGGGTGATAATGGATAAATTGACTAAATTGGATCATTTCTTATCGATGAAGATCAATCATTCCTTGCAGAAGTTAGCTGAGTTATATATCAAAGAGGTTATGAGGTTGCATGGTATACCTTCAAGTATTGTGTCGGATAGAGTTATGAGGTTTACATCCAGATTCTGGGAGAGTTTGTAAGCTGCATTTTGAACTAAGATGAAGTTGAGTTCCACTTGTCATCCGTAGATAGATGGTCAGACTGAGAGGACTATTCAGTCGCTAGAGGACTTGTTGAGGGCTTGTGTACTTGAACAAGGAGGTGCTTTGGATATCTTCTACCGTTGATTGAGTTTACATACAACAACAGTTTCCATTCAAGTATTGGAATGGCACCGTATGAGGCATTGTATGGTAGAAGGTGTAAGATGTCTTTGTGTTGGTATGAGTCAGGAAAGGGTGTTGTGATTGGACCTGAGATTGTCCAATAGACTATAGAGAAGATCAAAGTGATTCAGGAGAAGATAAAAGCTTATCAGAGTCGCCAAAAGAGTTATCATGATAGACGAAGGAGGCACTTGAGTTCCAAGAAGGGGGTCATGTGTTTTTAAGAGTTACTCCAGTAATCGATGTTGGTCGAGCTTTGAAGTCTCGAAAGCTCATGACGTGTTTTGTTGGTCCTTATCATATTCTCTAGAGGATAGGGGAGATGGCCTATAGGATTTCCTTGCCACCTTCACTTGCTAATTTTCATAATGTGTTTCATGTGTCTTAGTTGAGGAGATACATTATGGATTCGTCTCATGTGATCCAAGTGGATGATGTGCAGGTGAGGGATAACCTGACTGTTGAGGCATCACCTATACAGATATAGGACTAGAAATTGAAGCAACTACATGATAAATAGATTTCCTTGGTGAAGGTAGTGTACGGTGGACCAACTGATCGAAGCATAACTTGGGACATTGAGAGCCAGATGAGGGATTCGTATCTGAATCTGTTCACTTGAGGTAATTTTCAAGGGGAAAAATTCTTTAAGTGGGGGAGAGTTGTAACACACCAATTTTAGTAATTTATTTTATGTAAGTAATTTCGATTTAATTATGTCTTTCGTTAGAATTATGTACTTTTATGATTATTTTATTGTTGGGTGTTGGTGGGGTATGTGTCCTTGAGATGAGAGAATAATTAAAGAGTTATGACCATAGGATTAATCTAGAAGAATTTAGAGTTATTTTAGATAATTAAAATAATTATGATTTAATTGATTATTTAATAAAATAATAAGAAAAAGGGAGTGTGTAGAGATTTTTAAGGCAATGTTGGGCTTATGTTGAGTAAGTGAGGACAAGGTAGGCATTATGGAAAAATGTTGAGGGGATAGCCTAATGAGGGAAGTAGGTTTTTGGATAAAAAAACATAATTGTGAGGGGATAGAGGTTACAGTATGTGTTTTTGGAAGTTGGAGTAAAAGAGGCAAGAGTAGTATTCGAAACTTAGAGCTATGAGAGAAGGAAGAACACCAAGAAATTCATATTCCTTTTGCTGCTAGGAGAACCAATGTAAGGGTGAGAAATCATTTCAATAATAAGGAGTGTGATGGAATGGTAGAATGGAGGAACCCTTAACCTCCATAGGATTCGGTGTTTTAAATCTCAATTCTGATATTTGTGTTATAATTGTTGATTGTATGATGAGATTTGTGTGAAATTCGTGTACCCTATGTATGCTTATGTTTTATTCTGATGTTGTTGATGATATTATGCCATTGATTGATGCTTGAAGGTTTTGACCTTGATTGTATTATTGGTGATTTAGAGATGATGAGTATGATGATATGTTGTAATATGATATTGATACGTGAAAACTATGGAGTAGACGATGAGTTAGGAAGCTATAACCATAAGTAATTGGATTTATTTGATGGATTTTTGTGGCATAAGTTTTTGGCACATGAGGGATTGTTTGGATGGTCTAAAAACAGACTTTTAGGACAATTTCGCAGTATGTACCGACCTATGAAAGTCATGTGTCGACCTGTATAGGTCATAGGTCGACACATGCAATCAGCACATCTAACAAAATATTATAGGCTTTAAAAATGAAGTACATTTGTCGATCTGAAAAGGTCATGTGCCGACCGGAAAAGGTCATGAGCTAACCTGAAAAGGGCATAAGTCGACCTGTATGAGTCATGTGTCGACACATAACTACCAGAATGTTTATTTTGCATTTTCGACGGTTTTGGCCATAACATTTTATCTGTAAGTACACTTTAGACACCGTTCAAAGTGTTGGAAAGTTAACATGATCTCCTAAAAAGTGATAATGTAATTAGAGACTGAATATGTTCTATTAATATGAATAATTGATGAGGCTTGTATGTTTTACTAATGTTATGTTGACAATGAATGATATGACGATTTTGTTGTTGTCGTGTATGATGTTAATGATGATTACGATGTTGTTGTGTTATGATATTGAGAATAATATTGATGTTGTTGATGTGATTATGAGATTTGAGAATAATATTGATGTTCTTGATGCAATTATGAGATGAATTATTATTATTATTATTATTATTATTATTATTATTATATATATATATATATATATAATAATATATATATATATATATATATATATATAATGATAACATGTTGAGTTGAATACGTAGTTTCGGTGTGGAAACTACCATATGGTTGTTGTACAGGAATCATACGGTTCGATGTGATACCGTTAATTGTTGTTAAATTGTGACGATGATGCATTCATTCATTTGTGCATCATGAGTTGTTATTGTTGATGAAAGAGGCGGGCTATAGGTCTCAATGAGGGGAGTTATGATTGTCCCAAGCTCGGTGTGGGGTTCATGGGTCTGTAGTTGATTAGGACCCAGTTCATGATAAGAACCATTGTTGAGATCAGTACCGCATGCATATGAGTCTGTTGATGTCGTTGAGAGTCACATTTGCATATTGGTTGTGTATTATTGTGAAGTGGATGAAATTTGAATACATGTGTTATGTTGTATAATGGATTATGTTTGAAATGTATTGTATTTAATCTACTCTGATTGTTTATGCACTGGTTATTATTTGAAATGAATTCTCACCCCTTCTGTTTGAATGTTGCCTTTACATGAGCGTTATGCAGATACTCAGGAATAGAATTGTTGAAGTAAGTGGAAGCCAACTCTTGGAGTTGCTTCTTAGTTTAGTGTTTTCTTTAGTAGCGTCTTGCTCTGATTATGTAACATCGGGATGGGAACACTTGTTTTAATTTTATGACATGTATATGTTAAAGTAATAAGGCTAAATTTTATTGTTGAGCATTCTTAAGCATGTCGAGAGGATTGATCGTAACTCTCTTATTTGTTATCAAAGTTGAAGTTTGAGACAAAGTGTCATTACTTACCTTATCTTTCATAATTGTTGATGATATTTCCATTGTGATGATACTTTAAAATGGAAGTGAGCATGCAATGACAAATTTAATATGAATTGAAGTAGCCCGTGTTATGGAGCATGATAGATTTGATGTAAGTGACACCCTATATGATCATAATATTTATTAAAATTATGCATTAAAATTGTATGCGGGATTTAGGGTATCACAATACTAATTGAGAAGGTAATCATATATATGTATATATATATATATATATATATATATATATATATATAATATATATATATATATATACACTTTCGGAATTAGATTTTGGACCGCTAACGTAACATATATATCATATTGGAATTCAAATCATGATATAAATGTTATCTTAACAATATAAACAATGAAATGCATTACTGAAACGGTGCGTTGAGATAACAAATGCATTATCATAGAAAAATGTTTTATTGTATTAATCATTATCGGAAAATTATGATATCGGTAACTTTGTTTTGATACTAACTCTTAGCAAATTCCATGTTCAGGATCTTGATATCATGATTTTCACACTATTCCAATTTCTATGAAAAAACAGTAAAAGCGTACCTGGATCAATGACGTTGATTCTTGTCCGGTTCTCGGTCTTGTTTCCAATTGTTATCTTCTTTCTTCCTTCTTCCTCATGTGTATCTTTGATGATGAATATACTTTTGTGTATTTGTGAGAAAAATGATGTTGTTTTTCTAAAGATCCCTATTTATAGTCATCTTACTCCAACATTCACATTTCATTCCAAGAGTCATGTCTTAACATCCATGAAGAGAGAAAAGAGGGATTTAAATTTTGAATTTTAAAATAAAACCCCATTAATTTAATTATCTATCAACCCAAATAATCATCACATTAGATTATCTTTTCTTTAAGACAAACTTTTAATTACATGAGTCATAATTCTTGTATTAATAAATTAATCCAATAAAGCTCACAAAAGTGAACTCATTTGGCCTCACATTATCAAGCAACATCCTCTAAAACAAATCAAAAGCCATAATCGGGTTACCATATTTCACATAACCATCAAATCTTCGCTGTCATGAAACAACATTCTTACAACCTATCTTCTCAAACACTTCCCTGACCTTATCCAAAAACTAGTCCAAGAAACCACATTTCGCACATGCCTTTTATCAAACAACTTCCACCCATCATCAACATCCGTCTCACGCTTCATCATATTATTTTGCACATAAACATCACTCCAAAACCCCATGCACTACTCTACCAAAACCAATAACATCAGAAGCAATAGAAGCATTCACAACAAAAGGGTACGTAAACTTATCAGTTACAAAGCCATGATGACACATGATCTCCTTAAACAAGGTGAACCGTCGATTTTGTGCTTGATATTTAAATAAGAGTGCATGTGAAAATGTAAAGAAGTAAAAAAATTGGTAGATTTTAAAACACCAATGTACTCAAATATTCTCAAATTGTTCATTTTATGTTATCTATTTTTTTGAAGCTTCTTTGAAAAAAAAAAGTAAAAACAAAACAATATGCACCAAAACGAGCAAGCTAAATCAAATTTGAATCAAATTTACTATTACAATTCTTTTTCAAATATTCAATTTTGGCATCCTTGATATTTTCTTCTTTTCCGGGTCCAAGAGATGCTTTGAATGCCATTAGTTAAATTGTGTCTGTAAATTAAATTATACCCTTAATTAGTTCTTGTCTATCTACCTGGGTTGTTTTGGTTGTTTATACCTGAACATTGGTTATATAACAACTTGTTTTTATATTTTATCAATTGTGTTTGATCAATTCGATTCTCGGATCTGTTTAGTAATGAGTTATGTTTTGAGCTGAGTTGAGATTTTTTAAGTTTTGTGAGTTATAAATATGATTCCCTCTCACTTGTTAGTTGTTATAAGTACGAGTTGCATAATGTGTAAAAATTCTAGTGGAAATAAATGGATGATATTCTAAAGATTTTATTTTTGAAGTTTGACTATTTTTGTGATTATCAAAGGGGTTTGAAAAATACTTTTAACATCATGAGTTTGTGCGATTCATATATTTTAAGTTAGAGATATTGAAAAATACTTAGATAAGGTTTATTCTTTGAAACTTTAAAGACTATTTTCTTATAACTTGTCTTGCAATCTTTTTTGTAAATTTGATTAAACTGAATGAATATTTTTCTGTGTTCTCACCTTTTATATTTTTATTTCATTTTATATTTTTATGGCACTATATTTTTATTGCACTTTATATTTTTATTCCACTAAAGACATTTGACTAGTTGATATTGTTCTTTATCCCTAATATCAACCGTTTTAGTATGGTTGAACCTTGAAATTTCACAACAAGTGACATCAACTGTGGAAAGGAATTAAGTTTATAAGTGATGGGTTTTAAATAAGACACACACATCACTTTTATGAAAACAATGATTTTGGACTGTGAAAGGTGTAGATACAAGCAATCTTCACTCAATGAAATTGTGTGAAAGCATTGAAGGGAAATACATTAATGTTTGCGCATATGGTGTTTTGACAACAACTTTATGTGATGCATAGACTATAAACATGTATGCATCGAATGAAGACATCAATATTTTGACAGAGATCTTAACACAGACTATATTGACGCATGCGTAGAATCAATTTTCGGTAAAAAAAATGTACCTTACTCCAAAACAGGTATCTTCCACAAGAAAGTCATAAATACTAAATTGACTAGGAAGCTCAGAAATTTTTCCAAATTTCAAGGAAATTGCACTCACACTAGGATTAGGGACATTTGGATTCACCACTGATTGGGCGGGGAGTTGGTTTGAACCTTGAGTCTGCATGGTATTTGTCGAAGTGGGAAGTTCTCCAATCTGTGTTTGCAAATTTTGAATACTGGAATCTATTCGTTGCTGAAATTGGAGATTTTGCACAACCATTTGTTTGACAAGGTCCGGAAATAGTCACTACTTGTGGAGTGTTTTGTGTAGGTGAGAGTGGTAATAGTAATTGTTGTGGCCTAGGTTGTTGTTATGCGAGTGGATTCCGATATAACAAATTTGAATGGATTCTCAAATTGGAATTATACTTGTTAGTGGATAGGCCAGGAATGTTGTACCTGTTTTGGTTGTTGCCTTGAGGATTGTAAATGCTTGCTGCATACGCTTGAGGTCAATCGGTAACAGAATCATCTTGCAAGATAAGGCATGAATTTGTTGGATGTTCAGGAGAAGTGCAGATTCCACATAATCTTT
The DNA here is from genome assembly GCF_024323335.1 of Lathyrus oleraceus. Taxonomy (NCBI): domain Eukaryota; kingdom Viridiplantae; phylum Streptophyta; class Magnoliopsida; order Fabales; family Fabaceae; genus Lathyrus; species Lathyrus oleraceus. Next base: position 38,999,920 of record NC_066583.1, read on the forward strand.
ATGTTTGAGTTTTTCCTCCTACCATATGTTTCATCAATGAAATAAGCTCATCAATTCTGGTTTCTAAAACTTTGTTGGAAGAAGAAGCTTGAATCTCATTCACTCCTTTTGTCAGGATCACAAAATTATTTCTAGTTGTGAATTAAGTGACATGTTCTCAATTAAGTATCTAGTATCTCGTTGCAGTTGGAGTCTTATCAACAAGTGTTCCACCACTAGCGACATCCAAAATATTTCTGTTAGTAGTAATACTGGATAAGTAATTGCTCAGTAATCTGGTGCTAAGGACAACTAGATACTAACTGTTTGAATCTCTCACAGTATTCAGTCAATGATTTGTTGTCAACCTGTCTAATACCAATGATGGACAATTTACTAGCAAGTGTACTAGTGTTGTTATCGAAGTATTAAAATAAATTTGTCTCCATAAGGATTGCGAACTTAGAACAAGATACGTTGTGCGTTATAATTAAAAATAGTAAACGAGGACTTTTCAGGTTGTTTGGTCGAAAACGCAAGAAATGAGTTTTTATAACAATGGTGATAAATGCGACAAACTAACTTTATCACTACACTCAATCCCTTAGTGTGTAATGCACTAGCCTAAACGCCAAATTATCCTATTCTAATTAAACAACAAATCAGGTTAGTCCCTAAATTACAATTTCTAATTATCCTATTCTTAATCAATGAGCGAATTTCTTAAAAGTTCTAACTCCAGCTGTGTGGTCCTGGTTTGTTTATGCAACTCCAACAATTGTTATATATTGAGAATAAATTTGGTTCTATGTGATGCATGTTTGCCATTTAATTTTTGGAAATATAATTTCCATTGTTGTTATTATTTGCAATGATTATAAATTAGAGTAAATGTTTGTCTCTTTCTCAAATTGGTTTGTGTTTGTAATGATCCGTATTTACTCATATGAATAAGAGTCATATTAATTATACTAGTATTAATTATATGTGGTTATTTTAAGGATAAAGTCAATTAAATGTTTGAAACTTTTTATTTTAAATGATGAAGGAAATCCACGTTACGGTAATTTGTAATTGTTTATACAAAACTATTTTACCGTTAAAACTTTTTTTGGTATTAAGGTATTTATTATTGTGCATGAGATTAAAATTATATTTTTTGACTTATAAGATTCAAATTATTTCTTTCATATCTCTCAATTTATTATACTCGCTAATTTATGACAATAAATTATAAAAAAAGCTACTTATATTATCTAGATAGAACAATATATTATGACAAAACAATATATTTACCAACATTAATATTTTTTTTCTGTGCGATGGTAAATAAATAAAGTGAATATTTGCAAACATCAAATAATCTGAACCATAAATAAATATTTTTTATAATTTGCATACAATAATAACGTAGTTTTACATATTTTTTTAATTTTTAATAAGCTTATCTACAAATACTTTTTAAATTTAAAAACATTTCTTGCCATCTCTTGATTATTTGTTTATTAATACTAATAATAAGTCATATTACTCATTTCAATAAACTAAATTGTTCACTTTGAAAAAGACAAACATTTTACATAGAGGAAAGAAGACAAATCAATTAATTTCGATCTTTAAATTATAGCTGAAATGGATGGATAGAATGAATTTTGATTATAATATATAAACAAAAATAATTTATTATTCCATTAAAAGTTTACAAAAGTTTATTTAAAAAATCTAAGTTAATTTATCTATTAAAAATAAATTTCATCTATTAATATATTTTTAATGCATGTATATCCCCATCCATTCATTATGGATACTTATTTATTATAAAATCTTAAAATATTAGTTTTTTAGTTTTTTAATTTTTGAAAATTATATAAATAACAATGTCTTGTATATGATAAAAGTAATCTATTATATTTAAAATAAAAAAATAGAAAAAATGAGACTACCTCCGCTTTTTATTATAAGTCGTTTTTAGAAAATATTTTGTATCACAATATAAGTCGTTTTATAATATCAATTAATCATTATTTTTATTTTTTTAATTATACCCTTAAATATTTATTATTCTCTCTCTTTTCAATTATGTCTATCTGTCTTTTCAATACCATTAATGAGGACAATTTTGTAAAATTCATCCTAATTTTTCTATTTTATACCATATTTATTATATTTCTTAATATCTATGAAAAGTCAAAAACGACTTATAATAAAAAACAAAGGGAGTATATTGATTTTTTAAAATATATTATATGAAAATAGATAAACTGAATCTACTTAATTAACTAACTTTTTATATCGAAAAATATATTTGATAAATTATTTAGTAGAGGAATTGGATAATAATAACTTAATAAATTATATTGTAACTCTTGATTTAAATGAGATTTAATATATTTTTTGATCTTGTAGGTTAAAATCGAAGTCAATTTTAGTCTTTTTAACTTAAAAAATATTTATATTGATTATTTAACTTCTCAAAATGTATAATATTAGTCCTTTTTGTTTGATTATCAAAAGATTTAATGATCAAATTTTGAATTTATTCGTCATTAATTAGACGAAAATGATTAACATGGTGTATTTTAAAGAGTTAATAGATCAATATAGATATTTTTTTAAGTTAGAGGATCGAAATGAACTTCGAGATTAACTTATGCAATAAAAGAAATATTAAACCTCTAAATGAAAAATAAATAAATAAAAGTTTTATAAAAAATTAAAAGAAAATATTGCATAGCTGTTTTAGAGATTTTAAAATTAAAAGTAATATATCCTATATATTTCAATAAATCTATATAAAAAAATTGTCAAAAATTATCTGCACTAAAATATTTATGTCAACTTTTAGACAACTTCGAAAATCGAAGCCCTTAATTGAATTTTTTTTCAAAATAACCACAATTTTCAAATTAAATTTCAAAATAACCATTTTTTAAATAAAAAAATCCAAAATAACCACCTTTTAAAACAGATGCGTCAGATGAACTGGCGCATCCATTCTCTATCATGAGGAGGTGCCAAGGCCTATAGCGCCTGCATTGGAAGCCTCATGAGGAGGCGCCAATGCCTATGGCGCCTGCATGTGTTGACATGTCAGGCGCCTAGCCTCTTGGCGCATGAATTTTATATCTGCTATGTATAAATACATCGCCCCTCGGCCACATTTTTCACACAAATCTTACCCTACCTACAACCATATTTTCTTTCATTCAACTTCACTCTCCTTCAAGTTTTTGAGTTTTAACCATGTATGAATACATTCACAAGCGAAATGCCGATTTAATATTTTCCGTCGTTGCGTCTCCGATAAAGATTTAACTTTGGAATATAGATTTGTTTGAACGTCTTAATCGGACGTTGAATAGTTGGTTAGATTGAGAAATTAGGGATGGTGAAAGGATTAGAAGAATCCAATGACTTGTGTCCACGTTCAAGCAAAATGGAGAAGTGCGTGAATTGATGGATATTAAGACTGACCGAGACGTTCATAGGATGATGCATTACACATTCAAAATTGTTTTGATGGTTATAGTCGCTTAGTTATTGTAGTGTAGTTGTTTTAATTGTTTGTGTTGTTGTTTATATAATGATATTTCCTCACAAACTTATAATATGAAATAAGTTTAGTTTTTCATATATTGCAACAGAGGTACATTTGAATTTATCTGGTTGTATTCGTTCCAACACTAGGACAGTTAGTACGATTGTGACCTGGCTAACGGCATGCACTACATAATCTAACCATTCTATTCTCCATATCCATTTCGGTTCGAATCTGGGTGCTGTTTGGGCGACCCTTTTTCTTCCTTCGCATAACTTTGTTGTGTCAGACGATGTCCCCTTGATATTCTGGCCAGTAATCCTCTTTTGCCACTACGGAAAAACTAATTTTATAAACATTTGATAGGCTGATGACTTTGTAAACTTCAGATAGCAAGTAGGATGGATCCCTTTGAACCTTTGAGCATGCTGCAATGACATGGAAGAAGGGCGTACGAAAGGCTTGGAACTTTCCGCAGTCGCACCAACTTCTATCTAGTTCGACTCTGTATTGTCTCATCGACATGCCCTCATTGTGATCCATGGACTTGACAACACTATACCAACCTTTAGTGCGGTCACACACTGTAACCACATGTGTGTTTGCTTTGGCAGTTTCATGTCTAATGAATTTCATTGAAGCATCACTGAACAATTTTCCAGATTGCAACACTAAACTCAATTTAGAACGTCTGGTTTCAAACAGCGTCCCTAGCCTAAAATATGTTGCCTGCACCAAAGCGGTTATACGTAGGTTACGGATGTCTTTGAAGACAGAGTTCATTGATTCCACAAGATTTGTTGTCATGTGGTGCCAACATTGACCGTTGTCGTATGCCCTAGTTCACTTCTCCAATGGAATACTGTCGATCCACCGTACTGCATCTTCGTTTGACAAACTTATGTGTTATTAGGACCCAAAGCGTTTTCAATGTCGGGTACATGAATATGTATCCCACGATCCTTTAATAGAATCATATATTAGAGGATGTGGATTTGGAAATCTCCTCAACATAGTCTCGTACTCGGTGGACTACAAATTCATTCTTGTTTTGTTAGAGAGATGGAGACCTGAGACCCACACATTTCACCTTCCTTTCGGTGAGTGTATTGTCATACTTGAGGACGTATACATGTTGTTAGGTCTCCGTATAGATGGTAAGGCCGTGAATGGTAGAGTTAACCAGGACAACTCTATCTGCAATGAATTATTGGATGCCCCTTTGTGTGACGACCAAACTGAGGAAGAGTCATTCAGTCAAGCTAGGGGGCAAGGTATAACTTTAAAATATCTTAAACAATATTATGCGAGTATAATATTGTCCGAAGAATCAACCAAATACGAAAAAACAATTAAAATTTGATGTTATATTATGATTTTATTTGGTAATTTTTTATTTCCAGAAAGTACAGGTAATTTAGTAAATATTATGTATTTACCGTTGTTACGCAACATTAATAAGGTAAGCACATATAGCTGGGGTTCAGCTATGTTGACCCATCTATATAGTACAATGTGTAAAAATGCCAAAAAAAATACTTGTACGTTTTATTCATGTGCGTATTCGCTACAAGCATGGGGTTGGTCAAGAATGTCGTCACTCGCCCCGGTAAACGAGAACCCATTCATGTTCCCGTTTACAACAAAGTAAGTTCAAGACTTTACCATTTAATTAATTATACTTTATATTACAAATAACTGTAAATAATATTTTTCAATTTTTTTTATCTATGTGGTCAGTAATGGGGATGAACTACAATAGGTGTCCGAAACACGATATAGTAGTCTATCGCAATCTATTGGACTACATTGGAGCAGACGATGTAATACTCCTACACAACTCTATTTTAATTTAAAAATACTTATCAAATTATTTATCATCTAATCGTATCGTTTATACAGTTTATCTGGAGGCCATATATGGGACTTGATCATCAGGTTAACCATGACGATGTTGTCGTTTGGACAACAAAGACACCAATTATCTGATTCACTACTGTGGAAATGCACCAGACTGACCGGGTAAAACTGCAATTCGGCATGCAACAACAGATTCCAGAACCTCCGACGTGTTTGGGGAATTGACATCAAAAAAGAGTTGATGCCCAATGGGAATATTCCGACTGGAGAGACTTTGCAAAAGATATGTGTCGTCAATGGAGGAATCGACGATAACACATCTTAAACGAACCAGTCATCCATGGTGCAAGACCAACTCAATAATATATGGTATGGTTTAGGTCAGTGACAATGCAATAATTTGTGTCTGAGCCGCGCTATTTGATTGATCCACGCCAACTAGCCTCGTCATCGTACGCCCAACAACAAGTCATCGTCCAACACCAATGTCAAACCACTCAAACCCAACAACCAACCTCACACCATCAACCTACCACATACACCCAACAAACAAACATCCAACCTCGCAACCCATTCATGTCATCCACCCAACAATCAAACACTCAACGTCGCAATCCATTCATGTCACCCACCCAACCACAAAACCAAGAATCAAACCCTACCCACCAACAACCATACGCTTCAACCACAACCGTCTATATCCCATATGATTCATATGGGTCACTTCATCGTAGCCCCTCACCAATGACCACTCAAACATCACATCATCAAAACACTTAACCATTGTTTAACTATAGTACACCCCATGAACCATTGTTTTGTTTCCAAAACAATTCAATGTCCAAATTTTGGAAACTATACCGTCCACAATCCACCCAACCCCATCGACCTAACTACGATGACATGGACACCGAACTCCATTACGAAAGTGCTGTTGGCCAGAGCCCCTCCGGATATTGGAAACAAATGATGACACATCTGTCAAATACCGCTGGAACTTCCGTCGGACCTTCACACTAGCCATCATTCGATCAGGTCAACACACAAAGACCCCAAACACCTCAGGAAAATCGTGGAAGACCACGAAGACAAACTAACGCACTTAGATGTGGAACAGGGGGAAGTTTCGATCGGCCCGATCATTAAATTTTTGTCAATCTCATGTAACATTTATTATATCATGAATAAAATAATTATTTTAACATTATTTTTTATTATTTAATAAATATAAAAAAATTAAAAATTAAAAAAAAATAATACAAGGATGTATGCGCCAGATGAATTGGCGCATACACCACATGCAACAAGCAGGCACATATGACATTGGTGTCTCCTCGTGAGCAAGCCAATACATGCGCCACTAGAGATGGCGCCTCCTCATGGTGCAAAACGGATGCGTCAGTTCATCTGGCGCATCTGTTTTAAAAGGTGGTTATTTTGGAGGAAAAATTGAAAAAATAGTTATTTTAAAATTATTTTAAAAATTGTGGTTATTTTGAAAAAAAAATCCCCCAAAATTTAAGGACCCGTCATAAAAATTTTAAAACTCAAGGACGTAGTTATTCATTACTTACAAATTTAAAACCTCAATTATTTTAAAAATCATTAACTATTTACTTTTATTATAAAAATAAGAACCTCTTTTATAATTACATTAAAAAAGAATATACTAAAATATTTTTCTTTTCTTTATGATAAAGATAGATCAATTTTCTCTAATAACTTTGCATAAAATTATTATGTTTAATCATTTATTATAAATGTTAAATTGATTTAAAAAAATTTATTGAATAGATCAACTCTATAATTTTCTTTAATAAAAATTTAATAATCATAGCTATTTTTTTTAATAACGATCAGTCACAGCTAATTACAGCATTTAATTGAATAATCAATCATTCTAAATAAATAGTTTTTAAATAAATCTTATATAAAATTATTAAACAAAATCATTTAAATAGAGTTAAGTTGTTTAATAATTTATGTGTTAAGTTGTGTTAAATGAATATAAAGTGATAATCTATGATTCAATTTCTTGATTTTTTTTATGTATTTGAAGTAAACAAATTATTGATATTTAAAAAAAAATGTTTCTATTCAAAAAATATTTATTTTTAAAATTTATTGAACAAAACCTTATCTATAATAAAAAAATAAAATATCATTTTTTTATATTCCATCTAGTCTATACATATATTCCATCTAATCTATATAGAACTAATACCATATACATTAAATATTCAATAAATATAAAAAATGATTTTTTTAATAAAAATAAAATAATAATTTTTAGATGTGATGTGAAACCAAAAAAAATAATTATTTTCCATTAAAAAAAAGATAATTTTTTACACTGAGCAAAATAACATAATAAAAAAAACAACATAGAGAAATATAGATTACAGTCACCAAAATATCCCCTCATGGTAATGGACAAAGTAGAACTAGTGATCAGTGACATAGTACCAACCACTAAGTCATTTTCATTGAGTAGTGTACTTCACCATTTCTCACCAAGCAATGCCTTCCCTTAATCACACACTACTACCATCATTATTTCTTACTTATCACCCTTTCACTCAACCCAAATCATTCCAATTCCACCCTTTTTATTTTACTAGTATTACATTTTCCCATCATCATCATCATTCATCACTGATCACCACTTAAAAACATGTGCAGAAGTTGTAATGGGCTGGTTATTATTATACATCATCAAATTCATCCTGTTTTGAGCACTTGTTTCATAACAATCCCTTGAATCATAGGACCCATTACTAGAGTTGTTTGTGTTGATGAGTTCAATAATGTTATTCAATGATTGAAACCTTTGACTAAGCTCACCTATTTGGGCCCTCAAAATTGAATTTTCAGCCTCAACATTCAAATACTGCTCTGTGGTGATATTTATCTTATTCACAATTTCATTATTGTCTTTTGTGAGCTCAGATACCTGATTCATCATATCATCAACATGCTTCTGCTTCCTCATCCGAGATCTCTTCGCCGATTCCCGATTCGATTGCTTCCTCTTGTTCTTTCTCTCATCCATCAAATTGTTCAAATCCTTCTCAGATCCAGAACTCCTCGTCGATCCGCCGGAGGAAGCCATGGAACACTATTACACTTACAAAACAACAATAACAACAACAAAAAACTCGAAAACCCTAATCGCAAAAATTAACTAAATAATTAGTACTAATAAGATGATTTACATGCTACTATATGAATTGAAACTGTGAATTGAGAAAACGTAGAACCAATAGAGGAAGACGACGGAGAAAGATTGAACTAAGTGAGTTCTGCGTCTGAAAGAGGAATTTATGATGAATCCAGAAAGAAGAACTTCACTGAGAACATGAGACATGAATGTCAAAAACTTTCAATCAGAAGCATCAAGATTCCTGCACACACACAAAAAAATTAAAATTAAGCAGTATTGAATTTGGATTTTGATCAAAACAAAACCTAAAACGAAAACCAACCTCAGAAGCAGTAGATTTTCTTCGAGGAAGAAGGGGAAGTTTGATAGGTAAGATGGTGTGAATTTATAGAGGGGAGTGACGGTGACAGATGATACAGAGAAATACAAAAACAGTGAAAACAATTTTAGGTATAGAAAATGAGGGCAAAAGCGAAAAAGCTTCGGAATCTCCTCCGAGGTTTGCGAATATTTTCTTTTACTTTTTGTGTTCTTTTTAATTGTAATTTTTGAATGGGTTTCTATCTATTTATACAACTTTACAAAAATAAATGAATTTTGTAATTAAGTATGTCTTATCATTAATAATTTTTTTTTAAAAATTTCTTGTGTTTATCTTTTTGGATAAAATTTTGTTTTTTTTTAGAAATGATGGGAATTCTAATAAATTTAATTAGATTTTTTTTAGGAGTTATCACAAAAAGTGGATAGTAGATATAAAATGTCAAACTTATTAATTTTTTTATTCTCCTTTTATTTTTAAAATGACTGTCATTTATGATTTTTGTACCAGGATTAATAAATACAATAATATTTTATTAAATTATTTTTATTAACGTGTTAAAAATAATATACAAATGAAAAAATAATAGATAATATTACAAGATTTGTAATTTTTTATTTGTGAATTTTTTAATTCATTTTTTATTAACAAAATAAAAAAATAAAAAATATTTTTTTTAATGAATGAATTTGCTTCTAAAAAATACTCATTATGTGAATGTTATCTATGAAGTACAAAATATTAAAATGTTACTTTATTTTTTTAATGAAAAATATAATTTATTAGCCAATTAAATCTGCTAAAACAAAAAGTCAATAATATAAATAGGATAGTCTACAATTCGAATAATGTATTCAATTGGATGGATAAAGTAGTTTAACTTAATTAACAATATATAAATTATTCGTTTAGGATTCAATAACTAACAACACAATTTCTTTTATATTTTGTCACAGTAGTACATTAATGTAAATAATGTATGCAATTCAAAATAAATTTAATTATATACAAACAAAATATTATTATATAATATTTCCTCCTTCATTTTTTTAAGTGTTATTTTCTTAATAAATTTTTGTTTTTTTAATTGTCATTTATAAAATTTAAAATAATATTAAATGCATCTTTATCAAAATTATTCTTATATAATTATTATGGCGAGAAAAATAAAATGAATTTGTATATAATTAAAGATATTATAAATAAAATAATAATTATTATTTAAAAAATAATAATAATAATTAGTTTTTTTTATGTATAAAAAAATAAAAAATAATATTTAAAAAGAAACCCATAAAATATTATTTAAAAATATGAGGAGTGTCTTTCGGCTATTCGAACTTCGAAATTTAAAACACAGATAATAGATACTTGATTTATTTTATATTTAAAAAAAATTATTGTATAACATGAGTGGAGATATATGTTATATTGGAAGAGAATTCTCTCCAATAATTTTTTTTCCAGTTAAATCTCAAATTTCAACCATTCATTTTTATACAACATATTGGTTTAAAATATTAAAAATAAATTAAATAGAGCATATGAAAGAACTTCTAAAACTTTCACTCAAAAGAATCAATTTACTACACTATTAAAGAAAGTATAAAGTAACCACCATTCATTCATCGGAGTTGGTATCCATAGAGAAAGAAGAAAAAATAATAATAACAAGGATCCTTTTTCTCTTTCTTTCACAATTTCAACTTAACCTTGTAAGATGGCATAGTTTCTCTTCTTCTTCTTCGCCATTCCATGGTTGTCATGGATGCTTTCCTTTTCTCAGAAATCAACCACCATTATCTTCCTTTTAACACCAAAACACATGTCGATTTCAACTCGAAAATAACCAACAAATCGAACATCTCTGGCTCGTGTCAAAAATCGGAAAAATCTTCAAAGCAACATAAACCCTTCGTTGAAGCACTCACCAACGTTTGCAATATCCCTCTAAGTCAGTTGCCTAAATCTTGTGTCAAGGGCGATAGAATTGAAATAGTCATTCCTGAATAAGAATACCTGTTGGGGGTAGAAGCGTGTAAGCATAAACTCTATGGTAGGGTCATTTGGCAAAAGGGTTCGTCACCACTTATAGTGCAAAGTCTCAAAATCAAGCTAACTAGTCTTTGGAAGTCAATTGGAAAATGGGGCATTACGTCTTTCGACAAGGGTTTCTTCGAATTCTCCTTTTCCTCTACTGAAGACATGAGAAGAGTAAGATCTATCTCCTTCTGGAACCTTAACCCAGGGTTTTTTGAAACTCTTCCCATGGTCGAAGGACTTCAATCATTACCTCATCAAACAATCATTTGTTCAGGTGTGGGTAAGAATACATGATTTGACTCAAGAGTATTGAAGACCTACAATCATTTTTTCCATTGCTAGCAGCATCGATACGCCGGTGTTTACAGATTCTGCATCAAATAAGTGCAATTTTGAGAGACCGTTTGGGATTTCGTGAGAGTTTTGGTGGGCCTGGAATTGTCAAACGAGTTGAGATATAAAATCTTGATAGAAAGAAATGGATTTACTTTTTTCATAGAGCTCGAATATGAAAACATTTTGGAGGCTCTAATTGCAACATCATTGATAGCTTTGATAACTGCAAAAGGAGAAATGTTGAAGTTGGTATTGAAGGAGACACAAGGCATCACAAGAAATACACGAAAAAGGTTTATGTGCAGGTTGCTAGAACAAGATTTGGTTATGCACCTAGCCTTTAGTTTTGATGATAACAATGCATTGTTTCTTAGAGAACAATTTTGCACACTAACAGTTTTTATCTAGTGTGTAGTTTTTGCTAACATGTTCTGACTCTGAAGCAATGACGTGTGTCGTCATCAAATTCTGGAATCAACACAATCTGACTCTGAGGAGATACAAGTGTTTTACAAAGTGCTATCAAGTTCTAAAAAGCTCTTAGACAACGGTTATGATGAACGTTCGTGTTAAAGTTTCTAACTGTGACTCTGATTGAAGAGCCTCTGAAGGTTTGCATGCCTTCAAGATTCTGGGCTCAAGTTCTGAAGAACAAGATCTGAAGACTAGGTTCTAAGGAACTGTGTCAAGTCTCTGAAGTCCAAGATTCTGAAGATTATATCAACTTATCTCTTGATCTTTCTAAGCATGGTTCAACATCATTTCATCAGAAGCCTCTGAAGATTAGAAGATAAGATTAAAAGGTTTTGCAACAGGAAGATAGTACAAAGTACAAGATCAACCTTTCCTCCACTACGCTGATTTTGTGGGCTAAGGACAGTACTATTGTACCATTTTGCCTCCTACATACAAACTGTTATGAAAGAGATAACTACAACTCAGTATTCCAATTTTACCCTCGAACAGTTCTTTTATATACCTATATAAAGAAGACTTGAATATTAGAAGAAGTTGATAATGCTTTGATAACACTATTAGACACACTCTTGTCGAAATCATATTATTTATGCGTATAGTTTTATAAACACACAAGAGTTTTTAATCGTTACTGTGTGAGAAATATCTATTGTATTAACTTGTGTTAAGTTGCTTTCTTATAAGCATTCTTTGTAAACACAACTTGCAAATCTAAAATTTATTTCTTGAATGATTAGGTTTTAGTCATATAGACTCAAGAATACAAGGACAAATTGTCTTTGTGGTGTCTATAATCAGATTTTGGTTATAGTGGATTAAGTCCTTCTTGAGAAGGAGAAATCACCTTGGTAGGGTAGACTGGAGGTAGCTTCGTTAACAACAAACCAATATAGAATTAACTTTGTTATTTTTCTTGTTCGTGTTTTTGCTTGATTGAGTTGGTTTTAAAAAAACTTTTGTTTTTAGAAACCCAATTAGACCCGCTTCCTTTCTTTTGTTTCTTGCCACCTTCACAGGTTAATGGCAAAACTCGTAACGAGGGTGTATTGCATAATTTTGTACATGTGAAGGAAGATGCTTTAAATAAGCATGACCAATTGGTTAATCAATTGAATGGTAGGGAAATGGCAGTTAATTCAACTTCTAGTAACATGAATGAGCAAGATGAAAACAATCATAATGCTTTGGATGGTCAAGATGGAAATACTGTAATTTTACATATGGAACTAACACTCTTGATGTTGCTAGTGAAGGGAAGGAACTTGTTGAATATCATCCCCTTGTTAATGTGGAAGAGGAAGAATCCTTAGAAGAGGAATCGAGTTTTATTGATGCCACTCAAGAGCTCTCTATTACAGTTGTTTTTGAGACTTTTTCTAACCAGCTAGACAAAAATTTGGAGTTCCTCAATTCTTCTTGGGCCAATATGGTGCCGAACGAAGCAGAAAAACAAGGAATATGAGTAAGTATTTCAGCCCAATGTTTTCTTGATGCATTTGGTTTTCAGACAGTGAGGTCTAGGTATAAAAATAAGACCAAAAGAAAAGCGTTGCTAGGAGCATGTACGTAACAAGGTCTAGGCCTGGAAGTTCTCATAACTCTCCATGAATTGCCTTTTTTAGAATTTGAGAGGTATTTCCTGAAGGAGAAGGGCGATCCAAAATGCAACGGAATTAAAAATTTCTCCTTTAGTGATCCTTACGAATGGGCATGATCAGTGATAGAATTGTTACCTCTTGTGGCAATTGTAACCTTTGATGCTGATCTACGGAGCGATCACGAACGTTGGACGATGACAATGCCTCTATTCAATCCACACAAACGGATTCCTTCAATCTCAGTGCTAGCTGCTACGAATGAAGGCTTTGAGTGTGTGTGTGTGTGTGAGAGAGAGAGAGAGAGAGAGAGAAAAACGAAATTGCAACTGCACAAATGCTTCTACACAAGGGTTCTATTTATATAACCACTTGTGCGGGCTGCAAGCTAAAAGGCCCACTCAAGTGTATGTGACCCATATCTTATAATATTCCAAAATCACTTAAGCGCGTGGTACCTTACCATATTTTGTATTCTACTTAAGTACACCGTACCTTACGATGTTCTACAATTCACTTAAGGGCACCGTACATTACGGTATTCCTTAGTTACTCTATCTCTCATCAATCCGTCCTTTTGTGTGTGACCCTGTAGGTTTTCGCGGCATTGGCAATTATATTAAATCACGTATTTAACATAATAAATAGTGAGCGGTATCTAGCAACACATCACTGCTACCCAAGACACGAAAATGTCATGTGATCTGACAAATCCTTTTGTGATAATACTTATATGTACAATTACCCTTTTGCCCTTATGTCTATATTGAACATAAGGCATAGACCGTGTCATCCTTGTCCAGTTCAATATTGGGCCCATAGACATTTATCCTGTTACGCAGAATGGGCAAATTCCATCTAGGTCACTCATGTCCCTTAGCACGCTTCGTGGAGTACCCATCAACTGTCTTTATGGTCATCTAGTTACTGACAATGTTTGATCAGCAATAAGGCACTCGACTCTACATCTAGGGTCCATAGTGGTTTCAGGTCGAAGGGTGGTATACACCATTATCACCATGAGAATAACTTATGACACTTTGCGTAACATTCTATATAGTATTCTCATAGCAGGTCAATCCAGTATAAATATTACTCTTAATATTCATACCTATGTTTAAGACTTGATAACTCCTTATCCATGATCCATGAGATGTGATCATCAGTCTATATACATAATAGTCTTAATGCTTTAATGTTATCCCATTTCACAATAAAGCTCGACTATGGATACTAAAGTGTCCTTATGTTTAATATGATCTCATGATTAAGTCACACTTGATACATTAAACGGATTATCTATTCTAGGGACTTTATTAGACAAACATAATAAAGAAAAAGCCTTTTATTATTAATAAATAATTCGATACAAGTACCAAAAGTATTGGCCTCCATGGCTTACACCAACAATCTCCCACTAGCACTAGAGCCAATCAGGCATACCCCTAATGCCATAGGTCTAGTATGGCCATCATGCTTCTGCTACGCAGGAGGCTTTGTCAGTGGGTCGGCAATATTGTCAAGTGTAGGTACTCTGCATATTTTCACATCTCCTCTATCTATTATCTCTCGAATGAGATGATAACGCCTAAGTATGTGTTTGGATCGTTGGTGAGATCTAGGCTCCTTAGCTTATGCGATGGCACCATTGTTATCACAATAGAGACCAATGGGATCCACAATGCTAGGAACTATGCCAAGTTCACTAATGGACTTTTTGATCCAAACAACTTCCTTTGCTGCACTTGAGGCAGCAATATACTCGGCCTCGATTGTAGAATCAACAACTATGTCTTGCTTTGAACTTTTCCAGCTCACAGCGCCACCGTTTAAGCAAAACACATAACCAGATTGCGATCCAAAGTCATCCTTATCTGTCTGGAAACTAGCATCGGTGTATCCAATTACAGCCAGCTCTTCCTGACCTCCATATATCAAGAATGAGTCCTTAGTCCTTCTCAAATACTTAAGGATATTCTTGACAGCTACCCAATGAGCATCACCAGGATCAGATTGGTACCTACTCGTTGCACCTAAAGCATACGAGACATCTGGTCGAGTACATAACATGGCATACATGATAGATCCTATTGCAGATGCATATGGAATCTTATTCATGCGATCCCTTTCTTCCTTAGTTGAAGGGGATTGTGTTTTTGATAGAGACAAACCATGTTGCATAGGTATGAATCTTTTCTTGGAATCATGCATATTAAAGTGTCTTAGCACTTTGTCTATATACGTACTCTGACTTAGGCCAAGCAGTTTTTGTGATCTATCTCTATAGATTCTGATTCCTAATATATAGGCTGCTTCACCTAGGTCCTTCATAGAAAAGAATTTCCCCAACCAAGACTTTACTTGTTACAGGGTAGGGACATCGTTTCCAATGAGTAATATGTCATCTACATATAATACCAGGAAAACGATCATGCTCCCACTAACCTTCTTGTAGACACAAGGCTCATCTTCGTTCTTGATGAATCCATATTATTTTACCGTTTCATCAAAATGAAGATTCCAGCTTCTGGAAGCTTGCTTTAATCCATAGATTGATCTTTGTAACTTACATATCTTTTGGGCTTTTTCTGGTATGTCAAATCCTTCAGGATGTGTCATGTACACATCCTCAAGAAGATTCCCATTAAGGAAAGCAGTTTTGACATCCATCTGCCATATTTCATAATCATGATATGCAGCGATAGCAAGTAAAATCCAAACAGATTTAAGCATTGCAACTGGTGAAAAGGTTTCATCATATTCAACCCCATGAATTTGTTTATATCCTTTTGCAACCAGTTTTGCCTTATAGGTGTGTACCTTACCATCCATGTCAGTCTTCTTTTTGAAGACCCACTTGCATCCTATAGGGTTAACTCCTACAGGAGGCTCTACCAAGGTCCAAACTTGGTTTGTGTACATGGAATCCATTTCAGATTTCGTGGCTTCTAGCCACTTCTCAGACTCGGGACCAGTTATGGCCTCTTGGTAGGTCACAGACTCATCTTGATCCATGAGTAGTACATCACCTTGATCAGTTATGAGATATCCATATCTCTCAGGTTGGTGACGTATCCTGCTTGACCTACGCTGGTCTTGTTCTACTTGAGCAGGTTGCTCTTCCACAACTACCTGTGTTTCCTGCTCTAATTCCTCCACAGGTGTATCGATGCTTTGTGATTCTTGAATTTCTTCAAGCTCTACTTTTCTCCCACTGATTCCTTTGGAAATAAAATCCTTTTCTAGGAAAACTCCAGTTCGAGCGACAAGCCATTTGCCCTCAGAAGGATTGTAGAAGTAATACCCTCTTGTTTCTTTAGGATACCCCACAAATAAGCATTTGTCAGATTTGGGCTCAAGCTTAGTTGAAATTTGTCGTTCACATAACTTCGCAACCCCAAATCTTTATGTAAGACATATGTGGTTTCTTACCACTCCATATCTCATATGGTGTCTTCTCAGCCTTTTTGGATGGAATACGGTTAAGTGTGTAAGCTGCTGTCAATAGTGCATGTCCCCAAAAGGAGTTTGGAAGATCGGCGTGACTCATCATGGATCAGACCATGTCTAATAGGGTTCGATTTCTTCTCTCAGATACACCATTCCATTAGGGTGTTCCAGGAGGAGTAAGTTGGGATAGGATCCCACACTCTTTCAGATGGTCATCAAACTCTAGGCTTAAATACTCACCACCTCGATCTGATCGAAGAGTTTTAATATTCTTACCTAGTTGGTTTTGTACTTCATTCTTGAATTCCTTGAACTTTTCAAAGGACTCTGATTTGTGTTTCATTAAATACACATAACCATATCTACTGAAATCATCAGTAAATGTGATGAAGTACTGAAAACCTCATCTGGATGGTATATTCAGTGGTCCACATACATCAGTATGTATGAGGGCCAAAAGATCATTAGCTCTTTCACCTGTTCCTGTGAATGGAGACTTTGTCATCTTTCCAATTAAACAAGATCTTCATGTCTTATATGATTCATAATCAAAAGAGTCCAAGAGTCCATCTTTATGGAGTTTGGAAATACGTTTCTCATTTATGTGGCCTAATCGACAATGCCAAAGGTAAGTTGGATTTAACTCATTAGGTTTCATCCTTTTAGTATTAATGTTATAAATAGGCATTTCAAGATCAAGGACATATAGTCCATTATTCATTTGTGTAGTAGCATAGAATATATCATTCAAATAAATTGAGCAACAATTGTTCTTTATTATAAATGAAAAACCAAACTTGTCCAAACAATAAACGAAAATAATATTCCTGCAAATTGCAGGTACATAATAACAGTTCTCTAACTGAATTATTAAACCACAAGGTAAAGTCAATACATAAGTTCCTACGGCTAAAGCAGCAACCTTTGCTCCATTTCCAACTCGTAGGTCAACTTCACCTTTTGCCAAATCTCTACTCCTTTTTAGCCCATGCACATTGGTACAAATGTGAGAACCGCATCCAGTATCTAATATCCATGATGCAGAAGTAGATAAATTAATTTCAATAACAAAAATACCTGAAGTTGAAGTCTCTACTCCATTCTTCTTATCTTCTAGGTACTTTGGGCAGTTTCTCTTCCAGTGTCCGGTCTTACCGCAATGGAAGCAGGTGCCTTCCTTTGCTATGCCTCTACTAGGATTCAAAGCAGCAACAGTGGGTTTGGGTTTGGCAACTTCCTTGACTTTCCCTTTATCACCCTGCTTGATGGGTCTTTTATTCTGTCTCTTTCCATTTCCGATCATCAGAGTGGACTTCCCTTTTGACTTCAGATTCTGCTCAGTAGTTCTTAACATGGCTAGCAGTTCAGGAAGAGATTTGTCCATATCATTCAGATTGAAATTTAGGACAAATTGACTGAATCTATCTGGCAACGATTGCAAGATTAAATCAGTCGCAAGTTCCTTTCCGAGGGGAAAACCCAACCTCTCAAGGTTCTCCACATACCCAATCATCTTGAGCACATGGGAACCTACAGGGGCTCCCTCAGCTAACTTGACTTGAAAAAGGGTTTTTGAAACTTCAAACCTTTCATGCCTTGCTTGCTCTTGATAGAGCATCTTCAGGTGTTCGATCATATCAAACGCTGCCATGTTCTCATGTTACTTTTGCAACTTTGAGTTCATGGTAGCTAGCATGAGACAAGCAGTTTCATTGGCATCATCGACATGCTTCTTATAAGCATCTCTTTCTGCCTTAGGTGCAGAACTAGGAGATTCCTCTTCAGGAACAGGTTTCTCCAAGACATACAACTTTCTAACATGTTTGAGGACAATCCTCAAATTTCGGTACTGTCGCATTACGCGAAAAACCGGCGGGAAAAGAAAACAACAGAGTCGCCACCGTGCGTTATTTATCCCAAAAGAGGGAAAGGAAACGCTCGAAGTAAACCTGGAAAAGACATGGTCTCGCGACCAGAGAAAGATGGGATCGGGAGTCGGTTATGCGAAGGGATTAGCACCCCTACACCTTCGTCGTACTCGACGGGATCCACGCACAAAAGAAAGGATAAGGTTGCTAGAAACTGCTCACACACGGCACAAGGCTGGAAGGAAACACAGAAAGACAAAAGAAACGGGACTCGGCAGGATATCGCATCCTGGGCCTACGTAGTCTGTCAAGCACAGACATCAGAGTCGACGTAGTTCGGGACAGGGGAAACGTGCTCGCTAGGATGTCGCATCCTATGCATACGTATCTTCTCTAATCAGAGGAAGAATTAGAGCACTCGTAGCTCGGCTAACGCACGCCAAACAAAGACACACAGGAAACCGACTGCCAATCGCTGGACTTACGTCAGACTCCAAACGCACAGGCAAACATGGAAACCGAATGCCAATCACTAGACTTACATCAGACTCCGAACCAATAAACACACACACAGGAAACCAACTGCCAATCGCTGGACTTATGTCAGACTCCAACACACACAAAGGGGGTGAAAAAGAAAAAGGGCGCCCGGAGAGATCAGCTCATCTCCTGCCTACGTACCTCATCTGGTATGAGGATCAGGGCGACGTAGTTCCCCTAAACAGGGAAAGAACTTATGGCCTAACCAGAGACAAGGGAGATAACAGGCTACTAGGGAGACTACGACTCGAGCCTAGAAGTTGTCATGCATACGATCCCTATGTTGAGGTTTCTATCCTAACTTGCACGGGAAGCAAGCTAGCCTAAACAGCACAATCATAACACAAGCACAAAAGCAAGCACACACACTATATACAAACAAGTGGCTCACACAAGGCTAGGCTTTAGTCAAGGGGTCAAATCAACCTCGACAAACAAGCCAACTGGAAAAGGGTGTGGTTAGCTCTTAACCCTAACATTGAGAGTTAGGGTGAAGCAGATGAAATGGGAAGTGAGGATAAGACCTCACAGCTCTTATCCCTGGCCTGGGAGAGCTTGACTAAAAATAGAAAGTGTGGGAGTTCATAATGTAGGAACTCTTCTCCACAGATGACTGACACAACAGGATCTTGGGTTCTTATTCAAAGTGCATCAACACAATGGTGTGAGCAGGATGAATGACTCAACTGAATAGCAGGGGATGGATTACACATCCCTTGTATCTGCCAATGCCTCTTCACTTAGGAGGTCTTTGAATGTACAGGGCACAACATTAAACAAACACAAGCATTGCCTCTTAAGGAGGACTTCAGACAGGTGCCTGCCCACATAACAGGACAGGTCTTCTAGACTACATGAAGTCAGAAGAATTATACCTCAGTGGTAAGCAAACCACAAGCTAGCAAAGCAAGTTCAAAATGAACTCAAATCCACTTAGGTACCTGTGAAAAAATCTAAACCAATCAGTTAAACTGTACAGACAAACAATCAACAGTTAAGCACACAGACAGACAAAGCATCAGGCAACAATGATCAAGGCACAAGCACAAGTGAATTTGTTCTCAAAGCCTACAAAACAACACAATGTTAGCCAACATCAACCAATAATCAGGCTTAAATGAATGAGTCACTCCAATCATGGCAATGTGCATCTGAACCTGAAATCACAACTCAAATGATAAGTCCAAACCACTAGGTCAAAGCCTAGGGTCAAAAGAGGGTCAAAAAGTCAAAACAAAAGCTCAAACTTGACATTAAGCATGTTTAATCACTCAAGAATAAGTCCTAAAAAGAACCAAATCATAATCACTAAGCAAGTTCATTTACCAAGCATGTGAAGTCAATGACCAATTCAAGGCATCCAAATGATCAACATGAATGACAAAATCTCAATCAAAACAGAAATGATTCAAAAAAATCTAGAAAATATCATGAGCAATCAAGACATCCATAACATCCATCACACAAAAAATCAGAAGCATTGGACATCATTAGGCATGGCAATCACATTGTACAAAACAGACAACCAAATGTGTGACACAAATTGTCACACCAAGTTAACTCAATCATAAAACAGAATTTGTGCATGGGAAAAATGTCAAACCAAAGCCAAAATGTCCAGCAATATGTCTAGAATTAGCATGCAAAATTTCAAAGCCATTGGATTAGAAACAAGCATTTCACAATAAGATAAGCAAGGCAAGGTCACACATGCATATGTATCCAATCTTCCTAGCACAAAATATTTTTCCAGCCAAGCACAACTTGCAATTTTATGCTCATAAAAAATTAGACAAACTAAGGAGCATTGTGCAAAAAATTGGAGTGAAATTGATGCATTTTTCAATTTATAGTGATTTTTTGAAGTTTAGGAGAAATTTGAAAATCAAAATGGGCTAGCATTGCAAAAATGTGGAGGGAAAGTAAAAAAGGCAAGGCAATTTGAAAAACTACACTCGCTCGGACTCGAACTCAGCACATATTCAAACTTGGCGCGCCAACCTAAAACGACCATGTTTTGGTCTTAAACCCTAAACCTGCGCGTTTCCAGAATTCGTAGCAAATGGATGAATGTTTCGTAGCTAATTCCTAGCAATTCTGGAAACAGCATGAACTTCATCCTCTTCCTCATGAACACGATGAACAAAATTCCAGAAAATCTCAAAACATTCCAGAAATTAACAAAACCTATACCAGTCGATTCCTTGGCTCATGTACATGCAAGATCAACTATCATTTTGCACTAAAACATCACGTATCATCCAAATCGAAGGAAAGAAAAATTTGCATCAAACTTTCAATCAATCATAACTTTGTGTATAGTGCACCAATTCACTCAAATTTCATATCAGCATGCTCACCAATCAACGATCTACATGAATATCCTAATGAATTACAAAATAATTGAACTCGAAAATTGACCTTCTTGATGAACAGAACCTGGAATCGCGTGATACAAGGCTTGTAATGGCTCAAAGTTCCTCTATGATGCTTGTGGAGATGAATGCTGGTGAGATTGAAGCTCAATTGCACGTGAAACCAGCTCAATTTGCAAACTCCATGGATGCTTCAAGCTTTGAGTATGAGCAAATATGGCACGGTTTGATCCAATTCCACGTCTAAATCTTCTAAAAAATGCTTCAGGATCATGAATCAACCAATAGGAAATGCTACTGTGTGAAGAATTTGCAAAATATTTTGAGAGAAAAGTTTGGATGATTTTTTTGAATCTAGATCTGAAATGAATGCTAATGACCAATACAGTTAGGATTAACAATATATACCACTCCCTAATGATGCTGAAATCATGTTTAACCAAAATGCAATTAAGATTAACCAATTGTAAGGTGTATGCACAAAATGATATTTTCACCTCCATGAATGAAAGGCCATGTGAACAGTGCTTAATTCTGGTCCAAAATCCCTTAAAACAAGCCCATGCAAGCTTTGGAAATGGTTTTGTATGCATATGATCCACCAAAATGATTTTATGAAAATTCCTTCTAAAAACTTCATGAGCAAGCACGTGATCATGCAAGGGAAATTCAAGCCATGTAATGAGATGCTTGGAAAGTACATGTTATGAGGATCAAAATGCAAAAAGAACCACTCATTTTGGAGCTTTGGTTCAAAAGTTATGCCCATTTGAATTTTCAAACACACTTTGCCATGATTGGATCATATCTCCTCAACCACACATGAGAAATTCACGATCTTAGACTTTTTGGAAATAGGAGAGAAAGATCTTCAACTTTCATGTTGGACAAAATTTCATTTGAAGCTTTATTGATGATGTAATCTTGAGTTGAAGTTAGTCTAAAACCTTTCCATTTTTGGAAAATTCAAATTATAGGTCACCTGCTATTTTGGGAAAGTCTTGATCTGACTTCAAATTCTTCAATGTGAGTGTTTGAAATGTCAAATAAGACTTGTCTGAACATGAATGAATCATCTCTAATCACTTCCCACCTCCAAATCCACAATTGACTTTGCAGTTGACTTCTGTTGACTTTTATGGGTCTTAGATGAATTGCACATGCACTGATGAGTTCTGAGCCTTCAACACTTGGCCAAGCCACTTCAAAATGATCCTTGAATCACATGAGCTCATTGGAACCACCCTAGGGCTTTGATCTCATGGAAAATGCTCTTGTTGCCTTGCACAGTTGAATCTCCTAACCAGTCTTGACTGATGAAATGCAACATGATAGGCAATGACAATGCAATGTTAATGACCTAAAAAGGAAATGAATGTACAAATGGGAGGTGCAAATTTGAGGTGCTACAGGTACCAATCCAGAAAATTTGTCCTAGGCAATTTTTGTCAAGGATTGATCGTAAAATGTTGTTAGAGGTGTTTGTTGTCATGGTAATCTACATGAAAATAATGAAAATATAAGTATCAATAACATATTTAATTAGGCCTTTAATTAAATATGCTCCCATTATTTTACTCAAAACAAATGACCCTCACCATTTGATTCGGAAAATCCCGTTAGAAGATTTTCTAGTGGGTCGAGATCCACATTTCACTTTGGTTTAAGTCCACGTAGGCGGATTACATAAAACTAGGTTATTTAGGTAGAAACTCCTTCCAATTGTATCTAATATAACTCTCGAATATTTTAGTTGGGTGAATAACTCCTTATTCCAATCCATCACATGGATCATTTCCAACTCTTGCTTCTAAACATATATAATCTTATTATAATTTGTTTAGTTAAGTTTGGCCCATTGTTTTAGCAATTGGATATTACAATTATCCCATTGCACCTTACTAATATAGAACATGCACCTCGCGTAGGCGAAACCTACATTATTCGATACCAGTCTTGATGAGTGCTAAAACTTGGAAAGCATAAACTTAATTTTTAATTTGAGGGAATTTGCAATTATTATGATCTCACTGGCTTATTTATCATATAAATCGTCTCTCACATGCATCAACATACATTCACATGCATCAACATACATAATGAAACAGTTATGGCCCCTAGCGCAATTGTTCTCCCAAGCCAATGAGAGAACCTAAGCTAACCTAATAACGATCTAAGCTTCTCCAAGCAAGATCTTCAAGGTTGTCCTCCTTTGATATTGAATTCTTGTCTTTCTTCATAACATTACATAAAAGAAACTCGTTTTACATACGAGGGAGTGAGATGAGAAAAGAAGTTACATTAAGAGATTAAAAGAGAGGCACGACACACAGGTCATATTTTAAAAACCCAAAACAAAATAAAGGAAAACTAATGCCATAACTGATCACCACAAGACAATAATAATAAACACATTATTATTATTAATTTTAATTCTTTTAATTAATTAAAACCAAATTAAATTTTGGCGACCAATCACACTACGCAGAGTTAGCCGGGGGTCCGCTGCCCGGTTAGCAGGAAGGGGGGCAGCGCCCCGCACCGAAAATTTTAATGAACAATTCATTTGAAATTGACGTCGTTTTTCGCATCAACACTTGATACTTTAAGGCACAACTCTTGCGCAGTCACAACCCTAATCGCATAACTCTTTGACAACACAACCCTTGTGCCGTCATTAACCCTAATGCACCAATTTCAAACCGTCAAACACATCTCGATTGTTGATTCAGTATGATTGATCAACATGTCATTGCTTCACCATACTAATGTCGGATCAAGAAGCAAACGACCATTGATCGCTCAAAGGAAAACAACCATTAAGTGTTTGAATGAACGAAACAGAAATAGTATATCATATATACCATATTTTGCATCAGGATTACTTATATCATATATATAACTTGATCGATCTCAATTGCATAACCTATGGACGATCGATGTATCGCTTCTTCACCATACTAATGTCGGATTCCGAAGCATAGTCAACATCAATCATCCAAATCGTACACACATGATGCCAAATTTAATTACTTGTTTATTCTTTAATTCATTATGTCTTTTAATCGCATTAATACAAAAAATAAACAGCTATCAGATGCATGGTTTCGTAAGTGGCTCTGATACCACTGAAGGAGAAGGGGGATCCAAAATACAGCGGAATTTAAAATTTCTCCTTTAGTGATCCTTACGAATGACATGATCAGTGATATAATTGTTACCTCTTGTGGCGATTGTAACCTTTGATGCAGATCTACGGAGCGATCACGAACGTTGAACGATGACAACGCCTCTACTCAGTCCACACGAACAGATTCCTTCAATCTCAGTGCTAGTTGCTACGAATGAAGGCTTTGAGTGAGAGAGAGAGAGAGAGAGAGAGAGAGAGAGAGAGAGAGAAACGAAATTGCAACTGCACAAATGCTTCTACACAAGGATTATATTTATAGAACCACTTGTGTGGGCTGCAAGCTAAAAAGCCCACTCAAGTGTATGTGGCCCATATCTTATAATATGCCAAAATCACTTAAGCGCGTGGTACCTTACCATATTTTGTATTCTACTTAAGTACATTGTACCTTACGATGTTCTACGATTCACTTAAGGGCACTGTATATTACGGTATTCCTTAGTTACTCGATCTCTCATCAATCCGTCCTTTTGTGTGTGACCCTATAGGTTTTCGCGGCATTGACAATTATATTAAATCATGTATTTAACATAATAAATAGTGAGTGGTATCTAGCAACACATCACTGCTACCCAAGACACGAAAATATCATGTGATCTGACAAATCCTTTTGTGATAATACTTATATATACAATTACCCTTTTACCCTTATGTCTATATTGAACACAAGGCATAGACCGTGTCATCCTTGTCCAGTTCAATATTGGGCCCATAAACATTTATCCTGTTACGCGGGATGGGAAAATTCCATCTAGGTCACTCATGTCCCTTAGCACACTTCGTGGAGTACCCATCAACTGTCTTTATGGTCATCCACTTACGGACAATGTTTGATTAGCAATAAGGTACTCGACTCTACATCTAGGGTCCATAGTGGTTTCAGGTCGAAGGGTGGTATACACCATTATCACCATGAGAATAACTTATGACACTTTACATAACATTCTATATAGTATTCTCATAGCGGGTCAATCCAGTATAAATATTACTCTTAATATTCATACATATGTTTAAGACTTGATAACTCCTTACCCATGATCCATGAGATGTGATCATCAGTCTATATACATAATAGTCTTAATGCTTTAATGTTATCCCACTTCACAATAAAGCTCAACTATGGATACTTTAAGAATAATGTCCTTATGTTTAATGTGATCTCATGATTAAGTCACACTTGATACATTAAATGGACTATCTATTCTAGGGACTTTATTAGACAAACATAATAAAGAAAAAGCCTTTTATTATTAATAAATAATTCGATACAAGTACCAAAAGTATTGGCCTCTAAGGCTTACACCAACATTTCCAACTCTCCAACAAAATGGCATTAAAGAGGTTAATTTCTAAAATTAAACCTAGTTTTGTTCTAATTGCTGAACCTTGAATGGATAGTAATATTTTTCCTTTAAGTTGGCTCAATAGGTTAAACCTGTATTTTTTTACTGTCAACAGTAGACTTAATCTTAGCCCTAACTTGTGGTGTCTTTGTGACAAGACTTTAAAACCAAATGTGGTGGATTTAGATGATCAACAAGTTTCCTTTTAGTTTTAAGATGAAAGATAAAGTCATTGGCATCTCAATTATATATGGCTCCACTTGCTATATGGCTAGAAGAGCTCTTTGGTTTAAGTTGCAAAATATCCTGCTTATGCACAATCTTCCTTGATGTTTTATTAGGGATTTTAATTCTATAATCAGTGCTCATGAATATAATGGTAATTCCTCCTCTGTTAAAGGCCTTATGGAGGACTTTTCTAATTGGTTTGATACAAACCATTTGATTAACATCCCAACTTCAGGGGCTAAGTTCACTTGGGACAATGGTAGAAGTGGAGTTAATCACACTCAGAAGAGACTGGATAGGGTCATATGCAATCAAGATTGGATTGATGTTTATGTTCAAACCTATTGCTCTACTCAGATAAAGCATATATTGGGTCATCACCCTATACTTCTGCATTTTGATTGTAATGAAGCTAGGATCAAATCTCAGTTCAAATTTCTTTTTACATGGACTTTTCACCCTGACTGTTCTAAGGTTGTCGAAATAGCTTGGAAAAATAAAGTGGTGGGTTTCCCTATGTATGTTCTATAAAAAAATTACAGATTTTAAAGAGCAATCTTAAAGATTGGAATAAAAGTTGCTTTGGGAATGTTCATGAAAAGGTAAAACAAGTTGAGAAGGATCTTAGTAAGATTCAGGATTTGATTGTTATTAGGGGTCACACGGATGCTCTGGCAGATTTGGAAAAGGATGCCTATTCTAATTTGGATAAAGCTCTGCACATAGAGGAAATTTTTTGGAAAGAGAAATCTAGAATTAAATGGCATACTGATGGAGAAACACAAAGTTATTCCATGGAGTTACCAAAATTAGGAATGCTACTAAGACTATTCGTTCCTTGAAAGTTTGGGACATGACTATTACCCACCAGGAGTAGATATCTGAGCATGTTATTTATCACTTCAAAGTTTTGTTTGACAATGTTTCTATTTTGTAGGAAAATCTCTAGTTAAGGAAGTTATCCCTAAGTTGGTCAATGATCAAACTAACAACCTTTTAACCATGTTTCCTTCGAAAGAGGAAATTCATAAAGCTATTTTCAGTATGAATAAAGACAACATTGCATGTTCTGATAGGTTTGATCCCATTTTCTATCAAACCTATTGGAAGCTTATTAAAGATGATATCATTAGTGCTACTCTAAAATTCTTTTCTGAGGATTGGTTTTATCCAAACTATAATTCTAACATTGTGGTTCTTATGCCTAAAGTAAAGGAGGTTGAGAGTATTGGTCAATATAGGCATATTTCCCTGGCAAATTTTAAGTTCAAAATCATCACAAAAATGTTGGCCGATAGATTATCTCAAGTTTTCTCTCACATCGTATCCAAAGAGCAAAAGGGTTTTATTAATGGTAGAATTATCAAATATTTGTATTTGCTTAACATCTGAAGTGGCTAATCTTATTCATAAGAAGTCTATTGGAGGTAACAATATGTTGAATATAGACATTGCAAGCGCATTTGACACTTTAAGTTAGTCCTTTCTTTTGAAAGTTCTTAATCAGTTTGGGTTTTGTGATAAATTTTGATTGTGAATTAAAAGTATTTTGGAATCAGCTAATGTTTCTATATTTATTAATGGAGAGCTCCATGGTTTCTTCAAATGTTAAAGAGGTTTTAGACAAGGTGACCCTCTATCCCATTTACTTTGTTGCTTAGCCGAAGATGTTCTTAGTAAAGGCCATTTGAAGCTTGTCTCAGATAACAAAATCAAGCTAATTAAGGCTTCTAAAAACATGTATGTCCCTTCTCACACATTGTATGTTGACGATATTTTTCTTTTCACTAAAGGTTGTGTCTCTTCTCTTGATGCAATTGCTAATCTCTTTGGTAAATATGGTGACTGCTCAGGGCAGGTTTGTATCCCTACAAAATCCATTTTTATGTTGGCTCAATGACTAGTGATAGACATTTCCTGTTAGCTAACATATTTGGCACCAAAAGGGGTCATTTGTCTTTTGTTTACCTGGGTGTTCCAATTATCAAGGGTAGACCAAAATTCCAGCACTTCTAACCTTTAGCTGATAAAATTAAAGGCAAACTTGCAGCTTGGAAGGCTAGTTTGTTATCTATAGTTGGGAGATTTCAGTTGGTAAGATCTGTCATTTAGAGCATGATGATTTATTCTATTATGGTGTATTCTTGGCCAGTCAGTTTGCTTCTAAAAATTGAGGGTTGGTGTCACAATTTTATTTGGAGTTCTAATATTTAAAAAAGAAAGTTAGTTATTGTGGCTTAGAAAAATTGTTGTAAGGATTTCAAGGATGGTGGTTTGGGCTTAAAGTACCTCCAGTTTCTTAATGATAAAATTGACCTGAGGCAGGGTTGGTGTATCAAAAAGGGAAAAGAATTATAGGCAAGCATTCTAAGAGACATAGTTTTTAAAAATGGAAGGCATGTTAAATACCATGTTTTCTTCTCTATATGGACTGGGAGTAAAGCTTTTTGGTAGGTCTTGTCTGATAATTCTATTTGGTTAGTTGGGAAAGGTGATCATATCAACCTTTGGATGGATAACTTATGCGGTAAAGTTTTGATTGGTCTTTTACATATTCCCAAGGACAATCATTTTCATCCTAAATATAAGCTTAAGGATATAATCCATGGCAACTTTATTGCCATCCCTTCTAGTTTAGCAATTTTGTGTCCTAACTTGATTCAAATGGCGTCTAAAATTCACATTAACCCTATTAAAGAGGACGATTTGCTCTGGATTCGTTCAGACAATGGGTAGTTATCAATCAAAGATGCTTACACCCATGTCAGCAAACTGCTCAGGGTATTGGTTTGGGCAAGTTAATTTGGTGCCCTTTCATTCCTTCTTCTGTTTCGCTGCTCTTTTAGAGGTTACTATACGGGAAACGTCCTACTATTGAGAAATTCTTCTTAAGGGGCCAGACTCTTCCCTCTTTTTGCTCCTTGTGTTTTAAAGAGAAATAATATCTACATCATCTTTTCTTCAGCTGCAGCTATGCCAGAAACATATGAATTTGGTTGAGTAACAGGTTGAACAACGACCTCGTTATTAATCATCTTGAAGATTGTTATTCGGTTATGTGTAGTAATGTTTCAAATAAATACACTTTGGTTATTAAAGTTGTAGTTTATTAATTCCATTCACTGCATCTGGAAAGCTTGCAACCAGGCTCGCTTTCAAGACAAACTTATTCTTTGGAAAATTCAATGTGCTTATATTCTTTCGTTATCCTTTCTGGCTAGTAAATGTACTACCTATTATACTAATTCTTCAATCAATGACTTCACAGTGCTAAAGATTTTTAGAGTTCAAATTCATCAACCTAAGTCTCCAGTTACCAAAGAAGTTTTGTGGTGCCCTCCTCAACAAGGATGGATCAAAGTCAACATTAATGGCACTTCGGGAGGGGGGAGGGGGGGTTAATCCTATTCAAGCAGCTTGTGGTGGTACCTTTAGAAATGATACTGGTGATCATCTTGGCAGTTTTGCTTGGGTTCCCTTTTAGCAATGGAATATGCGCTCAGTAAAAATTGGGATAATTTGCGGTTGGAGAATGATTCTGGTTTAGTAGTTAAAGCATACAGTAAACTTTCTGTTGTACCTTGGCATCTAAGTAATAGATGGGATAACTGTATTATTTAGATGATTAATTTTATTTTTTTGGAAAATCATATCTATAAGGAAGAGAATCACTGTGGAGATAAGCTAGCTAACTTAGGCTTAAGTGTGACTAATTTTACTTGATGGAATGATATTCATTCATATGTAAATCTGGACTTTAATAGAAACAAACTAGGTGTACCTAGTTTTAGGATTAGATAGGTTTGAGGTTTTAGATCTTAGTCCCCCTCATTATGTACCTATTCCTTTTTTTATTCAATGTACTGTACCCTATTTTTATTTAAAAAAAGTATAAACTATAATGGCAAAAGTATGATTGGATAGGAAATGAACTCAAGGAGACAAAAAAAAAGATCAGGTTACTTTTTGGATAAAACATATTCTAATATCATGCATAGGCTTGTCTAAAAAATATTAGGCTATTATTATAAATAAATAAATAAAAACTTCAATATTCAATTGGTTCATATAAATTGGCGTGTTTTTAATTTTCATTCTTAGGTTTTTTTAAAATAATTTCTAAACGTTAAAAGAATTTATTTTCTGCTGATTTTGACTTTAAAGACTAAAATCAAATGAAAATTAACATTTAAGAACTTAATCTAAAAAAAGGAAGATAGAGAGACGAAAAATAAAAATATTCTAACTTACAGAAACCAATTAACTATTTAAACCATAAGGAAAAAATAATGAAGTGTCTTTTTTCGCTTCCACTTTATAAAAAACACACTTAAATTTTTATATTGAATCTAACTCATTCTTATAAAGTAATATTTTAAAATGAGCGTTGACTCTCTTTTTAAATTATTCTCGAGCTTAGTGTTGAAGACTTTGGTAACATTATTCACTTGCCTATCTATGAGCCCGGAGATGTCACAAGTGAATTTCATGTTAAGAATTTCTTGGCCGATATCACCGACAATCACTTTTATTCTACTGTTGGGGAAAAGCCTTCACCATTCAAAACCTTTGTTTATGATACACACAAAAGGCCCTTGCTTACACCCCAAAGGTGTTTAATGTTGCCACTTTTGCGGCCAATTATTTAGGGAGAGTAGCTCGCTGGACACTAGATGTATTTCGGTGGGGGGTATGATGGCCCAAATCACAGAGCACCTCTGGCTTTAATTTAATTTGGAATAAAACCGTCTTGTAGAGAGAAAAGATAAAATTTACATGGATGCCCTTGTGCATCAAGGCATGATTTCAGTTGATGGAAACACCTACATGATGATGATCCACATCAAAACTATAATTAATTTGTTTAACCCTAGAAAAGGAAGGGTTGATGTTGTAAATAATTGGCTCTATAATGCGGGTAACTCTTACAAAGAGGGGGTGACCCCAATTTGTATAACCATGATACAAGTAACGATACAAAGGAGGACATTGTTCCACGACCCACTCATACTACCCAACATGAAGTCGAGACTTCAAATGATAATCATGATAGATGGGGGTGGGTGCAACCGAATATTCAAGGCATTAAAAAGGAGCAAACAAGACAAGGTGTGGTATTGGATGATGTGAAGATGATGTTGTAGTAGCTTATATTGTGTTTTTTTTTGCTTTTTGTTCTTTTAGTTATTTTCGTTAATTTTAGTTATTTCCGTTAATTTTTCTCTTAAAAATACCACTTTTTCAAACAAACAAAAAAATCTCGAATTAGGACAGTTCAAAATGTTTTCATGCAAAAGCTTTGATAATGAGGAAACCGGGAAAAATATAGAGTTAGAGGAATGAGAGAGTTAAGTCTAGGGAATCGGGAAAGTTTGACAACATGTATATTACTCAGACACCCTAAGTTCTCCAAAGTAAGATGCGAAACTAACATGTAGATTTATACCATAGTACTTGAATTCTGAGAAGTACTCCATAATTAGTTTATCATGATAGCCTGGCTTAATTTAGATTCACATAACATGTACGATTGGTTGAGAAATAAATAATTTTAACACCGAAATAATGAAAAGACGGTAAAAGGCAATTACACCTTCTAAGTTGGGTAACTCTCACTCAGTTATTCGGTCTAACAGTGGTTAAACCCCAAACGTTGCCACAAAGTGGACAAACAAACACACAAAAGTGTGTAAATTCAGCAGTAAAAGAAAAGAAGGAAATAATGTCTAAACAAAATTCTCAATCGATCTTGCGCATGTGATGTTCATAATAAATCCAAATGCCTTAATTTGATAAATCCAAAGGGAAGGACAAGCAACCATTTAAGTATGGGAAGTTTGATAAGTGGTTTTTGTATCACTTTTAATACTCTCTCCGTTCCTTTATAAGTGTCACTTTCTTGTAAAAAATTTGTTTCTTTTTAATTGTCATTTGCAAAGTTCAAGGTAGTATTAATTGCAATTTTGTCAAAATTACCCCTAGATAATGATTGCAGAGAGAGAAAAAGTAAAGTGAATGTAATAAATAATTAAGGGTATTATAGGTAAAAGAAAAATTATTGTTTGAAAAGTAACAATAATAATTAGCTTCCTTGGTATGTGTAAAAAATCAAAAAATAACACTTAAAAAGGAACGGAGGGAGTAATTGTTTTACTTTATAATTTCCTAGGTTTTTGTCCATTTTACTCTAGTTTATTGCATTTTATACGTTAATATCATGTTTTTGGTCATTTCCAAAGGGAAGGACAAGCAACCATCTACATGGTCATCAACACCGCTTTGTTATTTTATTCCAATTGCAATTATGTTGACTCAGTTGAGCAGGCTCATGCGGAAGATGCGCTAAATTTTTTCCCGATGAACACTGAATACATTTCTCAATGCCAGTATAGTCTTGATCATGTTGTGACACCCTATGCATTGATCCTCGACAATTCCAGAAGCAATTACAATCTGCAAACATTCACAAAAGTTAAGTAGAAGCTTCACAATAAGCCTACATACATCCACTGCAGAAGAGAAAAGTTATGGACAGAGGTTGATTTACTAATTAACCAAATGCTAACCGTCTTCAAACTCACTAATTAAATTAACAACTAACAAACTAACCTAATATAACCCTTCTAACAGTATGTTTTTAACCTCTTTTTAGTAAGCATTATAGTAGGACTCACAAAATGATTAACATTTAAATTAACAGTCTACTGCATTAATCAATTTCCGTTGACAGTTAACCTAATTCATAACCAAAAAAACTGATATTAACAGAACTATCCAACTGATTCAATGACCTCACTAATAGAATAACAGAATTCCACATTTCAACGTAATTTGAGTCGAATTTGATTAACATTTAACCTGGATTTCTAATAGAATCGGAGGGAGAAAGCTCTTTAAATTCAGATCACTCATCATCAATCGGAGAACAATCATAATCTCAGAACTTTCTGCAACTTCATTCTTCCCTCTTCACTCTCGGTTCACCCTGCATAATCATAGAGAAACCTTCGCTTATTCAACCAAGCAAATTCTCAAAATCAACTCTCGCACGCGGATTACAGTATATCAGAAGAAGTTGCAGAAGATTGTGAGAAGAAGAAGAAGAAAAGCAATTCGGAATAAAGAAAAGGATTCATATATGTTCGCAATCGGAGCTTCAATTCGGTAAGTCCTCTGACTCCGGATCGGTGAAGATGACGAGGAGTCCGAATCGATTGAAGCGTGAAAATGATGGAGAAGGTTCATCATTCGTGTATGGGATTGAAGCGTGAAGATGAGCGAACGTGAAGATAAGAATTGGCGTCTTGGCTTTTGAATTGGATCCGATGTTTGAATACTTGCATTGGGTTTGAGGCCGAAACCGTTTTTGGCATAACACTCTACGTCCTAAGCCCTTTCCTACATCTAGGTGTGCAGGGATTACCGATGAATCAATTCATTTTTATGGTTATGTTTATAAATCAAACCATTTCTAAAAAAAAAACTAATTTAAAATTTCAAATCGATTCTGAATTGGTTCCGAACCGATTTTAAATAGGTTTTGATTTTAATCAAAATTATTTAATTTTATTTAAATTTTATTTTCTTTAAATTAATATTAATTTTTAAATTTAAAAACATAAACAAATTTTATGAGATTTTATAATATTTTTCTTTAGAATTTAAAAAACATACAAAATAAATTATTATTTTTTTAAAAAAAATTAATAAATATTCTTAAAAAAGAAAAAAAAATATATATAAAAGAAATTGAAAATAATCAAATCATATTCTGAAAATGAAAAAAATATCTTAAAAAATAAATTATTCCAAAAAATAAAAATAACTGAAAAAAATTTATTTAAAAAAATGGAAATCGAAAATAAAAAATTCTGAAAATAAAAAATAATTTCTATTCTGAAATTAAAAAAAAATATTTCTTTTTCTTCTGAAAATAAAAGTTTTTTTTATTCTGAAAATCTGAAAAAATAACCTTTTTGAAAATTAAAAAAATTATCAAAAAAAATTATTTAAAAAAATAAAAAATATTTTTGATATCTTTTTTATTTAGAAGAAAATAATAATTTTATTTGAAAAAAAAATATCAAATATAATTTTTTCAAAAAAAAATCCGAATATAATATTTTTCGTGTAAAGAAAAAAAATTCTGAATTTTATTTTTAAAATATTTTTTTTTATGAAATTAAAAAAAAATTAAAATATAAAAAAAATTTATAATGTGATAAACACATGAAAATAGACAAATATAAAAATTTAATGCATAGTAAAATTTGCATACCCAATAAGAAAACCAAATTTTTATAATGGGTAATGGTTTATATTTGGATAACAACATGGATACCCAAATTTTTATTTTAACATTTGGTTTGGTTTTTTAAAAGTTGAATAATTTGGATACCAATTTGGTTATGAATAACCGGTTTTTTTCATATCCCTACCTACACCCATTGGAGTGTTGTTTACACTCCAAATCTGATCTTGCACCCTTTGTTCTTCTCTTAATCTTTTTTATTTTTTCTTTGTTTTTTTTATTAATTAGGCTTAGAATGCTAGGTTTATTAGGGATTTAATTAGATTAGAAATTTAGGATGATTTACATTATTAAAATTAATTAGGAGTTAATTAAATTTCTAGATTTTGATTAGAAATTTTAGAAATTTAGATTTAGTTGGAATTTTAAGATTAGTAGATTTTACAATTTTAATTAGGTTATGATTAGAATTTTATGAACTAGTTGAGAATTCTGATTAGGTAGAATTCTTTTAAATTTAATTGATCTTTGAAATCATATGTTCTTGTTAGACTTTGATTGGATTCTCTGATTTAATTGCCTTCTAACCAATTATATATTCTCTTAGTTTAGGTGTTTAGAATTAAGCTTAGTGAGTTTAGTTATGTAATACCTAGGGTATTTAAGTCATTATCTCCTTGTGCAATAATTTTCAGTTGATTTTTCCCGATTGATTCAGTTGATCAAAGTCTCATTGATCAATTAAATCCTTTGTATTGTGATATATAATCCTCAAGCCTATTCAAGTGATCAAAAGACTCTTTATCACTTGAGATGGCAAATCCATTATGCTCAAGCTATATTAGGTGTGTTGAATATCAGGAGTTCAAGACCTCAAGGTTCAAATGCAAGATCAAGACTTCAAAGTCAACATCAATCAAGCATAGCCAACAAAGTGGACTATTTCTCAAGTGCGGAAAAGGTATTAACACTTGGCAAGTGTGATTCAAATTGCATGCCACGAGCCTTAAGTAATGAGGAATGACGATACAGAGTTCCTCCTACCCCCGCCTAGAGTGACTTTGCGTACAGGGCGTAGGCCCTAGCTATTTAAAGCATTCGTCTTCGTTCATAGACTTTAATACAATGTGAATGGAATAAATTGCCAAGTATTCTTCACCAAAGTAACATCAACTCAAGGAGCAACAATGAGGATCCTTTTCCAACAACTTGTCAGTTATGATAAATATCACATGCCACGAGCCTTAAGTAATGAGGAATGATGAGACGAAGTTTCTCCTACCCTCGTCTAGAGTGACTTTGTATATGGAGCGTAAGCACTAGCTATTCAAAGCATTCGTTCTTGTTCATAGACTTTAGTGCAATTTGAATCATATAAGTGACAAGTCTTCTTCAAGCATCAATCATTCAACACTTCAATAATGAATCACTTTTGCTATTAGCACCTTGTGGGTGTACACCCTCTTTCATTCAACTTTTTCCTTGCCTATGAGATGATAGACCTTGGCATTCCTTTTTTCTTGTAGGGTTGTGGACCCAGGAAATTCAATTTTTTTGCCGATAAGGTAATAGACCTTGGTAATATTTCTTTTCCCCACGAGGTAGTGGACCTTGACGAACTCTTTTTGTGCCTGTGGAGTTATAAACTTTGGCACTTGGTTATAGACCTTGATAATCCCTTTGAGTAACCTTGTAGAGTTATGGACTCTTGGAAATCCCATTGCCTATCAGGTTATGGACCTTGGCAGTGTTTTCCTTTGCCTTGAAATTTATGGACCCTGCCATCTGTTCTCTTTGCCTTTTAGGTTATAGACCTTGGAGTTCAGTTCCTTTCCATTAGAAGTTATAGACTCTGGTAGTGATTTCTTGTCTAGCAGATTGTGGACCTGGCACTCCTTTGTCTTCCTCTAAGGGTTATGTACCCTAGAAATTAATCTATCTTCCTTTGTTTCAGTCGTAGTAGGCTAAACTACAAAAACTCTGACTTTCTCATTGCACGGTTAGAATACATAGGCACAAGAATTCAAATTCTCTGTTAGCTACCTTATTTATTTCCACCTGATTCATCAATCAATATCATCTCTTTGAGATTAAATATCACTTCTTCTTAGATCCCATGCATATCCTTTTAGGACGATATAGCGGCAGTCCACCTTGTGAATCAAAAGTTGTTTAGCTATTACCCAAACATTTAATTCCTTCTATTTTTTTGGCTAAGACGTCTGTTTACTCTTTGGTTCAGAGTCTATTCCTTCATGGATCCAAGATACCATTCTCCTTTGATTTCAAATTGATTATTCCCCAACAGTGATACATCATTCCCTATACTAAAACATCATTGCAGCTAACCTTTGAAATTGGGTTTGTCTTATGAGTCCTTGTTGCTTAGAAAAACACATATCTCTTTGTTCCCACTGTAGTGAACCTTTGAAATTGGGTTTGTCTTGTGAGTCCCTGTTGCTTAGAAAAACACCTACCTCTTTGTTCCCATTGCATTTAACCTTTGAAATTGGGTTTGTCTTGTGAGTTCCAATTGCTTAGACAAACACTCTTTTGTTTTCTCCATTATATTGGTACAAGTTATACCTTTCATTACTTTCAATCTCTCTCTTTGTTTCCATGGTTCCACGAACTACGAGTGCTCTGACTTTCTCATTACACTGTGAGAATAGGTATGCATGAGGATGCGAATCCTTAGAGAGAATAATCCTAATTATTCTTCCTTCTGTAAGAACAAAGTTGGTTCTACAATATATCTCTAAGATTTTGATGATAGCAAAGGATGAAACAAAAATGGTACTCTAACGTGATTTTTTCTTAGTGTGCAGGACTCTGAACACTTCGCAGGATTCTGACAATACATCAGATATAAAATTATGTCAGATATTCGATGATCAGATGCCACTCAGAAAGGATACATCCAGAAGGTTCTGACTCTGACCAACGCAGATACCAGCGTAACATTTAAAAGTCAGAAGCTCCGTTAAAAGACTACTGAATCCAGACTCTGATACTTAAGAAGTCTAGAGCACTTAGAAGCTCTGATGAAGTCATACATAATCATCCTCTGAAGACAAACTATGACATATCAAGACTCTGACGTAGACTCACCAGTCCAGAACGCGTAACCGAAAAGAATCTTAATATGGAAATAAAGTATTTAAAGAGGGGAATAATGAGGCGGACAAAACGGTTTTAGAAAGAAACAAAGAGAGTAATGACATTAATTATTCTCCAATTACCAAGATTCTGTCATCACTCGAACGGTCCATTTCAATGACTATATAAAGGACGGAATACCTCACAAGACAATACACCTGAGACACACAGAAATATCATTCATCCTCTCTCATTTTCACGAGTTGTTGCTCTTATGTGAAAAGCTTTTATTATTATATTTCTGTAATATTTGCTTTTTGTTAGAAGCACTTTACATTACAATTTACTCTTACTTAAACTACTTCCTCAAGTGATTTTGCGCAGTCTTAATACTTGAGAGTGCTAAGAGATTATTCTCTTAGACGTTTGGTTGTGTAATCTTTCAAGATTAGTGGATTAAGTCCTTTTTGAAGGCGAAATCACCTTGGTCGGATGGACTGGAGTAGCTTTGAATTTCAAGCGAACCAATATAAAATTCTGTGTGTTTTTTATTTCTGAAAAAGTTTTTTATTTCCAAAATAATTCAAATCCCCTTTCTTGTTTTTCTCAACCTTCAATTGGTATCAGAGCTTCGGCTCTGTTATTGATTTTCTAATCAAACACTTAACAGTGTAGAGAGATCCAGCGTGAGAAAAACTATGGCCAACACCAATGAAAGAGATAGTTACAACGTTAAACCTCCAATCTTTGATGGAGAAAATTTTGATTATTGGAAAGACAGAATTGAAAGTTTCTTTCTGGGCTACGACGTTGATCTCTGGGATATTGTCACAATTGGCTACACACCACCTGTGACAGCGCTGGAGTTGCTATTCCCAGAAGCAGAATGTCAGATGATCAGAAGCGTGAATTCAAAAACCATCACAAAGCCGGAACGATACTACTCAATGATATTTCCTACAATGAATATGAAAAGATCACCAATAGGGGAACAACTAAAGAAATACTTGACTCCCTGAGGATGACTCACGAAGGAAATTCTCAAGTCAAAGAAACAAAGGCTCTGGCTCTAATCCAGAAATATGAAGCCTTCAAAATGGAGGACGATGAAGCTGTAGAGGTAATGTTTTCTAGATTTCAAACTTTAATTGCAGGACTCAAAGTGTTGGATAAAGGATATACAACTGCGGATCATGTCAAAAAGATTGTTAGAAGCTTGCCAAAGAAATGGAGACCCATGGTCACAGCCTTAAAGCTATCAAAAGATCTGAACAATATCGGCCTTGAGGAACTCGTCAGTTCACTCAGAAGCCACGAGATAGAACTGGAGGAAGATGAACCCCAAAAGAAGATCAAGTCCGTGGCACTAAAATCCATATCCGAAAGACGCAAACCAGATAGAAACAAAGCCTTCCATGCTGAAAAAAAAGACAATGATGACTCTGAGAAGGAAGACTCTGACGACGAAGAAGAATTATCCCTTTTAACCAGAAGAGTAAAACAACTCTGTAGAAAAAGGAATAATAACTTTAGAAGGCCAAGACCCAAGGGGGACCGATCAGAATCAACTTCCAGAGGTAAATCTAACAAAGATATAACATGCTATGAATGTAAGGAAACAGGTCATTACATAAACGAATGTCCCAAGTTGAAGAAAGAAAGCTCTAGAAGAGAAAATTTCAAGAAAAGTTCATTCAGAACCAGAAAGGGACTGATGGCCACTTGGGACGACATTGGATCTGATTCCTCATAATCAGACTCTGAAGAACAGGCAAATGTTGCACTCATGGCTACCACCTCCATAAATACATCAGATGGAGAATCTGAATCTGAAGAGGTATTTTCTGATCTTTCTCGCTCTGACCTTGAATCATGCCTTTCTGAAACTCTAAACTCATACCAGAAACTTAAACAAAAATTTAAAGTTATAAAAGAGGTTCTTAAAGAAACCATCGAAGAATGTGGTAAACTTGAGATGACAGTTTCAGAACTAAAAGATGAAAATGAACTTTGATATTAGAAAGAGACGCCACAAATAAACAATGTTTAAAACTTGAAGAAGCGTTATCTCAAGCTCCACAAACTTCGAACACAGTAATTTATGAATATGAAAAATCTTTTCAAAAGTTTCTGAAAAATGGGATAGAGAGAAGCAGAATGGCATCCATGATTTATGGAGTTAGTCAGAATAATAAAAGAGGAATTGGGTATGATCCTAGTGAAGATAAATCTTCCACAAATGACAAACCTAAATCTCCGTTTTCTTATCACTACACGCATACACAAGCACAATGTTTTGATAATGCTAGAAAACCCAAAGTTCTAAGAAACTATGGGAAAACTAATCATAAAGGAGCCAAAAGATTCTGGGTACCAAAGGATAAGATTGTTTATGTTGCATATATCTTATGCAACAGACTTAACACACCAGTCATGGTACCTGGACTTTAGATGCTCGCGACACATGACGGGAAGAAAGTATATGTTCCAAAGCCTGGAACTTAAAGATGTTGGCTTTGTAGGTTTCAGAGGAAATCAGAAAGGAAGGATCAGAGGCTCCAGAACTATTGGTAATGGAACTCTTCCCTCTATATCTGATGTTCTCTATGTAGAAGGATTAATGCATAACCTGTTATCAATAAGTCAATTAAGTGATAACGGCTATGATGTAATCTTCAATCAAAAAACATGTAAAACAATTAATCAGAATAATGGAATAGTCTTATTCACTGGTAAGAGGAAAAATAATATTTACAAAATAAATCTTTCAGACTTAAAAGAACAAAATGTAAAATGTCTGATGTCTGTTCATGAAGAGCAATGGGCATGGCATAGACGCTTGGGCCACATTAGCATGAGAAAACTATCTCAGCTAAATAAACTCGAGTTAGTCAGAGGTCTACCCAAGCTAAAGTTGTCTTCATATGCTCTATGTGAGGCATGCCAGAAAGGGAAATTTTCCAAAACATCTTTTAAAAATAAAAATATTGTTTCCACCTCTAAGCCTCTGGAACTTCTTCACATTGACCTGTTTGGACCTGTTAAAACAGCATCAGTCAATGGAAAGAAATATGGACTAGTTATTGTTGATGATTTTAGTCGCTGGACATGGGTAAAATTCCTAAAGCACAAGACTGAGTCTCACTTTGTATTCACTAACTTATGTTCCAAAGTGCAAAACAAATTTGACTCCAAAATCATCAGAGTCAGAAGTGATCATGGTGGAGAATTTGAAAATAATTTTTTTGAAGAACTATTCGATTCTAATGGAATATCCTATGATTTCTCCTGTCCTAGAACTCCACAAAAAAATGGAGTTGAAGAAAGGAAGAATAGGACACTCCAAGAGATGGCCAGAACCATGATCAATGAAACAAATGTGGCTAAGCACTTTTGGGCTGAAGCAGTAAATACAATGTGTTATATTCAGAAAAGAATCTCTATAAGACCTATTCTGGAGAGGACTCCCTATGAACTGTGTAAGGGAATAAAACCCAACATTTCTTATTTTCATCCTTTTGGAAGCTCTTGCTTTATTCTGAATACTAAAGAACATCTGAACAAGTTTGATTTAAAAGCACAAAAAGGTATTATGTTAGGATACTCATAACACTCTAAAGACTACAAAGTATGCAACACAGAAACCAAAATTTTGGAAGAATCAATTCATGTTAGATTTGATGATAAGCTTGACCCTGAAAAGTCAAAGCTAATTGAGAAACTTGCAGATTTGGAGATTACTCTTGCAAGTTCTGACGAAAAGACCAAAGCACCAGAAGTATCTGATAAACAAAGTCCAGATGAAACTAAAGCCTCAGCTATCCAGAAGAAATCAAGAAGCCTCCCCAACATCTCTGAAGATTTGATTCTGGGAAACAAGGATGAACCTGTCCTAACTAGGTCAACATTCAAGGTACCTGAAGAAATCCCTCTAGGACTAGTATCTCTGATTGAGCCTACTTCCTGTCATGAGGCACTTCAAGACGACGACTGGGTTCTAGCTACGAAAGAAGAGCTAGATCAATTCTCAAAGAATGACGTATGGGATCTTGTTCCAAAGCCTAAAGGTACTCGCATTATTGGAATCAGACGGGTGTTCAGAAACAAACTGAACGAAAAAGGCGAAGTTGTCAGAAATAAAGCTCGACTGGTGGCATAAGGGTACAGTCAACAAGAAGGCGTTGACTACAACGAAACCTTTTCCCCAGTCACCAGGTTAGAATCTATTCGCTTACTTGTTTCATTTGCTGTAAATCACTCAATCAAACTATATCAAATGGATGTCAAGAGTGCATTTCTTAATGGTTATATATCAGAAGAAGTGTATGTCAATCAACCCCCGGGTTTTGAAAACTCCAGTTGTCTAGAATATGTTTTTAAACTTAAGAAATCATTATACGGTTTAAAACAAGCTCCTAGAGCTTGGTATGAAAGACTAAGCAATTTTCTTCTGGAACATGAATTTATTAGAGGAAAAGTTGACTCCACACTCTTCTGTAAAAACATTAGTAATGACCTCATGATATGCCAGATATATGTTGATGACATTATTTTTGGTTCAGCTAATCCTTCTGTATGTCAAGAATTCTCTGAGCTAATGTAGGCAGAATTTGAAATGAGCTTAATGCAAGAACTAAAGTTCTTTCTAGGAATTCAAATCAATCAAGCTTCAGAAGCTACCTATGTTCATCAAAGTAAATACATTAAAGACATTCTGAAGAAATTCGAAATGGCGGAATGGATGCATGCTAAGACACTTATGCATCCAACTTGCATTCTGGAAAAAGAAGAAGTTAGCCAGAAGGTTTGTCAGAAGCTCTATCATGGTATGATAGGCTC
Source organism: Lathyrus oleraceus (assembly GCF_024323335.1). Taxonomy (NCBI): domain Eukaryota; kingdom Viridiplantae; phylum Streptophyta; class Magnoliopsida; order Fabales; family Fabaceae; genus Lathyrus; species Lathyrus oleraceus. Next base: position 39,042,416 of record NC_066583.1, read on the forward strand.
TCTTCTCTATTTGACTGCTACACATCCTGATATTCTGTTTAGTGTATGTCTTTGTGCCAGATTCCAATCAGATCTTAGAGAATCTCAGTTAATAGTTGTTAAAAGAATACTCAGGTATCTGAAAGGAACCCCTAACATGGGCCTGATGTATGAGGAAATATCAGAGTATAGACTTTCTGGTTACTGTGATACAGATTACGCAGGGGACAGAATGGAACATAAAAGTACATCTGGGAACTGTCAAATCTTGGGAAAGAATCTGATATCTTGGGCCAGCAAAAGGCAATCAACCATAGCTCTGTCCATTGCAGAAGCATAATATATTTCAGCATCACTATGCACTACTCAGATGCTCTAGATGAAGAATCAACTAGAAGATCTTCAAATCTTTGAGAGTAACATTCCTATCTTCTGTGACAATACCGCCGCCATCTGTTTAAGTAAGAATCCTATTTTGTATTCCAGAGCTAAGCACATAGAAATAAAACATCATTTCATTAGAGACTATATTCAGAAAGGGGTAATAACATTAAAATTTATTGATACATACCATCAATGGGCTGATATTTTTACCAAACCCCTTGCTGAAGATAGATTCTCTTTTATCTTAAAAAATCTAAACATTCAAAATTGTCTAAAATGAAATGTGCCTCTGAGATAGCAAAATAAAACTCTGAAGTAAACACCTGGACTCTGTATTTGACTTTGATGCTACTACCAGTTAGAAGTCATCTGAGTTAGAAATCTCCAGGATCCAACCCTTTGGTATTCCTGAAGATCAGATAAAGTAACACGTGGTACATCTTGCGTGTGACCTTGGAACTTCTAGACAGCTGTCTAGCAGTAATCAAGAAACAAACTCTTGATATCTCCTCGAGCAGTGTGTTAATTTGGGGATTAGACGACATCATGGGCTGTAATCATTCTCCTCTATACGTGCTTACTTGGTTTACGTGTTGCATTTAATTTCCTATCTGTTAAACTCAACATTCCATTGTCGTTTTGCATGCACCCTAAATGTGTATATATTCATCTCACAATCTACACTTGCACACTTTCACACTCACAAACTCACAAAACCCTCTCTCGCAATTCTTCACCTCCTTCAAAGGATTTCTGCAGTTTTCTTCATCAAGTTCTTCATTTTGGTGTAAGCCCTAGAGGCCAATACTTTTGGTACTTGTATCGAATTATTTAAAGGCTTTTTCTTTATTATGTTTGTTTAATAAAGTCCCTGGAATAGATAGTCCGTTTAATGTATCAAGTATGACTTAATCATGAGATCACATTAAACATAAGGACACTATTCTTAAAGTATCCGTAGTCGAGCTTTATTGTGAAGTGGGATAACATTAAAGCATGAAGACTAGTATGTTTATAGACTGATGATCACATCTCATGGATCATGGATAAGGAGTTATCAAGTCTTAAACATAGGTATGAATATTAAGAGTAATATTTATACCGGATTGACCCGCTATGAGAATACTATATAGAAAGTTATGCAAAGTGTCATAAGTTATTCTCATGGTGATAATGGTGTATACCACTCTTCGACCTGAAACCACGGTGGACCCTAGATGTAGAGTCGAGTGCTTTATTGTTGATCCAACGTTGTCCGTAAATGGATAACCATAAAGACAGTTGATGGGTACTCCACGAAGCATGCTGAGGGACATGAGTGACCTAGATGGAATTTGCCCATCCTGCGTAACATGATAAATGTTTATGGGCCCAATATTGAACTAGACAAGGATGACACGGTCTATGCCTTGTGTTCAATATAGACATAAGGGCAAAAGGGTAATTATACACATAATTATTATCACAGAAGGATTTGTCAGATCACATGACATTTTCGTGTCTTGGGTAGCAGTGATGTGTTGCTAGATATTGCTCACTGTTTATTATGTTAAATACGTGATTTAATATAATTGTCAACGCCGCGAAAACCTATAGGGTCACACACAAAGGACGGACTGATGAGAGATAGAGTAATTAAGGAATACTGTAATGCACGGTTCCCTTAAGTGAATTATAGAACATCGTAAGGTACAGTGTACTTAAGTAGAATACAAAATATGGTAATGTACCACACACTTAAGTGATTTTGGCATATTATAAGATATGGACCATATTCACTTGAGTGGGCTTTTTAGCTTGCAGCCCACATAAGTGGTTCGATAAATAGAACCCTTGGGTAGAAGCATTGTCACTCTTGCTTGCAATTTCGTTTCTCTCTCTCACTCAAAGCCTTCATTCGTAGCAGCTAGCACTGAGATTGAAGGAATCCGTTCGTGTGGACTAAGTAGAGACGTTGTCATCATTCAATGTTCGTGATCCCCACAAGAGGTAACGATTCTATCACTGATCATGCCCATTCGTAAGGATCACTAAATGGAGAAATTTTTTAAATTCCGCTGCGCCTTGGATGGCAATTCTCCTTCAGTGGTATCAGAGCCACTTACGAAACCATGAATCTGATAACTGTTTATTTTCTGTATTAATACGATTAAAGACAGAATGAATCAAAGATTAAATTGAGATCGATCAAGTTATATATATGATATAAGTAATTCTGATGCAAAATACATTATATATGATATAGTGTTCTCGTTTCGTTCATTCAAACACTCAATGGTTGTTTTCCTTTGAGTGATCAATGGTCGTTTGCTTCTTGATCCGACATTAGTATGGTGAAGCAATGACGTGTTGATCAATCATACTGAATCAACAATCGAGATGTGTTTGACGGTCTGAAATTGGTGCATCAGGGTTAGTGACGGCACAAGGGTTGTGTTGTCAGAGAGTTATGCGATTAGGATTGTGACTGCACAAGAGTTGTGCTTTCTAAACACTTTTTCGAACAGTGTTAACCGGTTAACGCATATGGTTAACCGGTTAACGCAAGACGAAATACTGCCTTTTAAGAGATTTTCAAACAGTGTTAACCGGTTAACGCATTTGATTAACCGGTTAACGCAAGGCAGAAAACAATTTTCCAACAGATTTTCAAACAGTGTTAACCGGTTAACGCATTTGGTTAACCGGTTAACGCAAGGCAGAAAACAATTTTGAACAGATTTTCAGACAGTGTTAACCAGTTAACGCATTTGGTTAACCGGTTAACGCAAGACAGAATGCACCCGTTCGGCTAACTCTGTGTAGTGTGATCGGTCGTCGAGATTTAATTTGGTTTTAATTAATTAAAAGAATTAAAATTAATAATAATAATGTGTTTATTATTATTGTCTTGTGGTGATCGATTTTGGACTTAGTTTTCCTTTATTTTGTTTTGGGTTTTAAAATACGACCTGCGTGTCGTGCCTCTCTCTTAATCTCTCAATGTAACTTCTTTTCTCATCTCACTCCCTCGTATGTAAAACGAGTTTCTTTTATATGTAATGATATGAAGAAAGCAAAGAAGTCAATGCCAAAGGAGAACAACCTTGAAGATCTTGCTTGGATAAGCTTAGATCGTTATTAGGTTAGCCTAGGTTCTCTCATTGGCTTGGGAGAACAACTACGCTAGGGGCCATAACTGTTTCATTATGTATGTATGTATATTGATGCATGTGAATGTATGTTGATGCATGTGAGAGACGATTTATATGATAAATAAGCCGGTGAGATCAGAAAAATTGCAATTCCCTCAAATTAAATATTAAGTTTATGCTTTCCAAGTTTTAACACTCATCAAGACTAGTATCGGATAATGTAGGTTTCGCTACGCGAGGTGCATGTTCTATATTAGTAAGGTGCGATGGGATAATTGTAATATCCAACTGCTAAAATGATGGGTCAAACTTAATTATAATAATATTATATATGTTTAGAAGCAAGAGTTGGGAATGATCCATATGATGGATTGGAATAAGGAGTTATTCACCCAACTGAAATTTTCGAGAGTTGTATGAGATACAATTGGAAGGAGTTTCTACCTAAATAACCTAGTTTTGTGTAATCCGCCTACGCGGACTTAGAACGAAGTGAAATATGGATCTCGACCCACTAGAAAATCTTCCAACGGGATTTTCGGAATCAAATGATGAGGCTCATTTGTTTTGAGTAAAATAGTGGGAGCATATTTAATTAAAGGCCTAATTAAATATGTCAATGATACTTATATTTTCATTAATCCTTATGTAGATTGCCATGACAACAAACACCTCTAACAACATCTTGCGATCAATCCTTGATAAGGAAAAATTGTCTGGGACAAATTTTCTGGATTGACACCGAAACCTGAGGATTGTCCTCAAACATGATAAAAAGCTGTATGTCTTAGAGAAACCTGTTCCTGAAGAGGAACCTCCTAGTTCTGCACCTAAGGCAGAAAGAGATGCTTATAAGAAGCATGTCGATGATGCCAATGAAACTGCTTGTCTCATGCTAACTACCATGAACTCAGAATTGTAAAAGCAACATGAGAACATGGCAGCATTCGATATGATCGAACACCTTAAAATGCTCTATCAAGAGCAAGCAAGGCATGAAAGGTTTGAAGTTTCAAAAGCCCTTTTTCAAGGAAAGTTAGCTGAGGGAGCCCCTGTAGGTCCCCATGTGCTCAAGATGATTGGGTATGTGGAAAACCTTGAGAGATTGGGTTTTCCCCTCGGAAAGGAACTTGCGACTGATTTGATCTTGCAATCGTTGCCAGATAGGTTCAGTCAATTTGTCCTAAATTTCAATATGAATGATATGGACAAATCTCTTCCTGAACTGCTAGCCATGTTAAGAACTGCTGAGCAGAATCTGAAGTCAAAAGGGAAGTCCATTCTGATGATCGGAAATGGAAAGAGACAGAACAAAAGGCCCACCAAGCAGGGTGATAAAGGGAAAGGCAAGGAAGTTGCCAAACCCAAACCCACCGTTGCTGCTTTGAAGCCTATTGGAGGCATAGCAAAAGAAGGCACCTGCTTCCATTGCGGTAAGACCGGACACTGGAAGAGAAACTGCCCAAAGTACCTGGAAGATAAGAAGAATGGAGTAGAGACTTCAACTTCAGGTATTTTTCTTATTAAAATTAATTCATATACTTCTGCATCATGGGTATTAGATACTGGATGCGGTTCTCACATTTGTACAAATGTGTAGGGGCTGAAAAGGAGTAGAGATTTGGCAAAAGGTGAAGTTGACCTACGAGTTGGCAATGGAGCAAAGGTTGCTGCTTTAGCCGTAGGAACTTATGTATTGACTTTACCTAGTGGTTTAATAATTCAGTTAGAGAACTGTTATTATGTACCTGCAATTAGCAGGAATATTATTTTCGTTTCTTGTTTGGACAAGTTTGGTTTTTTCATTTATAATAAAGAACAATTGTTGCTCAATTTATTTGAATGATATATTCTATGCTCCTGCACAAATGAATAATGGACTATATGTCCTTGATCTTGAAATGCCTATTTATAACATTAATACTAAAAGGATGAAACCTAATGAGTTAAATCCAACTTACCTTTGGCATTGTCGATTAGGCCACATAAATGAGAAACGCATTTCCAAACTCCATAAAGATGGACTCTTGGACTCTTTTGATTATGAATCATATGAGACATGCAGATCTTATTTAATTGGAAAGATGACAAAGTCTCCATTCACAAGAAAAAGGTGAAAGGGCTAATGATCTTTTGGCCCTCATACATACTGATGTATGTGGACCACTAAACATACCAGCCAGAGGAGGTTTTTAATACTTCATTTACTGATGATTTCAGTATATATGGTTATGTGTATTTAATGAAACACAAATTAGATTCCTTTGAAAAGTTCAAGGAGTTCAAGAATGAAGTACAAAACCAACTAGGTAAGAATATTAAAACTCTTCGATCAGATCGAGGTGGTGAGTATTTAAGCCTAGAGTTTGATGACCATCTGAAAGAGTGTGGGATCCTATCCCAACTTACTCCTCCTGGAACACCCCAATGGAATGGTGTATCTGAGAGAAGAAATCGAACCCTGTTAGACATAGTCCGATCCATGATGATTCACACCGATCTTCCAAACTCCTTTTGAGGACATTCACTATTGACATCAACTTACACACTTAACCGTGTTCCATCCAAAAGGTTGAGAAGACACCATATGAGATATGGAGTGGTAAGAAACCACATATGTCTTACATGAAGATTTGGGGTTGCGAAGTTTATGTGAAACGACAAACTTCAACTAAGCTTGAGCCCAAATCTGACAAATGCTTATTTGTGGGGTATCCTAAAGAAACAAGAGGGTATTACTTCTACAATCCTTCTGAGGGCAAAGTGTTTGTCGCTCGAACTGGAATTTTCCTAGAAAAGGATTTTTAATTCCAAAGGAATCAGTGGGAGGAAAGTAGAGCTTGAAGAAATTCAAGAATCACAAAGCATCGATACACCTATGGAGGAATTAGAGCAAGAAACACAAGTAGTTGTGTAAGAGCAACCTGCTCAAGTAGAACAAGACCAGTGTAGGTCAGGCAGGATACGTCACCTACCTGAGATATATGGATATCTCATAACTGATCAAGGTGATGTATTACTCATGGATTCATCAAGAACGAAGATGAGCCTTGTGTCTACAAGAAGGTTAGTGGGAGCATGATCGTTTTTCCTGGTATTATATGTTGATGACATATTACTCATTGGAAACGATGTCCCTACCTTGCAACGAGTAAAGTCTTGGTTGGGGAAATGCTTTTCTATGAAGGACCTAGGTGAAGCAACCTATATATTAGGAATCAGAATCTATAGAGATAGATCACAAAACTGCTTGGCCAAAGTCAGAGTACATACATAGACAAAGTGCTGAGACGCTTTAATATGCATGATTCCAATGTGTCATACCCCAATTTTGACCCTGAATCGCTGATTCAATACATTCATCATAGCTATTGCATATCTACATAACATACAATGCATTCCATACCGCACAGTGCCTAAAATATCAGTCGAAATAATTTTTCGGATCTACAGACAAACCGGTCGAATTAATCAATGGATGTGCGTCAAATCAGTGGACGAAAAATTTTAAAAATCAAGCTTCTAGACATCAATTTTATTAATCTACGTTTCGCGTAGTTTAATCTGGTATGCTCGATTTATTTTTCAGCTAATTTTTCGGCCACTTTCTGATCAGCTCAAGCCTGTTTAACCGGTCAAAATTTATTTCAAAATTAAAAGAAACGCTGTATTTTTTCAATAAGTTTATTTCGTGTTGATCATTTTGGTACATTCAATTTAATTTTTCGAGCATTTTTACGCCCGATTTTTATTCACTTTGTATCTATTTATTTTTATCTTTTTGTCAAGATGTTCATAAAAAATAAATAGGTTTATGTATGTTGACATTTAAATTTTATTCTTATTATTTTAAGTTGTTTGAATTTTACTTGATTTAATTAATTTATACTTATTTTTAATTCATAGATTATCCAAAAGGGCATTGTAGACATTTATGAGATCAAAAACCCTAGGGAACATGTATATATGCTAAGTGATGCTGAAAGTGAGAGGAGGTACTCTCCCATTTTGACCAATCTACGGCGCATGAAACAGAGAGAGCTACACTCATGCAAAAGATCTCTCTCATTTTTATGAGCACACCTACTTTTCCTTTTGTAAGAATCTATCACCATATACACATTTGTTTAGTTTCCATTGAAAAAATACATATATTTGTTCTTCTTTCAATCTACAGTAACTATCACACTTCCTACACAATAAAATAGGGTGCTGCAACTAATCAAATTCATAATCCTTTTTTTTATTAACCAAACATGCCACCGCATCAACTTGAATAGCTGCTCCGCCGGTTTGATTCTTTATTGTGTCCTCTTTTTTAGTTTTGTAAAAAATATTTTCATTTTTTTACTTTTGTTTTTGACATATTTTAGTTTGGGTAATGTTAACTTGTGCCCCAAGGGCACATGTTAAGCAATTCAAAAATAGAAAGTTTGTAGTGGAAACAGTAATGAAAATATTAACTATAAGATTTTGATAAAGACCATACACAAGTTCCAAGAAAACATTTCTACGATTAATTCTTAGCATGTGCCCCTAGGGCACAAGTTAGCATTACCCTTTTAGTTTTTATATTTATGTCACTTTTGTTTAGTTTATATATATATAAATATATATATATATATATATATATATATATATATATATATATATATATATATATATATATATTATCGTTAATTTTAATTTTTTTTGTATATATATTACTTTCTGTCAAATTTCTTTCACGTACATACACAATTTTTTATTTGAGTTTGTAGCATATATATATATATATATATATATATATATGTGTTGCTGCATTTAAATCTTTACATGACTATATGCTACTTTTGGTTTAAGTATTTATATGCTACTGTATTTGAGTTTTTATATATACATATATTTGAGTTTTTATACTATAATGTGTTTTAGAATTTTGTTTTAGAATTTTTATATACTTCTATTTTTTAGTTATAAGGTATATACCACTATTTATCTTTAATATATAGTTATACTTTTTAAATTTTAGTATTTACTTCTACTTTTTTTTAATTTCAGTTATAATATATATCACTTCTATTTTTGAGTTAATATATATTTTTACTAATATAATACATATTTATAGTTGTTTAGTTAATATAATTCTTTTTATTAGTTATAGTGTGCACTTAGATCTTTTATATATATATATATATATATTTGTAGTATGTTAATATTTGTTTTTATATTTAAATTTTTAGCTTTATTTCCATTATATAGTAATGCAGATTTATTGTGGGTAGCATGTTGGTTATGTTTAGCTTTTTTTTGATTATTTTGAGTTGAGGTAAAAATTGTAAAAGTGCTATAATGATAATAAACATATTTGATTTGTTGTTTGATTTTTCATTGCATTGCGATTCGGGAATTAAAATCCAATTTGACTTCTGAAAATCGCTTGGACGCATAGATTTTGTTGAATGACTTCTTATAAAGTGATTCATATATGAGTCCATTTTAAGTTAGAGCGAAATTCGGTTTGCTTTCGATTTCGGTTGAATTTCGGTCTCGTGGCTTACTCTTGGGCCTTCTTACAATGAGCTCTTAAGCAACATCAACTTAACATTCAGTCATTTTTTAAACCCACAAATCTCTTCAAAATATTTGTAAATATTCAAACGTATTTTTCTCAATAAAATCTGAAGAAAAAGATTACCTGGATGAAATATCCAGTCGTAATCCCGAATATTAGGCCCAAGTTGTAAGAGCTTGTAAGCCCTATGTCTTCGTCTTCTCTTCAAAATATTTGTAAATATTCAAATATTTTTTTTCTCAATAAATTTGAAGAAAAAGATTATCCTGGATGGAATATCCAGTTATAATCCCGAATATTAGGCTCAAGCTGTAAGAGCTTGCAAGCCATAGATATTCGTCTTCCCTCCAAAACATCCGTAAATGTTCGAATCATTTTTTAATAAAATGGGAAAGAAACAGACTGCCTGGGTGGAATGTCCAGACGTAGTCCCGAGTATTAGACCCAAGCTGTAAGAGCTTGCAAGTCATAAATATTCGTCTTCTCACCAAAATATCCGTAAATATCTCAAATCACCTTCTTAATAAAACTTGAAGAAAAAGATTATCCTGGGTGGAATATCCAATTATAATCCCGAATATTAGGCTCAAGCTGTAAGAGCTTGCAAGCCGTAAATATTCGTTTTCTCTTCCACACTCCAATATTCAAATCTTTTTCTAAATAAAGCATGAAGAAAAAGATTATCCTGGATGGAATATCCAGTTATAATCCCGAACATTAAGCTCAAGCTGTAAGAGCTTGCAAGCCGTAAATATTCGTCTTCTCTTCCACACTCCAATATTCAAATCTTTTTCTAAATAAAACGTGAAGAAAAAGATTATTCTGGATGGAATATCCAGTTATAATCCCGAATATTAGGCTCAAGCTGTAAGAGCTTGCAAGCCGTAAATATTCGTCTTCTCCTCCATACTCCAATATTCAAATCTTTTTCTAAATAAATTATGAAGAAAAAGATTATCCTGGATGGAATATCCAATCATAATCCCAAATATTAGGCTCAAGCTGTAAGAGCTTGCAAGCCATAAATATTCGTCTTCCCTCCAAAACACTCGTAAATATTCGAACTATTTTTCTTAACAATATTGGAAAGAAACAGGCTGCCTGGGTGGAATGTCCAGACGTAGTCCCGAGTGTTAGACCCAAGCTGTAAGAGCTTGCAAGTCACAAGTACTCGTCTTTCAAACTTCAAAATACCTAATTCCCACCTTAATACTTTTTTCAATAAAGATGGAAATGGAACATGGTGTATACCGTGCACTCCTGAGAATAAGATTCGAGGCGGATGCCTCGCCTATCTTAACTCTCGCCATCGTCTAAAATTGTCAATGCGGTTTTTTCAAACCCTTTCTCAATCAAACCTAAAAATACTTAATCTTTATTAAACACTTTTGCTAATAAAGATGGAAATGGAATATGGTGTATACCGTGCACTCCTGAGACTAGGATTCGAGATGGATATCTCGCTCATCCAAGTCCTCGCCTTCACTCAAAATACATCCAACCAATCAAACTCTTTTCTCACCGCCGTACGATTAATCAAAAACCTTTTTCATAAATGAAAGATATATTGTCTTAAGGTGATGCAAAATAATGTTTCAGCCACGATTGTTGAGTAGAGATAAATGACGCTTTTCCGAATGTAGATTTATAAATCTGTTCGATGTGTGGTATGCGTCTACTTCTCATCTGTTTTGGGTAAAATAATGCTTTTGTCGATTAATACACTATAGCTTTTGCTAAAATCAACCAACAAACAAACATTTTTATACCCAGAACTACGTAAGCCTTGATTTCTCTTTTGAGATACGTAGGAGCATGATTTATAAATCTTGTCAGGCCCACTAATAAAAAACTTAGGTTTAGTCCTTCGTCAAAAAAATCCAAAAACATCATCTTCTCATCCTTTCTTTCTTTCCCACCTAATAATTCGAAAAGCCTAACATTTCAAAATAACATTAACGCACACAATTAACCTAATGGTTCCCGTTGAGTACAACGGACATGAGGGGTGCTAATACCTTCCCCTTGCGTAATCGACTCCCGAACTCTGATATTGGTTGCGATGACCATATCTTATCCTTTCTTTTAGGGGTTTTATCGATATTTTCCCTTTCCCATTTTGGGAATAAATAAAGTTCGGTAGCGACTCTGTTCAGTCCATCATTGCGAGCGTGCGATTGCGCTTCGCTTTAAAGTCGTATCCCCATTTATCGAGGTGCGACACAATGGTTATGTGTTTTTGCTTAAATGGTAGCGCTGTGAGCTGGAAAAGTTCAAAGCAAGATACAGTTGTTGATTCTACAACCGAGACCGAGTATATTGCTGCCTCAAGTGCAACAAAGGAAGTTGTTTGGATCAAAAAGTTCATTAGTGAACTTGGCATAGTCCCTAGCATTGTGGATCCCATTGGTCTCTATTGTGATAACAATGGTGCTATCGCACAAGCTAAGGAGCCTAGATCTCACCAACGATCCAAACACATACTCAAGCGTTATCACCTCATTCGAGAGATAATAGATAGAGGAGATGTGAAAATATGTAGAGTACCTACACTTGACAATATTGCTGACCCACTGACAAAGCCTCTTGCGCAACAGAAGCATGATGGCCATACTAGATCAATGGGAATTAGGGGTATGCCTGTTTGGCTCTAGTGCTAGTGGGAGATTGTTGGTGTAAGCCCTAGAGGCCAATACTTTTGGTACTTGTATCGAATTATTTAAAGGCTTTTTCTTTATTACGTTTGATTAATAAAGTCCCTGGAATAGATAGTCCGTTTAATGTATCAAGTATGACTTAATCATGAGATCACATTAAACATAAGGACACTATTATTAAAGTATCCATAGTCGAGCTTTATTATGAAGTGGGATAACATTAAAGCATGAAGACTATTATGTTTGTAGACTGATGATCACATCTCATGGATCATGGATAAGGATTTATCAAGTCTTAAACATAGGTATGAATATTAAGAGTAATATTTATACCGGATTGACCCGCTATGAGAATACTATATAGAAAGTTATGCAAAGTGTCATAAGTTATTCTCATGGTGATAATGGTGTATACCACTCTTCGACCTGAAACCACCGTGGACCCTAGATGTAGAGTCGAGTGCTTTATTGCTGATCCAACATTGCCCGTAACTGGATAACCATAAAGACAGTTGATGGGTACTCCACGAAGCATGCTGAGGGATATGAGTGACCTAGATGGAATTTGCCCATCCTGCGTAACAGGATAAATGTCTATGGGCCCAATATTGAACTGGACAAGGATGACACGGTCTATGCCTTATGTTTAATATAGACATAAGGGCAAAAGGGTAATTATACACATAATTATTATCACAGAAGGATTTGTCAGATCACATGACATTTTCGTGTCTTGGGTAGTAGTGATGTGTTGCTAGATACCGCTCACTGTTTATTATGTTAAATACGTGATTTAATATAATTGTCAACGCCGCGAAAACCTATAGGGTCACACACAAAGGACGGACTGATGAGAGATAGAGTAATTAAGGAATACTGTAATGTACGGTTCCCTTAAGTGAATTATAGAACATCGTAAGGTACGGCGTACTTAAGCAGAATACGAAATATGGTAATGTATCACACACTTAAGTGATTTTGGCATATTATAAGATATGGGCCATATTCACTTGAGTGGGCTTTTTAGCATACAGCCCACACAAGTGGTTCTATAAATAGAACCCTTGGGTAGAAGCATTGTCACTCTTGCTTGCAATTTCGTTTCTCTCTCTCACTCAAAGCCTTCATTCGTAGCAGCTAGCACTGAGATTGAAGGAATTCGTTCGTGTGGACTGAGTAGAGACGTTGTCATCGTTCAACGTTCGTGATCGCCACAAGAGGTAACGATTCTATCACTGATCATGCCCATTCGTAAGGATAACTAAATGGAGAAATTTTTTAAATTCCGCTGCGCCTTGGATGGCAATTCTCCTTCACTTCAAAAATTCATCATCATCTTCAACCGTTCTTCATGGACTCTCAGCAACAATCAGTTTACAATTTCTCCCAACAGATGAACTCAACAGAGCAAGCACCCAGTTCTAGTCAACAAACCACTGCAACCACCGGCGTCGTCTCAACTCCAATCTACAGGGAACCCCACATTCTTGATCGTGAGCCCCACATTCATCTAGCAACTCCATATGATAAGCTTGAAGTTCTTTGTGAAACGTTGGTTGATTTCGAGAACATGAAGCGCAATAGCGTCGAGCTCACTGAAGAACTACAAAAGCAAGGGTGGGAAAATTACTTTCAACGCCTCTATGGCCTTGTGTACACGATTCTTGTGAAGGAGTTCTGGCATTTCGCAGACTCAGATGATCACTACATTGACTCCTACGTTCTGGGAGTCAAGATAGTCATCACTGAGAAATCAATTGCTTCTCTTCCGAACATGGAGAAGACAGGAGGAAGACGCATCTACAACATAAACCCTAGGGCAAAGTACTTGTCCCAGGAAATAAACCCTACCATCTTCCAATAGAGTGCTGAAGGCAAGCATTCCAAGAACAAGGAACTACATCAGAACCTCCGGGTCTAGCTGAAGATCATCTTAGGCACCATCCATCATCGTCCTGCTTCAAACTCTGCTGACTACATCAACACAGATCAGAAGTACATCCTGTACTGCATTCACATGGGTCTGAAACTCTGTCTACCTGCACTCCTCTTCAAGTACCTCCAAGATTCAATTAAAGACACTAGAAACAACATGAAGACAAAGAACTACATCCCTTTAGGGAGACTGATATCTGATGTATTGATCGAGAGTGGCCTCGTGGACCATCTGATTCAGCTCAGACTCATGGAAGATGTCAACATTGACACTGGAAGACCTTTGAATGCTCGGAGTCTGAAGAGCATGGGAATCATTGATCAAGTCAGAGCCAGACCAACACTTGATACCTCCTGGGAATCACTCAAAGATCAGAGAGAGATTCCCAATGGACTCTACTTGTTCTCCAAGATCGACCCTCCAGAGGTAATAGCCTACTATCTAGAGGATTTGTACAAGCAAAGGGTGGATATCACTGAATTTTCAGTGGACTGGCTACCTGAGCATCCACCAAACTTCATGAAGAGGATGCGAGAGCCATCTGAGAAGTCCAAGAAGGCAAAGCATGCTAAGCTGGGAGAATCATCTGGATCAAGACCCCCAGTTCCTCTGGTTGGCTCTCCAGGTAAGTCTGTATCTCTCCCTCCCTCTGTCAAAATTAAACCTATTGCTTCTTCTCTTCCCTAAATAACACCCATATACACCTCTACTGAAACTCCTCCCTAAACCACCAGATCTTCTAACCCACCATCTCTGAAATTCAACCTCGCCACCACAACTTTACCTATTTTAGAAGCAGAAATGCTGAATGAAACCACCTCACCATCTCCTCAATCCCCACCTTACTACGAACTCTCATCTGATACTGAACCATCTGACCCTCAATCCCCCACTCTGGCTCAGCTCCAAGCCCATGCTCTAGCCTCTCAAAAGCCATCACATCCTGACCCTGAACCTGAAGTCACTTCCCCACCTCCAGAACATCCAAATCCAACCACATCTGAACCACAACCATCTGAACCAACCCACTCTGAACCACAACCATCTGAACCAACCCACTCTGACATACCACCACCCATCACTTCCGCTGACCCAACAACTCCCACACTTAATCTAAGTGCCCCCATCTCACCCTCCTGACCCTCCCAAGCCTCTGCCGATGAACCAGAAACTACCCTTCCTACCCTTGAAGAAGCAGTCAAGGTTTTTGCAGAGTCTTCAGTTGAAAAGGTCAAGTCTCTGACCATCAACTCTAGTATCAGTGATGATCCCTCTGCTGTAAGAATTCACTGGAACATAGTGATAAGTTGGATGACCTCTGAAGCCTTCAAGCTGAAAGGCCTCTCTGAGCAAGTCCGCAACGACTTCATCAGAGACGCTGAGATCAGACTCCAAGAGCGCCTAGCCAGAGAAGCTGAGGAACGGGAAAGGAAGGAAGATAAAGAGAAAGCGCGTCTAGAAGAACTTCAGAGGATAAGAGAAGATGAAGCAAAGGCTATTGTTGTTGTTGTTGCTGAGGCTGAGGCAAAAGCTAAAGCCGACACTGAAGAAGCAATTTGCATTGCTGAAGAAGTTGCTGCCAAAGCCAAAGCTGATGAACTGACTCAGGGGGAGCACTCCAACTCTGGGTTCGTCCCTCTGGTCCTGAAGACTCTCGAAGAACTGCAGAAAGAACAACAGATAGTTCGAGCCAGACTGGATCAACAGAACTCTGTCAACGTTAACATTCAGAACATGATGTCCCAGCTGCTCCAGAGGATGCCTCCGCCTCCAAACCCTTAGGCACTTAGGCTATTTTCCTTGTTGCTTTCTATGTTTTGATGTCTGTTTCTTGCTTTCTGCTTTCTGACATATGTGTGTATCTGTAAATGCTTCTATATCAATATCACTTTTTTGCTGCTATGTCTTTTTGATTATGACAAAAAGGGGGAGAACTAAAACAGCTCTGATGAAAACATAACTAATTCCTTTCAAGCACTGCAAACATGTTCAATAAACTATTACAAAATCAATGACTTAAGATATGTAGGAAAGTAGCTAAAAGCACCAGACCATGGAAGGTTCGGTAAGAACTTCTGAGCTATCCAAAGATCTAACTTAGGGGGAGCCCACTGTAATATCTGATCTAAGAGTTTCTTTAAATGTTTCATCTTTAATCTAAACTATTTTGTCATCATCAAAAAGGGGGAGATTGTAAGAACAAAGTTGGTTCTACAATATCTCTCTAAGATTTTTATGATAACAAAGGATGAAACAAAAATGGTACTCTAACGTGATTTTTTCTTAGTGTGCAAGACTCTGAACACTTTGCAGGATTCTGACAATACATCAGATATAAAATTATGTCAGATATTCGATGATCAGATGCCACTCAGAAAGGATACATCCAGAAGGTTCTGACTCTGAGCAACGCAGATACCAGCGTAACATTTAAAAGTCAGAAGCTCCGTTAAAAGACTACTAAATCCAAACTCTGATACTTAAGAAGTCTAGAGCACTGAGAAGCTCTGATGAAGTCATACATAATCCTCCTCTGAAGACAAACTCTGACATATCAAGACTCTGACGTAGACTCACCAGTCCAGAACGCGTAACCGAAAAGAATCTTAATATGGAAAGAAAGTATTTAAAGAAGGGAATAATGAGGCGGACAAAACAGTTTTAGAAAGAAACAAAGAAAGTAATGACATTAATTATTCTTCAATGACCAAGATTTTGTCATCACTTCAACGGTCCTTCTCAATGACTGTATAAAGGACGGAATACCTCACAAGACAATACACATGAGACACACAGAAATCTCATTCATCCTCTCTCATTTTAACGAGCTGCTGCTCTTACGTGAAAAGCTTTTGTTCTTTTATTTTTGTAATATTTTCTTTTTGTTAGAAGCACTTTACATTACAATTTACTCTTGCTTAAACTACTTCCTCAAGTGACTCTGCACAATCTGAATACTTGAGAGGGCTAAGAGATTATTCTCTTAGACGTTTGGTTGTGTAATCTTTCAAGATTAGTGGATTAAGTCCTTTTTGAAGGCGAAATCACCTTGGCCGGGTGGACTGGAGTAACTTTAAATTTCAAGCAAACCAGTATAAAATTCTGTGTTTTTGATTTCTGAAAAAGTTTTTTATTTCCAAATTAATTCAAACCCCCTTTCTTGTTTTTCTCAAACTTCACCTTCTTCCTTAGGGAACCATCTATATCTTTCACGATCCATCATAGACCTTCAATCATAAACCGCTCACCCTAGTGACATATTGTTTCTTTAAAACCAAATACAATTTTCTTTGGAATTCCATATATACCCTTTTAGGACGATATAATGACAGTCTGCATTTGTACCTAGAGTTGTTTGTCTCGTACAAAAACATTTTATTCCTTCTTTTTTGTCTAAGACGTTGTTTCCCTCTATGGTACAAATTCCATTTCTCTTATGGATTCCAATATACCCTTACCTTTGGTTCCAAATTACACCATTCGGTCACTTTTACCAAAATCCCCAATTCTATGACTTTGGTCATTTTTTCCATTCATCTCCATGATGCATTCATATTCTACCTTCATTCACTTCATGTGATATACTATATCTTTAAGCCAAATACATTATCTCCTTGAACTCCATATTGTGTCAGCTTGTGAACCAAAAGTTGTTTGTCTCATACACAAACACTTAATTCTCCTTATTTTCGGTTATACCATATAGTGGCAAACGCTTCCAACTACCCACATATTGGTCAACGCCAGTTTTACTCTTAGGTTCAAATTTCATCCTTTTATGGGGTTCAAATCATACAATCTTTTGGTTCAGACGATATCGGTATCACTATTCTTTTCACCTCCCACCATTAGTTCTATGAACTACGGAGCTCTGAATTTCTTATTTCACTATAAGGATGCATATGCATGAGGGATCTCCAATCCTCACTGAACACTCTATCTATTTCTCTCCTTCCCTTATTCTTTCGCGAGTAATCTTTAGATATAACACCTATCCGACTAGGAACAATCAAAACGGTTCCCATGCAGTACCATGGATGTTAGGGGTGCTAATACCCTCCTATTGCATAACTGACTTCCTTACCCAGTTATCTCTTTCCCCGGGTTTTATCATGCTTTCCTTTTCCATTGGGAATAAATAAAGTTCGATGGCAACTATGTTGTATGTTCGAGCGTGCGATGCGTTCGGGTATATTTCCGCTAGCTTCAACTTGGAGACTTAAAGAAAATTCTGCCAGTGAAACACAATATTTTGACAAGTCTATTTCTTTGTGAAAAGATATCATTTGTTTGTACACAATTTTTCTTTAAGTTTTTGTTATTGATTTGTGTAAAATCTACTTGTGTAGAAATATCTTGTAACAAACAAAACATTATTCAAACTATTTTTTTGATTCCTTAAGGAAGGTATCCTTGAGAAGACAAAGAAGGTTGTTCTTTGTGAAGTCCTTAAGAAGACTAGGATATATTTGGATCCTTGAGAAGACAAAGAAGGTTATTCTTTATGATTATTTTAATATGTTGATTATAGTGGGTTATGTCCTTGTGTATAAGGCAAAATCACCTTGGCGGATGGACTGAAGTAGCTTTGAGTTTCAAGTGAACTAGGATAAAAATAATTGTGTTTTTATCTCTTTGTAACTAACTTGTTAGTGGTGTTCTTATTTTGGAAAAAGCTTTTGCTTGTAAAACCCAATTCAAACCCTCCTTTTCTTGTGTTTTTCACACCTTCAATTGGCATCAGAGCTCTGGTTCTGACTGTGATAAAAGTTTTATCAACACTTCGTCGTGTTCAGTACCGGTCCAGTTTGTGTGAGAAACAATGGTCGCTGCTAACGTTGTTAACAATAATGAAATAGATCACTACAGTGTAAAACCACCAATATTTGATGGTGAGAAATTTAATTATTAGAAAGATAGAATATAAATCTTCTTTCTTGGTTACGATGTTGATCTCTGGGATTTTGTAGCCAATTGCTATGTCCACCCAATTAATGCTGAAGGGAATAACATAACAAGAAGTGCTATGACTAATCAATAGAAGAAAGATTTCAAAAATCATCATAAGGCCAGAACTATATTGCTAAATGATGTCTCTTATATGCAATATGAGAAGATAACAAACAGAGATTCTGCCAAATCCATTTTTGACTCTCTAAGGATGAGTCAAGAGAGGAATGCTCAAGTAAATGAGACAAAGGCATTGGCCTTAATCCAGAAATACGAGGCATTCAAAATGGAAGATAATGAAACAATTGAGACTATGTTCTTAAGTTTTCAGATGCTTGTTGTAGGACTGAAGATTCTTGAAAAAGGATACTCTATAATTGACCATGTCAAGAAGACTATCATAAGTCTTCCATAAAATTGGAGACCTATGACAACTAATCTGAAGTTGGCAAAGGATTTGAACAATATCAGTCTTGAAGAACTTGTTAGTACTTTAAGAAGACACGAGATTGAGCTCGAGGAATATGAACCTCAGAAGCGAGGTAAATTTGTTGCTCTAAAGTCTAAGTCTGAGAAGGTAAGAGCTTATCAAGCTGAGGAAGAATCAGAAGGATCTGATGAAGACTCAGAAGATGATGATGAGTTATTTCTAATCTCAAGGAGAGTCAACAAACTATGGAAACATAGGCAAAGTGGTCAAGGAAAGTTCAGAGGAGTCAGAAGGACTGCTGGTCGCTTCGATTCTTCGTCTGGACAGAAAAAGGAAGGTTCTAAAAAAGAAGTTATGTGCTTCAAGTGCAAAAAGTCAGGCCACTACAAAAATGATTGTCCTAAGCTGAAAAAGGACAGAAGGCTTAAGAAGAATTTTGATCAGAAAAATAGCAAATGTCTTATTTTTCCTCTTGCAGTAATAAAGGAGAAATTCCCCGAATATCTATCTCAAGGACTGCGTGTTAATATCGAGTTCGAATAATCGTTCAATTAAACAAAAACTAGTGTTGGAGGTTTTAGATTCAAATTTATAAAAATAATGGAAAATAAAATAAATAATGTTGTAAAAAGGGTTTTCAAGGTAAAGGAACATGTCAGGGAAGGTGTGTAATTTGTCCCTATAACAACTCTTAGTCAATATTGCATCAACAAATATCAATTAATTACTACTAGTTTTCAAGTGTATTTTCTCCCAAGGGTTTGGTGAGAAAACCTGTACTCGTTCAACCCTAATCTCTATGTCCATAGGAAATTATCAGTAAAATTAAGCCTTAATATATTGAGAATCATCTGGTTTATACAGGGTATCCCTAGTCCTAGGTGATACCTATTGTAGAATAATCTTATGAAAGCATTATCAATGGCGGTCCAGCCTAATTGATAATCATACAATAATCTCAATTGTTCTGAAAGAGAAAACATTAAACACATCAAAAGATTACGGTAATTCTAAAAAACAATACTGTCATTACAAACGTAAACTCAAAGTCATTACAAATTCAAATCAGGGACAACCCACTAGCATTGGGGGGGGGGGGGGGGAGGGTTAGCTACTCATATTGTTCAAAATAAATTCAAGATAAAAATTAGACATTTCAAGTGATTGGATAGTTGGGATCTTCAATTACGTCCGCTCATGAAAATCTTCCGCTCTTCGAATTCCCTTATTTCTCCAATTTTTAATCGTGTAACAATTCTTTGTCCTGGTTCCAAGTCCCCTTCATTCCTCGTAAAAACTCTCCTAAATAGTGAAAATCCATTGGCACTGGTTGGAAATCCCCAAAACATCCTTTCAGCTCACTACTTGAAAAAAACAAAAGAGCAAAAAGAATCAGCACCTAGGCCAACATGACCCGTGTCAGCTGACACGACTGGCTGTGTTGCACCACTAATTTTCCAATTCTTTTTTCCACGCCCAGGCAGACTGACACGACCCGTGTCAGGTGACACGGGCGCCCGTGTTGCACCACTGATCCTTCCATTTTCTTGAACTTTTGTAATGCCATCATCCTGCCACGGCCCGTGTCAGGTGACACGGGTGGTCGTGACAGACCTCCTGTAGCTTGGCCATTTCCTTCCTAAAACCCCGGATTTCTCTATACTTTCTTGCACCGAGTCTTTTGGGTCTTTTACTTAGACCTGAAGAAAATTAAAAATTGACAACCAAAGCATAAAATGCAGAAAACTCAAAATAAAACTCAAAATGATAAAACGAGCAAATAACTTACGGAAACTAAAACTAACTCAAATGGTAGCACAATACGAACAAAGTACTACATAGTACCTGGATTTTTATCGAATAGGAGATGAAAATATAATACAAATGGTGACCGATCACAACCTCAAACTTAGCTCATTGTTTGTCCTCAAGCAATGTTCCGAACGACAGAACGCGTCACCCCCAAAATACCTGAAATCTTACTTACCACAATACTGCTGAGATCTTTCGCCACTAGCCCTCACTCTTTCTTTCATAGTCCCTGCTTTCCACAATTGATTTTCCGTCGCACTTCCACATAAACTTACTGCTTCACCTGTCATCTTATTTCACACTCTCACCAATTCTCTCTGGGTTAAAGTGTTTGCGCTCAAATTTTAGAATATGTAATATCGACTCATAAATTTGTATAACTTCTCCTTTCATATCACCTACATACAACACACACTTTTTGAGGTCTTTTTCGATTGTAACAGGGTTTGGATTATGGTGGGGTAAACACACACAAAAAAGGAAAGTAAATGGTTTTGGGCTCAGAGTAGTGTTGTCATTCCTTTCACTGTGTTAACTTGCAATATTCATGAAATGGGCATTTTTAGACACCTTTTTCAACTCGATGATGGGTGTTGTGCAATATGTTATCCGCAAGTATACGGAACACGTCAAAGTAATACAAAAGATTATCGTTCCCATAGAGACCAAATTGTCAATCTATCGATTTCTATTGTTATGGAGCTTATCTAAGGTAGTCAAATAAGTAGGTTCAAGTATACTAAAGTGTGAATGACGAAGTAAATAAATTCAGATAATAGGCATGGAAATCAGTGCTTGTTTCAAAAGGTTGAATGCTTCTATACATTCTTCGTCGAAAATAAACTCAACATCTTTCATTAGAAGGCTAGTTAGAGGTTTTGTTATTTTAGAGAAGTCTTTAATAAAACGTCGGTAAAAACCGGCATGTCCAAGAAAGCTACAGACTTCCCTAATGGTCTTAGGTGGTTTGAGATTTTCTATAACCTCTATTTTGGCTTTATCAACCTCAATGCCCTTTTCAGAGACTATGTGTCATAATATTATTCCTTCGGTAACCATAAAGTGACATTTTTCCCAGTTTAGCACAAGGTTTGTTTCCACGCATCTTTCTAGATTTTTCTCAAGGTTGGCTAGACAGTCTTCAAAATTGAATCCGCATACTGAGAAATCATCCATAAAAATTTCCATACTCTCATCGAGGAAGTCTGCAAAGATTGACATCATACAGCGTTGGAAGGTGGTTGGGGCATTGCAAAGTTCGAAGGGCATTCGTCTATAGGCAAACGTTCTGTAAGGGCATGTAAAGGTTGTTTTCTCTTGATCTTCGGGGTGAATGGGAATTTGGAAAAATCCCGAGTATCCATCTAAATAGAAAAAGTAAGAGTGTCTAGTTAGATGCTCAAGCATTTGATCTATGAATGGGAGAGGAAAATGATCTTTCCTAGTTACCTTATTTAGTTTTCTGTAGTCAATGCACATACGCCAACCATTTTCTACATGTTTAGCTACATGCTCGCCTTTCTCATTTTCCACAACCGTGACACCTCCTTTTTTAGGTACCACATGTACAGGGCTCACCCACTTACTATATGAAATTTGATAAATTATACCAGCCTCTAGTAGTTTCAATACTTCTTTCTTTACCACGTCGCTCATTATAGGGTTTAGCCTTCGTTGATGTTCTCTAGAAGGTTTAGAGTCTTCCTCCATCAAGATTCGGTGCATGCTCCCGGATGGACTTATCCCTTTGAGATCAAATATGTTATATCCTAAAGGTGAGGGATACTTTAGCAAGATATCTAAAATTTGGCTTGTTTCATCTCTATTCAAGGTGGCGCTTACTATAACTGGGTGATTTAGTTCTTGATCTAAAAACTCATATCTTAGATTCTTGGGTAGTTCCTTAAGTTCTATAGATAATTTCTTAGGACATGGCATATGGTTCGGGGTAAGTGCTAAGCATTCATAAAGGTTGTCATCCATGTGAGGCTCCAGTCTAAATCCGTCGCCTTCTCTTATGGAAGTCGAGGAATATTTCATTGTCTCGGCAGGTCTTTCTTGATCTAGCTCCCTTATGCATTCATCAATGATATCAATGGCATAACAAGAGTCTTCTATGACTGGTGCCATTAGGAATTTGGAAAGTATAAATTCTATCTTTTCATCACTCATTTTGAAAGTTAGTTTTCCTCTTTTAACATCTATTATGGATCCCACAGATGATAAGAAGGGTCTACCAATGAGGATCGGGACTTCGTCATCTTCTTTAATTTCCATTACCATAAAATCTGTTCGGACATAAAGTTGTTTGATTCTAACTGGAATGTCTTCTAATATGCCTACTGAATATTTTACAGATCTATCGGCTAATTGAAGATACATTTTAGTCGGTTGTAATTCTCCTAGGTTTATCCTTTTACAAACTGCTAAAAGCATCAAGCTTATGCTTGCTTCCAAGTCTAGGAACGCTTTTTCTATAACATTATTCCCTAAAATACAAGGTATGGAAAAGCTCCCGGGATCTTTCTCCTTCTTAGCAAGTTTATTCTCAGCAATGGAGTTGCATTCTAAAGGTTTGGGATCATCCAACCCACGTTTGTTGGTTAAGATGTCCTTAAGGAATTTGGCATAAGATGGTATCTGGGTGATGGCTTCGGTGAAAGGGATTTCTAAGTGGAGTTTCTCGATCACTTTTATAAACTTTTTATATTGGTCATCATTTTTTCTCTCTTTAAGTCTTTGCGGAAATAGAATTGGTGGTTTATAAGGAGAGGGTGGAACATAAACTTTATCTTTATTTTCTCCCTTATCCTTCACTTTCTGGTCTTTTTGTCTCTCTACCTCCTCTACTTCTTATATAGACACAACATTTTTCTTAGAAGCCTTTTGTTCACTCATGACTGGTTTTACAGGTTCGTCATAGGTGGTCCCACTTTGTAGGGTAA
This sequence comes from Lathyrus oleraceus, assembly GCF_024323335.1. NCBI lineage: Eukaryota > Viridiplantae > Streptophyta > Magnoliopsida > Fabales > Fabaceae > Lathyrus > Lathyrus oleraceus. Next base: position 39,066,197 of record NC_066583.1, read on the forward strand.
CAACGTTATCTTGCCCTCGGGGGTTTGGTTGAGGTTGTCCAGGAAATTGCCCTTCAGGTGTGGCCTGGGGGGCTTGTTGTTGTGCTATTTGTAAGGTTTGGATTTCAAGCATCTTATTGTGAGTGATCATCGAATAAACCTTAGTTCCTAATTGTTTGATAAGTTCATTTATGTGAATATCTTGGTTTAGGAACTCTTTATTTTGCTGAGTCTGGGCCGAAATGAAACTTTCCATGATTTTCTCTAGGTTCAGCTTTTGAGGAACGACTTGTATAGGTTGGATTTGTATTTGAGCTTGAAAACCTGGTGGTCTTTGAGGGGTAGAGTTTTGAATAGGGTTATTGTTTTTATAAGAGAAGTTTGAATGATTCCTCCATCCCGGGTTGTAAGTGTTTGAAAACGGGTTTCCTTGGGCATAATTGACCTGGTCTGAGTTTGATTCAGTTAACAGATTTCATTATGGTGCAAGATGTCCTTTGGTTCCACAGATTTCACAATCTACAGCTATTGTGGCTGTAGGATTTGCAGATATGTGTTCGACCTTCAGGGCTAAAGTGTCCATTTTAGCTTTCATCATGTCCATACAATTAACCTCATGTATTCCTCCTTTGGTCTCCCTTTTCTCCACTGATGCTCGTTCCGACTCCCATTGGTAATGGTTTTGTGTCATATCTTCGATGAGAGCACAAGCGTCGGGGTAACGTTTATTCATCAAAGCACCACCGGCGACAGCGTCGATGGACATCTTTGTGTTATAGTGAAGTATATTATAGAAGGTGTGAATAATCAGCCATTGTTCTAGGCCATGGTGTGGACAAACTCTTAGTAGTTCTTTATATCTTTCCCAAGCTTCAAAAAGTGACTCACCCTGATTTTGAGTGAATCGAGTTATTTGGTTTCGAAGGACAGCGGTCTTACTAGGTGGAAAATACCTTGCAAGGAACACTCTCCTGAGGTCTTCCCAAGTAGTTATTGAGTTATTCGGAAGGGAATCTAACCAAGACTGTGCTCTATCTCTGAGGGAAAACGGGAATAGTCTTAGACAAATTGCCTCAGGTGAAGCACCGTTGGTCTTGAATGTATCATCTAGTTGGATAAAAACTTTTAAATGTTGATTTGGATTCTCTGTAGCGAGACTCGCGTATTGATTTTGTTGTACTAGTTGTAATAATGAGGGTTTTAATTCGATATTATTAGCAGGAATAGCCGAGTTTACTATACTAGAACTAGGTTCTTCGTTAGAAGGTTGGGCAAATTCCTTAAGTGGTCTTCAGTTATGATCTTCGGCCATTGCTCTCCTAATTCTTTGGAGCAAACGACGTGCGCGAGCGTATCACTCCGGTTCAGCTATTGGATCTTTTAAACTTCTGGTACTGCGAGTTTTTCGCATTTACCGACTAATAGGGCCTTAGTCTAGACGATGTAACAATAGGGTATGAAAATTTGACGTAATTGGTCCCCGACAAAGGCACCAAAAACTTGATGGGTGTTGTGCAATATGCTATCCTGAAGTATATGGAACACGTCAAAGTAATACAAAAGATTATCGTTCCCACAGAGACCAAATTGTCAATCTATCAATTTCTATTGTTACGGTGCTTATATAAGGTAATCAAATAAGTAGGTTCAAGTATACTGAAGTGAGAATGACGAAGTAAATAAATTCAGATAAAATGCGGCTTAGATGTAACTCACATCAGTTAGGAAATGATCTAATTGTTTCTAAACAGATCTACTTATGGGGCAATATTTTCTACTTAGAGAAGAATCAATTTAACAAGAACTGTCGCTTTCGCGTATTCAGAATCGGGCTTACTCTCTAATTAATTCCCTCCATTGTCACTGATGAAGGGTGCTTGTCACGTTAAAGTAGTAAACCTATTTTTAAGAAATTAAATCCTTGACTTAGTTAAAAAGTGATTTTGATTTGGAAAGTTTAACTTAAAAGGGATCCATGACTTTCGCTCAAGGATCCGGATTTTAAACCTACAAACGCGTCCGAAAATAGTTTCAAAATCGTTTTCTAATAGTGTTAAGAATTCCCAATTAACCAGACAAAATGCTTTCGTTACTTTTGACCAGTTAAAACTAACCAAGTTTATCTTTAAGAGTTGGCCGGATTTTGATCTTACCCAACTATACTTCGGCTCTACTTTCATAGTTACCGAACAAAATAAGCACTGAAAACTTGTGTCAAAATCAAAACAGCCCCTAAAGCATTTCTACAGATACAAATAATGGAGTATCATTTTAACGATGATCCTTACATCCTAACCTTTAAAGATTTAGCCAGACATGAAAATAAGTAACAACATAGCAGAATAAATCATATTTAAAAAGGGCGAGTAAATAAAATGTGCAAGTTAAATAAGCGAGTATGTAAAAGCGAGACAAGCAAATAAATAAAGTAAAGCATGCAAGAAAAATAAAACGTAAATGCGAATAAATTGAATAAGAAACCTTCTCCAAATTGGAGACTTTAATTTGGTACACTTGAAAAGAAAACTTGACTGGAAAGTAAAATGGAGGCAAGATTGTTTGTATAGTGCTCCAACCTAACTACAACTCAAGTGTGATAACCCCCCGATGTGACGGATTATCGCTTTTACAATGGTGAACTTTAGGCTTAGTGTTGTGAGCTAAGTTGGATACCTTTTCATGAAATGAAAACGCCTATTTGTAGAAGTTCTAAAAAGCTAGCCAAAGACAAAAATGTCCTCCAACTTCCCTTAGTGGGGTCGTGCCAACAAAGGTGGTGCCCGCCATCCTCACCAAGGCGCTCGCCGTGTGTACAACATGGTAGTTACCACCGGTTGACAACTTACACGTCATGGCACCCTCCTTGGCGGCCGCCATGCTGGACGTCATGTGAACAAATTTCCACAAAAACTTTGGTTTCTTGCTCGTTTGGCTTCGTTTCTTCATAAAAGGCTCTTGTAGGACAAAATATATGAAAATAGGACAAAAGGAAAACATAACATAACAAAATGAAAATAAAAACCTAATAAGCATGTGCAATCCGAGTCAAATACGCAGTGTGTTTCAGTGTTATTACTCGACTCCTTAGTTTCTACTCAAGTATTGCCTTTGAGGGTATATCTTTGATTTTTTTTCCTTATGAGTCTCTTTTTTAGGTAAGTGCATTATTTTTGTATTATTTTTCCTTTCCCCTTTTTTTTCAATCAGGACTCTCTTTTTTTCTTTCTTTTTCATGCTGCTTTTTCTCTTCTTTTTTTTGCAATTACCTAATTGATCTTAGGTGTCCAAACCCCAAACTTAGAACTTGTCACAAATTCCAGACCAACAACACATATTCGAGCAGGGTATGGAAGTGTTTAGGCCATGGGTTTACACAGATGCGATAATACAACAAACAAAGGGATATAGGCTCAAACGGGGTTAACAAGGGATAATATTAACATGGATTGCTAGAAAGGCTCGAGGTTTATAACACAAACAAAGTGCCTCAATGTGTGTATACATGTAGTGATATTCCAAGATAACTTACACAAACTAATAGTGATAAAGACATACATGAACTATCGCTCATGATGAAAAATGTATTTGGCCTTTATGCTCTCACCATGTTGGGTAAAACTTGATAGAATCTAGAGTACCTCTAGTGTGGTACAACTTCTTACTCAGCTTAGGATGCACAAGGATCCTATGTCAGTCAAGTTTGAGATAGTTGTGTCTGATCCTCTTCTTCAGCAATATCAACTTTTGGGAGGATTATTCAACAACAAGAAACATAAAGTGGAACTATCTTTTCATCCACTATCACTAATGGCCATCACATATCCAACAACAACACCAAGAATCTGAAATACATGAAGCAAATAACACCCAATAATAACAGACAAACAAACGTAAACAAAAGGGAAATAACAAAAAAAAACAAGAGCATAAATAAATTCCCCCACGCTTGAACTAAACATTGGCCTCAATGTTTTAGAACAAAATAGAGAAGGGTGACTCACAGTGCCCTAATGAGGAGGCTGGGGAAGAAAATGCAACATCAATTGTCGCATCATAGTGTGCATCTCATCCAAAACAGCCCATTATCGAGTCTACTCTACTCCTTGCCTTGATTGCTTAGTTCTAAGGTCATCGAGCTCAGTATGTACCATGCCCACTATTTTTTATTCATAGACGATGACCCGACACCTTGTTGGGTTGGATCCTGGTGAGGGGGTACAAACTACTCCTGGGGTTGATAGTCCTCATTTATAGTTTCAACAACAACCGCATTGCCAGCATTGTGGTCGTCCTCTTCGTCAGGATCGGCACTCAAATATAACCAGTTAGCACAATCAGAAATACTTACTCTATCTGAATTAGGTAATGCAATGATAAATCGTTTATGGATCATCACAGAGTAATAATCACTAGAAATAGAAATCATGTCGTGTTGAATGAGAGTGGTCATATCAATTTTAGTTCTACCTGCAACAGGGGTCTCATCAAGAAAAACTGCATCATAACCAAAATGTTCCGCAATTTGGGTAATCATACCCCCAACAAAAATACTACCGGAGTCTTCCCGGACAACTCTTCCCAAATAGTCAGCTGCAAAGGCAACGACATTAATGGACTGATTTTAGGCCATAGAATATAAGAAAAATAACTCCCTTTGAGTGGCCACACCCATACTATCACTTCGTCCAAACAGAGTGTATGCAAGGCCTTTTGGGGCGTATCGGAAACATGGGTTCTAGATGCCTGAGGCCTTTGATTCTTTGGATGTGTAATCATTCCTCCCTGTAATATTTGTCCAAAAGTCGTGTGGAAGAAATCCTTCAGGAACCGCTCCAAGCCCGTAAAGTGGGAGTCGGATAATACTAGTCAACTCGTCGTCAAATAACTCATGATCAGTATTAAAAGGCGGCATTTGAGAGTACCATAGTAGTACCTCATATTGCCCATCCACCTTTTCTCTAGTTGGAACTCCGTCGTACTTAAAAACTCAAGTGTGATGCGCTCATAAGTTGGCGCTTCGAGACACATAAATTCCAACATTCCCAACAAGTGAAACATCCGATCAATTTCAATTTTTAACCCTAAGTCATTGAAGGTTTGCTCACACATGTACCTTGTGGGAGTTAACTTACGCTTTACATGAACGGAGTATCGTCGCTCTTGCTCCGGATTATCGAATACAATGTTATGAGGGTTTGGTGTACGACTACTCCTCTTCTGTGGACTTGAAGTCTCAGTCACTTGTTGCTTACCCTTAACAAGCCTCTTCGGGGGCATTTTCGTACCTGCGTAAAATTTAAGAAACTTTCAAACAATGCAATTAGAAGAAACTGACACCGGAATAATGATGAGGATGAAAAATGGTAAAAAAAAACAACTTTTCAAATTCACAAACGTGACACGGGTCGTATTAAGCACCACGACCGACCGTGTCAGGCATATGTTAAGTTCCAAATTGAAGCCTTGCTTCAGGGCTTCGGACATGGGCCATGTCATAGGCCACGTGTGGCCGTGTCAAACATCTGTAATTCCTCCCTTTTTTTCTATGCTCCCTTCAGGCCTACTGATACAGGCCATGTCAGATGACACGGGTTTCCGTGTCAAGTGGTTGGTTCGTCTTCAAAAAAAAATTCTTTTTTCAAATTTTGCCTTTCCTCCCGGTATAACTTCCTTCATTGATGCTTGTGCAAATTTCTCATTCACTTGAGTGCCTCCGCTCTCTTGTGAAAGGCATTGTGCATACCTGAACAAAACCTAAAACACCCAACAAAAATAAAGACAATAATTATAAATAAAACACATGGGTTTCCTCCCACGAAGCGCTTTGTTTAACGTTGCATGGCTCGACGATCGTCCATCTTATCTGGTAAGATGAACATCATCTACCAGACCACTCTCTTGTCCTTGGTAGTATGGTTTTAATCTCTGTCCATTCACCTTAAAGGTGTCCCCATTTGCTTGATTTTTGAGCTCGATTTCTCCATGTGTGAACACTTTGTGAACCACAAAAGGTCCGAACCATCTTGACCTCAGCTTTTCAAGAAACAACTTCAACTTGGAATTAAACAACAAAACCAATTGTCCCTCCCAAAACTCTTTCTTATGAATTTTTTGGTCATGCCATTTTTTTGTTTGCACTTTGTATATTTTTGCATTTTCATAAGCCTGGTTTCTAAACTCTTCTAACTCATGTAGTTGAAGAATCCAGGATTCGCCGGCTTTTGAAAGATTGTAGTCCAGGAATTTGGAAGCCCAAAATGCTTTGTGCTCTAGTTTGAGCGGTAAATGACACTCTTTACCGTAAACCAATTGATAAGGGGACATACCTATTGGGGTTTTGAACGGTGTTCTGTACACCCGCAGTGCATCCTCCAACTTTATTGACCAATCTTTTCGAGAAGCACCAACAGTCTTTTCCAGAATCTGCCTTATTTGTTTGTTAGATGCTTCAACCTGCCCACTCGTCTGAGGATAATAAGATGTGGCAATCTTATGCTTCACATTATATTTCCTCAACAGATTCTCCATCAACTTGTTTAGAAAATGAGTACCTTCGTCACTGATTAATGCTCTTGGTACCCCAAACCTATAGAAAATATAGTTTTTGAGGAAATTGACAACCACTTTAACATCATTTGTGGGAAATGCTACAGCTTCTACCCACTTTGACACATAATCAACAATGACCAAAATTTAATGCTTTCCAAATGAAGGTGGAAATGGTCCCATGAAGTCTATTCCCCACAAATCATACAACTCTACCTCCAACGTGGCATTTTGAGGCATCTGATTTCTCTTCAAGATATTACCCATCCTCTGACATCTGTCACATTCCTTCACTATGCTTTGAGCATCCTTGAACAGTGTAGGCCAGTACAACCCATATTGGAGGACTTTTCTTGTTGTTCTATCGCCACTAAAGTGTCCTCCATATTCTGAGTCATGATATGCTTTGAGGATATCCCTCTGTTCTTCCTCTGGAACACATCTTCGAACCAACCCGTATATTCCCTTTTTGTACAAGAACGGGTCGTCCCACAAATAAAACCTGCAATCATGCAAAAACTTTTTCTTTTTGTTAGAATCAAAATGGTCAGGTATTATTCCACCTACCAAATAGTTCGCATAGTCTGCAAACTATGGAACACCAGTAACAGGTAGGATTCGTTCATCGATGAACTCATCTTTGATTGGGTGTTTCTCCTCTATTTCTTCTATCGGGGACATCCAGGATAAGTGATCAGCAACAGTATTTTCACATCCCTTTTTGTCCCTGATTTCCAGATCAAACTCTTGCAGAAGTAGAATCCATCTCAGCAACCTTGGTTTAGATTCATGTTTAGCAAAAAGATATCTCAAAGCAGCATGGTCAGTATAAACAATTACCTTCAATCCTAACAGGTAAGACCTGAATTTGTCAAAAGAATAAACAAACGCTAGCAACTCTTTTTTAGTAGTTACATAATTCATTTGGGCAGGATTCAACACGTGACTTGCATAATAAATCACATGCAAGAGATTTTCCTTTCTTTTTCCTAACACCGCCCCTACTGCAGTATCACTTGCACCACACATGATCTCAAAAGGGAGAGACCAATAAGGAGAAATCAATATAGGAGCAGACAGTAACTTACTCTTCAAGATTTCAAAAGCTCCACTGCGCTTTTTGTCAAAAATAAAAGGTGTGTCTTTCATAAGCAAGCTAGTCAACGATTTGGCGATCTTTGAAAAGTATCTAATGAACCTGCGGTAAAAACTCGTATGTCCCAAGAAATTTCTTATACCTTTTTCATTCATCGGTGGTGGTAAATTAGCTATTACCTCCACTTTTGCTTTGCCTACTTGTATGCCTTTGTTGGAAATTGTGTGTCCCAACAATATGCCTTCACGTACCATAAAAAGGCACTTCTCCTAATTTAGGATCTTTGTTGGCATCTTTCTAGCACAAGAGACAAGTTAGTTAAACAATTATTAAAAGAAGAATCGAAAACAGAAAAGTCATCCATAAACACTTCCATATGCTTTTCAAGCATGTCAGCGAATATGGATGTCATACACCTCTGAAATATGGCAGGTGTGTTGCACAACCCAAATGGCATCTCATGTATGTGAAAATACCATAAGGACATGTGAAAGCGGTCTTCTCTTGATCTTCAGGGGCCACTGCAATCTGATTGTACCCCGAGTATCCGTCAAGGAAACAATAATAATCATGACCAGACAACCTTTCCAATACTTGATAAATGAATGGAAAGGAAAGTGGTCTTTTCTTGTTGCAATATTCAACCTTCTATAATAAATTCACACTTTCCAACCTGTAACAGTTTTGGTTGGAATCAACTTATTTTTCTCATTTTTGATCATAGTAGTTCCTCCCTTCTTCGGTACCACATGCACTGGACTAACCCACGAGCTACTGGAGATGGGGTAAATCATCCCCACATCCAACAACTTTATAACCTCTTTATGAAAAACCTCTTTCATAGCTGGATTAAGTCTTCGTTATGGTTGAACCATCGCCTTATGATCATCTTCCATCAAAGTCTTATGCATGCAAACTATTGGGCTAATACCTTTCAAATCCTCAATCGCCCATCCAATAACATTCTTGTATTTATTGAGTACTTGGATGAGTTCTTCTTCTTGAAAACTTTTCAAACCGAGCTTGATAATTGCAGGGCATTTCTTTTCAGCATCAAGAAACACATACTTCAGATTCTAAGGTAGTTGTTTTAACTTTGTCCCCTTTTTAGGCTCTTGGTTATTTTTTGATGATTGGGGTGGTCTTAAATCTTCCCACCGACATGGTTTAAATCTATTCCACCGAGTTTGTGCTTCCATCATGGCTAGCACTTCTAAATCTCTCTCATCTTCATCACTTTCAAAAATTGACAAGTTCAAAACACGTTCTAAAGGTAACCGTGGTGTTTTCATTTCAATACCTTGAGCAATCGCTTAATCTATTACCTCTCCAGTATGACTCGTGCCCACATTATCTTTGTATTGCATAGTGTTTCGAACATCAATTTTCAATTCTTCATCATAGACTTTGAGAGTCATTGTTCCTTCCTCTATGTCTATCATACACCTTCCTATTTCTAAAAATGGTCTGCCCAATATGAGAGGGATCTCCTCATCTTCAGGCATCTCAAAAATGACAAAGTCAACCGGAAACACAAATTTATCTATCTTTACCAAAACATCTTCCAAAATTCCATAAGGTCGCCTAACTGAGCGATCAACAAACTAAATAGTCATCCTAGTATCTTGAACGGTGCCAAGGCCCAATTTTTTATAAATCGACAGCGACATCAAACTCACACTAGCTCCCAAATCAATCAGAGTCTTCTTGAATTTTCTATCACCAATAATGCAAGGAATAGTAACAGAACTCCTATCTTTCTTTTTCACAGGAATTTTCATACCTTGGATAATAGTAGTGCAAGTTTCAATGAGGATGATTGGGTCTACATTTGTGGAGCGCTTTTTGGAGATGATTTCTTTCATGAATTTGGCATATATTGGCATCTGCTCCAGAGTTTTAGAAAATGGAATGTTTATCTCAAGTTTCTTAAACATCTCCAAAAACTTTTCAAATTTCTTCTCATGTTGGTCTTTCTTCGTTTGTCTCGGAGGATAAGGAAGTTTAATAATTGGCTTGATATTTTTTTCCTTCTCCTTCTCTAGTATATGCATTATCACAACATCCTCCTTCTTTTTCTTAGGTTCTTTGATTTCTAACTCGACTTCCAACAACCCGTCTTCTTCTGCAATTTTTTCTTCTGGTTTCTCAGTAGACTTACCACTTCTAGTCACCACCGTATTAACATTATTATGCTCACAAGGATTTGTCATTATGCCACTAGGCAAGGTACCTGGATCTTGAGAACTTGAGGCCAATTGTTGTGTTATCTGACCCATTTGAACTTCAAGATTTTTTATAGAGGCGGTGGTGTTTTCTGATTGTTTCTAGTCTCCTCTTGGAACTGAATATTGTGAGTGGCCATTTTCTCAATTATAATCTCCCAGTCTGCTTTCTTTGGAGCTTGATGTTGCTGTTGTTGCTGATATTGAGTCTGATATTGACCTTGACCCTGTTGTGGAACATTCCCTTTCTGATCTTTCCAGGAGAAGTTTGGATAATTCTTCCACCCGGGATTGTAAGTATTGGAATAGGGATTATTCTGCTTCAAAAAGTTTATCTCTTCAATTTGTTGAGGGGTTGCAAAGCAATACACCATGTGGTGAGGTCCATTACAAATCTCACAACTGACTGTCTGAGCAGGTTGAACTTGAGCTACCTATTGAGTACCTATATTCATAGCATTCAACTTATTTTCCACTTCAGTAACTAATGTATCTTTCAACCAGATTTTATTAGTTTCCAACTTCAGATCAATAACTCCCTCAGGTTTGCTCGTACACCTATCATACAACTCCAAATGCTCATCTGCAGTTATCACTTCAATGATCTTTTTAATGTTGGTAGCTATTGAGAAATTGGTTGAGCCATCAGCTGCTTCTCAATCAACTATTTTGTCTTTATTTTGAGACCGTTAACAAACATCTGCATTTGTTCAGTCTGATCCATATTATGAGTTGGGCAAGCCACCAGGACCCTTTTGAATCTTTTGTAGGCACCTCCCAAAGACTCACCCTCCTTTTATTTGAAGTTCAAGATTTCATACCTTTTTTTCAAAAGTACCGGTGCTGGAAAATACTCATTTAAGAAAGCATTTTCCATCTCTTCCCAAGATGTAATACTTCCAAGGATTCCTAGAAGGGGGGTTGAATAGATCCCAATTAAAAACTTGAGTCGGCGCTACCAATTTAAAATTGGTTTTGAAAAATTGTTTTAAGTGCGGAAGCGGCCGAGGAAAATTTTAGTCTAAAACGAACCGTTATTGGAAAACCGGATATGCGTTAAGCTAATGGATTAGAGATAAAGTGAAATACAATTCACTACACCAATTGCACAATCAATGATATGTTTCACTTACTAGGATTCCTAGTTCCAATGATCCAAATACCAAATTAAACAAGATACAAACTTAAGACAACTTTGGTTTAGGCAAATTTTCAAACACTTGGCGTGCATAAACACTCCAAGTGATATTTGTGTTGAGTAAGTAATTCAAAATAATCTAGTACAATATACTATTGTACTTTGGATTCAAAAAACAGAGTTTTAATCTCTTACTCAACTTATATCAATGTTTGGTAAAATTGCTTATTCTAAAATCACTTAATTTTTAAGCTGAAAAACAATTATGCAGAAAATTAAAGAAGACAGAGATTTGATGAGGCAGTTCCCCCGTCGTCCTCGCTTCGGGGTACGTCTGCCCTCAATTCTAAACTTAGAATTGAGATGATTTAATTAGATATCACCTGTGAAATTTAACCGTTTATACAAGGATTGCAAAGCAAGTAAACAACAGAACTCCCAATGTGTTGAATGATGCTTCCTATCCTTGCTCCTTGATTCAAGATGAATCAAGACCTTCGATCGTTGTTGCTAGACCTCCGATTCCAGCCCCTTTGTTGAAGAATCTTCCGTTCTTCAAACCCTCGGCCCGACTGATCTCAAACACAACGAATCGAACCCGAATCCTTCCCTTCAATATCACCGAATCCACTACTAGACTGATGAAGACTTCCTCTTCTCAATCACCTTCGCTCAGCTGAATATTGATGAAGCAATTCGTCCAAAAACCCCCAAACACAAACCGGTATTGGAGGACAAAACCCTAACGGTTTTATTCAAGAAAGAACCTGCCACAAGCTTCAACCCGAACCGGATTCTCCAATCTCAGCTTCGAACCTTATCACCTTTAACCGATCACGAAGCACACCAAAAATGGTTGTGTGTAGTTGATGTGTTGTGAAATGTTGAAGATGAAGATGATGAATCTTGGACACCTTTTTCACTCTTTCTTGTTTCCTTGAACACTTGAATTCAAATTGACAAATGTTAGTTGATAAAAGTGATTTGACTTCTATTTATAGTAACCAACTTACCAACCAAAAATAACAGCTTTTCAAACAGTGGAAAATACTCAGAAAACTGAGTTTGCGCACGAGCGGTCGACCATAGGTCGGCGTGCGCTGACCCGTGGGAAAATGAAAGTTTCATGCGCCGACCCTATGGTCGACTCAAGTCTTCCACGCGCTGACCCGTGGCCAACTGCACTATGCCATGCGCCGACCTGTGGTCGACTCAAAGCCATCATGCGCTGACCAGTCACCAACTTGTTTGTGTTATGCGCTGACCCGTGGCTCATGCGCTGACCCTTGCGGTCGACTCAAAGCCTCCATGCGCTGACCCGTGACCAACTACACTATGTTATGCGCTGACCTATGGTCGACTCAAGCCCAGCAAATCTGCAAAAATTCAGATTTTTGGTTTTTGTGGTTTTCATGCATTTTGTCATGACCACATTTTATCCACATATGCTGTATAAAATATAACAGTATAGATGAGCATAGAAAAGGATATGATAGGTGATATGTTGCATTTGTTTGTAGACGTGGAATCGACAATGCCGGTTCATCCATGATGGTCATTTGTCATCATCGAAACTTGTGATTGTATGTTGTCTGACACTTTGCCCTTACAAATAGAACCATTATTTTGCCTCTTTAGCTAAAGTGAACGGAAACATTCTTAACTTATTTGCTTCATCAGTATGACCATCAATTTTCAAAGTAGTACTCATTGTCAGAAATCTCTACAAGTGTTTGTTTGCATCTTCAATCACCTTTTTGGTGAAAGGTTTTCTTTCAAGTTGATTGATTGTGCTTAGATGCAGTTGAAAATTAGTCACATTCACCGATTGTTTGACAATTGTTAATTTACCACCCAGTGCATTTGCACCTCCATAGTGACCAAGGAGCCTTTCTGGAGGCGAAGGAGCTTCAGCCATTGTTTTTGTTTTTGAGTCTGAATCTGAGTGAACTTCCTCTTCGAAATTCAGTCTAGCCAATCTAGCTCGTCTGAGTCTCTGGTGAAGGGTTCTCTCGATTTCTTATCAAAAGGAAATTCAGCTGAGGGATCTCCTTGCATAAACAAATTAGATAAATTAGTGAATAAAATTATATAAATGATAGAAAAATAATTTTATTGCAGAGCGACAAAATTTTAATTGAACTAAAATCAACCTCTATATTTTGGCAGTCCCCGACAACGGCGCCAAAAACTTGATCGGAAAAATAGCAAGTGTATTATTTTTCCTCTTGCAGTAATAAAGGAGAAATTCTCCGAATGTCGATCTCAAGGACTGCGTGTTAATATCGAGTTCGAATAATCGTTCAATTAAATAAAAACTAGTGTTGGGGGTTTTAGATTCAAATTTATAAAAATAATGACAAATAAAATAAATAAAGGTGTAAAAAGGTTTTCAAGGTAAAGGAACATGCCAGGGAAGGTGTGTAGTTTGTCCCTGTAACAACTCTGAGTCACTAGTACATCAACAAATATCAATTAATTACTACCAGCTCTCAAGTGTATTTTCTCCCAAGGCCTCGGTGAGAAAATATTTAATCGTTCAACCCTAATCTCTATGTCCATAGAAAATTACCGATGAAATAAAGCCTTAATATATCGAGAATCATCTGGTTCATACAGGGTGTCCCTAGTCCTAGGTGATATCTACTGCAGAATAATCTTATGAAAGCATTATCAATGGCGGTCCAGCCTAATTGATAATCATACAACAACCTCAATTGTTCCGAAAGAGAAAGCATTAAACACATCAAAAGATTATGGTAATTCTGAAAAACAATATTGTCATTGCAAATGTAAACTCAAAGTCATTACAGATTCAAATCAGGGACCCCCATAGCATTGGCGGTGTTTACCTACTCATATTGTTCAAAATAAATTCAAGATAAAAATTAGACATTACAAGTGATTGGATAACTGGGATCTTCAATTGCGTCCTCTCATGAAAATCTTCCGCTCTCCGAATTTCTTGATCTCTCCAATTTTTAATCATGTAACAATTCTTTGTCCCGGTTCCAAGTCCCCTTCATTCCTCGTAAAAACTCTCCTAAATAGTGAAAATCCATTGGCACTAGTTGGAAATCCCCAAAACACCCTTTCAGCTCACAACTTGAAGAAAAAAAAAAGAGCAAAAAGAATCAGCGTATGAGCCAACATGACCCGTGTCAGCTGACATGGGTGGCCGTGTTGCACCACTGATTTTCCAATTCTTTTTTCCATGCCTAGGAAGACTGACACGGCCCGTGTTAGGTGACACGGGCGCCCATGTTGCGCCACTGATCCTTCAATTTTCTTGAATTCTTATAATACCATCATCCTGCCACGACCCGTGTCAGGTGACACGGGTGGCCATGGCAGGCCTCCTGTAGCTTGTCCATTTCCTTCCCGAAACACCAGATTTATCTACTTTCTTGCTGTAGCGGTAAATTCATGATCATCAAGCTATTAACAAACTAGAGATCAATTAACAAGAGTCGCCACCGCGCTTTTATTGTTTCCAAAGGAAAAGGGAAAAAGTACGAACAAAACCCAAAAAAGTAAGAAGTTTTCAAATCAAAACTAATAAAATGTCAGAGATTACAGGTAAGGGGGTTGGTTACACAGAGGGAAGGTGTTAGCACCCAAAGTGTCCTAGGTACTCATAGGGAGCCCTTTTTGTGTGCATATGTACTTGGTATAAAGTGATGTTTACAAACAAATAGAATGGGGGGATGAGAAAAGAATTCATTGATTATATTTTTATGTTTGAATGCCTACGTACCAACATAAAAATGAGGGATCAAAACCTCATAGTTTGTGATACAAATTTTAAAATGGATGCATTGCTTTTAACAAAAATTAAGTTTGAAAGGCACAAAGGCCTAAAAATGGTTTGAATGAGTTAGTTCTTTTTTTGCTTTTTAAAAGTTTAGGTCAAGTATAGTTAAGTTTATTTACAAGTTTGATTCAAGAAAAGAAGTTTAAAAATGCAATGGAATAAGGCCAAAGTTTCTATCTTTTTGCAAAATGGTCAAAGTTTAGAACAAAAGAAGTTCACACAAAGAAGATTTTGAAAAATGGAGGGAGAGATTTTGAAATTAAAGAAGTTGGGGGAAGATGAAGAGACTATCCTATGTACAAAAATTAAAAGTTTAGAGTTGAAAAGATCCGACCAAATGGGTAGTAATCCAATAGACAAGAATGTCAATAGAAACCCAGAATTCCCTTGGACTTTTAGAATCAAATAACATAATGCACAATTATATTATCTTGAAGAGCAAGGCATCAAATAAATATAGCCATATCCAAGCTTATCCATTCCATGATCTTCTCCAAAATAGCCCATGTAACAGATGAATTCCACAAGTCACAGGTTCAAAGTAACAGCTTCACAATGATCATGTTGCAGATGAACTCAAAAGGATCTTGAATGATGTATCAGATGAAGTTTCAAATTGCAAGCACTTGGTTCTTCAACAAGTTGGCATTGGCCAAGTCCTTTAGCATAGGAATGTTGCCTATGTTCTAAGTCCATTTGTCCAAGATCAAGCCAACAGTCCACACAAAGTCTTTAGGGTTTTTTGTTGTTATTATGTACATTAATGGTCAAAGACCACACAAACAAACAAAGTATACACAAACAAAATATATCACACAATATGGTCCAAATGGACAAAGTGAAAATTGCATTAACATAAACAATTAGAATGATATGAACAATGGCAAATGAATAAAAGTGCTAAAAGTAAATTGCATTAAAGTAAAGGCTTGAAATTAAAAGTTAGTAGTTAATAGGTTAGAAGTTAATATTGCTTTGCTTTTGCTTTTTAATTGAAGTCATTCTTTGGAGAACACTCAACCCACTTATCACAAGCATGGATCCTTGAACCAAGATATCTTCCAAAGGATGGAAAAGAGGCCATGTTTCCACACAATACCATGAAAGAGGGGAGACTTACAATCTCACTAACTAGAATGCTTATGCCTTTTTATGTCACAAATTTAGCGCTATGTTAAGCAATCGTAATTGGACTTATGTAGAACTCACAACTATTTGAGGTCAGGCAATAAAATTTTGGTGTTAATGCATGTTAGAGACATAGTATAGTAGACTATGCTCATGAAACATACCATACACAAAAAGAATATGCAAAAGGGATAGCCTAATGTCATCCATACTCATGTCAATTTTTCAATCAACTAGCCTTAGGATTTTGAGATATCATAGGCCAAATGGAATGAATGATGAAGAAAGGGAATAAGATGAAGTGGGAGGGGAATGGATCAAAACACAAATTGGTTAAAAGGGGACTTTTACCAATTTATATCATTCATTCATTTTGGGAGATGGAATGTACATTCCATCAATCCCCTAAATCCAATGATATTAATTTGACAAAGTCAAATCAACCTTGACCAAGACCCAACAACAAGAGTCAAACATAAACAAGTCATAACAATTGGTCAACAAATTTATTTGGCATTTATTCAAATTAAAAATACTAAAATAGTGCATTTAAATCAAATATGGTTTGTCCAATTCCTAAAATCTCATCAAAACACCAAAGAAATGGCCATGAGATTTATCATAGGTCAAACAAGGTCAAAGGACCTTGGAGAAAAAAATTCATAATTTTTGGACATTTAAAAATATTTTTAAACAATTAAAAACAAATGCAAAATCAATTATTTCATGAAAAATATTAATAATGATCCAAAAAATAATTTTAATTCAGAATATGAAAGAGAAAAATATTTGAAATTTTCTAGTGAAAGTCCCATATTTTTTGGATCAATATTAAATTTAATATGAATTATTGAAAATAATGCAATCAAAATGAAATTAAAATATCAGAAAAAACGTGGACCACTTGATCTCCCTCATTAATTGAGGTGGCAGATCAAGTGGATCAAAACACGTGTTCCACCGTGCACTCAAGTCAGTGCACAACAAGCATGGTATTCAATAGGAACACACGAGATTAGATCATTTCAAAAGGATCATATGGCTCAGAACCATCCAGCACACCACCGGCGGCCAATGACTGGTTGTCTTCTCCGGCGAACCTCGCCGTACTGGTTCAGTCATAACCATCACCAAAATTAAAAACAAGGACATGATTTCAAAGTAAAAATGGCACTGAGTTTGAATCTAGCCTCAATTCACTCTAACTCCAAGTATATTGAGAGATACATGGAGTTGAAATTTGAGGTACATGAACTGAGTTGCTTCAATTTATCCTCAAAGCAACTCAATTTTCTTGCCTACATTGGTAGGACTTCATCAACCAAAGAATCAATAGAATTGAGAAAGAATTAGAGAGAATCAAAGAGATCAAAATTCTGGAAAATACCTTCAATGGAGGTATGAATTCAACTGATCTTACTCTTGCTCGTGCTTGATCTCACTCCAAATGCTTGCAGAAGAAGGATTAAATGCTCAAAAGGTAATGGATCCCTGGAGATTTGAATTTCAAAACAGTGGAAATTCAAACTTAAATTCAAGTGAATTTCTCAGGATTATCCTTTGCAATGTGAGGGTTAGAGGTAGGGGATCAAAGCTGGCGCAAATGTGTGTGAAATGTTGAGCATATGAGGCTCTATTTATCGCTGAAACCATTGTTTTTTGCACACTTGAAATCCACTTTCCAAATTTGGTATTGATGATGCATGGGTGCATGGGCACGCATAGGCCCATAAAATCATTGCCCTAAGTCCACAGATGAGTGTGAGATAGTCTGAATTCAACTTGGATTGCAAGGCATGTGTGTGTGAAGATTTGAAGTTTGATTCTTACCAAGTGATGACACCATGTTCATGCCATGCGCAGCCTATGCATTCCTTGTCCAAAATGGATGAATTTGAGCTCTTTGGAAAGGTGAGATCAAGAGGAATAACTTTCATGTTCAACAATTTTCCATTTGGATTTTGTATCCCTAACAAATTTGAGGTGGAAGTTTGGAAATTTTTGACATATCAAATTTTTCTAAGTGTCAAGCCATATGTCTCAATGTTCCACCTTGCTTAACTTTTTATATGAGTTTCAAATGAGAAACATGTATTCATAAAAGTTGTAGCTATTTCAAATACCTTCAAAATGGTCATAAATTTCATGTAATTTGGATTTGAAATGATAGAGTTATGCATTTTTGAAGTTTAGAAAAATCACTTGATCAATGGTATAGGTCAAAAGTGACCTATAATGTAACCTCATATCACATGCTCAAAAAAGTTGAATTAGCTCCCACTCCAAACATAAAATTTGAATTAGACACATTTAATTTGATTTTGAAACTTGTAAATCTTTCATCTCATAAACATTGAGCAAGTTATGGCCTTGGGAAGTTGACTTTCAAATTAGGGTTTAGACAAAATGATCTATAATGTTTCAACATAGAAAATGATTTTTCAAGCAAAACTTTCTCTAGGTATCAACATGAAAGTTGTTTGGAATGTCATTTAGAGTAAGTTTTATCTTGGAATAATTTTCATATGGTGAAAATTGTAGGAGATAGGGTCTAGGGAGACCCAGTTTTGATCAGATGAATTCATCTGGCCAACCACCATCAACCAACTTGCTAACTTCCAATTCTCTTGACTTTATAGGCTCATTATAGATCATATATGCATAAGATGATGAATTTTGAAGTGTCCATTGAGAAATTTGATCAATTGGTGAGATAGCTTGTTGGAGAAGTTACTCAAGATACCCAGTCAAACTAGGGTTTCCAAGGCAAATCACCCTCAAACTCTTGAAGAAAACTTGATCAATATAACATGTAGAGAACATTGGGGCTCATATATGATGCTCATAACCATTCTTGGATTAATTCTTGGTTGTGCTCTTTGTTCATGAGGGTCTCAAACCCTAGATGTGAACTTGATGAATCAATGGGATCATGCCCTTCCTACAAAAGAGTTAGGCAAATACAAAGACATATTTTTGGTTTTTTGGTTAGTGAAATGATAAAATACAAGTATGATACAATCACAAAGTGTTTGGTGATCTCTCCCAAAACAAACCCAATGAAAAAAGGGGTAAGGAGGATGCCAAGGTATGATCCCATGCTAATGCATATAATGAAATTGCATGAGGGATCTTAGGGTCAAAATTGGGGTCTTACACTCTCACCGAGTCTTTTGAGTCTTCTAGTTGGACCTGAAGAAAATCAAAAGCAAACAACCAAAGCATAAAATGCAGAAAACTCGAAATAAAACTCAAAATGATAAACGAGCAAATAACTTATGGAAACTAAAATTGACTTAAATGGTAGCATAATATGAACAAAGTACTACATAGTACCTAAATTTTTGTCGAATAAGCGATGACAATATAGTACAAATGGTGATCGGTCAAATTTTTCTAAAGGCAAGAAGGGGCTGATGGCTACATGGGATGACTCTGAATCCGAAGAAGAAGATTCTGACGAAGAAAAAGTCAACGTTGCACTAATGGCAACTACAGATAATCCCACAGGTTATGAAGAACCAAGAGACAAGGTATTATTAGAATTAGAATCTGACACCGATTCTGAAGAGGTATTTTCTAACCTATCTCGTTCTCATATTGAATCATGTCTCTCTAAAATGCTTTAAAAGTATCAGAGTCTTCAGAGTAAATACAAGGACCTTAAACAAGTCCAAGTAATTGCCTCTGAAACTCAAAGTGAGCTTGAGATATATATTTCCTCTCTAAATAAAAAAGTATTTTCTTTAGAAAGCAACAACTCTGCTTTGAAAAGAAAAACTTCAAAACTAGAGGAGGAAATAGTCTCAGAAGCTTTCGGTATTGATTACATAATTAGATATGACATAGCATTCCAGTACTTTCTAGCTAAAAGCATAGATAGAAGAAAAATGGATTCCTTGATCTATGGAGTTAGAAGAATTCACAAGAAAGGTTTAGGTTCTACAGAAACTATAAAACTTGACGAAAGTCAGAAGGTAAAACCAAAACCTCTATATGTGCATTTCGTGCCTGCTGACACTGAGCTTAATATTTCTACACAGGCAAAGAAACATACAAAGGATAAGAACTCAGTTCTGAAGCCTAAGTATCATGCATAAATTGCTCATGATTATCCTTCTACTAAAAGATCCAAAGTTGTAAGAAACTCTGGGGAAACTAACAAGAGAGGACCCAGAAAGTGGGTACCTAAGGATAAAATAATTTATGTTGCAAACATCCTTAGTAGCTCAGTTGAAACACCATTCATGGTACTTGAACAGTGGATGCTCGCGACACATGATAGGCAGAAGATCTATGTTCCAAGATTTGAAACTTAACCCTGAAGGCTCCGTTGGTTTCGGAGGAAACCAGAAAAGAAAGATCATTGGCTCTAGAAATATTGGTAATGGTAAACTTCCTTCTATTACTAATGTTCTTTTAGTTGATGGTCTGATGCATAACCTTTTGTCTATTAGTCAACTTAGCGACAATGGTTATGATATCATTTTCAATCAATAGTTATGTAAGACTGTTAGTCAGAAAGATGGTACACCCTTTTTAAGGGAAAGAGAAAGAACAACAATTATAAAATTAGACTTTTTGATCTTGAGGATCAAAATGTAAAATGTCTAATGTTTGTTAATGAAGAGCAATGGGTATGGCATGGACGTTTGGGCAATGTTAGCATGAGAAGGATTTCTCAGCTAAATAAGCTTGGATTAGTCAGAGGTCTACCCAACCTGAAGTTCGTTTCAGATGCTCTTTGTGAAGCATGTCAGAAAGGCAAGTTTTCTAAAACATCGTTTAAAGCAAAAACTGTTGTTTCTACCTATAGACCGTTAGGACTTCTGCATATTGATTTGTTTGGACCAGTGAAAACTACCTCTATCATTGGAAAAAAGTATGGATTAGTCATTGTGGATTACTATAGTCGTTGGACATGGGTAAAGTTCTTGAAACACAAGGATGAGTCACATTTTGTGTTCTCTACTTTCTGCTCACTAGTGCAAACTGAAATGAACTGCAAAATAGTCAAAGTCAGAAGTGATCATGGTGGCAAATTTGAAAATAAACATTTGGAAAATCTTTTTGATTCAAATGGTATTTCCCATGACTTTTTATTTCCTAGAGCTCCACAGCAAAATGGAGTTGTAGAAAGGAAGAATGGGACTTTGCAAGAAATGGCTCGCACCATGATCCAAGAAATTGATATGGCTAAGCATTTATGAGCAGAAGCAGTCAGCATAACATGTTATATTCAAAATAGGATTTATGTTAGACCTATTCTGGGTAGGACTCCTTATGAATTCTGGAAGAACAAAAATCCCAACATCTCCTACTTTCATCATTTTAGATGTGAATGTTTTATGTTAAACACTAAAAAGAATCTTGGTAAGTTTGATTCTAAAGCACAAAAGTGTTTATTGTTAGGATATTATGAATGCTCTAAAGGCTATAGAATCTTTAACACCGAAATATGAATTGTTGAGGAATCAATTTATCTTAGATTCAATGATAAGCTTGACCCTGAAAAGTCAAAGCTAGTTGAGAAATTGGCAGATTTGAAGATCAATCTTTCAGAATCCAAGGATACTGATTCAGGAGAAAAAGACTCAGGAGGAAAAGCTAAAGAACTTAAAGAAAACGACTCAGATACGACTCAACCAGAAGTTGTTGTTGGTCCAACTCATTAGAAGAAAAGTAGATCAAGAACCCCTCATTTTGAAGAACTGATTATGGGAGATAAAAATGATTCAGTCAGAATAAGATCTTCATTCAAACCTTCTGAAGAGACTCTTCTAGGTTTGATATCTCTGATAGAACCCACATCTATTGATGAAGCTCTTCAGGATAATGAATGGATTTTGGCTATGTAAGAAGAACTGAATAACATCACCAGAAGTGATGTTTGGGATCTTGTTCAGAAACCAAAAGGTTTCCATGTCATTGGAACCAGATGGACCTTCAGAAACAAACTCAATGAGAAGGGTGAGGTTTTCATAAACAAAGCTCGATTGGTAGCAAAAGGTTATAGTCAGCAAGAAGGTATAGACTATACAAAAACCTTTTCTCCAGTTGCCAGGTTAGAGTCTATTCGTCTTTTAATTTTGTTTATAGTCAATCATAACATCATTCTTTATCATACGGATGTTAAGAGTGCATTCTTGAATGGATATATTTCTGAAGAAATATATATGCACCAATCTCATGGTTTTGATAGCTATTAAAATCCTGACTTTGTTTTTTGAATTGAAAAACTCGTTATATGGTCAGAAACAAGCTCCTAGAGCTTGGTATGAGAGACTAAGTGACTTCCTTTTGGAAAATAGTTTTACCAGAGGAAAGGTGGACACAACTCTCTTTTGAAAAACCTTTAAGAATTATATTTTGGTTGTGCAAATTTATGTTGGTGATGTTATTTGTGGTTCTGCTAATGCGTCATTGTACAAGGATTTTGCTAAGTAAATGCAAGCAGAATTTGAAATGAGTTTGATGGGAGAACTCAAGTTCTTTTTGGGAATCCAGATTGATCAACGATCAGAAGGAACGTACATTCATCAAAGCAAATATACCAAGGAACTTTTGAAGAAGTTCAACTTATCAGAATGTAATCAAGCAAAGACCAAAGTACATCCTACATGTATTCTGGAAAAAGAAGAGGTGAGTAGTAAGGTAAATCAGAATCTATTCATAGGTATGATAGGTTTTTTCCTTTATCTAACCACTTATAGGCCTGATATTTTATTCAGTGTCTGCTTATGTGCTCGCTTGCAATCAGATCCTAGGGAAACTCACTTAACTGTTGTTAAAAGAATTTTTAGGTATCTGAAAGGTACTACTAATCTTGATTTGTTTTATAGAAAATCAAAAGAATACAAATTAGTAGGCTATTGTGATGCTGGCTAATAGAAATAAAAAGTACTTCTGGAAGTTGTCAATTTCTGGGACTCAATCTGATCTCATTGTCCAGCGAGAGACAATCAACAATTGCGCTTTCCACGACAGAAGTTGAATATATCATCGTTTTTAGGTGCAACACTCAGATACTCTGGACGAAAAGACAGCTGGAAGATTATCAGATATCTAAGAGTAACATTCTTATTCTCTATGATAACACTTCTGATATTTGTCTATCTAAGAATCCTATCTTGCATTCTAGGGCTAAGCATATTGAAACAAAACATCATTTTTTGCGTGACTATGTTCAGAAGGGAATTTTTCATCTAAAATCTGTTGATACAGACCATCAATGGGATGATATCTTTACAAAACCCCTTGTTGAAGATAGATTCGTGTTCATTCTGAAAAACTTGTTTATGAATTTATGTCCAGAATGAAAAGATGTAATTCATAACGTTTAAGTCTTCAGAACTCTAGATTAGATTTTTAGAATATTTTGTTGACTCTGAAACATGAGCTTTATGAAGTAAGGGAGTTTCATGAATCAGAAAGGTTCTAATCAGAAGCAATCTTATCGATTTTTCTTCCTGATTTTGAACAGTTGATGCATTTAATGGTTGTCATGTCGTTTAAGTTCATGTGATTCTAAGTGGTGACAATTGTCCCACTTTCTAAGCATGAGTAATGAAAGCGTGACACCTTGGGTTTCACAATTCTTAGAATTAGTTTAAACTCTTACGCTCCCCCCTATATATGTGTATTCCCACAATGTCATCATTGCAAAAAACATTATTTAAACCCACTTCACTCACATTTTCACACTACGCGCACATTACTCCCACACTTTCTTCTTTCAAACCTAAAACAACCCTCTCTACAATTGTTCTTCATTTGTTCATCATCTTCTTCAATGGCTGCTCAATAACAATAGACTCAACAACAAATTTAGAAATAGTTTCAACAACGACAACTGAATCAGTCTCAATCTCCTCCTAGATCTATTACCAATGAAAGTACTACTCCACCCAAAAGAGAAGAAATCAGTGGTAGTAATACCCCATCAGATGACTATCATATCTTCACAAAGATCGATCCACCTGAAGTCTTGGCGTACTAAATGGAGATCTGTCTCGAAGATGGTGTTGATCCAATGATAGATCCCCTGAATTTACCAGATGACTACCTAACTGTTTTGTCGTCTCCTCCTGCTCAAAACCCTTAGTTTTTCTTAAATTATCTTCGCGCGCGTGTGTGTGTTTCTTTATTTATTCTAAGTATGTGTGCCCTTTATGTTTGATTAAATTACTTGTTGCCTCTCTATTTTTTTGTATCTGCTTATTTAAAGTTGTTTGTATGTTTTCTGCCTTTTTGGGCCTTATCAATGAAAAAATCTTTTGTTTCTCATTAATACCTTTATTACTGTTATTATTATTTTGTTCTAAGTCTTTTTTATTGATGGCAAAGGGGGAGAGACATATCTAAGGAGAAAATTCGTGTTTATTTTGATATACCTAAATTCCTTAATTAAAAACCCAAACATTGTTTAATGTTTTCTGCTAACAACTACTTCAAATAATATTTTGTTAAATGATTTGCAGGGTTATGTTCAAGAATGTTCAAGAATTAGAATGATTTTGTTCAAACATCAGAGGTTCTTATGAAGTGTTAAAGATCAGAATATAAGCTACCAGTTTCTGATGAAATGGCATTTTATCTAAGTCTATACATTCTTCATGCTGATGACTGAGAATTATTATCCACATTTCTGAGCCTAGAACTTTGGGTACTTGGCATCAAGTTGTTTTGAAAGTTCTTTTCGGATGACTCTGGCATTTGCATTCATCTATGAGGAAGAGTTTACTTCATAGTAATCAATTGGGGAATTAATTTCTTGAAAAGAATTCTCTATTCTAAAAGTTTTTTTCTTTTCAACATGGCTCTGAAAGTTCTGCTCTTCAAAGGCAATCTAATTTTGAGAGAACATCAAAAGAACCAGATTTCAAGTTCTGACTAAAGACAACTAGCTCTAAAGTTTCTTCAAAAGAACTCAATAAATCTTCTAAAGTAAAGCCTATCAGAATGTTGATGTTATCAAACCAGCGCTCTGGAGAATATCAATCAACTTCTGAAGATAAACCAGATTCTGATTGTAAATTTACTCTGGTACTTCAAAAAGGTTAATCAAGAAAGTGTTATTTCATTTTGATATTATCTTTGTAGGATTATACATCTCAGGGGGAGCTTTGTTCTTCTGTAAGATGTATTCTTCTTTAATTACCCTGTACAAAATTGTTCATCAAAATACATGTTTTGTCATCATCAAAAGGGGGGAGATTGTTAGAACAGGATTTGGTTCTACATCTATACCTTGAGTTTTGAAGATAACAATGTTTTATTTGTGTGAGAATAATTTTGGTACCCTAATGGTTTGTTATTGTGTAGCTTTAACAGCTAGTTTTGAGTCTAAATAAATGACATGCAACGTCATCAGTTTCTTATACAATGTGTTCCAAATCTGCTAATGCGCCAGTTACTAGAAGTTCTGAAATATATTCAATGTTTTTGCCGCAATGATCTTTTTGCTTCTGTGTTGATTCACTTCTAAGAACCTTCTAAGGATACACTATGTTGTTGTTGCAATGTTCTCTCAGTTCTTACTTTTGGATGTGAATCTGATCACCCAACTTCTGAAGAAAGGAAAGCTTCTGAAGTTATGTTACATAGCTGAAGATTCTGAAGATCTCAAGCCAAGCGATTGAGGTTATCAAGGTTTTGACTGTAGATTCTAAAGACTCTGAAGATTCTGAAGATACTAAAGATCTCAAGCCAGACTACTGACACTGTCAAGGTTCTGACCAAAGATTCCAAAGTTTCTGAATCCAACTCTATGTTTCTTCATTTCATGCTTCATCAATTTTCATTAGAAGTTAACTAACTCGAAGATAAGATCAAACGGGAATATGATCAAATAGTACATAGTACAAATAAGATATCCTCTCCACTACCTGATATCATGGGAAAAGGATAGAATACATAACATTTGTCACTGATTTTATGGGCAAAGGATAGTACGCAGTATCACTCCTTTCACCATCCAATAGTGGACAGTCGCTCTATGAGCTTTCCCCATTTTTCCCTCTAACGGTCTTCTTCTTATGCTATATAAGTGTAACTTGGAGACTTGAAGAAAAAGCTTCCAATGACACACAATATTTTAACAAGTCTATTTCTTTGTGGAAAGTTATCATTTGTTTGTACACTGATTTTCTTTAAGTGTTTATTATTCATTTGTGTAAAATCTGCTTGTGTAGAAGCATCTTGTAACACACAAAACATTATTCAAACTATTTGTTTGATTCCTTAAGGAAGGCATCCTTGAGAAGACAAAGAAGGTTGTTCTTTTTGAAGTCCTTAAGGAGACTAGGATATAGTTGGATCCTTGAGAAGACAAAGAAGGTTATTCTTTGTGATTATTGTAATTTGTTGATTATAATGGATTAAGTCCTTGTGTATAAGGCAAAATCACCTTGGCGAGTGGACTGGAGTAGCTTTGAGTTTCAAGTGAACCAGGATAAAAAATACTTGTGTTTTTATCTCTTTATTATTAACTTGTTAGTGGTGTTCTTGTTTTGGAAATAGCTTTTGCTTGTAAAACCCAATTTAAACCCCCATTTCTTGTGTTTTTTACACCTTCATTTGTTTCCTTTTTCGGCTCTCCTAGGTTGTTTGGGGATCTTTGCAACTTCTGATTTTATCCAAATTTCTAGAAGTCTTCTGATTTCATTTATTTTTCCAGAAGTACTTTTTAATTTAAATTGTTTCTCAAAAGACATATTTTCGGTCACTATAGATATACACCGATATAACGTAATTCAGTAATCAACATTTGGTCTTCGATAACTTTTTTGACTACTTCACATAGTCGTACACAATTATAATTTTTGTATGGTATATTTAAAGATCTTTTAAATTTTGTTAGATTAATAGCGAAGGCAACTTTTGGTTCTAAAGCCTTGTTCAATTAGGCTTTTAGAGTAATAACCCCTTTTTGCCAAATGTGAAAAGTTTCACAACCAAACCAAGAAGACTTCTCATGCTCAACATCAACTTTTAAAGCCTCTAACATGGTTTTCTTAAGAGATTCCATTTATTTTCCAGTTTCTAAAACTTTGGCTTCTAAGTATGAAAATATTCTTTTATTTGAAGTCAACCTTTTAAAAGCTTTTACGGCTTCATCGTGTATATTTTCAAAAGCAATTTCTAACTCAAAATAAGACATTTTATCAATAGGTTCATATTTAGAATGACTTACATTCTTCTTCTTATGATGATGATGGTCCATGAGGAAAAAATTTCTGCTTCATCACTTTGACTTGAGCTACTTTCACTTGAGGATTCACTATCATTTTCCCAAGGGACGTATGCTCTTTTAGGCTTGCTAGACTTCTTGTGTTGACCTTTTCTTTTATCCTTTTTAACCAATGGTTAATCTGGCTTATAATGACTGACTTTTCCATAATTATAACATAAACCTTGCTTTGAGTAATTTGGTTGTCTTCTATAGTTGATGAGATTCTTTTCGGAGTGCTTCACTCTATTTCTCTTAATGTACTTATGGTACCTTTAAATAAACAACCCCATTTCTTCATCATCTGAACACTCATCATCACTAGTTCCACTATCATGTTGTTCTTTAGTAGAGGACTTAGAACTAGAAGCCATTAGAGTCATTGACTTCTTGTCCACCTCATTTGTTCTTTTCCTTCTTAAGCTTTTTCTCATGTTTCTCCAAGCACATGAGCTCTTGCTCATGTTCTTCAAGAGTACAAACAAAGTTGTAGTGTCTAATTTCAAGAGGTTGTTAGCTTCCTTGATTGTGGTGACCTTAGGTTTTCATTCCCTATTAAGACATCTTAAAATTTTGTTAGTAGCAATTTCATTGGAAACCGACTTACTATTTACTGTGGAAATTGGCCGCTGGTCCTCCCTGGGCTTTAAAATGAAAGGTTACTTGCAGGATCGACCAGTTGATCCTGGGACATGTGCTAGTGCAAGTGAGGCTTGTCCAAACTTCGACAGAATGACTTTGTGAGGAACGGCTCCTAACAAAGTGTCGAACAAGCGTAGGGTTTTTCCGCACGAACTGTTTTAGACAATGTTATCGCCTATAGGTGACTCGTGACCGACAGCGCTACAACATTCAAAAGAGGTATACGACGAATACGCTTTTGGTGAACTCTATTATCGTAATAGAATCAGTGTCGACAGCGTAAATGACAATGTAAAATGATAACTCAAAAGTAAAAGAAACTAAGATAAAATGTTCAACGGGAATAATTGAAAAGTAGGGAAGTTGCATTGAAATAAATGTGGTGATTTACGTACATAGCACTCTCAGAAAAAACTCTTGCTTCCTCGCGCTGGGAATGGGAAGTTTTCTTACAAGTGATTTCGTAGTACAAAGTGAACACCCCTGAGCCCCTTGTGGGATACTCCTATTTATACTAAACTAGAGGAAACTACTTATAAGCTAAACCCCTAGAAACTAGCAGATATTATGTCATACGATCTGCACAACCGCTGCACCTATGTCTTGCTAACTGCTCCACATTATGGCGCTCTTATTCCTTTTGAAACTGCTGTTTATTTTAAATTTCAAATTTCTCCCGCCCAGACGTTAGAGCGATGTTGTCTTCTGCTCATTTGACTATAATTCTTTAAGTCCCAAACCTTGCGTCGGTCGACAGAATGGCCTGTCGACGAGGCCAACTTTCCCCGTCGGCTTCATCCTTTGGTTTGTTTTTTTTTCCTTCTTGCTTGCTTCCAACATCTCTTTATCTTTTGGTAGGGTATGACCCCCACATTCACAGGACTCTTTCATTAACTGTGCTTTTAGCATGCCTTAGAAATATTTCTTGGTAACAAAATGCCATCCAGAGATGCCATTTTCGACTATCGACGTTGATGAGATGATGGCATCTCTGAAACTGTCGATTTACCCCTTACTGTTTCCGCTTCTACTTAGTGGGACCTCTGTTTACCCCACGTGGGTGACGTCATACAATCATGACGAACTTTTCTTTTTAACCTCGAGCCGCATAAAATCAAGTCTACATCATTTCACGTCTTCATGACTGAACGTGTTTGCCTTTTCGCTTGCCTTCTCCCCTCCACGTGTCTGTAGGCGTGGGAACATGGGTATACGTGTCGGCCATGGAAGTTTAACCGCTCCTGTAGCACCTCAAATTTGCACCTACTTTTTGTACATACATTCTCATATTAGGTCATAGCATTAACATGGTCCATTGCATAACATTGCATTGTCCCTTTTGCCCAAGTGCAAGCCATTCAGAAGAATTTGGTCAAACTGGTCAGGAGATCAGTCAGTTAAGCAAGCAAGTACATTTTCCAATGAGAC
This sequence comes from Lathyrus oleraceus, assembly GCF_024323335.1. Lineage (NCBI taxonomy): Eukaryota > Viridiplantae > Streptophyta > Magnoliopsida > Fabales > Fabaceae > Lathyrus > Lathyrus oleraceus. The sequence continues at coordinate 39,095,423 of NC_066583.1, forward strand.
AAGGCCCTAGGGTTGATCCAACATGTTCACATGACCTAGGGGTCCTTTTGAAGTGATTTGGTCAAGGTTTGATTGCTCAGAAGTCATCAGTCAGTGTGCAGTCCACCAGAAACCCTAGAAAGTCAACTGTTGGTCAACTGTGCATTTAATCAGTGATTGGATGGTGGGAATTGGTTTGAGAGGTCTCAATCATGTCCATATAAGCCTCATATAACATGTCAAACATCATCATGGAAGAATTTGAAGCCAAACAAGAAATTTCCAAAAATAGAAAGTTGACCTGTAATTGGAATTTGCCAAAAATGGAAAGTCTTGATCCTCAAAATTACATCATGATACAAGCTTCAAATGAATTTTTGCCCAACATGAAAGTTGAAGATCTTGTTCTTTCCTTTCCAAAAAGTCCAAGAACACTCAATTCCCATGTATAGTTGGCAAGTTATGATCAAATCATTCTCAAAATATTTTGAACTTCAAAGTGGCATATCTTCCAAACCATTTGGCCAAATTGGGTGGGGTTTTTTGCTACAAGTCATATTTGATGCCCTCTTTCCAAATCCCTCATCACAATTTACCAAAAACTCACCAATCAAAATGGCACTTTTTGAAGTGGTTTGAATTATTTCAAGTGAGGTGAAAAAATGACTTTGCAAATTAACCATTTCTAACAACTTTTACCAATCGAGAATGATCAGAAAACATGTTGGGAGTGTGTACAAGGCCCATTTTCGCAGCTGTGCACACACACCTTGCCATTTGAGTGAAATCCACCAATTAGTCAAAACACCTCTTTTGTGCAAATTGTGATTATTTTTCCATTAACCAGCTAATGCAAACCTTAAACAGCATATATATTCTCCATTTTCTGTTGGAAAACCCTAGCCACCTTTCACTAAACAGACCAAAAATTGCATTTTCTCTAAAATCCTCATTTTGCACATTTGAACTTTTCTTGGAAAATCTTCAAAGAACTCGTCCATTGCTTGTTTGTTTAATCACCTACCAGCCATTTGGGAGCTATTGCAAGTGTGATTTCCCAGCTGTAAAGCCTTTCAAGCGACTGTTTCATCAAGAGCTCATCCATGGCAGCTTTCGATTTGAGCAAAACCCAAGGTAGCTGAGCCAAATACCTTCATCCATTCATCATCTAAAGCAACTAGGAGCATCTGTTTCAGCTGATTGAAGCCAAAGAACCACTACATCACAACTGTTCTTCAAATTTGGTGAGTTTTCGACCATGACCATTTGCAAAACCATGATATGCTTCTTATAGATCTCTTTGCCATGATCATTTTAAGCTTTGAAACACTGAAAATGGTTGTGTATTTAGAAAGTTATGTTGACATGAAGATTGATGTTCAAATGTGTTTTTGTTTGATTCTTTCTTATTAGCTTGAATTGATGTTAATGGCTGTTAGAATGTTGATGAGTGTTGTTTGATGAGTCGAATGCCATGCTTATTGTTCAATTCTGTGACAAATTTTCTTTCACGATTTTTTGATGAAGAGGAAGATGATACTGTAGCTTCAAAACCCTAGTGCATGTCCAGAAAATCGTATTTTGGCCTTTTGAATGTTTTGTTTGCATGAAGCTCACACTGTTTCATAGCCATGAGCAAATGACCGGCCAACACGTCACTAAGTGAAACGCAGAGTTTCACTTAGTGACTCCCATAATTACAATATTGCCACCGGTTCCCATTTATTTCATTTAATTATTTTAATTCTCAATTTTTATTTCATTTTTGTGACCAATCTTTGAAAAATCATATCACATTCATTATTTATCCAAAACTCATGGGGTTTTTTGTGAAATGTCCATCTTGATCTCTAGTTTTTTATCATATATTTTCCAGATTTTTTGCATGTATGGATTTTAAATTGTGCTAGGGTTTTGTTCATGTGTCCATTTTTTGTACACTTTGCCAAATCAATTGTGAAATGATGATGCTTTATCCAATGGCTTCCAAATTTTTTGTGTTTAAACTAGACACATTCATGGTGATTTTGGTATAGAGTTTGTGAATTTATCATTGCTGGTTTGTGAGTTATGATTTTTTGAATTAGGGTGTGACAATTTGTGTCACACCATTGATGTCCAACTTCATGATTTTATTTACCTTGCCTAATGAACTCAATTTGGTCTGATTTTTTGCATGGACATGCTTCTAGATGTTGAGAATATGTATGAATTCTTCTGGAATTTTGGAATGCATTTTCTATTTGATTAATAATTTCTCCCCTGTTTGACCAAAATGTTGACTTTTGTGACACTTGTTCCCATTTGCTTTGTGAAATTCTCATACATTATTGGATGGACATGAAATTTGACATGTGATTATTAGACATCTTAAGGTTTATCATGGTTTTAATCCCATTCATTTATCATATGTTGTCATTGATTTATGATTTATTGAAGTTGGTGCATGTTTGGTTGACTTCTTTGAGCATGTTTGAACTTGCCCTGCCTTTCTGATTTTCATTTCCCTACTTCCCATGATCCAATTGAGCTGAAATTTGGTGTGCTTACCATTCTATGGATTATGTTTGATCATGATTTGTTTGATGATTTTTGGAATTGTTTATGATTGGTTTTGAGTTGAGTCTTGCTGTTGACTTCTATGAGCTTCCATATGCCATGCTTTGACCTAATTTGCTTATGAAACGATGATGATGAATGATATGAACATGGAACCAATTGAGTTTTTTTTCTTGATTGTTTGAATATGATTTTGATTGGATTCCACTTGCTGTTTTGACTTTCTCATCCCCTTTTGACCCTAGGCTTGTCCTAGTGGTCCTGTTGCTCATGTTTGAGTTCATTTTTTCAGGTTAAGAAGCAATTGCCCAAAGAAACTTATACAAGTTGAATGAGTTTTAATTGATTATCATGACTAACTTGTTTGTTTTGTAGCTTGCTTGGCTCATATGCTTGAGCCTTGTGCATTGCACAGTTAACTGATTGTGTTGACTGTTGACCTCTGTTTCATTTTGATTTAACTTTGACTTGTATACTGATGTTGTCTGACTGGTTTCAGGTACCTTTAGTTGCTTTTAGTTCCTTGTGAACTTTGCTTTGCTTTGCTTGAATATCAATTTGCATTGAGGTATAATTTCTCATCTTCATGTAGTCTGGAAGACCTGGCCTGTTACTTGGCCAGGCAACTGTCTGAAGTCCTCCTTAAGAGGCAATGTTTGTGACTGTTTAAAATTGTCCTTGTACATATTCAAAGACCTCCTAAGGGAAGAGGCAATTGGTAGAATCCAAGAGATAAGCAACCTATCTCCTGCTATTCTGTGTGTCATCTGCTTTGCTCACACCACTGTGTTGATGCATTGCAGATACAAACCCAAGATCTTGTACAATTGTACAGTTGAGTCAGTTTTAAATGTGTAGAAGGGTTCCCACTTTCTGAACCCACACATTCTTGTCTTAAGCTCTCCCAGGCCAGGGATAAGAGCTGTGAAGTCTTATCTTCACTCACCTTTCATCTGCTTCACCTTAGCCCCTCAATGGCAAGGTTAAGAGCTAACACTGCCCAGTTCCAGTGGTTTGTTTGTTGAGGTTGATATGACCCCTCGACTAAAACCTAACCTTGATTGAGCCCATTGCTTGCATATAGTGTGTGCTACTTGTGTTTGTGTGTTTGCTTTAGCTTGCTTCCTGTGCAAGTTAGGTTTATTTTAGCTTGCTTCCTGTGCAAGTTAGGTTAGGTGTGGCTTGCTTCCTGTGCAAGTCATGTTTAGGATATGCTTGCTTCCTATGCAAGTTAGCTAGAAACCTTAACTTAGGGATGATTTTGCATGATAACATCTAGGCTCGAGTCGTAGTCTCCCTGGTTGTGTCTCCCTCTGTTATCTGGTTAGGCTAGTCCTTTTTCCCTCCGTAGGGGAACTACGTCGCCCTGATCCTCATACCAGATGAGGTACGTAGGCAGGAGATGAGCTGATCTCTCCGGGCGCCCTTTTGTTTGGTTTGTGTGAGTTGTTTCTCCTTTTCTGGTTGGAGTCCGACGTAAGTCCAGCGATTGGCAGTTGGTTTCCTGTGTGTGTTTGTTGGTTCGGATGCTGATGTAAGTCCAGTGATTGGCATTCGGGCTCCACGTTTGCCTTTGCCTGTGTTTATTTGTGTGCGTGTCAGCCGAGCTACGAATGCTCTGATTCTCCTTCGTCCCAAGGAGATACGTATGCATAGGATGCGACATCCTAGCGAGCATGTGTCGTTTCCCCAGTCCGAACTACTTCGACTCTGATGTCTATGCCTGATAGACTAAGTAGGCCCAGGATGCGATATCCTGCCGAGTCAGTTTCAGTCTGTTTCCTTGTGTCTCTTTCAGCCAGTGTGTGTGTGTGAGCAGTGTTTTAGCAACCATTTTCCTTCCTATTGTGCGTGGATCCCGTCGAGTACGACGGATGCGTAGGGGTGCTAATACCTTCCCTTCGCATAACCGACTCCCGATCCCACTCTCTTTGGTCGCGAGACCATGCTTTTTTCCAGGTTTACTTTGAGCGTTTCCTTTCCCTCTTTTGGGATAAATAACGCACGGTGGCGGCTCTGTTGTTCTTGTTTTCCCGCCGGTTTTTCGCGTAATGCGACAGCTGGCGACTCTGCTGGGGACTCTAGAGAAGTTGACCTGTGCTGGTCCATCTTCCCTAAGCGAGTCTCTCCTAGCGCTCTCTAGGTTAGGGTTTTGGTTGCTGTGTGCTGTTTTGTTATTGCATTCATTATTTACTGTTTGCATTCATTGTTTATTGTGTGCATTTACGTTTGCACTTATGTTTGCATTCATTCACATTCATTATTCATCTGGCTGGTTGTCTGTTTCTCTCTGTTGGGGTGGGAGTCACTTGAGGTAAAAGGTCCAATACCCAGACCATGAGTGAAATCTAGGATGCTTAGGAATAGAGTGATTCATGGGAAGCGGGTGGTATTGCGCCACTTAGCGGAACATTGATATCACGAGCAGTTCAGACCCTGGTGGGATATTGTCGTTGCATACTTCAGGTGTGTATATGATGGTATTCTGCGAAAGGTTATTTATGTTGCGTTTCTCTCGACCTTACCCTGGCCTAGACGACACCCGTGAGTGGGGAAGGGTTGATCTTTATTACAGGTACCGTTGGTGACTTGTGGTTCTGTTGGTGACTTTGGGTTCAGACAACAGTGTTTCAGTTGACCTTGGGTTTCAAGTTGGATTTGGGGTTCTGAGTTTAGACCAAAGCTTCGACCTTGTGATCATAGATGCACAACCAGCCAGTCCAGTCTGCATCATGTGCATCATAGCATATTTATTTTTCAAAAGATACGCAGTAAAAAAAATGAAAAAAAATGAATGAAAAAAAAAAAGAAAAAAAAGAAAAAAAACTAATCTCTGCATGCATATCATTTCTCAGGTACATTCCAGAGCTTGTTCACTGATAGAGATGGCAACAGTCCCAGAGCCGAAGCGGAAGACCTGTTCCTACAGCTTTCATCGTGAGCCGTTGACTTCGTTGATAGAGTTGGGTAGCCTTGTGACTAGTGATCAGCTGAAGAGTTTTGTCGGGCAGTTTGGAGATGTTCTGACATTGTTGAAGATAGTAGTCGATACGGTACCGCTGCAGACACTTCTTCAGTTCTACGACCCGGAGCTCAGATGTTTTACCTTTCAAGACTATCAGTTGGCGCCTACTCTCGAGGAGTATTCTATTCTGATGAGCGTTCCGATTCAGCATCAGGTTCCTTTCCTGGACGTGCCTAAGGAGGTTGACTTCAGAGTTGTTGCCAGAGCTCTCCGGTTGAGTGTCAAGGAAGTCTGTGATAATTGGAAGCCCAGTGGGGGAGTTGTGGGTCTGCCATTGAAGTTTCTACTGAGAGTTGCTAGAGATGAAGCAGAGAAGGGGAATTGGGAAGTTTTTCATGCCCAACTTGCTGCCATGATCTATGGGATCGTCCTATTCCCAAGCATGCCCAATTTTGTTGACCATGCTGCCATTAGTATCTTCATGGGAAGGAATCCAGTCCCCACTCTGTTAGCTGACACTTACTATGCTATCCACAGTAGGCATGGTAAGGGTGGAGCTATCAGATGTTGTCTACCTCTTCTACTCAGATGGTTCATGTCCCTTCTGCCAGCCAGTGGACCCTTTGTGGATACTCAGAGCACTCTTAAGTGGACTCAGAGGGTCATGTCGCTTACCTCATATGACATCAGATGGCAATCTTACCGGATGGATGTGAAGAATGTTATTATGAGCTGTGGAGAATTCCGGAACGTGCCACTTGTGGGGACCAAAGGTTGCATAAATTACAATCCAGTTCTTTCTCTTCGTCAGTTAGGGTTTGTAATAAAGGGAAAACCACTTGAGGCTGAGGTAGCCGAAAGTGTGTATTTTGAGAAGCAGAGTGACCTGGCTAGATTGGAGCAGATAGGAAGAGCCTGGAGGTCTGTTGGAGTGAAGGATGGATCTGTCTTAGGGAAGAAGTTTGCCATTGCAATGCCTGATTACACTGATCGGGTAAAGAAGAGAGTGGAAACTTTGTTGCTACCCTACGATAGGATGGAGCCGTTACAGGAGCAACCACCCTTGATCCTTGCTAATAGTGTGCCTGCTGAGCACTATAAGCAAGCTCTGATGGAGAGTCGCCGGTTGAGAGAGAAGGAGCAAGACACCCAGATGGAGTTGTACAAAGCCAAAGCTGATAAGTTGAACTTGGCCCATCAACTCAGGGAAGTGCAAGGAGAAGATGCTAGCAGAGCAAGGAGCAAGAAGAGATCTTACGAGGAGATGGAATCTGTGTTGGATGCAGAGCATCGGGAGTGCTTGAGGCTGCAGAGAGCAGAAGCCAACTATCAGAAGAAGATCAGAGACCTAGAGAAGCAACTCAGAGACAAAGACATCCATCTGAAGAAGGAGGTAAACTTGAGACAGACATCAGAGAATTATCTTGGAGGAGAAGTTTTAGAACTTAGAAGACAATTGAAGGAGAAGATCACCCCTCTACCAGAATGTTCAGAATGCACACTGTTGATAGACCAGTGCCAGTACCTGAAGACCCTCATTCCGGAAGACCGTTTGTCTTAGATTGTATCTTTTGATGTTTATTTTGAGAATCACCTCCAGGCTTGTTGGATAGGGATTCATTTGTTTGTACTCTGAATATTTGTTGACTCGGTTGTATGATCTTTTTGCCCTTATTTATAGATAAGGTTGTTGGTATTTCCCTGTTGTTTTCATTTACCTTGTATTTTGTTGTTCTCCTGTTGCTGCAGGTTGCCATCTTTTGAAGATGGATCAGGCTCTTTGAATGCCCGAGAAATGAGCATATCATGTGTGTCGCATTACGCGAAAAACCGGCGGGAAAACAAGAACAACAGAGCCGCCACCGTGCGTTATTTATCCCAAAAGAGGGAAAGGAAACGCTCAGAGTAAACCTGGAAAAGACGTGGTCTCACGACCAAAGAGAATGGGTTCGGGAGTCGGTTATGCGAAGGGAAGGTATTAGCACCCCTACGCATCCGTCGTACTCGACGGGATCCACGCACAATAGAAAGGAAAATGGTTGCTATAACACTGCTCACACACACACACTGGCTGAAAGAGACACAAGAAACTGACTGAAACTGACTCGGCAGGATATCGCATCCTGGGCCTACTTAGTCTATCAGACATAGACATCAGAGTCGAAGTAGTTCGGACCGGGGAGACGACACATGCTCGCTAGGATATCGCATCCTATGCATACGTATCTCCTTGGACAAAGGAGAATCAGAGCATTCGTAGCTCGGCTAACACGCACACAAACAAACAAAACACACACAGGCAAACGTGGAGCCCGAATGCCAATCACTGGACTTACATCAGCATCCGAACCTAGACACACACACACTGGAACCCAAATGCCACTCGATGGACTTACATCGGCTTCCAAGCACACAACAACACAACAAGTTAATAGGGAGTCGGGGACTCGAGCCTACAACTGTCAAGCACACACTCAAACAAACGGACAACAGATTGCTAAGGAGTCAGGCACTCGAGCCTAGCAACTGTCAGACAACACACACACAAAAAAAGAAAAAGGCGCCCGGAGAGATCAACTCAATCTCCTGCCTACATACTTCATCTGGTATGAAGATCAGGGCGATGTAGTTCCCCTACGCAAGGACAAAGGACTAGCCTAACCAGATAACAGAGGGAGACACAACACTAGGGAGACTACGACTCGAGCCTAGATGTTGTCATGCAAAAATCATCCCTAAGTTAAGGTTTCTAGCTAACTGACACAGGGAGCCAGCCTATCCTAATCATGACTTACACAGGAAGCAAGCCACACACACACTTAACTTGCACAGGAAGCAAGCCAAGCAAAACCTAACTTGCACAGGAAGCAAGTCTAAACTAAACCTAACTTGCACAGGAAGCAAGTCAAACAAACATACAAGCACAGGTAGCACACACTATACACAAGCAAGGGGCTCAAACAAGGCTAGGTTTTAGTCGAGGGGTCATATCAACCTCAACAAACAAACCTCTGGAACTGGGTAGATGTTGCTCTTAACCTTGACATTGAGAGCCAAGGTGAAGCAGATGAAAGGAGATGAGGGGTGTGCCTCATTGCTCTTATCCCTGGCCAGGGAGAGCATTTCAATATCAGAAGGTGTGGGAGTTCAGAATGGGGGAACTCTCTCCACAAGTTAGACTCTATGGATCTTGGGTTTTTACTCACTATGCATCAACACAGGTAGTGTGAGCAATGTGAGTGACACACAGACTAGCAGGGGATAGATTGCTTATCCCTTGGGTTCTGCCAATTGCCTCTTCACTTAGGAGGACTTTGAGTATGTACAGGGACAAAATTTAAACATACACAAACATTGCCTCTTAAGGAGGACTTCAGACAGTTGCCTGGCCAAGTAACAGGCCAGGTCTTCCAGACTACATGAAGATTAGAAGTATACCTCAATGCAAATTGCTTAATAAGCAAAGCAAAGCAAAAGTTCACAAGGAACTGAGCAACTAAAAGCACCTGAAATAGTCAAGCAGATATTAGTATGCAACTTCAAAGCAAAGCAAAAGGAAACAGACATCAACAGTTAATCATAGGCAAATGGATGTGCAAGGCACAAGGCTCAAGGCATGTGAGCCAAGCCACCTACAAAACAAACAAGTTAATCAATGATATTCAAGCAAGCTCAATCAAAAAGAATTGGTCTCATTGGTCATTTGTTGGTCAACCTGAAAACATGAGCTCAAAGGTGAGTAACAGGACCACTAGGTCGAGCCTAGGGTCAAAAGGGAATGAAAAAGTTCAAACAGCAAGTGGCAAGCATCCAAAATCATGTTCAAACAATCAAGAAACAATACCAATTGGGTTCACATTCATATCAAACATCATCATCATTTCATGAACAATTTAGGTCAAAGTATAGCATTTAGAAGCTCATAGAAGTCAACAGCAAGACTTGAATCAAAAGCAATCTCAAACATTTCCAAAAATCACCAAATAAATCATGATCAATTATAACACATAGCATGGTAAGCATGTCAAATTTCATCTCATTTAGACAAGTGGAAGGCAGCCAATGAAAATCAGAAAGGCAAGGCAATTTTGAACATGCTCAAAGAAGTCAACCAAACATGCATCAACTTGCAAAAATCATAAATCAGGGATGGCATATGAGAAATGAATGGGACTAAAACCATGGCAAAGCTTAGGATGTCTAGTAATCACATGTAAAATTTCATGTCCATCTAATAAAGTATGAGCATTTCACAAAACAAATGGGCACATGTGTCACAAAAAGTCAACATATGATCAAACAGGGGACAAAAATCTCAATCAAATGGAAAATGCCATAATCAAATCCACAAAAAATCATATGTAAGCTAGACATCCAAGAGTAGGTTCATGCAAAAATTCAGATCAGTTGGAGGTCAAGAAGCATGGTATCAAAAATCATGAAGTTGCACATCAATGGTGTGACACAAATTGTCACACCCTACTTCAAAAATTCATAACTCACAAACTAGATAAGATAAATTCACAAACTCTACATCAAAATCACCATGAATGTGTCTAGTTTATGCACAAAAATTTTCAAGTCCATAGGATAAAGGGTCACTATTTCACAAATGATTTGGTAAAAGGTGCAAAATATTGATACATGTCACAAACCATAATGCCAAATAAAATCCATTCATCAAAAAAATATGGAAAAAATATGACAAAATACTAGAGGTCATGATGAAGACAATGCAAAAAATCCCATTCAAATTGGATCAAGCATGGTGGAGTTATGATTTTTACAAGATGAAGATCAAAAATGAAATAAAAATGAAAAACAACATTATTCCAATAGGTCACATGCCACGCTGAATGGCAATTTTGTAAATAGCCATGCCACTAATCCAAACGCGGTCGTTTAGGCAATGCAGGGGAAATAATTTGATTGGCTCATGCGCTACAGGACCATGCAATGCACGTGAATCTCCAGAATTCTGGGCAGCTCAAGCATATTTTAGGGTTTCTTATGAACAGTGAGCAACATTCATCTTCCCCAATTCGATTCCAACAAAAATTTTCCAGAAAATGAAATTAATCATACCATTCAACTCAGCCAAGCATAACTAACACAAATCCAACAATAATTTCCATGGAATCGAGCTAATCAACATGAATCGAGCAAAAACTTATTTCAACATCAAACTTTAAAACAGCATAACTTCACAAATACTCAACCATTTTCATCAACTCAAAGCTTATAATGACCAGCAAGAAAGGCTTTACACAAGGCACAACATCATTTCAAGAGATGAGAAATTCGAAATACATACCAGATTTGAAGAAATTAGTGAAACAGTTGGAATTTGGTGATGCCTTGCTGAAACAGTTGCTCCAAAGTCCTTCAAATGATGAATGATGAAGAGGGTTTGGCTCGAGACAACTTGGGATGGCTCTAATCAACTTCTGCCATTAATGGAGCTTAGCAAAAACAGTCCATGAAAGTGCTGCTACAGTTGGTGAATGAAGGTCGAAATAGGCTCCAAATGGTGGTTAGATGATGTAGCAACTATGGCCAGCTCGTGTGCTTCACAATTTTTCAAGGAAAAAGTTCAAAGTGCAAAAATGGAGATTTGAGAGAGTGAGAGAATTCTGTCTAATTCAGAGGCTGCTAGGGTTCTCTTCTGGCAGAAAATGATCTTTATATCCTCTGTTTAAGGTTGCATAAGCAAGGTGCTAATCACATTTTGTTTTTTAATCAAAATTGCTAATTTGGACCATTTGGCTTAAAGGGATGGTGCATAAGCAAAGGCCACGAAATTGGGCTTGCAACAAGTCATAAACAATGTATCTGAACCTATTTGAATGGCAAAATTGGTTGGGAATGGTTAATTTGAAACTTCACTTTTTCACCTCACTTAAAATTAATTCAAGTAGGTTCAAAAATGCCATTTTGATCCATGAGGTTTTGGTGCATGAGGGTTACATTTTTGGAAAGAGGAGGTCAAATGTGACTTGTTGGAAAAAACCTCACCAAATTTGGCCAAATGGTTTGAGAGATATGGCCTTTTGAAGTTCAAGAATTTTTGAAAATGAATTGATCATATCTTGCAAACCATACATGGGAATTGAGAGTTCTTGGACTTTTTGGAAATGGGAGAATAAGATCTTTAACTTTCATGTTGGGCAAAAATTCATTTGAAGCTTGTATCATGATGTAAGTTTAGGCTTAAGAAGTTTCCATTTTTGGCAGTTAAAATTACAGGTCCAGTTTCTATTTTTGGAAATTTCTGATTTGGCTCCAAATTCTTCAATGATGATGTTTGCCATGATATATGAGGCCTATTTGGACATGAATAAGCTCTCTCAAACCAAATCCCATCATCAAAACCATAAAATCAAACCCAGTTGACCAAGTTTGACTTTTTAGGGTTTCTGACTAATTGTGCATTGACTGATGACCTCTGAGCATCCAATCCTTGACCTAAACACTTCAAATGGATCCCCAAGTCATGTGAACATGTTGGACCAACCCTAGGGCCTTGGCTCAATGAAAAACACATTTGCTTGCTTGGTTGACTGATCTCCTGATCAGTTTGACCTAATTCTCCTGATGATCTTGTACTTGAGGCAGATGGGACAATGCAATGCTATGCAGTGGACCATGTTATGCTATGACCTAATATGAGAATGTATGTACAATGATAGGTGCAAATTTGAGGTGCTACAATGTGCATCATACGCATCATTAACATCATACTCATCTCATTTGCATAACAGGTGTTCTTGTGCCGACTTCTCATTTTTGGTTCCTGTGTTCAGGCAGGATAGCTGATCAGAGACCGCACCGCTACTCAACGAGACTCAACCATCAAAGGAACATGGATCAAGTACAAGCCGAGTTAGCAGAGATGAGGGCTAACATGGCCCAGTTCATGCACATGATGCAAGGGGTGGCGCAAGGACAAGAAGAACTCCGAGCTCTAGTTCAGAGGCAAGAAGTTGTAATTCCACCGCCCAACCAAGCTCTGCCAGAGGGAGGCCCGATTAATGATAACCCTGTTGCTGCTGTGCCCATCAACAACTATGCTGTAGGTGAAGAGTTGAGGGGTATTCGAGTCGACGGTCAACCGATTGCTCCAGATACTGCTAATGCCCGAGTAATCCATGCTCCGGCCCGTAATCGAGTTCCGATTGTCGACAGACAAGAGGATATGTTCACTATGCTCAGCGAAGACGATGAAATTTTGGGAAGGAATGATGCGAGAGATCGTAAAGTTGAGGCCCTTGCTGAGAAGATTCGGGCTATGGAATGTCAAAATTCTCTCGGTTTTGATGTTACTAATATGGGATTAGTGGAAGGTCTGAGAATCCCACACAAGTTCAAAGCACCCACTTTCGACAAATACAACGGCACCTCTTGTCCTCGCACCCATGTGCAGGCATATTATCGAAAGATCTCGGCATATACTGACGACGAGAAGATGTGGATGTATTTTTTCCAAGACAGCCTATCTGGGGCGTCTCTGGACTGGTACATGGAGTTGAAAAGAGATTCGGTCAGATGCTGGAGGGATTTGGGTGAAGCGTTCCTCAGACAGTACAAACATAATATGGATATGGCACCGACCCGGACTCAGCTGCAGAGTCTGTGTCAGAAAAACAATGAGAGCTTTAAAGAGTACGCCCAGAGATGGCGCGAGCTTGCTGCGAGAGTTCAACCCCCTATGCTGGAAAGGGAGTTGACAGATATGTTCATCGGCACTCTTCAAGGTGTGTTCATGGACCGGATGGGAAGCTGCCCATTCGGTAGTTTTTCTGATGTCGTCATCTGTGGCGAGAGAACCGAAAGTCTGATCAAGGCCGGTAGGATTCATGATGTGGGTTCTTCTTCGTCATCGAAGAAACCCTTCTCTGGGGCACCTCGTCGTAGAGAAGGAGAGACCAATACTGTACAACACCGAGGGAATGTGTACAAAGGAGGTGTGAATAGGGACCAATATCGTCCAGTTGCTGCAGTGGCCATTCCTGCACCTCAACCTCGTCAACAACAACAACAAAGGGTTCAACAACCGCAACAACAACAACAACAACAACAACGTCCGTATCAGCCCAGACAAAGAATGGCTGATCGACGTTTTGATCCATTGCCAATGTCGTACGCCGAATTATTGCCCGAACTACTCCGGTTAGGGTTTGTTGAGTTGCGTACAATGGCTCCGCCAACGGTGTTGCCACCTGGATATGACGCCAACGTCCGCTGTGACTTTCATTCTGGGGCACCAGGGCACCACACTGAGAAATGTCGGGCTTTGCAGCACAAAGTTCAAGACTTGATCGATTCCAAGGCGATCAACTTTGCCGATACCCAACGTAGTGAACAATCCTATGCCTCCGCATGGCGGGCATAGGGTGAACAATATTGAAGGGGGAGAAGCTGAAGATCTAGTTGTTAATGTTGATGATGTTCAGACTTCTTTGCTAGTGGTAAAGGGCCATATGCTGAAGGGGGGTGTCTACCCGGGCTGTGATGAGGGCTGTTTGGGCTGTGTTGAAGCTGTTAATGGTTGTAACCAGTTGAGGGCTGGAATTCAAAAGTTGATTGATGAAGGCTGTGTTCAATTCAGCCGGGCTGTCAAAGATAATGGGTCGGTGTCAACTGTCACCATCTACTTTAAACCGTCTGAAGGACGAGGACAAGTCGTTAGTACATCTGCAGCAAGTGGTACTCCAGTTACCATTTCCCCTCCGGTGACCATCAGTGCTCCAACTACTATCGTTGCGTCTGGCAGAAGACCAGTTGAGAATAGTAGGGTTGTCCCTTGGAGGTATGATAATGCCTATCGCAGCAATCGAAGGGCTGATAATCAGGTGAGGCCAGCCAGTCAAGTGCCTGTGACAATCAGTGCACCGGTAAAAACTCTTGTGGTTGCAAGTCCTGTGGTGGACAACGTTGGTGGACCAGGAGGTTTTACCCGGAGTGGACGACTGTTTGCTCCTCAGCCGTTGAGAGATGCCAATGCTGAGGCATCTGCTAGGGTGAAGGGTAAACAAGTTGCTGTTGACGAGGAACCGACTCAGAAGGAGGCTGAGGGTTCATTCGAAAAGGACGTGGAGGAATTCATGAAAATTATAAAGAAGAGTGACTACAAGATCGTAGATCAGCTCAACCAGACTCCGTCCAAAATTTCAATTCTCTCTTTGCTGCTGTGCTCTGAGGCACATCGTGATGCTTTGCTGAAAATGTTGAACATGGCATACGTACCGCAAGAGATTTCCGTCAACCAACTGGAGGGTGTGTTGGCCAACGTGAGCACCAGGCACGGTGTAGGTTTCACTGACCTAGACTTAACACCTGAGGGTCGTAATCATAACAAAGCCTTGCACATCACTATGGAGTGCAAGGGTGTTGTTCTGTCTCACGTATTAGTAGACACCGGGTCGTCCTTGAATGTCCTGCCAAAGCAGATTTTGAAGAAGATTGATGTTGAGGGAGTTGTGCTCACTCCCAGTGACCTTATTGTGCGCGCATTTGATGGATCCAAACGTTCTGTGTTTGGTGAAGTTACCTTGCCAGTGAAGATAGGTCCGGAAGTTTTCGACATCATTTTCTATGTAATGGACATTCAACCCGCCTATAGCTGTTTGTTGGGGCGTCCGTGGATTCACGCGGCTGGGGCAGTCTCGTCGACTCTCCATCAAAAACTCAAGTATGTCTGGAACGGTCAGATTGTGACCGTGTGTGGCGAAGAAGAGATTCTGGTGAGCCACCTATCCTCGTTCAAGTATGTCGAGGTAGACGGCGAGATCCACGAAACATTGTGCCAGGCATTTGAGACCGTGGCTCTGGAGAAGGTAGCTTATGCTGATCGGAGGAAGTCGGGTGCTTCGATTGCTTCGTACAAGCAAGCCAAGGAGGTTGTGGATTCCGGAAGAGCTGAGGGCTGGGGCAAGATGGTAGACTTGTCTGTCAAGGAGGACAAGTTCGGTATTGGATATGAGCCTCTCCAAGCAGAGCAGAGTGTGGGTCCAAGTACCTTTGCCAGCGCCGGGCTGATGAATCATGGCGACGTCTTTGCAACTGGTGGTGAAGACTGTGACAGTGATTGCGATTTGGACATCTGGGTTCGCCCGTGTGCACCAGGGGAGTCTATCAATAATTGGACGGCTGAAGAAGTGGTTCAAGTTACTCTTCAGACAGAGTAATTTTCCTTTGTTTTTATCATTTTGCATGAAAAACCCTACGTTCTGCCCAAGGCGTAGTGGTTCATTGTAGGGCCTCATCATGTTTTAATGATTATCATAAATAAAGGACGTTTTGCAATCAAATTTTGAGATCTTTGTCTTTCTATTTTTGTTTTCACTTTTTCAAAATAATAAAAATGGCAATGTTTTTGTTTTTTGTGACTTTATTGAAATCTTTTTCTAAAAACAAAACATTAAACATGCAGAAGTGATCTTTTGGCATCCACTGTGAACAATCCTGTTATGGCTCAGTATGATTTTGATAATCCCATCTACCAAGCTGAAGAGGAGAGTGAGGAAGACTGTGAACTCCCCGCAGAACTGGTCAGATTGCTGAAGCAGGAGGAAAGGGTCATCCAACCTCATCAGGAGGAGTTGGAGATTGTTAATCTGGGTACCGAGGACGCCAGAAGAGAGATCAAGATTGGGGCTGCTTTAGAGGACTCTGTCAAGAGGAGGCTGATTGAGATGCTAAGAGAATATGTGAAGATATTCGCCTGGTCATATCAAGATATGCCTGGGTTGGATACAGACATTGTGGTGCATCGACTACCCCTCAGAGAAGAGTGTCCGTCGGTCAAGCAGAAGCTTCGCAGAACTAGTCCTGATATGGCTGTCAAGATCAAGGAAGAGGTTCAGAAGCAGTGGGATGCAGGTTTTCTGGCTGTTACTAGTTATCCACCGTGGGTGGCCAACATTGTTCCTGTGCCGAAGAAGGATGGCAAAGTCAGAATGTGTGTCGACTACCGGGATCTGAACAGAGCGAGTCCGAAAGATGATTTCCCATTACCTCACATCGATGTATTGGTGGATAATACGGCTCAATCCTCGGTATTCTCTTTCATGGACGGTTTCTCAGGCTATAATCAGATCAAGATGGCGCCAGAGGACATGGAAAAGACGACATTCATTACACCTTGGGGCACATTCTGCTATAAAGTGATGCCATTCGGGCTGAAGAATGCCGGTGCTACCTATCAGAGGGCAATGACGACTCTCTTTCATGACATGATGCACAAAGAGATCGAAGTGTACGTGGATGATATGATTGCGAAGTCGCAGACAGAAGAGGAGCACCTGGTTAATCTGCAGAAGTTGTTTGACAGGTTGGTCAAGTTCAAACTGAGGCTGAATCCGAACAAGTGTACGTTTGGGGTGAGATCAGGGAAGCTGTTAGGCTTCATTGTCAGCGAAAAAGGGATTGAGGTTGATCCAGCAAAAGTCAAAGCTATTCAAGAGATTCCTGAACCGAAAACAGAGAAGCAAGTCCGTGGGTTTTTAGGGAGGTTGAACTACATTGCAAGGTTCATATCTCACCTAACTGTCACGTGTGAACCAATTTTTAAATTGCTCAGAAAGAATCAAGCAATCAGGTGGAATGATGACTGTCAGAAAGCTTTTGACAAAATCAAAGAGTATTTACAGAAACCTCCAATCCTAATTCCTCCAGTTCCAGGGAGACCACTGATAATGTACCTGTCAGTTACCGAGAACTCGATGGGGTGTGTATTGGGACAGCATGACGAGTCTGGTCGAAAAGAGCATGCCATATACTACCTTAGCAAAAAGTTTACCGACTGTGAAACAAGATATTCACTGCTCGAGAAAACTTGCTGTGCTTTGGCCTGGGCTGCTCGCCGACTAAGGCAGTATATGTTGAACCATACTACTCTATTGATTTCTAAGATGGATCGAGTAAAGTACATCTTTGAGAAGCCGGCTCTCACCGGGCGCGTTGCTCGATGGCAGATGATTTTAACAGAGTATGACATTCAATACACGTCGCAGAAGGCCATCAAAGGTAGTATCCTGTCAGATTACCTTGCTGAGCAACCAATTGATGACTATCAGCCTATGATGTTTGAATTCCCTGATGAAGACATCATGTATCTGAAGATGAAAGACTGTGAAGAGCCGCTTGTCGAAGAAGGACCGGATCCTGATGACAAGTGGACACTAATGTTCGATGGGGCTGTAAATATGAATGGTAACGGTGTTGGGGCAGTGCTCATCAATCCCAAAGGTGCTCATATACCTTTTTCTACCAGATTGACGTTTGACGTCACCAACAATGAAGCTGAGTACGAGGCTTGTATCATGGGGATAGAAGAAGCCATTGATCTAAGGATCAAGACTCTTGACATATTTGGAGATTCAGCTCTAGTGATCAATCAGGTCAATGGAGATTGGAATACGAACCAGCCGCATCTGATTCCGTATAGAGATTACACCAGAAGAATACTGACATTCTTCAAGAAGGTGAAGTTGTATCATGTCCCCCGGGATGAGAATCAGATGGCTGATGCCTTGGTTACTTTATCGTCCATGATAAAAGTTCATTGGTGGAATCATGTGCCACATGTTGCGGTGAATCGACTCGAGAGGCCTGCGTATGTGTTTGCAGCCGAGTCTGTTGCGATCGATGAGAAGCCGTGGTATTATGACATCAAGAACTTCCTCAAGACTCAGGAGTATCCTGAAGGTGCATCAAAGAATGATAAGAAGACCCTGAGAAGGCTAGCTGGAAGCTTTTATTTGAATCAGGATGACGTGTTGTACAAGAGGAACTTTGACATGGTCTTGCTCAGATGCGTGGATAGACACGAAGCAGACATGTTGATGCAAGAAGTGCACGAGGGTTCGTTTGGTACCCACGCTGGTGGTCATGCAATGTCAAAGAAACTGTTGAGAGCCGGTTATTATTGGATGACTATGGAATCCGATTGCTTCAAATATGCTCGGAAATGCCATAAATGCCAGATCTATGCTGATAAGGTGCATGTACCACCAAGCCCGTTGAATGTCATGAACTCGCCTTGGCCGTTTGCCATGTGGGGCATTGACATGATTGGGAAGATTGAGCCTACTGCTTCGAATGGACATCGCTTCATCCTGGTTGCGATTGACTACTTCACCAAATGGGTGGAAGCAGCTTCCTTTGCTAATGTTACCAAACAGGTGGTTGCCCGGTTCATCAAGAAAGAAATCATCTGTCATTATGGAGTCCCTGAGAGAATCATCACTGACAATGGTTCAAATCTCAACAACAAGATGATGAAAGAGCTGTGCAAATATTTTAAGATCGAACATCACAATTCTTCTCCTTACAGACCAAAGATGAATGGTGCTGTAGAGGCAGCTAATAAGAATATCAAGAAGATTGTGCAGAAAATGGTCATTACGTACAAGGATTGGCATGAGATGCTGCCTTTTGCTTTGCATGGGTACCGTACTTCAGTGCGTACATCGACCGGGGCAACCCCCTACTCCCTTGTGTATGGTATGGAAGCAGTCCTACCTGTTGAAGTGGAGATTCCTTCTCTGAGGGTGTTATTGGATGTTAAGCTGGACGAAGCCGAGTGGATTCGGACAAGGTTTAATGAGTTGAGCCTTATCGAAGAAAGACGGTTAGCAGCTGTGTGCCATGGGCAGTTGTATCAGAGAAGGATGAAGCGAGCCTTTGATCAGAAAGTGCGTCCTCGGACATTTCAGACTGGTGATCTAGTTTTGAAGAGAATCCTTCCTCCCGGTACAGATAACAGGGGCAAGTGGACTCCTAATTATGAAGGTCCGTATGTTGTGAAGAAGGTCTTCTCCGGTGGAGCCTTGATGCTTACGACTATGGATGGTGAAGATTTTCCTTCCCCTGTTAACTCAGATGTAGTCAAAAAATACTTCGCATAAATTGACCCGCTGGACAAAAAGAAAAAAAGAGTCCAGGCAAAAAAGGGCATCCCGGCGAACCAAAAAACAGAAAGAAAAGGTTCGGGCAAAAATTAGGGATAAAAAATGAAAAGAATTTGTACACCCGGTAAGTCGAAAACCCGCAAGGGCGGCTTAGGCAAAAATGGGTATCCTGGTGGATTGAAAACCCGAAAGGGCGATCCAGCCAAAAGAGGGATTAAAGCGAAGACTACAGTCTGAGTTATCTGTACTTCATCGCGCTTCGTCAGCTGCCATCTCGAAAGATGTGATCGGTCCAGTCAGTCTTCTCAGAAAGCAAGGAGTTGGGAGAAAAACTGATGATCTATGAGTTATAACAGAGTTGGGAAACAGTGGATGCCGTGTTCACATTGCCATTAGGATAGTTTATTTTCCTTTTGTGCGCAATTACCTATTCCTAGGAATTGCTTCCCAATGTATTTGCCTTTTCAGGTACCTTTTTCAATCAATAAAAGTCGTTATTCAGATAAATTGCTCCCTTGTTTTTACTTTTACTGTTTTGTTTGCAAAAACGTCCGAATTTTTGATAAACATCGCATATAAAAACATGAAGGCTAAACAATAACGTGCAAAAGATCAAAACATTTGAAAATCATTTTGAATGTTGAGGACACTTGAGCGTATCTTGTCCATGTACCCCCTGGGGGCATTTGTTATTCCGTTTTGCAGGTCGTCGCCTGCGGGCATTCTCCAGCAGTTATTTCCCAGAACAAAGTTTTTCTCCTAGCTATGGATTGGTTAGTGTAGCACCTCAAATTTGCACCTATCATTGTACATACATTCTCATATTAGGTCATAACATAACATGGTCCACTGCATAGCATTGCATTGTCCCTTTGCCTCAAGTGCAAGCCAGTCAGAAGATTTAGGTCAAACTGGTCAGGAGATCAGTCAATCAAGCAAGTCAGTGCAATTTTCATTGAGCCAAGGCCCTAGGGTTGTTCCAACATGTTCACATGACTTGGGGATCCATTTGAATTGTTTTGGTCAAAGTTTGGATGTTCAGAAGTCATCAGTCAATGCACAGTTTGCCAGAAACCCTAAAAAGTCAAACTTGGTCAACTGTGTCTGATTTTATGGTTTTGATGGTTGGATTTGGTTTGAGAAAGCTTATTCATGTCCAAATAGGCCTCACATATCATGGCAAACATCATCATTGAAGAATTTGAAGCCAGATCAGAAATTTCCAAAAATAGAAACTGGACCTGTAATTTTAACTGCCAAAAATGGAAACTTCTTGATCCCAAACTTACATCATGATACAAGCTTCAAATGAATTTTTGCCCAACATGAAAGTTGGAGATCTTGTTATCCCATTTCCAAAAAGTCCAAGAACTCTCAATTCCCATGTATGGTTGGCAAGATATGATCAATTCATTTTCAAAAATTCTTGAACTTCAAAAGGCCATATCTCTCAAACCATTTGGCCAAATTTGGTGGGGTTTTTTCCAACAAGTCACATTTGACCTCCTCTTTCCAAAAATGTAACCATCATGCACCAAAACCTCATAGATCAAAATGACCTTTTTTCACTTACATGAATTAATTTTCAAGAAAGGTGAAAAAGTGAACTTTTGATTTAATCATTTTTAACCACTTTGGCCTTGCAAATATGTTCTGAAATGTTGGTTAAGACTTGTTGCAAGCCCAATTTTCGTGCTACAGCTATTACACCTCACCATTTGAACAAAAGTGATCAATTAGCAAATTTCATTTTTCAACTAAATTGTGATTAGCATACATTGAGTGAACCTTAAACAGACATATAGTAACTCATTTTCTGTCATTCTAAAACCCTAGCAGCCTCTCCATATCACAGAATTCTCACTCTCTCAAATTTTCATCTTCTTCCATTTCTAAAAATTCTGTCAACACATTGCAACCACACAACATTGCCTTGCTTACTACAGCATATACTCACCATTTGGAGCTGATTTCAAGTTTGAATCACCAACTGGAAAGCTTGTTTGCTCGACTGTTTTCTTCAAGCACCATCAATGGCAGTTTGAGATTGGTGTCATTCCAAGCTTCCTTGAGCCAAACCCTTTTCATCATTCATCATTTGGAGGTCTGTAGAGTGACTGTTTCAGCAAGGCATCATCAAAACACGACTGTTTCATCATTTGTTTCAGAATCAAGTAAGAATTCGACTTCTTTTTTTCTCTAAATCATGCTATGCCATGTGTACATCTCCTTGCCCTGGTCACATTGAGCTTTGAATGGTTGAAAATGGTTGAGTAGTTTAGGAGAAATCTAGGTTTTAAGTTGGATGTTGAAATATGTTTTTACTCGATTCTTAATGCTTGGCCTGTTTTAATGAAAATGGATGATGGATTATGCATGAGTGAAGCTTGCTGATCATTTTGGTATATCTAATTTCAATTTCTGGAAAAAAAATTGTTTGAATCGAATTGGAAGGGATGAATGTTGTTCACTGTACATGGAACCCTAGAATGCATGAGTTTCCCAGATTTTTTCTTTCTTCACGTGCCCTGCATGCTACTGTAGCCCATAGTGACCAATCAGATTATTTCCTGCCCTGGCCCAAAACGCAGAGTTTTGATTAGTGGAACCGCTATTTACAAGATTGCCATTCAGCGTGGCATGTGGCCCATTAAAACATGTTATGTCATTTAATTATTTCATCTTTGTATGCTCATCTTGCAAAAATCATAACTTCATCATGTTTAATCCAATTTGAATGGGATTTTTTGCATTTGATTCATCATGATCTCTATTATTTTGTCATATTTTTTCCAGAATTTTTGGATGGTTGGTTTTTATTTGGCATTAGGGTTTGTGACATGTATCAATATTTTGTACCTTTTACCAAAACCTTTGTGAAATAGTCATGCTTTATCCTTGGACTTTGAAGTTTTTTATGCATAAAATAGACACATCCATGGTGAGTTTGGTATAGAGTTCATGAATTTATCTTCTCTGGTCTTTGAGTTATGATTTTTTGAAGTAGGGTGTGACAATTTGTGTCACACCATTGATGTGCAACTTGATGATTTTTAATACCATGCCTCTTGACCTCAAAATGCTTTGATTTTTTGCATGAACTCACTTGAGTATGTCTAGTTTACATGTGATTTTTTGTGGATTTGTTTATGGCATTTTCCAATTGATTGAGATTTTTATCCCCTGTTTGGTCTTGTGTTGACTTTTTGTGATACATGTTCCCATTTCATTTGTGAAATCCTCATACTTTATTAGATGGACATGAAATTTGATATGTGATTACTAGACATCTTAAGCTTTTCCATGGTTTTAGTCCCATTCATTTATCATATGCCATCCCTAATTTATGATTTTTTCAAGTTTATGCATGTTTGGTTGACTTCTTTGAGCATGTTCAAAATTGCCTTGCCTTTCTGATTTTCATTGACCACCTTCTACTTGTCCAAATGAGATGAAATTTGACATGCTTACCATGCTGTGGATTGTGATTGATCATGATTTATTTGATGATTTGTGGAAATGTTTAAGATTGCTTTTGATTCAAGTCTTGCTGTTGACTTCTATGGGTTTCTAAATGCCATGCTTTGACTTCTTTTGCTTATAAAATGATGATAATGATTGATATGAATGTGAGACCAATGGGGTTTGTTTCTTGATTGTTTAAACATGATTTTGGACACTTGCCATTTGCTGTTTTGACTTTCTCATTCTCTTTTGATCCTAGGCTTGTCCTAGTGGTCCTGTTACTCACATTTGAGTTCATGTTTTCAGGTTGACCAACAATTATCCAATGAGACCAATACAAATTGGTTGTGTTTGTTTGTTTATCATGACTAACCCATTTGTTTTGTAGGTTGCTTGGCTCACATGCCTTGAGCTTTGTGCATTGCACATTTGTCTGTTTGTGTTGACTGGTTGATACCTGTTTCCTTTTGCTTTAACTTTGAAGTTGTGTACTAATGTTGTCTGACTGGTTTCAGGTGCTTTTAGTTGCTCAGTTCCTTGTGAACTTTTGCTTTGCTTTGCTTGATAAGCAATTTTCATTGAGGTATACCTTTCTATATTCATGTAGTCTGGAAGACCTGGCCTGTTACTTGGCCAGGCAACTGTCTGAAGTCCTCCTTAAGAGGCAATGTTTGTGTATGTTTACAATTTGTCCCTGTACATATTCAAAGACCTCCTAAGTGAAGAGGCAATTGGCAGAACCCAAGGGATATGCAATCTATCCCCTGCTATTCTGTGTGTCATCTGCTTTGCTCACACCACTGTGTTGATACATTGCAAATACAAACCCAAGATCTTGTACAATTGTACAGTTGAGTCAGTATCAAATGTGTAGAAGGGTTCCTACCTTCTGAACCCACACATTCTTGTCTTAAGCTCTCCCAGGCCAGGGATAAGAGCTGTGAAGTCTTATCTTCACTCACCTTTCATCTGCTTCACCTTAGCCCCTCAATGGCAAGGTTAAGAGTTAACACTACCCAGTTCCAGTGGTTTGTTTGTTGAGGTTGATATGACCCCTCGACTAAAACCTAGCCTTGATGTTTGAGCCCCTTGTTGGTGTGTTTATTTCATGCTGTATGTGCTTGTGTGGTGTGATTGTATCCCTTAGGTTTGCTAGACTCTGCGTAGTCTCGTTTGCATGTCAATTAAGGTAGCACGGTTCCTTCGTATAGGACTTCCTTTCTTGCTTGAGCTTTCCTAAAACACAAACAAATATGATCTCCTCTTAAGGATACGTCCACTCCTTCTACTACAGGTGAGTAAGTCTCCAAAGGTCGAGCATCCGGTAGATTGCGCAGTGACGTTGTCCACCTAAAAAACACAAACCAACGGGAATAGTTTAGCCGAACTACGGCAACTCTGATTCTCATGTCCAGATGAGATACGTAGGCACGAGATGCGATGTCTTGTCGAGTTTGACTAACAACTAACACTAATTCTTTTCTCTCGCCCTCGTTGCGATTGAGACCTCCCCTTTCTCTTGCCCTAGTTGCAATCGAGCCCTTGCTTCCTGTGCAAGTTAGGTTTGGTGTGGCTTGCTTCCTGTGCAAGTCATGATTAGGATAGGCTTGCTTCCTATGCAAGTTAGCTAGAAACCTTAACTTAGGGACGACTTTGCATGACAACATCTAGGCTCGAGTCGTAGTCTCCCTAGTGTTGTGTCTCCCTCTGTTATCTGGTTAGGCTAGTCCTTTTTCCCTGCGTAGGGGAACTACGTCGCCCTGATCCTCATACCAGATGAGGTACGTAGGCAGGAGATGAGCTGATCTCTCCGGGCGCCCTTTTTCTTTTTCCACCTTTTGTCTTCAACCCCTCTGTGTGTGTTGTTGTGTGCTTGGAAGCTGATGTAAGTCCATCGAGTGGCATTTGGGTTCCAGTGCGGGTTTGTTTGGTTCGGATGCTGATGTAAGTCCAGCGATTAGCATTCAGGCTCCACGTTTGCCTGTGTTTGTTTGTGTGCGTGTCAGCCGAGCTACGAATGCTCTGATTCTCCTTCGTCCAAGGAGATACGTATGCATAGGATGCGATATCCTAGCGAGCAGGTGTCGTTTCCCCAGTCCGAACTACTTCGACTCTGATGTCTATGCCTGATAGACTAAGTAGGCCCAGGATGCGGTATCCTGCCGAGTCAGTCTTGTCTGTTTTCTTGTGTCTCTTTCAGCCAGTGTGTGTGTGTGTGAGCAGTGTTTTAGCAACCATTTTCCTTTCTATTGTGCGTGGATCCCGTCGAGTACGACGGATGCGTAGGGGTGCTAATACCTTCCCTACGCATAACCGACTCCCGATCCCATTCTCTTTGGTCGCGAGACCATGTCTTTTCTAGGTTTACTTCGAGCGTTTCCTTTCCCTCTTTTGGGATAAATAACGCACGGTGGCGGCTCTATTGTTCTTGTTTTCCCGCCGGTTTTTCGCGTAATGCGACAGCTGGCGACTCTGCTGGGGAAGTACAGAAGTTGACCTCTTGCTGGTCCATCTTCCCTGAGCGAGTCTCTCCTAGCGCTCTCTAGGTTAGGGCTTTGGTTGCTTTGTGCTGTTATTTATTGCATTCATTGTATATATGTGCATTTATTGTTTGCATTTATTGTTTGCATTAATGTTTGCATTCATTCATATTCATTTGCTGGCTGTGCTGTGTTTCTCTGTTTGGGATGGGAGTTACTCGAGGTAAAAGGCCCAATACCCAGGCTATGAGTGAAATCTAGGAAACCTAGGAATAGAGTGATTCATGGGAAGCGGTTGGTGTACGCCACTTAGCGGAACATTGATATCACGAGCAGTTCAGACCCTGGTGGGATATTATCGGTGCATACATCGGGTGTGCACAGGATGATATTCTGCGAAAGGTTATTTATGTTGCGTTTCTCTCGACCTTACCCTGGCCTAGATGACACCCGTGAGTGGGGGGGATTGATCATTTTAACAGGCACAGTTGGTGACTCCCGGTACTGATGGTGACTGTGAATTATGGACATTTATTTCTGGGACGCCGGAGTTCTGTCCGTGGTTTATCAGCGGGGTCCGTTTATTTCGGAGCCCCGGGTTGAATTAAGAGTACTTGTTCAGAGATCCGTTTGTCATCCGTTCAGTGGATGCTCCTGTGAAGATAATGATGTAATCTCCAGTTCCGTTTATTTCGGAACTCCCCAAGTTGGATTTATGGTGACTTGGTCCCACAGATGTGACTGGTTCAGAGGAATATGGGGTCTTCAGATGATTTGGTGGCACAGTGGCCTGCATTCATGCATTTGCATCATATCATTTCGCATTCATTTGCATTCAACTCATGTCCGTCCGTACTCAAGGTCCATTATTTTTAATCAAGACTCAGGTTGAGAGACATCCAGATGTCAGAATGTTGTTGATAAATATTATCTGTCTCGATGAAACCGGAGTCAAAGGACAGAATATTCCTAGTACGGACAGACATTGCATGTGTGAGTCATACTAACCATTTGCTGTTTTGTAGGTTTCAATATTCAACCGGTGCGCATAGCTCGTCTGTTCAGATAACCTGTTGGGGGTCAACCAATTCAAGCCGATGGATCTTCCCAACGCCGACATCCTTGAACTGAAAGAGATGATGAGGGAGTTGTTCAGTGTTGTGCAAGGGCTTGCCTTGGGGCAGAAAGTCATGTCTGAGAGATTGGAAAGGATTGAGAAGTGGCTGATAGTGGAGAAAGTTCAGGGGAAGGCTTCGTCCTCCGAAGTGAACAAACCTTCTGGTACTGTAGCAAAGAAACCCTCCGACAGTGGTCCATTCAAGAAAGAGGTTGAGCCAGTTGGTGTGCCAGCAAAGAAAGAACGTAGTAAAGATCGTTATCACCCTTATGCTGCCACTGTAACCACTCCTGTCAGCAATCCACCTGCTCAACAGCAACAACTGCCACCTCAACAGAAGACACCGAGAGCTAAGAGCCGGGTGAAGAAGGAGAAGGAGGATCGTCAGTTTGAGGAGCCACCCGTGACTTATACCCTTCTGTTCAGGAGGTTGAGGGATTTGGGATTAGTTCGACCAAGGATTTTGATTCCTATAGAACAGCAGCGGAGGCCTGCCAACTATGATGAGAGTGCCAAGTGCGAGTTTCACTCTGGGGCACCCGGACACAACATTGAGGGTTGTAGAGCTTTTAAGCATATCATCCAAGATATGGTGGACTCCAAGACTATCAGCTTGGGACAGATAATGAATGAGGATGTCAACCCCGTATCCAGGCAGGGTCCCGTAAAGGCAAAGATGGTAAAAGAGAACAGGAGAGAAATGGAAGTGACTGAAGAGAATCAGTTAAAGGTTCCAATGTCGGTGGTTCCAAAATCTCTGATGCAGGTTGGAGCTTTCCCTGTTGTTGATATTCGTTGTGCGTCCGTCACCAAAGAGGGGCGTGTATTGATGAAAGACACGACCCAGAAGATGAAGGAAGTAGAAATGGACGATGTAAGATGTAAAGCACCCAGTCTGGCAAGGGAAACCGTCCAGGTGGAGAATGCCCTTGTCGCTGAGAAAGAGAAGAAGCTGTCCATTTCTTCTTATAAACAAGCTTTGGAGTTGGTGAAGAACAAAGAGGCCCAAGGCTGGGGAAGGATTATTGACATCGTGGTAAAAGCAGACATGTTTGGGGTCGGTTATCAGCCGGATCAAGAGTCGTCTAGACCAAACAGAGGATGTCGTCCGCCGTACACCTTCGTCAGTGCAGGAATGTTGGATCCTGGTCATGCCCGTTCAGTGGTTGAAGATGTTGACAGCAACCGCGAACTCGAGTTGTGGATAAAGTCGTGCGTACCAGGAAACTGGAAGAACTCCAAAAGCATCACTGTCACTCATCCAGAAGTGTAGTATTTCTGTGTTTTAATCTTGTTTGCATGAAAGCCATACGTTTTGCCCGAAGCGTACTGGTCCATTGTAAGGGCCACCTCATGTGTTTCATTTTGCAACATTTTGCATCAGTAATAAATGGATGTTTTTATAATTAAAAGCAACGTTCCCTGTTTTTCGCTTATTTTTGCAGTTTTAAAAACAAATAAAAATGGCAATGTTTTGCGTTCTATTTCCTTTTGATTTTGTCTCGTTCCAACCTCAAAAGTGATTACTCTCAAAGATCTCACCGATAACAATTTGGTTACACCTCTGTATGACTTCGACAATCCGATCTATCATGCCAGAGAAGAAGGCGAAGAAGATTGTGATTTGCTGGAAGTAGCCAGGTTATTGAAACAAGAGGAGAAGGTGATTCAACCGCACGAAGAGCGAGTCAAGTTTGTCATCCCAAGTACCGCCGAAGTCAGAAGGGAAAATGAAAGTTGAGGCCGCTTCAGAGGCAAGTCGAGAGCAGAATGGTAGCCCTGTTGAAAGGGCAGGTTGATATCTTCACCTGGTTGTATCAAGATACACCAGGGCGGAATACCAATGTTATGGGGCACGAGCTACCCTTGAGAGAAGACTGTCCTCCAGTGAAGTGGAAACTGGTGCTGAAAGATGAGAAGGTGTATGGACCACCAAGATGTGAACAGAGATAATCTGAAGGATGAATTCCCGGTACTTCACAATGAGGTATTGGTTGATTATATGGCTCAGGTCTCAGTATTTATCTTCATGGATGGCTTCTTGGCCAAGACCAGATTGAATTGTTGCCAGATGATATGAAGTAAACCAGGTCCATCACACAAGGGGCACCTTCTTGTTCTAAGTTGATGTCGTTCCGTCACATGAGGCCGGTGCCACGTATCAGAAGTCTACGGTGACTTTGTTTCATGATATGATTCATCGTGAAAGCAAATCCCATGTTGAGGACATGATGACAAAGTCCCGAAGAGAACAGGGGCATCCGGTAGACCTAGGGCAAGTTGTTTGACCGGTTGAGATAACTCATACTTTTGAGTCTGAATCAGTGCACTTATGGAGTGTTGTTCATCAAGCTACCGAGGCTTGTTGTGAGTAAATCAGAAGAATCAGGATTGATCCTGCAAAAAAAAAAAAAAAAAAAAAAAAAGAAGATAAATTGCAGGAACTTCTGATTCCGACACTTCCCATGGGGATGATTGTTAATCTGGTACTCGGCAGCCCTCGAGAGGTCTATGAGGTGCGTACTAAGTCAGCATGACTAGTCTTGTCGAAAAGAGTATGCAATTTACCTAAGCAAAAAGTTTATCGACGGTGAAACAATACACTCACTGTTCGAAAAAACTTGATGTACTTTGGCATAGGCTGCTCGCCGACTGAGACAGTGTATGCTGATTCATACCACTTCGTGGATATCCAAAATGGATTTGGTTAGGTATATGTTTGAAAAGCTAGTAGCAACCCATCGTTGATTCTCAATCAAGGAAGTCTGAAGTCCCTGATGAGGACATCTCGAGGTACTCGAATCGAAAGATTGAGAGTGACTGATCCCGGAGGAGGGGCTTGACCCTGAATCCGAACGGATTTTGATGTCTGATGGGGAGAGTTTAAAGTGAAGGAGCTAGTGTTTCCCCGATAACATATGAACGCACCAACAATGGCGGCTGAACATAAAGTCTGTATCCTGGATATCGAACCTTGGGATGTGCATCTACTTGGGGCAGTGACTTCCTCACAGATATATGAGAAATCAGAGAAGACTGAATGGATAAGGACTCGGAATGACATGTTGAGTCCAACTGAGGAAAGAGGGTTGACAGTTACTTGTCATGGGGTGTTGTACCCAGTGAATGAAGCGTGTTGTTAACCGAGAAGTGCGACCTCGTGGGTAGCATGGAAGAGATGTGGTGTTGAAAAGGATCCTTCCTCCTCAACGATCGTGGGGCAAATGGATAAACAGTTATGAGTGTCTCATTCGTGGTCAAGAAGGTTTTCTCAGACCAGACCATGTTGTTGATGACCGCGGATGACGACGATTTTCCATCCACTATGAGTGCAGACGCAGTTAGAAAATACTTTGTGAAAGAGACCCGCTGGACAAAAAGAATAAAGAGTCCAGGCAAAAATGGGCATCCCGGCGAACCAAGAAAAAAGAGAAAGGTTCGGGCAAAAGTTAGGGATAATAAAAGAAAAGAACTGTACACCCGGCAAGTTGAAAACCCGCGAGGGCGACTTGGGCAAAAAAGGGTATCCCGGTGGACTGAAACCCGAAAGGGCGGTCCAGGCAAAAGAGGGAATGAAACGAACAACTGCGTCCAGCATGATCGTTTGTGCTCATGATGACTTGGATAATCTCCGACAGAGACCGATCGGAAGCGTCTCGTTCAGAAGACAGAAAGTGTGGAAAGTCTTGAGGACATATGAGGTGTAACCGAGTTGGAACCCGATGAGATCACGGTTCCGCATTGCCAATAGGATAGATTTTTTCCTTTGTGCGCAATCACCTCTTTCCAGGGTTTGCTTCTTGTGTGTTGCTCAATTCTGAGCCATCTTTTTGTTTCAGTCAATACAGTGTGTGTTCAGTCAAATAGTTTTGTTTTTGTTTTCATTACCGCTTTGATTACGAAAACATCCGTTCGTTTTGATAAAGAATACTTGCATTTTGAAACATAGAGGTCCTTTCCGATGCATGCTTGTGAGATTAAAATCTGGAAATCTTACTCGGAAGTTTTGAGTGACCTAAGTGTTGAAATATTGAAACACCTGGAGGCATACCTGGGGCACGTTTTTATCTGACGATTTCTGATGCAGGTACTGTTAGATATCTTCATTCACTTACCGGTGGTACTGTGAACCCCTGTTGACAAAAATCCCGGCAGAGCCTGATCAGGGGCAAGGGATAGTTGAACGGTGAAAAGACAGTGAAGGATTACGACGACGGTCCTGGAAAGTTAATCAAGAAGACTCTTCAAAGTCTGATGATTGGAAAGTTTGTATGAACCAGGAGTTCGATCCCCATGGAGTACGAACGAGATTGGGAATACAAGATGATGGAGCAGAAAAGTCCAGAAGCGTCTGGGAGTTCGTAAAAGAGGAAAGCCGACGCTGTGGGTGGACGATGGATGCCGCTGTTCGGCGACTCGACAGGTGTTCCGTGTCTAATAAGCTGTATTTCCCCAGTGGGTGTGAGAGGGTTACCTCCCTAACAGATTCGAGATCAGTGTCTCCTCAGCAAGCCTGAAGGTTGCCGTATCCCCAGCGGAGTTGTGATTGTTTTCCAAGTCTGAAGTTGTCTTCCCAGCAGAGGTTGTGTTGATGGTTTTTCCCCAGCAAAGGTTGTCTTTCCCCAGCAGGTTGGAAATGGACGCGGTGATGAAACCCTCAGCACAGTTCCTGGAGCTCCCTGGTGTTGTCCCTGGAGGAGACGTGTGTTTATGCATTTCATCATTTAGATAAGCATAGCATATTGCATCATTAGTGCATAGCATTTCAATGATCATGGGGCATTGTGTAAAGCAAGAAAAAACTCATGCATCAACATTGCAAGCATATCCATTAGCCCTAGGCCGTGGTGACCAGCCGAGTTTGGGTTGTTGGAAAGAGTTTAGCATCGCGCCATTGGATCGGTTTCAGAATTGGGTTCATCAGCATGGTTAAGAAGTTAGTGCTTTCCCAACAAGTGACTCCTTAGTTGAGTGGGTATCCCCAGCAGTATTACTCTCCGAAGTTGGCAGCATCTTGCAAGCTTGGGTCCTTTCCCTTAGCAGAAGTGGGTGTGTCTGATCTCTCCATGTAGAGCCAGCCCCTTAAGCAGAAAGTGTCTATCCTTTCCTGCCATTTCCCCACTGAGATACATCCTCGTGGATGACGGTTGTTTCCGTTCCCTCCCAACACACATTGGGATGGGTTTTCCCTATTGAGTTCTTTCCTCATTAGGATGAGTCCTGATTCAGTCTGCCTTTTTGGATCGATCCTAAATTGGCTTCCTGTTGGCTGTTTTCTTGTGCTTCCCTGGGGCATAAATGAATAGTTGCTCACTAACCGGCACTCATTCATCTTATCCTCAGCGGAATTTGTGGGCCTCTACCTACAAACCGGTAGTTGTAAGTCCTATCGTCGTGGTTTTCTACCTACTAGCTGGTAGTCGTGAAATCCCATTTTCCTCCCCTTGTTGGAGTTAACCCTTTGTGCTCATCCTATTGATGACTGGTTACTTTTCTGTGGTTTTCTACCTACAAACCGGTAGATGTAATCCCCTCTTTGTGGTATTGGTAGTCTTGTCCCCTTTGGATACTTGCCTTGATCAAGCAGTATTGTCCCCATTAGGTTTTCCCCTTTCTTTTGGGTATTTTGCTCCGAGTTAGCAACTTGATCCTCTTTTGATTGGTCATCTTTGCATACCTAGTCCTGGTACCGATGCCTTTCTTTTCGGTCGATTTATCCATTTAACAACCTACAACCCGGTTATGGATAATCTTCCATGCGAGTGTATTATCTACGTTTTGACGGCTATAGATAATATGTCTCATGAATTTCCCGGTATTCAGACCGAAGAAGTTTCCGACGATCAGGTCGATGTACTTATGGCACTCAGGCCAATTTTCCGGTATTCAGACCGAAGAAGTTTCCGACGATCAGGTCGATGTACTTATGGCACTCAGGCCAATTTTCCGGTATTCAGACCGAAGAAGTTTCCGACGATCAGGTCGATGTACTTATGGCATTCAGGCCAATTTTCCGGTATTCAGACCGAAGTGGCGTTCAGGCCAATTTCCGATTTTCAGATCGAAGAAGTATTCCTCCTCTCCGTTGGTGTCGATAAACGTCGAGTTTTCCCATTCATCAGTAAATGTCTGGTCGATCTTTTTGGTGTCTGTAAACATCATCTTTCGATGTCTGTAAACGTCGAGTTTTCCCATTCATCAGTAAATGTCTGGTCGATCTTTTTGGTGTCTGTAAACATCATCTTTCGATGTCTGTAAACGTCGAGTATTCCCATTCATCAGTAAATGTCTGGTCGATCTTTTTGGTGTCTGTAAACATCATCTTTCGATGTCTGTAAACGTCGAGTTTTCTCCCATTCATCCGTTGATGTCTGGTCGAGTCCTCCCATTCATCAGTAAATGTCTGGTTACCTCTCCGTTGGTTTCGATAAACGTCGAGTTTTTCCTGGTCGTCCCCAGTTGGTTACCTCTCCGTTGGTCTTGGTAAACGTTGAGTTTTTCCCATTTCGTCCGTTGACGTATGGTTGTATCTCTTCCAGTCATTCATTAATGTCTGGTTACCTCTCCGTTGGTCTTGGTAAACGTTGAGTTTTTCCCATTTCGTCCGTTGACGTATGGTTGTATCTCTTCCAGTCATTCATTAATGTCTGGTTACCTCTCCGTTGGTCTTGGTAAACGTTGAGTTTTT
This sequence comes from Lathyrus oleraceus, assembly GCF_024323335.1. NCBI lineage: Eukaryota > Viridiplantae > Streptophyta > Magnoliopsida > Fabales > Fabaceae > Lathyrus > Lathyrus oleraceus. The sequence continues at coordinate 39,128,589 of NC_066583.1, forward strand.
CCCATTTCGTCCGTTGACGTATGGTTGTATCTCTTCCAGTCATTCATTAATGTCTGGTTACCTCTCCGTTGGTCTTGGTAAACGTTGAGTTTTTCCCATTTCGTCCGTTGACGGATGGTTGTATCCCTTCCGGTCATTCATTAATGTCTGGTTACCTCTCCGTTGGTCTTGGTAAACGTTGAGTTTTTCCTAGTTGTCCGTTGGCATCTAGTTGTGATTTCTTTTCCCATTCATCGTCGTTGCGATGTCTGGATGTGGCCGTACCCTTTGAAAACAAAACCAAAAAAAATACCCAATAATAAGTATCAGATCCTAGTGGACGTTTCCATTGGTGGATTCCTGTATTGTGCAAATTCTACGGTTCTTGGTATTCAATCCCTGTTTACCCTGAAAGTCTAACAGCCGTTGCTCTCATCCATTCGGGTTCCCAGCTGATTGAATAGGGGCAGCTGTAGCACCTCAAATTTGCACCTATCATTGTACATATATTCTCATATTAGGTCATAACATAACATGGTCCACTGCATAGCATTGCATTGTCCCTTTGCCTCAAGTGCAAGCCAGTCAGAAGATTTAGGTCAAACTGGTCAGGAGATCAGTCAATCAAGCAAGTCAGTGCAATTTTCATTGAGCCAAGGCCCTAGGGTTGGTCCAACATGTTCACATGACTTGGGGATCCATTTGAAGTGTTTTGGTCAAAGTTTGGATGTTCAGAAGTCATCAGTCAATGCACAGTTTGCCAGAAACCCTAAAAAGTCAAACTTGGTCAACTGTGTCTGATTTTATGGTTTTGATGGTTGGATTTGGTTTGAGAAAGCTTATTCATGTCCAAATAGGCCTCACATATCATGGCAAACATCATCATTGAAGAATTTGAAGCCAGATCAGAAATTTCCAAAAATAGAAACTGGACCTGTAATTTTAACTGCCAAAAATGGAAACTTCTTGATCCCAAACTTACATCATGATACAAGCTTCAAATGAATTTTTGCCCAACATGAAAGTTGGAGATCTTGTTATCCCATTTCCAAAAAGTCCAAGAACTCTCAATTCCCATGTATGGTTGGCAAGATATGATCAATTCATTTTCAAAAATTCTTGAACTTCAAAAGGCCATATCTCTCAAACCATTTGGCCAAATTTGGTGGGGTTTTTTCCAACAAGTCACATTTGACCTCCTATTCTACATGTGGATTGCGTGGGTCGTCCCCAGCGGAGTAGTAGTTATTCCCCAAAGCAGAGTTTACCCTACCTGAGGCTTGTTTGAGTCTTTCCCAGTGAAGCCGCTTTATCACTCCCCGGTAAAGTCGTCTTGTTACTCCCGTCGGGTATTATCCCCAAAAGAGTTGCCTGGTTTATCTTCCCCAGCGGAGCAGTTATTTCCCAGAGTAGAGTTTACCTACTTGTGGATTGATTGGAATATCCCCAGCAAAGTGGCCGGATTGTCGGTAGCAAGTTGCTTTATATTCTCCCCAGCGAGTTGCCTTGTCTTCCCCTAGCGGAGTTGTATTATTGGTTCCCCGGCAGTTGCCTTGTTTTTCTCCCTAGCGGATTTGTATCGGCGGTTTCTCAGCACAGTCGTCCTGTGTATTCCCCAGCGGAGTTTTCATCATTTTGCATTTTGCATGTAGTGATCATTGCATCCTCAAAACTGCGTAGCATTCCCATTCTAAATGGAGCATTACGCCATAGAAAAAAGTTCAAACATATGCATCCATGTGTTAACCTGACCAGACTGTATCTCCGGCAGAGGCGGATCCTTTTGTTCAACATTGGTACATCATATCTGCTACAGTTGCTCCTGACAGCATTCAGGATTGATGTCCCCACAGAGGTTTATTTCCTCACCCGTTAGTGACAGAGAGTTTGTTTCTCCCCAGTGAGATCCCCAGCAAGTGATCAGCCTTGCCTTGACATATCTAAGATGTCGTTCTTGTGATACCAGTAAGTGTCGTGTCAGCACCCGCGTGTGTTTCCTTTTTTGGTGTCAGTAAACACCATTGTTTCGGTGTCGGTAAACATCGGGTATTTTTCCCCAGTCATCGGTAAATGTCTGGTCATTTTTGGTGTCACTAAACACCATTGTTTCGGTGTCGGTAAACATCGAGTCTCACTCCCAGTCATCGGTAAATGTCTGGTCGTCTTTATTTGATGTCGGTAAACATCATCTTTCGATGTCGGTAAACATCGAGTCTTTTCCTCGGTCATCGGTAAATGTCTGATAATTCCCCAGCTAGAGATCCCCAGTAGAGTCATCGGTAAATGCCCTATCTGGTTTCCGGTTGCGAATATTTGTTTTTCTCTTCCTAGTAAATTTTTCCCCAGTCATCGGTAAATGTCTGGTCATTTTTTGGATGTCGGTAAACATCATCTTTCGATGTCGGTAAACATCGGGTCTCATCCCAGTCATCGGTAAATGTCTGGTCGTGCGCCACTTTCTTGTTAACAAAATCAAGATCCCCAAGAGTCGTCAGTAAACGTCTTGTCTGATTCCATTAAAAATATATTTTGTTCCTCCCCAAGTGGAGACGCCATCGGTAAAGGGCCCCGTTTGCTTCGATATCGGTAAATATCGAATGCCCAGTTTCATCCGCCATCGATAAATGGCCCCGTTTTCTTCGATATCGGTAAATATCGAACCCCCAGTTAGAGCAGCCATCGGTAAATGGTCTTGTTGAAGCTGACATCGGTAAATGTCAAGTTGCTTTGAAGCCACCATCGGTAAATGGTCTTGCTTCCTTTTACATCAAGTTGTTTCCCGGCAGCCATCGGTAAATGGTCTCGCTGAAGTTGATATCGGTAAATATCAAGTTTCCAGTTTCTAGCCATCGGTAAATAGTTTCGCTTTTTGAAGTTGTCACTTGCAGTCGTCATCAGTAAACGACGTGGTTCTTATTGTATCATATCCGGCAGAGTGCAAATTTCTACGGTTCTTTGGTATTCAATCCCTGTGTACCCTGAAAGTCTGACAGCCGGTGCTATCATCCGTTCGGGTTCCCAGCTGATTGAATAGGGGCAGCTGTAGCACCTCAAATTTGCACCTACTTTTTGTACATACATTCTCATATTAGGTCATAGCATTAACATGGTCCATTGCATAACATTGCATTGTCCCTTTTGCCCAAGTGCAAGCCATTCAGAAGAATTTGGTCAAACTGGTCAGGAGATCAGTCAGTCAAGCAAGCAAGTATATTTTCCAATGAGACAAGGCCCTAGGGTTGGTCCAACATGTTCACATGACCTAGGGGTCCTTTTGAAGTGATTTGGTCAAGGTTTGATTGCTCAGAAGTCATCAGTCAGTGTGCAGTCCACCAGAAACCCTAGAAAGTCAATTGTTGGTCAACTGTGCATTTATTCAGTGATTGGATGGTGGGAATTGGTTTGAGAGGTCTCAATCATGTCCATATAAGCCTCATATAACATGTCAAACATCATCATGGAAGAATTTGAAGCCAAACAAGAAATTTCCAAAAATAGAAAGTTGACCTGTAATTGGAATTTGCCAAAAATGGAAAGTCTTGATCCTCAAAATTACATCATGATACAAGCTTCAAATGAATTTTTGCCCAACATGAAAGTTGAAGATCTTGTTCTTGCCTTTCCAAAAATTCCAAGAACACTCAATTCCCATGTATAGTTGGCAAGTTATGATCAAATCATTCTCAAAAAATTTTGAACTTCAAAGTGGCATATCTTCCAAACCATTTGGCCAAATTGGGTGGGGTTTTTTGCTACAAGTCATATTTGATGCCCTCTTTCCAAATCCCTCATCACAATTTACCAAAAACTCACCAATCAAAATGGCACTTTTTGAAGTGGTTTGAATTATTTCAAGTGAGGTGAAAAAATGACTTTGCAAATTAACCATTTCTAACAACTTTTACCAATTGAGAATGATCAGAAAACATGTTTGGAGTGTGTACAAGGCCCATTTTCGCAGCTGTGCACACACACCTTGCCATTTGAGTGAAATCCACCAATTAGTCAAAACACCTCTTTTGTGCAAATTGTGATTATTTTTCCATTAACCAGCTAATGCAAACCTTAAACAGCATATATATTCTCCATTTTCTGTTGGAAAACCCTAGCCACCTTTCACTAAACAGACCAAAAATTGCATTTTCTCTAAAATCCTCATTTTGCACATTTGAACTTTTCTTGGAAAATCTTCAAAGAACTCGTCCATTGCTTGTTTGTTTCATCACCTACCAGCCATTTGGGAGCTATTGCAAGTGTGATTTCCCAGCTGTAAAACCTTTCAAGCGACTGTTTCATCAAGAGCTCATCCATGGCAGCTTTCGATTTGAGCAAAACCCAAGGTAGCTGAGCCAAATACCTTCATCCATTCATCATCTAAAGCAACTAGGAGCATCTGTTTTAGCTGATTGAAGCCAAAGAACCACTACATCACAACTGTTCTTCAAATTTGGTGAGTTTTTGACCATGACCATTTGCAAAACCATGATATGCTTCTTATAGATCTCTTTGCCATGATCATTTTAAGCTTTGAAACACTGAAAATGGTTGTGTATTTAGAAAGTTATGTTGACATGAAGATTGATGTTCAAATGTGTTTTTGTTTGATTCTTTCTTATTAGCTTGAATTGATGTTAATGGCTGTTAGAATGTTGATGAGTGTTGTTTGATGAGTCGAATGCCATGCTTATTGCTCAATTCTGTGACAAATTTTCTTTCACGATTTTTTGATGAAGAGGAAGATGATACTGTAGCTTCAAAACCCTAGTGCATGTCCAGAAAATCGTATTTTGGCCTTTTGAATGTTTTGTTTGCATGAAGCTCACATTGTTTCATAGCCATGAGCAAATGACCGGCCAACACGTCACTAAGTGAAACGCAGAGTTTCACTTAGTGACTCCCATAATTACAATATTGCCACCGGTTCCCATTTATTTCATTTAATTATTTTAATTCTCAATTTTTATTTCATTTTTGTGACCAATCTTTGAAAAATCATATCACATTCATTATTTATCCAAAATTCATGGGGTTTTTTGTGAAATGTCCATCTTGATCTCTAGTTTTTTATCATATATTTTCCAGATTTTTTGCATGTATGGATTTTAAATTGTGCTAGGGTTTTGTTCATGTGTCCATTTTTTGTACACTTTGCCAAATCAATTGTGAAATGATGATGCTTTATCCAATGGCTTCCAAATTTTTTGTGTTTAAACTAGACACATTCATGGTGATTTTGGTATAGAGTTTGTGAATTTATCATTGCTGGTTTGTGAGTTATGATTTTTTGAATTAGGGTGTGACAATTTGTGTCACACCATTGATGTCCAACTTCATGATTTTATTTACCTTGCCTAATGAACTCAATTTGGTCTGATTTTTTGCATGGACATGCTTCTAGATGTTGAGAATATGTATGAATTCTTCTGGAATTTTGGAATGCATTTTCTATTTGATTAATAATTTCTCCCCTGTTTGACCAAAATGTTGACTTTTGTGACACTTGTTCCCATTTGCTTTGTGAAATTCTCATACATTATTGGATGGACATGAAATTTGACATGTGATTAGTAGACATCTTAAGGTTTATCATGGTTTTAATCCCATTCATTTCTCATATGTTGTCACTGATTTATGATTTATTGAAGTTGGTGCATGTTTGGTTGACTTCTTTGAGCATGTTTGAACTTGCCCTGCCTTTCTGATTTTCATTTCCCTACTTCCCATGATCCAATTGAGCTGAAATTTGGTGTGCTTACCATTCTATGGATTATGTTTGATCATGATTTGTTTGATGATTTTTGGAATTGTTTATGATTGGTTTTGAGTTGAGTCTTGCTGTTGACTTCTATGAGCTTCCATATGCCATGCTTTGACCTAATTTGCTTATGAAACGATGATGATGAATGATATGAACATGGAACCAATTGAGTTTTTTTTCTTGATTGTTTGAATATGATTTTGATTGGATTCCACTTGCTGTTTTGACTTTCTCATCCCCTTTTGACCCTAGGCTTGTCCTAGTGGTCCTGTTGCTCATGTTTGAGTTCATTTTTTCAGGTTAAGAAGCAATTGCCCAAAGAAACTTATACAAGTTGAATGAGTTTTAATTGATTATCATGACTAACTTGTTTGTTTTGTAGCTTGCTTGGCTCATATGCTTGAGCCTTGTGCATTGCACAGTTAACTGATTGTGTTGACTGTTGACCTCTGTTTCATTTTGATTTAACTTTGACTTGTATACTGATGTTGTCTGACTGGTTTCAGGTACCTTTAGTTGCTTTTAGTTCCTTGTGAACTTTGCTTTGCTTTGCTTGAATAGCAATTTGCATTAAGGTATAATTTCTCATCTTCATGTAGTCTGGAAGACCTGGCCTGTTACTTGGCCAGGCAACTGTCTGAAGTCCTCCTTAAGAGGCAATGTTTGTGACTGTTTAAAATTGTCCTTGTACATATTCAAAGACCTCCTAAGGGAAGAGGCAATTGGTAGAATCCAAGAGATAAGCAACCTATCTCCTGCTATTCTGTGTGTCATCTGCTTTGCTCACACCACTGTGTTGATGCATTGCAGATACAAACCCAAGATCTTGTACAATTGTACAGTTGAGTCAGTTTTAAATGTGTAGAAGGGTTCCCACTTTCTGAACCCACACATTCTTGTCTTAAGCTCTCCCAGGCCAGGGATAAGAGCTGTGAAGTCTTATCTTCACTCACCTTTCATCTGCTTCACCTTAGCCCCTCAATGGCAAGGTTAAGAGCTAACACTGCCCAGTTCCAGTGGTTTGTTTGTTGAGGTTGATATGACCCCTCGACTAAAACCTAACCTTGATTGAGCCCATTGCTTGCATATAGTGTGTGCTACTTGTGTTTGTGTGTTTGCTTTAGCTTGCTTCCTGTGCAAGTTAGGTTTATTTTAGCTTGCTTCCTGTGCAAGTTAGGTTAGGTGTGGCTTGCTTCCTGTGCAAGTCATGTTTAGGATAGGCTTGCTTCCTATGCAAGTTAGCTAGAAACCTTAACTTAGGGATGATTTTGCATGATAACATCTAGGCTCGAGTCGTAGTCTCCCTGGTTGTGTCTCCCTCTGTTATCTGGTTAGGCTAGTCCTTTTTCCCTCCGTAGGGGAACTACGTCGCCCTGATCCTCATACCAGATGAGGTACGTAGGCAGGAGATGAGTTGATCTCTCCGGGCGCCCTTTTGTTTGGTTTGTGTGAGTTGTTTCTCCTTTTCTGGTTGGAGTCCGACGTAAGTTCAGCGATTGGCAGTTGGTTTCCTGTGTGTGTTTGTTGGTTCGGATGCTGATGTAAGTCCAGTGATTGGCATTCGGGCTCCACGTTTGCCTTTGCCTGTGTTTGTTTGTGTGCGTGTCAGCCGAGCTACGAATGCTCTGATTCTCCTTCGTCCCAAGGAGATACGTATGCATAGGATGCGACATCCTAGCGAGCATGTGTCGTTTCCCCGGTCCGAACTACTTCGACTCTGATGTCTATGCCTGATAGACTAAGTAGGCCCAGGATGCGATATCCTGCCGAGTCAGTTTCAGTCTGTTTCCTTGTGTCTCTTTCAGCCAGTGTGTGTGTGTGAGCAGTGTTTTAGCAACCATTTTCCTTCCTATTGTGCGTGGATCCCGTCGAGTACGACGGATGCATAGGGGTGCTAATACCTTCCCTTCGCATAACCGACTCCCGATCCCACTCTCTTTGGTCGCGAGACCATGCTTTTTCCAGGTTTACTTTGAGAGTTTCCTTTCCCTCTTTTGGGATAAATAACGCACGGTGGCGGCTCTGTTGTTCTTGTTTTCCCGCCGGTTTTTCGCGTAATGCGACAGCTCCCTCTTCTTTGCTCAGGGTTTAAGGGCTATAAAACCCTCATTCTTTCTTCTTCTTCTCTTTTTTGCTCTTCTTGATTCAATATTCACTTGTCTTCTGCCTTTTTTGTGAAAACTCTTCTACTCCACTACAAAGAAACCTTCTGTTCTTTCCATGGCAAGCTCTAACAAACCTTCTGCTGCTAAACTCACGCGCCCATCAACATTGATGGCAGGGAGTATGTTCCTGAGCCTCCATTGGTAGAAGAAAAGGAGAAGATCTGGCGTTCTCAGGTATTGATTCCTCTCTCTCTCTGGCTAATGAACCCTTAGCGTTCCTAGGTCCTCTCCCAGAAAACCGACACCCAGAGGTTACCAAAAACGACTCTTCCCTTTTTCCCGCCAGTCACATTTCTGAACCTGTGATTTCCGCTCAACAACCCTTCTCCCTTCGATACGTCGATAGGAACTTCAGGACCGCTCCTCCCAGGAATTGTCCTAAGTTTTGTGCTTGGATGGACCGGTTGGAAATGGAGAAAATCGACCACTGGAAAAGGACGGGCATATATACCCTTTTACAGATTGCCCGTTGTGGCCCTCCCCAGTCTTGTGGCATGTTATTAGCCGCCCTTCAATTCTGGGAGAGTTCGACCAACTCCTTCCATACTAAGTGTGGCATGATCACGCCGACACTTCTAGACATTGCTGCCATCACTGGCTTGAGACCGACTGGAGAAGTCTTCGACTGCGAAGCTGTAGCGCCAGTCTCCTTGGGGTTCGACATTGGTGACTCTCACAAACCAACATACAACAACTTCATTGATCATCACGGCACTTCTGCAGGTCCTGTGACCGACGAGGAACATGTGGCTTTCTTGACCCTTTGGTTGTCCCGCTTTGTTTTCTGCTCCAGGTCTATGCAGGTAGCCGAGCATTTTGCTCTCCTGGCAACCCAATTGCACCAAGAGCGTGACGTTGCCTTGGGCCAACTGATATTAGCCTCTCTCTACGAGTCTCTATCTGAGGTCGTCTGCCAGATTAGACTCTTCGACCCTGAGAACTGCAGAAAGAAGAACGTATTGGTCCATGGCCCTTTCTAGTTTCTGCAATTGTGGCTCAATGCCACTTTCTCCAAAGACGTAGCCCCCTATGGAATAAGGAGGGTTGCGTGTCCCCCAGAGGAACGACATCTTATCTGGAAACGGTTGATCCCCTTGACACCCATCAACAAGAATTTCCCAGACCTTCAAGTGTTTCGACTCATCTTTAACATCATGTTGACTCGTGTCGATTTCCTACCCTCTATGGCCCCTTTTAGCCGTCGAACTGAGGGTCATGAATGGCTCACCAGACCTTTCCCTCCGGCTGACGGGGAACATAGGAATGAATCCTTCCTCATTTAGAGGCATTTTTTGCTCCCTCGTTTCTTGTCGGCGGAGACTACCAGCAGCAATCTTGGCCTAGTGGCTTACCAGCCTAACCTTGTGGCCAGGCAATTTGGCCTTTGCCAGTTTGTTCCCAAGTCTCTGTTCTCCTCTCAGGAACTACTTGCCAATATCCTCTGCGGTCAACCTTGGAGTGAGGTCGAAGAGGAACTTGAAAACATTTGGACAAACCGACCACGTCTTCCTTCTCTTCCTTTTCGACCAGCCTACTATTGTACCAAAGAATTCCATGATTGGTGGCAGTCATATTTTACCCTTTATGTTGGCGATCCTGATGCCAAACTATCTGAATTAACCGAGGCTTTTGTTTGTTTGCAGGCGAAGTCGACCAAATGTAAGGCTCTTCATGTCAAACAAATTCGTGCTTTCCAGAATTACTTCCAAGTTGTGTATCGACCAGATAATCTTCGTGGGACCATCTGGGAGGTTGCGGTCGAACTAAAAGCGAAAGTAACCGACCAACTTTCGAAACTCAAAATCCCTGGTTACGTGAAAGACAAATATCTTTACGCCCTTCACTTCGAAAAACTCAAATTCCCTCCTCTGCCGTCTAGTCCATTGGCTTTGGCCTTTGGTCATTTGGTCCCGATGTGGTTCTATTGTCCCATTTCGTACATACAGAACGCCTCTAAAAAGAGAAAAGCCGACAGAGTGGTCCCAACGAAGTATTATCTTCCTGAATACTCAGGGCCGCTTCATATTGATCCTCAATATGTTAGCATGTTTGAAACCACGCAACTTGGTAACGCTTTTCTGGAAATTTTAACACTCCCTTCTAACTGGACTTCGTCGCTCACTTGCGTTTCTTTTATTTATTTGCAGCGCTCCCTCTAAATCCTGCAGGTTTTATATCTGCTGACCAACCTACTCTTTCGACACAAAAGGCTCAGGTTCGACTCTGGCTGAATTACTATTTCCTTTGACCCTTACTTTTATTCTTAACCATCTTTTCCTTTCTTGCAGGCTGTTCCTGAGCAATCTTCTGACGATGATGGGCGCCCTATTGCTCAAGCCTTAAGGAAACACAGTTCTTCTGTATGCCCCTATCTGAAGCATTTCTATTCGCTCTTGTCTTCTAAAGGGGAACATTATGTGGTTGCTAATGTTTCACTTATGTGCAGGGTCAACCACGTTCGACAGAACCTACTGTCTCTTCTGCCTCTAAAAAATCCAAAAAACACAAGCGCTCTGCTCCCGCGGGCTCTGAGGTATTTCTTGTTGGCATGTCTGCTCTTTTGGCTAGACTATTTGCTTATAACCTCTCTTCGTGTCTCCAGCACACCTCCCAACATGAATCCAAAAGCCACCATGGCCACAAGAGGAAGAAACATGACTCTCCTTCCAAGAGTGGCGAAAACAAAAAGAAGAGGCACCATGTGATGCCTCCTTCAGAGGTTCCTATCGAAGATGCCGACACCCCTGTGGTCGACACTTCCACCCTTGGTACGGTTCCTGCTCCAGCCGTGGGAGCTTCACTGTCGATTGGTCTCTCCCCCGCTACTGCCTTGGGGAACACAACTCAGGATGCAGTCTCCCCTGCATCGACACAAGTATTTACCCTATTTCCTATTTATTTCTTTGGATTTTTGTTGCGCTTCTCTTACACATTTTTCTTTCTGTAGGCTGATGTTTCTACTGAGCCGACTCAACCTGTCGCTGACTACACTCCTACGTCGCCGATTTCTTCTCCAGCTCGCCCCTTTCATTCTGTCGACACCGCTGGTGAGTCCATTGAATTTCCTCTCCAGATTAGTGACAGTGACTCTGACTCGGTCACTAGTCCTGCGATGCATCTGGACTCCAGTTCGACCAGTTCTGACTCGAGTCTCTCTTCAGCTTCCTTGCAGGATCCACGGGAGTCAATCGGTGTCGACACCAACAAACAACAATCCTTCCAGGCTACTCCTTTGTTGACTGCTTCTCCCCTTCCTCAAATTACTTCTCCGTCAGCAGCTTCTCCTTCGACCTTCCCGGGGATGACGATCAAGCCTTCTGCTTTAGAAGCAATTGCCAGGCTTCGCAATCTGGTGAAATCGCGTGATGTTTCCTCAGACTCTGATCAACTCCATTCTGGCAAAGTGGGCCCTGAGGCGACGAAGGCTAAAGCTCTCATGGACAAAATCCGCGTTCACGCCTTAAATCCTGACCTTCCTTTCGTGCTCATGCATGAACCTGTTGTCGGTCTAGATATTCTGAGCGCACTTGCCCAGCTAAAGGATCTCCAACTCTCTGATTATGCCAAACATGCAATGGCGGCTCTAGAACAAATCTTGGGGCCTATGTTGCGCCATATTGACAACGTTTGGGACACTGAGCGCCAAATTGATGATAATGAGGCCTCTATGAAGGAGAAATGGGAGTTGGTGATGCATGCCGACGCGGAAGTTACCAGTATGTTGGGGGCTATGGAGGAGCGGCAGAAGGAATTGACTTCCAAACCAGCAAGGGCCACTGAACTACGTCAACAAATGGATGCCCTTCGGCGTCAAATTGCCACTTTGGATATTGAGTTGGAATCAATTGTTAAGGAGGAGTCCCGTTTTGTCGGCGAAGTGTTAAGACCTGCTCAGGCCACTGTGGAACAAACTACCAGTGATGCCTTAGCGGTCGGTGAAGAACTCATGGTCGTCGAAGGGAAGCTTGAGGAGCTTAAAGCCTACGCCGACATTCTTTCTTCATCTACATCGACTAATTCGTCTGTCATCATACTCCAGTAATCTTCAGAAGCTATTTCATACTGCCTTTGGGTTCTGACCGCCTGGACCTGAATTTCTACTGGCAGCACTGTGTCATGCCCATACGCCAGTCGAAATGGGGTTGTTCCAGTTGCTTCTTTTGGTGACGTTCGACATGCCCACAAAGCTTGGTCTAACGTCCTATGCCAATTTCTTGGCTTCTTTCCTATGTGTTTCTTTATTAGGCTGATGATCACCTTATTAGCAGTTTCGACTTGGCCATTCGCCTGTGCGTAATAGGGGGTAGATGTCAGTAACTTGATTCCCATTTCTTTTGCAAATTCTTGCACTTTTCGACCAGTGAAAACTGACCCCTGGTCGGTTGTGATAGTTTCTGGGATGCCAAATCTACAAATGATATAACTCTGGACAAAGTTTATCACAGCTTCTTGGTCCACATTTGTTAATGCTACGGCTTCGACCCATTTTGTGAAATAGTCGATATCGACTAACACATACCTTTGTTGTTTCGACGAGGCTGGCTTTATTTCTCCTATAACGTCCAAAGCCCATCCTCGAAATGGCCAGGGTTTCACAATTCTGTGTAGCTCGCTTGCAGGCACATGCTGTATGCCCCCATGCAATTGGCATTCTTGACAGCCTTTAGCAAATTCAATGCAATCTTTCAGCATTGAAGGCCAATAAACTCCTGAACACATCAAGAGCCACTTCATCTTCACACCTGCTTGATGTGCCCCACACGCCCTGCTATGTATGCTCGACACAGCCACGTATGCCTCACTTTCCCCTATGCATTTTAATAACACTCCTTCGACTGTCTTTTTGAATAATTCATCATTTACAAAGACGTAGCTAAGGGCCCTATACTTTATCTTTCGATCTGTCGACCCCACGGGATTACGTAAGTAATCGACTAGCGGTTTACGCCAATCACTCCCTCTCTCGTCGTCGACAGCCAGAATTTTAAAATGATTTTTATCTACTGCCCCCAACTTCACGATCGCCAAATCTAACGGTGACAACACTGTCGCTCGTACTTTCTCTCTTACTTGAATCTCTTCGTCCTGGTCTTTCGACGTTTTATACCCTAAAGCCTCCTGCGCCAAATCGTTTGCTCTTTGGTTTTCTTGTCGTGGTATGTGTTGGAGATTGACTTGCTCAAACCTCTTGAGTAGTCTGATGGTGACCACGAAGTACATGATCAGATTTTCTTTAACACACCTATACTCTTTCGATGCTTGTTTAATCACTAACTCCGAATCTCCCATAATTTCGACATTCCTTGCCCCCAATTCTAGCAGTAGTTCAAGTCCGGTGATCAGTGACTCATACTTTGCTTCATTATTGGTGCATATCCCTTCGATTTTGTATTTGAACTATACTGGAATTCCATCTGGAGAAATTATGACTCCTCCTATCCCAGATCCATGCTTATGTCTTGACCCATCGAAGTATAACCTCCATGGTGCTAAATCTACGTAATTCTGCGCCATTTCGACCATTGAATGGTCGACAAGAAAGTCTGCTACTACCTGCCCTTTCATCGCTTTCAAGGGTACGTATGTCAGGGAGTATTCTATTAACGCTAAAGCCCATTTTCCAATTCGACTATGCAAAATTGGTTTAGATAACATGTGTTTAATAATATCAAAGTGGGAAGATACATACACATCAACAGGCTTGATATATTGCTTTAATTTCGTACAAGAGAAATACAGGCATAGACATAGTTTTTCTATATCACTATACCTAGTTTCAGGATCATTAAGCACTCGACTAAGGTAATACACAGGTCTTTCGACGCATTTTTCATCCTCTTGGACTAACATACTTCCTATAATCGAATCTGAGGCTGCAATATACAGTCTCATTGGCCTATGCCTAACATGAGGGGCCAATACTGGAGGCCTAGTCAAATACTCTTTAATTTTGTCGAAAGCCTCTTGGTGTGCATCCTGCCATTTAAAATTTTCGTTCTTCAATCGAAGTAGTGGGGAGAACACTTTTGTTTTGCCACTTAGATTTGATATGAATCTTCTAAGAAAATTTATTTTTCCCAAAAAAGATTGCAGCTCCTTTTTGGTTGACGGTGGCTTGACGTCCATAATGGCTTTTGTTTTGCTTTGGTTTACTTCAATACCCTTTTTATGCACCACAAAACCAAGGAAGTCGCCTGCCTGCACACAAAAAGCGCATTTTAATGGATTCATTATCAATCCACATTTCCTCATCCTCAGAAAGGCTTTTCGAAGATGTTCGACGTGAGTATGTTGACCATTGGATTTTATCACAATGTCATCAATATGGACTTGCATGAAATCTTCAATGAAATCATGGAACATTGAGTTCATTACCCTCTGGTATGTTGCTCCGGCATTTTTTAGCCCGAACAGCATGACAACCCACTCATATGTCCCTAAGGCTCATGGACATCGAAACGCCGTCTTCGGCACGTCTTCTTCTGCAATAAAAATTTGGTTATATCCAGCATAACCATCTAACATGCTTAAATATTCAAAACCAGCGGCCGAATCGACCAACATCTCAGCCACGGGCATGGCATATTCATCTTTTGGGGTGGCAGCATTTAGATCTCTAAAATCAATGCATACTCTTAAAGACCCATTTTTCTTTATGACTGGCACAATATTGGCCAACCATTCGACATACCTTGCAGTTTGAATAAACTTGCTTTTCAGGAGTCTTTCTACTTCTGTTTTTATCTTTGCCATGATCTCTGGGGCGAAACGCCTGGGCGTCTGCTTCACTGGCTTTCTTCCAGCTTTTATGGGCAGTTTTAACTCGACCAAATCTCTACTTAAACCAGGCATTTCATTATAATCCCAAGCAAAACAATCTCTAAATTCTTTAAGTATGGATATTACCTCAGACTTTAGTTCGTTGTCGATGTTGGCGCTTATATATGTTGGCATTTTCTCGCCATTTTCGCCAAGGTCGACTTCTTCCAAGGGGTCTTTTGGTCGGATTTTCTCTGGTGCCCTTGGGTCTTTTTCAAACCCTAGAGGTTCACTGTCGTAAATGCAGTCCAGACGCTGCATGTCGACATTCCTCTTGGCCAAAGTTGGTTTGCCTGGGGGTTTTGGCCCAATAGCCATATGCCCCCTTTATTCAACACACAGGCTTCGGCAGCCATGTTTTCTTCAGCCTCTAAGGCCGACTTTATTTTGTTCTCGGCAACGTATGCCGAAATCTTTCTTAGAGCTTCTAACTCAGACATCATCATTGACGTCCCTCCAGCCTATCGGCCGGATACCTGTGTATGGTGGATCATCTAGGTGTTCCACATCCCAAATGAAGTCATGAGTCTCATGTAGAGTTAGAGAGACGAAAGCTTCACTTAGATTAGCATATACATCCTCAGTTGGGAAGCAAGGAGAGATGTTGGCCAGCTTTCTTTCAAACTCCTTCTTGCCGACATTATTCACATCGGCCATAAAATATCCTTGGTCGGCCTCGATATTTTCGGCCACCCCATCCTCTCTCCAAATCACCAGCCTTTGGTGTGCTGAAGATGGTACAGCTCCGACGCCATGTAGCCACTCTCTGCCAAGTAACAAGTTGTAACTTGGCTTAGCGTCTATCACCATGAATAGTGTCGGTCTGGTCACTGAACCCACTGTGATATTCACCATAATCACTCCCATGGTGCTTTTCGTCTTTCCTCCATAGTCCGACAAGACCACGTTATTAGACCTGATGTCGGTATCATATTTGCCAATCTTCCTCAAAATATGGTGTGGCATGATGTTGACCGTGGCACCACAATCGACCAAAATTTTATTGACAGTTACGCCTTCCACTTTTGCCCTGATCAGCAGTGGTTTCAAATGGTTTTTCATGTTCATCGTTGGTCTTTCGAACACTGCCTCTTGGCTTTCAGCAGAACCATCGTTCAGCACAAAATAGAATCTTGGTTGGTGCAAAGCCATTTCTTCAGCGTCAATATTGTCCACCGACCCTTCGACTTCAGTCACACACTTGTATTCTTGTGGTAGGATTGACACCATGTTGACCAGGATGTCGAGGCTTGCTTCAGATTCTGAATTGAAGTCATCAGTCACTTCATCAGAACATTTTTCAGCTGGTCGACGGACGTACTCTCTTATCCGTTCCTTCGCCGCTGTGTCGACTTTCACAATAATTTTCTTCCCAGTATTCGCCTCGCTGGTGTAGCACCTCAAATTTGCACCTCCCATTTGTACATACATTTCGTTTTTAGGTCATTAACATTGCATTCACATTGCATAGTCCATTGCATATCATTAGTCAAAACTGATCAGGAGAATTCATCTGTGCAAGAGAGCAAGGGTTTTTCCATGAGATGAAGGCCCTATGGTTGTTCTAGAGAGCTTACATGACCCAAGGTTCATTTTGATGCAATTTGGCCAAGTGTTGAAGGCTCAAAGTCCACAGTGCATGACCAAGTCATCTGAGGCCCATAAAAGTCAACTGCAAGTCAACTGAGGGCTAGGAGATGGAGAAATGGTTTGAGACACTTCATTCATGTCCCAAAGAAGGTTATTCAACATGTCAAACATCTAGCTTAAATATTTTGAAGCCAGATCAAAAGTTTCCAAAAATGGAAAGTGACCTGTAATTTGGAAGTTTCCAAAAATGGCAAGTTTTTGGATCAACTTCAACTCAACTTTCCAACATCAAAGAAGCTTAAAATGAAATTTTGTCCAACATGAGAGTTGAAGATCTTTTTCTCCCATTTCCAAAAAGTCCAAGATCAAGAGCATCTGATGAATGGTTAAGGAGTTATGATCAAATCATGGCAAAGTGTGCTTGAAACTTCAAATGGCCATATCTTTTGAACCAAAACTCCAAATTTGGTGGTTCTTTTTGCAAAATGTTTCTCATGTCATGAATTTTCCAAACTATCCATCACATTGCATGAAATTGGAACATATGATCACTTGCTTGTTCATGAAGTTTTTGAAGGAAATTTGCCAAAATCAAAATTGGTTGATCACATGCATGAAACTCCAATTCTAATGTGTGCATGGGCTATTTTTAAGTGGTTTTGGGCCTTATTTGTGTACTATTCACGTGGACATCTCATGTATGAGGTGAAAATGCAAATTTATGCATGCACCTTATTTCTTTCTAATCCCAATTAAACATGTCTTAAGCTTAATTTCAGATTCATTAGCAAGGGATATAAAGGCTTAATCACAACTGCATTAATCACGATACACAAGTTCAGATCTAGAATTGGAGAATTGATCAAAATTTTCTCTCACAAAGATTTTCAAAATTCCTCACATAAACCTCATTTCTCTTGGTGAATTCATGATCATGGAGTGGTTTTGAGTGAGATTGAACGTGCATCTTGTGGATTTCTGCTCTAAATCGTGCATGCTTGAAGCTTGAAGGTGTTCATGGCAAATTCAAATTGAGCTGAATCTACATGCTTCTGAGCTTCAATTTCTTCATCAATCATCTCTACAAGCATCCTAGAAGTGATCTGGATCGTTACAAGTGTTGGATTGTGCAAAACCATAACCTGCTCTTCAAGAGGTAGGATTTTCGACCTTCATAATTCTCCAATTCATGTACATATTTGTGTAGATCTTGTGTTGCTGATCATTCTGGTAGAAAAATCAATTGAAATGGTGTAGTATTCATTGAGTTATGCGCGTTTGAAGTTTGAGATGCAAAAATGATTTTGCTCGATTCTCCTTATTCTTGATGAATTAGCATGAAATATTGTTTGATCTGTGATCCTTATGATGTAATCGTTCCAATGATATAATTTTTGTTGAAATCTGGGCATTTCTGGAATTTTCTGGAAATCTGAGCATGAGCATTCATCATCTTCATCGTCTTCATCATGAAGAAGATGAAGTTCATGTGGTAACGTCGGTTTCTGGTAATTAGCGACGGTTTCTGGTAATTAGCGACGGTTTCTGGTTGTTGCCACGCTGTGCTAGGGTTTTGTTCTGATTGGACCATGTTGTTGCCTAGTAAGTGTATCCATTGGCTCACGTTTGTGCTGACCTTGCCACATGCGCGTTGACTGCCACGCCATTTAATGAAACGCAGCGTTTCATTGGCAAGGCGCGCGCTCATTCAAATTTGGACAGGGATCGATTCCCAGCGAAAGCATATTTCAAATCTTCATTCCATTTTTTTTGTTTTCCCTCCATTTCCATGTGCTTTGTTCATTTTTGAATTTCATTTTGTATGCTAACTTGTAAAATCCATATCTAATTGAAAAATGCATCAAATCACTCCCAATTTTTTGCAAAATGATCCTTGTTTAGTCTAGTTTTTTATGATGATGAGTTTGAAAGTTGTGCATGGCTGGAATTTTATTTGCTCTAGGTTGATTGAACACATGTGCATTTGTGACATTGCCTTACTCTTTCTATCATGAAATGCTTGATTTTAATCCAATGGACTTGAAATTTTACATGTTGATTCTAGACATATTGATGGACCTTTTAGGCTTGGTTTGGTATTTTTCTCATGTACCAATTCTGTTTTATGCTTGTGTTTGCATGGTGTGACAATTTGTGTCACACCTTTGGTTGTTCAACTTGTGCAATTTAATTTCCATGCCAAATAACCTCTAATATTTCTGATTTTTTGTGTGATGGATGTTTTGGATGTGTTGAATGTTCATGAATTTTTCCAGAATTATTTGAATCATTTCTGTTTTGATTTGGAATTTTCATTCTTAATGTTCAAATGTGTGCCTTGAATTGGTCATTGACTTCTCTTGCCTATTGCATGAACTTGCCTATTGCTTTTGGTTTGGTCCTTTTTAGGACTTGTTCTTGATTGGTTAAACATGATTCATGTTGAGTTTGAAGTTCTGTTTTGGCTTTTTGATCCCCTTTTGACCCTAGGCTTTGACCTAGTGGTTTGTTACTTACATTTGAGTTGTGAATTTCAGGTTCAAGTATGCATCTTCATGATTGATGTTGCTCCTTCATTTGAGCTTGATCATTTGTTATTGTTGGCTAACATTGGTTTGTTTTGTAGGCCTTGATGATGGTTCACTTGTGTTTATGGCTTATGTGTTGCCTATTGGGTTGTCTGTCTGATATTGACTGTTGTTGACTATTGTCTGAATTCTGTACTGATTGGTTTAGATGTTTCCACAGGTACCTAAGTTGCTTTAAGTTCATTTGAACTTTGCTTTGCTTGCTTGTGGTTAGCATACCACTGAGGTATAATCCCTTGATCTTCATGTAGTCTGGAAGATCTGTCATGTTACTTTGGCAGGCACCTGTCTGAAGCCCTCCTTAAGAGGCAATGTTTGTGGTTGTTTAATTTTGTGCCAAGCAGGTTAAGTCCTCTTAAGAGGCATTGGCAGATAGAAGGGATGTGCAATCCATCCCCTACTATTCAGTTGTGTCATTCACTTTGCTCACACACCATGTATTGATGCATTGCGAATAAGAACCCAAGATCTTGTTGTGTCAGTCATGTGGAGAAGAGTTCCTACATTCTGAACTCCCACACTTTCTATTTGATTGAAGCTCTCTCAGGCCAGGGATAAGAGCTGTGAGGTCTTACCCTCACTTCCCATTTCATCTGCTTCACCCTAACTCTCAATGTTAGGGTTAAGATCTAAAAACACCCCATTCCAGTTGGCTTGTTTCTACAGCCTAGCCTTGTATGAGCCAATTGTTTGCATATAGTGTGTGTGCTTGCTCTCTTGTGCCTGTGTTTGATGTTGTGTTGTTTAGGATAGCTTGCTCCCTGTGCAAGTTAGGATAGAGACCTCAACATAGGGATCGTATGCATGACAACTTCTAGGCTCGAGTCGTAGTCTCCCTAGTAGCTTGTTATCTCCCTTTGTCTCTGGTTAGGATAGAAGTTCTTTCCCTGTTAAGGGGAACTACGTCGCCCTGATCCTCATACCAGATGAGGTACGTAGGCAGGAGATGAGCTGATCTCTCCGGGCGCCCTTTTTCTTTTTTAACCCTTGTGTTTGCTTGTTGGAGTCTGACGTAAGCCCAGCGATTGGCAGTCGGTTTCCCGGATTGGGTGTTTGTTTGGAGTCTGACGTAAGTCCAGCGATTGGCAGTCGGTTTCCTGTGTAAGTTTTTGGTGTGGAGTCTGACATAAGTCCAGCGATTGGCAGTCGGTTTCCTGTGTGGGTTTGTTTGTGTGGAGTTTGACGTAAGTCCAGCGATTGGCAGTCGGTTTCCTGTTTGTGTTTTGTTTGGCGTGCGTTAGCCTAGCTACGAGTGCTCTGATTCTTCTCTGGTTAGAGAAGATATGTATGTATAGGATGCGACATCCTAGCGAGCACGTTCCGCTTTCCCCCCGAACTACGTCGACTCTGATGTCTGTGTCTGGCAGGCTACGTAGGCTTAGGATGCGATATCCTGTCGAGTCTCGTTTCTTCCGTCCTTTCTATGTTTGATTCCAGTCTTGTGCAGCGTTTGAGCAGTCTTTAGCAACCTTTCTTCTATTCTTTCTGAGCGTGGATCCCGTCGAGTACGACGGATGCGTAGGGGTGATAATACCTTCCATTCGCATAACCGACTCCCGATCCTTGCAATCTCTGGTCGTAAGACCATTCCTTTCCAGGTTTACTTCGAGCGTTTCCTTTCCCTCCTTTGGGATAAATAACGCACGGTGGCGGCTCTGTTGTTTCTCTTTCCCGCCGGTTTTTCGCGTAATACGACAGCTGGCGACTCTGCTGGGGACTACCCGAGAAGTTGACCTCTTGCTGGTCCATCTTTCCTAAGCGAGTCAATCCTAGCGCTCTGTAGGATAGGGCTTGGTTGCTTTTGCTGTTTTATCTATTGCATTTATGATTATGATGTGATTGTATATATGTGCATTATGTGTTTGCATGCATCATATTATCATTGTGTTGGCTGTCTGTCTCTCTGTGGGGTGGGAGTTACAAGAGGTAAAAGGCCCAATACCCAGGCTATGAGTGAACTTTAGGACACCTAGGAATAGAGTGATTCATGGGAAGCGGGTGGTATTGCGCCACTTAGCGGAACATGGCATCACGAGCAGTTCAGATCCTGATGGGGTATTATCGGTGCATACATCTGGTGTGTACATGATGATATTCTTGAAAGGGTTGTTTATCCTGCGTTTCTCTTATCCTTACCCTGGCCTAGATGACACCCGTGAGTGGGGCGGGATTGAATCATTTGCAGGTACTGATGGTGACTATGGTTCAATTGGACTTATGGATATCTATCTCTGACGCCGGAGTTCTGTCCGTCATATCTGTCAGCGGGTTCCGTTTATTTCGGATCCCCGGGTTGAATTTGAAGATACTTGTTTAGAGGACCTGGTTGTCATCCGTTCAGTGGATCTCTTGTGATGATAGTGATATATCCCCCGGTTCCGTTTATTTCGGAACTTCCCAAGTTGGATTTATGGTTAATCGGGCCCTCAGATGATTGTAATCAGTCCAGAGACAGAGTCCAGTGCAGTTAATCCTCAGTTGACTTGGAAGATGGCACAGTGACCTGCCTGCATGCATTTGCATCATTCCCATTTCGCATCCATCTGCATTTAACCCATGTCTATCCGTACTCAGGGTCCATTTTTGATTGAGATTCCGGTTGAGAGACATCCAGATGTCAATGTTATTGTTGAAATATTATCCATCTCAATGAAACCAGAATCAAAGGACGGAATTCTCCTCATACGGATAGACATTGCATGTGTGAGTCATATTAACCTGTTTGCTGTTTTATGGGTGTCAGTATCTAACCGGTGCGCATAGCTCTTCCGTTCAGACATCCTGCCAAACTCAACAAACTCAGACCGATGGATCCGCCTAACGCCGACATTCTCGAATTGAAAGAGATGATGGGGGAGTTGTTCAAGGTCGTGCAAGGGCTCGCCTTGGGGCAGAAAGCAATCGCTGAGAGGTTGGAGAGGATTGAAAGCTGGATGATAAAGGAGAAAGCTCAGGGAAAGGCTCCGTCATCCGTAGTAAAGAAGCCCGAATCAGGTGGTGTGCCTGCCCGAAAGGAACGCGGTAAGGATCGTTACCACCCTTATGTTGCCACCGTAACCACTCTTGTTGGTAATCCACTTGTACAACAGCAACAACCGCCACCTCAACAGAAGGCACAGAAAGCTAAGGGCCAAGTGAAGAAGGGGGCGACGGATCGTCAGTTTGATAAGCCACCCGTGACTTATACCCTTCTGTTCAAAAGGTTAAGGGATCTTGGGTTAGTTCGGCCGAGGATATTGGTTCCTGTAGAACTGCATCGGAGACCTGCAAACTACGATGAGAATGTCAAGTGCGAGTTCCATTTTGGGGCACCAGGACATAACATTGAGGGTTGTAGAGCTTTTAAGCATGTCGTCCAGGACATGGTGGATTCTAAGGCCATCAGTTTGGCGCCAACACTGAATGTTAACGCCAACCCCGTGCCAGGTCCCGTGGGGGTGAAGGTGATGTCAAAGGACAAGAGAGGAACAGAGGTGACTGAGGGGGATCAGTTAAAAACTTCAGTGTCTGTGGTCCCCAAACATATGATGAAGAGTGGAGCTTTCCCTAGTGTTGATAATTGTTGTGCGGCTGTCACCACAAATGGGTGTGTAGTGATGAGGGAAACGGTCCAGAGAATGATGGAAGTAGAAATGGATGGTGAAAATTTTGAAACACCAAGTCAGGCAGTTGAAACCGTCAAGGTAGAGGATGCCATTCTAGCTGAGAAAGAGAAGAAGTTGTCCATTTCTTCTTACAAACAGGCCATGGAAGTGGTGAAGAATGGAGAAGCCCTAGGCTGGGGAAAGATCATAGACATTGTGGTGAAAGCGGATATGTTCGAGATTGGCTATCAGCCAGACCAAGGCTCGTCTGGGAAAAACAGAGGACGTCGTCAACCGTTCACATTCGTCAGTGCCGGAATGCTGGATCCAGGTCACGCCTGTACAGTGGGTGAAGAGATTGACAGTGACTGCGAGCTTGACTCGTGGATAAAATCGTGCGTACCAGGGAACTGGAAGGCCTCAAGGATCATCATTATCACTCATCATGAAGAGTAGTATTTCTGTATTTCAATTCTGTTTGCATGAAAGCCATACGTTTTGCCCGAAGCGTAATGGTCCATTGTAAGGGCCATCTCATGTGTTTCATTGTGCAACATTTTGCATCATTAATAAATGGATGTTTTTGTATTAAAAGCGGTGTTCCCTGTTTTTCATTTATTTTTGCAGTTTAAAAAATAATAAAAATGGCAATGCTTGTGTTCATTTTCTTTCCTTTTGATTCGTCTTGTTCCGACCTCAAAAGAGACTATCCTCTTGATCTCATTGATAACAATTCGGTTACACCTTTGTATGACTTCGACAATCCGATCTATCATACCGAAGAAGAAGGCGAAGAAGATTGTGATCTGCTGGAATTAGCCAGGTAGTTGAAATAAGAGGAGAAGGTGATTTAACCACACGAGGAGCGATTCAAGATTGTTATTCCAGGCACCGCCGAGGTCAGAAAGGAAGTGAAAGTTGGGGGCCGCTTCAGAGGCAAATGTCAAGAGCAGAATGGTAGCACTGTTGAAAGAGTATGTTGATATTTTCGCCCGGTCTTATCAAAACATATCGGGGTTGGATACTGATGTCGTTGTACACAAGCTGCCATTAGGAGAAGATTGTCCTCCAGTGAAGCGGAAGCCGGTGCCGAAGAAGGATGAGAAGGTGAGAATGTGTGTGGACTACTGAGATGTGAACAGAGCTAGTCCGAAAGATGAATTCCCGGTACTTCACATTGATGTATTGGTCGATAATACTGCTCAGTTCTCGGTGTTTTCCTTCATGGATGGCTTTTTTGGCCAAAATCAAATTGAATTGTTGCCAGATGATATGGAGAAAACAATGTTCATTACACCAGGGGGCACTTTGCGTTATAAGGTGATGCCATTCAATCTCAAGACTGCCAGGTGCCACGTGTCAGAGTCTACGGTGACTTTGTTTCGTGATATGATTCACCATGGAACCAAATGTTATGTTGATGACATGATAGCAAAGTCCCAAACAGGAGAGGGGCATCCGGTAGACCGGGGCAAGTTGTTTGACCGGTCGAGACAGCTCAGACTGAGGTTGAGTCCGAACCAGTGCACTTGTGGAGTGCTGTCCGGTAAACTGCTGAGGCTTATTATGAGCGGATAAGAGGAATCGAGGTCGATCCTGCTAAAGAAAAAAAGAGAGAGAGAGAGAGAGAGAGAGAGAGAGAGAGAAGAAAAAGCAATATAAGAAATGCCTGAACCGAGAACAGAAAAGAAGGTTCGTGGTTTCTTAGATAGATTGAATTGCATTTCACGGTTCATATCTCATCTGACAGCCTAGTGGGAACCCATTCAAACTGTTGAAAAAAAAGAGATCAAACGGTCAGATGGATAATGATTGCCAAGGGGCATTGAAAGATAAAAGAATAAGTTGCAGGAGCCTCCGATTCTGATGCCTCCCGGTGGAGAGACGGTCATTAAATCTGGTACTTGACAGCCCTCGAGGTGTCTATGAGGTGCGTATTGTGTCAGCATGACGAGTCTGGTCGAAAAGAGCATGCGATTTACCTTAGCAAATAGATCATCGACTATGAAACAATACATTCACTGCTCGAGAGAACTTGTTGTACTTTGGCATAGGCTGCTCGCCGACTGAGACAGTATATGCTGTTTCATACCACTTTGTGGATGTCCAAGATGGATCTGATCAAGTATGCGTTTGAGAAGTCAGCATTGACCGGACGGGTGGCGAGAGGGCAAATGATGTTGACTGAATACGATATTCAGTATACCTCTCAGAAAGCAATCTAAGGGAGTGTATTGTCTGATTACATCGCCCCGCAACCCATTGAGGATTATCAACCAAGGAAGTTTGAGTTCCCTGATGAGGACATCTCGAGGTGCTCAAATCGAAAGATTGTGAGGAACCGATCCCGGAGGAGGGGCCTGACCCTGAATCCGAACGGATTCTGATGTCTGATGGGGGGAGGTTAATGTGGATGAGTTAGTGTCATTTTGGTTACGCCGAAAAGACCCCACATTCCTTTTGTTGCCCGGATAACATTTGAATGCACCAACAATGGTGGCTGAGTACGAAGCTTGTATCCTGGGTATCGATCTTCGGTGCATACGTCTACTGGGGCAACGCTGCGCTCGCTCGTGTATGGGATAGAAGTGATATTACTTACTGAGGTCTAGATCCCATTGCGGAGACCTGATGGACGAGAGATTAGAAAAGGCCGAGTGGGTAAGGACTCGGTATGAAGGGAGCCCGATTGAAAAAAAAAGGGGCTGGCAGTTATTTGTCATGAGCAGTTGTACCCAGTGAATGAAACGTGCTTGTGGCTGAAAAGTGCAACTTCGTGCGTATCATGTGGGAGACGCATTGTTGAAAAGGATCCTTCCTCCTCAAGACGATCATGGGGCAAGTGGATATACAGTTATGAATGTCCATTCGTGGTCAAGAAGGTTTTCTCTGGCAGAGCTTTGTTGTCAATGACCACGGATGACGAAGATTTTCCATCCCTTGTGAATGTGGACGCAGTTAAAAGATACTTCGATAAAAAAAATAGACCCGCTGGACGAAAAGAATAAAAGAGTCCAGGCAAAAAAGGGCATCCCGGCGAACCAAAACAAAAAAAAAAAGAAAAAGGTTCAGGCAAAAGTTAGGGATAAAGAATGAAAAGAATATGTACACCCGGTAAGTTGAAAACCCGCAAGGGCGGCTTAGGCAAAAATGGGTATCCCGGTGGACTGAAAACCCGAAAGGGCGGTCCAGGCAAAAGAGGGACTGAAACGAACAACTGCGTCTAGCATAATCGTTTGTACTTTGGTTAAGACATCATGGATAATTCCCGGTGGAGATCGATTGGAAGCGTCTTGTTCAGAAGACAGAAAGTGCGGAAAGTCTTGAGGACATGGGGGGTGTAACCGAGTTGGAACCCGATGGGATCACGGTTCACATTGCCATTAGGATAGATTTTTTCTTTTTGTGCGCAATCACCTCTTTCCAGGGATTGCTTCCTGTGTGTTGCTCGGTTCTGAGCCACCTTTTGTTCAGTCAGTAAAATGCATGTTCGGTCAAATAATTTTGTTTTTTGTCTTCATTACCGCTTTGATTGCAAAAACATCTGTTTAATTTGATAAAGAATATTTGCATTTTGAAATATGGAGATCCCTTCCGATGCATGCTTATAGGATTGAAAGCGTGAAATTTTATTCGGAAGTTTGAGTGACCTAAGTGTTGGAATTTTGGCCCGCCCGGGGCACGTTTTTTATCTAACGATCTCTTTGCAGGTGTCGTTGGTTTGTTCTCACTCACTTGCAGGTTGTGATATGAAGTCTTTTGAAAAAAAAGGATTCCCGCAGAGTCCAATCAGGGGCAAGGGATAGAGGAACGGTGAAAAGACGGTGAAAGAATGGCGACGATCCTAGAGGGTAATCAAGAAGACTCTTCAAAGTCTGAAGATTAGAGAGTTCGCCCGGATCCGAGGAGATTAATTGTCTCGAAGCAAAGAAAAGACGAGAATATCGGGTGATGGATCAGAAGAGACCAGATGAGTCTAGGAGCTCTCAAAAGTGGAAAGTTGACACTGTGGTTGGATGATGAATGCCGGTGCTCGATGAATCGACGGGTGTTCCGTGTCGAATAGGCCGTATCCCCCCAGTGGATTTGGGAGTGTTGTCTCCTCAGCATATTCAAGATCAGGGATTCCTCAGCAGGGTTGAGGATGTTTCCCCCAGCAGGCTTGAAAGTGGCTATTTCCCCAAGCAAGTCTGAAAGCTGTTAGAACTGTTCTTCCCCAAGCAAGTCTGAAAGCTGTTAGAACTGTTCTTCCTCAAGCAAGTCTGAAAGCTGTTAGAACTGTTTTTCCCCAGCAGTCGGGTAGCAGGTTCAAAGGCCATTCTATCCCCAGCTAGTCTGAAGGCTGTTGATCCCCACTGAGTCTGAAGGTTGTTGTATCCCCAACGGAGGTATTAGTGGGTAGTTCGTTCCTCAACAATCGGGTATGAAGTACTGTAATCCCCAGCATGGTCGTGAATGCCTTTCCCCAACAGGGTCGTGAATGTTTTCCCCAGTAATTTTGAAGTGGGTAGTCTTCCCAGCGGAGGTTTATGTTGATGGTTTTCTCCAGCGAAGTCCCCAAGCGGATCAGGTTTGGTGAAAATTATCCCTAGTAGAGTTAATCCTGCCTGGGGGTTGGCCGTTATCCCCAGTAGAGATAAGCATTGTTTGCTTCCCTTAGCAGGGTAGTCCCCAAGCAGATCGGGTTCGGTGGAGATCATCCCCAGCAAGGGTTATCTTTCCCCAGCAGGGTGGAGATTGACGTGGTATTGAAATCCTCAACAGAGTTCCTTGAGCTCCCCGGTGTTGTCTCTGGAGGAGACGTGTTTTTATGCATTCATCATTTAGATAAGCATAGCATATTGCATCATTAGTGCGTAGCATTTCCATGATTATGGAGCATTGCGCTAAAAAAACTCATGCATCAGCATTGCAAACATAAATTAGCCCTAGGCCGTGGTGACCATCCGAGAATGGGTTGTCGGAAGAGTTTAGCATTGCGCCATTGGATCGATTTCAGAACTGGGTTCCCCAGCAGGGTAGAGAGGTTGGTGTTTTCCCAACAAGTGACTCCTTAAGTTGAGTGGGTATCCCCAGCAATGCTACTCCCCACAAAATTGGTAGCATCTTACAAGCTTGGATCGATTCCCCAAGCAGATGTGGGTGTGTCTAATCTCTCCATATAGAGTCGACCCCTTAGGCAGAAAGTGTCTACCATTTTCTTCTGCACTCCTCGCTGAGTTATATCCTCGTGGATGACGGTTGTTTCCGTTCCCTCCCTACACACATAATGGGATGGGTTTTCCCTATTGAGTTCTTTCCTCATTAGGATGAGTCTTGATTCAGTCTGCCTTTTTGGATCGATCCTAAATTGGCTCCTTGTGGCTGTCTCTTGTGCCTCCCTGTGGTATAAATGAATAGTTGCTCACTAACCGGCACTCATTCATCTTATCCTCAGCGGAAGTTGTTGGCTTCTATCCACTAACCGGTAGTTGTAAGTCCTATCTTTGTGGTCTTCTACCTACTAACCGGTAGATGTGAATCCTCTTTTCTCCCCGTTGTGGAGTCAACCCTTGTGCTCATCCTAGTCGATGACGGTTACTTTTCCGTGGTTTTCTACCTACGAACCGGTAGATGTAATCCCCTCTTTGCAGTTATCATTATCCAGTTTTCGGTATTGATAGTCCTTCTCCCTTTGGATATTTGCTTTGATTAAGCAATCTTATCCCCAGCGGGTCTTCCCCTTCCTTTTGGATAATTGCTCCGAGTAAGCCATTTTATCCTCAGTGGGTCCTCTTTCATTCGCCGTTTGCCGGTAATGTTTGTGGTTTCCCCTGTTGATTGGTCATCTTTACATACTTAGTCTGGTATCCCGATGCCTTTCTTTTCGGTTGATTTATCCTTTGACAACCTACAACCCGGTTATGGATAATCTTCCTTGCGAGTATATTATCTACGTTTTGACGGCTATAGATAATATATCTCATGCGCTCTTTGGTCGAAGTTTTGTCCTTCCCAGTTGAGTAAGATTCGCATTCCTTGTGGAATCGAATGTCCATCCTTTAACAAGTTTGCTTTCGCTCTCTTCAGGATGATGAGTGTTTTGGAACACACACCAATTCACGATTTTGGTCGATTTATCCTTTGTCAACCTACAACCCGGTTATGGATGATCTTCCATGCGAGTATATTATCTACGTTTTGACGGCTATAGATAATATATCTCATGCACTCTTGGGCTGAACCCTTTGTGTGTTTCCCCAACTGAGTAGGATTCGTATTCCTGGTGGAATCGAATGTCCATCCTTTAACAAGATTGCTTTTCTAGCTCTCTTCAGGATGATGAGTGTTTTGGAACACAAACCAATTCACGCCTTGGTCGGTCACCTGTTTTATGCCTACAACCCGGTATCCTTGGTGTTCCTTCCTGTCTGCTCCCTATTGCGACCTTGGTCCCCTGTGGAGTCAGATTTTCCTGAGTCGAAACATGCCTATTCAGGTTTTCCTCAGATGTTTTTGGTTGATTGATATCTCTCATCCATGCACTGGTCTTAGATATTCCTTCTTCCCGAGCTTGTTACCTACTAACCGGTAACACCTCACCCTTTTTTTTGAGTCTTCCCATTCATCCGTTGATGTCTGGTCACCTCTCCATTGGTGTCGATAAACTTCGAGTTTTTCCCATTCGTCCATTGACGTTTGGTTGTATCTTTTTCCATTCATCCGTTGATGTCTGGTCACCTCTCCGTTGGTGTCGGTAAACGTCGAGCTTCTCCCGTTCGTCCGTTGATGTTTGGTCGAGTCTTCCCATTCATCCGTTGATGTCTGGTCACCTCTCCGTTGGTGTCGATAAACGTCGAGCTTCTCCCGTTCGTCCGTTGACGTATGGTCGAGTCTTCTCATTCATCCGTTGATGTCTGGTCACCTCTCCGTTGGTGTCGGTAAACGTCGAGTTTTTCCATCCGTCCGTTGACGTATGGTTGTATCTTTCTTCCCAGTTCATCCGTTGATGTCTGGTCACCTCTCCGTTGGTGTCGATAAACGTCGAGCTTCCCCCGTTCGTCCGTTGACGTCTGGTCGAGTCTTCCCAGTCATCCGTTGATGTCTGGTCACCTCTCCGTTGGTGTCGATAAACGTTGAGTTTTTCCCATTCGTCCGTTGACGTCTGGTTGTACCTTTTTCCATTCATCCATTGATGTCTGGTCACCTCTCCGTTGGTGTAGATAAATGTCGAGCTTCTCCCGTTCGTCCATTGACGTCTGGTCGAGTCTTCCCAGTTCATCCGTTGATGTTTGGTCACCTCTCCGTTGGTGTCGATAAACGTCGAGCTTCTCCCGTTCGTTCGTTGACGTCTGGTCGAGTCTTCCCATTCATCCGTTAATGTCTGGTCACCTCTCCGTTGGTGTCGGTAAACGTCGAGTTTTTCCCCATGCGTCCGTTGACGTTTGGTTGTATCTCTTTCTCCCATTCATCCATTGATGTTTGTTGAGTCTTTCCATTCATTCGTTGATGTCTAGTCACCTCTCCGTTGGTGTCGATAAACGTCGAGCTTCTCCCGTTCGTCCGTTGACGTCTGGTCGAGTCTTCTCATTCATTCGTTAATGTCTGGTCACCTCTTCGTTGGTGTCGGTAAACGTTGAGTTTTTCCCATTCATTCGTTGACGTCTGGTCGAGTCTTCCCATTCATTCGTTAATGTCTGGTCACCTCTCCGTTGGTGTTGGTAAACGTTGAGTTTTTCCCATTCGTCCGTTGACGTCTGGTTGTATCTCTTTCTCCCAGTCATCCGTTGATGTCTGGTCACCTCTTCGTTGGTGTCGATAAACATCGAGTTTCTCCCCGGTCATTCGTTGATGTCTGGTCACCTCTCCGTTGGTGTCGATAAACGTCGAGTTTTTCCTAGTCGTCCGTTGGCGTCTAGTTGTGATTTCTTTGTTCCCATTCATCATCTTTCGATGTCTGGACGTGGTTCCTTTTTTCGAAAAAATCAAAATCCCCGGTGAAGTCGTTGGTAAACGTCTTGCCTGGTCCGGTGATAAATATCAAATCCCAGTGGAAGTTGCCATTGGCGAACTTTCTTTTCTTGGATCCCCGCAGAGTGCAAATTTCTACGGTTCTTTAGTATTCAATCCCTGTTTACCTTGAAGGTCTGACAGTCGTTGCTCTCATCCGTTCAGGTTCCCAGTTGATTGAATAGGGGCAGCTGTAGCACCTCAAATTTGCACCTCCCATTTGTACATACATTTCGTTTTTAGGTCATTAACATTGCATTCACATTGCATAGTCCATTGCATATCATCAGTCAAAACTGATCAGGAGAATTCATCTGTGCAAGAGAGCAAGGGTTTTTCCATGAGATAAAGGCCCTATGGTTGTTCTAGAGAGCTTACATGACCCAAGGTTCATTTTGATGAAATTTGGCCAAGTGTTGAAGGCTCAAAGTCCACAGTGCATGACCAAGTCATTTGAGGGCCATAAAAGTCAACTGAGGGCTAGGAGATGGAGAAATGGTTTGAGACACTTCATTCATGTCCCAAAGAAGGTTATTGAACATGTCAAACATATACCTTAAAGATTTTGAAGCCAGATCAAAAGTTTCCAAAAATGGAAAGTGACCTGTAATTTGGAAGTTTCCAAAAATGGCAAGTTTTTGGATCAACTTCAACTCAACTTTCCAACATCAAAGAAGCTTCAAATGAAATTTTGTCCAACATGAAAGTTGAAGATCTTTTTCTCCCATTTCCAAAAAGTCCAAGATCAAGAGCATCTGATGAATGGTTAAGGAGTTATGATCAAATCATGGCAAAGTGTGCTTGAAACTTCAAATGGCCATATCTTTTGAACCAAAACTCCAAATTTGGTGGTTCTTTTTGCAAAATGTTTCTCATGTCATGAAGTTTCCAAACTATCCATCACATTGCATGAAATTGGAATATATGATCACTTGCTTGTTCATGAAGTTTTTGAAGGAAATTTGCCAAAATCAAAATTGGTTGATCACATGCATGAAACTCCAATTCTAATGTGTGCATGGGCTATTTTTAAGTGGTTTTGGGCCTTATTTGTGTATTGTTCACGTGGCCATCTCATGCATGAGGTGAAAATGCAAATTTGTGCATGCACCTTATTTCTTTCTAATCCCAATTAAACATGGCTTAAGCTTAATTTCATATTCATTAGCAAGGGATATAAAGGCTTAATCACAACTGCATTGATCACAATACACAAGTTCAGATCTAGAATTAGAGAATTGATCAAAATTTTCTCTCACAAAGATTTTCAAAATTCCTCACATAAACCTCATTTCTCTTGGTGAATTCATGATCATGGAGTGGTTTTGAGTGAGATTGAACGTGCATCTTGTGGATTTCTGCTCTAAATCGTGCATGCTTGAAGCTTGAAGGTGTTCATGGAAAACTCAAATTGAGCTGAATCTACACGTTTCTGAGCTTCAATTTCTTCATCAATCATCTCTACAAGCATCCTGGAAGTGATCTGGATCGTAACAAGTGCTGGATTGTGCAAAACCATAACCTGCTCTTCAAGAGGTAGGATTTTCGACCTTCATAATTCTCCAATTCATGTACATATTTGTGTAGATCTTGTGTTGCTGATCATTCTGGTAGAAAAATCAATTGAAATGGTGTAGTATTCATTGAGTTATGCACGTTTGAAGTTTGAGATGCAAAAATGATTTTGCTCGATTCTCCTTATTCTTGATGAATTAGCATGAAATATTGTTTGATCTGTGATCCTCATGATGTAACTGTTCCAATGATATAATTTTTGTTGAAATCTGGGCATTTCTGGAATTTTCTGGAAATCTGAGCATGAGCATTCATCATCTTCATCGTCTTCATCATGAAGAAGATGAAGTTCATGTGGTAACATCAGTTTCTGGTAATTAGCGACGATTTCTGGTAATTAGCGACGGTTTCTGGTTGTTGCCACGCTGTGTTAGGGTTTTGTTCTGATTGGACCATGTTGTTGCCTAGTAAGCGTATCCATTGGCTCACGTTTGTGCTGACCTTGCCACATGCGCGTTGACTGCCACGCCATTTAATGAAACGCAGCGTTTCATTGGCAAGGCGCGCGCTCATTCAAATTTGGACAGGGATCGATTCCCAGCGAAAGCATATTTCAAATCTTCATTCCATTTTTTTTTGTTTTCCCTCCATTTCCATGTGCTTTGTTCATTTTTGAATTTCATTTTGTATGCTAACTTGTAAAATCCATATCTAATTGAAAAATGCATCAAATCACTCCCAATTTTTTGCAAAATGATCCTTGTTTTGTCTAGTTTTTTATGATAATGAGTTTGAAAGTTGTGCATGGCTGGAATTTTATTTGCTCTAGGTTGATTGAACACATGTGCATTTGTGACATTGTCTTACTCTTTCTATCATGAAATGCTTGATTTTCATCCAATGGACTTGAAATTTTACATGCTGATTCTAGACATATTGATGGACCTTTTAGGCTTGGTTTGGTATTTTTCTCATGTACCAATTATATTTTATGCTTATGTTTGCATGGTGTGACAATTTGTGTCACACCTTTGGTTGTTCAACTTGTGAAATTTGATTTCCATGCCAAATGACCTCTAATGTTTCTGATTTTTTGTGTGATGGATGTTTTGGATGTGTTGAATGTTCATGAAAATTTCCAGAATTATTTGAATCATTTCTGTTTTGATTTGGAATTTTCATTCTTAATGTTCAAATGTGTGCCTTGAATTGGTCATTGACTTCTCTTGCCTATTGCATGAACTTGCCTATTGCTTTTGGTTTGGTCCTTTTTAGGACTTGTTCTTGATTGGTTAAATATGATTCATGTTGAGTTTGAAGTTCTGTTTTGGCTTTTTGATCCCCTTTTGACCCTAGGCTTTGACCTAGTGGTTTGTTACTTACATTTGAGTTGTGAATTTCAGGTTCAAGTATGCATCTCCATGATTGATGTTGCTCCTTCATTTGAGCTTGATCATTTGTTATTGTTGGCTAACATTGGTTTGTTTTGTAGGCCTTGATGATGGTCACTTGTGTTTCTGGCTTATGTGTTTCCTATTGGGTTGTCTGTCTGATATTGACTGTTGTTGACTATTGTTTGAATTCTGTACTGATTGGTTTAGATGTTTCCACAGGTACCTAAGTTGCTTTAAGTTCATTTGAACTTTGCTTTGCTTGCTTGTGGTTAGCATACCACTGAGGTATAATCCCTTGATCTTCATGTAGTCTGGAAGACCTGTCATGTTACTTTGGCAGGCACCTGTCTGAAGCCCTCCTTAAGAGGCAATGTTTGTGGTTGTTTAATTTTGTGCCAAGCAGGTTAAGTCCTCTTAAGAGGCATTGGCAGATAGAAGGGATGTGCAATCCATCCCCTGCTATTCAATTGTGTCATTCACTTTGCTCACACACCATGTGTTGATGCATTGCGAATAAGAACCCAAGATCTTGTTGTGTCAGTCATGTGGAGAAGAGTTCCTACATTCTGAACTCCCACACTTTCTATTTGATTGAAGCTCTCTCAGGCCAGGGATAAGAGCTGTGAGGTCTTACCCTCACTTCCCATTTCATCTGCTTCACCCTAACTCTCAAAGTTAGGGTTAAGAGCTAAAAACACCCCATTCCAGTTGGCTTGTTTCTACAACCTAGCCTTGTATGAGCCAATTGTTTGCATATAGTGTGTGTGCTTGCTCTCTTGTGCTTGTGTTTGATGTTGTGTTGTTTAGGATAGCTTGCTCCCTGTGCAAGTTAGGATAGAGACCTCAACATAGGGATCGTATGCATGACAACTTCTAGGCTCGAGTCGTAGTCTCCCTAGTAGCTTGTTATCTCCCTTTGTCTCTGGTTAGGATAGAAGTTCTTTCCCTGTTAAGGGGAACTACGTCGCCCTGATCCTCATACCAGATGAGGTACGTAGGCAGGAGATGAGCTGATCTCTCCGGGCGCCCTTTTTCTTTTTTAACCCTTGTGTTTGCTTGTTGGAGTCTGACGTAAGCCCAGCGATTGGCAGTCGGTTTCCCGGGTTGGGTGTTTGTTTGGAGTCTGACGTAAGTCCAGCGATTGGCAGTCGATTTCCTGTGTAAGTTTTTGGTGTGGAGTCTGACATAAGTCCAGCGATTGGCAGTCGGTTTCCTGTGTGGGTTTGTTTGTGCGGAGTCTGACGTAAGTCCAGCGATTGGCAGTCGGTTTCCTGTTTGTGTTTTGTTTGGCGTGCGTTAGCCGAGCTACGAGTGCTCTGATTCTTCTCTGGTTAGAGAAGATACGTATGCATAGGATGCGACATCCTAACGAGCACGTTCCGCTTTCCCCCCGAACTACGTCGACTCTGATGTCTGTGTCTGGCAGGATACGTAGGCTCAGGATGCGATATCCTGCCGAGTCCCGTTTCTTCCGTCCTTTCTGTGTTTGATTCCAGTCTTGTGCAGCGTTTGAGCAGTCTTTAGCAACCTTTCTTCTATTCTTTCTGAGCGTGGATCCCGTCGAGTACGACGGATGCGTAGGGGTGTTAATACCTTCCTTTCGCATAACCGACTCCCGATCCTTGCAATCTCTGGTCGTAAGACCATTCCTTTCCAGGTTTACTTCGAGCGTTTCCTTTCCCTCCTTTGGGATAAATAACGCACGGTGGCGGCTCTGTTGTTTCTTTTTCCCGCCGGTTTTTCGCGTAATGCGACAGCTGGTCCCGCCTCTTGCAGCGTCTCTTTCGGCCTGTTTACGCCTCTAGAAACGTCTCCGTTGAGTCCTCGACATGGGGTTCTTTCCCAAATAGTTTTCAGAGATATGAGCCCTCTTTTCGGACTTAAATTCACACCTGTAGTTCACTGCTATACCTCCTCTAGCATCAGAAGCAACCCCTTGTGGGGTGTATTGTCTTTCCTGAGGCTTGATCCAAGCACCTCTAGGAGCACTTGCCGACGGCACGAAGCTTTTAGGCCTTGTTGGGTTATTTCCCACAGCCCTTTTTGATCCTCTTTCATTCTGGTAACCCCTGGTTGGCACATTCCTTTTGCTTTTACCTAGTTGCAGCTTCTGGAAATTCTCTGCTGCTATTTTATCGGTGACAACACCACACCTTGGGCACAGGCACACCTGTGAACCCTTGTTCTTGCAACGATACAGAAAATCCACCAAGTCCTCATCAGCCCTTGGGTAAACTTCAGCTATATCGACATCTGGGCTTTCCCCAGTTTGCTCCAGCATGTTGGCCTCATCATATTCGCTGATCTCGACCATGTTGATCTCGAATGGATCCACGAACAGGGCTTCCTCCTGGTGAAGAGGATCAGCGTCGATCTTCATTCTACGGCCAGCAAATTTCAGCCTGCCTTCCTGAATCGCTTTCTGAACCAAATCCCTGAAAAGGTAACAATTAGAGGTGTTATGACCAAGATAGTTATGATATTTACAAAACCCTCTTTTCTGTCTTTGTTCCAACGGTGGTATTTTAGTACCAGGAGGTATCACCATCTGCCCATCTTTGACCAATAAGTCAAAAATTTCCTCACATTTCGACACGTCGAAAGTATAAGTTTTCGGAGGGAATTTTGGGTTGTTTTCGACAGGATTCTTTCCTTGCGCAGGCAACAATGATCGACACTCATAGGCGGACCCTGGCTTTAGTTCAGCCACGTCGATTTCTAATTCGGTCGATGAAGCATAATCGGCCTCACGTATTGGGTCTGTCGCGTCGTATTCGACAAACGCTACCTTTTCTTTCTTAGACTTATTGTGCCTAACTTTTTCTAGCCTTAGTCGTTCTAGATGTCGAACTTTGTCAACCAGTTATGACATACTTTTCACAAAAGTTGGATCTATCTTCTTCCTAATGGAATAATCTAAACCTCATGCGGCCATTTGAACTAGTTCATGTTCTGGCACTTGCGTAAAGCACCTAGCTTTTAAGGACCTAAAACGATTCAGATAATCATCTATACTTTCAGCAAACCTTCTCTTAATACTAGACAATTCTGCCAAACTAATTTTGGAGTGTCCTTCGTAAAACTGTTCATGGAACTTCTTTTCTAATTTAGCCCATGAGTCGATTGATCTTGGGGCCAATGAAGTAAACCATGTGAAGGCAGCCTTGGTCAGAGAGAAGGGGAAGTTTTTTACTCTTAAATATTCATTATGAGCTAAATCCCCTAACTCTGTTAAGTATCTGGCGACGTGTGTAGCACCTCAAAATTTGCACCTATCATTGTACATACATTCTCATATTAGGTCATAGCATAACATGGTCCACTGCATAGCATTGCATTGTCCCATCTGCCTCAAGTACAAAGTCATCAGAAGAATTAGGTCAAACTGATCAGGAGATCAGTCAACCAAGCAAGCAAGTGTGTTTTTCATCGAGCCAAGGCCCTAGGGTTGGTCCAACATGTTCACATGACTTGGGGATCCATTTGAAGAGTTTTGGTCAAGGATTGGATGTTCAGAAGTCATCAGTCAATGCACAGTCAGTCAGAAACCCTAAAAAGTCAAACTTGGTCAACTGTGTTTGATTTTATGGTTTTGATGGATGGATTTGGTTTGAGAGAGCTTATTCATGTCCAAATAGGCCTCATATATCATGGCAAACACCATCATGGAAGAATTTGAAGCCAGATCAGAAATTTCCAAAAATAGAAACTTGACCTGTAACTGAAATTTACCAAAAATGGAAAGTCTTGATCCTCAAACTTACATCATGATACAAGCTTCAAATGAATTTTTGCCCAACATGAAAGTTGAAGATCTTGTTCTCCCATTTCCAAAAAGTCCAAGAACACTCAATTCCCATGTATGGTTGGCAAGTTATGATCAATTCATTTTCAAAAATTCTTGAACTTCAAAAGGCCATATCTCTCAAACCATTTGGCCAAATTTGGTGAGGTTTTTTCCAACAAGTCACATTTGACCTCCTCTTTCCAAAAAGGTAATTTTCATGTACCAAAACTTTATGGATCAAAATGGCATTTTTGGACTTGCATGAATTAATTTCAAGTGTGGTACAAAAGTGAATTTGTGAGATAATCATTTCTAACCAATTCTACCAATCAAACATGTTCTGAAAATGCATTTGTGACATGAACCAAGCCCATTTTCGTGCAGTACATATAGCCATTCCTAACTTGCTTGAAAATTGGACAAAAGTACACTTTTCACCAACTCCATCCCACCTTTTCATGAACTTTGATTTGTACCCTTAAACAGCAGATATATTCATCATTTTCTGTCACTTGGAAACCCTAGCAGCCACTTGGTCTAAACAGAAAACTCATTGCTCTCAAAAACCATTTTTCTTCATCTTTCAAAATTCTTCAAAAAATTACAAAAGAGCTTGCACACTTCTTGTTGGTATCATCACATACATATCATTTGAATTTGATTTCAAGCCTAAAGCACCAACTGGAAAGCCATTTGCTCGACTGTTTTCTTCAAGCTCCTTTAATGGCAGAAGTTGTTTGCATCCATTCCAAGCTGTTTTGAGCCAAACCATCTTCATCATTCATCATTGCAAGCTTGGAGCTTCATCTGTTTCGAGTCAAAACCATCAAAGAACCTCTAAATCACAACTGTACTTCAACCTTGGTGAGTTTTTCGATTTTCACTATTCTTAAAACGATGACATGCTTTAGAAAGGTCTCTCCATGCTGAGCTTCATGATGGTTTTGTTTTTGAAAATGGTTGGTTATTTCTGAAGTTATGTTGTTTTGAAGTTTGGTGATGAAACTTGTTTGTGCTCGATTCTTGAGTTTTGTGATGTTTTAATGAAAACCAATGATGGATTCATGTTGCTTTGTTGTTCGCTGATCATTTTTGTATATGCAATTGCATTTTCTGGAAAAAAATTGGTTGAGTCGAATTTGGAAGGGATGAATGATAGCACTGTATGCATAAACCCTAGCTGTTCTTGAACTTTTCCAGATTTTCCTTTTTCTCACGTGCTGCATGGTTGCTGTTGGCCCATGAGCCAATCAAAACATTTCCCTGGCCGCGCCTAAACGACATCGTTTGATTAAGTGAAGTCCAAAATTACAAGAATGCCATCCGGTCTTTAATTAATCCATTTTAATTCATTTAATTTCAATTTTTATTCCATTTGGCATGGCTTATTTGAAAAAATCATAACTTATCCATCTCAAATCCAAATTTAGTGGGAATTTTTGCATTATCTTCATCATGATCTCTACTTTTTTATCATAATTTTTCCAGAATTTTGTGATCAATGGATTTTAATTGGTATTAGGGTTTGTGACATGTGCTCATATTTTGTACACTTTGCCAAAACATTTGTGAAATGGTGACACTTTATCCAATGGCTCCCAAATTTTTTGTGCTTAAACTAGACACATTCATGGTGATTTTGGTGTAGAGTTTGTGAATTTATCTTATCTGGTTGTTGAGTTATGAATTTTTGAATTAGGGTGTGACAATTTGTGTCACACCATTGATGTGCAACTTCATGATTTTTGTTACCATGCTTCTTGAACTCAAATTGGTTTGAGTTTTTGCATGAATGTACTCTTGGGTGTCTAGTTTACATATGAATTTTCTTGGAATTATTTATGGCATTTCCTAATTGTTTGAGATTTTCTCCCCTGTTTAGTCATATGTTGACTTTTTGTGACACATGTTCCCATTTCATTTGTGAAATTCTCATACTTTATTGGATGGACATGAAATTTTTCATGTGATTGCTAGACATCTTAATCTTTGCCATGGTTTTGATCCCATTCATTTCTCATATGCTATCATTGATTTATGATTTTTTCAAGTTGATGTATGTTTGGTTGACTTCTTTGAGCATGTTCAAAATTGCTTTGCTTTTCTGATTTTCATTGACTGCCTTCCTCTTGTCCAAATGAGATGAAATTTGACATGCTTACCATGCTGTGGGTTGTGATTGATCATGATTTATTTGGTGATTTTTGGAAATGTTTAAAATTGCTTTTGATTCAAGTCTTGCTGTTGACTCCTATGAGCTTCTGTTTGCTATACTTTGACCTAAATTGTGCATGAAATGATGATAATGATTGATATGTGTAGCACCTCAAATTTGCACCTATCATTATACATACCATTTCATTTTAGGTCATAGCATATCATAGTCTATTGCATAGCATTTGCATTGTCCTCAGTTGCCTCAAGAGCAAGCAAGCAAGAATTAGGTCAAACTGATCAGGAGATCAATCCACCAATCAAGCAAGGGTGTTTCTCAAGGAGCAAAAGCCCTAGGGTTTGTCTAACAAGTTCACATGACTTGGAGGTCCATTTGAAGTGTTCAAGTCAAGGGTTGGATGTTCATCAGCCAGTGCACAGTCAGTCCCAAACCCTAGAAAAGTCAAAGTTGGTCAACTGTGGTTGATTCTATGGTTTTGATGGATGGAAATGGTTTGAGAGAGCTTATTCATGTCCTAATAGGCCTCATATGTCATGGCAATCAACGTCATGGAAGAATTTGAAGCCAATCAGAAAATTTCCAAAAATAGAAACTGGACCTGTAATTTCAACTGCCAAAAATAGAAACTTCTTGATCCTCAACTTGCATCATGATACAAGCTTCAAATGAATTTTTTCCCAACATGAAAGTTGAAGGTCTTGTTCTCCCATTTTCAAAAAGTCCAAGAACTCTCAAATCCCATGTGTGGTTGTCAAGATATGATCAAAATATTTTCACAAAATCTTGAACTTCAAAGAGGCATATCTCTCAAACCATAAGGCCAAATTTGGTGGGGTTTTTTCCTACAAACCACATTTTTCATCCTCTTTCCAAAAATATAAATTTCATGTCCTAAAACCTTGCCAATCAAAATGGCATTTTTTGACCTATTCCATTAAAGATCAAAGTTTGACCAAACTTTGACTTTTTGATTCTTTGATCTTTTCTCCATTTGGCCAATTGGGAAATGTTTCATACATCATTTGTGATTTGTCTAGAGCTTAAAATCATGTTCATACTATCATCTTACCATCATTTTGGGCAAAGTTGCAAATTTGTTAATTTTGGCAAATGGAGTCACATAAGTAAAACAAAGCTAGCAACTCATGAAGCAACCAAAAACAGCAAGTTGTTTGGTCCTGTACAGCATAATCAAGGCCCAATTTCGTGGCATAGCATACACCTCCTTCCTCACTTATACACAAAATTAGCAATTGGCATTTTGGTTCATAAAATTAAACTTGGATTAGCATGTGATAATGTGAGCTTAAACAGACCTTTATAAACATTTTCTCAGCTCATTCCAACCCTAGCAAGCTGCAGCCACACGACCAAATCCTCTCACTCCCTCATTGTGCATTTTTGCAAAAGGTGAATTTCTGCACAAACCATTCAAAGAACTCGAGTAACCATTAGTTCCCTCATCATCCAACCAACCTTGGAAGCTTTGTGGATCTTTGATTCCCAGCTGGAACCCTCCCCATGTTCTGTTTTCCTTTCAAAGCACAGTAATGGCAGATCATGATGTGGTGATTTCCAAGCATCAATGAACTAAAGCTATCCAACCATTCATCATTTCCAAGTATCTAAAGCATCTGTTTGAGCTTGTCACCACCAAAACCACACTGTGCCATCGAGTTCTTCAATTCAAGTAAGATTTTCAACTTCCTTATTTGTCCAAATCATGCCATGTATCTTGAAGATCCCTCTTTGCTGATTGTTGTGAGCTATAATTTGTTGAGAATGGTTAGATATTAGTGAAGATATGCCAATCTGAAACTTGATGTTCATGTTTGTTTTGGTTTGCTGCTTGTTATTTAGTTTGTTTTAAGGATAATAGATGTTGGATTATGATTATTCTTGGTCTGATGATGCCATTGGTATGATGATTCTTTGTTCTGGGCATGATGGAAAACTCGAGTCTGTTTTGGAAGAGATGAACACTTGCTGCTGTTTTGTTAAAACTTTAGTTTATTTCCAAAATCATGTTTGCTGTTATTACTTGTGATTGCGTGAACATACTGTCATTGCCATGTTGTTGACCCTGCTGTTTAAATTGATGATGAACCATGAAGATGAGTATGCCCTGTTCATGAACCCTAGAAGAGCCCAGAAAATTCGCATGAACATGTTTGGTTTATGGCTGTTTAGTTGTTGCATGGACATACTGTGATTGCTTGCCATGATGTTTGTATTTCGATTAATAATGATTTTGCTTGAATGATGAATAATTGATGTCGAAATTGTATGTTGCTGCCAAACCCTAGTTGCATAAATTCCCAGAACTTGAATTGCAATTGGTTGATGTTGTTTGCTTTTCACATGTGCACTGTTCCATTGGCTGAGAGCCAATGAGAACATTTCGTTCTCTTCCCCAATGCACTGCCGTTTCAGTTAGTGGCACACTTAATTACACAATTGCCACTGAGTTGACCATGTTTGACTCGCTCACCATGCTTTTGTTCATGTTTTGCTCAATTAATCACTCATCTTCAACAATTCATTTCTCTTTCAATTTTCATCCAAAAATCATGAGATTTTTTTCCATGATGTTCATGATTGAGTCTAGTATTTAATTGTGTTTTTTAATTAATTTTTCATTGGCTGGATTTTAATTGGCAATTGTTTTCCCAACATGCATGCATAAATGATACCCTTGGCCATTTCAATTGTGAAATAATGATGTTGCATCCTATGAGTTTAAAATTTTTTGTGGTGAAACTAGACTCATCCACCTTCATTTTGGTATAAAGTTTGTGGATTTTCCATTTGTGGTTTGCTGGATACAATTTTTTGAAGTTATGTGTCACATTTGGTGTCATACCATGATCATGCATTTTCCCTAATTTTGTTG
This sequence comes from Lathyrus oleraceus, assembly GCF_024323335.1. Classification (NCBI taxonomy): domain Eukaryota; kingdom Viridiplantae; phylum Streptophyta; class Magnoliopsida; order Fabales; family Fabaceae; genus Lathyrus; species Lathyrus oleraceus. The sequence goes on from NC_066583.1 coordinate 39,170,826, forward strand.
ACATGCTTCCCTACATCCAAATGACCCCAAATTTTGCATGATCCCTCCCTTACATGTCTAGTTCATGTGTGATTTTTATTGGAATTGATTGTGCTGTTTTCCATTTTATTGTGAATTTTCTTCCCTGCCTAGTCAATTGTTGACTTTTTGTGCTACATGTTGCCAAATCCTTTGGGAAATTCTCATACCATATTGTATGATCATGAAATTTCATATGTGATAACTAGACATCTTGAGCTTTGCATTGGTGTTAATCTCATTCATTTCTCATCTGTTTTCAATTTGATATGATTTTTTGAAGTTGACCCATGTTTGTTGACCTTCATTGTGCATACTTGAAATTATGTTGACTTCATGATTTTAATTGACTGCCTTCCTCTCATCCAAATGCCATGAAATTTGACATGCTTGCCATGCTAGATGTTAGGATTGAATGTGATTTATTTGATGATTTTTGAGAATGTTTGGGTTGACTTTTGATGCAAGTCATTCTGTTGACTTCTTTGAGCTTTCATTTGCCTTACTTTGACTTCAAATGTTCATGAAATGATCATAATGCATGATTTGAATGTGGGCCCAATTGTGATAACTTCTCAAATGTTTGACCTTGGTTTTGGTTGACTTTTCCTTGCTGCCTTGACTTTTTCTTTCATCCTTGACCCTAGGCTAGTCCTAGTGGTCTTTTGTGCTTATGTTGAGTTCATCTGTTTCAGGTTAAGCACCAATGCTTCAAAGACCATTCAATTTTGATTGAGTTTGGTTGTGTATATCATGTTGCTAACCTTTGTTTTGTAGGCTTGACTCATTGACTTGAGCCCTTGTGCTTTGCACAATTGTGTATCTGATATTTCATTTCCTTTTGATTTGAACTGTTGACTTGTTTACTAATAAGTTTGACTTTTTCAGGTACACTTTAGTTGCTTTATTTGCTTGCTTTGCTATTTAGCAATTGCTTTTGAGGTATAATCTCTTTTACTTCATGTAGTCTGGAGACCCGGCTTGTTACTTGGCCGGGCAAACTGTCTGAAGTCCTCCTTAAGAGGCAATGCTTGTGTATGTTTAATTTGTCCTTGTACAGAGTCAAAGACCTCCTAAGTGAAGAGGCAATTGGCAGAACCAAGGGATAAGCAATCTATCCCCTGCTATTCAGTGTGTCTTCTGTCTTGCTCACACCACTGTGTTGATGCATTTCAGATAAAAACCCAAGATCTTGTGCAATTGCACAGTTGAGTCAGTATCAAATGTGTAGAAGGGTCCCCACTTTCTGAACCCACACATTCTTGTCAAATGCTCTCCCAGGCCAGGGATAGAAGCAATGAGGCACACCCCTCATCTCCTTTCATCTGCTTCACCTTAGCCCCTCAATGGCAAGGTTAAGAGCGCACTTCACCCCATTCCAGAGGTTTGTTTGTTGAGGTTGATATGACCCCTCGACTAAAACCTAACCCTTGTGTGAGCCTCTTGTATGTATATAGTGTGTGCTATCTGTGGTTGTGATTGCTTTGCTTCTTAGGCTAGCTTAGACTTGCTTCCTGTGCAAGTTAGGTTTAGTTTAGACTACTCCTTGCTTGCTTTCGCCCTCGTTGCGATCCTTTCTCTCGCCCTCGTTGCGATCCTTTCTCTCGCCCTCGTTGCGATCGAGCCTTTTCCTTTCTCTCGCCCTCGTTGCGATCGAGACTTTCCCTTTCTCTCGCCCTCGTTGCGATCGAGTCTTTTTTCCCAGCCTGCCGAACTACGGCAACTCTGATTCTCATGTTCAGATGAGATACGTAGGCACGAGACGCGATGTCTTGCCGAGTTTGACTAACGACTAACAACTAATCCTTGCTTGCTTTCGCCCTCGTTGCGATCCTTTCTCTCGCCCTCGTTGCGATCGAGACTTTTCCTTTCTCTCGCCCTCGTTGCGATCGAGACTTTCCCTTTCTCTTGCCCTAGTTGCAATAGAGACCTTTTTCCCTCCGTAGCCGAACTACGGCAACTCTGATTCTCATGTTCAGATGAGATACGTAGGCACGAGACGCGATGTCTTGCCGAGTTTGACTAACAACTAACACTAATTCTCTTCTCTCGCCCTCGTTGCGATTGAGACCCTCTTTTCTCTCACCCTTGCTGTGATCGAGACCTCCCCTTTTCTCTTGCCCTAGTTGCAATCGAGACCCTTGCTTCCTGTGCAAGCCGTGTCTAAGATAGGTTGGCCCTTGTGCCATTTAGCTAGAAACCTTAACTTAGGGTTGACTTTGCATGACAACATCTAGGCTCGAGTCGTAGTCTCCCTAGAGTTGTGTCTCCCTCTGTTATCTGGTTAGGCTAGATCCTTGTCCCTGCGTAGGGGAACTACATCGCCCTGATCTTCATACCAGATGAAGTATGTAGGCAGGAGATTGAGCTGATCTCTCCGGGCGCCTTTTCTTTCTTTTTGTGTGTGTTGTCTGACCTTTGCTAGGCTCGAGTCCTCGTACTCCTTAGCATTTGCTGTCTGTCTGTTTGTGTGTTTGACAGTTGTAGGCTGAGTCCCCGACTCCCTATTTATCTGTTGTGTTGTTTTAGTTCGGATGCTGACATAAGTCCAGTGATTGGCAGTCGGGCTCCACGTTTGCCTGTGTTTGCGTTTGTTTGTGTGCGTGCCAGCCGAGCTACGAATGCTCTGATTCTTCTCTCGTCCGAGAAGATACGTATGCATAGGATGCGACATCCTAGCGAGCATGTGTCGTCTCCTCAGTCCGAACTACTTCGACTCTGATGTCTATGTCTGATAGACTAAGTAGGCCCAGGATGCGACATCCTGCCGAGTCAGTTTCAGTCAGTCTCTTTTGTCTCTTTCAGCCAGTGTGTGTGTGTTTGAGCAGTGTTTTAGCAACCAATTTCCTTTCTATTGTGCGTGGATCCCGTAGAGTACTACGGATGCGTAGGGTGCCTAACACCTTCCCTTCGCATAACCGACTCCCGAACCCATTCTCTTTGGTCGCGAGACCATGTTCTTTCCTAGGTTTACTTCGAGCGTTTCCTTTCCCTCTTTTGGGATAAATAACGCACGGTGGCGGCTCTGTTGTTTCTTTCTTTTCCCGCCGGTTTTTCGCGTGATGCGACAGCTGGCGACTCTGCTGGGGATGTAGAGAAGTTGACCTATGCTGGTCCATCTTCCCTGAGCGAGTCCCTCCTAGCGCTCTCTAGGATTAGGGTTTTGGTTGCTTTCTGCTTATTGTATTTTATTGCATTCATTGTATATATGTACATTTATTGTTTGCATTTATTGTGTACACTTATGTTTGCATTCATATTCATGATTCTTTCTGCCTGGCTGGTTGTCTGTTTTTCTTTGTGGGGTGGGAGTCAGTTGAGATGAGTTCTATACCCGAACTCGAGTGCTCTCTAGGATAGGAGAATGGCATAGTCTTGTTGACTGGTGTGGAGTATTCCTTAGCCAGTTGACTTGCGAGTCCATTCACTTGGTGGAGGTCATGTTGGACTAATAATGTCACACAAGTTATTTGTGGTTAGGCATTATTCTTTCAATCATGTGCCGCAGAAGCCAAGGACCTTAGTTTACCAAACCCATCTTGGCCTATTTTTAGGACCGTAGTGCGGAGGTCGTTCAGATGTCAGTTCTGATACGATTGTTACGCGATACTACACTCATAAGAGTTTCTCTTGAGAATATTCTTGGAATACGAGTATTCGTTCCTCCGATAATATTCGAAAGATGGAACGATGATTATGGGAACCTCTGATAGAACATGTCTGGCAGGTTTAAACCCTAGTACACTCCCTTTGGGTGGTTCTTAACCAAGACTCCATGCTCGTGACTCTCAACAAACCCGTGATTCGTGGTTGAGTCGTTCAAACATTGTTAATATCAATGGATCCCTCCCTTACATGTCTAGTTCATGTGTGATTTTTATTGGAATTGATTGTGCTGTTTTCCATTTTATTGTGAATTTTCTTCCCTGCCTAGTCAATTGTTGACTTTTTGTGCTACATGTTGCCAAATCCTTTGGGAAATTCTCATACCATATTGTATGATCATGAAATTTCATATGTGATAACTAGACATCTTGAGCTTTGCATTGGTGTTAATCTCATTCATTTCTCATCTGTTTTCAATTTGATATGATTTTTTGAAGTTGACCCATGTTTGTTGACCTTCATTGTGCATACTTGAAATTATGTTGACTTCATGATTTTAATTGACTGCCTTCCTCTCATCCAAATGCCATGAAATTTGACATGCTTGCCATGCTAGATGTTAGGATTGAATGTGATTTATTTGATGATTTTTGAGAATGTTTGGGTTGACTTTTGATGCAAGTCATTCTGTTGACTTCTTTGAGCTTTCATTTGCCTTACTTTGACTTCAAATGTTCATGAAATGATCATAATGCATGATTTGAATGTGGGCCCAATTGTGATAACTTCTCAAATGTTTGACCTTGGTTTTGGTTGACTTTTCCTTGCTGCCTTGACTTTTTCTTTCATCCTTGACCCTAGGCTAGTCCTAGTGGTCTTTTGTGCTTATGTTGAGTTCATCTGTTTCAGGTTAAGCACCAATGCTTCAAAGACCATTCAATTTTGATTGAGTTTGGTTGTGTATATCATGTTGCTAACCTTTGTTTTGTAGGCTTGACTCATTGACTTGAGCCCTTGTGCTTTGCACAATTGTGTATCTGATATTTCATTTCCTTTTGATTTGAACTGTTGACTTGTTTACTAATAAGTTTGACTTTTTCAGGTACACTTTAGTTGCTTTATTTGCTTGCTTTGCTATTTAGCAATTGCTTTTGAGGTATAATCTCTTTTACTTCATGTAGTCTGGAGACCCGGCTTGTTACTTGGCCGGGCAAACTGTCTGAAGTCCTCCTTAAGAGGCAATGCTTGTGTATGTTTAATTTGTCCTTGTACAGAGTCAAAGACCTCCTAAGTGAAGAGGCAATTGGCAGAACCAAGGGATAAGCAATCTATCCCCTGCTATTCAGTGTGTCTTCTGTCTTGCTCACACCACTGTGTTGATGCATTTCAGATAAAAACCCAAGATCTTGTGCAATTGCACAGTTGAGTCAGTATCAAATGTGTAGAAGGGTCCCCACTTTCTGAACCCACACATTCTTGTCAAATGCTCTCCCAGGCCAGGGATAGAAGCAATGAGGCACACCCCTCATCTCCTTTCATCTGCTTCACCTTAGCCCCTCAATGGCAAGGTTAAGAGCGCACTTCACCCCATTCCAGAGGTTTGTTTGTTGAGGTTGATATGACCCCTCGACTAAAACCTAACCCTTGTGTGAGCCTCTTGTATGTATATAGTGTGTGCTATCTGTGGTTGTGATTGCTTTGCTTCTTAGGCTAGCTTAGACTTGCTTCCTGTGCAAGTTAGGTTTAGTTTAGACTACTCCTTGCTTGCTTTCGCCCTCGTTGCGATCCTTTCTCTCGCCCTCGTTGCGATCCTTTCTCTCGCCCTCGTTGCGATCGAGCCTTTTCCTTTCTCTCGCCCTCGTTGCGATCGAGACTTTCCCTTTCTCTCGCCCTCGTTGCGATCGAGTCTTTTTTCCCAGCCTGCCGAACTACGGCAACTCTGATTCTCATGTTCAGATGAGATACGTAGGCACGAGACGCGATGTCTTGCCGAGTTTGACTAACGACTAACAACTAATCCTTGCTTGCTTTCGCCCTCGTTGCGATCCTTTCTCTCGCCCTCGTTGCGATCGAGACTTTTCCTTTCTCTCGCCCTCGTTGCGATCGAGACTTTCCCTTTCTCTTGCCCTAGTTGCAATAGAGACCTTTTTCCCTCCGTAGCCGAACTACGGCAACTCTGATTCTCATGTTCAGATGAGATACGTAGGCACGAGACGCGATGTCTTGCCGAGTTTGACTAACAACTAACACTAATTCTCTTCTCTCGCCCTCGTTGTGATTGAGACCCTCTTTTCTCTCACCCTTGCTGTGATCGAGACCTCCCCTTTTCTCTTGCCCTAGTTGCAATCGAGACCCTTGCTTCCTGTGCAAGCCGTGTCTAAGATAGGTTGGCCCTTGTGCCATTTAGCTAGAAACCTTAACTTAGGGTTGACTTTGCATGACAACATCTAGGCTCGAGTCGTAGTCTCCCTAGAGTTGTGTCTCCCTCTGTTATCTGGTTAGGCTAGATCCTTGTCCCTGCGTAGGGGAACTACATCGCCCTGATCTTCATACCAGATGAAGTATGTAGGCAGGAGATTGAGCTGATCTCTCCGGGCGCCTTTTCTTTCTTTTTGTGTGTGTTGTCTGACCTTTGCTAGGCTCGAGTCCTCGTACTCCTTAGCATTTGTTGTCTGTCTGTTTGTGTGTTTGACAGTTGTAGGCTGAGTCCCCGACTCCCTATTTATCTGTTGTGTTGTTTTAGTTCGGATGCTGACATAAGTCCAGTGATTGGCAGTCGGGCTCCACGTTTGCCTGTGTTTGCGTTTGTTTGTGTGCGTGCCAGCCGAGCTACGAATGCTCTGATTCTTCTCTCGTCCGAGAAGATACGTATGCATAGGATGCGACATCCTAGCGAGCATGTGTCGTCTCCTCAGTCCGAACTACTTCGACTCTGATGTCTATGTCTGATAGACTAAGTAGGCCCAGGATGCGACATCCTGCCGAGTCAGTTTCAGTCAGTCTCTTTTGTCTCTTTCAGCCAGTGTGTGTGTGTTTGAGCAGTGTTTTAGCAACCAATTTCCTTTCTATTGTGCGTGGATCCCGTAGAGTACTACGGATGCGTAGGGTGCCTAACACCTTCCCTTCGCATAACCGACTCCCGAACCCATTCTCTTTGGTCGCGAGACCATGTTCTTTCCTAGGTTTACTTCGAGCGTTTCCTTTCCCTCTTTTGGGATAAATAACGCACGGTGGCGGCTCTGTTGTTTCTTTCTTTTCCCGCCGGTTTTTCGCGTGATGCGACAATATGCATGTGAACCCAATTGGTTGTGTTTCTTAATTGTTTGAACATGATTTTGGATGCTTGCCACTTGCTGTTTGAACTTTTTTTATTCCCTTTTGACCCTAGGCTTGCCCTAGTGGTCCTGTTACTTACCTTTGAGTTCATTTTTTCAGGTTGACCAACAAATGACCAATGTGACCAGTTCTTTTTGATTGAGCTTGCTTGAATATCATTGTTTAACTTGTTTGTTTTGTAGGTGGCTTGGCTCACATGCCTTAAGCCTTGTGCCTTGCACATCCATTTGCCTCTAATTAACTGTTGATGTCTGTTTCTTTTTGCTTTGTTTGAAGTTGTATACTAATGTCTGCTCGACTATTTCAGGTGCTTTTAGTTGCTCAGTTCCTTGTGAACTTTTGCTTTGCTTTGCTTATTAAGCAATTTGCATTGAGGTATACCTTTCTATCTTCATGTAGTCTGGAAGACCTGGCCTGTTACTTGGTCAGGCAACTGTCTGAAGTCCTCCTTAAGAGGCAATGTTTGTGACTGTTTACATTTGTCCCTGTACATATCCAAAGTCCTCCTAAGTGAAGAGGCATTGGCAGACCCAAGGGATAAGCAACCTATCCCCTGCTATTCTGTGTGTCATCTGCTTTGCTCACACCACTGTGTTGATGCATTGCAGATACAAACCCAAGATCTTGTACAATTGTACAGTTGAGTCAGTTCTAAATGTATAGAAGGGTTCCCACTTTCTGAACCCACACATTCTTGTCTTAAGCTCTCCCAGGCCAGGGATAAGAGCTGTGAAGTCTTATCTTCACTCACCTTTCATCTGCTTCACCTTAGCCCCTCAATGGCAAGGTTAAGAGCAACATCTACCCAGTTCCAGAGGTTTGTTTGTTGAGGTTGATGTGACCCCTCGACTAAAACCTAACCCTTGTGTGAGCCCTTGCTTGTGTATAGTGTGTGCTACCTGTGCTTGTATGTTTGTTTGACTTGCTTCCTGTGCAAGTTAGGGTTAGTTTAGACTTGCTTCCTGTGCAAGTTAGGTTTTGCTTGGCTTGCTTCCTGTGCAAGTTAAGTGCGGGTTTGGCTTGCTTCCTGTGCAAGTCATGTTTAGGATAGGCTGGCTCCCTGTGCCAGTTAGCTAGAAACCTTAACTTAGGGATGATTTTGCATGATAACATCTAGGCTCGAGTCGTAGTCTCCCTAGTTGTGTCTCCCTCTGTTATCTGGTTAGGCTAGTCCCGTATCCCTTCGTAGGGGAACTACGACGCCCTGATCCTCATACCAGATGAGGTACGTAGGCAGGAGATGAGCTGATCTCTCCGGGCACCCTTTTTCTTTTTCAACCTTTGTGTCTCCACACTCTTTGCGTGTGTTCGGTTCGGATGCTGATGTAAGTCCAGTGATTGGCATTCAGGCTCCATGTTTGCCTTCTTGTGTGTGTTCTGGTTCGGATGCTGATGTAAGTCCAGTGATTGGCATTCAGGCTCCACGTTTGCCTTTGTCTGTTTGTGTGTGTGTCAGCCGAGCTACGAATGCTCTGATTCTTCTCTCGTCCGAGGAGATACGTATGCATAGGATGCGATATCCTAGAGAGCATGTGTCGTTTCCCAGTCCGAACTACTTCGACTCTGATGTCTATGCCTGATAGACTAAGTAGGCCCAGGATGCGGTATCCTGCCGAGTCAGTTTCAGTCTGTTTTCTTGTGTCTCTTTCAGCCAGTGTGTGTGTGTGTGTGAGCAGCGTATTTAGCAACCATTTTCCTTCCTATTGTGCGTGGATCCCGTCGAGTACGACGGATGCGTAGGGGTGCTAATACCTTCCCTTCGCATAACCGACTCCCGATCCCATTCTCTTTGGTCGCGAGACCATGTCTTTTCCAGGTTTACTCTGAGCGTTTCCTTTCCCTCTTTTGGGATAAATAACGCACGGTGGCGGCTCTGTTGTTCTTGTTTTCCCGCCGGTTTTTCGCGTAACGCGACAACGTGCTCTATTGTCGATTCACCAGACTCTCCCCCAAATTTTGTGTACTTAGGCACTTTCATCCCCCTAGGCACCTCAGCTTGGAGAATAAATTCAGCTAACGGGGAAGCGTATAATGGCCTTTGTAATGTAGCAGTCATGCCATTTCTAGCCATAATCCTTTCGACAATAGTTGTCAAATTATTTTCCACTGTCAGGTCTTCTTGTCGATGTTGGTCGATAATTTGATCAGCGTCTTGGTGTTGGTTGACCATTACCATCTGGTTACGTCCCGCAACTCCTGATTCGACGCCTTGGTGTTGAAGGGGTCTAATGATTTGTCCTTTGTGGACTGTCTCCTCCTCCGTTGCCCCTATCTCTATCTGCACAGGAACAGTCGGTCTAATCGTTGGCGTCATCTGTCGGGCCGGTGCCCCCAGAAAATTGCACAAGCGTGTCAATTGGTTCGCCACCTGCCTATTCGTTTCAGCAGATTCTTGGATTAGTGGATTAAAGACTGTGCCCATCTGGTTGGTCAACATGTTAACCAATTCATGGTTACTATCATCCATTTGTTGTCTCAACACCGCTACTGAAGTGTTCGACGATGGCATGGTTCTGTTCTGAGTAGTGTTCCTTATGTTGCCCCCTTGTGCTGATCCTTGTAAGGGAGGATTTGTATCTGAAAACAATGTTGCACTGGATGTCGACTGATATCCTGGCATTAAGGAATACGGCATTCCATAAAGCGGATCGGTGGTGTCAAAGTGAGGCACATAAGGTCTGAACGTCGTTATCGTTGATCCTGAACCCCACGGTGGAGGCTGAGGAATTGATGTTCCAACCGCACCCGTAGTCGACATGGTTAGGGCTGCACTTGTCATCGGTGGCAAAGTGGCAACCTGTGAGACTACTGTTTCTGTATTGGATAAAGTTCCTCGTGGAACTTCATCAGTGTTAGTTTCTGACATTTTCACACTACTTTGTGGCTTACTATATAGCTTGCCACTTCTAAGTTTCATGCAATTTCACAACTGCTCTAGCACCGTCCCACTGGGCAGGCCATTTTGTTTACTATGGAAATTGGTAAACAACCGCTGGTCATCCCTAGGCTTTAAAACGAAGGGTTACTTGCAGGATCGACCAGTTGATCCTGGGACATGTGCTAGTGCAAGTGAGGCTTGTCCAAACTTCGACAGAATGACTTTGTGAGGAACGGCTCCTAACAAAGTGTCGAACAAGCGTAGGGTTTTTCCACACGAACGGTTTTAGACAATGTTATCGCCTATAGGTGACTCGTGACCGACAGCGCTACAACATTCAAAAGAGGTATACGACGAACACGCTTTTGGTGAACTCTATTATCGTAATAGAATCAGTGTCGACAGCGTAAACGACAACGTAAAATGATAACTCAAAAGTAAAAGAAACTAAGATAAAATGTTCAACGGGAACAATTGAAAAGTAGGGAAGTTGCATTGAAATAAATATGGTGATTCACGTACATAGCACTCTCAGAAAAAACTCTTGCTTCCTCGCGCTGGGAATGGGAAGTTTTCTTACAAGTGATTTCGTAGTACAAAGTGAACACCCCTGAGCCCCTTGTGGGATACTCCTATTTATACTAAACTAGAGGAAACTACTCATAAGCTAAACTCCTAGAAACTAGCAGATATTATGTCACACGATCTGCACGACCGCTGCACCCATGTCTTGCTAACTGCTCCATATTATGGCGCTCTTATTCCTTTTGAAACTGCTGTTTATTTTAAATTTCAAATTTCTCCCGCCCAGACGTTAGAGCGGTGTTGTCTTCTGCTCATTTGACTATAATTCTTTAAGTCCCAAACCTTGCGTCGGTCGACAGAATGGCCTGTCAACGAGGCCAACTTTCCCCGTCGGCTTCGTCCTTTGGTTTGTTTTTTTTCTTCTTGCTTGCTTCCAACATCTCTTTATCTTTTGGTAGGGTATGACCCCCATATTCACAGGACTCTTTCATTAATTGTGCTTTCAGCATGCCTTAGAAATATTTCGTGGTAACACTTACCAAGTGAATTCCAAAGGTTTATAAGATAACGGAACCTCTTTTGCATATCGGCAATGGTTTCACCATGCTTCATATGAAAGAGTTCAAACTTTTGGTTCAAAGTATTAATTCTAGATTGTTTGACTTCATTTGTTCCCTCATGGGCAACTTGCAATGAGTTCCACATAGCTTTAGAGGTTGTGCGATGAGAAACACGGTAATATTCATCAACTCTTAAAGAGGATATTAGAATATTCCTTGCTTTTCAATCACATGACCACTTTTTCTCATCATCTGTGTTCCATTGTGCTTCCGGTTTAGGTACAACAACACCATCTACATTGGTCATCGTATTTTCAAATTAACCATTTTGGATGGTGTTCCATACATTTCTATCAATAGAATTGATATGGACACGAACACGATCCTTCAAATAACCATAGTTTTCACCATTACAAACAGGCATTTTATTATACGCTCTTTTAGGTTCAGAAGACATAATCTAATAAGCAATTTTAAAGCACAGGATAAATCAGTGCTCATGATACCACTTGTTAGGCGAGGGCAACGATCTAGATGGGGGTGAATTGATCGCGTATAAAAATTTTCTTCGATTAAAAATAAGTTTAAAAAAATTATTTACTATGGAAAGCGGAAGAAATTCCATTTCGACACTCGTCTAACCCAAAACGTTATCAGAAGAATCATATATGCATATAAACCGTAACAAAACATATAACAATGATGAGAAAGTAAATCAATATGTTTTCCTAAAGAACATTTGAACAATGTTACACTTTGTAATCAATTTCCAATGAAATAGGAACCAAAGATTGATTAAACAATTTATCAAACAATTGGTGTGCAATAAACACCAAACTGATTTTCCTTTGTGTTGATGATATGAAAAACCAATTGCAATTGTTTAGATTGCAATTATCTTAGAAAATAGTTTGAAATACTTTAACACAAACAGAATTATCAGTATATGAGATTGCACACTAAATGAATTATCAAATTAGAGAGAGAGAGGGAGAGAGAGAGAGAGAGTTGGTTAATACAGTTTTTCTATTCACTTTCTCAAATTAGGATTTACATATTACAAGTGAATAACAACTTAACCTACTACTCTAAGAAACTAGAGTACAACCTATATATAGACTCCTAGTATGTGTATGTCATGTATGATGATTGTCCCTCATACATGACATACATAACTATTACATAACAAAGTATATAACTAACTTAGGTCACTGCATGCAAATTCAACTTCGACTACAACATGCACCTCTTCGACTATTGCATGCTAGGTCAAGCTTCGACTACAGCATATAACTGCCCAGTTGAACCAAGAGGTTACCTTGTCGAGACTAGAGTTTAATCCAAAATATCACAAATCAAAAATAAATTTAATTATAATTATTTTGACTTTTAATAAATCTCATTTTTTTTTATGTAATATGTTTTTATCATAGTATTTTTTTAATTTATTGAGTTTTTGTTATATCATTATTTTTATATCTATCAATATTAATGGAAAAAAAGTTGAGACCATCTAAAATTTAGGGTCTGCTGTAGAACTTGTTTCTCCTGCATAGAATCGACCCAGCCTAAACCCATAGATATATCTGTTTGATGCCCGGTTCTTATTTTGATTACCTCAATATTAGTACTTCCAAAAGATGTCACAAATTATTAGTAAAAAAGACACCATTAATTTGAGACAAAATAAGATAGTTTATTGTATCTTGCCTCTTATATTCCTGACAATCAAATGACCCTAAATATATAAAATTAATATTAATATGTATGACAGACTCTTACAAGACACAAACTACATATAATTAGTTTAATTTAATATTAAATCATTACATGATGAAGAACATATTGATAGTGTCAAAGATGAGAAGAATTTGAATCAGTGAAAGACTGATGAAAGGTTGGCCTTCCCAAATATAGCCTTCCTGATGTGCATAATTTCAAAAGAAGAATATATGTTCACTATGCATGTTTTGTGAGACACAACATCTGAAGCACAGAGATTATAAGTTCAGCCAAGAGAAAATAAAGATGCTTGTACTGTGATAAACATTGGACTTAATTTACAGAATAGTTTATGAAATAAACATTATATACAACTCAAACGAGGCAAGCAAAATACAGAGTTCAAAAGACAAAATCAATGTCTCAAAATAGCAGTTAAAAACTACTACTATGCATCATCAGCAAACAGTGTTTCATGTTTTTTCAAGATGACCATATTTTAGCTGTTTTCTCTGTTCTCAACAAAGAGGAAACAGAATATATATCGAGCTCACCGATGACCGAGCCCTCCTAGTTATTCAAAACAAGCTATTATATTAGACACTACTATAACCAACAAAAGGGAACATAATAAAAATAGAACCCTGAAGAGAATAAAATCAAGACGACAACTCTGCATTTCCCATAGCAGATCCAGGATGGTAATGAACCATTTCCCTCCACATCAACTCCCTTATCATCTCTTCCCCTAGATCCTCATCAATGTCAAGATCAATTGGAATGATGGCAGGAGGATCACAATTAGGATCATAGAGAGAGGCCATGAAAGGGTGTTGAAGTGCTTCCGTAACACTAATCCTCTTTGTGGGATCAAAAACAAGCATCTTAGCTAGTAGATCAATTGCCAGCGGATGTGCATTGGGGTAAAGTCGGGAAAAGGGGGTTCCAGGAGAATACGGAAGTGATTTGATGTACCTCTTAGCTTTTGGGTTATCAATAAATTCGATATCCTCCTCCCTTTGACTACCAAGGATATTGATAATAAGCTTTAGTTGGTTGAGACACTCTGAACCAGGGAAAATAGGTTTTCGTCCAAGGAGCTCTGCAAAGATGCATCCCACTGACCAGACGTCAATAGATGTCCCATAGTTGTCACAGCAAAGTAGCAGTTCTGGTGCCCTATACCACCGAGTGACAACATACTCCGTCATGAACTGGTTCTTGCTGCAGTTTGTGCGTGCTAACCCAAAATCACATATTTTCAGGTCACAATTTGCATTAATTAAAAGATTTCCAGGTTTCAAGTCGCGATGAAGGATGTTAGCTGAGTGTAGATATTTCAAACCCCGAAGCAACTGCAACAAAAGAACTTTCTATTAGTAAATACAACAATCATTCAAGCAACACAAATGATTGTACAATAATTTATAACTTCAGCTAAGCCCAACAAATCTGCTGCCACTGCCTCTTTGATGCAAAAGGACGGAAGAGAGAGAGGTTTCATGTTCAAAATGGGTTCTTCTCCAAGATTGTGACATACTAACAGATGAGTTCCAAAAGTGTGTTTCCTATAATGTTAACTCCAGAAATAATAAACACACATTGCATACATAGAAAAAAATGGCATATTTGACACAAGAATACCAAGTTACCCTTTTACAATATAATTCATACCTGAAAGAGGAAATATTGGCAGTGATCATTAGACAATGTTTGAGAAGATTTAATAATCTGATGCAAATCAGTGTCCATAAGTTCATAAACCAGATAAACATCCTTAAAACTAGTCCTATGAACAGGCATCATGATGTCTTTCAAAGCAATAACATTCTCATGATGAAGATGCCGAAGAAGTTTAAGCTCCCTCAAAGTTCTAAGCGCGTCAACACGATTCTCAAACGCGTTCTGTATCTTCTTGATCGCAACTTTCTCATTTGTCTCCCTATTAACAGAAGAACACACAATCCCATACGCCCCTCGACCAATCGGCTTAATCGGAACATATTTAGTGTCGATCTCAAATAGAGTTTGCCACATGGAGTAATAATGCTTCCCGTCCGCTCTTATCCCGTTCGGAGGCTCGACCGGAGTCGCCATTCCTGCACATCAACAACAAAATCCAACAACAATTATGAACAATTCAGATTGTTAATTTTCTATGTTCAGCATAGAGTGAACAGAATCAGTTAGGTAAATACTTAACATCAATAATTATTACTCAAAACCAAAACAAAAAATAATAATAACAAAACCTGAGTCTAATGACTGCAATAACTTCAATTAATCAAATAATTCAAAGAGAATTCAATGAGAGTGAAAAGCCTTAATTAACCTAAGAACCTACTTAAAAAAAATTGCAGATCCAATTATGAAGGTAAGGAAAGGGAGAAATTCCAAATGTAGAAGAAGTGGAAAAGGAAAAGAAAACCTTATCGTTGAAACAAGGTGAGGAAGATTGAAAATGAAGAAACAATTGAATCGTGGTGAGTGAAGTTGAGTGTGAATAGGTTTTGTAATGGATCGACGAAGAAAATAGATTCTTTAGATCGTCGTGACCAAACCAGAAAGGGTTCGGATTTTTGGATTTTATCAATGGATAGAGTATCATATGATATATGAATCTCTCTCTTATTTTCTCTCTCTTTCTTTTTCAGAAACGCAACAAACAAAGCCACTTACACACCCGCGTTTTCCTCCAACACCCTCTCTCTGACGAAATATTTAAATTTTTTTCTTTTTTTTTTTCTTTTTTGTGTCTTCACTACTACGTTACTATTTTAATTAACACTATTAGTTAAAAATAATGGTTGGCTAATAAGATATTTGGTAATTTATAGTTTATATATAGTTTATGACTAATAAGTAATTTATAGTTTTTAATCGAATACTAATGATTTTTAGTTCATAAATTAATTAAAGTATTTGATAAAATTAATGATTTAATTTATTAATAAATTAAAGTAATATAAAAAATATTTAATTATTATTATTTTATTTTAAATTATAATAAATTAAAAAGTTTAAATTATAAAATAAAAAATTAAAAAGTATAAATTATAAAATAAAAAATAAAAAAGTTATTTGAGATAGCATCTAAAAAATTAAACAATAAACTAATCAAATAAATTATTAATTTATAAAAAAAATTGTTATTAAACAGATCTTTATTATTATATATGAATTTATAAACTGGAAATTAAAAAACAATGTTTGGCCAAATGGAGCATTAGTACGTTATATTGTAATTAATGTAATAATAAATACAAATTGTTTGTTCAACTACTTGATTTTTTTAATGAAATTCTTTATGAAATCTATTAATAATATTTGTTATATTATTTGGTAAATCTTTTATTAAATTAAAGTATGTTTCGTACTCGGATCTTATGCACTTGGAATCTTAAAACGTAATGTAATTGCACGCAAATCAAATAAAATGTATTGAATATTTTCCAGCTAATAAAACGTAGCGTATAGACGACGGTATATGACAGTATTAACTTTTTAATAGTACCTTAAATAATCTTAATGAATAATGAGGCGCCATAATCAATTTTTTATTTTTATTTTTACTTTTAATAAATAAAGTGGAGTATATCACGAGAATTCACTAATTCAATATATCAATCTACAATAAATTCTTGAGTCACTCAATCTAATCTATTTATTAAATACAAAATTCATCTTATTTATTTAGTATTATATTTTTAATACATGGGTTTTTTAATAAAGTCTCAATTTATTAAAGAAGATTGAAGTATAATCATTTTAAATTAATTTAGTTGGTCGTTGTGAAGAACCATCAAATGTAGGGGTGTGGATTTAAACTCGTAATATCTCATATATATATATTCACCTTTAAAGATAAAATTTCATCCACTAAATTATTTGACCAAAAAAAAAAATAGGAGACTATTGTCGCAGCTCAAAAAATAAGAACACGAGTAAGTGAAACGCAATCGCACACTCGCGGGATGGACTAAACAGAGTCGTCATCGAACTTTATTTATTCCTAAAAATGAAAGGGGAGATATCGATAAAACACAAGAAAAAATGACAATGATATTGGTCGTCGCGACCAAATCAGAGTTCGGGAGTCGATTATGCAAGAGAAAGTTATTAGCACCCCTCACGTCTATTGTACTCAACAAGAACCATTGGGTTAGTTGTGCGCGTTTGTGTTAACTTAGAAATGTTAGGCTTCTCAAGTTATTAGAACAGGAAAAAAAAGGGAAAAAGAAAGGAAAAAAAAATGTTTTTGGATTTTTTTTATTAATGTGTCTGATAAGATTTACGAATCCTGCTCCTACGTATCTCCGGGTGCAATAGAGAACTTAAAGCTTACGTAGTTTTGGATAGAAAATGTTTGTTTGTTGGTCGATTTTAGCAAAAGCTACTTTGTGTCAATCGACTGAAAAACATTGCTTGCTACCCAAAACAAGTGGAGAAGGGAACATTCGCATCATGGTCGAATGGATTTACAAATCAACATTCGCGGGCAACATCGCAAACTTACTCACACGTTCAAGTGGACGAAACATTGTTTTTGCATCGTCTTGAGATAAAATACCTTTCGTTTGAGAAAAGGGTTTGAGGATCAATCGTGTGGCGGCGAGAAAAGAGTTTGATTGGTTGGATGTGTTTTGGGTAATGACGAGAACTTGGATGAGCGAGATATCTATCTCGAATCCTAGCCTCGGGAGCTCGTGGTATTCACCACGTTCCGTTTCCATCTTTATTGAAAAGTGTTTGATAAATATTAAGTGTTTTTAAATTTTATTATGAAAATCGCTTGACGTTGGATCAAGCTTTTGATTAATGTTGCAAAAAGAGTTTGATGGAAAGTTTGAGAAATTGGGAATGATTGAAGTGAATTGAAATTGAAGGTTTGAAATGATGTGGAGATGTCTTTGAGAAAATACTCGATGTTAGATCGAGTTTTTATTTTTGTTCTTTTTGAGAAATGGTTGATTTTATTCTTGTGTTAGGAACTAAACTAAACAAAAATCAATAAAAAATAAAGAGATAAAATTATTACACGTCATAGAAATTGAGGTACATTTTATCGAATGGGGATAGGAGATAATAAAACGATTAAAGCAAAACTCAATTAACAAACGCAAGTAAATGAATGTACGTACACGAAAAAAGGTTTCATTGTAAGAATGCCCAAGAGTAAGCCATGTGAACTGGAGATAGCAACACAACATCATATGCACAATACACATTTATCTTAATTAAATCGAAAGAAGTAAAGTAAAAATGGAACGTGCACGAATCAAGATCATGATGAAGGAGAATGGCGATCCAAAACGCAGCGGAATTTAAAAAATTCTCCTTTAATGATCCTTACGAATGGGCATGATCAGTGATAGAATCGTTACCTCTTGTGACGATCACGAACGTTGAACGATGACAATGCCTCTACTCAGTCCACACGAACGGATTCCTTCAATCTCAGTGCTAGTTGCTACGAATGAAGGCTTTGATTGAGAGAGACAGAGAGAGAAACGAAACTGCAAGAGTGACAATGCTTTTACCCAAGGGTTCTATTTATAGAACCACTTGTGTGGGCTGCAAGCTAAAAAAGCCCACTTAAGTGTATATGGCCCATATCTTATAATATGCCAAAATCACTTAAGCTTGTGGTACCTTACCATATTTCGTATTAAGTACACCGTACCTTACGCGGTTCTATAATTCACTTAAGGGCACCGTACATTACGGTATTCCTTAATTACTCTATCTCTCATCAATCTGTCCTTTGTGTGTGACCCTATAGGTTTTCGCAGCATTGGTAATTATATTAAATCACGTATTTAACATAATAAACAGTGAGCGGTATCTAGCAACACATCACTGCTACCCAAGACATGAAAATGTCATGTGATCTGACAAATCCTTCTGTGATAATAATTATGTGTATAATTACCCTTTTGCCCTTATGTCTATATTGAACACAAGGCATAGACTGTGTCATCCTTGTCCAGTTCAATATTGGGCCCATAGACATTTATCCTGTTACGCAGGATGGGCAAATTCCATCTAGGTCACTCATGTCCCTTAGCATGCGTCGTGGAGTACCCATCAACTGTCTTTATGGCCATCCAGTTACGGACAATGTTTGATCAGCAATAAGGCACTCGACTCTACATCTAGGGTCCATAGTGGTTTCAGGTCGAAGGGTGGTATACACCATTATCACCCTGAGAATAACTTATGACACTTTGCATAACATTCTATATAGTATTCTCATAGCGGGTCAATCTAGTATAAATATTACTCTTAATATTCATACCTATGTTTGAGACTTGATAACTCCTTATCCATGATCCATGAGATGTGATCATCAGTCTATAAACATAATAGTCTTCCTGCTTTAATGTTATCCCACTTCACAATAAAGCTCGACTACGGATACTTTAAGAATAGTGTCCTTATGTTTAATGTGCTCTCATGATTAAGTCACACTTGATACATTAAACGGACTATCTATTCCAGGGACTTTATTAAACAAACATAATAAAGAAAAAGTCTTTTATTATTAATAAATAATTCGATACAAGTACCAAAAGTATTGGCCTCTAGGGCTTACACCAACACATGATGCGGTGATGTAAAAAAATGTCACATATCGCAAGGACATGCAAAGCAAACGGAATAGAGTTCAAATTCGATTTAAACAACAACGACATTGGATCGTTGTATGTTATCATGAATCGAAGGGAATGCTATCATGAACTGTATCATTGCAAAATGGAATGGAATGGGAATGAACTCGAGCACAAAAATGGAATAGTCATAAAGTAAGATTTAGTTCGTATGGCAAAGAAAACGGTATCAAAATCGTGATTAAGTAAACCTGACAATCAAAATTTAAGATAAGCGAAAAGTTGAGTAATGCACGCAAAAACCTAATTAATATGCTCAAAGTCGGTTTGTGTGTATCGACAATAAATGAGACGTCATATGCAAAAGGTCATAACCCGAAGAAATACAATCAATATATCGATAAAAAAATTCGGCGACCTAACAACATGAAAATGTCGAATCCGTGGATTAAAATCCGATTTTTAGCAATGAAAATAAACCAAAGAAACAGGACAAATCAACACGCATATTATACTTCATGGTTCATCGATGTCACGAAATTACAATTATCATGATCAAAATAAAATGGAAAAATAATCGTAAAATGAAACTAAGCAAAAGGATGTAAATAGAAAGAGGTAAATGAGCTTTAAATTAAATGCTACAAGCCCAAAGAAAATACAAAAATAACTGGATTAAAGTTAAATGTTAGAAAAAAAAGAAAAAAAAAGTAGAAAAACGTGTGGCCTGCCAGTGTCAAACTCGGGTCAAGGGGTTGGGAGACCAAAGCCTTAATAGACTCAACCATGATTCCATCGTGTTAAAACATGGCATTGAATAATACAAAAACACTAACAAATGCAGAATATTTACATGAACAAAAACCAATCCAGCAAGACCACAACTCACGTAATTGATATATAAATTTTTAAGCGCACGGTAAAAGAAAACAACATGGTACACATCAAAACATATAAAGAAAAATCGAAACTAAATGTTACCCAACGAGTGTCAATGTTGTTGTTGCTGAATTAAAGTGTTGACCAAAATATTACAACAATACAGTGGTGTTATTTGATTAGTCATTACATTATGCAGGTGAGTGGATTGTTGTGATGCTAATGACAAATCGACACCGAGAAAGTCACGAAGGAAATTGATGCTAGAAGAGTTAAGTGTTGCAGCATTATCTGAACTTAGATCGAGTAGATCTTCAAGGAGAGCTAAAGGTGAGGGTTAATAGATGTGAATGGCATGTGATTTGTTGGCCGGAAAAAATGAACTTCGTCGGCGGGTTAAACTCCGAAGTCTTGAAAAATGTTGAAGAAGAAGATAAACTGGGGATAATGAGGTTGAAGATGGTAGATTCGTGTTCTATTTGAAAAAGGTGGAAATCGGTGGTGGCTGGTTTTGAATGGAGAGAGGTTGTGATGTTATGGCATGGTGGTCCGACGAGTTTCAAGCGGAGGTGAGTGTGTGTTTACACGATGTTTGGTTGCAGCAACTTATGTAGTTGGAAGAGGAACATGTGAGTTGTGTGGAGGTGGTAGTGAGTTGTAAGATGATGGTGTTCATCCCATGAAGGGTGGCGACGAAGATTGGGAAAAATGGAATGAGGAAAAAAAAAAGAAATGAGTTTTGGTCTCTTTTTCTGATTGAAAGAAGAATTTCAGAAAAACTCCCTTTTTTCATGAAAGTCTCACTCCTTTAATACAATGCACACAAAATAAATAAAAAATAAATAAATCCCTCTAGCCTCTTATAGCCGGCCGTGTGGCTGCGTATTAGTGGGCTCCCAAAAATTAAGGAAAAGCTTCCTCTCCCATTCTTTTTATTCCTTTTTTTTTATTACACGATGGAGTGAGAGAGATTCAACATGTGGAAGTTTTTATTTTGTATCACGTGGTGGTCCCTGTGAGAGAGGGGCATTGGAGGTTCCTGATTGGTCATCCTTCAATGTTAGCTGTCAAAGGGGCATCCAAACTTTATTGCTATTGGTCTGTTACTCATTTATGAAAATTTGAAAACAGCAATGAGCTGTTTCCAACTGGCGCATCGGATCCCCTTCCATCATCACATGTCTCATACTCTATTCTTATTTCTTCATTATTTTATTTTGAAATCTCTTTAAAATGAGTTTCAATAATTAAATTTAAAATAAACAAAATAACCAAAAATTAAAATTAAAACTTAATTAATTCTAATCAATTGTCCTGATTATTTTGACTAGAAAACAAAAAAAAAACGAATAAAAAATGAATAAAAATTTGTCGCAAAAGTGCCCAGAAAATTAAAATGAATGCACTTCTCAGAAACATACAGGTTTTTGTCAAATTTTGAAATAAAAAATGCTCAGTTACAAAGCTCAAGCGGATTAAAATGTGATCGAAAAAGTAACCGAAAAAATAAAATGAGCACACCAGGTTAAACTACGTGAAACATAGATAAATAAAACTGATGTCTGCAAGCTCGATTTTGAAATTTTTCACTCGCTAATTTGACACACATTTGAAAATTAATTTGACTGGTTTGCTTGTAGATCAGAAAATTCATTTTGACTGACATTTTAGCTGATATGCGACATGAAATGTATGTTATGCTATGTAGGTGATGCAACTACTATGATGAATGTATTGATTCGGTGTTTCAGGGTCAAAATTGGGATGTGACAATTGTCCATATTTAAGTATCTTTAACTAGAGAATATGAACAATGACACTCTTCATATGATCATAGTGGGAGATAGTTAAATACTAAGAAGACCCTAATTTTGACCTTGAATGCATATGATATGTTATGGTATGCTATGCATGGATGCATGACTCTTTTTTGTTTTTGTTTGCCAGGGATATGATGCAATATGAGGTGAACCCTAATTGGATGTTTTATGATGGATGAAGAATGAAAGATGGACCTGTGGGGAATGATGAAGATATATGGTAATGGTAACCCACAGAAAACAAAAATGAGGATAAAAACTCACTAGGGATAACAATCCTGTTGAAGAAGACACTGGTGAATTGCAAAACGATTTCATCAACATGTTTAAACATGACCTGAAGACACCTGGGAATATTCAAAGAAATTTTTGTCAGCAGGTTTAGACATGACCTGATGACACTTCAGAATATATCTGACAGTTCTTGATATTTCTCACAAGAAATTCATCCAATCAAAGATTTTGGTGATCCTAATAGGGAAATCATCCAAGACAAAGAATAAACAAGAGTCTTCTTATGAGAAGATCATCCACACAAAGATAAATTGGAGTTTTCTTACAATAAAATCATTCAATCTTCTGGGGAATTCCTTTCAATGAAAGAGTCAAACCGATAACTTTCTAGGAAACAAAGACAAACAGAACAACAAATCTGGATGTGCCAAACAAAGATTGGACTTTGAAAATGCCAACAAAATTGGTTTTTTGGAGCTCAATGGATATATAATCAACAACAATACCTGAGTCAATGCAAAATAAACGCGAATAACTCTTCGATTATGCAATGATTTGATTATACTTTTATGTATGATATATGAATGATCATGATATGCAAATGTTGACATTCATGAAATGACATGAAATGAGGCTTGGTGAGATGCCTTTATTGGTGAATGGGAATGCAACGTGAAAACATTGGGGGGAGAAGTGGTCAACTACTTTGATTGCTTGCACACTCTTCGAGAATAATCTTCTAAAGAAGTTCCAATGGGGAAGACTGACGAGGTTCTTTGGGGAAGATTCAAAAGAAACTCACTAGGGAGTCTACTGCCGAGACTCACTAGGAGATACCTACTGCCGAGGTTTTTATGAGAAAGTACTTATTGTTGAGGTCTAGTGGAAATCTTCTGTATCAACCAGGAAATCTACTACTGAGATTTTCCAGTCCTACGTTTTGTTAATTGACACACGCATTCAACTTCCAAGAGGGTTCGAAGGTGTGATGGTGAATATGAAGATCCAAGATGATATTTTCTTGAAATGACAGTCACCTTATTTTGTTTTGGTTGAGGCCTTTGATTAGTTTTTTTTTCGATCCTTAATTTTGCCTGAACCACTTCTTTTGAAGCTTTCAGTCCACCGGGATGCCCTGATTTTTGCCTAAGTCATCTTTTGTGGTGTTCGACATAACGAGCTTTTTTTAAAGATTGTGACTGCCATGCTATTGGTAAATGAGGATCAACTAACACAAATTTTAGCTTTTCTCAGATTTTTTGACACTTCAAGATATGTGCGAAGAGTAACATGTGGTTGAACCTCTTTGGAGGGTGTACTGATGGACGAATTCTCTTAAAGATCGAATGCACGATAAACCATCTTAACGTAACTACCCTGCCCCTGGTTAAGATTAAGGCTTTTTTTTAAAAACCGAAAGGAACAACAACTTCTAGGCTTAAAGTGGTTGACTATGGATTAACTCCTTATCTCTTCAGTGTTTGGAGATTTAAAACAATGCCTTACATCATAGGCAAAGTTTTCTTTGAAAGTACGCCACAACAATTATGGGTAATGATTTTCATCATCCCCCCTTCAATCTTTGCTAAAACAAAAGTTTGATAAAAAGTGATTGATAGTGAATTTTTCTTGTTTTTTTTGTTGCATAAATGAAGGAAAAAAATAACAAGAGTGAATACAAATGGATTGATTCAAAAAATGCATGATCACTTCATTAATATTACCAATAAAAGAAAACAATGTTTAAAAACAAGTAACATTTAACAGACAAAGAAAATATAAATGCAAATGATAACAATGCCCATGACTGCCAGCGTTGAGGATGACTTCCTATTTGATCCACTGACTTCAGGAGATACCCCTTGAGGTCTTTTCACTTTATCAAGGCGAGAGGTTAACGTGCACTACCAGATTTCCTTTTAGAAATGGTATATACTTTTTGTCGATCAACTATTGAACCCTAGTTTTGAAAGCGTTGCAGTCTTCAGTCGAGTGTCCTATTGATATGGCGTGATATCCACATTGTACATCAGGATTATACCCAGGTGGGTATAGTTGTGGCAACGACTTCATAGGTTTGGGACCCACCAATGAGCTTTGAATCAGAGGCTGCAGGAGTTGATTATACGTCATAGGAATTGGATCAAGATGAACATTCCTTCTTTCCAGGTTGTTGCGAGGCTTATGCTAGCTCTGATGCTGATTCTGATATCGTCCATGGGCTCGCTGATTTGAATGAAGAGTGATCTAAGGTTGCTGGTACGACACTTTGGGCATTGTTGGTTGCCCATTTTTAGCCGTTTGAAGATTAGGGTCAACAAACTCATCGGCGTTGGCATGACAGTCTTCAAGTTTTTTTCCTTCAACCTTATCGCTGTACATAACCCTCTTTGATCCACCTCTCACTTCTCCTTTGCTTCAGCTAGCGTGAGTCATGACATTGGAATTCCATGGCGGTATCTCAATCCTCTCGTAAGGAAACAATGGTATCTCGTTAGCCACATCCTCGACCTTTTCCTTGTGGAACAAAACCTTAAAGGGGTTCAGAGGTCCCTTGCATTTCTCATTATTTGGCTCTAAAATCAAAACATATGCACCTGAGTCTTCTTCCTTGAATGCTGGTTACTTTATGTCAATCAACTTTTGCAACTTGAGCTTAAAACTCTTGTATTCCTCGATGAAGTGCCTTACTGTTTCGATACGAAATTCACACTTGACCCTCAGATGGTCTTCTTCGAAGACTTTTCTTCATAATCATCAACATCCACATGATTTGTGTATGAGTTACTTTCTCCATTTCCACTCATAAAGTTAGGTGGAAAACCATGCTTATTGTAACATGTTTTTATAGTATGTTATATCCTTTCACAATAGGTGCATACTTTTCAACTTCTTCTGCCTTTGCCTTGAAATCCTTAACCTCTACCAAAGGATCTTGATCTTTCAACATCATTTACTAGTGCATTTTTCTCTTCATTCACCGTTAAAAGTGTTAATCCACATTGTAACTTCATCTTTTGTTGCATCACCATTGAAAACACATTATTCATAAAAGACATAAGTTCCATAAACAAAATTCAACCCTATTAGAAACTGAATTACCATGTCTTTCAATTTGAAAGATATGTTGTTCCTCATAGCTACACATGTACATAGATGTAGACAACTATAATGAGACAAATGCTGATTTACTTAAATTATTTCCATGATGCTCTTAGTTAAGTAAAATACCCAAACTTCTTGCGATTACCTTGTTTCAGATTCACACTTTCTTGTTGCAAATGTGTTACTCAAATTCTATCACCTCACATGTAACACTCTTTGAGATCGTTTCAAACATCAATTACATGTTTAATGAAGACGACACTCTCTGCAGTTGATGGAGTAATTGAGCTGACTATCCAAGAATGCACAAAATTGTCACATTGCTCCCGTGCCACAAAATTCAAATCATTCTCTTTTGAAACTTCAATCGACCTATTTATGAATTTGAATTTGTTCTTCGCTACTAAGGCTCTACACATTTTCAACGCCTAAGTATGACAATTTTTTATAGGCAGTGTTGGTGTCATACAAACAATTATAGGATTTTCTAAAGAATGAACGTAATAAAGATCTAGGGATTAAGATTGATCCCGGTTTTAATTATGAAAACCTTCCTTTCACTATGAATCTTCTTAAAAAATTGAAATTAATGAAAGGGATAGAAAATTGATAAGGAAAAACCACGATTAAAAAGTTTAAAATTGAAAAATATTTATTTAAGACAACAAAGATAAATTAACACGAACCTACTCTAATATCATTAAAATACCATAAATTGTGCATTCTCATACAACTCTAGCTTAGAAATGCTAAGAAATTAGTTATAAGTAAGTTACATATTGTAACATAATTAAACTAACTAGTCCTTTAATGCCAATAGTTGGTATAACTTAATATATTTTAAAATATTCTAGCATAGTCATAGTATTTTTTTTTAAAGAAAGACCATTTCTACATTATAGTGAAAACTCGAGTAAGTAATACTCCGTTAAGTAATACTCCGTTTCTTTTCAAGTGTCATTTTTTAATTTTTTTATGCATATCAAGAAATTTAATCTATTGTTACTTTTTCAACGACATTTCTCATTTTACCTATAATACCCTTAGTTATTTATTACATTTATTTTATTTTTTCTCTTTCTATAATAATTATTTAGGGGTAATTTTAACAAAAATACAATTAATACTAACTTGAACTTTGTAAATGACACTTTAAAAAAACAAAATTTTTTCAAAAAAGAGACACTTAAAAAAGAACGGAGAAGTATATTTTACCCCAAAAAAAAACCATTAAAAAAATAACAACAAAATATATATCGAATAAACGACAACAGTCATACGACGTTCCTAATCTCTGAGTCGCATGTCTACCGCGTGGCAAAAACGACAATACATTTGTTGCGAAGCGTGGTCACAAAAGTAAAAAAACAGTAACAAAGGTGAAAAACAAGACAAAGCGTTGAGTTGAAGAATCAAAGAAGCAAAGAAAGAAACACAGCAACAAAACATGATTTCTCAGTTCTTCGTCCTTTCCCAAAGAGGCGACAACATCGTCTTCCGCGACTGTCTCTGTTCATTTCCAATTTCATTTCTCACCATTCTTCATTTTTTCAACATTCTCAAAACTCATCACTAATTTTCACTCCCTTAAATGCAGATCGTGGTGAAGTACAAAAGGGAAGCGCTGAAACGTTTTTCCGAAAAGTCAAGTTCTGGAAAGAGGATGCTGATGGTGATGCTCCACCTGTTTTCGTAGGTATTTTGTTTCAACATGTTGAAAGAATTTTAGTATTGAATTTAATTTTTATTGTTTTCTGTTGTGTTGATAGAATGTAGATGGTGTGAACTACTTCCATGTGAAGGTTGCTGGGTTGTTGTTTGTTGCTACTACTAGAGTTAATGTTTCACCTTCTGTTGTTTTGGAACTTTTGCAAAGAACTGCACGTGTTATCAAAGATTACCTCGGTGTTCTTAATGAAGATTCTTTTAGGAAGAATTTTGTGCTTGTCTACGAACTGCTTGATGAAATGATTGTGAGTATTTATTAGGGCTATTGTTGTTCTTTGGTTGAATTGGGTTTTTTAATGGTTTGCATGTGAAATGTCTGGTTTTACTTATGTTAATTTGTTCCAGGATTTTGGTTATGTGCAAACGACGTCTACTGAGGTTTTGAAGTCGTATGTTTTCAATGAGCCAATTGTGATTGAGAATGCACAGATGCCCCTTGGTCCCACTTCCATTTTTATGGTAACTATTTTTAGACTCGAACGGCGAATCTGATTGGCTGCATGCGTTTAGTTGTTTGTTGAGCATGGTTTTATTGACTTGTTAATGTTATACTCTTGTATTTGCAGCACGGGAGCAAGCGAATGCCGGGTACAGCTATTACAAAATCTGTCGTTGCTAATGAACCTGGTGGTAGGAAGAGGGATGAGATCTTTGTTGATGTAATTGAGAAAATTAGTGTCACATTCAATTCTAGTGTGAGCATCTTGTGCCATCTGTTATGCTGTCTTTCTTTTCTTTTAGAAGCTGCAAAATTTTGAAGCTTTGTGATATGGATTGTATTGTTTAAAACAGGGATATATACTTACTAGTGAGATTGATGGAACCATTCAAATGAAGAGTTATCTTACTGGTAACCCAGAGATTCGACTTGCACTCAATGAGGACCTGAGTATAGGAACAAGTGGTAGGTCAACTATTTTATATTTTCTTCCCCTTGAAAGTTGAAATCAGTAAAGCAATATGTATGGTTTTGTAATTGTTACCATGCCTTTTTCTTGTTGTTTTGTGAAGTAATGTAGGACACTTTGTTGTAATTTTCTAATATATGTTGAAATTCTTGACTGTATGTTTATTGTCATTTAACGTAAAGGAATATTTCAAGTTTAGTTTAGTTGTCTGAAATGTTGGTTGATTCATCGATTTTTTGGATCCTTGTCAGTTTTTTGTATATCCTGCCTTCTATTCTGATCTCATTTTATCATCTGTAACAGATTATAGAGGTTCTGGTGCTGTTATTTTAGATGATTGTAACTTTCATGAATCTGTACATCTTGATAGTTTTGATGTTGACCGAACTTTATCTTTGGTAAGTGCATATTACACAAGCTTAGCTATATAGAGGTGTGCAATAGTATCTTATACTTTTGTGGCCCCTTACTGATGTCTGCAATTGTTTGATAGGTACCACCAGATGGTGAATTTCCTGTCATGAATTATCGTATAACTCAAGCATTTAAGCCACCCTTTCGTATTAATACTTTGATTGAAGAAACAGGACCACTCAAGGTTTTATCCACTCTCTAATTTTCTAATTCTTGTGTTTTTAGTCATTCTAACAATCTGCTATACTCTCATAGGCTGAAGTGACCATTAAAGTGCGAGCTGAATTCAACTCAAGCATCAATGCGAACACTGTTCTTGTACAAATGCCACTTCCTACATTTACAGCTCGGTATTTAAATTTTCTTTCTAATTATTGTACATATTAATTTAGTTATTGTTGATAGACACGATTAGTATTTATTGTCAATGTCAATGTCAAAATTATTTTCTTTAGCCCAAATATTGGGAGGGTTGCCAAATAAGATGATCTTCATCCCACCTGCAATAATAAATAAAATTGACAACAAGAAATAGAAGAAAAAAATCACTGCATCAAATCAAATAATTTTGTGTTTTGATTATTCTTTTTAGCAAAAGACTTGTGCAACCGCTGAATAGGAAATAAAAAGCCCTACCATTTTTTACTAACAACCTGGATTTCACCAATCTTTGAAGATAGTTTTTAGTTATTCACCACAACCAGAAAATTGCTGGCTGACAGACTTCCTTTCACGTCACACATGGTTGTATGTGATATATTCTTGTCATTGGATTTGGTAGAATTGATGGGTATCAAACAACATAAGAGATTATGAAAACAAAGATTTGGGAACTAAGAATGAAGTTCAAGTATGGCATATAAACACCACAGCAGTCAATTTTACCATTTTGACTTATGATACCTATGCTTTTTCAAACTAGAGCAAGCCATCCCTTTTCCAACACCCGGTATTCTCAACCCTCATCATCTATAAAAATTTAACACCCAATACTAAGAGTCTCTTTCATAAATTTGACTTGCTGAATGGAAGGAGGAAAAAGGAGAGTGCTTGCTAATTCTGGCGGTGACACTATGACAGTCAACGACTCACCAGTGATATTCTGTGTGTGCCCGCTTTTGCGCCTCACCCTTGATTTTCTTTTGCGTGTGTTCAAAATAATCAACTTGCTGAATGGTGGGGGAAAACGGAGAGTGCCAGCTAGTACTGGCACTAACTCTACTATGGCAGTACATGTTTCAGCGGTGATTTTCTCTAAGTATCAATAACAAGGTCAATTTGGGTGCATAGGGGAATCAAAGTCAGACTCATCCCTAACACTAAAGAGCTTAGCTAGCCATAATCCTAATAAAATACATTGAAAGAATTATAAAAGTTACACATAAATCAGTGATGAGAAAGTTTCAACCATGAAATCCGTTGAATTATGCTCCCCATTGCTCCTAATGTGTTTCCTGCACTCAAGAGCGTCTTTTGCTGTCCAAAATCCAAGAAAATGTGAATAACAAGGTTTCTTATTAAATAATCTTAAGTGGGCCTACATGCTCAGATTTAGGCTTACGTACGCCTTTTGTCAAAAGTTGATTTTGCATGCACACGCCTTGGTAAACATATGGATGCTTAATTGTGTTGTGAAGGCGTCTGTACTAGACTAGATCTGGGGGGTCTAGATGCTTTTTACCAGAGTATGCAGGGCGTCTGTTTGCTAGGAGGGCGTCTGGATGCTTGTCATCAGGTTCTCCATACGCATATGGTAGTTTCTGTACGTGTATGGCATAGGCGACTTTTGCCTGTGTATGCCCTATTGGGCATCTGGATACTTGGCCTAGGTGCTCACAAATTTTTCATACGTGTATGGAGGCTTCTATACACGTATGGCAATTGGTCAGATTGCTTTTCTCCTCTTATGGTCCTTCCTTTGATTCAAAATAGATCAAACCTTTCCAAAACAGCACATTACTAGAAAAAATGTCGTTAAATAATTTAAAACCTAAATATGCGAATTTTCTTGAAAAACCTACTTAATTAATTATCAAAAACAATAAATGGTTACAAAATTGATGAAAATACTTGGATAAAACTAATAAAAATGATGACTAATCACCTCACCCATGATTTTCTCTCTTCTGTGTGTTCAAAACATTCATCTTGCTGAATGGTGGGGGGGAAAGAAGAGAGGTAGCTAGTACTGACACTAGTGCTACTATGGCAATGTCTTACCAGTGATTGTGTATGCTAGTGATTTTTAATGCCTCACCATTGATTTTCTGCACTGAGTGTGAAAAAAGAGTGTCTGCTAGTGTTGGCACTAACTCCATTATGTCAGTCAATGCTTCACTAGAGATTTGGCGTATGTGAGAGAGAGAGAGAAAGTGGGTGGGTGTGGGGCTAGAAAAAGTGGGATGGTAGTCAATGCTAGTGAGTGTTTTCTGGCACTATTCTTACATACTTCATCTTGTTGGCTAATTTATTTCAAATTTTTTAGTGTCAACTTTGAGTTAGAACCTGGAGCGGTTGGACACACCACTGATTTCAAGGAAGCAAATAAAAGACTGGAATGGGGAATAAAAAAGGTATCTCAATATATTTTAAACACCAAAAATTTGATGCTAACAAAGAACCTTCTGTTATACATTTGAGGCTGGTATGAGCAGTACTACTAGTTGATAATATCGGTTGTCCATTCTTTAACAGGTTGTTGGTGGATCTGAACATACTTTACGAGCAAAGCTGACGTTTTCGCAGGAATTACATGGTATATACAATGCTCCGACTGTTCTGTTTTGGCCGAATGTCTAGAGAGATAGTTCTTTGTAATGAATTAACATGTTTGCAACGAACGAATACAGGAAATATCATGAAAGAAGCCGGGCCTCTTAGCATGACATTCACTATACCTATGTACAACTCTTCAAGGCTTCAGGTAAAATGCTGAAGATAATTTTGAAGCATTTTCTTTTGCAAAATGTGCTAGATCTTTCTGATAATCTAGTGCCATGATTGTACTCATTCTTTAGAAATTAAATTCTGGCCTTTTTGGTGCAGGTGAAATACTTGCAAATAGCAAAGAAGTCGAAAAGTCATAATCCATATCGGTGGGTTCGATATGTAACCCAAGCAAACTCATACGTTGCACGGTTGTAATAATCCCAATATCTGCAAAAGCTAAATTCTGAATGTTTTCCAAGTGATGGATGTTCATGTGTGCTGAATAATTCCAGGAAAACTACATCTAGTGTTTTTGACATTTTAGGAATATGGAGAGACCAAAATGAGATGTTTTAAAACTGAATTAATAATCTAATGTTTCTTTGTTTGCAGGAATTGAAAACATATATTTAACCTTAAAATTTCTTTTTTCTAGAAATCCTAATGTTTGTTTAATGCTAATATTTTAAAAGAAACATTATAAAATCACATGGAATTCTAAGGAGAATCTGATTCTGTTTCCCCTGGCCTTACATGTCTTGGATGTATCCTAGCCTATAGTCAGAAAGGAAGATGTGAGACTAAAGCAAAAAGTTGTAGTCATATTCTTGAAGGTGAAAAAGCTCTAGAAGCGTACGAATGATTCTTAGGGGAGCGATTATAATAGAACAATGAATCCATGCACAAAACATCAGCAAAAGTTGTGAATTTAGAAATTCTCTTTCCTTTGGGGACACATAAAGCGAATGTTCATTTTTCTGTTTTTGTTTGTTTGAATAACTTGTAATAATAGGCATCGAATCTAACCTTACTGGAAATCTGTTAAAATTATTGGACACTAAAAATGTCACATACATAGCTTCCATATCCATAGTGATTTGATTTGGTATTCAAATCATAGAATTTGAACACATCCTACATTATGTCATTTTTCAACTAAGCTTCTAACTATTAAACAAAAGTTACTACACATTTGTTAAAATTTTGAGTTTATGAGTTCGTTTGAATGAGTTTTAGTTTTTAGTTTTAAAAAATATTTTGTAAATCAATTTAAAAAAATAGTTTATAAGAAAAGTATAAAAAGAAAACATGTTCGGTAATTCAAAATTTAAAAATTATTTTAAAATTGTATAATATTACAAATTTGTTATTAATGAAAAATGTATCACTTTTCTTTGTTTTTTTTCTCTTTCTAATTTCAAAAATTAAAAATTAAAAACCAAAACTTCTAAAATTTATTTTAGTTTTTTAGTTTTTAAAACGCAAATAAAAAATAGTTTTTAAAAATAATTTTGTAAAATTAGACTGTTAAATAAGTTTCGTTATTTCCAAATTTTAAAAACTTAAAAACAGTTTTACAAAACTAAATCACACAGATCCACTACTTCAATTGCGCAATGATTTCAATTGAGAAATAGAGTCGAGAGAGGATCCCGAGGTGTATTAGGTGGATGTATAGTAGAAGCCACAACTATAATATGAATCATATCATGAAGGTTTGTGAACCATTTTTATCTCGCCATTGAATGAAAATCACATGAGAAGACATACTCGAGAGGGACAAACATTTAATATTTTTTACGATGTATTTTATTTTCTTATTTTATGTTGCTTATAACTTATTCTTTTTTCCTGTTCTGTGACTTATCACTAAAATATGTCTTCGTAACGAAAATAAGATAAGTTGTTTGAATACTCCCATCGAAAGATGATTCGATGATGGTATAACCAAATTGATCATGGGTCCATTGACAACATTTTCTAAGAGGTGGCACAAAGATACCAACAACTTCTTCTTTTAGGTGGGGAGATGATATCATTTGTGGATCTATGTGCTTGCAGGTATGATGTCTCAACAACCTGGTTGATTTTGACGTTGACAACGCTCTTAAGTGAAGTATTAATCAGAAGTATTGATCAAGTCCATGTGAAGATAATGATGATAACACTATAAAGTGAACTCGTCATCCGATGCAATAATCAAGTTATGGTGCTTAAAGATCAAGATATCAAAGCATTTATGTGGATGACAACACCTCATATCAAGCGGCGTTTGGTGACGCTAGCGGAGATCTCTGTTCAAGAAGTATGTATGATGATGGTGTCTATCATGAAGAATTATCTTAAGCCTCTTCAAAAGAAGACTCAAAGTTCTAGTGAAGTGCTAAAGTCAAAGATAATGTGATAAGGAACCAG
Organism: Lathyrus oleraceus; assembly: GCF_024323335.1. Lineage (NCBI taxonomy): Eukaryota > Viridiplantae > Streptophyta > Magnoliopsida > Fabales > Fabaceae > Lathyrus > Lathyrus oleraceus. The sequence goes on from NC_066583.1 coordinate 39,204,294, forward strand.
AAACTTTAAAGTTGTGAATGAAAGGAAGTGTGAAAGCTCACTAAGTTTGTGTTGAGTGATCAGTGTTTGTAAAGGTATAAGATTAAATCTCGATTTTACTAAGGAAAATCACACACGCACTTTCGAATGATTGAAAAGCCTTTTTTTAATATTAAAAGTACCAAAAAATATTTTTGTGTCTAAATGATTTTCTAAAAGCTCAAAAAGTTCTTTATGAGTGCATTTTTACACTGTTTAAATCGATTAACCCTTATGCCTAACTGGTTATCCCCTTTTGTAACACCTCAAAATCAACTATTAGGGTTAATATTCGATTAGTAACGACCTAATATTTTTGTACTTGATAATATATTATGCCATTTTCTTACTCAATTATTAACATTAAAAATTCTCATGGATCTTTTCCTTTTCAAGTCAAATTTTGTCCTATAAATAGAGGGCTTTTCTTCACTTCATTTTACACCATAAAACACATTTGAAATACCTCTCTCTCTCTGTCTCTCTCTCCCCTTTTATTTTCTCACTTTTGCCTTAGTACTTTTGAGAGTGAAGTTTTATATGTGTGAGGTGTTTTGGTATGGTGTAAGGGCACTATTTTAAATTCTTATTGAAAGAAATTTTATTTTTCGCTGTAAGCTAAACCAAGTAAAAAGCTCTTGTTTAGTTGTTGAGGCAAGCCAATTAAAATCTCTATTTGGTTGGGAGGTATCCGTTATTAAAACTCTTAGTTGATTCGTGAGCGCAACCTGTGTTAAAAGTCCTCAGTTGATTCGTGAGCTCATCCTGTATTAAAAGCTCACAGTTGGTTCGAGATTGTCCTGGTGGAAAAATATCTTGGTTGTGAGGTATCCATAGTTAAAAATATGTGTTTGATTGGGAAGTTAGCCATTGTAAAACTCAAATCCTTGTGTAAGGAGGTTCGTGGAAAAATCCTATCAAAAGCTCACATCATAGTGGAAACTCTCAAGAAGTAATTCTTGGGGAGAGGTGTAGGTCACTTAATTAGAGCTAAACTCTATAAATATATGGTTCTATTCTCTCTTCCATATGTCTTTACTTTCTAGTTGCTTATATTCGCTGCATTTCCATCTATCGGATTTCCTTGTTTTCATTGCCTTTATCTTGCTTGATTTGCAAAAGCTTTTTAAACTATGATTTTGTTAAAAAAATATATTAAAAAATGGCTTTTTAAACCCATGCGATTCACCCCTCTTGTATTTAGAGTCACTTGACCAAAAGGTGGCATAAGAGACTAACTCCTGATTAAAGACTAATGGTCTTAAGAGGAAGAAGACGACTACAAACACTCATACTTATAATATGAGACTTTTCATGAATACACCTCCACCGTTTGATGGTGATAGGTTTAAATTATGGAAAGCTAGATTTGAAAGTTTTATTAAAGTTAATGATTTTGAAATGTGGGATATTTTAATTAATGGCCAGTTTATTTCTACCTTATCCTTTAACGATCTAGTAAAAAATCTGACATTCATTGAACCCAAGAAGATATAAGAAAAGTCAAAATTGGTTTTAAAGTCAAACATCTTTTGAAAAATGCTTTAAGTTCCAAGAAATTTTATTATGTCTTTACTTGTGAGTCTGCCAAGAAAGTATGAGACACTCTTGAAATGATTTATGGAGTCTTTCCAAGTATCAAGCAAGAGATAATGAACACACAAACTTGAGAATTTAAAATTCCAGATGAATTTGAGAGTCATTCTCACAGATGATACTAAACCATCGGAACCCTTGAAGGTTTTATTATAAACTATGCTTTTAACAGCTATCTAAGAATTAATATTTAGAGCCAAAAGTATAATCCAATCCTAAATTTAAAAGATAGTAGTGTGTTTGTTGAGTTTAAGGAAGAATCTAGAAAAAAGAAGATAATCAAGAAACTCAACGAATTAATCCATCTTTTGAAAGAAGAAGGAATGAACTCAAGTTTACTAGAAGAATCCTCATCAAGAGGATATAGTGAAATCAACTCTAATAATGTCCTTTGAACAAACAATCTCGATAGATGAAAGATCACCTGAAGAATCATCATTCAATAAATTTGTTGAAGAAGCTTCATCCAGTAGAATATTTGAAGAAGCTCCAGGAAGCAGAATATTCAAAAGTAGAGATGATAAAGAAACAACATCTAGAAGATTAAGTGAAGAATCAACTTCTGGAATAATCTTAAGAGATCCACCATATCCAGTTTCATGTCAGGAAGAGATAGCAACAAATGGTGAATAAATGCAAGAAACATCAAGAGATCCTTGTAGAAATTCTTGCAGATATGTCTTCAAGAATATACCCGATGATACATCAGAAGAATCTTATGAAACACCTTCTAAAAAAAAGAGAATTTGATCATGTGTGCCTCAAAGCTTCAAAAGAAGACGACATGAGGTAGCTTATCTAACTCATAATCAATTATTTAAGCTTAATGTTAAGCTCACTAAGAAAATAAAAAGTTTGAGAAGAACGTTATTGATCTTAATGTTATGTCAAATTTTTAGAAAATACCAATAAGATTCTTAGGGAAGAAATTGTTAGCATAAGAAACGAATTCTTAAAATTAACTAAATACGATTCTCGCAAATCTTTAAAAATTGAAGCAGCTAATTTGCGTTAAACCTTAGAGAAATTTACTAAGGGGAAAGATAAGCTCAACTTAGTTATTTCAAGTCAAAAAACTTCTTTCAATAAAAATGGTGTAGGTTATAAACATGATAGATCGTATGATAAAAAGAAGTTTAATCGCTCTATCTTTAAATGCAATTTTTTAAATAAAATTGGCCGTATTGAGCCAATCTTCTTTTCTAAATTAAGAGTGTCAAAATGGAATATCTATAGACCTATTAAAGCAACTAAAGCACCTGGACCCAAAAAGATTTGGGTACCAGAGGTGAAAACCTAATTCTATTTTGCAGGAATTGCTTTGCAGCATTGGAGATGCTTATTGAAAATTTGATAAAGATATGCAAAACAAGTGTTGATAAGTCCCAAGTTTACAGAAAATACATATGTACATCAATTTTAATTAGTTTTTATTTTTCAGAATTTACTTTCTTTTTATTCAAGACCATCCACAAGAGTAACTAGCTACTTAAGAATAACCTTTCCATGAAGATCCATGCTGTCTTTAATAAACAAGTTTGTAGCTCTTTTATTTCTTTCAGATTTCAAGTTTAGCACTTTAGCATTGAACGAATGATCCAAAAGAAATTTGACCATTACAATAGTAACTAGCAACTTAAACACGAAGGATTAGAAAAGAATCAACGGACTTGTACTCAACCTACATATACCTCATCTAGTAAGGTTTGAGCCAAATATTTCCATTGTTCACTTTTCTTTCTTTATGAGTGTATTTATGCATTATTCTCTTATCTGGTTTGATTTATTTCCGATTAAGTTATCTGGTTTGACCAACACACACTGAGGCAGTTTTTTGTTTATAACTTTGAGCCTTTGTAAACCACCCTATAGTAATAGGTATACCCATTGCTAACCATTTGGAGTCTAAGCCTTTCTTTCGGTGACATAGCCTAAAATTCTTAACCATATTACTTGAAAGATATTTTCTTTCCACCCTAGGTGGGAAAGCTTTACTAGGAGGAAATTCTCAACATACCATAAGCTAACACTAGAATTCCCAAGTTCCTTTCTCTATGACCCTAACCAAGGGAGGGGATTCAATAGAGGACGAGTGTCATTTAGACTTTTTAGGTACACTTATAATTTTAACCATCGTGAGATGGCAGATCTGTTAGGATTTCCTAATGGACCCGACGTTTTCACAATAGCACAAGAGGATGCATCTATGACCCGTGAACTTGACTATTTCTGGACTAAGATTTCTGGAGAAACATGAACTGAACCCGATTCCAGGAAATCCGCCCAAATCCATAACCCTCCTATTCGTTATTTTTATATGATCTTAGCTTACACCCCTTTTGGAAAACCGAAAAGCAGTACTAGTGTGTTTAGAGATGAATTATTCATCTTGTTCTGTGTTTTTTAGTCCATGCCAGTTAATGCTGCGACCTTCATGCTTGCAATCCTAGATAGGATTGCCCATGCTACTCATGGTCCCATCCATATTGGTGGACAGGTCACCATGATTGCTGCAACCTTAGCCCTAAGAACCGGACTATCCCGCCTAACACCTCTAGGAGGCATCCGACTAATGGACATTACCTTTTGTTTTAATAGAAGATTAATAAGAAACCTTGGACCTAAGGAGTTCCAGCTGTTAATTAGCCATGAGGTAGTTCACCAATTCACCCTGCCCAACATTGAGCGAACCAGTGTACACGACCGTATTAATTGGCTTTATGATTTAGAAGGCCATGGTGAGTCACCTTCACATCCTATAACAACTCCTGTTTATGAGTTCCATAGTCCTCCCCCTCTCTTTGATGCACCTACACTTGTCTCCGTTGCTCGTGCCACTTCTCGTAACAACCATAATCTGGCACTGGATACCCTTCGGACGGAAGTCACATATATAAGAGTTGATGTTACTACTATTCGCCAAGACTTATACGACTTTATGGACGTAGATAACGAACAATTTGATCACCTTCACCAAGTGGTGTATTCTAGGCTACCTGTCACCGATCCTACTGATCATCGTAGTGGCTGATCTACAAGATTTTTCCGCATTCCTGCTTGACACTAAAGCATTATGGACACCGCTATGTTTAAGTGTGGGGGAGGATACCATTTCATGCTTTCTATTTATGATTTCCTTTCAAGACTATTATTTTATGCTTCTTCTTTAATAATATTTAATTGTGTCAATTTCTTTTTTAATTGTGTCGTGCTACCGACGTAAACCATAGTGAATATTTCCTGTTTTATTAATGTCATTTTATTTTATATGCATGTACTATTTTTGGTTCGTCGCATTTTATTGATTGATTAATTTTTTAAGACTATGTGTTCCTTAAGCAACAATTTATCACTGAGAAGCCGTTAAAAATAATTAATAACCCAAATTTTCCTTTTTCCTGAGCCATAAAACATAAAAATAACATTTTTGAAGCTTGTGGGGTTCGCCATAACCCTCATGGCGTTCGCCACATAGGTAAAACGAATTTTTCACATTTAAGGTCCGTGGCGTTCGCCACAACCCTATGGTATTCGCCACAAACCTCAGAAACATAAAAACACGATTTTTAACACACATCCCCATGTTTTCTCACTCTTTCAACTTCCAAAACCCATTGAATCACCTTAACTCCTCCCCACTAACACCATTCATCTCCAACCTTTCAAACTCCCTCTCTCATTCACTTATTTAAACTCTTATCATCCAATCCAACCACATTGCCAAACGTCAATTGAACCCCATTCTAAAACTATTCTTCACACACACATCATGCCTCCAAGAGTCTAAGCTAGAGCAAGAATGCCAACGACAGACTTGTCAAACCTCGTCTTCAGTGAAAGTGAAGTTGGAAAATTACAAAAGGAGAGGTACTTGAAGTTCTACGAACTCTCAGTCAATCCAACAAGGTATGCCGACGAATCTTGTCTACGTAGGTTAGGATTACTCAGTAGTGTATAATGGATACTAGATAGACTAGATTTAACACACTTCTGTTCTTTGAATGACGCTACCTACGAGAAGCTAACTTTGGAGTTTTTAAGTTCTTTCACTTACTATACACCTATGGTAGATCAATACTCTTCTAGCACGGTGAGGTTTAGAATGTTTAATAGGGATTACGAATTGAGCCAAGATACTCTTGGGGACATGCTGCATTTTCCCCATGAGAATGGTATAGCTTATGCCTGTCCCTTGGAAGAAGAATGGCAGTATGAAGCGTTCCGTTTTTGGGAACAATTCACAGGTGAGAGAACTTCCGATTGGGAAGGGCTAAACCATACACTATGTGCATCGTATATTAGCTAACACAATTTTTAGCCGAATAAACAACAGTAGGGTGAATTCTAAAGAGCTTTTCTTTTTACATGCTGCATTCGCACCGACTCGAGTCAATGCGACTCCTTTCATGCTGGCACACATGCAATTGATTTGCGCAAGAGGGGCCACCCATTTATGTATAGGAGGTCTAGTTACCTCCATAGCCCGCACACTAGGCTTAGATAGTGAGTTTGCAACTCTGCAGCCCCTACCAACACCTTCCCTGGATATCGATTCCTGCCGAGCCCAACGTTCAATTATAGCTAGGCGGGACAGAAAATACTCTCTCATGGTTGGTAACCACAAGACCAGGAGTATCATTTTACCCTTGCACACACGTACAAATGTGCGTAATTGGAACAATTGACTTTATGATCTGACCGCCCCTGAACTCGGTCCTCCTGCCCCTAATGACATACTTGTGCAGGATAACCAAGGTGGTCAGACTGATGATGAATATGATGAGATGAATCAAGATGCTTCCACTTTATCTGACCCTACTACACGTGCACATACTGCACCTGGGCCTTCTAACACTTTTGCAAGTACCTCTCCTCGACACCAGTCCCGGGAGGAATATGATTATGTCGACATCAGGACCGCACTTGACGATGTCCTCTGTGAGCCGCGACACTGTAACGATGTAGACGCCAAACGTGACCAATTGTTGCAAGATATACAGAGACAGCAGGTCGACATGATGGCACTGATCCAACAGATACATGATCAGTAGCACGACTACGCAGGAATGATCGAGCATAACTTATCGGTCCTTATTGAAGAAATACAGGGCATGCGTATAGGGACCAAGGACCTGCTTGAGTACATGCAACACGTAGCTATACCACCTCCTCAGCATGGTAGGTATGGACGAGCACGTGGCCAAGGCCTTCATTGAGTATTCCATTTAGGTTCTATCTTCCTTTTTCACCTTTTATCAAAACATTGGGGACAATCTTCAACTTAAGTGTGGAGGATGAACTTTATCGCTTTTATTTACAACTTTCTTAGGTGGATTATTGTTTTATCCATTTACATTTTTATTTAATTGTTTAGTTTCAATTGAGTCAATGCATGTGTTGTCGAGTCTTTATGCGTGGTTTCAACTATTTATTGATCTTCCCGTTTCTTGAGCCATAACAATTTTTTTTCCATGAAAATCATTTCACAATTAGAAAGTTCTAAGTTACAAATGACATTGAGGTTTCATTGTAAAATCTTGGGAAATTTGTGTGTAATATCGGTATCACTTTAACACCTTGAGTCTCTTAAACACGTGAATTAATTTGAATATTCATTATGTCAAAAACCTTGTATTCTTACCTAATGAAATAGTTCAGGTGGTCAACATTATCTTGGTCATGCTTTACGTAGGAGATTGATGCAAATAAGTGTTTGGTCCAAAAAATAAAAATGTTATTGAATGAAATATGTTAAGTCTTGAATTATAAATACCAATCATAGTTGGTTTAGTGGTATTTGACGCTAAACTTGGTAGGGAGGACTACGGTCCGATCCCCCGTGATTATGATTTGGGAGGGGGCTTAAACCACTTAGACGCCATAAATAACCCCCGAACCAGGAAATCGAAGGTAAAAGAAAGGGCCAAAGTCACTAAGAGATTTTCCTACTATAAGTGTGAAAGATAACAGGCTTAATGTGATCGCACTTGAACGGAGAAATAAAAGGTGAGTTGACAAGTTTGAGATATAATGACATCATTTAGATTTGCTTGCATGTAGGGAGACTCATGACCTTGTAGAATAGTGTTACTACGATATCCTTAGTGCACCGATTAGTACCTATTTAAGCAATTATAACCAAAGCGAAGTTTGTAGCTTTAGGATGATTAATTGATTATTTATGTGTTTTTTCATGGATCTACATGCTACGAGTCTCCGAATTATCATGTAACAAGTGTAGCATTTGCTTGAGGACAAGAAAAGGTTCAAGTATGAGGGAGTTTGATAACGTGAAACTATACCATTTATTTTACTCGATTCACATGCATTTTAGTATAATTTTGTGTATGTTTTATTGTATTATGCCGGTGTTGGTGCCCTGTTTCAGGTACTTGTCGATGCAAAACTCATGTGTGAGAAAGAATTAAAGAAAAGAGAAGAAATGAAGAAAAGAAGAAAAATGCTGAAAATGCAAGTTTTGGGCTTGTGGCGTTCACCATGGGCTTATGACGTTCGCCACGACCCCTTGCCACGTCACTTCAGACTTTTAGTACCATGGCTCTGTGGCGTTCGCCACAGGCACGCAGTGTTGTTTTTCAGCAACTACACAGAACATGGTCAAAAGTCCCCTTATTTTTCCTCAACCACTTCCACATGAATTTAGGGAAGTTCAACTCCTATTTCACCAGTATAAAAAGGTAGAACCAGAAGAAAAAAATATCCAAGATTTTATCGTGTAATTTTGATTCTTAGTTAAAGCAGAAATACTCTAAAAATGATAGTTCTTCCACATCAGGAGGATATTGCACCTTTGTTCTTAAGTTTACAAGTTGCTTGGATCAAGCTTGCCGACATTGTTGTATTTCCCAGTTGTTATTTGTACTTAAAGAATTCTCCGAAGTTTAATCCAATTATTATGATTCATCAGGTTTCTTTTAGTTGCTTAATTCTTTACTTTCCATTTTCATTTGCAATTCTGAATTTTGATTATGTTTATGATTAATAATTATATATGTATGATTAAGTTTAAAATCATGCCTGGCTAAACCTTTTGACATCGGTATGTAAGGATTGTCGTTCTGACGGGATTCAGTGATAATTAATGTTTATTTTTATAAGTTATTTTTCTGGATCTGGTTTCGAATTCTAATTTAAAAAGGTTTTTGCACGAGAGTGAAAAGTCAATAAGGTTATAAATCAACAGAGCGAGACTTTGAGATTTTAACCCGATAATGGTTTCTAGACATTAATCCTAAACACAACGAGAGTGCTTTAGGATTAATTAGGATTTATCAATTTCTAAAAATTACTTTTAATTCACGTGGGTGAGCGAGAGCAAAACATTTTGACTTAAGAGTATATCCCAAGCTAATAACACGAGAGTGCGAGGCAAAGTCTTTTAATTTGATATTTTCTACAGAAAAGTGACTTACCTTATTTTAATGTTAATTGTTTACCGAATCCTTGAAGAATGATGTAATTTACATACCGATGCCTCTTTATTGAATAATTTCATTATATTATTATTTCCAGTTTCCCTTAATCTAATCTAAAAAAGAAAATAATGATTAGCCTTAGCTTTACATAGTAACTTTAGATAACGATAGTTTGATTTTTGATCCTTTGGGTTCGATATCTTTTTAAAACTACACGATACGACTGTGCACTTACAGTTAGCCATTTCAATAGACATACTAAGTCACGATCATTTACTTCCAGGACCGGCTACAAAGTCCTAGACTATGTGTTGAGTATATGGTGTGTTTTGGTGAAATGTTTGGATTAAGAAACGATAGGTAAAAAATGCTTGTAAACAGGTGCCAAGAAATAGACGGACAAAAGCAAGATAAAAATGTAAATAACAAAGAAAATAAAATGACTTGGCAAATTAAATTGCTTGAAGATAAATGTGAAAGCAAGTATACATATTTGCAGGAATGTACTCTTTTCTCTTAGACGCTTGATACTTTGAGTGTTTTCCTTTTGCAATGTTACAAATGCCACCCCTTTGAACTAGAAATAAAATCTACTTAAATAGTAATTAAAAATAACTTCTATATGATTATTGGTCATTCACAATGTGCCACACGTCTGAGTCTGTAAACCCACTTCTTTTGCAACCTCCCCAAGTTATGCTCAACTAATATATCAACCCTTACTTGTTTGGTTTCGACTTCGACAAGCTCACCCTTATCTACCTCCTTTCGACCTGGCTTACGTCCTTCCTGATTGTCGAACCACTTCGACTATGTTCACCTCTCTCGACCCTTCGCCTTCTGATTTTCGTTCCTCTTACTTCGATTTTTCTACTTCAGTATAGTCAGAATTTGTTGGCTAACAAATTTCCCCCCTCAAAGGCCAATTTTGACTGAGAGATATCTCAACTGAGAAACTTGGCATTTTGACTTTCCCAAATTTTGGCTGGATTTCTAATCGTTGATGATGTTCTGCTAACCTTCCTAGGTCGTGGGTTTTCAACTACCTCTACTAACTTTCCCACTACCACTGAATCAGACAGTTTTCATCCATCGACTGTCTCTTAGTTTCCGTTTTGTCTACTTATAAATACCACTTTTCTACATTTTCCATTTTTATCTCTTCTTCTTCTTCATTTACGCATTTTTCTTGCAACTTTTAAAACAATAATCTCTTCATTCTTTTCTTTCCTACATTGCAATGGCCTTCTCTGCTAATGTTGTGCCTACAGTTTCACACGATACTGGTAACAATCCCATTGCCTTCAACCTTGCTGAAAAATAGAGTTTAACCACTGTTTCTCAACCACCTTTAAATGACACTTCTAAAGTGGAAACTTGGAAACGACAAATACTCATCTCCTTCATGGTGGATGAGAAACTTCTCGCCTTCCATGGACCATTCCCAAACGAGAGAACGCAACCCAGAAAAGTTCAGAAAATTTTCCCTTGCTTCACCCCCGATGTTCCTGCTGCTTTCGAGAAAGCTCGCATCATTGATCTCAAGTTTATGGACCCAGAAGCCAGAATTTTCCGATAGATGCCCAGTCCTAGCAACAAAGACTACCTAGATTGGCTCGACGGGGTTCAAAACAAGCGTCAAGCCCAATGGAGGACAGGTGGCCTCTTCGACGCCATTCAAATCTTCAGGCATGCCCATAGGGTTAATCCTTGCATGCTGCTTTCTTCACTCTATTTCTGGGAAGGTTCGACTAACATCTTCCACCATCATTGTGGGATACTAATGCCCACTTTTTTTGATGTGGCCGCCATCACCGGCCTTTCACCCTTAGGTGAAACTTTCGACCCAACTCATCCGTCAGAGACCAAGTTTTCTTTCAAACGTCCAAGTCTTAAACTTTATATTGTTGATCATCATGTCAAAGATTCTGATGAAGTTTTTGATGAGGAACATATTGCCTTCCTCACTTTATGGCTTTCCTATTATGTGTTTTGTCCTGGATCTCTGCAGACAGTAAAGAGTTTTATCCCTCTAAGGATTCAGCTACATGAGGGTCGACAAATCTCACTGGGGAAACTTCTGTTGACGTCCCTTTATCATTCATTGAGACTTGTATCCTTGAAGCTGAAACTCCTACATTTCATTCCTAAGGATCTGAACCTGTCGGCCCCTCTGTGGTTGCTACAACATTGGCTAAACGCCATTTTTGAATACAAACTGGGTTACCCAGTGTTGGAGCGAATTATGAGTTTAATGCAAGAACGCCCGATTGGAGGTGTTCGATTAGCATTGACTACTTGTCAAGAGGTTCCCAATAAAAACCTTTTCATGAAGTATATAAACTTTTTCAGCGAAACCACCACCTTCGTGTCGGGCATGACTCCTTTTGTGGACCGAAACTTTGGTCCGACCTGGTTTACAAATCCCTTTCCTGGTGTCTCTCCATAAACAGATGCTCAATTGGACACTGTGTGGAGAGCATTTTTGAATCCCATAATGTTGTCCTTCAGAATCAAGACCGGGTCGAAAGGGTATGGATTCATGAATTACCAACCCAACCTGGTGGCTCGACAGTTTGGTCTAAGCCAATTGCTACCAAAATCTTTGGTGTCTCATTCTTTTGACATCGTGTGGTCTGGTCGACAATTGACCACTGACGACCATGCCGCCTTCTTGAAGTTCCACAAGAAAACTCAGCATCTTGAACTTCCTGTATTCAAGTTCCAAAATTCCTTCTTCACCATTGAAGACTTCGACAAATGGTGGAGTGCCTATCAACACCAATACTTCTTCAGCTCGATGTTTTTGTAGAAATTGGTCGATGCCTTTTCTATTTTAGATGGCGAATTGTCCACTCCAACTGCTCCTATCAAGGATTCCAGAATCATCGATGATATTGAGTCTACTCCTAAAAAGGTAACCACTGTTTTTTCTGGATTCTCTTTTATTCGTTAGGAAACAAACTAACTATTTGGTGAATTTTCTCTCCAAGGTCACAAACGTGTCTCACCTGTGTCGGTCCCAAATAGCCCCCCCCCCCCCCCCCAAAAAAAAAAACCAAAAACATCAGTCGCTGAAGGTGAGGGTTTTGGTACCAACACATATTCTCACATCCTACCTTCTTAGGCGATGCCAACTTCGACTCCAACCACTCCTCTCAAGAAGAAGAAAAAGGTTCCAGCAAAAAAATCGGCTCATAAAACCGTTTCTTCGAGTGCTGCAAAGACTTCCACTATTGACAATCTCGCTGAGGTCTTTAAGCCTATTGGTCACGAAGATCCTATTCAAACTTCTCCTCCCAAACCTCTGAAGTCTTAGGTATTGGACATTCTTCTACATCTATTTCCTTGTGAGATTATCCCTTGATGCCAATTTTACGTTCTTTCCTCAGGGTTCTCCGGCTAAATCGACCTGCATTTCAAACGCTGATGATGCAGCTGTGGTTGTGGCTCCTACGGAGCCTACTGAGCCCTTGATCCCTCAAAGGAAAGATAAGTTCCGAAGTGTGTCACTTGAAACCAATCAAAAGCTCGACATTTAGCAAATTCAGGCCCCTTCGACCGCTGCTGGCGAAGGTACATCCCTTAGCACTCTCACTCTGGAGAAGGTTCTATCCATGAAGCAACAAAATCTGGCCGGGACCCTGAGAAAGCTGCATCAACTTCGCCAAGCATCGACTGAGGTTCAACCCTCTTCCTCGACTGCCATGCCTACTCTAGAAATGGATTCTTCTGTCACTCTCAAACTCCAACAACTGAAAAACTATTTATTTGAGCGTGAGGTTTTGACTGTCGTTGAAGAGGAGGAGGCCTTGGGACTCAAAATCCTCAAGCTGCTTGACAAACTTGCTCGACACAAGCTTCCTGCTCTTGTGGACACATACTTGATTGAATTCGAAGTTTTCTTCACACAACTGGTCAAAGACATCGCTCTTCGTCGGCATGCTGACTTTCAAATTAAGATGAAGATCAACGAGATGAGATGAGAGTGAGATTTTAGTGAAGTTTGTGAGAGAAAGCTCAACAATTTTGAGGCCAAGAAGCAGGAACGGCTCAACAAACAACAAGCCTTCGACCAACAAATATCAGGCTATCAAGCTCAAATAGCTGAACTTACCAAGAAGATTGCTGAGGTCGAGGAACAAAAGGCTTCCTTGGATTCGACTGGACCTCTTTCGACTTAAGGCATTGTTGACCAGGAGATCCTCAAGGGGATCACACATGGTGAGAAGGCCCTTGAAATCAAAGAAAGGATTGGCCAACTGCATGAGAAGACCCTTTTTTAAGATTTTAAGTCTAGGTTTCCTGCCTGATGTATTTCTTTGTTGAGACAATTGTAACGCTGATTGACCATTTTGTATGCCATCTTGGATTTTATAATTAATGATCAGTTTCATTACATTTTGATTTGAATCTCTTGGAGCATAGGTTTATATTTTTTCAAATATTTCCCATTTACCCTTAAGATTCGTTGATCAATACCCAACTCTTGAATTTCGTAGGCATTATTAGTAAACATTTGGATTACTTGAAATGACCCTTCCCAATTTTGTGACCATTTTCCTAAAGTTCGATCTCTTCGATCCATAGGTAAAATCACCTTCCAAACATAATCATTTATTGCAAAAGTTTTTATCTTAACCCTTTTACTGTACGCATTGGCCACACACACTTTTTGTCATATCAACATGTCTATTACAGCTAACCTTTCTTTGTCTAAATCAATCATTTCGTCGAACATCAGTCTCCAATATTTGATCTGGAAAAATTTTGTTTTGCCGTTGCACCCTAACTGATTCTAGACAGATTTCTGCTGGCAATACGATATCATGCCCAAATGTCAAACGAAAAGGCGTTGAATTGGTTGCCTCCTTTGGGGATGTTCGACAAGCCCATAGAATTTGGTCGAATGTTTTATGCCAATTTTTAGGTTTCTTGGTAACATGTTTTTTGATTAAACCAATTACCACTTTATTGGCTGCCTCGACTTGGCCATTTGCTTGGGCGTAGTAAGGTGTGAAAGTAACTAACTTGAATCCTGTTTCAGCAGCAAACCCTTGCATCTTTTGACCCACAAAAACTGAACCTTGATCTGTAGTAATGGTTTTAGGAATTCCAAACCTATACACTATGTGTTTTTGAATGAATTCGATCACAACCTCTTGATCCACTTTTATCAAAGGGATAACTTCTATCCGTTTTGTGAAATAGTCTATTCCAACTAGGATAAATTTTTGTTGTTTCGACGAGGCTGGTTGAATCTCACCGATGACATCTAATGCCCAACCTCGAAAGGGCCAGGGCTTAATAACTGCATGCAACTCGCTGGCTGCTACATGTTGGATGCTTACGTGTATCTGGCATTCTTAACACCCTTTGGCGAAGTCAATACAGTCTTTTAAGACACTTGGCCAGTAAACACCTTGTCGAGATAATAACCATTTCATTTTAATGACAACTTGGTGGGCCCCACATATTCCATTATGTACCTTGACACTGCCAAGTATGCTTATGTATCCCTAAGACATTTGAGCAAGACTCCTTCTAGAGTCTTTTTCAATAACACATTTCCCAGACGTACATAGCTTATCGCACTATACTTGATTTTCCTGTCAGTGTTTCTGACTGGATTTTCTAGGTATTCTATGATTAGTTTTCTCCAATCTGACTGCGACAAATTGTCAATGGCAAAAACTTCACGTCTTTCAAAATTTTGAAAAAAATTATTGAAGACATCTGCCACCCCAGCTTTTGGGATTGCCATTTTGGGTTACAGGGAGATGTTCGACACCATCTTTTCTTTCACCTCAATAACATCCTTGAGCTTATCTTTTGACACTTTATACTCAGATGCAATTTGTGCTAAGTTTTTGGCTTCTTGATTCTCCATTCTAGGCACATGTGTGATGCTGACAACCTCGAAGCACTCTAATAGGTGTTTCGCCATTGTGAAATACATCAAAAGATTTTCTTTAATGCACTTATATTCTCGTGCGATTTGTTTGATCACTAGCTTTAAATCACCCTTTATCTCTACCTTCTTGGCTCCTAAATCCCTCAAGATTTTGAGGCCAATGATTAGGGCTTCGTATTCTACTTCATTATTGGAACACTTTCCGTCGACTTTACATTTGAACTTCGTCGGAATGTCTTGTGGGGATAATATTAAGATCCCAACTCCTGTTCCATTTTTGTGACTTGACCCGTCGAAGTATAACCTCCAAGGGTTTTTGTTGACCATGTTTAGTAATGGTTCGACTATTGCATGATCTACAATAAAATCTGCCACTATTTGGCCTTTCATATCCCTTAAGGGCATATATGTTAAAGAAAATTCAGTTAATGCTAGTGCCCATCTCCCAATTCGACTATGTAGAATGGGTTTAGACAACATATGTTTAATACCATCATAACGAGACGAAACATAAACATCAACTGGTTTTATATATTTCTTTAATTTCATACATGAGAAGTACAAGCATAAGCACATATTTTCAATCATACTGTACCTAGTTTCAGCATCTATTAAAATTCAACTGAGGTAATAGATGGGTCTTTCGACACCACTGTCATCCTCTTGTGCTAACATACTTCCTATGGTCGTATCCGACGTAACAATATACAACCTCATATTCTTATTCCTACTAGGTGGCATAAAAATGGAAGGATTTGCGAGGTACTCTTTGATGGCGTCGAAAGCCTCCTGTTGCTCTCGTCCCAATGAAAATCACTTTCCTTCTTGATCTTGAGAAGTGGCGGAAAAAACTTCGTCTTGTCACTTAGATTTGATATAAATCTTCTCAAGAAGTTTATCTTCCCCAACAAAGACTGGAGCTATTACTTGTCGACGGAGGCTTGAGATCCAAAATTGGTTTTGTTTTGTTTTGGTTGATCTCAATGCCTTTTTTGTGCATTACGAAACCTAAAAAGTCTCTTGCATGTATACCAAAAGCACATTTTAATGGATTCATTTTTAATCCATATTTTCTCATCCTCTCAAATGATCATTTCCAGATGAAGATTTTATCACAATATCATTAATGTATACCTGCATAAATTTTTCAATAAAATCATGGAATATGGCATTCATGGCTATTTGATAGGTTGCTCCGGCGTTTTTAAAACCAAACGACATCACAACCCATTCGTATGTTCCCAAAGCTCCGGGACATCGAAACGACGTCTTGGGAACATCATGTTCTGCTATGAGAATCTAATTATATCCAGAATAACCATCAAGAATACTCAAGTACTCAAAACTTATGGCTGAATCGACTAGTATTTTTGCCACAGGCATCAAATACTCATCTTTTGGAGTAGCATTGTTTAAGTCTCTAAAATCTATACAAACTCTAAGTGTTCCATTCTTCTTGACAAAAGGTACTATGTTGGCTAACCATTCGAGGTACCTTGCAGTTATGATGAACCGACTTTTGAGCAGTCTTTTGATCTCCTACTTAATCTTCATTGTAGTTTCTGGAGAAAACCGTTAAGGATGCTGCTTTCCTGGATGAATAGGCAATCAATGCTCCACCACGCTTCAATTTAGGCCAGGCATTTTGCCACAGTCCCAAGAAAAACAGTCTCTATGTTCTTTCAATACTTCAATCAGTTTAGCCTTCATCTTTGACCCAACTTTAATGCTTATATAAGTTATTTTTTTGTGAGCCCATCTCGTAGATCTATCTCTTCGAGTGGGTCTTGTGCTTGCATTCTCTACAATTCATTCAATGGGTTTTTCTTAAACTCCAAAGGCTCATTGTCATAAATGCAATCTAGCCTTCGGCTTTATGAAGCTGTTGTTTGGCCTTGTTGGCTATCTTCACATTCTTCAACTTTGGCCTCAATAGCCAAAATTTATAGTTTCTCATCTTCTAGTACCGATTTTCTTTTGCTCTTGACCAAATAGGCCGAAATTTGAACCAAACTTTCTGACTCAGCAGTCATCTTCATCAACTGCAGGCCACCCTGTAGGTGGAGTTACCATTTCAGGATCCATTTCCTCGTCAGCATCTCAGATAAATCCATAATCCGGATCAAGATTCAGGACACGACCTGTGTTGACTGAAGTGTATGATTCTGATTCGTCATCACAAGGTGTGATGTTCGCCAAATACCGGTCGAAAGATTTCTTCGCGCCTTTAGCCTCGTCGATCTTGTAATAACTCTAACCGACTTCGAAATTCTCAACAATGCCATCTTTCCTCTAGATAATTAACCTTTAGTGTACAGTTGATGGCACTGCCCCTATTCCATGGATCCTCGTCCTAAGAGCATGTTGAAATTCACTCTAGAGTTTATCACCATGAAAAGCATCGATCGTGTGGTTGTACCAACGACTAGCTCGACTTGGATAACCCCAAGAATGTTACTGGTTTTTCCCTCATAGTTGGATAAAACCATGTTGTGCTGTCGGAGATCAGCATCACACTTCCGCATATTCTTAAACAAAGTGTGAGGCATCAATTTGACACCTCCTCCTTCATCCACGAACACTTTATTCACTGCTACTCCATTGACCTTTGCCCTTATGAACAATGGTTTCAAATGATACATCATTCCTAGACTAGGTCTTTCGAACATAGCTTTTTGTTCCTCTACCACGCCACTATTCATAACATAGTAGCAAATGGTTTGCCTTCAGCAGTTTCATCTAGTATGAAATCCTCATCTGCTTCAGAGACTTCAGGCACCATATCATATTCTGCAGGCAGTACCAACACGATGTCGGAGTTGACGATGAAATCTTCACCATAAGTATCATCATTAGTATCATCATACATATCGTCATCTAGTGACGGTTTATACTCTTCATCAGACTGGGGAGAATACTCAGGTTCTTCGTCATATGACTGAGGAGAATATTCAGGCTCGTCCTCATTTGACTGAGGCATGTTCTTAGGTTCTTTCTTATTCTCGACCTGAGATGTACATTTCATGCTTTAGGATGATACTATACCTTTTCCTACTGAAGGGTTCACAGTCACGGCCATTGTCTAGTTTGCCACATTTTTCCCTTTTTCCATCCACACGCCTTTTAGATGTTGTCTTTTCTGTCTAGAGGTTTCGACATGCTTCAGTTGTGAAGTCAAAGCCTCTTTCCCTTCTTTCTTGTTTCTTTGATAATGCCTCTATTGTGTTCTGGTCATAGGGTTTTCCCTTTATAATTAGGGGAAGCCACATAACCTCTGGGTTTAACCTTTTTCTCTGGAATCTTTGCTTCTTTCTCCAAATCAAGAATTCTCCACTTTGTCCTTTAGCCCCCCTTCCGATTCACAGGTTCCACCCACTTCTCTTGTTGGATATCCGACGGAGGAAGAAAGGTCTTTGGTCGAGGCTGCTGGAATTTCCTTCTATACTCCTCATTTCGGAGAGGTGCTCCACGTTTGTCGAACACAAACCTTGGTATGTTAGGCTTCTCTTCTTTCTGTGCCTTCTTCTTGTCAACTTCAAACTTTTCAACGGTTTTCTCATCGAACACAATGTTTCACCTTGGACACAATACCGCCTTCGACCCACTCACTCTGCATTTCTTCTAAAAATCAGCCAGGTCTTCTCTAGCTTGAGGATAAACTACCTCTAGTTCACTTCAGTCCTCTTGCCGAAACCATCAGTAGTTTCAACCATCATACAATCAAAAGATTCAACAACCAAAGACTCGTTGGGACCATCAGTAGTCTCAACCATCATGCATTCGAAAGGTTCGAAGTATAAGTCTTCTTCGACCTTCAAAGGATCTGAGTCTACTCGCATCTTTGGCCTTTCGCCAAATTTAAGCATGCCCTCTTTCAAAGCTTTATGCACCAAATCCCTGAAAAGAACATATTGAGATGTTTTATGACCAAGAAAGTTATGAAACTTACAGAATCCCCTTTTCTTTTTCTACTCTAAAGAGGATCCTTTAAAACCTGAGGAATAATAATTTGACCATCTTTAACTAACAAATCAAATATCTCGTCACATTTAGACACATTGAAAGTGTAAGTTTTAGCAACATATTTATCCGCTTTCTCTGTTTTGATGGGACTTTTCCCATTTGATGGTTTCAACAATTTACATGTGTAAAGAGGTTCTGGCTTGAGCTCAGCCATGTTGAACTCGCTTTCATTGACAAGCTCTTCATCATCAGAAGAGTATTCATCAACTGCTATATAAGACACTTTCTCTTTCTTATGGTATCTACCAGTTTTGTTTTTTTAGATTTCAAGCGTTCGATATGTCGAACCCTATTAGCTAATTGTGCCATATCCCTAAGATATTGTGTGTCTAACTTCTTCCTGATAGAATAGTCTAGACCACCTGTAACTATTTCGACTAATTCGTGCTCATGGACTAGCATCTATCTTTTAGAAGTCTAAACGTGTTGAGATATTGATCGACTGATTCAATGGTCTTTCGTTTGAGGTTGGCCAGTTCTTTCAATCTTATTTTCGACTGTCCCATGTAGAACTATTCATGGAACAACCTCTCTAATTGCGTCCATGTATGGACGAATTGTGGAGGTTGCATCGTAAACCAAGTGATCACATTCTTTGTAAGGGAACTTGGGAAATATTTTAGTTTCAAGTCGTCATTGTTTGCTATGTCACCAACTTCGGTTTGATATCTGGCAACATGTTCGACGGTGGACTCTTCAGTAGGTAATTCTGTTTGTAAAACAAAATCTGGTAAGAGAGACAAATACGATGGCCTTTGAAGGCCCGGGTTTATCCCATTTCGAACTATGATCCATTCGACAATAGCCTCTAAATTTTTCTCCCCAGTCATTGCCTCTTGTCGAACCTGCCTAACCACATGGTAGGGATCTTGATTTCTATTGACTAACATAACGGGAGGCCTTTGGGCCACATTGAGTATTTGTCGAACCTGCCTAACCACATGGTAGGGATCTTGATTTCTATTGACTAACATAACGGGAGGCCTTTGGGCCATATTGAGTATTTGTTCCACCATATGATCTTCTTGATCAATCATTTCGTCGACCATCTCCTCATGTCGGACTAGGGTTTTCGGTCGAGGTGGAGGTGGGGGAGTCTGTCAAACTTGCGCTCTGGAGCCCCTAGGAAATCCCCTATTCGGGTCATTTGAGTTGCCAGTTGTTGGTAACTCTGATTGAATCTTGAATCAATGGTCTAAGTATGCTATCCATTTTCTAATTCAACATATGGACCATTTCGTGATTGTTTGCGTCCATATGCTGTCTCATGACTGCGATAGAACTTGACGTGAAAGTTGGGATCAACTGAGATGAAAAACCTAAGCTTGGGGGTCGACCAAATTGGTTTACCAAAGGTCCTAACCCCTGGTAGGGTGGGAATGGCGACAATGGATTTTTGCCAAATATCGAACTGCTATTATGCATGCTTGCCATAAATTCAGTTGGCATTCCTAAAGTTCGATACATGGGCACTGTGAAACTGGGCATATATTGCCCTGAAGTCCCCATTGTCGTCGGCCTTGGAGTCTCAGGCTGACATGGTGTCAATATTGGTCCACTATATTCAATCGAAACTGCATATACAATGCTAGAACCAACATCAGTTATTTGCAACACAACTGTATTTCCTCCCGAAGATGGTTCTTCGTTTGGATTTGGAACGGTGATACCATTTTACCACTACATAATTGCATATACTGAACACAATGTGTCCCACCAGGTGTGCCATTTTGTTCGCACATGGTTTTCGCGCGAACAATCTCTAGCCTCCCTATTGAGGTTTACTTGCAGGACCGACTATAAAGTCCTAGACTATGTGTTGAGTATATGGTGTGTTTTAGTGAAATGCTTGGATTAAGAAACGATAGGTAAAAAATGCTAGTAAACATGTGCCAAGAAATAAACGGACAAAAGCAAGATAAAAATGTAAATAACAAAGCAAATAAAATGACTTGGCAAGTTAAATTGCTTGAAGATAAATGTGGAAGAAAGTCTACATTTTTGCAAGAATGAACTCTTTTCTCTTAGACGCTTGATACTTTGAGTGTTTTCCTTTTGCAATGTTACAAATGCCATCCCTTTGAACTAGAAATAAAATCTACTTAAATAGTAATAAAAAATAACTGTTTTATGGTTGTTGGCCATTCACAATGTGTCACGCGCCTGAGCCTGTAAATCCACTTCTTTTGCAACCTCCCCACGTTCTGCTCAACTAATTATATCAATTCTTACTTGTTTGGTTTCGACAAGCTCACCCCCATCGACCTCCTTTCGACCTGACCTAGGTCCTTCCTGATTGTCGAACCGCTTCGACTGCGTTCACTCCTCTCGAACCTTCGCCTTATGATTTCCGTTCCTCTTGCTTCAATTTTTTTTTCTTCAGCATAGTCGAAATTTGCTGGCTAACAGTTAGAAAACAACAACTTATATTGAACTAGTAGTGAATGAAATGCTGGTTAAAGAATTAAAAACATTGAACCAAATTCTAACGAGCGAGCTGCGAATAATGGATTGTAGAAAGCTCGAAAAATATTGACTAGTGTAACATGTTCTTCTAATATAACTCAATTTTTTTATATTATTCATTTCTAAATAATATTGAAATGTTATATGTTTATTGAACAGTTGGTGAAATAAGCATTACACATAAGTTATAATAAACTTAAGTTAACATATCACCATAGTTGGAAGGTTGATCCGAGCTAAAAAGTTGTACGCTAAGTCTTTCATTAAGGTTGGAATGTTCAACCGTGGTAAAATATCTAAAAAACTCTCAAAATACTTGCTTTGAGTATGGAACACATGACCTCCACCTTTTACTTCAGATGAAATCTACCACCATAGTGATATGTTATACGCTTTTGTATTTTTACTACGGCTACCATCCTATGATAGTAAATATGACACATATAACCACACCCTTCATTAGAGACTACCATCCGTACTGGAATCCTTACAACCGTGATAAAATTTTCTTTTTGGAAATTAGAGTGCTTGTTTGTTACATGAATTGAATGATTAAGGCCCCCCAACCTCTAAATATGAGGATGAAAAATTATCAATCAAATACACAAATGGTACATTGAATTAATAATCGAATGATTTTTATAGTTTACATGAATTGAAAACACATTTAATAGTAATATTTCTAAAGGAAACATTATAAGGAGAATCTGATCCGGTTTCCCCTGGCCTTGCATGTCTCATATGTATCCTAGCCTATAGTCATAAAGGAAGAAGTGAAAGTAAAGCAAAAAAAAATGTTCTTGAAGGTGTAAAACCGTAAAATCGAATGAAACAGATTTTACAATGAATTCATACACCAAAACATCTTTTCAGAGCATAAGTAGCGAATGAGAGAATCTTTTTCCTTTGGGGGCACATAAAGCGAATGTTCATGCATCTGTTTGTTTTGATTAACTTAAATAATAATAATATTAATAGGCATCGTATCTAATCATAGATGGTAATCTGTTAAAATTATTGGACACTAAAAATGTCAACAATAAAGTGATTTGATTTACTTGTGGATGATATGCTCTATTCAAATCTTGCAGAATTAAATGAATGATATGTCTATTCAAATCTTGCAGAATAATTTGCATTCATGAAAGGTGGAGTTAATCTTTCGTAGAGTTGTAATTATTATTCGCATGATGTTGAGATCAATAGGTGTTCTAAACGAATGATGTTGAAAATGACTATACATCACACATCAAAATGACCTGAAATTTCTTAAATTTACAAATAAAATCAATTGAAAATAACATCTTAAATTTGTCATAGAGTTATGCCCATCATGCCTTTTGTATTTTGTCTTTCATAAGTCTCTTTAGTTATTAAGTTGTCTATGCTATACAAAAGGAAGAAACTACAAACTACTATGTTGGAATTAAAGTGTGAGTAGTTAAAGTTTTCCATCGACTTGAAATGAAAAAATGTTAGATATATATGTGAAATAATCTATACTCTAATTGTCTTAAAATTTTGAGTGGATATTTGATGTCAGTGTTTCTTGAATCCTGAACATTTAGTCAATTGAAATTTTTGGCGCTCCTCAGACTCCATAATAAGTGGTACCAGAGCCACGATTAAGCTCGGTGGAGGAGCGGAAGTGGAATCCTAGTACAGATCAAGGATATTGATGTGAGTGACTCACACTTGTGGGGAGATTGTCGGGATTCGAGTGTGAGTGGTTAAAGTAAGAAGATTGTTTGGATTCAAGTGTGAGTGATTAATTCCCACATCAACTAAAAATGGAAGAAATATTGGATTTATAAGAGAAATGACTCATAACCCTAATGCCTTAAGATTTTGGGTGGATATGTGATGTCAAAGTCTCTTGGATCTTGAATGTTTAACCCATTGACACTTTCGACGCTTCATTCCTTGGACTCCCAATCAAGTGGTATTAGAGCATGCTTAGGCTCGGTGGGAGGAGCGAAAGTGGATCCTAGTATGGAAAAAGGCTAGTGATGTGTGTGACTCATATTTACATGAGAGATTGTTAAAGTGGAGGAAATATTGGATATTGAAGAGAAAAGGGGACACATATCCCAAATGCCTTAAAGTTTTTTTGGTGGATATGTGATCTCTTAAATTTTATTGATGTGGGTGACGCAAACCTGTGTGGAAGATTATTGGGATTCAAGTGTGAGTGGTTATGTCCCGTGTCGACTAGAAATGGAGAAAATATTGGATATATAAGAGAAATGACTCATACTCACATTATCTTAAGGTTTTGGGTGATTATGTGGTGTTAAGGTCTCTTTAATCCTGAACATTTATCCTATTGACATTTTTGACTCTCGCTGGACTCCTAAACAAGTGGTATTAGAGCCATGGTTAGGCTCGGTGGGGGAGCGTATGTGGGATCCCATAATGGATCAAGGATAATGGTGTAGATGACTCACACTTATGTGGGAGATTATTGAGATTCAAGTTTGAGTGGATAAGTCCCATATCGACTAGAAATGGAGGAAATGTTTTTTTAAGAGAAATGACTCAGACCCCTACTGCCGTAAGACTTTAAGTTAGGGTCAAGGTCTCCAGGATTCTGAACGTTTACCTTATTGACACTTCCGATGCTTCGCTCCCTGGACTTCTCAGCAAGTGGTGTCACAGTCAGATTAGATTTATAGGGAAGCGAATATGGCTCCATGTTTCGATCAAGGCTAGTGATTTGTGTGACTCACACTTGGGGGGGGGGGTTCTTGGGGTTCAAGTTTTAATAGTTAAGTCCCACATCAACTAGAATGGAGGAAATGTTCGGTATATAAGAGAAGGGGACCAATACCCTTAATGCCTTAATATTTTTGGTGGATATGTGGTGTCAAAGTCTCTTGGAGCCACATACATTTATCCCATTAAAACTCAATTCATGAAAAATACCAAAATTAATCCAAATAATGATTTTAATTCAGAATATGAAAGAGAAAAATATTTAAAGATTTTTGGTGAAAGCCCCATATTCTTCGGATTAAAAATGGATTTATTATGAATTAAAGAAAATAAGGCTATTAAATAAAAATTCAGAAAATACAAAAAAACAAGGGCCAACAGATCTTCCTCATTAATTGAGGTGGCAAATCTGATTGTCAACCGCGCGCGTTCCACCAAAGACCTTAGTCAATGCGCCACACCAATGGTAATCATAACCAAGGGACAAGATTAAAACAATTTAAAGAGATTAGATGGTTTGGAAGGTGACAACGCATCACCGGAGCTAGGGCTCCGGTCATCTTCTCCGGTGGACCTCACCGGACTGGTCCACCACAAACCACCACAAAAATGAAAAGTAAGAACACGGTTTTACAGGAAGAATGCTTAGGAGCTCGAATCTGACCTCCATTTCATCCAATTCCAAGTATATTGAAAGATACATGGATTTGGAATTTAAGATTCATGATCTGAGTTGCTTCGATTTGACCTCAAAACAACTCAATCTTGTTGCCTACATTAGTAGGACTTCAGCCAACCAAAAATCAAAGAGAATGGTGAAGAAATGAGAGAGAATCGAAAACTCAAATTTTCTGAAAAATCACCTTCGGGTAGCTTGAATCTGGCTTGATCTTGATCTGAATTTGCTTGGTTCTTCCTCCTCTTGCTTGCAGTGACCAATTGAGATGAAAAAGGAAATGAATCCTTGGAGTTTGAACCATAAAACAAGGTATTCTTTGGTGTAGGGTTCTGGGATCTCTTGGCAAAGCTTGGGCAATGTGTGTGTGTAATTCTGAGGCAATGGACTTGTTTATATAGGCAATGGGATTCATTTTTGCACCCTTTAAAAATTTGCCAAAATTTGTAACATTGGTGCATGGATGCATGGGCAATGATTTGTGCCCAATTCATGATGTGATCTAACTCCAATTCGTTCCCAATGAGTACTGAAACATTAACATGTAAGCATGCAATAGGAAATGGTTATTTGAATTCAAAACTTCCCAAAACAAACCTATGAAAGGAACCATGCGCAAGTCCCTTAAATCTTGTCTAAATGAAGTGATCTTGGATTTTTTGGAAATGTGACATCAAGGGGAACAACTTTTCCAGTTGAGCTTGGATCATGATGAATTTTGAGGTAGAAGTTTGAGAAATCAAACATAATTGAAATGTTTCTAAGTACTAAGTCAAATGACCATTTCTTCCACCTTGAATAACTTTTGCTATGAGCTTCAAATGGAAAAGGTTTCTTCACCAAAATTATAGATCTTTCATTTTTATTGAATTAGATCATAAATTTGAACTCATTTGGATTTGGAATTAGGGAGTTATGCATTTTAGAAGTTGAGGAAAATTGCTTGTTCATTGGTAATGGCCCAAAATGACCTATAATGTTTCCTCTTGGCACATGCCCTTACAAGTTGAATTTGACATTTATCAAAGAATAAAAGTTGGATAGGACATATTGAATTTAATCATGAAACTTGTATGGAATTCATATCATTAAAATTTAGCAATTTATGGTCCTTGGAAGTTGACCTTCTAACTAGGGCACAAACAAGATGACCTATAATGTTTCACCATAAGAAATGACTTTCCAAGAAAAACGAGCTCTTGATGTAAACATGAAAGTTGTTTGGATTGTCATAAAGAGTAACCTATCTCTTGGAATAATTTTAATATGAAAAAAATTATAGGAGATAGGATCTAGGGAACCCCGGTTTTGATCAGTTGACTTTCTCTGGTCAACCTCTTCGAACCAACTTGAAAACATGAAGTTCTCTTGATCTTTGGGATTCATGGAGGATCATATATGCATAAGATGATGTATAATGAATTATCCCTTGATATATTTGACCAAAGGTTGAAGAAACTTGTTAAGGAATTCATAAAAGATACCTAGATGAATTAGGGCTTCCAATGCAAACAAGCTTCAAACTCTTGATGATTTATTGATCAAATTCAAAAATTAAGAACACGTGGATCCATATATGATGTTTAGAACCATTGTGAATCTTTCTTTGATTTATTTCTTGCACTAAGGGTCTCAAACCCTAGTTGTGAGCTTGATGAGGCATTTGTGGATGCACACATTACCTACAAAAGAAACAAAGCTATATATGGACATATTTTTGGTATTTTGGTTAGTAAACAAAGAAAAATAAAGTATGATACAATAAAATGTGCTTGATGATCTCTCCCAATGAAAACCCAATAAATGAGGGGTAAGGAGGATGTCAATGTGTGATCCCAAAGCCAATGCAAATGATGAGATAACATGAGGGATCTTAGGGTCAAAATTGGGGTCTTACATCTGCCCCTATTTAAGGACATTCTAACTGAGGATGTGAAGGTTAAAATCTTCGTATCAACTCAGTAGAATGGACTTAAATAACAACATCAAGAAACAAATTTTGGTCCCTAATAGACCCCATGATGCATATGATATGAGTGTTAAAATAATCTTTGTGGAGAACATGTTGCCACAAAGGAAAAGAATCCAGAAATACTGAAAGTCCAAAGGAGCATAATACATTCCGTAAGGAAAACTCACTAAGGAGACAGAGACTCTAGGGTATAAAAAGCTATGCGTAGGCCAGGCTACAACTTGAAAACTGCTAGAGACACGAGGGATTTTCTATGAACATAAATCAATGGAAATACTCGGTTGGGGAGAAAGGAAAGCTGCATGTATTGTGATAACACCAATACATCAAGAAACACCTGTTGGGGAAATGCGTAAATTATAGCAAATCTAAAATACTCGAATGCAACAGAGGATTGACGACTTCACTGGGGAAATATGCACTCAAACTCAACTGGGGAAGAATAAACTTCAACATAGGAGTAAAAGAGATGTATTATCTACTAGGATTACTGGGTAAGAAGATTAATACACTTAGAGGGACATCCGTTACCGGTTAGGGTAAACATATCAAGGATGACTCTCTGAAGAAAATGAGGCATATTCATTACCGGTTGTTGGGTAAGAATGACCTACTGGGAAAAGATGAAAAATAGGATTTACAACTACATGTTACTAGGCAGAAGACCACAAAGAGAGTATCTGTCACTGGTTAAAGTGAACATATCAAGGATAAACTCACAAGGAAGAATATATGTCACTGATTAAGATGAACATATCAAGGATAGACTGCATGGGAAAATAGGAATTACAACTGCAAGTTATTGGGTAGAAGATTGAAGAAAGATATAATTAGTCACCGGTTAAAGTGAAAGATAGAAGATTGACTCCTAATCTTCATTTTGCTTCTGTTTACTATTGTTTGACCTTGATTTCATATCTCTTTGGTCAATGCTTGTTGATTTATTTCATTTCATTTCCATTAATGTACTTTAATATTCATCTTCATCTTCTTCTTCTTCTTATTTTTCTTATTTTGATCAATGAGTTAAAGATTGGTGGTTAGCCTTGATACATGGGAGGTTTAACCTTCCTTGATTCATATCTAATTCATCTTGATCATGGATCAAGTGAATGGCTTTGCATTAAGGATATGTTGCTTCCTAATCAAGCAAATAACCTAATTCAATACAAGATCATTTCTCATCTTCTTTTTGGCATGGCAAGTTGTAGGAGTTTGATTCACTAATCAAAATCTCTAACTTGTGTTGTTGCCTACATTATTATTGACCGGCCTCAGATAGTTGTGACTTCTACATAAGTCCAATTACGATTGCTTAACATAGCGCTAAATTGCCTTATGGCACACTAATACTAACACTAACCATTAACCATTAACATTTAATTCTTGCTCTTTACATTATTCAATTTACTACTCTTGTACATATTATTCATTTGCTTTTGCCCTTTGCTCATTTGAGCACATGTTTATGTTAATGCAATTTGCCTTTTGCTCACTTGAGCACATAATTGTGTATATATTATTGTGCTTGTGCTTTTGTTTTGATTGTTGTGGACCAAATGCAAAAATGGACAAATGGACTTAGATTCTAGGATATTCCCTATGCAAAAATGGAGTAAAAAGGCCCTAATGTTGAAGATGGATTAGAAGGACCAAACCTCTAAACTCACTCTTGTCCATTCTTGATTTACTTCATGGAACTTTTTGATGTGTGTGCTTTTGTGCTAGGGAATCCTATTTGAGCCAAATTGAAGAACCATTGTCATGTGCTTCAAAAGAGAAAGATACAAGAGCCATTGGAAGATTCCTAAGAGCTTTGCTTGATTGATTTGAGTGCTTGAGTTTACACTTATTTGCTTGCATATTCCAAAGGATGGGAGCTACTTGGATCATCAATATGATCTCAAGAGAGGAACTCCATTTGTGGTCTTGTTTCTTATCCTCCATCTCTTGTATGATTAGGACTTTAGCCATTCTTCTTCTTCCCTCCACTCTAACCCAAGCCAAAACTTTTGTGCAAACATTTAACATTTGTTTTCAAACATTAGAAACCTAAGCATTATACTTTTGATTTTCAAACTTTCTTTTCATAACACTTATTTTGAATTGAATCTTTAAGTCAACTTTGACCATATTTTGTAAATACTTTTCATTGATAAATATAACTCATTCAAGTACTTTTTGTGGTTTCAATGGCCATTTCTTATCAAAAACTTTTCATAACCTTTAGCTATTAGGTTTGAGGTATCCTTGAGGTAGATATAATACTCACCTATATCCTTAGTGATGGACAATGAGTCTTCCATGCTTATTATAGGGTTAACCCCTCACTAGCATGTCGAAGCTATCCTCACATGGTGGATTTGTGGTTTTAGGTTGAGTTTTCTCCCTTGGATAACAAAGGACCTTAAGGCTTTTGGACCAATCAATTCACCAATTTGTTTTTTTGAGATTTTTACCCCGAACTACGAGGTTTTGATCCTAATCTTTTTTAAGATGGTACGTAGGCAATGGGTTTATCCATTCAAACAAAAATTGTAAATAACTTGTATATTCTTCTCTCATCTCTTCAATCATGTTTGCACAAACAAATTTTTCACAAAATACCAACCTTACAACCAGTGTGAAAAGGGCTCCCTAGGAGTACCTAGGATGTTTTGGGTGCTTAAAACCTGCATAACCAACCCCCTTACCCCGATCTCTGACATTTTTACTAGTTTTTGATTCGTCAAAACTATTAGGTTTTTGTTCGCTTTCTAACCATTCCTTTGGATAAATAGAAGTGCGGTGGCGACTCGACTTGTATGGTTTACCTTGGATTTAGTCAATATGTCTAATGGTAACGAATACCCCGCTACAGTTTGTAATTATGATTATGCCGACAAAACAACACAAAGGATACAAATAACAAAGATTTGAATCATCACTACAAAACACTCAGCTAATCTCAACAAGATGGAAACACCAACTGCAGAATATGTTAGGGATGAAAATAAATCATCTAGCTCCGAATAAATCAACTCTGGTTGGGGAAAGACATGGAGAACATGCTTCCAATCAATCATGGCAAACTCCGCGGGAAGAGAGCACTACTGAAGGATAATCAACCAATCATGCCGAGGATAGAGAAGGATCCGCTGAGGATCCAAATCAGTCAATGCTGCGGGGAATTTTAAGTCATCACCATATTAAATGGGAGACAACCTTGCAGCGGACAAAGTCAATATTGCTCAGAACCAAACACTACCGGGAATGAGAGAACTTCTATCAGAAGACGAACTCCACCAGGGAATACCTGTAGCGGTAAATTCATGATCATCAAGCTATGGATAAGCTAGACATCAAATAACAAGAGTCGCCACCGCGCTTTTATTGTTTCCAAGGGAAAAGGGAAAAAGTACGAACAGAACCCAAAAGTAAGAAGTTTTCAAATAAAATGTCAGAGATTAAAGGTAAGGGGGTTGGTTACACAGAGGGAAGGTGTTAGCACCCAAAGTGTCCTAGGTACTCCTAGGGAGCTTTTTTTGTGTGCATATGTAATTGGTACAAAAATGATGTTTACAAACAAATAGAATGGGGGGATGAGAAAAGAATTCATTAATTATATTTTTTTGTGTTTGACAAGACCTTCGGACTTGTGCCTATGTACCAACATAAAAATGAGAGATCAAAACCTCGTAGTTCGTGATACAAATTTCAAAGTGGATGCATTGCTTTTAACAAAAATTAAGTTTGAAAGGCACAAAGGCCTAAAAATGGTTTGAATGAGTTAGTTCTTTTTTGGCTTTTTGAAAGTTTAAGTCAAGTATAGTTAAGTTTATTTAAAAGTTTGATTTAAGAAAAGAAGTTTGAAAATGCAATGGCATAAGGCCAAAGTTTCTATCTTTTTGCAAAGTGGTCAAAGTTTGGAACAAAATAAGTTCAAACAAAGAAAATTTTAAAAGGAGGGAGAGATTTTGAAATTTAAGAAATGGGGAGAAGATGAAGAGACTAATCCTATGCACAAAATTAAAAGTTAAGAGTTGAAAAGATATGACGAAATGGGTAACAATCCAATCGACAAGAATGTCAATAGAAACCCAGAATTCCCTTGGGCTTTTAAAATCAAGCAACACACAAATGCACAATTATATTATCTTGAAGAGCAAAGGCATCAAATAAAGATAGCCACATCCAAGCTTTAGCCACTCCATGATCTTCTTCAGATTAGCCCATATAACAGATGGATTCCACAAGTCACAGGCTCAAAATAATAGCTTCACAATGACCATGTTACAGATGAACTTAGAGGGATCTTGAATGATGTATCAGATGAAGTTTCAAATTGCAAGCACTTGGTTTCACAGAAAATTGGCATTGGCCAAGTCCTTTAGCATAGGAATGTTGCCTAAGTTCTAAGTCCATTTGCCCAAGATCAAGCCAACAGTCCACACAAAAGTTTTTTAGGGTTTTTGTTGTTATTATGTACATTAATGGTCAAAGACCACACAAAACAAGCAAAGTATACACAAACAAGATATATCACACAATATGGTCCAAGTGGACAAAGTGAAAATTGCATTAACATAAACAATTAGAATGGTATGAATAATGGCAAATGAATAAAGGCTAAAATTAAATGACATTAAAGTAAATGACTTGAAATTAAAAGTTAGTTGTTAATGAATTAGAAGTTAGTATTGTTTTGCTTTTGCTTTTCATTTTAAGATATTCTTTGGAGAACACTCAACCCACTTATCACAAGTATGGATCCTTGAGCCAAGACATCTTCCAAAGGAAGGAAAAAAGGCCAAGTTTCCACACAATACCATGAAAGAGGGGAGACTTACAATTTCACTAACTAGAATGCTATGCCTTTTGTGCTACAAATTTAGCGCTATGTTAAGCAATCGTAATTGGACTTATGTAGAAGTCACAACTATTTGAGGCCGGACAATAGATTTTTGGTGTTAATGCATGTTAGAGACATAGTATAATGGACTATGTTCATGAAACATACCACACACAAAAAGAAATATGCAAAATAGGTGGCCTAATCTCATCCATACTCATGTTAATTTTTCAATCAACTAGCTTTAGGACTTTGAGATATCATAGGCCAAATGAGTTTAATGCATAAAGAAGGGGAATGAGATGAAGAGGGAAAGGAAAGGATCAAAACTCAAATTGACCAAAGGAGGACTTTTATCTAATTAATATCATCCATTCATTTTGGGAGATGGAATGTACATTCCATCAATCCCCTAAATCCAATGATATTAACTTGACAAAGTCAAATCAACTTTGACCAAGGCCCAACAACAAGAGTCAAACTCAAACAAGTCATCACAATTGGTCAACAAAATTATTTGGCATTTATTCAAATTTAAAAG
This sequence comes from Lathyrus oleraceus, assembly GCF_024323335.1. Taxonomy (NCBI): domain Eukaryota; kingdom Viridiplantae; phylum Streptophyta; class Magnoliopsida; order Fabales; family Fabaceae; genus Lathyrus; species Lathyrus oleraceus. The sequence continues at coordinate 39,236,482 of NC_066583.1, forward strand.
ACTAAAATAAGACATTTAAATTAAATATGGTTTGTCAAATTCTTAAAACCTCATCAAAACACCAAAGAAATGGCCATGAGATTTATCGTAGGTCAAACAAGGTCAAAGGACCTTGGAGAAAAAATTTCAGAATTTTTAAAGACTTAAAAGTAATTTTAAACAATTAAAAATAAACACAAAATCAATTAAATCATGAAAAATATTAATAATGATGCAAACAAATAATTTTAATTCAGAATATGAAAGAGGAAATTATTTGAAATTTTTTGGTGAAACTCTCATATTTTTTGGATCAATATTAAAATTAATATGAATTAATGAAAATAAAAGGAATAAAAGAAAATCAGAAAATAGCAAAAAAAACGTGGACCACTTGATCTCCCTCATTAATTGAGGTGGCAGATCAAGTGGTCCTCAGCGCGCATCCCCGGAGTCCAAAGGCTGATCATCTTCTCCGGTGAACCTAGCCGGACTGGTTCACTCATCACCATCAAGAAAATGAAAAAGGAGGACATGATCTGAAAGAAAAAATAACGGAGAGCATGAATCTGACCTCAATTTTAACTAACTCCACATATATAGAGAGATATGAGGAGTTGAATTTTGAGGTATGTCAATTGAGTTGCTTCGATTTGACCTCTAAGCAACTCAATCTTCTTGCCTACATTGGTAGGACTTCAGACAACCAAAGATCCAAGAGAATTGAGTAGAATTGAGTAGAATTGAGAGAGAATCGAAGAGATGAAGTTTTTTGAAAATTACCTTCAATGCTATGCAGTTCTTGATGTTGCTTGCTCCAAACACGATTTGATCACACTTGAGAAGCTAGCAGGAAGTGATTAGAGAGGTAGCAAGGCTTTGGATCCTGGAGTTCTTGAATCTCCAACAGTTGAGATTCAAACTCAAATTTCAAACTGAAATTTATCAGGTTTTCCTTTGGAATGAGAGGGTTTTAATGGGGGACAAAGCTGGTGCGCAAGGTGTGATTCAAATGAGCACAGAGGTCATGTATTTATAGCATGGATGAATGATATTTGCACACTTCAAATTTTGTCCAAATTTAGAAATGTTGATGGCACGAGCACATGGGCATGTGCATGCCCATGATGCAATGCAAAAAGGTCCAAAATCAATCCAAATGAAGTCTGAATGGAAGCTTGATTGGCAAAGCAAAGTGAACTGAAGTTTTGAAGTTTGATTCTTTCCAATTATACTGCCCTGTTAAAGCCATGCACAGACCTAGCAAACTTAATCCAAAATGCATGAACTTGGGTTCTTTGGAAAGCTTGGATCAAGAAGAACAAGTTTGATGTTCAACACTTTTCCATTTGGAGCTTGGAACATGGAGAATTTTGAGGTGGAAGTTTGAAAATTTCAACATGTTGAAATTTTTTCTAAGTGTCAAGCCATATATCTCAATATTCCATTTTGCTTAACTTTTTATGTAAGATTCAAATGAGAAAAGTGTCTTCATCCAAGTTGTCGCTCTTTCAAAGACCTTCAAAATGGTCACCAATTTTATGTAATTTGCATTTGGAATGATAGAGTTATGCATTTTTGAAATTTGAAAAAATGACTCGTTCAATGGTATAGGTCAAAAATGACCTATAATGTAACCTCATATCACATGCTCATAAAAGTTGAATTTTCTCTCACTCCAAACATAAAAGTTGTAGACATCTTGAATTTGATTGTGCAACTTGGAAATATTTAATCTCATAAAAATTGAGCAAGTTATGGCCTTGGGAAGTTGACTTTCAAATTAGGGTTTAGACAAAATGACCTATAATGTTTCAACATAGAAAATGATTTTCCAAGCAAAACTAGATCGAGGTCTCAACATGGAATTTGTTTAGAATGTCATTTAGAGTCACGATAATCTTGGAATCCTTTTCATATGGTGAAAATTATAGGAGATAGGGTATAGGGAGACCCAGTTTTGATCAGATGAATTCATCTGGCCAACCACCATCAACCAACTTGCTAACCTTCAATTCTATTGACTTTCTTGGCTCATGGTAGATCATATATGCATAAGATGATGAATTTTTAAGTGTACCTTGAGATATTTGATCAAATGGTAAGATAGCTTGTTGGAGAAGTTACTCAAGATACCCAGTCAAACTAGGGTTTCCAAGGCAAATCACCCTCAAACTCTTTAAGAAAACTTGATCAATATGACATGTAGGAAAAATGGAACTCATATATGATGCTCATAACCATTATTGGATCAATTCATGGTTGTGCTTGTTGGTTCTATGTGTTGGCATCAATTTTGGTAAAACCTAGAGTTTTCACAAGTTGTCACAAGTGCTGTCTTAACATGAGATAACAGGTTCCTGCAGGGTGTTTAAAATGTGGATTTGCAGGATTTTGCTGAGATGTCAGACCCGATGTCAAGACATCTGTATACAGAATATTCAGTCTGAATGTTATGTGTTGTGTGATTGCGCTTTTTATGCTAATCTTTGTGTAATTGATGTGATGATTGAACGCGCCATTCAATCAGTAATTAAAACCAGATTAACTTATTTTCCAATAAGATATGATCAGTTGTCATGAGAAGATACGAATGGAAAATAGTTTTAGGGTTTTATGATGTCCAAGCCCAGCCAAACACTTCTATATAAAGGGCATGGAAAACCTGGTTTTAACACACAAGAAATAACGAACGAAATAGTTTGAGAGAATAAGGGTTTTAGTCTTATGTGGTCATGTGTAGTGTGAGCCATTCATTCATCCATAGATGATTGAATTGGACTGACTTTTGAGTTGTAATTTGTCCACTCTAAGCTTTGAAGCATGAGTGTGTGTTTACTTGGTTGAAGCTTTTAAGCAAGATCAAGTATGTGTTCTTGAAGAGTGTCTTTTTTCATTGTAATATTTGTTTTTACACCACTGCTGTGATTGAGGGGGAGTGAGTAGGATCTCATATCTAAGAGTTCTAAGATAGAAGTCACACGGGTAGAGATTAGGTGAAAAGACTGTAACTTGAAGTTGTTTACTGAGAGTCTTTGAACTAATTTTGTTTAGTGGATTTCCTTCCTGGCTTGGTAGCCCCCAGACGTAGGTGAGTTTGCACCGAACTGGGTTAACAATTACTTGTGTCACTTGTATTACTGTTCTTTATCTTTTATCCTGTTTATATTGTTCAGATATTAGTGTCGTGACATTACCTTCGACATCTCATATCTGATACCAGAATTTCAATTGGTATCAGAGCAGGCATCCTGCTCTAGTTCTGGGTGAGATCTAGGGACGTTACTTTCTGGTACTATGGATAGAGACGGAGGATCTGTTCATAGACCACCAATTATGGATGGATCTAACTATGACTACTGGAAACCTCGAATGGTAGCCTTCCTGAAATCTTTGGATAATAAGGCTTGGAAGGCTGTTCTAACAGGCTGGGAACATCCAGTTATTACTAAGGAAGGAGAAGTTACAACTGATAAGAAGGCTGAGGAATAATGGACCAAGGAGGAGGATGAACTAGTCCTTGGAAACTCTAAAGCATTGAATGCTATATTCAATGGGGTTGATAAGAACATCTTCAGACTGGTGAACAACTGTGAGGTGGCTAAAGATGCTTGGAATATTCTCAAACCCACTCTTGAAGGCACCTCTAGAGTGAAGATGTCTAGATTGCAGCTGCTCACTACCAAGTTTGAAAATTTGAGGATGAAAGAAGATGAAAATATTCATGACTTTCATATGAATATCCTTGAAATTACTAATGCCTCAGGAGCCCTGGGTGAGAAGATGTTAGATGAAAAACTAGTGAGGAAAATACTCAGGTCACTTCCCAAGAGATTTGCCATGAAAGTGACAACCATAGAAGAATCTCAAGACATTTGCAATATGATAGTGGATGAGCTAATTGGATCCCTCCAAACATTTGAGTTGGGAATGTGTGATGGATCTGAAAAGAAAGCCAAAAGCATAACCTTCATGTCAAACACTGAAGAGAAAGAGGAAGAAAGTGGTCAAGATACTAATGAAGAACTGGCAAATGATGTAGCATTACTGGGGAGACAGTTCAACAAACTTCTGAAAAAGATGGATGTAAGGTCTAAGTCTAATGTCAAGAACATCTCATCTGACATCAGTAGGTCCAATGATGCTGGAAGAAGAACAAGATCTGATGAAAAGTCCAAACAAGGAAAAGGAGTTCAGTGCCATGAATGTGATGGGTATGGACACATTAGAGATGAATGTGGGACCTACCTCAAGAAACAGAAGAAGAGCCTTGCTGCTACCTGGTCTGATGAAAGTGAAACAGGAGGAGAGTCTGCAGATCTTGTGACTGCCTTGATTGGAAGATGGGGTTCTGATGAAGACTCAAGTGATGATGAAGTAACCTTTGATGAGTTAGCCACTACCTACAGAAAGTTGTGTCACAGAAGTGAAGAAGTGTGTCAACAAGTGGAAAGTCAGAAGAAATTGATAACACAACTGAAGGATGAGAAGACAGAACACTTGGAAACCATCTCTAAGTTGAAGACTGAAGCAATGTTCTTGAACTCCAAACTGGATGAGATGACAAAGTATGTCAGAATGCTAAACAATGGATCTGACACCTTAGACAAAATTCTCCAGACTCGAAAAATGGCAGGAGACAAGTCTGGCCTTGGGTTCAATGAATCCAAACCTGAGTGTAGTCACACTGGTAGCAAACCAAAGATATCACATCCTGTTCACAACATCATAAGGAAAGACAACATAAAGTAAAACACCAAAGATGGAAGTCTGGCCTTGGGTTCTATGAATCCAAACCTGAGTGTAGTCACACTGGTTGCAAACCAAAGATGTCACATCATGTGTCACAACATCATAAGGAAAGACAACATAAAGGAAAATACCAAAGACGGAGATGTCATTACTGTGGAAAATTTGGCCACATAAAACCATTCTGCTTTAAGTTGTATGGCTATCCTAGTCCTTCTCATCATCAACCTAGACCCAAACACCACATCCCTGTCAACAGAAAACAATGGGTTCTTAGGACTGGTGCTACTAACCTGATAGCTCACACTTCCTTCAGAGTTTCAGCCAAAGAAGACTAGTATTTTGTGAGTGGATGCTCCAGACACATGACTGGAAGCAAAAACCTGCTAATTGACCTTCATCCTCATGCCACCAGCTATGTAACCTTTGGTGATGGAGCAAAGGGTGAAATCAAGGGGATTGGAAAGCTAAATTGCCCTGGAGTCCCTAACCTTGACAATGTGCTACTTGTTAAATGACTGACTGTAAACCTAATCAGCATCAGTCAACAATGTGACCAAGGTCTAAATGTAAACTTCACAAAAAATGAATGTCTGATTACTAATAAAGAAAATGAAATGATCATGAAAGGAGTCAGGTCTAAGGACAACTTCTATATGTGGAGTTCTCAAGAAACTGGTTATTCATCAATGTGTACTCTAGCCAAAGAAGAAGAAGTGAAGCTATGGCATCAAATATTGGGCCATCTACATCTTAAAGGAATGAAAAGGATTATATCTGTTGAAGCTGTCAGAGGAATCCCAAACTTAAAGATTGATGAAGGAAGAGTTTGTGGAGAGTGTCAGATTGGAAAATAGACAAAGATGTCACATCAAAAGCTCAGACATGACACCACTTCCAGAGTGCTGGAACTTCTCCACATGGACTTGATGGGACCTATGTAGGTGGAAAGTCTTGGTGGGAAAAAGTATGCTTATGTGGTGGTGGATGACTTCTCCAGATACACCTGGGTCAATTTTATAAGGGAAAAATTTGATGTATTTGAGGTATTCAAAGATCTTTGCCTAAGACTTCAAAGAGAAAAAGAAAGTCAGGTTATCAGAATCAGAAGTGATCATGGGAATGAATTTGAGAACAACAAATTTGCTGGATTCTGTGCATCTGAAGGAATTAGTCATGAGTTCTCATCTCCCATTACCCCTCAGCAAAATGGTGTGGTAGAAAGGAAAAATAGAACTCTCCAAGAATCTGCCAGAGCTATGATTCATGCTAAGAAATTACCCTACCACTTCTGGGCTGAAGCTATGAACACAACCTGATATGTTCACAACAGAGTAACCTTGAAGAAAGGGACTCCTACTACTTTATATGAAGTCTGGAAAGGAAGAAGACCTACTGTCAAATACTTCCATATGTTTGGTAGTAAATGTTATATCTTGCTGATCGTGAACAAAGAAGGAAGATGGATCCCAAGAGTGATGAAGGAATATTTCTAGGCTACTCAACAAACAGCAGAGCATTTAGAGTCTTTAATTCCAGAACAAAAGTAATGATGGAATCTATCAATGTTGTGGTTGATGATCAACAGACTGATGTCACAGACGATGTTGAGACATCTCTAAATGATGCCCCAGCTGATTTCCCAGACAAAAGTAATGAGAGTGAACTCACTCAAGCTGAACCTGAAGCTGACAAAATTAATAAGGGACCCTCTATCAGAATTCAGAAGGATCATCCTAAAGATCTCATTATAGGAGACCCAAATAAAGGGGTCACAACTAGATCAAGGGAAGTGATCTCACATGGTTGTTTTGTGTCCAAGATTGAGCCTAGGAATGTCAAGGAAGCCTTAAATGATGAATTCTGGATCAATGCCATGCAGGAAGAGTTAGGCCAATTCCAGAGAAATGAAGTATGGGAACTGGTTCCAAGACCTGAAGGAATAAATGTTATTGGAACAAAGTGGGTTTACAAGAATAAATCTGATGAGTAAGGGGTGGTTACAAAAAATAAAGCAAGATTAGTAGCACAAGGATACACTCAAGTTGAAGGAGTTGACTTTGATGAAACATTTGCCCCTGTAGCTCGCCTTGAGTCCATTAGACTATTGCTTGGAGTGGCATGTATTCTGAAGTTTAAACTGTTGGATGTAAAAAGTGCCTTCTTTAATGGTTACTTAAATGAGGAAGTGTATGTTGAACAACCTAAAGGGTTTACAGATCCAAATCTTCCAAAGCATGTGTATAAGTTGAGGAAAGCCCTTTATGGTTTGAAACAAGCTCCTAGGGCTTGGTATGATAGACTCACAGTGTTTCTCATTGACAATGGATACAAGAAGGGAGACATTGATAAGACCTTATTTGTTAAGAATGAAGGAGGAAAACTCATGGTGGCTCAAATATATGTGGATGATATTGTGTTTGGTGGGATGTCAGATAAGATGGTTGAACATTTTGTTAAACAAATGCAGTCTGAATTTGAAATGAGCCTTGTTGGAGAGCTGACCTATTTTCTTGGGCTACAAGTCAAGCAGATGGAAGATTCTATCTTTCTATCTCAAAGCAAATATGCCAAAAACATTGTTAAGAAGTTTGGCATGGAGAATGCAAGTCATAAAAGGACACCTGCTCATACTCATCTGAAAGTCTCTAAAGATGAAAATGGTGTTAGTGTAGATCAAAGTCTCTACAGAAGCATGATAGGGAGTCTGCTATATCTCACAGCAAGCAGACCTGACATTGCTTTTATTGTAGGTGTTTGTGCTAGATATCAAGCTGAACCAAAAGTCAGTCACATAAACGAAGTGAAAAGGATACTGAAGTATGTCAATGGCACCAGTGACTATGGGATGTTGTACACTCATGGATCTGGATATGTGCTGACTGGATACTGTGATGCTGACTGGGCTGGAAGTGCTGATGATAGGAAAAGCACGTCAGGAGGATGCTTCTTCTTGGGGAACAACTTAATATCATGGTTTAGTAAGAAACAAAATTGTGTGTCTCTGTCCACTGCTGAAGCTGAATACATAGCAGCTGGAAGTAGTTGTTCTCAACTGGTTTGGATGAAATAGATGTTGACTGAATACAATGTCACGCAAGATGTCATGACATTGTACTGTGACAACCTAAGTGCTATAAATACTTCTAAGAATCCTATTCAGCACAGCAGGACAAAACATATTGATATTCGTCATCATTTTATTAGAGATCTAGTGGAAGATAAAATCATAGCCCTGGAGCATGTTGCTACTGAAATGCAATTAGCTGATATATTTACAAAGGCTTTGGATTCTAATCAATTTGAATGTCTAAGAGGGAAATTAGGGATTTGTATCTATGAGAATTTGTAACAATTAATTTGGAGTGGAAAAGGTAATAAAAATATTGTCTGCCCACTTAAAATAAAGTGCCCAATTTATGGTAAATCATCACCTAGTATTGGAACTTCCATCTATTGCCTTTTCACACGCAACCTCTACTCAAACATTTCCACCTTCCTTCGACTTCATCAAACTTCTCTGCTAGGGCAACATAAACCTTTCCACAAGAACAACAAGATGTCACAACATCCAACACCATCTGGTTCTAAAATTATCAAACCTACTCACAAGGATAGAACGCCCTCTATGGACTTTCTTGATGAAGATATTCTAGACGTGATTTCCCTGTCCGTCATTCCAGGCGAAGCTACTGACTCCACCCATCCCATGGATGCATCTGCCACTGTATGCCCTACTCAAGGTAATAGTTCTAATATCCCTTCCACCTCTACTCATACCCCTAGCTCTAAGGACGACATGCATCACACTAACCGTTGTAGCGGGGTATTCGTTACCTTTAGATTTATTGACTAAATCAATAGTAAATCATACAATTAGAGTCTCCACCACACTTCTATTTATCCAAAGGAAAGGTTAGAAAGCGAACAAAAACCGAGAAGTTTTATCAAATAAAAAACTAATAAAAATGTCAGAGATCTGGGTAAGGGGGTTGGTTATGCAATGAGAAGGTTTTAAGCACCCAAAACATCCTTAGTACTCTAAGGGAGCCCTTTTTACAAATGTTGTATGGTAGGTTGGTATTTGAGAAAATATTTGTGCAAACATGATTGGGGAGATGAGAAAAGCATATACAAATTATTTACAATTTTATGTTTGAATGGATAAACCCATTGCCTACGTACCATCTTAAAAAAGAGTAGGATCAAAACCTCGTAGTTCGGGGTAAAAATCTCAAAATGAGTTGGTGAATTGATTGGTCAAAAACCTTAAGGTCTTTTGTTATCAAAGGGAGAAAACTCAACCTAAAACCACAAATCCACCATGTGAGGAGAGCTTCAACATACTAGTGAGGGATCCACCCTATAATAAGTATGGAAGACTTATAGTCCAATCACTAAGGATGCAGGTGAGGATTACATCAACCTTTATGATAACTCAAACCTATTAGCTAATGTTTATGAAAAGCTTTGGCAAAAGTGGCCATTGGAGCCACAAAAACAATTGAGTGAGTTGTATTTACAAATGAAAAGTATTCACAAAACAAAGTCAAAGTTGACTTAAGACTCAATTCAAAATAAGTGTTATGAAAAGAGTTTGAAAAATCAAAGGCATAGTGCCTAGGTTTCTAGTTTTGAAAGCAATGTTAATGTTTGCACAAAAGTTTGGCTTGGGTTAGAGTGGAGGGAAGAAGAGAAGGGCTAGATCCTAAACATGCAAAGATGAGGGAAGAGAAATAAAACCACTTGGAGTTCCCTTCTTGAGATCATAAAGATGATCCAAGTTGCTGCTTTCCTTTGGATTTAGCAAGCAATAAGCAATTAACTCAAGAAATCAAGAAAATATCCAATTAAGCTCCCAGGAATCTCCCAATTGGCTTTTGTCTCTCTTTCCTTGGATGCTCATGACAATGGTCTTTCTAATAGCTCAAGTTTGGGATCCCTATCACAAGAACACACAGATCAAAAAGTTCCACAGTGCAATACAAGAATGGACAAAAGTGAGTTTAGAATTAGGGTCCTTTCAATTCATCTTCAAGATTAAGCATTCTAAAGGCATGAGGCCTAGTTGCTCTTCAACATATTTAGCATTCTAAAGGCATGAGGCCTAGTTGCTCTTGAAACTCCATTTAGCATAGGTAAGGTGTAACACCCTTCTAAAATACCCCAAATATATAATTAAAATAACACATATCAATCAGAGTAAATATGCAATCAAGGGTGTCACACAACATTTCACACCATAATAACTGTCATGCTCTTTCATTTAATCAAAATAACATTTTCTTGCATAATTCGCAGCGGATAGAAATCAACTAATCATTCAAAACATATAACATATTACAGGTAAAAAGGTTCAACAACCAACAATAAAACAATTAAACATCCCGTCCCGATGTTACATCTATCAGAGCACGACCCACTTAGGAGACTACACTAGACTCCAAGCACTAGCTTCTACTCAATCACCGCTCGTTACCTGAAAAATAGTTGTAAGGGTGAGTTCCTCAATCGATATAATAAGCATTATAAATCATCATGTAATGCTAAGTAAATTCACACATTTCATCACCCTAATCGTAACATACATCCAGTAACGGCACATCAACTCAAACATCATACTTAATATCAACACAATTCCACTCCTCAATTAAATTAAATATCCATACAACAAGCCAACAAAATGCAACTCTAATGAGACTCGACTCGTCATGCATGTGGTACCATTCGGAGTAAAACTCCCAACTTAAAATCATTGCCATTTTATTGGGCATCAAGGCATAAGCCTTCAACTTTCAACTTAAAATTTGCCAATCCAGGCCAACGTGGTGTGAGCAAAGCTCCGACTTAATGCATATGAATGTACATGGCATACACGACTTTAAACTGTCGACAACATAATAATAATAGCAATACAACAATGTTTTCAACAACATCAACTTATAATCAACTTTGGCTCACCAAGCCTACAACTCAGTCTTTTCAACAACTTTCCGTACACGGAACAACTCAGCAACATACTTGTACCAACATTTCATAACATAAATCCAACAAAATTACTCATCACAATTAACTATAATAGGCCAATCACCAATTAGGTTCACAACATTAAAAATATCAATTTTTCAAATTTCCAACAGTGTTAACCGGTTAACGCCCTGGGTTAACCGGTTAACGCAGGACAAAACACACTTTCTGGAAAAACGCAACAGTGTTAACCGGTTAACGCCCTGGGTTAACCGGTTAACGCAGGCAAAACAGCATATTTCCACAAAATATAACAGTGTTAACCGGTTAACGCCCTGGGTTAACCGGTTAACGCAGACAAAACAGCAGTTCCTGCGCTAACACAAGGCAGAATGCAGAGTTCTCCGCATTTTCCGCCGTTGGAGGACTTCCGGACCTCCGATTCAATTTCCGTAAAAAGCTATACGTTCGGGGGAACACGACCCACACAATTACGGACTCAATTACAACTTTAATACAACTTATTCATCACAATATTTCAGCATTCAACATCCCAATTAGGGTCACTTCAACGGTTTATCACTACCCATGACATGTTAATCTATAATACCCAGTAAACGACGATAAACCCCCCTTACCTGAGATAATCCGGCAATCTCTAAGCTTCAAGCTTTTCCGTTCTTCAACCTTTGCTCTCTAGCTCTTCCTCTTTGCCCTTTCTCCACTTTCCACTTTTCAGCCGCTTCTCTGTTTCACGTGAAAACTCTTTACCAAAAAATGAAAACCCTTTTCTCTTATTCCAACTTATATATTTTCCACTAATTATTATTCCAAATAATAATAATAATAATAATAATCCAATAATTCAATTTATTTAATTAAATTAATAAATATATTATTAACTTAATTTAAATAATTCTCTTATTTTATTCGGGGTGTTACAACTCTCCCCCACTAAAAGAGTTTTCGTCCTCGAAAACATACCTCAAGCAAATAACTCTGGATAAGACTCTTTCATCTGACTCTCCAGTTCCCAAGTCACATTGCCACCTGCTGGTCCTCCCCAAGCTACTTTCACTAAGGCAATCTCTTTACCCCGCAACTGCTTCAACTCTCGATCCTCAATCCTCATAGGCGATATTTCAACAGTCAGGTTATCTCTCACCTGTACATCATCTACTTGGATCACATGCGACGGATCATGAATGTACCTCCTCAACTGAGACACATGAAAAACCTCATGCAAATTCGCAAGTGACGGCGGTAGAGCGATACGATAGGCTACTTCTCCTATCCTCTCCAAAATCTGATAAGGACCAATAAATCAAGGTGTCAACTTCTTTGACTTCAAAGCTCGACCAACCCCAGTTATCGGAGTAACACGAAGAAACACGTGATCTCCCTCTCGGAATTCAAGTGATTTCCTCCTCCTATCATGATAACTCTTCTGACGACTCTGAGCAATTCTCATCTTCTCCTGAATCATCTTAATCTTTTCTGTAGTCTGTTGAACAATCTCCGGTCCAACCACAGCACTCTCACCGGACTCATACCAACATAAAGGTGTCCGACATCTCCTACCATACAAAGCTTCAAACGGCGCCATACCAATGCTCGAATGAAAACTATTGTTGTAGGTAAACTCAATCAAAGGTAAATAACAATCCCAAGCACCTCCCTTTTCCAAAACACAAGCCCTCAACAGATCCTCTAGTGACTGAATCGTCCTCTCAGTCTGACCATCAGTCTGCGGGTGATATGCAGAGCTCAATCTCAGCTTAGTTCCCAAAGCCTTCTGCAAACCTTCCCAGAATTTCGATGTAAATCTAGGATCTCTGTCCGAAACAATACTCGACGGAATACCATGCAAACTTACAATCTTCTCAATATACAACTCGGCTAATCTCTCTAACGGATAATCCATTCTGATCGGAATGAAATGAGCCGATTTTGTCAATCTGTCAACAATCACCCAAATAGCTTCAAAATTCTTAATTGTCCTCGGTAAACCAGAAACAAAATCCATACTGATAGTATCCCACTTCCACTCTGGAATAGCCAACGGTTGCATTAGCCCAGACGGCTTCTGATGCTCAATCTTTGACTTCTGACAAGTCAAACAGGAATAAACAAAACTCGCAATTTCTCTTTTCATTCCCGGCCACCAAAATAACTTTTTTCAAATCATGATACATCTTCGTAGCTCCAGGATGAATACTCAGGCCACTACGATGTCCTTCTTCAAGAATACTCTTCTTAAGTTCGATAACATCCGGAATACACACCCGATTACCAAATTTCAAAACATCATTCTCATCAACTCTGAATTCGCCACCTTGACCTTGATTCACTAGAGTCAACTTATCAACCAAAAGCACATCGGATTTCTGACCCTCTCTGATCTCATCCAGAATACCACTTGTTAACTTCAACATTCCCAATTTAACACTATTGTGAGTACTCTCACACACCAAACTCAAGTCTCTAAACTGCTCAATTAAATCCAATTCCTTAACCATTAGCATAGACATATGTAATGATTTCCGACTCAATGCATCAGCCACTACGTTTGCTTTACCCGGATGGTAATTCAAACCAAAGTCATAATCCTTCAGAAACTCTAACCATCTTCTCTGTCTCATATTCAGCTCTTTCTGATCAAACAAATACTTTAAACTTTTATGGTCACTGAAAACCTCAAATCTTGACCCGTACAAGTAATGCCTCCATAACTTCAGAACAAATACCACAGCCGCCAACTCTAAATCGTGCGTCGGATAGTTCCTCTCATGAACCCTCAGCTGTCTTGAAGCATAAGCTATAACCTGCTTATTCTGCATCAACACGCCACCCAAACCCAACAATGAAGCATCACAGTAAACTTCAAATGATTCCGACGAACTCGGTAATATCAGAATAGGAGCAGTAGTTAACCTTCTCTTTAACTCTTGGAAACCTTCTTCACATTTTGAGTCCCAAACAAACGCTTGCCCCTTCCTAGTCAACATCGTCAATGGTAACGCCAACTTAGAAAATCCCTCAATGAACTTCCTATAATAACCAGCCAAACCAAGAAAACTTCGAATCTCAGCAACAGACTTCGGAGCTTCCCACTTAGACACCGCTTCTATCTTAGAAGGATCAACAGTAACACCACCTCTTAAAATCACATGACCCAGAAAACTTACCTCTCCTAACCAAAATTCACACTTAGACAGTTTAGCAAATAACTTCTTTTCTCGTAGAACTCCCAAAACCACTCTCAAATGTTCAACATGCTCTTCTTCAGATTTCGAATACACCAAAATATCATCAATAAACACCACAACAAACTTGTCTAGGTGCGGATGGAAAATCCTATTCATATACTCCATAAATACTCCAGGCGCATTAGTCACACCAAAAGGCATTACAGAATACTCATAATGTCCATACCTTGTTCTGAAAGCAGTCTTCTGAATATCCTCAGTTTTCACACGGATCTGATGATACCCAGATCTCAAATCTATTTTGCTGAACACACTTGCACCAACCAACTGATCCATCAAATCATCTATCCTCGGCAAAGGATACCGATTCTTGATCGTCACTTTATTCAGTTGCCTGTAGTCCACACACAACCTCATAGTACCTTCTTTCTTCTTAACCAATAGTACTGGTGCACCCCACGGTGACACACTCGGACGAATAAATTTCTTATCCAACAGATCTTCCAACTGACTCTTCAATTCAGTTAACTCAACAGCAGACATACGGTACGGAGCCATCGATATCGGCCTAGTACCAGGTACCAAATCAATCGAGAACTCCACTTCCCGCTCTGGCGGTAATTCATTCACCTCTTCCGGAAACACATCAGGAAAATCACACACCACGGCTAGATCGCCAATCACCAGTTTATCTTTAGCCTCCAAAGTCGCTAACAGCATAAACAACTCTGCCCCATCAGCTACTTCCTCATTCACTTGCCTTGCTGATAGAAACAAACTCTTTCCCTCCTCAATCTCAGGAAAGACCACCGTCTTATCAAAACAATTGATAGAAACTCGGTTAAACACCAACCAGTTCATACCCAGAATAACATCAATCTGCACTAGTGGAAGACACACTAGGTCCATCCCAAAGTCTCTACCAAAAATACTCAAAGGACAATTTAAACAAACCGAAGTAGTAGTCACTGAACCCTTCGCAGGAGTATCAATTACCATACTACCAAACATCTCAGATATCTCTAACTTAAGTTTCACAGCACAATCCAAAGATATAAAGGAATGAGTCGCACCTGTGTCAATAATAGCTACAAGAGGAAAGCCATTAATATAACACGTACCTCGGATAAGTCTGTCCTCACTGGAGGTTTGAGTTCCGGTCAATGCGAACACCTTCCCAGTTTGAGATTTCTTTGGCTTCTGACACTGACTTCCAATATGCCCTTCTTCGCCACAATTAAAACAAATCATTTCCTTGTGCTTGCAATCAGCTATTGCATGACCAGTCTTACCACAACGAAAACATCTCTTTACTTCAGCAGTGCATACATTGCTCTTATGACCAGCCTGACCACATTTGAAGCAAACTATACCAGCAGGAGCACCTCCTCTACTGGTCCTCTGAGCCGGAGCAGCTCCTTGTTTCCCTCTTCCCACTGGAGCATCATACGGCTTTCCACGGTTTTGATGTTGCTTGCCCCTGCGGTCACTGACAATCTTGTAATGAGCATTATTGTCTTCTTCAAATATCCTGCAGCTATCAACCAATTCAGTAAAAATGCGTATCTTCTGATACCCAACAGCCTTCTTAATTTCAGAGCGCAGTCCATTTTCAAACTTGATGCACTTTGAAAATTCAGCACCAGCACCAGTGTAATGAGGATAAAATTTGGACAGCTCCACAAATTTCGCAGCATAATCAGTGACAGACATGTTTCCTTGCTTCAGCTCAAGGAACTCAATTTCCTTCTTACCACGGACATCTTCCGGATAATACTTTCTCATGAATTCCCTGCGGAATATATCCCAAGTAATGACTTCACCTGCCACGGTCAACCTCTCGTGAGTCTCTAGCCACCAGTCATCAGCTTCGACTGCTAGCATGTGAGTACCATACCGAACCTTCTGAGCTGGAGTGCAATCCATAACACGGAAGATTCTCTCAATCTCTTTCAACCATCCCAAGGCTGCATCTGGATCATGCTTCCCTTTAAACACCGGCGGATTCTCTCTCTGAAAAGTCGCCAAGCTACGTGATCCAGCATCACCACCAGCATTTGGCAAGTTCTGCACAGCTTGTGCCATCGCTTGCATTGCGGCAGCCATTGCAGCGTCATTCCTTCCAGCCATTTCAACTTATCAATACAACACAACTTAAAAGTTAGATTAGTAACAATACACAATTGTTAGACAGTAACGACACGACAACTGGCCGGACAGACCAACCAGGCTCTGATACCACTAATGTAACACCCTTCTAAAATACCCCAAATATATAATTAAAATAACACATATCAATCAGAGTAAATATGCAATCAAGGGTGTCACACAACATTTCACACCATAATAACTGTCATGCTCTTTCATTTAATCAAAATAACATTTTCTTGCATAATTCGCAGCGGATAGAAATCAACTAATCATTCAAAACATATAACATATTACAGGTAAAAAGGTTCAACAACCAACAATAAAACAATTAAACATCCCGTCCCGATGTTACATCTATCAGAGCACGACCCACTTAGGAGACTACACTAGACTCCAAGCACTAGCTTCTACTCAATCACCGCTCGTTACCTGAAAAATAGTTGTAAGGGTGAGTTCCTCAATCGATATAATAAGCATTATAAATCATCATGTAATGCTAAGTAAATTCACACATTTCATCACCCTAATCGTAACATACATCCAGTAACGGCACATCAACTCAAACATCATACTTAATATCAACACAATTCCACTCCTCAATTAAATTAAATATCCATACAACAAGCCAACAAAATGCAACTCTAATGAGACTCGACTCGTCATGCATGTGGTACCATTCGGAGTAAAACTCCCAACTTAAAATCATTGCCATTTTATTGGGCATCAAGGCATAAGCCTTCAACTTTCAACTTAAAATTTGCCAATCCAGGCCAACGTGGTGTGAGCAAAGCTCCGACTTAATGCATATGAATGTACATGGCATACACGACTTTAAACTGTCGACAACATAATAATAATAGCAATACAACAATGTTTTCAACAACATCAACTTATAATCAACTTTGGCTCACCAAGCCTACAACTCAGTCTTTTCAACAACTTTCCGTACACGGAACAACTCAGCAACATACTTGTACCAACATTTCATAACATAAATCCAACAAAATTACTCATCACAATTAACTATAATAGGCCAATCACCAATTAGGTTCACAACATTAAAAATATCAATTTTTCAAATTTCCAACAGTGTTAACCGGTTAACGCCCTGGGTTAACCGGTTAACGCAGGACAAAACACACTTTCTGGCAAAACGCAACAGTGTTAACCGGTTAACGCCCTGGGTTAACCGGTTAACGCAGGCAAAACAGCATATTTCCACAAAATATAACAGTGTTAACCGGTTAACGCCCTGGGTTAACCGGTTAACGCAGACAAAACAGCAGTTCCTGCGCTAACACAAGGCAGAATGCAGAGTTCTCCGCATTTTCCGCCGTTGGAGGACTTCCGGACCTCCGATTCAATTTCCGTAAAAAGCTATACGTTCGGGGGAACACGACCCACACAATTACGGACTCAATTACAACTTTAATACAACTTATTCATCACAATATTTCAGCATTCAACATCCCAATTAGGGTCACTTCAACGGTTTATCACTACCCATGACATGTTAATCTATAATACCCAGTAAACGACGATAAACCCCCCTTAACTGAGATAATCCGGCAATCTCTAAGCTTCAAGCTTTTCCGTTCTTCAACCTTTGCTCTCTAGCTCTTCCTCTTTGCCCTTTCTCCACTTTCCACTTTTCAGCCGCTTCTCTGTTTCACGTGAAAACTCTTTACCAAAAAATGAAAACCCTTTTCTCTTATTCCAACTTATATATTTTCCACTAATTATTATTCCAAATAATAATAATAATAATAATAATCCAATAATTCAATTTATTTAATTAAATTAATAAATATATTATTAACTTAATTTAAATAATTCTCTTATTTTATTCGGGGTGTTACATAAGGTCCTAAATCTAAGTCCTTTCTCCATTTGCATTGGGTTCACACAAACAAAAACACAACAAACACAAGGCAATAGTATATACACACTAATGTGTTCAAGTGAGCAAAAGGCAAATTGCATTAACATAAACATGATCTCAAGTGAGCAAAGAGCAAAGACAAATGAATTAATGAGCAAGAAATTAAACTGCATTAAAGTAAATTGCAAGAATTAAATGCTTGAATTAAAAGTTATTAATTAGTAGTTAATGTTAGTGTGCCATAAGGAAATTTAGCGCTATGTTAAGCAATCATAAATGGACTAATGTAGTAGTCACACCTATCTGAGGCCGATCAATAAAACTATAGGCAAATAAACACAAGTTAGAGATCATGGCTAGTAAGCCAAGCTCCTACAACTTGCCATGCCAAAAGAAAAGAAGAATGACCTTGTATGGATTTAGGTTTTTTGTTTGACCAAGAAGCAACCTATCTCTAATGCAAAGTAATTCACTTGATCTTTGATCAAGATAAATTTGATTTGAATCAAAGAAGGTTAAGCCTCTCATATGTCAAGGCTAACCACCAATCGTTAACTCATTGGTCAAAAAGAAAAGAAGAAGAAGAAGAAGATGAAAATGGAATGTACATAATTGAAATTCAAATGACATAAGCAAAACAACTTGACCAAAGATGAATGGAATCAACATCAATCAATGGTAAACAGAAGTGAGATGAAGCTTAGAAGTCAAGAAACAATAAAAATATTTTTGGTATTTTTTTTGGAATTAAAATAATACTTGAATTAAAATAGACAAATAAAGGTCACACTTCAAATCCAATTCAAATCAACTTAGAAAAGTCCATTTGGATCATCATGAGTCTAACATGGTCAAACAAGGTTTGACAAAATTTTCCTTCATTTTTTTGAAAACAGAAACTAATTTTAAACAATTAAAAATGAAGAAAAATAACATAATTGGACTAAAATCTCAAATAAATCTCAAATCAATTAAGAAATTGATGAGAATATTTTTCATAGATCCATCATCATCCAAACATGTTAAGAAAATATTTTTGGCATTTTTGAATATTGAAAAATATTTTAAATGAATTAAAAACAATCAGAAATAAAATAATTCACAAAAAATATTAAATGGAATCACAAAAATGATTAAAAATCATTTTTAGAAACTAAAATTTAAAAGAAAATTTTTGCAATTGGTCCCATATTTTTGTGATTCAAAATAAAGAAGTTATGAATTTTTAAAAATAATTGGAATAAAAGAAAATAAAGTGGAATTTCATAAATTGAAAAAATCCAGAGCACTTGGATCTTGGTTCATTAATTGACATGGCGCATCTAAAGGCTGGGAGACGCGCACGCATGGTGAGGCTTGGTCAACAGTGAAACATGAAGCATTAAATGAAGTCAATAAAACCAAGAGTCAGGATTAGATCTGAAGCAAGGGATCCAAGGGCCAGGAACTCATCCACGTGGGGACGATGGTGGAAATCACCGTCTTCTCCGGTGAACTTCACTGTTCCGGCCAGAGTTGCAGGTTTCTCAACCTCCACCAAAATACACGATCCATACATTAATAGAAAGCTGGGGTGATGTACATCACCCCTGTGCCCTTAGTTTCTACTCAAGACTCTCATAGAAGGAGAAATCTGAGATAGAAAAATGAGGTGTTCAAACTGAACTTGCTCAATTTACAAAATTAAAAGCACAAACCAATTGCCTCTCACGTGAGGACTTCAGAGGTACCAACCAATACAAGAAATGCTCAATAACAAAGGAGAATCAAATGAAAAAGTTTGAATAGAAACCTTTGAAGTGAAACTTTCAATGGCACGATCTGATCCAATTCTTCAGTGCACCTTGGTCTTGAGGTAGAAAGGAAGCAAGGCAAAGGAATTGTAAGTCAGAGATCAACCAATGAAGTTGAAATCTGAGCTTGAAAAAATTGAGAGAAAATCAAAATTCCTTTAATGGAGGGTTAGGGATTCAATTGTGCAGAGCTTCGGGCGCCTTTAGGTTGAAGTTTGAAGTGAATGAAGCCTTCTATTTATAGCAAAGGGTGATGCAATGCATGAAGAAACTCGTGTGCATGTGAAGTTGGGTCCTCCATGCATGGGCCTGTACAGGCGCATGGGAGGCCCAAAAGCAATGGCAATTGAGTGCTAAACATCATCCAAATGAAATTGGACGTGCAGATTGCAATGTGTAAGCTTGTGCATGGAATTTTAACATGGTATGCATAATTGAAACCAAAACTTCACCTCTTCGAAAATGCCATTTGCAAAATTGAAACATAGGCATGTGGGTAATGGTTAGAAAGGTCTTGACATAAGGAACAAATGTTATGTTGAACAAAAATCCATTTGGAAATTGGAAAATATTGAAAATTGGTAATGAAGTTCAAGGTACAAAACATGGATATGGGAATTTTTCCAAAATGGACCAACTTCAAGCCCTTCTGTTTCAGTGATGCAAGCCTCAAATGACAAAACCTCCAATATCTAAGTTGTAGGTATTTTCAAGGCAATCAATTTGGACTTAAAGTTTGCATCATTTGGATTTTTGATGAGAAAGGTATGGGCACTTGAAGTTGGACTTTTTCACATTTCAATGACTTTGGTCCAAAGTGACCTATAATGTTTTGTATTATCACATGTATGTCTTTTAGGATTATGAAATTTTGTCCAACATAACAATTTAATTAGACATCTTAAACTTTCCAATTCACTTAGTCCCACCTCAAAATCATAAAAAATGAAGTAGTTAGGTCCTTGGGAAGTTGACCTAAAATTAGGGTTTCAGTCAAAATGACCTATAATGTTTTGAAATGAATGATGACCTTCCAAGTTTCAAATGGATTTTTTATGAAAATGAAATTTGTTCATATGGTTCTTAAGAACATTGTTTCTCTAGGGGTTATCTTCATTTGACAAACACATCAAACGTTAGGTCTCAATGGATTTCAAAATAGTCAGATGAATTGACTGATCAACTTCTCTAGTCCAAACTTCAAATCTTGAGGAATGAATGATTGAGGACACTAACATAGGCTCATATATGCATAAAATGATGAATTAAAGAACTTTCCTTGATTGTATTTGATCATAGGTTGAGGTTGCTTCATGAGCAAGGCACAGTCAATGCACAGTTGAATTAGGGTTTCCTTGGGAAGCAATCCTCAAGCCCTTTGGTTTATCTTGATCAAATTGACAAATTGAGATACTTGGGAGTCATATATGATGATTGAGAGCTTTGGTAACCATTGTCATGCTTGCTTTCACTTTCATCTGGCCACTTTAATGAGTATAGGGGCCTCCTAGGAGCTTTGGTTCACATGATTGCTCAAGCTTCAAAACAAACAAAGTTAGTGACATATTTTTGTGCTTTTGGTTAGTAAACAAAATAAGAAAAGCAATAATATACAATTCAAGCATGCTTGGTGGTCTTAAACCAACTCACACAAGTCCCAACCCCAGGGTAAAGAGCCAAGTGCTATGATCCTTGAGGCAAATGCAATGTGCAATGATATGATGCCATGAGGGATCTTAGGGTAAAAATTAGGGTCTTATAGATGCCCCTATTTAAGGTCATTCTAGCCGGAGATATGAAGGTTAAAACCTTCGTCTCGACGAGGTAGAATGGGCTTAAATAATAACAAAGAGACGAATTTTGGTCCCTAAGAGACCTCATGATGCAGATGTATGTATGCAAAAGTTAATACTCTGTGGGGATATATGTCCATAAAGGAAAAAGAAATCAGGAGAAACTGAAAATCCAGATGAGTAATACACTCATAAATGGGACAGAGACTCTTGGGGACTTTACTGGGGAATAAAGGGGATAAAAATGCGTGAGCAGGTCACGACTTAAAATTTGCTGGGAGACACGAAGGAATTCCATGAAAATAAATCAATGGAAATATTCGAGCTCACGCAAAGATGCATGTATTGGGGCATATGCCAATACAACAAACTATCCACAAAGGATAATTCGGATAAAAATCCGGACTCAGATGGGGATGTCCACAAAGGGACTCAGCTGAGGAAGCAACAAACGAGGTATTACCGGTTACTGGGTAATAAGCTCAAAGAGACATGGGCTCAAAACACCGGCTACTGAGTGAGAGAACAACACGCTCGGGGAGAATGAATATCTAAGACTGGTATAAGGGTGAGAGATATCAATCATCCAAAAATATCTGAGGAAGACCTAAAAAAGGTATATTTCGACTCAGGAAAATCTGACTCCACAGGGGACAAAAAAGTCATAATAGGGAGCAGAAGGAAGGAACACCAGGGACACCGGTTACTGGGCATATAATAGGTGACCAACCAGGCGTGAATTGGGGAATATTTCCAAGACACTCATCATCCGAAAGGAGATCTGAAAAAGCAAACTCGATTACAGGATGGACATTCGATTCCATAAGGAAATATGAATCTTACTCAACCGGGGAAGAAAAAAACTTCGACTGAAGAGCGCATGAGATATATTATCTATTACCGTCAGAACGTAGACAACATTCTCGCATGGAAGATTATCCGCAACCGGTTACTGGGTTAATAAAGGATAAACCGACCGAAAAGAAAGGAAATCGGGATACCGACTACTGGGTATAAAATGATGACCAATCCAGGGGAGAAATAATCATTACCTAACCAAGGGTAAATGAAAGATGACTCGTTGGGGACCCATTGACAAAAGCAATGGTCCGGGAGATATATCACCGGTTACTGGGTGGTATACTCAAAAGGTGAAGGAATATCAATACCGAATATTGGATAAAGATAACCAACAAAGAGGGGATTACATCTACCGGTTACTGGGTAGAAAACCCAAGAAGAGAGTGACCGTTATCGGTTAGGATGAACAAAATCAAGGGTTAACTCTGCAAGGGAACAAAATAGGGTTTACGACTATCGGTTACTGGGTAGTCAACCACAGAAATAGGACTTACAACTACCGGTTACTGGGTAGAAGGCCACAACATCCGCTGGGGATAGAATGAACAATTACCAGTTACTGAGTAATTGGTCACCTAAACCACAGGGAACGGCAGGGGAAATAACAAGAAAGGAGTCAATCTAGGAACAAACTAGAGAAACACAATGAAACAAGACTCAACCCAATGAGGATATAACTCAGGGGAGTAATTCCATCCCGATACTTATTCAGGGAGGAAACTAAAACAATAATCATCCACGAGGACATAACTCAGTGGGGAATATGGAAGAAAAGATAGACACTTTCTGCCTACAGGGCTGACTCTATATTGAGAGATCAGACACAAACATCTGCTTTGGGAAATATGTATCACCAAATAGCAGGAGATAACAAGCAAAGATATATGGCAAAGAATGCAACATGAATATCTGAATGTTATGATTATGCATGTATATGCGTGGTTTATGTATGATTAATGCTGACAAATAGACATATCTAACACAAACAGATCCAAGAATCAATGGACAGACATCCGGTACTACATCTCAAAAGAGAAAGCCAAAACCCACAGGAGAAATCCAATTTGGTGGGTGCAACGAATACCAGGAAACCAATCACCACTGAGGATCGAGCGAAGTCACTGCCAGGGACAAAGACCACTGCTAGGGGAACAAGCAGGGTCACCGGGGATCAGAGACCACTGTTGGGAATAAGCAAAGGATCACAATCACTAAAGCTGGGGATCTTCCAACAGTACGCAGAGACATGGATAAGATCAGTAAGAGAAGAAATCTACTGAGGATCTTATCAGGAGGTGATATGGAATTCTATGGGGAACAACCTCCAAACAGAAGCACATCAAACAACATTCACTTCTAACCACGGAAGGAGCATCTCTGCTGTGGAGAAGGAGAAACAATCACTCAACTGGGAAGGAATCAACACATCTTCCTTGAAGTTCCAAAGCCAAACTAGGATCAGGTCAAGCCTTAGCTGGGGGGGAACTACACGGATAAGATTCCATCATAGAAGAAACTCTACTGGGGAACTTATCGGGACAAAATATGAAACTCTGTAGGGAATAACCACCAGACAAAAGTTCCAAAAACCATCACAATTCCTCATACTGCTGGAGAAACAATCTCTGCCGAGGAGAAGAGAAACACCGCCCCGCTGGGGATAGAAAATAAACATTTTCATCACCCGCTCTGCTAGGAGGGAAAACTAACCGAGAAGGAGGAAGTAACAACAATCAGGCTCCGATCAGGCAGCTCCACTGGGGAAAACTTGCTGATGACTGAACCGGGGATAATCTGTAGGCGATCAGCTAGAGATAACCTACTGGTGACCAAACTGAGGGAGTTTAATATGAACAACCCTGCTGAGGATGAGCGGTAGGTAAACTAGTGTGGGAGATCAACGTATGCGAATCCGCTGGGATAAGCTACAGACCAATCTGTTGAAAATTCCACTCATGCTGGGATTTCCTGCTCACTCTGCGAGAGATTTCCAATCTGAATGAGGGAAGACCAACTTCCTCGAAAAGATAGCATACTAATTCATCAATCTATAAGGGATTTTAGGTCAATCCACGCAAGGGATGACAACCATATAATCGATAACAAGATGCTAGATCCAGACTTACCGGGGAGCTAGAAGATTGAGACCAAACTCTAGACTCTTTGGGGACTTGGTGGTGTATTACCTTCCCGCGCTCATCGAGGAGACAACCTGAAAGATGATGAAGAGGATACAAATATACTAGGAATATGAACAAATGCCTTACCCTTTTGGAAATCGTACTATCCTTGGGAGAGCACCGACGATGTCCCGATTATCCTTTTCAGTCTTTTGTGAATGTTCACTTTGTTTAAAAACAGTTTATAAAAACTTTATTTGTTTAAAACAATGATATTTATCAATTAAAACATGCAAACATTTGTTGAGGAGAAACAAATAAGAGTGCAAAGAATTGGATAAAGGCTCAAATTTATTTGATGGAATGGTAGTCTGCAAATGGTAAGACTCCATGGATCTTTACAAATTTGAATTTGGTGATATATATTGGAAAAAGGCTACATTGAACATAATGACCATTTCTCCACCAACTCTGAATCCGATGTATTTGAAGCTTTAGTTGACGATGACTGAGCGAGAATCTCTGACAGAAGAAGGCTTGAAAAACAAAGTCTTGTCAGGATGCAGTTACTTGCCAAATCCCTAATTTTTGCCTAGATTTCCCCAGGGTGAGGTACTCAATCTAGCGGGATATATATATATATATATATATATATATATATATATATATATATATATATATATATATATATATATATATATATATATATATTCATTTTTTTTCATGTCTCTAACTTTTGCCTGGATCGCCCTTTCGGGTTTTCAATCCACCGAGACGCTCATTTTTGCCTATGTCGCCCTTTCGGGTTTTCAACTTAGCGAGCTATTCTGTTTTTATTTTTAGGCGAAGTATTTCTTGACTGCATCTGAATTCACAGGACAAGCGAAATCCTCCCCATCCATAGTTGTAAGTATCAAAGCACCGCCTGAAAAGGCTCTCTTAACAACATATGGACCTTCATAGTTTGGAGTCCACTTGCCCCTGGAATCGGGCGTGAAAGACAAAACTTTCTTGAGCACGGGGTTACCTTCTCGGAACACACGAGGCTTGACCTTCTTATCAAAGGCTTTCTTCATGCTTTGCTGATACAACTGACCATGGCACATGGCAGTTAATCTCTTCTCTTCAATTAGGTTCAGCTGATCATAACGATTCTGAACCCATTCAGCCTCAGCCAACTTGGCTTTCATCAAGACTCTCATTGATGGGATCTCAACCTCCACGGGGAGCACAACCTCCATGCCATAAACAAGAGAGAAAAGGGTTGCCCGTGTTGAAGTGCAGATAGATGTACGATAACCATGTAAGACAAATGGCAGCATCTCATGCCAATCTTTGTACGTAACAACCATCTTCTGGATAATCTTCTTGATATTCTTATTAGCAGCTTCAACAACCCCATTCATCTTGGGCCTATAAGGAGAAGAATTATGATGTGCAATCTTGAACTCTCTACACATCTCTTTCATCATCTTGTTGTTCAAGTTAGATCCATTATCAGTAATGATCTTATCTGGCACACCATAACGGCATATGAGTTGATTCTTGATAAACCTCACAACCACCTGTCTGGTCACGTTTGCATACGATGTCGCTTCAACCCATTTAGTGAAGTAATCAGTTGCTACGAGAATAAACCTGTGACCATTGGACGCTTTTGGCTCAATCATGCCAATCATGTCAATTCCCCACATAGAGAAAGGCCATGGTGATGAAATCACATTTAGAAGTGTTGGGGAATATGAATCTTATTCGCATAAATCTGACACTTGTGGCATTTCTTCACATATTTGCAGCAATCAGACTCCATTGTCAGCCAATAGTAGCCTGCTCTCAACAAAGGCATGTCCATTGGAATGAGTACCAAATGAACCCTCATGGACTTCAGTCATCAACAGGTCTGCTTCGTGTCTATCCACGCATCTGAGCAAAACCATGTCAAAATTCCTCTTATAAAGCACATCGCCATTGAGGTAGAAACTGCCAGATAATCTCCTCAAAGTCTTCCTATCTTTAACAGATGCCCCAGGCGGGTAAATCTGACTCTGAAGGAAACACTTGATATCATAATACCATGGCTTATCCTATTTCACTTATTCAACTGCAAATACATGAGCTGGTCTATCCAAGCGCATCACAGTGATATTGGGGACTTCATTCGTGAATTTCACCACAATCATAGAAGCAAGCGTAGCAAGAGCATCTGCCATCCGATTCTCATCTCGAGGAATATGATGGAAGTCAACCTCTGTAAAGTACATTGAAATCCTCCTCGCATAATCTTTGTATGGGATGTGGCCAGGCTGATTCGTCTCCCATTCACCCTTAATCTGATTAATAACAAGGGTCGAATCACCATAAACATCAAGATGTTTGATCCTAAGATCAATACATTCTTCTAAACCCATAATACAGGCCTCATATTCCGCCATATTATTCGTGCATTTGAAAGTTAGCCTTGATGTAAAAGGAAAATGTGTGCCCTGAGGAGTAATAATCACTGCCCCAATACCATTTCCATATTGATTAACATCGCCATCGAACACCATACCCCATCGGGAACTAGGCTCTGGCCCTTCATCGAGCGTAGGCTCATCGCAATCTTTCATCTTCAAATACAGAATCTCCTCATCAGGGAAGTCGTACTGAACATACTGATAATCCTCAATTGGTTGGTGTGCCAAGTGGTCAGCCAAGATACTACCTTTAATAGCTTTCTGAGCTTGATACTCAATATCATACTCAGACAACAGCATCTGCCAATGGGAAATCCTCCCAATTAAAGCAGGATTCTCAAAGATATACTTAATTGGATCCATTTTAGATATCAACCAAGTCGTATGATTTAACATATACTGGCGTAAACGCTTAGCAACCTAAGCCAAAGCACATCATGTTTTCTCAAGCATTGAGTATCGAGACTCACAATCATCGAACTTCTTACTCAGATAGTAGATGGCATACTCTTTCTTCCCTGATTCATCTTGCTGACCCAATACACAACCCATAGAGTCTTCAAGAACTGTTAGATACATAATCAAGGGTCTCCCTTCCACAAGCGGAGACAAAATTGGAGGCTCAGACAGATACTCTTTGATACTGTCAAAGGCCTTCTGGCAATCCTCGGTCCAATCATGACACTGATCTTTCTGGAGGAGCTTGAATATAGGCGCACATGTGGCAGTCATGTGGGATATAAATCTGGAAATATAATTCAAGCGGCCAAGAAAACCTCGGATTTGCTCCTCAGTTTTGGGCGCAGGCATCTCTTGTATTGCTTTGACCTTGGCAGGGTCAACTTCAATACCTCTTTCACTGATAATAAAGCCCAATAACTTGCCGGAACGGACTCCAAATGTACACTTGTTCGGATTCAGACGGAGTTTGTACTTCCTCAAACGCTGAAAAAGCTTCAACAAGTGCTCTACATGTTCAATTTCCGTTCTCAACTTTACAATCATATGATCGACATATACCTCGATCTCCTTGTGCATCATATCATGAAACAAGGTAGTCATAGCGCGTTGATACATGGCTCCGGCGTTCTTCAAACCGAAGGGCGTCACTCGATAACAGAATGTTCCCCAAGGTGTGATGAATGTTGTCTTCTCCATATCCTCGGGTGCCATTTTGATCTGGTTATATCCGGAAAATCTGTCCATAAATGAGAAGACATTGAATTTAGCTGTATTATCTACCAACATATCAATATGTGGTAGAGGAAAATCATCTTTCGGACTAGCTTTATTCAAGTCTCTATAGTCCACACACATTCAGACTTTTCCATCTTTCTTAGGCACGGGCACAATATTGGCCACCCATTGAGGATATGTAGAAGTCACCAGAAACCCCGCATCAATTTGCTTATGAACTTCTTCTTTAATCTTCACTGCCATATCATGATGAGTTCTTCTGAGCTTCTGCTTTATAGGCACGCACTCAGGCTTCAAAGGCAGGAAATGTTGCACGATATTAGTGTCCATACCAGGCATGTCTTCATACGACCAGGCAAAGACGTCGACATATTCTCGTAGCAACTCAATCAACCCCTTCTTAACAGATTCTTCCAGGAGTGCCCCAATCTTCACCTCACGAACACAATCTTCAGACCCCAAGTTGACTGTTTCCAGATTCTCAAGATGCGGCTGAATGATCTTCTCTTCGTGCTCAAGTAGACGGGTAATCTCATCAGGAATCTCTTCAACATCATCTTCTTCGGCCTCAAATACAGGGAACTCAAAGTTGGGAGATGGTGTTGGATCATTATGTTCAATGGGTTTGATCAACTTGCATAATGATTTTGGATATAAAAGAGATTTTAGAATTCAAACAAGGCAAATCATTATGCAGATGAAAAGATTGATTTTATTCTATTTTTAGGGTTTTATGTGATCACCAATTTCATGCAAAAAAGCAAAAAATGAAAATAATTTGGAAAAAACAAACATTTAACATGTAATTTTTGAATGAATATCATTGTATTTATGTGCCAACAATGTCATCACTTCTCCTTTTGGCATGGGAGAAGGGTTTGTAAACAAAAATGAACATTACGTGGACTTATGGATAACTTTTGGAACATCAACAGCGACCCAATTATTGCAGACTCCTCCAGGGATGACAAAGTTGCCAGAATCTTCCTCTGCATCCTCTTCCACTACAACAGTTGCCTCTTGGTCTTCGACCGTGTGGATGAAACCACCACTCTGAAATAAACCGTGCTTCTTGAAAGTGCCTGAAGAGTACCCTATGCCAGCCTGGGATTTATTTTTTTCCAGCTTGATCATTTGTCCTAAACCAGTAGTTGCGCCATGCTCAATGGCCAACTTCGCATCATTATAGGACGCAAATGAAGAAGTTCCTTTCTTAGAAGGCTCAACAATAGATAAGGCTTGGAACAACGTCCCAACCTCATCCTCAGCGTCAATGTAAGAAAAGGAAGACAAATGGCTTACCAAGAGAGCCTTCTCTCCCCCTACTACCACCAACTTCTTGTTCTTTACGAACTTTAACTTTTGGTGTAGGGTGGATGTCACGGCGCCTGCCTCGTGAATCCACGGTCTGCCTAGCAAGCAGATATATGATGGGTGGATATCCATGACCTGGAAAATGATCTGTAAATTGTAAGACCCTAATTTTGTCCCTAAGATCCCTCATGGCATCATAGCTTTCATTGCATAGCCTCAAGGATCTTTGAGCATCTTGGCTTCCTTTCCCCTTTGGGTAGGGATCTCTTTTGAGTGGTTTTGATCACCAGACATACTTGCATTGTATATCATTTCTTTTATCACTTCATTTACTAACCAAAAGTATAAAAATATGTCATTAATCTTTGTTACTTGCAGCTTAAGCAAACACAGGTCAAGCACTTCCTGAGCATCCTTTGTGCAAGAGATGATGGTATTTTCTTGAGATGTGGACCATATGATCATTTTGATGAGCTTATATGAGTTATGGTTCCATTTTGGAGCATTTTTCCCAAGTGGTGGAGATTCAAATTCATCAAAGCATTTTCAGGTCATCTGAGGACCAAGACAGTCAACTGTACAGTTAACTGAGGATTTTGAGGATGAGGAGATGATTGAAATACCTCATTCATGTTCAAACAAGGTTCATTTGACATTTCAAACATCCATATTGAAGATTTTGAGGTCAAGTCAAAAGTTTCCCAAAATGGAAAGTGACCTGTAATTTCAAGTTTCCAAAAATGACAAGTTTTTGGTTCACATTCAACTTAACTTTCCAACATCAAAGAAGCTTCAAATGAAATTTTGTTGAACATGAAAGTTGAAGATCTTTCTCTCCCATTTCCAGAAAGTTCAAGATCATGAGCATCTAATGAATGGTTGAAGAATTATGATCAAATGATTGCCAAGTATGCATGGAAGTTCAACATGGCATAACTTTTGATCCAAAACTCCAAATTGGTCCACTCTTTTTGCAACATGCTCCTTATGACCAATATTTTCCAAATCAACCATTGCCATGCATGAAATTAGCTCACATGATCATCTGTCCATGCATGAACATTTTGGAGGGAAAATCAAGAAGTTAAATTTTGTTGATCATACATGCAAAATACCAATTCCATGTTGATTATTGGTTGATTTTAAGTGATTTCAAGGCCCAGCATGGCACTGTTCACGTGTAGCATGTACATGCTAAGCTCACTTGCATTTTTTACACTACACCTCCTATTTCACTAATCATGTTTAGCTTTGGCTTAATCTTTGTTTCAGCATCATTAACACACCATATAAAAGCAAAACCCTAATTTCATTTGAGACAATAACAGAATTCAGATCTCAAAATTTCCAAATTCCTTCCAAATTTTCTCTCTTCGAAAATCCAAATTTCTTGACACAAACCTTCAATCTCTTTGCATATTCATGACCCCTGTGTAATTCTGAGCAAGAATCATCATCTGGATTGTTCGTTTGAGCTGGATTTCGAGCCATACAAGCGCATGAACATGAAGATGGTTCTTGAAAATTGAGCTTCAATTTGGTGGATTCAAGCATCAATTCGTGCATAAAGCTTCAATACACAAGTTGAGGAGAATATCTGGAGCTGGAGGAAGCTTGAATCAAAGAAATCAACTCACTGCTCTCCAAAAAGGTTGGAATTCGAATCTCATTATTCTTTATTTTATTGCCATGAATTGATAGATCTTGCACTGCTGATGATCCTGATATAAATAGAATTTGAAATGGATGAGTATTGAGTGAGATATGCTGATTTGAAGTTTTGATTGCAATTATGTTTTTGTTCGATTTGCTTGATCCATGAGAAATTAGGCTTAGATAACATGATATTTGTGATCTACTCATCGAGACGGTTCGAACCATATGCCTATTGATGATTTCTGGAATTTTTTTTGTGTCTTCTCCGCCTGGCTGGCCGGAGAAGACAGTGGAAACTTCCACCAGCCGCCGCCTGCATTAAGTGTTAGGGTTTGTCCCTGGTGGCGCTCGCGTGGCTTCCTGATTGGCGTAACCATTGGCTATCGCTCCTTTGACCCGTTCCACGCGCGCCTGGACTTGCTGACTGGCATGCCAACTCAATTAATGGAACGACTGCGTTTTGATGCTGAAACGCGCCTCTTTGACCTCTGAGTCCTCTGTTCGATCCTCACATGGCTTATGTTTGTTTAATTTTGCTTTGAGCGCCTCTTTTACCATGCAAACCCTGGTTCGATTCCTGGCAATGTTACTTTTGATTTATTTTCCATGCGCTGTTTTGACCTCATGATCCTGTGTTCAATACTCTGCCATGACAATTTCTGTTTATTATTTTCTAGCGCTTTTGTGACCTTAGTGTCCTGGGTTCAACTCCTGATTCCACATATTTTCAAATTTTATCAAACAATTTCCATTTCCCTCCACATTTTGCCATGCATTTGTTCATTATTTCAATATATTTTCATCAATTTGCAAAAATCACTAAAAATAGCAAATAAATCCAAATTGCTCCCAATTTTTTTCACTTGATTGTATTGATGTCTATTATTTTTAGTTGTCATTTGTGTGAATTGACTGTTGCTGGATTTTTAATTGTGAATGTATGTTTGAACATGTATGCAAAATTACCATGCTTCATTCAATTGATTGTGAAATGCTCATTGTTTATCCAAATGATTTGAAATTTGACATACTTAATCCTCACATGTTATCTGATTTTTGAGCTTTGATCTGGAATTTTTATGACATACCATCACTATTTTGGACACATGATCATACGTTGTGACAATTTGTGTCACACTTTTGAGCCTTGCTTTTGTGCATTTTCATTTACATGCCATTTGAACTCTTCTGGAGCTGATGTTTTGTATGATGTTTGCTCATAACATGTGGAATATGAATAACAAATTTCATGATCATTGGATGCTTTTCTGTTTTGTTTTGGATCTTCTCATTTGGATATCCAATTGTGTGCACCTTTGTTGCCTTTGCTTTACATTGATCATTTGATGCCTTTGCTTCATGAATTGATCTTGGTCCTTTTAAGGACATCTTCTTAATTGTTTAAATGTGCATTATGCAAAAGATCAACTTCTTTTTTGACTATTTGATTTGACTTTGAACCTTGCCTTTGCATTAGTTGATTTGTACATATCTAACTGTGCTTTGTGTTTCAGGTTTGGGCATTTAGCTTTGACCTTTGGTTTGGTCTCACCTTGTGAGATGCAAATACTTTTGAGTACTAACTCTTGCTGTTTTGTAGGTCATTTGATATGATGAAATCATTTGAGTGCTTGCACTTGTGCCTTGCTTTGTGTAACACTGTTGATTGGTTTCTCTGTTTTCTGATTAGTTATTTGAGTTACTAACTGATTAGCCTTTTGCACAGGTACATTAGTAGCTTGATAGCTTTGCTTTTGCATAAGCCTTGGATTGTAGTTGATACACCACTGAGGTAGTTTAGCTTCCTTCTCCATGTAATCTGGAAGTCCTGCCACCTTTTTGGCAAGCATTTGGCTGATGTCCTCCTTATGAGGCCATGTTTGTGATTGTTTACTTTTGTGCCAAAGACCTCTAAATGAGGCATTGTTACTTGATAAGTCCTCCTACATGAAGAGGCAATTGACAGATAAAAGGGATTTACAATCAATCCCCTGTTATTCAGTGAGTCTTTCATTGTGCTCGCACTACGTGCTGATGCTCTTGAATAAACACCCAAGATCTTTGTATAGAGTCAGTCAAGTGGAATAGGGTCCCTCATTCTGGATCCCCACACTTTCATTGTCTTGAGCTCACCCAGGCCAGGGTTAAGAGCATGAGGTCTAATCCTCATTTCCCATTTGATCAGCTTCACCCTAACTCTCAATGTTAGTGGTTAAGAGCTTCTGTTTACACTTATACAGCTGGCTTGTTTGTCGAGGTTGATATGACCCCTTGACTAAAGCCCACCCTTGTGTGAAGCCTCTTGTCTGTGCATAGTGTGTGATTGTTTGTTCATTTGTGCATTGATGTTTTGTTTGTGCCTCTGTGCATTGTTTTCATTTTTTGAGCATTACTTGTATGTCATTACCATGATCATTGCTCATACTTTGTGACAGTTACCTTGTCCTTTTGAGGAGTCAATGTAAGTCCAGCTAGTGGCATTTGTTTCCTTTGTGTTGTTAGGAGTTGGATGTAAGACCATTGATTGGCATTCTATTTCCTTGGAGTCGAGTGTAAGACCATCTATTGGCATCTTGTTTCCTCTTGCTGTTGTTATCTCTGATACTTGCATTATCTTGCTTTGGCCCTGTGCTTGACTATTCCAAAGGAACTTACTTGGATCATTTCTATGATCTTGAGAAAGCAACCCTGTTTGTGGCTTTGTCCCTTAACCCTCACCTTTTGCATGCTTAACCTTGATCCATATTTTCATCCTTAACCCAAAACCAGAAAACTATTATGCAAACATTTGACTTGTTTTCAAAACTAGAAACCTAAGCCTTAGGCTTTTGATTTTCAAACTTTCTTTTCATAATACTTATTTTGAATTGAATCTTTAAGTCAACTTTGACCATTTTTGCATATACTTCTAATTGGTTAATTCAACCCATTCAAATCTCTTTTATGGTCCCAATGTCCACTTCTTAATCAAACTTTTCATAACCATTTGCTATTAGGTTTGAGTTATCTTTGTGGTAGATATAATACTCACCTTTGTCCTTAGTGATTGAATTGTAAGACTTCCATGCTTATTATAGGGTTAACCCCTCACTAGCATGTTGAAGCTATTCTCACATGGTGGACTTGTGGTTTTTCAGGTCGAGTTTTCTCCCTTTGATAACAAAAGACCTTAAGGCTTTTGGACCAATAAATCCATTCACTTTTTAGAAATCTCTTAGCCGAACTACGAGGTTTTGATCCTATCTTTTTTAAGATGGTACGTAGGCAATGGGTTTCATCCATCCAAACACAAAAGTGTAAATAAACTTGTATATTCTTTTCTCATCTCTTCAATCATGTTTGCACAAAATAATTTCATAAACAATAACCTTTGCAATAAGTTGTGAAAAGGGCTCCCTAGGAGTACCTAGGATGTTGTGGGTGCCTAACACCTTCCCATGACATAACCAACCCCCTTACCCAGATCTCTGACCCTCTTTTACTAGTTTTGTTTGTAAAACTTTATAGGTTTTTATTCGCTTTCTAACCATTCCTTTGGATAAATAGAAGTGCGGTGGCGACTCGACTTTGTATGATTTACCTTGGATCTAGTTAATATTTCCAATGGTGACGAATACACCGCTACAGAAATCACTAGGTCCTATCTTGATTGGGAGCTCAACCTCACCAATCATAGTCTTCCCGGATCCATCAAAAGCCTTGACGACCACTCCACTCTGCCTCTTGGGAGGCCCCAGGTATGAAAGTTTCGCCAGAGTGGATTTTGGCAACACATTCAACGATGATCCTGTGTCTACCAGCACATTAGACAGGGCATCATCCTTGCAGTTCATAGAGATGTGTAGTGCCAAATTGTAGTCTTTTCCCTCCTCGGGGAGATCAGCATCGCAAAAACTCAAATTGTTACAAGCAGTAATGTTTGCAACAATGCTATCAAACTGTTCTATGGTGACATCGTGATCCACGTATGCCACGTCCAACACCCTCTACAAAGCTTCACGGTGTGGCTCGGAGTTCATTAGTAAAGACAGCATAGATATCTTTGAAGGCATTTGTAGCAGCTAATCTACAACATTATATTCGCTCCTCTTGATGAGCCTCAACATCTCATCACAGTCCTCTTTCATCATGCCATTCTGGCCAACAGGGACAGGAGTTCTAGCTGTCACGGAAGGTCTGTCAACAACAAGTGCCGGATTCGGAGAAGTAGAAGAATTTCCCATAGGACGGGCAGCAATATCAACAACATCAGTTCTTCTAGTGTCAGCCTAGGGTTTCGGCGGCGCCGAGAAAACACGACCACTACGGGTCAAACCACTAACATCAGAAATATTAATAACAGAAGTGGAGGGTAGAGGCACCTCCTTCCCATCTTCCAATGCAACTGCATTATATCGATAGGGAACAACCTTGTCAGAAGAGTATGGAACCGGGCCAGCTGGCTTAATAATGAGAGTAGGAGAAGCCTTTTGCTTGCTGCCATCATATCTGACAACAACAGGCTCAGGTATTCTGAATACAGGCGATATAACATTAACTTCGTCCTCATCACGATTCTGAAGTATCTCAATCACACCCTGATCCAACATTTCTTGGATGTCTTTCCTGACTTGACGACATCCTCTCTCATTGACAGTGCACACACGACAACTGTCATGGTCATGCTCATAGTGACTGTATCCACATAACAGTCTATGCATCTCGACCAAAGATTGTCTGATATGGCTGAAATATCGGACCTTATATTTTCCTGGGCAACCCTGAACCATGCTGACAACAGATTTCCCATGCTCGGGCAATGGGTTCTTCTTCACATTAGGACCTACGTCCTCGAAAAAGAAGATACCGCTTCTAACAAGGTCTTGAACCTTGGTCTTGAG
Organism: Lathyrus oleraceus; assembly: GCF_024323335.1. Taxonomy (NCBI): domain Eukaryota; kingdom Viridiplantae; phylum Streptophyta; class Magnoliopsida; order Fabales; family Fabaceae; genus Lathyrus; species Lathyrus oleraceus. The sequence goes on from NC_066583.1 coordinate 39,272,489, forward strand.
AGGGTAACAGTTCTCCACATCATGTCCGGGAGCACCGGAATGATAAACACAGTGAAGCTCGGGCTTATACCACCACTGAGGGTTGGTCGGTATAGCAGGTGGGTCACGTGGAGTAATCAACTTCCTCTCAATTAGTGAAGGATATAGCTCTGTGTAAGTCATTGGAATAGGATCAAAAATGAACCTCTTCCTATCATAGCTAGTGCTGGATTTGATTGTTGTTTCGAGGCTGGTAGGCCTGCTGTTGCGGACGATGCTGTTGTTGTTGATATTGTTGATGTTGCTGGTTCTGATGCTGATAATGTTGATTCTCCCTGAAAGCAGGTGCTATATGAGCCACCTGGTGCTGGGTACTGGCGGGACGTACAGTCTTCCTCTTCACAGAGGGTCTTCGTTGTTTAATATGGGAGGACACATCATGTGCCTCTCCATCTTTCTTCTTGGCAAATGCCCCATAACGTTTGGCAGAAGAGCCTTCTTCTCTGGTCAGGCGTCCTTCCCTGACTCCTTCTTCTAGACGCATCCCCATGTTCACCATCTCGGTGAAGTCAGAAGGAGCGCTAACAATCATCCGCTCGTAGTAGAAAGAGCTTAAAGTCTTGAGAAATATCTTCGTCATTTCTTTCTCTTCGAGCGGGGGCACAATCTGTGCAGCCAATTTGCGCCACCTCTGAGCGTACTCCTTGAATGTTTCTTTCTCCTTCTGGGACATAGCCTTCAGTTGGTCCCTATCGGGAGCCATATCAATATTATACTTGTACTACTTGACGAAAGGTTCGCCAAGGTCGTTGAAGGAGCGGATGTTCGCAATATCCAGGCCCATGTACCATCTCAAAGCGGCACCGGACAGGCTGTCCTGGAAGTAGTGGATTAGGAGTTGATCGTTATCGGTCTGAGTCGACAACTTGCGTGCGTACATCACAAGATGGCTGAGCGGGCAAGTGTTTCCTTTGTACTTTTCAAAGTCAGGCACTTTGAATTTGATAGGAATCTTGACGTTGGGTACGAGACACAGCTCAGCAACAGATTTACCGAAGAGGTCCTTCCCTCTGAGAGTTTTAAGTTCCTTGCACAACTCAAGGAATTGATCATTCATAGCATCCATTTTTTCATAGACATCTGGGCCCTCAAATGGCTTAGAGTGATAAATGGTGTCATCAACTATCGGCAAAGTATACACGACTGGAGGTGGCACAGCAAGGACCGGGCTAGATGCCGATAGAGAAGCAAATGTAGGGGAGAGACCTTCTGGAACAAAATTAGCGGGCACCCCCCAGGGAAACCCGGCTGGCATAGCAGACGGAGCAAAGTGAGCACTGGCAGTAGGCACAATAGAGGAAGCGATCTCAGAGATGACCGTCCTCTGGGGAGGAGTTGAAGGCGTTGGAGAAGACTGGTTTTGGGCGGCCAAGAATGACTCCATCAGGGCAGTCAATCTTGCCACTTCCTCCTTGAGTTCTCTGTTCTCTTGCTCGAGGTGATCCATTAGCTTTGATGAATTGGCTCTGGTGTAGTACCAGTGCGTCAGCTTGTCTTCAAAATAAATGAAGAACACAGAGTTAGACCACTAATCAAGAAGCCTGGAACAAAACCTGCTTATGCACATGATGCATGCAATGCTTATGCATATGATTTATTTTTTAATCAGAGGAACTTTTAGAGTTCTATTTGCAAATATTGGAAAATATTAATCATTTAGACATATATGGAAATTTTTTACACCAAAGAAGTACAGTCTGGGTAACCAAATACAATACAAGAGAGAAGGAAAATGAACATCCTATGGAACCCTAGAAGCAATCGTCCAAAGCTCTCGAGACTGGAAGATAAGCTGCACGAAGCCTCTTCACCTCTCTCTCATAGGCTGCCTCCATATCTGCCTTCTCCTTGGTGAGTCGATCATACTTCCTCTTCCAAAACCTGGAAGACTGAGGAAGAAGAGAAGTCACCACATCATCAGGCTCGTCGATAACCTGATGCTCCAGAAACTCTATCAAAGCATCCTTATCTCTAAGCTGCTGAAGTAGCTCCTCTCGCTCACGGACCCAAGCACGCGAACGGTCTTCATCTCTCAACTCCTCTACTCCTTGGTTAGGGAGGGTTGAAGGCCCAACCATAACCATAGGTGTAGGTCTTGGGTAATCATAGGGCATGCGGTACTCAGAAGCTCTCTTCCTCACCCACGAGGTGTAGGGTTCCAAAGCAATACAATTCTTCGGACCAAGCTCTTTCCTTCCTTCCTATGAATCTTGCGCCAAGCGCGGACCATCTTGCCCTTCAGGTTTTGGAGAGCTTTACCCTCTTGAAAGAACACACCTTCTAACAGAATGTTATTAGGTTTATCCTTTAAGGGGAACCCAAGCTGACGACGTGCCAAAACAGGGTTGTAGTTAATCCCACCATATGTACCAAGAAGAGGCACATTGAAGAATTCACCACAAGAGTCAATAATCTGCACACCATCATGCATACGGTTATACCAAAAGATATCATCATTAGTGAGAGACATAAGTCTCGTGGACCACCGTAGACATCCCTTGTTCTCCTTGAAGGCGAGTGTTTGTGGCAAGTGGGAAATAAACCACTTGTACAACAGAGGCAAACAACACACAATGGTACCACCACCCTTTGCATTCCTCATATGCAAAGAGAAATAAGTGTCACCCAACAGTGTAGGAACGGGATTAAGAGTAGAGAAAATCCTAATAGTGTTCACATCCACAAAATTGTCGATGTTGGGGAATAACACTAGCCCATAGATGAGAAGTACAAATCTGGCCTCAAAGGCGTCCTTACTCATGACCTTCACAAACATAGTAGCTTGAGCAATGAGGAAATCAGATGGGAGACCTTTGAATTCCACCTTCGGTAGTCATATGAGCACCAACAATAGATTCATCTATATGCAACAGATCAACAATGTCTTGAGAAGAAGGAACTCTCTCCAAGCCACTGAACGACAACTGATCTAGGATAGGTATACCCACAAGATAAGCATACTCAAGCGTAGGCAAAAGCTGGAAATCCGGAAATGTGAAGCAACGGTACAAGGGATCATAGAACTGCACCAACACACTCATCAGACCTTCATCCACCTGAGTAGCAAGAATAGACAGAAGCTTCCCATGACAAGCCTTGAACTCCAAGGGGTCTAATACATAGGATGTCAAACTCCTCAACTCTTTCAAATCGGGTTGTCTGAAACTGTACTTCTTCATATTCCTTCTTTGCTTATCCATGTCTGAAAATTTGCAAATAGACCTCTTAAGTTCCTTGAAAATTTTCTCATCGTTGATGATATGGATGTGTATGAATGCATGAATGCATGGATGCAACAATCACACTCAAGGATCAAGCAAAACACACCACACAAAGGTCATGAGATGGATCAGGTTATCCTTAATATCAATCATCCATTTTGGTGGATTATGGTTTACACCTTATCAACACCCAAGTTCCATTGATATTAAAGATATACGAGAACGGATCAACCGCGAATCAAGGGTTTGTTGCAAGTCACGAGCATGGAGTCTCGGTTAAGAACCACCCAAAGGGAGTGTACTATGGTTAAACCTGACAATCATGTTCTACAAGAGGTTCCCATAGTCATCATCCCATCTTTCGGATATTATCGGATAAATGACTACTCGTATTCCAAAAATATTCTCAAGAGAGACTCTTATGAGTGTAGTATTGCGTAACAATCGTATCAAATCTTACACTTGAACGACCTTCGCACTACGTCCTAAAATAGGCCAAGATGGGCTAGGTAATCTAAGGTCCTTGGCTTCTAAGGCCTATATTGGAAAGAGTAATGCCTAACCACGACTACTCGTGTGACATTATTGATCCCAACATAACCTCCACAAAGTGAATGGGCTTGCAAGTCAACTTGCTAAGGAATAACTCCACACAAGTGAACAAGACTATTCCATTCTTCTATCATAAGTGCACTCGAGTTCGGGTGTAGAACTCATCTCACAAGAGACCACCAAGCACACCAGCAATTGATATATCAAGCAATTCATACATTACAAACAATACAGTAATCCCAAATATGCACAAAAACATGTCACAAATAATATAAACATACAATACAACAAAGGTAAAAAGTAGGCAAAACCCACTAGGAAGAATGTTTCCCCAGCAGAGTCGCCACTTTTCTGTAGCGGGGTATTCGTTACCTTTAGATTTATTGACTAAATCAAAAGTAAATCATACAATTCGAGTCGCCACCACACTTCTATTTATCCAAAGGAAAGGTTAGAAAGCAAACAAAAATCGAGAAGTTTTATCAAATCAAAAACTAATAAAAATGTCAGAGATCTGGGTAAGGGGGTTGGTTATGTAATGGGAAGGTTTTAAGCACCCAAAACATCCTTAGTACTCTAAGGGAGCCCTTTTTACAAATGTTGTATGGTAGATTGGTATTTGTGAAAATATTTGTGCAAACATGATTGGGGAGATGAGAAAAGAATATACAAATTATTTACAATTTTGTGTTTGAATGGATAAACCCATTGCCTACGTACCATCTTAAAAAAGAGTAGGATCAAAACCTCGTAGTTCGGGGTAAAAATCTCAAAATGAGTTGGTGAATTGATTGGTCAAAAGCCTTAAGGTCTTTTGTTATCAAAGGGAGAAAACTCAACCTAAAACCACAAATCCACCATGTGAGGAGAGCTTCAACATACTAGTGAGGGATCCACCCTATAATAAGTATGGAAGACTTATAGTCCAATCACTAAGGATACAGGTGAGGATTACATCAACCTCTACGATAACTCAAACCTATTAGCTAATGTTTATGAAAAGCTTTGGCAAAAGTGGCCATTGGAACCACAAAAACAATTGAGTGAGTTGTATTTACAAATGAAAAGTATTCACAAAACAAAGTCAAAGTTGACTTAAGATTCAATTCAAAATAAGTGTTATGAAAAGAGTTTGAAAAATCAAAGGCATAATGCTTAGGTTTCTAGTTTTGAAAGCAATGTTAATGTTTGCACAAAAGTTTGGCTTGGGTTAGAGTGGAGGGAAGAAGAGAAGGGCTAGATCCTAAACATGCAAAGATGAGGTAAGAGAAATAAAACCACTTGGAGTTCCCTTCTTGAGATCATAAAGATGATCCAAGTTTCTCCTTTCCTTTGGATTTAGCAAGCAATAAGCAATCAACTCAAGCAATCAAGCAAATATTCAATCAAGCTCCCAGGAATCTCCCAATTGGCTTTTGTCTCTCTTGTCTTGGATGCTCATGACAATGGTCTTTCTAATAGCTCAAGTTTGGGATCCCTATCACAAGAACACACAGATTAAAAAGTTCCACAATGCAATAAAAGAATGGACAAGAGTGAGTTTAGAATTAGGGTCCTTTCAATTCATCTTCAAGATTAAGCATTCTAAAGGCATGAGGCCTAATTGCTCTTCAACATATTTAGCATTCTAAAGGCATGAGGCCTAGTTGCTTTTGAAACTCCATTTAGCATAGGTAAGGTCCTAAATCTAAGTCCTTTCTCCATTTGCATTGGGTTCACACAAACAAAAACACAACAAACACAAGGCAATAGTATATACACACTAATGTGCTCAAGTGAGCAAAAGGCAAATTGCATAAACATAAACATGAGCTCAAGTGAGCAAAGGGCAAAGAAAAATGAACTAATGAGCAAGAAATTAAATTGCATTAAAGTAAATTGCAAGAATTAAATGCTTGAATTAAAAGTTAGTAATTAGTAGTTAATGTTAGTGTGCCATAAGGCAATTTAGCGCTATGTTAAGCAATCGTAAGTGGACTAATGTAGTAGTCACACCTATCTGAGGCCGGTCAATAAAACTATAGGCAAATAAACACAAGTTAGAGATCATGGCTAGTAAGCCAAGCTCCTACAACTTGCCATGCCAAAAGAAAAGAAGAATGACCTTGTAAGGATTTAGGTTTTTTGCTTGACCAAGAAGCAACCTATCTCTAATGCAAAGCAATTCACTTGATCTTTGATCAAGATGAATTTGATTTGAATCAAAGAAGGTTAAGCCTCTCATATGTCAAGGCTAACCACCAATCATTAACTCATTGGTCAAAAAGAAAAGAAGAAGAAGAAGAAGATGGAAATGGAATGTACATTATTGAAATTCAAATGACATAAGCAAACCAAAGATGAATGTAATCAACATCAATCAATGGTAAACAGAAGTGAGATGAAGCTTAGAAGTCAAGAAACAATAAAAATATTTTTGGTATTTTTTTTGGAATTAAAATAATACTTGAATTAAAATAGACAAATAAAGGTCAAACTTCAAATCCAATTCAAATCAACTTAGAAAAGTCCAATTGGATCATCATGAGTCTAACATGGTCAAACAAGGTTTGACAAAAAATTTCATAATTTTTTTGAAAACAGAAACTAATTTTAAAAAATTAAAAATGAAGAAAAATAACATAATTGGACTAAAATCTCAAATCAATTAAGAAATTGATGAGAATATTTTTCATAGATCCATCATCATCCAAAGATGTTAAGAAAATATTTTTGGCATTTTTGAATATTGAAAAGTATTTTAAATGAATTAAAAACAATCAGAAATGAAATAATTCACAAAAAATATTAAATGGAATCACAAAAATAATTAAAAATCATTTTTAGAAACTAGAATTTAAGAGAAATTTTTTGCAATTGGTCCCATATTTTTGTGATTCCAAATAAAGAAGTTATGAATTTTTAAAAATAATTGGAATAAAAGAAAATAAAATGGAATTTCAGAAATTGCAAAAATCCACAGCACTTGGATTTTGGTTCATTAATTGACGTGGCGCATCTAAAAGCTGGGAGACGCGCACGCATGGTGAGGCTCGGTCAATAGTGAAACATGAAGCATTAAATGAAGTCAATTAAACCAAGAGTAAGGATTAGATCTGAAGCAAGGGATCCAAGGGCCAGGAACTCATCCACGTGGGGACGATGGTGGAAACCACTGTCTTCTCCGGTGAACTTCACTGTTCCGGCTAGAGTTGCAGGTTTCTCAACCTCCACCAAAATACACGATCGATACATCAATAGAAAGCTGGGGTGATGTACATCACCCCTGTGCCCTTAGTTTCTACTCAAGACTCTCATAGAAGGAGAAATCTGAGATAGAAAAATGAGGTGTTCAAACTGAACTTGCTCAATTTACAAAATTAAAAGCACAAACCAATTGCCTCTCACATGAGGACTTCAGAGGTACCAACCAATACAAGAAATGCTCAATAACAAAGGAGATTCAAATGAAAACAATTTGAATAGAAACCTTTGAAGTCCAGCTTTCAATGGCACGACCTGATCCAATTCTTCAGTGCACCTTGGTCTTGAGGTAGAAAGGAAGCAAGGCTAAGGAATTGTAAGTCAGAGATCAACCAATGAAGTTGAAATCTGAGCTTGAAAAAATTGAGAGAAAATCAAAATTCCTTTAATGGAGGGTTATGGATTCAATTGTGCAGAGCTTCGGGCGCCTTTAGGTGTAGCACCTCAAATTTGCACCTACTATTTTGTACATTCATTTTCATATTAGGTCATTAACATAACATTGTCCACTGCATGGGATTGCATTGTCCATTTGCCCAAGTGCAATTCATCAGACAAGATTAGGTCAAGATGATCAGGAGGATCAGTCAAACAAGCAAGCATGGGAATTTCTCAAGGAAGCAAAGCCCTATGGTTGGTTCATTGAGTTCACATGACCTAGGGACCATTTTGGAGTGGTTTGGCCAAGGATTGGATGATCAAAGCTCAACAGTCAAGCTGAATTTCATCTGAAACCCTAGAAAGTCAACTGTGGTCAACTGTGCCTGAAATCAAGGATTTGAAGGTGGGAGATGGTTTGAAAGGCTTCATTCATGTCCATACAAGTCTCATTTGACATTTCAAAGATCAAGATTGAAGAATTTGAGGTCAGATGAAAAGTTTCCAAAAATAGTAAGTGACCTGTAATTTCAAACTGCCCAAAATGGAAAGGTCTTCTCCTTAAATTTACATCATCATACAAGCTTCAAATGGAATGTTGTCCAATATGAAAGTTGAAGATCTTGCTCTCACCTTTCCAAAAAGTCCAAGAACATCCATTTCTCATTTATGGTTGGCAAGTTATGATCAAATCATTGTCAAGAAAAGTTGAACTTCAAGGAGGCATAACTCTTGAACCATTTGGCCAATTTGAGTGATTCTTTTTTTGAGCAAACTCCATTTGACATGCACTATCATAATCCATCATTACATTTCATCAAAAATCATCATATAAAAAGTCCATTTTTCAAGTGAACCAATTTGAATTTTGGTGGGAAAAGAGGTCATTTTGAAAACTACATACAATTTTCATGCCAAACCAATTGCAATTGCGTCAAAACAGGTTTTGTGACTTGCTGCAAGAAGAATTACACTGTTCCATTGGTTGCATTTGAAAAAGGGCATTTTGGCCAAGTTACATGACATGAGCATTCACTAATCCATTTCCATTTTGCTAATCATGTTTAGCTAACTGGATTAAGAGGTGGTATATAGTCTTAATTGTAACAGAAAATCACATTAACAATTCATTCTCTCAGATCCAAACGAAAATTCACCAAAATTCTCTCAAATTTGTTCAAACTTTTTCAACTTTCTTCCATCGAATTTCATCATTCTTTTGGCTTGTGCTTGTGTTGATCATCATCTGCAGGTATAATTGAACATCTGTTGAAGCAAACATTGGAAGATCATTGAAGAATCGCATCTGTTGAAGCCTTGCTCCTTCCATGGCATTTTGAGATTTCTTCGAACCTGAGCATTGTTGAGCTGCATACTTGACTTCATTCATCTTCTGCATCATCATAGAAGTTCTGTTTTCACAATCCAGGCCTTGAAGCTCAAGATTCCAGCTCTGCACTTCAAACAAGGTTGGAATTCGAATCCTCTAATTGTTGAAATTAGGTTAGGCATTTGATAGATCTGCTGTTGCTGAGCATGTTGAAACTTGAATCGTGCAATTTCATTAAGTTTTGAAGAACATATGCTGATTTGAATCTTTGATTGTGAAACTTCTTTGAATCGGTTCTTTTGCTATGCGTAGAATTAGGACAAATCAATGATAGATTAGTGATCTCTGTTGAAAGCTGGTTCTAATGATATAAGTTTCGTGGATTTCTGTGAGTTTTTGTTCTAAGTGATTATGAACAGCATGAAGATGATGATGAACGCTTGATTTTCGTTTCCAGAATTCTTTTCAATCCGTTTGGCTGTGTTTGCATGAATTTTTGCTGTTTGTGAGCCATGTATCCAATTGCCATGCGCCACCTCACTTAATGAAACGCAACGTTTCATTAAGTGAGCGCTTCCATTTGAATTGACCAGGGGATCGATTCCCCGCTCCACACAATTTCATTTGCCTTGCCTTATTTTTCTCACATTATGCTAACATGTTCATATGCTTCCATTTCACATTTTTCATTTTTTCTTCCACAATCAAAAAATCACAACTCTCTCAATAATAATCCAATCAACATGAGATTTTTTATACCATGATCCTTGTAATGTCCTTTATTTTTTAATGATTTTTAATAAATTTGTGCACGTGTAGAAAAAATAAATGCCTAGGGTTTGTTTTCACATGCCATTTCTTGCACAATGCTTGCTATTTATTTCATGAAATCTTGATGCTTAATTGGAAATTCTTGAAATTTTACATGTGTGTTCTAGACTCATTCCTGGTCATTTTGATATGTGGTTTGTGATTTTTGAGTTTCTGGATTGTGAGATATGCTATGATCTTTAGAGGTGTGACAATTTGTGTCACACCATTTCTTGTGCAACTTCATGATTTTTGTTACCATGCCATATGAACTCTAAATGACCTGAATTTTTTCATATTGAATCTTCTGGATGTTAAGTTTGAAAATGAATTCTTGTGGATTTTTTGAATGCATTTCCTATTTGATTGATATTTTCTCCCCTGTTTGACCAATTGTGGACTTCTTGTGAGACATGATTTTATTTGATTTGTGAAATTCTTGTTGTTAATTGGATGGACTTGAAATTTGGCATGTGTATTATAGACATCTTGAAGTTTGTCATGGTTTTGATTTGGCTCATTTATCATGTTTGGTTTCTGTTTTATGCTTGCTTGAAGTGGATGCATGTTTTGGTGCCTTGTATGAGCTTGTTTGAACTTGTGTTGACTTTATGAATTTAATTGACTTGCTTCCCTTGGTCCAAATGAGTTGAAATTTGGTATTATTGTCATGTTATGAATGCTGTTTGACCATGAATTTTTTGAGGATTTATTGAAATGTTTGTGAGTTGATTTGAGTTGAATCTTTCTGTTTGGTTTTATGAGCTTCAAATTGCATGTTTTGTACTCTTTGCTTCATGAAATGATAATGGTTGATGATATGAATGTGAAACCACTTGGATTTGTTTCTTATTTGATTGATCTTGATTTTTGATAAGTTTCATGTTCTGTTTTGACTTTTTGCTCTCATTTTGACCCTAGTCTTGTACTAGTGGTTTGTGCTCTCACATTTGAGCTTTGTTTCAGGTTAAGAGCACAATTGCTTATGCTTGATGATGTGCACTCAATTGGAGTTGGCTTATTGATTGTTTATGACTAACCTTGAGTTTGTTTTGTAGGCATTGAGACTTGTGCTTATGCCTTGTGGCTTGCACTTTTGTGCACTGATGCTTGTTATCTGTTTGTGCTGTGGACTTGTAATTGTCTGTTTGCTTTTTGGTTGTCTGGTATACTGATTATGTTGGATTGATTTCAGGTACCTTAGTTGCTATAGTTCCCCTGTGAACTTGTGTTTGCTTTGCTGGCTAGCTTGAGCATTGAGGTATAATGATCTCTTCTCCATGTAGTCTGGAAGACCTGGCCTGTTACTTGGCCAGGCACCTGTCTGAAGTCCTTTTTAAGAGGCAATGTTTGTGCTTGTTTATTTTTGTCCCCAAAGCAGGTAAAGACCTTTGATAAGGCAATTGGCAGACACAAGAGATGTGCAATCCATCTCCTGCTATTCTGTTGAGTCGTCCCTTTGCTCACACAACTAGTGTTGATGCATTGTGGACATTAACCCAAGATCCTTGTACAGTTGTACAGTTGAGTCAGTGTCATAAGTGTAGAAGGGTTCCCACTTTCTGAACCCACACTTCATTTGTCTGAAAGCTCTCCCAGGCCAGGGATAAGAGCTGTGAAGTCTCATCTTCATTCACCTTTCATCAGCTTCACCCTAACTCTCAATGTTAGGGTTAAGAGCTAACCTCACCTTGATACAGAGGCTTGTTTGTCGAGGTTGACATGACCCCTCGACTAAAGCCTAGCCTTGATTCTTGAGCCCCTTGTTGGTGTGTTTAATTCATGTTGTATGTGTTTGTGTGGTGTGATTGTATCCCCTAGGTTTGCTAGACTCCGCGTAGTTTCGTTTGCATGTCAATTAAGGTAGCACGGTTCCTTCGTATAGGACTTCCTTTCTTGCTTGAGCTTTCCTAAAACACAAACAAACATTATCCCCTCTTAAGGATACGTCAACTCCTTCTACTACAGGTGAGTAAGTCTCCAAAGGTCGAGCATCCGGTAGATTGCGTAGTGACGTTGTCCACTTAAAAGATACCAACCAACAAGGATAGTTTAGCCGAACTACGGCAACTCTGATTCTCATGTCCAGATGAGATACGTAGGCACGAGATGCGATGTCTTGTCGAGTTTGACTAACAACTAACACTAATTCTTTTCTCTCGCCCTCGTTGCGATCGAGACCTTCCCTTTCTCTTGCCCTAGTTGCAATCGAGACCCTTCTTCTTCCTGTGTTGGTGTGGAGTCTGACGTAAGTCCAGCGATTGGCAGTCGGTTTCCTGTGTTTTGTTTGTGTGCTTGGAGTCCGGTATAAGTCCATCAAGTGGCATCTGGTTTCCAGTGTGGGTGTGTTTTGGTTCAGGATCTGATATAAGTCCAGCGATTGGCATTCGGATTCCACGTTTGCCTGTGTCTGTTGTGTTTGGCGTGCGTTAGCCGAGCTACGGATGCTCTGATTCTTCTTAGTCCAAGAAGATACGTATGCATAGGATGCGACATCCTAGCGAGCATGTTTTTCCCCCAGTCCGAACTACTTCGACTCTGATGTCTATGCTTGATAGACTAAGTAGGCCCAGGATGCGATATCCTGCCGAGTCAGTCTTGTTTCTTTTCTGGTGTCTCTTTCAACCTGTATTTGTTTGTTTGTGAGCAGTGTTTTAGCAACCATATTCCTTCCTTTTGCGCGTGGATCCCGTCGAGTACGACGGATGCGTAGGGGTGCTAATACCTTCCCTTCGCATAACCGACTCTCGATCCCATTCTCTTTGGTCGCGAGACCATGTCTTTTCCAGGTTTACTTCGAGCGTTTCCTTTCCCACTTTTGGGATAAATAACGCACGGTGGCGGCTCTGTTGTTTCGTTTTCCCGCCGGTTTTTCGCGTAATGCGACATTAGGTTGAAGTTTGAAGTGAATGAAGCCTTCTATTTATAGCCAAGGGTGATGTAATTCATGAAGAAACTCGTGTGCATGTGAAGTTGGGTCCTCCATGCATGGGCCTATACAGGCGCATGGGAGGCCCAAAAGCAATGGCAATTGAGTGCTAAACATCAGCCAAATGAAATTGGACATGCAGATTTCAATGTGTAAGCTTGTGCATGGAATTTTAACATGGTATGCATAATTGGTACCAAAACTTCACCTCTTCGAAAATGCCATTTGCAAAATTGAATACTAGGCATAAGGGTAATGGTTGGAAAGGTATTGACGTAAGGAACAAATGTTATGTTGAACAAAAATCCATTTGGAAATGGGAAAATATTGAAAACTGGTCATGAAGTTCAAGGTACAAAACATGGATATGGAAAATTTTCCAAAATGGACCAACTTCAAGCCCTTCTATTTCAATGATGCGAGCCTCAAATGACAAAACCTCCAACATCAAAGTTGTGGATATTTTCAAGTAAATAAATTTGGACTTAAATTTTGCATCATTTGGATTTTTTATGAGAAAGTTATGGGCACTTGAAGTTGGACTTTTTCACATTTCAATGACTTTGGTCCAAAGTGACCAATAATGTTTTGTATTATCACATGTATTTATTTTATGATTATGAAATTTTGTCCAACATAACAATTGAGTTAGACATCTTAAAATTTCCAATGCACTTGGTCCCACCTTAAAATCATAAAAAATGAAGGAGTTAGGTCCTTGGGAAGTTGACCCAAAATTAGGGTTTCAGTCAAAATGACCTATAATGTTTTGAAATGAATGATTACCTTCCAAGTTTCAAATAGATTTTTGATGAACATGAAAGTTGTTCATATGGTTCATAAGAACATTTTTTCTCTTGGGGTCATCTTCATTTGACAAACACATCAAACGTTAGGTCTCAGTGGATTTCAAAATAGTCAGATGAATTGACTGATCAACTTCTCAAGTCCAAACTTCAAATATTGAAGAATGAATGATTGAGGAAACTCACGTAGGCTCATATATGCATAAAATTATGAATTAAAGAACTTACCTTGATTGTATTTGATCATAGGTTGAGTTTGCTTCATGAGCAAGGCACAGTCAATGCACAGTTGAATTAGGGTTTCCTTGGGAAGCAATCCTCAAGCCCTTTGGTTTATCTTAATCAAATTGACAAATTAAGATACTTGGGAGGAATATATGATGATTGAGAGCTTTGGGAACCATTTTCATGCTTGCTTTCACTTTCATCTGGCCACTTTAATGAGTATAGGGGCCTCTTAGGAGCCTTGGTTCACATGATTGCTCAAGCTTCAAAACCAATAAAGTTAGTGACATATTTTTGTGCTTTTGGTTAGTAAACAAAATAAGAAAAGCAATAATATACAATTAAAGCATGCTTGGTGGTCTCAAACCAACTCACACAAGTCCCAACCCTAGGGTAAAGAGCCAAGATGCTATGATCCTTGGCAAATGCAATGTGCAATGATATGATGCCATGAGGGATCTTAGGGTCAAAATTAGGGTCTTACAATCATGTCATAAGAAACCTTGTCACGAGAATCCTCAATGAAGGACACTCTGTAAAGGGAGTTTCTACTCCTCTATCAAGAAGGGACCCCTCTCCTGAGGTTGGACCTCACAATGAGAAGGATGATGATTCCTCTAGGTCTGAAAAAGATATAGCTGTTGAAGGTTTGTGCTCTTTAGGGAAAACTTTATCTGGTAAGAAATTTGTGGCATCACCTACTGCTAATGCTTCATAGTCTAAGAAGCATGATTCTACAAAGAAGGTGATTGACCTAGAAGTTGATAGTTCGGATGATCAAGATGATAGCTTGCTTCATCACTTGAAGCCTAGTGTGGCTAAGAGGATGAAGACCAGAAAGGGTAGGTCTGTGGCTGAAATGATGTCAGCCAAAACTGCTAAGAAGGCTACTGTTGTAGGCCCCTCAAAGTCTTGGAGCAAAGTTGAGGTGAAGAAGAGAAAAGTGAGAGAAATTTATGACTCAAGTGAAGATGTTGAAGAAGATGTCCCTGACATCTCCCCTGTCAAGAGGACAACTGTTAGGAAATCCCCTATAAAAGTTGTTGTTGTACATCTGGACAATATTTCTTTTCATCTTGAAGATGGAGCAGCAAAATGGAAGTTTGTAATCCAAAGAAGGGTGGCGGTGGAGAGAGAATTGGGAAAGGATGCTGTGGAGGTCAAAGAGGTCATGGACCTTATTAAAACTGCTGGATTAATGAAAACTATTGTTGGGTTATCTCAGTGTTATGAAGGACTGGTGAAAGAATTTGTGGTCAACATCCCTGAAGACATTGCTGATAAAAATAGCAAGGAGTTTTGCAAAGTGTTTGTAAGAGGGAAGTGTATCACTTTTTCTCCAACTGTGATTAATAAGTTTCTAGGAAGAGGAACAGAAGGTGCATGTGAACTGGAAGCCACAGACAATGAGGTATGTAGGGAAATTAGTACAAGACAGGTCAAGGAGTGGCCTAGTAAGAAGCATCTCTCTGCTGGGAAGCTGACTGTGAAATATGCTATTCTGCACAAGATAGGGTCAGCAAATTGGGTGCCAACCAACCACATCTCTACAATTTCAAATGCTCTTCGAAGGTTCATCTTTGTCGTTGGAACCAAGCTAAAATTTGATTATGGTAGATTTATGTTTGAACAAATTGTCAAACATGCTTCTACAAATGCAGTTAAGCTACCCATAACTTTTCCCTCAATGATTTGTGGGATTATCCTGAGCCAGCAACTTGGAATTCTGAGCATAAATGATCTTCCTAGTAGAAGAAAACCTCCTCTATCAGTTCATTACAAGTTGTTTAAAGGCAGTCATGTCGAAGAAATTGTCATGACATCTGTTGCGAAGAAGCCAACCTCAAAAGGTGGTCTTATTGCAGAACTGAAAGAAACTTGTAGAGAATTAGATACAGGGATAAGGGTAGCTAAAGCCAGGAAGGAAGCTTTGGAGGCTCTGATTGAAATCTTGGAGCAAGCTGAAAGAGAGAATGTTGGACAAGCCAAGGAAACAGAAGCCCAAACCTCTAGTAAGAGGTCTGAATCTAAAGATGAAACAAGTGGCAGTTCTGGTTCTGATGCTGATGAAGATGCAAGCTCCTCTGACTAGTTTTGTTGAAGTTGTCCCCCACTTTTGTGATGATATGATGTGATGGATGTTCTGGTGGTTCTTTTGGCAGTCATGTTCTGATGCCTTGATGTATTTTTTTCTGGGTTCTTTTTGGTTTTTCTGGATTTTTATCTCAACTTGTAAAGCTGTGTATGTTTATGGATCTGTAACACCTAACAATCTCCTTTGACATTCTGTGTGACATTCTGTGTGACATTCTGTTTGACTAATAGACATTTATTTTGTCTCGTTGGTCTCTTTGGTCTCTTTTGGCTAAAAAGGGGGAGAAGTAGCTAAAGTAGCTATGTTATACTATAAACAGATGACAAATGATGTATGTTGGAGATAATCTGTTTACTACATGTGATGTTGAAGGTGATGTTAGATGGGGAGGTGTATGTTACAAGTGATGTTGAAGGTGATGTCTGTGTTGAGCAGATGATGTTAAAGGTGATGTCTGTGTTGAGAAGACTGGGGGGGAGGTGGAGCACAAGCGCATGTGTGTTTAATATGTGTTTACTAGTTGCTATCTTAGCTAGTAATGTGTGTTTTATTACTTCTGCTGCTAAAACTGACACTGTGATTGTACTCTTGTGAAACAAATGATCTGATGTATGTTTTAGCCAAAATTTGCCAAAGGGGGAATTTGTTGGTTCTATGTGTTGGCATCAATTTTGGTAAAACCTAGAGTTTTCACAAGTTGTCACAAGTGTTGTCTTGACATGAGATAACAGGTTCCTGTAGGGTGTTTAAAATGTGGATGTGCATGATTTTGCTGAGATGTCAGACCCGATGTCAAGACATCTGTATACAGAACATTCAGTCTGAATGTTATGTATTGTGTGATTGCGCTTTTATGCTAATATATGTGTAATTGATGTGATGATTGAACGCACCATTCAATCAGTAATTAAAACCAGATTAACTTATTTTCCAACAAGATATGATCAACTGTCATGAGAAGATACGAATGGAAAATAGTTTTAGGGTTTTATGATGTCCAAGCCCAGCCAAACGCTTCTATATAAAGGGCATGGAAAACCTGGTTTTAACACACAAGAAATAACGAACAAAATAGTGAGAGAGAATAAGGGTTTTAGTCTTGTATGATCATGTGTATTGTGAGCCATTCATTCCTCCATAGATGATTGAATTGTACTGACTTTTGAGTTATAATTTGTCCATTCTAAGCTTTGAAGCATGAGTGTGTGTTTACTTGGTTGAAGCTTTTAAGCAAGATCAAGTATGTGTTCTTGAAGAGTGTCTTCTTTCATTTTAATATTTGTTTTTACATCACTGCTGTGATTGAGGGGGAGTGAGTAGGATCTCATATCTAAGAGTTCTTAGATAGAAGTCACACGGGTAGAGATTAGGTGAAAAGACTGTAACTTGAAGTTGTTTACTGGGAGTCTTTGAACTAATAATGTGTAGTGGATTTCCTTCCTGGCTTGGTATCCCCCAGACGTAGGTGAGTTTGCACCGAACTGGGTTAACAATTGCTTGTGTCACTTGTATTACTGTTCTTTATCTTTTATCCTACTTATATTATTCAAATATTAGTATCGTGACATTACCTTCGACATCTCATATCTGATACCAGAATTTCAGTGCTCTTTGTCACGAGGGTCTTAAACCCTAGATATGAACTTGATAGATCAATGGAGATCATGCTCTACCTACAAAAGATTTATGCAAATGCAAAGACATATTTTTGGTATTTGGGTTAGTAAAATGATAATATACAAGTGTAGCACCTCAAATTTGCACCTCCCATTTTGTACATACATTTTCATTTTTGGGTCATTAACATTGCATTGTCCATGGCATAGCTCATTGCATTATCATTTGCATAGTCAACAGTCATCAGGCAAGATCAGTCAAGACTGGTTAGGAGGTTCAGTTGTGCAAGCAAGCCAGTGCATTTTCTATGGAATCAAAGCCCTAGGGTTGGTTCAATGAGTTCATATGATTCAAGGATCATTTTGAAGTGGTTTGGTCAAGTATTGAAGGCTCAAGGCTCATCAGTCAACGATCAATTCATCTGAAACCCTAGAAAGTCAACAAAAGTCAACTATCAATTCAATCATGGATTTGAAGGTGGGAGATGGTTAGAGAGGCCTCATTCATGTCCATACAAGTCTCATTTGACATTTCAAACATCAACAATGAAGAATTTGAGGTCAGATGAAAAGTTTCCAAAAATAGTAAGTGACCTGTAATTTGAAATTGCCAAAAATGGAAAGGTTTTCTCCTCAAGATTACATCATCAAGAAAGCTTCAAATGAAAATTTGTCCAACATGAAAGTTGAAGATCTTATTCTCCCCTTTCCAAAAAATCCAAGAACATGAATTTCGCATGTGTGGTTGAAAAGATATGGATCAATCATGGCCAAATGAATTTGAACTTCAAGAAGGCATAACTTTCACACCATAAGGCCAAATGGAGTGGTTCTTTTTGCAACATTTCTCTCTTGACATGCACTATCCAAAACATGCATCATATGCCATGCATTTCCATCACAAAAATATTTGGTTTTCCATTTGAATTTTGGAGGGAAAATCCAAATTTGAAAATTATGCATTGTTTTCACTTCCCACCACTTGCATTAGCTTCTAAACAGATTTTTGAATTGATTCCAAGCCAAAAACGTGCACTGTTACATTGCTTTCTCATGCATGAGGTGAATTGGCAAATTTGCATTACACCTTTGTTTTCACTAATTCCAATTGCATTGGCTTAATTGGGATTAAGAGCATCATTAGCAGATCATATATAAGGGTAATCCTAACAGAAAAATGCAGGAACACATCATAATTTCCAGATCTGAAAAATCTCTTCAAACTTTCTCTCTCAATTTTCATCAAAATTTTGCAAAAGCATTGCTTTGTTCTTGGTTGATTCTTCACATAGAAGTATTGAAGAGCATTTTGGAAGCAAGATTTAGAAGATTTCGTGCAAATTTGAAGCTGTTGAAGTTCACACTCATCCATGGCAGTTGGAAATTCTGGCTAGATCAAGCACGATTGAGCTATCATTATTCATCCATTCATCCATATAAGCATTGAGGAGCATCTGTTTGAGCTTAGCATGGCCTGAATTGAGCAGTTCCAATTCTGCATCTTCAACAAGGTCAGAATTCGAGTTTCATAATTCTTAAATTGGTTATATGTATGTTGTAGATCCTTCCATGCTGAGCACACTGAGCTTTAGATCATTAATTTTCATGAAGAAATGAGTTAGATATGCTAGATCTAAGTTTAACATGTGAAACTTCTCTTGCTCGAATCTTTGAATGTGTGTGGAATTAGGTTAAATTAAGCATTGATCTGTGATGTATGATGAAAGATGAACCTAATGATATGCTCATTTCGTGTTTCTGAGAAATTTGTTCATGAGGCCTCAAGAACATGATGAATGTGTATGAAGCTGTTAGGGTTTTCATCTCCAGATTCCATTTGATCCGTTCCAGCGTGCTTTGCATGCGTTTGTATGTTTGTGTTCATGCATTGGTCCATGTGGCGCTGGCTTGGCACAATGGTTGGTCCTCGTTGATTCACATTGCCACATCAGTTAAGTGAAACGGCGCATTTCACTTAACTAGCGCCTCAATTCAAATAATTCCTCTCTTCGATTCTGGCCGGCGCCATTTCCAAATTGCATTTCATATTTCATTTCATATTTCATTTCATTTTCTCCATCCATTCATGTAGATGCTTCATCATGTTTTTTTTATTTTTTTCATCCACTTTTAAAATTCATAACTCAATAAATATGCATCCAAATAATGTGGGATTTTTTGCATCTTGCTCCTCATTGTGTCTAGTTTTTTATGACTATTTTTCCAGAAATTGTGCATGGATGAAAAATGTTTTGGCCTAGGGTTTGTGTATGCATGTCCAATTTGTACCTTGTTTGCCATATGCTTTGTGAAATGATGAGATTTGATCCAATGATTATGAAATTTGGTATGCTTAAACTAGAAATCTTGATGGATATTTTGGTGTTGAGTTTGCATTTTTCTCATTTGTGATTGCTGAGTTATGATCCTTTGAATGTAGGTGTGACAATGTGTGTCACACCTTTGCTTGCTTAACTTTATGAATTTCTTTGCCATTGCAAATAAACTCTAATTGATGTGATTTTTTGTATGATGCTTCTTATGCATGTTGAGATTGATCATGAATTTGTGTAGAATTTTTGGATTCATTTCTGATTTGTTTGGGATTTTTCTTTCTGGATTGCCATTTGTTAGCTTTTGAATAGTCTTGAACTTAAATGATTTGTAAAATGCTGGTTGTTTATCATATGGATGTGAAATTTTGCCCATTTTTTCTAGACATATTGAAGTTTATTGTGGCTTTGGTTTGAGGTCTTTACCATGTACCAATTCTGTTTTAGGCTTGTGCTAAGTTGATGTATCAAATTGGTGCTTCATTTGAGCTTGCTTTGATAGCCTTGGCTTGATGAATTTGATTACCATGCCTAATCTTGTCCAAATGCCTTGATTTTTTGTGTAATGATCATGTTGTGTGTTCTGTTTAGCCATGATTTTTCTTGAGATTAATTGAATCATTTTGGAATTAATGTGCATTTGTTTATTCTGTTGTCTCAATGTGCTTTCAACTTGCATACCTTGCCATGATTGGTTTGTGAAATGAATTTGGTTGATGCTATTGACATGAGACCTTTTGGAATGTGTTCTGGATTGATTAAAGTTGATTCATGTCAATTTTCATGTTCTGTTTTGGATTTTTTCTCCATCTTTGACCCTAGGCCTTGTCCTAGTGGTTTGTGCTTATGTTTGAGCTTTGTTTTCAGGTTAAGAAGCACATGGCCATGAGGAGAGTGATTCATTTGCTTGAGTTGGTTGATTGTTTGATGTTGACTAATCTTGAGTTGTTTCGTAGGTGGATTTTAGCTCATTTGAGTTGAGCTTGTGCATTGCACATTGTTGCATTGCTTGTTTGACTGTGTACTGTTGACTGTGGACTATTAACTGTCTGTTTAGTTCATTTGACTTGTGTACTGATTGAATTGGATTGTTTTCAGGTATATTAGTTACTTAAGTTCATTGTGAACTTGCTTTTGCTTTGCTTGGTTGCTTAAGCATTGAGGTATAATTTCTCTGACTTCATGTAGTCTGGAAGACCTGTCCTGTTACTTGGGCAGGCACCTGTCTAAAGCCCTCCTTAAGAGGCAATGCTTGTGTTTGTTTATCTTTGTGCCAAGCAGGAAAAGACCTCTATGAGGCAATTGGTAGATAAAAGAGATGTGCAATCCATCTCCTGCTATTCAGTGAGTCATCCACTTTGCTCACACACCTTGTGTTGATGCATTGTGGATATTAACCCAAGATCTTTGTTGAGTCAGTCATATGTGGAGAAGAGTTCCAACTTTCTGAACTCCCACACTTTCTATTGTCTGAAGCTCTCCCAGGCCAGGGATAAGAGCTGTGAGGCACACCCCTCACTTCCCATTTCATCTGCTTCACCCTAACTCTCAATGTTAGGGTTAAGAGCTAACATCACCCTGTTACAGTGGCTTGTTTGTCGAGGTTGACATGACCCCTTGACTAAAGCTTAACCTTGCGTGAGCCTATCTGTTTGTATATAGTGTGTGTGCTTGCCTTTGTGCTTGTGTTTACTCAGTTGCTGTTTAGGATAGCTTGCTCCCTGTGCAAGTTAGATAGAAACTTCAACCTAGGACCATGGTGAATTTACATGATAACTATTAGGCTCGAGTTAGTATCCCTTCTAGTTTGTCATTTCCCAGTCTCTGGTTAGGTTAGAAGTTCTTTCCCTGCGTAGGGGAACTACGTCGCCCTGATCCTCATACCAGATGAGGTACGTAGGCAGGAGATGAGCTGATCTCTCCGGGCACCCTTTTGTTTTGTTTGTGTGAGTTGTTTCTCCTTGTCTGGTTGGAGTCCGATGTAAGTCCAGCGATTGGCATTCGGTTTCCAGTTTCTTTGTTGGAGTCTGACGTAAGTCCAGTGATTGGCAGTCGGTTTCCTGTGTGTGTTTGTTTGGTTCGGAGTCTGATGTAAGTCCAGTGATTGGCATTCGGTTTCCATGTTTGCCTGTTTGTGTGGAGTCTGACATAAGTCCAGCGATTGGCAGTCGGTTTCCTGTGTGGTTTTATTTGGCGTGCGTTAGCCGAGCTACGAGTGCTCTGATTCTTCTGTAGTCCGAGAAGATACGTATGCATAGGATGCGACATCCTAGCGAGCACGTTTTCCCCTGTCCCGAACTACGTCGACTCTGATGTCTGTGCCTGACAGACTACGTAGGCCCCGGATGCGATATCCTGTCGAGTTAGTTTCTTTTGTCTTTCCTGTGTCTCTTTCAGCCAGTGTGTGTTTGATGTTTGTGTTCAGTTTTAGCAACCTTTATCCTTCCTTTTGTGCGTGGATCCCGTCGAGTACGACGAATGCGTAGGGGTGTTAATACCTTCCCTTCGCATAACCGACTCCCGATCCCATCTCTTTGGTCGCGAGACCATGTCTTTTCCAGGTTTACTTCGAGCGTTTCCTTTCCCTCTTTTGGGATAAATAACGCACGGTGGCGGCTCTGTTGTTTCGTTTTCCCGCCGGTTTTTCGCGTAATGCGACAGCTGGTGACTCTGCTGAGGATAAAGAGAAGTTGACCTCTTGCTGGTCCATCTTGCTTAAGCGAGTCTCTCCTA
The DNA here is from genome assembly GCF_024323335.1 of Lathyrus oleraceus. NCBI lineage: Eukaryota > Viridiplantae > Streptophyta > Magnoliopsida > Fabales > Fabaceae > Lathyrus > Lathyrus oleraceus. The sequence continues at coordinate 39,294,799 of NC_066583.1, forward strand.
GCGCTCTCTAGGTTAGGGTTTGGTTGCTTTTGCTGTTTCATTTATTGTATTCATTTATTTATTGTTTGCATTAATGTGTGCATTTATGTTTGCATTCATTCATATTCATCTATGCATCTGGTTGTGCTGTGTTGTCTCTCTGTTGGGGTGGGAGTTATAAGAGGTAAAAGGCCCAATACCCAGGCTATAAGTGAAATCTAGGATACTTAAGAATATAGTGATTCATGGGAAACGGGTGGTATTGCGCCACTTAGCGGAACTTGATATCACGAGCAGTTTAGACTCTGATGGGCTATTATCGGTGCATACATCGGGTGTGCACAGGATGATATTCTTGAAAGGGTTATTTATGCTGCGTTTCTCTCGACCTTACCCTGACCTAGAATTCACCCGTGAGTGGGGAGGGATCGAATCATTTGCAGGTACAGATGGTGACTTTGGTTCAGATGAACCTATGGGTACTTACTTCTGTCACGCCGGAATTCTGTCCGTGATATCTATCAGCGGGTTCCGTTTATTTCGGCTCCCCGGGTTGAATTTGAGAGTACTCGTTCAGAGGATCTGGTTGTCGTTCGTTCAGTGGATGTTCCTGTGATGATAGTGATGTAATCTCCGGTTCCGTTTATTTTGGAACTTCCCAAGTCGGAATTATGGTGACTTAGTCCCTCAGATGACTGTGACTGGTTCAGAGATTTAATGGTTCTTCAGATGACTTGGAGATGGCACAGTGATTTGCATTCATGCATTTGCATCATTCCCATTTCACATTCATCTGCATTAAACCCATGTCTATCCGTACTCAGGGTTCATTTTTGATTAAGATTCTGGTGGAGAGACATCCAGATGTCAGAATGTTGTTGATGAAATATTATCTGTCTCGATGAAACCAAAATCAAAGGACAGAATATTCCTAGCACGGATAGACATTGCATGTGTGAGTCATATTAATCTGTTTGCTGTTTTGTAGGTGTCAGTAGCTAACCGGTGCGCATAGCTCTTCCATTCAGAGATCCTGCTAAGATCAACAAATCCAAGCTGATGGATCCACCCAACGCCGACATTCTCGAACTGAAAGAGATGGTGAGGGAGTTGTTCAGTGTTGTGCAAGGGCTCGCCTTGGGACAGACAGCAATGGCTGAGAGATTGGAAAGGATTGAAGGATGGATGATCAAGGAGAAAGTTAAGGGAAAGACTCCGTCATCCGAAGTAAAAAACCCCTCTGGCACTGTAATAAAAAAGCCCTCTAGCAGTGGTCAGCTCAAGAAGGAGGAGGAATCAAGTGGTGTGCAGGCAAAGAAAGAACGCGGTAAGGATCGTTACCACCCTTATGCTGCCACTGTAATTACTCCTGTTGGTAATCCACCTGTACAACAGCAACAACCGCCACCTCAACAGAAAGCACAGAAAGCTAAGAGCCAAGTGAAGAAGGGGACGGATCGTCAGTTTGATAAGCCACCCGTGACTTATACCCTTCTGTTCAAGAGGTTGAGGGATCTTGGGTTGGTTCGACCAAGGATATTGATTCCTGTAGAACCACATCGGAGGCCTGCATATTACGATGAGAATGCCAAGTGCGAGTTCCATTCTGAGATACTCGGACACAACATTGAGGGTTGTAGGGCTTTTAAACATGTCATCCAGGACATGGTGGACTCCAAGGCCATCATCTTGGCACAGATAATGAATGAGGATGTTAACCCCGTACCAAGGCATGGTCCGGTAAAAGTGAAAGTGATGTCCAAGGACAAGAGAGGAATAAGGGCGACTGAGGGGGATCAGTTAAAAATTCCAATGACTGCGGTCCAGAAACATCTGATGAAGAGTGGAGCTTTCCCTAGTATTGATAACTGATGTGCGGATGTCGCCACAAATGGGTGTGCAATGATGAGGGAGATGACTCAGAAGATGTCGGAAGTAGAAATGGACGGTGTAAAATGTGAAACACTAGGTCAGGCAGTTGAAACCATCAAGGTGGAGAACGCCATTCTTGCTGAGAAAGAGAAGAAGCTGTCCATTTCTTCTTACAAATAGGCCATGGAAGTGGTGAAGAACGGAGAAGCCCTAGGCTGGGGGAAGATCATAGACATTGTGGTGAAAGCGGATATGTTTGGGGTTGGCTATCAACCAGACCAAGACTCGTCTAGACAAAGCGGAGGACGTCGTCCACCGTTCACATTAGTTAGTGCCGGAATGCTGGATCCAGGTCACGCCTGTACAGTGGGTGAAGAGATCGACAGTGACCGCGAGCTTGAGTTGTGGATAAAATCGTACGTACATGGGAACTGGAAGGCCTCAAAGATCGCCACTATCACTCATCCTGAAGAGTAGTATTTATGTTTTTCAATTCTGTTTGCATGAAAGCCATACGTTTTGCCCGAAACCTAATGGTCCATTGTAAGGGCCATCTCATGTGTTTCATTGTGCAACATTTTGCATCAGTAATAAATGGATGTTTTTGTGATTAAAAGCGGTGTTCCCTGCTTTTCATTTATTTTTGAAGTTTAAAAATTAAAAATGGCAATGTTTATTTTCATTTTTCTTTCCTTTTGATTCGTCTTGTTCCGACCTCAAAAGTGACTATCCTCCTGATCTCATTGATAACAATTCGGTTACACCTCTGTATGACTTCGACAACCCGATCTATCATGCCGAAGAATAAGGTGAAGAAGATTGTGATCTGCTGGAATTAGCCAGGTTGTTAAAATAAGAGGATAAGGTGATTCAACCGCATGAGGAGCGATTCAAGATTGTTATTCCAAGCACCGCCGAGGTCAGAAAGGAAGTGAAAGTTAGGGTCGCTTCAGAGGCGAGTCGAGAGCAGAATGGTAGCCCTGTTGAAAGAGCATGTGGATACCTTCGCCTGGTCGTGTCAGGATATGCCAGGGTCGGATACCAATGTCATTATACGCAAGCTACCATGGAGAGAAGACTGTCCTCTAGAGAAACAGAACGCCGGGGCCACGTATCAGAGTGACTTTGTTTCATGATATGATTCATCGTGGAATCAAATGCTATATTAATGACATGATAGCAAAGTCCCAAGCAGAAGAGGGGCATCTGGTGGATCCGGGGCAAGTTGTTTGACCGGTTGAGACAACTCAGGCTGAGGTTGAGTCCGAATCAGTGCACTTGTGGAGTGCTGTCCGGTAAGTTGCCGAGGCTTATTGTGAACGAAAGAGGAATCGAGGTCGATCCTGCTAAAAAAAAAAGAAAAAAAAGAAAAAAGGAAAAAGAAAAAAGAAAAGAGAAAAAACACTGCCAGAGGGTGCCTGAACCGGAAAAAAAAAGAGATCAAACGGTCAGGTAGGATAGTGATTGCCAAGGGGCAGTGAAAGACAAAAGAATAAGTTGCAGGAACCTCTGATTCTGATGCCTCCCATGGAAGGAACAACTGTTAATCTGGTACTTGACAGCCCTCGAGGAGTCTATGAGGTGTGTACTGGGGCAGCATGACGAGTCTTGTCGAAAAGAGCATGCAATTTACCTTAGCAAAAAGTTTACCGACTGTGAAACAATACATTCACTGCTCGAGAAAACTTGTTGTACTTTGGCATAGGCTGCTCGCCGACTGAGACAGTGTATGCTGGTTCATACCACTTTGTGGATTTCAAGATGGATCTGATCAAGTACATATCTGAGAAGCCAGCATTGACCGGACGGGTTGCGAGGTGGCAAATGATTTTGATTGAATATGATATTCAGTATACCTCCCAGAAGGCGATAGAGGGGAGTGTATTGTCCGATTATATCGCCCCGCAACCCATTGAGGATTATCAACCGAGGAAGTTTGAGTTCCCTGATGAAGACATCGAGGTTCTCAAATTGAAAGATTGTGAGGAACCGATCCTGGAGGAGGGGCCTGACCCTAAATCCGAACGAATTCTGATGTCTGATGGGGCCATTAACATGAATGGAAGCGGAGTTGGTGTTTCTTTGGTTACGCCAAAGGGATCCCGCGTTCCTTTTGTTGCCCGGATAACATTTGAATGCACCAACAATGGTGGCTGAGTACGAAGCTTGTATCCTGGGCATCGATCTTCGGTGCGTATGTCTACTAGGGCAACGCCGCGCTCGCTCGTGTATGGGATAGAAGTGGTATTACCTACTGAAGTCTAGATCCCATTGTGGAGAGTCCTGAGGGATGAGGAATTAGAGAAGGTTGAGTGGATAAGGACTCGGTGTGACGCGTTGAGCCTGACTGAGGAAAAGAGGCTGGCAGTTACTTGTCATGGGGCAGTTGTACCCAGTGAATGAAGCGTGTTGTCGATCGAGAAGTGCGTACCACGTGGGAGAGATGGTATTGAAAAGGATCCTTCCTCCTCAAGACGATCGTGGGGCAAGTGGACATACAATCGTGAAGGTCCATTCATGGTCAAAAAGGTTTCTCTGACAAAGCTTTGTTGCCGACGACCACGGATGACGAAGATTTTCCATCCCTTGTGAATGCGGACGCAGTTAGAAGATACTTCGTAAAAAGAGACCCGCTGGACGAAAAGAATAAAATAGTCCAGGCAAAAAAGGGCATCCCGGCGAACCAAAAAAAAAAGAGAAATGGTTCGGGAAAAAGTTAGGGATAAAGAATGAAAAAAACTGTACACCCGGCCAGTCGAAAACCCCACAAGGGCGACTAGGGCAAAAAAGGGTATCCCGGTGGATTGAAAACCCGAAAGGGTGGTCCAGGCAAAAGAGGGAATGAAACGAACAACTGCGTCCAGCATGATCGTTTGTGCTTTGGGTAAGACACCTGGACAATCCCCGGCAGTGATCGGTCGACAGAGTCTTGTTCAGAAGACATAAAGTGCGGAAAGTCTTGAGGACATATGGGGTGTAACCGAGTTGGAACCCGATGAGATCACGGTTTCACATTGCCATTAGGATAGATTTTTCCTTTTGTGCGCGATCACCTCTTTTCAGGGATTGCTTCCTGTGTGTTGCTCGGTTTTGAGCCACCCTTTTTTTTTCTCTTCAGTCAATAAAATGCGTGTTCAGTCAAATAATTTTGTTTTTGTCTTCATTACCGCTTTGATTGCGAAAACATCTGTTTATTTTTTATAAGAATATTTGCATTTTGAAACATAGAGGTCCCTTCCGGTGCATGTTTATAAGATTGAAATCTGGAAATCTTATTCGGAAGTTTGAGTGACATAGGTGTTGAAATGTTGGCACGCCTGGGGCACGCTTTTATCTAACGATCTCTTGCGCAGGTGCTGTTAGATATCTTCATTCACTTGCAGTTTGTGATATGAAACCTTTTGACAAGAGATCCCCGCCGAGTCCAATCAGGGGCAAGGGATAGAAGAACGGTGAAAAGACGGCGAAAGAAGGACGACGATCCTAGAGGGTAATCAAGAAGACTCTTCAAAGTTTGCAGACTAGAGAGGTAGCCCGAATCTGAGGAGATCGTTTGTCTCGAGGCAGAATGAAGCCGAGAATACAAGATGAATCAGAAGAGTCCAGATGAGTCTGGGAGTTCTCAAAAGTGGAAAGTCAACAATGTGGTGGGATGGTGAACACCAGTGTTCGACGAGTCGAAGGGCGGTCCGTGTCCAATAGGCCATATCTCCCCATTGGGTTTGAAAGTGTTATCTCCCTGGCAGATTTAAGATCAGTGTCTCCTCAGCAAGTCTGAAGGTTATTGTCTTCCCAGCAGAGGTTGTGTTGATGGTTTTCTCCCAGCAAGGTCCCCAAGCGGATCGAGTTCGGTGAAGTTATCCCCAGTAGAGGTAAGCATTGGTTGCCTCCCCTAGCAGGGTAATCCCCCAAGCAGTTCGGGTTCGATGGGGTTCATCCTCAGCAAGGGTTATCTTTCCCCAGCAGGGTGGAAATTACGTGGTATTGAAATCCTCAGCATAGTTCCTGGAGCTCCCTGGTGTTGTCTCTGAAGGAGATGGGTTTTTATGCATTCATCATTTAGATAAGCATAGCATATTGCATCATTAGTGCGTAGCATTTCCATGATCATGGGACATTGCGCTAAAAAGAAAACTCATGCATCAACATTGCAAACATATCCATTAGCCCTAAGCCGTGGTGACCATCCGAGATTGGGTTGTCGGAAAGAGTTTAGCATCGCGACATTGGATTGATTTCAGAATTGGGTTCCCCAGCAGGGTAGAGAGGTGTTTTCCCAACAAGTGACTCCTTAGTTGAGCGGGTATCCCTAGCAGTGTTACTCCCCAAAACTGGTAGCATCTTGCAAGCTTGGATCTATTCCCCTAGTAGATGTGGGTGTGTCTGATCTCTCCATATAAAGTCGACCCCTTAGGCAGAAAGTGTCTGTCATTTCCTTCTGCACCCCCCACTGAGTTATATCCTCGTGGATGACGGTTGTTTCCGTTCCCCCCTACACACATAATGGGATGGGTTTTCCCTATTGAGTTCTTTCCTCATTAGGATGAGTCTTGATTCAGTCTGCCTTTTTGGATCAACCCTAAAATGGCTTCCTTGTGGCTGTCTCTTATGCTTCCCTGTGGTATAAATGAATGGTTGCTCACTAACCGGCACTTATTCATCTTATCCTCAGCAGATTATGCTGGCTTCTACCTACGAACCGGTAGTTGTAAGTCCTATCTTTGTGGTCTTCTACCTACTAACCGGTAGATGTGAATCCTCTTTTCTCCCCTTGGTGGAGTTAACCCTTTGTGCTCATCCTAGTCGATGACGGTTACTTTTCTGTGGTTTTCTGCCTACGAACCGGTAGATGTAATCCCCTCTTTGTGGTTATCATTATCCAGTTTTCGGTATTGATATTCCTTCCCCCTTTCGGATATTTGCTTTGATTAAGCAATCTTATCCCCATCAGGTCTGCCCCTTCCTTGTGGGTATTTGCTCCGAGTAAGCAACTTTATCCCCTTTTGAGTGGTCATCTTTGCATACCTAGTCCTGGCATCCCGATGCCTTTCTTTTCGGTGATTTATCCATTTAACAACCTACAACCCGGTTATGGATAATCTTCCATACGAGTATATTATCTACGTTTTGACGGCTATAGATAATATATCTCATGCACTCTTGGGTCGAAGTTTTGTCCTCCCCAGTCGAGTAAGATTCGTATTCCTTGTGGAATCAAATGTCCATCCTTTAACAAGTTTGCTTTCGCTCTCTTCAGGATGTTGAGTGTTTTGGAACACACACCAATTCACGTTTTCGGTTGATTCATCCATTTAACAACCTACAAACCGGTTATGGATAATCTTCCATGCGAGTGTATTATCTACGTTTTGACGGCTATAGATAATATATCTCATGCGCTCTTTGGCTGAACCCTTTGTTTGTTCCCCAACTGAGTAAGATTCGTATTCCTTGTGGAGTCGAATGTCCATCCTTTAACAAGATTGCTTTTCTAGCCCTCTTCAGGATGATGAGTGTTTTGGAATACAAACCAATTCACGCTTTGGTCGGTCACCTGTTTCATGCCTACAACCCGGTATCCTTGGTGTTCCTTCTTGTCTGTTCCCTGTCGTGACCTTGATCCCCAGTGAGCCACCTCTCCGTTGGTTTCGATACACGTCGAGTTTTTCCTAGTTGTCCGTCGACATCTGGATGTATTTCTTCCCCACAGGTCATCCGTTGATGCCTGTTCACCTCTCCGTTGGTGTCGGTAAACGATGAGTTTTTCCCAATCGTCCGTTGACGTTTGTTTGAGTTATATTTTCTCTCCCCAGAGAGTCACCTCTCCGTTGGTTTCGATAAATGTTGAGTTTTTCCTATTCGTCCGTTGACGTATAGTGATACCTTTCCCCTCAGAGTCACCTCTCCGTTGGTTTCGATAAACGTTGAGTTTTTTCTAGTCGTCCGTTGACATCTAGTTATTTCTTCCCTAGTAGGGTCTCCTTCTCCGTTAGTGTCGATAAACGTTGAGTTTTTCCTAGTCGTCCATTGGCGTCTAGTTGTATCCTCCCCACAGTTCATCCGTTGATGTCTGGTCTCCTTCTCCGTTGGTGTCGATAAACGTCGAGCTTCTCCCTTTCGTCCGTTGACGTCTGGTCGAGTCTTCCCCAGTTCATCCGTTGATGTCTGGTCTCCTTCTCCGTTGGTGTCGATAAACGTCGAGCTTCTCCCTTTCGTCCGTTGACGTTTGGTCGAGTCTTCCCCAGTTCATCCGTTGATGTCTGGTCTCCTTCTCCGTTGGTGTCGATAAACGTCGAGCTTCTCCCTTTCGTCTGTTGACGTCTGGTCGAGTCTTCCCATTCATCCGTTGATGTCTGGTTACCTCTCCGTTGGTTTCGGTAAACGTTGAGTTTTTCCTATTCGTCCGTTGACGTTTAGTTGCTTACCTTCCCCAGTTCATCCGTTGATGTCTGGTCTCCTTCTCCGTTGGTGTCGATAAACATCGAGCTTCTCCTTCTCCGTTGGTATCGATAAACGTCGAGCTTCTCCTTCTCCGTTGGTGTCGATAAACGTCGAGCTTCTCCCGTTCGTCCGTTGACGTCTGGTCGAGTCTTTCCAGTCATTCATTAATGTCTGGTCACCTCTCCGTTGGTTTTGGTAAACATTGAGTTTTTCCCATTCGTCCGTTGACGTATGGTGGTCTCTTTTCCCCATTCATTCATTAATGTCTGGTTACCTCTCTGTTGGTGTAGCGGTGTATTCGTCACTTTATGATTTATTGATTAAACCAAAAGCAAAGCATACAAAGAATTGAGTCGCCACCGCACTTTTATTTATCCTAAGGAATGGCTAAAAAGCGAACAAAAGCCTAAGAAGTTTTACACATAGAAAACTAATAAAAAGGTCAGAGAGTCTGGGTAAGGGGTAAATTACGCAATGGGAAGGTGTTAGGCACCCAAAACGTCCTAGGTACTCCTAGGGAGCCCTTTTCACACTTGGTGAATGAAATGTTATTTGTTATGAAAAATATTATTGTGCAAACATGATTGGGAAGATGAGAAAAGAATATACAAGTTTTATTATTTTTGTGTTTGAACGGATGAACCCGTTGCCTACGTACCTTCCATGAAAGGTAAGGATCAAAACGCCGTAGTTCGGCTAAAAGATTTCCAAAAATGTGTGAATTGATTTTAAACAAAAGCCCTAAGGTCTTTCGTTATCCACGGGAGAAAACTCAACCTTATACAAACAACAAGTCCACCATGTGAGAAAAGCTTCGACGCACTAGAGGGGTTAACCCTGTTTTCAGTACGGAAGTCTTATAGTTCGATCACTAAGGACAGAAGGTGAGATTAACATCAACCAACTAGGATAAATCAAACCTATGGCTAATGTATGAAAACATATCAAGAATGGACAAAGCCACCAAAACAATTGAATGAGTGAAGTTAATTGATTATGAGTATTCACAAAATATGGTCAAGGTATGATTAAGATTCAATTCAGAAAGAAGTGTTATCAAAAGTGAAGTTTGAAAGTCAAGGACTTAAGGTCCAGGTTTCTAATTTGAAAAGACATGAAGATGTTTGCACAACAATTATTTTCAAGTTTGAAAGCAACATGTGAAAAGGTTTAGAACAAAGAGGGTATGGATGATGGAGTGTAAAACTTCTCAGAAAGGTTCACCTCTTGAGATCATATAGAAGATGATTCAAGTGTGTCCTTAGGAATAAGCAATGAGCAATAACAAATAAGCAAAACAAATGATACCGGATGCCAATTGCTGGACTTATACCAATCTCACAAACAAAGGTGGATACCGGATACCAATCGATGGATTTACACCAGTCTCCTAAAACAAACAAGGATATCAGATTCCAATAAATGGACTTATTCCAATCTCCTAAAATAAAACAAAACATGGATATCAGATGCCAATAAATGGACTTATTCCAATCTCCAAAACAAAACAAAACATGGATGTCAGATGCCAATCTATCTGGACTTATTCCAATCTCCACAGGATGATCATAGGAATACAAATGCCAACAACATGGACTTACAATTGAATCCTCACATACAACAAACAAATAAAAGCACTAAGCAAAGAGGACATAAGTGGCCAATGAAATGGTCTTACACTCAATCCCTTCCAAATCATAGGAACAACGACCAACAAGTGGACTTACAGTTGATTCCTCAATGGGCAAACCAAAGATGGTCACTGTCGCATCGCGCGAAAAACCGGCGGGAAAAGAAAGAAACAACAGAACCGCCACCGTGCGTTATTTATCCCAAAAGAGGGAAAGGAAACGCTCGAAGTAAACCTGGGAAAGAACATGGTCTCGCGACCAAAGAGGATGGGTTCGGGAGTCGGTTATGCGAAGGGAAGGTGTTAGGCACCCTACGCATCCGTAGTACTCTACGGGATCCACGCACAATAGGAAGGAAAATGGTTGCTAAAACACTGCTAAAACACACACACACTGGCTGAAAAGAGACAAAAGAAACTGACTGAAACTGACTCGGCAGGACATCGTATCCTGGGCCTACTTAGTCTATCAGGCATAGACATCAGAGTCGAAGTAGTTCGGACTGGGGAAACGACACATGCTCGCTAGGATATCGCATCCTATGCATACGTATCTTCTCGGACGAGAGAAGAATCAGAGCATTCGTAGCTCGGCTGACACGCACACAAACAAAACAAGACAAAGGCAAACGTGGAGCCTGAATGCCAATCGCTGGACTTACATCAGCATCCGAACCTAAACACACACTGGAACCCAAATGCCACTCGATGGACTTACATCGGCTTCCAAGCACACAACAACACAACAGGTTAATAGGGAGTCGGGGACTCGAGCCTATAACTGTCAAGCACACACAAAAGAAAAGAAAAGGCGCCCGGAGAGATCAGCTCAATCTCCTGCCTACATACTTCATCTGGTGTGAAGATCAGGGCGATGTAGTTCCCCTACGCAGGGACAAGGAATCTAGCCTAACCAGATAACAGAGGGAGACACAACTCTAGGGAGACTACGACTCGAGCCTAGATGTTGTCATGCAAAGATCAACCCTAAGTTAAGGTTTCTAGCTAAATGGCACACGGGCCGACCTATCCTAGACAAGACTTGCACAGGAAGCAAGGGTCTCGATTGCAACTAGGGCAAGAGAAAGGGGAGGTCTCAATCGCAACGCGGGCGAGAGAAAAGAGAGATCTCAATCACACAGGGGTGAGGGAAAAGAGTTAGTGTTAGTGGTTAGTCAAACTCGGCAAGACATCGCGTCTCGTGCCTACGTATCTCATCTGAACATGAGAATCAGAGTTGCCGTAGTTCGGCCACACAACTCTAAGCATGGCTCACACAGGGAGTAAGCCACACAGACTTGACTTGCACAGGAAGCAAGTCAAGCACAACCTACCTTGCACAAGGGCAAGTCTAAGCTAAACCTAAAGAGGCAAAGCAAGCGAATACAATCACATGAAGCACACACTATATGCACACAAGAGGCTCACACAAGGGTTAGGCACTAGGGCCAACTGGAATAGGGTCAGAGGTTGCTCTTAACCTTGCCATTGAGAGGCTAAGGTGAAGCAGATGAAAGGATGAAGTGAGGATGAGACCTCACAGCTCTTATCCCTGGCCAGGGAGAGCTAATAGACAGATGAGCATGGGTCCAGAAAGGGGGAACCCTTCTATACTCGAAGACTCTGACACTGTACACTTTGTACAAGATCTTGGGTTTGTACCCCAATGCATCAACACACAGCAGTGTGAGCAGAGGGATGACACAACAAGAGTAGTGGGGGATAGATTGCATATCCCTACCTTCCACCAATTGCCTTACTTGAAGGACTTTTCCTGCTTGGGACAAAATTTAAACACACACAAGCATTGCCTCTTAAGGAGGACTTCAGACAGTTTGCCCGGCCAAGTAACAGGCCGGGTCTCCAGACTACATGAAGTAAAAGAGATTATACCTCAAGCAAGTTGCTAAAAAGCAAAGCAAATCAAGTTCAGAGAACTTAAGCAACTAAAGTACCTGAAAAGGTCAAAACAATCAGCGAACAGTTCGAAAGTTTAAATCAAAAGGAATGGATAAACAGTTAACCACAGAAGGACCAATGTGCATAGCACAAGACTCAAGTCAAATGAGTCACACTTGGTTTTTAAGAAATGGAGATGCAGTGTTGTTTTGATGATGTAGCTCAATACAGAAACCCACAATGCTTGATAATGATGGATAGTTGGAGAAGCTCAGCTCAAAACCATCAAATCCAGCTCAGATTGAAATTCACCATGAACATGGCTTCATGTAGCAGTCACAAGAAACAAGGTTACAGCAAGGAAATAAGGCTTCAAACCCGTCCAAGATTGTTAGCAGGTGATGAGAATACAAAGCCAACTCGAGGGTTTTTGAAGATTTTCTTGCAGATCGTGGAAAATGCAGAAAAATTGATTTGAGAGAGAGTGAGAACTTTTTTGTGTGTTAGAGGCTGCTTCTCCAGGGTTGAAATGAGCAGAAAATGTGCTTTATATCATCTGTTTTAAGTCCCTTAATCCTGTGCTAACCTGGTTTAGTTAAATGAAATCAAAATGCAATTTGCTAAGTGTGAACCAATGGTTTAAGGAGGGTGTAAGCTGTACACGAATTGGGCCTCAAACAGGCTGCAAATCACCTTCCAAGTTGCTGTTTTGTATTTGCTTATGAATTGCTAAGCTTGCCTTGTGTTAATGAAGTCATTTTGCATATTTGCCAATTTTGCATTTTGGTCCAAAATGATGGTATAATGGTGGTATGTGCATGAGTTTAAGCTTGGAGCAAGTTTCAAATATGATTCTAAACATTTCCCAATTGGCCAAAGTGAGAAAAAGTCAAAGAATCAAAAAGTCAAAGTTTGGTCAAACTTGGTTTTTAAATGGAAAAGGTCAAAAAATGCCATTTTGATTGGCAAGGTTTTGGAGGGTGAAATTTATATTTTTGGAAAGAGGATGAAAAATGTGGTTTATAGGAAAAAACCCCACCAAATTTGGCCAAAGGAATCATGAGATATGCCCATTTGAAGTTCAAAAATTGGTGAAAAGGAATTGATCACATCTTGACAACCACACATGGGATTTGAGAGTTCTTGGACTTTTTGAAAATGGGAGAACAAGATCTTCAACTTTCATGTTGGGCAAAAATTCATTTGAAGCTTGTATCATGATGCAAGTTGAGGATCAAGAAGTTTCTATTTTTGGCAGTTGAAATTACAGGTCCACTTTCTATTTTGGGAAATTTTCTGATTGGCTTCAAATTCTTCAATGAGGTTGATTGCCATGACACATGAGGCCTATTAGGACATGAATAAGCTCTCTCAAACCATTTCCATCCATCAAAACCATAAAGTCAACCGCAGTTGACCAACTTTGACTTTCTAGGGTTTCTGACTGTCTGTGCATGGACTGATGAATTCCAAACCCTAATTTCTTGAGACCTTGACTTCAAATGATGTCCCAAGTTGTATGGACTCTTGATTATTGATCATGGTGCCCAAATTCCACAAGAATGGCCACCATCCACTGCTTTGACTGACTGTTGACTGTCTTTGACCTAATTGACTGATTGTGCATGAACTGATGACCTTTGAGCCTTCAACCCTTGACTTGAACACTTCAAATAGACCTCCAAGTCATGTGAAGTTGTTGGACAAACCCTAGGGCCTTGGCTCCTTGAGAAACACCCTTGCTTGATTGGTTGACTGATCTCCTGATCAGTTTGACCTAATTCTTTGCTTGTTTGCTCTTGAGGCAACTGGGGACAATGCAAATGCTATGCAATGTATCATGATATGCTATGACCTAATATGAGATGGTATGTACAATGATAGGTGCAAATTTGAGGTGCTACAGTCACAAAGATATGAAATGATGATCACGCAATAATGAACAATCAATGATGATAAATGCACAAAGGCAACCAAGCAAACATGTACAGATGAACCAATAAGCAATCAATGATTCAGTTAGCACACACTATATACAAGCAATTAGGCTCAAGCAAGGGTTAGACTTTAAAGTCAACTGGAATGGGGTAAGTGGTGCTCTTAACCTTAACATTGAGAGTTAAGGTGAAGCAGATGAAAGAATATGAGGGGTGTGCCTCATTGCTCTTATCCCTGGTCAGGGAGAGCTTCAAATGATAGAAGGTGTGGGAGTTCAGAAAGTTGGAACTCTCTCCACAAGTTAATGACTCTATAGATCTTGGGTTAATATCCCCAATGCTACAACATGTAATGTGAGCAAAGGGATGACACACAAAATAGTAGGAGTTGGACTACACATCTCTTTTATCTACCAATTGCCTTATCAAAGGACTTTTCCTGCTTGGGGACAAAGATAAACAATCACAAGCATTGCCTCTTAAGGAGGACTTCAGACAGGTGCCTGGCCAAGTAACAGGCCAGGTCTTCCAGACTACATGAAGAAGAGAAAGTATACCTAATTGGTTAAGCAACCAAGCAAAAAGAAAGTTTAAAATGAACTTAAGCAACTAATGTACCTGAAAACAATCCAGCTCAATCAGTATACAATTCAAAATGTCAAACAGATAATCCAACAGTCAACAGACAATACACAATCACACAAGTAAGGCTACAATGTGCAAGGCACAAGCTCAACTCAAATGAGCTAAGAGCATCCTACAAAACAAGTCAAAGTTAGTCAATAACAATCAAATACCCAACTCAAGCAATGTGAATTAATCTCCTTAAGGCCATGTACTTCTTAACCTGAAAACAAACTCAAACATGAGAAGCAAACCACTAGGACAAGGCCTAGGGTCAAAGAAGTAGAAATAATCCAAAACAGAACATGAAAATTGACAAGAATCAATATTAATCAATCAAGAACAATATCCAAGTGGTCTCATATCAAAAGCATCAACCAATTTCATTTCATAAACAAAATATGTCAAAGTATGCAAGTTGAAAGCTCAATGAGGTAACCAGAATGAACCAAGGTAAATCAAATCAAAAATGACTCAATAAATCCCAAGAAAAATCATGTCTAAACAGAACACATCAAATGATCAACACACCAAAAATCATGGCATTTGGATAAGCATAAGTATGTCAATCAAATTCACCAAGTCAAGGTAAGCATAAACAAGCTCAAAGGAAGCACAAATTGATACATCAACTTAAGACAATCCTAAAACAGAGATGACAAGTGAGAAATGACTTAAACCAAAGCCAAGACAAACTTCAAGGTGTCTAGAAAACATGTACAAAATTTCAAGCTCATATGATAAAGCATAAGAATTTCACAAATCATGAAAGTTCATCACTCTTCAAAAGTCCAAACATGACCAACCAGCAAAGAAAATCTCAAACAAATTGGAAATGGAACCAAAAATTCTACAAATATTCATGGTAAAACATAACATCCAGAAGTAACATCATGCAAAAATTCAGATCATTTGGCATTTATTTGGCATGGTAAATAAAATCAGCAAGTTGGACAAGAAATGGTGTGACACACATTGTCACACCTCTATTAATCACATCATAACTCAACATCCAGAAATCATAAAAATACAAACTCTATACCAAAATAACCATTAGGATGTCTAGTTTATGCATGTCAATTTTCAGCTTCATTGGATCAACCATCATTATTTCATGAATAAAATGGCAAGCAAGGTGCAACATAGCATATGCATGAACCAACCCTAGGCAAATTAAAAATCCAACCGAGCACAAATTCTGTAAAAATCATCAAAAAATAGTAGACATCATGAAGATCATTGTGCAAAAAACCTCATGTGATTTGGATCATTATTTATTGAGTTATGGATTTTTTAAATGAAGAGAAAAAATTAAAAATCATATGGAAGACATAGCATGAACATGGATAAAAAATGGAATGAAAAAGCAAGGCATATATTGGAAATGTCAAACAGCCGGAATCGAACCACGCTGAAATTTGAAAGTGGCGCCAGGTTTAAACGCCGCGTTTCATTTAATTGAAACGCTGGCCAATCAGAAGCCGGCACTTGGACCAACACATGAACAATAACACCAAAACACATGCAAACCGCGCGGTGAGAGGATCAAACTGAATCTGGAAAACAAAAACCCTAGACCTTCATACGGTTCATCATGTTCTTCATCATCAAGATCCAATCATCACAGAAATTCACCAAACATATATCAATCGATTCATCTTGCATCACACATCAATAATCCAACATCAATTTAACCTAATTCTAACTGTATCAAATGAATCGAGCGCAACAAGTTTCATCCATCAAACTTCAAATCATCCTAACTAACTCAATACTTAATGAAATTTCACGATCTAAAGCTCATCATAACCTATGTTCAAAGATCTACAAGATGCATCTAACAATTTCAAGAATTAGAGCATTCGAAATCTAACCTCAATGAAGATGCAGAAGTTGATTTGCTTGATTCAGGTCCTGGAAATGCGAAACAGATGCTCTTCCAAGCTTAGATGAATGAATGGATGCAAAAGAATAGCTCAACACTGCTTGATTCTTCCAGAAATTCCAGTTGCCATGGATGATGCAATGTTCAACAGTCCACGATTCATCAAGAATTCTGCAGGATCTAGCTTCAATAATCTTCAATTCTGCTTGGAGATGATGAATAAGCCAGGAAATATGCAATGCTTATGAAGAAATCGAAGAAAAAGTTTGAGAGAAATTGGAGAGAGAATTTTCAGATCTGGAATTTGTGAAGTGTTGTTAGCATTTTCTGTTATGATTATGCTTAAATATCATCTGTTAATCAAGCTTGCTAATCATGTTTAGCCACAATGCAAGTGGTTAGTGAAATTAGCATGTTTATGCAAAATGGCAAAACCACCCTTTATGCATGCATGGGAATGGAACAGTACCGAATTTCACTTGGAGCAAGCTTAAAAATCTGTTTGGAGGCAAGTGTAATTGGTTGGAATTGAAAATAATGCACATTTTTCAAATTGATACTTTCCCTCCAAAATTCAAATTAAATTCAAGTGAAAAATGCAATATTTTTGTGATGAGAATTGATGCAATGTGATGCATGATTATGATAGTAGGGATCAATAGAGAAATGCTCCAAAAAGAACCACTTGAATTGGACATTTGGTGCAAAAGTTATGCTAGCTTGAAGTTCAAAATTTCTTGGCAATGATTTGATCATAATTCTTCAACCACACATGAGAAATGGATGTTCTTGGACTTTTTGGAAAGGTGATAGCAAGATCTTCAACTTTCATGTTGGACAAAATTTCATTTGAAGCTTGCTTGATGATGTAAATTTAAGGAGAAGACCTTTCCATTTTTGGCAGTTTGAAATTACAGGTCACTTTCTATTTTTGGAAAGTTTTCATCTGACTTCAAATTCTTCATTGTTGATGTTTGAAATGTCAAATGGGACTTGTGTGGACATGAATGAGGCCTCTCTAACCATCTCCCACCTTCAAATCCATGATTGAATGCACAGTTGACTTGTGTTGACTGGCTAGGGTTTCAGTTGACCTAGCTATGCTCTGATGAAATCCAAGCCTCTACCACTTGAGATCTTGATTTAAAATGATGTCATGGTTCATATGAGCTTCTTATGAATGATCATTGGTGCCCAAATTCTCAAGAATGGCCACCATCTATTGCTCAATGACTGCCTTTGACTGGTTTGACCTAATGTTGCTTCATCTGCAAGTAACAAGGTTAGGTGACATATTTTTGTACTTTTGGTTAGTAAACAAATGAAAAGCAATGATATACAAATGCAAAACATGCTTGGTGATCAAGAACCACTCTCAAAAGATAACCCACCCACAGGGAAGGAAGGCAAGGTGTACAATGATCCTTGAGGCATTGCCTCTTAAGGAGGACTTCAGACAGTTTGCCCGGCCAAGTAACAGGCCGGGTCTCCAGACTACATGAAGTAAAAGAGATTATACCTCAAGCAAGTTGCTAAAAAGCAAAGCAAATCAAGTTCAGAGAACTTAAGCAACTAAAGTACCTGAAAAGGTCAAAACAATCAGCGAACAGTTCGAAAGTTTAAATCAAAAGGAATGGATAAACAGTTAACCACAGAAGGACCAATGTGCATAGCACAAGACTCAAGTCAAATGAGTCACACTTGGTTTTTAAGAAATGGAGATGCAGTGTTGTTTTGATGATGTAGCTCAATACAGAAACCCACAATGCTTGATAATGATGGATAGTTGGAGAAGCTCAGCTCAAAACCATCAAATCCAGCTCAGATTGAAATTCACCATGAACATGGCTTCATGTAGCAGTCACAAGAAACAAGGTTACAGCAAGGAAATAAGGCTTCAAACCCGTCCAAGATTGTTAGCAGGTGATGAGAATACAAAGCCAACTCGAGGGTTTTGAAGATTTTCTTGCAGATCGTGGAAAATGCAGAAAAATTGATTTGAGAGAGAGTGAGAACTTTTTTGTGTGTTAGAGGCTGCTTCTCCAGGGTTGAAATGAGCAGAAAATGTGCTTTATATCATCTGTTTTAAGTCCCTTAATCCTGTGCTAACCTGGTTTAGTTAAATGAAATCAAAATGCAATTTGCTAAGTGTGAACCAATGGTTTAAGGAGGGTGTAAGCTGTACACGAATTGGGCCTCAAACAGGCTGCAAATCACCTTCCAAGTTGCTGTTTTGTATTTGCTTATGAATTGCTAAGCTTGCCTTGTGTTAATGAAGTCATTTTGCATATTTGCCAATTTTGCATTTTGGTCCAAAATGATGGTATAATGGTGGTATGTGCATGAGTTTAAGCTTGGAGCAAGTTTCAAATATGATTCTAAACATTTCCCAATTGGCCAAAGTGAGAAAAAGTCAAAGAATCAAAAAGTCAAAGTTTGGTCAAACTTGGTTTTTAAATGGAAAAGGTCAAAAAATGCCATTTTGATTGGCAAGGTTTTGGAGGGTGAAATTTATATTTTTGGAAAGAGGATGAAAAATGTGGTTTATAGGAAAAAACCCCACCAAATTTGGCCAAAGGAATCATGAGATATGCCCATTTGAAGTTCAAAAATTGGTGAAAAGGAATTGATCACATCTTGACAACCACACATGGGATTTGAGAGTTCTTGGACTTTTTGAAAATGGGAGAACAAGATCTTCAACTTTCATGTTGGGCAAAAATTCATTTGAAGCTTGTATCATGATGCAAGTTGAGGATGAAGAAGTTTCTATTTTTGGCAGTTGAAATTACAGGTCCACTTTCTATTTTGGGAAATTTTCTGATTGGCTTCAAATTCTTCAATGAGGTTGATTGCCATGACACATGAGGCCTATTAGGACATGAATAAGCTCTCTCAAACCATTTCCATCCATCAAAACCATAAAGTCAACCGCAGTTGACCAACTTTGACTTTCTAGGGTTTCTGACTGTCTGTGCATGGACTGATGAATTCCAAACCCTAATTTCTTGAGACCTTGACTTCAAATGATGTCCCAAGTTGTATGGACTCTTGATTATTGATCATGGTGCCCAAATTCCACAAGAATGGCCACCATCCACTGCTTTGACTGACTGTTGACTGTCTTTGACCTAATTGACTGATTGTGCATGAACTGATGACCTTTGAGCCTTCAACCCTTGACTTGAACACTTCAAATAGACCTCCAAGTCATGTGAACTTGTTGGACAAACCCTAGGGCCTTGGCTCCTTGAGAAACACCCTTGCTTGATTGGTTGACTGATCTCCTGATCAGTTTGACCTAATTCTTTGCTTGTTTGCTCTTGAGGCAACTGGGGACAATGCAAATGCTATGCAATGTATCATGACATGCTATGACCTAATATGAGATGGTATGTACAATGATAGGTGCAAATTTGAGGTGCTACAGCTGCCCCTATTCAATCAGCTGGGAACCCGAATGGATGAGAGCAACGGCTGTCAGACTTTCAGGGTAAACAGGGATTGAATACAAAAGAACCGTAGAAATTTGCACCGACTGGATATAATACAAGAATGCCTGTCAGGATCGGCAAAGAAACAGTCTTGAAAGAACAGTCCGTCTGGAACGGAAAAGAAATCGGCCTGAATACCGAAACAGAAACGTCGACCTGGATACCAAAATAAATGGTAACACAGGGATAACCAATGCCTGAGCGCCGTAAGTACATCGACCTGATCGTCGGAAACTTCTTCGGTCTGAACACCGGAAAAAAAACATAAGTACATCGACCTGATCGTCGGAAACTTCTTCGGTCTGAACACCGGAAAAAACATAAGTACATCGACCTGATCGTCGGAAACTTCTTCGGTCTGAACACCGGAAAAAAACATAAGTACATCGACCTGATCGTCGGAAACTTCTTCGGTCTGAACACCGGAAAAAACATAAGTACATCGACCTGATCGTCGGAAACTTCTTCGGTCTGAACACCGGAAAAAACATAAGTACATCGACCTGATCGTCGGAAACTTCTTCGGTCTGAATACCGGAAGATTGGCCTGAGTGCCATGAGTACATCGACCTGATCGTCGGAAACTCCTTCGGTCTGAATACCGGAAAATTGGCCTGAGTGCCATGAGTACATCGACCTGATCGTCGGAAACTCCTTCGGTCTGAATACCGGAAAAACATAAGTACATCGACCTGATCGTCGGAAACTTCTTCGGTCTGAATACCGGAAAATTGGCCTGAGTGCCATGAGTACATCGACCTGATCGTCGGAAACTCCTTCGGTCTGAATACCGGAAAAACATAAGTACATCGACCTGATCGTCGGAAACTTCTTCGGTCTGAATACCGGAAAATTGGCCTGAGTGCCATGAGTACATCGACCTGATCGTCGGAAACTCCTTCGGTCTGAATACCGGAAAAACATAAGTACATCGACCTGATCGTCGGAAACTTCTTCGGTCTGAATACCGGAAAATTGGCCTGAGTGCCATGAGTACATCGACCTGATCGTCGGAAACTCCTTCGGTCTGAATACCGGAAAAACATAAGTACATCGACCTGATCGTCGGAAACTTCTTCGGTCTGAATACCGGAAAAAACATAAGTACATCGACCTGATCGTCGGAAACTTCTTCGGTCTGAATACCGGAAAATTGGCCTTGTGCCATGAGTACATCGACCTGATCGTCGGAAACTCCTTCGGTCTGAATACCGGAAAATTGGCCTTGTGCCATGAGTACATCGACCTGATCGTCGGAAACTCCTTCGGTCTGAATACCGGAAAATTGGCCTTGTGCCATGAGTACATCGACCTGATCGTCGGAAACTCCTTCGGTCTGAATACCGGAAATTTGGCCTGAGTGCCAAAGCGTGAATTGGTTTGTGTTCCAAAACACTCAACATCCTGAAGAGGGCTAGAAAAGCAGTCTTGTTAAAGGATGGACATTCGATTCCACAAGGAATACGAATCTTACTCGACTGGGGAGGACGACTTCGACCCAAGAGCGCATGAGACATATTATCTATAGCCGTCAGAACGTAGATAATAACCTCGCATGGAAGATTATCCATAACCGGGTTGTAGGTTGTTAAATGAATAAACGACCGAAAACATCCTGAAGAGAGCAAAGGCAAACTTGTTAAAGGATGAACATCCGATTCCACAGGGAATACGAATCTTACTCTGCTGGTGATAACAATCGAAAGATTGACCAAAGAGTGCATGAGATATATTATCTATAGCCGTCAGAACGTAGATAATACACTCGCATGGAAGATTATCCATAACCGGGTTGTAGGTTGTTAAATGAATAATCGACCGAAAAGAAAGGCATCAGGGTACCAGGACTAGGTATGCAAAAGATGACCAATCAAAAGAGGATAAAAGTTGCTAACTCGGAGCAAATATCCAAAAAGAAAGGGCAGACCCAATGGGGACAATACTGCTTGATCAAGGCAAGTATCCAAAGGGGAAAAGAATACCAATACCGCAAAGAGGGGATTACATCTACCGGTTTGTAGGCAGGAAACCACGGAAAAGTAACCAGTCATCGATAGGATGAGCACACAGGGTTAACTCCAACAAGGGGATGAAAGTGGGATTTTACAACTACCAGCTAGTGGGTAGAAAACCACGACGATAGGACTTACAACTACCGGTTCGTAGGTAGAAGCCAATGGAAAAGTAACGAGTCATCATCGGGATGAGCACAAAGGGTTAACTCCACCAAGGGGATGAAAGTGGGATTTTACAACTACCAGCTTGTAGGTAGAAAACCACAAAGATAGGACTTACAACTACCGGTTTGTAGGTAGAGGCCCGCAAACAGTCTGCTGAGAGACAGAGTGAGAAAAAGGATTTACAACTACCGGTTAGTGGGTAGAAGACCGTAAGGAAAGGACTTACAGCTACCGGTTCGTAGGTAGAAGCCAACAAACAATATCCGCCAAGGGATGAAAGTGGGATTTTACAACTACCAGCTTGTGGGTAGAAAACCACAAAGATAGGACTTACAACTACCGGTTTGTAGGTAGAGGCCAATGGAAAAGTAACCAGTCATCATCGGGATGAGCACAAATGGTTAATTCCAACAAGGGGATGAAAGTGGGATTTTACAACTACCAGCTAGTGGGTAGAAAACCACAAAGATAGGACTTACAGCTACCGGTTTGTAGGTAGAAGCCAACAAACAATATCCGCCAAGGGATGAAAGTGGGATTTTACAACTACCAGCTTGTGGGTAGAAAACCACAAAGATAGGACTTACAACTACCGGTTTGTAGGCAGGAAACCACGGAAAAGTAACCAGTCATCGATAGGATGAGCACACAGGGTTAACTCCAACGAGGGGATGAAAGTGGGATTTTACAACTACCAGCTAGTGGGTAGAAAACCACGACGATAGGACTTACAACTACCGGTTTGTAGGTAGAGGCCAATGGAAAAGTAACCAGTCATCATCGGGATGAGCACAAATGGTTAATTCCAACAAGGGGATGAAAGTGGGATTTTACAACTACCAGCTAGTGGGTAGAAAACCATAAAGATAGGACTTACAGCTACCGGTTTGTAGGTAGAAGCCAACAAACAATATCCGCCAAGGGATGAAAGTGGGATTTTACAACTACCAGCTTGTGGGTAGAAAACCACAAAGATAGGACTTACAACTACCGGTTTGTAGGTAGAGGCCAATGGAAAAGTAACCAGTCATCATCGGGATGAGCACAAAGGGTTAACTCCACCAAGGGGAGAACGTGGGATTTTACAACTACCAGCTAGTGGGTAGAAAACCACGGAAGATAGGACTTACAGCTACCGGTTTGTAGGTAGAGGCCAACAAATTCCGCTGAGGATAAGATGAATGAGTGCCGATTAGTGAGCGACTATTCATTTATGCCCCAGGGAAGTACAGGAGACAGCCAACAGGAAGCCAATTTGGGATCGATCCAAAAAGGCAGACTGAAACATGACTCATCCTAATGAGGAAAGAACTCAATAGGGAAAACCCATCCCAATGTGTGTTGGGAGGGAACGGAAACAACCGTCATCCACGAGGATGTATCTCAGTGGGGAAATGGCAGGAAAGGATAGACACTTTCTGCTTAAGGGGTAGACTCTACATGGAGAGATCAGACATACCCATATCTGCTTAAGGAAAATCTACTGGAGAGATTTGTATTACCAAATAGCAGGAGACAACCAACAACAGATACACGGCAACAGCTGCATCATGAGTATCTGAATGCTATGATTATGCATGTATGCATTATGCATGATGAATGTATGATGAATGCTGACAAACAGACATGCTCAAACCACAGGTCCGGGAATCAACCGTCCGGAGAGAAAACCAAAGCCACCAGAGAGCAAAGAAAATCCACTGGGGACTGGGATATCGGGGAACACTCATCCTGCAGGGGAGGAAGGCCACCAGAGGCTTCCGGAGGGATCGTCAGTCACAACCGGAGAACAGAGTTCAACATTCAGGCGTACGCGCCACAACAACTCGTGCTGGAAATCGGAGATACCAAGGAGCAACCAGATCTCTGATGAGGATACATAGGCATTGATAAGGCTCATCATGCCAACAACTCCGCTGGGGGATCCATCTGAGGGCATGACATAGTACTGGGATGTCAATTCACCGAATACTGAATCTTCCAAGAAAAGCACCCATGCTGGGGGAGAGAGGAAGACTACTCTGCTGGAGAGAGGAAAGTTGCAGTCTTCAATAAACACTCTGCTAGGGGAGCTGCCCCACAATAATGTCCGAAACGGCAAACTTGCCGGGGATGCCCCACGATAGGGCTCAAACAGCACTCTACTGGGGATGCCCCACCATAGAGCTAACAGGGACTTGGAGGAAGAATCTGTACTGCCGGGAACATGAAGATGAACAACTTCAACCAACACTGCATCGGGCAAAATCACTGAGGAGAAACCATACGAGGTTCTGCAGGACAAAGATACAGTCATGCTAGAGATACGAACAATTGTCTTACCTGTTGGTAATCATACCACCCCCGGGAGAGCACTGTGGGTCTCCTAAGTATCCTTCCATCATTGCGAATGTTCACTTTGTTTAAGAACATTTTTTTGAAAAATTTGTTTATTTTGAAAACAATGATACTTTATCAGTTAAAACATGCAAAACATCTGTTGAGTTGAAACAAATAAGAGTGCAAATAATTGGACAAAAGCTCAAATAGATGTAATGGAATGGTAGTCTGCAAAGGGCGAGACTTCATAGATCTGTACAAGTTTGAAATCGGTGATGTATATTGGAGAGGGCTACATTGAACATAATGACCTTTCCTCTACCATTCTGAATTTTCGATGTATTCAAAGCTTCAGTCGACGACGAATCGAGAATCCCTGACGGATGACAGATGTACAGCACAGTCTTGTCAAGATGCAGCTACTTGCCAAATCCCTAATTTTTGCCTAGATTGCCCCAGTGTGAGGTGATCAATCTAGCGGGATGCAAATTCTTCTTTTTTTTTTAATGTCTCTAACTTTTGCCTGGATCGCCCTTTCGGGTTTTCAATCCACCGAGACGCTCCTTTTTGCCTAAGTCGCCCTTTGGGGTGTTCGACTTAGCGAGCTGTTTTGCTTTTTTTGTTTTAGGCGAAGTATTTCTTGACTGCATCGGGAATTCACAGGACGAGTGAACTTCTCCATCCATTGTTGTAAGTGTCGAACACTGCCTGAAGAGGCTCTTTTGACAACATATGCACGTTCATAGCTTGGAGTCCACTTGCCCCTGGACTTGGGCACGAAAGGCAAGACTTTCTTGAGCACAAGGTCCCTCGGAACACACGAGGCTTGACCTTCTTGTTGAATGCTTTCTTCACTCTCTGCTGACATAACTGACCATGGCAGTTGATCTCTTTTTCGATCGAATTCAGCATCAGCCAACTTGGGACTTTGAGGGTGCTATCTTTCTTTTTTTTTTTTTTTTTTTTTCTTTCTTTTGATTTGGATTTCTTTTGATTTTGATTTCTTTTGATTTTGATTTCTTTTGATTTTGCACCCTCTCTTTCTTTTTTTTTTGATAATGCCCCAGTTGGCTGTTCTGCTGATTCTCGAGATGCAGCTGAGTGATCTTCTTTTCTTGCTCAAGAAGTCGGGAAATCTCGTCAGGAATCCCTTCAACATCATCTTCTTCCGCTTCGAATACAGGGAATTCAAAATTGGGAGATGACGTCCGATCACTATGTTCAATGGGTTTAAGAAACAACCTGCATAATGATTTTGATATGAAAAGCTTTTTGAAAAACAAACAAGACAATCGTTATGCAGATGAAAAGATTGCTTTTATTCTTGTTTTTAAAGGTTTTTTGTGATCACCAATTTCATGCAAAAAGCGAAAAGGGAAAACAATTGGAAAAACAAATGTTTTAACACGAATTTATTTGAGTGAAAATATCATTGCACAAAATGTTGCCAACAATGCCATCACTTCTCCTTTTGGCATGGGAGAAGGGTTTTTAAACAAAGTGATTATTACAAAGACTTATGAACATCTGTAGGAAAGCCCACAGTGACCCAATTGTGATAGATCCCATCGGGGATGACAACTGTCAGTATTTCTTGCATTAGCAGCTTCTGCAACCCTTCTGAAGAAAAAGTCGGCGCCTGCCCGGGACTTGTTATCTTCAAGCTTGATTAGCATTGGGACCTAAGTCCTCCAAGATCAGAATACCTGACCTCACAAGGTCTTGAACCTTGACCTTCAGCTGGAAACAACTATCCACGTCATGACCAGGAGCCCCCGAGTGATATACACAATGCTGTTCAGGCCTATACCACCACCGAGGGTTGACGGGTATGGGCGGCGGGTCTCTGGGTGTAATCAAGTTTCGCTCTATCAGAGTGGGATACAGTTCGGCGTAGGACATGGGGATTGGATAAAAAATGATCTTCTTCCTCTCATTACTTGTACCAGCTTGGTTGTCAATGGGAGGCTGATAAGCCTGCTGCTGAGGACGATGCTGCTGACGCTGATGCTGCTGAGCGGGTCTTCTCTGTTGCTGTTGAGTTTGAGTTGCTGGGATAGTCACAGCAGCAACCTGCCGATATGGTCCTCTATTTGCACTCCTTCGACGGTGCACAGCATTTGTTTCATTCTCTCCCCTTTTGGGTGCCCCAGAGTATAGCTTCTTAGAATTGGAAGAGTTTGAAGAGCCAGGATCTTGTATCCTCCCTGCTTTGATAAGGCTCTCAGTTCGTTCTCCACAGACGACAACATCTGAAAAGCTGCTGAACGGGCAACTCCCCAAACGATCCATGAACACACCTTGCAAGGTTCCAATGAACATGTCAGTCAGCTCTCTCTCCAACATCGGAGGTTGCACCCTGGCAGCTAGCTCACGCCATCTCTGAGCATACTCTTTGAAACTCTCCTTGTCTTTCTGATACAAGCTCTGTAACTGAGTTCGGCTCGGCGCCATGTCCATGTTATGCTTGTATTGCCTTAGGAAGGCCTCACCCAAATCTTTCCAGCTTCTGACTGATTCTCGCTTTAGATCCATGTACCAGTCCAAAGATGCCCCAGATAGGCTATCTTGGAAAAAGTACATCCACATTTTTTCATCATCAGTGTAAGCAGATATCTTCCTGAAGTAAGCCTGCACGTGGGTGCGAGGACAGGAAGTGCCATTGTATTTGTCGAAAGAGGGCGCTTTGAACTTGTAGGGAATCTTCAACCCTTCCACCAGACCCATGTCGGTCACATCAAACCCAAGGGAGTTCTGACATTCCATGACTCGGACTTTCTCAGCGAGAGCATCCACTTTTCTGTCCCTCTCTTCGGTTTTCACGACATCATAGTCCTCACTGAGGAGAGTAAACGTGTCCTCTTGTTTGTCAATAGGTGAAGCAGGACGACGAACTGGAATCCGGGTAGCTCTGACATTGACCTCTGCAGCAAGAGGTTGTCCATTGATTCTTATTCCTCTCAACTCTTCCCCGACGGCGTAGTCGTTAGTGGGAGCAGCAACATTAAGAGTCTCATGAGTGGGTGCAGCAACAGGCGAAGCACGGTTGGATGCTGGGATCACAACTTCCTGTCTCTGGGCTAAGGCACGCAGCTCCTCTTGCCCCTGAACGACCCCTTGCATCATTGTGATGAACTGGGCCATGTTTGCCCTCATCTCAGCTAGCTCAGTCTGAACTTGATCCATACTTCTTCTGATGATTGAGTCTGGTTGAGTACCGATGCGGTCTTCGATCAGCTATCCTGTCTCAGTTGAAACCCAAAGTGAGAAGTCACGTCCCCAAGCATGTCTGTAATGCAAGGATGATATGTACATGATATGCGTATGATGCAGATGCTATTTTATCATGAATGATCCTGAAAAGGATATGCATATGCGAGTTACTTTTTTTCTTTTTTTCTCATGCATTATTATTTCTTGAAAATAAACATGCTATGATGCAAATGATGCAACATGACTGGTCAAGCTGTGCGTCTCAAGGCACAGGGTCAATGCTTCGGCTTGAACTCTGATCACAAACATCTGAAACCCAAAGTCAATCTGATCAACTGGCGTCTGAACCCAAATCTGGAGAACCGAGTCACCATAAATCCGGCTTGTGGAGTTCCGAAATAAACGGAACTGGAGATTGCATTACTATCATCACAGGATCATCCACTGAACGGATGACAGCCAGCTCCTCTGAACAGGTACTCTCAAATTCAACCCGGGGATCCGAAATAAACGGAACCCGCTGATAAACCACGGACAGAACTCCGGCGTCCCAGAAATAAATGTCCATAATTCACAGTCACCGTCATTACCGAGAGTCACCAACTGTACCTGTTAAAATGATCAATCCCGCCCCGCTCACGGGTGTCGTCTAGGCCAAGGTAAGGTCGAGAGAAACGCAACATAAATAACCTTTCGCAGAATATCATCCTGTGCACACCCGATGTATGCACCGATAATATCCCACCAGGGTCTGAACTGCTCGTGATATCAATGTTCCGCTAAGTGGCGCCATACCACCCGCTTCCCATGAATCACTCTATTCCTAATCATCCTAGATTTTCACTCATGGTCTGGGTATTGGACCTTTTACCTCAACTGACTCCCCCCCCACACAGAGAAAAACAGACAGCCAGCCAGTAATGAATAATGAATATGAAATGCAAACATCAATGCACACAATCAATGCAAACAATAAATGTACATATATACAATGAATGCAATAAAATACAACAAGCAGAAAGCAACCAAAACCCTAATCCTAGAGAGCGCTAGGAGAGACTCGCTCAGGGAAGATGGACCAGCATAGGTCAACTTCTCTAGGTTCCCCAGCAGAGTCGCCAGCTGTCGCATCGCGCGAAAAACCGGCGGGAAAAGAAAGAAACAACAGAGCCGCCACCGTGCGTTATTTATCCCAAAAGAGGGAAAGGAAACGCTCGAAGTAAACCTGGGAAAGAACATGGTCTCGCGACCAAAGAGGATGGGTTCGGGAGTCGGTTATGCGAAGGGAAGGTGTTAGGCACCCTACGCATCCGTAGTACTCTACGGGATCCACGCACAATAGGAAGGAAAATGGTTGCTAAAACACTGCTAAAACACACACACACTGGCTGAAAAGAGACAAAAGAAACTGACTGAAACTGACTCGGCAGGACATCGTATCCTGGGCCTACTTAGTCTATCAGGCATAGACATCAGAGTCGAAGTAGTTCGGACTGGGGAAACGACACATGCTCGCTAGGATATCGCATCCTATGCATACGTATCTTCTCGGACGAGAGAAGAATCAGAGCATTCGTAGCTCGGCTGACACGCACACAAACAAAACAAGACAAAGGCAAACGTGGAGCCTGAATGCCAATCGCTGGACTTACATCAGCATCCGAACCTAAACACACACTGGAACCCAAATGCCACTCGATGGACTTACATCGGCTTCCAAGCACACAACAACACAACAGGTTAATAGGGAGTCGGGGACTCGAGCCTATAACTGTCAAGCACACACAAAAGAAAAGAAAAGGCGCCCGGAGAGATCAGCTCAATCTCCTGCCTACATACTTCATCTGGTGTGAAGATCAGGGCGATGTAGTTCCCCTACGCAGGGACAAGGAATCTAGCCTAACCAGATAACAGAGGGAGACACAACTCTAGGGAGACTACGACTCGAGCCTAGATGTTGTCATGCAAAGATCAACCCTAAGTTAAGGTTTCTAGCTAAATGGCACACGGGCCGACCTATCCTAGACAAGACTTGCACAGGAAGCAAGGGTCTCGATTGCAACTAGGGCAAGAGAAAGGGGAGGTCTCAATCGCAACGCGGGCGAGAGAAAAGAGAGATCTCAATCACACAGGGGTGAGGGAAAAGAGTTAGTGTTAGTGGTTAGTCAAACTCGGCAAGACATCGCGTCTCGTGCCTACGTATCTCATCTGAACATGAGAATCAGAGTTGCCGTAGTTCGGCCACACAACTCTAAGCATGGCTCACACAGGGAGTAAGCCACACAGACTTGACTTGCACAGGAAGCAAGTCAAGCACAACCTACCTTGCACAAGGGCAAGTCTAAGCTAAACCTAAAGAGGCAAAGCAAGCGAATACAATCACATGAAGCACACACTATATGCACACAAGAGGCTCACACAAGGGTTAGGCACTAGGGCCAACTGGAATAGGGTCAGAGGTTGCTCTTAACCTTGCCATTGAGAGGCTAAGGTGAAGCAGATGAAAGGATGAAGTGAGGATGAGACCTCACAGCTCTTATCCCTGGCCAGGGAGAGCTAATAGACAGATGAGCATGGGTCCAGAAAGGGGAACCCTTCTATACTCGAAGACTCTGACACTGTACACTTTGTACAAGATCTTGGGTTTGTACCCCAATGCATCAACACACAGCAGTGTGAGCAGAGGGATGACACAACAAGAGTAGTGGGGGATAGATTGCATATCCCTACGTTCCACCAATTGCCTTACTTGAAGGACTTTTCCTGCTTGGGACAAAATTTAAACACACACAAGCATTGCCTCTTAAGGAGGACTTCAGACAGTTTGCCCGGCCAAGTAACAGGCCGGGTCTCCAGACTACATGAAGTAAAAGAGATTATACCTCAAGCAAGTTGCTAAAAAGCAAAGCAAATCAAGTTCAGAGAACTTAAGCAACTAAAGTACCTGAAAAGGTCAAAACAATCAGCGAACAGTTCGAAAGTTTAAATCAAAAGGAATGGATAAACAGTTAACCACAGAAGGACCAATGTGCATAGCACAAGACTCAAGTCAAATGAGTCACACTTGGTTTTTAAGAAATGGAGATGCAGTGTTGTTTTGATGATGTAGCTCAATACAGAAACCCACAATGCTTGATAATGATGGATAGTTGGAGAAGCTCAGCTCAAAACCATCAAATCCAGCTCAGATTGAAATTCACCATGAACATGGCTTCATGTAGCAGTCACAAGAAACAAGGTTACAGCAAGGAAATAAGGCTTCAAACCCGTCCAAGATTGTTAGCAGGTGATGAGAATACAAAGCCAACTCGAGGGTTTTTGAAGATTTTCTTGCAGATCGTGGAAAATGCAGAAAAATTGATTTGAGAGAGAGTGAGAACTTTTTTGTGTGTTAGAGGCTGCTTCTCCAGGGTTGAAATGAGCAGAAAATGTGCTTTATATCATCTGTTTTAAGTCCCTTAATCCTGTGCTAACCTGGTTTAGTTAAATGAAATCAAAATGCAATTTGCTAAGTGTGAACCAATGGTTTAAGGAGGGTGTAAGCTGTACAAGAATTGGGCCTCAAACAGGCTGCAAATCACCTTCCAAGTTGCTGTTTTGTATTTGCTTATGAATTGCTAAGCTTGCCTTGTGTTAATGAAGTCATTTTGCATATTTGCCAATTTTGCATTTTGGTCCAAAATGATGGTATAATGGTGGTATGTGCATGAGTTTAAGCTTGGAGCAAGTTTCAAATATGATTCTAAACATTTCCCAATTGGCCAAAGTGAGAAAAAGTCAAAGAATCAAAAAGTCAAAGTTTGGTCAAACTTGGTTTTTAAATGGAAAAGGTCAAAAAATGCCATTTTGATTGGCAAGGTTTTGGAGGGTGAAATTTATATTTTTGGAAAGAGGATGAAAAATGTGGTTTATAGGAAAAACCCCACCAAATTTGGCCAAAGGAATCATGAGATATGCCCATTTGAAGTTCAAAAATTGGTGAAAAGGAATTGATCACATCTTGACAACCACACATGGGATTTGAGAGTTCTTGGACTTTTTGAAAATGGGAGAACAAGATCTTCAACTTTCATGTTGGGCAAAAATTCATTTGAAGCTTGTATCATGATGCAAGTTGAGGATCAAGAAGTTTCTATTTTTGGCAGTTGAAATTACAGGTCCACTTTCTATTTTGGGAAATTTTCTGATTGGCTTCAAATTCTTCAATGAGGTTGATTGCCATGACACATGAGGCCTATTAGGACATGAATAAGCTCTCTCAAACCATTTCCATCCATCAAAACCATAAAGTCAACCGCAGTTGACCAACTTTGACTTTCTAGGGTTTCTGACTGTCTGTGCATGGACTGATGAATTCCAAACCCTAATTTCTTGAGACCTTGACTTCAAATGATGTCCCAAGTTGTATGGACTCTTGATTATTGATCATGGTGCCCAAATTCCACAAGAATGGCCACCATCCACTGCTTTGACTGACTGTTGACTGTCTTTGACCTAATTGACTGATTGTGCATGAACTGATGACCTTTGAGCCTTCAACCCTTGACTTGAACACTTCAAATAGACCTCCAAGTCATGTGAACTTGTTGGACAAACCCTAGGGCCTTGGCTCCTTGAGAAACACCCTTGCTTGATTGGTTGACTGATCTCCTGATCAGTTTGACCTAATTCTTTGCTTGTTTGCTCTTGAGGCAACTGGGGACAATGCAAATGCTATGCAATGTATCATGATATGCTATGACCTAATATGAGATGGTATGTACAATGATAGGTGCAAATTTGAGGTGCTACAGTCACAAAGATATGAAATGATGATCACGCAATAATGAACAATCAATGATGATAAATGCACAAAGGCAACCAAGCAAACATGTACAGATGAACCAATAAGCAATCAATGATTCAGTTAGCACACACTATATACAAGCAATTAGGCTCAAGCAAGGGTTAGACTTTAAAGTCAACTGGAATGGGGTAAGTGGTGCTCTTAACCTTAACATTGAGAGTTAAGGTGAAGCAGATGAAAGAATATGAGGGGTGTGCCTCATTGCTCTTATCCCTGGTCAGGGAGAGCTTCAAATGATAGAAGGTGTGGGAGTTCAGAAAGTTGGAACTCTCTCCACAAGTTAATGACTCTATAGATCTTGGGTTAATATCCCCAATGCTACAACATGTAATGTGAGCAAAGGGATGACACACAAAATAGTAGGAGTTGGACTACACATCTCTTTTATCTACCAATTGCCTTATCAAAGGACTTTTCCTGCTTGGGGACAAAGATAAACAATCACAAGCATTGCCTCTTAAGGAGGACTTCAGACAGGTGCCTGGCCAAGTAACAGGCCAGGTCTTCCAGACTACATGAAGAAGAGAAAGTATACCTAATTGGTTAAGCAACCAAGCAAAAAGAAAGTTTAAAATGAACTTAAGCAACTAATGTACCTGAAAACAATCCAGCTCAATCAGTATACAATTCAAAATGTCAAACAGATAATCCAACAGTCAACAGACAATACACAATCACACAAGTAAGGCTACAATGTGCAAGGCACAAGCTCAACTCAAATGAGCTAAGAGCATCCTACAAAACAAGTCAAAGTTAGTCAATAACAATCAAATACCCAACTCAAGCAATGTGAATTAATCTCCTTAAGGCCATGTACTTCTTAACCTGAAAACAAACTCAAACATGAGAAGCAAACCACTAGGACAAGGCCTAGGGTCAAAGAAGTAGAAATAATCCAAAACAGAACATGAAAATTGACAAGAATCAATATTAATCAATCAAGAACAATATCCAAGTGGTCTCATATCAAAAGCATCAACCAATTTCATTTCATAAACAAAATATGTCAAAGTATGCAAGTTGAAAGCTCAATGAGGTAACCAGAATGAACCAAGGTAAATCAAATCAAAAATGACTCAATAAATCCCAAGAAAAATCATGTCTAAACAGAACACATCAAATGATCAACACACCAAAAATCATGGCATTTGGATAAGCATAAGTATGTCAATCAAATTCACCAAGTCAAGGTAAGCATAAACAAGCTCAAAGGAAGCACAAATTGATACATCAACTTAAGACAATCCTAAAACAGAGATGACAAGTGAGAAATGACTTAAACCAAAGCCAAGACAAACTTCAAGGTGTCTAGAAAACATGTACAAAATTTCAAGCTCATATGATAAAGCATAAGAATTTCACAAATCATGAAAGTTCATCACTCTTCAAAAGTCCAAACATGACCAACCAGCAAAGAAAATCTCAAACAAATTGGAAATGGAACCAAAAATTCTACAAATATTCATGGTAAAACATAACATCCAGAAGTAACATCATGCAAAAATTCAGATCATTTGGCATTTATTTGGCATGGTAAATAAAATCAGCAAGTTGGACAAGAAATGGTGTGACACACATTGTCACACCTCTATTAATCACATCATAACTCAACATCCAGAAATCATAAAAATACAAACTCTATACCAAAACAACCATTAGGATGTCTAGTTTATGCATGTCAATTTTCAGCTTCATTGGATCAACCATCATTATTTCATGAATAAAATGGCAAGCAAGGTGCAACATAGCATATGCATGAACCAACCCTAGGCAAATTAAAAATCCAACCGAGCACAAATTCTGGAAAAATCATCAAAAAATAGTAGACATCATGAAGATCATTGTGCAAAAAACCTCATGTGATTTGGATCATTATTTATTGAGTTATGGATTTTTTAAATGAAGAGAAAAAATTAAAAATCATATGGAAGACATAGCATGAACATGGATAAAAAATGGAATGAAAAAGCAAGGCATATATTGGAAATGTCAAACAGCCGGAATCGAACCACGCTGAAATTTGAAAGTGGCGCCAGGTTTAAACGCCGCGTTTCATTTAATTGAAACGCTGGCCAATCAGAAGCCGGCACTTGGACCAACACATGAACAATAACACCAAAACACATGCAAACCGCGCGGTGAGAGGATCAAACTGAATCTGGAAAACAAAAACCCTAGACCTTCATACGGTTCATCATGTTCTTCATCATCAAGATCCAATCATCACAGAAATTCACCAAACATATATCAATCGATTCATCTTGCATCACACATCAATAATCCAACATCAATTTAACCTAATTCTAACTGTATCAAATGAATCGAGCGCAACAAGTTTCATCCATCAAACTTCAAATCATCCTAACTAACTCAATACTTAATGAAATTTCACGATCTAAAGCTCATCATAACCTATGTTCAAAGATCTACAAGATGCATCTAACAATTTCAAGAATTAGAGCATTCGAAATCTAACCTCAATGAAGATGCAGAAGTTGATTTGCTTGATTCAGGTCTTGGAAATGCGAAACAGATGCTCTTCCAAGCTTAGATGAATGAATGGATGCAAAAGAATAGCTCAACACTGCTTGATTCTTCCAGAAATTCCAGTTGCCATGGATGATGCAATGTTCAACAGTCCACGATTCATCAAGAATTCTGCAGGATCTAGCTTCAATAATCTTCAATTCTGCTTGGAGATGATGAATAAGCCAGGAAATATGCAATGCTTATGAAGAAATCGAAGAAAAAGTTTGAGAGAAATTGGAGAGAGAATTTTCAGATCTGGAATTTGTGAAGTGTTGTTAGCATTTTCTGTTATGATTATGCTTAAATATCATCTGTTAATCAAGCTTGCTAATCATGTTTAGCCACAATGCAAGTGGTTAGTGAAATTAGCATGTTTATGCAAAATGGCAAAACCACCCTTTATGCATGCATGGGAATGGAACAGTACCGAATTTCACTTGGAGCAAGCTTAAAAATCTGTTTGGAGGCAAGTGTAATTGGTTGGAATTGAAAATAATGCACATTTTTCAAATTGATACTTTCCCTCCAAAATTCAAATTAAATTCAAGTGAAAAATGCAATATTTTTGTGATGAGAATTGATGCAATGTGATGCATGATTATGATAGTAGGGATCAATAGAGAAATGCTCCAAAAAGAACCACTTGAATTGGACATTTGGTGCAAAAGTTATGCTAGCTTGAAGTTCAAAATTTCTTGGCAATGATTTGATCATAATTCTTCAACCACACATGAGAAATGGATGTTCTTGGACTTTTTGGAAAGGTGATAGCAAGATCTTCAACTTTCATGTTGGACAAAATTTCATTTGAAGCTTGCTTGATGATGTAAATTTAAGGAGAAGACCTTTCCATTTTTGGCAGTTTGAAATTACAGGTCACTTTCTATTTTGGAAAGTTTTCATCTGACTTCAAATTCTTCATTGTTGATGTTTGAAATGTCAAATGGGACTTGTGTGGACATGAATGAGGCCTCTCTAACCATCTCCCACCTTCAAATCCATGATTGAATGCACAGTTGACTTGTGTTGACTGGCTAGGGTTTCAGTTGACCTAGCTATGCTCTGATGAAATCCAAGCCTCTACCACTTGAGATCTTGATTTAAAATGATGTCATGGTTCATATGAGCTTCTTATGAATGATCATTGGTGCCCAAATTCTCAAGAATGGCCACCATCTATTGCTCAATGACTGCCTTTGACTGGTTTGACCTAATGTTGCTTCATCTGCAAGTAACAAGGTTAGGTGACATATTTTTGTACTTTTGGTTAGTAAACAAATGAAAAGCAATGATATACAAATGCAAAACATGCTTGGTGATCAAGAACCACTCTCAAAAGATAACCCACCCACAGGGAAGGAAGGCAAGGTGTACAATGATCCTTGAGGCAATGATATGATATGATATGATGCCATGAGGGATCTTAGGGACAAAATTGGGGTCTTACAGATGCCCCTATTTAAGGTCATTCTAGCCGGAGAAGTGAAGTTTAGAAATCTTCATCTCGACGCGATAGAATGGGCTTAAATAACAGTAATGAGACAAATTTTGGTCCCTAAGAGACCTCATGATGCAAATGTATGCATGCAAAAGACACAAACTCTATGGGGATATAGTTCACACAGAAGAAAAGACGATCCATCTGAGTAATACACTCATCAGGAACAGAGACTCTAACAAGACTCTTACAGGGACTCTTATTGGGGATAGGAAAAAAAAGGAAAAGAATGTGTGAGCAGGACACGACTTTGAATTAGGGAAAGACAAAACTAGACACAGCGTTTGCAAGATACGACTGGACTAGAGACCTTACTGGGGAGTAAAGGACTCACACTGGGGAGAAGAAGGAATTCCAAAGGAAAACACACCCATTGGAAAGACACGAGCTGACTCACGAAACACGTGTACTGGGGATAACACCAATACAACAACACGAACAGAAACACAACTCCGCTGGGGAAATCTAACAAAGACTTTCCAGGGGAATCCAAAGGAATGAGATGTTACCGGTTAGTGAGTAACAAACTCAGGAAGAATGAATATCTAAGACCGGTATAGGGGTGAGAGATATCCATCAACATCTGAGAAAGACCTGAAAAAGGTACATCAACTCAGGAAAATCTGACTCCACAGGGGACCAAGGTCATAATAGGGAGCAGAAAGGAAGGAACACCAAGGATACCGGGTTGTAGGTATATAATAGGTGACCGACCAAAGACGTGGATTGGTATATATGCCAAAACACTCATCATCCTGAAGAAAGCTAGAAAAGCAGACTTGTTTATAGGATGGATATTTGATTCTGTAAAGAATGCAAATCTTACTCAATTGGGGAAACAAACAAAGGATTCGACAAAAGAGTGCATGAGATATATTATCTATAGCCGTCAAAACGTAGATAATATACTCGCATGGAAGATTATCCTTAACCGGGTTGTAGGTTGTTTATAGAATAAAAATCCGAAATCGTGAATTGGTTTGTGTTCCAAAACACTCATCATCCTGAAGAGAGCGAAAGCAAACTTGTTTATAGGATGGACATTCGATTCCACAAGGAATACGAATCTTACTCTGCGGAGAAAACAATCAACAGATTGACCCAAGAGTGAAAGAGACATAATAT
Source organism: Lathyrus oleraceus (assembly GCF_024323335.1). Taxonomy (NCBI): domain Eukaryota; kingdom Viridiplantae; phylum Streptophyta; class Magnoliopsida; order Fabales; family Fabaceae; genus Lathyrus; species Lathyrus oleraceus. The sequence continues at coordinate 39,332,270 of NC_066583.1, forward strand.
CCATTACCGTCAGAACATGGATAATATACTCACATGGAAGATTATCCTGAACCGGGTTGTAGGTTGTTTATAGGATAAAAATCCGAAATCGTGAATTGGTGTGTATTCCAAAACACTCATCACCCTGAAGAAAGCTAGAAAAGCAGACTTGTTTATAGGATGGATATTCGATTCCACAAGGAATGCGAATCTTACTCGACTGGGGAAACACGAAAGGCTTCGACAAAAGAGTGCATGAGATATATTATCTATAGCCGTCAAAACGTAGATAATATACTCGCATGGAAGATTATCCTTAACCGGGTTGTAGGTTGTTTATAGGATAAAATCCGAAAAGAAAGGCATCGGGATACCAAACTAGGTATATGATGATGACCAATCAACAGGGAGCCACAACATTACCAACAAGAGGGTAAATGAAAGAAGACTCGCCGGGGATACATTGATGAAAATCAATGATCCGGGGAATACAATCACTGACAAAAGGTGAAAGGGCCCGTTGGGGATAAAATTGCTAGCATACGGCAACTATCCACAAAAGACTTGCTGGGGATATAAGTGCTTATTTAAGCAACTTATCCAAGCGAAGGAAAATCAACATCGAATACTAGATGAAGATAACCATGAAGAGGGGATTACATCTACCAAAAAATTGGATAGAAAACCACAGAAGAGTAACCGTCATCGGTTGGGATGAACAACAAAGTTAACTCTGCTAGGGGAGAAAACAGGGTTTATAACTACCGGTTAGTAGGTAGAAAACCGCAAAGATAGGACTTACGACTGCTGGTTTGTAGGCAGAAGGCCAAAAAATTCCACTGAGGATAAGATGAATGAGCACCGGTTTGTAAGCAATTATTCATTTATACCACAGGGAAGCACGAGAGACAGTTGAAAAAGGCCAATTTAGGATCGAACCAAAAAGGCGGACTGAATCAAGACTCGTCCTGCTGAGGATATAACTCAAAAGGGAAAACCCGTCCCAATGTGTGTGTTGGGAGGGAACGGAAACAACCGTCATCCACGAGGATGTATCTCAGTGGGGAAAGGCATGAAAGGATAGACACTTTCTGCTTAAGGGCTGACTCTATTTTGAGAGATTAGACACCCGACATCTGCTTTGGTAGATCTACTGGGGAGATCTGTATCACCATAGCAGGAAACAACAAACAAAAGATATATGGCAAAAATGCAACATGAATATCTGAATGTTTATGATTATGCATGAGTATGCGTGATTTATGTTTGATGAATGCTGACAAACAGACATTTCTAACACAAACAGGATCCAGGAAACAAACGCCCGGTACTACACTTCCAGAGGAAAAAACCAACTGGAAAGCCAATCTGCTGGAGATCCACATGCTAGAGAGCAAAGATCTGCGGGGGGCAAAAGATCAGAGATATCAAGAAATCACAAAATCTCTGAGTGATGGATCAGCAAACAACCCAACTGAGGTACCGAAAGTCACAACAGGCAACAACGGCCACAAAGACAAATCTGTTGGGGAAGTGGGAGAAATCCCAAAATCTGCAGGGGAACAAGAGCTGACTGCACAAACAAGAACTGCTACGAAAGCAACTCCAAATAACTCCGCCGGGGAACAACCCACTGAGAGAGAACAGATCATCCAGGTAGAATCTAACTGCACAAGCAACTCTACTGGGAACACAAGCAGCCATTCCATCGGGAATAACCCACTGAGGAGGGGGGGATAGATCACGCAAGTAGATTCTGCAACAAGCCATTCTACTGGGGATCAAAATCAATCAGGAAGTCAACCAAATCTCTGGATGATAGATCAACAACCGAACCCTACTGGGGAAACAGAGGTTTCAACTCTGGTGGAGATTCTGAGGGGAAACCCACTCTTTTGGGGATTTTGCATAAATACAATCCACCAAACCACAAACCTACTGACGGCTCCACTGGGGAATCCACTGAAGAATCCACTGGGGATATGGAAGAAAGCTGGGGACCAACCACCAAATGCTACACCTTCTGAGGAGAACATCCACAACTGCTGAGGAGGAACATAATCACTGCCCTGCTGAAGGGATAAGCGCACTGATGGGAAGATATAGCAATAAAGCCGTATATCATATCAACAACCTGGCGATAGTGCTGAGGAAGGAAGTAACAACTCCTCTGGCGACTGCACTGGAGAAAGTGATGGGGTATCGGGGTCTCAAACCACCCACTACCGAAACTTCCAAACGGAAAACACCCATGCTAGGGAGAGAAAACTGCTGGAGAAGAAAACGAAGTCTTCAACAACATCTGCTTGGGGAACGACCCCTACAACAAAACTGAAGAAAGAGGATACAACCAAGCCAGGAACGTGAACAAATGTCTTACCTGTTGGAAATCATGCCACCCTTGGGAGAGCACTGAGAAATTCTTAAGTATCCTCTCATCATTGTGAATGTTCACTTTGTTTAAAACAATAATTTGAAAAAAATTTATTTGTTTAAAACAATGACATTTTATCAATTAAAACATGCAAAACATTTGTTGAATTGAAACAAATAAGAGTGCAAATAATTGGATAAAAGCTCAAATTGATTTGATGGAATGGTAGCCTGCAAATGGCAAGACTCCATAGATCTGTACAAATTTGAAATCAGTGATATATATTGGAAGAGGGCTACATTGAACATAATGATCCTTTCTCTACCAATTTGAATCTCGATGTATTCGAAGCTTCAGTTGACGACGAATCGAGAATCTCTGACGAAAAGACAGCTGCGGACCAGAAAGTCTTGTCAGGATACAGTTACTTGCCAAATCCCTAATTTTTGCCTAGATTGCCCCAGGGTGAGGTACTCAATCTAGCGGGATGCAAATATACTCTTTTTTCATGTCTCTAACTCTTGCCTGGATTACCCTTTCGGGTTCTCCACCGAGACGCTCATTTTTGCCTAAGCCGCCCTTTCGGGTTTTCAACTTAGCGAGCTATTCTGTTTTTCTTTTCCATATACTTTTTTTTAGGCAAAGTATTTCTTGACTGCATCTGAATTCACAGGACGAGTGAAATCCTCCCCATCCATTGTTGAAAGCATGAAAGCGCCGCCTGAAAAGGCTCTCTTAACAACATATGGACCCTCGTAGTTTGGAGTTCACTTGCCCCTGGAATCGGGCGCGAAAGACAAGACTTTCTTGAGCACGAGGTCACCTTCTCGGAACACTCGAGGCTTGACCTTCTTATCGAATGCTTTCTTCATTCTCTGCTGATATAACTGACCATGACACATGGCAGTCAATCGCTTCTCTTCAATCAAATTCAGTTGGTCATAACGACTCTGAATCCATTCAACATCAGTCAACTTGGCTTCCATCAAGACTCTCATTGATGGGATCTCCACCTCTACTGGGAGAACAACCTCCATGCCGTAAACAAGAGAGAAAGGGGTTGCCCCTGTTGAAGTGCGGACAGATGTACGATAACCATGCAAAGCAAATGGCAGCATCTCATGCCAATCTTTGTACGTAACTGTCATCTTCTGGATAATCTTCTTGATATTCTTATTAGCAGCTTCAACAGCCCCATTCATCTTAGGTCTGTAAGGAGAGGAATTATGGTGTGCAATCTTGAACTCAGTGTACAAATCTTCCATCATCTTATTATTCAGATTAGATCCATTATCGGTAATGATCTTATCTGTCACACCATAACGGCAAATCAGCTGGTTCTTGATAAACTTCACAACCACATGTCTAGTCACATTCGCATACGAAGCGGCCTCAACCCATTTGGTGAAGTAATCAATTGCTACGAGAATAAACCTGTGTCCATTGGACGCCTTCGGCTCAATCATGCCGATCATGTTAATTCCCCACATAGAGAAAGGCCATGGTGATGAAATCACATTCAACAGTGTCGGAGGAATATGAATCTTATCCGCATAAATCTGACACTTATGGCATTTCTTCACATATTTGCAGCAGTCAGACTCCATTGTCAGCCAATAGTAGCCTGCTCTCAACATCTTTCTAGCCATGGCATGTCCATTGGAATGAGTACCAAATGAACCCTCATGGACCTCAGTCATCAACAGGTTTGCTTCGTGTCTATCCACGCATCTGAGCAAAACCATGTCAAAATTTCTTTTATACAACACTTCACTGCTGAGGTAGAAACTGCCTGACAACCTTCTCAAAGTTTTCCTATCTTTCACAGATGACCCAGGCGGGTAGACCTGGTTCTGGAGGAAATTCTTGATATCAAAATACCAAGGCTTGTCATCATTCACTTCTTCGACTGCAAATATGTGAGCTGGTCTATCCAAGCGCATCACGGCAATGTTGGGTACTTCATTCCAATACTTCACAACAATCATGGAAGCAAGCGTAGCAAGGGCATCTGCCATCCGATTATCTTCCCGAGGAATATGATGAAAGTCAACTTCTGTAAAAAATGTTGAAATTCTTCTTGCATAATCTCTGTACGGAATGAGACCAGGCTGATTCGTCTCCCATTCACCCTTGATCTGATTAACAACTAGGGCCGAATCACCATACACATCAAGATGCTTGATTCTCAAATCAATACATTCTTCCAGTCCCATAATACAGGCGTCATACTCAGCCATATTATTCGTGCATTTGAAAGTTAGCCTTGCTGTAAACGGAATATGTGTGCCATGAGGAGTAATGATTACCGCCCCAATTCCATTTCCATACTGATTTACAGCGCCATCAAACACCATCGTCCATCTGGAACCAGGTTCCGGACCTTCATCAAGTGTAGGCTCATCACAATCTTTCATTTTCAAATACAGAATCTCCTCATCTGGGAAGTCATACTGAACAGACTGATGATCTTCGATCGGCTGGTGCGCTAGATGGTCAGCCAAGATACTACCTTTAATAGCTTTCTGAGCTCGATACTCTATATCATACTCAGACAACAACATCTGCCAACGGGAAATCCTCCCGGTTAAAGCAGGCTTCTCGAAGATATACTTAATTGGATCCATCCTAGATATCAACCAAGTTGTATGATTTATCATGTACTGGCGCAAACGCTTAGCAGCCCAAGCCAAAGCACAACACGTCTTCTCAAGCATAGAGTACCGAGACTCACAATCAGTAAACTTCTTACTGAGGTAGTAGACAACAGACTCTTTCTTCCCTGATTCATCTTGTTGACCGAGTACACAACCCATCGAATCTTCAAGAACAGTCAAATACATGATCAGAGGTCTTCCTTCTACAGGCGGAGACAAGATCGGAGGTTCAGACAGATATTCCTTAATATTGTCGAAAGCTTTCTGGCAATCCTCGGTCCAATCATGAAACTGATCTTTCCGGAGGAGCTTGAATATCGGCGCACATGTGGCAGTCATGTGGGATATAAATCTGGAAATGTAGTTCAGGCGGCCAAGAAAACCTCGGACTTGCTTCTCAGTTTTGGGTGCAGGCATCTCTTGTATTGCTTTGACCTTGGCAAGATCAACCTCAATACCTCTCTCGCTGACAACGAAACCCAACAACTTGCCGGAACGGACTCCAAATGTACATTTGTTCGGATTCAAGCGAAGTCTGAACTTCCTCAGACGCTGAAAAAGCTTCAACAAATGCTCAACATGTTCAACTTCCGTTCGGGACTTAGCAATCATATCATCGACATAGACCTCTATCTCCTTGTGCATCATGTCATGAAACAAGGTAGTCATAGCTCGTTGATACGTGGCTCCGGCGTTCTTCAAACCGAAGAGCATCACTCGATAACAGAATGTTCCCCAAGGTGTGATGAATGTTGTCTTCTCCATATCTTCGGGTGCCATCTTGATTTGATAATATCCGGAAAATCCGTCCATAAACGAAAAGACTTTGAATTTAGCTGTATTGTCTACCAACATGTCAATGTGTGGTAGAGGGAAATCATCTTTCGGACTAGCTTTGTTCAAATCCCTGTAATCAACACACATACGGACTTTTCCGTCCTTCTTAGGCACAGGCACAATATTGGCCACCCATTTAGGATATGTAGAAGTCACCAGAAACCCCGCATCAATTTGCTTCTGAACTTCCTCTTTGATCTTCACTGCCATATCTGGATGAGTTCTTCTGAGCTTCTGCTTCACAGGCACACACTCAGGCTTCAAAGGCAGGAAATGTTGCACAATATCTGTATCTAGACCCGGCATGTCTTCATATGACCAAGCGAAGATATCTGAATATTCTCGTAGCAAGCTGATCAACCCCTTCTTGAAAGACTCTTCAAGAAGTGCCACAATCTTCACCATACGAACACAATCCTCAGACCCCAAGTTGACTGTTTCCAGATCTTCAAGGTGCGGCTGAATGATCTTCTTCTCGTGCTCAAGGAGACGGGTAATCTCATCAGGAATCCCTTCAACATCACCTTCCTCTGCCTCGAATACAGGGAATTCAAAATTGGGAGATGGCGTTGGATCATTATGTTCAATGGGTTTTAGAATCAACCTGCATAATGATTTTGGTTAATGAAAAACTTTAGAATTTAAACAAACAAACCATTATGCAGATGAAAAAGCTGTTTTTATTCTTGTTTTTATGGGTTTTTTGTGATCACTGATTTCATGCAAAAGCAAAAAGTGAAAACAAATGGAAAAAAAATGTTTAACAATGCATTAATTGAATGAAAATATCATTGTATAAATGCTGCCAATAATGTCATCACTTCTCCTTTTGGCATGGGAGAAGGGTTTTAAACAAAGTGAACCATTACTCTGATCTATGGATGACTGTAGGAATATCTACAGCGACCCAATTGTGGCAGACACCACCAGGAATGATGAAATTGCTCAATTCCTCTGCATCCTCTTCTAAGATAGCAGCAGCTTCTTCAGGTTGATCAGCATGGACGAATCCTCCACTCTTGAACAAACCGTGCTCGTTGAATGCCCCAGAACAATAGCCAATGCCAACCCAGGATTTGTTGTCTTCAAGCTCAATCATCTTCCCTAAACCAGCGACTGCACCACATTCAATGGCCAGTTTTGCATCTCGATAGGAAGCAAATGAAGGAGACTTCTTCTCAATTGGTTCATCAATAGATAAAGCTTGGAACGACGTTCCAACTTCATCCTCAGCGTCAATATATGAGAAAGAAGACAAGTGGCTAACCAGGAGAGCTTTTTCTCCCCCTACCACAACCAGTTTCTTGTTCTTGACGAATTTCAACTTCTGGTGTAGGGTGGATGTCACGGCGCCAGCCTCGTGAATCCATGGTCTACCAAGGAGACAGCTATAAGATGGGTGGATATCCATAACCTGAAAGGTAACTTGGAAATCACTTGGTCCAATTTTGATTGGGAGATCAACTTCCCCAATCACAGTCTTGCGCGACCCATCAAAAGCTTTCACAACGACACCACTCTGCCTCATGGGGGCCCCCTGATATGATAATCTCGAAAGAGTGGTCTTTGGCAGTACATTCAAAGATGATCCAGTGTCCACCAGCACGTTGGACATGGCATCAGACTTGCAGTTCATGGAGATATGTAGAGCCATGTTGTGGTCTCTTCCCTCCTCAGGGAGATCAGCGTCACAGAAACTCAAAGTGTTGCAAGCAGTGATGTTTGCAACTATACTATCAAATTGTTCAATGGTGACATCATGATCAACATATGCCAGATCCAAAACTTTCTGCAGAGCCTCCCTATGGGGTTCTGAATTCAGCAGCAGAGATAATACAGAGATTTTGGATGGCGTTTGTAGAAGCTGGTCTACAACATTGTACTCACTCTTTTTGATGAGCCTCAGCATCTCATCACATTCTTCATTCACGATGCCACTCGGGCCAACTGAAGAAGCAGGAGTCTTTTGTACAAAGGAGGGTTTGGCAACAGCAAGTGCCGGGTTCTGAACATTCACAGCCGTCCCAACCGGATGCTCAGCAGTATCAGAAACAACAGTTCTAGCCTGAGGCTTAGGAGCAGAAAACACGCGACCACTACGGGTCAACCCGTTCACGTCAGCAATATTAGTTACAGAAGTTGAAGGCAACAGAACTTCCTTCCCATCTTCCACAGCAACGGGATTGTATCTGAAGGGAATTGCTTTATCCGAAGAATAAGGCACAGGGCCTGCAGGCTTGATTGTTAGTGAAGGAGAGACCTTCGGCTTGCTGCCATCATAACGAATGACAACAGGCTCAGGTAGCTTGAACACAGGAGATATAACATTGACCTCTAGTTCATCTTCATCAACATTACGGTTCTGAAGAATCTCAATGGTACCTTCATCCAATAGCTCTTGAAGCTCTCTTCGCACTTGGCGACAACCCAGACGATTAACAGAGCAAATGCGGCATTTGTCATGGTCATGCTCCATATGGCTGTATTCACACAGGAGACGATGTAATTCGACCAATGACTGTCTAATATGACTGACAGAATGATAGACACAGTGCAGGTCAGGCTTATACCACCATTGAGGGTTGACCGGTATAGCCGGAGGATCTCTTGGAGTAATCAGCTTCCGCTCTATTAAAGAGGGATACAACTCTGCATAAGACATGGGAATCGGATCGAAACTGATCTTCTTCCTATCATAGTTCATATTGGCCTGATTACTGGTGCTACCACGAGGCTGGTAAGCCTGTTGCTGTGGACGCTGTTGTTGCTGACGATACTGTTGAGAAGATTGTTGCTGATTGTGTTGTTGCTGATGATATTGCTGATGTTGCTGATGCTGATAATTATCCCGGAAAACAGGTGCTACACTAGCCACCTGGTGCTGATGACGCACTGGCTTCCTTTTATCAGAGGGTCTCTTGGATTTAGCATGGGACTGCACAGCATGTGCCTCCCCATCTTTCTTCTTAAACGCCCCATACCGTTTAGAAGAGCCTTCATCTTTAGACAACCGTCCCTCACGGACGCCTTCCTCCAGACGCATCCCCATGTTCACCATCTCGGTGAAATCAGAGGGAGCACTCGCGACCATCCACTCGTAATAGAATGAGCTAAGAGTCTTCAAAAAGATCTTAGTCATTTCTTTCTCTTCCAGCGGAGGAGTAATCTGAGCAGCTAACTCTCGCCACCTCTGGGCGTACTCCTTAAATGTCTCTTTATAATTCTGGGACATGGCCCTGAGTTGATCACGGTCAGGCGCCATATCAACGTTGTATTTATATTGCTTGACGAAGGCTTCGCCAAGATCATTGAAGGATCGGATGTTTGTGCTATCAAGGCTCATATACCAGCGAAGAGCCGCACCAGACAAACTATCCTGAAAATAATGGATCAGAAGCTGATCATTATTGGTTTGCGTAGACATCTTTCTGGCGTACATGACCAGATGAGCAAGAGGGCAGGTGTTCCCCTTATATTTTTCAAAGTCAGGCACTTTGAACTTGATCGGAATTTTAACACCGGGAACTAGGCAAAGTTCAGCAGCAGACTTGCCAAATAGATCTTTCCCTCTGAGAGTCTTCAATTCCTTTCTCAGCTCAAGGAATTGATCATTCATAGCATCCATCTTCTCATTGACATCTGGGCCCTCAGACGGCTCAGAATGATAGATGGTGTCGTCTACCCTAGGAATGGTATGCACGACAGGAGGAGCAGCAGCAAGGACCGGGCTAGATGCCGGCATATGAGCAAAGGTTGGAGCAGGAATATCAGGCATGAAACCTGGAGGCATACCCCAAGGAAACCCGGCTGGCATGGCATTCGGCATAAAGTGAGCACTAGCAGCTGGCACAGTCGGAGCAACGACTTCTGATATAACCGTCCTCTGGGGAGGAGTTGCAGGAGGCGGAGAAGGTTGATTCTGAGCAGACAGAAACTTCTCCATCAAAGCACTCAGACGAGCGACCTCTTCCTTCAATTCACGGTTCTCTTGTTCAAGTTGATCCATCACTCTGGCAGAATTGGCTCTTGTATAGTATTGGTGAGTCAGCTTGTCTTCAAAATAAATGAAGAGCACAGAGTTAGGCCACAGACAAGAAGACCAGAAGAAGATACCTGCTTATGCAAAAATATGCATGAAATGCTTGTGCATATGCTTTGTTTTATTTTCAAGGAACTTTCGAGGTATTATTTGCAAATTTTGACTTTTTAAGCATTTAATATCATATGGAAAAATATCTCATCAAATATATATTTGAGACAAAGAAGTACAACATTTTTGATCATATTACAAAGAGAAAAGGAAAATAGACATCCTATGGATCCCTAGAAGCTCGGGATGCTGGAAGACGAGAAACACAAAGCTTCTTGATCTCTCTCTCATAGGCAGCTTCCATGTCCGCTTTCTCCTTTGCAAGTCGATCATACTTCCTCTTCCAGAACTTGGAAGACTGAGGAAGTAGAAAAGTCCAAGTATCATTCGGATCATCGATCACCTGATGCTCGAGAAACTCGATCAGAGCGTCCTTCTCCTTGATTTGCTGCAGCAATTCCTCTCTTTCACGGATCCAAGCACGTGAAAGGTCTTCTTCTCTCAACTCCTCTACACGTTGGTTAGGGAGGGTTGAAGGCCCAACCACACCCAATGGTGTAGGTCTCGGATAATCATAAGGCATAAGGTACACGACAGCTCTCTGTCTGACCCAAGAAGTATATGGCTCCAAAGCAATGCAGTTCTTCGGACCCAACCCATTCCTACCCTTCTTATGGATATTGCGCCAAGCGCGGACAAATCTGGCTTTCAGGCCTTGGGGATCTTTACCCTCCTGAAAGAATACACCTTCTAACAGAATGCTATGAGGTTTATCCTTTAGGGGGAACCCAAGCTGACGACGTGCTAGAATAGGATTGTAGCTGATCCCTCCACATGTACCAAGAAGAGGCACATTAGGGAATTCACCACAATAGTCAATGATCTGCACAGTATCATACACGCGATCATACCAAGAGATATCATCATTAGTGAGAGACATAAGTCTCTGAGACCACCGTAGACATCCCTTGTTCTCCTTGAAAGCAAGCGTCTGTGGTAAGTGCGAAATAAACCACTTATATAGCAAAGGCAGACAACACACAATAACTCCTCCACCCTTTGCATTCCTCAGGTGCAAAGAGACATAAGCATCACCCAACAGAGTCGGAACGGGATTAAGAACTGAGAAGATCCTAATGGCGTTCATATCCACAAATTTGTCGATGTTGGGGAATAAGACCAAACCATAGATGAGCAGCACGAATAAAGCCTCAAAGGCATCCTCACTCATGGCCTTCCCATAAACGGTAGCTTGAGCGATGAGGAAATCAGAAGGAAGACCCTGAATTCCACCTTTGGTAGTCAGATTAGCTTTAATCAAAGACTCATCTATGTGCAACAAGTCTGCAATCTCTCGAGAAGTCGGAATACTCTCCAAGCCACTGAACGGCACCTGATCCAGAATCGGAATCCCAATAAGATGAGAATACTCCTCCAAAGTAGGCAACAACTGGAAGTCCGGAAAAGAGAAGCAGTGATACAGAGGATCATAAAACTGCGCTAGAGTACTCATCAGACCCTCATCAACCTGAGTAGTCAACAAAGGCAGAAGCTTCCCAAACCGAGCCTTGAAACCCAAGGGATCTAATACATAAGATGTCAGATTCCTTAACTCTTTCACATCGGGCTGTCTAAAGCTGTACTTCTTTGTATGCCTTTTTGGTCTTTCCATGTTTGAAATTTTTTGCAAATAAACCCTTTAAGTTCCTTGAAAATTTTCTCATTTTTCTGATGACATGAATGCAAATGAATTCATGAATGCATGAATGCAACAATCACACTCAAGGATCAAGCAAGTCACACCAAACAAAGGTCATGGGAAAGCTCATTGTATCCCTAATATCAATCATCCATTTTGGTGGATTTAGGTTTTCACCTTATCAACACCCAAGTTCCATTGATATTAACGGTACATGAACCGGCTCAGACATCTTTAATATCAACCATCCGTTTTGGTGGATTTAGGTTTTACACCTTATGGACACCCAGGTTCCATTGATATTAAGGTTGTCTGAACGACTCGACCATGAATCACGGGTTTGCTGAGAGTCACGAGCATGGAGTCTCGGTTAAAAACCACCCAAAGGGAGTGTACTAGGGTTTAAACCTGCCAGACATGTTCTACCAGAGGTTCCCATAATCATCGTCCCATCTCTCGGATATTATCGGAGGAACGAATACTCGTATTCCAAAAATATTCTCAAGAGAGACTCTTATGAGTGTAGTATCGCGTAACAATCGCATCAGATCTGACATCTGAACGACTTCCGCACTACGTCCTAAAAATAGGCCAAGATGGGCTTGGTAAACTAAGGTCCTTGGCTTCTAAGGCACATGATTGAAAGAATAATGCCTAACCACAAATGACTTGTGTGACATTATTAATCCAACATGACCTCCACCAAGTGAATGGACTCGCAAGTCAACTGGCTAAGGAATACTCCACACCAGTCAACAAGACTATGCCATTCTCCTATCCTTAGGTGCACTCGAGTTCGGGTATAGAACTCATCTCACAGAGATCACCAAAGCAAACAGCAATTGTATATCAAGCAATTCAAACATTACAATCAATACAGTTATCCCAAATTGTACAAAAATATGTCAAATAACAGATAACAAATATCATACAACAAGGGTGAAAAGTAGGCAATACCACCAAGGATTTATCCCCAGCAAAGTCGCCACTTTTCTGTAGCGGTGTATTCGTCACTTTATGATTTATTGATTAAACCAAAAGCAAAGCATACAAAGAATCGAGTCGCCACCGCACTTTTATTTATCCTAAGGAATGGCTAAAAAGCGAACAAAAGCCTAAGAAGTTTTACACATAGAAAACTAATAAAAAGGTCAGAGAGTCTGGGTAAGGGGTAAATTACGCAATGGGAAGGTGTTAGGCACCCAAAACGTCCTAGGTACTCCTAGGGAGCCCTTTTCACACTTGGTGAATGAAATGTTATTTGTTATGAAAAATATTATTGTGCAAACATGATTGGGAAGATGAGAAAAGAATATACAAGTTTTATTATTTTTGTGTTTGAACGGATGAACCCGTTGCCTACGTACCTTCCATGAAAGGTAAGGATCAAAACGCCGTAATTCGGCTAAAAGATTTCCAAAAGTGTGTGAATTGATTTTAAACAAAAGCCCTAAGGTCTTTCGTTATCCACGGGAGAAAACTCAACCTTATACAAACAACAAGTCCACCATGTGAGAAAAGCTTCGACGCACTAGAGGGGTTAACCCTGTTTTCAGTACGGAAGTCTTACAGTTCGATCACTAAGGACAGAAGGTGAGATTAACATCAACCAACTAGGACAAATCAAACCTATGGCTAATGTATGAAAACATATCAAGAATGGACAAAGCCACCAAAACAATTGAATGAGTGAAGTTAATTGATTATGAGTATTCACAAAATATGGTCAAGGTATGATTAAGATTCAATTCAGAAAGAAGTGTTATCAAAAGTGAAGTTTGAAAGTCAAGGACTTAAGGTCCAGGTTTCTAATTTGAAAAGACATGACGATGTTTGCACAACAATTATTTTCAAGTTTGAAAGCAACATGTGAAAAGGTTTAGAACAAAGAGGGTATGGATGATGGAGTGTAAAACTTCTCAGAAAGGTTCACCTCTTGAGATCATATAGAAGATGATTCAAGTGTGTCCTTAGGAATAAGCAATGAGCAATAACAAATAAGCAAAACAAATGATACCGGATGCCAATTGCTGGACTTATACCAATCTCACAAACAAAGGTGGATACCGGATACCAATCGATGGATTTACACCAGTCTCCTAAAACAAACAAGGATATCAGATGCCAATAAATGGACTTATTCCAATCTCCTAAAATAAAACAAAACATGGATATCAGATGCCAATAAATGGACTTATTCCAATCTCCAAAACAAAACAAAACATGGATGTCAGATGCCAATCTATCTGGACTTATTCCAATCTCCACAGGATGATCATAGGAATACAAATGCCAACAACATGGACTTACAATTGAATCCTCACATACAATAAACAAATAAAAGCACTAAGCAAAGAGGACATAAGTGGCCAATGAAATGGTCTTACACTCAATCCCTTCCAAATCATAGGAACAACGGCCAACAAGTGGACTTACAGTTGATTCCTCAATGGGCAAACCAAAGATGGTCACAAAGATATGAAATGATGATCACGCAATAATGAACAATCAATGATGATAAATGCACAAAGGCAACCAAGCAAACATGTACAGATGAACCAATAAGCAATCAATGATTCAGTTAGCACACACTATATACAAGCAATTAGGCTCAAGCAAGGGTTAGACTTTAAAGTCAACTGGAGTGGGGTAAGTGGTGCTCTTAACCTTAACATTGAGAGTTAAGGTGAAGCAGATGAAAGGATATGATGGGTGTGCCTCATTGCTCTTATCCCTGGTCAGGGAGAGCTTCAAATGATAGAAGGTGTGGGAGTTCAGAAAGTTGGAACTCTCTCCACAAGTTAATGAATCTATAGATCTTGGGTTAATATCCCCAATGCTACAACATGTAATGTGAGCAAAGGGAAGACACACAGAATAGTAGGAGATGGACTACACATCTCTTTTATCTACCAATTGCCTTATCAAAGGACTTTTCCTGCTTGGGGACAAAGATAAACAATCACAAGCAACCAAGCAAAAAGCAAGTTCAAAATGAACTTAAGCAACTAATGTACCTGAAAACAATCCAGCTCAATCAGTATACAATTCAAAAAGTCAAACAGATAATCCAACAGTCAATAGACAATACACAATCACACAAGTAAGGCTACAATGTGCAAGGCACAAGCTCAACTCAAATGAGCTAAGAGCATCCTACAAAACAAGTCAAAGTTAGTCAATGACAATCAAATACCCAACTCAAGCAATGTGAATTAATCTCCTTAAGGCCATGTACTTCTTAACTTGAAAACAAACTCAAACATGAGAAGCAAACCACTAGGACAAGGCCTAGGGTCAAAGAAGTAGAAATAATCCAAAACAGAACATGAAAATTGACAAGAATCAAGATTAATCAATCAAGAACAATATCCAAGTGGTCTCATATCAAAATCATCAACCAATTTCATTTCATAAACAAAACATGTCAAAGTATGCAAGTTGAAAGCTCAATGAGGTAACCAGAATGAACCAAGGTAAATCAAATCAAAAATGGCTCAATAAATCCCAAGAAAAATCATGTCTAAACAGAACACATCAAATGATCAACACACCAAAAATCATGGCATTTGGATAAGCATAAGCATGTCAATCAAATTCACCAAGTCAAGGTAAGCATAAACAAGCTCAAAGGAAGCACAAATTGATACATCAACTTAAGACAATCCTAAAACAGAGATGACAAGTGAGAAATGACTTAAACCAAAGCCAAGACAAACTTCAAGGTGTCTAGAAAACATGTACCAAATTTCAAGCTCATATGATAAAGCATAAGAATTTCACAAATCATGAAAGTTCATCACTCTTCAAAAGTCCAAACATGACCAAGCAGCAAAGAAAATCTCAAACAAATTGGAAATGGAACCAAAAATTCTACAAATATTCATGGTAAAACTTAACATCCAGAAGTAACATCATGCAAAAATTCAGATAATTTGGCATTTATTTGGCATGGTAAATAAAATCAGCAAGTTGGACAAGAAATGGTGTGACACACATTTTCACACCTCTATTAATCACATCATAACTCAACATCCATAAATTAGAAAAATACAAACTCTATACCAAAATGACCATTAGGATGTCTAGTTTATGCATGTCAATTTTCAGCTTCATTGGATCAACCATCATTATTTCATGAAGAAAATGGCAAGCAAGTTGCAACATAGCATATGCATGAACCAACCCTAGGGAAATTAAAAATCCAACCGAGCACAAATTCTGGAAAAATCACCAAAAAATATTAGACATCATGAAGATCATTGTGCAAAAAAACTCATGTGATTTGGATCATTATTTATTGAGTTATGGATTTTTTAAATGAAGAGAAAAAATTAAAAATCATATGGAAGACATAGCATGAACATGGATAGAAAATGGAATGAAAAAGCAAGGCATATATTGGAAATGTCAAACAGCCGGAATCGAACCACGCTGAAATTTGAAAGTGGCGCCAGGTTTAAACGCCGCGTTTCATTTAATTGAAACGCTGGCCAATCAGAAGCCGGCACTTGGACCAACACATGAACAATAACACCAAAACACATGCAAACCGCGCTGTGAGAGGATCAAACTGAATCTGGAAAACAAAAACCCTAGACCTTCATACGGTTCATCATGTTCTTCATCATCAAGATCCAATCATCACAGAAATTCACCAAATATATATCAATCGATTCATCTTGCATCACACATCAATAATCCAACATCAATTTAACCTAATTCTAACTGTATCAAATGAATCGAGCGCAACAAGTTTCATCCATCAAACTTCAAATCATCCTAACTAACTCAATACTTAATGAAATTTCACGATCTAAAGCTCATCATAACCTATTTCAAAGATCTACAAGATGCATCTAACAATTTCAAGAATTAGAGCATTCGAAATCTAACCTCAATGAAGATGCAGAAGTTGATTTGCTTGATTCAGGTCCTGGAAATGCGAAACAGATGCTCTTCCAAGCTTAGATGAATGAATGGATGCAAAAGAATAGCTCAACACTGCTTGATTCTTCCAGAAATTCCAGTTGCCATGGATGATGCAATGTTCAACAGTCCACGATTCTTCAAGAATTCTGCAGGATCTAGCTTCAATAATCTTCAATTCTGCTTGGAGATGATGAATAAGCCAGGAAATATGCAATGCTTATGAAGAAATCGAAGAAAAAGTTTGAGAGAAATTGGAGAGAGAATTTTCAGATCTGGAATTTGTGAAGTGTTGTTAGCATTTTCTGTTATGATTATGCTTAAATATCATCTGTTAATCAAGCTTGCTAATCATGTTTAGCCACAATGCAAGTGGTTAGTGAAATTAACATGTTTATGCAAAATGGCAAAACCACCCTTTATGCATGCATGGGAATGGAACAGTACCGAATTTCACTTGGAGCAAGCTTAAAAATCTGTTTGGAGGCAAGTGTAATTGGTTGGAATTGAAAATAATGCACATTTTTCAAATTGATACTTTCCCTCCAAAATTCAAATTAAATTCAAGTGAAAAATGCAATATTTTTGTGATGAGAATTGATGCAATGTGATGCATGATTATGATAGTAGGGATCAATATAGAAATGCTCCAAAATTTCTTGGCAATGATTTGATCATAATTCTTCAACCACACATGAGAAATGGATGTTCTTGGACTTTTTGGAAAGGTGATAGCAAGATCTTCAACTTTCATGTTGGACAAAATTTCATTTGAAGCTTGCTTGATGATGTAAATTTAAGGAGAAGACCTTTCCATTTTTGGCAGTTTGAAATTACAGGTCACTTTCTATTTTTGGAAAGTTTTCATCTGACTTCAAATTCTTCATTGTTGATGTTTGAAATGTCAAATGGGACTTGTGTGGACATGAATGAGGCCTCTCTAACCATCTCCCACCTTCAAATCCATGATTGAATGCACAGTTGACTTGTGTTGACTGGCTAGGGTTTCAGTTGACCTAGCTATGCTCTAATGAAATCCAAGCCTCTACCACTTGAGATCTTGATTTAAAATGATGTCATGGTTCATATGAGCTTCTTATGAATGATCATTGGTGCCCAAATTCTCAAGAATGGCCACCATCTATTGCTTAATGACTGCCTTTGACTAGTTTGAGCTAATGTTGCTTCATCTGCAAGTAACAAGGTTAGATGACATATTTTTGTACTTTTGGTTAGTAAACAAATGAAAAGCAATGATATACAAATGCAAAACATGCTTGGTGATCAAGAACCACTCTCAAAAGATAACCCACCCACAGGGAAGGAAGGCAAGGTGTACAATGATCCTTGAGGCAATGATATGATATGATATGATGCCATGAGGGATCTTAGGGACAAAATTGGGGTCTTACAGTTGGTTTCGGTAAATGTTGAGTTTTTCCTGGTCGTCCGTTGACGTCTAGTTGTGATTTCTATTCCCATTCATCATCTTTCGATGTCTGGATGTGGCTGTACTTTTGAGAGAGAAAAAATCAAAATCCCCAGCAATAAACATCAGATCCAGTTGAAGTTACTCTTGGATCCCCGCAGTTGTGCAAATTTCTACGGTTCTTTGGTATTCAATCCCTGTTTACCCTGAAAGTCTGACAACCATTGCTCTCATCCATTCGGGTTCCTAGTTGATTGAATAGGGGCAGCTGTAGCACCTCAAATTTGCACCTCCCATTTTGTACATACATTTTAATTTTTGGGTCATTAAAATTGCATTGTCCATGGCATAGCTCATTGCATTATCATTTGCATAGTCAACAGTCATCAGGCAAGATCAGTCAAGACTGGTTAGGAGGTTCAGTTGTGCAAGCAAGCCAGTGCATTTTCTAAGCCCTAGGGTTGGTTCAATGAGTTCATATGATTCAAGGATCATTTTGAAGTGGTTTGGTCAATTATTGAAGGCTCAAGGCTCATCAGTCAACGATCAATTCATCTGAAACCCTAGAAAGTCAACAAAAGTCAACTATCAATTCAATCATGGATTTGAAGGTGGGAGATGGTTAGAGAGGCCTCATTCATGTCCATACAAGTCTCATTTGACATTTCAAACATCAACAATGAAGAATTTGAGGTCAGATGAAAAGTTTCCAAAAATAGTAAGTGACCTGTAATTTGAAATTGCCAAAAATGGAATGGTTTTCTCCTCAAGATTACATCATCAAGAAAGCTTCAAATGAACATTTGTCCAACATGAAAGTTTAAGATCTTATTCTCCCCTTTCCAAAAAGTCCAAGAACATGAATTTCTCATGTGTGGTTGAAAAGATATGGATCAATCATGGCCAAATGAATTTGAACTTCAAGAAGGCATAACTTTCACACCATAAGGCCAAATGGAGTGGTTCTTTTTGCAACATTTCTCTCTTGATATGCAATATCCAAAACATGCATAATATGCCATGCATTTCCATCACAAAAATATTTGGTTTTCCATTTGAATTTTGGAGGGAAAATCCAAATTTGAAAATTATGCATTGTTTTCACTTCCCACCACTTGCATTAGCTTCTAAACAGATTTTTGAATTGATTCCAAGCCAAAAACGTGCACTGTTACATTGCTTTCTCATGCATGAGGTGAATTGGCAAAATTGCATTACACCTTTGTTTTCACTAATTCCAATTGCATTGGCTTAATTGGGATTAAGAGCATCATTAGCAGATCATATATAAGGGTAATCCTAACAGAAAAATGCAGGAACACATCATAATTTCCAGATCTGAAAAATCTCTTCAAACTTTCTCTCTCAATTTTCATCAAAATTTTGCAAAAGCATTGCTTTGTTCTTGGTTGATTCTTCACATAGAAGTATTGAAGAGCATTTTGGAAGCAAGATTTAGAAGATATCGTGCAAATTTAAAGCTGTTGAAGTTCACACTCATCCATGGCAGTTGGAAATTCTGGCTAGATCAAGCACGATTGAGCTATCATTCTTCATCCATTCATCCATATAAGCATTGAGGAGCATCTGTTTGAGCTTAGCATGGCCTAAATTGAGCAGTTCCAATTCTGCATCTTCAACAAGGTCAGAATTTGAGTTTCATAATTCTTAAATTGGTTATATGTATGTTGTAGATCCTTCCATGCTGAGCACACTGAGCTTTAGATCATTAATTTTCATGAAGCAATGAGTTAGATATGCTAGATCTAAGTTTGACATGTGAAACTTCTCTTGCTCGAATCTTTGAATGTGTGTGGAATTAGGTTAAATTAAGCATTGATCTGTGATGTATGATGAAAGATGAACCTAATGATATGCTCATTTCGTGTTTCTGAGAAATTTGTTCATGAGGCCTCAAGAACATGATGAATGTGTATGAAGCTGTTAGGGTTTTCATCTCCAGATTCCATTTGATCCGTTCCAGCGTGCTTTGCATGCGTTTGTATGTTTGTGTTCATGCATTGGTCCATGTGGCGCTGGCTTGGCACAATGGTTGGTCCTCGTTGATTCACATTGCCACATCAGTTAAGTGAAACGGCGCGTTTCACTTAACTAGCGTCTCAATTCAAATAATTCCTCTCTTCGATTCTGGCCGGCGCCATTTCCAAATTGCATTTCATATTTCATTTCATTTTCTCCATCCATTCATGTAGATGCTTCATCATGTTTTTTTTATTTTTTTCATCCACTTTTAAAATTCATAACTCAATAAATATGCATCCAAATAATGTGGTATTTTTTGCATCTTGCTCCTAATTGTGTCTAGTTTTTTATGACTATTTTTCCAGAAATTGTGCATGGATGAAAAATGTTTTGGCCTAGGGTTTGTGTATGCATGTCCAATTTGTACCTTATTTTCCATATGCTTTGTGAAATGATGAGATTTGATCCAATGATTATGAAATTTGGTATGCTTAAACTAGACATCTTGCTGGATATTTTGGTGTTGAGTTTGAATTTTTCTCATTTGTGATTGCTGAGTTATGATCCTTTGAATGTAGGTGTGGCAATGTGTGTCACACCTTTGCTTGCTCAACTTTATGAATTTCTTTGCCATGCCAAATGAACTCTAATTGATGTGATTTTTTTTATGATGCTTCTTATGCATGTTGAGATTGATCATGAATGTTTGTAGAATTTTTGGATTCATTTCTGATTTGTTTGGGATTTTTCTTTCTGGATTGCCATTTGTGTGCTTTTGAATAGTCTTGAACTTCAATGATTTGTGAAATTCTGGTTGTTTATCATATGGATGTGAAATTTTGCCCATTTTTTCTAGACATATTGAAGTTTATTATGGCTTTGGTTTGAGGTCTTTACCATGTACCAATTCTGTTTTAGGCTTGTGCTAAGTTGATGTATCAAATTGGTGCTTCATTTGAGCTTATTTTGATAGCCTTGACTTGATGAATTTGATTACCATGCCTAATCTTGTCAAAATGCCTTGATTTTTTGTGTAATGATCATGTTGTGTGTTCTGTTTAGCCATGATTTTTCTTGAGATTAATTGAATCATTTTGGAATTAATGTGCATTTGTTTATTCTGTTGTCTCAATGTGCTTTCAACTTGCATACCTTGCCATGATTGGTTTGTGAAATGAATTTGGTTGATGCTATTGACATGAGACCTTTTGGAATGTGTTCTGGATTGATTAAAGTTGATTCATGTCAATTTTCATGTTCTGTTTTGGATTTTTTCTCCATCTTTGACCCTAGGCCTTGTCCTAGTGGTTTGTGCTTATGTTTGAGCTTTGTTTTCAGGTTAAGAAGCACATGGCCATGAGGAGAGTGATTCATTTGCTTGAGTTGGTTGATTGTTTGATGTTGACTAATCTTGAGTTGTTTTGTAGGTGGATTTTAGCTCATTTGAGTCGAGCTTGTGCATTGCACATTGTTGCATTGCTTATTTGACTGTGTACTGTTGACTGTGGACTATTAACTGTCTGTTTAGTTCATTTGACTTGTGTACTGATTGAATTGGATTGTTTTTAGGTACATTAGTTGCTTAAGTTCATTGTGAACTTGCTTTTGCTTTGCTTGATTGCTTAAGCATTGAGGTATAATTTCTCTGACTTCATGTAGTCTGGAAGACCTGTCCTGTTACTTGGGCAGGCACCTGTCTGAAGCCCTCCTTAAGAGGCAATGCTTGTGTTTGTTTATCTTTGTGCCAAGCAGGAAAAGACCTCTATGAGGCAATTGGTAGATAAAAGAGATGTGCAATCCATCTCCTACTATTCAGTGAGTCATCCACTTTGCTCACACACCTTGTGTTGATGCATTGTGGATATTAACCCAAGATCTTTGTTGAGTCAGTCATATGTGGAGAAGAGTTCCAACTTTCTGAATTCCCACACTTCCTATTGTCTGAAGCTCTCCCAGGCCAGGGATAAGAGCTGTGAGGCACACCCCTCACTTCCCATTTCATCTGCTTCACCCTAACTCTCAATGTTAGGGTTAAGAGCTAACATCACCCTGTTACAGTGGCTTGTTTGTCGAGGTTGACATGACCCCTTGACTAAAGCTTAACCTTGCGTGAGCCTATCTGTTTGTATATAGTGTGTGTGCTTGCCTTTGTGCTTGTGTTTACTCAGTTGCTGTTTAGGATAGCTTGCTCCCTGTGCAAGTTAGATAGAAACTTCAACCTAGGACCATGGTGAATTTACATGATAATTATTAGGCTCGAGTTAGTCTCCCTTCTAGTTTGTCATTTCCCAGTCTCTGGTTAGGTTAGAAGTTCTTTCCCTGCGTAGGGGAACTACGTCGCCCTGATCCTCATACCAGATGAGGTACGTAGGCAGGAGATGAGCTGATCTCTCCGGGCGCCCTTTTGTTTTGTTTGTGTGAGTTGTTTCTCCTTGTCTGGTTGGAGTCCGATGTAAGTCCAGCGATTGGCATTCGGTTTCCAGTTTCTTTGTTGGAGTCTGACGTAAGTCCAGTGATTGGCAGTCGGTTTCATGTGTGTGTTTATTTGGTTCAAAGTCTGATGTAAGTCCAGTGATTGGCATTCGGTTTCCATGTTTTCCTGTTTGTGTGGAGTCTGACATAAGTCCAGCGATTGGCAGTCGGTTTCCTGTGTGGTTTTGTTTGGCGTGCGTTAGCCGAGCTACGAGTGCTCTGATTCTTCTGTAGTCCGAGAAGATACGTATGCATAGGATGCGACATCCTAGCGAGCACGTTTTCCCCTGTCCCGAACTACGTCGACTCTGATGTCTGTGCCTGACAGACTACGTAGGCCCCGGATGTGATATCCTGCCGAGTTAATTTCTTTTGTCTTTCTGTGTCTCTTTCAGCCAGTGTGTGTTTGATGTTTGTGTTCAGTTTTAGCAACCTTTATCCTTCCTTTTGTGCGTGGATCCCGTCGAGTACGACGGATGCGTAGGGGTGCTAATACCTTCCCTTCGCATAACCGACTCCCGATCCCATCTCTTTGGTCGCGAGACCATGTCTTTTCCAGGTTTACTTCGAGCGTTTCCTTTCCCTCTTTTGGGATAAATAACGCACGGTGGCGGCTCTGTTGTTTCGTTTTCCCGCCGGTTTTTCGCGTAATACGACAACAAGTATGATACAAACACAAAGTGCTTGGTGATCTCTCCCAAAATAAACCCAATGAAGGAGGGGTAAGGAGGATGCCAAGGTATGATCCCATAGCTAATGCTTATGATGAAATTGCATGAGGGATCTTAGGGTCAAAATTGGGGTCTTACATCTGCCCCTATTTAAGGACATTCTAATTGAGGAGGCGAAGGTTAAAATCTTCATGTCGACTCAGTAGAATGGGCTTAAATAACAACATATATAAACAAATTTTGGTCCCTAAAAGACCTCATGATGCATTTGATATGAATGTAAAAGTTAATGCCCTGTGGGGAAATATTGCCACAAAGTAAAAGAAATCAGAGAGATCGAAAGTCCACAAGAGTATAATGTATTGCGTAAGGAAAACACACTAGGGAGACAGAGACTCTAAGGGATAAAAGGAGTTATGCGTAGGCCAGGCTACGACTTAAAACTGCTGGGCGACTCGAGGAATTCCATACAAAAATGGAAAAGACTCAGTCGGGGAACAATAACTTCTGCAGGGGATGCGAGTAAGTCAGGATAAAACTGAAGTACTTGAATCATGCAGGAAAAGCGGTTTCACTAAGGAAACATGCACTCAAATCGATTGGGGAAGAAATAAACTTCAACACAGGAGGAGCAGAAATCTATTATCAACTACCTGTTACTGGGTGAGGAGATAATAAAGATCTGACAGAAAGGACATCCGTCATCGGTTAGGATGAACATATCGAGGATGACTCGTTGGACACGAACAGAAGCGAGTACTCATTACCGTTTACTGTGTAAGAATAGCCTTGCTGGGGGAAAATGTAAAAATAGGATTTACAACTACCAGTTACTGGGCAGAATACCAAGGGTGAGAATATCCGTCATCGGTTAGGATGAACATTCCAAGGATAAACTCGACAGGGAAGAAAATCCTTCATCGGTTAAGATGAACATTTCAAGGATAGACTTGCCTGGGAAATGTCAAAGAGGATATCCGTCATCGATTAAGATAAATATATCAAGGATAAACCAACTGAACAAAAAGTAGGAATTACATTTATCGAAAGCTGGATAGAAGACCATGAGAGAGAATCCGTCACTGGTTAAAGTGAACATATCAAGGATAGACTCTGAGAGGGGAGGAAAAATAGGAATTACATCTATCAGTTACTGGATAGAATACCATGAGAGAGAATCCGTCACTGGTTAAAGTGAACATATCAAGGATAAACTCCGCGGAGGGGACAAAAGTAGGATTTACAACTACCGGTTACTGGGTAGAAGACCGCAAAGAGAAGGAAACTCGTCATCGGTTAGGATGAACATATCAAGGATTAACTCTCTAGGGAACAAGAATAGGGATTACAACTACCTTCTTACTGGGTAGAATACCAAAGGTGAGAATATCTGTCATCGGTTAGGATGAACATATCAAGGATAAACTTCGGCAGGGGAGAGAAAGATATCTGTCACCGGTTAGGGTGAACATATCAAGGATATACTTCGGCAGGGGAGAGAAAGATATCTGTCACCGGTTAGGGTGAACATATCAAGGATATACTTCCTGGGGAATCAGATCCACTGGGGACTCTACTGAGGAGAAAATAGGGATACTTTTGCCATGTATTGGGCAAGAAGTAACAAATTGCAAACTAAGAAGAATATTACCAGTTACTGGGTAATAAACTCTTAGGAGACTCAAAGAATCTATCTAGGCATGAT
Organism: Lathyrus oleraceus; assembly: GCF_024323335.1. Classification (NCBI taxonomy): domain Eukaryota; kingdom Viridiplantae; phylum Streptophyta; class Magnoliopsida; order Fabales; family Fabaceae; genus Lathyrus; species Lathyrus oleraceus. The sequence goes on from NC_066583.1 coordinate 39,357,095, forward strand.
CTAGAAAGAAACAGTCAATCAAGACTCAACCCAATGAGGACATAACTCAAGAGGAGTGGTTCCATCTAGATAAACAACTAGGGAGGAAACTGAAGTAATAATCATCCATGAGGAACATCTCAGTGGGGAAGAGGAGAAAGGTTAAGGTCTTTCTGCCTAATGGGCTAACGCTCTACAATTGAGGGAGGACAAACACCGAAATTTGTATGGGGATAAAGTACCGCCATATAGAGAATTAGAATCTAAAACCAACAAGTTAATCATATATGCAAATATGCAATTATGAAATTATATGAATGTATATGTATATGATGATTATGCTGACAAAATGATCACAAAGGATACAAAGGTGTCACAAAGAATTTGAATCATCGGTATAATCCTCGGTCAATCCACAAAAAGAGGGAGACAACTGCTAGAGAACAGAGAGATCAACAAACCAAAGGCTCAAATCTAGCTGAGGGAGGAGATCTGCTGAGGAGAGGAGAAGTTATCGAGTCTGCAGGGAATTTTAGGTCAACGCCATGTCAAATGGGAGACAACCATACAGAAGATGAACACAAATAGCTGCTCAGAAACCAGGAGGAAACTCTGAATGAGAGCGAGTCGGATGGCGACTGGTGGGGAAACCAATGTGATCTACTAGGGAAAACATCTTACTCTACTGAAGAAACGTGAACCATGTTGGGGAATATAGAAACACTGTCTGGGAAATAACACGCCGCAAAGTACTGAATCAACCAACTTAGCTAGGGAAAAGGTTCGGAACTCCACTAGGGAACAAACACTTTGCAGCGAAACCAGATCAACACAGACAACTAGGAATACCCGAAGGGTTAGCTGCTTGGGGAACCTCTGATGCTTAACACTTAAGGACTTGCTGCTCTTGAAGTGCTGTTGATACTTCCTTTTTAATTGCTTTGAAAATTTCTTGTTTTTATATGTTTTAAGAAAAAGATTTTAATTAAAAATTTTAAACTTTCAAAATGATCATAATAAAATTTAAACTATTGGATGGTAGTCTATAAATGACAAGACTCCATGGGTTTTTACAAAGTTGAAAATGGTAATTTATATGGAAAAGGGCTACATTGATAACAAATGATCCTTAGTCCTTCTATCAACTCTTGATATCCATTGTGCTCTTGACCGCTGCTGGGATGATGAATCGATGTCCACCCTTGTACTCAACAAAGTATTTCCAATATTGGACGATCAGTAGACTGCAGTTACTTGCTATAATCCCTAATTTTTGCATAAGTTTCCCCAAGGTGGAGTACTCAACTTATCGGGAATTTTGTTTGTTTCTATGTCTCTAATTTTTGCCTGGATCGCCCTTTCGGGTTTTCAATCCACCGAGACGCTCTTTTTTGCCTAAGTCTCCCTTTCGGGTTTTCAACTTAGCAAGCTGTTCTTTTCTTTTTAGGCGAAGTATTTCTTGACTGCATCTGCGTTCAAAGGATGAGTGAACTCTTCCCCGTCCATAGTTGTAAGAATCAAAGCACCGCCTGAAAAGGCTCTCTTAACGACATATGGGCCTTCATAATTAGTAGCCCATTTTCCCCTAGAATCTGGTTTGAACGATAGAATCTTCTTGAGCAAAAGGTCACCTTCCCTGAACACACGAGGTCTGACCTTCTTATCAAAAGCTTTCTTCATCCTCTGCTGATATAACTGACCATGACACATGGCAGTCAATCTCTTCTCTTCAATTAAATTCAGCTGCTCAAACCTGGTCTGCCACCATTCAGCCTCATTCAACTTGGCTTCCATGAGCACACACAATAAATGAATCTCAACCTCTACGGGGAGCACTGCTTCCCTGCCAAATACAAGATAAAAGGGCTTGCCTATGTTGAAGTGCGGACGGATGTAGGATACCCATGCAAAGCAAACGGGAGCATCTCATGCCAATCCTTGTACGTGACAACCATCTTCTGGATAATCCTCTTAATGTTCTTGTTCGCAACTTCAACAACCCCATTCATCTTAGGTCTGTAGGAAGAAGAATTATGGTGTGCAATCTTAAAGTCTTTGCAAAGAGCTTCCACCATATTGTTATTCAAGTTCGATCCATTGTCAGTAATGATCTTGCCTGGCACACCATAACGGCATATGATCTGATTCTTGATAAACCTCACAACAACTTGCTTGGTTACATTTGCATACGATGCCGCTTCAATCCATTTCGTGTAGTAGTCAATTGCCACCAAAATGAAACGATGTCCATTCGAAGCTTTGGGCTCAATCATCCCAATCATATCAATTCCCCACACGGAGAAGGGCCATGGGGGAAGAAATAACATTCAACAGTGCCGAAGGAACATGAATCTTATCAGCATATATTTGACACTTGTGGCATTTCTTCACAAACTTGCAACAGTCAGATTCCATTGTCATCCAATAGTAACCTGCTCGCAACATCTTCTTTGCCATTTGCATGTCCATTGGAATGAGTACCAAAGGAACCTTCATGCACTTCAGTCATCAACAAGTCTGCTTCGTGTCTATCCACACATCTGAGCAAAACCATGTCGAAATTCCTATTGTACAGTATATTACCATTCAAGTAGAAGTTGCCGGCTAATCTTCTCAAAGTCTTCTTATCTTTCAAAGATGCCCCATGCGGGTAAATCTGACTTTGGAGGAAACATTTGATGTCGTAATACCACGGCTTCTCGTCTTTGATCTTTTCAACAACAAACACATGAGCTGGCCTATCAAGACGCATCACAGACAAATTAGGAACTTCATTCCAATACTTCACTACAATCATTGATGCCAACGTTGCAAGAGCATCTGCCATCCGGTTCTCATCTCGAGGAATATGATAAAACTTAACCTTCGTAAAGAAAGTTGAAATCCTCCTCACATAATCTCTACATGGTATTAAACTAGGTTGGTTCGTCTCCCATTCTCCATATTGATTAACAACTCCATCAAATACCATGGCCCAACGAGAACCATGTTCTGGCCTTCTTCAAGCAATGGTTCATCACAATCTTTCATTTTCAAGTACAAAATCTCTTCATCATGAAAATCATACTGCACTGACTGGTAATCTTCAATTGGTTGGTGAGCCAAATGGTCAGTCAAGATACTACCTTTGATCGCTTTCTAAGATCGGTATTCGATATCATACTCTGATAACAGCATCTGCCAACGGACAATCCTCCCAGTTAAAGCAGGCTTCTCAAATATATATTTGATTGGATCCATTTTGGATATCAACCAAGTGGTATGATTCAACATATACTGACGCAGACGCTTAGCAGCCCAAGCCAATGCACAACAAGTCTTCTCAAGCGTAGAATACCGAGTCTCACAGTCGGTGAACTTCTTACTGAGGTAGTAAATTGCAAATTCTTTCTTTCCAATCTCATCTTGCTGACCAAGAACATAACCCATACTATCTTCATGCACAGTCAAATACATGATCAACGGTCTTCCTTCAACAGGTGGAGACAGAATCAGAGGCTCAAGCAGATATTCCTTGATACTATCTTAAGCTTTCCGACAGTCTTCGGTCCAATCACAAGATTGATCTTTCCGAAGAAGCTTGAATATAGGCGCACATGTGGCAGTCATGTGGGAAATTAATCTGGAAATATAATTCAAGCGACCGAGAAAACCCCTGACTTGCTTCTCAGTTTTGGGCGCAGGAATCTCTTGTATCGCTTTGACCTTGGCAGGATCAACTTCAATACCCTTCTCGCTGACAATAAAGCCCAACAACTTACCAGAACGAACACCAAAGGTACACTTATTGGGATTCAAGCGGAGTTTATACTTCCTCAAACGCTGGAATAACTTCAACAAATGCTCAACATATTCCTCTACATTAATTGATTTAGCAATCATGTCATCGACATATACTTCAATCTCTTTATGCATCATTTCATGAAAAAGAGTAGTCATTTCTCTATGGTAAGTTACACCAGCATTCTTTAAACCGAAAGGCATCACTCTATAACAGAATGTTCCCCAAGGTGTAATGAATATGGTCTTCTCCATATCTTCGGGTGCTATCTTGATCTGATTATATTCGGAAAATCTATCCATAAACGAAAAGACTTTGAATTTAGCAGTATTGTCTACTAACATATCAATGTGTGGCAGAGGGAAATCATCTTTCGGACTGGCTTTATTCAAATCTCTATAGTCAACACACATGCAGACTTTTCCATATTTCTTTGGCACAGGCACAATGTTGGCCACCCATTGCGGATACTCAGCGATTATAAGGAAACCGACATCAATCTGCTTCTGCACTTCCTCTTTGATCTTCACTGCCATATCATGATGCGTTCTTCTCAACTTCTGCTTGATTGGCGGGCATTCTGGCTTCAACGACAATCTATGCTCCACAATCTCAGAATCTAAACCAGGCATGTATTGATAGGACCAAGCAAACACATCTGAATACTCACGAAGAAGATCAATCAACCCCTTCTTAACATCTGGACACAGTCGAGACCCAATCTTGACTTCCTTCACATCATCCTCGGAACCCAAGTTGACTAACTCAACCTGCTCTTCGAACGCCTGAATGGTCTTTTCTTCTTGCTCAAGAAGACAAGATAACTCATCACTCACTTCAACATCACTTTCCTCCTCGGCTTCAAACACAGGGAATTGAAAATTTGGAGAAGGAGAAGGATCATTGTATTCAATGGGGTTAGGAACCAACCTGCATAATGATTTGATATTTTGATTTTAGAGAAGTGAATTTGTGACCAAATATTATGCAGATGGACAATTATATTGTTTATTTATATTTTTTGTGATTACCATTTTTAGAGTAAAGCAAAAAGTAAAAACAAGACATCATAGATGTGGATGAATAGAATTAATTTTATTAATGATCAATTTGGAAATGCCCAAACAATGTTCACTTCTCCCTTAGGCATAGGAGAAGGATTATGAAAACATATAAAAGCAATTACTTAGATCGATGCAAAATAACAGGAACATCAACAACAGTTCAATTGTTGCAAGCCTTTCCATGCGTCACAAAATTGGTGCAGTCTTCCTCTTCGTCATCTTTTAGCATAGAAACTAAGTATTGTTCATTGCCATGAATGAACCCTCCGCTACGGAAGCTAAGTTGCATATCTTCAGTCCTTGCAGTTGATGAACCTTTATGGAATCCCAAACCGGTTCTACCTTTGTTATCAGAGACCTCTACCATGCGCCCCCACTGATCAACATTGCCTTCTTCCACAATCTTCTTAGCATGTTTCAATGAGGACATAGGTTCCCCGACTCTCCTTTCAACAGCAATAGATAAGGCTTGAAACGGAGTTCCAACCTCATCCTCAGCTTCAACATAAGAGAAAGATGACAAAGGGCTAACCAACAGTGCCTTCTTTCCACCAACGATCACAAGCTTGCCATTCTTCACAAATTTGAGCTTCTGGTGCAAAGTCGAAGTAACAACTCCTGCCTCATGGATCCATGGCTTCCCCAACAAGCAACTGTAGGCCGGATGGATATCCATTACTTGAAAAGTAATTTGAAAATCACTCGGACATATCTTTACTGGAAGGTCCACTTCACTAATAACCGTTTGGTGTGAACCGTCAGAAGCTTTGACGATTACACCACTATATCTCATGGGCGCTCCTTGGTATGATAGATTTGACAGAGTTGACTTTGGTAGTACATTCAGTGACGACCCGGTGTCAACAAGAACAATTGACAAAGCATCCTCTTTGCAATTCATAGAAATGTGCAAAGTCAGATTATGATTTCTGCCCTCCTCAGGGAGTTCTTCGTCACAGATGCTAAGATTATTGCAAGAAGTGATGTTAGCCACAATATGATCGAATTGGTCCACAGTAACATCATGTTCTACAAAAGCTTGTTCCTTAACTCTCTGTAGTGCTTCTTTGTGCGCTTCAGTATTCATGAGCAGAGACAACACTGTGATTTTTGAGGGGGTTTGGAGCAGCTGCTCCACCACATTAAACTCACTCCTTTTGATTAGCCGAAGTACCTCATCATCATTGTTAGCTTTCAAATCGCTGGATTCACCAGACTTACCCATTGAAGCATCAACTGGATCTACAACAGGCACTTCTACCTTCTTACTCATAACTGATTCTTCCTTATCTTTTGGGAACACCGACCCAAACACTCGACCACTGCGGGTCACCTTGGTAACATCAGCAATGCTCACCACAGAGCTAGTCGTAGGCAACGGGACCTCTTGACCACCTTCTATCATTGTAGCGTTATACAAATACGGCACAACTTTATCAAATGAATATGGGAATGTGCCCGCTAACCGTATAACCAACGACGATACTGATCTATTGCTGACATTGTTACTGTTGCTGATGTCGTACTGGATTACCAATCTCTCTGGCTGCTTGAAAATGGGCACTATGACAATCACATCGTCATCTACATGACGAGATTGAACAATTTGAATCATGCCTTCATCCATCAGTCGTTGGATGTCCCTTTTCACAACTTCACAACCCCTCGGGTTAACACTGCAAACAGCACAACCATCATGGTCATGCTCACAATCACTTACCAAAAAAATATCCTTATGCATCTGCACCAAGGATCTTCGGATAAAACGCACATCAAAAACTTTAAACTCTCCAGGACAACCATCCACCATATTCACAGAAGAGTTCCCATGGGCGGGCAAAGGATTTGCTTTCACATTCGCCGCACGGTCCTCGAAGTACACCATTCCATTCTTCATCAGCTTTTGAACCTCATAATTGAGCGAATAACAGTTCTCGATATCATGTCCGGGTGTTCCTTGATGAAAAGCACAACGGATCTCAGGCTTGTACCACCATGGAAGTGGTTCTAGAATCTATGGTGGGTTTCTTGGTTGGATTAGGTTCTTGAGAACCAAGTACGGGTATAATTCTGCATAAGACATAGGAATCGGATCGAAAGAGACCTTTTTCCTCTCAAAGTTTTGTTGATGATGATTGTTGGTGGTATTGTTGTTGTTGTAGGTGTTTGTTCGTTGTTGCGGTTGTTGTTGTTGACGTTGTGGTTGTTGAACTAATGTTGATTGTTGATTAGAAAATACCGGGATAACGGAAGATACTTGGTGATGATGTTGACGAGATGATTGATTCCTTCTGATCTGAGGACTCCTATGCCTCCCACTTGAAATTGCATTCCCTTTGTTGTCCTTTTTCTTGCTGAAACTGCTGCCATACCTCTTACTCGTCGATGCCTCATCTTTCGACAAACGTCCCTCTCAGACTCCTTCCTTAAGCCTCATCCCCATGTTTACCATCTCGGTAAAGTCACTGGGGGCACTGGCAGTCATTCGTTCATAATAAAATAAACTCAGAGTTTTCAGAAAGATCTTTGTCGTCTCTTTTTCCTCCAAAGGAGGAGTGATCTAGGCAGCTAATTCCCTCCATCTCCGCGCATATTCTTTAAACATCTGCTTATCCCTCTGAGACATAGACCTCAACTGGTCTCTATCAGGCGCCATGTCTACGTTGTACTTATACTGCTTGACAAAAGTCTCTCCCAGGTCATTGAAAGTACGAATGCTGGCACTATCCAATCCCATATACCAACGGAGCACAACACCGGTCAAATTGTCCTGGAAATAATGAATCAACAATTGATCATTATCGATCTGAGTAGACATTTGCGATCATACATCACTAGATGACTGGGCGGACAAATATTCCTCTTATACTTTTCAAAGTCAGGCACTTTGAACTTCACCGGGATCTTGACATTGGGCACTAAACACAACTCACCAACACTCTTTCCAAACAAATCCTTACCTCTTAGCATCTTCAATTCCTTGCGCAGCTCAAAAAAATGATCCTTCATTTCATCCATTTTCTCGTAGACATCCGGACCTTCAGACGGCTCAGAGTGATAAATGGTGTCCTCTACACGTGGCAAGGTGTGCACAACGGGAGGTGGCACGGACATGACCGGGCTAGATGCCGGCATGGAAGCAAAAGTAGGCGCAAAGCCTTCAGGCATAGAGTTGGATGGCATTCCCCAGGGGAATCCAGCAGGCATAGTGGGTGCAAAATGAGAGGTAGCAGTAGGCATGGTAGAGGTAGCCACCTCTGAAATAACTGTCCTCGCTGGAGGAGTTGCAGGCGTTGGAGAAGATTGACTCTGAGCAGCAAGAACTGACTCCATCATGGCTGTCAGGCGGGCGATCTCGTCCTTCAGCTCTCTGTTCTCTTGCTCTAGATGCCCCATAATTTTAAAGTGATTGGTACGGGTGTTGTACCGATGAGTCAGCTTGGCTAAAGCACAAAAGAAACACCAATGAGACATCTGGCGAAAGAGAAACCTGCTTATGCAAATGATGCATGAAATGCAATGCTTGATTATTTATTTTTGTTTTCAAGGAACTTACTTATATCATTTTCAAATATATATCAACAATTTCAATAACTTTCATATGACCAAAAATCTCATTTCATTTATATAATTGTAACGATTACACTGAGTACAATTTCAGAAACCAAAAAATGAAAAATACAAGAGAAAAAGAGACTAGTCATCCTAAGGATCCTTAACAACATTGTCAGAAGCCCTAGCTGAAGGCGCGTACTTCCTTCGATGCGACGAATCTCGGTCTCAAAAGAAGCCTTCATCTGAGTCTTCTCGAGGACAAGCTAATCAACAATCTTCTTCCAAGCAATGGAAGGCTAAGGCATGATAGAAGATGAAACCTCTGGCTCTCTCTGTCTCTTTGCCACTCGGTCTTCAATTAGCTCAATAAGTGCATCTTTGTCCTTAGACTCCAACTGCAACTCTTCATGCTTCTTGCTCAAAGCATGGAAACGCTCTTCCCACATATCCTTCTCTTACTTCATCTTAGTGAGTGCGTCTTCCAACTCCTCTACATCTTGGTTAGGGAGAGTTAATGGCTCAACCACAACCATAGACATAGGTCTTTCACAAGGATAAGGCATTTTCAACTCCAAAGCTCTCTTCTTCACCCAAAGAGCGTAAGCTTCAAAAGCTACACAATTGCACGGACCAAGCTCGGATCTTCCTTTCCTATGCACATTATGCCAAGCATGCACAATCTTTTGCCTCAAATGTTGGGGATCTTTACCCTCTTGATAAAAAAGACCTTCTAACAAAGTGTTATTAGGTTTGTCTCTCAAGGGGAGCCCAAGTTGACAACGAGCCAAAGTAGGGTTGTAGTTAATCCCTCACTGTGTATCAATGAGAGACACATTAGATAATTCACCATAACTATCAATAATCTCCAAACTGCTCAAAGACGGATCATACCAAACTATATCATCATTAGTGAGAGACACAAGTCTTTGAGACCACCTTAGACATTGTTTGTTCTCCACAAAAGCAGGTGCCTGAGGCAATTGCGAAATAAACCACTTGCACAGAAGAGGAATGCAACAGACGATAGTTCCACAACCCTTAGAATTCCTTAGATGCAAAGATAAATACATATCGCCCAACAAAGTAGGCACAAGATTCCCAATCAAGAAAAGTCTAATGGCGTTAACATCAACAAAGTCGTCAATGTTAGGGAACAAAGCTAATCCATAGATGAGCAACATAAAGACAACTTCAAAAGCATCCACACTATAGGCTTGAGCAAAGGCAGTAGCTTCCTTGATGAGGAAATCAGATGGCAACCCAAATAATCCTCCTTTCTTCACCCAATGAGCCTCTATCTCAGCCTTCTTCAAGTAAAGGGTTTCAGCAATAAGACTAGATCGGGGAACCTCCTCCAATCCACTAAAAGGTACTCAACTAGAAACAGGTATCCCCAAAAGATGAGAATACTCCTCCAAGATAAGCACAAGCCGATAATTTGGGAAAGTGAAGCAACGGTAGAGAGGATCACAGAACTGCACCAATACACTCAAGAGCCCTTCAACTACATTAGCAGATAAGATAGACAATAGCTTCCCATGACGTTGTTTGAAGTCCAAGGGATCTAATACAAAAGATGCTAGCTTCCTTAACTCTTTCAACTCGGGACATCTGAAACTGTACTTCTTAGTGTTCCTTCGTCCATAATCCATGGTCTGAAAATATTTGCAAATAATACCTCAGTTCCTTGAAATTTTCGTGTGATGAATGTTATGATGCACATGAATGCATGAATGCAACAATAAAAAATAAGGGATCACACACAAGGCAAACAAAGGTCAAGGGATGAATCAAGTCATTGTCAAGATCAATCATCCATTTTGGTGGATTATGGTTTGCACCTTATCAACACCCAAGTTCCATTGATATTGACAAGACTTGATTGGATCAACCAAGAATCAAGGGTTTGTTGTAAGTTATGAGCAAGGAGTCTGGGTAAGAACCATCCCAAAGGAGTGAACTAAGGATAAAACCTGTAGATCATGTTCTAAAAAGTTCCCAGAGTCTTAATTCCATCTATCGGATATTACAGGTTAAGATGACTGACTCATCGACCCATAGTATTCTCAAGAGAAACTCGTCTGAGTGTAGTATCGCTTAACAACTGTTATCAAGTCTACACTTGAACAGTCTCCACACTACGTCCTAAATAGGCAAAGAGGGGGTAAATGTTCTACGGTCCTCAGCTTCTCGGACCCAAATTAGAGATAGTAATACCTAACCACAAATACTTGTGGGACATTTCTAAATCCAAAAGAGTCTCCACTGAGCAGATGGATCTCAAGCCAACTTGTTAAGGACTACTCCACACAAGTCGAACATGACTATACCATCCTCCTATCTTAATTTCACTCAAGTTCGGGTTAGAACTTATCTCACCACTCAGAGATCACCAAGCACAACAAGCATATTATATCATACATACATATATACAAACATCACATATATACAAATATATACACACAAAAAGTAGGCTAAACCCACTGGAGACTACTCCCCAGCAGAGTCGCCACTTAATTTCTGTAGCGGTAAATTCATGATCATCAAGCTATGGATAAGCTAGACATAAAATAACAAGAGTCGCCACCGCGCTTTTATTGTTTCCAAGGGAAAAGGGAAAAAGTACAAACAAAACCCAAAAGTAAGAAGTTTTCAACTCAAAACTAATAAAATGTCAGAGATTACAAGTAAGGGGGTTGGTTGCACAGAGGGAATGTGTTAGCACCCAAAGTGTCCTAGGTACTCCTAGGGAGCCCTTTTTGTATGCATATGTATTTGGTACAAAAATGATGTTTACAAACAAAGAGAATGGGGGGATGAGAAAAGAATTCATTAGTAATATTTTTTTGCGTTTGACAAGACCTTCAGACTTGTGGCTACATACCAACATAAAAATGAGGGATCAAAACCTCGTAGTTCATGATACAAATTTCAAAGTGGATGCATTGCTTTTCATCAACCGAGACACTCTTTTTTTTTGTTTTTATGTCTCTAATTTTTGCCTGGATCGCCCTTTCAGGTTTTCAATCCATCGAGACGCTCTTTTTTTGCCTAAGCCGCCCTTTCGGGTTTTCAACTTAGCGAGCTGTTTTTTTCTTTTTAGGCGAAGTATTTCTTGACATCATTTGCGTTCACATGACGAGTGAACTCTTCCCCATCCATAATTATAAGAATCAAAGCACCACCTGAAAAGGCTCTCTTAACGACATATGGGCCGTCATAATTAGGAGTCCGTTTTCCCTTAGAATCTGGTTTGAACGATAGAATCTGCTTGAGCACAAGGTCACCTTCCCTGAACACACGAGGTCTGACCTTCTTATCAAAAGCTTTCTTCATCCTCTGCTGATATAACTAACCATGACACATGGCAGTCAATCTCTTCTCTTCAATTAAATTCAGCTCCTCAAACCTGGTCTGACACCATTCAGCCTCAGTCAACTTGGCTTCCATGAGCACACGCAATGAAGGAATCTCAACCTCTACGGGGAGCATTTCTTCCATGCCATATACAAGAGAAAAAGGGGTTTCCCCTGTTGAAGTGGGGACGGATGTACGATACTCATGCAAAGCAAACGGGAGCATCTCATGCCAATCCTTGTACGTGACAACCATCTTCTGGATAATCCTCTTAATGTTCTTGTTCGCAGCTTCAACAACCTCATTCATCTTAGGTCTGTAGGAAGAAGAATTATGGTGTGCAATCTTAAAGTCTTTGCAAAGAGCTTCCACCATATTGTTATTCAAGTTCGATCCATTGTCAATAATGATCTTGCTTGGCACAACATAACGGCATATGATCTGATTCTTGATAAACCTCACAACAAATTGCTTGGTTACATTTGCATACGATGCCGCTTCATCCCATTTGGTGAAGTAGTCAATTGCCACCAAAATGAAACGATGTCCATTCGAAGCTTTGGGCTCAATCATCCCAATCATATCAATTCCCCACATGGAGAAGGGCCATGGGGAAGAAAAAACATTCAATAGTGTCGGAGGAACATGAATCTTATCAGCATATATTTGAAACTTGTGGAATTTCTTCACAAACTTGCAACAGTCAGATTCCATTGTCAGCCAATAGTAACCTACTCGCAACATCTTCTTTGCCATTGCATGTCCATTGGAATGAGTACCAAAGGAACCTTCATGCACTTCAGTCATCAACAAGTCTACTTCGTGTCTATCCACACATCTGAGCAAAACCATGTCAAAATTCCTCTTGTACAGTATATCACCATTCAAGTAGAAGTTACCGGCTAATCTTCTCAAAGTCTACTTATCTTTCAAAGATGCCCCATGCGGGTAAATCTGACTTTGGAGGAAATATTTGATGTCGTAATACCACAGCTTCTCGTCTTTGATCTCTTCAACATCAAACACATGAGCTGGCCTATCAACACGCATTACAGACAAATTAGGAACTTCATTCCAATACTTCATTACAATCATTGATGCCAACGTTGCAAAAGCATCTGCCATCCAGTTCTCATCTCGAGGAATATGATGAAACTTAACCTTTGTAAAGAAAGTTGAAATCCTCCTCGCATAATCTCTATATGGTATAAAACCTGGTTGATTCGTCTCCCATTTTCCTTTAATTTGATTCACAGCCAAAGAGGAATCTCTGAAGACATCTAAATACTTGATTCCAAGATTCATGGCCTCTTCAAGCCCCATAATGCAAGCTTCATATTCTGCCATGTTGTTCGTACACTTGAAAGTCAATCTAGCTGTAAAAGGTAGATGCGTGCCTTGAGGAGTAATAATCACTGCCCCAATGCCATTTCCATATTGATTAACAACTCCATCAAATACCATGCCCCAACGGGAACCAGTTTCTGGCCCTTCTTCAAGCAATGGTTCATCACAATCTTTCATTTTCAAGTACAAAATCTCTTCATCAGGAAAATCATACTGCATTGACTGGTAATCTTCATTTGGTTGGTGAGCCAAAAGGTCAGCCAAGATACTACCTTTGATCGCTTTCTGAGATCGGTATTCGATATCATACTCTGATAACAACATCTGCCAACGGGCAATCCTCCCAGTTAAAGCAGGCTTGATTGGATCCATTTTGGATATCAACCAAGTGGTATAATTCAACATATACTAACGCAGACGCTTAGCAGCCCAAGCTAATGCACAACAAGTCTTCTCAAGCGTAGAATACCGAGTTTCAAAGTCGGTGAACTTCTTACTGAGGTAGTAAATTGAAAATTCTTTCTTTCCAATCTCATCTTGCTGACCATGAACACAACCCATACTATCTTCAAGCACAGTCAAATACATGATCAACGATCTTCCTTCAACAGGTGGAGACAGAATCAGAGGCTCAAGCAGATATTCCTTAATACTATTAAAAGCTTTCTGGAAGTCTTCGGTCCAATCACAAGACAGGTCTTTCCGAAGAAGCTTGAATATAGGCTCACATGTGGCAGTCATGTGGGAAATGAATCTGGAAATATAATTCAAGCGGCCGAGAAAACCCCTGACTTGCTTCTCAATTTTGGGCCCAGGCATCTCTTGTATCGCTTTGACCTTGGCAGGATCAACTTCAATACCCTTCTCGCTGACAATAAAGCCCAACAACTTACCAGAACGAACACCAAAAGTACACTTATTGGGATTCAAGCGGAGTTTATACTTCCTCAAACGCTAGAATAACTTCAACAAATGCTCAACATGTTCCTCTTTATTAATTGATTTAGCAATCATGTCATCGACATATACTTCAATCTCTTTATGCATCATATCATGAAAAAGAGTAGTCATTGCTCTTTGGTAAGTTGCACCAACATTCTTTAAACCGAAAGGCATCACTCTATAACAGAATGTTCCCCAAGGTGTAATGAATACGGTCTTCTCCATATCTTTGGGTGCCATCTTGATCTGATTATATCCAGAAAATCCATCCATAAACGAAAAGACATTGAATTTAGCAGTATTGTCTACCAACATATCAATGTGTGGCAGAGGGAAATCATCTTTCACACTGGCTTTATTCAAATCTCTATAGTCAACACACATGCGGACTTTTCCATCTTTCTTCGGCACATGCACAATGTTGGCCACCCATTGCAGATACTCAGCGGTTATAAGGAAACTGACATCAATCTTCTTCTGCACTTCCTCTTTGATCTTCACTGACATATCAGGATGCGTTCTTCTCAACTTCTGCTTGATTAGCGGGCATTCTGGCTTCAACGGCAATCTATGCTCCACAATCTCAGAATCCAAACCAGACATGTCTTGATAGGACCAATCAAACACATCTGAATACTCTCGAAGAAGATCAATCAACCCCTTCTTAACATCTGGACACAGTCGAGACCCAATCTTGACTTCCTTCACATCATCCTCGGAACCCTAGTTGACTAACTCAACCTTCTCTTCGAACGGCTGAGTGGTCTTTTCATCTTGCTCTAGAAGACGAGATAACTCATCACTCACTTATACATCACTTTCCTCCCCGGCTTCAAACACAGGGAATTCAAAATTTGGAGAAGGAGAAGGATCATTGTATTCAATGGGGTTAGGAAACAACCTGCATAATGATTTGATATTTTGATTTTAGAGAAGTGAATTTGTGACAAAATATTATGTATATGGACAATTATATTGTTTATTTATGTTTTTTGTGATTACCATTTTTAGAATAAAGCAAAAAGTAAAAACAAGACATCATAGATGTGGATGAATAGAATTAATTTTATTATTGATCAATTTGGAAATGCCCAAACAATGTTCACTTCTCCCTTAGGCATAGGATAAGGATTTTGAGAACATATAAAAGCAATTACTTAGATTGATGCAAAATAACAGGAACATCAACAACAGTCCAATTGTTGCAAGCCTTTCCATGCGTCACAAAATTGGTGCAGTCTTCCTCTTCGTCATCTTCTAGCACAACAGGTAAGTGTTGTTCATTGCCATGAATGAACCCTCCGCTATGGAAGCTAAGTTGCATATCTTCAGTCCTTGTAGTTGATGAACCTTTATGGAATCCCAAACTGGTTCTACCTTTGTTATCGGAGACCTCTACCATGCGCCCCCACTAATCAACATTACCTTCTTCCACAATCTTCTTAGCATCTTTCAATGAGGACATAGGTGCCCCAACTCTCCTTTCAACAACAATAGATAAGGCTTGAAACAGAGTTCTAACCTCATCCTCAGCTTCAACATAAGAGAAAGATGACAAATGGCTAACCAACTGTGCCTTCTCTCCACCAACGATCAGAAGCTTGCCATTCTTCACAAATTTGAGCTTCTGGTGCAAAGTCGAAGTAACAACTCCTGCCTCATGGATCCATGGCCTTCCCAACAAGCAACTGTAGGTCGGGTGGATATCCATTACTTGAAAAGTAATTTGAAAATGACTCAGACCTATCTTTACTGGAAGGTCCACTTCACCAATAATCGTTTTGCGTGAACCGTCAAAAGTTTTGACGATTACACTACTATATCTCATGGGCGCTCCTTGGTATGATAGCTTTGACATAGTTGACTTCGATAGTACATCCAGTGTTGACCTGGTGTCAACAAGCACATTTGACAAAACATCCTCTTTGCAATTCATAGAAATGTGCAAAGCCAATATGTGATTTCTGCCCTCCTCAGGGAGTTCTTCATCACAGAAGCTAAGATTATCGCCAGAAATGATGTTAGCCACAATATGATCGAATTGGTCCACTGTAACATCATGTTCTACAAAAGCTTGTTCCAGAACTCTCTGTAGTGCTTCTCTATACGTTTCAGAATTCATGAGCAGAGACAACACTGAGATTTTTGAGGGGTTTTGGAGCAGCTGCTCCACCATATTAAACTCACTCCTTTTGATTAGCCGAAGTACCTCATCATCATTGTTAGCTTTCAAATCGCTAGATTCACTAGCCTTACCCTTTGAAGCACCAACTGGATCTACAACATGCACTTCTACCTGTAGCACCTCAAATTTGCACCTACCATTATACATACATTTTCATATTAGGTCATGGCATATCATGATCCATTGCATAGCATTTGCATTGTTCCCAGTTGCCTCAAGAGCAAGCAATCAAGAATTAGGTCAAACTGATCTCCTGATCAGTCAACCAAGCAAGCAAAGGAATTTCTCATTGAATCAAGGCCTTGGGATTTGTCCAACAAGTTCACATGGCTTGGAGGCCTATTTGAAGTATTTTGGTCAAGGGTTGAAGACTCAGAAGTCAGCAGTTCATACACAGACAGTCAAAAACCCTAGAAAGTCAACTGTTGGTCAACTGTCCATTTGATCAGTGATTTAATGATTGGAATTGGTTTGTGAGAGTTCATTCATGTCCAAATAGTCATCATACATCATGCCAGACACCATCATGGAAGAATTTGAAGCCTGATCAAAATTTCCCAAAATGGAAACTGGGCCTGTAACTGAAAACTGCCATAAATGGAAAGTCTTGATCCTCAAACTTACATTTTGATACAAGCCTCAAATGAATTTTTGCCCAACATGAAAGTTGAAGATCTTGTTCTCCCATTTCCAAAAAGTCCTAGAACTCTCAATTCCCATGTGTGGTTGGCAAGTTATGATCGAATCGATTTCAGAAAATCTTGAACTTCAAAGGGCCATATCTCCCAAACCGTTTGGCCAAATTTGGTGGGGTTTTTTCCTACAAACCACATTTTTCATCCTCTTTCCAAAAATATAAATTTCATGACCTAAAACCTTACCAATCAAAATGGCATTTTTGGACCTTTTTCATTTAAATTCAAAGTTTGACCAAGAGTTGACTTTTTGACTCAAGCATTTTTTCAACATTTGGCCAATTGGAACAGCTCATAAATATCATTTTAAGTGTGTTTGCAAAGCCAAATTATGCAGAACATGTGAATCTTGTTTGGTTGCTTGAATTACAAGAAAAGTACCCTTTGACCATACTTGCACCATACTTGTTTATGCATCCACCATACCATGGTTTGTACTCTCAAAACAGAAGTTAGCAAGCCATTTTTCTGTCATGTTGAAACCTCATCATGCAGCCATACACCAACAAGTACACATAGCCATGCTTGCTCACTTGAATTTTGGCAAAAAGGACATTGTTTCAAACATCCAATTGTTGAACCATACCTTGTACTTGCAACAGCAGATCTAGTGGCAATGGTGCAGCATTCTTTCTGTCATTGTTTGGATACATTACTAGCAGCAAGACCAACAGAAATTGAGGGAAGCTAAAAAACACTTTGGCCTTTCTTTTTCCAAAGGAGCTGTCAAGAGCACCCAAAAGCATGGGCCTTGCCATGTCTGGTACTGCTCATAGCAGACCAAGGCTTTAATGTGCTGTGACTGGTAGCAGCATGGGCATGACACCAAAAACAACAGCCAATAGCAGGTTTTGGAAAGAGGATTTTCCTGTCATGAGAAAAACACATAGCAGCAGCACAGCAGAGAAAAAAGATATAGACTTCACTCATTCAACACTCACCCTTGGCCTTACACATTGTTCTTCACCATTTCCCTGCCATAACAAAAACCAGTAGCAGACCAACAACTTACTCCCTCAAGAATCATCTCATAGGCTTGGCCAAAAATCTGAACACAACAATGCCTTGGACAAAAAAACCAACCAATCTTTCCTTCATTTTGTTAAACCTCACCCTTGCTATTTTGGCATTTGTTTCCCCTGTCCAAAACAGAATGTTTTAAAACATCATATAGCAGACCACAAAGAACCTTCATGCATTTTCCAACAAAAAAAAACCTTACTTTGGCCATGTCAAGAAACAGACCTGTCATGAAAAACTGCAGCAAGAAAAAAGACCAAACACTCTCGACATTCCTCTAAAAAACTACTACCACCATGCTGCAGCAGAATTCATGAATTTTTCTGTCATGGGGAGAACAGTAGTAGCAGCAAAAAGCCATTGGTTCATATCCTCAAAACCTCACCTTGTCAGTTGGCATAAAAAAGTTTCCCAAACCTGCAGCAGCCTCTAACCACAACAAGCATGAACCAAAATCATTCCCAAACCTCCAATGAACAAAAACCTGAGCTTTGCATTTTGTGCTAAAGAACCCTGCTAGCCAACAAAGAACTTAAACTTGCCATTGCTTCTCACCACTTCTAAACACACAAAGAACAAAAGCCTGGCTTGGGATGTCACAGTCAAAACTGCAGTAACATCCACCACAATCAAAGACCAACCCTTGCTCATACATTCACTAAAAATTTCATATCTTGCACTTTCAAAAACCAGTCCAAACTCACAAAAGGAACCAAAAAAACTTTGCTTTGATTGAGACAACATTTCTTCAGGCACGACTAACCACTATCACACAGTAAAAAGCATTGATTCATCTCATTCCTAAAAACCACTTTTGGCTATTTCTCAAACAACAGTCAAGAGACTCCAAAAACACTTAAACCTCTTGCCTTGCCTTCACAATCCTGTCACCATTTTGAAAGCAACCAGCATACCACAACAACTTCACTCTTTGGCCAACCATACCCTGACCTGGCTTGGCATTTTTCTGTCCAGAAAACCTGTCCAAAACAAAGAGCTGCCTGAGCCTTTGTTTTGCATCTCACAAACCATCCACCACAAACCCTTGGCATTTCTTTTCTAAAAACCTGTCACCACACTACAGCAGAAAAGAAAACTTGGCCATTCCTCAAAACAACCTGTTGTTTTGCATCCCACACCTTCTGTCCAAACCAACATAACAAACTCAAGCATCTCAAAAAACCTGTCTGCAGCAGGAAAATCCATAGCAGCCACAAGCACAGAACTCCCTCTACTCTCAAACCATCATTTTTCACCAATTTGATTTTCTGCACAAGACCTTGAAGAAACTCGAGCAAACCTTCATTCCTTCATCATCCAAGCACCATTTCTTTCTGTTTCAGCTTCAAACCAAGTAAGTTTTTCGACCCTATATTTTCTCTTATCCATGCTATGACATGTGTACCATTACCATGTTGTTAATACCATGAAGATTCCATGGCCATGCTGAAACCCTAGTGTTTGTTCCAGCAAATCTGCCCTGCTCACATATTGCTAAGTGTTGCCTGCTATTGTTGTCTGTATTGGTTGCTATGCTGTTGGTCATGCTATAGACTGACATTGAGTTTTATGCTGCTGCTGTGCAAATTTATGACCTGTCCAGAATTTCCATGAGTAATGTTGGTTTGGTCGTTGGTTAATGTTGTTTGATGCTCATTATGCCATGTTATTATGTGATTTTGCTTGAAGTTTGTTTACAATGTTGAACACACAATGCCATGTTGTTGCTGCTGTTTGTTTTTGATTGGTGCTGCATGATGAAGTTCTTGCTATACTGTTGTGTGATGTGGTCGAATCATGTTTTGTTTGATGTGGTTGAACAATGAACATGCCCTGCTATTAAACCATGAACATTGTCCAAAAAAATCTATGCGAATGATGAATGCTGCTGTTATGATGATGCTGTTTGAAAATGAATGCTGTTATGCTATCAACCATGCTGCAAATTGATGATGAATTGCCCTGCTATTAAACCTCAGGACCTTGCCTAGAAAATCCATGTGAATCATGTTTGAATGCTGTTTGATTGTTTGTTTATTTGTTGGAATTTCAATTGACAATGATTGATGAACATATGAATGCCATGCTGCTTGCTTGATGCTTGTTTTAATTGAGTTCATGATGATGAACATGGATGATGAATATGAAGATGCTGCATATACCCTGCTGTTGTGATTACTTGGAGGAACTAGTTTTGAATATTGTTGATGAACATGTGCTGCCATGCTGATTAAACCCTGCTGTTGTTTTCAAACTTATGCCATGCCTAGAAATCTCATGTTTGTCTTGGTTTTGTTGTATAACATGTTTGCATTGAAGAGCATTGCTACTGCCATGTTGCTTGCTTGAGGTTGTTATAATGATTACATGATAATGATGAAATACTGCTTGCTGTTTATATGCTGTCATGTGCTGTTGTTTGGTTTGATATGATGCTGATGAACACATACTGCAATGCATACCCTGCTGCTGTTTTACTATTTTTTTGAGCTGCCCAGAAATCCATTGGTTTGTGACTGTTATGTGTGGTTTGTGGCTACTTGATTTGTTGCATAATTGTTCTGTTATATGCTGCTGTTCATTGGATGTTGGTTTGATCGGTTGCTTGAAGCAAAACATGAATGCTATGCTGTTGTGTGTTTAATGTTGGATTTGCTTGGATGTTGATTGAATGCGTATGAATGCCAAGCCATGCTGCACATGTCCTGCTGTTGTGTTTAAACCCTAAACTCATGTTTAGAAATTCTTGATTGTGTTTGCTGTTGTTTATGGTGAGCACATGTTGATGATGATGAATGCTGTTGATTGCTTGATGAGTGAACATTGCTGAATGCTATGCCGTTTTATGCTGGTCGAGTTTGTGCTGATGTTTGAATGAAATGCCTTTGTCATGCTGCACACAAACCCTAGGGTTTTTCCAACTCAGAAAATTTGAGCTATTGGCCGTGTCCACTGTTCCATTGGCTGAGAGCCAATGGGAACATTTCGTTTCCCTCATCAAAACGCTGTAGTTTTAATTAGTGACTTCACTATTTACACAATTGCCATCGGTTGACTTGGTTTGACCCCATTTGCTATGCTTTCATGTTCATATTTCATCCAAATGTTCATCAACTTCCACAATTCATTTTAAATTCATTTTAACTCCAAAAATTGTGAGATTTTTTGCATTAAACTCATGAATGTGTCTAGTATTTTATGGTGAATTTTATTTAATTTTTCATGTTCTGGATTTTAGATGATAAATGATTTTTCAACATGTATGCCAAAATGACACCCTTTGCCATTTCAATTGTGAAATTGTCATGTTGTATCCAATGAGCTTGAAATTTTTTGTGGTGAAACTAGACACATTGACCTTCATTTCCATATAAAGTTTGTGCATTTATCATTTGTGGATTGAGAGTTATGATTTTTTGAAGTCATGTGTTACATTTGTTGCTACATGGATAACATACACTTTCACAATTTTTGTTCACATACTTCCTTACATCCAAATGACCCCAAATTTTGCATGAGCCTACTCTTGTATGTCTAGTTTACTTGTGATTTTTCTTGGATTTAATTGAACTATTTTCCATTTGTTTGAGATTTTCCCTCTCTGCCTAGTCAAATGTTGCCCTTGTGTGACACATGCTCCCATTTCATTTGTGAAATTCTCATACTTCATTAGATGGACATGAAATTTTACATGAGATAACTAGACATCCTCATCTTCACCATGGTTTTGATCCCATTCATTTATCATACACCATTCTTGACTTATGATTTTTCTAAGTTGATGCATGTTTGGTTGACTTCTTTGAGCATGTTCAAATTGGCTTTGACTTTCTGATTTTCATTGACTGCCTTCCACTTGTCTAAATGGGATGAAATTTGACATGCTCACCATGCTATGTGTTGGGTTTGATCATGATTTATTTGGTGATTTTTGGAAAATGTTTAGATTGCTTTTGAGTTAAGTCCTGCTGTTGACTTCTATGAGCTTCTGTTTGCCTTACTTTGACCCAATTGGTTCATGAAATGATGATAGTGATTGATATGGATGTGAGCCCAATTGGTTTTGTTTCCTAATTGTTTGAACATGATTTTGGATACTTACCCCTTGCTGTCTTGACTTTCTCATTCACTTTTGACCCTAGGCTAGCCCTAGTGGTCCTGTTACTCACCTTTGAGTTTGTGATTTCAGGTTGACCATCAAATGGCCATTAAGACCAATTCTTTTGATTGAGCTTACCCAAGTATCATTGCCTAACCTCTTTGTTTTGTAGGTGACTTGGCCCACATGCCATAAGCCTTGTGCCTTGCACATCCATGTGCCTCCAATTGACTGTTGGTTTCTGTTTCTGTTTGTTTTGTTTGAAGTTGCGTACTAACATCTGCTTGACTGTTTCAGGTGCTTTAGTTGCTTAGTTCCTTGTGAACTTTTTGCTTTGCTTTGCTTGTATAAGCAATTTGCATTGAGGTATGTCTCTTTTACTTCATGTAGTCTGGAAGACCTGGCCTGTTACTTGGCCAGGCAACTGTCTGAAGTCCTCCTTAAGAGGCAATGTTTGTGATTGTTTACTTTTGTCCTTGCATAGAGTCAAAGACCTCCTAAGTGAAGAGGCAATTGGTGGAAGGTAGGGATATGCAATCTATCCCCCACTATTCAGTGTGTCATCTGCTTTGCTCACACCACTGTGTTGATGCATTACAGATAAAAAACCCAAGATCTTGTACAGCTGTACAGTTGAGTCAGTTTTAATGTGTAGAAGGGTTCCCACTTTCTGAACCCACACATTCTTGTCTTGAGCTCTCCCAGGCCAGGGATAAGAGCTGTGAGGTCTTATCCTCACTTCACCTTTCATCTGCTTCACCTTAGTCTCTCAATGGCAAGGTTAAGAGCACCTTTTACCCTATTCTAGTTGGCCCTAGTGCCTAACCCTTGTTTGAGCCTCTTGCTTGTGTATAGTGTGTGCTATCTGTGCTTGTAGGATTTGTTTGACTTGCTTCCTGTGCAAGATAGGATTGTTTGACTTGCTTCCTGTGCAAGTTAGGATAGTTTGACTTGCTTCCTGTGCAAGTTAAGTGTGTGCGGCTTGCTTCCTGTGTGAGCCATACTTAGGATAGGTCGGCCCGCGTGCCATTTAGCTAGAAACCTTAACTTAGGGATGATTTTGCATGACAACATCTAGGCTCGAGTCGTAGTCTCCCTAGAGTTGTGTCTCCCTCTGTTATCTGGTTAGGCTAGTCCTTTATCCCTGCGTAGGGGAACTACATCGCCCTGATCTTCATACCAGATGAAGTATGTAGGCAGGAGGTTGAGCTGATCTCTCCGGGCGCCCTTTTTCTTTTTTTGTGTTGTCTGACCTTTGCTAGGCTCGAGTCCGTGACTCCTTAGCATTTGCTGTCTGTCTTGTTTGTGTGTGTTTGACAGTTATAGGCTGAGTCCCCGACTCCCTATCTATCTGTTGTGTTGTTTAGGTTCGGATGTCAATGTAAGTCCAGTGATTGGCATTTGGGCTCCACGTTTGCCTCTTTGCGTGTGTCTAGGTTCGGATGCTGACATAAGTCCAGTGATTGGCAGTCAGGCTCCACGTTTGCCTTTGCCTGTGTTTGTTTGCGTGCGTGTCAGCCGAGCTACGAATGCTCTGATTCTCCTTCGTCCAAGGAGATACGTATGCATAGGATGCGATATCCTAGCGAGCATGTGTCGTTTCCCCAGTCCGAACTACTTCGACTCTGATGTCTATGCTTGATAGACTAAGTAGGCCCAGGATGCGACATCCTGCCGAGTCCAGTTTCAGTCAGTCTCTTTCGTTTCTTTCAGCCAGTGTGTGTGAGTTTGAGCAGTGTTTAGCAACCAATTTTCCTTCCTTTTGTGCGTGGATCCCGTAGAGTACTACGGATGCGTAGGGGTGCTAATACCTTCCCTTCGCATAACCGACTCCCGAACCCATCCTCTTTGGTCGCGAGACCATGTCTTTTCCCAGGTTTACTCTGAGCGTTTCCTTTCCCTCTTTTGGGATAAATAACGCACGGTGGCGGCTCTGTTGTTCTTTCTTTTCCCGCCGGTTTTTCGCGCGACGCGACACTACCTTCTTACCCATAATTGATTCTTCCTTATCTTGTGGGAACACCGACCCAAACACTCGACCATTGCGGGTCACCTTGGTAACATCAGCAATGCACAAAGCTAGTCGTAGGCAACGGGACCTCTTGACCATCTTCTATCATTGTAGCATTATATTGATATGGCATAACTTTATTAGATGAATACGGGACTGGGCCCGCTAACCGTATAACCAACGGCGATACTGGTCTATTGCTAACATTGTTACTGTTGCTGATGTCGTACTGGATTACCAATCTCTCTGGCTGCTTGAAAATGGGCACTATAAAATTCACATCGTCATCTACATGACGAGATTGAACAATTTGAATCATGCCTTCATCCATCAGTCGTTGGATGTCCCTTTTCACAACTTCACAACCCCTCGGGTTAACACTGCAAATAACACAACCATCATGGTCATGCTCAAAATCACTTACCAAACAAACATCCTTATGCATCTGCACCAAGGATCTTTGGATAAAACGCACATCAAAAACTTTAAACTCGAAAGGACAACCATCCACCATATTCACAGAAGAGTTCCCATGGGCGGGTAAAGGATTCGCTTTCACATTCGCCACGCGGTCCGCGAAGGACACCATTCAACTCTTCATCAGCTTTTGAACGTCATACTTGAGCGGATAACAGTTCTCGATATCATGTCTGGGTGCTCCTTGATGAAAAGCACAACGGAGCTCAGGCTTGTACCACCATGGAAGTGGTTCTGGAATCTGTTGCGGGTTTCTTGGTTGGATTAGGTTCTTGAGAACCAAGGATGGGTATAATTCTGCATAAGACATAGCAATCGGGTCGAAAGAGACCTTTTTCCTCTCAAAGTTTTGTTGATGATGATTGGTGGTGGTATTGTTGTTGTTGTAGGTGTTTGTTCGTTGTTGCGGTTGTTGTTGTTGACGTTGTGGTTGTTGAACTGGTGTTGATTAGAAAATACCGGGATAATGGAAGATACTTGGTGATGATGTTGATGGGATGATTAATTCCTTCTGATCTGAGGACTCCTCTGCCTCCCACTTGAAATTGCATTCGCTTCGTTGTCCTTTTTCTTGCTGAAACTGCTGCCATACCTCTTGCTCGTTGATGCCTCATCTTTCGACAAATGCCCCTCTCGGACTCCTTCCTCAAGCCTCATCCCCATGTTTACCATCTCGGTAAAGTCACTGGGGGCACTAGCAATCATTCGTTCATAATAAAATGAACTCAGAGTTTTCAGAAAGATCTTTGTTATCTCTTTTTCCTCCAAAGGAGGAGTGATCTGGGCAACCAATTCCCTCCATCTTTACGCATATTCTTTAAACGTCTCCTTATCCCTCTGAGACATAGACCTTAAGTGGTCTCTATCAGGCGCCATGTCCACGTTGTACTTATACTGCTTGACAAAAGCCTCTCCCAGGTCATTGAAAGTACAATATTGACACTATCCAATCCCATATACCAACGGAGCACAGCACCGGTCAAATTATCGGTCTGAGTAGACATCTTGCGAGCATACATCACTAGATGACTGAGCAGACAAGTATTCCCCTTATACTTTTCAAAGTCAGGCACTTTGAACTTCACCGGGATCTTGTCGTTGGGCACTAAACACAACTCAACAACACTCTTTCCAAACAAATCCTTACCTCTTAGTGTCTTCAATTCCTTGCGCAGCTCAAGAAACTGATCCTTCATTTCATCCATTTTCTCGTAGATATCCGGACCTTCAAACGTCTCGGAGTGATAAATAGTATCCTCTACACGAGGTAAGGTGTGCACAACGGGAGGTGGCACGGACATGACCGGGC
The DNA here is from genome assembly GCF_024323335.1 of Lathyrus oleraceus. Lineage (NCBI taxonomy): Eukaryota > Viridiplantae > Streptophyta > Magnoliopsida > Fabales > Fabaceae > Lathyrus > Lathyrus oleraceus. The sequence goes on from NC_066583.1 coordinate 39,382,916, forward strand.
TAGATGCCGACATGGAAGCAAAAGTAGGCGCAAAGCCTTCAGGCATAAAGTTGGACGGCATACCCCAGGGGAATCCAGCAGGCATAGTGGGCCCAAAAGAAGCGGTAGCAGCAGGCATGGTAGAGGTAGCCACCTCTGAAATAACTGTCCTCGCAGGAGGAGTTGCAGGCATTGGAGAAGATGGACTCTGAGCAGCAAGAACTAACTCCATCATGGCAGTCAGGCGGGCGATCTCGTCCTTCATCTCTCTATTCTATTGCTCTAGATACTCCATAATTTTGAAGTGATTGGCGCGGGTGTTGTACCAATGAGTCAGCTTGGCTAAAGCACAAAAGAAACACCAATGAGACATCTGGCGAAAGAGAAACCTGCTTATGCAAATGATGCATGAAATGCAATGCTTGATTATTTATTTTTGTTTTCAAGGAACTTACTTATATCATTTGCAAATATATATCAACAATTGCAATAACTTTCATATGACCAAAAATCTCTTTTCATTTATATAATTGTAACGATTACACTGAGTACAATTTCAGAAACCAAAAAATGAAAAATACAAGAGAAAAAGAGACTAGTCATCCTAAGGATCCCTAACAATAATGTCAGAAGCCCTAGTTGAAGGCACGTAATTCCTTCGAATGCGACAAATGTCGGTCTCAAAAGAAGCCTTCATCTGAGTCTTTTCGAGGACAAGCTGATCAACAATCTTCTTCCAAGCAACGAAAGGATGAGGCATGCTAGAAGATGAAACCTCTGGCTCTCTCTGTCTCTTTGCCACTCGGACTTCAAGTAGCTCAATAAGTGCATCTTTATCGTTAAACTCCAACTGTAACTCTTCATGCTTCTTGCTCAAAGCATGGAAATGCTCTTCCCACATATCCTTCTCTTGCTTCATATTGGTGAGTGCATCTTCCAACTCCTCTTCATCTTGGTTAGGGAGAGTTAATGGCTCAACCACAACCATAGACATAGGTCTTTTACAAGGATAAGGCATCTTCAACTCCAAAGCTCTCTTCTTCACCCAAAGAGTGTAAAGCTTCCAAAGCTACACAATTGTGCGGACCAAGCTCGAATCTTCCTTTCCTATGCACATTATGCCAAGCATGCACAATCTTTTGCTTCAAATGTTGGGGATCTTTACCCTCTTGTTAGAAAAGACCTTCTAACACAGTGTTATTAGAAGGTCTTTACACACAATCTTTTGCCCCAAGTTGACGACGAGCCAAAGCAGGTCTGTAGTTAATCCCTCATTGCGTACCAATGAGAGGCACATTAGAGAATTCACCACAACTATCAATAATCTCCAAACTGCTCAAAGACGGATCATACCAAACTATATCATCATTAGTGAGATACATAAGTCCCTGAGACCACCTTAGACATTGTTTTTTCTCTACAAAAGCAGGTGTCTGAGGCAAGTGGGAAATAAACCACTTGTACAGAAGAGGAATGCAACAGACGATAGTTCCACCACCCTTAGAATTCCTTAGATGCAAAGAGAAATACATATCACCCAACGAAGTAGGCACAAGATTCCCAATCAAGAAAAGTTTAATGGCGTTAACATCAACAAAACCGTCAATGTTAGGGAACTAAGCTAATCCATAGATGAGCAACATAAAGATAGCTTCAAAAGCATCCACACTCCTGGCTTGAGCAAAGGCAGTAGCTTCCTTGATGAGGAAATCAGATGGCAACCCAAACAATCCTCCTTTCTTCACCCATGAGCCTCTATCTCAGCCTTCTTCAAGTGAAGAGCTTCAGCAATAATACTAGATCGGGGAATCTCCTCCAATCCACTAAAAGGTACTCTACTAGAAATAGGTATCCCCAAAAGATGAGAATACTCCTCCAAGGTAGGCACAAGCTGATAATCTGGGAAATTGAAACAATGGTAAAGAGGATCATAGAACTACACCAATACACTCAAGAGTCCTTTAACCACATCAGCAGATAAGATAGACAATAGCTTCCCATGACGTTGTTTGAAGTCCAAGGGATCTAATACAAAAGATTCTAGCTTCCTTAACTCTTTCAAGTCGGGACATTTGAAACTGTACTTCTTAGTGTTCCTTTGTCCATAATCCATGGTCTGAAAATATTTGCAAATAATACCTCAGTTCCTTGAAATTTTCGAGTGATGAATGTTATGATGCGCATGAATGCATGAATGCAACAATCACAAATAAGGGATCACACACATGGAAAACAAACGTCAAGGGATGAATCAAGTCATTGTCAAGATCAATCATCCATTTTGGTGGATTATGGTTTGCACCTTATCAACACCCAAGTTCCATTGATATTGACAAGACTTGATTGGATCAACCAAGAATCAAGGGTTTGTTGTAAGTCACGAGCATGGAGTCTGGGTAAGAACCATCCCAAAGGAGTGAACTAAGGATAAAACCTGTAGATCATGTTCTAAAATGTTCCCAGAGTCTTAATTCCATCTATCAGATATTACAGGTTAAGATGACAGACTCATCGACCCATAATATTCTCAAGAGAAACTCGTCTGAGTGTAGTATCACGTAACAACTGTTATCAAGTCTACACTTGAACAGCCTCCGCACTACGTCCTAAATAGGCCAAGAGGGGGTAAATGTTCTACGGTCCTCAGCTTCTCAGACCCAAATTAGAGATAGTAATGCCTAACCATAAATACTTGTGGGACATTTCCAAATCCAAAAGAGTCTCCACTGAGCACATGGATCTCAAGCCAACTTGTTAAGGACTACTCCACACAAGTCGAACATGACTATACCATCCTCCTATCTTAATCGCACTCAAGTTCGGGTTATAACTTATCTCACCACTCAGAGATCACCAAGCACAACAAGCAGATTATATCACACATACATATATACAAACATCACATATATACAAATATATACACACAAAAAGTAGACTAAACCCACTGGAGACTACTCCCCAGCAGAGTCGCCACTTAATTTATGTAATGGTAAATTAATGATCATCAAGCTATGGATAATTTAGACATCAAATAACAAGAGTCGCCACCGCACTTTTATTGTTTCCAAGGGAAAAGGGAAAAAGTACGAACAAAACCCAAAAGTAAGAAGTTTTCAAATCAAATCTAATAAAATGTCAGAGATTACAGGTAAAGGGGTTGGTTACACAGAGGGAATGTGTTAGCACCCAAAGTGTCCTAGGTACTCCTAGGGAGCCCTTTTTGTGTGCATATGTATTTGGTACAAAAATGATGTTTACAAACAAATAGAATGAGGGGATGAGAAAAGAATTCATTAATTATATTTTTTTGTGTTTGACAAGACCTTCAGACTTGTGCCTACGTACCAACATAAAAATGAGGGATTAAAACCTCATAGTTCGTGATACAAATTTCAAAGTGGATGCATTACTTTTAACAAAAATAAAGTTTGAAAGGCACAAAGGCCTAAAAATGGTTTGAATGAGTTAGTTCTTTTTGGCCTTTTGAAAGTTTAAGTCAAGTATAGTTAAGTTTATTTACAAGTTTGATTTAAGAAAAGAAGTTTGAAAATGCAATGGCATAAGGCCAAAGTTTCTATCTTTTTGCAAAGTGGTCAAAGTCTGGAACAAAATAAGTTCAAACAAAGAAAATTTTAAAAGGAGGGAGAGATTTTGAAATTTAAGAAATGGGGAGAAGATGAAGAGACTAATCCTATGCACAAAATTAAAAATTAAGAGTTGAAAAGATCTGACCAAATGGGTAGCAATCCAACACACAAATGCACAATTATATTATCTTGAAGAGCAAAGGCATCAAATAAAGATAGCCACATCCAAGCTTTATCCACTCCATGATCTTCTTCAGATTAGCCCATGTAACAGATTGATTCCACAAGTCACATGTTCAAAATAACAGCTTCACAATGATCATGTTGCAGATGAACTTAGAGGGATCTTGAATGATGTATCAGATGAAGTTTCAAATTGCAAGCACTTGGTTTCACAGAAAATTGGCATTGGCCAAGTCCTTTAGCATAGGAATATTGCCTAAGTTCTAAGTTCGTTTGCCCAAGATCAAGCCAACAGTCCACACAAAAGTTTTTTAGGGGTTTTGTTGTTATTATGTACATTAATGGTCAAAGACCACACAAAACAAGCAAAGTATACACAAACAAGATATATCACACAATATGGTCCAAGTGGGCAAAGTGAAAATTGCATTAACATAAACAATTAGAATGGTATGAATAATGGAAAATGAATAAAGGCTAAAATTAAATGACATTAAAGTAAATGGCTTGAAATTAAAAGTTAGTTGTTAATGAATTAGAAGTTAGTATTGTTTTGCTTTTGCTTTTCATTTTAAGACATTCTTTGGAGAACACTCAACCCACTTATCACAAGCATGGATCCTTGAGCCAAGACATCTTCCAAAGGAAGGAAAAAAGGCCAAGTTTCCACACAATACCATGAAAGATGGGAGACTTACAATCTCACTAACTAGAATGCTATGCCTTTTGTGTTACAAATTTAGCGCTATGTTAAGCAATCGTAATTGGACTTATGTAGAAGTCACAACTATTTGAGGTCGGGCAATAAATTTTTGGTGTTAATGCATGTTAGAGACATACTATAATGGATTATGCTCATGAAACATACCACACACAAAAAGAAATATGCAAAAGAGGTGGCCTAATCTCATCCATACTCATGTCATTTTTTCAATCAACTAGCTTTAGGACTTTGAGATATCATAGGCCAAATGAGATGAATGCATAAAGAAGGGGAATGAGATGAAGAGGGAAGGCAAAGGATCAAAACTCAAATTGACCAAAGGAGGACTTTTATCAAATTAATATCATCCATTCATTTTGGGAGATGGAATGTACATTCCATCAATCCCCTAAATCCAAATGATATTAACTTGACAAAGTCAAATCAACTTTGGTCAAGGCCCAACAACAAGAGTTAAACTCAAACAAGTCATCACAATTGGTCAACAAAATTATTTGGCATTTATTCAAATAAAAAATACTAAAATAAGGCATTTAGATTAAATATGGTTTGTCAAATTCCTAAAACCTCATCAAAACACCAAAGAAATGGCCATGAGATTTATCATAGGTCAAACAAGGTCAAAGGACCTTGGAGAAAAAATTTCAGAATTTTTAAAGACTTAAAAGTATTTTTAAACAATTAAAAATAAACACAAAATCAATTAAGTCATGAAAAATATTAATAATGATCCAAAAAATAATTTTAACTCATAATATGAAAGAGGAAATTATTTGAAATTTTTTGGTGAAACTGTCATATTTTTTGGATCAATATTAAAATTAATATGAATTAATGAAAATAAAAGGAATAAAAGAAAATCAGAAAATTGCAAAAAAACGTGGACCACTTGATCTCCCTCATTAATTGAGGTGGCAGATCAAGTGGTCCTCAACGCGCTTTCCACCGTGGACTTAAGTCAATGTGCCACAGGGATGATAATCAGAACCAACGCGTGAGATTAAAACATTTTAAAACAGATCAATGGCTCTGAACACTTCTAGCGCATCGCCGGAGTCCAGAGGCCGATCATCTTCTCCGTTGACCCTGGCCGGACTGGTTCACTTATCACCATCAAAAAAATGAAAAAGGAGGACATCATCAGAAAGAAAAAATGGCGTAGAGCACGAATCTGACCTCAATTTTAACAAACTTCACATATATAGAAAGATATGAGGAGTTGAACTTTGAGGTGTGTCAACTGAGTTGCTTCGATTTGACCTCTAAGCAAATCAATCTTCTTGCCTACATCGGTAGGACTTCAGACAACCAAAGATCCAAGAGAATTGAGTAGAATTGAGAGAGAATCGGAGAGATGAAGTTTTCTGAAAATTACCTTCAATGCTTTGTAGTTCTTGATGTTGCTTGCTCCTAACACGATCTGATCACACTTGAGAAGCTAGCAGGAAGTGATTAGAGAGGTTGCAAGGCTTTGGATCCTGGAGTTCTTGAATCTCCAATAGTTGAGATTCAAACTTAAATTTCAAACTGAAATTTAACAGGTTTTCCTTTGGAATGAGAGGGTTTCAAATGAGCACAAAGGTCATGTATTTATAGCATGGATGAATGATATTTGCTCACTTCAAATTTTGTCCAAATTTAGCAATGTTGATGGCACGAGTGCATGGGCATGTGCAGGCCCATGATGCAATGCAAAAAGGTCCAAAATCAATCCAAATGAAGTCTGAATGGAAGCTTGATTGGCAAGGCAAAGTGAACTGAAGTTTTGAAGTTTGATTCTTTCCAATTATGCATCCTTGTTAAAGCCATGCGCAAACCTAACAAACTTCATCCAAAATGCACGAACTTGAGGTGGAAGTTTCGAAATTTCAACATGTTGAAACTTTTTCTAAGTGTCAAGCCATATATTTCAATATTCCACCTTGCTTGACTTATTATGTGAGCTTCAAATAAGAAAAGTGTCTTCATCAAAGTTGTATCTCTTTCAAAGACCTTAGCAATTGTCACCAATTTCATTTCATTTAGATTTGGAATGATAGAGTTCTGCATTTTTGAAATTTGAAAAAATTACTTGTTCAATGGTATAGGTCAAAAATGACCTATAATGTAACCTCATATCACATGCTCATAAAAGTTGAATTTGCTCTCACTCCAAACATCAAAGTTTAAGTAGATATCTTGAATTTGATTTTGAAACTTGTAAAGCTTTCATATCATAAAAATTGAGCAAGTTATGGCCTTGAGAAGTTGAATTTCAAATTAGGGTTTAGACAAAATGACCTATAATGTTTCAACATAGAAAATGATTTTCCAAGCAAAACTAGCTCTAGATCTCAACATGAAAGTTGTATGGAATCTAATTTAGAGTCACTTTTCTCTTGGAATAATTTTCATATGGTGAAAATTGTAGGAGATAGGGTCTAGGGAGACCCATTTTGATCAGATGAATTCATCTGGCCAACCACCATCAACCAACTTGCTAACCTTCAATTCTATTGACTTTCTTGGCTCATGGTAGATAATATAGGCATAAGATGATGAATTTTGAAGTGTCCCTTGAGAGATTTGATCAAATGGTAAGATAGTTTGTTGGAGAAGTTACTCAAGATACCCAGTCAAACTAGGATTTCCAAGGCAAATCACCCTCAAACTCTTAAAGAAAACTTGATCAATATGACATGTAGGAATCAATGGAACTCATATATGATGCTCATAACTATTCTTGGATCAATTCATGGTTGTGCTCTTTGTCATGAGGGTCTTAAACCCTAGATATGAACTTGATAGATCAATGGAGCTCATGCCCTACCTACAAAAGATTTAGGCAAATGCAAAGACATATTTTTGGTATTTGGGTTAGTAAAATGATAATATACAAGTATGATACAATCACAAAGTTGTCATACCCCGATTTTGGCCCTGAAATTTTTTCCCATCTGTCATTCATTTCTTTTTTATCATATATTCGAGGTTCGGAGATTCCATCCATATCTCTCCATTCATACTCATTTTCTCATTCATTCATAATTCAAAGAATTTCCATAACGTTTTTAATTTCTTTGTCAACCGTTCATTAACAATTTTAAGACACTTTTTTTTCCATTTTCTATAAACCATCTTTTTCTTCATCTATTAATTTTCCACAAACCATTCAACTTTCATTCATTAATCCATTCATGTAGAATTTAATCCAATTTAATTCAAAACATTACATGCACATCAAAAGGTTTCATTTGTTTGTTTTTCAAGTGCATTTCCACATTGATCATTTCAAATCCATTTTTGGGAACTTTTCAACTAACATTTGTGAACATTTTAATCAAAACATTTTCAATTGATTTTCAAAGAGAAACTTTCCAAATTGACATTTGTGAAAATTTTAATTAATTTTCTTAAATCCATTCAATTAATACTTTAAGAAAACCTTTGCTAGCATCCAAATTCTATTTAAAATTCATTCTAACCTTTGAGTCTATCACGAACTTAAAACCATTTGATTAAATCCAATAGTTTTCAAAGTCAATCACAAACTAATTAAATCTTAATTCCATAAAATCCACATTTATTCATGATTATTTCTACATTTAACATTACATCCCATTACGCTCATAATTATACAACAAACAAATACAATGTTCAGTTTCTTAACTGGAAAAGACGCTAGAAAGATTCTCAAGCGCAAAGATAGCGGTGCTGGTGAAAAAGGAAGGGCTTTGGAAGACTTGAGGGCCTCTATCTTTAATCAATTTAATTTCTCCGACGGTGCAAAACGTCAACAGCGGCGTCTATGTGGTCCAGCTACTGCACTCACCTTCAATTTTGTGGTTGCAGTTGGTATTATTTTCGTAAACAAAATGGTGCTTCAAGCTGTTAAATTCAAATTCCCTATACTTCTCACACTAATTCACTATGTAGTAAGCTGTTTTTTAATGGCAGTACTAAAAACATTTTCTCTCCTTCCTCCATCTCCTTCCTCTAAATCAACTCGAATGTCGACTTTATTTACCCTTGGATTTGTTATGTCTCTATCTACTGGCTTCGCTAATGTTGGCTTGAAGTATAATAGCATTGGTCTCTATCAGATGGCAAGATTGCAGTGACACCATCGATAGTTTTTGCAGAATTTGTATTGTATAGGAAGAAAATATCTCTGCCCAAGGTGTTAGCATTGATAGTGGTATCGGTTGGCGTTGCTGTGGCTACAGTGACGAATTTGCAATTCCATTTATTTGTTGCTTGTGTAGCGCTGGCATGGATTGTACCGAGTGCTGTAAATAAGATCCTTTGGTCAAGATTGCAGCAGCAAGAGAACTGGACAGCTTTGTCGCTGATGTGGAAAACGACATAATTCACATTACCTGCATCTTACAAACATCACAATGCAATCAGGAAAATCAGCATGATAACAGAAGATTAATCTCTTTCAATATGATAATAACGATCACGAATAACAACAATTTATTTCCTAACTGTTAATATAACATTAGAATCTTTTTAGAAGCTCAGTTCAAAAAACAGAACCCTTTTTTTTAACGGAATTCTCCACCATATTTCTAACACCTCTAACTAACCTAACAATTCCTAATTCCACTCTAACTAACATAACCTCATAACAAGAATTTTAACTATTTTCAACGTCCATAATAGAATTCCACAATCAGCATAACCTGCACAAAAGGAAACACTCAAAAACTTCAGTCAGTTTTCAAAACCTTAATCGAATAACTGAATCACCACAGTTCATTAACATAGTACAATAGAAAAAAACGGTTAAAAAACCGACTTTCACTACCTCCACCTCAATAGAGCTTAACTCTTTTCCAACTTCAATACATAACATTCACTTCACTCACAGTCACTAAAATAAAATCAAATGGAGTCACGAATGCACCAATACTAATTGCCTGTAAGAATCATTGTTGTTTTCCGCACAACTATGTAAATTAGTAACAAAATAGGTTATTCACAATGGGGATGATTCACATGAACAATAATCGATCCCTTCATGGACTAATTGATTTTTTTTAAGCATGTTCATGATGTTTCCCTGCACATAAATCTCAGTCCTGGCTCATATCAAGTGAAGGTTCAAGTACAGTTCGACAAAGAATTCTTCTAATACACATACCATAAGAATCCCGCAGAATTTTTGACTAGTCACCTCTCACTCGAAAATGCTTCAGACAGTAGGCCAAATCGCAAAGACAAGAGGCTGGTAAGGATAGCCTCTCAGCCCTAGGTTCTAAGCTCTAGGTTGGTAAAGATCTTAGAGATTCCACGGTTTATGTACCTGCCAAGATGAATGCACAAGTTGTAACACATAAAGAAATCCCTCACAAAAGAGAACATATCAAATCTCATTGAAATTCAAAGCTCATAAAAAGACAAACTTGCGGTGTACATTATATTTATCGTTGCATACCGTTGTTGACTTGAAGACTTCTTCTCGCGATATTACTTTGCAAAGGTCTTCACCAAGTTTATTTGCAGCTTGAGGAGCATCATTAGCCATGTTTTACTTGCAGCAACACCGCCTGCCACTGCTGCACCTACTGCAGTAACGTTTTAACCCGACAATCACAGTAGACTCTTTTTGCACCAGTACTGCTTACTATTGCATTTGGACGTGTTTCCATATCTCATCAAGTGGAACCATTGCGACCCTGTGAAAATCCAAACCAGAACAAGCCTTTACCTGATTGTGGTATTGCTAAATAGAGAGCAGATGCTAATTGCCGTTTCAAGTGCGACAACCTTTTTTCACTAACCTCCATCGTATAAGTCGAGTCACTGCAGCGGGTAACATAAGGACTTTGTGCTATTGTTGGCTCAATCTTCTGGAACAACAATTCATTCTTCATTTTATGCTAAATGCAGATAACGAATTTCTTGCCCAAAGGAGTGCTCTTCATCGAGACTTGGAACCATCACACACATGGCAGCTCACCAATCAATGCAATGCACCAAACCCTGCACAAAGTCACCACCTTTGTAATATGCCATGAAAAGCATAAGCAAGGAACAAAAGGTTACCATTTTCTGTCGTGAGATTCCCCAAACCAAGTTACAGGTGAGCATTGCAACCGACAACGTTTTTGCAGCGATGCTCGCCTCCGGATGAATTCACCATATGCTCCTACTAAGTGTCAAAATTCACTGCAGTAAAAACATACGAACTCAGCAAGGTGGTAAAAGTTAACAAATATCCCAAAGGGGAGTGAGACAAAATTCAAAGAAGAAAGTGTAGGTTTGTGTTACCTTTTTCGAATTTAACATCAAATAGGGAAATCCAAACTGAGCATACCGAAAGGGTTTCGCAAAGATACCTGTTTCGATCTCCATAAGCCAACTTGAAAACCCTAGGTAGTGAGTATAAAAAGGTCGAAGCAGAGGCGAGAAAGGGAGAGAAAAAACCCTAATTCTAAAATGGCGGAAATCCAGAAGAGAAGAAGGGAGTTGTAGCAAAAAATCAATATTCTCAACCGAAAAGCTTCTGTGGGAGTTCGTGGAAACCACCGCAGAAGGTGAGCATTGTTATTTGATTTTCTTTGAGAGCCATGGATTTGTGCATTTTAGGGTGGGATTAGGGTATTGTGAGGTAGGTGCGAAGGTTTGAGGGAACGAGCGTTTAAGGGAGAGAGGTGCGCGATTGAGGAGATGAGCGGTTGAGAGAGAGAAGACGAGATTGAGGGAGTGAGGACGATGAAGGATTTCTGGGTTCTGTTACGTTTTCTCCCACTTTCTCTTCTTTTATTTATTTTATAAAAAAAACATTTAAACCATTTAAAAACTTAATACATTTGTCTTCCTTTGCTTTTTTATATTAAATAGTGTATATTAATGTATTGTTTTTTGTGTTCCCTATTAATTTACTAGTTATTAGTCTCTTGAACCCAACAGCCAGGCGGCTAGGGTCACCCTTTGGGATTCCTCCATTATCTTAATTAGTCGTCCATTAATAGACCGCCTCATGTTAGTTTTTTATTTTAATTTTAATTTTAGTCTATTCTGGTTTATATATTCCAGTTGTTAATAAGGTAACAAATGACCATAAGTGGCCTAGTGGAGAGGGAGTTGGTTTCACTTTCTTTAGTGGGATGGGTTCGATACTTGGGAGTAGCATATTTCCATTTTTATTTTTATGCTTATTATTTCATTTAAATTTTTATAATTTCTTGCTATTTATTTTACTTTCATATTTTTATCAATTTAATTTGATCGTTATTTAGTTGTTTATATTTTTAAATGTTTACCTTTTAGATTTAATTAATGGTTGAATTTCCGATATTGTTTTTTATTCGATTGGTCGATTTTTGTGTGTTAATTAATTTAGTTAGGTTATTAGTACCCATGTTCATACTTTTACACATATAAATAATCACTTTCAAACTTGCTAAACTCTCGATTTTAAATTTCACTAATTTTCCATAGTTTCGACATTTAATTCTATTTCCTCCCATTAGAATCTAGCATTCTGGTGGGAACTCGATTATATATATAAAATGAACTCGATTATATATATAAAATGAACTCGATAATATATATAAAATTAATTCGATATACATATAAAATTGTAAAATTAATTTTATCCCTATAATATAATTTTATTTTTAAACCATCTTTACAACCCAATAAAATTCCTTTTTAAAACACGAAAGAAGGGGACCATTCGAATCTTGCATTCCGGTGGGAACCCTCAAATAATCAGTCCTGAGCCACGCGTTTTGGATTAACCGTTCATTCTTTTCTTTCATTCTAAAAACACTTAGTAATTAACTTGGACAAAATAAGGGCCGTTGGGATTAAGCATTCTGGTGTAACCCTTTGAATATTTGATTCTAATCAAGTGTTCGTTGTCCATTAGTTAATTTGCTTCAATAATTCGAATAAAAAAGGGACCATTGGAATCTAGCATTCCGGTGAAACCCTGAACTATCGATCTCAAGGCTTATGTCTTGTTCTCAAATATCCGTCTTTACAAACCCAAAAAATATATACTTAATTCCTACTTTAACACTTTTTCAATAAAGATGGAAATGGAACATGGTGTATACCGTGCACTCCTGAGATTAAGATTCAAGGTGGATGCCTTGCCTATCTTAGCTCTCGCCATCGTCTAAAATTGTCAATGCGGTTTATTCAAACCCTTTCTGAATCAAACCTAAAAATACTTAATCTTTATTAAACACTTTTGTCAATAAAGATGGAAATGGAACATGGTGTATACCGTGCACTCCTGAGACTAGGATTCGAGATGGATATCTCGCTCATCCAAGTTCTCGCCATTACTTGAAATATATCCAACCAATCAAACTCTTTTCCTCCGCCGTGCGATTAATCAAAAGACCTTTTTCATAAACGAAAGACATATTGTCTTAAGGTGATGCAAACAATGTTTCAGCCACAATTGTTGAGTCGAGATAAGTGACGCTTTTCCGAATGTAGATTTATAAATTCGTTCGATGTGTGGTATGCGTCCACTCCTCATCTGTTTTGGGTAAAATAATGTTTTCGTCAATTAATACAATATAGATTTCGCTAAAATCGACCAACCAACAAACATTTTTCTACCCAGAACTACGTAAGCCTTGACTTCTCTATTGAGATATGTAGGAGCAGGATTTGTAAATCTTGTCAGGCCCACTAATAAAAAACTTAGGTTTAGTCCTTCGTCAAAAATCCAAAAACATTTCTTCTCTCTTCTATTCTTTCTTTCCCGCATAATAACTTGAGAAGACTAACATAAGCTAACATTCAAAACAAAACTAACTAAACGGTTCCCGTTGAATACAACGGACGTGAGGGATGCTAATACCTTCCCCTTGCGTAATCGACTCCCGAACCCTGATTTGGTTGCGACGACCAATAATCATTGTCGTTCTTTCTTGGGTTTTATCGATATTTCCCCTTTCCTTTTTAGGAATAAATAAAGTTCGGTGGCGACTTTGTTCAGTCCATCATTGCAAGCGTGCGATTGCGCTTCGCTCAAAGTCGTATCCCCATTTTTCGAGGTGCGACAAAAGTGATTGGTGATCTCTCCCAAAACAAACCCAATGAAGGAGGGGTAAGGAGGATGCCAAGGTATGATCCCAATGCTAATGCTTTTGATGAAATTGCATGAGGGATCTTAGGGTCAAAATTGGGGTCTTACAATATCAAAGATAAAAATCTGGATGGGGAATCGAGAAAATTGATGGGGATGTTATGACTTGTTGGAACAAACCAAAGATCGTCACACTCCTCAATAATCATCAAGTTCTTCTTGGAAATTACGAAATAAACCAATTCCAAGGCAAAGATAACCGGATCAGACTCACCCAAAGGGAGCAACTGTCGCGGCTATGCAAGACAAATAAATGCAAATGGGGATCTGGAAAACAAATAAAGGTCCCGGGATATCCAGAGTCCAATCATCAAATTACAAACTGGAGGATGCAGAACATGAACACCTTAGCCGGGGAAGATGAATTTGCAAAGGGGACCAATCATCAGCTCAACCGAGGATACTAGGCGCTTGGGGAGAAACCTCTTAACCATGCTGGGAACTAACGACGAACTTTTGGAGAGGAAAAAGTTAACAAGCCAACTGCTTGGTATTCCGCAAGACTTACTTGTTCTCAGATTGCTGTTGGTATTCCTTGCTGAAATAGATTACTCTTAAAGTGAATATTTTTATTATTTTAAGAAAAATAATTACTCATTGATTTATTTCAAAATTATCATCATAAAAATTCAATTTTATTTAACATAAGTAAAAATAGAAATAGAAATAATTGGATAAAAGCTCAACTTTATTTAATAGAATGTTAGTCCACAATTGGTGAGACTCCATGGATCTTTACAAAGTTTGAGAAATGGTAATTTACATGGAAAAGGGATACATTGAATACAATGATCACTACTCTCCCTGCCAACTTTGAAATTCGTTATGCTCTTGTCTTTGGTTGAGAATGACGAATCAGAATCAAATGACTACTCGAAACTGCTTCAAAGATAAGGACCGGTCAGATGCAGTTACTTGCCATAATCCCAAATTTTTTCCTAGATTGCCCCAAGGTGGGGTACTCAATCTACTGGGATAAATTTTTTGTTTTATGTCTCTAACTTTTGCCTGGATCTCCCTTTCAGGTTTTCAATCCACCGAGACGCTCATTTTTGCCTAAGTTTCCCTTTCGGGTTTTCAACTTAGCGAGCTATTCTTTTATTTTTTTAGGAGGAGTATTTCTCGACTGCATCAACATTTATAGGACGAGTGAACTCTTCACCATCCATAGTTGTAAGAATTAAAGCACCGCCTGAAAAGGCTCTCGTCACAACATATGTACCTTCGTAATTAGGGGTCCATTTGCCCATAGCATCATGTTTGAAAGATAGAATCTTCTTGAGAACGAGGTCACCTTCTCTAAACATACGAGGCTTGACCTTTTTATCAAATGCTTTCTTCATTCTATGTTGATATAACTGACCATGACAGATGAAAGTTAATCTCTTATCTTCAATCAAATTCAGCTGATCATATCTGGTCTGACACCATTCAGCTTCAGTCAACTTGGCTTCCATCAATACACACATTTATGGGATCTCAACCTCCACGGGGAGCACAACTTCCATGCCATAAACGAGAGAGAAAGGGGTTGCCCCTGCTAAAGTGTAGATGGATGTACGGTATCCATGTAAAGCAAATGGGAGCATCTCATGCCAATCCTTGTATGTCACAATCGTCTTCGGAATGATCTTCTTGATGTTCTTGTTCACAACTTTAACAACCCCATTCATCTTGGGTCTATAGGGAGAAGAATTATGATGTGCAATCTTGAAGTCCTTGCAAAGAGCTTCCACCATATTGTTGTTCAAGTTCGATCCATTATCAATAATGATCTTACTTGGCACACCATAGCGGCATATAATCTGATTCTTGATAAACCTTACAACAACTTGCTTGGTTACATTCGCATACGAGGTCGCTTCAAACCCCTTTGTGAAGTAATCAATAGCCACCAAAATGAAATGATGTACGTTCGAAGCTTTGGGCTCAATCATACCAATCATATCAATTTCCCACATGGACAAGGGTCGTGGGGAGGAAATGACGTTCAATAGTGTCGGAGGAACATGAATCTTATCTGCATAAATTTGACACTTGTGGCATTTCTTCACAAACTTGCAACAATCAGATTTCATTGTCAGCCAATAGTAACCTGCTCTCAACATCTTCTTTGCCATTGCATGTCCATTGTGTAGCGGGGTAATCAAAAGTAAATCAAAATTAAATCGTACAATTCGAGTCGCCACCGCACTTCTATTTATCCAAAGGAAAGGTTAGAAAGCGAACAAAAACCGAGAAGTTTTATCAAATCAAAAACTAATAAAAATGTCAGAGATCTGGGTAAGGGGGTTGGTTATGTAATGGGAAGGTTTTAAGCACCCAAAACATCCTTAGTACTCTAAGGGAGCCCTTTTCACAATTGTTGTAAGGTAGGTTGGTATTTGTGAAGAATATTTGTGCAAACATGATTGGGGAGATGAGAGAAGAATGTACAAAATATTTACAACTTTTGTGTTTGAATGGATAAACCCATTGCCTACGTACCATCTTAAAAAAGATTAGGATCAAAACCTCGTAGTTCGGGGTAAAAATCTCAAAACAAGTTGGTGAATTGATTGGTCAAAAGCCTTAAGGTCTTTTGTTATCCAAGGGAGAAAACTCAACCTAAAACCACAAATCCACCATGTGAGGAGAGCTTCAACATGCTTGTGAGGGGTTAACCCGATAATAAGCATGAAAGTCTTATAGTCCATCACTACGGATATAGATGAGTATTATATCAACCTCAAGGATAACTCAAACCTAATAGCTAATGTTTATGAAAAGCTTTGGCAAAAGTGGCCATTGAAACCACAAAAACAAGTGAGTGAGTTGTATTTACCAATGAAAAGTATTTACAAAGTATGGTCAAAGTTGACTTAAGGATTCAATTCAAAATAAGTGTTACGAAAAGAAGTTGGAAAATCAAAAGCATAATGCTTAGGTTTCTAATTTTGAAAACAAGGTTAACGTTTGCACAAAAGTTTTGGCTTGGGTTAGAGTGGAGGGAAGAAGAAGAATGGCTAAGTCCTAAACATACAAAGATGAAGGAACGAAATAAAACCACAATGGAGTTCCCTTCTTGAGATCATAGTAATGATCCAAGTAGCTCCCATCCTTTGGAATTAGCAAGCAATAAGCAAATATCTCAAGCAATCAAGCACACAAATCAAGCTCCTAGGAATCTTCCAATGGCTTTTGTATCTCTCACTTTGGATACTCATGACAATGGTTCTTCTACTTGGCAAGTTTTGGAATCCCTAGCACAAGAACACAGAAATAAAGAATTTCCACAAAACAAAAAAAGAATGGACAAGAGGGAGTTTAGAATTTGGTCCTTTCAATGTTCATCTTCAAGCTTTAAGCATTCTAGTAGCATGAGGCCTAGTTGCTCTTTGACATTTTAAGCATTCTAAAGGCATGAGGCCTAGTTGCTCTTCAAACTCCATTAGCTTAGGTAAAGTCCTAGAATCTAATTCCTTTATCCATTTGCATTTGGTTTCACACAATCAAAACAAAACAAGCACAATAGTATATACACAATTATGTGCTCAAGTGAGCAAAAGGCAAATTGCATTAACATAAACATGAGCTCAAGTGAGCAAATGGCAAAAGCAAATGAAATAATGTACAAGAATATTAAATTGCATAAAGTAAATTGCAAAAACTAAAGACTTGAATTAAAATTTAATGGTCAATAGTTAGTGTTAGTGTGCCATAAGGCAATTTAGCGCTATGTTAAGCAATCATAAGTGGACTAATGTAGTAGTCACACCTATCTGAGGCCGGTCAATAAAAATATAGGCAACAAACACAAGTTAGAGACCTTGACTAGTAAGCCAAGCTCCTACAACTTGCCATGCCAAAAGAAAAGAAGAATGATCTTCTATTGATTTGGGTTTTTTGCTTGACCAAGAAGCAACCTATCCTTAATGCAAAGCCATTCACTTGATCTTTGATCAAGATGAATTAGATTTGAATCAAGGAAGATTAAGCCTCCCATATGTCAAGGCTAACCACCAATCTTTAACTCATTGATCAAAAAGAAAAAGAAGAAAAAGAAGATGAATAAGAATATACATGAATTGAAATTCAAATGAAATAAACAAAGTACATTGACCAAAGATAAATGGAATCAAGGTCAAACAATAGTAAACAGAAGCAAAATGAAACTTAGAAGTCAAGAAACAAATAAAGTATTTTTTGTATTTTTTGAAAATTAAAATAATACTTGAATTAAAATAAACAATTAAAGGTCAAACTTCAAATCCATTTCAAATCAACTTTGAAAAAGTCCAAATGGATCATCCTAAGTTCAACAAGGTCAAACAAAGTTTGACAAAAATTTTCAGCATTTTTAGAAACCAGAAACTATTTTTAAACAATAAAAAATGAATAAAAAAATAACCTAATTGAACTAAAATCTCAAATAAATCTAAAATCAATTAATAAATTGATGAGAGTATTTTTCATAGATCCATCATCATTCAAAGAGGTTAAGACAATATTTTTGTATTTTTTTAATATTGGAAACTACTTAAAATGAATTAAAAATAACCAGAAAAGAGAAAATTCACAAAAAATATCAAATGACAAAATAAAAAATATTAAAAATCATTTTTAGAAACTATAATTAAAAAGAGAAATAATGCAATTAGTCCCATATTTTTAAGAATTAAAATGAAAGAGTTATGGATTTTTGAATTAAAATGAAATAAAAGAAAATAAACAGAAATTAAATCAGAAAATAGAAAATGGAAAAAGATCTGGCGCGTTGGATCAACCTCATTAGATGAGGTGGCACATCCAAGGACCCTCAACGCGCGCTCACCATATGCCTTAGTCAACTGAGACACATATTGAATTAAATAAAGTCATAAGAATGGAAAGCTGAGATTAGATCTGGAGATTCAATCCAACGGACCAAATCACATCTGGCAACGGGGACGGTGGTCTACACCACCGTCTTCTCCGGCGAACATGGAGATTCCGGCCAAAGTTGCAGGTATGGAAAACTCAACCAAATGAAGCGATCCTCATATCATTGGAAAGCTGGGGTGATGTACATCACCCATGTACCATTGGTTTCTCCTCTAGACTCTCATAGGAAGAGAAATCAGAGAGAGAAAATCATGGTGTTCAATCTGAACTTAATGGATTTACAAAATTAAATGCACGATTCAAATCCTCTAATGAGAGGACTTTAGAGGAGCCAATAACCACAAGAAAAAATCTATAATCAGTGAGTTTCGATTGAAAAAAGTTTGAGCATCAACCTTGGAAATGCAGATATATGCAGCATGATCCTTCACAATTCTCTGTTGCAGTTTGTTCTTGAGATGGAGATGGAGCAAGGCTAAGGAATTTAAGTCCATTAATAAACCAATGAAGTTGAAAATTGGATCTGAAAAATGAAAGTGAAATTGCACAATTCCTTTAGAGTGAGGTGTGGATGGAGTTCTGCAGCATATAAGGCGCCTTTCGGTTGGAAAATGATGAAGTTATGCACCTATATTTATAGCAAAGCAAGCTGCAAGGCATGGGAAATTCATGTGCATATGTGATGAAGGCCTCCATGCATGGGCCTGTACAGGCGCATGGAGGGCCCAAATCCAATTGGAAATGCAAGCTTAACATCAGCATAATGATTTTGGACGTGCAGATGTGAATGATTTGGCTTGTGCATGGATTTTGAACATGGTTTCCATAAATGCACCAAAATTTTCTCCTCTTCGAAACTACCTCTTACCAAAATGAAACATGCCCTTGTGGATAATGGTTGGAAAGGTCTTGACATGAGGAACAATTGTTATGCTGAACAAAAATCCATTTGGAGTTGGGAAATTAATGAAAATTGATCATAAAGTTCAAGGTGCAAAACATATGCATGTGAAATTTTCCAAAATGGACTAACTTCAAGCCCTTCTATTTCTATGATGCAAGCTCCAAATGACAAAACCTTAAACATACAAGTTGTATATATTTTCAGGAAAATCAATTTAGACTTAAATTTTACGTCATTTGGATTTTTGATGAGAAAGTTATGGGCACTTGAAGTTGGACTTTTTCACATTTCAATGCCTTTGGTCCAAAGTGACCTATAATGGTTTGCATTATGACATGTATTTATTTTAGGATTATGAAACTTTGTTCAACATAACAAATGAAGTAGACATCTTTAAATTTCCAATGCATTTGATCCCACCTCAAAATCATAAAAAATGAGAGAGTTAGGTCCATAGGAAGTTGACCTAAAATTAGGGTTTCAGTCAAAATGACCTATAATGTTTTAAAATGGATGATGACCTTCCAAGCTTCAAAACAGTTTTTGATGAACATGAAAGTTGTTATGGTTCATAAGAATTGTTTTCCTCTTGGGGTCATCTTCATTTGACAAACACATTAAAAGTTAGGTCTCAGTGGATTTCAAAATAGTCTGATGAATTGACTGATCAACTTCTCAAGTCCAAACTACAAACCTTGATGAATTGATGATTGAGAACACTCAAATAAGTTCAAATATGCATGAAATTATAAATTAAAGAACTTCCCTTGATTGTATTTGATCATGGGTTGAGGTTGCTTCATGAGCAAGGCACAGTTGATGCATAGTTGAATTAGGGTTTCCTTGCGAAACAAGCCTCAAGCAAAATCTGACTCCACAGGGGACAAAAGTCATAATAGGGAGCAGAAAGGAAGGAACACCAGGGATACAGGTTACTGGGCATATAATAGGTGACCAACCAGGCGTGAATTGGGGAATATTTCTGTAAGACCCCAATTTTATCCCTAAGATCCCTCATGGCATCATAACATTGCATTTGCAAAGCCTCAAGGATCATGAGCATCTTGGTTCCCTTTGCCTGTGGGTGGGATCTCTTGTGATTTGGTTTGAGATCACCAAGCATGATTGAATTTTATATTATTGCTTTTCTCATTTTTTTTACTAACCAAAAGCACAAAAATATGTGACTAACATTTCTTGTTTGTAGCTTGAGCAATCACAAGGTCAAAAGCTTCTAGGAGATCATTGGTGCAAAGATATGGTCAAGAGAAGATGAAAGCAAGCATGGTAGTGGTTCCCAAAGCTCTCATTCATCAAATATTCCTCCCTAGTATCTCAGTTCATCATTTGATCAAAGCAAGTCAAAGGGTTTGAGTGTTGTTTCTCAAGGAAACCCTAGTTCATCTGTTTACCAAGTTTGCCTTGCTCATGAAGCAACCTCAACCCATGATCAAATACAATCAAAGGAAGTTCTTTAATTCATTATTTCATGCATATTTGAACTTATTTGAGTGTCCTCAATCATCAATTCGTCAAGATATGAGTTGTGGACTTGAGAAGTTGATCAGTCAAGTCATCTGACTATTTTGAAATGCACTGAGACATAACGTTTTATGTGTTGGTCAAATGGAGATTACCCCAACTGTAAAAATGTTCTTAAAGACGATATGAACAACTTTCATGTTCATCAAAAATTGATTTGAACCTTGGAAGGTCATCTCCCACTCCAAGACATTATAGGCTGAAACCCTAATTTTTGGTCAACTTCCCAAGAACACAACCCATTCATTTTTTATGATTTTGAGTTGGGATCAAATTCATTGGAAATATTAAAATGTCTACTTCAAATTTTATGTTGAACAAAATTTCAAAATATCAACGGAAATACATGTGATAATGCAAAACATTATAGGTTACTTTGGACCAAATGCATTGAAAGACAAAAAAGTCCAACTTCAAGTGCCCATAACTCTTTCATAAAAAATCCAAATGATGCAAAATTTAAGTCCATTTTGATTTTATTAGGAAGATATACAACTTTTATGTTGAAGGGTTTTCCATTTGAGGCTTGCATCATCAAAACATAAGGGCTTGAACATTGGCCAAATTTGGAAACTTCACTTTTGCATGATTTGCACCTTACACTTTAAACTCAAAATTCACTAATTTCCACACTCCAAATGAGTTTTGGTCCAACATAACATTTTTTCCTTATGTCAAAACCTTTCCAACCATTACCCAAATGCCTATGTTTCAATTTTTCAAGAGGCATTTTCGAAGAGGTGAAGTTTTAGGCTCAATTATGCATAACATGTTGAAATTCATTACACAAGCTTATACATTGCCAATTACACGTCCATTTCATGTTGTTTGGTCATCAGCATGCAAATGCAATTGAGTTTGGGCCTTCTACATGATCATGCAAGCCCATTCAAAGAATATCCACTTGCCATGCACACGAGTATTTCCTTGCCTTGCCTCTAATTTAGCTATAAATAGACATGCTATGCTTCATAATTCTCCAACCTGAAGGCGCCTGATATGCTGCACAATTGAATCCATAGCCATTACCAAAGGAACTAGTTCACTTTTCTTTAAAATTTTAGATCTGAAATTCAACTAAATCTGGTTGAATATTTAGATCTAAAGTTCCTAGACCTTCATCATTCATTCCATAGAAGTTCTGTTTGGCTAAAGGAAGCAAGGAAGGTAGCTCAAATCTTCACAATCCAAAGGTGATCATCAACTGGTTTTTTCTTCGAAACTCATTAATCTTTGATCCATTTGCCTGGCTATTGTGTTGTCTGAAGTCCACTCATTAGAGGCATTTGAATTGTGCTTTTAATTTTGCAAAATCATCAAGTTCAGTTTGAACTCCATTATTTTCCTCTTCTGATTTCTCTTCCCATGGAGATCTAGAAGGAAAACCAATGGTATATGGGTGATGTACATCACCCCAGCTTTCCAATGATATGAGGATCGCTTCATTTGGTTAAGTTTTTATTACCTGCAACTTTGGCCGGAATCTTCATGCTCGCCGGAGAAGACGGTGGCTCTGGCCACCGTCCCTTTGCCAGATGGATTGTGGACCGTGTGATGGCATCTCCAGATCTAATCTCCACTCTCCATTGTTATGACTTTATTTAATGCATTGTGTTTCTCATTGAATGGAGACCACCATGAGCGCGCACGTGGAGCGTTTGATCAGCCACGTCAACTAATGAGGCTTGATCAGACGCTCCTGGTTTTTTTTAATTTTCTTAATTTCTGATTTTATTTCTTTTATTTCCTTTATTTTCAAAAATTCATAACTTCTTTATTTTTAATCCAAAAAATATGGGACCAATTGCATTCTTCTCCATTTTTATTCAAGTTTCTAAAAATGATTTTTAATATTTTTTATTTTGTCATTTGATATTTTTTGTGAATTTTCCTTTTTCTGGGTATTTTTAATTCATTTTAAATAGTTTTTGATATTCAAAAAATACAAAAATATTTTCTCAACCTATTTGAATGATGATGGATCTATGAAAAATATTCTCATCAATTTCTTAATTGATTTGAGATTTATTTGAGATTTTAGTTCAATTAGGTTATTTTTATTCATTTTTAATTGATTAAAAATAGTTTCTGACTTTTAAAAATGCTGAATTGTTTTGTCAAACTTTGTTTGACCTTGTTGAAGTTAGGATAAATCACTTGGACTTTTCAAGGTTGATTTGAAGTGATTTTGAAGTTTGACTTTTCTTTAATATTTTAATTCAAGTTTATTTTAATTCAAGTTTATTTTAATATTTAAAAAAAATGCCTAAAATATTTTCTTCATTTCTTGACTTCCAATCTTCATCTCACTTCTGTTTTTGAGTGTTTGACCATGATCCTCAATATCACTGGTCAACATTTGTTGATTGGTATATGCCATTTCATTTAATGCACTTTATTCTTTTATCTTTCCATTTTCATTTCCATTATTCATCTCCTTCTTCTTTTTTTTTCTTTTTGATCAATGAGTTAAAGGTTGATAAGTTAGCATTGATTAGGGAGACTTAATCTTCCTTGATTCAAATCTAATTCATCTTGATCAATTGATCAAATGAACGGCTTTGCATTAAGGATAAGTTGTTTCCTAAATCATGCAAAGGACTTAAACCAATACAAGATCAATTCTCTTTTTCTTTTGGCATGGCAAGTTGTTGGAACTTGGTTCACTAATCAAGACTTCTAACTTGTGTTGTTGCCTACATTATTATTGACCGGCCTCAGATAGTTGTGACTTCTACATAAGTCCAATTACGATTGCTTAACATAGCGCTAAATTTGCCTTATGGCACACTAACTATTAACCACTAACCATTAACATTTACTCTTTGCACTTTACATTTATGCAATTTATTATTCTTATACATATTATTCATTTGCCTTTTCCTTTGCTCATTGGAGCACATGTTTATGTTAATGCCATTTGCCTTTTGCTCATTTGAGCACATAATTGTGTATATACTTTTGTGCTTGTGTTTTATTTGTTTGTTGTTCACCAAATGCAAAGAATTGGACAAAAATGGACTTAGACTTTAGGACCTTACCCAAGCTAATGGAGTTTGAAGATCAACTAGGCCTCATGCCTTTAGAGTGCTTAAATGTCAAAGAGCAACTAGGTCTCATGCCTTTAGAATGCTTAAAGCTTGAATATGAACATTGAAAGGACCATACTCTAAACTCCCTCTTGTCCATTCTTTGATTGTTAATATAACCTTTTTGATGTGTGTATTCTTGTGCTAGGGATTCCAACTTGATCCTAATTGAGGAACCATTACTATGAGCTTCCAAGAGAGAGGAATCCAAGATACCTTGAGGAGCCTTGTCCAAGAATTCATTTGATTGTTGATTGCTTGAGTTCATGCTTATGTGATTGCTTATTCCAAAGGATGGGAGCTACTTGGATCATCAATATGATCTCAAGAGAGGAACTCTATTTGTGGTCTTGTTCTCTTTTCCCTTATCTCCTGTATGTTTAGGACTTGAGCCTTTCTTCTTCTTCTCTCCACTCTAACCCAAGCCAAAACTTTTGTGCAAACATGTAACACTTTTCAACATTAGAAACCTAAGCCTCATGCTTTTGATTTTCAAACTTTCTTTTCATAACACTTATTTTGAATTGAATCTTTAAGTCAACTTTGACCATATTTTGTAAATACTTTTCATTGGTAAATATAACCCATTCAAATACTTTTGTGGTTTCAATGACCACTTTCTTAAGCAATTTTTTTTCATAACCTTTAGCTATTAGGTTTGAGTTATCCTTGAGGTGGATGTAATACTCACCTTTATCCTTAGTGATGGACAATGAGTCTTCCATGCTTATTATAAGGTTAACCCCTCACTAGCATGTTGAAGCTATCCTCACATGGTGGATTTGTGGTTTTAGGTTGAGTTTTCTCCCTTGGATAACAAAAGACCTTAAGGCTTTTGGACCAATCAATCCACTCACTCATTTCTGAGATTTTTACCCCGAACTACGAGGTTTTGATCCTAATCTTTTTTAAGATGGTACGTAGGCAATGGGTTCATCCATTCAAACATAAAATGTAAATAAATTGTATATTCTTTTCTCATCTCTTCAATCATGTTTGCACAAATAAATTTTCACAAAAATACCAACCTTACAACAAGTATGAAAAGGGCTCCCTATGAGTACCTAGGATGTTTTGGGTGCTTAAAACCTTTCCATTGCATAACCAACCCCCTTACCCAGATCTCTGACATTTTTACTAGTTTTTGATTCGATAAAACTTTTAGGTTTTTTGTTCGCTTCCTAACCATTCCTTTGGATAAATAGAAGTGCGGTGGCGACTCGACTTGTATGGTTTACCTTGGATTTAGCCAATATCTCTAATGGTAACGAATACCCCGCTACAATTTTCAAGACACTCATCATCCGAAAGGAGGGCTGAAAAAGCAAACTCGATTACAGGATGGACATTCAATTCCATAAGGAAATACGAATCTTACTCGACTCGGGAAGAAAAAGACTTCGACTGAAGAGCGCGTGAGATATATTATATATTACCGTCAAAACGTAGATAACATACTCGCATGGAAGATTATCCACAACCGGTTATTGGGTTAATAAAGGAGAAATCGACCGAAAAAAAAGGACATCGGGATACCGGTTACTGGGTATAAAATGATGACCAATCAAAGGGGAGAAACAATTATTACCAACAAAAGGGTAAATGAAAGATGACTCGCAGGGGATAAATTGCTTTATCAGAGCAATCATACAAGAGATATATCACCGGTTACTGGGAGATATACTCAAAACAAAGGAATATCAATACCGAATATTGGATAAAGATAACCAACAAAGAGGGGATTACATCTGCCGGTTACTGGGTAGAAAACCACAGAAGAAAGTAACCGTCATCGGTTAGGATGAACAAAATCAAGGGTTAACTCTGCAAGGGGATAAAATGGGGTTTACAACTACCGGTTACTGGGTAGAAACCACAGAAATAGGACTTACAACTACCGGTTACTAGGTAGAAGGCCACAAAAATCCGTCGGGGAAGAGATGGACAATTACTGGTTACTAAGCAATCATTCATCCAAACTACGGGGAAGCTGCAAGGGAAAATAACAAGAGCAGTCAATCTAGGAACAAACTAGAGAGACACAATGAAACCAGACTCAACCCAATGAGGATATAACTCAGGGGAGTAATTCCATCCCAATATATGTTTTGGGAGGAAACTGAAGCAAAAAATCACCCACGAGGACATAACTCAGTGGGGAATATGAAAGAAAGGATAAACATTTTCTGCCTATGGGGATGACTCTATATGGAGAGATCAGACACAAACATCTGCTTGGGGAAATATATATCACCAAATAGCAGGAGATAACAAACAAAGATATATGGCAAAGAATGCAACATGAATATCTTAATGTTAAAAATATGCATGTATATGCGTGGTTCACGTATGATGAATGCTGACAAACAGACGTATCTAACACAAATAGGTCCAGGAATCAATGGACAGACATCCGGTACTACATCTCAAAAGAGAAAGCCAGGAAACACCAATCTCTGCAGGGGATAAAAACCAATGCTGAGAATCGAGCGAAGTCGCTGCCAGGGACAAAGATCACTGTTAGGGGAACAAACAGGATCATCGGGAATCAGAGACTGCTGTTGGGAACAAACCAGGGGAACACAATCACCAAAGTTGGGGATCTTCCAACAGTACGCAGAGAACAGGATAAGATCAGAGAAGAAATCTACTGGGGATCTTATCAGGAAGTGATGTGAAATTCTGTGCAGAACAACCACCAAACAGAAGCACATCAAACAAATCACTTCTAGCCACGGGAGAATATCTCTGTTGCGGAGAGGGAGAAATAATCACTCTACTGGGAAAGGAAAAGAAAACATCTTCCTTAGAAGTTCCAACACCAAGTCAGGATCAGGCAGAGTCTTGGCTGAGGGACTACACAGATAAGATTCCATCGTAGAAGAAAATCTACTAGGGAACTTATCGGGACAAGATAGGAAACTCTGTGGGGAACAACCACCAAACAGAAGTTTCAAAAACCACCACAATTCCTCATACTACTGGAGAAAAAGTCTCTGCTGAGGAAGGGGAAAACAACGCTCCACGGGGGACATAAAATAAACATTTTCATCACCCGCCATGCTAGAAGGAAAAATCATCCAAGAAGAAGGAAGCAACAACAATCAGGCTCCAATCAGGAAACTCCCCTGGGGGGAAAACTGTTGGTGATCAAATCGAGGATATCCTGAAGGCGATCAGTTGGAGATAACCCGCTGGCGACCAAATTGGGGAAGTCTAACATGAACAAACCTGCTGAGGATGGGAAGCAAACCTGTTGTAGATCACAGTACGCGAATCTGTCGAGGATAAGCTACAAACCCAACTGTTGAAGATTCCACTCATGCTGGGATTTCCTGCTCACTCTGCGGGAGAATTCCAATCTGAATGAGGGAATATCAACTTCCTCGAAAAGATAGCATATCAATTTATTAATTTATAAGGGATTTTAGGTCAATCCACCCAAGGGATGACAACCGTATAATTGATAACACAAATGCTAAATCTCAACTCAACTGGGGAGCTAGAAGACCAAGGCCAAACTCCAAACATCAGACTCTCTCAGGGGATCTTGGTGGAGTTAAGGGGGTTAGAGATATACTCCTCTAAACAAATCAGGACCAAAACTCCAGATTCTCCGGGGGAATTGGTGATGCATAACCTCCTGCACTCGCGGAGGAGACAACCTGAAAGATAATGAAGAGGATACAAGTATGCTAGGAATAATGAACAAATGTCTTATCCTTTTGGAGATCATACTATCCTTGGGAGAGCACTGAAGATATCCCAATTATCCTTTCAGTCTTTGTGAATGTTCACTTTGTATAAAGACAGTTTATAAAAAATCTTTATTTATTTAAAACAATGATATTTATCAATTAAAATGATGCAAACATTTGATGAATAGAAAAAAATAAGAGTGTAAAGGATTGGATAAAGGCTCAAATTTATTTGATGGAATGGTAGTCTGCAAATGGCAAGACTCCATGGATCTTTACAAATTTGAAATTGGTGATATATATTGGAAAAGGGCTACATTGAACATAATGACCATTTCTCCACCAACTCTGAATCCGATGTATTTGAAGCTTCAGTTGACGATGACTGAGCGAGAATCTCTAAAAGATGACAGCTGAAAAGCAAAGTCTTGTCAGGATGCAGTTACTTGCCAAATCCCTAATTTTTGCCTAGATTGCCCCAGGGTGAGGTACTCAATCTAGTGGGATATATGTATTCGTATTTTTTCATGTCTCTAACTTTTCGCCCTTTCAGGTTTTCAATCCACCGAGACGCTCATTTTTGCCTAAGCTGCCCTTTCGGGTTTTCAACTTAGCGAGCTATTCTGTTTTTATTTTAGGCGAAGTATTTCTTGACTGCATCTGAATTCACAGGACGAGTGAAATCCTCCCCATCCATAGTTGTAAGTATCAAAGCACCGCCTGAAAAGGCTCTCTTAACAACATATGGACCTTCATAGTTTGGAGTCCACTTGCCCCTGGAATCGGGCGCAAAAGACAGGACTTTCTTGAGCACAAGGTCACCTTTTCGGAACATACGGGGCTTGACCTTCTTATCAAAGGCTTTCTTCATTCTTTGCTGATATAACTGACCATGGCACATGGCAGTCAATCTCTTCTCTTCAATCAAATTCAGTTGTTCATAACGACTCTGAACCCATTCAGCCTCAGTCAACTTTGCTTCCATCAAGACTCGCATTGATGGGATCTCAACCTCCACGGGGAGCACAACCTCCATGCCATATACAAGGGAGAAATGGGTTGCCCCTGTTGAAGTGCGGACAGATGTACGATAACCATGCAAGGCAAATGGAAGCATCTCATGCCAATCTTTGTACGTAACAACCATCATCTGGATAATCTTGTTGATATTCTTATTAGCAGCTTCAACAACCCCATTCATCTTGGGTCTATAAGGAGAAGAATTATGATATGCATCTTGAACTCGCTACACAACTCTTTCATCATCTTGTTGTTCAAGTTAGATCCATTATTAGTAATGATCTTATCTGGCACACCATAGCGGCATATGAGTTGATTCTTGATAAACTTCACAACAACCTGCCTGGTCACGTTTGCATACGACACCGCTTCAACCCATTTGGTGAAGTAATCAATTGCTACGAGAATAAACCTGTGACCGTTGGATGCTTTTGGCTCTATCATGCCAATCATGACAATTCCCCACATGGAGAAAGGCCATGGTGATGAAATCACGTTCAGAAGTGTCGGGGGAATATGAATCTTATCCGCATAAATCTGACACTTATGGCATTTCCTCACATATTTGCAGCAGTCAGACTCCATTGTCAGCCAATAGTAGCTTGCTCTCAACATCTTCTTAGCCATGACATGTCCATTGGAATGAGTACCAAATGAACCCTCATGGACTTCAGTCATCAACATATCTGCTTTGTGTCTATCCACGCATTTGAGCAGAACCATGTCAAAATTCCTC
Organism: Lathyrus oleraceus; assembly: GCF_024323335.1. Lineage (NCBI taxonomy): Eukaryota > Viridiplantae > Streptophyta > Magnoliopsida > Fabales > Fabaceae > Lathyrus > Lathyrus oleraceus. Next base: position 39,412,344 of record NC_066583.1, read on the forward strand.
TTATAAAGCACATCGCCATTGAGGTAGAAACTGCTGGATAATCTCCTCAAAGTCTTCTTATCTTTAACAGATGCCCCAGGCGGGTAAATCTGACTTTGTAGAAAACATTTGATATCAAAATACCATGGCTTATCATCTTTCACTTCTTCAACTGCAAATACATGAGCTGGTCTATCCAAGCGCATCACAGTGATATTGGGGACTTCATTCCAGAATTTCACCATAATCATCGAAGCAAGCGTAGCAAGAGCATCTGCCATCCGATTATCCTCTCGAGGAATATGATGGAAGTCAACCTTAGTAAAGAACGTTGAAATCCTCCTCGCATAATCTCTATATGGGATAAGGGCAGGCTGATTCGTCTCCCATTCACCCTTGATCTGATTGACAACAAGGGCCGAGTCGCCATAAACATCAAGATGTTTGATCCTAAGATCAATACACTCTTCTAAACCCATAATACATGCCTCATACTCCGCCATATTATTCGTGCATTTGAAAGTGAGCCTTGCTGTAAAAGGAAAATGTGTGCCCTGAGGAGTAATAATCACTGCCCAAATACCATTTCCATATTGATTTACAGCGCCATCAAATACCATGCTCCATCGGGAACCAGGCTCTGGCCCTTCATCCAGCATAGGCTCATCATGATCTTTCATCTTCAAATACAGAATCTCCTCATCTGGGAAGTCGTACTGATCTGACTGATAATCCTCAATTGGTTGATGTGCCAAGTGGTCAGCCAAGATACTACCTTTAATAGCTTTCTAAGCTCGATACCCAATATCATACTCAGACAACAGCATCTGCCAATAGGCAATCCTCCCAGTTAAAGCATACTTCTCAAAGATATACTTGATTGGATCCATTTTGGATATCAACCAAGTGGTATGATTCAACATATACTGGCGTAAAAGCGTAGCAGCCCAAGCCAAAGCACAACATGTTTTCTCAAGTATTGAGTATCGAGACTCACAATCAGTGAACTTCTTACTCAAACAGTAGATGGAATATTCTTTCTTCCCAGATTCATCTTGCTGACCAAGGATACAACCCATAGAGTCTTCAAGAACTGTCAGATACATAATCAATGGTCTCCCTTCCACAGGCGAAGACAGAATTGGCGGCTCAGACAGATACTCTTTAATACTGTCAAAGGGCTTCTGGAAATCCTCAGTCCAATCATGACACTGATCTTTCCGGAGGAGCTTGAATATAGGTGCACATGTAGCAGTCATGTGGGATATAAATCTGGAAATATAATTCAAGCGGCCAAGAAAACCTCGGACTTGCTTCTCAGTTTTGGGCGCAGGCATCTCTTGTATTGCTTTGACCTTGGCAGGGTCAACCTCAATACCTCTCTCGCTGACAATAAAGCCCAATAACTTGCCGGAACGGACTCCAAATGTACACTTGTTAGGATTCAGACGAAGCTTATACTTCCTCAAACGCTAAAAAAGCTTCAACAAGTGCTCTACATGTTCAACTTCCGTCCTTGACTTTGCAATCATATCATCAACATACACCTCGATCTCCTTGTGCATCATATCGTGAAACAAGGTAGTCATAACTCGTTGATACGTGGCTCCGACGATCTTCAAACCGAAGGGCATCACTCGATAACAAAATGTTCCCCAAGGTGTGATGAATGTTGTCTTCTCCATATCCTTGGGTGCCATTTTGATCTGATTATAACCGGAAAATCCGTCCATAAATGAGAAGACATTGAATTTAACTGTATTATCTACCAACATATCAATATGTGGCAGAAGAAAATCATCTTTCGGACTGGCTTTATTCAAGTCTCTATAGTCTACACACATACAGACTTTTCCATCTTTCTTAGGCACGGTCACAATATTGGCCATCCATTGAGGATATGTAGAAGTCACCAGAAACCCCGCATCAATTTTCTTCTGAACTTCTTCTTTGATCTTCATTGCCATATCAGGACGAGTTCTTCTGAGCTTCTGCTTCACACGCACGCACTCAGGCTTCAAAGGCAGAAAATGTTGCACGATATCAGTATCTAGACCAGGCATGTCTTCATATGACCAGGCAAAGACGTCGAGGTATTCTCGTAGCAACTCAATCAACCCCTTCTTAACAGATTCTTCCAGGAGTGCCCCAATCTTCACTTCTCGCACACAATCTTCAGACCCCAAGTTGACTGTTTCCAGATTCTCAAGATGTGGCTGAATGATCTTCTCTTCGTGCTCAAGTAGACGGGTAATCTCATCAGGAATCTCTTCAACATCATCTTCCTCTACCTCATATACAGGGAACTCAAAGTAGGGAGATGGTGTTGGATCATTATGTTCCATGGGTTTGATCAACCTGCGTAATGATTTTGGATATAAAAGAGATTTTAGAATTCAAGCAAAGTAAATCATTATACAGATGAAAAGATTGATTTTATTCTATTTTTAGGGTTTTATGGTGATCACCAATTTCATGCAAAAAGTAAAAAGTGAAAATAATTTGGAAAAACAAACATTTAACATGAATTTATTGAATGAATATCATTGTATTTATGGGCCAACAATGTCATCACTTCTCCTTTTGGCATGGGAGAAGGGTTTTTAAACAAAAATGAACATTACGTGGACTTATGGACAATTGTTGGAACATCAACAGCGACCCAATTATTGCAGACTCCTCCAGGGATGACAAAGTTGCCAGAATCTTCCTCTGCATCCTCTTCCACAATAGCAGCAACTTCCTGGTCTTTAACCGTGTGGATGAAACCACCATTCTGAAACAGCCCATGCTTGTTGAAAGTGCCTGAAGAATACCCTATGCCAGCCCGGGATTTATTGTCTTCCAGCTTAATCATTTGTCCTAAACCAGTAGTTGCGCCATGCTCAATGGCCAACTTCGCATCATTGTAGGACGCAAATGAAGAAGTTCCTTTCTTAGAAGGCTCAACAATAGATAAGGCTTGGAATGGTGTCCCAACCTCATCCTCAACATCAATGTAAGAAAAGGAAGACAAATGGCTAACCAAGAGAGCCTTCTCTCCCCCTACTACCATCAATTTTTTGTTCTTGACAAATTTCAACTTTTGGTGTAGGGTGGATGTCACGGCGCCTGCCTCGTGAATCCATGGTCTACCTAACAAACAGCTATATGATGGGTGGATATCCATGACCTGAAAAAGTGATCTGGAAATCACTTGGTCCAATCTTGAGTGGGAGCTCAACCTCTCCAATCACAGTTTTGGGGGATCCATCAAAAGCTTTCACGACCACTCCACTCTGCCTCATGGGAGGCCCATGATACGAAAGTCTAGCAAGAGTGGATTTTGGCAACACATTCAGTGATGATCCAGTGTCTACCAGCACATTAGACATGGCATCATCTTTGCAGTTCATGGAGATGTGAAATGCCAAATTATGGTTTCTTCCCTCCTCAGGGAGATCAGTATCACAGAAACTCAAATTGTTACAAGCAATAATGTTTGCAACAATACTATCAAATTATTCTATTGTGACGTCATGGTCTACATACGCCACATCCAACACCTTCTGCAGAGCTTCACGGTGTGGTTTGGAGTTCATCAACAAAGATAACACAAATATCTTTGAAGGCATTTGTAGAAGCTGATCTACAACATTGTATTCACTCCTCTTGATGAGCCTCAGCATCTCATCGCAGTCCTCTTTCATCATGCCATTCTGGCCAGCAGGGACATGAGTTTTAGCAACAACGGCAGCAGGTCTATTAACAGCAAGTGCCGGATTCGGAGAAACAACAGAATTCCCCAATGGACGAACAACACTATCAGGAATATCAACCCTTCTGGTGTCAGCCTAGGGTTTCGGCGGCGTCGAGAAAACACGACCACTACGGGTCAGGCCACTGATATCAGCGATATTAACAACAGAGGTGGAGGGTAGAGGCACCTGCTTGCCATCATTCAATGCCACAACATTATAACGATAGGGAACAACTTTGTCAGAAGAGTATGGCACAGAGCCAACTGGCTTGATTATGAGAGTAGGAGAAGCCTTATGCTTGCTGCCATCATATCGGATGACAACAGGCTCGGGTATCCTGAATACCTGTGATATCACATTAAATGCATCATCCTCATCGCGATCCTGAAGTATTTCAATTACACCTTCATCCAGCATTTCTTGGATGTCTTTTCTAACTTGACGACATCCTCTCTCATTGACAATGCAAACACGGCAACTGTCATGGTCATGCTCATAGTGACTGTATCCACACAACAGTCTGTGCATCTCTACCAAAGATTGTCGGATATGGCTGACATATCAGACCTTATATTTGCCAAGGCAACCCTGAACCATGTTGACAGCAGACTTCCCATGCTCGGGCAATGGGTTCTTCTTGACATTAGGACCTACGTCCTCGAAAAACAATATTTGCTTCTCACAAGGTCTTGAACCTTGGTCTTCAACGGGTAGCAGTTCTCCACATCATGTCCGGGAGCACCGGAATGATAAACACAATGAAGCTCAGGCTTATACCACCACTGAGGGTTGGTAGGTATAGCAGGTGGGTCACGTGGAGTGATCAGTTTCCTCTCTATCAAAGAAGGATATAACTCTGCGTAGATCATGGGAATAGGATCAAAACTGACCCTCTTCCTATCATAGCTTGTACTGGTCTGATTATTGTTTCGAGGCTGGTAGGCCTGCTGTTGAGGACAGTGTTGTTGTTGTTGATATTGTTGATGTTGTTGTTGCTGGTTATGATGTTGATATTGCTGATTATCTATGAAAACAGGTGCTATATGAGCCACCTGGTGCTAGTTACCGGCGGGACACACGGTCTTCCTCTTCACAGAGGGTCTTCTAGATTTAATATGGGAGGTCACAGCATGTGCCTCACCATCTTTCTTCTTTGCAAACGCCCCATAACGTTTGACAGAAGAGCCTTCTTCTCTAGTTAGGCGCCCTTCCCTAATTCCTTCTTCTAAACGCATCCCCATATTCACCATCTCGGTGAAGTCAGAAGGAGCGCTAGCAATCATCCGCTCATAATAAAATGAAATCAAGGTCTTCAGAAAGATCTTGGTCATCTCTTTCTCTTCCAGCGGAGGCATAATCTGTGCAGCTAATTCTCGCCACCTCTGGGCGTACTCGTTAAAAGTTTCCTTATCCTTCTGGGACATGGCCCTTATCTGGTCCCTATCAGGAGCCATATCAACATTACATTTGTATTGCTTGACGAAGGATTCTCCAAGGTCGTTGAAGGAGCGGATGTTCGCGCTGTCCAAACCCATGTACCATCTCAGTGCGGCACCGGACAGGCTATCCTGGAAATAATGAATGAGGATTTGATCATTGTCGGTCTGAGTCGACATTTTTCGTGCATACATAACCAAATGGTTGAGTTGGAAAGTATTTCCCCTGTACTTTTCAAAGTCAGGCACTTTGAATTTGACAGGAATCTTGACGTTAGGAACAAGGAAAAGCTCAGTTGCAGATTTGCCAAAGAGGTCCCTCCCTCTGAGAGTTTTGAGTTCCTTGCGAAGCTCAAGGAACTGATCGTTCATAGCATCCATCTTTTCATACACATCTGGGCCCTCAGATGGCTCAGAGTGGTAAATGGTGTTATCTACTCTCGGCAAAGTATGCACGATTGGAGGCGGAACAGCAAGGACCGGGCTAGATGCCGGCAGAGAAGCAAAAGTTGGGGCGAGACCCTCTGGAACAAAATTGGGAGGCATCCCCCAAGGAAACCCGGCTGGCATAGCAGTAGGCGCGAAGTGGGCACTGGCAGCAGGCATGGTTGAGGAGGAAATCTTAGAAATGATTGTCCTCTGGGGAGGAGTTGAAGGCGTTGGAGAAGAATGGCTTTGGGTGGCCAAGAAAGACTCCATCAGGGAAGCCAATCTTTCCACTTCCTTCTTCAGCTCTCTGTTCTCTTGCTCAAGGTGATCCATTAGTCTTGAAAAGTTGGCTATGGTGTAGTACTGGTGCGTCAGCTTGTCTTCAAAATAAATGAAGAACATAGAGTGAGACCACTGAACAAGAAGCCTGGAGCAAAACCTGCTTATGCACATGATGCATGCAATGCTTGTGCATATGATTTAATTTTTTAATCAAAGGAACTTTTAGAGTCCTATTTGCAAATATTGGAAATATTAATCATTTAGACATATATGGAAATATCATATCAATAATATCTGGAAAAATTTTACACCAAAGAAGTACAGTCTTGGTAACCAAATACAATACAAGAGAGAAGGAAAATGAACATCCTATGGAACCCTAGAAACAATCGTCCAAAGCTCTCGAGACTGGAAGGTAAGCTGCACGAAGCCTCTTCACGTCTCTCTCATAGGCTGCCTCCATATCTGCCTTCTCTTTGGCGAGTCGATCGTACTTACTCTTCCAAAACTTGGAAGACTGAGGAAGAAGAGAAGTCACCACATCATCAGGCTCGTCGATAACCTGATGCTCAAGAAACTCTATCAATGCATCCTTATCTCTAAGCTGCTGAAGTAGCTCCTCTTGCTCACGGATCCAAGCACGTGAATGGTCTTCATCTCTCAACTCCTCTACTCTTTGGTTAAGGAGGGTTGAAGTCCCAACCATAACCATAGGTGTAGGTCTTGGATAATCATAAGGCATAAGGTACTCATAAGCTCTCCTCCTAACCCACGAGGTGTAGGGTTCGAAAGTAATACAATTCTTCGGACCAAGCTCTTTCCTTCCCTTCCTATGAATCTTGCGCCAAGCGCGGACCATCCTTCCCTTCAAGTTTTGGGGATCTTTACCTTCTTGAAAGAACACACCCTCTAACAAAATGTTATTGGGTTTATCCTTTAAGGGGAACCCAAGCTGACGACGTGCTAAAACAGGGTTGTAGTTAATCCCACCACATGTACCAAGAAGAGGCACATTGGAGAATTCACCACAAGAGTCAATAATCTGCACACCCTCATATACACGGTTATACCAAAAGATATCATCATTAGTGAGAGACATAAGTCTCATGGACCACCGTAGACATCCTTTGCTCTCCTTGAAGGCGACCGTCTGTGGCAAGTGCGAAATAAACCACTTGTACAACAGAGGCAAACAACACACAATGGTACCACCACCCTTTGCATTCCTCATATGCAAAGAGAAATAAGTGTCACCCAACAGAGTAGGAACGAGATTAAGAGTAGAGAAAATCCTAATAGCGTTCACATCCACAAACTTGTCGATGTTGGGGAATAACACTAGTCCATAGATGAGAAGTACAAATATGGCCTCAAAGGCGTCCTCACTCATGGCCTTCTCATACAAAGTAGCTTGAGCAATGAGGAAATCGGATGGGAGACCTTGAATTCCACCTTTGGTAGTCATATGAGCACCAACAATAGATTCATCTATATGCAACAGATAAGCAATCTCTTGAGAAGTAGGAACCCTCTCCAAGCCACTGAACGACAACTGATCTAGGATAGGTATACCCACAAGATAGGCATACTCCTCAAGCGTGGGAAAAATGAAGCAACGGTACAGGGGATCATAGAACTACACCAACACACTCATTAGACCTTCATCCACCTGAGTAGCAAGAATAGACAGAAGCTTCCCATGACGAGCCTTGAACTCCAAGAGATCTAATACATAGGATGTCAAACTCCTTAACTCTTTCAAGTCAGGTTGTCTGAAACTGTACTTCTTTGTATTCCTTCTTTGCTTATCCATGTCTGAAAATTTGCAAATAGACCTCTTAAGTTCCTTGAAAATTTTCTCATTGTTGATGATATGGATGTGTATGAATGCATGAATGCATGGATGCAACAATCACACTCAAGGATCAAGCAAATTACACCACACAAAGGTCATGGGATGGATCAAGTAATCCATAATATCAATCATCCATTTGGGTGGATTATGGTTTACACCTTATCGACACCCAAGTTCCATTGATATTAAGGATATACAAGAACAGATCAACCATGAATCAAGGGTTTGTTGCAAGTCACGAGCATGGAGTCTCGGTTAAGAACCACCCAAAGGGAGTGTACTAAGGTTAAACTTGACAATCATGTTCTACAAGAGGTTCCCATAGTCATCATCCCATCTTTCGGATATTATCGGATAAATGACTACTCGTATTCCAAAAATATTCTCAAGAGAGACTCTTATGAGTGTAGTATCGCGTAACAATCGTATCAAATCTTACACTTGAACGACCTTCGCACTACGTCCTAAAAATAGGCCAAGATGGGCTTGGTAAACTAAGGTCCTTGGCTTCTAAGGCATATATTGGAAAGAGTAATGCCTAACCACGACTACTCGTGTGACTATATTGATCCCAACATAACCTCCACCAAGTGAATGGGCTTGCAAGTCAACTTTCTAAGGAATAACTCCACACAAGTCAACAAGACTATGCCATTCTCCTATAATAAGTGCACTCGAGTTCGGGTATAAAACTCATCTCACAAGAGACCACCAAGCACACAAGCAATTAATATATCACGCAATTCATGCATTACAAACAATACAGTAATCCCAAATTTGCACCAAAATATGTCACAAATAATATAAACATACAATACAACAAATATGAAAAGTAGGAAAAACCCATTAGGCACAATGTCCCCAGCATAGTCGCCACTTTTCTGTAGCGGGGTATTCGTTACCTTTAGATTTATTGACTAAATCAAAAGTAAATCATACAATTCGAGTCGCCACCGCACTTTTATTTATCCAAAGGAAAGGTTAGAAAGCGAACAAAAACCGAGAAGTTTTATCAAATCAAAAACTAATAAAAATGTCAGAGATCTGGCTAAGGGGGTTGGTTATGCAATGGGAAGGTTTTAAGCACCAAAAACATCCTTAGTACTCTAAGGGAGCCCTTTTCACAATTGTTGTAAGGTAGGTTGGTATTTGTGAAGAATATTTGTGCAAACATGATTGTGGAGATGAAAGAAGAATGTACAAATTATTTACAATTTTTGTGTTTGAATGGATAAACCCATTGCCTACGTACCATCTTAAAAAAGATTAGGATCAAAACCTCGTAGTTCAGGGTAAAAATCTCAAAACAAGTTGGTGAATTGATTGGTCAAAAGCCTTAAGGTCTTTTGTTATCCAAGAGAGAAAACTCAACCTAAAACCACAAATCCACCATGTGAGGAGAGCTTCAACATGCTAGTGAGGGGTTAACCTTATAATAAGCATGGAAGTCTTATAATCCATCACTAAGGATATAGGTGAGTATTATATCAACCTCAAGGATAACTCAAACCTAATAGCTAATGTTTATGAAAATCTTTGGCAAAAGTGGCCAATGAAACCACAAAAACAAGTGAGTGAGTTGTATTTACCAATGAAAAGTATTTACAAAGTATGGTCAAAGTTGACTTAAGGATTCAATTCAAAATAAGTGTTATGAAAAGAAGTTGGAAAATCAAAAGCATAATGCTTAGGTTTCTAATTTTGAAAACAAGGTTAATGTTTGCACAAAAGATTTGGCTTGGGTTAGAGTGGAGGGAAGAAGAAGAATGGCTAAGTCCTAAACATACAAAGATGAAGGAAAGAATAAAACCACAATGGAGTTCCCTTCTTGAGATCATAGTAATGATCCAAGTAGCTCCCATCCTTTGGAATTAGCAAGCAATAAGCAAATATCTCAAGCAATCAAGCACACAAATCAAGCTCCTAGGAATCTTCCAATGGCTTTTGTATCTCTCACTTTGGATGCTCATGACAATGGTTCTTCTACTTGGAAAATTTTGGAATCCCTAGCACAAGAACACACAAATAAAAAAGTTCCATAAAACAAATAAAGAATGGACAAGAGGGAGTTTAGAATTTGGTCCTTTCAATGTTCATCTTCAAGCTTTAAGCATTCTAGAGGCATGAGGCCTAGTTGCTCTTTGACATTTTAAGCATTCTAAAGGCATGAGGCCTAGTTGCTCTTCAAACTCCATTAGCTTAGGTAAAGTCCTAGAATCTAAGTCCTTTGTCCATTTGCATTTGGTTTCACACAATCAAAACAAAACAAGCACAATAGTATATACACAATTATGTGCTCAAGTGAGCAAAAGGCAAATTGCATTAACATAAACATGAGCTCAAGTGAGCAAATGGCAAAAGCAAATGAAATAATGTACAAGAATATTAAATTGCATAAAGTAAATTGCAAGAATTAAAGACTTGAATTAAAAGTTAATGGTCAATAGTTAGTGTTAGTGTGCCATAAGGCAATTTAGCGCTATGTTAAGCAATCGTAAGTGGAATAATGTAGTAGTCACACCTATCTGAGGTCGGTCAATAAAAATATAGGCAACAAACACAAGTTAGAGACCTTGACTAGTAAGCCAAGCTCCTACAACATGCCATGCCAAAAGAAAAGAAGAATGATCTTCTATTGATTTGGGTTTTTTGCTTGACCAAGAAGCAACCTATCCTTAATGCAAAGTCATTCACTTGATCTTTGATCAAGATGAATTAGATTTGAATCAAGGAAGATTAAGCCTCCCATATGTCAAGGCTAACTACCAATCTTTAACTCATTGATCAAAAAGAAAAAGAAGAAAAAGAAGATGAATAAGAATATACATGAATTGAAATTCAAATGAAATAAGCAAAGTACATTGACCAAAGATAAATGGAATCAAGGTCAAACAATAGTAAACAGAAACAAAATGAAACTTAGAAGTCAAGAAACAAATAAAATATTTTTGGTATTTTTTGAAAATTAAAATAATACTTGAATAAAAAGAAACAATTAAAGGTCAAACTTCAAATCAATTTCAAATCAACTATGAAAAAGTCCAAATGGATCATCGTAAGTTCAACAAGGTCAAACAAAGTTTGACAAAATTTTTCAGCATTTTTAGAAACCAGAAACTATTTTTAAACAATAAAAAATGAATAAAAAATAACCTAATTGAACTAAAATCTCAAATAAATCTCAAATCAATTAATAAATTGATGAGAATATTTTTCATAGATCCATCATCATTCAAAGAGGTTAAGAAAATATTTTTGTATTTTTTGAATTTTGGAAACTATTTAAAATGAATTAAAAATAACCAGAAAAGAGAAAATTCATAAAAAATATCAAATGACAAAATAAAAAATATTAAAAATCATTTTTAGAATCTAGAATTAAAAAGAGAAATAATGCAATTGGTCCCATATTTTTTGGAGTTAAAATGAAAGAGTTATGAATTTTTGAATTAAAATGAAATAAAAGAAAACAAAAAGAAATTAAATCAGAAAATAGAAAATGGAAAAAAGATCTGGCGCGTTGGATCAACCTCATTAAATGATGTGGCACATCGAAGGACCCTCAGCGCGCGCTCACCATATGCCTTAGTCTACTGAGATCCATATTGAATTAAATAAAGTCATAAGAATGGAAAACTGAGATTAGATCTGGAGATTCAATCCAACGGACCAAATCACATATGGCAACGGGGACGGTGGTGTACACCACCGTCTTCTCCGGCGAACATGAAGATTCCGGGCAGAGTTGCAGGTATGGAAAACTCAACCAAATGAAGCGATCCTCATATCATTGGAAAGTTGGGGTGATGTACATCACCCCTGTACCATTGGTTTCTCCTCTAGACTCTCATAGGAAGAGAAATCAGAGAGAGAAAATCATGGTGTTCAATCTGAACTTAATGGATTTACAAAATTAAATGCAAAATTCAAATGCCTCTTATGAGAGGACTTCAGAGGAGCCAATAACCACAAGAAAAAAGCTATAATCAGTGAGTTTCGATTGAAAAAAGTTTGAGCATCAACCTTGGAAATGCAGATCTATGCAGCACGATCCTTCACAATTCTCTGTTGCAGTTTGTTCTTGAGATGGAGATGGAGCAAGGCTAAGAAATTTAAGTCCAATAATCAACCAATGAAGTTGAAAATTGGATTTGAAAAACGAAAGTGAAATTGCACAATTCCTTTAGAGTGAGGTTCAGATGGAGTTCTGCAGCATATAAGGCGCTTTTAGGTTGGAAAATGATGAAGGTATGCACCTGTATTTATAGCAAAGCAAGTTGCAAAGCATGGGAAATTCATGTGCATGTGTGATGAAGGCCTCCATGCATGGGCCTGTACAGGCGCATGGAGGGCCCAAATCCAATTGGAAATGCAAGCTTAACATCAGCATAATGATTTTGGACGTGCAAATGTGAATGATTTGGCTTGTGCATGGATTTTGAACATGGTTTCCATAAATGCACCAAAATTTTCTCCTCTTCGAAACTCCCTCTTACCAAAATGAAACATGGCCTTGTGGGTAATGGTTGGAAAGGTCTTGACATGAGGAACAATTTTTATGTTGAACAAAAATCTATTTGGAGTTGGGAAATTAATGAAAATTGATCATAAAGTTCAAGGTGCAAAACATGTGCATGTGAAATTTTCCAAAATGGACCAACTTCAAGCCCTTCAATTTCTATGATTCAAGCTCCAAATGACAAAACCTTTAACATAAAAGATGTATATAGTTTCAAGATAATCAATTTGGACTTAAATTTTGCATCATTTGGAGATTTGATGAGAAAGTTATGGGCACTTGAAGTTGGACTTTTTCACATTTCAACGCCTTTGGTCCAAAGTGACCTATAATGTTTTGCATTATCAAATGTATCTATTTTAGGATTATGAAACTTTGTTCAACATAACAAATGAATTAGACATCTTAAAATTTCCAATTCATTTTATCCCACCTCAAAATCATAAAAAATGAGAGAGTTAGATCCATGGGAAGTTGACCCAAAATTAGGGTTTCAGTCAAAATGAACTATAATGTTTTGAAATGGATGATGACCTTCCAAGCTTCAAATAAATTTTTTATGAACATGAAAGTTGTTCATATGGTTATTAAAAACATTTTTACTCTCGAGGTCATCTTCATTTGAGAGACACCTTAAAAGTTAGGTCTCAGTGGATTTCAAAATAGTCAGATGAATTGACTGATCAACTTCTCTCAAGTCCAAACTACAAACCTTGATGAATGATGATTAAGGACACTCAAATAAGTTTAAATATGCATGAAATGATAAATGAAATAACTTCCCTTGATTGTATTTGATCATGGGTTGAGGTTGCTTCATGAGCAAGGCACATTTGATGCATAGTTGAATTAGGGTTTCCTTGGGAAACAAGCCTCAAGCCCTTTGGTTTATCTTGATCAAATTGACAAATTGAGATACTTGGGAGGCATATATGGTGATTGAGATCTTTGTGAACCATTGTCATGCTTGCTTTCAACTTCATCTGGCCATTCTTGGAGCATAGGGGCCTCCTAGGAGCCTTGGATCTTATGACAGCTTGAGCTACAAAACAAAAGATGTTAGTGACATATTTTTGTGCTTTTGGTTAGTAAACAAAATAAGAAAAGCAATAATATACAATTCAAGCATGCTTGGTGGTCTCAAACCAACTCACACAAGTCCCAACCTTAGGGTTAAGGAGCCAAGATACTATGATCCTTGAGGCAAATGCAATGTGCAATGATATGATGCCATGAGGGATCTTAGGGTCAAAATTAGGGCCTTACACATTGGAATGAGTACCAAAGGAACCTTCATAGACTTCAGTCATCAAAAGGCCAGCTTCGTGACTATTCACGCATCTAAGAAAAACCATAACAAAATTTCTCTTATAAAGCAAATCATAATTCAGGTAGGAGTTTCTAGCTAATCTTCTCAAAGTCTTCTTATCTTTCAATGATGCCCCCGACGGGTAAATCTGACTTCAGAGGAAACATTTGATATCATGGTACCAAGGCTTTTCATCTTTGACTTCTTCAACAACAAATACACGAGCTGACCTATCAAGACGTATCACGGTCAAAGTAGGAACCTCATTCCAAAAATTCACCATAATCATTGAAGCCAATGTTGCAAGAGCATCTGCCATCCGGTTTTCATCTAGAGGGATATGATGAAACTCAACCTTTGTAAATAAAGTTGAAATCCTCCTCGCATAATCTTTGTACGGTATCAAACCAGGTTGATTCGTCTCCCATTCACCTTTGATCTGATTCACAACCAAAGTTGAACCTCCATAGACGTCAAGATATTTTATTTTGAGATCAATGGCTTCTTCAAGCACCATAATGCAAGCTTCATACTCAGCCATATTGTTTGTACACTTGAAGGTCAATCTAGCTATAAACGGAAAATGAGTGTCGTGAGGAGTAATAATCACTTCCCCAATGCCATTACCATACGAATAAACAACTCTATCAAATACCATGCCCCAACGGGAACCAGGTTCTGACCCTTTTTCAAGCAATGTTTCATCATAATCTTTCATCTTCAAGTATAAAATCTCCTCATCAGGAAAATCATACTGCACTGACTGGTAATCTTCAATAGGTTGGTGAGCCAAATGGTCGGCCAAGACACTACCTTTAATTTCTTTTTGAGATCGGTATTCAATATCTTACTCAGATAACAACATTTGCCAATGGGAGATCCTCCTAGTTAAATCAAGCTTCTCAAAAATGTACTTGATTAGGTCCATTTTGGATATCAACCAAGTGGTATGATTCAACATATAATGGCGCAGACGCTTAGCAGACCAAGCTAGTGTGCAACATGTCTTCTCAAGCATAGAATACCGAGTCAACTGTGGGTGAACTTCTTACTGAGGTAGTAAATTGCATATTTTTTCTTTCCAAATTCATCTTTCTGATCAAGAACACAACCTATACTCTCTTAAAGCACAACCAAATACATGATCAAAGGTCTTCCTTCAACAGGCGGAGACAGACTTAGAGGCTCAAGCAGATACTCCTTGATATTATCAAAAGCTTTATGGAAATCCTCGGTCCAATCACAAGATTGATCTTTCCGAAGAAGCTTGAAAATAGACGCACATGTGGAAGTCATATGCGATATAAATCTCGAAATATAATTCAAACGACCGAGAAAACCTCTGAGTTGCTTCTCAGTTTTGGATGCATGCATCTCTTGCATTGCTTTGACCTTGACATGATCAACTTCAATACCCTTATCGCTGACAATAAAGCCCAACAACTTACCAGAACGAACACCAAAAGTACACTTTTTAGGATTCAAGAGGAGTTTATACTTCTACAAACACTGGAATAACTTTAACAAATGCTTAACATGTTCTTCTTCATCACTCAATTTAGCAATCATATCATCAACATAAACTGCAATCTCTTTATGCATCATATCATGAAAAAAGAGTGGTCATGGCTCTTTGGTATGTTGCACCAACATTCTTTAAATCGAAAGGCATCACTCTATAACATAATGTTTTCTAGGGTGTAATGAATATGGTATTCTCCATATCTTCGGGTGCCATCTTGATTTGATTATAACCGGAAAATTCGTCCATAAACAGAAAGACTTTAAATTTAGTTGTATTGTCTACCTACATATCAATGTGTGGCAGAGGAAAATCATCTTTCGGACTGGCTTTATTCAAATCTCTATAATCAACACACATACGAACTTTTCCATCTCTCTTAGGAACAAGCACAATATTGGCCACCCACTGCAGATACTCAGAAGAAACAAGGAAACCAACATCAATCTGCTTCTGCACTTCCTCCTTGATTTTTATTGCCATATCAGGGTGAGTCCTTCTTAATTTTTTCTTGACCGACGAGCATTCTGGTTTCAACGGCAATCTATGCTCCACAATCTTAGAATCCAAACCAGGCATGTCTTGATAGGACCAAGCAAACACATCAGAATAATCTCGAAGAAGATCAATCAACCCCTTCTTAGCTTCTGGATACAGTTGAGATCCAATCTTGACTTCCTTCACATCATCATTAGAACCTAAGTTGACTAACTCAATATGCTCTTTAAACGGCTGAATGGATTTTTCCTCGTGCTCAAGCAAATGGGATAACTCATCAGATACTTCTTCATCATCAATTTCTTCCTCTGCTTCAAACACAAGGAAATCAAAGTTTGGAGAGGGAGTAGGATCATTGTATTCAATGGGTTTGAGAACCAACCTGCATAATGATTTGATATTTTGATTTTAGTGAAGTGGAGCGCAAACAAATATTATGCAGATGGAAAGATTGTTACTTATTTATGTTTTTTGTGATTACCATTTTAAGAAAAAAATAAAAAGTAAAAATAAAACATCATAGATGTGGATGAATAAAATTGTATTTCATTGATGATAATAAGGAAAATGCCCAACAATGTTCTCTTCTCCCTTAGGCATAGGAGAAGTATTTTTATCAAAATAATGAAAACAAATTACTTAGAACGGTGAATAACAATAGGAACATCAACAGCAACCCAATTGTTGCAAGTCTGGTCGTGAGTTACAAATTTGGCGCAAGCTTCGTCTTCGTCATTGTCTTCGATAATGGAAGCTGAGTGTTGATCATTCCCATGAATGAACCCTCCACTGCGAAAAATTGGTTACATAAACTTGACATTGGCGTTGAATGGCCCTGGTTGAAATCATAGCCCTGCCCTACTCTTGTTCTAAGCGACTTCCACAATACGACCCCACTTATCAATACTGCCAACCTGAATAGCCTCTTATGCATCTTTTAAAGAAGACATGCGTGCCCCAACCTTCTTTAAATCATCATTAATGGACAAAGCTTGGAAAGACGTTCCAACTTCCTCCTCGGCATCAACGTAATTGAAAGTTGACAAATGGCTCACCAATAATGCCTTCTCTCCACCAACAACGACAAGCTTGCCGTTCTTCACAAATTTCATCCTTTGGTGAAGAGTAGACGTCACAACTCCAACTTTATGAATCCATGGCCTCCCAATAAGAAGCTATAGGTCGGGTGGATATCCATTACCTGGATAGTAATTTGTAAATCACTTGGACCTATCTTTAACAAAAGGTCCACTTCTCCAATGACAGTTTTACGAGAACCGTCAAACGATTTAACAACTACACCATTGTACCTCATCGGGGCGCCTTGATAAGAAAGTCTTGATAGAGTTGACTTTGGCAACACATTCAGTGATGACCCAGTATCAACCAACACATTGGACAAAGCTTCCTCCTTGCAATTCATCGAAATATGCAATGCCAAATTATGATTTCTTCCATCCTCGGGAAGTTCTTCGTCACAAAAGCTCAGATTGTTACAAGAAGTGATGTTAGCAACAATGTGGTCAAACTGATCCACAGTAGCATCGTGTTCAACATAAGCATGTTCCAACACTTTCTGCAATGCTTCTCTGTGCGCTTCAAAATTCATCAACAAAGACAGCATAAAAATCTTTGATGGCGTTTGAAGCAATTGCTCCACAACATTGAATTCACTTGTCTTTAGAAGGTGTAACAACTCATCATCATAGTTAGTCTTCAATTTGATGAATTCACCAGACTGACACATTGGAGCACTAACCGGATTCACTGCAGGAATCTCTGCCTTCTTCCCTACATAAACATCTTCCACAACCTTCAGGAATACCGGACTGAACACATGACCACTACGGGTCACCTTCGCAATGTCTCCAATATTTACCACTGAGTTTGCAACTGGTAGAGGAACCTCTTGACCATTTTCAATCATTGTGGCATTCTATTGGTATGGTACAACTTTATCGGATGCATTGGGGACATGGCCCGTTAGCTGTATTACCAACGGCGATACCGGTCTATTAACATTATTGTTGTTGCTGTTATCAAACTGAATAACTACCCGCTTAGGGGTATTGAACACCAACATAATAACATTTACATCATTTTCCATATCCCTTGACTGTTGAATCTATATTACATTCTCATCCATCAACTTCTAGATTTCCCTTTTGACAATCATACACCCACGGGGGTTCACACTGCAAATGGCACAACCATCATGGTCATGTTCACAATCACTAATCAAACACAGAGTTTTATTCATTTCCACCAAAGATCTACGGATACATCATACATCAAAAATTCTGAAGTTCCCTGGACAATCGTCCACCATATTGACAGAACGTTACCATGAGCGGGCAACAGATTGGATTTCACATTCGGTGCTCTGTCCTCAAAGGACACCATACCACTCTTCACAAATTTCTGAACTTCATATTTCAGTGGATAATAGTTCTCTATATCATGACCAGGGGCTCCCTGGTAAAAAGCACAATGAAGATCAGGCTTGAACCACCATGCTAGTGGCACAGGAATTTACGGAGGGTTCCTTGGCTGAATAAGATTCTTGAGTACCAAAGACGGGTACAACTCTGCATACGTTATAGGAATAGGGTCAAAGGAGACCTTCTTCCTCTCAAAATTTTGTGGATGATGATTGTTGTTATTGTAGTTGGCTCTTTGTTGAGGTTGTTGCTGAATTGGAACTGATTGATTGGTTAAATTGTTGAAAAAACTGGAATTAATGAAGAAACATGGTGCTGATGTTGACGGGATTGAGAACTTTTCTTTACATGAGGCCTCCTCTGCCTTCCCATTGACACTGCATTAACCTCTCCTTTATTATAATAAAAACTCCCACCATACTTCTTGTTGGTTGACGCTTCTTCTTTGGACAGACGCCCTTCACGGACTCCTTCTTCTATTCTCATCCTCATGCTTACCATTTCAGTAAAATTATTGGGGGTACTTACGATCATACGTTCATAATAAAAGGAACTCAGTGTTTTCAAGAAGATCTTGGTCATATCCTTTTCTTCCAAAGATGGACTGATCTGAGCGACAAGCTCTCTCCATCTATGAGCATATTCTTTAAATGTCTCCTTATCCTTCTTAGACATTGACCTCAACCGATCTCTATTTGGAGTTGTATTAACGTTGTATTTATACTGCTTGACAAAGGCCTCACCTAAGTCATTGAAAGTACGAATCCTAGCACTGTCCAGGCCCATATACCATCTTAGGGCAGCTCTAGTTAAATTGTCTTGGAAATAGTGAATCAATAGCTGATCATTATCAGTTTGAGTATACATTTTCCTGGCATACATAACAAGATGGACCAACGGAAAGGTATTCACTTTATATTTTTCAAAGTTTGGGACCTTGAATTTCACCGGAATTTTGACGTTGGGAACCAAACAAAGTTCAGCAGCGCTCTTTCCAAACAGATCTTTTCCTCTTAGATTCTTCAATTCTTTGCGCAACTCAAGAAATTGATCTTTCATCTCATCCATCTTTTCATAGACATCTGGACCATCAAACGACTCAGAATGGTAGATAGTCTCCTCAACACGAGGCAAAGTATGAACAATAGGAGGAGACACTAACATGACAGGGCTAGATGTCGGTAGAGAAACAAAAATGGGCGCATACCCTTCAGGCACAAAATTTGGTGGCATTCCCCAAGGGAACGTAGCAGGCATAGTAGGAACAGACTGGTTGGCAGCAGCAACATGAATAGTTGATGAAACAATTTCTGAGATGATAGTCCTCTGAGGAGGAGGAGGAGTTGTAGAAGACATTAATGGTTGGTTCTGAGCAGCAATCACGAATTCCATCAGCACCGTAAGTCTGGCGATCTCATCCTTCAGCTCTCTATTATCTTTCCCTAGATGCTCCATTCTTCGCGTTTGATTAGCTCGAGCGTTGTAGTGGTGAGTCAGCTTGGCTGATACACAGAAGGAGAACTGATAATACACCTGGCGGAAGAAACCTGTTATGCAAATAATGCATGAAATGCAATGTTTTTTATTGTTTTTAATTTCAATGAACATATGAAGTCTCATTTGCAAATATATATTCAATTAATAATATAATAATTTGATTGACCATAAAATCTCTTAGTATTTATGAAATTGGAAGGATTACACTGAGTACAATTTCAGAAACCAAAGTACAAATACAAGAGAAAAGGAAACTATCATCCTAAGGATCCCTAGCAACTGCATCAGACGATCTGGCAATAGGAGTATACTTCCTTCGGATGCATCGAATCTCGGACTCAAAGGATGTCCTTATCTGAGCCTTCTCGAGGACAAGCTAGTTAACAATCTTCTTCCAAGCACCGGAAGGTTGAGGCATACTAAAGGCAACT
Source organism: Lathyrus oleraceus (assembly GCF_024323335.1). Taxonomy (NCBI): domain Eukaryota; kingdom Viridiplantae; phylum Streptophyta; class Magnoliopsida; order Fabales; family Fabaceae; genus Lathyrus; species Lathyrus oleraceus. The sequence continues at coordinate 39,432,282 of NC_066583.1, forward strand.
AAACCATGTGGATCTCTCTGTCTCTTCACCGCACGATCTTCAAGAATCTCAATAAGTGCATCCTTGTCTCTCGACTCAAGCTGTAACTCCTCATGCTTTCGGTTCAAAGCATAAAACCTCTCTTCCCACATATCTCTCTCTTGCTTCATCTTGGAAAGTGCATCTTCCAACTCCTCTACATCTTGGATAGGGAGAGTTGATGGCTCAGCCATAACCAAAGACATAGGTCTTTCACAAGCGTCCGACATCTTCAACTCCAAAGCTCTCTTCTTCCCCCAAATAGTGTAGGCTTCCAAAGCTACACAGTTGCATGGACCAAGCTCGGATCATCCCTTACTATGCACATTATGCCAAGCATGCATCATCCTTTTCTTCAAATGTTGGGGATCTTTACCCTCCTGATAGAATAGAACTGATAACACTAAAATTTACGTATTTTCGACTCCGATTTCACATGCATTCTAGTTGTTTTATTGTCATTTTGTTGTGTTATTACTGTGTTTTCCTTTGTTTTCAGGTTTTTACTTTAATCGGAGCCCCGATCGAGAAAAGGAGTGAAAAAGGGCTAAAAACCCTAAAATTCAGCATTTTGTGCTTATGGCCTACCCAGTGGCGGGCGCCACAGACCAAGCCATGACGTGTCAAATTCAACTTCCCTCAACTCCCACGTTTTCCCACTACTTCCACTAAGGCGCCTCACTTTGGCCTTGTGGCGGGCGCCATGGCCTTGTGGCGGGCGCCACAAGAGGAAAAACGGTTCCCTCCTATTTTAAAGTTGAAGGGCGTCCAAGTCATTTCCATCTTTTTACTTGCTTATAAATAGAAACGCGAATTCACTTTTACAATCATCCAAACTTAGAAAAGAGGCAAACTCAGAAGCAACTTTGTTTCACTTAGGCATATATTCAGTATTTTATAGTGGTAATCGCTTCGCATTGGAGTGTTACCACAATTGTGTAATCAAGTCTGTGATAGAGTCTGTAATCGAGTTTGGAGCACTTTGGAAGGAAGTTAATCCTGCCGCCATTTACATTTCCGCATCGCAATTTACTCAACCCTCCGATTGGAGCAGGTTTTTAATACTCGCCTTTACTTTATTTATTTCCCGCACTCGCCTTTACTTTATTTATTTCCCGCACTCGCCTTTATTTTATTTATTTCCCGCACTCGCCTTTACTTTATTTATTTCCCGCACTCGCCTTTACTTTATTTATTTCTCGCACTCGCTTTAAATTATTTATTTCTCGCACTCGCTTTAAATTATTTATTTCCTCGCACTCGCACTACTTTTATTTACTTTCCGCACTCGCACTACTTTTATTTATTTTAATGCACTTTTACTTTACCACGTCTAGCTAAATTTATAAGGTTAGAATGTAAGGATCGTAATTGAACCAGTAATCCGTACAATTGTTCGTAGAAACACTTAAGGGCTATTTTAACTTTCAACTTAAGTTTTCCCGCACTTCAATTCCGTTGGGTAAGATCGAAAGCCGTCCAACGTCTTTTTAAACTTAATTGTTTTTAACTATTTCAAAAACAGCGAAAGCGCTTTGTCTAGTTCATTAGGAGTTTTTAACATAAAGAAGAAAAGAGATTTTAAAACTAGTTTCGGACGCGTTTATAAGTTTAGAGTCTGGTTCGTAAGAACCTCTTTTGGTTAAGAAGTCCAGGTTATAATACTTTTCAACTTAGTCAAGATACTATATTTCTTAAAAATAGGTTTACTACTCTAACGCAATGCGCGCTTTTTTATAAGTGACAATAAGAGGGTTTGATTAGGGAGTACAACTCGGTTCTGAATACGCGAAAGCGACAATTCCCGTTAAATTAGTTCTTTTCAAAGTAGGAAACATGTCCATAAGTAGTTCTATTAGCAAGTACTTGGATTATCAATTGGTTACGTTAATTACATTCGACCCTGTCTTTATTTATTAAATCTATTTAAATACTTTACTTTCCATTGCACACTACAAAAACACCTATTTTGATTTCCTTTGATAAACACCATAACAACAGATAACGATAGCTTGACACTTGGTCTCTGTGGATTCGACAATCTTTTATATTACTCTGACGCGTTCGTATACTTGCGAAAAAGAACCGCATCAAGTTTTTGGCGTCGTTGCCGGGGACCAATTTCGTCAAATTTCATTTTCCTGTTGTTATATCGTTTAGACTTAGGTTATTTCCCCCCGGTCAATGCGAAGAGCTCGCAGTACCGGAAGTTTAAGCTTAGTAAACCCTCTGGCGGAACCTGAACGTTATGCTCGCGCACATTTTTTCTTTCATAGAATTAAGAGAGCTATGGCCGAAGATGAAAACCAAAGACCTCTTAAGGACTTCGCTCAACCATCTAATGAAGAACCTAGTTCTAGTATAGTAAACCCAACTATCCCAGCCAATAATTTTGAACTTAAACCATCCCTATTGCAACTAGTGCAACAGAGACAATTCATGGGTCTCGCTACCGAGAACCCTAACCAACATCTAAAAATATTTCTTCAATTAGCAGATACTTTTAAAACCAATGGAGCTTCTCCTGAGGCAATACGTTTAAGACTATTTGCTTTTTCCCTCAGAGATAAAGCCCTATCATGGTTAGATTCCCTTCCACCCAATTCCATTATGACTTGGGATAACCTTAGAAGAGTTTTTCTTGCTAGATATTTTCCCCCGAGTAAGACCGCCGTTCTTCGAAACCATATAACTAGATTTACCCAAAACCAAGGAGAATCGCTGTTCGAAGCTTGGGAGAGATATAAAGAGTTGTTACGAGCATGCCTACATCATGGCTTAGAAAACTGGTTAATCATTCAAACCTTCTATAATGGACTTCATTATAACACAAAGATGACCATCGACGCTGCCGCAGGCGGTGCTCTGATGAACAAACCTTATCCTGAAGCTAGTGCCCTCATCGAAGACATGGCTCAAAACCATCAATCATGGGGAGTCGAACGAGCGACAGTTGAGAGGAAGGAAGCCTAAGGAGGAATGCATGAACTAAGCTCTATAGACATGATGCAAGCTAAAATGGATGCATTAGCCCTCAAAGTCGAGCATATGTACACGAACCCGAATACTGTAGCCGCAGTTTCATCGGATTGTGAGATATGTGGAACCCAAGGACACCAATCTGCAGAATGCAGTCTATTGAACGAAACCCACTCCGAGCAAGTGAACTACACCCAAGGGAACCCACACTCGAATACCTATAACCCTGGATGGAGGAATCACCCTAACTTCTCCTATAAAAACAATAACCCTATCTAAAATAATGCACCTCCGAGACCTAGTTATCAAGCCCCAAAATCAAATCAACCTATGCAACCTGTACCACCAAAGCCGAGCCTTGAGAAAATTATGGAAAATTTTATCACAGCTCAAACCCAGCAAAACAAGGAGTTCATGAACCAAAACATTCATGTTAACGAATTGATTACTCAGTTAGGAACCAAGGTTGACCAAATAGTTACTCATACCAAGATGCTTGAAACCCAGATCTCTCAGGTATCTTTAAACTAAGCCCCTCAGACTACACCTGGAGGACAATTCCCTGGACAACCTCAACAAAATCCGAGAGGACAAGCCAATGCCATTACCCTACGAAGTGGGAACGCTTATGATGAGCCACCAAACCCAAGATTGAGTGAACCCGAAACTTCTAAGAAATGTACCAAACCCCCGGACAAAGTAAAGGAACCAGAGGAATCTGAAAACCAGGAAGGTCGGTGTAAGACCCCAATTTTTGCCCTAAGATCCCTCATCATATCATATCATATCATTCATTTGCCTCAAGGATCATTGTGCACCTTGCCTTCTTTCTTGTGGGTGGGTTACCTTGTGAGTGTAATTCTTGATCACCAAGCATGTCTAGCATTTGTATATCATTGCTTTTCATTTGTTTACTAACCCAAAAGTACAAAAATATTGTCATTTAACCTTGTTACTTTGAGATGAAGCAAACTAGGTCAAAATAGTCAAATCATTCATTGAGCAATGGATGGTGGCCATTCTTGCAGAATTTGGGCACCATGATCATTCATTAAGAGTTCATATGAGTTGTGACATCATTTGGAATCAAGATCTCAAGAGAAAGAGGCTTGAAATTCATCAAAGCAGGGCTCAGTCAACCAAAACCCTAACAAAGTCAACTGTGGTCAACTGTGCATTTAATCAGGGATTTGATGGTGGGAAATGGTTTGAGAGATCTCATTCATGTCCATACAAGCCTCATATAACATGTCAAACATCATCATTGAGGAATTGGAGGTCAGACAAAAAGTTTCCCAAAATAGTAATGACCTGTAATTTTCAACTGCCAAAATGGAAAGTTCTTCTCCTCAAATTTACATCATCAAGCAAGCTTCAAATCAAAATTTGTCCAACATGAAAGTTGAAGATCTTGCTCTTGTCTTTCCAAAAAGTCCAAGAGCACTCATTTCTCATGTGTGGTTGGCAAGTTATGATCAAATCATTTTCAAGAATTTTGGAATTTCAAGGAGGCATAACTTTCAAACCATTTGGCCAAATTGAGTGATTCTTTTTTGAGCAAATCCCATTTGACATGAGCTATCATAATGCATCATTACATTTCATCAAAAATCATCAAATAAAAAGGTCATTTTTCAAGTGAACCATTTAAATTTTGGTGGGAAAAATAGTGATTTTGAAAAATACTCATGATTTTCATGCCAAACCACTTCCAATAGCTTCTAAATAGGAATTTGGATTTGCTTCAAGTAGAAACTTACTGTTCCATTGGCTGCACAAGCATAAGGGCATTTTGGCCAACTTGACATAAAGCTCATTTTCACTAATCCATTTGGTTTGTGCTAATCATGTTTAACAGTGGATTAAGAGGGACTATATAGTCCTAATCATAACAGAAAATTGGGATCCACAATTCATTTTCTCAGATCCAAATCTCAAAATCTCAAATTCTCTCAAAAATCTCAAAATTTTCTCAACTACTTTTCGTCAATTTCTACATTGCTTTCGCTTGGTTCTTGTGTCAATCATCTTCTACAGGCTTTGTTGAAGATCTGTTTGCAGCAAAAGTGTGGAGATCTTGAAGAAATCGCAGCTGTTGAAGCAAGCTCATGTTCATGGCAGTTGGAGATCTCTTCGAATCTGGACATTGCTGAGCTAGTTTCTTGCTTCCATTCACCTTCCTCATCATCATTGAACACCTGTTTTGCCTTGCCAATACCTGAGGAGCTCGATTCCATCTCTGTTGCTTCATAGAAGTAAGAATTCGAATCCTCTAATCCATGAAATATTGGTATGCATCTTGTAGATCTCATCACATAGGTTATTCTGAAACTTAGATCATTTGATTTCATTAAGTATTGTTGAAGATATGTGGATCTGAACTTTTGATGCTAAATTTTCTTTTGCTCGATCTGTGAAGCATGATTAGGATTAGGTTAAATGCTTGTTAGATTCGTGTTCTATATTGAATGCTGGTTTGAACGGTATATGGTTTGCATGTTTCTGTGGAAAAAAGATCATGAGATGATGAACTCATGAAGAACATTAGGGTTTCGTGTTTCCAGGCCTGTTTGATCCTCTCTCCCGTGTGTTGCATGCGTGTTTTTGTTTTCTCTTCATGAACTGGACCACTTGTCACAATCTGATTGGCCATTGCTTTGATTAATGAAACGATGCGTTTCATGTTAGCGCCAGAATTCAAAATAATTCGCTGTAATTACAACAATGCCATTCGTCCACTTATTTCATTTAATTTTCTTAAATGTTTATTTCATTTTATCATGAAACTTCAAAAAATCATAAATAATTCATTCTTGATCCAAATTGGTTGGGAATTTTTGCATTCATCTCCATTTTTCATCTAGTTTTTTATAGGCATGATAACACAAGTTGTGCACGGATGGTTTTTATTTTGGTCTAATGTCTTTGATCATGTATGCTTTGTGCCTATGTTTTACCATTTTGCTTGTGAAATAATGATGGATGATCATATGAAGCTGAAATTTTACATGCATGATCTAGACTCATCCCTGGTCATTTTGGTATATGGTTTGCTAATTTTGAATTTCTGGATTGGGAGATATGATGTAATCTTTGGAGGTGTGACAATGTATGTCACACCATGTCTTGTTCATGTTCCTGATTTTATTTTCCATGCTTATGCTATGCCAATTGCTCTCGATTTTTGCATGATAATACTTAGGGAAGTCTAGTTTGCTGGTGATTTTTCCTGGAATTTTGGAATGCACTTTCAATTTGTTTGATAATTTTCCCTCTATTTGGTCATTTGTGAACTTTTCTTGAGTGTTCAATTTACATGATTTGTGAAATCCTTGTGGTTTGTTGGATGACTTTGAAATTTGGCATGTGTATTGTAGACATCTTAAAGGTTGCCACGGCTTTGATCTCATTCATTTCTCATGTTTGATCATTGTTTTATGATTGCTTGAACTTGATGTATGATTTGTGGTCTTGTATGAGCTTGTATGAATATGCTTTGACTTGTTGATTTTATTTGACTGACTTCCCTTTATCCAAATGCCATGAAATTTGGTGTGTTGCTCATTCAATGTGTTCTGTTTAAGCATGATTTTTCCTGGAATTTATTGAGCCATTTTGGTATTGATATGCTTGTGTTCATTCTGTTTACATCATTGAGTTCTCAATTTGCCTAGTTTGACATGATTTTCTTATGAAATGCAATTGGTGAATAGTTTTGATATGGGACAAATTAGACTTTATTCTTATTCGATAAATCTTGATTTTGATCAAGTTTCATGTTCTGTTTTAAATATTTTCTCCTCCTTTGACCCTAGGCTTTGGCCTAAGGGTTCACTTCTCACATTTGAGTTTGATTTTCAGGTTAAAGAAGCAATTGCTTTAAGGAGATTAATTCAAGTTGATTGAGTTTGGTTTATTTGATTGTGATGAACTAACTTGGTTTGTTTTGTAGGATGCTAACTCATTTTATTTGAGTTTGTGCTTTGCACATGTGATTGATTGTGTTGACTATTGGTTCATAACTTGTCTGTTTTGACTTTGTGATTGGAATACTGATTATATTTGATTGATTTCAGGTACCATAGTTGCTTTAGTTCCTTTGAGAACTTGCTATTGCTTTGCTTTGCTTAAGCATTGAGGTAGAATCTCTTGTCTCCATGTAGTCTGGAAGACCTGGCTTGTTACTTAGCCAGGCAACTGTCTGAAGTCCTCCTTAAGAGACAATGTTTGTGATTGTTTAACTTTGTCCCCAAGCAGGAAAAGACCTCATGTGAGGCAATTGGTAGACAAAAGAGATATGTAGCCTATCTCCTACTATTATGTGAGTCACTCACCTTGCTCACACCACATGTGTTGATGCATAGTGAGTAAAAACCCAAGATCTATCGAGTCTTTAACTTGTGGAGAGAGTTCCATCTTTCTGAACTCCCACACCTTCTGATATTCAATGCTCTCCCTGACCAGGGATAAGAGTGATGAGGCACACCCCTCATATCCTTTCATCTGCTTCACCTTGGCTCTCAATGTCAAGGTTAAGAGCACCATTTACCCTATTCCAGTTGAATTTTAAGTCTAACCCTTTGATTGAGCCTAATTGTTTGGTTATAGAGGGTGCTAAATGACTTTGTTTGTTTGATTGATTGCTTCATATGTACATGTTTGCTTGCATACCTTTGTGCATTTATCATCATTAATTGTTCATTAGTGCATGATCATCATTTCATACCCTTGTGGTTTGTTTGAGTTTACCCATTGAGGACAACTGTAAGTCCATTCATTGGCCATTGTTCCTATGATTTGGAAGGGATAGAGTGTAAGACCATCTCACTTGGCTACTCATGTCCATTGCTTAAATGCTTGTTTGTTTGTTGTATGTGAGGATGCAAGTGTAAGACCATGTTGTTGGCGTTTGTTATTCCTATGATCATCTGTTGGAGGTTAGAGTAAGCCCAGATAGATTGGCATCTGACATCCACTTTCTTGTTTGTGATTGCTTTGTGAGGATGCAATTGTAAGACCATGTTGTTGGCATTTGTATTCCTATGATCATCCTTTGGAGGTTGGCATAAGTCCAGATAGATTGGCATCTGACATCCATGTTTTGTTTTACCTTAGGAGATTGGTGTAAATCCATTTATTGGTATCCGATATCCGCTTTTGCTTTTGTGAGATTGGAGTAAGTCCATTTATTGGCTTCCGGTATCATTGTTTTACCTTAGGAGATTGGTGTAAATCCATTTATTGGTATCCGATATCCGCTTTTGCTTTTGTGAGATTGGTATAAGTCCATTGATGGCATCCGGTATCACCTTGCTTTATTTGCTTACTTGCATTGTTGCCTATTCCTAAGGACACACTTGAATCATCTTCTATATGATCTCAAGAGGTGAACCTTTCTAAGAAGTTTTACATTCCACCATCCATACCCACTTTGTCCTAAACCTTTTCACACTTTGCTTTCAAAAACTTTGACTTGTTGTGCAAACATCTTCATGTCTTTTCAAGTTAGAAACCTGGACCATAAGTCCTTGACTTTTCAAACTTCATTTCATAACACTTCTTTGAATCAATCTTAATCATACCTTGACCATATTTTGTGAATTACTCATAATTAATTAACTTCACCCATTCAAATGTTTTGTGGCCTTGTCCACTATTAATATGTTTTCACACATTAGCCATAGGTTTCAATTACCATAGTGGTTGATGTAAATCTTACCTTATCCTTAGTGAGTCGATTGTAAGACTTCCGTACTGAAAACAGGGTTAACCCCTCTAGTACGTCGAAGCCATCCTCGCATGGTGGATTGTTGAATTCAGGTTGAGTTTTCTCCCATTGGTAATGAAAAGCCTTAATGCTTGTGTTTTAAAATGAACTCACTAATTTTTGGAAATCTTTTAGCCGAACTACGGCGTTTTGATCCTTACCTTTGATGGAAGGTACGTAGGCAACGGGTTCATCCGTTCAAACACAAAAATAAAAATTGTACATTCTTTTCTCATCATCCCATTCATGTTTGCACAATATGTCAAAACAAATAAACATTTTTATACAACAAGTGTGAAAAGGGCTCCCTAGGAGTACCTAGGACGTGATGGGTGCCTAACACCTTCCCATTGCGTAATTTACCCCTTACCCAGATTCTCTGATCTTTTATTGGTTTTCTACGTGTAAAACTTCTTAGGTTTTTGTTCGCTTTTTAACCAGTCCTTAGGATAAATAAAAGGGCAGTGGCGACTCGATTCATTGTATGCTTTGCTTATGGTTTAATCAATAAATCATATAGCGACGAATACACCGCTACAGTCGAGAGAAAGGAGAAGAACCTAAAGATAAAATTTACGTACCACCCCCGCCATATAAACCACCTATACCATATCCGCAAAGACTCAAACAAACCCAGTTCAATAAACATTATCAAAAATTTATTAAAGTTATAGAAAAACTTCATGTAGAAATCCCTTTCACAGAAGCCATCACCCAAATACCTTCTTATGCAAAGTTTCTGAAAGACATCCTTACCAACAAACGTAGACTTGACGATCCGAAGCCTTTGGAATGTAATGCTATTTCCGAGGACAAATTAGCAAAGAAAGATAAAGATCCTGGAAATTTCTCCATTCCTTTCCTTTTAGGTAATCATGTCATCGATAAAGCTTTTCTAGACTTAGGAGCTAGTGTGAGCTTAATGCCTCTAGCAGTTTGTGAGAGATTAAACTTAGGAGAATTACAACCCACTAAGATGTCACTTCAGTTAGCCGATAGATCTGTTAAATATCCGATAGGCATTTTAGAAGATGTTCCTGTTAGGATAGGTCAACTATTTATCCCTACTGATTTTGTTGTCATGGACATCAAAGAGGACAATGATATACCAATCCTTCTAGGTAGACCATTCTTATCAACTGCAGGAGCCATAATAGATGTCAAGAAAGGAAAGTTGACATTTGAGGTAGGTGACGAGAAAATAGAATTTATACTTTCGAAATTTCTTATGGCACCTGTGATGGGAGACTCGTGTTATGCCTTAGATATCATTGATGAATGCGTTAGAGAATTAGAACAAAAAGAAATCATAAAAACAATTAAGTTACCATCGATCCCCATAAAGGAAGAAGATGACTTTAAAGAACCTTACATCGATGATAACCTTTACGAATGTTTATCCCTTACCCCAGATCCTATGCCATGCCCTAAGAAACCAACCTTAGAACTTAAGGAACTGCCTAAGAACCTGAGATATGAGTTCCTCGATGAAAAGATGAACCGTCCAGTTATAGTTAGTGCTACCTTGAGCCATGAGGAAACGAACCAACTTTTAGACGTTTTACGAAGACATCCCTCAGCCTTAGGATATAATATCTCTGACCTGAAAGGTATAAGCCCATCCGTATGCATGCATCGGATTTCGTTAGAAGAAGATTCAAAACCCTCAAGGGAGCATCAGAGAAGAATAAACCTTATAATGAGTGATGTTGTTAAGAAGGAAGTTCTTAAGTTACTTGAGGCAGGTATAATATACCAGATCTCGGATAGTAAGTGGGTGAGCCCTGTGCATGTAGTACCTAAAAAGGGAGGCATCACAGTCGTGCAAAACGATAAAGGCGAACATGTAGCAAAACGTTTAGAAGGAGGATGGCGGATGTGTATAGATTATAGAAAATTAAATAAAGCAACTAGGAAGGATCATTTCCCTTTACCATTTATAGACCAAATGTTGAAGCGTCTAGCCAGACACTCTTACTTCTGCTATCTAGATGGATACTCTGGATTCTTCCAAATACCTATTCACCCAAAAGATCAAGAAAAAACTACCTTTACACGCCCTTATGGAACTTTTGCCTACAGACGAATACCTTTCGGCCTCTGTAACGCCCCAGCTACTTTCCAACGCTGCATGATGTCAATATTCGCAGATTACCTAAATGGTATCATGGAAGTGTTTATGGATGATTTCTCGGTTTGCGGATTCAATTTTCACAATTGTCTTGCTAACCTTGAGAAAATCCTGGAGAGATGCGTGGAGGTTAACCTCGTGCTAAACTGGGAAAAATGTCATTTCATGGTGACCGAAGGAATAGTATTAGGACATATAGTTTCCGAAAAAGGTATAGAGGTAGATAAAGCTAAAATAGAAGTTATAGAAAACCTAAAACCACCAAAAACAATCAGAGAAGTCCGAAGCTTTCTTGGACACGCTGGATTCTATCGGCGTTTTATTAAGGACTTCTCCAAAATCACTAAACCTTTAACCGGACTTTTAATGAAAGATGCTGAATTCATTTTTGATGAAAAATGTAATGACGCATTTAATCTTTTAAAGCAAGCATTAATCTCTGCACCCATTATGAAACCGCCCGATTGGTCGGAACCTTTTGAGATAATGTGCGATGCTAGTGATTATGCAGTTGGAGCCGTTCTAGGACAAAGAAAAGATAAAAAATTACATGCCATTTATTATGCCAGTAGAACCCTCGATGCTGCCCAATTAACTACACAACAACCGAAAAAGAATTACTCGCCGTAGTTTTCACTATAGACAAATTTAGATCTTATCTAGTAGGAGCAAAAATGATTGTTTACACCGACCATGCTGCCATTCGTTACCTATTAAGTAAAAAAGATGCCAAGCCCAGGTTACTCCGATGGATTCTATTACTACAAGAGTTTGATTTAGATATAAGAGATAAAAAAGGCACTGAGAATGTAGTAGCCGATCACCTTTCTAGGATAGAACATCTAAAACCTGAACTAGTACCCATAAATGATGATTTTGCCTATGATAGACTGATCGCTAGAGTAGAAACCATTGAAGGTAATAACCTAGATCCTTATGAGCACCCCCAAAATTCCTTAGCAATAAGTAACGTACCCTGGTATGCAGATTTCGTTAATTACTTAGCTGCTGATATAGTACCCCCTGATCTTGACTACCACCGCAAGAAGAAATTCTTCCACGATGTGAGAAACTTCTATTGGGACGAACCACTCCTTTTCAAAAGGGGTAAAGATGGCATTTTTCGCCGTTGCGTTCCAGAAGAAGAGGTAAATAGTATTATCGAGCATTGTCATTCTGCACCTTATGGTGGACATGCGAGCACCTCTAAGACATACGCCAAGATTCTTCAAGCTGGCCTATTCTTGCCTACCATGTGGCGTGATTTCTATGCTTACATTGTCAAGTGTGATCGATGCCAACGCACTGGAAACATTTCAAGACGAGATGAAATGCCCTTAAGAAACATTCAGGAAGTAGAACTCTTCGACGTATGGGGTATAGATTTCATGGGACCCTTTCCACCATCCTTAGGAAACATGTATATCTTAGTAGCTGTAGACTATGTGTCTAAGTGGATTGAAGCTATAGCTGCACCCACAAACGACACTAGGGTAGTAATCAAACTATTTAAAAACTATATATTCCCTAGATTTGGAACACCACGTTTAGTCATAAGCGATGGAGGATCACACTTTATATCGAGAATATTTGACAAACTTTTAAGAAAATATAGAGTTAGGCATAGAGTAGCAACACCATACCACCCACAGACTAGTGGCCAAGTAGAAGTATCTAATAGGGAGATAAAACAAATCCTAGAGAAAACTGTTTCTATTTCTAGGAGAGACTGGTCTCAGAAGCTTCAAGAAGCATTATGGGGCTATAGAACCGCTTTCAAAACCCCTATAGGAACTACTCCTTACCAACTAGTTTATGGAAAATCTTGTTACTTACCATTCGAGGTAGAGCATAAGGCCTATTGGGCCATTAAAACTTTGAATTTAGACTACCTAGCCGCTGGAGAAAAGCGTACCCTAGACATTCATAAATTAGAAGAACTTAGGCAGTCGGCCTACGAAAATGAAAAAATATATAAAGAGAGGACAAAAGCCTATCATGACAAAAGAATAGTAAAGAAAAACTTCAATGTAGGCGATTCTGTTCTCCTTTTCAACACTAGGTTACGACTCTTCCCTGGAAAGCTACGTTCAAGATGGACTGGTCCTTTCGAAGTATCCAAGATTCTGAGATCAGGAGCCGTAGAAATCAAGAACCAAACATGTATTCCATTCATTGTAAATGGACAAAGACTGAAGCTCTACGAAGGAGGAGACATTCCAGCATACTACTCAAGCCACACTCTGATTGATCCACCGATTCCTACTACTACAGGTGTATAAATTCTAATCGTCAAGCTAATGACGTTAAACAAGCGCTGCATGGGAGGCAACCCATGGTTTCTCTTTCATTTTACTTTTTTTCGCATTTATTTATTTTTTATTTTTATTTTTATTTTATTTTATCTTATTTTGCATTGAGACTAAAATTTGAATGGTTTGCATTTTCAGGATCACCTTCTTAAACTTTTACAGGATGCAGGGTTTTGATGACATGCACGTTGCCTATAGAGATAATGCTCAGAGGGAGCGCTACATTGCTTTGTATCAGCATCCTATGGCACCCACACGTTACCCTGATCAGCATTGTATGGAGGCACTGGGTATCGAGCCGAGTATCAGATTCCTTAGCCACCAACTTCACTGGGACGAATTTGCTGATGACTTGAGTAACACATATAGGAACCTGACTTTGGAGTTCCTGAGTTCATTCGACTATGACCCATCTTCTGGACCAGATGGGTATGCTGCTTTCAGACTTTTTGGAGTTGAATACTCCTTCAGCCAGAAAGAGTTCGACGACTTATTGGGCTTCCAGACCACTCCTGATGCTATCCCGGAGACACCTATGGGATATTTTCTGGGTAAGGAGGTGGAGAAGTTTTGGAGTGATATATCAGGTGGCGGAAGCCAGGATCTATCTACGCAGTTATCTTATGTCATACATAACCCATCCTTCAGATATTTTCAGATGATATTAGCACATTCCTTCTTGGGAAGACAGGATGCAGAGACACTACTGAGTGAAGAGGAGATCTTCCTATTATTTTGTGCATCCCAGTCTCGCCCAGTAGCATGTGGGAACTTTTTATTGAATAATCTCAGCGGTATCTCTAGATCCACCGAAGGAGTCATCCATGTTGGTGGAATCATCATACAGATTGCTGTCGCTTTAGGTCTGTCTCGCAAGCTGTCACATCTTCGGATCTACTGTGGACACACTACCATGGACATCGATTTCTGTTTGACCAGAGGATTGATGAGGAGAGCCTCTTTCCATCCATGTCAGTTCCGATTGCTAGTCGACAGTGAGGCTATCCATTATTTCACACTGCCAGACCCTATGATGACCAGTGTGCATGATCCAGCAAATTGGAGTTATGCTCTAGAGGGCCAGGGAGAGACCGTCGAGGCACCGAGATTACCACTTGTTGCTGAATACACGCCTACACCACCATCTCCTAGAATCACTGTTTTCTCTAATAATCATTCATTGCAGACACCCGACATACGCACCCAGATTGCTGAGTGCCGTAGAGAGATTGCGGAGCTTAGACAGGAAGTGGCGGACCTAACTTTATAGATAGGAGTGTCTGATCTCAGCCATGCTACTGAAGCCGATTGTCTATATCAGGAGATCGCAGAGCTCAGGCAGGAGATAGCCGTGCTCCGTGGATCCACTCAGGCAGACGACACCCCTAATACCTGATCTCACCATTTCATTTTATTCCTCTTTTATATATTTATCGTATTTGCATTATCTATTTCATATTATCGCATTTAGAATATTATATAAACTTCTACTATACATTATTATTTCTATTTTTATCTATATATGTTTTATATTTACTTTATTTGCATTTTAATTTTTCAGTTATTTATTTATTTATATTTAATTTCTGTTTTTTTTGTTTTTGTTTCAGTTTCACTTTTTATTTTTCGTTTTTACTTTTATAAAAATTATGCAAGTCGAAGAAACTAGGAGAATCACAAGACAAATGCTATCCAGACCCCTCAAAGCCAAAAGACAAAAGAAGCCCAAACCAAAGGACCAAAATCTGGCCCAGCCAGATTTGGCCTTGTGGCGCCCGCCACAGCATCTGTAAATGGTCGGGGAAGACCCCTTTTCTTCACCATTTTTGCAACTTACAACCTCCAAAACCCATTTTTTCACCTTGGAAAAAAGTCCTTGAACCCACAAAAAGCTCATACTTTCCTAACCATCATACCACACAAATCATTAATCCACTTTCCATTTTCGATTTCATCCGCCGGATTTTGTAAAAATCCAACCTTTTCACCAACCACTTCATCTTCTTCATCCACTTTTCAAGAGCATTCAAATGGAGTTCAACGGATTCATTCTTCGAGGAGGGAAACCGGGGGAGAGACAAAGAAAAATCATTGAACGGTTGCAAAATCGGGAAATCCTCCCGACAAGGTATGTTGACGAAAATTGTCTCTATACTTTAGGTATCTACCATAGCATTTTCCATTTATTAGACAACTTAGGTTTGCATAATTTCTTTATCAACAAAGAACCCACCTATGAGCGGTTGACAATCGAGTTTTTAAGTTCCTTAATTTATATTGTCAACCCTAACTTTGCTAGCACAGTCGGTACTGTCAAATTTAGAATGTTTGCTGTTGAATACCAATTCAGTACCGATGAACTAGCCAGCTTGTTAGGGATCCCTCATGGGGAAGGTGCTATTTGTGAGGCCCCTTTGGATTCTGAATGGTCTGTTGAGGTATTTTCCTTCTGGGAGCGTTTATCAAACACTTCCATAAACTCTTTTGAAGGAGTTCTTGCCTCAACTATCCATAACCCGGCCATCAGAGTTTTTAGATATTTGTTGGCATGCACTATTTTTGGCCGGGAGAATCCAAATAAGGTTAACGCTAGAGACCTTCTATATTTTCAAGGAAGCCTCACAAATAGGAGAATTAATTCGGTTCTGTTTATGCTCGCCCATATGATTCTAACTCTGAATAAGGCGGGACCGATTTCTTTTGGTGGATTGATTACGTCTATTGCTCGGGCACTTAACCTGAACAATGAGATGGCTACCCTAGACCCCTTACCTCCTCGCACAATTAACTTAAAATTTCTGAGACACATGAAATTGTGCCGTTCAAGGAGAGAAGGAGGTTATACACTTATGATTCATGGTGTAGCCATCCCTTATGTTATTCTACCTTGCACTAGACGTACAGATATGCGTGAGGAGAGGAATTGGACCTATGAATTAGATGCTCCACCTGTTTTGGGTCCTCTTCCTCCTAACATTCTTGATGAGGCGGGACCAGACACTGATGATGAATATGATCGGCGAGAGAGATCTCCCGTACCCCATGTGTCCCCCCATCATCCTTCACCACCACACACCGCACCATCTTCTTCTTCTGCAGGTACCACACCTGGCTTCTATATTACACAGGAGATGTGGTGAGACCACATGGCTAGAGAGAAGAGGCGAGATGACCTACTCTCTACCATCCAGCAACAAATGGCGGACAACATGAGCTTTATGCAAGAGTCGCAGCGGAGGACAGACAGGTCCTACGAGACCGTTCTACAGTCTATGCTTGCGATAACAAATACACAAGCCCGTCAATAACAATACCACCAGCAACACATGGCACTCGTCGAAAACACTCAGGGTACCATTTTAGGTCACCTTCAAGAGGTGAGGACCGCTCAGGATGCCCTGCAGGCGAGGATGGATCAGAGAGACCATCGTCGTACCCGATCACGTCGTCCACCTCAGGATGGCGAGGGCACTAGTGGTCAGCAATAGGTTTCCAGGTAACTCTTCCCTTATCTTGTTTCGAAACATTGGGGACAATGTTCGATTTAAGTGTGGGAGGAGCATTTATCGTTTTCCTTTTAGTTTCAGTTTTATTTGCTGTTTTTAGACTGTTTATTTCCTTTTAGTTGTTTAATTTCCCTTTTAGTTGTTTATTTTTCTTTTTAGTATAATGCATGAGTCTGACGAGTCACCGAATATAGCAGATCTTTAGTATAATCTAATCTCCCCATACCTTTTAGCCCCACCAAAATTTTTTTGCAAAAGAAAACAGTGCTATTCCGAAAGTTTACAGGTTTTAAAGACATGTTTTGAGTAAGGATGCGGTGACTTGGGAGAACTTTGTGAAACATCAGTATTATTTTAACACCATAGACTTCGTAAATATAGGAATCATTCCCGAAACCCCATATACCATGGCCTTAATCATCATTTCCGTACAAGTCCTCAGTAGTTTATCTCAGCAGTCAGCTCTGGCCTACGCATGCTCTACGTAGGGGACCGATGCAAATAAGTGAATGATCCAGAAAAACAAAATAAAATAAAATAAAATAAAGCAAAAAGGCAACTCCGGTATAGGTGACCCTCACAAAGTCATTTGAACCAAAGAATTGTAAAAAATTGCTACAAAAAGAAAAAGAAAAAGAAAAAGAAAAGCAGTACCCACTACTAGTTGGTTCAGAGGTATCTGGCACTGAACTCGGTAGGGAGGATTACGATCCGATCCCCCACAACTACAGTTGGGTCCAATAAAAGGGTTTACACATATTTATGTGCCAGAAACCCCAAGCTCAGATCATAATCACTAACGGGCCACTCTACTATGAAGCATGTACGGATAACGGGCTTAATGTGATTGCGCCTGAATGAAAAGGACACAAAAAGAGATGAAGAGGCAGGCCTAGGTATCGTGGGATAATATGGGTTGGTTAATATAGGAATGAAGTTTATGTCCGTATTTGCGGATTAGTGTCATCATGATACCCTTAGTTCACTCAGTTAGTACCTATCACTGCATCACGACTTGAACTTAGAATTTCTACCTGAAGCACTCGTTTACACCGGTTTTTCTTTCATGAGCTTTATAATGTTTTGCTTGAGGACAAGCAAAGGTTTAAGTGTGGGAGAGTTTGATAACATTAAAATTTACGTATTTTCGACTCCGATTTCACATGCATTCTAGTTGTTTTATTGTCATTTTGTTGTGTTATTATTGTGTTTTCCTTTGTTTTCAGGTTTTTACTTTAATCGGAGCCCCGATCGAGAAAAGGAGTGAAAAAGGGCTAAAAACCCTAAAATTCAGCATTTTGTGCTTATGGCCTACCCAGTGGCAGGCGCCACAGACTAAGCCATGACGTGTCAAATTCAACTTCCCTCAACTCCCACGTTTTCCCACTACTTCCACTAAGGCGCCTCACTTTGGCCTTGTGGCGGGCGCCATGGCCTTGTGGCGGGCGCCACAAGAGGAAAAACGGTTCCCTCCTATTTTCAAGTTGAAGGGCGTCCAAGTCATTTCCATCTTTTTACTTGCTTATAAATAGAAACGCGAATTCACTTTTACAATAATCCAAACTTAGAACAGAGGCAAACTCAGAAGCAACTTTGTTTCACTTAGGCATATATTCAGTATTTTATAGTGTTAATCGCTTCGCATTGGAGTGTTACCACAATTGTGTAATCAAGTCTGTGATAGAGTCTGTAATCGAGTTTGGAGCACTTTGGAAGGAAGTTAATCCTGCCGCCATTTACATTTCCGCATCGCAATTTACTCAGCCCTCCGATTGGAGCAGGTTTTTATTACTCGCCTTTACTTTATTTATTTCCCGCACTCGCCTTTACTTTATTTATTTCCCGCACTCGCCTTTACTTTATTTATTTCCCTCACTCGCCTTTACTTTATTTATTTCCCGCACTCGCCTTTACTTTATTTATTTCTCGCACTCGCTTTAAATTATTTATTTCTCGCACTCGCTTTAAATTATTTATTTCCTCGCACTCGCACTACTTTTATTTACTTTCCGCACTCGCACTACTTTTATTTATTTCCGTACAATTGTTCGTAGAAACACTTAAGGGCTATTTTAACTTTCAACTTAATTTTTCCCGCACTTCAATTCCGTTGGGTAAGATCGAAAGCCGTCCAACATCTTTTTAAACTTATATGTTTTTAACTATTTCAAAAACAGCGAAAGCGCTTTGTCTAGTTCATTAGGAGTTTTTAACATAAATAAGAAAAGAGATTTTAAAACTATTTTCGGACGCGTTTATAAGTTTAGAGTCTGGTTCGTAAGAACCTCTTTTGGTTAAGAAGTCCAGGTTATAATACTTTTAAATTTAGTCAAGATACTATATTTCTTAAAAATAGGTTTACTACTCTAACGCAATGCGCGCTTTTTTATAAGTGACAATAAGAGGGTTTGATTAGGGAGTACAACTCGGTTCTGAATACGCGAAAGCGACAGTTCCCGTTAAATTAGTTCTTTTCAAAGTAGGAAACATGTCCATAAGTAGTTCTATTAGCAAGTACTTGGATTATCAATTGGTTACGTGAATTACATTCGACCCTGTCTTTATTTATTAAATCTATTTAAATACTTTACTTTCCATTGCACACTACAAAAACACCTATTTTGATTTCCTTTGATAAACACCATAACAACAGATAATGATAGCTTGACACTTGGTCTCTGTGGATTCGACAATCTTTTATATTACTCTGACGCGTTCGTATACTTGTGAAAAAGAACCGCATCAAGAACCTCTAACTGAACGTTATTAGGCTTATCTCTCAAGGGGAACCCAAGCTGGCGATGGGTCAATGCTGGGTTGTAATTGATTCCTCCTTGTGTACCAATAAGAGGCACATTAGAGAACTCACCACAACTATCAATAATATCCAAACTACTCAATGCATAATCATACCAAACAATATCATCATTAGTGAGAGACATAAGTCTCTGGGACCACCATAGACATTGCCGGTTCTCTACAAAAGCAGGTGTCTGAGGCAAGTGAGAAATAAACCACTTGTACAGAAGAGTAACACATCACACAACAGTCCCACCACCTTTAGAATTCCTCAAATGTAAAGAGAAATACATGTCACCTAACAGAGTCAGAACAAGATTCCCAATCAAGAAAATTCTAATGGCGTTAGCATCAACAAAACCGTCAATATTAGGGAACAAAACCAAGCCATAGATGAGCAATACCAAGATAGCTTCAAAAGCACCCATGCTACCGGCTTGAGCAAAAACAGTAGTTGTACTAATGAGAAACTCAGAAGTCAACCCAATAATTCCTCCTTTCTTCACCAAATGAGCATCAGTCTCATATTTCTTCAGATGAAGAGGTTCAGCTATAACATGGGATCTTGGGATCTCCTCCAATCCACTGAAAGGTACCTTGTCAGATACGGGTATACCCAAGAGATGGGCATACTCCTCCAACATAGGCACAAGATGATAATCGGGAAAAGTGAAGCACCGGTAGAGAGGGTCGTAGAACTGAACCAAAACACTCAAAAGTCCCTCAAGCACATCAGTAGATAATACAAATAAGAGCTTCCCATGACGTTGTTTGAAGTCCAAGGGATCTAATACAAAGGATGACAACTTCCTTAGCTCTTTCAAATCAGGACATTTGAAACTGTACTTCTTAGTGTTCCTTCTTCCATAATCCATGGTCTGAAATTATTTGCAAATAAGACCTTAGTTTCCTTGAAATTTATTCTTCTGCAATGAATGTCATGATGCGCATGTATGCATGAATGCAACAATCACAAACAAGGGATAACACACAAGGCAAACACAAACAAAGGTCAAGGGATGGATTAACTCATCATCAAGATCAATCATCCATTTTGGTGGATTATGATTTTCACCTTATCAACACCCAAGTTCCATTGATATTGACAAGACTTGATCGGATCAACCAAGAATCAAAGGGGTTATTGTGAGTCACGAGCATGAAGTTAGGTTAAGAACCATCCCATAGGAGTGTACAAAGGATAAAAAACTTGCAGATCATGTTCTAAAAAGTTCCTATAGTCTTGATCACATCTATCGGATATTATAGGTTAGGATGAATGACTCATCAACCCATAATATTCTCAAGAGAAATTTGTCTGAGTGTAGTATCGCGAAATAATTGTTATCAAGTCTACACTTGAACAGTCTCCACACTACGTTCTAAATAGGCCAAGTTGGGTTAAATGTCCTATAGTCCTCAGCTTCTCGGACCCCAAATCATAGAAAGTAATGCCTATCCATAAATAACTTGTGTGACATCAGTAACTCTAAAGAGGTCTCCACTGAGTAGATGGGTCTCAGGCCAACTTGTTAAGGACTACTCCACACAAGTTGAACATGACTTAACCATCCTCATATCTTAATTTCACTCAAGTTTGGGTTAGAACTTATCTCACCACTCAGAGATCACCAAGCAAAACAGACAGATTATATCACACAAACAATATATATACAAACATCAAATATACAAATATATACACATAAAAAACTAGGCTAAACCCACTGAGGACTACTCCCCAGCAAATTCGCCACTTAATTTCTGTAGCGGTAAATTTGTGACCATCAAGCTATGGATAAACTCAACGTCAGTAAAACCATAGTCGCCACCGCCTTTTATTGTTTCCAAAGGAAAAGGGCAAAAGTACGAGCAAAATCCAAAGATAAGAATTTTTCAAATCAAAACTAATAAAATGCCAAAGATTACATGTAAGGGGGTTGGTTACACAGAGGGAAGGTATTAGCACCCAAAGTGTCCTAGGTACTCCTAGGGAGCCCTTTTGTGTGTGCAAGTGATTTGGTCTAAATGATGTTTTATAAAATATAGAGTGGAGGGATGAGAAAAGAATTCATTGATTATATTTTTGTGTTTGACAAGACCTTCGGTCTCGTGCCTACGTACCAACATAAAAAAGAGGGATCAAAACCTCATAGTCCGTGGTAAAAATTTCGAATAAGTTGATGAATTGATTTCAACAAAAGTTTAAATGAAAATGCACAAAAAGGCCAAATATTTGAATGGGGTTGTTAATTCTTTTTGTCTTTTGAAATTTAAGACAATATGGTTAAGTTTATTTAGAAATTTGATTTAAGATTTTTTTTTTAAAAATTCAATGGCATAAGGTCAAAGTTTCTAATCATTAAAACATGTCTAAGTTTGAAATCACAAGAAAAGAGAGTTTTTGAAAAGAGGGAGAGATTTTGAAATTAAAGAAGTGGGAGGAGATGAAGAGACTACCCTAAGCAAAAATTTAAAAGTTAAGAGTTGAAAAGATCTGACCAATGGGATGCAATCCAACAGACAAGAATGTCATATAGAAACCCATTTTCCTTTGGACTTTGATCAAGCAATAAGCAATAAGAAATGAGCAATATCGAGACATCATAAAGATCAAGGCATCAAATAAAGATAGCCAGAATATCCAAGCAAGCAACTCCAATAGCTAGCAGTCTTCAATGTCTTCCAATGCATCAGATGAAAATATCCCTTGAAGTGAACTCAGAACAATCATCAGACATCATCAATAACAAAATAACAATTAATCACAAAGACAAAGTAGAAGATGAATAAAATAAATCCAAGTTCTTGCATCATATGAAAGTCACTGTCAAAGATAGCTCAGTCTCAGATGTTGGCATTGGCCAAGTCCTTTAGCACAAGGAGTGTTGCCTAGTTCTAAGTCCAAAAGTTTAGATCAAGTCCCAATAGTCCGCCAAATGTTTTTTTAGGGTTTTTGTTGTTATTAAGTGTTTTAGGGTCCTAAGACCACACAAAAAATTAAAACACACAAACAAATATATACAATCACAGGATATGGCTCAGATGAGCAAAGTGAAAAGGACTGAAACATAAACAAGTTATATGAAATGTAAATGGCAATGAATGATAAAGAATGAAATTTAAATTTCATAAAGTAAATGACTTGAAAGTAAAAGAATAATGAATAAGAGTTAGTCAATGGTTAGTGAAATGTTAGTGTTGAGTTTTAATTGATTAAGTCATTCTTTGGAGAACACTCAACCATTCATTCACAAGTATGAATCCTTAAACCAAGATCTCTTCCATGAGAAGGGCTTCAACTTGGATAATTCAACAAGTATCTCACTAGCTCTCATGAAAGGAAAAAAAGGTAAAGTTTCCATACAATTCCATGAAGAATGGGAGACTTACAATCTCACTTACTAGAATGCTATGCTTTAAGGGTGAAATTTAGCTCTATGTTAAGCAATCGTAATTGGACTTATGTAGAAGTCACAACTATCTGAGGTCGGGCAATAAAAATATAGGTGTTAATGCATGTTAGAGGTTTGGTACAAGGAACCAAACTCCTAAAATATACCACACAATAAAAGAAAATGGGAGGGACCTATCTCAGGCAGAATTGTATTAATTCATCTGACACAAGGTCATTGATGAATCAATTAGCATTTAGACATTAGAGATTTCATTGATCAAATGAGGGAGTGGGTAAGAATAGGGATCAAGATGAAGAGGGAAGAGGAAATAGAAACACAAATTGATCATGAGAGGAATTTCATCTGATCAATACCATCCATTCATTTTGGGAGATGAAATGTACATTTCATCAATCCCCTAAATCCAATGGTTTTGATCAAACAAAAGTCAAATCAACAATGACCAAGGCCCAAACAGAAAGTCAAACATCACAAGACCATAAAAATGGCTCAACATAATTTTTAAAACATTTAATCAATTAAAAATCACATTAAAAATGAATTAAAATGCATTTTAATTTGGACGAAATCTCAAATTCCTTTAAAACACCAAATAAATGGCCAAGGGATTTATCCTAGGTCAAATAAGGTCAAACAACCTTAGACAAAAAATTTCATGATTTTTTGAAAGTCCGATGTATTTTAAAATAATCAAAAATATGCACAAAAACATTTAATTCATGAAAAATACCAAAATTTATCCAAAAAATAGTTTTAATTCCGAACATGGAAGAGAAAAATATTTAAAGACTTTTGGTGAATGTCCCATAATTTTTGGATTAAAAATGGATTTATTATGAATTAAACAAAGTAAGGATATTAAATGAAAAATCATAAAATACAAAAGAACAAGGGCCATCAGATCTTCCTCATTAATTGAGGTGGCAGATTTGATGGCCAAGCGCGCACGGTTATCCAAGACCTGAGTAATTGCGCCACACCATGGTAATCAGAACCAATTTGCTCATCCACTCTCATCTTGCAGATATCTTGAGATTCTTCTATGACTGTCACTTTCATGGCAAATCTCTTGGGAAGTGATCTGAGAATTTTCCTCACAAGCTTTTCATCTCACATCTTCTTACCCAAGGTCCTGAGGCATTAACAATTTTAAGGATATTCATATGGAAGTCATGAATACTTTCATCTTCTTTCATCCTCAAATTCTCAAACTTTGTAGTAAGCAGCTGCAATCTAGACATCTTCACTCTAGAGGTACCTTCATGAGTGGTTTTGAGAATATTCCAAGCATTTTTAGCCACCTCACAATTGTTCACCAGTCTGAAGATGTTCTTATCAACCCCATTAAATATAGCATTCAATGCATTAGAGTTTCCAAGAGCTAGTTCATCCTCCTCCTTGGTCCATTCTTCCTTAGGCTTCTTATCAGTTGTAACTTCTTCATCCTTTGTAGTGAAGGGATGTTCCCAACCTATTAGAACAACCTTCCAAGCCTTATTATCCAACGATTTCAGGAAGGCTACCATCCAAGGTTTCCAGTAGTCATAGTTAGATCCATCCATAATTGGTGGTCTATGCACAGATCCTCCATCTCTATCCATAGTACCAGAAAGTATCGTCCCAAGATCTCACCCAGAGCCAGAGCAGGATGCCTGCTCTGATACCAATTGAAATTCTGGTATCAGATATGAGATGTCGAAGGTAATGTCATGACACTAATATCTAAACAACAAGTGAAGTATAAACATGTTAAAAACAGAGAAACAATTTAAACAGCGACACAAGCAATTGTTAACCCAGATCGGTGCAAACACACCTACGTCTGGGGCCTCCAAGCCAGGAAGGAAATCCACTAAATAGAATTAGTTCAAAGACTCTCAGTAAACAACTTCAAGTTACAATATTTTCACCTAATCTCTACCCGTGTGACTTCTATCTAAGAACTCTTAGATATGAGACCCTACTCACTCCCCCTCAATCACAGCAGTGATACTAGAACAAATACTACAAAGAAAGAAGACACACTTCAAGGACACATACTTGATCTTTCTTAAAAGCTTCAATCAAGTAAACAAATACACTCATACTTCAAAGCTTAGAGTGGACAAATTACAACACAAAAGTCAGTCCAATTCATACATCAATAAGATGAATGAATGGCTCACAATTCAGGAGCTCACACAAGACCAAAACCCTAAAACTCTCTCACTTCATCGTTATTTTCTTGTGTATCTAAAACAGGTTTTACATGGCCTTTAAATAGAAGCTTTTTGAATGGGCCTGGGCAGCATGAAAACCTAATTCTATTTTAATTGCGTATCTCCTAAGAAATGGCAGTTAATCATTCCTTTTTGGAAAATAGAACATTCTGGTTTTAAATAGAATTACTCCTTGAATAACGCATGCAATCTCCACACAAGCACACAAAGATTTGCATGAAAAGCGCAACAACAAAACACATAACATTCAGACTGAATGTTTTATATGCACATGTCCTAACATCGGGTCTGACATCTTGGCTAACTCCTGCACAACCATATTTAAACAACATGCAGGAAGCTGATATCACATGTCAATACAGCACGCGTGACATCTTGTGATAACACTAAGTTTTACCAAAATTGATGCCAACACAGAGAACCAACAAATAGGCTAAATGTTCATGGATCCCAGAGAACATGACATCACATATCCACCCTAAACCTTTAGGCATTAGGGGTATGGGTTCCCTTTCTCTTATATTCCAAACATTTTTTCTATTTCTAGTTCATGTGGGACTTAACCACTCACACTTTAATCCCAACAACCTTTTCCACAAGTGTGAGTAACGCACATGACTAGCCTTTATCCACACTAGGATCCACTCCCTCATCGAGCCTAACCAAGCTCTAATACCACTAGTTAGGGAATCCAGGGAGCGGTGGAAATTTCAACGGGATAAATGTTTAGGATCCAAGAGACTTTGACATCGTATGTCCACCAAAAAGCTTATGGAAATGGGAGTATGGATCATTTCTAATATATATCCAACATTTCACCCATTTCTAGTTGTTGTGGGACTTAACCATTAAAAGTGTCAATGGGCTAATTGTTCATAGATCGAAAAGACCTTGTCATCACATATCCACTCAAAACCTTATTTCATTAGAGGTATGAGTCTCCTTTCTCTTATATACCCAACATTTCCTCCATTTCTAGTTGATATGGGACTTAACCATTAAAACTTGAATCCCAATAATCTTCCCCACAAGTTTAAGTCACCCACATCACCAACCTTGATCCATACAAGAATCCCACTTCCGCTCCCCCACCTAGACTAACCATGCTCTGACACCAAGTGTCAATAGGCTAAATGATCAAGGATCCAAGATACCTTGATACCACATATCCCCCTAAAACCTTAAGGCATTCGGGATATAAGTCCCCTTTCTTTTATATACCCAACATTTCCTTCATTTCTAGTCGATGTGGGACTTAACCACTAATAAGATCGAAAAACATAGTTTTATTTTTACTTGATTTGCACATGTTTTACTATTATTTTGTTGCATTTTACAGTATTATGTTTTCGGTTTATGCATGTTTCAGGTACTTTACGAGTAAGAGTCGATTTATGAAGAAACCGGATAAAAATGGTGAAAAACGGAGAAAAGTGGCAAAAATACACATGTGGCCACCTGCATGGTGCGCGCCATGGTGCCCGCCATGAATAGGAAGACGTGGACCCATTAGAGAGGAAAAAGGAAGGCTGAAGACAAAGTCAAAGGCTTGTGGCGACAGCTACAAGCCTCATGGCATTCTCCATGCACATCAAAGAAGGTCGAAAGCACATTTTGCACTTGTGGCGACCGCCATGAAGTTAGCTTCTTGAAAAAAATGCAACAGAAGGACTTAGTCCTTCCTTGAAATTATGGTATCCGATATGAGATGTCAAAGGTAATGTCACGACACTAATATCTGAACAATGTAAACAGGATAAAAGATAAAGAACAATAGTACAAGTGACAGAAGCAATTGTTAACCCAGTTCGGTGCAAACTCACCTACGTTTGGGGGCTACCAAGCCAGGAAGGAAATCCACTAAACAGAATTAGTTCAAAGACTCTCAATAAACAACTTCAAGTTACAGTCTTTTCACCTAATCTCTACCCGTGTGACTTCTATCTAAGAACTCTTAGATAAGAGATCCTACTCACTCCCCCTCAATCACAGCAGTGATGTAAAAACAAATATTACAATGAAAGAAGACACTCTTCAAGAACACATACTTGACCTTGCTTAAAAGATTCAACCAAGTAAACACACACTCATGCTTCAAAGCTTAGAGTG
The DNA here is from genome assembly GCF_024323335.1 of Lathyrus oleraceus. NCBI lineage: Eukaryota > Viridiplantae > Streptophyta > Magnoliopsida > Fabales > Fabaceae > Lathyrus > Lathyrus oleraceus. The sequence goes on from NC_066583.1 coordinate 39,459,538, forward strand.
GATAAATTACAACACAAAAGTCTGTCCAATTCAATCATCAATAGGATGAATGAATGGCTCACAATACACAAGCTCACACAAGACTAAAACCCTTATTCTCTCTCACTATTTCGTTTGTTATTTCTTCTGTGTTAAAACCAGGTTTTCCATGCTTTTTATATAGAAGTGTTTGACTGGGCTTAGACATCATGAAACCCTAAAACTATTTTCCATTCGTATCTTCTTAACAGCTGATCATATCTTATTGGAAAATAAATCAATCTGGTTTTAATTACTGCTTGAATGACGCGTTCAATCTCCACATCAATCACACGCAAATTAGCATAAAAAGCGCAATCAAAAAATACATAACATTCAGACTGAATGTTCTGTATACAGATTTCTTGACATCGAGTCTAACATCTCAGCTAAATCCTGCACAACCATATTTTAAACACCCTGCAGGAACCTGTTATTTGTTGTCAAGACAACACTTGTGACAACTTGTGAAAACTCTAGGTTTTACCAAAATTGACGCCGACACATAGAACCAACAAACTCCCCTTTGGCAAATTTTGGCTAAAACATACAACAGATCATTTGTTTCACAAGAGAATAATCACAATATCAATTTAGCAGCAGAAGTAATTAAACACACATTACTAGCTAAGATAGCAACTAGTAAACACATATTAAACACACATGCGCTTGTGCTCCACCTCCCCCTCCAGCTAGCACTAGTCTGCTCAACACAGATAAAACACTTCTCCCTCTAACAACACCTTCAACATCACCAATGATAAACAATTTATCTCTCTCTAACAACACCTCCAACATCATCTTCACCAACATCATCTGTAACATCATCTTCAACATCATCTGTATTTAATATAGTATAGCTACTTTAGCTACTTCTCCCCTTTTTTAGCCAAAAGAGACCAAAGAGACAAAATAAATGTCTATTTAGTCAAATAAACAGAATGTCACACAGAATGTCAAAGCAGATTGTTAAGTGTTACAGATCCAAGAACATACACAGCTTTACACAAGCTGAGATAAAATCCATCAAACCAGAAAAATACATATTAAAGCAGCAGAACATAACTGCCAGAAAAAAACAGAACAACCATCATAGCACACCATCAGAAGAGTGGGGGAACAACTTCAACAAAAGTAGTCAGAGGAGCTTGCATCTTCATCAACATCAGAGCAAAAACTGCCACTTGTGTCATCTTTAGTTTCAGACCTCTCACTAGAGGTCTGGGCTTCTACTTCCTTGGCCTGTCCAACATTCTCTCTATCAGCTTGCTCCAAGCTTGCAATTAGAGCCTCCAAAGCTTCTTTCCTGGCTGTTGCTACCCTTATCCCTGTATCCAATTCTTTACAAGTTTCTTTCAGCTCAACAATAAGACCACCTTTTGAAGCTGGCTTTTTCACAGCAGATGTCATGACAATGTCTTCACATGACTACCTTCAAACAATTTGTAGTGAACTGATAGAGGAGGTTTTCTTCTACTGGGAAGATCATTTGTGCTCAGAATTCGAGGGTGTTGGCTCAGGATAATCCCACAAATCATTGAGGGAAAAGCTATGGGCAGCTTTACTGCATTTGTAGAAGCATGTTTGACAATTTGTTCAAACATAAATCTACCATAATCATATTTTAGCTTGGTTCCAACAGCAAAGATGAACCTTCCAAGGGCATTTGAAATTGTGGAGATGTGGTTGGTAGGCACCCAATTAGCAGACCCTATCTTGTGCAATATGGCATATTTCACAGTCAGCTTCCCAGTAGGGAGATGCTTCTTACTAGGCCATTCCTTCACCTGTCTTGCTGTGATTTCCCTACAGACCTCATTGTCTGTGGCTTCTAGTTCACATGCACCTTCTGTTCCTCTTCCTAGAAACTTGTTAATCACAGTTGGAGAAAAAGTGATACACTTCCCTCTTACAAACACTTTACAAAATTCCTTGTTGTTTTTATCAGCAATGTCTTCAGGAATATTGACAACAAATTCTTTAACCAGTCCTTCATAACACTGAGATAACCCAACAACAGTTTTCATTAATCCAACAGTTCTAATTAGGTCCATGACCTCTTTGACCTCCACAACATCCTTGCCTAATTCTCTCTCCACCGCCACCCTTCTTTGGATTACAAACTTCCATTTTGCTGCTCCATCTTCAAGATGGAAAGAAATATTGTCCAGGTGTACAACAACAACTTTTATAGGAGACTTCCTAACAGTTGTCCTCTTGACAGGGGAGATGTCATGGACATCTTCTTCAACATCTTCATCTGACTCAGAAAATTCTCTCACTTTCCTCTTCTTCACATCAACTTTGCTCCAAGATTTTGAGGGGCCTACACCAGTAGTCTTCTTAGCAATTTTGGATGACATAATTTCAGCCACAGACCTACCCTTTCTAGTCTTCATCCTCTTAGCCACACTAGGCTTCAAGTGATGAAGCAAGATATCATCTTGATCATCCGAACTATCATCTTCTAGGTCAATCACCTTCTTTGCAGAATCATGCTTCTTAGACTGTGAAGCATTGGCAGTAGGTGATGCCACAGATTTCTTACCAGACATAGTTTGCCCTAAAGAGCACAAACCTTCAGCAGCCATATCCTTTTCAGACCTAGAGGAATCGTCATCCTTCTCATTATGAGGTCCAACCTCAGGAGAGGGGTCCCTTCTTGATAGAGGAGTAGAAACTCCCTTTACAGAATGTCCTTCATTGAGAATCCTAGTGACTAGGTTTCTTATGACACGATCAGTGTGATGCATGTCGTCCTTAGAACTAGGGGTATGGGTAGAGCTGGAAGGGATATTAGAACTGTTACCTTGAGTAGGGCATGGAGTGGCAGATGCATCCATGGGATGGTTGGAGTTAGGAGTTTCACCTGGAATGATAGACAAGGGAATCACGTCTAAAACATCTTCATCAAGAAAGTCCATTGAAGGTGTTCTATCCTTGTGAGTAGGCTTAGGAATTTGTGAACCAAATGGTGTTTGATGTTGTGACATATTGTTGTTTTTGTGGAAAGGTTTCAGTTGCCCTAGCAGAGGAATTTGAGGAAGACGCAGGAATTTGGAAATGTTTGAGTAAAGGTTGTGTGTGAAAAGGTAATAGATGGAATTTCCAATACTAGGTGATGATTTACCAAAAATGGGGAACTTTATTTTAAGTAAGCAGACAATAATTTTATTACCTTTTCCACTCCAAACTAATTGCTACAAATTATCATAAATACAAATCCCTAATTTCCCTCTTAGAAATTCAAATAGATTTGCATCCAAGGCCTTTGTAAAAATATCAGCTAACTGCATTTCAGTAGCAACATGCTCTAGGACTATAATTTTATCTTCCACATTCCACATTCCCCATATTTTTCTCCCACGAAGTCTACACGACTTGGACTCGGTTGAACGCTTATTTTTACTATAAAATGTTAGTTTTTAGTAGTTTCTGCCATCCAAGTTTGTATGCATACATTTTAGTTCTTAATTTTAAGCAGAAATTACATTCAAAAGTGATAGAGCTCTTGTATTGGGGGACTATCACACCATAGCTTTTAGAATCTTCTATTGTAATATTGGATCAAATTTGCAGGCATTTGAAGTTATTTTCCATTCAAATCAGTGTACTCAAAGTATTTAAGCATTTAACTCCAGTTTACAGGTTCTTTATATAATTGCTTTAATTTAATTATGTTTGCTCGAAATTAATTTATTTGCAATGATGATGTTAATTTCTATTACCATGAAACGCATATTTATGTTTAATACCATGTCTAGCTAAACTGTTTTGAGTCTGGTATGCAAGGATCGTCGTTCCGACGGGACTCGATAATAAGTTGGCGTAAACCTTTTTATAAATCTTTTTTTTGTTTTTTTTAATTGTAATTCTGAAAAGTTTTGCACGAGAGTGAAAACATTAAGGTTCGAGTCAACAAAGCGAGAGTGTGAGACTTGAATCAGATAGTAAAAATTGGGCATTAATCCTAAATACAGCGAGAGCGCTTTAGGATTAATTAGAACTTATTGATATTCAAAATGTATTTCCTGATGCAAATGGGCTAGCGAGATAGACATTTGATCTGGAGGTATAGATAGAGTCAACAAAACAAGAGTGTGAGATAAAGGATTTTAAATTGATATTTATCTACTAAAAAGTGATTCAATATATTAACACACGCCAATGAATTATTGAGTCCCCGAGGCACGCCGGGATCCACATTTCGGCCTCTCCTTTCTGCTATATTTTCCAAACTTTATTTTAATTTTAGTATTAATTTCCCTCAAATCAAATTTTCATAAGACTTAGATTTACATAGCACCAATAGATAGTGATAAGTTTGATTATTGGTCCTTGTGGATTCGATATCTTTTAAAAATACACGATACAACTGTACACTTGCAGTTAGATATTTCGATAGACTTACTAAGTCGCGATCATGTTTTTGGCGATGTTGTCGGGGACTTATTTAGTCAATATCATAACTCCGTTGTTGCGCAATATAGACCAAGGCGATTATTTTTATTTTTATTCGTCGGTTGCATGCCAGACACTCATTCCTCGGGGGACGAGCTAATACAACCCATAAACAAAACCGAGCATTTTATTCTAAGACGCCGAGTTAGACAACTTCGTTTAGAATACAATATCCCAACCCATGATATGGCTGCAAATCATAACCGTCCTCTTAAGGACTATGTTGTTCCATCCGAAGAAGAGCCACACTCGAGAATTGCACCTCCTGCAATCGAAGAAAATATTTTCGAGCTAAAACCTTCATCGTTGCAAGTTGTGCAACAAAACCAGTTCTCTGGTAACCCTACAAAAGACCTGAACCTTCATTTGTTAGTGTTTTTGCAGTACATAGACACGTTGAAATCCATTGGTGTCAATCCTGAAGCCATAAGATTACGTATTTTTCCCTTTTCTTTGAGAGATAGATCCAGAGCTTAGATCCAATCTCTACCATCTAACTCCATAACTACATGGAACGAATTGAAGAGAACTTTCCTAGCACTACACTTCTCGCCAAGCAAAACGGCTATGCTAAGAAGCCAAATCAACAGATTTAGGCAAAGAGACAACAGATCTCTTTTTGAAGCTTGGGAGAGATACAAGGATATGTTGAGGCTCTTCCCACATCATTGACTTGAGCCATGGCTGATTATCCATAATTTCTACAATTATCTCTTATACAATACCAAACTAACCTGACACACCGCAGTTGACGGCACTCTAATGGATAAACCCTACGAAGACGCTTATCAACTCATAGAAAATATGGCATAAAACCATTATCAATGGGGAGGTGAGCGAAATTATGTCGAGAAACCACTGATAAAGGGCGGAATGTATGAAGTAAATGGAATAGACCATGTCAATGCTAAAGTGGACACCTTCACTAAGAATATCGAGAGTTTAACTGTAACTCCAGTAGCTATCGAAGCTACTGCGACTTCTAATTGTGAGTTATGTGGAACCCCTGGACATAACACTCCTGAATGCCACCTATTGGCTGGCATTCCGTCCGGCCAAGTAAACTATGCCCAAGGTAACCCATACTCCAATACTTATAACCCTGGATGGAAAAACCATCCAAATTTCTCCTATAAGAACAACAACGTGTTGTTTGCTCCAAACCCAGCACCTTTTGTTCCTCTAGGTTATCAAAAAGGAGCTCCCGCTGCTCCTCAAGCACCTAAGAAGTTCAACCTCGAACTAATGATGGCGAATTTTATTGCAACCCAAAGCCAACAGAATAAAGAGTTTACTAACCAGAACGTTCACATGAATGAGTTGATTAAGCAATTGGCAAGTAAGGTTGACTTTATGGCTACTCATAATAAAATGTTAGAAACCCAAATTTCTCAAGTAGCCCAACAACAAGCAGCCACAGCAGCCCCAGCTAGAATATTTCCTGGCCAACCACAACCTAACCCGAAAGGCCATGCTAATGTCATCACACTAAGAAGTGGGACAAAATTAGATGGGCATGCGGATCCAAAAATTCAAAATCTATCCATGTCTCAACAAAATGAAGAAGAAACTGAAAAGGTAACAAACAACGGACCAAGTGACAATAGGCTGGATAATAAAACCAAAGAGGCAGTCGAGAAAGAGAAACCATATGTGCCTCTACCACCATATAAGCCAACAATTCATTATCCTTAAAGATTGGCTAAATCCAAAACCGAAGGTCAGTTTAAGAAATTTGTAGAGCTTCTGAAACAACTTAATATTATGATACCCTTTATAGAAGCTATTACACAAATGCCTTCCTATGCCAAATTTCTCAAAAAAGATCCTATCCAATAAGAAGATACTTAAGGATAATGAGATAGTGACGCTCACTACAAAGTGTAGCACCCTCATTCAAAACAGCATGCCCCATAAGTTAAAAGACCCAAGTAGTTTTTCCATACCTTGTGTAATTGGAAAATTTGTCATAGACAAAGCCCTTTGTGACTTAGGAGCTAGTGTCAGTTTATGCCCCTTCCAATCTGTGAAAAACTCAAATTAGGCGAACTAAGACCCACGAGAATGTCTCTTAAACCAACAGACCGATTTGTTAAATTCCCTGTGGGTATGGTAGAAAACATTCCCCAACAAATTAGTCAATTTTACATTCCCACAGGCTTCATAATAATGGACATAAAGAAAGATTCCAACATTCCAATCATATTAGGAAGATCCTTTTTAGCCACTGTTGGTGTCATTATTGATGTGAAACGAGGAAAACTAACCTTCGAGGTCGGTGAGGAGAAAACCGAATTCATTCTTTCATAATTTCTGAAGGCACCTATTATAGACGAAACCATCTGTTTTGTAGACATAATCGATGAATGTATAAAGGAAATGAAGATGGAACCACCTAAGGATAGTGAAGTTCTAAAAATCCCATCACCTCCTATATTAGAACATGATGAATGGTGTATGATGATGCGGTTCTTTTTCACAAGTATACGAACGCGTCAGAGTAATATAAAAGATTGTCGAATCCACAGAGACCAAGTGTCAAGCTATCGTTATCTGTTGTTATGGTGTTTATCAAAGGAAATCAAAATAGGTGTTTTTGTAGTGTGCAATGGAAAGTAAAGTATTTAAATAGATTTAATAAATAAAGACAGGGTCAAATGTAATTCACGTAACCAATTGATAATCCAAGTACTTGCTAATAGAACTACTTATGGGCAATGTTTCCTACTTTGAAAAGAACTAATTTAACGGGAGCTGTCGCTTTCGCGTATTCAGAACCGAGTTGTACTCCCTAATCAAACCCTCTTATTGTCACTTATAAAAAAGCGCGCATTGCGTTAGAGTAGTAAACCTATTTTTAAGAAATATAGTATCTTGACTAAGTTGAAAAGTATTATAACCTGAACTTCTTAACCAAAAGAGGTTCTTACGAACCAGACTCTAAACTTATAAACGTGTCCGAAAATAGTTTTAAAATCTCTTTTCTTCTTTATGTTAAAAACTCCTAATGAACTAGACAAAGCGCTTTCGCTGTTTTTGAAATAGTTAAAAACAATTAAGTTTAAAAAGACGTTGGACGGCTTTCGATCTTACCCAACGGAATTGAAGTGCGGGAAAACTTAAGTTGAAAGTTAAAATAGCCCTTAAGTGTTTCTACGAACAATTGTACGAATTACTGGTTCAATTACGATCATTACATTCTAACCTTATAAATTTAGCTAGACATGGTAAAGTAAAAGTGCATTAAAATAAATAAAAGTAGTGCGAGTGCGAGAAGTAAATAAAAGTAGTGCGAGTGCGAGGAAATAAATAATTTAAAGCGAGTGCGAGAAATAAATAATTTAAAGCGAGTGCGAGAAATAAATAAAGTAAAGCGAGTGCGGGAAATAAATAAAGTAAAGGCGAGTGCGGGAAATAAATAAAGTAAAGGCGAGTGCGGGAAATAAATAAAGTAAAGGCGAGTGTGGGAAATAAATAAAGTAAAGGCGAGTGCGAGAAATAAATAAAGTAAAGGCGAGTAATAAAAACCTGCTCCAATCGGAGGGCTGAGTAAATTGCGATGCAAAAATGTAAATGGCGGAAGGATTAACTTCCTTCCAAAGTGCTCCAAACTCGATTACAGACTCTATCACAGACTTGATTACACAATTGTGGTAACACTCCAATGCGAAGCGATTACCACTATAAAATACTGAATATATGCCTAAGTGAAACAAAGTTGCTTCTGAGTTTGCCTCTGTTCTAAGTTTGGATGATTGTAAAAGTGAATTCGCGTTTCTATTTATAAGCAAGTAAAAAGATGGAAATGACTTGGACGCCCTTCAACTTTAAAATAGGAGGGAACCGTTTTTCCTCTTGTGGCGCCCGCCACAAGGCTAAAGTGAGGCGCCTTAGTGGAAGTAGTGGGAAAACGTAGAAGTTGAGGGAAGTTGAATTTGACACGTCGTGGCTTGGTCTGTGGCGCCCGCCACTGGGTAGGCCATAAGCACAAAATGCTGAATTTTAGGGTTTTTAGCCCTTTTTCACTCCTTTTCTCGATCGAGGCTCCGATTAAAGTAAAAACCTGAAAACAAAGGAAAACACAGTAATAACACAACAAAATGACAATAAAACAACTAGAGTGCATGTGAAATCGGAGTCGAAAATACGTAAATTTTAGTGTTATCAAACTCTCCCACACTTAAACCTTTGATTGTCCTCAAGCAAAACATTATAAAGCTCATGAAAGAAAAACCGGTGTAAACAAGTGCTTCAGGTAGAAATTCTAAGTTCAAGTCGGGATGCAGTGATAGGTACTAACTGAGTGAACTAAGGGTATCATGATGACACTAATCCGCAAATACGGACATAAACTTCATTCTTATATTAACCAACCCATATTATCCCACGATACCTAGGCCTGCCTCTTCATCTCTTTTTATGTCCTTTTCATTCAGGCGCAATCACATTAAGCCTGTTATCCGTACATGCTTCATAGTAGAGTGGCCTGTTAGTGATTATGATATGAGCTTGGGGTTTCTGGCACATAAATATGTGTAAACCCTTTTATTGGACCCAACTGTAGTTGTGGGGGATCGGATCGTAATCCGCCCTATCGAGTTCAGTGCCAGATACCTCTGAACCAACTAGTAGTGGGTACTGCTTTTCTTTTTCTTTTTCTTTTTCTTTTTGTAGCAATTTTTTACAATTCTTTGGTTTAAATGACTTTGTGAGGGTCACCTATACCGGAGTTGCCTTTTTGCTTTCTTTTATTTTTTTGTTTTTCTGGATCATTCACTTATTTGCATCGGTCCCCTACATAGAGGATGCGTAGGCCGGAGCTGACTGCTGAGATAAACTACTGAGGACTTATACGAAAATGATGATTAAGGCCATGGTATATGGGGTTTCGGGAAATGATTCCTATATTTACGAAGTCTATGGTGCTAAAATAATACTGATGTTTCGCAAAGTTCTCCCAAGTCACCGCATCCTTACTCAAGACATGTCTTTAAAACCTGAAAACTTTCGGAATAGCAGTGTTTTCTTTTGCAAAAAAATTTTTGGTGGGGCTAAAAGGTATGGGGAGATTAGATTATACTAAAGATCTGCTATATTCGGTGACTCGTCAGACTCATGCATTATACTAAAAATAATAATAAACAACTAAAAGGGAAATTAAACAACTAAAAGGAAATAAACAGTCTAAAAGCAGCAAATAAAACTGAAAATAAAAGGAAAACGATAAATGCTCCTCCCACACTTAAATCGAACATTGTCCCCAATGTTGCGAAATAAGATAAGGGAAGAGTTACCTGGCAACCTCTTGCTGACCACTAGTGCCCTCGCCATCCTGAGGTGGACGACGGGATCGGGTACGACGACGGTCTCTCTGATCCATCCTCGCCTTCAGGGCATCCTGAGCGGTCCTCACCTCTCGAAGGTGACCTAAAATAGTACCCTGAGTGTTTTCGACGAGTGCCATGTGTTGCTGGTGGTATTGTTGTTGACGGGCTTGTGTATTTGTTATCGCAAGCATAGACTGTAGAATGGTCTCGTAGGACCTGTCTGTCCTCCGCTGTGACTCTGGCATAAAGTTCATATTATCCGTCATTTGTTGTTGGAGGGTAGAGAGTAGGTCATCTCGCCTCTGCTCTCTAGCCAGGTGGTCACGCCACATCTCTTCTGTAATATAGAAGCCAAGAGTGGTACCTGCATAAGAAGAAGATGGTGCGGTGTGTGGTGGTGAAGGATGATGGGGGGACACATGGGGTACGAGAGATCTCTCTCACCGATCATATTGATCATCAGTGTCTGGTCCCTCCTCATCAGGAATGTTAGAAGGAAGAGGACCCAAAACAGGTGGAGCATCTAAATCTTAGGTCCAATTCCTCTCATCACTTATATCTGTACGTCTAGTGCAAGGTAGAATAACAGATGGGATGGCTACACCATGAATCATAAGTGTATAACCTCCTTCTCTCCTTGAACGGCACAATTTCATGTCTCTCAGAAATTTTAAGTTAATTGTGCGAGGGGTAAGGGGTCTAGGGTAGCCATCTCATTGTTCAGGTTAAGTGCTCGAGCAATAGACGTAATCAATCCACCAAAAGAAACCGAATTAATTCTCCTATTTGTGAGGCTTCCTTGCAAATATAGAAGCTCTCTAGCGTTAACCTTATTTGGATTCTCCCGGCCAAAAATAGTGCATGCCAACAGATATCTAAAAACTCTGATGGTCGGTTTATGGATAGTTGAGGCAAGAACTCCTTCAAAAGAGTTTATGGAAGAGTTTGATAAACGCTCCCAAAAGGAAAATACCTCAACAGACCATTCAGAATCCAAAGGGGCCTCACAAATAGCACCTTCCCCATGAGGGATCCCTAACAAGCTGGCTAGTTCATCGGTACTGAATTGGTATTCAACAACAAACATTCTAAATTTGACAGTACCGACTGTGCTAGCAGTGTTTGGGTTGACAATATAAATTAAGGAACTTAAAAACTCGATTGTCAACCGCTCATAGGTGGGTTCTTTGTTGATAAAGAAATTTTGCAAACCTATGTTGTCTAATAAATGGAAAATGCTATGGTAGATACCTAAAGTATAGAGATAATTTTCGTCAACATACCTTGTCGGGAGGATTTCCCGATTTTGAAACCGTTCAATGATTTTTCTTTGTCTCTCCCCCAGTTTCCCTCCTCGAAGAATGAATCCGTTGAACTCCATTTGAATGCTCTTGAAAAGTGGATGAAGAAGATGAAGTGGTTGGTGAAAAGGTGGGATTTTTACAAAATCCGGCGGATGAAATCGAAAATGGAAAGTGGATTAATGATTTGTGTGGTATGATGGTTAGGAAAGTATGAGCTTTTTGTGGGTTCAGGGACTTTTTTCCAAGGTGAAAAAATGGTGAAGAAAAGGGGTCTGCCCCGACCATTTACAGACACTGTGGCGGGCGCCACAGGTCCTATGGCGGGCGCCACAAGGCCAAATCTGGCTAGGCCAGATTTTGGTCCTTTGTGTAGCGGTGTATTCGTCACTTTATGATTTATTGACTAAATCAAAAGCAAAGCATACAAAGAAATCGAGTCGCCACCGCACTTTTATTTATCCAAAGGAATGGCTAAAAAGCGAACAAAAGCCTAAGAAGTTTTACACATAGAAAACTAATGAAAAGAACAGAGATCGGGGTAAGGGGTAAATTACGCAATGGGAAGGTGTTAGGCACCCAAAACGTCCTAGGTACTCCTAGGGAGCCCTTTTCACACTTGTTGAACGAAATGTTATTTGATTATGAAATATTTATTGTGCAAACATGGATGGAAGGGATGAGAAAAGAATATACAAGTTACTATTTTTGTGTTTGAACGGATGAACCCGTTGCCTACGTACCTTTCCATGGAAGGTAAGGATCAAAACGCCGTAGTTCGGCTAAAAGATTTCCAAAATATGAGTGGGTTCATTTTAAAACAAAAGCCCTAAGGTCTTTCGTTATCCACGGGAGAAAACTCAACCTTATACAAACAACAAGTCCACCATGTGAGAAAAGCTTTAACTTACTAGTGAGGGGTTAACCCTATAATAAGCAAGGAAGTCTTACAATTCAATCACTAAGGACAAAAAGGTGAGATTAACATCAACCAACTAGGATAAATCAAACCTATGGCTAATGTATGAAAACTTATCAAGAATGGACAAAGCCACAAAACAATTGAATGAGTTGGATTAACCAATCAGAATTTATTCACAAAAGATGGTCAAAGTATGATTAGAATTCAATTCAAAAGAAGTATTATGAAATGGAGTTTGAAAAGTCAAAGGCTTAAGGCCTAGGTTTCTAATTTGAAAAGAGATGAAAATGTTTGCACAATAGTTTCAGGTTTTGGATTAACATGCAAATGGAGTTTTAAAGAACAAAAGGTGGGAGGGTGAGGAAGTAAAACTTCTTAGATGTTCACCTCTTGAAATCATATGTAGATGATCCAAGTGATTCCTTTGTAATAGGCAACAATGCAATAACAAATAAACAAAGCAAAAGGATACCGAATGCCAATCAATGGACTTACACCAATCTCACAAACAAAGGCGGATACCGGATACCAATAAATGGATTTACACCAATCTCCTAAAACAAACATGGATATCGGATGCCAATATATGGACTTATACCAATCTCCTAAAGGAAAGAAAGAAAACTGGATACCGGATGCCAATCACTGGACTTATTCTAGTCTCCCACCATATCATAGGATGCAACTGCCAAGTAATGGACTTATGCTTGTCTCCTCCATGGACAAAGCAAAATGCTATAAAGCAAAGTTTATGAAATGATATACAAATGATGATGATAAATGCACAAAGGCACACTCAAGCAAATATGCACAGATGAGTCAAGCAATCAGACACACAAGCCAATTAGCACACACTATATACAAGCAATCAGGCTCAAACAAGGTTAGACTTTACAGTCAACTGGAATAGGGTAAGTGGTGCTCTTAACCTTAACATTGAGAGTTAAGGTGAAGCAGATGAAATGGAGATGAGGGGTGTGCCTCATAGCTCTTATCCCTGGCCTGGGAGAGCTTTGAATAATAAAAAGTGTGGGAGTTCAGAAAGTTGGAACTCTTCTCCACAAGTGATTGACTCTATAGATCTTGGGTTAATATCCACAATGCATCAACATGTTATGTGAGCAAAGGGATGACACACTGAATAGCAGGAGATGGATTACACATCTCTTTTATCTGCCAATTGCCTCATAAGAGGACTTTTCCTGCTTGGCACAAAAGATAAACAATCACAAGCATTGCCTCTTAAGGAGGACTTCAGATAGGTGCCTGTCCACATAACAGGACAGGTCTTCCAGACTACATGAAGAAGAGAGGTTATACCTAAGTGGTTAAGCAACCAAGCAAAAGCAAGTTCAAAATGAACTTAAGCAACTTATGTACCTGTGGAAACATCAAACAAATCAGTATCTAACTCAGACAATCAAACAACAGTCAATATCAACAGTCAAACCCAATAAGCAAAGGGCATAAGCCACAAGTCAAACTCAAATGAGTTAACAACCCTACAAAACACACAAGGTTAGTAGTCAAAGGTAAACATCAAATGCTCAAGTGATGAGGCATCAACAACTATGGAACTTGGATGTGCAACCTGAAATCAAAGCTTCAAACATGAGAGGCAAACCACTAGGTCAAAGCCTAGGGTCAAAGATGGAGAAAAAATTTAAAATAGAAGCTGAAAATTAACATGAATCAACTTCAAACTCATCTTGAAACAATCCAAAAAGTCTCACATCAATATCATTAACCAAATCCATTTCATGATCAATTGAAGTTCAAGGCAATTTTAAAGCTCAAATGTGACCAACCATAATGAAAAATCTCAATTAAATCAGAAATCAATCAAATAATTCCAAGAAAATTCAAGTTCATTCACAACATCCATAATATGCATCACACAAAAATCAGGACAATTGGAATTCATTTGGCAAGGAAAACACATCACATAAGATGAACAAGCAAAGGTGTGACACAAATTGTCACACCTACATTCACATGATCATAAAACTGAAATGATAAATGGCAAAAATACCAAATCGACACCAAAATGTCAAGCAAAGTGTCTAGTTTCGCCATGTAAAATTTCAGAAGCATTGGATTAAAAATGAGCATTTCACAAATGATATGTCAAGGCAAGGTACAAAATGCATACATGTTCACATACCCTAACGCAAAATATTTTCCAGCCAAGCACAATTTATGGAAAAATGATCAAAAAATAATAGACAGAAAATGTGACACAATGCAAAATACCACATATTTTTTGGAGCATTTTTCAATTAGATATGAATTTTTGAAGATGAAGAAAAAAATAAAAAAAGCATGTGAAGTATGGATGAATACATGGAGGGAAATAGAAAAAACAAGGAAGCATTTGAAATAATGTTTTGAGCCGGAATCGAATTGAAGCGCAATTTGAAAGTGGCGCGCTCAAAATGAATGAAACTTTGCGTTTCATTTAATACGTGGCCGGTCAAAGGTGATGTGTGCAAGTCAAAGTGATCTGAGCGAACCAAAATGCCATGCGTGCTATGAGGGGGACCAATACATGTGCATCTTTTCACAAACACATGCAGAAACGCATGAAAACATTTTGAAAGATCAAAACAAGGCCTGGAAACGAAATTTCATCATCTTCATCATGTTCATCGTGAACAGTGCATGGCTCAAGAACAAGAGTTTTCAGAAATCAAAATCAAACATATCATGGTGTAGATCTTTCATCATACAACACGAATCCATGCATGGTTTAGCCTAATTCCAACTATCATGAGCAAATCGTAGCCAAGAACATTCATGCACAAAACTTTAAATCGACCTAACTAACTCAATTCTGCATGGAATTTAATGATCTAAAGCTCAGAATATTCAGCATCAAAAGATCTATAACAACATCATAATCATTTTAAGAATTAGAGAGATCGATTCAATGACCTCTTGAAGAAGCAGAACTGGAATTGGTGGATCCGAGGCCTTGCAATGCTCCAGACTTCTTCTACAATGCTTGTATGATTGATTGGATGAAGAATTGAAGTTCAAATGTGCACGATCTCACCAGAATCAGATTTCACCATTGATGCATCAAAGCTTCAAGCTGCTTCAAACAGGCACGAATTGTTATGGATCTTCCTTCAAACTTGCTCAAATATGCTTCCAGATGATGAACTGATCAAGAAAAGTGCAATGTATTTGAAGAATTTGAAAGAAAAAAGTGAGAGAAAAATTTCAAGAATTTGGATCTAGATCTGAAAATGAATTGTTGTTAGCTGAAAACAGTTAGGGTTTATGTTATATACTCCCTCCTAATCATGCTCTTAATCATGTTTAAGCAATGGTAATTGGAATTAGCAAAAAATAAGGTGCATATGCAAATTAGGATTTTCACCCTATGCATGAAAATGCATGGTGAACAGTGCACGGATTCACTTTAATTTCACTTAAAAAACCATTTTGGAGCTATTGGCAATGATAGAATGTTCAAATAATGCACCGATTTTAAACTTAAAAAATTCCTTCCAAAAATCAAGTGAATTGGCACATGTTCATATGATGACAATTGATGAAATGCAATGCATGTTTTGGAAACTAGAGGTCAAGAGAAGAATGTACAAAAAAAAGCCACTTGAATTAGAGTTTTGGTTGAGAAGTTATGCACATTTGAAGTTCAATGTACACTTGGCCATGTTTTGATCATATCTCCTTAACCACACATGAGAAATTGATGATCTTGAACTTTTTGGAAATGGGAGAGAAAGATCTACAACTTTCATGTTCAACAAAATTTCATTTGAAGCTTTCTTGATGATGTAATTTGAAGTTGAAGTTAGGTTAAAACCTTTCCATTTTTGGCAAATTTGAATTATAGGTCACTTTCTATTTTTGGAAAGTTTTGACCTGACTTTATTTTCTTCAATGTTGATGTTTGAAATGTCAAATGAGACTTGTTTGATCATGAATGAAGTATTTCTAATCACTTCCCACCTCCAAATGCCATAGTTGACTGGGTAGTTGACTTTCTAGGCCTCCAGTTGACCTGGCAATGTTCTGATGAAATTCAAGCCTCTATCACTTGGGATTTTGATTCAAAATGATGTCATGGTTCATATAAGCTCTTTTGAATGATTGTGGGGTCCAAATTCTCAAGAATGGTCACCACTTATTGCTCAATGACTGCCTTTGACTGCTTTGACCTGTGACTGCTTCATCTGCAAGGCAAAGGTTAGATGACATATTTTTGTACTTTTGGTTAGTGATAAAAGGAAAAGCAATGATATACAAATGCAAAACATGCTTGGTGATCAAGAAATCACTCTCAAAAGATAACCCACCCACAGGAAAGGAGGCAAGGTGCACAATGATCCTTGAGGCTATGTGATGATATGATATGATATGATATGATGCCATGAGGGATCTTAGGGACAAAATTGGGGTCTTACAGATGCCCCTATTTAAGGTCATTCTAGCAGGAGAAGTGAAGTTTAGAAATCTTCATCTCGACGCGGTAGAATGGGCTTAAATAACAATAATGAGACAAATTTTGGTCCCTAAGAGACCTCATGATGCAAATGTATGCATGCAAAAGAAAAAAACCTTTGTGGGGATTACGGTCCACAAAGAACAGACGATCCATCGGAGTAATACACTCACCAGGAACAGAGATTCTAGCAAGACTCTCATGATAAGAAAAAAAGAAAAAGAATGCGTGAGCAGGACACGACTCTGAATTAGGGGACAAACTGACACTGCGCGAACAAGACACGACTGGACTAGAGACCTTACTGGGGAGTGAAGGACTCAAACAAGGGAAAGAAGAAAGATTCCAAAGGAAAACACATCCAATGGAAAGACTCAAGCTGACTCAAATTATCCACGAAGGATACTTCGGATAAAATCCGGACTCAGACTGGGGAAAAGATTCACAAAGAACCTCCCTGCTGGGGAAAATTGCATATATTGGGGAAAACGCCAATACAGCAAAAGGGTAAAATCACAACAGGAAACTCCACTGGAGAAGGTCTAACAAAAAGACCCTCCTGGGGAAGCAACACAGAATGAGGTGTTACCGGTATAAGGGTAACAAACTCAGGAAGAATGAATATCTAAGACCGGTATAAGGGTGAGAGATATCAATCAACCAAACATCTGAGAAAGACCTGAAAAGGTACATCAACTCAGGAAAATCTGACTCCACAGGAGACCAAGGTCATAATAGGGAGTAGAAAGGAAGGAACACCAGGGATACCGGTTACTGGGTATATAATAGGTGACCGACCAAAGCGTGAATTGGTATATATGCCAAAACACTCATCATCCGAAAGGAGGGCTTGAAAAAGCAAATCGACTTACAGGATGGACATTCGAATCCACAACGGGAAAACGAATCTTACTCAGCTGGGAACAACCCAAGAGCGCATGAGATATAATATCCATTACCGTCAGAACGTGGATAGTATACTCGCATGAGATATATTATCCATTACCGTCAGAACGTAGACAACATACTCGCATGGAAGGAAACACCAGGGATACCGGTTACTGGGTATATAATAGGTGACCTACCGAAAACGTGAATTGGTATATATGCCAAAACACTCATCATCCAAAACACATACTTGTTAAAGGATGGATATTCGATTCTACAAAGAATACGAATCTTACTCCGCTGGGGAAAATCAACAAAGGATTCCAACCAAAGAGCGAAAGAGATATATCATTCATTACCGTCAGAACATGAATAATATACTCGAAAAGGAAGAGACACCAGAGATACCGGTTAGGGTATATAATAGGTGATCAACCAAAAAGAGAGACAATCGTTACCAACAACAACAGGGTAAACGAAAGATAACTCACAGGGGATAAATTGCAAGCATCCGACAATTATCCAAGAAGCAAACGAATATTCGATTCCACAAAAGGAACACGAACATTACTCGACTGGGGAAACACAACAGGTTTCGACTGAAGAGTGCATGAGATATATTATCCATTACCGTCAGAACGTGGATAACATACTCGCATGGAAGATTATCCACAACCGGTTACAGGGTTAATAAAGGATAAATCGACCGAAAAGAAAGGCATCGGGATACCAAAACTAGGTATATAATGATGACCAATCAAAGGGAGCAACAATCATTACCAAGCAAACGGGTAAATGAAAGATGACCCGCTGGGGATGAATTGCATAAACAGCAATTATCCACAAGGACTTGCTGGGGATAAAATTGCTAGCAAACGGCAATTATCCAGGAGCAAGGAAGGAATATCAACATCGAATATTGAATGAAGATAACCACAAAGAGTAACCATCATCGGCTAGGATGAACAACAAGGTTAACTCTGCAAAGGGGAGCAAATTAGGGTTTACAACTACCGAATACGGGGCAGAAAACCAAAGACTCAACTGGGGATAGGGTGAATGAATGCCAAATATTGAGCAATTATTCAACTTATTCCACAGGGAGACACAGACTCCGTTGGGGATAAAACCACAACAGCACAAAATCCACCATCAACCAGACTGAACCACAAAGGTTACCTCTGCTAGGGGAAAAGAGATAGGACTTACAACTACCGAATACGGGGTAGTAGCCAACAACTCTGATGAGGATAAAAAGATAGGGTTTACATCTACCGAATACGGGGTAGAAAACCAACAACTCCGCGTGGGGAATGAAGGAAATCACAAATCCGCACGGGAACAAAAATAGGGTTTATAACAAACCACAAACTACTGGAGAGCAGGAAAATAGGATTTACGACTACCGACTACTGGGTAGAAAACCATCGACTCTTGCTGAGGAATAAAAGGTATATAACCACAAATTCCGCCAAGAGGAAAGGAACGTAGGACTTACAACTACCGGTATAAGGGTAGAGGCCCAAAACTCCACTGGGGATAAAAGAACTATTGTCGGTTACTGGGCAATTTATTCATTTATTCCACAGGGAAGCACAAGAAGCAGTTGACAAATGGTCAATTCGGGATCGAACCGAAAAGACAGACTGAATCAAGACTCGTCCTATGAGGATATAACTCAATAGGAAGATCCATCCCAATATATGTGTTGGGAGGAAACGGAAGAAACCGTCATCCACGAGGAATATATCTCAGTGGGGAACTGCAGAAGGAAAGACAGACACTCTCTGCTTATGGGGCTGACTCTATATGGAGAGATTAGACACCCGACATCTGCTTGGGGAGATCTATAAAGAGATCTATAACACCATAGCAGGAGACAACAAGCAAAAGATATATGGCAAAAAATGCAACATGAATATCTGAATGTTTATGAGTATGCATGAATATGCGTAATTTATGTTTGATGATTGCTGACAAAACAGACATATCTAACACAAACAGGCCCAGGAAACAAACGCCCGGTACTACACTTCCAGGGAAAAACCAACTGGAAAGCCAATCTGCTGGAGATCTACATGCTGAAAAGCAAAGATCTGCGGGGAGCAAAAGATCATAGATATCAAGAGAGCACAAAATCTCTGAGTGATGGATCAACAATCAACCCAACTGGGGTACAGAAAGTCACAACAGGCATAAACAGCCACAAAGACAAATCTGTTGGGGAAAAGGAGAAATCCCAAAATATCTGCAGGGGGATTCTCAGTATCAACTGGGAAACAGAAATTCACTGCTCAGGCGAAAACTGCCACGAAAGAAACTCCAAATAACTCCGCTGGGGAACAACCCACAAAGGGAGAACAGATCATCCATGTAGAATCTAACTGCACAAGCAACTCTACTGGGAATATTGTCAGCCATTCCATTGGGGAACACACCCACTGAGGAAGGATAGATCACACAAGTAGTTTCTGCAACAAGCCACTCTACTAGGGATCAGAAGCATCAGGAAATCAACCCAATCTCTGGATGATAGATCACCAACCGACCCTACTGGGGAAAACAACTTTGGCGGGGATCCTGACTCTGTTGGGGGTACCAACTCTGGCGGGGACTCTGCAGGGAAAGCACAAAACTTCTGCAGGAAACTTCTCAGATATAATCCACCATACCACAAATCTACTGGCGGCTCCACTGGGGAATCCACTGGGGATAGGGAGGAGAGTTGGGGATCAACCACCAAATGCTGAACCTTCCAAGAGAAACCCAACAATTGCGGAGGAGGAAAATAAACACTGCTCTGCTGAAGGGATACGAGGTGAAAACCTCAACAAGCGCTCTGATGGGGAGGAATAGCATAAATGAAGTATATCATATCAACAACTCTGCAGGCGACTGCGCTGAGGAAAGTGGTAAAATACCGGGATGTCAACCCACCAACCACTGAATCTTCCAAAAGAAAGCACCCATGCTGAGGAGAGAATACTGTTGGAGAGGACTGTGAAATCCTACCAAACACTCTGCTTAGGGAACAACCCTAACAAAAGCTCTGCTTGGGGAACAACCCCAACAACAAAATCTGGATAAAGAGGATACAACCATGCCAGGAATATGAACAAATGTCTTACCTGTTGGAAATCATGCCACCCTTGGGAGAGCACTGAGAGATTCTTAAGTAGTCTTTCATCATTGTGAATGTTCACTTTGTTTAAAACAATAAATTTTGAAAAAATTTTATTTGTTTAAAACAATGACATTTTATCAATTAAAACATACAAAACATTTGTTGAATTGAAACAAATAAGAATGCAAATAATTGGATAAAAAGCTCAAATTGATTTGATGGAATGGTAGCCTGCAAATGGCGAGACTCCATAGATCTGTACAAATTTGAAATCAGTGATGTATATTGGAAGAGGGCTACATTGAACATAATGATCCTTTCTCTACCAATTTGAATCTCGATGTATGCGAAGCTTCAGTCGACGACGAATCAAGAATCTTTGACGAACAGACAGCTGTGGAACAGAAAGTCTTGTCGGGATACAGTTACTTGCCAAATCCCTAATTTTTGGCTAGATTGCCCCAGGGTGAGGTACTCAATCTAGCGGGATGCAAATATTTTTTTTCATGTCTCTAACTTTTACCTGGATCACCTTTGCGGGTTCTCCACCGAGACGCTCATTTTTGCCTAAGTCGCCCTTTCGGGTTTTCAACTTAGCGAGCTTATTCCGTTTTTCTTTTATATACTTTTTTTAGGCAAAGAATTTCTTGACTGCATCTGAATTCACAGGACGAGTGAAATCCTCCCCATTTATTGTTGTAAGCATCAAAGCACCGCCTGAAAAGACTCTCTTAACAACATATGGACCCTCATAGTTTGGAGTCCACTTTCCCCTGGAATCGGGCGCAAAAGACAAGACTTTCTTGAGCACGAGGTCACCTTCTCGGAACACACGAGGCTTGACCTTCTTATCGAATGCTCTCTTCATTCTCTGCTGATACAACTGACCATGATACATGGCAGTCAATCGCTTCTCTTCAATTAAATTCAGTTGGTCATAACGACTCTGAATCCATTCAGCATCAGTCAACTTGGCTTCCATCAAGACTCTCATTGATGGGATCTCCACCTCTACTGGGAGAACAACCTCCATGCCGTAAACAAGAGAGAAAGGGGTTGCCCCTGTTGAAGTGCAGACAGATGTACGATATCCATGCAAAGCAAATGGCAGCATCTCATGCCAATCTTTGTACGTAACTATCATCTTCTGGATTATCTTCTTGATATTCTTGTTAGCAGCTTCAACAGCCCCATTCATCTCAGGTCTGTAAGGAGAGGAATTATGGTGTGCAATCTTGAACTCAGCGCACAAGTCTTCCATCATCTTGTTATTCAGATTAGATCCATTATCAGTAATGATCTTATCTGGCACACCATAACTGCAAATCAGCTGATTCTTGATAAACTTCACGACCACCTGCCTGGTCACATTCGCATACGAAGCGGCTTCAACCCATTTGGTGAAGTAATCAATTGCTACGAGAATAAACCTGTGTCCGTTGGACGCCTTCGGTTCAATCATGCCGATCATGTCGATTCCCCACATAGAGAAAGGCCATGGTGATGAAATCACATTCAGAAGTGTCAGAGGAATATGAATCTTATCCGCATAAATCTGACACTTGTGACATTTCTTCACATATTTCAGCAATCAGACTCCATTGTCAGCCAATAGTAGCCTGCTCTCAACATCTTTCTAGCCATGGCATGTCCATTGGAATGAGTACCAAATGAACCCTCATGGACCTCAGTCATCAACAGGTTTGCTTCGTGTCTATCCACGCATCTGAGCAAAACCATGTCAAAATTTCTCTTATACAGCACTTCACTACTGAGGTAGAAACTGCCTGACAACCTTCTCAAAGTTTTCCTATCTTTCACAGATGCCCCAGGCGGGTAGACCTGG
Source organism: Lathyrus oleraceus (assembly GCF_024323335.1). Lineage (NCBI taxonomy): Eukaryota > Viridiplantae > Streptophyta > Magnoliopsida > Fabales > Fabaceae > Lathyrus > Lathyrus oleraceus. The sequence continues at coordinate 39,481,899 of NC_066583.1, forward strand.
TTCTTGAGGAAATTCTTGATATCAAAATACCAAGGCTTGTCATCATTCACTTCTTCAACTTCAAATATGTGAGCTGGTCTATCCAAGCGCATCACAGCAATATTGGGAACTTCATTCCAATACTTGACCACAATCATGGAAGCAAGCGTAGCAAGAGCATCTGCCATCCGATTATCTTCTCGAGGAATATGATGAAAATCAACTTCTGTAAAGAACGTTGAAATCCTCCTCGCATAATCTCTGTATGGAATGAGACCAGGCTGATTCGTCTCCCATTCACCCTTGATCTGATTGACAACCATGGCCGAATCATCATACACATTAAGATGTTTGACTCTCAACTCAATACATTCTTCCAGTCCCATAATACAGGCCTCATACTCAGCCATATTATTCGTGCATTTGAAAGTTAGCCTTGCTATAAACGGAATATGCGTGCCATGAGGAGTAATGATTACTGCCCCAATTCCATTTCTATACTGAATTACAGCGCCATCAAACACCATCGTCCATCTGGAACCAGGTTCCGGACCTTCATCAAGTGTAGGCTCATCACAATCTTTCATTTTCAAATACAGAATCTCCTCATCTGGGAAGCCGTACTGAACAGACTGATGATCTTCAATCAGCTGGTGCGCTAAATGGTCAGCCAAGATACTACCTTTGATAACTTTCTGAGCTCGATACTCAATATCATACTCAGACAACAACATCTGCCAACGGGCAATCCTCCCGGTTAAAGCAGGCTTCTCGAAAATATACTTGATTGGATCCATTCTAGATATCAACCAAGTTGTATGATTTATCATGTACTGGCGCAAACGCTTAGCAGCCCAAGCCAAAGCACAGCACGTCTTCTCAAGCATAGAGTATCGAGACTCACAATCAGTAAACTTCTTACTCAGGTAGTAGATAGCAGATTCTTTCTTCCCTGATTCATCTTGTTGACCGAGTACACAACCCATCGAGTCTTCAAGAACAGTCAAATACATAATCAGAGGTCTTCCTTCTACAGGCGAAGACAAGATCGGAGGTTCAGACAGATACTCTTTGATACTGTCGAAAGCTTTCTGGCAATCCTCGGTCCAATCATGAGACTGATCTTTCTGGAGGAGCTTGAATATCGGCGCACATGTGGCAGTCATGTGGGATATAAATCTGGAAATATAATTCAAGCGGCCAAGAAAACCTCGGACTTGCTTCTCAGTTTTGGGTGCAGGCATCTCTTGTATTGCTTTGACCTTTGCAGGATCAACTTCAATACCTCTCTCGCTGACAACAAAACCCAACAACTTGCCGGAACAGACTCCAAATGTAGATTTGTTCGGATTCAGGCGAAGCCTAAACTTCCTCAAACGCTGAATAAGCTTCACCAAATGCTCAACATGTTCAACTTCCGTTCGGGACTTAGTAATCATATCATCAACATAGACCTCTATCTCCTTGTGCATCGTATCACGAAACAAGGTAGTCATGGCTCGTTGATACGTGGCTCCGGCGTTCTTCAAACCGAAGGGCATCACTCGATAACAGAATGTTCCCCAAGGTGTGATGAATGTTGTCTTCTCCATATCTTCGGGTGCCATCTTGATTTGATTATATCCGGAAAATCCGTCCATAAACGAAAAGACTTTGAATTTAGCTGTATTGTCTACCAACATATCAATGTGTGGTAGAGGAAAATCATCTTTAGGACTAACCTTATTCAAATCTCTGTAATCAACACACATACGGACTTTTCTGTCTTTCTTAGGCACAGGCACAATATTGGCCACCCATTGAGGGTATGTAGAAGTCACCAGAAACCCCGCATCAATTTGCTTCTGAACTTCCTCTTTGATCTTCACTGCCCTATCTGGATGAGTTCTTCTGAGCTTCTGCTTCACAGGCACGCACTCAGGCTTCAAAGGCAGGAAATGTTGCACAATATCTGTATCTAAACCCGGCATGTCTTCATACGACCAAGCATAGATATCGGAATATTCTCGTAGCAAACTGATCAATCCCTTCTTGACAGACTCTTCAAGGAGTGCCCCAATCTTCACCATACGAACACAATCTTCAGACCCCAAGTTGACCGTTTCCAGATCTTCTAGGTGCGGCTGAATGATCTTCTTCTCATGCTCAAGGAGACGGGTAATCTCATCAGGAATCCCTTTAACATCATCTTCCTCTGCCTCGAATACAGGGAATTCAAAATTGGGAGATGGCGTTGGATCATTATGTTCAATGGGTTTTAGAATCAACCTGCATAATGATTTTGGATAACAAAAACTTCAGAATTTACACAAGCAAATCATTATGCAGATGAAAAAGATTACTTTTATTCTTGTTTTTTATGGTTTTTTGTGATCACTGATTTCATGCAAAAGCAAAAAGTGAAAACAAATGGGAAAACAAATGTTTAACAATGCATTAATTGAATGAAATATCATTGTATAAATGCTGCCAACAATGTCATCACTTCTCCTTTTGGCATGGGAGAAGGGTTTTGAACAAAGTGAACCATTACTCTGATCTATGAATGACTGTGGGAACATCTACAGCGACCCAATTGTGGCAGACACCACCAGATATGATGAAATTGCTCAAATCTTCTGCATCCTCTTCCAAGATAGCAGCAGCTTCTTCAGTCTGATCAGCATGGATGAAACCTCCACTCTTGAACAACCCTTGCTCGTTGAAGACCCCAGAAGAATAGCCAATGCCAGCCCGGGATTTATTGTCTTCAAGCTCAATCATCTTCCCTAAACCAGCAACTGCACCACATTAAATGGCCAGTTTCACATCTTTGTAGGAAGAAAATGAAGGAGACTTCTTCTCAATCGGCTCAGCAATAGATAAAGCTTGGAAAGGAGTTCCAACTTCATCCTCAGCATCAATATATGAGAAATAAGACAGGTGGCTAACCAGGAGAGCCTTTTCTCCCCCTACCACAACCAGTTTCTTATTCTTGACGAATTTCAGCTTCTGGTGTAGGGTGGATGTCACGGCGCCAGCCTCGTGAATCCATGTTCTACCAAGGAGACAACTATAAGATGGGTGGATATCCATAACCTGGAAGGTGACTTGGAAATCACTTGGTTCAATCTTGATTGGGAGATCAACTTCCCCAATCACGGTCTTACGCGACCCATCGAAAGCTTTCACAACAACACCACTCTTCCTCATGGGAGGCCCCTGATATGACAATCTCGAAAGAGTGGTCTTTGGAAATACATTCAAAGATGACCCAGTGTCCACCAGCACGTTGGACATGGCATCAGTCTTGCAGTTCATAGAAATGTGTAGAGCCATATTGTGGTCTCTTCCCTCCTCAGGGAGATCAGCGTCACAAAAACTCAAAGTGTTGCAAGCAGTAATGTTTGCAACTATACTATCAAACTGTTCAATCGTGACATCATGATCAACATAGGCCAAGTCCAATACCTTCTGCAGAGCCTCCCTATGGGGTTCTGAATTCAGAAGTAAAGATAGCACGGAAATCTTGGACGGCGTTTGTAGAAGCTGATCTACAACGTTGTACTCACTCTTCTTGATGAGCCTCAGCATCTCATCACATTCTTCGTTCACAGTGCCACTCGGGCCAACAGAAGAAACAGGAGTCTTTTGTACAAAGGAGGGTTTGGAAACAGGTTCCGGATTCGGAACATTCACCGTAGTCCCAACCGGACGCTCAGTAGTATCAGAAGCAACATGAGGCTTCGGGGGTGCAGAAAACACACGACCACTACGGGTCAACCCACTTACATCAGCAATATTAACAACGGAAGTCGAAGGCAATGGCATTTCCTTCCCATCTTCCACAGCAACGGGATTATATCTGAAAGGAATTGCTCGATCTGAAGCATAAGGCACAGGGCCTGCAGGCTTGATTATCAGTGAAGGAGAGACCTTCGGCTTGCTACCATCATAACGGATGACAACAGGCTCGGGCAATTTGAACACAGGAGAAATCACATTCACCTCTGGTTCATCTTCATCAACATTTCTGTTCTGAAGAATCTCTATAGTACCTTCATCCAACAGCTCCTGAAGCTCTCTTCGCACTTGGCGACAACCCAAACGATTAACAGAGCAAATGCGGCATCTATCATGGTCATGCTCCATATGACTGTACTGACACAGCAGACGATGCAACTCAACCAATGACTGTCGAATATGACTCACATATTTGACTTTATATTTCCCAGGGCACCCCTGGACCATGTTCACTGATTTCCCATGCTCGGGCAATGGGTTCTTTGTAACATTGGGGCCTGACTCCTCGAAGCTCAGAATACCGCATCGCATAAGGTCTTGAACCTTGGTTTTCAACGGATAGCAATTCTCAATATTGTGTCCCGGAGCACCGGAATGATACGCACAATGTTGATCTGGCTTATACCACCACTGCGGGTTAGCAGGCACAGCCGGAGGCTCTCTAGGAGTAACCAGTTTCGTCTCCAACAAGGAGGGATATAATTCAGCATATGACATAGGAATGGGATCAAAACTGATCTTCTTCCTATCATAATTCAGAATGGCTTGATTACTGGTGCTGCCACGAGGCTGGTAAGCCTGTTGCTGTGGACGATGTTGTTGTTGATACTGAGGTTGTTGCTGATGATGATGCTGATTAGGCTGCTGATACTGAGCACTATCTCTGAAAACAGGTGCTATATGAGCCACCTGGTGCTGATGACGTATTGGCTTCCTCTTAACAGAGGGTCTTCTAGGTTTAGCATGGGACTGCACAGCATGTGCCTCCCCATCTTTCTTCTTAAACGCCCCATATCGTTTAGAAGAGCTCTCATCTTTCGACAGACGTCCTTCACGGACTCCTTCATCCAGACGCATCCCCATGTTCACCATCTCGATGAAATCAGAGGGAGCACTCGCAACCATCCGCTCATAATAAAATGAACTAAGAGTCTTCAGAAAGATCTTAGTCATCTCCTTCTCTTCCAGCGGAGGAGTAATCTGAGCTGCTAACTCTCGCCACCTCTGGGCGTACTCCTTAAATGTGTCTTTATCCTTCTGAGACATGGCCCTGAGTTGATCACGGTCAGGAGCCATATCAACATTATACTTGTATTGCTTAACGAAGGCTTCGCCAAGATCGTTGAAGGATCGGATGTTTGCACTATCAAGGCTCATATACCAACGAAGAGCCGCACCGGACAAACTATCCTGGAAATAATGAATCAGCAATTGATCATTATCGGTTTGCATAGACATTTTCCTGGCGTACATAACCAGGTGAGCAAGAGGGCAGGTGTTCCCTTTGTATTTCTCAAATTCAGGGACTTTGAACTTGATCGGAATCTTCACACCGGGAACCAGGCAGAGTTCAGCAGCAGACTTGCCAAACAAATCTTTCCCTCGGAGGGTCTTCAATTCCTTTCGGAGATCGAGGAATTGGTCATTCATAGCTTCCATCTTCTCATTAACATCTGGGCCCTCAGACAGCTCAGAATGATAAATGGTATCGTCTACCCTGGGAATGGTATGCACGACAAGAGGAGGCATTGCAAGGACCGGGCTAGATGCCGGCATAGAGGCAAAAATAGGAGCTGGAATATCTGGCATGAAACCTGGAGGCATACCCCACGGAAACCCGGCTGGCATGGAATTCGGCATGAAGTGAGCACTAGCAGCTGGCACGGTCGGAGCGACCACTTCAGATATAACCGTCCTCTGGGGAGGAGTTGCAGGAGGTGGAGAAGGTTGATTATGGGCAGACAGAAACTGCTTCATCAGAGCACTCAAACGGGCAACTTCTTCTTTTAGTTCTCTGTTCTCTTGTTCCAACTGATCCATCACTCTTGCAGAATTGGCTCTGGTATAGTACCGGTGAGTCAGCTTGTCTTCAAAATAAATGAAGAGCACAGAGTTAGGCCACAGACAAGAAGACCAGAACAACCTGCTTATGCAAAATGATGCATGTAATGCTTGTGCATATGCTTTGTTTTTATTTCAAGGAACTTTTAGGGTTCTATTTGCAATTTTGAATATTTAAAGCATTTAATAGCATATGGAAAATATCTCATCAAATATATTCGAACAAAGAAGTACAACATTTTGATTGTTACAAGAGAAAAGGAAAATAAACATCCTATGGATCCCTAGAAGCTCGAGATGCTGGAAGACGAGATGCACACAGCTTCTTGATCTCTCTCTCATAGGCCGCTTCCATATCTGCTTTCTCCTTAGCAAGTCGATCATACTTCCTCTTCCAGAACTTGGAAGACTGAGGAAGCAGAGAAGTCCAGGTATCGTTCGGATCATTTATCACCTGATGCTCGAGAAACTCAATCAGAGCGTCCTTCTCCTTGATTTGCTGAAGCAACTCTTCTCTTTCACGGATCCAAGCACGTGAAAGGTCTTCTTCTCTCAACTCCTCTACATCTTGGTTGGGGAGGGTTGACGACCCAGTCACAACCAACGTTGTAGGTCTCGGATAATCATACGGCATTAGATACTCAGAAGCTCTCTGTCTGACCCAAGAAGTATATGGCTCCAAAGCAATGCAGTTCTTCGGACCCAGTTCATTTCTACCCTTCTTATGAATATTGCGCCAAGCGCGGACCATCCTGGCTTTCAGGCCTTGGGGATCTTTACCCTCCTGAAAGAATACACCTTCTAACAGAATGTTATGAGGTTTATCCTTTAGGGGGAACCCAAGCTGACGACGTGCTAAGATAGGATTGTAGTTGATCCCACCACATGTACCAAGAAGAGGCACATTAGGGAATTCACCACAATAGTCAATGATCTGAACAGTATCATACACGCGATCATACCAAGAGATATCATCATTAGTGAGAGACATAAGTCTCGTAGACCACCGTAGACATCCATTGTTCTCCTTGAAAGCAACCATCTGCGGTAAGTGAGAAATAAACCACTTATACAGCAGAGGCAAACAACACACAATAACTCCTCCACCCTTTGCATTCCTCAGATGCAAAGAGAAATAGGCATCACCCAACAGAGTCGGAACGGGATTAAGAACAGAGAAGATCCTAATGGCGTTCCCATCCACAAATTTGTCGATGTTGGGGAACAATACCAAACCATAGATGAGCAGCACAAATAAAGCCTCAAAGGCATCCTCACTCATGGCCTTCCCATAAACGGTAGCTTGAGCAATGAGGAAATCAGAAGGAAGACCCTGAATTCCACCTTTGGTAGTCAGATTAGCTTTAATCAAAGATTCATCTATGTGCAACAAGTTTGCAATCTCTCGAGCAGTCGGAATACTCTCTAAGCCACTGAACGGCACCTGATCCAGAATCGGAATACCCACAAGATATGCATACTCCTCAAGCGTAGGCAACAGCTGGAAGTCCGGAAAAGAGAAGCAGTGATACAGAGGATCATAGAACTGCGCCAAAGTACTCATCAACCCTTCGTCAACCTGAGTAGTCAACAGAGGCAGAAGCTTCCCATAACGAGCTTTGAAACCCAAGGGATCTAGTACATAAGATGTCAGATTCCTTAACTCTTTCACATCGGGTTGTCTAAAGCTGTACTTCTTTGTATGCCTTTTTGGTCTTTCCAGGTCTGAAAATTTTGCAAATAAACCCTTTAAGTTCCTTGAAAACATTCTTTTTTTTTATGACATGAATGCAGATGAATGCATGAATGCATGACTGCAATAACCACACTCAAGGATAAAGCAAAACACACCAGACAAAGGTCATGGGAAAGCTCATAGTATCCTTAATATCAATCATCCATTTTGGTGGATTATGGTTTTCACCTTATCGACACCCAAGTTCCATTGATATTAACAATACATGAACCGGCTCAATCATCCTTAATATCAACCATCCGTTTTGGTGGATTATGGTTTACACCTTATCGAAACCCAGGTTCCATTGATATTAGGGATGTCTGAACGACTCAACCATGAATCAAGGGTTTGTTGAGAGTCACGAGCATGGAGTCTCGGTTAAGAACCACCCAAAAGGAGTGTACTAGGGTTTATACCTGCCAAACATGTTCTACCAGAGGTTCCCATAGTCATCATCCCATCTTTCAGATATTATCGGAGGAACGAATACTCGTATTCCAAAAATATTCTCAAGAGAGACTCTATGAGTGTAGTATCGCGTAACAATCGCATCAAATCTGACATCTGAACGACCTCCGCACTACGTCCTAAAAATAGGCCAAGATGGGCTTGGTAAACTAAGGTCCTTGGCTTCTAAGGCACATGATTGAAAGAATAATGCCTAACCACAAATAACTTGTGTGACATTATTAATCCAACATGACCTCCACCAAGTGAATGGACTCGCAAGTCAACTGGCTAAGGAATACTCCACACCAATCGACAAGACTATGCCATTCTCCTATCCTAAGGTGCACTCGAGTTCGGGTATAGAACTCATCTCACAGAGATCACCAAGCAAACAGCAATTGTATATCAAGCAATTCAAACATTACAATCAATACAGTTATCCCAAATTGTACAAAAATATGTCATATAACAAATAAACAATATCACACAACAAGGGTGAAAAGTAGGCAATACCACCAAGGAATGAGTCCCCAGCAGAGTCGCCACTTTTCTATAGCGGTGTATTCGTCACTTTATGATTTATTGACTAAATCAAAAGAAAAGCATACAAAGAAATCGAGTCGCCACCGCACTTTTATTTATCCAAAGGAATGGCTAAAAAGCGAACAAAAGCCTAAGAAGTTTTACATATAGAAAACTAATGAAAAGATCAGAGATCGGGGTAAGGGGTAAATTACGCAATGGGAAGGTGTTAGGCACCCAAAACGTCCTAGGTACTCCTAGGGAGCCCTTTTCACACTTGTTGAATGAAATGTTATTTGTTTATGAAATATTTATTGTGCAAACATGGATGGAAGGGATGAGAAAAGAATATACAAGTTATTATGTTTGTGTTTGAACGGATGAACCCGTTGCCTACGTACCTTTCCATGGAAGGTAAGGATCAAAACGTCGTAGTTCGGCTAAAAGATTTCCAAAATATGAGTGGGTTCATTTTAAAACAAAATCCCTAAGGTCTTTCGTTATCCACGGGAGAAAACTCAACCTTATACAAACAACAAGTCCACCATGTGAGAAAAGCTTCAACTTGCTAGTGAGGGGTTAACCCTATAATAAGCAGGGAAGTCTTACAATTCAATCACTAAGGACAAAAAGGTGAGATTAACATCAACCAACTAGGATAAATCAAACCTATGGCTAATGTATGAAAACTTATCAAGAATGGACAAAGCCATAAAACAATTGAATGAGTTGGATTAACCAATCAGAATTTATTCACAAAAGATGGTCAAAGTATGATTAGAATTCAATTCAAAAGAAGTATTATGAAATGGAGTTTGAAAAGTCAAAGGCTTAAGGCCTAGGTTTCTAATTTGAAAAGAGATGAAAATGTTTGCACAATAGTTTCAGGTTTTGGATTAACATGCAAATGGAGTTTTAAAGAACAAAAGGTGGGAGGGTGAGGAAGTAAAACTTCTTAGATGTTCACCTCTTGAAATCATATGTAGATGATCCAAGTGATTCCTTCGGAATAGGCATCAATGCAATAACAAATAAACAAAGCAAAAGGATACTGGATGCCAATCAATGGACTTACACCAATCTCACAAACAAAGGCGGATACCGGATACCAATCAATGGATTTACACCAATCTCCTAAAACAAACATGGATATCGGATGCCAATATATGGACTTATACCAATCTCCTAAAGGAAAGAAAGAAAACTGGATACCGGATGCCAATCACTGGACTTATTCTAGTCTCCCACCATATCATAGGATGCAACTGCCAAGTAATGGACTTATGATTGTCTCCTCCATGGACAAAGCAAAATGCTATAATGCAAAGTTTATGAAATGATATACAAATGATGATGATAAATGCACAAAGGCACACTCAAGCAAATATGCACAGATGAGTCAAGCAATCAGACACACAAGCCAATTAGCACACACTATATACAAGTAATCAGGCTCAAACAAGGTTAGACTTTACAGTCAACTGGAATAGGGTAAGTGGTGCTCTTAACCTTAACATTGAGAGTTAAGGTGAAGCAAATGAAATGGAGATGAGGGGTGTGCCTCATAGCTCTTATCCCTGGCCTGGGAGAGCTTTGAATAATAGAAAGTGTGGGAGTTCAGAAAGTTGGAACTCTTCTCCACAAGTGATTGACTCTATAGATCTTGGGTTAATATCCACAATGCATCAACATGTTATTTGAGCAAAGGGATGACACACTGAATAGCAGGAGATGGATTACACATCTCTTTTATCTGCCAATTGCCTCATAACAGGACTTTTCCTGCTTGGCACAAAAGATAAACAATCACAAGCATTGCCTCTTAAGGAGGACTTCAGACAGGTGCATGTCCACATAACAGGACAGGTCTTCCAGACTACATGAAGAAGAGAGGTTATACCTAAGTGGTTAAGCAACCAAGCAAAAGCAAGTTCAAAGTGAACTTAAGCAACTTATGTACTTGTGGAAACATCGAACAAATCAGTATCCAACTCAGACAATCAAACAACAGTCAATATCAACAGTCAAACCCAATAAGCAAAGGGCATAAGCCACAAGTCAAACTCAAATGAGTTAACAACCCTACAAAACACACAAGGTTAGTAGTGAAAGGTAAACATCAAATTCTCAAGTGATGAGGCATCAACAACTATGGAACTTGGATGTGCAACCTGAAATCAAAGCTTCAAACATGAGAGGCAAACCACTAGGTCAAAGCCTAGGGTCAAAGATGGAGAAAAAATTTAAAACAGAAGCTGAAAATTAACATGAATCAACTTCAAACTCATCTTGAAACAATCCAAAAAGTCTCACATCAATATCATTAACCAAATCCATTTCATGATCAATTGAAGTTCAAGGCAATTTTAAAGCTCAAATGTGACCAACCAGAATGAAAAATCTCAATTAAATCATCAATCAATCAAATAATTCCAAGAAAATTCAAGTTCATTCACAACATCCATAATATGCATCACACAAAAATCAGGACAATTGCAATTCATTTGGCAAGGCAAACACATCACATAAGATGAACAAGCAAAGGTGTGACACAAATTGTCATACCCACATTCACATGATCATAAAACAGAAATGATAAATGGCAAAAATACCAAATCGACACCAAAATGTCAAGCAAAGTGTCTAGTTTCACCATATAAAATTTTAGAAGCATTGGATTAAAAATGAGCATTTCACAAATGATATGGCAAGGCAAGGTACAAAATGCATACATGTTCACATACCCTAACGCAAAATATTTTCCAGCCAAGCACAATTTATGGAAAAATGATCAAAAAATAATAGACAGAAAATGTGACACAATGCAAAAAACCACATATTTTTTGGAGCATTTTTCAATTAGATATGAATTTTGGAAGATGAAGAAAAAAAAAAAAAGCATGTGAAGTATGGATGAATACATGGAGGGAAATAGAAAAAACAAGGAAGCATTTGAAATAATGTTTTGAGCCGGAATCGAACTGAAGCGCAATTTGAAAGTGGCGCGCTCAAAATGAATGAAACTCTGTGTTTCATTTAATACGTGGCCGGTCAAAGGTGATGTGTGCAAATCAAAGTGATCTGAGCGAACCAAAATGCCATGCGTGCTATGAGGTGGACCAATACATGTGCATCTTTTCACAAACACATGCAGAAACGCATGAAAACATTTTGAAAGATCAAAACAAGGCCTGGAAACGAAATTTCATCATCTTCATCATGTTCATCATGAACAGTGCATGGCTCAAGAACAAAAGTTTTCAGAAATCAAAATCAAACATATCATGGTGTAGATCTTTCATCATACAACACGAATCCATGCATGGTTTAGCCTAATTCCAACTATCATGAGCAAATCGCAGCCAAGAACATTCATGCACAAAACTTTAAATCGACCTAACTAACTCAATTCTGCATGGAATTTAATGATCTAAAGCTCAGAATATTCAGCATCAAAAGATCTATAACAACATCATAATCATTTTAAGAATTAGAGAGATCGATTCAATGACCTCTTGAAGAAGCAGAAATGGAATTGGTGGATCCGAGGCCTTGCAATGCTCCAGACTTCTTCTACAATGCTTGTATGATTGATTGGATGAAGAATTGAAGTTCAAATGTGCACGATCTCACAAGAATCAGATTTCACCATTGATGCATCAAAGCTTCAAGCTGCTTCAAACAGGCACGAATTGTTATGGATCTTCCTTCAAACTTGCTCAAATATGCTTCCAGATGATGAATTGATCAAGAAAAGTGCAATGTATTTGAAGAATTTGAAAGAAAAAAGTGAGAGAAAAATTTCAAGAATTTGGATCTAGATCTGAAAATGAATTGTTGTTAGCTGAAAACAGTTAGGGTTTGTGTTATACACTCCCTCCTAATCATGCTCTTAATCATGTTTAAGCAATGGTAATTGGAATTAGCAAAAAATAAGGTGCATATGCAAATTAGGATTTTCACCCTATGCATGAAAATGCATGGTGAACAGTGCACGAATTCACTTTAATTTCACTTAAAAAACCATTTTGGAGCTATTGGCAATGATAGAATGTTCAAATAATTCACCAATTTTAAACTTAAAAAATTCCCTCCAAAAATCAAGTGAATTGGCACATGTTCATATGATGACAATTGATGAAATGCAATGCATGTTTTGGAAACTAGAGGTCAAGAGAAGAATGTACAAAAGAGAGCCACTTGAATTGGAGTTTTGGTTGAGAAGTTATGCACATTTGAAGTTCAATGTACACTTGGCCATGTTTTGATCATATCTCCTGAACCACACATGAGAAATTGATGATCTTGGACTTTTTGGAAATGGGAGAGAAAGATCTACAACTTTTATGTTCAACAAAATTTCATTTAAAGCTTTCTTGATGATGTAATTTGAAGTTGAAGTTAGGTTAAAACCTTTCCATTTTTGGCAAATTTGAATTATAGGTCACTTTCTATTTTTGGAAAGTTTTGACCTGACTTTATTTTCTTCAATGTTGATGTTTGAAATGTCAAATGAGACTTGTTTGAACATGAATGAAGTATTTCTAATCACTTCCCACCTCCAAATCCCACAGTTGACTGGGGAGTTGACTTTCTAGGCCTCTAGTTGACCTGGCAATGTTCTGATGAAATTCAAGCCTCTACCACTTGGGATTTTGATTCAAAATGATGTCATGGTTCATATAAGCTCTTGTGAATGATTGTGGGATCCAAATTCTCAAGAATGGCCACCACTTATTGCTCAATGACTGCCTTTGACTGCTTTGACCTGTGATTGCTTCATCTGCAAGGCAAAGGTTAGATGACATATTTTTGTACTTTTGGTTAGTGATAAAAGGAAAAGAAATGATATACAAATGCAAAACATGCTTGGTGATCAAGAAATCACTCTCAAAAGATAACCCACCCACAGGAAAGGAGGCAAGGTGCACAATGATCCTTGAGGCTATGTGATGATATGATATGATATGATGCCATGAGGGATCTTACACTTTGGTTTGGGCTTCTCTTGTCTTTTGGCTTTGAGGGGTCTGGATAGCATTTGCCTTGTGATTCTCCTAGTTTCTTCGACTTGCATAATTTTTATAAAAGTAAAAACGAAAAATAAAAAGTGAAACTGAAACAAAAACAAAAAACAGAAATTAAATATAAAAAAATAAATAACTGAAAAATTTAAATGCGAATAAAGTAAATATAAAACATATATAGATAAAAATAGAAATACTAATGTATAGTAGAAGTTTATATAATATTCTAAATGCGATAATATAAAATAGATAATACAAATACGATAAATATATAAAAGAGAAATAAAATGAAATGGTAAGATCAGGTATTAGGGGTGTCGTCTGCCTGAGTGGATCCACGGAGCACGGCTATCTCCTGCCTGAGCTCTGCGATCTCCTGATATAGACAATCGACTTCAGTAGCATGGGTGAGATCAGACACTCCTATCTGTAAAGTTAGGTCCGCCACTTCCTGTCTAAGCTCTGCAATCTCTCTACGGCACTCGGCAATCTGGGTGCGTATGTCGGGTGTCTGCAATGAATGATTATTAGAGAAAACAGTGATTCTAGGAGATGGTGGTGTAGGCGTGTATTCAGCAACGGGTGGTGATCTCGGTACCTCGACGGTCTCTCCCTGGCCCTCTAGAGCATAACTCCAATTCACTGGATCATGCACACTGGTCATCATAGGGTCTGGCAGTGTGAAATAATGGATAGCCTCACTGTCGACTAGCAATCGGAACTGACATGGGTGGAAAGAGGCTCTCCGCATCAATCCTCTGGTCAAATAGAAATCGATGTCCATGGTAGTGTGTCCACTGTAGATCCAAAGATGTGACAGCTTGCGAGACAGACCTAAAGCGACATCAATCTGTGTGATGATTCCACCAACATGGATGACTCCTTCGGTGGATCTAGAGATACCGCTGAGATTATTCAATAAAAAGTTCCCACATGCTACTGGGCGAGACTGGGATGCGCAAAATAATAGGAAGATCTCCTCTTCACTCAGTAGTGTCTCTGCATCCTGTCTTCCCAAGAAGGAATGTGCTAATATCATCTGAAAATATCTGAAGGCTGGGTTATGTATGACATAAGATAACTGCGTAGATGGATCCTGGCTTCCGCCACCTGATATATCACTCAAAAACTTCTCCACCTCCTTACCCAGAAAATATCCCATAGGTGTCTCCGGGATAGCATCAGGAGTGGTCTGGAAGCCCAATAAGTCGCCGAACTCTTTATGGCTGAAGGAGTATTCAACTCCAAAAAGTCTGAAAGAAGCATACCCATCTGGTCCAGAATATGGGTCATAGTCGAATGAACTCATGAACTCCAAAGTCAGGTTCCTATATGTGTTACTCAAGTCATCAGCAAATTCGTCCCAATGAAGTTGGTGGCTAAGGAAACTGATACTCGGCTCGATACCCAGTGCCTCCATACAGTGCTGATCAGGGTAACGTGTGGGTGCCATAGGGCGCTGATACAAAGCAATGTAGCGCTCCCTCTGAGCATTATCTCTATAGGCAACGTGCATGTCATCAAAACCCTGCATCCTGTAAAAGTTTAAGAAGGTGATCCTGAAAATGCAAACCATTCAAATTTTAGTCTCAATGCAAAATAAGATAAAAATAAATAAAAAAAAATAAATGAATGCGAAAAAAAAAGTAAAATGAAAGAAAAACCATGGGTTGCCTCCCACGCAGCGCTTGCTTAACGTCATTAGCTTGACGATTAGAATTTATACACCTGTAGTAGTAGGAATCGGTGGATCAATCAGGGTGTGGCTTGAGTAGTATGCTGGAATGTCTCCTCCTTCGTAGAGCTTCAGTCTTTGTCCATTTACAATGAATGGAATACATGTTTGGTTCTTGATTTCTACGGCTCCTGATCTCAGAATCTTGGATACTTCGAAAGGACCAGTCCATCTTGAACGTAGCTTTCCAGGGAAGAGTCGTAACCTAGTGTTGAAAAGGAGAACAAAATCGCCTACATTGAAGTTTTTCTTTACTATTCTGTTGTCATGATAGGCTTTTGTCCTCTCTTTATATATTTTTGCATTTTCGTAGGCCGACTGCCTAATTTCTTCTAATTTATGAATGTCTAGGGTACGCTTTTCTCCAGCGGCTAGGTAGTCTAAATTCAAAGTTTTAATGGCCCAATAGGCCTTATGCTCTAACTCGAATGGTAAGTGACAAGATTTTCCATAAACTAGTTGGTAAGGAGTAGTTCCTATAGGGGTTTTGAAAGCGGTTCTATAGGCCCATAATGCTTCTTGAAGCTTCTGAGACCAGTCTCTCCTAGAAATAGAAACCGTTTTCTCTAGGATTTGTTTTATCTCCCTATTAAATACTTCTACTTGGCCACTAGTCTGTGGGTGGTATGGTGTTGCTACTCTATGCCTAACTCCATATTTTCTTAAAAGTTTGTCAAATATTCTCGATATAAAGTGTGATCCTTAATCGCTTATGACTAAAGGTGGTGTTCCAAATCTAGGGTATATATAGTTTTTAAATAGTTTGATTACTACCCTAGTGTCGTTTGTGGGTGCAACTATAACTTCAATCCACTTAGACACATAGTCTACAGCTACTAAGATATACCTGTTTCCTAAGGATGGTGGAAAGGTTCCCATGAAATCTATACCCCATACGTCGAAGAGTTCTACTTCCTGGATGTTTCTTAAGGGCATTTCATCTCGTCTTGAAATGTTTCCAGTGCGTTGGCATCTATCACACTTGACAATGTAAGCATAGACATCACGCCACATGGTAGGCCAGAATAGGCCAGCTTGAAGAATCTTGGCGTATGTCTTAGAGGTTCTCGCATGTCCACCATAAGGTGCAGAATGACAATGCTCGATAATACTATTTACCTCTTCTTCTGGAACGCAACGACGAAAAATGTCATCTTTACCCCTTTTGAAAAGGAGTGGTTCGTCCCAATAGAAGTTTCTCACATCGTGGAAGAATTTCTTCTTGCGGTGGTAGTCAAGATCAGGGGGTACTATATCAGCAGCTAAGTAATTAATGAAATCTGCATACCAGGGTACGTTACTTATTTCTAAGGAATTTTTGGGGTGCTCATAAGGATCTAGGTTATTATCTTCAATGGTTTCTACTCTAGCGATCAGTCTATCATAGGCAAAATCATCATTTATGGGTACTAGTTCAGGTTTTAGATGTTCTAGCCTAGAAAGGTGATCGGCTACTACATTCTCAGTGCCTTTTTTATCTCTTATATCTAAATCAAACTCTTGTAGTAATAGAATCCATCAGAGTAACCCGGGCTTGGCATCTTTTTTACTTAATAGGTAACAAATGGCAGCATGATCGGTGTAAACAATAATTTTTGCTCCTACTAGATAAGATCTAAATTTGTCTATAGCGAAAACTACGGCGAGTAATTCTTTTTCGGTTGTTGCGTAGTTAAGTTGGGCAGCATCTAGGGTTCTACTGGCATAATAAATGGCATGTAATTTTTTATCTTTTCTTTGTCCTAGAACGACTCCAACTGCATAATCACTAGCATCACACATTATCTCAAAAGGTTCCGACCAATCGGGCGGTTTCATAATGGGTGCAGAGATTAATGCTTGCTTTAAAAGATTAAATGCGTCATTACATTTTTCATCAAAAATGAATTCAGCATCTTTCATTAAAAGTCCGATTAAAGGTTTAGTGATTTTGGAGAAGTCCTTAATAAAACGCCGATAGAATCCAGCGTGTCCAAGAAAGCTTCGGACTTCTCTGATTGTTTTTGGTGGTTTTAGGTTTTCTATAACTTCTATTTTAGCTTTATCTACCTCTATACCTTTTTCGGAAACTATATGTCCTAAAACTATTCCTTCGGTCACCATGAAATGACATTTTTCTCAGTTTAGCACGAGGTTAACCTCCATGCATCTCTCCAGGATTTTCTCAAGGTTAGCAAGACAATTGTGAAAATTGAATCCGCAAACCGAGAAATCATCCATAAACGCTTCCATGATACCATCTAGGTAATCTGCGAATATTGACATCATGCAGCGTTGGAAAGTAGCTGGGGCGTTACAGAGGCCGAAAGGCATTCGTCTGTAGGCAAAAGTTCCATAAGGGCATGCAAAGGTAGTTTTTTCTTGATCTTCTGGGTGAATAGGTATTTGGAAGAATCCAGAGTATCCATCTAGATAGCAGAAGTAAGAGTGTCTGGCTAGACGCTCCAACATTTGGTCTATAAATGGTAAAGGGAAATGATCCTTCCTAGTTGCTTTATTTAATTTTCTATAATCTATACACATCCACCATCCTCCTTCCAAACGTTTTGCTACATGTTCGCCTTTATCGTTTTGCACGACTGTGATGCCTCCCTTTTTAGGTCCTACATGCACAGGGCTCACCCACTTACTATCCGAGATCTGGTATATTATACCTTCCTCAAGTAACTTAAGAACTTCCTTCTTAACAACATCACTCATTATAGGGTTTATTCTTCTCTGATGCTCCCTTGAGGGTTTTAAATCTTCTTCTAACGAAATTCGATGCATGCATACGGATGGGCTTATACCTTTCAGGTCAGAGATATTATATCCTAAGGCTGAGGGATGTCTTCGTAAAACGTCTAAAAGTTGGTTCGTTTCCTCATGGCTCAAGGTAGCACTAACTATAACTGGACGGTTCATCTTTTCATCGAGGAACTCATATCTCAGGTTCTTAGGCAGTTCCTTAAGTTCTAAGGTTGGTTTCTTAGGGCATGGCATAGGATCTGGGGTAAGGGATAAAGATTCGTAAAGGTTATCATCGATGTAAGATTCTTTAAAGTCATCATCTTCCTTTATGGGGATTGATGGTAACTTAATTGTTTTTATGATTTCTTTTTGTTCTAATTCTCTAACGCATTCATCAATGATATCTAAGGCATAACACGAGTCTCCCATCACAGGTGCCATAAGAAATTTCGAAAGTATAAATTCTATTTTCTCGTCACCTACCTCGAATGTCAACTTTCCTTTCTTGACATCTATTATGGCTCCTGCAGTTGATAAGAATGGTCTACCTAGAAGGATTGGTATATCATTGTCCTCTTTGATGTCCATGACAACAAAATCAGTAGGGATAAATAGTTGACCTATCCTAACAGGAACATCTTCTAAAATGCCTATCGGATATTTAACAGATCTATCGGCTAACTGAAGTGACATCTTAGTGGGTTGTAATTCTCCTAAGTTTAATCTCTTACAAACTGCTAGAGGCATTGAGCTCACACTATCTCCTAAGTCTAGAAAAGCTTTATCGATGACATGATTACCTAAAAGGCAAGGAATGGAGAAATTTCCAGGATCTTTATCCTTTTTTGCTAATTTGTCCTCGGAAATAGCATTACATTCCAAAGGCTTCGGATTATGAAGTCTACGTTTGTTGGTAAGGATGTCTTTCAGAAACTTTGCATAAGAAGGTATTTGGGTGATGGCTTATGTGAAAGGGATTTCTACATGAAGTTTTTCTATAACTTTAATAAATTTTTGATAATGTTTATTGATCTGGGTTTGTTTGAGTCTTTACGGATATGGTATAGGTGGTTTATATGGCAGGGGTGGTACGTAAATTTTATCTTTAGGTTCTTCTCCTCTCTCTCGACCTTCCTGGTTTTCAGATTCGTCTGGTTCCTTTACTTTGTCCGGGGGTTTGGTACATTCCTTAGAAGTTTCGGGTTCACTCAATCTTGGGTTTGGTGGCTCATCATAAGCGTTCCCACTTCGTAGGGTAATGGCATTGGCTTGTCCTCTCCGATTTTGTTGAGGTTGTCCAGGGAATTGTCCTCCAGGTGTAGTCTGAGTGGCTTAGTTTAAAGCTACCTGAGAGATCTGGGTTTCAAGCATCTTGGTATGAGTAACTATTTGGTCAACCTTGGTTCCTAACTGAGTAATCAATTCATTAACATGAATGTTTTGGTTCATGAACTCCTTGTTTTGTTGGGTTTGAGCGGTGATAAAATTTTCCATAACTTTCTCAAGGCTCGGCTTTGATGGTACAGGTTGCATAGGTTGATTTGATCTTGGGGCATGATAACTAGGTCTCGAGGTGCATTATTTTGGATAGGGTTATTGTTTTTATAGGAGAAGTTCGGGTGATTCCTCCATCCAGGATTATAGGTATTCGAGTATGGGTTCCCTTGGGTGTAGTTCACTTGCTCGGAGTGGGTTTCGTTCAATAGACTGCATTTTGCAGATTGGTGTCCTTGGGTTCCAGATATCTCACAATCCGATGAAACTGCGGCTACAGTATTCGGGTTCGTGTACATATGCTCGACTTTGAGGGCTAATGCGTCCATTTTAGCTTGCATCATGTCTATAGAGCTTAGTTCATGCATTCCTCCTTGGGCTTCCTTCCTCTCAACTGTCGCTCGTTCGACTCCCCATGATTGATGGTTTTGAGCCATGTCTTCAATGAGGGCACTAGCTTCAGGATAAGGTTTGTTCATCAGAGCACCGCCTGCGGCAGCGTCGATGGTCATCTTTGTGTTATAATGAAGTCCATTATAGAAGGTTTGAATGATTAACCAGTTTTCTAAGCCATGATGTGGGCATGCTCGTAAGAACTCTTTATATCTCTCCCAAGCTTCGAACAACGATTCTCCTTGGTTTTGGGTAAATCTAGTTATATGGTTTCGAAGAACGGCGATCTTACTCGGGGGAAAATATCTAGCAAGAAAAACTCTTTTAAGGTTATCCCAAGTCGTAATGGAATTGGATGGAAGGGAATCTAACCATGATAGGGCTTTATCTCTGAGGGAAAAAGGAAATAGTCTTAAACGTATTGCCTCAGGAGAAGCTCCATTGGTTTTAAAAGTATCTGCTAATTGAAGAAATATTTTTAGATGTTGGTTAGGGTTCTCGGTAGCGAGACTCGCAAATTGTCTCTGTTGCACTAGTTGCAATAGGGATTGTTTAAGTTCAAAATTATTGGCTGGGATAATTGGGTTTACTATACTAGAACTAGGTTCTTCATTAGATGGTTGAGCGAAGTCCTTAAGAGGTCTTTGGTTTTGATCTTCGGCCATAGCTCTCTTAATTCTATGAAAGAATAAACGTGCGCGAGCGTAACGTTCAGGTTCCGCCAGAGGGTTTACTAAGCTTAAACTTCCGGTACTGCGAGTTTTTTGCATTGACCGGAGGGAAATAACCTAAGTCTAAACGATATAACAACAGGAAAATGAAATTTGACAAACTTGGTCCCCGGCAACGGCGCCAAAAACATGATGCGGTTCTTTTTCGCAAGTATACGAACGCGTCAGAGTAATATAAAAGATTGTCGAATCCACAGAGACCAAGTGTCAAACTATCGTTATCTATTGTTATGGTGTTTATCAAAGCAAATCAAAATAGGTGTTTTTGTAGTGTGCAATGGAAAGTAAAGTATTTAAATAAATTTAATAAATAAAGACAGGGTCGAATGTAATTCACGTAACCAATTGATAATCCAAGTACTTGCTAATAGAACTACTTATGGGCAATGTTTCCTACTTTGAAAAGAACTAATTTAACGGGAACTGTCGCTTTCGCGTATTCAGAACCGAGTTGTACTCCCTAATCAAACCCTCTTATTGTCACTTATAAAAAAGCGCGCATTGTGTTAGAGTAGTAAACCTATTTTTAAGAAATATAGTATCTTGACTAAGTTGAAAAGTATTATAACCCGGACTTCTTAACCAAAGAGGTTCTTACGAACCAGACTTTAAACTTATAAACGCGTCCGAAAATAGTTTTAAAATCTCTTTTCTTCTTTATGTTAAAAACTCCTAATAACCTAGACAAAGCGCTTTCGCTGTTTTTGAAATAGTTAAAAACAATTAAGTTTAAAAAGACGTTGGACGGCTTTCGATCTTACCCAACGGAATTGAAGTGCGGGAAAACTTAAGTTGAAAGTTAAAATAGCCCTTAAGTGTTTCTACAAACAATTGTACGGATTACTGGTTCAATTACGATCCTTACATTCTAACCTTATAAATTTAGCTAGACATGGTAAAGTAAAAGTGCATTAAAATAAATAAAAGTAGTGCGAGTGTGAAAAGTAAATAAAAGTAGTGCGAGTGCGAGGAAATAAATAATTTAAAGCGAGTGCGAGAAATAAATAAAGTAAAGCGAGTGCGGGAAATAAATAAAGTAAAGGCGAGTGCGGGAAATAAATAAAATAAAGGCGAGTGCGGGAAATAAATAAAGTAAAGGCGAGTGCGGGAAATAAATAAAGTAAAGGCGAGTAATAAAAACCTGCTCCAATCGGAGGGCTGAGTAAATTGCGATGCAAAAATGTAAATGGCGGCAGGATTAACTTCCTTCCAAAGTGCTCCAAACTCTATTACAGACTCCATCACAGACTTGATTACACAATTGTGGTAACACTCCAATGCGAAGCGATTACCACTATAAAATACTGAATATATGCCTAAGTGAAACAAAGTTGCTTCTGAGTTTGCCTCTGTTCTAAGTTTGGATGATTGTAAAAGTGAATTCGCATTTCTATTTATAAGAAAGTAAAAAGATGGAAATGACTTGGACGCCCTTCAACTTGAAAATAGGAGGGAACCGTTTTTCCTCTTGTGGCGCTCGCCACAAGGCTAAAGTGAGGCGCCTTAGTGGAAGTAGTGGGAAAACGTGGGAGTTGAGGGAAGTTGAATTTGACACGTCATGGCTTGGTCTGTGGCGCCCGCCACTGGGTAGGCCATAAGCACAAAATGCTGAATTTTAGGGTTTTTAGCCCTTTTTCACTCCTTTTCTCGATCGGGGCTCCGATTAAAGTAAAACCTGAAAACAAAGGAAAACACAGTAATAACATAACAAAATGACAATAAAACAACTAGAATGCATGTGAAATCGGAGTCGAAAATACGTAAATTTTAGTGTTATCATATGACATATGTGGATGACAGTTTGAGGGAATTCCTCGCACTAACTCCCAATCCCATGCCTTGCCCAAAGAGACCTTCTGTAGAACTTAAGACGCTTCCCAAAAACTTAAGCTATGAATTCCAAGATAAAGAGCTTGAATGCCCAATAATAGTCAACACAGACTTAGGTTAGAAAGAAACGAGCAGTTATTTGATGTTTTAGGGAAGTACCACACACTCCCGCAACATTTCAACGATGCATGATGGAGATCTTCGCTGATTTTGTAGATAATACCATGGAAGTGTTTATGGATGAGTTCTCATTCTGCGGGCAGAGTTTTGAAGGATGTCTTGCGAACGTAGAAATGGTACTAGAAAGGTGTGTAAAGGTCAATCTTGTGTTCAACTGGGAGAAATGCCACTTCATGGTTCAAGAGGGAATCTTACTTGGAAACATAGTATCAAACAAGGGGATTGAAGTTTATAGGGAAAAGATAGAAGTAATAGAAAACCTTCAACCTCCCAAAATTGTCTAAACCCTTAACTGGTATGTTGATTGAACACGTTGAATTCATCTTTGATGACAAATACTTAGAAGCGTTTCGAATGCTCAAACAAACTTTGATCTCCGCACCCATTATACAACCTCCAGATTAAAATGAACCCTTTAAAATAATGTGTGATGCAAGTGATTTCGCTGTCGGTGCTATCTTTGGACAGTGTAAAAATAAGAAGCTTCACATCATTCATTGTACGATTAGAACCTTGGATGAGGTGCAAATAAATTATGCCACCACAGAAAATGAACTCTTAGTTGTAGTGTTTGCATTCGATAAATTCCGCTCTTACCTAGTGGGAGTTAAAATAATTATCTATATTGACCACGCCGCCATTAGGTACTTATGAAGCAAAAAGGTTGCGAAGCCAAGGTTGTTAAGATGGATTCTGATGCTACAATATTTTGATTTAGAAATCAAAGACAATAAAGGAACTGAAAACATTGTAGCAGATCACCTTTCTAGACTCGATAATGTAAAAGTGAACCCAGTGCCCATCAATGATGACTTCCCTTATGACCGACTTATTGCCCAGTTAGAAAATGACATATCTGAATGCTCTTAAAGCAATGATCTTTGCGAAAATGGAAACTACGGAGTTGAAAATGAAGTAATCATGTGTTCGCTCGTGGTTTTCACACGAACAATCTCTAGCCTTCCTATTGAGGTTTACTTGCAGGATCGACTACAAAATCCTAGACTAAGTGTTAAGTATATGGTGTATTTTAGTGAAATTTTTGGATTAAGAAGAACGATAGGTAAAAAAATGCTTGTAAAAAGGCGCGATGAAAATAGATGGACAAAAGGAAAGATAAAAACATAAATAATAAAGCATATAAAATGACTTGGTAAGTTAAATTGCTTGAAGATAAATGTGGAAACAAGTATACATTTTTGGAGGAATGAACTCTTTTCTCTAGGCGCTTTGATACTTTGAGTGTTTTCCTTTTGTAATGTTAGAAATTCCACCCCTTGAACTAGAAATCAAATTAACTTAAATAGTAATAAAAAATAACTGCTACATGGCGGTTGCCCATTTACAATGTGCCATGCGTATGAACCTGTAAACCCACGTCTTTTGCAACTTCCCCCATGTTCTGCTCAACTGATTATATCAATTTCCTGGCTTGTTTGGTTTTGACTCCAACCAGCACACCCCCGCCGAACTCCTTTCGACTTGGCTTATGTCTTTCTTGATTTTCGAACCGCTTCGACTATGTTCACCCCTCTCGACCCTTCGCCTCATAATTACATTCTTCTTACTTTAATTTTTCTCTTCGGCATAGTCAAAATTTGCTAGATAAAAAATTTCCCCCCTAAAAGGCCAGTTTCGACTGAGAAACGTTTTGACCTAGAAATTTGGCGTTTTGACTTTCCCAATTTCGATTGGGTGTCTAATCGTTTATGATGTCATGCATAACGATGATACCTTTCCGCGCCACGATTTCCAAGGGGGGATGCCATCATTTGCAGCTACTTCTTAGGTCGTGGATTTTCAACTACCTCTACTAACTTTCCCACTACTACTAAATCAGACAGTTGTCGCCCATCGACTGACTCTTGGTTACCATTTTGTCTGCTTATAAATATCACTTTTCTGCATTTTCCATTTTTCTCTCTTCTTCTTCATTTGGGCATTTTTCTTGCAACTTTCAGAACCAAAATTTCCTCATTCCCTTTCTTTCCTACATTGCAATGGCCTCCTCTGCTAATGTTATGGATACAGTTACACACGATACAAGTAACAATCCCATTAATTTCAACCTTGCTGAAAAAGAGATTTTGACCACTATTTTTTAACCACCTTCAAATGACCCATCCAAAGTGTAAACTTGGAAACGACAAATACTCATTCCCTTCATGGTGGATGAGAAAGTTCTCGCCTTACGAGGACCACTCCTAGACGAGATAATGCAACCTAGAAAAGTCCAGAAATTTTTTCCTTGCCTCACACGTATTATTCCTGCTGCTTTCGAGAAAGGTGGCATCATCGATCTCAAATTTATGGACCCATAAGCCAGATTTTTCTGGTCGATGCCCTCTCCTGGCAACAAGGACTACATAGCCTGGCTCGACAGGGTACAAAGCAAGCTTCAAGCCCAATGGAGGACAGCTAGCCTTTTTGACGCCATTCAAATCTCAAGGCATGCACATAGGGTTAATCCTTGCATGTTGCTTTCTTCACTCTATTTCTGGGAAGTTTAGACTAACACCTTTCACCTTTCCCCGTGGGATGCTGATGCCCACTCTCTTTGACGTGGAAGCCATCACCGCTCTTTCACCTTTGGGCGAAACCTTCGACCCAACTCATCCGACAGAGACCAAGTTTTCTTTCAAATGTCCAAGTCTTAAACTTTATATTGTTGATTATCATGTCAAAGATTCTGATGAAGTTTCTGACGAGGAACATATTTCCTTTCTCACCTTGTGGCTTTCTTACTACGTGTTTTATCATGGCTCTCTGCAGATAGCCAAGAGTTTCATTCCTCTAGCAATTCAACTACATGAGGGTCGACAAATTTCATTGGGGAAAATTTTTTTGGAGTCCCTTTATCATTCATTGGGACTTGCCTCCTTGAAGCTGAAACTCCTACATTCCACTCCTATAGCTTTGAACCTGTCGGACCCTCTGTGGTTGCTACAACAATGGCTAAATGCCATTTTTAAATATAAATAGGTTTACCCAGTGTTGGAGTGGATTATGCGTTTAATGTAGGAACACCCGATCGAAGGTGTTTGACTGGCCTTGACTACTTGTCAAAAGGTTCCCAACAAAACCCCCTTCATGAAGTACATAAAAATTTATTCAGCGAAACCACCACCTTTGTGTTGGGCATGGCTCCTTTTGCGGATCGAAACTTTGGTCCGACATGGTTTACAAATCCTTTTCCAGGCGTCTCTCCATAAATGGATGCACAGTCGAACGCTGTGTGGAGATCATTTCTAACACCCAGAATGTTGTCCTTTAGAATCGAGACCGGGTTGAAAGGGTATGGGTTCATGAATTACCAACCCAACCTGGTGGCTCGATAATTTGGTCTAAGCCAACTACTACCAAAGTATTTGGTGTCTCATTCTTCAGACATCGTGTGGGTTGGTCGACAATTGACCACCGACGACCACGTGGCTTGCCTGAAGTTCCATAAAAAAACTCAACTGCTTGAACTTCCTGTGTTCAAATTCCAAAATTCCTTCTTCACCGCCGAAAACTTCGACAAATGGTGGAGTTCCTATCAACGCCAATACTTCTCCAGCTCGAAGTTTTTATAAAAAATGGTCGATGCCTTTTCTATTTTAGATGGCGAATCATCCACTCCAATTGCTCCTATCGAGGACGCCCGAATCGTTGATGATGATGAGACTCCTCCTAAAAAGGTAACCAATGTTTTTCTGGGTTTTCTTTTATTCGTTAGGAAATAAACTGACTATTTGGTGAATTTTTTCTCCGGGTTCACAAATGTGCCTCAGTTGTGTCGGCCCCAAATAGGCCCCCAGAAAAACCAAAAACATCAGTCGGTTAAGGCGAGGGTTCTGATACCAGCACACATTCTCACATCCTACCTTCTTCGACGGTCCCAACATCGACTCCAGCCACCCCTCTCAAGAAGAAGAAAAAGATTCAAGCCAAAACACTAGCTCGGAAAACCGTTTCTTCGAGGGCTGCAAAGGCTTCCACTCTTGACAATCTCGCTGAGGTATTCAAGCCTATTGGTTACGAAAAGCCTATTCCATCTTCTCCTCCCAAACATATGACTCCTAAGGTATTGGACATTCTTCTTCATCTAATTCCTTGTGAGATTATCCCTTGATACTAATTTTGCATTCTTTGCTCAAGGTTCTCTGGCTACGTCGACCTGCATTGCAAACACTGATGATGCAGCTGTAGTTGTGGCTCCGACGGAGCCTACTGATCCCTTGAGCCCTCAAAGGAAAGATGAGTTCCGAAGTGTGTCTCTTGAAACTGATCAAAATCTTGACGTTTAGCATATTCAGGCCCCTTCAAATGCTACTGGCGAAGGTAAATCCCATAGCACTCTTACTCCGAAGGAGGTTCTATCCATGAAGAAGCAGAATATGGCAGAGACTTTGAGAAAGCTACAGAAACTTCGTCAAGCATCGACTGAGGTTCATCCCTCTTCCTCTACTTTCATTCCTACTCCACAAATGGATGCTTCTGTCACTCTCAAACTCTAACAGGTGAAAAAAATATTTGTTTGAGCACCAGGTTTTGGCTGTCATCAAAGAGGAAGATACCTTGGGACTCAACATCCTCAAGCTGCTTGGCGAGCTTGCTCGACACAAGATTCCTGCTCTTGTGGCTAAGTATAGGATTGAATTTGAAGCTTTCTTCATGCAACTGGTCAAAGACCTCACTCTTCACCGGCACGTTGACTTTCAAATTAAGACGAAGATCAACGAGATGATACGAGAGTGGGATTTTAGTGAAGTTTGTGAGAGAAAGCTCAATGATTTTGAGGCCAAGAACCAAGAACGTCTCAACAAACAGCAAGCGTTCCACCAACAAATCTCAGACTATCAACCTCAAATAGTTGAACTTACCAAGAAGATTACTGAAGTCGAGGAACAAAAGGCTTCCTTGGATTCGACTGAACCTCTTCCGGCTCAAGGCGTTGTCGACCCGGAGATTCTCATGGGGATTGCACATGGTGAGAAGGCCCTTGAAATCAAAGAAAGGATTGGCCAACTGCGGGAGAATAAAGGCCTCCTCGACAGTAGGATTGGTCATGAGAAGAGCCTTTTTGAAGATTTTAAGTCTAGGCTTCCTGCCTGATGTATTTCTTTGTCGAAACAATTGTAACTCTAACTGGCGGTTTTGTATGCCATCTTGGATTTTATAATTAATTATCAGTTTCATTACATTTTGATTTAAATCTCTTAGAGCATATGTTTATATATTTTTAAAATATTTCCTATTTACCCTTAAGATTCGTCGACCAATACCCAGCTCTTGAATTTCGTAGGCATTGTTAGTAAACGTTTGGATTACTTGAAATTCTCATTCCCAATTTGGTGACCATTTTTCTAAAGCTTGATCTCTTTGATCCATAGGTAAAATCATTTTCCAAACGTAATAATTTATTGCAAAAGTTTTTATCTTAACCCTGTTATTGTACGCTTTGGCCACACGCGCCTTTTTTCATATCAACATGTCTATTGCAGCCAACCTTTCTTCGTCTAAATCAGTCATTTCATCGAGCATCATTCTCCAATATTATTCTGACAGAATGTCATTTTTACGTTGCACCCTAAATGATTGTAAACAGATTTCTGCTGGCAACACGACATCATGCCCAAATGTCAAACGAAAAGGCGTTGAATTGGTTGCCTCCTTTGGGGATGTTCGACAAGCCCATAGAATTTAGTCTAGGTCTTATGCCAATTCTTAGGTTTCTTGGCAACGTGTTTTTTTATTAAATCAATTACATTTTTTTGGCTGCCTCGACTTGGCCAATTTCTTGGGCATAGTAAGGTGTGGAAGTAACCAACTTGAATCATGTTTCAGTAGCAAACTGTTGCATCTTTTGACCCTTAAAAACTGAACCTTGACCTGTAGTAATGGTTTCAAGAATTCCAAACCTATACATGATGTGTTTTTGAATGAATTTGATCACAACCTCTTGATCCCCTTTTGTCAAAGAGATGGCTTTTATCCATTTTGTGAAATAGTCTATCCCTACTAGGATAAATTTTTGTTGTTTCGACGAGGCTGGTCGAATCTCACCGATGATATCTAATGCCCAACCTCGAAAGGGCATGGGCTTGATAATTGCATACAACTCGCTGGCTAGCACATGTTTGACACTTGCATGTATCTGACATTCTTGACACCCATTGGCGAAGTCAATACAATCTTTTAACACACTTGGCCAATAAACACCTTGTCAAAATAATAACCATTTTATTCTATGGCCAGCTTGGTGGGCCCCACATATTCCATTGTGTACCTCATACATTTCCAAGTATGCTTCTGTATCCCCAAGACACTTGAGAAACACTCCTTCTGGAGTCTTTTTCAATAAATTATTTCCCAGACGTACATGGCTTAACGATTTATACTTGATTTTCATGTCAGTGTTTCCGACTAGATTTTCTAGGTACTCTATGATTAGTTTTCTCCAATCTGACTGTGACAAATTGTCAATAGCAAAAACTTCATGTCTTTCAAACTTTTCAAAAATTTTACTGAAGACATCTACCCCCGAGTTTTTGGGATTTCCATTTTGGGTTACAGCGAGACGTTTAACACCATCTTTTCTTTCACCTCAATAAAATCCTTGAGCCTATCTTTCGACACTTTATGCCCAGATGCAATTTGTGCTAAATCGTTAGCTTCTTGATTCTCCAATTTAGGCACATGTTTGATGCTGACAACCTCGAAGCACTTTAATAGGTGTTTCGCCATTGCAAAATACATAAGTAGATATTATTTAATGCACTTATACTCTCGTGTGATTTGTTTGATCACTAGCTCTGAATCACCCTTTATCTCGACCTTCTTGGCTCCTAAATCCCTCAAGATTTTGAAGCCAGTGATTAGAGCTTAGTATTCTGCTTCATTATTAGAACACTTTCCATCGAATTTACATTTGGGCTTCTTCGGAATATCTTGTGAGGATAATATTAAGATCCCAACGCCCGTTCCATTTTTGTGACTTGACTCGTCGAAGTATAACCTCCAAGGGTTTGGGTCGACCATGCTTAGTGATGGTTTGACTATTGCGTGATCTACAATAAAATATGCCACTATTTGGCTTTTTATAGCCCTCAAAGGCATATATGTTAAAGAGAATTTAGTTAATACTAGTGCCCATTTCCCAATTTGACTATGTAGAATGGGTTTAGACAACATATATTTAATAACATCACAATGAGACGAAACATAAACATTAATTGGTTTTATATATTGCTTTAATTTCATACATGAGAAGTACTAGCATAGGCACAGTTTTTCAATCATATTGTACCTAGTTTCAACATCTATTAAAATTTGACTGAGGTAATAGATTGGTATTTCGACACCACTGTCATCCTCTTGTGCTAACATACTTGCTATGGTCGTATCCGACGCAACACATATACAACCTCATATTCTTATTCATACTAGGTGGCAATAAAACGGGAGGCTTTGTGAGGTACTCTTTGATGGCGTTGAAAGCCTCTTGTTGCTCTCATCCCCAGCGAAAATCACGTTCCCTATTGATCTTGAGCAGTGGCGAAAAAACCTTCGTCTTGCCACTTAGATTTGATATAAATCTTATCAAGAAGTTCATCTTCCCCAACAAAGACTGGAGCTGTTTATTTATCAATGGCAGCTTGAGATCTAAAATTTGTTTTGTTTTGTTTTGGTTGATCTCAATGCCTTTTTTGTGCACCACGAAACCGAAAAAGTCTCATGCATGTACACCAAAAGCACATTTTAATGGATTCATTTTTAATCCATATTTTCTCATCCTCTCAAATGAGCTTCGAAGATGATCCAAATGATCATTTTCAGATGAAGATTTTATCACAATATCATCAATGTATACCTGCATAAATTTTTCAATAAAATCATGGAATATGGCATTCATGGCTCTTTGATAGGTTGCTCCGACATTTTTTAGACCAAACGGAATCACAACCCATTTGTATGTTCCCAAAGATCCGGGGCATCAAAACACCGTCTTGGGAGCATCATCTTCTGCTATGAAGAATCTGATTATAGCCAAAATAACCATCAAGCATACTCAAGTATTTGAAACCTACGGCTGAATCGACTAGAATGTATGCCACAGGCATCGAATACTCATATTTTGGAGTCGCATTGTTTAAGTCTCCAAAATCTATAGAGACTCTAAGTGTTCCATTTTTCTCGATAATGCGTACTATGTTGGCTATCCATTCGACGTACCTTGCAGTTCTGATGAACCGCCTTTTGAGCTTTCTTTCGATCTCCTTCTTAATCTTCATTGTGATTTCTGGAGCAAACCGTCAAGGATGTTGCTTTACTATCCATTTTCCTGGCTGAATAGGCAATCGATGCTCTCCTACGCTTCGATTTAGGCCAGACATTTCGCCATAGTCCCAGGAAAAATAATATATGTACTCTTTCAATACTTTGATCAGTTTAACCTTCATCTTTGACCCAACTTTCATGCTTATATAAGTTGTCCTTTTTGTGACCCCATCTCCTAGATCTACCACCGCGAGTGGGTCTTGTGCTTGCATTCTCTATAACTCATCTAACGGGTCTTTCTCAAACCCAAAGGCTCATTGTCATAAATGCAATCTAGCCTCCGTATTTCTGAAGTTATTGTTTGGCCTTGTTGGCCATCTTCACCTTCTTCATCTTTGGCCTCGATAGCCAAATTTTGTAGTTTCTCAACTTTTAGTGCCGATTTTCTTTTGTTCTTAGCCAAATAGGCCAAAATTCGAGCCAAACTTTCTGACTCAATAGTCATCTTCATCGACTACAGACCACCCCGTATGTCGAATTACCATTTCAGGCTCTATTTCCTCTTCAGCATCCCAGATAAATCCATAATCAGGATCAAGATTCAGGATACGGCCTGTGTTTACTGAAGTGTAGGATCCTTATTCATCATCACAAGGTGCGATATTCTCCAAATGTTGGTCGAAAGACTTCTTCGCGCCTTTGGCCTCGTCAATCTTGTAATAACTCTGATCAGCTTCAAAATTCTCAACAATGCCATCTTTCCTCCAGATAATTAACCTTTGGTGTACAGTCGATGGCACTACCCATATCCCATGGATCCATTCCCGTCCTAAGAGCAAGTGAAATTCGCTTTAGAGTTTATCACCATGAAAAGCGTTGATCATGTGGTTGTACCAACTACTAGTTCGACTTGGATAACCCCAAGAATGTTACTGGTTTTTCCCTTATAATTGGATAAAGCCATGTTGTATTGTCAGAGATCAGCATCACATTTTCCCATTTTCTTAAACAAAGTGTGAGGCATTAAGTTGAGAGTTGCTCCTCCATCCACAAACACTTTATTCACTGCTACTTCGTCGAAATTTGCCCTTATGAATAATGGTTTCAAATGATACATCATTCTTGGACTAGGTCTTTCAAACATAGCCTTTTGTTCCTCCACCACGCCATTGTTCATAACATAGTAGCATAATGGTTTGTCTTCAGTAGTTTCATTCGGTACGAAGTCCTCATCTGCTTCAAAGACTTCCGACACTATATCATATTCTACAGGAAATACCGACACGATGCCATAGTTGATGATGAAATCTTAACCATAAGTATAATCATTAGTATCATCATACAAATATTCATCTAGTGATGGATTATATTCTTCATCAGACTGGGAGGAATACTCAGGTTCTTCCTCATCTGATTGAGGAGAATATTTAGGCTCTTCCTCATTCGATTGAGGCGTGTACTTAGGTTCTTTCTTATTCTCGACCTGAGATGTGCATTTCATGCTTTGGGATGATACCATCCTTTTCCCTCCTGAAGGGTCCACGGTCATGGCCATTGTCTGGTTTGCCACGATTTTCCCTTTTCAATTCATACTCCTTTTGGATGTTGTCTTTTCTATCCAGAGGTTTCGACGGGTTTCAACTGTGAAGTCAAAGCCTCTTTCCCAGCTTTCTAGTTTCTCTGATAACGCCTTCATGACATTCTTGTCATAGGGTTTTCCCTTTGTAATTAGGGGAAACCACATAACCTCTGGGTTCGACCCTCTTCCCTGAGGTCTTCGCTTCTTTCTCCATATCAAGCACTCTCCATTTTGGCCTTTTGCTCCCCTTCTTATTCACAGGTTCCACCTATTTCTCTTGTGGGATATCCGACGGAGGAAGAAAGGTCCTTGGTCGAGGCTGCTGGAATTTCCTTTTGTACTTCCTCATTTCGGCGAGGTGCCACATGTTTGTCAAACACAAAGCTTGGAATGTTGGGCTTTTCCTCTTTCAGTGCCTTCTTCTTGTCAACTTCAAACTTTTCAACGGCTTTCTCATCTAACACAGAGTTGCAACTTGGACATGCCACCGCCTTCGACCCACTCACTCTGCATTTCTCTTGGAAATCAGTCAGGTTTTCTCCAGCTTGAGGATAAATTACCTCTAGTTCATCCATGGATTTTTTGTCGAAACCATCAATAGTTTCAACCATCATGCATTCAAAAGATTCAGCACCCAGAGATTCGTTGGGACCATCAGTAGTCTCAACCATCATGCATTCGAAAGGTTCAAAGTATAAGGCTTCTTCGACCTTCAAAGGACTTGAGTCTACTTGCATCTTTGGCCTTTCATCAAATTGAAGCATGCCTTCCTTAAAAGCTTTCTGCACTAAATCCCTGAAAAGAATACATTGAGATGTTTTGACCAAGAAAGTTATGAAACTTACAAAATCCGTTTTTCTTTTTAAAATCTAAAGGGGGATCCTTTAAACCCTGAGGAATAATAATTTGACCGTCTTTAACTAACAAATCAAATATCTCGTCACATTTAGACACATCGAAAGTGTAAGTTTTAGCAACATATTTAGCTGCTTTCTCCATTTCGATGGGACTTTTCTCGTTTGATGGTTTCAATAATTTACATGTGTAAGGAGGTCCTGGCTTGAGCTCAGCCACATTGACCTCGCTTTCATCGACAAGCTCTTCATTGTTAGAAGAGTATTCCTTAACTGCTACATAAGACACTTTCTCTTTCTTATGGTATCTACCAGTTTTGGTTTTTTCGGCTTTCAAGTGTTCGATCTGTCGAACTCTATCAGCTAATTATGCCATATCCCTAAGATATTGTGTGTCTAACTTTTTCCTTATAGAATAGTCTAGACCACCTGTAGCTATTTCGACTAATTAGTGCTCAGAGACTTGAGTAAAGCATCTATATTTTAAAAGTCTAAACCTATTGAGATATTGATCGACTGACTCACCGGTCTTTCGTTTGATGTTGGCTATTTCTTTAAACTTATTTTCGGCTGTCCCATATAGAACTGTTTATGAAACAATATCTCTAATTGCGTCCATGTATTGGCGAATTGTGGAGGTAGCGTCGTAAACCAAGTAAACACATTCTCTGTAAGGGAACTTGGGAAATATTTCAGTTTCAAGTCCTCATTGTTTATCATGTCATCAACTTCAATTTTATATCTCGCAACATGTTCAACGGTAGACTCTTCAATCTCTCTGAAGAACTTGGTGAACTTTGGAACCTTCCATCCCCTAGGTAATTCTGTTTGTAAAACAAAATCTGGTAAAGGAGACGAATACGTTAGCCTTGGAAGGCCTATGTTTACCCCATTTCGAACTATGATCCGTTCGATTATAGCCTCTAAATTTTTTTCCCCGGCCATTGCTTCTTGTCAAACATGCCTGACCACATGGTTGGGATCTTGATTTCTATTGACTAACACAATGGGAGGCCTTTAGGATACCCCTGGTATTGGTTCGACCATCTAGTGTTCTTGGTCAATCGTTTCATTGACCATCTCCTCATGTCGGACTGGGGGAGTCTGTCAAACTTACGCTCTGGGAGCCCCTAGGAAATCCCCTATTTGGGTCATTTGAGTTGCCAGTTGTTGGTAACTCTGAGTTGAATCTTGAATCAACGGTCTAAGTATGGTACCCATTTGCTGAGTCAGCATATGGACCATTTCGTGATTTCTTTCGTCCATATGTTGTCTCATGACTGCGACAGAACTCGATGTGAATGTTAGGATCGACTGAGATGAAAAACCCAAACCTGGGGGTCGACCGAATTGGTTTACCAAAGGTCCTAACCCCTAGTAGGGTGGGAATGGCGACGATGGATTTTCGCCAAATGTTGAACTGCTATTATGTACACTTGCCATAAATTCAGTTGGTATTCCTAAGGTTCGATACATGGGAACTGTGAAACTGGGCATATATTGCCCGAAAGTCCCCATCATTGTCAGCCCTGGAGTATCAGGCTGACGTGGTGTCAATATTGGTCCATTATGTGTAGTTGAAACTGCAGATACAGTGCCAGAACTAACATCAGTTGTTTGCGACACAATTGTATTTCCTCCCGAAGAAGGTTCTTCGTCTGGATTTGGATGTGGTGATACCATTTTACCACTATGTAATTGCATATACTGAACATAACGTTTCCCACCAGGTGTGCCAATTTATTCGCATGTGGTTTTCGCACGAACAATCTCTAGCCTTCCTATTGAGGTTTACTTGCAGGATCGACTACAAAATCCTAGACTAAGTGTTAAGTATATTGTGTGCTTTGGTGAAATGTTTGGATTAAGAAGAACGATAGGTAAAAATGGCTTGTATAAAGGTGCAATGAAAATAGATGGACAAAAAGCAAGATGAAAACGTAAATAACAAAGCAGATAAAATGACTTGGTAAGTTAAATTTCTTGAAGATAAATGTGGAAGCAAGTATACATTTTTGCAGGAATGAGCGTTTTTCTCTAAACTCTTTGATACTTTGAGTGTTTTCGTTTTGCAATGTTACAGATGCCACCCCTTGAACTTGAAATCAAATCTACTTAAATAGTAATAAAAATAATTGTTACATGGTCGTTGGCCATTTAAAATGTGCCATGCGTCTGAACATATAAACCCACGTATTTTGTAACTTCCTCCATGTTCTGCTCAACTGATTGTATCAATTTCCTGGCTAGTTTGGTTTCGACTCCGACCAGCTCACCCTCGTCTAACTCCTTTCCAGTTGGCTTATGTCTTTCTTGATTGTTGAACCGCTTCGACTATGTTCACCCCTCTCGACCCTTCGCCTTATAATTTCGTTCTTCTTGCTTCAATTTTTCTCTTCGGCATAGTCGAAATTTGTTGGCTAACAGCATGGAAGCTGCATATGCTCAATCCAAAATCCCTTGGCATGCTGACTATGTCAAGTATCTAGCAACCTAAGTGCTTCCATCTTAATTAACTTACCAACAAAAGAAGAAAAAAATCCATGACCTAAAACGTTATTATTGGGATGAGCCCCTCTTATTCAAGAGAGGCGCCTGTAACACCCCAAAATTTGCCCTCCTCATTCATGCATTCATTTAGCATTTCATATTGCATTTCATCATGTCAATCTGAATTAGATCCGAAAAAAAAAAAAAAAAAAAAAAAAAAAAAAAAAGAAAAACGAAAAAAATATATATATATAATTTTTTACAAAAATAAAATAAAATAATAAAAAAATTTTAATTAATTAATTAATTAAATAAATAATTAAATAAATCAAATATAATAAAAAAATTTAGACTTGGGTCTCTCTCATTTGAGCCCACAAAACCATGAAATTCAGTCTATAAATACCAAGGCTTCACTTGAGAGAACACAGAACAAAGGGGGATTTTGAGGAGAAGCAAAATACTCTGAGGTTTCCTTGGAACAAAACCCTGAGGAAAAAGATAGTGAGAGAAGACCTAACGGAGTTCAGAGCAGCCTCCAAACCCCGAAGGGAACTCAACTACACAGAATCACCTCTGCCTCACATAAACCCTGAAGATTGTTTTGTAAACCTCACGTGTGCAACTCAATTTCAATCAAGCTCTCCAATCAGGTTTGCCTTTATTCCCATTACCTTTTGCTTTGAAGTTGAATACTCTGAATGTATGAGGTATGATGGATGAATTTCATTAGGTTTTTCGCCCATGGGTTTAATATGTATATGAATGTATAAACAATGCCTTGAATGTTTAACCGTTTAATTTTTGAGTGTATGCCACAGGGTTTGAGTTTTTTGAAACCATACTGTTGATCATGAAAAAAATGCTTATGGTGTTTCACTAACCCTTTTGTTGAATTTTTGTGAGGGCTCACATGACTTTTGCAGGGATAACTTGCGTGGTTTCCCACTTTATTTGTGGGATAACCCCTGGAGGTTCATTCCGATTACCTGTACTGACTCACTTTTCTTTGATGGCATTAGCTTGGAAGGATCTCAGGGTTTCCCATTCCTCTAATTGCTGTTACTTCGGATCTTTATCCGCGTGGTACTTTTACATTTTTCCCGCATTTTACTGCTTTCCTAGCTGGAAGACCTCGATAGGAGGCAATGTTTTGTGTTTACCTCAAGATACATGTTTTGTGTTTTGTGTTCGTATCCCTGCAGGTAGCGCGGTTCCTTCATCAAGGACTGCCTTTTTGCCCTCGAGCATCCCAAACCCTAAAACCCAAAGCAACACGTTAACTCCTTCTACTACAGGCGAGTAAGTCTCCAAAGGTCGAGCATCCGGTAGATTGCGTAGTGACGTCGTTCGTCCAAAACCCAATCCATAACCTCGTAGTTAGCCGAACTACGTTTTGCTCTGATTCTCAGGCCAGATGAGATACGTAGGCATAAGACGCGATGTCTTAGCGAGCACACATCCCCCAACCCATAGGTCAGCCGAGCTACGAAGACTCTGATTCTCATATTCAGATGAGATACGTATGCAGTGGATGCGACATCCGCGCGAGTCATTTTCATTTAACCCTTTTTTTTGGCAAACAGCACAAGATAAACCCACACCCTTTAGACAAAAAACACAAAAGTGGATCCCGTAGAGTACTACGGATACGTAGGGGTGCTAATACCTTCCCTTCGCATAACCGACTCCCGAACCCAAGATTTGGTTGCGAGACCCCGTCTTGTCCTTTCCTTTTTCAGGTTTACTTCGAGCGTTTCCTTTCCCTCCTTTGGGATGAATAACGCACGGTGGCGACTCTTCTGTCTTTTTCTTTCGCCGATTGTTTTTTCGCGCACTGTATTTTTCAGGTTGCGACAGCTGGCGACTCTGCTGGGGACTGAAAGAAGGTGACCTCTTGCTGGTCCATCTGCCCTAAGCGAGTCCCTCCTAGCTTTTGTAGTTTGTTTGTTTGTTGGGTGTTCATGCTTTTGTGCAGTTATTTATTTACCTGCTTTACCTTATTGCATTGTGTACATATCATTGCTGTATCTGTTGGCTGGCTATGGCTGCTTGGTGATCTTTGTGAGATGAGTTCTATACCCGAACTCGAGTGCACTTAAGATAGGAGAATGACATAGTCCTGTCAACTTGTGTGGAGTATTCCTTAGCGAGTTGACTTGCAAGCCCATTCACTTGGTGGAGGTCATGTTGAGATCAATAATGTCACATAAGTAAGTTGTGGTTAGACATTACTTGTTCCAATATAGACCTAAGAAGCCAAGGACCTTAGTTTACCAAACCCATCTTGGCCTATTCGTAGGACGTAGTGCGAAAGTTGTTCAAATGTAAGATTTGAGACGATTGTTACGCGATACTACACTCATAAGAGTCTCTCTTGAGAATATTGTTGGAATACGAGTAGTCGTTCCTCTGATAATATCCGAAAGATGGGATTATGACTATGGGAACCTTTTGTAGAACATGTTTGGCAGGTTTAAACCTTAGTACACTCCTTTTGGGTGGTTCTTAACCTAAACTCCATGCTCGTGACTTGCAACAAACCCTTGATTCATGGTTAATCCGATCAGGTATCCTTAATATCAATGAAACTCGGGTGTTGATAAGGTGTAAACCATAATCCACCAAAATGGGTGGTTGATATTAAGGATAACATGATCCATCCCATGACCTTTGTTTGGTGTGCTCTTAAATTCTCTCCAGACAGTGCAACCTGACAAATGTTCAAGCAGATACATCAATTCTGATTGACATGCCTTTGCATTGCATAACATCATCTGCATATTTGCATCCAACATCTCATGCTTATTCATTTGCAGGGTATTCCCTTTCAAAACGGGGGTGCCTTAAAACTGAACAAGCAGTGCATCGCATACCATGCATATTAACCCTTGTCTGTTTTGCAGGTGTCACCGCAGTGTCTAATGTTTGTTCCCTGTATCAGGCAGTTATTGGTCCCAAGCGAGTTCACAGATACCCGACAAAGGAAAACCGTCCACGACTAGCGATGGACCAAGTACAGAAAGAGATGGCTGATATGCGTGAAAGGATGGATCAGTTCATGACATTGATGACTGGTATGGTAGCAGGCCAGGAAAAGCTGAGGGAATTGGTTGAGCAACCGAGGCCCAATCCAGATTTGGAGATACCAAATGCTGAGGGGAACCCTGGTAACCCTGGGAACCCTGGTAACCCTGGGAACGCTGATAACCCTGTGAACACTGGTAACGTAGGTAACGCAAATGCTGATGGAAACCCGGGTAATGTTGGCAACACAAGGAATGTTGGAAATGGTATTGGCGGAAGGTACAATGTGAATCAAGGAATTCGGATTAACGGGCACCCCGTTACTGAAGATTGTCAGTATGATCAATTTTCTTTGCACGACGAGGCCCTCGAGACCACTCGCCGTATGGATGAGCTTGCTGAGAAGCTCAAATCTTTGGAGTCTCAAAATTCCTTAGGCTTTGATGTCACAAATCTTGGTCTGGTTCAGGGAGTAAGGATTCCTCACAAGTTCAAACCCCCTACTTTTGAGAAATACAACGGGGCTTCTTGCCCACGCACTCATCTCCAATCTTATCTGGGAAGGTTAGGAGCTCACACGGAAGATGAAAAGCTGTGGATGTACTATTTTGAAGACAGTCTAACTGGAGCTTCTCGTGAATGGTATTCTCATTTGTCTCGTACTACCATCAAGAGCTGGAAAGACTTGGCAGAGGCTTTTATCAAGCAATATCAATACAACTTGGACATGGCTCCAAATCGGACCTTGTTGCAAGGTATGTCCCAGACTGCCAAGGAGACCTTTAGAGAATATGCTCAGCGTTGGAGACAGATTGCTGCGTCCGTCCAACCCCCCATGTCTGAAAGGGAGATGGCGGACATGTTCATGAACACTCTTCAAGGCAATTATATTGAGAGATTGGCTGCTTGCCCGTCAATCAACTTTGCAGAGATAGTAATTGCTGGAGAAAGAATCGAGAGTCTGTTGAAGATGGGCCGAATTCAAGACCATAGTGCTTCCAACTCATCAGGTCCCAAGAGACCGTTTGCTGGTAACGGTCAGCGAAGAAAAGAAGGCGAGACAAGCATTGTGTATGCCGGCAGAGGCAGGGGTAGAGGACGCCGTAATTACTATCAAGATCAAGTGGCCGCAGTCACCATTCCAACACCTGTTCCTCAACCGCAATATCATCCGCAACAACAACCCAGGTACAACAATCAAGGAGGTAATCCGGGTCAGCAGAGACACTATCAACAACGTCCAAGGCAGACGGACCGGGTCATCGAGCCAATCCCAATGCCTTATTCAGTATTACTTCCCAAGCTGATTGACACGAATCTGGTTACGCTGAGAACTCTGGCCCCACCAATCGATCCCAATAATTTGCCTAGAGGTTATGATGTCAACGCCAGATGTGCTTTTCACTCTAACGCACCTGGCCATACTACAGATAATTGCAAGCCTCTCCAGTTAAAGGTACAAGATTTGAGAGATGCCCAGGCTATCAATTTTGCTCAGGTGCCTAATGTTATCTAGAACCCGATGCCGGCTCACGGCGGGCAGAGGATTAATGTTGTTGATAGTGGGGAAACTTTGAATTTGGTTTCTGATGTGACTAAAGTGAAGACTTCGCTATCGGTGGTTAAAGACCGACTTCTGAAAGGACAGATTTTCCCGGGCTGTGGGGAAGAATGCAGAAATTGTCAAGCTGCCGAAAATGGATGTGACAGTTTGAGAAGGGGTATTCAGCAACTGATAGATGAAGGTTGTCTTCAGTTCGATCAGGCCCGTCCAGTGAAGAATGATGTGTCGACAGTGACGTTTTATTTCACTCCTGAAGAAATATATGTTCCCGAGAGACTCACTCCGACAACAATATATTTCCCAGAAAGTACAGAACCAGTAGCGGTGAACATCGAAAGTTCAGCACCAGTCGCAATTTACTCTGACAGCCCTCAACCGACTTTGGTTGGTCCAATCACCATCACGGTACCAGGACCTGTTCCGTATGAGAAAGACAGTGTTATCACGTGGCACTATGGGGCTGATATCTACTGCCAGGGGCAGAAAGTTAACGAAGAAGACATTGACATCGGTAGCTCCGCTGTAGACAATGTTGGAGGGGTTGGTGGCTTCACTCGCAGTGGACGCCTATTTGCACCATCAACATTACACGCGAATACTGAAGCCGAAGCAGCTGCCAAGGCTAAAGGGAAACAGGTATCCACCGAAGAGGTTACTACTGAGGAAGATCCTCCTAAGACCGCATTCGAGAAGGAAGTGGATGAGTTTATGAGGATTATCAAGAAAAGTGACTACAAGGTAGTCGACCAGCTAAATCAGACACCCTCAAAGATCTCCATTCTCTCACTATTGCTGTGCTCTGAGGCGCACAGAGCAGCCTTGTTGAAAGTACTAAATATGGCCTATGTTCCACCGGAGATAACTGTTAACCAGCTGGAGTCAGTAGTTTCCAATGTAAACGCTAGCCGGGGGCTAGGTTTCACCGATAATGACCTGACACCTGAGGGCAGGCATCACAACAAAGCCTTGCATATCACAATGGAGTGCAAAGGGGTGGTGCTTTCCCATGTTTTGGTTGATACATGCTCTTCTCTGAATGTTCTTCCAAAGAAAGCCTTAATGAAGTTGGATTGCGATGGCATCATCCTAAGGCCAAGTAACTTAGTTGTGAGGGCTTTTGATGGCTCTAAGAGAGCTGTCTTTGGCGAAGTTGAGTTGCCAGTTAAGATTGGACCGCAGGTGTTCAAGGGTACCTTTTATGTGATGGATATCCAGCCTGCCTACAGCTGTCTGCTAGGTCGGCCTTGGATTCATGCTACCGGTGCTGTTACTTCTACCCTCCACCAGAAGCTCAAATATGAACTAGAAGGTCAGATCGTCACTGTCTGTGGTGAAGAGGATATTTTTGTTAGCCACCTGTCTACATTTAAGTATGTAGAGATGGACGGCGAGATGCATGAGATGCTGTGTCAGGGCTTCGAAACTACAAACATCAATGAGGTCGCGCCCGAAGCTGTCTTTTCACCTGAGTCTGAGAAGGTCGGGACTTCTATCTCTTCATACAAGCAAGCTGTCGAAGTGGTTAAAGCTGGTAATGCCCAAGGCTGGGGCAAATTTGTGGAGCCAGTCATCAAAGAAGACAAGTTTGGATTGGGGTATGCTCCGGGATCTCAGAAGAATGAAACCGGTACTCTCTCCAGCGGGGGTTTGGTTTCTCCCCACATCGTCAATGCTGCAGATGAAGACAAGGCTGACAGCGACTGTGACTTAGATAGCTGGATTCGCCCGTGTGTCTCGGGAGAAAAGCTCGACAATTGGACGTCCGAAAAACCGTCCGGGTTACTCTGCTGAAAGAGTGATTTTTATTGTTTTCCTTTTATTACATGCATAATAAAGTCTTACACTTTTCCCAAGGTGTAATGGCTCATTTGTAGGGCCATCCATTTAGTTACGTTTCGCAATTATTTTTATCATCAATAAAGGACGGCTTTTGCAAACAATTTTGTGTTCTCTTTCTTTCAGTTTTTTTTACTTTTACAAAAAAAAATGGCAATGTTTCTTTTTTCGTTTTTTCTTTCTTTCAAAAAAAAAATCTCTCATTCTAAGGTAAAGCATGATCCTCCATCATGCAGAGCCGACCACCCGGATCTCACTGCTAACGACACTGCTATGGCCAAGTATGACTTCGACAATCCTATCTATCAAGCCGAAGAAGGGGCTGAGGAAGATTGTGAATTGCCTGAAGGGTTAGCCAGATTGTTGAAACAGGAGGACCGAGCTATTACACCTTATCAGAAGATGGTTGAGACCATCAACGTTGGTACCGAAGACGACAAGAAAGAAATCAAGATCGAGGCCAGTCTACAGGCCGAGAGAAAAAAAACCGTTGATCATGTACTTGACTGTGTTAGAAAGGTCAATGGGTTGTGTGCTCGGTCAGCATGACGAGTCAGGTCGAAAAGAGCATGCAATATACTACCTTAGCAGAAGTTTACCGACTGTGAACAAAGATACTCATTGCTCGAGAAAACTTGTCGCGCTTTGGCATGGGCTGCTCGCCGACTAAGACAGTATATGTTGACTCACACGACTCTATTGATATCAAAAATGGATCCAGTCAAGTATATTTTTGAAAAGCCATCACTTACCGGAAAAGTTACTAGGTGACAAATGATACTGACAGAGTATGACATCCAATACACTTCACAAAAAGCCATCAAGGGAAGTGTCTTGTCAGACTATCTTGCAGAGCAACCGATTGATGATTACCAACCTATGAGGTCTGACTTTCCTGATGAGGACATCATGTTTCTCAAATCGAAAGATTGAGAGGAACCACTCCCGGAGGAGGGGCCTGACCCTGAATCCAATTGGGTTATGATGTTTGATGGGGCGGTCTACGTCAATGGTCGCGGAATTGGTATAGTGTTGATCACACCGGAAGGGGGTTCATATGCCATTTGGTGCCAGAATAACTTTTCCCTGCACCAACAATGAAGCCGAATACGAAGCTTGTATCCTAAGACTTGAGGAAGCCGTCAAAATACAGATTAAATCCCTGGATGTATAGGGGGACTCAACTTTGGTCATCAATCA
Source organism: Lathyrus oleraceus (assembly GCF_024323335.1). Lineage (NCBI taxonomy): Eukaryota > Viridiplantae > Streptophyta > Magnoliopsida > Fabales > Fabaceae > Lathyrus > Lathyrus oleraceus. Next base: position 39,525,364 of record NC_066583.1, read on the forward strand.
AACCAACAGGGAAATGGTGATATGCTGGAACTACGTACCCAGAATTGACGTATCTCGGTCAGAGACGAATGAAGAAAGCATTTGGTCAGAAAGTGCGCTCTCGGGAGTATCGAGTCGGTGAATTGGTACTCAAAAGAATTCTTCCTCCCAACACAGATCACAGGGGCAAATGGACATCGAACAACGAGGGTCCATACGTGGTTAAAAGAGTTTTCTCTGGCGGAGCTCTGATGCTAACAACCATGGATGGCGAAGACTTCCCGTCCCCTGTCAACTCAGACGCAGTAAAAAAATACTTCGCATAAAATAGACCCGCTGGACAGTAAAAAGAATAGTCTAGGCAAAAAAGGGGCATCCCGACGAACCAAAAAAAAGAATAAAGAGGTTCGGGCAAAAATTAGGGATATATAAAAAAAAAAAGAGTACACCTGGTGAGTCGAAAACCCAAAAGGGCGGCTCAGGCAAAAATGGGTATCCCGGTGGATTGAAAACCCGAAAAGGGGGCGATCCAGGCAAAAGTTAGGGAATAAGCGAATGACTATGATCTGAGTTCATCAGTGTTATATCACCGTTTCATTCAATCCGGCAATCTTCGAAGGTTAAATATCGACTAATCATCCACTTCAGAAAGCAAGATGAGCAGAGCGTCTTGAGGACATACGAGCCATAGCAGAGTCGAAACTCAGTGGGACCCCGTTTCCACATTGCCATTAGGATAGTTCTCTTTTTATAGCGATCACCTCTTTTTAGGGATCAGCTTCCTGATACCCTCGCCTATTCCTGGCACAAATTTCCTCCCCATTAAGAGTCGAATAATTCAGTTAAAGAGCCTTTTTATTTTCATTTATCAGTTTGTTTGCAAAAATGTCCGAATTTTTGATAAAACATATTGCATATGAACATAATGGTGGCTTTTGCAGATGATTTGCACAGGAAAACATTTAAAATTGCTTTGAATGTGCTTAATCCCGGACGGTGAATTCAAACCGAGTAATTCCCCTGAGGCATACGTGTATTTTTGGTTGCAGGTCACAGGAACCGGATGCCAAGTCATGAATCCTCGTCCCCAAGCAGTTGACAAAGTCTCTCCTCAGCAGAGCATGTTCCCCAACAGAGTTGACAGTATCCAGACTGTCTATCCCCAGTAAAGTTGATAATATCCAGACTATATATCCCCAGCGGAGTTGACAGTGTCAGACTGTATCTTCCTAGCAACAGCGGAGTGGTTGCATACCCAACGGACAAGAGGGTGGTGTTCCCAGTGTTCATCTTATCCCCAGCAGATTATTTCTAACATATTTGTTCTAATCCCCAGCTAGAGGACGATTAGCAAGTTCATATCCCCAGCAAAGGTCGTTTCCTACGACATTTCCCCAGGAAACAAGTGCCTTGATCATTTCTAATTGCTTCCACAATTTCACAATAATAAAAGACAAAGCATGAATCTCATGAATCAACAAAACTTATTAGAATCCAGCATTTAAGTGTACAATGGAGGTTTCCTCACAATTTGTGGTTTTAAGTTCTAGATGAAACATTCATTCAATTATGTTGCAAAAAGACAATATTCAATTTACCAAAAAGAGTAAAGTTCCTAATGCATTCTAAAATTCTAGTCGAAGGTAACCATGTACCTTAGCCTCATTCACTTGTTTATTCTTATCATTGCCATCCAAGCTCGGATGCACCTTCATTGGGTACTTCTTGAGGAGCAACCAATCTAGAAGGGTTTGCCACTCAATCAACCAAAAATTTATTAAACACACAAAATTAAAAACATAAATAAATAACATTAACTGAAAATATAAATTTGTTCATGGGGGACAAAACACCCCAATAGTACAACACCAAAATCAAGATACAAAATCCGAAAATACAAATAGAAATGACATAAAAACTGAAAAAATACAAAAACTTAACCCACTAAGGGCTCAGGACTCCTCCTCGCTACCGGCCTCAGAACCGGTAGCCTCATCATCAACATCATCATCATCATCAGCATCAGCGCCCACCCCCTCACCATAGACAGGCCTGTCCACAGGCCAGTTGGCGTTAAGCAGAAACTGCTCACGCGCCAACAATGCTTGAGCACCGGTGGCCTCATTCCCTCGCAGTTCTAACCTCTGCATACAGTTGTGCATATCTGTCATGGCTCTCTGGGATGCCGCCATCCACTCAAAACTGTAGTCGCACACAGCTCGGAGGTAGGGATCAAGTGCAGGAGTAGAAGTACTAGGACCATCAGAAGCCCTGGTACTCCCTGTAGCAGCAATGCCTCTAGCATTCTTCGCTCTACAGTATTTGGCCACATACCGGTCATCGATAGGTGGCGGGATCCTTACCTGCCCCCGAGACGGAAGTCTCACCCTTGCCTGAATGCATAAACTCATGATCAAGCACGGGAAAGCTAGGGGACTTCAGCTCATTTGCGATGATCCTCGCCACATCGATCTCGACGTTGGTGAGGATAGAATGGACCAAATGTGCCACTGAGATCGGCACTGTAGAGGTGTGGGATTTAGGCTGGATGTGGGTCAAAACCAAGAGCAGTATCAGTTGAGCCATGGGAGTCATGTCCTCCCGGTGATACCTCATTGGAACCCCAGATGGGTTCAGCTCAACAGATTTCCCTGGTAAAAGCAGGGCGGCAGTAATGGCAGGAACATCACGGTGAAGCCGTAGGTCTGTATGGTATGCGTCCTTCTCTTCAGCTCCCAGCTGGAGCGCTCCCTTTCTTTTCTTAGCCGCTCCAGACCTAGATTCCATCTGCAAAGTATACAAGGAAACAACACACACCAAACAAACAGATTAGACATCAAAGCATAATTTAAAAAAAACTGCCATGCTCGCTGCTGCTTCGCCTAGCGAAGTGGCAGCGAACGCTCGCCCCCAGGCTCGCCTAGCGAGTGCTAGCGAACCTTACGGGTTTTGGGGTTTTTCAGCATGTCCAGAGATTCTCCCCCAAAACCCATACTCAATTGGTTCCAACATCAGAACCTAATGATTTCTCAAGCAAATAATCGTTCTATGCTATTGGGGATTACCTATTTGCATGCAAAACCTAAAAATCCCCAATTCCTAAACCTAAAATCCCAATTTGCAAAACCCTAAATACCACATGCAAAGCTAAAGTTTCCCATACTCCACTCATCCTAATTGCTATTCATATTGGAAATTTAGAATTCAAACAACAAGAAAAATGTAGTAGGGCAAACCTTAGTTACACGGATTCGGAAATGTGAAGAGAGTAGAGTTTGCAAATGACCGAATAGAGCAAGTGTTGGTGATAGAGATGCAAATGAGAGAGTGTGAAGAGCTTATCAAAAATTCCTCAGCAGAGCCGTACAGAAAATTTTTGAGTTTGGGGCAAAATGGTTGCCCTGCTGAGATTTAAATACAAACTGTCATGCAGCGCTCGCTGCTGCCTCGCCTAGCGAGCAGCTAGCGAACCTGCTCGCTACTGCCTCGCCTAGCGAGATGCTAGCGAGCATGACAGCAAGTGCTTTTTTTCAAATGCAGCACTTGCAAGTTCATCCAGAACAGTTTTATCACAAGGTAACTCAACACAACACAACACAAAAACAGTAAATACTTACAATGTTGGGGTGCCTCCCAACAAGCGCTTGTTTAACGTCGGCTAAGCTCGACGGTGCGATGCTCACAGAGGAGCATCGAGCGGTAGAGCACAGCTCTCGCGATCCACATGACCGCCGAGATAAATTTTCAATCGTTGGCCATTCACTGTCCAACTATCTTTCTGGTCTATGTCTTCAATGACAATAGCCCCATATTCCTTTACTTCTTTCACCCGAAATGGCCCCGACCATTTTGATTTCAACTTCCCGGGAAACAATTTCAACCGGGAGTTGAACAATAGGACCAATTGTCCGGGCACAAATTCTTTGTTACGGAGCTTCTTGTCGTGATACTTCTTTGCCTTTTCCTTGTACAACCAACTTGAGTGGTATGCGGCATTGCGCATCTCCTCCAACTCCAGTAGTTGCACTTTCCTTTTGTTACCGGCCAACTCATGTTCAAAATTTAAGAACTTTAGGGCCCACAAGGCCTTGTGCTCCAATTCAACCGGCAAATGGCAAGTTTTACCAAATACCAATTGAAAGGGAGTTAGGCCAATTGGAGCTTTAAAGGCCGTACGGTAGGCCCATAATGCTTCGTCCAATTTTTGGGACCACTCCTTTTTTGAATTAGACATGGTTTTTTCGAGGATTCTCTTAATCTCTCGATTAGAGACCTCAGCTTGCCCGTTAGCCTGTGGGTGATACGGAGTTGTCACCCTATGCGATACACCGTAATGTTTTAAAATAGTTTCCAAAGGTGCATTACAAAACTGTGACCCTCCGTCACTTATCAACACTCGAGGGGTTCCGAAACGGGAAAATATGTTTTTCTTCAAAAAATTTATCACCGTTTTCGCATCCGCCCGAGGTGAGGCAATCGCCTCAACCCACTTAGAGACATAATCGACAGCAACAAGCATGTACTCGTTCCCATAAGAGGGTGGGAAAGGTCCTACGAAATCTATGCCCCAACAATCAAATACTTCCACTTCTTGGACATTTTGGAGAGGCATTTCATCTCTCTTACCTATCCCACTGCTTCTTTGGCAACTGTCACAACTTTGCGCATGGGTATGTGCGTCTTTGAAAATAGTGGGCCAATAAAATCCCGATTGAAGGATTTTAGTGGCCGTTCTAACCCCATTATAGTGACCGCCGTAAGGCGAGTTGTGACAATGCCAAAGGATGCTCTGGGCTTCATCACCAGTTACGCATATCCTTAATAGGTTATCACTACCCAACTTAAACAAGTATGGGTCATCCCAAACATAATACTTCGCATCCGAAAGGAACTTCCTTTTTTGGTTCGAAGTTAGGTCGGCAGGCACAAAACCACTAGCCTTGTGGTTTGCAAAGTCTGCAAACCACGGCCTAACTTGAACTTTAAACAGTTTTTCATCAGGAAATTCTTCCCGGATTTCCTTTTCAGATGCGGTAACCTCCACATTCACTAAGCGGGATAAATGATCCGCTACCAAGTTTTCCAATCCCTTCTTGTCTTTGATTTCCACATCGAATTCTTGTAACAAGAGGATCCAATGGATGAGCCTTTGCTTCGAATCCGGTTTGGTTAGCAGATATTTAATCGCCGCGTGGTCGGTATACACAACGACTTTAGACCCTATAAGATAAGACCTAAACTTTTCTAGCGCATACACTATTGCAAGTAGTTCTTTTTCCGTTGTGGCATAATTTATTTGAGCCTCGTTAAGAACCTTACTCGCATAATGTATCGCATGAAAAGTTTTGTCTTTTCTTTGGCCAAGTACCGCTCCAACAGCATAGTCACTCGCGTCACACATTAGTTCAAAATTTTCATTCCAATCGGGAGCGACTATTATTGGAGCGGTAACCAATTTTTCTTTTAAAACCTCAAAAGCTTGCAAACAATCTTCGGTGAAGAGAAATACCTGGTCCTTGGCGAGCAAATTGCTCAAAGGCTTAGCCACCTTTGAGAAGTCCTTGATAAAGCGCCGGTAGAACCCGGCGTGCCCCAAAAAGCTACGGATGCCCTTCACATTCACCGGAGGGGGTAATTTTTCAATCACTTCAACCTTAGCTCTATCCACTTCAAGCCCCCTTCTAGAGACTTTGTGGCCTAGCACGATCCCCTCGGTCACCATGAAGTGACACTTCTCCCAATTAAGCACCAAATTGGTCTTCACACATCTTTCCAACACCGTCTTCAAATTTTCCAAGCATAGACTAAACGTCCCACCAAATACCGAGAAGTCATCCATGAAGACTTCCATTGTTTTCTCTATCAGATCGGCAAAAATGGCTTGGACACATCGTTGGAAGGTCGCCGGTGCATTGCACAGCCCAAAGGGCATTTTTCGGTATGCGAACACTCCAAACGGACACGTGAAAGCCGTCTTCTCATGATCAACCGGGTCAACCGCAATTTGGTTGTACCCGGAGTAGCCGTCCAAAAAACAATAGTATTGTTGGCCCGATAGTCTTTCGAGCATTTGATCCATAAATGGGAGTGGAAAATGGTCCTTTCGAGTCGCGGTATTCAACCGTCTATAATCTATACACATTCTCCACCCCGTTGCAACTTTAGTAGGGATCAATTCGTCCTTGTCATTTCGGATTACGGTCATTCCACCCTTCTTCGGAACCACGTGCACGGGACTAACCCATGGACTATCCGAGATCGGGTAAATCATTCCCGCATCCAATAGCTTCACCACTTCCTTTCTTACAACCTCCTTCATCGTAGGATTTAAGCGGCGTTGTGGTTGAGCCACCGGCTTAAAATCTTCCTCCATCAAAATCTTGTGCATACAATAGGATGGACTAATTCCTTTTAGATCGGAAAGAGTCCAACCCATAGCTTCTTGATTGGTTTTTAGCACAATGATTAGACGGGCTTCTTCTTCTTTTGTCAAAAGGTTGCTTATGATGACCGGCTTTGCCTCGGTCTCATCTAGAAACACATACTTCAAAGTCGAAGGTAACACTTTTAATTCAATTGGCGCTTTTTCGTCAATGACCTCCTTCTTCAAGTTTTCCTCCTCTACTTCCCATGGTTGTAGGTCGTCGAAACTATCAAGTTCCTTTAAGCATTCCTCAAGAGCTAGCTCTTCTTCAACAGTGAAAACCTCCAATGAGTCGTCAAGAGCTAACTCCATAGGAGATATCTCATGAATATGCTTTGAAACCTCCATAATAGCGTCTTCGATCACATCGATGCGGAAGCTATCATTTCTATCTTTTGAATGCTTCATTGCCTCGAATAGATCGAATGTCACTTCCTCATTTTGAACTCTCACCTTCATTAAACCGTCATCAACATCTATCATCATTCGCGCGGTCTTCATGAACGGTCGGACCAAGATGAGCGGAGCATCATCATCTTCCTCCATATCAATAACAATAAAATCAACCGGGAAAAAGAATTTGTCGACCTTCACCAAAACATCTTGGGCTACGCCATGAGGATGGGTCGTCGACTTATCCGCCAATTGCAACGTCATTCGGATAGACTTAATCTCAATGTTGCCAAGCCTCTTGATAATTGACAAAGGTATAAGATTAATGCTCGACCCCAAGTCAATAAGTCCTTTCCCGACATAAACGTCACCAATTTTAACCGGCAATGTAACTCTTCCCGGATCAACCTCTTTCTTAGGAAGCGTCCTTTGAATAATGGCACTACAGCTCGCATCAAGGACGATGGTCTCCGGTTCCGTATACCTCCGCTTTTTGGTTAGTATGTCCTTCATGAATTTGGCATACTTAGGCATTTGTTCCAAGGCTTCGGCAAACGGAATGTTGATTTGCAACTGTTTAAAAATATCCATGAACCGGGCGTAATGCCGTTCATTCTCCCTTTTGGAAGGAGCATGAGGATAAGGAAGGTTTTGGATAGGAGTAACGCTCACTACCTCCTTTCCCTTTGCAACTCTAGCACTTTTCCATCTAGGCTTTTTCACTACCTCCCTTATTACCTCATCACTTGTATTTTTTTCCATCTCCACACCTTTCTCTTTTTCAACTTCACCATTATTTTTATTCTTTTCAACTTCTTCCTCATCACTCCACACTCCTACTTCACCATCAACATTTTCCTCCACTATTTCCTCCTCAATTTCTTTCTCTTTCTCTCTTTGTTCACTCTCAACTCTTTTTTTATTCTCACTACCCAACTCCCTCCCACTTCTCGTCATAATCGCCTTACAATGCTCCTTAGGATTTGTTTGCGTGTTTGCCGAAAAGGAAGGACCGGTTTGTTGTTCCGCGAGTTGCTTGGCAAGTTGCCCAACTTGAGTCTCGAGATTTTTTATGGCCGCGTCATTGCTCTTTTGATTGGCCATTGAATTTGCATGAATTGCGTCAATGTCTCTTCCAATTTAGAATTGACGACCGGCGGTTGTGGAGATTGATACGGATTTTGTGGAGGGTTTTGACGGCTAGAAGAACCACCTCCATAACCTTGGTTATGGTAATAGTTACTCCTAGGTTGGAACCCTTGGTTCCCTTGGAATTGTTGTTGTTGATTTTGAGGGTGCGGTTGATAAGGTTGTTGTTGTTGTTGTTGTTGTCTCGGTTGATAGTCTCGTTGATTGGCCATGTAGTTTACTTCGTCAAAACCGGGAGGTGGACAAAATCCGGTGTCATGTTCACCTTTACAAAGTTCACAACAAGCTATTTGTTTAGCTTTTGACGGTTCTCTTAACTCTTTGATTTGTTGCGTTAAGAGTTCCACTTGTTGTGAGATGAGCTTGTTTTGGGCAAGGATGGCATCATTCGTCCCAAGCTCAAGCACTCCCGCCTTCTTCAAAGAATTTCCACGACTTTGACTCTGCAGATCATTTAAAGCCATTCGATTGATAATGTTTGTGGCTTCTTCGGCACTTTTTGACATCAACGAGCCACCCGAGGTGGCATTCAACAACGTCTTGCAGTTTGGTTGAAGTCCATTTCTGAAGATATGGATTTGAGTCAATTCATCAAATCCATGCCCTTTACATTTCCTCAGCATGGACTTGAATCTCTCCCACGCTTCATTTAATGATTCACTGGTTCCTTGAGAAAACACCGAGATGGCCGTCTTTGATTCCATGAATCGGTTATGGGAGAAAAATCTTTCAATGAATTTCTCTTCTAACACGTTCCAGTCTGTCATTACGGCTGGTGTTTGATCTAGGTACCAATCCTTTGCTTTACCGAGCAAAGCGTGGGGAAATAATCGTCTGAACAACGGAAGCTCCTGAGCCTGATCCACTCCGGCAGCCAATGCTATCTCATAAAATTTTGTGAGAAAAGCAAATGGGTCTTCATGGTCCATTCCGGTGAATGGACTTCCATATAATAGATTTAGAGTTCCCGTTTTCATCTCAGCTTGCCTTCCGGTGTGGTTGGCAAACTGAGCGGTGTTCCTTGGACTATTGATGCATGGAGTAGAAATAGGTGGTGGTGGTTGTGGCTCCATGTTTGGTATGAATGGTGGTGGATTTGTGGTTGAAGAACTTTCTCCTTGCTCTTGGCGTTGTCTAGCCTGTTGCCTCCTACGTCTCGTTTTGCTATTGAGCCTCCTTGCGGTTCTCTCGATCTCAGGATCAAAAAGAAGTTCGTCCACAGGGATTTGCCCTCGCATAAAACGTAAGCTGCACACTAAACCAAACAAATTACAAGCACAAGTCAAAAATTCACAAGCTAAAACTTAAACAACCATTGCGATGCTCGCAATATCAATTTACAATCCCCGGCAACGGCGCCATTTTGTTGAAAGTATATTTCGTGTCGAGTTTTTGTTATCGTATCCACAGGGATTGTAAGATATCACCGCCGTTCGATGGTTGTATTAATCTTAGCTCAATGTAACAATAGGGTTTTGGTTTTAATCAAGTTATCTTGCATAAAAAGTAATAAATTACGGTAAAAGTTTTGGTTTGAATAAATGAGAAATATTGCCAAAGTTAGGTTTCAATGATCACTTTGCATGTATTTGCTCGGTCAACAATCTTATAAACTCCTTTAGATGATAAATCATTTCACAAAGTCCTCTCAATATGTTTCTCTCGAACACACATTGTGAGTTTTGCCATTTTGATCCATTGTTTCTCTCGAACACAATCTATCAAAATGACAACTTTTTGGTTCAACCTTATGGTGAACAAAATCATTCATTACTATCTCTAGCTAACAAACAAGTTTGGATGAAAACCTAGGTCAAGAGTCGGTAAACATCTCTCGATCATAAACCAACACAAAGAGTTTTAAATAGAAACAAAGTTTTCATCATATATTTACCATTAAAGAGTTTACATATGAGGATCCTTACATTTACACACAAAGCTAGTAATCACCTACATCTAACCTTGACAAATGGATGACTTAGCTACTCATTTTCATGGTAGCTTGGTCGGCAAGTAAGGAAAGAAGGTTGATCAACATCCAAGTCGGATAATCGAAGTTGGATGGGAATCCACCTTCTTTTTGTAGAAGATGGTTCTAAGATGAAGAGAAAAATAAATTAGGGCATAAAAGATCCCCTAGAACAATGCTGTAAAATATCTCTCCAAAGTACAAAAGTGGAAAAAGTTGGTAAAAATGAGGTATGATGCTCAAAAGTGGCACCTGCTACTTATAGACCTCTGCTGGGATGTCATGCTCGCTAGGCGAGCAGAATGGCTCGCCTAGCGAGGGTCTAATATGGGCACATAAGGCCCCTGCGCCCAGAGAAACAGGGTCTGCTGAACTGTCATGTTCGCCTAGCGAACATACCTTCGCCTAGCGAAGGACACGCTTCAACCTTCGCCCCAGCGAGGTTGAGAGGTTTTGCTACTGGAATGCTCGCTGGGGACTCGCTAGAGCTTCGCCTAGCGAGTGAGTGCTGGCTGCGCTTTTCACCAAAACAGAACGAACTCGCTACCACCTTCGCTGTCAGCTCGCCTGGCGAATTTATTGACAATTTACTGGAGCTTTTCGCTTGGCGCTCGCCTAGCGAACCAGTGCTTCGCCACAGCCCTCGCCTAGCGAGCAGGCTGATGAATGCTTGTTTGCTTTGGTTCCTTTGCCAACTTTGTTGTGTCTTCAATTTCAATTATTTCATGCCTTCTTTCTGCACAATAACACACAAATCAAAGGCACCAAGCTTGTTTATCAATGTAATGCATTTCATCAAAAACCAAGGTGATTTTGACAATTTTAGCAGGGAAATAGAGTGAAAGATGCCCACATATGATAGCTTAAATAAGCACTTTTGGGCATCTAACAGTCCCGTTTGTAATAGGTTCGAATCCTTTCGTCCCCCGGTGATGATATCACCGGTTTTCTTCATGAAGGCATAAAAAGGCTTCTTATACGTTTCTAGGGGAGGGGATATATTGTTCATCTAAAGTTGCTCAACCTACATATTAGGAAAAAGTCAATAAATAAAGTTTATCCATAAATACCGTAGACCCTATGAGCTTTTTTACTTATTTTCAATTAGTATATTTAGAAAATATACTAATTGAAAATCGAATTTGATAACTATTCTAAAAAAAAAATTATCATCCAATGACTATTCTATTCATCTATAATATTTTCATTCATCTATAATATTTTCATTTATCTATAATATTTTCATGTAAATGGAGGAAAAAAAGAAAGATCTATGCAAAAAAAGTGGTTCAATTCAATGATCTTTAACAGGGGTTTAGAATACAGGTGTGGTTTAAGTAAATCAATAGATAGTTTTGGTCCTATTGGAAATAACGTAAATGAAGACCCATCTAGTTTAACTGATATGGATAATAACATTGATAACTGGAAGAACAATAGTGAAAATTCTTGTTATAGTCATGCTGATTCTTTAGCAGATGTCACGAACATAGATAATTTACTATCTCATAAAAAAAATTCAATTAGGGACAGTAATAGCAACATATATGACATATATTATGCTTATGATACTAATGATACTATTGAATTGGATTCGGAAGAAGAATCTTTGAAAGATCGTCTGGATGAAGACATGCTTTCTCCGGATCCCATTGAATTGGATTCGGAAGAAGAATCTTCAAAAGATCGTGTGGATTCGGAAGAGGAAGAAGAGGAAAAAGACCAATCTTATATCGACCGTCTTGATTCTTATCAAGAAAAGACAGGATTACCGGAGACGGTTCAAACAGGCACAGATCAACGTGAGGAAATCAATCGGTTGTTCAAAGATATTATGAATAAACTTGACTTGTATTTGCAAACTGCGAAAAATCGTGTGGATTCGGAAGAGGAAGAAGAGGAAAAAGACCAATCTTATATCAATCGTCTTGATTCTTATCAAGAAAAGACAGGATTACCGGCGGCGGTTCAAACAGGCACAGGTCAACTAAATGGTATTCCTTTAGCACTAGTTGTTATGGATTCTGAGTTTATAGCGGGTAGTATGGGATACGTAGTGGGTGAGAAAATCACTCGGTTGATCGAATATGCTACCAATCTACTTTTACCTCTTATTATAGTATGTGCGTCCGGAGGAGCGCGTATGCAAGAAGGAAGTTTGAGCTTAATGCAAATGGCTAAAATTTCTTCTGCCTTATATAATTATCAAATCAATCAAAAGTTATTCTATGTAGCGATACTTACATCTCCGTCTACTAGTGGGGTAACATCTAGTTTTGGGATGTTGGGGGATATCATTATTGTCGAACCTAATGCAACCATTGCATTTGCGGGTAAAAGAGTAATTGAACAATTGTTGAATAAGGAAGTGCCTGAAGGTTCCCAATCGGCTGACCTTTTATTCGACAAGGGCTTATTGGATGCAGTCGTACCACGTCATCTTTTAAAGGAGTTTTTAACTGAGTTATTTCAGTTCCATGGTTTCGCTCCTTTGACTTAAAATTGGACTAAAAATGAAAACTAATGCAGACATTTTATTTATGTTTTTCAAATTTGATGACGAGATCCAATCCGAGTAGATAAGAGGCTATGGCTATGATACAAAAATAAAATTAGAACACACAAGAGTAAAGTAATAAGATAAGAATAAAAAATAATAGGTATAAATAAAATATGAAATTGAGGTATCCCATTTTATGATAAACTTACCATCCCTTTTTGTTCCTTTAGTAGGCCTGCTATTTCCGGCAGTTGCAATGGCTTCTTTATTTCTTCATGTTGAGAAAAGACTTTTATTTTCCACACAAAAAATCAACTAAATATATGAAAAAGATAACTCAGAATATTCGAAGGATTACTATATATATAATATATATAGTAGTCCAATTTTTGTACGATGGGACTGTAGAGGGTATTATAGTAACTGTTTTATCGCTTGTTTTTGCTAGAAAATTATTTTGTTGGGCAGAAGGTCATCCTGCATATCGTTTAGGAGACTCATGGATTGCCTTTGTAGCAGGGTCTCAAAACAGTTTCACTATTTTGTGTTGTTCTTTCAAATTTTTACATTCATTTGGGAGGAAGTTTTTCGCTTACATTCAGATGAAGTTGTCCAGTGTGCCACGAGAAGAAAGGGTCAGGCTACTTTTTTATGCAATTGTAAAGATCTTTCTAACATTATATCGAATGAGATTTAGTTGTCGTTCCGGCTTTTCTGGAAGAGATCGTTGTATTATTCCCAGAGTTCCTATGAACACTAGTCAGTGCCTCATACAAAAAACTAACCCAGATAGTAATGATGTCCTTTCTATGAAAACCAGAGAAAGAGAAAAGGGGACCATTCCCTTGAGTTCTGTTTATGCTAGTCCTCCATGCAACCGTCTAAAAAAAAGTGTGGAGTTACCCAGATTATTGAGTGGGCGAATAGAAAATGTTCCACCAAAGGACGAATAAACAAGCGAGAATAGTCTATAATATATCAATTTATATGAAAAAATTAAAAATTGATATATTATAAGCTAAGCTGCTCTATTACTTGTATTTACTTGTAATAGAACTTATGGATTATTATTATATATACAGTTGAAAAATAAGATGAAACTGAGGACGAAAAATGGAAAAAAAGAAAGCATTCATTCCCCTTCTATACAATCAAAGGTTTAAGTGTAGGAGAGTTTGATAACACCGAAAAACATAGTTTATTTTGACTCGATTTGCCCATGTTTTATTATTATTATGTTTCATTTTATAGTATTATGCTTGTGATTTATGCATGTTTCAGGTATTTTACGAGTAAGAGTTGATTTATGAAGAAACCAGAAGAAAATGGAAAAAATGGATAAAAGTGGCAAAAATACACACGTGGCTACCTGCATGGTGCCCGCCGTGACTAGGCAGGCGTGGAATCCCCTAGAGCGGAAAAAGGAAGGCTGAAGATGCAGTCAAAGGCTTGTGGCGACCGCCACAAGCCTCATGGTGTTCTCCATGCACATCAAAGAAGGTCGAAAGCATATTTTGCACTTGTGGCGACCGCCATGAAGTTCGGTTCCTGAAAAAACGCAACAAAAGGAATCAGTCCTTCCCCATTCCACATATTTTTCTCCCACAAAGTCTACACGACTTAGACTCGGATCAGTGCTTATTTTTACTATAAAGTGTCATTTTTGAGGAGTTTCTGCCATCCAAATTTGTACGCATACATTTTAGTTCTTAGTTTTCAGCAGAAATTACATTCAGGATCAAAGTTGTCGATATTTGAAGGTATTTTCCATTCAGTTCAATGTACTCGAAGTATTTTCGCATTTAATTCCTGTTTACAGGTTCTTTACATAATTGCTTTAATTTGATTCTGTCTGTTCAAAATTTATTTATTTGCAATGATGTTGTCAATTTCTATTACCATGAATCGCATATTTATGTTTAATACCATATCTGGCTAAACTATTTTTAGTTCGGTATGTGAGGATCATCGTTCCGACGAGACTCGGTAATAAGTTGGCGTAAACCTTTTTATAAATATTCTTTTGATTTTGATTTTTAATTGTAATTCTGAAAAGTTTTGCACGAGAGTGAAACCATTAAGGTTCAAAATAAAAAATGAGAGTGTGAGACTTGAACCGGATATTAAAAATTAGGCATTAATACTAAATACAACGAGAGCAATTTAGGATTAATTAGAACTTATTGATTTTCAAAAAGTATTTCCTGTTACAAATGGGCTAGCGAGAGCAGGCATTTGATCTGGAGGTATATCTAGAGTCAACAAAACGAGAGTGTGAGATAATGGCTTTTAAATTAATATTTCTTTACTAAAAAGTGATTTAATACATTCACACATACCAATGAATTATTGAGTCCCCGAGGTACGTCGGGATCCACGTTTCGGCCTCTCCTTTCTGCTATATTTTCCAAACTTTATTTTAGTTTTATTATTACCTTCCCCCAAATCAAAATTTCATAAGCCTTAGATTTACATAGCACCAATAGATAGCGATAAGTTTGATTATTGATCCATGTAGATTCGATGTCTTTTAAAACTACGTGAGACAACTATGCACTTGCAATTAGATATTTCGATAGACTCACTAAGTCGCAATCAACCACTCACACTTGAATCCCAACAATCTCTCCCACAGGTGTAATTCAACCATTTCACTGGCCTTGATCTACATTATGATCCATGTTTTCTCCCCCACCGAGCCTAACTATACTCTGGTACCATTTGTTAGGGAGTCCATGGAGTGCAAGAAGTGTCAATAAGTTAAATGTTCATGGATCCAAGAGACTTTGACACCACATATTGATAAATGTCTTTACATCGTTCTTTCTAGTCATTTTCCTTTATTATTCTACCATATTTTGTTCTATTTCCTTTCATTTATCATGTTTTATGCTTTGGTTGGAGTTTTCTTGTGAATTCCAGGGTGTAATGAGCATCCAAGACAAAGAGGGATCAAAGACATGCAAAACGGAGCAAAATGGTATTTTGGAAATTTCTCCCATACAAAAACCTGGGACTGCTACGACCATCCCTATCATTTTCTACATGTCGTAGCAGCATGATGCCTCATCCCCCATATTTGCAAATTACCAATAGTAAATGCAGAAGGCAGATACGACCACCTGTAGCAGCTGTTACAGGCCGTAGCAGGGAGGCAATAGAAAAGTCAAATATTTGTTTTGCTTCCATAAATAAAATGATTCACTCTTAATTATGGCTCTTAGGCACGATTGGATCTGTATCTAATCTGAATATTTCATATTGAACCAAATATATTTTGCACTTTTAATTTTTCCTATAAAACTCATAGTCTGCTATGAGTTTAGGTTCTCCAAGTTTTATCACTTTCCATTCCTAGTTTTTGTTCTATTTTCTTTGTAACTTAAGTCTCCAAAGGAGCAATTTGTGGAATAAAATTTATGCATATTTAAGATTTTATAATTCATTATCTTTCTATTATTCATCTCTTGTGTTTGATTTTTATGAGTTTGATGATGAACACCCCTGTGATTGCGTTTTCCCTCTGTAGCGGTAAATTCATTATCATCAAACTATGGATAAGCTAGAGATCAAATAACAAGAGTCGCCACCGCGCTTTTATTTTTTCCAAGGGAAAAGGGAAAAAGTACGAACAAAACCCAAAATTAAGAAGTTTTCAAATCAAAACTAATAAAATGTTAGAGATTACAAGTAAGGGGGTTGGTTACACAGAGGGAATGTGTTAGCACCCAAAGTGGCCTAGGTACTCCTAGGGAGCCCTTTTTGTGCGCATATGTATTTGGTACAAAGTGATGTTTACAAACAAACAGAATGGGGGGATGAGAAAAGAATTCATTAATTATATTTTTTGTGTTTGACAAGACCTTCGGTCTTACGCCTACGTACCAATATAAAAATGAGGGATCAAAACCTAGTAGTTCATGATACAAATTTCAAAGTGGATGCATTGCTTTTAATCAAAAATTAAGTTTGAAAGGCACAAAGGCCTGAAAATGGTTTGAATGAGTTAGTTCTTTTTGACTTTTGAAAATTTAGGTCAAGTATATTTAAGTCTATTTACAAGTTTGATTAAGAAAAGAAGTTTGAAAATGCAATTGCATAATGCCAAAGTTTCTAGTTTGCAAAGTGGTCAAAATTTAGAAAAATAATAAGTTCAAACAAAGAAGTTTTTTTTAAAGGAGGGAGAGATTTTGAAATTACAGAAATGGGGAGGAGATGAAGAGACTAATCCTATGTACAAAATTAAAAGTTAAGAGTTGAAAAGATCTGACTGATGGGTAGTAATCCAATAGGCAAGAATGCCATATATAAACCCCAAATTCCCTTGGACATTAGAATCAAGCAACAAATAATGCATACAATATTAACTTGAAGAGCAATGCATCAAATAAAGATGGCCACATCCAAGCTTATCCATTCCATGATGTTCTTCAAGGTAGCCCATGTAACAGATGAATTCCACAAGTCACGGGTTCAAAATAACAGCTTCACAATGATCATGTTGCAGATGAACTTAGAGAGATCTTGAATGATGTATCAGATGAAGTTTCAAATTGCAAGCACTTGGTTTCTCAATAAGTTGGCATTGGCCAAGTCCTTTAGCATAGGAATGTTGCCTAAGTTCTAAGTCCATTTGTCCAAGATCAAGCCAACAGTCCTCACAAGAGTTTTTTAGGGTTTTTTGTTGTTATTATGTACATTAATGGTCAAAGACCACACAAACAAGCAAAGCACAAACAAGATATATCACACAATATGGTCCAAGTGGACAAAGTGAAAATTGCATTAACATAAACAATTAGAATGATATGAACAATGGCAAATGTATAAAAGCTAGAATTAAATTACATTAAAGTAAAGGGCTTGAAATTAAAAGTTAGTAGTTAATAGGTTAGAAGTTAGTATTGTTTTTTTTTGCTTTTCATTCTTAGACATTCTTTGGAGAACACTCAACCCACTTATCACAAGCATGGATCCTTGAACCAAGACATCCATGCTTGTGATAAGTGGGTTGAAAGAGGAAAATTTTTGAAATTTTTTGGTGAAACTTTCATATTTTTTGGATCAATATTAAAATTAATATGAATGAAAATAAAGCAATTAAAAAGATATTCAAATAATTAGAATAAACGTGGACCACTTGATCTCCCTCATTAATTGAGGTGGCAGATCAAGTGGCCACCAGCGCGCGTTCCATGTGGTCTCTAGTCAACTGAGCAGCACGCGTGGTAATTAGAAACAACGCTCAGGATTAAAACAATTTAAATGGATCTTATGGTTGGAGACGTGCCAACACATGGCCGGAGTTGTAGCTCCGGTCTTCTTCTCCGGTGGACCTCACCGGACTGGTCCACCTTCAACCATCACCAGAATAAATAAGGAGGACATGATCTAAAAGGAAAAATAGCGTAGATCACGAATATCACCTCAATTTTGACTAACTCCTCACATATAGAAAGATATGAGGAGTTGAAATTTGAGGTATGTCAACTGAGTTGCTTCGATTTGACCTCTAAGCAACTCAATCTTCTTGCCTACATTGGTAGGACTTCAGACAACCAAAGAATCAAGAGAATTGAGCAAGATTAGGAGAGAATCGAAGAGATGAAATTTTCTGAAAATTACCTTCAATGCAGTGCAATTCTTGATGTTGCTTGCTTCAAACACTATTTGATCACACTTGAGAAGCTAGCAGGAAGTGATTGATGAGGTTGCAAGGCTTTGGATCCTGGAGTTTTTGAATCTCCAACAGTTGAGATTCAAACTCAAATTTCAAGTTGAAATTTATCAGGTTTTCCTTTGGAATGAGAGGGTTTCAATGGGGGGAAAATCTGGTGTAAGACCCTAATTTTCACCCTAAGATCCCTCATGCAATTTCATCATAAGCATTAGCATTGGGATCATACCTTGGCATCCTCCTTACCCCTCTTCATTGGGTTTGTTTTGGGAGAGACCACCAAGCACTTTGTGATTATATCATACTAGTATATTATCATTTTACTAACCAAAATACCAAAAATATGTCTTTGTATCTATCTAACTCTTTTGTAGGTAGGGGCATGATCTCCTTGATTCATTGATCACATGTAGGGTTTAAGATCCTCATGAACAAAGAGCACAATCAAGAATCAATTCAAGAATGGTTATGAATATCATATATGAGTCCCAATTTCTTCTACATGTTATATTGATCATGTTTTCTTCAAGAGTTTGAGGGTGATTTTCCTTGGAAACCCTAGTTTGACTGGGTATCTTGAGTAACTTCTCCAACAAGCTATCCCATCAATTGATCAAATTTCTCAAGGGACACCTCAAATTTCCCTAGACCCTATCTCCTACAATTTTCACCATATGAAAATGATTCCAAAAGCAAACTTACTCTAAATGACATTATAAACAACTTTCACGTTGAGACCTAGAGCTAGTTTTGCTTGGAAAATCATTTTATATGTTGAAACATTATAGGTCATTTTGTCTAAACCCTAATTTGAAAGTCAACTTCCATAGACCATAACTTGCTCATTTTTTATGAGATGAAAGATTTCCAAGTTACACAATCAAATTCAATGTGTCTACTTCAACTTTGACGTTTGGAGTGGGAGCTAATTCAACTTCTTTGAACATGTGATATGAGGCTACATTATAGGTCACTTTTGACTTATACCATTGATCAAGTGATTTTTCCAAACTTCAAAAATGCATAACTCTATCATTTCAAATCCAAATGACATGAAATTGGTGACCATTTGGAAGGTCTTTGATAGAACTACAACTTTTTTGAAGACACGTTTCTCATTTGAAGCTCCCATAAAAAGTTAAGCAAGGTGGAATATTAAGACATAGGGGTTGACACTTAGAAAATTTTTGATATGTCAAATTTTTCCAAACTTCCACCTCAAATATCTCCAAGTTCCCAGCTCCAAATGAAAAAGTGTTCAACATCAAACTTGTTCCTCTTGATCTCACCCTTCCAAAGAGCTAAAATTCATTCATTTTAGATATGAAATGCATAGGCTGCACATGGCTTAAACAGGCTGGTATCATGTGGCATGGATCAAACTTCAAACAACAATGCACATGTACCTTGCAATCCAATCCATCTTCAAAGTATCTGATCATTCATTTGGACTTTCAAACCATCATTCCATGGGCCAATGCATGCCCATGCAGCCATGCTTGCATCATTTTGCCAAATCTGGAAAGTTGATAGAGTGTGCAAATATCATTTGAATTCTATATAAATTGAAGCCCTCATGCTCAGAAATCATACACACCTCGCGCCAACTTTGAATCCCCACAGAAAACCCTTCACATTAAGAGGATAAACCTGAAAAATTTAGTTGAATTTGAACTTGAATCTCCACTGTTTTGGAATTCAATTCTTCAGGAGTCCATTTTTCTAAGCCTTTCCTTTCCTCTTCTGCAAGCAATTGAAGTGAAGCAAAACACGATTTAGATCAAGATCTAGCAAGCTCAGACCTCCATTGAAGGTAATTTGCAGAAAATTTGAACTCTTCGATTCTCCTTGTTTCTTGTTCAATTCTATTGATTATTGTGTTGGCTGAAGTCCTACCAATGTAGGCAAAGTATTTGAGTTGCTTTGAGGCCAAATCGAAGCAACTCAGATCATGAACCTCATTTTTCAATTCCACTTATCTCTCAATATAGTTGGAATTGGAAGAAATGGAGGTGATATTCGTGCTCAGTGATGTTTTCTCTTTAAAATCATGTCCCTGTTTGAAATTTTGGTGATGGTTCATGATGACCAGTCCGGCGAAGCTCGCCGGAGAAGACAATCGGAGCTCTGGCTCCGGTGATGAGGTGTCTTTGGTCTAAACTGTGTGATCCTTGCTCCACGTTATAATCTCGGTCGTTCCTTGTGAATACCATGTTGGCCACGCAGTTGACTAGGACATTGGTGGAATGCGCGTTGTGGATCATCAGATCTGCCACCTCAATTAATGAGGGAGATCTGATGGTCCACGTATTTTAGCATTTTCTGAATTTCCATTTAATTCCATTATTTTCAATAATTCATAATAAATTTGATATTGATCCAAAAAATATGGGACTTTCACCAAAAAAATTCAAATATTTTTCTTTATCATATTTTGAATTAAAAATATTTTTGGATCATTATTAATATTTTTTATGAATTAATTGATTTTTCATTTGTTTTTAATTGTTTAAAAATATTTTAATGTGTCCAAAAATTATGAAATTTTTTATCCAAGGTCCTTTGACCTTGTTTGACCTATGATAAATCACATGGCCATTTATTTGGTGTTTTGATGTGGTTTTAGGATTTGGACAAAACATATTTGAATTTAATGCATTATTTTAATATTTTAATTGAATAAATGTCATTTTAATTATGTTGACCATTTGGATTGACTTATTAGAGTTTCTCATCTGTTGTTAGGCCTTGGTCAAGGTTGATTTGACTTTGTCAAATTAATATTATTGGATTTAGGGGATTGATGGAATGTACATTCCATCTCCCATAATGAATGAATAATATTAATTTGGTAAAAGTCGTCCTTTGACCAATTTGTGATCTCATTCATCCCTTTCCCTCTTCATCTAATTCCCCTTCTTCATCCATTCATTTTCATTTGGCCAATGATATCTCAAAGTCCTAATGCTAGTTGATTGAAAGATTAACATGAGTATGGATGATATTAGGCCACTCCTTTTGCATATTTTTGTGTGTGGTATGTTTAATGAGCATAGTTCTTAATACTATGTCTCCAACATGCATTAACACCAAAAGTTTATTGCCCGATCTCAAATAGTTGTGACTTCTACATAAGTCCAATTACGATTACTTAACATAGCGCTAAATTTGTGACATAAAAGGCATAAGCATTCTAGTTAGTGAGATTGTAAGTCTCCTCTCTTCCATGGTATTGTGTGGAAACTTGGCCTTCTTTCCTTCCTTTGGAAGATGTTTTAGTTCAAGGATCCATGCTTGTGGCAAGTGGGTTGAGTGTTCTCCAAAGAATGTCTTGAAATCAAAAAGCAAACAAAAATAGCTATTAACTTACTAACCATTAACTTTTACTTTCAAGATTTTATCTTTAGTGCAATTTACTTTTATTGTTCTATTTTCATTTGTCATTGTACATATCATTCTAATTGTTTATGTTTATGCAATCTTCACTTTGTCCACTTGGACCATATTGTGTGACATACTTTGTTGCTTTGTTTGTTTGATTGGTCTTTGACCATTAATGCACAAAATAATAACAAAAACCCTAAAAAAACATTTGAGTGGACTGTTGGTTTGATCTTGCCCAATTGGACTTAGAACTTAGGTAACATTCCTTTGCTAATAGACTTGGCCAATGCCAATTTGTTGAAGAACCAAGAACGTGCAAGTTTGAATTCATCTGATACATCATTCTAGACCTCTCCAGATTCATCTTCAACATTGATCATTGATGAGTTGTTATGTTGAACTTGTGACTTGTGGAATTCATCTGCTACATAGGCTATTTTGAAGAAGATCATTGAAGTGGATAAGCTTGGATGAGGCCATCTTTATTTAATGCCTTTGCTCTTCAAGATTGATATGATTGTGCTTTTGTGTATTGCTTGTTTCTAAAAGTCTAAGGGAATTCTGGGTTTCTATTGACATACTTGTCTATTGGATTGCTTCCATTTGGTCAGATCTTTTCAACTTTAAACTTTTAAATTTTGTGCATAGGGTAGTCTTTTCATCTTCTCCCCATTTCTTTAATTTCAAAATCTCTCCCTCCATTTTTAAAACCTTCTTTGTGTGAACTACTTTTATTCTAAACTTTGACCACTTTTAAAAAAGGTAGAAACTTTGGCCTTATGCCATTGCATTTTCAAACTTATTTTCTTAAATCAAACTTGTAAATGAACTTAACTATACTTGACTTAAACTTTCAAAAAAAAGCCAAAAAGAACTAACTCATTCAAACCATTTTGAGGCCTTTGTGCCTTTCAAACTTAAATTTTATTAAAACCAGCACACTCATTTTGAAATTTCTAGCACGAACTACGAGGTTTTGATCCCTCATTACTCATTTTGAAATTTCTAGCACGAACTACGAGGTTTTGATCCCTCATTTTTATCTTGGTACGTAGGCACGAGACCGAAGGTCTTGTCAAACACAAAAATATAATTAATGAATTCTTTTCTCATCCCCCCCATTCTATTTGTTTGTAAACATCACTTTGTACAAAATACATATGCACACAAAAAGGGATCCCGAGGAGTACCTAGGACACTTTGGGTGCTAACACCTTCCCTCTGTGTAACCAAACCCCTTACTTGTGATCTCTGAATTTTATTAGTTTTTATTTGAAAACTTCTTACTATTTGGGTTTTGTTCGTACTTTTTCCTTTTTCCCTTGGAAAGAATAAAAGCACGGTGGCGACTCTTGTTAGTTGATCTCTAGCTTGTCAGTAGCTTGATGATCATGAATTTCCCGCTACAGAAATTAAGTGGCAACTCTATTGGGGAGTAGTCTCCAGTGGGTTTAGCCTACTTTTTGTGTGAATATATTTGTATGTATGTGATGTTTGTATATATGTATGTGTGATATAATCTGCTTGTTGTGCTTGGTGATCTCTGAGTGGTGAGATAAGTTCTAACCCGAACTTGATTTCAATTAAGATAGGAGGATGGTATAGTCATGTTCGACTTGTGTGGAGTAGTCCTTAACAAGTTGGCTTGAGATCCATCTGCTCAGTGGAGACTCCTTTGGATTTGGAAATGTCACACAAGTATTTATGGTTAGGCATGACTATTTCTAATTGGGTCTGAGAAGCTGAGGACCTTAAAACACCTAACCCATCTTGGCCTATTTAGGACGTAGTGCGAAAACTGTTCAGGTGTAGACTTGATAACAGTTGTTACGCGATACTACACTCAGACGAGTTTCTCTTGAGAATATTATGGGGAGATGAGTCAGTCATCTTAACCTGTAATATCCGATAGATGGAATTAAGACTCTGGGAACTTTTTAGAACATGATCTACAGGTTTTCATCCTTAGTTCACTCCTTTGGGATGGTTCTTACCCAGACTTCATGCTCGTGACTTGCAGCAAACCCTTGATTCTTGGTTGATCCAATCAAGTCTTGTCAATATCAATGGAACTTGGGTGTTGAAAGGTGTAAACCGAAATCCACCAAAATGGATGATTGATCTTGAAAATGACTTGATTCATCCCTTGACCTTTCTTTGCCTTGTGTGTGATCTCTTACTTGTGATTGTTGCATTCATGCATTTCATGCGCATCATAATATTCATCACACAAAATTTTTAAGGAACTAAGGTATCATTTGCAAATATTTTCAGACCATGGATTGTGGACAAAGGAACACTAAGAAGTATAGTTTCAGATGTCCCGACTTGAAAGAGTTAAGGAAGCTAGCATCTTTTGTATTAGATCCCTTGGACTTCAAACAACGCCATGGGAAGCTTCTGTCCATCTTGTCTGATGATGTAGTTGAACGATTGTTGAGTGTATTGTTACAATTCTATGATCCTCTCTACCATTATTTCACTTTCCCAGATTTTCAGCTTGTGCCTACCTTGGAGGAGTATTCTCATCTTTTGGGGATACCTGTTTCTAGTAGAGTGCCTTTTAGTTGATTGGAGGAGATTCCCTAGTCTAGTATTATTCCTGAAGCTCTTCACTTGAAGAAGTATGAGATAGAGGCTCATTGGGTGAAGAAAGGAGGATTATTAGAATTGTCATCTGTTTTCCTCATCAAGGAAGCTACCACTTTTGCTCAAGTTGGTAGTGTGGACGCTTTTGAAGCTATCTTTGTGTTGCTCATCTATGGATTAACTTTGTTCCCTAATATTGACGGTTTTGTTGATGTTAACGCCATTAGACTTTTCTTGATTGGGAATCCTGTGCCTACTTTGTTGGGTGATATGTATTTCTCTTTGCATCTAAGGAATTCTAAAGGTGGTGGAACGATTGTCTGTTGCATTCCTCTTCTATACAAGTGGTTTATTTCGCACTTGCCTCAGACGCTTGCTTTTGTGGAGAACAAACAATGTCTAAGGTGGTCTCAGAGACTTATGTCTCTCACTAACGATGATATAGTTTGGTATGACCTATCTTTAAGCAGTTTGGAGATTATTGATGGTTGTGGTGAATTCTCTAATGTGCCCCTCATTGGTACACAAGGAGGAATTAGCTACAACCCTGCTTTGGCTCGTCGTCAACTTGGGTTCCCCTTGAGAGACAAACCTAATAACATGTTGTTAGAAGGTATTTTCTATCAAGAGGGTAAAGATCCCCAACATTTGAAGTAGAAGATTGTGCATGCTTGGCATAATGTGCATAGAAAAGGAAGATCTGAGCTTGGTTCGTGCAATTGTGTAGCTTTGGAAGCTTACACTCTTTGGGTGAAGAAGAGAGCTATGGAGTTGAAGATGCTTTATCCTTGCGAATGACTTATGTTTATAGTTGTGGTTGAGCCATTAACTCTCCCTAACCAGGATGTAGAGGAGTTGGAAGACGCGCTCATCAATATGAAGCAAGAGAAGGATATGTGAGAATAACGTTTCCATGCCTTGAGCAAAAAGCATGAGGAGTTACTGTTGGAGTCTAAGGACAAAGATGCACTGATTGAGCTACTTGAAGACCGAGTGACGAAGAGACAGAGAGAGCCAGAGGTTTCATCATCTAGCATACCTTAGCCTTCCGTTGCTTGGAAGAAGATTGTTGACCAGCTTGTCCTCAAGAAGACTCGGATGAAGGCTTCTTTTGAGACCAAGATTCGTCGCATTCGAAGGAAGTATGCGCCTTCAGCCAGATCTTCTGACACTGTTGTTAGGGATCCTTAGGATGACTAGTCTCCTTGTCTCTTGTATCTTTTATTTTGGTTTCTGAAATTGTACTCAGTGTAATCCTTCCAATTTATATAAATAAAAAGAGATTTTTGGTCATATCAAATTATTACAATTGCCATTTCAATTTTTATATATTTGTAAAAGATATAGTAAGTTCCTTGAATATAAAAAAATAATCAAGCATTGCATTTCATGCATCATCTGCATAAGCAGGTTTTTGTCAGTTGTTTGATTGGTGTTCTTCTGTGCTTTAGCCAAGCTGACTCATCGGTACAACACTCGAGCCAATCGTCCAAAGATCATGGAACTCCTTGAGCAAGAGAACCGAGACTTGAAAGAGGAGATTGCCGGACTGACTGCCATGATGGAGTCAGTTCTTGCTGCCCAGAGCGAAGCTTCTCCAACTCCTGCAACTCCTCCCGCGAGGACTGTCATCTCTGAAGTGATTACCTCTACAGTGCCTGCTGCCACCGCCCACTTTGCTCTGAATCTGCCTACTGGATTCCCTTGGGGAATGCCACCTAATTTTGTGCCAGATGGTTTCGCTCCCACTTTTGCTTCCATGCCGACGTCTAGCCTGGTCATGTCTGTGCCACCTCCCGTTGAGCACACTTTGCCGCGTGTAGAAGACACCATCTATCATTCTGAGCCGTCTGAGGGCCCGGATCTTTATGAGAAGATGGATGAGATGAAAGACCAATTCCTTGAGCTGCGCAAGGAACTGAAAACGCTGAGAGGCAAAGATTTGTTTGGGAAAAGTGTTGTTGAACTGTGCTTGGTGCCCAATGTGAAAATCCCTGTGAAATTCAAAGTGCCTGACTTTGAGAAGTATAAGGGAAACTCGTGTCCACTCAGTCATCTTGTAATGTATGCCCGCAAGATGTCGACCCAAACAGATAATGATCAACTACTGATTCACTATTTCCAAGATAGCCTAATAGGTGCTGCACTCCGTTGGTATGTAGGGCTAGATAGTGCAAGCATCCGCACTTTCAATGATCTAGGTGAGGCTTTCGTGAAACAGTACAAATACAACATGGATATGGCGCCAGATAGGGACCAGTTGAGGTCCATGTCTCAGAAAGATAAGGAGACGTTCAAGGAGTATGCCCAGCGTTGGATAAAGTTGGCTTCCCAGATCACTCCTCCTTTGGAGGAGAAGGAGATGACGAAAATCTTTCTCAAAACCCTGAGTTCATTTTATTATGAACGAATGATTGATAGTGCCCCCGGTGATTTTACAGAGATGGTAAACATGGGGATGAGACTTGAAGAGGGGGTCCGTGAAGGACGTTTGTCGAAAGAAGAGGCATCCACTAACAAGAAGTATGGGAGCAATTTCAGCAAGAGGAAGGATAGTGAAGCAAACGCAATAAGCAGTGGGAGGCAGAGGAGGCCTCAAACCAGAAGGAATTTACCACCTCGTCAACACCATCATCATCAAGTATCATCCGTCATTCCAGTATTCTCAAATCAGCAAACAACACCAATTCAACAACAACAACATCAATATCAAAATCAATGTCAACAACAACAACCGCAACAAAGAATGAACACCTACAACAAAAACAATCATCACCAGCAACCGAATTTTGAGAGGAAGAAGGTCTCTTTCGACCCGATTCCTATGTCATATGCCGAACTGTACCCATCTTTAGTCCTCAAGAATTTGATCCAACCGAGGAATCCACCACAGATACCAGAACCACTTCCTTGGTGGTATAAACCTGAACTTCGTTGTGCTTTTCACCAGGGTGCACCTGGGCACGATATTGAGAACTGTTATCCACTGAAGTACGAGGTGCAAAAGCTTATGAAGAGTGGCATGGTGTCTTTTGAAGACCGCGCGCCTAATGTGAAAGCTAATCCTTTTCCCGCTCATGGGAATACCTTAGTGAATATGGTGTACGGTTGTCCAGGTGAATTCAAAGTTTTCGATGTCCGGTTTATCCGAAGATCTTTGGTGCAAATGCATAAAGATATCTGTTTGGTGAGTGACTGTGAACATGATCATGAAGGTTGTGATATTTGTAGTGTGAACCCAAAGGGGTGTGTTGTCGTTAAAAAGGACATCCAGCGCCTGATGGATGAAGGCATGATCCAGATTGTTCAATCCCGTCATGTAGATGACGATGTTAATGTCATTGTTCCTGTTTTCAAGAAACCAGAGCGGTTGGTGGTTCAGTACGGTAGCAGCAATAGCCATAGCGTCAACAATAAATCAGTTTCGCCGTTGGTAATACGGTTGGCGGGCCCAGTCCCGTATGCATCTGATAAGGTTGTACTGTATCAATACAATGCTACGATGATAGAGACAGGTCAAGAGGTCCCGTTGCCTACGACCAATTCAGTAGTGAGCATTGCAGATGTTACGAAGGTGACCCGTAGTGGTCGAGTTTTTGGATCGGTGTTCCCGGAAAATAAGGAAGAAACAGTTGTTGGTAAGAAAGCGGAGGTGCCTAATGTAGATCCAGTTGGTTGTTCAAAGGATAAGTCTGGTGAATCCAGGAATTTGAAAACCAATAGTGATGATGATGAGGTACTCCGACTGATCAAGAGGAGTGAATTCAATGTGGTTGAGCAATTGCTCCAGACTCCCTCAAAGATTTCTGTGTTGTCTCTGCTTTTAAATTCTGAAGCGCACAGAGAAGCACTCCAGAGAGTTCTTGAACAGGCATACGTGGAGCAGGATGTTACTGTGGCTCAATTTGATCATATTGTAGCCAACATCACTTCATGCAACAATTTGAGCTTTTGCGATGAAGAACTCCCTGAGGAGGGAAGAAATCATAATCTGGCTTTGCATATTTCGATGAATTGCAAGGAAGATGCTTTGTCAAACGTGCTAGTTGACACTGGGTCGTCACTCAATGTGCTTCCGAAGTCAACATTGTCAAAGTTATCTTATCAAGGAGCTCCCATTAGGTATAATGGAGTAATTGTCAAAGCCTTCGATGGCTCTCGCAAGATTGTCATTGGAGAAGTGGACCTTCCGGTCAAGATAGGTCTGAGTGATTTTCAGATTACTTTCCAAGTAATGGATATTCACCCGGCTTACAGTTGCTTATTGGGAAGGCCGTCGATTCATGAAGCAGGAGCTATTACTTCCACTCTGCACCAAAAGCTCAAATTTGTCAAGAATGGCAAGTTGGTGATTGTGGGAGGTGAGAAAGCACTGTTAGTTAGCCATTTGTCATCTTTCTCATATGTAGAAGCTGAGGATGGGGTTGGAACGCCATTCCAAGCCTTATCTATTGCTGTTGAGAAGAGAGTTGGGGCACCTATGTCCTCTCTAAAAGATGCACAGAAGATTGTTGAAGAAGGTCATGTTGATTAGTGGGGGCGTGTGGTAGAGGTCACCGACAACAAAGGAAGAACTGGTTTAGGGTTCCAGAAGGGCTCGTCAACCGTTAGATCTGAAGAGATGCAACTTAGTTTCCGTAGCGGAGGGTTCATTCATGGGAATGAACAACACTTAGCTGTTGTGATAGAGGATAGCGAAGAGGAAGACTACACCAACTTTGTAACACGTGGACAGACATACAACAATTGGACTGCTGTTGATATTCCTGTTATTTTGCATCGATCTAAGTAATTGCTTTTATATTTTAAAAAATCCTTCTCCTATGCCTAAGGGAGAAGTGAACATTGTTTGGGCATTTTAAAATTGATCATCAATATAATTAATTCTATTCATCCACATATTTGATGTTTATTTTTACTTTTTGCTTATTTCTGAAAATGGTAATCACAAAAAACACAAATAAACAATATAATTGTCCATATGCATAATATTTGGTCGCAAATTCACTTCTCTAAAATCAAAATATCAAATCATTATGCAGGTTGGTTCCTAACCCCATTAAATACAATGATTCTTATCCTTCTCCAAATTTTGAATTCCCTGTGATTGAAGCCGAGGAGGAAAGTGATGTAGAAGTGAGTGAGGAATTGTCTCGTCTTCTTGAGCAAGATGAGAAGATTATTCAGCCGTTTGAAGAGCAGATTGAGCTAGTCAACTTGGGTTCCGAAGATGATGTGAAGGAAGTCAAGATTGGGTCTCGATTGTGTTCAGATGCTAAGAAGGGGTTGATTGATCTTCTTCAAGAGTATTCAGATGTGTTTGCTTGGTCTTATCAAGACATGTCTGGGTTAAATTCTGAGATTGTGGAGCATAGATTGCCGTGGAAGCCAGAATGCCCGCCAGTCAAGCAGAAATTGAGAAGAACGCATCCTGATATGGCTGTGAAGATCAAAGAGGAAGTTTAGAAGCAGATTGATGCCGGTTTCCTTGTGACCGCTGAGTATCCGCAATGGGTGGCCAATATTGTGTCAGTGCCAAAGAAAGATGGAAAAGTTCACATGTGTGTTGATTATAGAGATTTGAATAAAGCCAATCTGAAAGATGATTTCCCTTTGCCACACATTGATATGTTGGCACACAATACTGCTAAATTCAAAGAATTTTCGTTTATGGATAGATTTTCCGGATATAATCAAATCAAGATGGGACCCGAAGATATGGATAATACCATATTCATTACACCCTGGGGAATATTCGGTTATAGAGTGATGCCTTTCGGTCTAAAGAATGCTGGTGCAACTTACTAGAGAGCAATGACTACTCTTTTTCATGATATGATGCATAAAGAGATTGAAGTTTATGTCTATGACATGATTTCTAAATCAATTAATGAAGAGGAACATATTGAGAATTTGTTGAAGCTATTCCAGCGTTTGAGGGTATAAACTCCGCTTGAGTCCCAATAAGTATACTTTTGGTGTTCGTTCTGGTAAGCTGTTGGGCTTTATCGTCAGCGAGAAGGGTATTGAAGTTGATCCTGCCAAGGTCAAAGCAATACAAGAGATGCCTGCGCCCAAAACTGAGAAACAAGTCAGAGGTTTTCTCGGTCGCTTGAATTATATTTCCAGATTCATTTCCCACATGACTGCCACATATGCACCTATATTCAAGCTTCTTCGGAAAGATCAGTCTTGTAATTGAACCGAAGACTGCCAGAAAGCTTTTGATAGTATCAAAGAATATTTTCTTGAGCCTCCGATTTTGTCTCCCCTTGTTGAAGGAAGACCGTTGATCATGTATTTGACTGTGCTAGAAGATAGTATGGGTTGTGTTCTTGGTCAGCAAGATGAGACTGGGAAGAAAGAATTTGCAATCTACTACCTTAGTAAGAAGTTCACCGACTGTGAGACTCGGTATTCTATGCTTGAGAAGACTTGTCGCGCATTGGCTTGGGCTACTAAGCGTCCGCGTCAGTATATTTTGAATCATACCACTTGGTTGATATCCAAAATGGATCCAATCAAGTATATATTTGAGAAGCCTGCTTTAACTGGGAGGATTACCCGTTGGCAGATGTTGTTATCAGAGTATGATATTGAATACCGATCTTAGAAAGCGATCAAAGGTAGTATCTTGGCAGATCATTTGGCTCACCAACCAATTGAAGATTATCAGTCAGTGCAGTATGATTTTCCTGATGAAGAGATTTTGTACTTGAAAATGAAAGATTGTGATGAACCATTGCTTGAAGAAGGGCCAGAACCTGGTTCCCATTGGGGCATGGTATTTGATGGAGCTGTTAATCAATATGGAAATGGCGTTGGGGCAGTGATTGTTACTCCTCAAGGCACGCATCTACCATTTACAGCTAGATTGACTTTCAAGTGTACAAACAACATGGCAGAATATGAAGCTTGTATTATGGGGCTTGAAGAGGCCATGAATCTCAAACTCAAGTATTTGGATGTCTTCGTTGATTCAGCTTTGGTTGTGAATCAGATCAAAGGAGAATGGGAGACAAATTAACCCGGTTTAATACCGTATAGAGATTACGCGAGGAGGATTTCAACTTTCTTTACAAAGGTTGAGTTTCATCATATCCCTCGGGATGAAAACCGGATGGCAGATGCTCTTGCAACGTTGGCATCAATGATTGTAGTAAAGTATTGAAATGAAGTTCCCAATTTATCTCTGATGCGTCTTGATAGGCCAACTCATTTGTTTGCTGTTGAAGAGATCAAAGACGAGAAGTCGTGGTATTACGATATCAAATGTTTCCTCCAAAGTCAGATTTACCCGCCTGGGGCATCTTTGAAAGATAAGAAGACTTTGAGAAGAATAGCCAGTAATTTATACTTGAACAGTGATGTAATGTACAAGAGAAACTTCGACATGGTTTTGCTCAGATGCGTGGATAGACACGAAGCAGACTTGTTGATGACCGAAGTGCATGAAGGTTCCTTTGGTACTCATTCCAATGGACATGCAATGGCGAAGAAAATGTTGCGAGCAGGTTACTATTGGCTGACAATGGAATCTGATTGTTGCAAGTTTGTGAAGAAGTGCCACAAGTGTCAAATTTATGCTGATAAGATTCATGTTCCTCCGACAATATTCAATGTTATTTCTTCCCCATGGCCTTTCTCCATGTGGGGAATTGATATGATTGGGATGATTGAGCCCAAAGCTTCGAATGGACATCGTTTCATTTTAGTGGCAATTGACTACTTCACAAAATGGGTTAAAGCGGCATCGTATGCAAATGTAACCAAACAAGTTGTTGTAAGGTTTATCAAGAATCAGATTATATGCCGTTATGGTGTGCTAAGTAAGATCATTATTGATAATGGACTGAACTTGAATAACAATATGGTGGAAGTTCTTTGCAAAGACTTCAAGATTGCACATTATAATTCTTCTCCCTACCAACCTAAGATGAATGGGGCTGTTGAAGCTGCGAATAAGAACATCAAGAAGATTATCCATAAGATGGTTGTGACATATAAGGATTGGCATGAGATGCTCCCATTTGCTTTGCATGGGTATCGTACATCCGTCTGCACTTCAACAGGGGAAACCCCTTTCTCTCTCGTGTATGGTATGGAAGCAGTGCTCCCCGTAGAGGTTGAGATTCCTTCGTTGCGTGTGCTCATGGAAGCCAAGTTGACTGAAGCTGAATGGTGTCAGACCAGGTTCGACCAGTTGAATTTAATTGAAGAGAAGAGGTTAACTGCCATGTGTCATGGTCAGTTATATCAGCAAAGGATGAAGAAAGCTTTTGATAAGAAGGTCAAACCTCGAGTGTTCAGTGAAGGTGACCTTGTGCTCAAGAAGATTTTATCATTCAAGCCAAATTCCAGAGGAAAATGGACTCCCAATTATGAAGGCCCATATGTTGTTAAGAGAGCCTTTTCAGGCGGCGCATTGATCCTTACAACAATGGATGGTGAAGAGTTCACTCGTCCTGTGAACGCATATGCAATCAAGAAATACTTCGCCTAAAAAGAAAAAGAACAACTCGCTAAGTTGAAAACCCGAAAGGGCGGCTTAGGAAAAAATTAGCGTCTCGGTGGATTGAAAACCCGAAAGGGTGATCCAGGCAAAAATTAAAGACATAAAAACAGAAAGAATTTCCCGATAATTTGAGTACCCTACCCTGGGGAAACTTATGCAAAAATTAGGGATTATGGCAAGTAACTGCATCCTGCTGATCTTCAGTGATTTTTGAAGACTTGTTTGAGCACAAGGGTTGACGTTGGTTCATCTTCAGCAGCGGCCGAGAGCATAGTGGATATCAAGATTTGGTAGAAGGATTAAGGATCATTTGTATTCAATGTAACCCTTTTCCATGTAAATTACCATTTTCAACTTTGTAAAATCTATGGAGTCTTGTCATTTACAGACTACCATCCTATTAAATAAAGTTGAGCCTTTATCCAATTGTTTCTACTCTTATTTATTTCAGCCAATAGTTTTAAATTTTATTATGATCATTTTGAAATTAAATTTTTTAAAAATCAAATCAAGTTTTCTTTAAAAGAAAGAACTTTCCCAAAGCAAGTAACAGTAATATCAACAACATTTCAGTAAGAAGCAAGTTCTTAAGTGCGAAGCATCTGAGGTTCCCAAAGCAATAACTCTTCGGCTATCCTTAGTCATCAGTGTTGATTCATTTCCTCAGTAGAGTGTTGTTATCCCCAGCTAACGGATTCAGTTCCTCGGCGGAGTGTTTGATTTCCCAGTAGAGCTTATTTCTTTGTCCTTAGCTGAGTTGGTTGCGGTGTGTCTTTATCCCCAACAGAGTTTCGGCCTTCCCAGCGGAGTTCATATTTCCTCAGCAGATAGATAGTCATCATAGATGTTTGATCTTTCCCCAGTAGGGTTGTCTCTCATTTTTATTTTGTTGACCTAAAATTCCCTACGGTTTGGATGTTTTATCCTTAGCATATCTCCTTCCCCAGCCAGGGTTGAGCCTTTGGGATGTTGATCTCCCTGTTCTCCAACATTTTGTCTCCATGATTTATGGATTGACCGAGGATTGTACCGGTGG
This sequence comes from Lathyrus oleraceus, assembly GCF_024323335.1. Taxonomy (NCBI): domain Eukaryota; kingdom Viridiplantae; phylum Streptophyta; class Magnoliopsida; order Fabales; family Fabaceae; genus Lathyrus; species Lathyrus oleraceus. The sequence goes on from NC_066583.1 coordinate 39,558,979, forward strand.
TTCAATTTCTTTGCGACACCTTTGTATCCTTCGTGATCGTTTTATCAAGATAATCACCATATATACATATACATTCATATGAAATCATGATTTGCATATCCTGCATCTTCATATTTGATTTGTTTGAGATTTTTATTCTTTGTTATGGCGATACTTCATCCCCATACCAAATTTGGTGTCTGTCCTCTTTCAATTGTAGAGTGTCAGCCCTTAAGCAGAAAAGACTTTAACCTTTCCCTGTTTCCTCACAAAGTTTGTTTTCTCGTGGATGATTGTTATTTCAGTTTCCTCTCCAGCAAATTTTCTGGATGGAATTACTCCCCTTGAGTTTGTCCTCATTGGGTTGAGTCTTGATTGACCGTTTTCTCTCTAGCTCTTACCTAGATAGATACTTTGGTCCCTCTAAGAGTCTATTACCCAATAACCGGTAATATTATTCTTAGTTTGTAGTTTGTTACTTCTTGCCCAATACCCGACAAAAGTACCCTTTTGGTCTCCTCAGTAGAGTCCCCTGAAAGTATATCCTTGATATGTTCACTTTAACCAGTTACGGATATCTTTCATTCCCCCGCAGGAGTCTATCCTTGATATGTTCACTTTAACCAGTGACGAATATTCTCTTCTTTGGTATTCTACCCAATAAAAAGGTAGTTGTAATCCCTATTTTGTTCCTCAGAGAGTTAGTCCTTGATATGTTCATCTTAACCGATGACGGATTTTCTTCTCCTTGAGTGGTATTCTATCCAGTAACTGATAGATGTAATTCCTATTTGTATCTCCTCAATAGAGTCTATCCTTGATATGTTCATCTTAGCCGATGACGGATTTTCTTCTCCTTGTTGGTTTTCTACCCAGTAACCGGTAGTTGTATATCCTATTGTTCCCCTTTAGCGGAGTCTATCCTTGATATGTTCACTCTAACCGGTGACAGGTTTTCTCTTCGTTGGTATTCTATCCAATAACTGATAGATGTAATCCCTATTTTCTCCCCTTTCAGAGTCTATCCTTGATATGTTCACTCTAACCAGTGACGGATATTATCATCATTGGTCTTCTACCCAGTAACCGGTAGTTGTAAATCCTGCTTTTTCCCCTCGCGGAGTGAATCCTTGATATGTTCATCCTAACCGGTGACAGATTTTCCTCTTCGACGGTTTTCTATCGAGTTTCCGATAGATGTAATTCCCCTTTTGTTGTTCAGTTGGTAAATCCTTGATATGTTCATCTTAACTGATGACGGGTATCCTCCTTGACATCCCTAGGAAAGTCTATCCTTGATATGTTCATCTTAATCGGTGATGGATTTTCTTCCCTGTCGAGTTTATCCTTGATATGTTCATCCTAACTGATGATGGATACTCTCACCTTTGGTCTTCTTCCCAGTAACTGGTAGTTGTAAATCCTATTTTCAGTAGTTTTCCCCACTAAGGCTATTCTTACCCAGTAACCGGTAATGAATACTTCCTCCTGGTGGTCCTCAGCGAGTCATCCTTGATATGTTCATCCTAACCGATGACGGATGTGTGAGACCCCAATTTTGTCCCTAAGATCCCTCATGGCATCATAACATTGCATTTGCAAAGCCTCAAGGATCATGAGCATCTTGGTTCCCTTTGCCTTTGGGTGGGATTCCTTGTGAGTGGTTTGAGATCACCAAGCATGCTTGAATTGTATATTATTGCTTTTCTCATTTTATTTACTAACCAAAAGCATAAAAATATGTCACTAACATTTCTTGTTTGTAGCTTGAGCAATTACAAGGTCAAGAACTTCAAGGAGATCCTTTGTGCAGAGATATGGCCAAGTGAAGATGATAGAAAGCATGGTAATGGTTCCCAAAGCTCCCATCCATCAAATATGCCTCCCTAGCATCTCAATTCATCATTTTGATCAAAGCAAGTCAAAGGGTTTGAGTGTTGTTTCTCAAGGAAACCCTAATTCATTTGTGCACCACAATGCCTTGCTCATGAAGCAACCTCAACCCATGATCAAATAAAATCAAGGAAAGTTCTTTAATTCATCATTTCATGCATATTTGAACTTATTTGAGTGTCCTCAATCATCAAGATATGAGTCATGGACTTGAGAAGTTGATCAGTCAATTCATCTGACTATTTTGGAATGCACTGAGACCTAACTTTTTATGTGTTGGTCAAATGGAGATTATTACAAACGAAAAAGTGTTCTTAAGGACAATATAAACAACTTTCATGTTCATCCAAAATTGATTTGAAGCTTGGAAGGTCATCATCCATTCCAAGACATTATAGGTCATTTTGACTGAAACCCTAATTTTGGGTCAACTTCCCAAGAACATAACTCATTCATTTTTTATGATTTTGAGGTGGGATCAAATGCATTGGAAATCTTAAGATGTTTAATTTAAATGTTATGTTGAACAAAATTTCAAAATCTCAAAGTAAATACATGTGATAATGCAAAACATTATAGGTCACTTTGGACCAAATGAATTGAAAGGCAAAATGTCCAACTTCAAGCGCCCATAACTCTTTCATAAAAAAATCCAAATGATGCAAAATTTAAGTCCATTTTAATTGTCTTGAGAAGATCTACACCTTTTATGTTGAAGGTGTTTTCATTTGAAGCTTGAATAATTGAAACAGAGGGGCTTGAACATTGGCCAAATTTGGAAACCTTGCCTTTGCATGTTTTGCACCTTACACTTTAAATTCAAAATTCACTAATTTCCACACTTCAAATGGAGTTTTGCCCAACATAACATTTGTTCCTTACATCAAGACCTTTCCAACCATTACTCACATGATCATGTTTGCATTTGGAAAATTGCATTTTCGAAGAGATGAAGTCTTAGGCATAATTGTGCATAACATGTTGAAACTCATTACACAAGCTTGTGCATTGCCAACTACACGTCCATTTCAGCTCAATTATACTTCAGATTGCATTTGGCATTGAATTTGGCCCTTCTACATGATCATGCAAGCCCATGCAATGAATATCCATTTGCCATGCACACGAGAATTCCCACTTGCTCAGCCAATTCCACTATAAATAAATATGCTCAGCTTCATTCATGATCAGCCTAATGGCGCCTGAGATGCTGCAAAACTGAATCCATAACCATTACCAAAGGAACTATTTCACTTTTCTCCAAATTTTTCAGATCTAAAATTCAACTAAATCTGGTTGAATCTTTGGATCTAAAGTTCCTAGACCTTCATCCTTTAGTCCATTGTACTTCTGTTTGGCCAAACGAAGCAAGGAAGCACACTCAGATCTCCACAATTCAAAGGTTTTCTCCAACTGGTTTTTTCTTCGAAACTCACTACTTATTGATCTATTTGCTTGGATATTGTGTTGGCTGAAGTCCTCTTCATAGAGGCAATTGTTTTGAGTGCTCAATTGTTGAAATCCATGAAGTTCAGTATGAACACCATGATTTTCTCTCTCTAATTTCTCTCTCTATGAGGATCTAGAGGAGAAACCAATGGTACATGGATGATGTACATCATCCCAGCTTTCCAATGATATGAGGATCGCTTCATTTGGTTAAGTTTTCATTACCTGCAATTTCTGGAGCTCGCCGGAGAAGACGGTGGTGTACACCACCGTCCACCTTTCCAGTTTGAATCTAGGCCGTTGATAATGATTTCCATATTGAATCATGGCCTTCCAATGTTATGACTTTTTTAAATACCATATGTTTCGCTGCTGACTTTGGCCTACCATGGAAACGCGCTTCTGGACCATTAGATGTTGCCACGTCAATTAATGAGTTCCATCAGACGCTCCTGGTTTTTTTGATTTTCTTATTTTCTGATTTTATTTCTTTTATTCCCATTATTTTTAAAAATTCATAACTTCTTCATTTTAAATCCAAAAAATATGGGACCAATTGCATTCTTTTCCAAATAAATTCTAGTTTCTAAAAATGATTTTTAATATTTTTTATTTTGTCATTTGATATTTTTTGTGAATTTTCTCTTTTCTTGTTATTTTTAATTCATTTTAAATAGTTTTTGATATTCAAAAAATACAAAAATATTTTCCTAACCTATTTGAATGATGATGGATCTATGAAAAATATTCTCATAAATTTTTTAATTGATTTGAGATTTATTTGAGATTTTAGTTCCATTAGGTTATTTTTATTCATTTTTAATTGATTAAAAATAGTTTCTGACTTTTAAAAATGCTGAAATTTTTTGTCAAACTTTGTTTGACCTTGTTGAACTTGGGATAAATCACTTGGACCTTTCAAGGTTGATTTGAAGTGATTTTGAAGTTTGACATTTCTTTAATATTTTAATTCCAGTTTATTTTTAACATTAAAAATGCCAAAAATATTTTGTTCATTTCTTGACTTCCAATCTTCATCTCACTTCTGTTTTTGAGTGTTTGACCTTGATCCTCAATATCATTGGTCAACATTTATGGATTGGTACATGTTATTTCATTTAATGCACTTTAATTGTTCCATTTCCATTTCCATTATTCATCTTCTCCTTCTTCTTCTTTTTTCTTTTTGATCAATGAGTTGAAGGTTGATAAGTTAGCATTGATTAGGGAGACTTAATCTTCCTTGATTCAAATCTAATTCATCTTGATCAATTGATCAAGTGAATGGCTTTGCAGTAAGGATAGGTTGTTTCCTAAATCATGCAAAGGACTTAAACCAATACAAGATCAATTCTCTTTTTTTCTTTTGGCATGGCAAGTTGTTGGAACTTGGTTCACTAATCAAGACTTCTAACTTGTGTTGTTGCCTACATTATTGTTGATCGGCCTCAGATAGTTGTGACTTCTACATAAGTCCAATTACGATTGCTTAACATAGCGCTAAATTTGCCTTATGGCACACTAACTACTAACATTAACCACTAACTATTAACATTTACTTTTTGCACTTTACACTTATGCAATTTATCATTCTTGTACATATTATTCATTTGTTTTTTTCCTTTGCTCATTGGAGCACATGTTTATGTTAATGCCATTTGCCTTTTGCCCACTTGGGTCTATATTTGTGTATATATCTTTTGTGCTTGTGTTTGTCTGTTTGTTGTGAACCAAATGCAAAGAATTGGATAAATAGACTTAGACTTTAGGACTTTCCCTATGCAAATTTGGAGTCAAAGAGCAACTAGGCATTGGGCCTTTAGAGTGCTATAAAAGTCAAAGAGCAACTAGGCATTGGGCCTTTAGAATGCTTAAGCTTGAAAATGAACTATGAAAGGACCATATTCTAAACTCCCTCTTGTCCATTCTTTGATTGTATTATAGAACTTTTTTATGTGTGTTTTCTTGTGCTAGGAATTCCAACTTTGACCCACATTGAGGAACCATTACCATGAGCTCCTAAGAGAGAGAGATCCAAGGGACCTTGAGGAGCTTTTCCAAGAATTCATTGATTGTTGATTGCTTGAGTTACCATTGTTGTGATTGCTTATTCCAAAGGATGGGAGCTACTTGGATCATCAATATGATCTCAAGAGAGGAACTCCTTTTGTGGTTTTGTTTCTTATCCTTCACCTCTTGTGTGCTTAGGATCTTAGCCTTTCTTCTTCTTCTCTCCACTCTAACCCAAGCCAAAACGTTTTGTCCAAACATTTAACACTTGTTTTCAAACATTAGAAACCTAAGCCTTATGCTTTTGATTTTCAAACTTTCTTTTCATAATACTTATTTTGAATTGAACTTCTAAGTCAACTTTGACCATTTTGTATATACTTTTCATTGGTAAATATAACCCATCCAAATATCTTTTTGTGGTTTCAATGGCCACTTCCTTAATCAAACTTTTCATAACCTTCAGCTATTAGGTTTGAGTTATCCTTGAGGTAGATATAATACTCACCTTTATCCTTAGTGATGGACAATGAGTCTTCCATGCTTATTATAGGGTTAACCCCTCACTAGCATGTTGAAGTTATCCTCACATGGTGGATTTGTGGTTTTAGGTTGAGTTTTCTCCCTTGGATAACGAAAGACCTTAAGGCTTTTGGACCAATCAATCCACTCACTCATTTTGAGATTTTTACCCCGAACTACGAGGTTTTGATCCTAATCTTTTTTAAGATGGTGCGTAGGAAATGGGTTCACCCATTCAAACACAAAATGTAAATAACTTGTATATTCTCTTCAATCATGTTTGCACAAATAAATTTTCACAAAATACCAACCTTACAACAAGTGTGAAAAGGGCTCCCTAGGAGTACCTAGGATTTTTTGGGTGCTTAAAACCTTCCCATTGCATAACCAACCCCCTTACCCAGATCTCTGACATTTTTACTAGTTTTTGATTCGATAAAACTTTTAGGTTTTTGTTCGCTTTCTAACCATTCCTTTGGATAAATAGAAGTGCAATGGCGACTCGACTTGTATGGTTTACCTTGGATTTAGTCAATATCTCCAATGGTAGCGAATACCCCGCTACAGGATATCCTCACTGTCAGATCTTTATTATCTCCTTACCCAGTGATAGGTAGTAGATAATAGATTTATGCTCCTCCTGTGTTGAAATTTTATTTTCTCCCCAGTTGAGTTGAGTGTGTTTTCCTTAGAGAAATCGTGTTTCTCCCCTGCATGAGTCGAATATTTCAGTGTTATCCTGACTTATTCGTATCCCCTGCAGATGTTTTTGTTTCCCTGGCTGAGTCTTTCCATTTTGTATGGAATTCCTCTAATCCCCCAACAGTTTTAAGTTGTAGCCTGGCCTACGCATGACCCCTTTTATCCCCTAGAGTCTCTGTCTCCCCAGTGAGTTTTCCTTACGGAATGCATTATACTCCTGCGGACTTTCGGTCCCTCTGATTTCTTTTCCTTTGTGGCAATATTTCCCCACAGAGCATTAACTTTTTCATTTATATCATATGCATCATGAGGTCTCTTAGGGACAAAAATTTGTTTCTCTATGTTGTTATTTAAGCCCATTCTACTGAGTCAAGCCGAAGATTTTAACCTTCACCTCCTCAGTTAGAATGTCCTTAAATAGGGGCAGCTGTAAGACCCCAATTTTGACCCTAAGATCCCTCATGCAATTTCATCATAAGCATTAGCATTGGGATCATACCTTGGCATCTTCCTTACCCCTCTTCATTGGGTTTGTTTTGGGAGAGACCACCAAGCACTTTGTGATTATATCATACTTATATATTATCGTTTTACTCACCAAAATACCAAAAATATGTCTTTGTATCTATCTAACTCTTTTGTAGGTAGGGGCATGATCTCCTTGATTCATTGATCACATCTAGGGTTTATGACCCTCATGAACAAAGAGCACAATCAAGAATCAATTCAAGAATGGTTATGAATATCATATATGAGTCCCAATTGCTTCTACATGATATATTGATCAAGTTTTCTTCAAGAGTTTGAGGGTGATTTTCCTTGGAAACCCTAGTTTGACTAGGTATCTTGAGTAACTTCTCCAACAAGCTATCCCATCAATTGATCAAATTTCTCAAGGGACACCTCAAATTTCATCATCTTATGCATATATGATCTACCATGAGACAAGAAAATCAAGAGAATTGGAAGTTAGCAAGTTGGTTGATGGTGGTTGGCCAGATGAATTCATCTAATCAAAACTGGGTCTCCCTAGACCCTATCTCCTACAATTTTCACCATATAAAAATGATTCCAAAAGCAAACTTACTCTAAATGACATTATAAATAACTTTCATGTTGAGACCTCGAGCTATTTTTTCTTGGAAAATCATTTTATATGTTAAAACATTATAGGTCATTTTGTCTAAACCCTAATTTGAAAGTCAACTTCCGAAGGCCATAACTTGCTCATTTTTTATGAGATGAAATATTTCCAAGTTGCACAATCAAATTCAATGTGTCTACTTCAACTTTGATGTTTGGAGTGGGAGCTAATTCAACTTCTTTGAACATGTGATATGAGGCTACATTATAGGTCACTTTTGACCTATACCATTGATCAAGTGATTTTTCCAAACTTCAAAAAAGCATAGTTCTATCATTTCAAATCCAAATGACATGAAATTGGTGACCATTTTAAAGGTATTTGATAGAGATAAAACTTTTATGGAGACACTTTTCTCATTTGAAGCTCCCATAAAAAGTTAAGCAAGGTGGAATATTAAGACATAGGGCTTGACACTTAGAAAAATTTTGATATGTCAAATTTTTCCAAACTTCCACCTCAAATATCTCCAAGTTCCCAACTCCAAATGAAAAAGTGTTCAATTTCAAACTTGTTCCTCTTGATCTCACCTTTCCAAAGAGCTAAAATTCATTCATTTTAGATAAGAAATGCATAGGCTGCATATGGCTTAAACAGGTTGGTATCATGTGGCATGGATCAAACTTCAAACAACAATGCACATGTACCTTGCAATCCAATCCATCTTCAAAGTATCTGATCATTCATTTGGACTTTCAAACCATCATTCCATGGGCCTATGCGCGCCCATGCAGCCATGCTTGCATCATTTTGCCAAAGTTGGAAAGTTGACAGAGTGTGCAAATATCATTTGAATTCTCTATAAATTGAAGCCCTCATGCTCAGAAATCACACACACCTTGCGCCAACTTTGAATCCCCACAGAAAACCCTTCACATTAAGAGGATAAACCTGAAAAATTTAGTTGAATTTGAACTTGAATCTCCACTGTTTTGGAATTCAATTCTTCAGGAGTCCATTGATTCTAAGCCTTTCCTTTCCTCTTCTGCAAGCAATTGAAGTGAAGCAAGGCACGATTCAAATCAAGATTTAGCAAGCTCATACCTCCATTGAAGGTAATTTGCAGAAAATTTGAACTCTTTGATTCTCTTTGTTTCTTGTTCAATTCTATTGATTATTGTGTTGGCTGAAGTCCTACCAATGTAGGCAAGGTATTTGAGTTGCTTTGAGGCCAAATCGAAGCAACTCAGATCATAAACCTCATTTTTCAATTCCACATATCTCTCAATATAGTTGGAATTGGAAGAAATGAAGGTGATATTCGTGCTCAGTGATGTTTTCTCTTTAAAATCATGTCCCTGTTTGAAATTTTGGTGGTGGTTCATGATGACCAGTCCGGCGAAACTCGCCGGAGAAGACAATCGGAGCTCTGGCTCTGGTGATGAGTTGTCTTTGGTCTAAACCGTGTGATCCTTGCTCAACGTTATAATCTCGGTCGTTCCTTGTTAATACCATGTTGGCCACGCAGTTGACTAGGACATTGGTGGAACGCGCGTTGTGGATCATCAGATCTGCCACCTCAATTAATGAGGGAGAACTGATGGTCCACGTATTTTAACATTTTCTGAATTTCCATTTAATTCCATTATTTTTCAATAATTCATAATAAATTTAATATTGATCCAAAAAATATGGGACTTTCACCAAAAAATTTCAAATATTTTTCTCTTTCATATTTTGAATTAAAAATATTATTTGGATCATTATTAATATTTTTTATGAATTAATTGATTTTTCATTTGTTTTTAATTGTTTAGAAATACTTTAAAGTGTCCAAAAATTATGAAATTTTTTATCCAAGGTCCTTTGACCTTGTTTGACCTATGATAAATCACATGGCCGTTTATTTGGTGCTTTGATGTGGTTTTAGGATTTGGACAAAACATATTTGAATTTAATGCATTATTTTAATATTTTAATTGAATAAATGTCATTTTAATTATGTTGACCATTTGGGTTGACTTATTTGAGTTTCTCATCTGTTGTTAGGCCTTGATCAAGGTTGATTTGACTTTGTCAAATTAATATTATTGAATTTAGGGGATTGATGGAATGTACATTCCATCTCCCAAAATGAATGAATAATATTAATTTGGTAAAAGTCCTCCTTTGACCAATTTGTGATCTCATTCATCCCTTTCCCTCTTCATCTAATTCCCCTTCTTCATCCATTCATTTTCATTTGGCCAATGACATCTCAAAGTCCTAATGCTAGTTGATTGAAAGATTAACATGAGTATGGATGAGATTAGGCCACTCCTTTTGCATATTTTTGTGTGTGGTATGTTTAATGAGCATAGTTCTTAATACTATGTCTCCGACATACATTAACACCAAAAGTTTATTGTCCGACCTCAAATAGTTGTGACTTCTACATAAGTCCAATTACGATTGCTTAACATAGCGCTAAATTTGTGACATGAAAGGCATAAGCATTCTAGTTAGTGAGATTATAAGTCTCCCTCTTCCATGGTATTGTGTGGAAACTTGGCCTTCTTTCCTTCCTTTGGAAGATGTTTTGGTTCAAGTGGGTTGAGTGTTCTCCAAAGAATGTCTTGAAATCAAAAAGCAAACAAAACTAACTATTAACTTACTAACCATTAACTTTTACTTTCAATCTTTTATCTTTAATGCAATTTACTTTTATTGTTCTATTATCATTTGTCATTGTACATATCATTCTAATTGTTTATGTTTATGCAATCTTCACTTTGTCCACTTGGACCATATTGTGTGACATAATTTGTTGCTTGGTTTGTTAGATTGGTCTTTGACCATTAATGCACATAATAATAACAAAAACCCTAAAAAAACATTTGAGTGGACTGTTGGTTTGATCTTGCCCAATTTGACTTAGAACTTAGGCAACATTCCTTTGCTAATGGACTTCGCCAATGTCAATTTTTTGAAGAACCAAGAACTTGCAAGTTTGAATTCATCTGATACATCATTCTAGACCTCTCTAGATTCATCTGTAACATTGATCATTGATGAGTTGTTATGTTGAACCTGTGACTTGTGGAATTCATCTTCTACATAGGTTATTTTGAAGAAGATCATTGAAGTGGATAAGCTTGGATGAGGCCATCTTTATTTGATGCATTTGCTCTTCAAGATTGATATGATTGTGCATTTTTGTATTGCTTGATTCTAAAAGTCCAAGGGAATTCTGGGTTTCTATTGACATACTTGTCTATTGGATTGCTCCCATTTGGTCAAATCTTTTCAACTTTAAACTTTTAAATTTTGTGCATAGGGTAGTCTCTTCATCATCTCCCCATTTCTTTAATTTCAAAATCTCTCCCTCCATTTTTAAAACCTTCTTTGTGTGAACTACTTTTATTCTAAACTTTGACCACTTTTAAAAAAGGTAGAAACTTTGGCCTTATGCCATTGCATTTTCAAACTTATTTTCTTAAATCAAACTTGTAAATGAACTTAACTATACTTAACTTAAACTTTAAAAAAAAAGCCAAAAAGAACTAACTCATTCAAACCATTTTTAGGCCTTTGTGCTTTTCAAACTTAAATTTTGTTAAAACCAACACACTCATTTTGAAATTTCTAGCACGAACTACGAGGTCTTGATCCCTCATTTTTATCTTGGTACGTAGGCATGAGACCGAAGGTCTTGTCAAACACAAAAATATAATTAATGAATTATTTTCTCATCCCCCCATTCTATTTGTTTGTAAACATCACTTTGTACAAAATACATATGCACACAAAAAGGGCTCCCTAGGAGTACCTAGGACACTTTGGGTGCTAACACCTTCCCTCTGTGTAACCAACCCCCTCACCTGTGATCTCTGACTTTTATTAGTTTTTATTTGAAAACTTCTTACTATTTGGGTTTTGTTCGTACTTTTTCCCTTTTCCCTTGGAAACAATAAAAGTGTGATGGTGAATCTTGTTAATTGATCTCTAGCTTGTCAATAGCTTGATGATCATGAATTTCCCGCTACAGTTGGCGCGTAAGGTGTGTTTAATTCTGAACAGAAGGGGCTCTATTTATAGCTGCAGCAAGTGATAATTGCACCTTCAAATTCACTTCCCAAAATTGGCAATGGATGATGCATGGGGGCATGGGCGTGTACAGGCCCATGAGATCATTGCTTAAGGTCGACAAATAAGTGTGAGAGGGTCTAGAATCAACTTGGATTGCAAGGCAAGTGTGTGTGAAGATTTGAAGTTTGATCTTTTCCAAATGATGATACCATGTTCATGCCATGGGAAGCCCTAGCAATTCTGGTCCAAAATGGATGAACTTGGACTTTTTGGAAAGGTTAGATAAAGAGGAACACCTTTCATGTTCAACACTTTTCCATTTGAAGCTTGTATCATGATGAAGTTTGAGGTGGAAGTTTGGAAATTTCAACATGTTGAAAATTTTTCTAAGTGTCAAGCCATATATCTCAATATTCCACCTTGCTTAATTTTTTATGTGAGCTTCATATGAGAAAAGTGTCTTCATAAACGTTGTAGCTGCTTCAAAGACCTTCAAAATGGTCACCAATTTCATGTCATTTGGATTTGAAATGATAGAGTTATGTATTTTTGAAGTTTGGAAAAATCACTTATTCAATGGTATAGGTCAAAAGTGACCTATATTGTAACCACATATCACATGCTCATAAAAGTTGAATTATCTCTCACTCCAAACATAAAAGTTTAAGTAGACATCTTAAATTTTATTATGAAACTTGTAAATATTTCATCTCATAAAAATTGAGCAAGTTATGGCCTTGGGATGTTGACTTTCAAATTAGGGTTTAGACAAAATGACCTACAATGTTTCAACATAGGAAATGATTTTCCAGGCAAAACTAGCTCTAGGTCTCAACATGAAAGTTGTTTGGAATGTCATTTAGAGTAAGTTTTCTCTTGAAATAATTTTCATATGGTGAAAATTATAGGACATAGGGTCTAGGGAGACCCAGTTTTGATCAGATGAATTCATCTGTCCAACCACCATCAACCAACTTGCCAATCTTCAATTCTCTTGACTTTCTAGGATCATGGTAGATCATATATGCATAATATGATGAAATTTGAAGTTTCCCTTGAGAAATTTGATCAATTGGTGAGATAGCTTGTTGGAGAAGTTACTCAAGATACCTAGTCAAACTAGGGTTTCCAAGGCAAATCACCCTCAAACCCTTGAAGAAAACTTGATCAATATAACATGTAGGAATCAATGGAACTCATATATGATGCCTATAGCCATTCTTGTATAAATTCAATGGTTGTGCTCTTTGTCATGGGGGTCTCAAACCCTAAATATGAACTTGATAGATCAATGGAGATCATGCCCTACCTACAAAAGAGTTAGGCAAATGCAAAGACATATTTTTGGTATTTTGGTTAGTAAAATGATAATATACAAGTATGATACAATCACAAAGTACTTGGTGATCTCTCCCAAAACAAACCCGATGAAGGAGGGGAAAGGAGGATGCCAAGGTATGATCCCAATGCTAATGCTTATGATGAAATTGCATGAGGGATCTTAGGGTTAAAATTGGGGTCTTACACCCTCACCATGAGTTAGTAGTTTTATATGGACTAGGGGTTATGGTGATTGTTTCATGACCTATCGTATGATCTGTTACTATCGATTACGATAATTTTAATTAAACTTATTTTATAATCCGAGTTCATGCATTCCAACTTCGTTATGAAAGTAAGTGGTTCTCAGATATCGACCGTACTCTGAAAGGATATGTGTTGATACCGGAGCACATATTTTTACACGACCTAATACGGATGATGCGAAAGCCAACGAACTAATTTGAGCAAACATATAGCTAGGCAAAATTAATGACTCATCGAAAATAATTTGGACAATGCGAAAACCGGCATATTATTCGTCGATGATAGCGGCAATGCACTAGAGAGCAGGTAGTGCCTAATTTTATCAATTTTCTATAATTTATGCAAAGTTATCGTGATATATGTGACAAGGATTGTACGATTGTGTTAGAAACATGAACTATAACCATGGGTCGTGTTTGCCCCAATTTGAGATTTAAGAGATTTTTCCATTAAGTTATTTTCATTTAATTACTTTTTCTTTTAAGTTGTTTACTAAAATCCATACTTTTTATTTCTCTATATATACACCAGTTGGATAAGAATTCGATACTTAAACCATTTGTCTTTGTGGTTCGATATCTATTTAATTACATCACGAGAGTCGTGCATTTCTGGAATCATCACATATCCATCCAAAACCTTAAGGCATTAAGGGTATGGTTCCTCTTTCTCTTATATACCCAACATTTCGTAAATCTCTAGTTGACGTGGGACTTAACCAGACACACTTGAATCCAACAATGTCCCCCACAAGGGTGAGTCACAATAATCTAGTTGTAATCCATACTAGAATCCACTATCTAACCCACCCCCACCACCGAGACTAACCAGGCCCTGATACCACTTATTGGGGAGTCTGGAGAATGAATCGTCTGAAGTGTCAATCGGATAAACATTTAGGATCCTAGAGACCTTGACCCCAACCCAAAATCTTAAGAAATTAGGGGTATGAATCATATTTCTTATAAACCTAACATTTCCTCAATTTCTAGTTGATGTGGAGCTTAGTCACTCATACAAGAATCCCAACAATCCCCGTACAAGTGTGACTCGCCCACATCACATGCCTTGATGCATACTAGGATCAAACTTCTGCTCCCCCGTCGAGCCTAAACATGTCTCTGATATCACTTGTTAAGAGTACGAGGAGCGCTAGAAAAGTCAATGGGCTAAAAGTTCAGGATCGAGGAGGCCTTGAAAACACATAACCACCCTAAACCTTAAGGCAATGAGAATATGGTTGTTTCGCTTATATATCCAGCATTTCCTCCATTTCTAGTTGATGTGAGACTAAACCATTCAAAATTGAATCCCAACAATCTCCCCCAGAAGTGTGAATTATTCACATCACTAGCCTTGATCAACACTAGGATCAACTTGGGTTCCACCAGCAACCCCAATCAAACTCAAATACTACATATTAGGGAGTCTAGGGAGCACCTAAATGTTTTTGTGCATATTTTTAATTATTTTAAAATACTTATGAATTTCAAAAAACCATGATATTTTTTGTCTAAGGTCCTTTGACCTTGTTTGACCTAGGATAAATCCCTTGACCATTTATTTGGTGCTTTGAAGGGATTTGAGGTTTTATCCAAATTAAAATGCATTTTAATTCATTTTAATGTCTTGGTGTTGAATTATCCAAGTTAGGCCCATTCTCATGGATGATGTCTTGGTTTAAGGATTCATACTTGTGAATGAATGGTTGAGTATTCTCCAAAGAATGACTTAATCAATTAAAACTCAACACTAACATTTGAATAACCATTGACTAAGTCATTCATTATGTTGTTACTTTCAAGTCATTTACTTTATGAAATTTAAATTTCAATCATTTATCATTCATTGCCATTTACATTTCATATAACTTGTTTATGTTTCAGTCCTTTTCACTTTGCTCATCTGATCCATATCCTGTGATTGTATATATTCGTTTGTGTGTTTTGATTTTATTTGTGGTCTTAGGACCCTAAAACACTTACTAACAACAAAACCCTAAAAAAACATTTGGCGGACTGTTGGGACTTGATCTGAACTTTTGGACTTAGAACTAGGCAACACTCCCTATGCTAACGGACTTGGCCAATGCCAACATCTGAGACTGAGCTATCTTTGACATTGACTTTCATCTAATGCAAGACCTTGGATCTATTTGATTCATCTGCTACTTTGTCTCTATGCTTAATTGTTATTTTGTTATTGATGATTTCTGATGATTTTTCTGAGTTCACTTCAAGGGATATTTTCATTTGATGCATTGGAAGACATTGAAGACTGCTAGCTATTAGAGTTGTTTGCTTGGATATTTTGTTTATCTTTATTTGATGCCTTGATCTTTATGATGTATGGATACTGCTCATTGCATATTGCTTATTGCTTGATCAAAGTCCAAAGGAAAATGGGTTTCTATATGACATTCTTGTCTGTTGGGTTGTATCATATTGGTCAGATCTTTTCAACTCTTAACTTTTAAATTTTTGCTTAGGGTAGTCTCTTCATCTCCTCCCACTTCTTTAATTTCAAAATTTCTCCCTCTTTTCAAAAACTTTATTTGCTTGTGATTTCAAACTTAGACATGTTTTAATGATTAGAAACGTTGACCTTATGACATTGAATTTTTTTTAAAAAAATCTTAAATCAAATTTGTAAATAAACTTAACCATATTGTCTTAAATTTAAAAAGACAAAAAGAATTAACAACCTCATTCAAATATGTGTCCTTTTTTTGCATTTTCATTTAAACTTTTGCTAAAATCAATTCATCAACTTATTTGAAATTTTTACCACGAACTATGAGGTTTTGATCCCTCTTTTTTATGTTGGTACGTAGGCACAAGACCGAAGGTCTTGTCAAACACAAAAATATAATCAATGAATTATTTTCTCATTATTTCACTCTATATTATATCAAACATCATTTAGACCAAATCACTTGCGCACAAAAAAAAGGCTCTCTAGGAGTACCTAGGACACTTTGAGTGTTAATACCTTCCCTCTGTGTAACCAACCCCCTTACCTGTAATCTTTGACATTTTATTAGTTTTGATTTGAAAACTTCTTATCTTTGGGTTTTTTTTTTGTACTTTTTCCCTTTTCCTTTGGAAATAATAAAAGCGCGGTGGCGACTCTGGTTTTACTGACGTCGAGTTTATCCATAGCTCGATGGTCACGAATTTACTGCTACAATTATCAGCGTGTTATTTTCAATGATTTGGTGCAAAAGGCATTAAACGAAGGAAGGATTCAATTTGGCGAAAGGCCAAAGAAGAAAGTGGACTTGATCCTCTGAAGGTTGAAGAATCCTTGTATGCTAAACCTCTTGAATGCATGATGGTGGAGGTTATTGATGGTCTCGTCGAGTCGTCAGAGGTGGTGTCTCTAGCTTAGTCTTTCGAGGTGCTAATGGTTGAAACTACTGATGGTTTTATCAAAAGTGCTAAAGGTGATTTGGAATCAGCCTATCCCTAAATATGTGAAGAATTAACAGATTTCCAAGAGAAATGCAAAATAAGTGGTTCAAAAGAGATCTTATGCCCGAAGTGCAGCGTTGTGTTCGATGAGAAGACTGCTGAAAGATTGGAGCCTGGAAAAAAGAAAGCAACGAAAGAGGGAAAGCATGTCATCCCCATATTTGTGTTTGACAAACCTGGAGCATCACTCTGAAATGAGGAATACCGGAGGTAGTTTCAGCAGCCTCGACCAAAGACTTTCCTCCCGCCGACAGATATCCCATAGGAGAAGTGGGTGGAATCGGTGAACCAAAAGGGTGCCAAGAGACTTAAGTGGAAAGTGCTAGATGTAGAAAGAATGGTTCTAGAAAAAAATGTCGAAACAAGGGACTAATTGGTTTCTCCTAACTACAAGGGAAAAACCCAATGACCAGGACCCAATGGAGGCGCTACCAGCAGAACAAAAAAGTTGGGAAAAAGGCTACGACTTCACACTTGAAGCCTGTCAAACCTACCAGACAAAAGAGACAAATTCCAAAAGCAGTATGGGAAGAGAAAGGAAAGATTGTGGCTAGTAAAACAATGGCCATGACTCTTGAGCCTATTAGTAAGAAAGAGGTAGTGTCTTCACAAAACATGAAATACGCGCCTCAAGTCGAGAAAGAAGAGGAGCTAGAGGACGTGCTTAAATCAAAAGAAGAGGAGCCTGAATACTCTTCTCAATCGGAGGAAGGGGAGCCTGAATACTCTCCCAAGTCCGACGAAGAGTTCGACAAAGACATGTATGACGACACAAATGATGATACATATGGTGATGATTTCATTGTGAATTGTAGCATTGTATCAATGTTGCCAGCTGAATACGATATGGTATCGGAGATCTCGGAAATAGAGGAAGACTTTATGCTAGATGAAACTGTTGGAGGAAAACCACTATGCTATTACGTTATGAATAGTGGTGTGGTTGAGGAGCAAAAAAACCATGTTCGAAAGACCTAGCCCATGGATGATGTATCATATGAAGCCTTTGTTCATAAGGGTGAAGGTTGATGGAATAGCAGTAAACAAGGTGTTTGTAGATGGAGGTTCAATCGTCAATTTAATGCCTTATACCCTATTTAAGAAAATGGGGAAGTGTGACGACAATCTCCGACAACATAATATGGTTCTATCATACTATGAAGGAAAAACCAGTAATATATTGGGTGTTATCCAGGTCGATTTAGATGTTGGCACAACTAGACGCTCGACACTTTTTATGGTAATAAATTCCAAAGCAATTTTCAACTTATTCATAGGAAGAGAATGGATCCATAGAATAGGAGTGATACACTCGATTTTACATCAAAGGCTCATAATCTGGAGAAAGGAAAACATCATAGAAAACATTGAAGCCGACCAGATTTATTACCGGATCGATGAGGCCAATGGCTCGAATAAATCCTTCGACCAACATTTGGAAAACATCGTGCCATGTGATGACGAATCAGGGTCTTACACGTTAGTCAACATCACTCGCGTGTTGAACCTCGATCCCGATCACGGATTCATATGGGATGCTGAGGAAGAAACGAAGCCAGAGATGGTAATTCCACCTACGGGGTGGCTTGCAGTCGATGAAGATGACTGCTGAGTCAGAAAGTTTGACTCGAATTTCGGCCTATATGGCTAAAAACAAGAGAAAGTCGACTCTAGAAAAGGAGAGGCTTCAAAACTTGGCTCTCGAAGCCAAAGAGGTAGAAGATGGTCGACGAAACCAAACAACAGCTTCAAAAAGCCAGAGGCTTGATTGCATCTATGATAATGAGCCTTTGGGGTTTGGAAAGAACCCATTGAATGAGTTGCAAAAAATGAAAGCACAAGACCAACTCGAAGAAATCGATCTAGGAGATGGAGTCACAAAAACACCAACATACATAAGTACCAAAGTTGGGTCAAAGATAAAGGCTAAAATGATCGAAGTATTGACAGAATACAGAGACTGTTTTTCCTGAGATTATAACGAAATGCCCTATTTAAGTTGAAGTGTGGTGGAGCATCGACTGCCTGTTCAACTTGGGAAAAGGCCAGTGAAGCAACATCCCCGACGCTTTGCTCCGGAGATCACCATAAAGATTAAGCAGGAGACCGAGAAACTCCTAAAAAGCCGGTTCATCGGGACTACAAAGTATGTTGAATGGTTAGCTAATATAGTGCTAGTCATTAAGAAAAATGGAACTCTTAGAATCTGTATAGATTTTAGAGATTTAAATAATGCTACTCCGAAGGATGAGTATTTGATGCCCGTGGTAGAGATGCTAGTCGATTCGGCCGCAGGCTTTTAAAACTATGGCATGCTTAATGACTATTCTGGATATAATCAAATTCTCATTCCAAATGATGATGTCACCAAGACAACATTTCGATGCCCTGGAGCTTTGGGGACATATGAATGGGTCGTGATGTCGTTTGGTCTAAAAAATGCGAGAGCAACCTATCAAAGAGCCATGAACGCCATATTCCATGGTTTCATTGAAAATTTTATGCAGGTATACATTGATGACATTATGATAAAATCATCATCTCAAAATGACCATCTTGATCACCTTCGACGCTCATTTGAGAGAATGAGGAAATATGGATTAAAAATGAATCCATTAATATATGGTTTTGGTGTACATGCAGGAGACTTCTTAGGTTTCGTGGTACACAAGCAAGGCATCGAGATCAATCAAAACAAGAAAAATCAATATTGGATCTCAATCCTCCATCGATAAAGAAACAACTCCAATCGTTGTTGGGGAAGATAAACTTCTTGAGAAGGTTCATAGAGAATCTAAGTGGCAAGACGAAGGTGTTTTCGCCACTCCTCAGGATCAAGAAGGAGAGTTATTTTCACTGGGGACAAAAGCAACAAGAGGCTTTCGATGCCATCAAAGAATACCTTATAAAGCCTCCCATTTTGTTACCCCATGTCGCAACCTGAAAGATACAGTGCGCGAAAAAACAACCGGCGAAAGAAAAAGACAGAAGAGTCGCCACCGTGCGTTATTCATCCCAAAGGAGGGAAAGGAAACGCTCGAAGTAAACCTGAAAAAAGGAAAGGACAAGACAGAGTCTCGCAACCAAATCTTGGGTTCGGGAGTTGGTTATGCGAAGGGAAGGTATTAGCACCCCTACGCATCTGTAGTACTCTACGGGATCCACTTTTGTAGTTTTCGTCTAAAGGGTGTGGGTTTATCTTGTGCTGTTTGCCAAAAAAAAAGGGTTCAATGAAAATGACTCGCGCGGATGTCGCATCCACTGCATACGTATCTCATCTGAATATGAGAATCAGAGTCTTCGTAGCTCGGCTGACCTATGGGTTGGGGGATGTGTGCTCGCTAAGACATCGCGTCTTATGCCTACGTATCTCATTTGGCCTGAGAATCAGAGCAAAACGTAGTTCGGCTAACTACGGGGTTATGGATTGGGTTTTGGACGGACGACGTCACTACGCAATCTACGGATGCTCGACCTTTGGAGACTTACTCGCCTGTAGTAGAAGGAGTTAACGTGTTGCTTTGGGTTTTAGGGTTTGGGATGCTCGAGGGCAAAAAGGCAGTCCTTGACGAAAGAACCGCGCTACCTGCAAGGATATGAATACAAAACACAAAACATGTATCTCAAAGTAAAATGCCACCAAGTGGCTCAAACGTTGCCTCCTATCGAGGTCTTCCAGCTAGGAAAGCAGTAAAATGCGGGAAAAATGTAAAAGTACCACGCGGATAAAGATCCGAAGTAACAACAATTAGATGAATGGGAAACCCTGAGATCCTTCCAAGCTAATGCCATCAAAGAAAAGTGAGTCAGTACAGGTAATCGGAATGAACCTCCAGGGGTTATCCCACAAATAAAGTGGGAAACCACACAAGTTATCCCTGCAAAAGTCATGTGAGCCCTCACAAAAATTCAACAAAAGGGTTAGTGAAACACCATAAGCATTTTTTTTCATGATCAACAGTATGGTTTCAGAAAAACTCAAACCCTGTGGCATACACTCAAAAATTAAACGGTTAAACATTCAAGGCATTGTTTATACATTCATATACATATTAAACCCATGGGCAAAGGTAATGGGAATAATGGCAAACCTGATTGGAGAGCTTGATTGAAATTGAGTTGCACCCGTGAGGCTTACAAAATAATCTTCAGGGTTTATGTGAGGCAGAGGTGATTCTGTGTAGTTGAGTTCCCTTCGGGGTTTGGAGGCTGCTCTGAACTCCGTTAGGTCTTCTCTCACTATCTTTTTCCTCAGGGTTTTGTTCCAAGGAAACCTCAGAGTATTTTGCTTCTCTTCCTTCTTCTCCTCTTCTGTGTGGCTTTTGTTTCAATGAAACTCTAGTATTTATAGGCTAATATTGGTAGCTTAGTGGGCTTTTGAGAAAGGTCCAAGTCCAAAAAATTTTATTATATTTTATTTATTTATTTATTTATTTAATTAATTAATTGATTAATTAATTAATTAAATTTTTTTATTATTATTATTATTTTTTTTTTGTAAAAAATTATTTATTTATTTTTTTTTTTTTTTTTTTTTTTTTTTTTTTTTTTCGATCTAATTCTGATTGACATGATGAAATGCAATATGAAATGCTAAATGAATGCATGAATGAGGAGGGAAAATTTTGGGGTGTTACAGCTGCCCCTATTCAATCATCAGCTAACCCGAGTAGGATGAAAGCGAACAGCTTATCAGACAAACGGGGTGAGCTGTGATTGAATACCAAAGATAGACCGAAAATTTGCGCTCCGAGAACACCACAAAAACGCGGAAATACACCGCGCTGTTTATTTTTCTTCCGATCCTCTAGCTAGATATTAATTTTGATCCTCGGGCTGGATACGAATTTGATCTTCTGGCTAGATCTTCTTCGATCTTCTGGCTAGATCTCCTCCGTTTCGATTCTCTGGCTGAATCTATTTCCTTTGATTCTCTGGCTGAATCTACTTCGATCTTCTGGCTAGATCTGAATTGTTTCGATTCTCTAGCTGAATCTATTTCCGGTCTTCGGGCTAGACCTGACTTCGATCTTCTGGCTAGATCTTCTTCGATCTTCTGGCTAGATCTCCTTTGTTTCGATTCTCTGGCTGAGTCTACTTCGATCTTCTGGCTAGATCTGGATTGTTTTGATGATAAATTCCCGTCATTAGGATCCCGCATCTGACGCATGCGCTGGTTGACCTTCTTTTGAAATCTAAACCCAACCTTCATATTAGATATGCAGCTTCGAGAATATTCCACTTTTGGGCTTCGTACATATTCTTCGGGCTAGAACATGTTGTAACGACTCCTCAATTAGACTTAGGCTTGCTGGGGAAATAAAGCTTGTAGGCGACTTCACTGGGGAATCTTCAAATTGAGCCTTAGGCTGGCTTACTGGAAAACGATTCTCAGGCTGAATCTTCAAAAATGACCCTCATGCTGGATCACGGGAAAACGATTCTCAGGTTGAATCTTCAAAAAGTGACCCTCATGCTGGATCACGGGAAAACGATTCTCAGGCTGAATCTTCAAAATGACCCTCAGGCTAGATCACTGGAAAACGATTCTCAGGCTGAATCATCAAAATGACCCTCAGGCTGGATCACTCACGCTTGATCCTCTGGCTGGATCTCATGACCTTGGTTGTAAAGTAATTCTTCAGTCTGCTTGGAAGAACCTGTTTATCAGCTTATGTGTATGCTTGATATGATATGCATGCAAATGCAAATGCTATGCATGGTGTAAATCAAAAAAGAAATCTGCTAGGGGAAGCAAACTCCGGTAGGGAACAGATCGCTGTATCAATCCTTGAATGCTCTATGGGGAATGATCCGTCTGCCGGGACCAATGAGCCACCAAAAATAAATTGGCTGCTTGAAAAGTTGACCTTGCGGGGGGAGTATCAACTATGGAAACTTTTCTCGGCGAGGCTCTGTGAGGAGAGTCTGTGGGGAAAACACTTCCTGGGGAAATATCGTAGGAAACGACCTTTGTTGGGGATATGAACTTGCTAATCGCCCTCAAGCTAGGGATTAACAAATCTGTTAAAAATAATCTGTTGGGGATGAGATGAACACTGGGAACACCATCCTCTTGTCCGTTGGGTATGCAACCACTCCGCTGTTTCTAGGAAGATACAGTCTGACACTGTCAACTCCGCTGGGGATATACAGTCTGGATACTATCAACTCTACTGGGGATAGACAGTCTGGATACTGTCAACTCTGTTGGGGAACATGCTCTGCTAAGGAGAGACTTTGTCAACCGCTTGGGGATGAGGATTCATGACTTGGCATCCGGTTCCTGTGACCTGCAACCAAAAACACACGTATGCCTCGGGGGAATTACTCGGTTTGAATTCACCGTCCGGGATTATGCACATTCAAAGCAATTTTAAATGTTTTCCTGTGCAAATCATCTGCAAAAGCCACCATTATGTTCATATGCAATATGTTTTATCAAAAATTCGGACATTTTTGCAAACAAACTGATAAATGAAAAATAAAGAGGCTCTTTAACTGAATTATTCGACTCTTAATGGGGAGAAAATTTGTGCCAGCTGTAGCACCTCAAATTTGCACCTACCCTTTGTACATACATTCTCATATTAGGTCATAACATTAACATAGTTCACTGCATAACATTGCATTGTCCCTTTTGCCCAAGTGCAAGCCATTCAGAAGAATTAGGTCAAACTGGTCAGGAGATCAGTCAATCAAGCAAGTCAGTGCATTTTCCTTTGAGGCAAGGCCCTAGGGTTGGTCCAACATGTTCACATGACCTAGGGGTCCTTTTGAAGTGTTTTGGTCAAAGATTGGGTGCCCAGAAGTCATCAGTCATGGCTCAGTTCACCAGAAACCCTAAAAAGTCAACCATGGCCAACTGTGGTCAACTGTGCCTGATTTTATGGATTTCAAGGTGGGAAATGGTTTGAAGGGGTTCATTCATGTTCATATAGGCCTCATATAACATGTCAAACATCATCATGGAAGAATTTGAAGTCAAACAAGAAATTTCCAAAAATAGAAAGTTGACCTGTAATTGGAATTTGCCAAAAATGGAAAGTCTTGATCCTCAAACTTACATCATGATACAAGCTTCAAATGAATTTTTGCCCAACATGAAAGTTGAAGATCTTGTTCTCCCATTTCCAAAAAGTCCAAGAACACTCAAATCCCATGTATGGTTGGCAAGTTATGATCAAATCATTCTCATAAATTTTTGAACTTCAAAGTGGCATATCTTCCAAACCATTTGGCCAAATTGGATGGGGTTTTTTGCTACAAGTCACATTTGATGCCCTCTTTCCAAATATGTCATCACAATTTACCAAAAACTCACCAATCAAAATGACACTTTTTGAAGTGACTTAAATTATTTCAAGTGAGGTGAAAAAGTGATTTTGCAATTTAAGCCTTTCCAATATATTTTGCCAATTGAAATTGCTAAGAAATCATATTTGGAGTGTGTACAAGGCCCACTTTCGCAACTGTAACCACAGACCTTGCCATTTGAGTGAAAATTGACAAATTAAGCAAAAACACCTTCATTTGCAAAATTCCAATTACCACCTAAACTAACCAAGCTTAAGGACACTAAAACACAGTATATATTCTTCATTTTCTGCAGAAGAAACCCTAGCAGCCACACATTCAAGACAGAAAACTCATTTCTCTCAAAAACTCATTCTCTTCATTTTTGCATTTTCTGCCAAAAACCTCCAAAGAACCCGTCCATAACTTGTTTGTTCCATCATCTACTGGTCATTTGGGAGCTATTGCAAGGATGATTTCCCAGCTGTAACATCATTTTCCTCAGCTGCTATTTCCAAGCTCATCCATGGCAGATCTGGATTGAGGCCATTCCAAGCATTCTTGAGCTAAACTTCTTCAACCATCCATCATTTGGGAACTTGAAAAGCATCTGTTTCATCACAAAATAGCCAAACAACCCTTGAATCTCAACTGTTTTGCAGATTTGGTGAGTTTTCGATTTTCACTATTTACAAAACTATGATATGCTTTAGCTAGGTCTTGTTGTGCTGGTCATTTTGAAACTTGAATCATTGAAAATGGTTGGCTATTCTGAAAGTTATGCTGATTTAAAGGTTGTTGCTCCAATATGTTTTTGCTTGATTCGTGTTGATTAGCTCGATTTGTTAGAAATTAAGGTTGGATTGTGCTTGTATGAGTTTAGATGAGTCGAATGTTGTGTTTAATTCATGTTTCTGGGAAAAATGTTCATCCCCATTGATGAACACGATGAGCAAGTGATACTGTTCATAAAACCCTAAGGCATTTACCCAGAATTCATGTTGCACGTGATTTGGTTGCTTGGCTTTTCTGTTTTGCATGGAGCTCGTACTGTTACATTGCCATGACGTATTACAGTGTGACACGCACATGACCGTTGCGCTGCGTTTCATTAAACGCCCAGCATAATTACACAAATGCCACTCCACATTTTAATTAGCTATTAAATCATTTTACTATGCAATATTTATTTCATTTTTGTTACACAACTTTGAAAAATCATAGCACCTTCATCTTTGATCCAAATTTAATGAGATTTTTTGCTAATTGTTCATCATGACCTCTAGTTAATTATCATATTTTTTCCAGAATTTTTTGATGAATGGTTTTTAAATGGTGCTAGGGTTTGTGACATGTATCCATTTTTTGTACCCTTTGCCAAAACATTTGTGAAATGATGATGCATTATCCAATGGCTTTGAAATATTTTGTGCTCAAACTAGACACATTCATGGTGATTTTGGTTTAGAGTTTGTGAATTTATCATCTCTGGTTTGAGAGTTATGATTTTTTGAATTAGGGTGTGACAATTTGTGTCACACCATTGATGTGCAACTTCATGATTTTCTTTACCATGCTTCTTGACCTCCAATTGCTTTGAATTTTTGCATGAATGTACTTGTGTATGTCTAGTTTACATGTGATTTTTCTTGGAATTATTTGTGGCATTTCCAAATTGTTTGAGATTTTTCTCCCCTGTTTGGTCATATGTTGACTTTTTGTGACACATGTTCCCATTTCATTTGTGAAATTCTCATACTTTATTGGATGAATTTGAAATTTTACATGTGATTAGTAGACATCTCAAGATTTGTCATGGTGTTGATTCCATTCATTTCTCATATGTTATCACTGATTTATGATTTTTTAAAGTTGATACATGTTTGGTTGACTTCTTTGAGCATGCTTAAACTTGCCTTGCCTTTCTGATTTTCATTGACCATCTTGCCTTGGTCCAATTGAGCTGAAATTTGACATGCTTACCATGCTATGGATTATGTTCGACCATGATTTATTTGATGATTTTTGGAATTGTTTATGATTGGTTTTGAACTGAGTCTTGTTGTTGACTTCTATGAGCTTCCATATGCCATGCTTTGACCTAATTTGTTCATGAAATGATGATGATGAATGATATGATTGTGGAACCAATTGAGTTTGCTTCTTGATTGTTTGAATATGATTTTGATTGGATTTCACTTGCTGTTTTGACTTTCTCATCCCCTTTTGACCCTAGGCTTGTCCTAGTGGTCCTGTTGCTCATGTTTGAGTTCATTTTTTCAGGTTAAGAAGCAATTGCCCAAAGAAACTTATACAAGTTGAATGAGTTTGATTTGATTATCATGACTAACTTGTTTGTTTTGTAGCTTGCTTGGCTCATATGCTTGAGCCTTGTGCATTGCACAGTTAACTGACTGTGTTGACTGTTGATTTCTATCTCCTTTTGATTTAACTTTGACTTGTATATTGATGTTGTCTGACTGGTTTCAGGCACCTTTAGTTGCTTTTAGTTCCTTGTGAACTTTGCTTTGCTTTGCTTGAATAGCAATTTGCATTGAGGTATAATTTCTCATCTTCATGTAGTCTGGAAGACCTGGCCTGTTACTTGGCCAGGCAACTGTCTGAAGTCCTCCTTAAGAGGCAATGTTTGTGGTTGTTTACAATTTGTCCTTGTACATATTCAAAGACCTCCTAAGTGAAGAGGCAATTGGCAGAACCCAAGGGATATGCAATATATCCCCTGCTATTCTGTGTGTCATCTGCTCTGCTCACACCACTGTGTTGATGCATTGCAGATACAAACCCAAGATCTTGTACAATTGTACAGTTGAGTCAGTTTCAAATGTGTAGAAGGGTTCCCACTTTCTGAACCCACACATTCTTGTCTTAAGCTCTCCCAGGCCAGGGATAAGAGCTGTGAAGTCTCATCTTCACTCACCTTTCATCTGCTTCACCTTAGCCCCTCAATGGCAAGGTTAAGAGCTAACACTACCCAGTTACAGTGGTTTGTTTGTTGAGGTTGATATGACCCCTCGACTAAAACCTAACCTTGATTGAGCCCATTGTTTGCATATAGTGTGTGCTACCTGTGCTTGTGTGTTTGTTTGACTTGCTTCCTGTGCAAGTTAGGTTTGCTTTGGCTTGCTTCCTGTGCAAGTTAGGTTAGGTGTGGCTTGCTTCCTATGCAAGTCATGTTTGGGATAGGCTTGCTTCCTGTGCAAATTAGCTAGAAACCTTAACTTAGGGGTGATTTTGCATGATAACATCTAGGCTCGAGTCGTAGTCTCCCTAGTTGTGTCTCCCTCTGTTATCTAGTTAGGCTAGTCCTTTTTCCCTATGAAGGGGAACTACGTTGCTCTGATCCTCATACCAGATGAGGTACGTAGGCAGGAGATCGTGCGAGATCTCTCCGGGCACCTTTTTTTCTTTCTTTTGTGTGTGTGCTTGACAGTTATAGGCTCGAGTTCCCGACTCCCTATTAACTTGTTTGGTTGTTGTGTGCTTAGGAGCTGATGTAAGTCCATCGAGTGGCATTCGGGTTCCAGTGTGCGTGTGTTTTGGTTCGGATGCTGATGTAAGTCCAGTGATTGGCGTTCGGGCTCCACGTTTGCCTTTTTGTGTGTGTTTTGGTTCAGATGCTGATGTAAGTCCAGTGATTGGCGTTCGGGCTCCACGTTTGCCTTTTTGTGTGTGTTTTGGTTCGGATGCTGATGTAAGTCCAGTGATTGGCATTCAGGCTCCATGTTTGCCTTTTGTGTTTTGCTTTGTTTGGCGTCCCTATGTAGCCGAACTACGGCAACTCTGATTCTCATGTTCAGATGAGATACGTAGGCACAAGATGCGATGTCTTGCCGAGTTTGACTAACAACTAACGACTAATCCTTGTTTGTTTTCGCCCTCGTTGCGATCCTTTCTCTTGCCCTCGTTGCGATCGAGACATTCCCTTTCTCTTGCCCTAGTTGCAATCGAGACCCTTATTCCCGTAGTTGGTTTGAACTACATTATGCTCTGATTCTCATTCCCGATGAGATATGTAGGCATAAGACGCGATGTCTTAGCGAGCACACATCTCTTTCACCCATAGGTACCCGAGCTACGAAGACTCTGATTCTCATATTCAAATGAGATACGTATGCAATGGATGCGATATCTATGCGAGTCTTTTTTCTCTTGACCCTTTTAGTAAATAGTACATTAGATAAACATACACCCTTTAGACAAGAAACAACAAGAGTGGATCCCGTAGAGTACTACGGATGCGTAGGGGTGCTAATACGTTCCCTTTGCATAATCGACTCTCGAACCCAAGATTTGGTTGCGAGACCTTGTCTTTTCCTTTCCTTCTCTCCAGGTTTACTTCGAGCGTTTCCTTTCCCTTATTTGGGATAAATAACGTATGGTGGCGACTCTTCTGTCATTCCTTTCTCGCCGGTTGTTTTTTCGCACCTCTGTATTTTTCAGGTTGCGACAGCTGGCGACTCTGCTGGGGAAGTGGTTTCCCTAAGCGAGTCCCTCCTAGCTTTTGTAGGTTTCTTGTTTATTGGGTGTTTATTCTTTTGTACAGTTATTTATTTTCAGCATTTACCTGCTTTACCTTATTGCATTCATGTACATATGTTTGCTGTATCTGCTGCCGTTTATCTGTTTGTTGGGGTGGGGTGTTCTATGAGAGGTAAGCCCATTACCCAGGCTTGAGTGTACACACAGATTTTAGAGTGGATGTTCATGAGGCTTGCGTGGCATGTTGCTACGTTAAGTCGTTCGTGAAGAACCACACCCAGACGAGGTTTCTCTTGGATATATTATGTCCTACGGATGTTCCGTAACGACATGATGTTCCTCTAGAAATTGTTGATGCGTGTTTTTCGCAAGTGTACGAATCACGTCAAAGTAATATAAAAGATTATCGAATCCACAGAGACCAAGTGTCAATCTATCAAACCTGTTGTTATGGTGTGTATCTAAGGCAACTATTTTTAAGGGTTTTAATAAGGGTGCAATGGTAAATAAAATTATAATTTTAAATAATAAATAAAGACAGGCTCGAATGTAATTCACGCAATCAATGATAATCCAGTACTTGTTAGTGGAACTACTTATGGGCAATGTTTTCTCCTTTGAAAAGAACTAATTTAACAGGAACTGTCGCTTTCGCGTATTCAGAACCGAGTTGTACTCTCTAATCAACCCCTCCTATTGTCACGGATAAAAAGGTGCGTACTGCGTTAGAGTAGTAAACCTATTTTTAAGAAATATAGTATCTTAACTAAGTTGAAAAGTATTTTAACCTGGACTTCTTAGCAAAAAGAGGTTCTTACGAACCAGAGTTTAAACTTCCTAACGCGTCCGAAAATCGTTTTAAAATCTCTTTTCTTTTTAATCTAAAATCTCCTAATAAACTAGACAAAGCGCTTTTGGCTGTTTTTGAAATAGTTAAAAACAATTACTTGAATTGAAAGATAAAATAGCCCTTAGGTGTTTCCACGAACAATTACACTGATTACTGGTTTAATTACGATCCTTACATTCTAACCTTTATAGAATTAGTTAGACATGATAAAGTAAATATTCTTTTTATAGTTTTTCATAAAAGTAATTTAAAGCGAGTGCGGATAATAAACAAAGTAAAGTGCGAGTGCAGGAAATAAACAACGTAAATGTGCGAGTGCAGGAAATAAACAACGTAAATGTGCGAGTGCAGGAAATAAACAACGTAAATGTGCGAGTGCAGGAAATAAACAACGTAAATGTGCGAGTGCAGGAAATAAATAAAAGTAAAATACGAACTTGAATTAAAATGGCGGCAGGATTAACTTCCTCCAGAGTGCTCCAAAAACTCGAACCACAGACAGATTACAGACTCGATCACTCGATTGCAGAGGCACCCCGATGTGGAATGGCAACTGCTTTATAACTGATATATGCCTAGAGAATTCTAATTCTGGATGAAGAAAAACGAAAATCTAAGGTCCTATTTATAGTAAAAACTGAAAGCATGAAATGACAGGGACGCCCCTCCACTAAAAAGTGGAGGTTACTGATTTTGGCCTTGTGGCGCCCGCCACAGGCCTATGGCGCCCGCCATGGTCCCTACAGGGGATGATGGAGTGGGGATCGTGGGTCTTGACGGTTGAGGAGTGGTCTTGAGACGTGGCCACGTCATGGCTAACCCCATGGCGCCCGCCACGGTGGGTGCCGTAAGTGCAAAACGCTGAATTTCTAGGTTTTCGCCCGTTTTCACTCCTTTTTCGCTCCTTTTCCCGATTCAAGCTCCGATTATTATAAAAACCTGAAAACATAAGAAAACAAAGAAATAACAAAGCAAAACAACAATAAAAGCTAAGAATGCATGCGAAATCGGAGTCAGAAATACGGTGAATTTTAGTGTGATCAAATTCTCCCACACTTAAACCTTTGCTTGTCCTCAAGCAAACATTAAAGCTTAAGAAAATATGGTGTCAACACTTGTCTTTGGGCTAAAGGGATTCTAAGTTCAAGTCAGGATGCAGTGACAGATACTAACTAAGTGAACCAAGGGTACCATAGTAACACAAACACAAACTTCAATCCTATATTAACCACTCCATATCATCCCACAATACCTAGGCCTATCTTCTCATCTTTTTGTGTCCTTTTCATTCAGGCGCAATCACATTAAGCCCGTTATCTGTACATGCTTCATAGTAGAGTGACCGGTTAGTGATTCTGATCCATAACATAAGGTTTCTGGCACATAAGCATGTGTAAACCTGTTTTATTTCGCCTAAATGTAGCTGCGGGGGATCGGATCGAAATCCGCCCTACCAAGTTCAGTGCCAGATACCTCTGAACCAACTAACAATAGGTGACTTGCAAAATTTTTTTTTTTTTTTTTTCTCTTTTTTTTTTTTTTTTTTCGGTTTAAATGACTTTGTGAGGGTCACCTATACCAGAGTTTGCCTTTTTTTTTTTTTTTTTTTTTTTTTTTTAGTATTAGCACTGGATCATTCACTTATGTTCATCGGCCCCCTACGTAGAGCATGCTTAAGCCGGAGCTGACTGCTAAGATAAACTACTTAGGACAATTTTTAAAATGATAGTAAAGGCCAAGGTGGTGGGGTTTAGGAGTGATTCCTATATTCAAGAGGTCTATGGTGCTAAAATGGTTCTGATGTTTCAAAAAGTTGACCTAGGTCATTACATCCTAATCTAAACCTGTCCCAAAGCCCAAAAAACATGTGAAACAACATCATTTTCTTTTTTTTTTTTTTTTTAAAAATTTTCTGGTAAGGCTAAGGAAATGGGAAAAAATGAAGATGAACTAAAAAGACACTATACTGGTGACTCGTCAGACTCATGCATTATCTAAGAAAATTAAATTACTGAAAGGAAATAACTGAAAGGAAATAATTAACTAAAAAGGGAAATGACAGAAAGCAATAAAATCCCCTCCCACACTTAGATCGAACATTGTCCCCAATGTTTCGAAATAAGATAAGGGGGTAACCTGAAAAAGACTACTGAGGAGGGGCACTGGTGCCTTCGCCGTCCTGATGTGATGGTCTGGAACGACGGGATCTACTACGATGCTGGTCCCTCCGGTCGAGTCGTGCTGATAAAGCAGCCTGAGCACTCCGAACCTCTCGAAGGTTACCTAAGATGGAACCCTGAGTGGCCTCGACAAGCTGGTAGTGTTGGCTGTTGAACTCTCTCTGACGGTTCTGCTCTAATGAGATATCGTTCAAGGTACGGCAAACGTTGCTATAGGCACGATCCGAAACCAATCGCGATTGTTGCATGAAGCTCATATTGTCCGTCAGCTGCTGTGAAATAGTAGAGAGAAGGCCATCACGCCTTTCTTCTCTAGCTGTCATATCACGCCACATCTCCTCGGTGACATGGAATCCAGGAGCAGTACCTGCAACAGGGTTAGAGGAAGATGGTGCGGTGTGTGACTGTGAAGGACGATGGGGGGACATGTGAGGGATGGGAGACTGCTCTCTCCGATCATACTCATCATCAGTGTCATGTGCCTCCCCATTGGGAATATTAGGAGGAAGTGGACCCAAAACACGTGGAGCATTAAGATCATAGGTCCAGTTCCTTTCATCACGTACATCAGTACGTCTACTGCATGGTAAAGCAACAGATGGGATAGCTACCCCATGAACCATCAACTCATAACCACCTTCTCTCCTTGCTCGGCACAATTTCATGTCTTTCAGAAATTTTAAATTAATTGTGCGAGGAGGTAGTGGTTCAAGTGTAGCTATCTCATCGTTCAGGCCAAGAGCCCGAGCAATATACGTAACAAGCCCTCCAAAAACAATCGGTCCTGTTTTGTTAGTAAATAAAGTCATATGAGCAAGCATAAACGGGACCGGATTGATGTGGGTTCTAGTGAGGCATCCTTGCAAAAATAGGAGTTCACGAGCATTTACCTTGTTTGGACTTTCCCGGCCAAAAATAGTACATGCCAAAAGAAGTCTAAAAACTCTTATGGCCGGGTTGTGAATGGTCGACGCAAGTATCCCTTCGAAAGAATTAATTGAAGAACTTGAAAGCCTTTGCCAGAAGGTAAATACCTCGGCCGACCACTCCGCATCCAAAGGTGCCTCACAAATTGCACCTTCCCTATGAGGGATTCCTAACAAACCTGCTAGATTGTCGGTACTGAATTCATACTCAATTCCGAACAGTCTAAAAATAACAGTACCGACAGTGCTAGCAGTGTTAGGACTGACAGTGTATATTAAAGAACTCAAAAACTCAGTTGTCAGTCGCTCATAGGTAGGTTCCTGATTAATGAAAATATTATGCAAGCCTAGAAATTCTAATAAATTAAAAACACTATGATAAATACCCAAAGCATACAGACAGTTATCGTCGACGTACCTAGTCGAGAGAATTTCTCGACTTTGAAGCCTCTGAATAATTTTCCGTTGCCTTTCGCCCGGTCTTCCATCACGAAGAAGAAATCCGTTGGACTCCATTGTTGAATGCTCCTTAGGTAGTGAAAATGGTAGAAAAAGTGGTTTATGAGGGAATGATAAAGTTTTGATTTTTTTGGTTTTTTTTTTTTTTTGATGGATGAAAATGGAAATGGATGTTGGATATGTTTTATGGATGGTGGGTATTTTGGAAATGAGGGAGCTTTAATGGGGTTCAAGGAGGATTTGGAAGGTTGGAAAAATGGGTTTTTGGTGAAGAAAGGGATGAAAATGGTGGAAATGGGGATTCAGCCCCGTACTTGTTGTTGGTACGGTGTGGCGCCCGCCACAGGGCCTATGGCGCCCGCCACAAGGCCAATTCCTGGGCCTTGTGGTTTTGGATCCTCCTTTTGGGCCTTCTTGCACCTTTGTCTTCCGGGGGGTCTGAATAGCGTTTTCTTCTTCTTTTCAAGGCTTGAGGCTTGCATATTTTTTGTAAAGACAAAAATGAAAATATTTTTGTCTTATATTTTTTTTTTCTTTGCACGACAAAAAATAAAATAATTAAAGAAACAAAAGAAAAAGAAAAAGTTAACATTAGTGCATAATATGTATATATATAAGAAATTCAGAGTGCATGAAAATATAAAAGCTGCAGTAAAGTAAAATATGTCTGGAAATGCGATAAATAAATACTAGGGTAATGCTGTCAGGGTAGAATGAGTCATGTGGTAGGCGTCTTTTCCTGGCTTGATCCACGAAACTCAGCTATCTCCCTCCGAAGCTCTTCAATCTCCTGATGTAGAGCATCGGTCTCTGAGGCATGAGTGAGATCAGAAACCTGCATCTGTAACTCTAAGTCTGCCACTTCCTGCTTGAGCAGGGCAGTCTCCTTACGGAGCTCATAAATCTGTGTTTGTAGGTCAGGTGGCTGCAGAGACAAATTGTTAGACATAACAGTGATCTGGGGAGTAAGAGGTGTAGGAGTGTACTCAGCGGCGGGAGGCGATTTCGGCTCTTCGACAGTCTCTCCATAACCCTCCAGAGCATAACTCCAATTTTCAGGATCATGGACACTGGTCATCAGCTGATCTGGTAATGTGAAATAGTGTATCGCTTCGCCGTCGATCAGCAGTCTAAACATGTTGGGCTCAAAAGAAACCCTCCTCATCAGTCCTCTATCAAGACAAAAATCAATATCCAGGGTGGTGTAGAAGCAGAAGGTCCTGAGGTGCGATAACATGCGAGACAGACCCAATGCAGTAGCAATCTGTGTAACAATCCCACCGACATGGATGATGCCTACGGATGATCTGGCAACACTAGCCAAGCCCTTTAACAGAAAGTTGCCACAAGCAACAGGGCGAGACTGAGTCGCACAAAACAGTAGGAAAATCTCCTCTTCACTTAGCAGTGTCTCTGTATCTGGAAAACCTAGGAAAGAATGTGCTAGAATCATCTGGAAGTACCTCAATACAGGGTTGTGGATTACCTGAGAAAACTGGGTAGAAGGATCTTGGCTCCCTCCGCCGGATATTTTAGTCCAAAACTTTTCCACTTCTCTGCTCATAAAATACCCCATCGGTGTATCTGGAATAGCATCAGGAGTAGTCTGGAAACCTAGCAAATCACCAAACTCCTTGTGAGAGAATGAGTAGTCAATCCCGAACAACCTGAAAACAGCGAGTCCATCGGGTCCAGCCCAGGGGTCATAATGAAACGAGCTGAGGAACTCAAGAGTCAAGTTCCTATAAGTGTTGTTCCTGTAGTCAAACTGTTCCCACTGGAGTTGATGGCATAAAAATCTGACGCTTGGCTCTATCCCCAAGGCATCCATGCAGTCATGGTCAGGGTACCTGGTAGGAGCCATAGGGCGTCTCATGTGAACATAGTAACGCTCTCTCTGTGCATCATCTCTAAAGGCCACGTGCATGTCATCAGGGTTCTGCATTCTGTACAAGATTAGCAAACAAGTCCTGAAAGCACATAAAACATTCAATCGTTAGTCCTGACATAATAATAATAATATAAACAAAATAAAGTAAAAGTAAAAAATAAAAGTACAAAAAATAAGAAAAACCATGGGTTGCCTCCCATGCAGCGCTTGTTTAACGTCATTAGCTCGACGACCGATATTTAAACATCATTGGAAGGATATGGTGGATCACTCAGAGTATGGCAGGTGTATGTTGTCGGGATGTCACCTCCTTCGTAGGGCTTCAACCTCTGTCCATTGACGATGAACGGTTTACATGTCTGGTTCTTGATTTCAATAGCACCGGATCTCAGGATCTTAGATACTTCGAAAGGGCCAGTCCATCTCGAACGGAGTTTACCTGGAAAAAGTCGTAACCTAGAATCGAACAGGAGAACAGGATCGCCTATTTTGAAGTCTCTTCTTATGATTCTTTTGTCATGCCAAGCTTTTGTTCTTTCTTTGTATATGATGGCATTTTCGTAGGCAGATTGTCTGAGCTCTTCTAATTTGTGGATGTCAAGGATACGTTTCTCACCAGCTGTCAAGTAATCCAAATTCAAAGTTTTGATGGCCCAATAGGCCTTATGTTCCAATTCAAAAGGTAAGTGACATGATTTTCCATAGACCAGTTGATAAGGGGTTGTTCCTATAGGAGTTTTGAAAGCGGTTCTATAGGCCCATAATGCTTCTTGAAGTTTCTGTGACCAATCCTTTCTAGATATAGAGACAGTCTTCTCGAGGATTTGTTTTATCTCCCTATTAGATACTTCCACTTGTCCATTGGTCTGTGGGTGGTATGGTGTTGCTACTCTATGCTTAACTCCATACTTGCTTAAAAGTTTATCAAATATTCTCGATATGAAGTGCGATCCTCCATCGCTTATGACTAAACGGGGTGTTCCAAACCTGGGAAATATATAATTTTTGAATAATTTGATGACTACTCTGGTGTCGTTTGTGGGTGCGGCGATAGCTTCAATCCATTTAGACACGTAGTCAACAGCTACTAAGATGTACTGATTTCCAAAAGATGGTGGGAACGGTCCCATAAAGTCTATACCCCATACGTCGAAGAGTTCTACTTCTTGGATATTTCTTAACGGCATTTCATTACGTCTTGAAATATTTCCTGTGCGTTGGCATCTATCACACTTGACAATGAAAGCATGGACATCACGCCACATAGTAGGCCAGAATAGGCCAGCTTGAAGAATCTTGGCGTAGGTCTTAGATGTGCTTGCATGTCCACCATAGGGTGCAGAGTGACAATGCTCAATTATATTATTTACCTCTTCTTCTGGAACACAACGGCGGAAAA
Organism: Lathyrus oleraceus; assembly: GCF_024323335.1. Classification (NCBI taxonomy): domain Eukaryota; kingdom Viridiplantae; phylum Streptophyta; class Magnoliopsida; order Fabales; family Fabaceae; genus Lathyrus; species Lathyrus oleraceus. The sequence continues at coordinate 39,595,247 of NC_066583.1, forward strand.
TGCCATCTTTACCTCTCTTGAAAAGAAATGGTTCGTCCCAATAGAAGTTTCTCACATCACTATAGAACTTCTTCTTCCGGTGGTAGTTTAGATCAGGGGGTATGATGTCAGCGGCTAGATAATTAACAAAGTCTGCATACCAAGGTACATCACTTATGGCTAAGGATTTTTGAAAATACTCATGAGGGTCTGGGTTATCTTCTTCAATGGTTTCTAGTTGGGCTATCAGTCTATCATAGGCAAAATTGTCATTTATGGGAACTGGATCAGGTTTCAGGTATTCTAGCCTAGATAGGTGATCAGCTACCACATTATCAGTGCCTTTCTTATCACGGATATCCAAATCAAACTCTTGCAGTAATAGAATCCATCGAAGTAACCTAGGCTTGGCATCCTTTTTGCTTAGTAAGTAACGAATGGCAGCATGGTCGGTATAAACTATAATCTTGGCTCCTACTAGATAAGATCTAAATTTGTCTATTGCAAAAACTACAGCTAGGAGCTCTTTTTCGGTTGTTGCGTAATTGAGCTGTGCAGCGTCTAGGGTTCTACTGGCATAATAAATCACATGTAACTTCTTATCTTTTCTCTGACCTAGAACGGCTCCAACAGCGTAATCACTGGCGTCACACATTATCTCAAACGGTTCTGACCAATCAGGGGGTTCATTATAGGTGCTGAAGTCAGAGCTTCCTTCAGAAGATTAAATGCTTCAGTACATTTTTCATCGAAGATCAATTCAGCATCTTTCATTAAAAGACCAGTTAAGGGCTTTGTTATTTTGGAGAAATCTTTGATGAAACGTCGGTAAAATCCGGCATGTCCAAGAAAACTTCTTATCTCCCTGATAGTCTTCGGCGGTTTTAGATTCTCTATGACTTCTATTTTTGCTTTATCTACCTCTATACCTTTTTCGGAAACTATATGTCCTAAAACAATCCCTTCGGTGACCATGAAATGACATTTTTCCCAATTTAGCACAAGGTTTACCTCCACACATCTCTCCAGGATTTTCTCAAGGTTGACAAGACAATTTTTGAAATCTGATCCACAAACTGAGAAATCGTCCATAAATACTTCCATAATTCCATCTAAATAATCAGCAAAGATAGACATCATGCAGCGTTGGAAAGTTGCAGGAGCATTACAAAGTCCAAAAGGCATTCTTCTATAGGCAAAAGTTCCAACTGGGCATGTAAAGGTAGTTTTTTCTTGATCTTCGGGTGAATAGGTATTTGGAAGAATCCTGAATATCCATCTAAATAACAAAAGTAAGAGTGTCTGGCTAGGCGCTCCAACATTTGATCTATGAATGGTAATGGGAAATGGTCCTTCCTAGTTGCTTTATTTAATTTTCTATAATCTATGCACATACGCCAACCTCCATCGGTTCTTTTTGCTACAGGTTCGCCCTTCTCGTTTTGCACGACTGTGATGCCTCCCTTTTTGGGTACTACATGCACGGGACTCACCCATTTACTGTCCGAGATCTGATATATTATACCTGCCTCTAGTAACTTAAGAACTTCAGTCTTAACTACCGCACTCATTATAGGATTTATTCTACGTTGGTGTTCTCTGGAAGGTTTTGAATCTTCTTCAAGCAAAATCCGATGCATGCATACGGATGGGCTTATTCCTTTTAGATCAGAGATCTTATATCCTAAGGCTGAGGGGTACCTACGTAAAACTTCTAATAATTGATCGGTTTCTTTTGGTTTAAGGTAGCACTGACTATAACTGGACGATTCATATCTTCATCCAGAAATTCATATCTCAGGTTTTTAGGCAGTTCCTTAAGTTTTACGGTCGGTTTCATAGGGCAAGGCATAGGATCTGGGGTAAGAGATAAACATTCGTGAAGGTTATCATCAATGTAGGGTGTTTTATAATTGTCATCTTCCAAAATAAGGGTTGATGGCAATTTTATAGATTTATTTTCTTCTTCTTGTTCTAATTCCCTAATGCATTCTTCGATGATATCTAAGGCATAACAAGAATCTCCTATCACAGGTGCCATAAGAAATTTTGACAATATAAATTCTATCTTCTCTTCACCTACCTCAAAAGTTAGTTTTCCTTTTTTAACATCTATTACGGCTCCAGCAGTCGATAAGAACGGTCTACCTAGGAGGATTGGTATGTCGTCATCTTCTTTAATGTCCATGACAACAAAATCAGTAGGTATAAACAACTGACCCACCCTAACAGGGACGTCTTCAAGTATGCCTATAGGGTATTTAACGGATCTATCGGCTAATTGAAGCGACATCTTAGTAGGTTGTAATTCTCCTAAGTTTAATCTCTCACAAACTGCTAAAGGCATTAAGCTCACACTAGCTCCTAAGTCTAGAAAAGCTTTTTCGATGACATGATTCCCTAAAATACAAGGAATGGAAAAATTCCGGGATCTTTATCTTTCTTTTCTAACCTATCTTCGGAAATAGAATTACATTCCACGGGTTTCGGATCTTCAAGTCTACGTTTATTCGTAAGTATGTCTTTGAGAAACTTAGCATAAGAAGGTATTTGGGTGATGGCTTCTGTAAAGGGGATTTCTACGTGAAGTTTTTCTATAACCTTAACGAATTTTTGATATTGATTATCGATTTGGGTTTCTTTAATCTTTGAGGGTATGGTATTGGTGGTTTGTATGGCGGTGGTGGTACATAGGTTTTATTTTTAGGTTCTTCTCCTTTTTCTTGACTTTCCGGGGTTTCAGGCTTCTCTGGTTCCTTTTCCTCACTCCTCTCAGAAGTTTCAGGCTCACTTAATCTAGGGTTTAAAGGCTCCTTATAAGCGGTTCCACTTCGTAGAGTAATGGCATTAGCTTGCCCTTTCGGGTTTTGTTGAGGTTGTCCAGGGAACTGTCCTCCAGGGGTAGTCTGTGGGGCTTGGTTTAACGCTACCTGAGAGATCTGGGTTTCAAGCATCTTATTATGAGTAATGATTTGATCAACCTTGGTTCCTAACTGGGTAATTAGTTCGTTAACATGGACGCTTTGGTTCATGAACTCTTTGTTTTTCTGTTTTTGAGCAACGATGAAATCTTTTACAATTTCTTCAAAGCTCGGGTTTGGCGGTACAGGTTGCATAGGTTGATTTGTTCTAGGGGCTTGGTAACCTTGTTGTCTCGGAGGTGCGGTATTTTGAATAGGGTTATTATTTTTGTAGGAGAAGTTTGGGTGATTCCTCCATCCAGGGTTATATGTGTTAGAAAATGGGTTCCCTTGGGTATAGTTCACTTGCTCAGTGTTGGTTTCATTTAACAGATTGCATTCGGCGGATTGGTGTCCTTGCGTTCCACATATCTCACAATTCGGCGAAACTGCGGCTACAGTATTCGGAGTTGTACACATATGTTCGACTCTAAGGGCCAACGCGTCCATTTTAGCCTGCATCATGTCTATAGAGCTTAGCTCATGCATTCCTACTTGGGCTTCCTTCTTTTCCACTGTCGCTCGTTCTACTCCCCATGATTGATGGTTTTGGGCCATATCCTCGATAAGGGCACTAGCTTCAGGGTAAGGTTTATTCATCAGTGCGCCACCAGCGGCAGCGTCGATGGTCATCTTAGTGTTATAATGAAGTCCATTATAGAAGGTTTGGATGATTAGCCAATTCTCTAAGCCATGGTGTGGGCATGCTCTTAATAGTTCTTTATATCTCTCCCAGGCTTCGAACAACGACTCTCCTTGGAGTTGGGTAAATCTAGTTATAAGGTTTCGAAGAAGAGCGGTCTTACTTGGGGGAAAATATCTAGCAAGAAAAACTTTCCTAAGGTCATCCCAAGTTGTTATTGAATTGGGTGGAAGGGAATCTAACCATGATAGAGCTTTATCTCTGAGGGAAAAGGGAAATAATCTTAAGCGTATCGCCTCAGGAGAAGCTCCATTGGTTTTAAAGGTGTCTGCTAACTGAAGAAAGTTTTTTAAATGTTGGTTTGGGTTATCAGTAGCGAGACCTGAGAATTGTCTCTGTTGCACTAATTGCAGCAGGGATGGTTTAAGTTCAAAATTATTGGCTGGGATAACGGGGTTTACTATACTGGAACTAGGTTCCTCGTTTGATGGTTGGGCGAAGTCCTTAAGAGGTCTTCGGTTTTGTTCTTCGGCCATAGCTATCCTATTCCTATGGAAAAATAAACGTGCGCGAGCGTAACGTTCAGGTTCAGCTAGAGGGTCTACTAAACTTCCGGCACTGCGAGTCTTTCGCATTGACCGGTGGGTGACAACCTTAGTCTAAACGGTATAACTACAGGGTAATGAAATTTGACGAAATTGGTCCCCGGCAACGGCGCCAAAAACTTGATGCGTGTTTTTCGCAAGTGTACGAATCACGTCAAAGTAATATAAAAGATTATCGAATCCACAGAGACCAAGTGTCAATCTATCAAACCTGTTGTTATGGTGTGTATCTAAGGCAACTATTTTTAAGGGTTTTAATAAGGGTGCAATGGTAAATAAAATTATAATTTTAAATAATAAATAAAGACAGGCTCGAATGTAATTCACACAATCAATGATAATCCAGTACTTGTTAGTGGAACTACTTATGGGCAATGTTTTCTCCTTTGAAAAGAACTAATTTAACAGGAACTGTCGCTTTCGCGTATTCAGAACCGAGTTGTACTCTCTAATCAACCCCTCCTATTGTCATGGATAAAAAGGTGCGTACTGCGTTAGAGTAGTAAACCTATTTTTAAGAAATATAGTATCTTAACTAAGTTGAAAAGTATTTTAACCTGGACTTCTTAGCAAAAAGAGGTTCTTACGAACCAGAGTTTAAACTTCCTAACGCGTCCGAAAATCGTTTTAAAATCTCTTTTCTTTTAATCTAAAATCTCCTAATAAACTAGACAAAGCGCTTTTGGCTGTTTTGAAATAGTTAAAAACAATTACTTGAATTGAAAGATAAAATAGCCCTTAGGTGTTTCCACGAACAATTACACTGATTACTGGTTTAATTACGATCCTTACATTCTAACCTTTATAGAATTAGTTAGACATGATAAAGTAAATATTCTTTTTATAGTTTTTCATAAAAGTAATTTAAAGCGAGTGCGGATAATAAACAAAGTAAAGTGCGAGTGCAGGAAATAAACAACGTAAATGTGCGAGTGCAGGAAATAAACAACGTAAATGTGCGAGTGCAGGAAATAAACAACGTAAATGTGCGAGTGCAGAAAATAAATAAAAGTAAAATACGAACTTGAATTAAAATGGCGGCAGGATTAACTTCCTCCAGAGTGCTCCAAAAACTCGAACCACAGACAGATTACAGACTCGATCACTCGATTGCAGAGGCACCCCAATGTGGAATGGCAACTGCTTTATAACTGATATATGCCTAGAGAATTCTAATTCTGGATGAAGAAAAACGAAAATCTAAGGTCCTATTTATAGTAAAAACTGAAAGCATGAAATGACAGGGACGCCCCTCCACTAAAAAGTGGAGGTTACTGATTTTGGCCTTGTGGCGCCCGCCACAGGCCTATGGCGCCCGCCATGGTCCCTACAGGGGATGATGGAGTGGGGATCGTGGGTCTTGACGGTTGAGGAGTGGTCTTGAGACGTGGCCACGTCATGGCTAACCCCATGGCGCCCGCCACGGTGGGTGCCGTAAGTGCAAAACGCTGAATTTCTAGGTTTTCGCCCGTTTTCACTCCTTTTTCGCTCCTTTTCCCGATTCAAGCTCCGATTATTATAAAAACCTGAAAACATAAGAAAACAAAGAAATAACAAAGCAAAACAACAATAAAAGCTAAGAATGCATGCGAAATCGGAGTCAGAAATACGGTGAATTTTAGTGTGATCAATTGTCGACTCTGGTGACCATTTTCCGAGAACTCAGTCGAGGCCTCTCCTCCGAGACGTGATTATGTTAGCTCTGGTGGGCGCATTCTCGCTGATCAATCCGAGGACCCCGAGACTGGGAACTTGCTTTAGGATATCCTGTTGAGGGGAGTCAGCAGAGGTCTTTTATCCCGTAATAATGCCAAACCTTCAGTGGTAAACGTATTATTCTCGATTGAAGGGCTGAAGTTGACAAACTTCTATTCTTAGAACCTACCAGTGAGGGGAGGGTTTGATCTCTACAGATACGGTTTCTGCCAGTGGTGCTGTGATGGTGACTTTGGTTCAGCCAAATTTATGGACATTTATTTCTGGGTCGCCGGAGTTCTGTCCGTGGTTTATCAATGGGTTCCGTTTATTTCGGATCCCCGGGTTGAATTTGTAAGTACCTGTTCAGAGGATCTGACTGTCATCCGTTCAGTGGATGTTCCCGTGATGATAGTGATGTAATCTCCAGTTCCGTTTATTTCGGAACTCCCCAAGTCGGATTTATGGTGACTTAGTCCCGATGACTGTGACTAGTTCAGAGAATGGGTCTTCAGATGACTTGGTGGCGTAGTGACTTGCATTCATGCATTTGCATCGCATTCATCTGCATTCAACTCGTGTCTATCCGTACTCAGGGTCCACTTTTTGATTAAGATTCTGGTTGAGAGATATCCAGATGTCAGAATGTTATTGATGAAAAATTATCTGTCTCTGTGAAACCAAAATCAAAGGAATATTCCTGGTACGGATGGACATTGCATGCGCGAGTCATACTAACATTTTTGCTGTTTTGTAGGTGTCAGTGACTAATTGGTGCGCATAGCTCTTTCGTTCAAGTAGCTCAGACTAATGGATCCTCCCAACGCCGATATCTTCGAGTTGAAAGAGATGATAGGGGAGTTGTTCAAAGCCGTGCAGGGGCTCGCCTTGGGGCAGAAGGCGATTGCTGAGAGGTTGGAAAGGATTGAGAGCTGGATGATCAAGGAGAAAGTTCAGGGAAGGGCTCCATCATCCGATGTAACAAATCCCTCTGGCTCTGTAGCAAAGAAAATCTCTGGTAGTGGTCCGCTAAAAAAAAAAGGTTGAGTCAAGCGGTGTGCCAGCAAAGAAAGAACGCAGTAAGGATCGTTATCATCCTTATGCTACTGCTGTAACCGCTCCTGTTGGTAATCCACTTGTACCCCCGCAACAACCACCACCTCAACAGAAAGCGTCGAGAGTTAGGAGCCAGGTGAAGAAGAAAAAGGAGGATCGTCAGTTTGAGGAGCCACCTGTGACCTACACTCTTTTGTTCAGGAGATTGAGAGATTTGGGGTTAGTCCGACCAAGGATTTTGATTCCCATAGCACAACAGAAGAGACCTGCACATTATGATGAGAATGCCAGGTGCGAGTTCCATTCTGAGGCACCCGGGCACAGTGTTGAGGGTTGTAGGGCTTTCAAGCATGTTGTCCAGGACATGGTGGACTCCAAGATCATCAGTTTGGCACAGATCATGGAGGGGGATGTCAACCCTGTACCCAGGAAGGGTCCTGTAAAGACGAAGATGGTGAAAAAGGACAAGAAAGGAATGAAGATGACTGAGGAAAATCAGTTAAAGGTTCCCATGTCTGTGGTCCCAGAACCTCTAGTGCAGGATGGAGTTTCCCCTGTTATTGATAATTGTTGTGCGGCCGTTGCCACAGAGGGGTGTGTATTGATGGGAGATACGACCCAGAAGATGAAAGAAGTAGAAATGGACATTGGAAAACTTGAAATACTCAGTCAAGCAATCGAAACCGTCCAGGTGGAGAATGCCTTTGCTGCTGAGAAGAAGAAGTTATCCATTTCTTCTTATAAACAAGCTCTAGAGGTGGTGAAAAACAAAGAGGCCCGAGGTTGGGGTAGAATCATTGACATAGTGGTAAAGGCAGACATGTTCGGGATTGGTTATCCAGATCAAGAGTCGTCTAGACCAAACAGAGGACGTCGTCCACCGTACATCTTTGTCAGCGCAGGAATGTTGGATTCTGATCATGCTTGTTCAGTGAGTGAAGAGATCGACCGCGACCGCGAGCTCGAGCTGTGGATAAAGTCGTGCGTACCAGGCGATTGGAGGGCCTCCAAAAGCATCACTGTCACTCATCCGGAAGTGTAGTATTTCTGTGTTTTAATTTTGTTTGCATGAAAGCCATACGTTTTGCCCGAAACGTACTGGTCCATTGTAAGGGCCACCTCATGTGTTTCATTTTGCAACATTTTGCATCAGTAGTAAATGGATGTTTTTGTGATTAAAAGCGGTGTTCCCTGTTTTTCATTTTTTGCAGTTTTAAAAAAAAAAATGGCAATGTTTTTCGTTCTATTTCCTTTTGATTTGTCTCGTTTCCAACCTCAAAAGTGATTACCCTCCTGATCTCATCGATAACAATTCGGTTACACCTCTGTATGACTTCGACAATCCGATCTATCAGGCCAAAGAAGAAGGCGAAGAAGATTGTGATCTGCTGGAATTAGCCAGGTTATTGAAACAAGAGGAGAAGGTGATTCAACCGCACGAGGAGCGATTCAAGATTGTTACTCCAAGCTCCGCCGAGGTTAGAAAGTGAAAAGTTGAGGCCGCTTCAGAGGCAAGTCAAGAGCATAATGGTAGCCCTTTTGAAAGAACAGGTTGATATCTTCACCTGATTGCATCAAGATACACCAGGGGGAAATACCCATGTTGTGGGGCATGAGCTACCATCGAGGGAAGACTATCCTCTAGTGAAGAAGAAGGCCGGTGCCACGGATCAAAGGGCTACGTTGACTTTGTTTCATGATATGACTCATCGTGAAAGCGAATGCCATGTTGATGACATGATGACAAAGTCCCAAGTAGAAGAGGGGCATCCGGTGGACTTGATCCAGTGGTTTGACAGGTAGAGATAACTCATACCGTTGAGTTGGAATCAGTGCACTTATGGAGTGCTGTCCGGTAAGCTGCCGAGGCTTATTGTGAGCGGATAAGAGGAATCGAGGTCGATCCTGAAAAAAAAAAAAAAAAAGAGGATAAATTGCAGGAACTTCTGATTCCGTTGTTTCCCAGGGGGATGATTGTTAATCTGGTACTTGACAGCCCTCAAAGGGTCTATAAGGTGCGTATTGGGTCAGCATGGCTCGTCTGGTCGAAAAGAGTATGCAATTTACCTAAGCAAAAATTTTATCGACTGTGAAACAATACACTCACTGTTCGAAAAAACTTGATGTACTTTGGCATAGGCTGCTCGCCGACTGGGACAGTGTATGCTGATTCATACCACTTTGTGGATGTCCAAAATGAATCTGATCAGGTATGTGTCTGAAAAGCTAGTAGCAACCCATGGAAGGTTATCGACCAAGGAAGTTGGAGATCCCTGATGAGGACATCTCGAGGGACTCAAATCGAAAGGCTGGGGGTGACCGATCCCGGAGAAGGGGCCTGACCCTGAATCCGAACGGGTTCTGATGTCTGATGGGGAGAGTTTATAGTGAATGAGCTAGTGCTTCCCCGGTAACATTTGAACGCACCAACGATGGTGGCTAAGTACGAAGTTAGTATCCTGAGTGTCGTACTTCAGTACGTGCATCTACTGGGGCAACACCTTCCTCATTCGGTATGGGATGGAAGTGATATTGCTTGCTGGAGGCTAGATCTCATTGTGGAGAGTCCGGATGGATGAGAAGTTAGCAAAGGGCGAGTGGATGAGGACTCGGTATAACACATTGAGCCTGATTGAGAAAAGAGGCTGACAATTACTTGTCATGGGGCAGTTGTACCCAGTAAATGAAGCGTGTTGTTGACCGAGAAGTGCGACCTCGTGGGTAGCATGGAAGAGATGTGGTGTTGAAAAGGATCCTTCCTCCTCAAGACGATCGTGGGGCAAGTGGATAAACAATTATGAATTTCCGTTCGTGGTCAAAAGGGGTTTTCTCTGACAGAGCCTTGTTGCTGACGACCACGGATGATGAGGATTTTCCATCCCCTGTCAATGCGGACGCAGTTAAAAGATACTTCGTGAGAAAGAGACCCGCTGGACAAAAAAAAAAATAAAAGAGTCCAGGCAAAAAGGGCATCCCGGCGAACCAAAAAAAAAAGGAGAGAAAAGGTTCGGGCAAAAGTTAGGGATAATAAAAGAAAAGAACTGTACACCCGGCAAGTCGAAAACCCCACAAGGGCGACTTAAAAAAAAAAAAAAGGGGTATCCCGGTGGACTGAAACCCGAAAGGGCGGTCCAGGCAAAAGAGGGAATGAAACGAACAACTGCGTCTAGCATGATCGTTTGTGCTCATGATGACTTGGATAATCTCCAACAGAGACCAATTGGAAGCATCTTGTTCAGAAGACAGAAAGTGCGGAAAGTCTTGAGGACATATGAGGTGTAACTGAGTTGGAACCCGATAAGATCATGGTTTCACATTGCCACTAGGATAGAGATTTTTCTGTTGTGTGCAATCACCTCTTTCCAGGGTTTGCTTCCTGTGTGTTGCTCGGTTGTGAGCCATCTTTTATTCCAGTCAATAAAGCGTGTGTTCGGTCAAATAAATTTTGTTTTTGTGTCATTACCGTTTTGATTACGAAAACATCCGTTTATTTTGATAAGAATATTTGCATTTTGAAACATAGAGGTCCCTTCCGATGCATGCTTATGAGGTTGAAATTTGGAAATCTTATTCGGAAGTTTGAGTGACTTAGGCGTTGAAATATCGGAACACCTGGGGCATACCTGGGGCACGCTTTTATCTAACGATCCCTGCTGCAGAGCCTGATCAGGGGCAAGAGATAGTTGAACGGTGAAAAGACAGTGAAGGATTACGATGACAGTCCTGGAAAGTTAATCAAGAAGACTCTTCAAAGTCTGATGATTGGAAAGTTTGTATGAATACCAGGAGTTCGATCTCCGTGGAGTACGGACGAAATTGGGAATACAAGATGATGGAGCAGAAAAGTCCAGAAGCGTCTGGGAGTTCGTAAAAGAGGGAGAGCCGACACTGTGGGTGGACGATGGATGCCGCAATTCGGCGACTCGACAGGTGTTTCGTGTCCAATAAGCTGTATTTCCCCAGTAGGTGTGAGAGGGTTACCTCCCTAACAAGTTTTAAGATCAGTGTCTCCTCAGCGAGCCTGAAGGTTACTGCCTTCCCAGTAGGGTTTGTGTTGATGGTTTTCCCTCAGCGAGGTCCCCAAGCGGATCGGGTTCGGAGAAAATCATCCCCAGTTGAGACAAGAATGGGTTGCCTCCCCTAGCAGGGTAATCTCCAAGCAGTTCGGGTTCGATGGAGTGCATCCTCAGCAAGGTTGGTCTTTCCCTAGCAGGGTGGAAGTTGACGTGATTATAAGATCCTCAGCACAGTTCCTGGAGTTCCCCGGTGTTGTCTCTGGAGGAGACGTGTGTTTATGCATTCATCATTTAGATAAGCATAGCATATTGCATAGCATTTCCATGATCATGGGGCATTGTGTAAAACAAAAAAACTCATGCATCAACATTGCAAACATGTCCATTAGCCCTAGGCCGTGGTGACCAGCCGAGATTGGGTTGTTGGAAAGAGTTTAGCATCGCGCCATTGGATCGGCTTCAGAATTGGGTTCATCAGCATGGTTGAAAAGTTGGTGTTTTCCCGACAAGTGACTCCTTAGTTGAGTGGGTATCCCCAGCAGTGTTACTCCCCGAAGTCGGCATCATTTTGCAAGCTTGGTTCAATTCCCCTAGCATATGTGGGCGTGTCTGATCTCTCCATATAAAGTCGACCCCTTAAGCAGAAAATGTCCACCATTCCTTCTGCGCTCCCCACCGAGATACATCCTCGTGGATGACGGTTGCTTCCGTTCCCTCCATAATGGGATGGGTTTTCCCTATTGAGTTCTTTCCTCATTAGGATGAGTCTTGATTCAGTTTGCCTTTTTGGATCGATCCTAAATTGGCTTCTTGTTCGCTGGCTCTTGTACTTCTCTGGGGCATAAATGAATGGTTGCTCACTAACCGGCACTCATTCATCTCATCCTCAGCAGAATTTTTGGCTTCTACCAACGAACCGGTAGTTGTAAGTCCTATCTTTGTGGTTTTCTACCTACTAACTGGTAGCTGTAAAATCCCACTTTCATCCCCTTGGTGGAGTTAACCCTGTGTGCTCATCCTATCGATGACTGGTTACTTTTCCGTGGTTTTCTGCCTACTAACCGGTAGATGTAATCCCCTCTTTGTGGTATTGATAGTCTTGTCCCCTTTGGATACTTGCCTTGATCAAGCAGTATTGTCCCCAGTGGGTCTTCCCCTTTCTTTTGGGTATTTGCTCCGAGTTAGCAACTTTATCCTCTTTTGATTGGTCATCTTTTGCATACCTAGTCTGGTACCCCGTTGCCTTTCTTTTCGGTCGTTTATCCATTTAACAACCTACAACCCGGTTATGGATAATCTTCCATGCGAGTGTATTATCTACGTTTTGACGGCTATAGATAATATATCTCATGCACTCTTTGGTCAATCTTTCGATTGTTTTCCCCAGCATGGGTCTTTGGCATGCGTGTCGGCTCATTTATCACTGTTTTGTTATCTTCGCCGATGCTGATAGACATGAAGAATTTTCCGGTGTTCAGACCGAGGCGGTATTCAGACCGAAGTGGCGTTCAGGCCAATTTCCGATTTTGAGATCGAAGAAGTTTCCGACATTCAGGTCGATGCAACTTATGGCATTCAGGCCAGTTCCCGATATCCAGATCAAAGTGGCATTCAGGCCAATTTTCCGGTATCCAGACCGAAGTGGCATTCAGGCCAGTAGTTTCAGGTATCCAGACCGAAGTGGCATTCAGGCCAGTAGTTTCCGGTATCCAGACCGAAGTGGCGTTCAGGCCAATTTCCGATTTTCAGATCGAAGAAGTTTCCGACGATCAGGTCGATGTACTTATGGCATTCAGGCCAATTTTCCGGTGTTCAGACCGAGGCGGTATTCAGACCGAAGTGGCGTTCAGGCCAATTTCCGATTTTCAGACCGACATCAATATTCTCATGTTCCGGTGTTCAGTATTCAAGACTGACGGGCGGCGTTCAGGCCTTGGTTCTTGGTGTCACCAGTTACCCATATGTTTCTGTTTCGGTGATCAGGCCGACTTTCTCCGTTTCAGACGGATCTTTGTTTCAAGACTGTTTCCTTGCCGATCCTGACAGGCGTTGTTAATTATTTTCCCAGCAGAGTGCAAATTTCTACGGTTCTTGGTATTCAATCCCTGTTTACCCTGAAAGTCTGACAGCCGTTGCTCTCATCCATTCGGGTTCCCAGCTGATTGAATAGGGGCAGCTGTAGCACCTCAAATTTGCACCTACCCTTTGTACATACATTCTCATATTAGGTCATAACATTAACATAGTTCACTGCATAACATTGCATTGTCCCTTTTGCCCAAGTGCAAGCCATTCAGAAGAATTAGGTCAAACTGGTCAGGAGATCAGTCAATCAAGCAAGTCAGTGCATTTTCTTTTGAGGCAAGGCCATAGGGTTGGTCCAACATGTTCACATGACCTAGGGGTCCTTTTGAAGTGTTTTGGTCAAAGATTGGGTGCCCAGAAGTCATCAGTCATGGCTCAGTTCACCAGAAACCCTAAAAAGTCAACCATGGCCAACTGTGGTCAACTGTGCCTGATTTTATGGATTTCAAGGTGGGAAATGGTTTGAAGGGGTTCATTCATGTTCATATAGGCCTCATATAACATGTCAAACATCATCATGGAAGAATTTGAAGTCAAACAAGAAATTTCCAAAAATAGAAAGTTGACCTGTAATTGGAATTTGCCAAAAATGGAAAGTCTTGATCCTCAAACTTACATCATGATACAAGCTTCAAATTAATTTTTGCCCAACATGAAAGTTGAATATCTTGTTCTCCCATTTCCAAAAAGTCCAAGAACACTCAATTCCCATGTATGGTTGGCAAGTTATGATCAAATCATTCTCACAAATTTTTGAACTTCAAAGTGGCATATCTTCCAAACCATTTGGCCAAATTGGATGGGGTTTTTTGCTACAAGTCACATTTGATGCCCTCTTTCCAAATATGTCATCACAATTTACTAAAAACTCACCAATCAAAATGACACTTTTTGAAGTGACTTAAATTATTTCAAGTGAGGTGAAAAAGTGATTTTGCAATTTAAGCCTTTCCAATATATTTTGCCAATTGAAATTGCTAAGAAATCATATTTGGAGTGTGTACAAGGCCCACTTTCGCAACTGTAACCACAGACCTTGCCATTTGAGTGAAAATTGACAAATTAAGCAAAAACACCTTCATTTGCAAAATTCCAATTACCACCTAAACTAACCAAGCTTAAGGACACTAAAACACAGTATATATTCTTCATTTTCTGCAGAAGAAACCCTAGCAGCCACACATTCAAGACAGAAAACTCATTTCTCTCAAAAACTCATTCTCTTCATTTTTGCATTTTCTGCCAAAAACCTCCAAAGAACCCGTCCATAACTTGTTTGTTCCATCATCTACTGGTCATTTGGGAGCTATTGCAAGGATGATTTCCCAGCTGTAACATCATTTTCCTCAGCTGCTATTTCCAAGCTCATCCATGGCAGATCTGGATTGAGGCCATTCCAAGCATTCTTGAGCTAAACTTCTTCAACCATCCATCATTTGGGAACTTGAAAAGCATCTGTTTCATCACAAAATAGCCAAACAACCCTTGAATCTCAACTGTTTTGCAGATTTGGTGAGTTTTCGATTTTCACTATTTACAAAACTATGATATGCTTTAGCTAGGTCTTGTTGTGCTGGTCATTTTGAAACTTGAATCATTGAAAATGGTTGGCTATTCTGAAAGTTATGCTGATTTAAAGGTTGTTGCTCCAATATGTTTTTGCTTGATTCGTGTTGATTAGCTCGATTTGTTAGAAATTAAGGTTGGATTGTGCTTGTATGAGTTTAGATGAGTCGAATGTTGTGTTTAATTCATGTTTCTGGGAAAAATGTTCATCCCCATTGATGAACACGATGAGCAAGTGATACTGTTCATAAAACCCTAAGGCATTTACCCAGAATTCATGTTGCACGTGATTTGGTTGCTTGGCTTTTCTGTTTTGCATGGAGCTCGTACTGTTACATTGCCATGGCGTATTACAGTGCGACACGCACATGACCGCTGCGCTGCGTTTCATTAAACGCCCAGCATAATTACACAAATGCCACTCCACATTTTAATTAGCTATTAAATCATTTTACTATGCAATATTTATTTCATTTTTGTTACACAACTTTGAAAAATCATAGCACCTTCATCTTTGATCCAAATTTAATGAGATTTTTTGCTAATTGTTCATCATGATCTCTAGTTAATTATCATATTTTTTCCAGAATTTTTTGATGAATGGTTTTTAAATGGTGCTAGGGTTTGTGACATGTATCCATTTTTTGTACCCTTTGCCAAAACATTTGTGAAATGATGATGCATTATCCAATGGCTTTGAAATTTTTTGTGCTCAAACTAGACACATTCATGGTGATTTTGGTTTAAGGTTTGTGAATTTATCATCTCTGGTTTGAGAGTTATGATTTTTTGAATTAGGGTGTGACAATTTGTGTCACACCATTGATGTGCAACTTCATGATTTTCTTTTACATGCTTCTTGACCTCCAATTGCTTTGAATTTTTGCATGAATGTACTTGTGTATGTCTAATTTACATGTGATTTTTCTTGGAATTATTTGTGGCATTTCCAAATTGTTTGAGATTTTTCTCCCCTGTTTGGTCATATGTTGACTTTTTGTGACACATGTTCCCATTTCATTTGTGAAATTCTCATACTTTATTGGATGAATTTGAAATTTTACATGTGATTAGTAGACATCTCAAGCTTTGTCATGGTGTTGATCCCATTCATTTCTCATATGTTATCACTGATTTATGATTTTTTAAAGTTGATACATGTTTGGTTGACTTCTTTGAGCATGCTTAAACTTGCCTTGCCTTTCTGATTTTCATTGACCATCTTGCCTTGGTCCAATTGAGCTGAAATTTGACATGCTTACCATGCTATGGATTATGTTTGACCATGATTTATTTGATGATTTTTGGAATTGTTTATGATTGGTTTTGAACTGAGTCTTGTTGTTGACTTCTATGAGCTTCCATATGCCATGCTTTGACCTAATTTGTTCATGAAATGATGATGATGAATGATATGATTGTGGAACCAATTGAGTTTGCTTCTTGATTGTTTGAATATGATTTTGATTGGATTTCACTTGCTGTTTTGACTTTCTCATCCCCTTTTGACCCTAGGCTTGTCCTAGTGGTCCTGTTGCTCATGTTTGAGTTCATTTTTTCAGGTTAAGAAGCAATTGCCCAAAGAAACTTATACAAGTTGAATGAGTTTGATTTGATTATCATGACTAACTTGTTTGCTTTGTAGCTTGCTTGGCTCATATGCTTGAGCCTTGTGCATTGCACAGTTAACTGACTGTGTTGACTGTTGATTTCTATCTCCTTTTGATTTAACTTTGACTTGTATATTGATGTTGTCTGACTGGTTTCAGGTACCTTTAGTTGCTTTTAGTTCCTTGTGAACTTTGCTTTGCTTTGCTTGAATAGCAATTTGCATTGAGGTATAATTTCTCATCTTCATGTAGTCTGGAAGACCTGGCCTGTTACTTGGCCAGGCAACTGTCTGAAGTCCTCCTTAAGAGGCAATGTTTGTGGTTGTTTACAATTTGTCCTTGTACATATTCAAAGACCTCCTAAGTGAAGAGGCAATTGGCAGAACCCAAGGGATATGCAATATATCCCCTGCTATTCTGTGTGTCATCTGCTCTGCTCACACCACTGTGTTGATGCATTGCAGATACAAACCCAAGATCTTGTACAATTGTACAGTTGAGTCAGTTTCAAATGTGTAGAAGGGTTCCCACTTTCTGAACCCACACATTCTTGTCTTAAGCTCTCCCAGGCCAGGGATAAGAGCTGTGAAGTCTCATCTTCACTCACCTTTCATCTGCTTCACCTTAGCCCCTCAATGGCAAGGTTAAGAGCTAACACTACCCAGTTACAGTGGTTTGTTTGTTGAGGTTGATATGACCCCTCGACTAAAACCTAACCTTGATTGAGCCCATTGTTTGCATATAGTGTGTGCTACCTGTGCTTGTGTGTTTGTTTGACTTGCTTCCTGTGCAAGTTAGGTTTGCTTTGGCTTGCTTCCTGTGCAAGTTAGGTTAGGTGTGGCTTGCTTCCTATGCAAGTCATGTTTGGGATAGGCTTGCTTCCTGTGCAAATTAGCTAGAAACCTTAACTTAGGGGTGATTTTGCATGATAACATCTAGGCTCGAGTCGTAGTCTCCCTAGTTGTGTCTCCCTCTGTTATCTGGTTAGGCTAGTCCTTTTTCCCTATGAAGGGGAACTACGTTGCTCTGATCCTCATACCAGATGAGGTACGTAGGCAGGAGATCGTGCGAGATCTCTCCGGGCACCTTTTTTTCTTTCTTTTGTGTGTGTGCTTGACAGTTATAGGCTCGAGTTCCCGACTCCCTATTAACTTGTTTGGTTGTTGTGTGCTTAGGAGCTGATGTAAGTCCATCGAGTGGCATTCGGGTTCCAGTGTGCGTGTGTTTTGGTTCGGATGCTGATGTAAGTCCAGTGATTGGCGTTCGGGCTCCACGTTTGCCTTTTTGTGTGTGTTTTGGTTCAGATGCTGATGTAAGTCCAGTGATTGGCGTTCGGGCTCCACGTTTGCCGTTTTGTGTGTGTTTTGGTTCGGATGCTGATGTAAGTCCAGTGATTGGCATTCAGGCTCCATGTTTGCCTTTTGTGTTTTGCTTTGTTTGGCGTCCCTATATAGCCGAACTACGGCAACTCTGATTCTCATGTTCAGATGAGATACGTAGGCACAAGATGCGATGTCTTGCCGAGTTTGACTAACAACTAACGACTAATCCTTGTTTGTTTTCGCCCTCGTTGCGATCCTTTCTCTTGCCCTTGTTGCGATCGAGACATTCCCTTTCTCTTGCCCTAGTTGCAATCGAGACCCTTATTTCCGTAGTTGGTTTGAACTACATTATGCTCTGATTCTCATTCCCGATGAGATATGCAGGCATAAGACGCGATGTCTTAGCGAGCACACATCTCTTTCACCCATAGGTACCCGAGCTACGAAGACTCTGATTCTCATATTCAAATGAGATACGTATGCAATGGATGCGATATCTATGCGAGTCTTTTTTCTCTTGACCCTTTTAGTAAATAGTACATTAGATAAACATACACCCTTTAGACAAGAAACAACAAGAGTGGATCCCGTAGAGTACTACGGATGCGTAGGGGTGCTAATACCTTCCCTTCGCATAATCGACTCCCGAACCCAAGATTTGGTTGCGAGACCTTGTCTTTTCCTTTCCTTCTCTCCAGGTTTACTTCGAGCGTTTCCTTTCCCTTATTTGGGATAAATAACGCACGGTGGCGACTCTTCTGTCATTCCTTTCTCGCCGGTTGTTTTTTCGCACCTCTGTATTTTTCAGGTTGCGACAGCTGGCGACTCTGCTGGGGAAGTGGTTTCCCTAAGCGAGTCCCTCCTAGCTTTTGTAGGTTTCTTGTTTATTGGGTGTTTATTCTTTTGTACAGTTATTTATTTTCAGCATTTACCTGCTTTACCTTATTGCATTCATGTACATATGTTTGCTGTATCTGCTGCCGTTTATCTGTTTGTTGGGGTGGGGTGTTCTATGAGAGGTAAGCCCATTACCCAGGCTTGAGTGTACACACAGATTTTAGAGTGGATGTTCATGAGGCTTGCGTGGCATGTTGCTACGTTAAGTCGTTCGTGAAGAACCACACCCAGACGAGGTTTCTCTTGGATATATTATGTCCTACGGATGTTCCGTAACGACATGATGTTCCTCTAGAAATTGTCGACTCTGGTGACCATTTTCCGAGAACTCAGTCGAGGCCTCTCCTCCGAGACGTGATTATGTTAGCTCTGGTGGGCGCATTCTCGCTGATCAATCCGAGGACCCCGAGACTGGGAACTTACTTTAGGATATCCTGTTGAGGGGAGTCAGCAGAGGTCTTTTATCCCGTAATAATGCCAAACCTTCAGTGGTAAACGTATTATTCTCGATTGAAGGGCTGAAGTTGACAAACTTCTATTCTTAGAACCTACCAGTGAGGGCAGGGTTTGATCTCTACAGATACGGTTTCTGCCAGTGGTGCTGTGATGGTGACTTTGGTTCAGCCAAATTTATGGACATTTATTTCTGGGACGGTGATTGCCGGATTGAATGAAACGGTGATATAACACTGATGAACTCAGATCACAGTCATTCGCTTATTCCCTAACTTTTGCCTGGATCGCCCCCTTTTTCGGGTTTTCAATCCACCGGGATACCCATTTTTGCCTGAGCCGCCCTTTTGGGTTTTCGACTCACCGGGTGTACTCTTTTTTTTTATATATATCCCTAATTTTTGCCCGAACCTCTTCATTCTTTTTTTGGTTCGTCGGGATGCCCTTTTTTTTGCCTGGACTATTCTTTTTACTGTCCATCGGGTCTATTTTATGCGAAGTATTTTTTTTTTACTGCGTCTGAGTTAATAGGGGACGGGAATCCTTCGCCCTCCATGGTTGTCAGCGTCAAAGCTCCGCCATAGAAAATCCTTTTAACCACGTGCGGACCCTCCTAGTTCGGTGTCCATTTGCCCCTGTGATCTGTGTTGGGAGGAAGAAATCTTTTGAGTACCAATTCACCGACTCGATACTCCCGAGAGCGCACTTTCTGACCAAATGCTTTCTTCATTCGTCTCTGACCGAGATACGTCAATTCTGGGTACGTAGTTCCAGCATAGCACCATTTCCCGTTGGTTTGATTGATGACCAAAGCTGAATCCCCGTATACATCCAGGGTTTTAATCTGTATTGACGGCTTCCTCAAGTCTTAGGATACAAGCTTCGTATTTGGCTTCATTGTTGGTGCAGGGAAAAGTTATTCTGGCACCAAATGGCATATGAACCCCCTTCCGGTGTGATCAATACTACACCAACTCCGCGACCATTGACGTGGACCGCCCCATCAAACATCATAACCCATTTGGATTCAGGGTCAGGCCCCTCCTCCGGGAGTGGTTCCTCTCAATCTTTCGATTTGAGAAACATGATGTCCTCATCAGGAAAGTCAAACCTCATAGGTTGGTAATCATCAATCGGTTGCTCTGCAAGATAGTCTGACAAGACACTTCCCTTGATGGCTTTTTGTGAAGTGTATTGGATGTCATACTCTGTCAGTATCATTTGTCACCTAGTAACCTTTCCGGTAAGTGATGGCTTTTCAAAAATATACTTGACTGGATCCATTTTTGATATCAATAGAGTCGTGTGAGTCAACATATACTGTCTTAGTCGGCGAGCAGCCCATGCCAAAGCGCAGTAAGTTTTCTCGAGCAATGAGTATCTTTGTTCACAGTCGGTAACCTTTTGCTAAGGTAGTATATTGCATGCTCTTTTCGACCTGACTCGTCATGCTGACCGAGCACACAACCCATTGACCTTTCTAACACAGTCAAGTAAATGATCAACGGTCTTTCCTCTCGGCCTGTAGACTGGCCCCGATCTTGATCTCTTTCTTGTCGTCCTCGGTACCAACGTTGATGGTCTCAACCACCTCCTGATAAGGTGTAATAGCTTGGTCCTCCTGTTTCAACAATCTGGCTAACCCTTCAGGCAATTCACAAACTTCCTCAGCCCCTTCTTCGGCTTGATAGATAGGATTGTCGAAGTCATACTTGGCCATAGCAGTGTCGTTAGCAGTGAGATCCGAGTGGTCGGCTCTGCATGATGGAGGATCATGCTTTACCTTAGAATGAGAGAGATTTTTTTTGAAAGAAAGGAAAAACGAAAAAAGAAACATTGCCATTTTTTTTTTTGTAAAATGTAAAAAAACTGAAAGAAAGAGAACACAAAATTGTTTGCAAAAGCCGTCCTTTATTGATGATAAAAATAATTGCGAAACGTAACTAAATGGATGGCCCTACAAATGAGCCGTTACACCTTGGGCAAAGTGTAAGACTTTATTATGCATGTAATAAAAGGAAAACAATAAAAATCACTCTTTCAGTAGAGTAACCCAGACGGTTTTTTCAGACGACCAATTGTCGAGCTTTTCTCCCGGGACACACGGGCGAATCCAGCTATCTAAGTCACGGTCGCTGTCAGCCTTGTCTTCATCTGCAGCATTGACGGTGTGGGGAGAAACCAAACCCCCGCTGGAGAGAGTACCGGTTTCATTCTTCTGAGATCCCGGAGCATACCCCAATCCAAACTTGTCTTCTTTGATGACTGACTCCACAAATTTGCCCCAGCCTTGGGCATTACCAGCTTCAACCACTTCGACAGCATTAATCCCCTGCCCGCCGTGAGCCGGCATCGGGTTCTGGATAACATTAGGCACCGGAGCAAAATTGATAACCTGGGCATCTCTCAAATCTTGTACCTTTAACTGGAGAGCCTTGCAATTATCTGTAGTATGGCCAGGTGCGTTGGAGTGAAAAGCACATCTGGCGTTGACATCATAACCTCTAGGCAAATTATTGGGATCGATTGGTGGGGCCAGAGTTCTCAGCGTAACCAGATTCATGTCAATCAGCTTGGGAAGTAGTACTGAATAAGGCATTGGGATTGGCTCGATGACCCGGTCTGTTTGCCTTGGACGTTGTTGATAGTGTCTCTGCTGACCCGGATTACCTCCTTGTTGTTGATTGTTGTACCTGGGTTGTTGTTGCGGATGATATTGCGGTTGAGGAATAGGTGTTGGAATAGTGACTGCGGCCACTTGATCTTGGTAATAATTAGGGCGTCCTTTACTCCTGCCTCTGCCGGCATACACAACGCTTGTCTCGCCTTCTTTTCTTTGCTGACCGTTACCAGCAAACGGTCTCTTGGGACCTGATGAGTTGGAAGCACTATTGTCTTGAATTCGGCCCATCTTCAACAGACTCTCGAATCTTTCTCCAGCAATTACTATCTCTGCAAAGCTGATTGATAGGCAAGCAGCCAATCTCTCAATATAATTGCCTTGAAGAGTGTTCATGAACATGTCCGCCATCTCCCTTTCAGACATAGGGGGTTGGACGGACGCGGCAATCTGTCTCCAACGCTGAGCATACTCTCTAAAGGTTTCCTTGGTAGTCTGGGACATACCTTGCAACAAGGTCCGATTTGGAGCCATGTCCAAGTTGTATTGATATTGCTTGACAAAAGCCTCTGCCAAGTCTTTCCAGCTCTTGATGGTAGTACGAGACAAATGAGAATACCATTCACGAGAAGCTCCAGTTAGATTGTCATCAAAATAGTACATCCACAGCTTTTCATCTTCCGTGTGAGCTCCCAACCTTCCCAGATAAGATTGGAGATGAGTGCGTGAGCAAGAAGCCCCGTTGTATTTCTCAAAAGTAGGGGGTTTGAACTTGTGAGGAATCCTTACTCCCTGAACCAGACCAAGATTTGTGACATCAAAACCTAAGGAATTTTGAGACTCCAAAGATTTGAGCTTCTCAGCAAGCTCATCTGTACGGCGAGTGGTCTCGAGGGCCTCGTCGTGCAAAGAAAATTGATCATACTGACAATCTTCAGTAACGGGGTGCCCGTTAATCCGAATTCCTAGATTCACATTGTACCTTCCGCCAATATCATTTCCAACATTCCCTGTGTTGCCAACATTACCCGGGTTTCCATCAACATTTGCGTTACCCGCGTTTCCAGTGTTCACAGGGTTATCAGCGTTCCCAGGGTTACCAGGGTTTCCCTCAACATTTGGTATCTCCACCTCCGGATCGTGTCTCGGTTGCTCAACCAATTCCCTCAGCTTTTCCTGACCTGCTACCATACCAGTCATCAATGTCATGAACTGATCCATCCTTTCACGCATATCAGCCAACTCTTTCTGTACTTGGTCCATCGCTAGTCGTGGACGGTTTTCCTTTGTCGGGTATCTGTGAACTTGCTTGGGACCAATAACTGCCTGATACAGGGAACAAACATTAGACACTGCGGTGACACCTGCAAAACAGACAAGGGTTAATATGCATGGTATGCGATGCACTGCTTGTTCAGTTTTAAGGCACCCTGTAAGACCCCAATTTTGGCCCTAAGATCCCTCATGGCCCATATCATATCATATCATGGCCTCAAGGATCATTGCATGCCCTAGTTTCCCTCCTAGTGGGTGGTTTGCCTTGTGAGTGTGGTTCTTGATCACCAAGCATGCTTTGCATTTGTATATCTTTGCTTTTCATATGTTTACTAACCAAAAAGTGCAAAAATATTGTCAGCTAACCATGTTACTTGCAGCTGAAGCAATCATCAGCCAATTAGGTCAAAATCAGTCAAAGTCAGTCATTACAGTGGATGGTGGCCATTCTTGAAGAATTTGGGCACCATGATCAATAATCAAGAGTTCATATATGTTGTGATATCATTTGGAATCAAGGTCTCAAGGAATTAGGGTTTGGAATTCATCAGAACATGCTTCAGTCATGCAAAACCCTAGAAAGTCAAACTTGGTCAACTGTCCAATTAATCAGTGATTTGATGGTGGGAATTGGTTTGAGGGAGCTCATTCATGTCCATATAGGCCTCATATATCATGTCAAACATCATCATGGAATAATTTGAAGTCAAACAGAAAATTTCCCAAAATAGAAACTTGACCTGTAATTCAAATTTGCCAAAAATGGAAACTTCTTGATCTTAAACTTACATCATGATACAAGCTTCAAATGAATTTTTGCCCAACATGAAATTTTAAGATCTTGTTCTCCCATTTCCAAAAAGTCCAAGAACACTCAATTCCCATGTATGGTTGGCAAGTTATGATCAAATCAATCTCAAAAATTTTTGAACTTCAAAAGGCCATATCTCTCAAACCATTTGGCCAAATTTGGTGGGGTTTTTTCCTACAAGTCACATTTGATCCCCTCTTTCCAAAAATGTCACCATCATGCATCAAAACATCACCATTCAAAATGGCCTTTTTGAACTTGCTTGAATTAATTTCAAGTGTAGTGAAAAATTGACTTTTTGAAATAACCTTTTTCCTTCACTTTGGCCAATTGGAATAGGTCTGAAATGACAATTGGAACTTGCCCAAAGGCCCAAATTCGTGCAGAACACACACCCCATGCCAACTTGGTGGAATTTTTAGCAATTGATAAAAATGGTCATTTTTAGCTAATGGTGATTAACACTTACTTAGCTAATACAAAACAGAGATATATAAACTCATTTTCTGTCAATTCCAACCCTAGCAGCATCCTCATTTCTAACAGAAAAAAAGATCACTTGCTCTAAAAAACACATTTCCTCCATCTTGAAATTCTGCAAGAACCTTCAAAGACCACGACCCCTGCTCACTTGTTTTTCATTTTGCCATCACTTGGGAAGCTATTTGAAGCCCTGAATCTCAACTGTAACAGCAATTTCCCGTTCTGTTTCTTCAAGACACTTCCATGGCAATGTTCGATTTAAGCATTTTCACGCCTTGCTGAGCCAAAGCATCTCAACCATTCACCTTGTGGAGCTTGGAACTTCATCTGTTTTGCTCTTTTACAACCAAACAACACTCAAATCATCACTGAACTTCAATCTTGGTCAGTTTTCGAATCTCTTGTTTTTTAAAATCGTGATATGCTTTAGTTAGATCTCTTCATGCTAGTCATTTTGAACTTCGAATCACTAAAAATGGTTAACTGTGCTGGGAGAAATCTGAGTTTAAAGTTTGTTGGTTGTTTTTGTTTTGCATGATTCCATGATGATTAGCTCGAGTTCATGAATTTTAATAGTAGCATATTGTTGTGCATTGCTTGCTGAATCCATTGATATGTGGGTTTGCTCATTTCTGGAACAATTATGTTGCACGATTTTGATGGAGAAGATGAGCTGAACACTGTACACGCAGAAACCCTAAAAATGCATTGCCCAGAATTTATTTTCCCTGTTCACGTATGCATGAGTTTGTTTCACTGTTCCATTAGCCAACAGCCAATCAGAACATTTCCAGCTTTGGCCTTGTACGCTGCGTTTTAGTTAGTTGTTGTGATATTTACGAGTATGCCATCGCCCGTGCCCCATGTCTCATTAAACCATGTTTGTTTTTGATGTTTATTCCAAATTGATACATCATCTTCTAAAAATCATAACATCATCATTTTTTATCCAAAATTCGTGGGAATTTCTGCATTGTGTTCATGTTGATGTCTAGTATTTTATCTTGATTTTTCCTGAATTTTTGGATGGTCGAATTTTAAATGATGCTAGGGTTTGTGACATGTATGCATATTTTGTACCTTTTGCCAAAACCTTTGTGAAATAGTGATGCATTATCCATTTGATCTGAAATGTTTTGTGCATAAACTAGACACATCCATGGTGATTTTGGTGTAGAGTTTGTGAATTTATCTTATCTGGTTTGTGAGTTATGAATTTTTGAATTAGGGTGTGACAATGTGTGTCACACCAATGATGTGAAATTTCATGATTTTTGATACCATGCTTCTTGACCTCAAATTGATGTGGATTTTTGCATGAACCTACTCTTGTATGTCTAGTTTACATGTGAATTTTCTTGGAATTGTTTGTGGCATTTTCCAATTGATTGAGATTTTTGTCCCCTATTTGACCAAAATGTTGACTTGTGTGATACATGTTGCCATTTCATTTGTGAAATTCTCATACTTTATTGGATGAATTTGAAATTTAACATGTGATTACTAGACATCTTAAGCTTTGCCATGGTATTGATCCCATTCATTTCTCATATGTTATCACTGATTTATGAATTTTTGAAGTTGATGCATGTTTGGTTGACTTCTTTGAGCATGTTTGAAATTGTTTTGACTTTCTGATTTTCATTGACTATCTTCCCATGATCCAATTGAGCTGAAATTTTATATGCATGTCATGTTATGGATTATGATTGATCATGAATTATTTGATGATTTTTGGAATTGATTATGTTTGATTTTGAGCTAAGTCTTGCTGTTGACTTCTATGAGCTTTCATTTGCCATGCTTTGACTTCTTTTACTTATGAAATCATGATGATGAATGATATGGATGTGGGACCAATTGAGTTTGCTTCTTAAATGTTTAAACTTGATTTTGGTTGACTATACCTTGCTGTTTTGACTTTCTCATCTCATTTTGACCCTAGGCTTGTCCTAGTGGTCCTGTTGCTTATGTTTGAGTTCATTGTTTTCAGGTTAAGCAACAAGTGCTTCAAAGAAATCATTATAATGTGATTGAGCTTGATTTGTTTATCATGAGCTAACCTCTTTGTTTTGTAGGTGGCTTGACTCATATGATTTGAGTCTTGTGCTTTGCACATTCATCTGATTATATTAACTGTTGGTTTCTATTCTCATTTTGCTTTGACTTTTGAATTGTGTACTGATTCTGTTTGACTATTTCAGGTACCATTAGTTGCTTAGTTCTTTGAACTTGCTTTGCTTTGCTTTATAGCAATTTGCATTGAGGTATAATCCCTTTTCTTCATGTAGTCTGGAAGACCTGGCCTGTTACATGGCCAGGCAACTGTCTGAAGTCCTCCTTAAGAGGCAATGCTTGTGTGTGTTTATATTTGTCCCAAGCAGGAAAAGTCCTTTAAATAAGGCAATTGGTAGATCAAAGAGATAAGCAACCTATCTCCTACTATTCTGTGAGTCTTCTCCTTGCTCCCATTACATGGTTGTAGCATTGAGATCCAAGCCCAAGATCTATTGAGTCAATAATCTGTGGAGAGAGTTCCTACTTTCTGAACTCCCACACCTTCTGATATTCAAATGCTCTCCCCGACCAGGGATAAGAGCAATGAGGCACACCCCTCATATCCTTTCATCTGCTTCACCTTAGCCCCTCAATGGCAAGGTTAAGAGCACCATTAACCTATTCCAGTTGGCTTCAATGCCTAACCCTTTGTATGAGCCTCATTGTGTGGTTATAGTGTGTGCTGAATGCTTTCATTGATTGATCACTTGCTTCATATGCACATGTTTGCTTGTATGCTTTATTCATTTATCATCATTAATTGCTCATTATTGCATGATCATCTCATTTGTCCTTGTGACATCATTATCATTGTTGTTTACCCATTGAGGACAGTTGTAAGACCATTCCTTTGGCTATTGTTCCTATGATATGGAAGTGAGTATAAGACCATTCCATTGGCCACTCATCTTATCTTTGCTTGATGCATTTGTTTGATTGTATGTGAGGATGCAATTATAAGTCCCTGTAAGTTGGCATTTGCTTTCCTATGATCATATGTTCCTTTGTTTGTTTGTATGTGAGGATGCAATTGTAAGTCCCTGTAAGTTGGCATTTGCTTTCCTATGATCATATGTTGGATATTGGTATAAGTCCAGACAGATTGGCATCCGGTATCCACTTTCTTTCATTTTCTTTGTTGAGGAGATTAGTATAAGTCCATTGAGTGGCCTCTGATATCCATTTCTGTTTTAGGAGACTGGTGTAAATCCATCTATTGGTATC
Organism: Lathyrus oleraceus; assembly: GCF_024323335.1. Taxonomy (NCBI): domain Eukaryota; kingdom Viridiplantae; phylum Streptophyta; class Magnoliopsida; order Fabales; family Fabaceae; genus Lathyrus; species Lathyrus oleraceus. The sequence goes on from NC_066583.1 coordinate 39,622,605, forward strand.
CGGTATCCGCTTTTGTTTGTGAGATTGGAGTAAGACCATTGAGTGGCATCCGGTATCATTTGTTTGCTTACTTTATTATTGCTTATTGCCCATTCCAAAGGACACACTTGAGTCATCTTCTATATGATTTCAAGAGGTGAACCTTCTAAGAAGTTTTACACTCCATCTTCATCCATTCATCCCCATTATGTCCTAAACCTTTTCACACATTACTTTCAAACTTGAGATAGATATTGTGCAAACATCTTCATGTTTTCAAACTAAAAACCTGGACCCCAAGTCCTTGACTTTTTTCAAACTCCATTTCATAACACTTCTTTTGAATCAATCTTAATCATACTTTGACTCCACTTTCATAATCATAATCAATTAACTTCACCCATTCACTTGTTTTGGCTTTGTCCATTGTTAATCTTTTCATGCATTAGCCATAGGTTTCAATTATCATTGTGGTTGATGTAAACCTCACCCTATCCTTAGTGAGTCGACTATAAGACTTCCGTACTGAAAACAGGGCTAACCCCTCTAGTACGTCGAAGCTATCCTCGCATGGTGGATGTTGGTCTTGGTCGAGTTTTCTCCCATTGATAATGAAGAGCCTCAGTGCTATTGTTTAAAATTGAATCCACCAACTTTTGGAAATCTTTTAGCCGAACTACGGCGTTTTGATCCTTACCTTTGATGGAAGGTACGTAGGCAGCGGGTTCATCCGTTCAAACCCAATAAAAATTGTATATTCTTTTCTCATCATCCCAATCATGTTTGCACAATACTTATGTCATAACAAATAACAATTTAGTACAACAAGTGTGAAAAGGGCTCCCTAGGAGTACCTAGGACGTAGTGGGTGCCTAACACCTTCCCATTGCGTAATTTACCCCTTACCCAGACTCTCTGATCTTTTTATTAGTTTTCTACGTGTAAAACTTCTTAGGCTTTTGTTCGCTTTTTAGCCAGTCCTTTGGATAAATAAAAGTGCGGTGGCGACTCGAAATTTCATTGTATGCTTTGCTTATGGTTTAATCAATAAATCATATAGCGACGAATACACCGCTACCGAAAAGTGGCGACTCTGCTGGGGATACATCGATCCTTGGTGGTATTGCCTACTTTTCACCCTTGTTGTGCTATATTGTTATCTGTTATATGACATATTTTTGTACAATTTGGGATGACTGTATTGATTGTAATGTTTGAATTGCTTGATATACAATTGCTGTTTGCTTTGGTGATCTCTGTGAGATGAGTTCTATACCCGAACTCGAGTGCACTCTAGGATAGGAGAATGGCATAGTCTTGTTGACTGGTGTGGAGTATTCCTTAGCCAGTTGACTTGCGAGTCCATTCACTTGGTGGAGGTCATGTTGAACTAATAATGTCACACAAGTTATTTGTGGTTAGGCATTATTCTTTCAATCATGTGCCGCAGAAGCCAAGGGCCGTAGTTTACCAAACCCATCTTGGCCTATTTTTAGGAACGTAGTGCGGAGGTCGTTCAGATGTAAGTTTTGACACGATTGTTACGCGATACTACACTCATAAGAGTTTCTCTTGAGAATATTCTTGGAATACGAGTATTCGTTCCTCCGATAATATTCGAAAGATGGAACGATGATTATGGGAACCTCTGATAGAACATGTCTGGCAGGTTTAAACCCTAGTTCACTCCCTTTGGGTGGTTCTTAACCGAGACTCCATGCTCGTGACTCTCAACAAACCCGTGATTCATGGTTGAGTCGCTCAGACACCGTTAATATCAATGGATCCCGGATCAGGTGTAAAACCTAAAATCCACCAAAGCGGCTGGTTGATATTAAGGATGTTTGAGCCGGTTCATGTACCGTTAATATCAATGGAACTTGGGTGTCGATAAGGTGAAAACCTAAATCCACCAAAATGGATGATTGATATTAGGGATACATTGAGCTTTCCCACGACCTTTGTTTGGTGTGCTTTGCTTGATCCTTGAGTGTGATTGTTGCATTCATGCATCCATACATTCATCTGCATCCATATCATCAAAAAATCAGAAAATTTTCAAGGAACTCAAAGGAGTTTATTTGCAAAAAATTTCAAAACATGAAAAAACCGGGAAATTTTTTTCACCTGATATATCTGATGAGATATTCTCATATACGATCAAAATGTTAAATATTTCAAAGTTTGCAAGTAAAACCCCCGGGTTCCTTTGAAATAAAAAAACAAGCATATGCATAAACACTTCATGCATCATTTGCATAAGCAGGTGTTTTGTTCCGGTCTCCCGTCCTGTGGTCTGACCCTGCGATCTTCATTTATTTTGAAGACGCACTTTGCCGGTATTATACCAGAGCCACCTCTGCCAGATTGATGGATCATCCTGAGCAAGAGAATTGTGAACTCAGAGAGATTTTGCCAGACTAAGTGCTGTTGATGGATTTATTCCTGGTTAACCGATCCCGGGCTGGCATTGGCTACTGTTCTGGGGCACTTAAGGAGCAAGGTTTGTTCGCAAGTGAAGGATTCATCCATGATGATCAACCTGAAGAAGAGGCTGCTGCTATCTTGGAAGAGGATGCAGAAGACCTGAACAATTTCATCATACCTGGTGGTGTCTGCCACAATTGGGTCGCTGTGGATGTTCCTACGGTCATCCATAGATCAGAGTAATTGTTCACTTTGTTTAAAACCCTTCTCCCATGCCAAAAGGAGAAGTGATGACATTGCTGACAGCATTTAATACAATGATGTTTTCATTCAATTAATGCATTGTTAAACATTTGTTTTTCCATTTGTTTTCACTTTTTGCTTTTCTGCATGAAATCAGTGATCACAAAAAACCCTGAAAAACAAAAAAAAAAAACAGCTTTTTTTCATCTGCATAAATGATTTGCTTGTTTAAATTCAAAAGCTTTTCATTATCCAGAATCATTATGCAGGGACTTCTAAACCCATTGAACATAATGATCCAACGCCATCTCCCAATCTTGAAGTCCTTGTATTTGAGGCAGAGGAAGATGATGTTGAAGGGGATTCCTGACGAGATTACCCGACTTCTTGAGCACCAAAGGAGCCCATTCAGTTGTATCATGAGAATCAGCAAAACAGTCAAACTGGGGCATTACAAATGTAATACAAAAAAAAAAAAAAAAAAAAAAAAAAAAAAAAAGAGAAGAGGGTGAAAAATAAGAAAAATCAAAAATCAGGAAAAAAAAATTTTCAAAATCTTTTCAAAAAGAAAAAGAAAAAAAGTATACCCTCAAGTCCCTAGTTGACTGATGCTGAATGGATTCAGAGTCGTTACGACCAATTGAATTTGATTGAAGAGAAGCGGTTAACTGCCATGTGTCATGGTCAGCTATATCAGCAAAGAATGAAGAAAGCATTCGATAAAAAGGTCAAGTCTCGTGTGTTCCGAGAAGGTGACCTCGTGCTCAAGAAAGTTTTGTCTTTCGCGCCCGATTCCAGGGGCAAGTGGACTCCAAACTACGAGGGTCCATATGTTGTTAAGAGAGCCTTTTCAGGCGGTGCTTTGATGCTTACAACAATGGATGGGGAGGATTTCACTCGTCCTGTGAATTCAGATGCAGTCAAGAGATACTTTGCCTAGAAAAAAAAGTATGTGCAAATGAAAAAAAAACAGAATAGCTCGCTAAGTTGAAAACCCGAAAGGGCGGCTTAGGCAAAAATGAGCGTCTCGGTGGAGAACCCGCAAGGGTAATCCAGGCAAAAATTAGAGACTTGAAAAAAAAAGAATATTCGCATCCCGCTAGATTGAGTACCTCACTCTGGGGCAATCTAGGCAAAAATTAGGGATTCGGCAAGTAACTGCATCCTGACAAGACTTTCTGTTCACCAGTCGTCATTTCGTCAAGAGATTCTCGATTCGTCGTCAACCGAAGCTTCGGATACATCGAGATTCAAATTGGTAGAGAAAGGATCATTATGTTCAATGTAGCCCTCTTCCAATATATATCACTGATTTCAAATTTGTACAGATCTATGGGGTCTTGCCATTTGCAGGCTACCATTCCATCAAATCAATTTGAGCTTTTTATCCAATTATTTCCACTCTTATTTGTTTCAATTCAACAAATGTTTTGCATGTTTTAAATTGATAAAATGTCATTGTTTTAAACAAATCAAATTTTTCAAAATTGCTGTTTTAAACAAAGTGAACATTCACAAGATTGAAAGGATACTCAAGAATATCTCAGTGCTCTCCCGAGGGTGGCATGATTTCCAACAGGTAAGACATTTTTTCATATTCCTGGTTTGGTGGTATCTTCTTTCTTCAGATCTTTGTTGGGGTTGTTCCTCAAACAAAGTTGTTGGTGGGGTTGTTCCCCAGTATAGTCGCAAGCAGAGTGTTGTTGAAGACTTCGTTTTCTCCAGCAGCAGTTTTCCCAGCATGGGTGCTTTTCTTGTAGAAGTTTCGGCGGTTGATGGTTTGTCATCTTGGTGCCCCGTCACTTTCTCCAATGGGTCGTTTGCCCCAGACTTTATTTGTCTCCTCAGCACAGTTATGAGTATAGCTGTTACTGATATCCCCATCGGATTTGCGAGCAGAGTTGTTATCACTCTTCCCAGTGCAGTTGCCAGCGGAATTGTCTGTTCCTCAGCATGATCGCCTTCTTTTTGAAGACTCGGTAAGTCAGCGGTTTGATACCCAGTACTTTACCTTTTCCCCGGCGAAGTCGTCTGCGGAATTGTTGCTATCTCTCCATCAGAGTTTTTCTCTTCAGCAGAGCAGGATTTATTTTCCTACTCAGTGGATTGTTTGGGTTGACATCCCAGTATTGCATCCATCTTTTCCTCAGCGTAGTCTGCAGAATGTTTGTTGTGGCAGTTTTGCCAGTTGAATACTCCTTCAATCCCCAACATGGTCGGATGATGGCTCTAGCCTCCAGAGAACGGATTAATTTCCTGACTGTTTGTGATCCCCAGTAGAGTGGCTTGTATTGCAGAATCTACTTGTTATGATCAGTTTGCTATGTGTATTCTCCCCAAATGGAGTGGTTTGTTGCAGAATCTACTTGTTTGATCTGTCCTCCCTCAGTGGTTTGTTCCCCAAGAGGGTAGCCGACAGTTTTCCCAGTAGAGTTGCTTATGCAGTTAGATTCTATTTGGATGATATCATTCTCCCTCAGTGGGTTGTTCCCAGCGGAGTTATGTGGAGTTGCTTCTACAGCAGTTCGTGCTTGTGCAATGCACCTTTTGTTTCTCAGTTGACACTGAGATCCCCTGCAGATATCTTGGGTTTTCTCTTGTTCTCCAACAGATTCGTCTTTGTGGCTACCTTTTTCCTGTTGTGACTTTCTGTGCCCTGATTGGGTTATCTACTGATCCATCACTCAGAGATTTGGTTTCCCGATATCTTTGACCCTCTGTTTCTTCAGCAGTACCCGCAGATCTTTGCTTTACAGCATATAGATCTCCGCAGAATGGCTCTCCAGCTGGTTGTTCCCCTGGAAGTATAATACCGGGCGTTTGATTCCTGGACCTGGTTGTGTTAGAATTGTCTGTTTTGTCAGCATTCATCAAACATAAATCACGCATATTCATGCATATTCATAAACATTCAGATATTCATGTCGCATTTCTTGCCATGTATCCTTTGTTTGTCGTGTCTCCTGCTATGGTGATATAGATCTCTTTACAGGTCTCCCCAAGCAGATGTTGGGTGTTAAAATCTCTCCATATAGAGTCAGCCCCATAAGCAGAAAGTGTTGGTCTTTCCTTCTGCAGTTCCCCACTGAGATATATCCTCGTGGATGACGGTTTCTTCCGTTTCCTCCCAACACATATATTGGGATGGATTTTCCTATTTGAGTTACATCCTCATTAGGACATGTCTTGATTCAGTCCGTCTTTTCGGATTATTCCCGAATTGACTATTTGTCATGTCTTGTGCTTCCCAGTGGGTTGTTCCCCAGCGGAGTAGTTTCGGGCCTCTACCCTCATACCGGTAGTTATAAGTCCTATTTTTCCTGGCTTTCTTGACAGAATTTGTGGTTATACACCTTTTATTCCCCAGCCAGAGTTGTTGGTTTTCTACCTCATACCGGTAGTTGTAAATCCTATTTTCCTGCTCTCCAGCAGTTTGTGGTTTGTTATAAACCCTATTTTGGTTCCCCGTGCGGATTTGTGATTTGTTCTATCCCCACACGGAGTTGTTGGTCTTCTACCCCGTATTCGGTAGATGTAAACCCTAATTTTGTGGTCACCTCCACCCGTTTGGCCCTCTGCCTACAAACCAGCAGACGTAAGTCCTATCTTTGCGGTTTTTCTACAAACCGGTAGTTGTAAACCCCGTTCTCTCCACTTGCAGAGTTAACTTTGTTGTTCATCCCAACCGATGACAATTTCCCTTGTGGTTATCTCCATCTAGTTCTTGATGTTGATTTTCCTTTGCTTGGATAAGTTGCTCAGATAAGCACTTATATCCCCAGCAAGTCTTTTGTGGATAATTGCCGTATGCTAGCAATTTTATCCCCAGCGGGTCCTTTCACCTTTTGTCAGTGATTGTGTTCCCCGGATCATTGATTTTCATCAATGCATCCCAGCGAGTCTTCTTTCATTTACCCCCTTTGTTGGTAATGTCTGTTGCTCCCTTTGATTGGTCATCATTATATACCTAGTTTGGTATCCCGATGCCTTTCTTTTCGGTTGATTTATCCTTTATTAACCCAGTAACCGGTTGAGGATAATCTTCCATGCGAGTATATTATTCACGGTCTGCCGGTAATGAATGATATATCTCATGCACTCTTCAGTCGAAGCCTTTTGTGTTTTCTTTGTTGAGTAAGATTCGTTATTTCCCTTTGTGGAATTGAATATTTCTTTGTTGTTGGATAATTGCTGGATGCTTGCAATTTATCCTTTTGAGTTGTCTTTCGTTCACCCGGATGCTTGGTATCGATTGTCTCTCTGTTTTGGATAGTCACCTATTATATACTTCGGTATCTCTGGTGTCTTTTCCTTTTCGAGTATATTATTCACGGTCTGCCGGTAATGAATAATATATCTCATGCGCTCTTTAGTTGGAATCCTTTGTTGATTTCCCCCAGCTGAGCAAGATTCGTATTCTTTGTAGAATCGAATATCCATCCTTTAACCAGTTTGTGTTTTGGATGATGAGTGTTTTGGCATATATACCAATTCACGTTTTCGGTAGATCACCTATTATATACCCAGTAACCGGTATCTCTGGTGTTTCTTACCATGCGAGTTTATTATCTACGTTCTGACGGTAATAGATAATATATCTCATGCGAGTTTCTTATCCACGGTCTGCCGGTAATGGATATTGTATCTCATGCGCTCTTTGGGTTTGTGTCCCCAGTTGAGTAAGATTCGTATTCTTTGTAGAATCGAATATCCATCCTTTAACCAGTTTGTGTTTTGGATGATGAGTGTTTTGGCATATATACCAATTCACGTTTTCGGTAGATCACCTATTATATACCCAGTAACCGGTATCTCTGGTGTTTCTTACCATGCGAGTTTATTATCTACGTTCTGACGGTAATAGATAATATATCTCATGCGAGTATTCTTATCCACGGTCTGCCGGTAATGGATATTGTATCTCATGCACTCTTTGGGTTTGTGTCCCCAGTTGAGTAAGATTCGTTTTCCCGTTGTGGATTCGAATGTCCATCCTGTAAGTCGATTTGCTTTCTCAAGCCCTCCTTTCGGATGATGAGTGTTTTGGCATATATACCAATTCACGTCTTTGGTTAGTCACCTATTATATACCCAGTAACCGGTATCTCTGGTGTCTCTTCCTTTTCGAGTATATTATTCTCGGTCTGCCGGTAATGAATAATATGTCTCATGCACTCTTGGATAAATCTTTTGATTGCTTTCTCCGCAGAGTAAGATTCATATTCCTTGTGGAATTGAATATCCATCCTATAAACAAGTTTGCTTTTGCTCTCTTCAGGATGATGTGTGTTTTGGCATATATACCAATTCACGTTACGGTCGGTCACCTATTATATACCCAGTAACCGGTATCCCTGGTGTTCCTTCCTTTCTGCTCCCTATTATGACCTCGGTCCCCTTGTGGAGTCAGATTTTCCTGAGTTTATGTACCTTTTCCAGGTCTTTCTCAGATGTTTGGTTGATTGATATCTCTCACCCTTATACCGGTCTTAGATATTCATTCTTCCTGAGTTTGTTACCCTTATACCGGTAACATCTCATTTGTTTGGTGCTTCCTCAGTGAAGTTTTCCTTTTGCTTCTCCCCCAGGAGTCAGCTTGTGTCTCTCCAATGGATTTATTTTCCTTTGGAATTCTTTTCCCCAATGTGAGTCTTTCACTCCCCAGTTAGGTCTCCAGTCTGTTTTCTGTTTCCCTAATCAGAGTCGTGTCTTGTTCACGCATTTCCTTTTCTGTTACTATCCCCCAACTAGATTCTTGTTAGAGTCTCTGTTCCTGGTGAGCGTACTACTCTGATGGATCGTCTTTTCTTCAGTGTGAATCATATTCCCCACAGAATTTGTGTCTTTTTGCATGCATACATTTGCATCATGAGGTCTCTTAGAGACCAAAATTCGTCTCATTACTGTTATTTAAGCCCATTCTACCGCGTCGAGATGAAGATTTCTAAACTTCACTTCTCCGGCTAGAATGACCTTAAATAGGGGCATCTGTAAGACCCCAATTTTGGCCCTAAGATCCCTCATGGCCCATATCATATCATATCATGGCCTCAAGGATCATTGCATGCCCTAGTTTCCCTCCTAGTGGGTGGTTTGCCTTGTGAGTGTGGTTCTTGATCACCAAGCATGCTTTGCATTTGTATATCTTTGCTTTTCATATGTTTACTAACCAAAAAGTGCAAAAATATTGTCAGCTAACCATGTTACTTGCAGCTGAAGCAATCATCAGCCAATTAGGTCAAAATCAGTCAAAGTCAGTCATTACAGTGGATGGTGGCCATTCTTGAAGAATTTGGGCACCATGATCAATAATCAAGAGTTCATATATGTTGTGATATCATTTGGAATCAAGGTCTCAAGGAATTAGGGTTTGGAATTCATCAGAACATGCTTCAGTCATGCAAAACCCTAGAAAGTCAAACTTGGTCAACTGTCCAATTAATCAGTGATTTGATGGTGGGAATTGGTTTGAGGGAGCTCATTCATGTCCATATAGGCCTCATATATCATGTCAAACATCATCATGGAAGAATTTGAAGTCAAACAGAAAATTTCCCAAAATAGAAACTTGACTTGTAATTCAAATTTGCCAAAAATGGAAACTTCTTGATCTTAAACTTACATCATGATACAAGCTTCAAATGAATTTTTTCCCAACATGAAAGTTGAAGATCTTGTTCTCCCATTTCCAAAAAGTCCAAGAACACTCAATTCCCATGTATGGTTGGCAAGTTATGATCAAATCAATCTCAAAAATTTTTGAACTTCAAAAGGCCATATCTCTCAAACCATTTGGCCAAATTTGGTGGGGTTTTTTCCTACAAGTCACATTTGATCCCCTCTTTCCAAAAATGTCACCATCATGCATCAAAACATCACCATTCAAAATGGCCTTTTTGAACTTGCTTGAATTAATTTCAAGTGTAGTGAAAAATTGACTTTTTGAAATAACCTTTTTCCTTCACTTTGGCCAATTGGAATAGGTCTGAAATGACAATTGGAACTTGCCCAAAGGCCCAAATTCGTGCAGAACACACACCCCATGCCAACTTGGTGGAATTTTTAGCAATTGATAAAAATGGTCATTTTTAGCTAATGGTGATTAACACTTACTTAGCTAATACAAAACAGAGATATATAAACTCATTTTCTGTCAATTCCAACCCTAGCAGCAGCCTCATTTCTAACAGAAAAAAAGATCACTTGCTCTAAAAAACACATTTCCTCCATCTTGAAATTCTGCAAGAACCTTCAAAGACCACGACCCCTGCTCACTTGTTTTTCATTTTGCCATCACTTGGGAAGCTATTTGAAGCCCTGAATCTCAACTGTAACAGCAATTTCCCGTTCTGTTTCTTCAAGACACTTCCATGGCAATGTTCGATTTAAGCATTTTCACGCCTTGCTGAGCCAAAGCATCTCAACCATTCACCTTGTGGAGCTTGGAACTTCATCTGTTTTGCTCTTTTACAACCAAACAACACTCAAATCATCACTGAACTTCAATCTTGGTCAGTTTTCGAATCTCTTGTTTTTTAAAATCGTGATATGCTTTAGTTAGATCTCTTCATGCTAGTCATTTTGAACTTCGAATCACTAAAAATGGTTAACTGTGCTGGGAGAAATCTGAGTTTAAAGTTTGTTGGTTGTTTTTGTTTTGCATGATTCCATGATGATTAGCTCGAGTTCATGAATTTTAATAGTAGCATATTGTTGTGCATTGCTTGCTGAATCCATTGATATGTGGGTTAGCTCATTTCTGGAACAATTATGTTGCACGATTTTGATGGAGAAGATGAGCTGAACACTGTACACGCAGAAACCCTAAAAATGCATTGCCCAGAATTTATTTTCCCTGTTCACGTATGCATGAGTTTGTTTCACTGTTCCATTAGCCAACAGCCAATCAGAACATTTCCAGCTTTGGCCTTGTACGCTGCGTTTTAGTTAGTTGTTGTGATATTTACGAGTATGCCATCGCCCGTGCCCCATGTCTCATTAAACCATGTTTGTTTTTGATGTTTATTCCAAATTGATACATCATCTTCTAAAAATCATAACATCATCATTTTTTATCCAAAATTCGTGGGAATTTCTGCATTGTGTTCATGTTGATGTCTAGTATTTTATCTTGATTTTTCCTGAATTTTTGGATGGTCGAATTTTAAATGATGCTAGGGTTTGTGACATGTATGCATATTTTGTACCTTTTGCCAAAACCTTTGTGAAATAGTGATGCATTATCCATTTGATCTGAAATTTTTTGTGCATAAACTAGACACATCCATGGTGATTTTGGTGTAGAGTTTGTGAATTTATCTTATCTGGTTTGTGAGTTATGAATTTTTGAATTAGGGTGTGACAATGTGTGTCACACCAATGATGTGAAATTTCATGATTTTTGATACCATGCTTCTTGACCTCAAATTGATGTGGATTTTTGCATGAACCTACTCTTGTATGTCTAGTTTACATGTGAATTTTCTTGGAATTGTTTGTGGCATTTTCCAATTGATTGAGATTTTTGTCCCCTGTTTGACCAAAATGTTGACTTGTGTGATACATGTTGCCATTTCATTTGTGAAATTCTCATACTTTATTGGATGAATTTGAAATTTAACATGTGATTACTAGACATATTAAGCTTTGCCATGGTGTTGATCCCATTCATTTCTCATATGTTATCACTGATTTATGAATTTTTGAAGTTGATGCATGTTTGGTTGACTTCTTTGAGCATGTTTGAAATTGTTTTGACTTTCTGATTTTCATTGACTATCTTCCCATGATCCAATTGAGCTGAAATTTTATATGCATGTCATGTTATGGATTATGATTGATCATGAATTATTTGATGATTTTTGGAATTGATTATGTTTGATTTTGAGCTAAGTCTTGCTGTTGACTTCTATGAGCTTTCATTTGCCATGCTTTGACTTCTTTTACTTATGAAATCATGATGATGAATGATATGGATGTGGGACCAATTGAGTTTGCTTCTTAAATGTTTAAACTTGATTTTGGTTGACTATACCTTGCTGTTTTGACTTTCTCATCTCATTTTGACCCTAGGCTTGTCCTAGTGGTCCTGTTGCTTATGTTTGAGTTCATTGTTTTCAGGTTAAGCAACAAGTGCTTCAAAGAAATCATTATAATGTGATTGAGCTTGATTTGTTTATCATGAGCTAACCTCTTTGTTTTGTAGGTGGCTTGACTCATATGATTTGAGTCTTGTGCTTTGCACATTCATCTGATTATATTAACTGTTGGTTTCTATTCTCATTTTGCTTTGACTTTTGAATTGTGTACTGATTCTGTTTGACTATTTCAGGTACCATTAGTTGCTTAGTTCTTTGAACTTGCTTTGCTTTGCTTTATAGCAATTTGCATTGAGGTATAATCCCTTTTCTTCATGTAGTCTGGAAGACCTGGCCTGTTACATGGCCAGGCAACTGTCTGAAGTCCTCCTTAAGAGGCAATGCTTGTATGCTTTATTCATTTATCATCATTAATTGCTCATTATTGCATGATCATCTCATTTGTCCTTGTGACATCATTATCATTGTTGTTTACCCATTGAGGACAGTTGTAAGACCATTCCTTTGGCTATTGTTCCTATGATATGGAAGTGAGTATAAGACCATTCCATTGGCCACTCATCTTATCTTTGCTTGATGCATTTGTTTGATTGTATGTGAGGATGCAATTATAAGTCCCTGTAAGTTGGCATTTGCTTTCCTATGATCATATGTTCCTTTGTTTGTTTGTATGTGAGGATGCAATTGTAAGTCCCTGTAAGTTGGCATTTGCTTTCCTATGATCATATGTTGGATATTGGTATAAGTCCAGACAGATTGGCATCCGGTATCCACTTTCTTTCATTTTCTTTGTTGAGGAGATTAGTATAAGTCCATTGAGTGGCCTCTGATATCCATTTCTGTTTTAGGAGACTGGTGTAAATCCATCTATTGGTATCCGGTATCCGCTTTTGTTTGTGAGATTGGAGTAAGACCATTGAGTGGCATCCGGTATCATTTGTTTGCTTACTTTATTATTGCTTATTGCCCATTCCAAAGGACACACTTGAGTCATCTTCTATATGATTTCAAGAGGTGAACCTTCTAAGAAGTTTTACACTCCATCTTCATCCATTCATCCCCATTATGTCCTAAACCTTTTCACACATTACTTTCAAACTTGAGATAGATATTGTGCAAACATCTTCATGTTTTCAAACTAAAAACCTGGACCCCAAGTCCTTGACTTTTTTCAAACTCCATTTCATAACACTTCTTTTGAATCAATCTTAATCATACTTTGACTCCACTTTCATAATCATAATCAATTAACTTCACCCATTCACTTGTTTTGGCTTTGTCCATTGTTAATCTTTTCATGCATTAGCCATAGGTTTCAATTATCATTGTGGTTGATGTAAACCTCACCCTATCCTTAGTGAGTCGACTATAAGACTTCCGTACTGAAAACAGGGCTAACCCCTCTAGTACGTCGAAGCTATCCTCGCATGGTGGATGTTGGTCTTGGTCGAGTTTTCTCCCATTGATAATGAAGAGCCTCAGTGCTATTGTTTAAAATTGAATCCACCAACTTTTGGAAATCTTTTAGCCGAACTACGGCGTTTTGATCCTTACCTTTGATGGAAGGTACGTAGGCAGCGGGTTCATCCGTTCAAACCCAATAAAAATTGTATATTCTTTTCTCATCATCCCAATCATGTTTGCACAATACTTATGTCATAACAAATAAAAATTTAGTACAACAAGTGTGAAAAGGGCTCCCTAGGAGTACCTAGGACGTAGTGGGTACCTAACACCTTCCCATTGCGTAATTTACCCCTTACCCAGACTCTCTGATCTTTTTATTAGTTTTCTACGTGTAAAACTTCTTAGGCTTTTGTTCGCTTTTTAGCCAGTCCTTTGGATAAATAAAAGTGCGGTGGCGACTCGAAATTTCATTGTATGCTTTGCTTATGGTTTAATCAATAAATCATATAGCGACGAATACACCGCTACACACCCCCGTTTTGAAAGGGAATACCCTGCAAATGAATAAGCATGAGATGTTGGATGCAAATATGCAGATGATGTTATGCAATGCAAAGGCATGTCAATCAGAATTGATGGATCCGCTTGAACATCTGTCAGGTTGCACTGCCTGGAGAGAAATTAAGAGCACACCAAACAAAGGTCATGGGATGGATCATGTTATCCTTAATATCAACCACCCATTTTGGTGGATTATGGTTTACACCTTATCAACACCCGAGTTTCATTGATATTAAGGATACCTGATCGGATTAACCATGAATCAAGGGTTTGTTGCAAGTCACGAGCATGGAGTTTAGGTTAAGAACCACCCAAAAGGAGTGTACTAAGGTTTAAACCTGCCAAACATGTTCTACAAAAAGGTTCCCATAGTCATAATCCCATCTTTTGGATATTTTTAGAGGAACGACTACTCGTATTCCAAAAATATTCTCAAGAGAGACTCTTATGAGTGTAGTATCGCGTAACAATCGTATCAAATCTCACACTTGAACAACTTTCGCACTACGTCCTACGAATAGGCCAAGATGGGTTTGGTAAACTAAGGTCCTCGGCTTCTTAGGTCTATATTGGAACAAGTAATGTCTAACCACAACTTACTTATGTGACATTATTGATCTCAACATGACCTCCACCAAGTGAATGGGCTTGCAAGTCGACTCGCTAAGGAATAACTCCACACAAGTCGACAGGACTATGCCATTCTCCTATCCTAAGTGCACTCGAGTTCGGGTATAGAACTCATCTCACAAAGATCACCAAGCAGCCAGCCAACAGAAACAGCAATGATATATACACAATGCAATAAGGTAAAGCAGGTAAATAAATAACTGCACAAAAGCATGAACACCCAATAAACAAACAAACTACAAAAGCTAGGAGGGACTCGCTTAAGGCAGATGGACCAGCAAGAGGTCAACTTCTTTCAGTCCCCAGCAGAGTCGCCAGCTGTCGCAACCTGAAAAATACAGTGCGCGAAAAAACAACCGGCGAAAGAAAAAGACAGAAGAGTCGCCACCGTGCGTTATTCATCCCAAAAGAGGGAAAGGAAACGCTCGAAGTAAACCTGAAAAAAGGAAAGGACAAGACAGGGTCTCGCAACCAAATCTTGGGTTCGGGAGTCGGTTATGCGAAGGGAAGGTATTAGCACCCCTACGCATCCGTAGTACTCTACGGGATCCACTTTTGTAGTTTTCGTCTAAAGGGTGTGGGTTTATCTTGTGCTGTTTGCCAAAAAAAAAAGGGTTAAATGAAAATGACTCGCGCGGATGTCGCATCCACTGCATACGTATCTCATCTGAATATGAGAATCAGAGTCTTCGTAGCTCGGCTGACCTATGGGTTGGGGGATGTGTGCTCGCTAAGACATCGCGTCTTATGCCTACGTATCTCATCTGGCCTGAGAATCAGAGCAAAACGTAGTTCGGCTAACTACGGGGTTATGGATTGGGTTTTGGACGAACGACGTCACTACGCAATCTACCGGATGCTCGACCTTTGGAGACTTACTCGCCTGTAGTAGAAGGAGTTAACGTGTTGCTTTGGGTTTTAGGGTTTGGGATGCTCGAGGGCAAAAAGGCAGTCCTTGACGAAAGAAGCACGCTACCTGCAGGGATATGAATACAAAACACAAAACATGTATCTCAAAGTAAAATGCCACCAAGGGGCTCAAACGTTGCCTCCTATCGAGGTCTTCCAGCTAGGAAAGCAGTAAAATGCGGGAAAAATGTAAAAGTACCACGCGGATAAAGATCCGAAGTAACAACAATTAGAGGAATGGGAAACCTTGAGATCCTTCCAAGCTAATGCCATCAAAGAAAAGTGAGTCAGTACAGGTAATCGGAATGAACCTCCAGGGGTTATCCCACAAATAAAGTGGGAAACCACGCAAGTTATCCCTGCAAAAGTCATGTGAGCCCTCACAAAAATTCAACAAAAGGGTTAGTGAAACACCATAAGCATTTTTTTTCATGATCAACAGTATGGTTTCAGAAAAACTCAAACCCTGTGGCATACACTCAAAAATTAAACGGTTAAACATTCAAGGCATTGTTTATACATTCATATACATATTAAACCCATGGGCAAAGGTAATGGGAATAATGGCAAACCTGATTGGAGAGCTTGATTGAAATTGAGTTGCACCCGTGAGGCTTACAAAATAATCTTCAGGGTTTATGTGAGGCAGAGGTGATTCTGTGTAGTTGAGTTCCCTTCGGGGTTTGGAGGCTGCTCTGAACTCCGTTAGGTCTTCTCTCACTATCTTTTTCCTCAGGGTTTTGTTCCAAGGAAACCTCAGAGTATTTTGCTTCTCTTCCTTCTTCTCCTCTTCTGTGTGGCTTTTGTTTCAATGAAACTCTAGTATTTATAGGCTAATATTGGTAGCTTAGTGGGCTTTTGAGAAAGGTCCAAGTCCAAAAAAAAAATTTTATATTTTATTTATTTAATTATTTAATTAATTAATTAATTAATTAATTAAAATTTTTTATTATTATTATTATTATTTTTTTTGTAAAAACTTATTTATTTATTTTTTTCGTTTTTTTTTTTTTTTTTTGGATCTAATTCTGATTGACATGATGAAATGCAATATGAAATGCTAAATGAATGCATGAATGAGGAGGGCAAATTTTGGGGTGTTACACCCCATAGTAGGAATAAAAATATGAGTTTGTATATTGTTGCGTCGGATGCGACCATAGGAAGTATGTTAGCTCAAGAGGATATCAATGGTGTCGAAATACCCATATACTACCTCAGTCAAATTTAGATAGATGCTGAAACTAGGTACAGTCTGATTGAAAAACTGTGCCTATGCTCGTACTTCTCATGTATGAAATTAAAGCAATATATAAAACCAATTGATGTTTATGTCTCGTCTCACTATGATGTTATTAAACATATGTTGTCTAAACCTATTCTGCATAGTTGGATTGGAAAATGGGCACTAGCATTAACAAAGTTTTCTTTAACGTATAAACCTTTGAAGGCTATGAAGGGACAAATAGCAGCAGATGTTATAGTAGATCATGATATGGTCAAGCCTTCACTAAACATGATTGACACGAACCCGTGGTAGTTATATTTCGATGGGTCAAGCCACAAAGATTGAACAAGAATTGGGGTATTAATATTATCCCCACAAGATATTCCGACAAGGTTCAACTGTAGAATCAACAAAAAAATTTCCAATAATGAAGCAGAATATGAGGCCCTAATAATTGGTCTTAAAATCCTGAGAAATCATGTGAGAAAATAGAGGTGAAGGGAGACTCGAAACTGGTGATTAGACAAATCACGCGAAAATACAAGTGTATTAAAGAAAATTTGATAAGGTATTTCATGATGGTGACACAAATATTAGAGTACTTCGAGATCATTGGCATTATGCATGTGCCAAGGATGGAGAACCAAGAAGCCAACGATTTGGCCCAGATCGCTTCTGGGTACAAGATATCGAAATCAAGACTCCAGGAGATTATTGAGGTACAGGAGAAGATGGTGTCAAACATCCCGTCATCACATAATATGGACATTCAAAAGACAGGGGGGAAGATAACCTCGACGGCAGTGTCAGCTACGGTGAAGGTTTTGATGACGAATGTCTCGAAAATTTTGCAAGACACAAAGTTTTCTCTATTGGAAATTTATCACCATCAGATTGGAGAAAACCAATCATAGAGTACTTAGAGAATCCAGTCGGAATTACTAACAAGAAAATCAAGTACAGTGCCCTAAGTTATGTACGCCTGGGAAACGAATTGCTGAAGAAAACTTCAGAGGGAATATTGCTTAAGTGTCTTGGAAATCCAGAAGCATACTTGGACATATTTGAAGTACACAGTGAAGCTTGTGGTGCACACCAAGCAGGCCATAAGATATAATGGCTGCTATTCGGACAAGGCGTTTATTGGCCCGGTATGTTGAAGGATTGTATCGAGTTCGCCAAAGGATGCCAAGAATGCCAGATGCATGCGAACGCCTAACATGTATTAGTAAGTGAGTTGCATGCAATTATCAAGCCTTGTCCTTTTAGGGGATGGGCGTTGGATGTCATTGGTGAGATTCGACCGACTTCATCGAAACAACAAAAGTTTATCCTGGTTGGAATAGACTACTTTACAAAATGGATTGAAGTTATCCCTTTGGTAAAAGTGGATCAGAAGGATGTGATTGAATTCATTCAAAAACACATCGCATATAGGTTTGGCATTCCGGAAACCATTACCACATATCAAGGTTGGATTTTTGTGGGGGAAAAGATGCAAGAATTCACCGTCGAAATAGGCTTCAAGTTGGTAACTTCTACACCTTATAACGCACAAGCAAATGGCCAAGTCGAAGCAGCAAAAAAAGTGATAATTAGTTTAATCAGAAAATATGTTGCCAAAAATCCAAAAAATTGACACAAGACTCTAGACCAAATTCTATGAGCTTCTCGAACATCCCCAAAAGAGGCGACGAATTCGACGCTTTTTCGTCTGACATTTGGGCATGATGTTGTGTTACTAGTATAGATTTGTTTATAGTCAGTCAGGGTGCAACTCCAGAATTATATTCAGTTTGAATAATATTGGGAGTTGATGTTCGACGAATTAACTGATTTAGACAAAGAAAGATTGGTCGCAATGGAAGTATTGATACGACAAAAAGCGTGCGTGGCCAGAGTGTACAATAGAAGGGTTAAAAAGAAAACCTTTACAGTAGATGATTACATTTGGAAAGTAATTCTACCTACGGATCGAAGAGATCGAACCTTAGGAAAATGGTCTCCAAAATGGAAGGGACTATTCCAAGTAATCCGAACGTTTACGAACAGTGCTTATGAAATTCTAGAACTGGGCATGGATCGAAGGCTCTTAAGGGTAAATGGGAAATATTTGAAAAAATATAAACCTATGCTATAAGAGATTCAAGTCTAGACATAGTGAAATTATCCATTAAATTGTCCAAATAGCCAGAAAGGAATTACAAAATGGTAGACCGACCTTACAAGAACCAATATGAAAAAGAAAAGTCAAACGGGAAATCTAGATTTAAAATCCTCAAAGAAGATCATGTCATGACCGATTCGACTATCCAGAAAGCTTTTTCTCCCCCGCAGCTGCTTAATACTAGCCTCGACCTTAAGGGATTTTTCGCCATGAGAAATGCCTTTTAGAACTTCACAGTCGACATCGTCTTGTGCGGGAAGCTCTTCAGCCGTATCTAAGGAAGCTTTTTGCGCTTCCACTTCAACAATCTTCTTATTGAGTTCGGATATTTGAGCTTCATAGTACAAAATTTACTAGTCGAAGGTTTGTTGTTGGAAGAGGCGCTCCTTTTCATTAGCCTTAAAGTCACTGAGTTTCTTCTCGCATGCTTCGCTGAAATCCCACTCAACCCTCATCTCATTGATCTTCTTCTTGATCTGAAAGTCAGTGTTTCAACGAAGGGCAAGGTCCTTGACCAGTTGGGTAAAGAAAGCCTCAAACTCAACGAAGTACTTGACATCCGAGGCAAGAAGGTCATGAAGCGCAAGTGCATCAAGGAGCTTAAAGACGTCATGGGATAAACCTTCTTCTTCTTCGAGGACGATTAAGAATTCACGCTCAAATAGTAGGTTTTTCACCTATTGAAGTTTGAGAGTGGCGACAACATCCATCTCTGATGAAGGTACAATAGTCGAAGACGAAGGCTATGCCTCGGTCGAAAGTTGACGAAGTTGTTGCAGTTTCCTTAAAGCCTCTGTTGGATTCCGTTGCTTTATAGCCAGGATCTCATGCAGAGTCAAAGTACCGATAGAGACTCCTTCGCCAATGACAATCTGATGGTTTTGAGTTTGTTGAGCGGAGGGATTTCGTTGGGTCTCAGGTGATACGCTTTGAAACTCGTTTTGTTTTTGGGGACTCAAGATAACCTCAACGGTTTGATTGTCGACCCTTTCTTCTACCACAGGCTCAACAGGAGTCGATTCGGTCATATGTTCATAGGATATAAAGATTTAGAATTTACGTCGAAAAAAAAGCTCATAAGTTGGTAAAAAGTAAAGACAAATACATGAGAAGCCATGCAAGGTGGAGAAACAGGAGGACTTCTTTCTAGACCATGAGGGGAAAATACCTCATCAAGGTCATTTGGAACTACAGGGTTTGTGGTCTAAGGAGTGACCTTTGAGGGGGTTTTCTTAGCTTGGACTTTCTTTATCCGTGATGGAGTATGGGGAGTTATCGGTAACACCTTCGACGATGGGAAAGTGTGCGAATGAACACTGCCGTCAGAATCGTCATTATCGACCAAAGGGACCTCTTTAGAAACCCGAGTCATAAGATAAGTAAGAAGTTGACGAAAGTTTTAAAATATAAAGCCTCTTGAGGAGATTGATACTAAGTACCTTCGGTTTTGGAGTCGATGGCGCCCTTTGCTTTTTTGAAGGTTTGTCAGGGGTTGGTTCAGATGGGGGAACCCTTTTTCGAACCTAACAATAGAGAAAGGGAGGGTTTAGTCTTCGCGTTCTGTAAAGAGAGGAAAAGTGAAAGAGTAGTAGTTACCTTTTTTGGGGCTTCGTCGGCGTTATTGGTTTGGATTATCGTGTTGGGAGAATCGTTAGACGGTGGTGGAGGCGGTATATTGTCGGCGAGAGTGGAAAATCCATCAATCATATTTTGGAGAAAGAGATCACTGGAAAAGGCTTGACGTTGGTAGTCGGCCCACCATTCGTCGAAATCAGCGGTTGTCAAAAAAGACTGTTGGAACTTAAACACAGGTAGTTCAAAGTGTTGAGTGGACAAGCTTTATGGTCGTTAAAATTTAAGATTGACCATACCATACAATGTCATTCGAGTGTGACACCAAAGGTTCGGGACCATTTGACTAAGGTAGAATTGGCGAGCCACCAAGTTGGATTGATAACTCATAAAGCCATATCCCTTCGACCCCACTTCAATCCTGAAGGATAGCAGCGTAGGGATCAAAAACGCCCTCCAGGGGCAAACTTGTCGGCCTCGATGAACATATTCAGGTACTTCATGAAAATATTTTCGTTGGGGGCTTCTTGACATGTCATCAGGGCAAGCCTCGCTCCTTCGATTGGTCGATCCTCATTTAACCGAAGTATGTGCTCCGATACTAGGTAGCCTAACTGATATTTGAAAGTGGCATTCAACCAGTGTTGTAAAAGCCACATGTGACCCGACAAGTTCAGGGCCTTGGTAGTAGAATGGAGAAATTTTAATTTCAGGGTTGCAAGCCCTAAAGATTGGTACAAGGAAGCTAGTAAAAGCTTACCCAAAGAGATATGTCGACCCTCATAGATTTGGATCGCCAAATTGATGTAACTCTTGGCTATCTGCAAAGAGCCAGAACATAACACGTAATATGAGATCCACATTGTTAGAAAAGTGATATGCTCTTCGTCATAAACTTCGACAGAATCCTTGTCGTAGTGATCCTCGATGTAGTTTTGAAGACTAGCTTGACCAAACGAAAAAGTGGTCTATGTTGGAAATGTGGGGTCGAAAGTATCACCTAATGGTGATAGACCTGTAATGGCCGCTACTTCGAAGAGTGTCAACATCAACATACCACATGGAAGTTGGAAAGTATTGGTCGAACCTTCCCAAAAATACATAGAGGCCGACAACATATAAGGATTGATTCGGTGAGCATACCTGGAGATCTGGATAGCGTCGAAGATCCCCACACTTCTCCACTGATCTTGGAGTTTTCTTTGTACTTTATTGAGCCAAGCTAAATATTCTTTGTTGCCTGTGGTAGGCATTGATTTGAAGACCCTTGCCTTTGGATCCATTAATCTGACATCGATAGCTCCATCTTTTTCGAAAGTTGGAGGAGCAGTAGGAACATAACCAGGAAAAAATCCTTGAACTTCTTTTGGTGTAGATTTTGAGTCTAGGAGAGGTCCGTGAAATGCGATTAGTTTTCTGTCAATGACAGAGGGAATGAGCATCTGGCGTTGCCAGATTTTTATCACTGCTTCATCAGCAGAAATAGGTTGAGGAACATGCTTCGTGATTTCTATTGCATTAAGTTGAAATGCAATGGGGTTGCCACCAATATTGAAGGAGTTAGTGCCTTTGGTGCAAGTGGAAGAAGCCATTATTAAGAAGGTTGAAGAAAATTTGTTAAAACTGAGATTGTTATGAAAGTTACAGAAGAGGTATGCAGTTGCGTAAGTAGGAAGAAAAGTATGAGGGTAAAAAAGGTGGCTATTTATAGGAAAACCAAGGGATAGTCAAGCCTCACTCGACTGAAAACTATCCAACTAGGAGGGATTGAGAGAGTTGGTATCTTTAGTTGAGATCCCATGACCTAGAGAGTAGCCAGTAATGATGACAATCTTCCTGGGAAATTGCAACGCATGAAAGTCAACATTTCATACAAAAGCATCATTAACGATTAGATGGCTAGCCGAAATTTGGAAAGTCAAAAGTCTGGTTTCTCGGTTGAAGAGCTCAAGTCGAAACCAACCTTTTCATGGGGAAATTTGTTAGCTGGAAAATTTCGACCCAAGAGGTACAAAGTCAGGTCGACCAAAGGACAGTCGGAAGTTGGATCGACGAGGCAGAAAGCCAACTGCGCTGGGTCGACGAAAGGAGAAGCCTGTCGAAGTCGAAGGTCAGTTCACCATGGTGGGGATTAATCGTGGGGAACTGAACGTGGGAAGTTATCAAAAAACGTGAGAGATATGCTTCGACATGTATCATCTCATAAATGGGTCGTAACCTCCCAGCGATTAATTTTTACTAGTATTTAAGCAGATGTAATTTTCATTTCTAAGAGTGGCATTTTTAGCATTGCAGTAGAATACACTTGAAGTATCAAGCGTTTGAGAGAAAAAAGTTATCTTCCTATAAAATGTACATTTGCTTCCATCTTTATCTTCAAGTCATTTAACTTGCTAGTTTACTTTTATTTGCTTTGTTCATTTACATCAGTATTTTGTCTTTTATTGCCTTACTTTTATTGCATTTCTAATTTGTAAAACATTGCAATTACTTCCCAAAAGTATTCCAAACACCCTACCCATAAAAACTACCATATACTCAACACATAAGTCCAGGACTTTGTAACCGGTCCTGCAAGTAAACCTCAAATATGAAGGCTAGAGATTGCCATCAGAAACAATAGGACCCGCTAAACAGATGACCAACGGAGAAACAACAGTCTTCTAACCATCATCTGCAATCACAATCGGCCCTGGGAGATTAAAATGGGGAACTATGACGTCCACCTCATGCTCATCTTCATTTCTATCCCTCGTAACTTGAATAAGATTCTGATCCAGCATCTCTTGCAAGTACCTTTTCACAATAGCACATCCTCGGGGATCTCCGGAACAAACTTGGAAAGAAGCACGGTCATGCTCATAATAGCTCAATTCGCATAAAGTAGCGTACATTTCAACCAAGGATCTTATGATTAGATTGACGTCAAAAACTCGGTATTTCCCAGGACATTCTTCGACCATATTCATAGTTGCATTTCCATGTTTGGGCAGCGGGTTAACTTGTACATTAGGATTGGAATCTTTAAATGACAAGATACCACTTTGCATTAACCTTCTTACCTCAGTCTTAAAGGCGAAACAATCCTCAATATCATGGCCAGGTGCTCCTTGGTGGAATGCACAAAATTGGTCAGCTTTTGTCCCAATTTCAGACTCTGACATCACAGCTAGACAACGCATATTTTCAAATCTTAGTATCCGTTGGCACCCTTTTCTATTTTTATTTTATTTTCTTTTATTCCTTTTATTTCTAAATTAATTTCTCCCTCATTTTAAAACATTTTTTATCCAAATTTTATACACAGTCTTTAAAAATATTTTGCATCACATACATTTTTCTCACATTTTTTTAAATCATTTTTGCATTTATTAACATTTTTATTTCTTTTTCTTTTTAATTTCTTTTTACAATTTATTTTTCATTCAGTTTAAAACCTTTTTGCATCCAACTTTTGAGACCTATTCATGTGTAATATTTGTGACTTTGCATAATTTTCTTGGTCATTTATTCTTTTTGTTTTGCTTATGGTTTGGAATTTTCTCTTTAACTTCCTATTTTAAATCAATTTAAAACCCTTTTATTTCATTTTAATTCAATTTTGTCTTTCTTTTGACCTTGTTTGACTTTGGTTACTTGGTTGATCAAATATTCAATATTTCAAATCATTCATAGATGGTCCCTTGGTTGATTCAATCTTCTCTAATTCAATATGTTGATAGATGGTCATTTGACCATATTTGAAAAATTTGAGTTAGTGATAGATCATCCCTTGGTGTAGCATATGTTTGAGTCTTTTGACTTGTTGATAAATGGTCCCATTGTCTTGAATTTTCCTTCTAAAATCTAACACCCAACATCTAACTGATAAACCTCTAACACTTTACATTCCTGCAACTTACCTTATTGTCATTTACTTAATGCAATATACTCTTATTCTTCATTCATCATCTCACATCATACATTATTCATCTTGTCTTATTCATCTTATGCTTCGTATCTTGTGTTTGGTTTTTTTGACAATCTCAATAAATCAAAACATGATAAAATGGATAGACTTGTTCCTTAAGACTTATGCTTGACTTGGAGTGATGATGCACACTTTTGGAATTTAGACTTAGGACTTATACTTATGCTTGATATGGAGTGACCTTGGACTCATTGACCTTGGCCTTTTTGACTTTGTCCTATTGTTGAACCGTTGAACTTTTGAACTTATGTTTTTGTGATCTTATTTATTGCTCATGCCTTTGCTTATCACATTCATCAGTTTCAGTTAGCACATAATAAGCACACACATGACTTTCTCTTGGGCTAACTAACAATGAGACCTAAGCTTAGTACACTCTTACACACATATGGATTTATCTTGGGATACCTAACAATGAGACCCTAGACTAGTCTTTGTACAATCATGTATTATGTGTTTTACATATCGCATTCCCTTTGACTTTACACACATTCCCTTTGTCTTTGTCAAGTGACCATAAGTCTCTTGGTCACTTGATGGGACTTGTCATTGCTACCTTGGAGCTCAAGCTTCGTAACAAGTACAAGACCTCAAGCACCAGTCAAGGCATCAGTCATCTGCCTCATCTCCACATAGCATCCTTGAGAACCTGTTTCAACAACTTGTCAGATATTGACAAGGATTACATGTCATGAGCCTTAAGTAGTAAAGAGTGGATGAGAGGGAGCATTCATATCCTCATTCTGAATATTTTGGGTACGGGACGAATGACCCAGTTTCTTATAGTATTCACCTCTATTCATAGACTTTAGTGCAATTCAAGTCAATTCATTGTCAAGTCTGCAGCTAGCCCTGTGGCTACTTTCCTCTTTCTTGGTTTAAACACCACTTTCCTTTTTGGTTGACACCTTCATGGTTCATCACCCTCTTTCTTTGTTTAAACACCACTTTCTCTTTCCCTTTGGTTCAAACACCATTTTCTTTTTGGGTTGACAACCTTCATGGTTCATCACCCTCTTTCTTGGTTTAAACATCACTTTCTCTTTTCCTTTGGTTTAAACATCACTCTTTGGGTTGACACCTTCATGGTTCATCACCATCTGTCTCGATTTAAACACAATTTTCTCTTTCACTTTAGTTTAAATACCACTTTCCTTTTGGGTTGACACCTCCATGATTCATCACCCTCTTTCTTGGTTTAAACACCACTTTCTCTTTCCCTTTGGTTTAAACACCACTCTTTGGATTGACACCTTCATGGTTCATCACCCTCTTTCTTGGTTTAAACACCACTTTCCTTTTCCCTTTGGTTTAAACACCACTCCTTGGGTTAATAAATTTATGGTTGTACACCCCTTTCTTGGTTTTGACACCATTTCTTTACTTCTTTTTTTGCCTTAGTTTAAACACCACCTCAGTTAGTTTCTAGCTATTTCCGGTTTAAACACCACCATCTGTATATCTTTCTTCCTGTCTTAGTCCTATGAACTATGAAGCTCTGACTTCCTTATTGCACTATGAGGATACGTAAGCACGAGGATGTAAATCCTTGGCGAGCACTTTTCTTTCTTTTCCCCCATTTCTCTTTCTGGTTCCATGAACTACGAGGCTCTGACTTTCTCATTGCACTATGAGAATACGTAGGCATGAGGGCCCTAATCCTCCTTGAGCACCCTCTCTCTAACCCATTTTCTATTTTGTCGGTACATGAAAATAGCAACACCCATCCAAGCAAGAGAAATCAAAATGGTTTCCATGGAGTACCACGGATGTGAGAGGTGTTAATACCTTCTCCTTGTATAACCAACTTTCTTACCCGTTTCTCTGCTCCCCTTGGGTTTTATCGATATTTTCCATTCCCTCTTTTGGGATAAATAAAGTTTGGTAGCGGCTCTGTTGTATAATCAATCGTGCGACACGTTCGAGTATATATCGACTATCTTCAATAAGAGTCAAGTAGGAACACCAATAGCTGATAATGAAGAGACGACCATAACTAAAGAATTTGTAGAGAAAGAAAATCCATATGTACATCTACCGTCTTATAAGCCACATATACCATACCCTTAAAGACTTGCGAAACTATGAACGAGGGTTAGTTTAAGAAATTCATTGAGCTCCTAAAGCAACTATGCATTACTATACCTTTCACGGAGGCCATTACGTAAATTCCCTCTTATGCTAAGTTCCTCAAAGAGATCCTATCAAACAATAATAAACATGAAGATGACGAGATAACGACATTCACTACATAGTGTAGCGCCATTATCCAAAACAACATGCCTTCAAAGTTGAAAGATCCAGGTAGTTTTTCTATTCCATGTGAAATTGGTAAGTTTGTCATTGACAAGGATCTTTGTGATATATGAGCTAGTTTTAGCTTAATTCCCTCTCGATCTGTGAGAAGATGAACTTAGGAGACTTGAGACCTACAAGGATGTCCCTCTAGTTAGCCGATTGTTCCGTTAAGTACCCGTAGGTATGTTGGAAAACATTCTTATGTGCATTGGCCAATTTTACACTCCTACAGACTTTATAGCGATGGACATAAAGGAAGATTCCAATATCCCCATCATCTTAGGAAGACCCTTCTTAGCCATTGTCGGTGCGATCATAGATATGAAACGAGGGAAACTAACCTTTGAAGTTGGTGAGGAGAAAATTGAGTTTATTCTTTCCAAAATTTTTAAGGCTACATCTATTGATGATACATGTTGTTTTATAGACATTATTGATGAATGCATAAAAGAGCTAGCATCACAAACACTACTGACTATAGAGTTGGTCAAACTTCTAGTCGCGACCATGGTAGAAGAAGATGAGGCTGAATAATATCTCCCATATGTACAGGATAGCCTAAGAGAATGTCTTGTAATTACTCCTAATCATATTCCTATGTTGGTGTAAGCCCTAGAGGCCAATACATTTTGGTACTTGTATCGAATAATAAAAGGCATTCTCTTTATTATGGTTGATTAATAAAGTCCCTGGAATAGATAGTCCGTTTAATGTATTAAGTGTGACTTAATCATGAGAACACATTAAACATAAGGACACTATTCCTAAAGTATCCGTAGTCGAGCTTTAGTGTGAAGTGGGATAACATTAAAGCATTAAGACTATTATGTTTGTAGACTGATGATCACATCTCATGGATCATGGATAAAGAGTTATCGAGTCTTAAACATAGGTATGAATATTAGGAGTAATATTTATACCGGATTGACCCGCTATGAGAATACTATATAGAAAGTTATGCAAGGTGTCATAAGTTATTCTCATGGTGATAATAGTGTATTCCACTCTTCGACCTGAAACCACTATGGATCCTAGATGTAGAGTCGAGTGCTTTATTGCTGATCCAACGTTGTCCGTAACTGGATAACCATAAAGACAGTTGATGGGTACTCCACAAAGCATGCTGAGGGACATGAGTGACCTAGATGGAATTTGCCCATCCTGCATAACAGGATAAATGTCTATGGGCCCAATATTGAACTGGACAAGGATGACACGGTTTATGCCTTGTGTTCAATATAGACATAAGGGCAAAAGGGTAATTATACACATAAGTATTATCACAGAAGGAATTGTCAGATCACATGACATTTTCGTGTCTTGGGTAGCAGTGATGTGTTGCTAGATACCGCTCACTGTTTATTATGTTAAATGCGTGATTTAATATAATTGCCACTTCATGGTAAAAGAGAGCATGGTCCTAGGACATATAGTGTTTGAAAGGGGAATTGAGGTTGACAAATATAAGATTGAGGTTATTGAGACCCTCAAACCACCTAAGAGTGTCAGAGAAGTCCGGAGTTTTGTGGGACACACTGGTTTCTACCTACGTTTTATTAAGGATTTCTCTAAAATCACAAAACCCATGACCAATATCTAGATGAAGGACGTTGAGTTTATCTTTGATGAAAAATGCCTTGAATCATTTCAAATCCTTAAACACACCCTGATCTCTACACCTATTATGCAACCTCCCGGTTGGGGTCAACCATACGAGATCATGTATGATGCAAGTGGTTGTGTCGTAGGCACTGTCTTATGACATCGGAAAGATAAAAAATGGCATGTCATTTATTATGCGAGCAGGACCCTAGATGGAGCTCAAGTAAACTATGCCACGATTGAAAAAGAGATCCTAGATGTAGTATTCACAATTGATAAGTTTGGTTCATACTAAATTAGAGTTATAATCATTATTTACATAGATCATGCCACTATAAGGTATCTATTGAGCCAGAAAGATGCAAAGCCGAGGTTACTTCGATGGATCATACTATTGCAGGAATTTGACTTAGAGATCAGGGACAAAAAGGAAACCAAAAACGTGGTAGCTCACCACCTGTCTAGACTAGATAATATTAAGCATGAACATGTGCCCATTAACAATGATTTTCCCTATGATAGACTAGTCGTGTTAGTTGGAACCGAAGAATCTAGTTATGCTAACTTCTATGATTATTTTGAGAAAGGTAGCTCCAACATTAATAATGAAACAGAAGAAGAAGTTGCTCTAACACAAACTACAATTCCATGGTATGTTGATTTTGTAAACTACCTATCAGCCGGAGTCCTACCTCTAGATATGACTTACTAGCAGAAGAAGAAACTCTTCCATGATCTGAAAAAATTCTATTGGGATGAACCCTCCTTTTCAAAAGACGTTGTGTTCCTCCGAAGGAGATTGAAAGCATCATGACTTATTGTCAAGCCTCTCCCTATGGGGGGCATCTAACCACATCAAAGACATGCACGAAAATTCTTCAACTAGACCTTTATTGGCCCAATATATGGCATGATGTCCATGCTATGGTCATTAGATGTGTCTGTTGTCAACGCACCAGAAACATTTCCCGACGAGATGAGATGCCATTGCAAAATATTTTAGAAGTGGAAGTCTTTGATGTTTGGGGGATTGATTTCATGAGTCACTTTCCATCCTTAATGGGAAACATGTACATACTTGTGGCAGTATATTACATATCTAAATGGATAAAGCCCATCGCCTCTCCTACCAATGACGCACGAGTAATGATTAAAATGTTTAAAAACAATATTTTTCCTAGATTCGGTGTTCCTAGACTAGTCATAGGTGATGGAGGATCTCACTTTATATCTAAAATATTTGAACAAAAGTATGGAGTGTGACACCGAATAGCTACCCCTTACCATTCACAGACCAGTGGCCAAGTAGAAATCTCCAACTGAGAGATTAAACATATACTAGAGAAAATAGTTTCTACTTCTACGAAAGACTGGTCAGCCAAGTTTCCAAAAGAACTATGGGCCTATAGGACAACCTACAAAACACCCATAAGAACTACACCTCAAACTTGTGTACGAAAAATCATGTCATCTTGCAGTTGAGCTTGACCACAAAGCCTATTGGGCCGTTAAACCTGAATATGGACTATATAGATGCTAGTGGTAAAAGAATCTTAAACACGCACGAGTTATAAGAGTTAAGGCTAGATGCTTATGAGAATGCCCAAATCATTAAAGAAAGAACCAAGAAATATCACAATAAGCGAATCACTAGGAGAGAATTCGCAGAAGGGGAGATAATACTTATTTTCAATTCCAAATTGAGACTCTTCCTAGGGAAGCTTCGTTCCCAATGGTTGGGACTATTTAAATTGACGAAAGTAATGCAATTTGGTGCAGTTGAAATATGGATTAAAAAAATCGAGTTGTTCATAATGAACAGGCAAAGGCTCAAACACTACCGCAATGAAAAGGAAATAAATTACTATGCTAGTTTAAAACTAGATGATCCACCTGCCAGTCTACCCGAAGAATGAATGTAAAACACGTCGAGCTAACGACATAAAATAAAGCGTTTCGTGGGAGGCAACCCACAAATTTATTTTCAATTCTCGTTTTCCCCAATAAAATAAGCGTAAAATTAAACCTTGTTGAGCATCACTGACATTGTTTGTGTTTCCTTTTCAGGCCACCTTCATTATCCATAGAATTTTCCACTAACAATTATTTGAGATTGCAACACATCGACAACTAGAGGATTGTTTTCAAGTATAGCACTCAGAGGAGGCGCTTTGAAGACTTGTCACAAAGAACTATTTCTCTGACCAGGTACCTTGATTTCTAGTTCCTAACAATATTAGGCATACGTGACAACCTCATATATATGTTTAATCAGATTGGCTGACACCAATTCTCAGTTGCAAGATACCCCACCTACTAGAACCTCACAATTGAGTTTCTGAGTTCTTTCAATTACTATCCTGATAGAAGAGTAGGCAAAGATAGGGGTAGGAATGTATGTAGGCTGTTTGGGCATGCTTATTGTAAGACCCTAATTTTGACCCTAAGATCCCTCATGGCATCATATCATTGCACATTGCATTTGCCTCAAGGATCATAGCATCTTGGCTCCTTACCCTAGGGTGGGACTTGTGTGAGTTGGTTTGAGACCACCAAGCATGCTTGAATTGTATATTATTGCTTTTATTATTTTGTTCACTAACCAAAAGCACAAAAATATGTCACTAACATCTTTTGTTTTGTAGCTTGAGCAATCATAAGATCTGAGGCTCCTAGGAGGCCCCTATGCTCATTGATATGGCCAGATGAAGTTGAAAGCAAGTCTAACAATGGTTCACAGAGCTCTAAATCATCATATATTCCTCCCAAGTATATCAATTTGTCAATTTTATCAAAGCAAACCAAAGGGCTTGAGGATTGTTTCCCAAGGAAACCCTAATTAATATGTGCATCAACTGTGCCTTGCTCATGAAGCAACCTCAACCCATGATCAAATACAATCAAGGGAAGTTATTTAATTTATAATTTCATACATATTTGAGCTTATTTGAGTGTCCTCAATCATCAATTCATCAAGGTTTGAGGTATGGACTTGAGAAGTTGATCAATCAATTCATCTAACTATTTTGAAATCCACTGAGACCTAACTTTTAATGTGTTTGTCAAATGAAGATGACCTCAAGAGAAACAATGTTCTTAAGAAAAATATGAACAACTTTAATATTCATCAAAAATTGATTTGAAGCTTGGAAGGTCATCATCCATTTCAAAACATTATAGGTCATTTTGACTAAAACCCTAATTTTAGGTCAGCTTCCAAAGGACATAACTCTCTAATTTTTTATGATTTTTAAGTGGGATCAAATTCATTGGAAAGTTTACGATGTCTACTTCATTTTCTATGTTGAACAAATTTTCATAATCCTAAAATAAATACATGTGATAATGCAAAACATTATAGGTCACTTTGGACCAAAGGCATTGAAATGTGAAAAAGTCCAACTTCAAGTGCTCATAAATTCTCATCAAAAATTCAAATGATGAAAAATTTAAGTCCAAATTGATTGTATTGAAAAGATATACAACTTTTATGCTGAAGGTTTTATCATTTGAAGCTTGCATCATTGAAACAGAAGGGCTTGAAGTTGGTCCATTTTGGAAAATTTCACATGCACATGTTTTGCACCTTGAACTTTATGACCAATTTTCATGTATTTCCCAATTCCAAATGAAGTTTTGTTAGACATAACAATTGATCCTCATGTCAAGACCTTTCCAACCATTACCCACAAGGCCATGTTTCATTTTGGTAAGAGGTAGTTTCGAAGAGGAGAAGATTTTGGTGCAATTATGGAAACTTTGTTCAAACTTCATGCACAAGCCAAATCATTCACATCTGCACATCCATTTCAGTTCAATTACATCCTAGATTGCATTTCCAGTTGGATTTGGGCCCTCCATGCGCCTGTACAGGCCCATGCATGGAGGCCCTCATCACACATGCACATGAAATTTACATGCCTTGCAGCTTGCCTTGCTATAAATAGAGGTGCATACTGTAAGACCCCAATTTTGGCCCTAAGATCCCTCATGGCCCATATCATATCATATCATGGCCTCAAGGATCATTGCATGCCCTAGCTTCCCTCCTAGTGGGTGGTTTGCCTTGTGAGTGTGGTTCTTGATCACCAAGCATGTCTTGCATTTGTATATCTTTGCTTTTCATATGTTTACTAACCAAAAAGTACAAAAATATTGTCAGTTTAACCTTGTTGCTTGCAGTTGAAGCAATTATCAGCAATTAGGTCAAAGTCAGTCAAAGCAGTGCCTGGTGGCCATTCTTGCAGAATTTGGGCACCATGATCAATAATCAAGAGTTCATATGACTTAGGACATCATTTGGAGTCAAGTTCTCAAGGAATTAGGGTTTGGAATTCACCAGAAGTGGTTCAATCATGCAAAACCCTAGAAAAGTCAACAGAAGGTCAAACTTGGTCAACTGTGGATGTAATCAGTGATTTGATGGATGGAATTGATTTGAAGGAGCTCATTCATGTCCACACAAGCCTCATGTATCATGCCAAACCTCATCATGGAAGAATTTGAAGTCAAACAGAAAATTTCCCAAAATAGAAAGTGGACCTGTAATTTCAACTGCCAAAAATGGAAACTTCTTGATCTTAAACCTACATCATGATACAAGCTTCAAATGAATTTTTTCCCAACATGAAAGTTGAAGATCTTGTTCTCCCATTTCCAAAAAGTCCAAGAACTCTCAAATCCCATGTATGGTTGGCAAGATATGATCAATTCATTTTCACAATTTCTTGAACTTCAAAGGGCCATATCTCATGAACCACTTGGCCAAATTTGATGGGGTTTTTTCCTACAAACCACATTTTACCTCCTCTTTCCAAAAATATAAATTTCATGTGCCAAAACATTGCCAATCAAAATGGCATTTTTGAACCTAACATGGTTGAATTTCAAGTGAGGTGTATTTTTGAAGTTTTGTTTTAAGCATTTCCTACCACATTAGCAATTTGGAATTGTTTCAAAACATGATTTCTAACATGCTCAAGGCCCAATTCGTGCAGACCATATACCTCCATGTGCACATTGGTTCAAATTAGCAAAAATGCAAATTGGCTTCATTTAAGTTAACTTTGATTAGTGCCTTCATTAACAATGCTAAACAGACATATATAACCTCATTTTCAGCAGATTCTAAACCTAGCTGCAGCCTCAATCGAACAGGATACTCTCATTCTCTCATTTTTGCATTTTTACACCTTTGCGATTTCTGAGCAAAAGCTTCAAAACACCACGAGCCATCTTCATTGTTTCTTCATTTGCACAACATTTGGAAGCATTTTGAACCATCAAATCACAGCTGGAACTCCATTTTCGAGCTCTGTTTCTTCAAGACACTTCCATGGCAAATCGTGATTTGGGTATTTCCAAGCATCAATGAGCTAAAGCTATTCAACCATACATCTTTTGGAAGCGTTGTGTACATCTGTTTCAAGCTTGCACCACCAAAACAACACTGAATCACCACTGAGTTTCGTTTTTGGTAAGTTTTCGAATCTTTCATTTCTCTGAATCATGATATGAAATGTATAGATCTCATTACCCTGGTCATTATGAGCTTTGAATGGCTAAAATTGGTTAACTGTGCTGGGAGAAATCTGAGTTTAAAATTTTGTTGGTTGTTGTTGTTTTGCATGATTCCATGATGATTAGCTCGAGTTCATGAATTTTAATGGTAGCATGTTGATATGCATTGTTTGCTGATTCTAATGATATGCTTTCTACCCATTTCTGTGACCAAATTTTTTTCGAGTTGATTGGAAGTGATGATGAACACTGTTGCTGTTAGAAACCCTAGAAGCTGTTTTTCCAGAATTTCATGTTAACGTGTATCAACTTGCCTTGTTACTGTTTCATTGGTGATGGCCAATCAAAACATTTCGCGTGTCCCATTAAAACGGTGCGTTTTGATTAATGAGGGAGGGAATTGCAAAAATGCCACTCGGTCAATGTTGACCTACTAAACCATGTCATATTGTTCAATGTTCATTCCAAATTGATGCTCAACTTCTAAAAATCATTTCTCATTCATTTCAACTCCAAAAATCATGAAATTTTTTCCATCATATTCACATGAATGTCTATTATTTTATCATGATTTTTGCTGAATTTTTGGTTGGCTGGATTTTAAATGGTATTAGGTTTCTTAACATGTATGCATTATTGATACCTTTTGCCAAAACCATTGTGAAATTGTGAGGATGTATCCAATGACCCTGAATTTTTTTGTGCTCAATCTACACTCATTCATGTTTGTTTTGATGTAGAGTTCTTGCATTTATCATATGTGGTTTGTGAGATATGAATTTTTGAAGTAGGGTGTGACAATTTGAGTCACACCATTGATATGCAATTTCATGATTTTTGTTGACCTGCTTCCTGACCTCCAATTGATGTGAAATTTTGCATGAATCTTCTCTCATATGTCTAGTTTGTGTGTGAATTTTCTTGGATTTAATTATGTCATTTCCTAATTGTTTGAGATTTTTCTTCCCTGCCTAGTCAAATGTTGACTTTGTGTGACACATCTTGCCATTTCATTTGTGAAATTCTCATACCTTATTGGATGATCATGAAATTTTACATGTGAATACTAGACATCTTAAGCTTTGCATTGGTGTTGATCCCATTCATTTCTCATCTGTTTTCATTTTGTTATGATTTTTTGAAGTTGATACATGTTTGTTTGACTTCTTTGAGCATGCTTGAAATTGTTTTGACTTTCTGATTTTCATTGACTATCTTCCCATGATCCAAATGAGCTGAAATTTTATATGCATGTCATGTTATGGATTGTGATTGAGCATGAATTATTTGCTGATTTTTGGAATTGATTATGATTGGTTTTGAGCTAAGTCTTTCTGTTGACTTCATTGAGCATATTCAAATTTGCTTTGACTTCATGATTTTCATTGACTGCCTTCCACTTGTCCAATTGTGATGAAATTTTACATGCTTAACATGCTAGGTGTTAGGTTTGATCATGAATTATTTGGTGATTTTTGAAAATGTTTGAGTTGACTTTTGATGCAAGTCTTTCTGTTGACTTCTATGTGCACCAATTTGCCATGCTTTGCCTTCCTTTGCTTATGAAATCATGATGATGAATGATATGCATGTGGGACCAATTGAGTTTGCTTCTTGATTGTTTAAACTTGATTTTGATTGACTATCCCTTGCTGTTTTGGCTTTCTCATTCATTTTTGACCCTAGGCTTGTCCTAGGGGTCTCCTGGCTTATGTTTGAGTTCATTGTTTCAGGTTAAGCCACAAGTGCTTCAAAGAAACTTTTGCAAGTTGATTGGGTTTATCTGTTTATCATGAGCTAACCTTTGTTTTGTAGGTGGTTTGACTCATATGATTTGAGTCTTGTGCTTTGCACATTTGCCTGTCTGTTTTGATTGTTGGTTTCTACCTCCTTCTGATTTAAACTGTTGAACTGTGTACTGATTTGTTTGACTATTTCAGGTACCATTAGTTGCTTAAGTTCTTTGAACTTACTTTGCTTTGCTATTTAGCAATTTGCTTTGAGGTATAATCCCTCTTTCTTCATGTAGTCTGGAGACCCGGCCTGTTATTTGGCCGGGCAAACTGTCTGAAGTCCTCCTTAAGAGGCAATGCTTGTGTGTGTTTAATTTTGTCCCAAGCAGGAAAAGTCCTTCAAGTAAGGCAATTGGTAGATCAAAGGGATAAGCAACCTATCCCCTACTATTCTGTGAGTCTTCTCCTTGCTCCCATTACATGGTTGTAGCATTGAGATCAAAACCCAAGATCAATCGAGTCTAATGTGGAGAGAGTTCCTACTTTCTGAACTCCCACACCTTCTGATATTTAAATGCTCTCCCTGATCAGGGATAAGAGCAATGAGGCACACCCCTCATATCCTTTCATCTGCTTCACCTTAGCCTCTCAATGGCAAGGTTAAGAGCACCTGTGACCCTATTCCAGTTGGCCTCAGTGCCTAACCCTCTTGTGTGAGCCTCCTTGTTTGGCTATAGAGTGTGCTGTTTGATTCTCATTGATTGCTTGATTGCTTCATATACACATGTTTGCTTGTATGCTTCATGCATTTATCATCATCATTAATTGCCCATTAATGCATGATCATCTCATTTGTCTTTGTGACATTATCATTGTTGTTTGCCCATTGAGGACAATTGTAAGACCATTCATTGGCCATTGCTCCTATGATATGGAAGTGAGTATAAGACCATCACCTTGGCCACTCATCTTATCTTTGCTTGATGCATTTGATTGTAGGTGAGGTTGCAATTGTAAATCCCTGTAAGTTGGCATTTGCTTTCCTATGATCACATGTTGCTTTGTTTCTTTGTATGTGAGGATGCAATTGTAAGTCCCTGTGATGTGGCATTTGTATTCCTAGGACCATACTGTGGAAGTTAGAGTAAGCCCAGATAAATTGGCATCTGACATCCATGTTTTGCTTCTGTTTGTTCATGTGAGGTTGCAATTGTAAGTCCCTGTAAGTTGGCATTTGCTCTCCTGTGATCATAAGTTGGTTTGTTTGTTTATGTGAGGTTGCAATTATAAGTCCCTGTAAGTTGGCATTTGCTTTCCTATGATCATATGTTGGATATTGGTATAAGTCCAGACAGATTGGCATTCGGTATCCAAGTTTCATTTCGTTTTAGGAGATTAGTATAAGTCCATTGAGTGGCATCTGATATCCATTTCTGTTTCAGGAGACTGGTGTAAATCCATCTATTGGTATCCGGTATCCACCTTTTATTTCTTTGTTTGAGGAGATTAGTGTAAGACCATTGAGTGGCATCTGATATCCAGTTTTATTTTAGGAGATTGGTATAAGACCAGTGATTGGCATCCGATATCCGCTTTTGTTGACTTACTTTCTTGTTTGTTTGATATTATCCATTGCTTATTCCAAAGGACACACTTGAATCATCCTCTATATGATTTCAAGAAGTGAACCTTCTAAGAAGTTTTACAATCCATCTTCATCCATTCATCCCCATTATGTCCTAAACTTTTTCACACTTTAATTTCAAACTTGACATAGATATTGTGCAAACATCTTCATGTTTTCAAACTAAAAACCTGGATTCAAGTCCTTGACTTTTTTTTTTTCAAACTCCATTTCATAATACTTCTTTGAATTAATCTTAATCATACTTTGACTCCATTTTCGTAATCACAATCAATTAACTTCACCCATTCACTTGTTTTGGCTTTGTCCATTGTTAATCTTTTCATGCATTAGCCATAGGTTTCAATTATCATTGTGGTTGATGTAAACCTCACCTTATCTTTAGTGAGTCGACAGTAAGACTTCCGTACTGAAAACAGGGCTAACCCCTCTAGTACGTCGAAGCTATCCTCGCATGGTGGATGTTGGTTTTGGTCGAGTGTTCTCCCATTGATAATGAAAAGCCTCAGTGCTTGTGTTTAAAATTGAATCCACCAACTTTTGGAAATCTTTTAGCCGAACTACGGCGTTTTGATCCTTACCTTTGATGGAAGGTACGTAGGCAGCGGGTTCATCCGTTCGAACACAAAAATAACTAACTTGTACATTCTTTTCTCATCATCCCAATCATGTTTGCACAATCTTTATGTCATAACAAATAACAATCTTTTACAACAAGTGTGAAAAGGGCTCCCTAGGAGTACCTAGGACGTAGTGGGTGCCTAACACCTTCCCATTGCGTAATTTACCCCTTACCCAGACTCTCTGATCTTTTTATTAGTTTTCTACGTGTAAAACTTCTTAGGCTTTTGTTCGCTTTTTAGCCAGTCCTTTGGATAAATAAAAGTGCGGTGGCGACTCGAAATTTCAATGTATCTCTTGCTTGTGATTTAATCGATAGATCATATAGCGACGAATACACCGCTACACATACCTTCATCATAAACCAACCTTAAGGCGCCTCATATGCTGCAGAAATCAATCCAAACCTCACTCTAAAGAAATTGTGCAATTTCACTTTCATTTTTCAGATCCAATTTTCAACTTCATTGGTTGATTATTGGACTTAAATTCCTTAGCCTTGCTCCATCTCCATCTCAAGAGCAAACTATAATCAAGAGTTGTGAAGGATCGTGCTCCATAGATCTGCATTTTCAAGGTGCTCAAACTTTTTTCAATCGAAACTCACTAATTATAGCTTATTTCTTGTGTTTATTGGCTTGGCTGAAGTCCTCTCAAAAGAGGCAATTGAATAGTGTTCTTAATTTTGCAAATCCATTAAGTTCAGATTGAACTCCATGATTTTCTCTCTATGATTTCTCTCTCTATGAGGATTTAGAGGGGGAACCAATGGTACAGGGGTGATGTACATCACCCCAGCTTTCCAATGATATGAGGATCGCTTCATTTGGTTAAGTTTTGTTGACCTGCAACTTCCACCGGCGCTGTGAACTCGCCGGAGAAGACGGTGGTGTACACCACCGTCTCTTTGCCAGATTAAGTGTGAGCCGTTGATGATGATTCCCAGATTGAATCAGGACCTTCACTTGTTATGACTTTTAATAATGCTGGATGTTTCTCAGTTGACTCATGCCTTTGGTGAGCGCGCGCCTGGAAGCCACTTGATTTGCCATGTCATTTAATGAGATTCAATCCAACGCGCCAGGATTTTTAGCAATTTCCATTTTCTGATTTAATTTCTTTTTATTTTCTTTTATTTCATTTTATTTCAAAAAATCATAACTCTTTCATTTTAATTCCAAAAAATATGGGACCAATTGCATTATTTTCCTTTTTAATTCTAGTTTCTGAAAATTTTAATATTTTTATTTTTGTCATTTGATATTTTTTATGAATTTTCTCTTTTTTGGTTATTTTTAATTCATTTTAAAAAGTTTTCAATATTCAAAAAATACAAAAATATTTTCTTAACCTCTTTGAATGATGATGAATCTATGAAAAATATTCTCATCAATTTATTAATTTATTTGAGATTTTAGTTCAATTAGGTTATTTTTTATTCATTTTTAATTGTTTAACAATAGTTTCTGGTTTCTAAAAATGGTGAATTTTTTTTTCAAACTTTGTTTGACCTTGTTGAACTTAGGATGATCCATTTGGACTTTTCAAAGTTGATTTGAAATGGATTTGAACTTGACCTTTAATTGTTTATTTTAATTCAAGTGTTATTTTAATTCTCAAAAATACCAAAAATATTTTATTTGTTTCTTGACTTCTAAGTTTCAATTTGCTTCTGTTTACTATTGTTTGACCTTGATTCCATTTCTCTTTGGTCAATGTACTTTGCTTATTTCATTTGAATTTCAAATTCATGTATATTCTTATTCATCTTCTTCTTCATCTTTTTTCTTTTTGATCAATGAGTTAAAGATTGGTGGTTAGCCTTGATATATGGGAGGTTTAACCTTCCTTGATTCAAATCTAATTAATCTTGATCAAAGATCAAGTGAATGGCTTTGCATTAAGGATAGGTTGCTTCTTGATCAAGCAAAAAACCTAAATCAATACAAGATCATTCTCATTTTCTTTTGGCATGGCAAGTTGTAGGAGCTTGGCTTACTAGTCAAGGTCTCTAACTTGTGTTTGTTGCCTATATTTTTATTGACCGGCCTCAGATAGGTATGACTACTACAATAGTCCACTTACGATTGCAATTTACATTAATGCAATTTAACATTAATGAAATTTAACATTCTTGTACATATAATTCATGTGATTTTTCCCTTTGCTCACTTGAGTTCGTGTTTATGTTAATGCAATTTGCATTTTGCTCACTTGAGCACATAATTGTGTATATACTATTGTGCTTGTGTTTTGTTTTGATTATTGTGAACCAAATGCCAATGGACAAAGGACTTAGATTTTAGGACCTTACCTAAGCTAATGGAGATTGAAGAGAAACTAGGCCTCATGCCTTTAGAGTGCTTAAAAGGTCAAAGAGCAACTAGGCCTCATGCCTTTAGAATGCTTAAAGCTTGAAGATGAACATTGAAAGGACCAAATTCTAAACTCCCTCTTGTCCATTCTTTATTTGTTTTGTGGAACTTTTTGATTTGTGTGTTCTTGTGCTAGGGGTCCCAAACATTTGAGCCAAGTAGAAGAACCATTGTCATGAGCATCCAAAGTGAGAGATACAAAAGCCATTGGAAGATTCCTAGGAGCTTGATTTGTGTGCTTGATCGCTTGAGTTATTTGCTTATTGCTTGCTATTCCAAAGGAAAGGGAACAACTTGGATCATCACTATGATCTCAAGAAGGGAACTCCATTTGTGGTTTTATTTCTCCTCCTTCACCTTTGTATGTTTAGGACCTTAGCCATTCTTCCTCTTCCCTCCACTCTAACCCAAGCCAAAACTTTTGTGCAAACATTAACATTTGTTTTCAAAAATAGAAACCTACGCACTATGCTTTTGATTTTCCAAACCTCTTTTCATAACACTTATTTTGAATTGAATCCTTAAGTCAACTTTGACCATACTTTGTAAATACTTTTCATTGGTAAATACAACTCATTCAATTGTTTTTGTGATTTCAATGGCCACTTTTGCCAAAGCTTTTCATAAACATTAGCTATTAGATTTGAGTTATCCTTGAGGTTGATATAATACTCACCTACATCCTTAGTGAGTGACTATAAGACTTTCATGCTTATTATAGGGTTAACCCCTCACTAGAATGTTGAACCTCTCCTCACATGGTGGATTTATGGTTTTAGGTTGAGTTTTCTCCCTTTGATAACAAAGGACCTTAAGGCTTTTGGACCAATCAATTCACCAACTTCTTTTGAGATTTTTACCCCAAACTACGAGGTTTTGATCCTAATCTTTTTTAAGATGGTACGTAGGCAATGGGTTTATCCATTCAAACACAAAAATTGTAAATAATTTATACATTCTTCTCTCATCTCCCCAATCATGTTTGCACAAATAATTTTCACAAATATCAACCTACCTTACAACAATTGTGAAAAGGGCTCCCTTAGAGTACTAAGGATGTTTTGGGTGCTTAAAACCTTCCCATTGCATAACCAACCCTCTTACCCCGATCTCTGAGATTTTTATTAGTTTTTGATTTGATAAAACTTCTCGGTTTTCGTTCGCTTTCTAACCTTTCCTTTGGATAAATAGAAGTGCGGTGGCGACTCGAATTATATGATTTACTTTTAATTTAGTCAATAAATCTAAAGGTAACGAATACCCCGCTACAGAAAAGTGGCGACTCTGGTGGGGAAATATTTGCCTGGTGGGTTTTGCCTACTTTTCATACTTGTTGTATTGTATGTTTATATTATTTGTGACATATTTTTGTGCAAATTTGGGATTACTGTATTGTTTATAATGCATGAATTGCTTGATATATTAATTGCTTGTGTGCTTGGTGGTCTCTTGTGAGATGAGTTCTATACCCGAACTCGAGTGCACTTATGATAGGAGAATGGCATAGTCTTGTTGACTTGTGTGGAGTTATTCCTTAGCAAGTTGACTTGCAAGCCCATTCACTTGGTGGAGGTTATGTTGGGATCAATAATGTCACACGAGTAGTCGTGGTTAGGCATTACTCTTTCCAATATATGCCTTAGAAGCCAAGGACCTTATATTACCTATCCCATCTTGGCCTATTTTAGGACGTAGTGCGAAGGTCGTTCAAGTGTAATATTTGATACGATTGTCACGCGATACTACACTCATAAGAGTCTCTCTTGAGAATATTTTTGGAATACGAGTAGTCGTTTATCCGATAATATCCGAAAGATGGGATGATGACTATGGGAACCTCTTGTAGAATATGATTGGCAGGTTTAACCATAGTACACTCCCTTTGGGTGGTTCTTAACCGAGACTCCATGCTCGTGACTTGCAACAAACCCTTGATTCATGGTTGATCTGTTCTTGTATATCCTTAATATCAATGGAACTTGGGTGTTGATAAGGTGTAAACCATAATCCACCAAAATGGATGATTGATATTAAGGATGACTTGATCCATTCCGTGACCTTTGTGTGGTGTGATTTGCTTGATCCTTGAGTGTGATTGTCGTATCCATGCATTCATGCATTCATACACATCCATATATCAACAATGAGAAAATTTTCAAGGAACTTAAGAGGTCTATTTGCAAATTCTTAGACATGGATAAGCAAAGAAGGAATACAAAGAAGTACAGTTTCAGACAACCCGACTTGAAAGAGTTAAGGAGTTTGACATCCTATGTATTAGACCCCTTGGAGTTCAAGGCTCGTCATGGGAAGCTTCTGTCTATTCTTGCTACTCAAGTGGATGAAGGTCTAATGAGTGTATTGGTGCAGTTCTATGATCCCTTGTACCGTTGCTTCACATTCCCGGATTTCCATCTTTTGCCCACGCTTGAGGAGTATGCTTATCTTATGGGTATACCTATTCTAGATCAGTTGTCGTTCAGTGGCTTGGAGAGAGTTCCTACTTCTCAAGAGATTGTTGATTTGTTGCATATAGATGAATTTATAGTTGGTGCTCATATGACTACCAAAGGTGGAATTCAAGGTCTCCCTTCTGAGTTCCTCATTGCTCAAGCTACGTTGTATGGGAAGGCCATGAGTGAGGACACCCTTGAGGCCATATTTGTACTTCTCATCTATGGGCTAGTGTTATTCCCCAACATCGATAAGTTTGTGGATGTGAACTCTATTAGGATTTTCTCTACTCTTAATCCCGTTCCGACTCTGTTGGGTGACACTTATTTCTCTTTGCATATGAGGAATGCAAAGGGTGGTGGTACCATTGTGTGCTGTTTGCCTCTGTTGTACAAGTGGTTTATTTCGCACTTGCCACAGACGGTCGCCTTCAAGGAGAACAAAGGATCTCTACGGTGGTCCACGAGACTTATGTCTCTCACTAATGATGATATCTTTTGGTATAACCGTTTATATGATGGTGTGCAGATTATTGACTCTTGTGGTGAATTCTCCAATGTGCCTCTTCTTGGTACATGTGGTGGGATTAACTACAACCCTATTTTAGCACGTCGTCAGCTTGGGTTCCCATTAAAGGATAAACCTAATAACATTTTGTTAGAAGGTGTGTTCTTTCAACCCTAAAACTTGAAGGGTAGGATGGTCCGCGCTTGGCGCAAGATTCATAGGAAGGGAAGGAAAGAGCTTGGTTCGAAGAATTGTATTGCTTTGGAACCCTATACCTTGTGGGTTAGGAGGAGAGCTTCTGAGTACCTTACGCCTTACGAATACCCGAGACCTACACCTTTGGTTGTGGTTGGGCCTTCAACCCTCCCTGACCAAGGAGTAGAGGAGTTGAGAGACGAAGACCGTTCACGTGCTTGGATCCGTGAGCGAGAGGAGCTACTTCAGCAGCTTAGAGATAAGGATGCATTGATAGAGTTTCTTGAGCATCAGGTTATCGACGAGCCTGATGATGTGGTGACTTCTCTTCTTCCTCAGTCTTCCAGGTTTTGGAAGAGGAAGTACGATCGACTCGCCAAAGAGAAGGCAGATATGGAGGCAGCCTATGAGCGAGAGGTGAAGAGGCTTCGTGCAACTTATCTTCCGGTCTCGAGAGCTTTGGACGATTGTTTCTAGGGTTCCATAGGATGTTCATTTTCCTTCTCTCTTATATTGTATTTGGTTACCAAGACTGTACTTCTTTGGTGTAAAATTTTTCCAGATATTATTGATACGATATTTCCATATATGTCTAAATGAATAATATTTCCAATATTTGCAAATAGGACTCTAAAGCTCCTCTGATAAAAAATAAATCATATGCACAAGCATTGCATGCATCATGTGCATAAGCAGGTTTTGCTCCAGGCTTCTTGTTCAGTGGTCTAACTCTGTGTTCTTCATTTATTTTGAAGACAAGTTGACGCACCGGGACTACACCAGAGCCAACTCGTCAAGACTAATGGATCATCTTGAACAAGAGAACATGGAATTGAAGGAGGAAGTGGCAAGACTGACTGCCCTGATGGAGTCTTTCTTGGCCGCCCAAAGCCAGTCTTCTCCAACGCCTTCAACTCCTCCCCAGAGGACAGTCATCTCTGAGATTGCCTCTTCAACAGTGCCTGCTGCCAGTGCCCACTTTGCGCCTACTGCTATGCCAGCCGGGTTTCCTTGGGGTATGCCTCCCAACTTCGTTCTTGAGGGTCTCGCCCCAACTTTTGCTTCTTTGCCGGCATCTAGCCCGGTCCTTGCTGTGCCACCTCCCGCCGTGCATACTATGCCGAGAGTTGATGACACCATTTATCACTCTGAGCCATCTGAGGGACCAGACATGTATGAAAAGATAGATGTTATGAACGATCAATTCCTTGA
Organism: Lathyrus oleraceus; assembly: GCF_024323335.1. Taxonomy (NCBI): domain Eukaryota; kingdom Viridiplantae; phylum Streptophyta; class Magnoliopsida; order Fabales; family Fabaceae; genus Lathyrus; species Lathyrus oleraceus. The sequence continues at coordinate 39,666,958 of NC_066583.1, forward strand.
GCTTCACAAGGAACTCAAAACTCTCAGAGGGAATGACCTCTTTGGCAAATCTGCTGCTGAGCTTTGCCTTGTTCCGAATGTCAAGATCCCTGTAAAGTTCAAAGTGCCTGACTTTGAAAAGTATAAGGGAAATACTTGCCCTCTCAGCCATTTGGTTATGTATGCACGTAAAATGTCGACTCAGACTGACAATGATCAACTCCTCATTCATTATTTCCAGGACAGCCTGTTCGGTGCCGCCCTGAGATGGTACATGGGTTTGGACAGCGCGAACATCCGCTCCTTCAACGACCTTGGTGAAGCTTTCGTCAGGCAATACAAATATAACAGATTGTGCCTCCGCTGGCAGAGAAAGAGATGACCAAGATCTTTCTGAAGACCTTGAGTTAATTCTATTATGAGCGGATGATTGTTAGCACTCCTTCTGACTTCATCGAGATGGTGAATATGGGGATGCGTCTAGAAGAAGGAGTCAGGGAAGGGCGCCTGACTAGAGAAGAAGGCTCTTCTGCCAAACGTTATGGGGCGTTTGCGAAGAAGAAAGATGGTGAGGCACATGCTGTGACCTCTCATGTCAAACCTAGAAGACCCTCTGTGAAGAGGAAGACCGTGCGTCCTTCCGGTAACCAGCACCAGGTGGCTCATATAGCACCTGTTTTCAGAGAAAATCTGCAATACCAGCATCATAACCAGCAACAGGAACATCAACAATATCAACAACAACAGCACCGTCCTCAACAGCAGGCCTACCAGCCTCGAAACAACAATCAGACCAGTACAAGCTATGATAGAAAGAGGGTCAGTTTTGATCCTATTCCCATGACCTACGCAGAGCTATATCCTTCTTTGATAGAAAGGAAACTGATCACTCCACGAGACCCACCTACTATACCTACCAACCCTCAATGGTGGTATAAGCCTGAGCTTCATTGTGTTTATCAATCTGGTGCTCCCGGACATGATGTGGAGAACTGCTACCCATTGAAGACCAAGGTTCAAGACCTTGTGAGAAGCGGTATATTGTTTTTCAAGGACGTAGGTCCTAATGTCAAGAAGAACCCATTGCCCGAGCATGGGAAATCTGTTGTCAATATGGTTCAGGGTTGCCCTGGCAAATATAAGGTCTGATATGTCAGCCATATCCGACAATCTTTGGTCGAGATGCACAGACTATTGTGTGGATACAATCACTATGAGCATGACCATGACAGTTGCCGTGTTTGCATTGTCAATGAGAGAGGATGTCGTCAAGTTAGAAAAGACATCCAAGAAATGCTGGATGAAGGTGTAATTGAAATACTTCAGGATCGCGATGAGGATGATGCATTTAATGTGATATCACAGGTATTCAGGATACCCGAGCCTGTTGTCATCCGATATGATGGCAGCAAGCAAAAGGCTTCTCCTACTCTCATAATCAAGCCAGTTGGCTCTGTGCCATACTCTTCTGACAAAGTTGTTCCCTATCGTTATAATGTTGTGGCATTGAATGATGGCAAGCAGGTGCCTCTACCCTCCACCTCTGTTGTTAATATCGCTGATATCAGTGGCCTGACCCGTAGTGGTCGTGTTTTCTCGACGCCGCCGAAACCCTAGGCTGACACCAGAAGGGTTGATATTCCTGATAGTGTTGTTCGTCCATTGGGGAATTCTGTTGTTTCTCCGAATCCGGCACTTGCTGTTAATAGACCTGCTGCCGTTGTTGCTAAAACTCATGTCCCTGCTGGCCAGAATGGCATGATGAAAGAGGACTGCGATGAGATGCTGAGGCTCATCAAGAGGAGTGAATACAATGTTGTAGATCAGCTTCTACAAACGCCTTCAAAGATATTTGTGTTATCTTTGTTGATGAACTCCAAACCACACCGTGAAGCTCTGCAGAAGGTGTTGGATGTGGCGTATGTAGACCATGACGTCACAATAGAATAATTTGATAGTATTGTTGCAAACATTATTGCTTGTAACAATTTGAGTTTCTGTGATACTGATCTCCCTGAGGAGGGAAGAAACCATAATTTGGCATTTCACATCTCCATGAACTGCAAAGATGATGCCATGTCTAATGTGCTGGTAGACACTGGATCATCACTGAATGTGTTGCCAAAATCCACTCTTGCTAGACTGTCATATCAGGGGGCTCCCATGAGGCAGAGTGGAGTGGTCGTGAAAGCTTTTGATGGATCCTGCAAGACTGTGATTGGAGAGGTTGAACTCCCAGTCAAGATTGGACCAAGTGATTTCCAGATCACTTTTCAGGTCATGGATATCCACCCATCATATAGCTGTTTGTTGGGCAGACCATGGATTCACGAGACAGGCGCCGTGACATCCACCCTACACTAAAAGTTGAAATTTGTCAAGAACAAAAAGTTGGTGGTGGTAAGGGGAGAGAAGGCTCTCCTGGTTAGCCATTTGTCTTCCTTTTCTTATATTGATGCTGAGGACGAGGTTGGGACGCCGTTTCAAGCCTTGTTTGTTGCTGAGCCTTCTAAGAAAGGAACTTCTTCATTTGCATCCTACAATGATGCGAAGTTGGCCATTGAGCATGGCGCAACTACTGGTTTAGGACAAATGATCAAGATGGAAGACAATAAATCTCGGGCTGGCATAGGGTACTCTTCAGGCACTTTCAACAAGCATGGGCTGTTTCAGAGTGGTGGTCTCATCCACACGGTTGAAGACCAGGAAGTTGCTGTTATTATGGAAGAGGATGCAGAGGAGGATTCTGGCAACTTTGTCATTCCTAGAGGGGTCTGCAATAACTGGGTCGCTGTTGATGTTCCAACAGTTGTCCATAAGTCAAAGTAATGTTCATTTTTGTTTAAAAACCCTTCTCCCATGCCAAAAGGAGAAGTGATGACATTGTTGGCACATAAATACAATGATATTCATTCAATAAATTCATGTTAAATGTTTGTTCTTCCAAAATTATTTTCACTTTTCTCTTTTTTGCATGAAATTGGGGATCACCAAAAAACCCTAAAAATAGAATAAAATCAATCTTTTCATCTGCATAATGATTTGCCTTGTTTGAATTCTAAATCTCTTTTATATCCAAAAATCATTATGCAGGTTGATCAAACCCATTGAATATAATGATCCAACACCATCTCCCAACTTTGAGTTCCCTGTATTTGAGGCCGAAGAGGATGATGTTGAAGAGATTCCTGATGAGATTACCCGTCTACTTGAGCACGAAGAGAAGATCATTCAGCCATATCTTGAGAATCTGGAAACAGTCAACTTGGGGTTTGAAGATTGTGTTTGCGAAGTGAAGATTGGGGCACTCCTGGAAGAATCTGTTAAGAAGGGGTTGATTGAGTTGCTACGAGAATACGTCAACGTCTTTGCCTAGTCATATAAAGACATGCCTGGTCTGGATACTGATATCGTGCAACATTTCCTGCCTTTGAAGCCTGAGTGTGTTCCGGTGAAGCAGAAGCTCAGAAGAACTCATCCTGATATGGCAGTGAAGATTAAAGAAGAAGTTCAAAAGCAAATTGATGCGGGGTTTCTGGTGACTTCTACATATCCTCAATGGGTGGCCAATATTGTGTTTGTGCCTAAGAAAGATGGAAAAGTCTGAATGTGTGTGGACTATAGAGACTTGAATAAAGCTAGTCCGAAAGATGATTTTCCTCTACCACATATTTATATGTTGGTAGATAATACAGGTAAATTCAATGTCTTCTCATTTATGGACGGATTTTCTGGATATAATCAGATCAAAATGGCACCCGAGGATATGGAGAAGACAACATTCATCACACCTTGAGGAACATTCTGTTATCGAGTGATGCCCTTCGGTTTGAAGAACGCCGGAGCCACGTATCAACGAGCTATGACTACCTTATTTCACGACATGATGCACAAAGAGATCGAGGTGTATGTTGATGATATGATTGCAAAGTCGAGAACGGAAGTTGAACATGTTGAGCACTTGTTGAAGCTTTTCAGCGTTTGAGGAAGTATAAGCTTCGTGTGAATCCTAACAAGTGTACATTTGGAGTCTATTCCGGCAAGTTATTGGGCTTTATTGTCAGCGAGAGAGGTATTGAAGTTGATCCTGCCAAGGTCAAAGCAATACAGGAGATGCCTGCGCCCAAGACTGAGAAGCAAGTCTGAGGTTTTCTTGGCCGCTTGAATTATATTTCTAGATTTATATCCTACATGACTGCCACATGTGCGCCGATATTCAAGCTCCTTCAGAAAGATCAGCGTCATTATTGGACCGAGGATTGCCAGAAGGCCTTTGACAGTATTAAAGAGTATCTGTCTGAACCTCTGATTCTGTCTCCGCCTGTGGAAGGGAGACCCTTGATTATGTATCTGACAGTTCTTGAAGACTCTATGGGTTGTGTCCTTGGTCAGCAAGATGAATCAGGGAAGAAAGAATATGCCATCTACTATCTGAGTAAGAAGTTCACTGATTGTGAGTCTCGATACTCAATGCTTGAGAAAACATGTTGTGCTTTGCCTTGGGCTGCTAAGCGCTTACGCCAGTATATGTTAAATCATACGACTTGGTTGATATCCAAAATGGATCCAATCAAGTATATCTTTGAGAAGCCTGCTTTAACTGGGAGGATTGCCCGTTGGCAGATGCTATTGTCTGAGTATGATATTGAGTATCGGGCTCAGAAGGCTATTAAAGGTAATATCTTGGCTGACCACTTGGCACATCAACCAATTGAGGATTATCAGTCAGTTCAGTATGACTTCCCAGATGAGGAGATTTTGTATTTGAAAATGAAAGATCGTGATGAGCTTACGCTCGATGAAGGGCCAGAGCCTGGTTCCCGATGGAGCATGGTGTTCGATGGCGCTGTAAATCAATATGGAAATGGTATTGGGGAAGTGATTATTACTCCTCAGGGCACACATTTTCCTTTTACAGCAAGGGTCACTTTCAAATGCACGAATAATATGACGGAGTATGAGGCCTGTAGTATGGGTTTAGAAGAGTGTATTGATCTTAGGATCAAGCATCTTGATGTTTGTGGCGATTCGGCCCTTGTTGTTAATCAGATTAAGGGTGAATGGGAGACGAATCAGCCTGGCCTCATCCCATATAGAGATTATGCGAGGAGGATTTCAACGTTCTTTACTGAGGTTGAATTCCATCATATTCCTCGAGATGATAATCGGATGGCAGATGCACTTGCTACACTCGCTTCGATGATTGTGGTGAAATTCTGGAATGAAGTCCCCAATATCAATGTGATGCGCTTGGATAGATCAGCTCACATATTTGCAGTTGAAGAAGTGAAAGATGATAAGCCTTGGTATTTTAATATCAAATGTTTTCTTCAGAGTCAGATTTACCCGCATGGGGCATCTGTTAAAGATAAGAAGACTTTGAGGAGATTATCCGGCAGTTTCTACCTCAATGGCGATGTGCTTTATAAGAGAAATTTTGACATGGTTTTGCTCAGATGCGTGGATAGACACGATGCAGACCTGTTGATGATTGAAGTCCATGAGGGTTCATTTGGTACTCATTCCAATGGACATGCCATGGCTAAGAAGATGTTGAGAGCAGGCTACTATTGGTTGACAATGGAGTCTGACTGCTGCAAGTATGTGAACAAATGCCACAAGTGTCAGATTTATGCGGATAAGATTCATATTCCCCCGACACTTCTGAATGTGATTTCATCACCATGGCCTTTCTCTATGTGGGGAATTGACATGATTGGCATGATAGAGCCAAAAGCGTCCAACGGTCACAGATTTATTCTCGTAGCAATTGATTACTTCACCAAATGGGTTGAAGTTGCGTCATATGCAAACGTGACCAGGCAGGTAGTTGTGAAGTTTATCAAGAATCAACTCATATGCCGTTATGGTGTACCAGACAAGATCATTACTGATAATGGATCTAACTTGAACAACAAGATGATGAAAGAGCTTTGTAGCGAGTTCAAGATTGCACATCATAATTCTTCTCCTTACAGACCCAAGATGAATGGGACTGTTGAAGCTGCTAATAAGAATATCAAGAAGATTATCCAGAAGATGGTTGTTACGTACAAAGATTGGCATAAGATGCTGCCATTTGCTTTGCATGGTTATCGTACATCTGTCCGCACTTCAACAGGGGCAACCCCTTTCTCTCTTGTTTATGGCATGGAGGTTGTGCTCCCAGTAGAGGTGGAGATCCCATCAATGAGAGTCTTGATGGAAGCCAAGTTGACTGAAGCTGAATGGGTTCAGAGTTGTTATGACCAACTGAACTTAATAGAAGAGAAGAGATTGACTGCCATGTGCCATGGTCAGTTATATCAGCAAAGGATGAAGAAAGCCATTGATAGGAAGGTTAAGCCTCGTGTGTTCCGAGAAGGTGACCTTGTGCTCAATAAAGTCTTGTCTTTCGCGCCCGATTCCAGGGGCAAGTGGACTCCAAACTATGAAGGTCCATATGTTGTTAAGAGAGCCTTTTCAGGCGGTGCTTTGATACTTACAACTATGGATGGGGAGGATTTCACTCGTCCCGTGAATTCAGATGCAGTGAAGAAATACTTCGCCTAAAATAAAAACAGAATAGCTCGCTAAGTTGAAAACCCGAAAGGGCGATCCAGGCAAAATTTAGAGACATAAAAAAATGAATATATATATCCCGCTAGATTGAGTGCCTCACCCTGGGGAAATCTAGGCAAAAATTAGGGATTTGGCAAGTAACTGCATCCTGACAAGACTTTGCTTTCCAGTTGTCATCTGTCAGAGATTCTCGCTCAGTCATCATCAACTGAAGCTTCAAATACATTGGATTCAGAGTTGGTGGAGAAATGGTCATTATGTTCAATGTAGCCTTTCTCCAATAGATATCACCAATTTCAATTTTGTAAAGATCCGTGGAGTCTTACCATTTGCAGACTATCATTCCATCAAATAAATTTGAGCCTTTATCCAATTCTTTGCACTCTTATTTGTTTATGTTCAACAAATGTTTGCATGTTTTAATTGATAAATATCATTGTTTTAAATAAATAAAGTTTTTATAAATTGTTTTTAAACAAAGTGAACATTCACAATGACTAAAAGGATAATTGGGACATCTTCAGTGCTCTCCCAAGGATAGTATGATCTCCGAAAGGGTAAGACATTTGTTCATTATTCCTAGCATACTTGTATCCTCTTCATTTTCTTGCAGAAGCGCAGAAGAAGATTATGCATCACCATTTCCCCAGAGTATGGAGCTTTGGTCCTGTTATGTTTAGAGGAGTATATCTCTAACTCCCCTCAACTCCACCGGATCCCCTGACGGAGTCTAATGTTTGGAGTTTGGCCTTGGTCTTCTAGCTCCCCAGTTGAGTTGGGATCCAGCATTTGTCTTATCAATTATATGGTTGTCATCCCTTGTGTGGATTGACCTAAAATCCCTTATAAATTGATAAATTGATATGCTATCTTTTCGAGGAAGTTGATATTCCCTTTATTCATATTGGAATTCTCTCGCAGAGTGAGCAGGATATCCCAGCATGAGTGGAATTTTCAACGATTTGGGGTTTGTAGCTTATCCTCAGCAAATTCACGTACTGTGATCTCCAGCAGGCTTGCTTCCCATCCATCCTCAGCAGGGTTGTTCACATTTGACTTCCCCAGCTTAGTCTCCAGCAGGTTATCTCCAGCTGATCGCCTTCAGGTTATCCTCAATTTGATCGCCAACAAGTTTTCCCCCAGGAGAGTTGACTGATCGAAACCTATTTTTTGTTGTTTCTTCCTCCTTCTTTGATGGTTTTCTCCTCCTAGCAGAGCGGGTTATGAAAATGTTTATATTCTGTCCCTAGTGGAACGTTGTTTTCCCCTTCCTCAGCTGAGACTATTTCTCCAGCCGTATGAGGAATTGTGGTGGTTGTTGAAATTTATGTTTGGTGGTTGTTCCCCACAGAATTCTCTATTTTGTCCCGATAAGTTCCCCAGTAGAGTTTCTTCTACGACGGAATCTTATCTGTGTGTTCTCCCCAACCGAGGTTTTGTTTGATCCTGATTTGGCGTTGGAACTTCTGAGGAAGATGTTTTCTCTTCCTTCCCCGGTTGGAGTGACTGGTTCTCCTTCTCCACAGCAGAGATTTTCTTCCGTGGTTAGAAGTTGATTCTTGTTTGATGTGCTTATGTTTGGTGGTTGTTCCCCACAGAATTCTACATCGCCTCCTGATAAGATCCCCCAGTTGATTTCTTCTCTGTGTACTGTTGGAGGATCCCCAACTTTGGTTGTGATCCTTTGCTTATTCCCAACAGCAGTCCCTGATTCCCGGTGATCCTGTTTGTCCCCTTAGCAGTGATCTTTGTCCCTGGTAGCGACTTCGCTCGATTCTCAGCATTGGTCTTTATCCCCTGCAGAGATTGGTGTTTCTTGGCTTTCTCTTTTGAGATATAGTACTGGATGTTTGTCCATTGATTCCTGGACCTGGTTGTGTTAGATATGTCTGTTTGTCAGCATTCATCATACATAAACCACGCATATACATGCATAATTATAACATTTAGATATTCATGTTGCATTCTTTGCCATATATCTTTATTTATTGTCTCCTACTATTTGGCGATATATATTTCCCCAAGCAGATGTGTGTGTCTGATCTCTCCATATAGAGTCAGCCCCATAGGCAGAAAGTGTTTATCCTTTCTTCTATATTCCCCACTGAGTATGCCCTCGTGGATGATTGTTGTTTCAGTTTCCTCCCGAAATGTGTATTGGGATGGAAGTACTCCCCTAAGTTATACCCTCATCGGGTTGAGTCTTGTTTCATTGTGTCTCTCTAGTTTGTTCCTAGATTGACTACTCTTGTTGTTTTCCCTTGCAGCTTCCCTCTAGTTTAGATGAATGATTGCTCAGTAACCAGTAATTGTCCATCTTTTCCCCGGCGGAGTGTCGTGGCCTTCTACCCAGTAACCGGTAGTTGTAAGTCCTATTTCTGTGGTTTTCTACCCTCATACCGGTAGTTGTAAACCCCATTCCATCCCCTTGCAGAGTTAACCTTTGATTTTGTTCATCCTAACCGATGACGGTTACTCTCTTCTGTGGTTTTCTACCCAATAACCAGTAGATGTAACCCCCTCTTTGTTGGTTATCTTTATCCAATATTCGGTATTGATATTCCTTCACCTTTTGGATATATCTCCCAGTAACCGGTGATATATCTCTTGGATAATTTCTATGATAAAGCAATTTATCCCCAGCGAGTCATCTTCCATTTACCCTTTTGTTGGTAATGGTTGTTTCTCCTTTTGATTGGTCATCATTTTATACCCAGTATTCGGTATCCCGATGTCCTTTCTTTTCGGTTGATTTATCCTTTATTAACCCAGTAGCCGGTTGTGGATAATCTTCCATGCGAGTATATTATCTACGTTCTGACGGTAATAGATAATATATCTCATGCACTCTTCAGTCGAAGTCTTTTTCTTCCCCAGTCGAGTAAGAGTCGTATTTCCTTATGGAATTGAATGTCCACCCTGTAATCGAGTTTGCTTTTTCAGCCCTCCTTTTGGATGATGAGTGTCTTGGAAATATTCCCCAATTCACGCTTCGGTTGGTCACCTATTATATGCCCAGTAACCGGTATCCCTGGTGTTCCTTCCCTCTGCTCCCTATTATGACTCTTTTATCCCCTATGGAGTCATATTTTTCTGAGTTGAAATATACCTTTTTAGGTCTTCCTCAGATGTTTTGGATGGTTGATATCTCTCACCCTTATACCGGTCTTAGATATTCATTCTCCCCGAGCGTGTTATTTTCTCACCCTTATACCGGTGTTTTGATCACATGTCTCCTTGAGCTTATTATCCAGTAACCGGTAATACCTCATTTGTTGTTTCCTCTGCTGAGTCCTTTGTGGACATTCCCAGCCTGAGTCCCTTAGTGGGTTTTCCCCATCTGTGTTCGGATCTTTATCCGAAGTATCCTCTGTGGATAGTTTTGCTGTATTGGTATATTCCCCAATACATGCATCTTTGCGTCATCTCGAGTCTCTCCATTGATTTATTTTTATGGAATCCCTTCGTGTCTCTCAGCATATTTCAAGTCGTGACCTGCTCACGCATTTTATCCCCTTTACTCCCTAGTGAGTTCCCAGAGTCTCTGTCCCATTTATGAGTGTATTACTCATATGGATTTTCAATTTCTCCTGATTTCTTTTCCTTTGTGGACATATATCCCCACAGAGTATTGACTTTTGCATACATACATTTGCATCATGAGGTCTCTTAGGGACCAAAAATCGTCTCTTTGTTATTATTTAAGCCCATTCTACCTCGTCGAGACGAAGATTTTAACCTTCATATCTCCGGCTAGAATGACCTTAAATAGGGGCATCTGTAAGACCCTAATTTTGACCCTAAGATCCCTCATGGCATCATATCATTGCACATTGCATTTGCCTCAAGGATCATAGCATCTTGGCTCCTTACCCTAGGGTGGGACTTGTGTGAGTTGGTTTGAGGCCACCAAGCATGCTTGAATTGTATATTATTGCTTTTCTTCTTTTGTTCACTAACCAAAAGCACAAAAATATGTCACTAACATCTTTTGTTTGTTGCTTGAGCAATCATAAGATCCGAGGCTCCTAGGAGGCCCCTATGCTCATTGATATGGCCAGATGAAGTTGAAAGCAAGCATGAAAATGGTTCACAAAGCTCTCAATCATCATATATGCCTCCGAAGTATCTCAATTTGCCAATTTGATCAAAGCAAACCAAAGGGCTTGAGGATTGTTGTCGCAACCTGAAAAATACAGTGCGCGAAAAAACAACCAGCGAAAGAAAATGACAGAAGAGTCACCACCGTGCGTTATTCATCCCAAAGGAGAGAAAGGAAACGCTCGAAGTAAACCTGAAAAAGGAAAGGACAAGACGGAGTCTCGCAACCAAATCTTGGGTTCGGGAGTCGGTTATGCGAAGGGAAGGTATTAGCACCCCTACGCATCCGTAGTACTCTACGGGATCCACTTTTGTAGTTCTTGTCTAAAGGGTGTGAGTTTATCTTGTGCTGTTTACCAAAAAAAAGGGTTAAATGCAAATGACTCGCGCGGATGTCGCATCCACCGCATACGTATCTCATATGAATATGAGAATCAGAGTCTTCGTAGCTCGGCTGACCTATGGGTTGGGGGGATGTGTGCTCCCTAAGACATCGCATCTTATGCCTACGTATCTCATCTGGAATGAGAATCAGAGCAAGCCGTAGTTCGGCTAACTACGGGGTTATGGAGTGGGTTTTGGACGAACGACATTACTACGCAATCTACCGGATGCTCGACCTTTGGAGACTTACTCACCTGTAGTAGAAGGAGTAAACGTGTGTTTAGGAGAAGAAAAATCAATGAAGGGTTAGGGTTTGGGATGCTCAAGGGCAAAAAGGTAGTCCTCGACGAAGGAACCGCGCTACCTGTGGGGATACGAACACATACAAAACAAACATGTATAAAGTAAGCAAGCCAACAAGGGGCTAAGAAGTAAATAAACAAAAGAAAACAAATGCCTCCTATCGAGGTCTTCCAGCTAAGAAAGCGATAAAATGCGGAAAAATAGGTAAAAGTACCACACGGATAAAGATCCGAAGTAACAGCAATTAAAGGAGTAAGAAACCCAGGGATCTCCCAAGCTAATGCCATCAAAGAAAGGTGAGTCAGTACAGGTAATCAGAATGAACCTCCAGGGGGTATCCCACAAATAAAGTGGGAAAACCACACAAACCATCTCTGCAAGAGTCTGTGAGCCCTCACAAAAACTCAACAAAAGGGTTAGTGAAACACGATAAGCATTTTTTTCATGGATAACAGTATGGTTTCAGAAACCTCAAACCCTGTGGCATACATTTCAGAAATCATGTGATTAAACATTCAAGGCATAGGTTTCACCCATTCATGTATAATTAAACCCGTGGGCAAAAACATAATGAAATTCATCCATCATACCTCATACATTCAGATGATCCAAATTAAGAGCATAAAATCATGGGAATGAGGCAAACCTGATGGGAGAGACCGGTTGAAATCAAATGGCACGGCTGGGTTTGCAAGGCAATGTTAGGGTTTGCGTGAGATGAAAGTGTGTGAGTCAGATTGAATTTTTCAGAGCTGCCTGGGGGTTGCTCTGAGTTCTCTGTCAGGTTTCTCTCCGGGTTTTGTCCAGGGTTTTGTTTCAAGGAAACCTCAGAGTATTTTGCTTCTCTTCCTTTTTCTGTCTGATGTCCCTCTTTTATAACCTGATTTTCATGCCTTTGTGGGCTCAAATGAGAGAGGTCCAAGTCCAAGTTTTTTCTATTATATTTTATTTATTTTTTTATTATTATTTTTATTTATTTTTTTATTTTTATTTTTATTTTTATTTTTTTATTATTATTTTTTCGTTTTTTCTCTTTTTTTTTTTTTTTTTGGATCTAATTCTGATTGACATGATGAAATGCAATATGAAATGCTAAATGAATGCATGAATGAGGAGGGCAAATTTTGGGGTGTTACAGCTGCCCCTATTCAATCATCAGCTAACCCGAGTAGGATGAAAGCGAACAGCTTATCAGACAAACGGGGTGAGCTGTGATTGAATACCAAAGACAGACCGAAAATTTGCGCTCCGAGAACACCACAAAAACGCGGAAATACACCGCGCTATTTATTTTTCTTCCGATCCTCTGACTGGATCTGAATCAGTCTTCTGGCTTAATCTGGAGTTTCGATCCTCTAGCTGAACCTATACTCAATTTAGTCCTCTGGTTGGATATTAATTTTGATCCTCGGGCTGGATACGATTTTGATCTTCTGGCTAGATCTTCTTCGATCTTCTGGCTAGATCTGAATTGTTTCGATTCTCTGGCTGAATCTATTTGCGGTCTTCGGGCTAGACCTGACTTCGATCTTCTGGCTAGATCTGGATTGTTTTGATGATAAATTCCCATCATTAGGATCCCGCATCTGAGGCATGCGCTGGTTGACCCTCTTTTGAAATCTACACCCAACCTTCATATTAGATATGCAGCTTCGAGAATATTCCACTTTTGGGCTTCGTACATATTCTTCGGGCTAGAACATGTTGTAACGACTCCTCAATTAGACTTGGTCTTGCTGGGGAAATAAAGCTTGTAGGCGACTTCACTGGGGAATCTTCAAATTGAGCCTTAGGCTGGCTTACTGGAACACGATTCTCAAGTTGAATCTTCGAAATGACCCTCAGGCTGGATCACTAGAACACGATTCTCAGGCTGAATCTTCGAAATGAACCTCAGGCCGGAACACTGGAACACGATTCTCAGGCTGAATCTTCGAAATGACCCTCAGGCTGGATCACTAGAACACGATTCTCAGGCTGAATCTTCAAAACGACCCTCAGGCTGGATCCCTCACGCTTGATCCTCTGGCTGGATCTCATGACCTTGGTTGTAAAGTAATTCTTCAGTCTGCTTTGAAGAACCTGTTTATCAGCTTATGTGTATGCTTGATATGATATGCATGCAAATGCAAATGTTATGCATGGTGTAAAAAGAAATCTGCTTGGGGAAGCAAACTCCGGTAGGGAACAGATCGCTGTATCAATCCTTGAATGCTCTGTGGGGAATGATCCGTCTGCCGAGACCAATGAGCCACCAAAAATAAATTGGCTGCTTGAAAAGTTGACCTTGAGGGGGGAGTATCAACTATGGAAACTTTGTTCGGCGAGGCTCTGTGAGGAGAGTCTGTGGGGAAAACACTTCTTGGGGAAATGTCGTAGGAAACGACCTTTGCTAGGGATATGAACTTGCTAATCGCCCTCAAGCTGGGGATTAACAAATCTGTTAAAAATAATCTGCCGGGGAATGAGATGAACACTGGGAACACCACCCTCTCATCTGTTGGTTATGCAACCACTCCGCTGTTGCTAGGAAGATACAGTCTGACACTATCAACTCCGCTGGGGATATATAGTCTGGATACTGTCAACTCTGCTGGGGAGCATGCTCTGCTGAGGAGAGACTTTGTCAACCGCTTAGGGATGAGGATTCATGACTTGGCATCCGGTTCCTGTGACCTACAACCAAAAATACACATATGCCTCGGGGGAATTACTCGGTTTGAATTCACGGTCCGGGATTAAGCACATTCAAAGCAATTTTAAATGTTTTCCTATGCAAATCATCTGCAAAGGCCACCATTATGTTCATATGCAATATGTTTTATCAAAAATTTGGACATTTTTGCAAACAAACTGATAAATGAAAAATAAAGAGGCTTTTTAACTGAATTATTCGACTCTTACTGGGGAGAAAATTTGTGCCAGGAATAGGCGAGGGTATCAGGAAGCTGATCCCTGAAAAAAGCTGATCGCTATAAAAAGAGAACTATCCTAATGGCAATGGGGATACGGGGTCCCACCGAGTTTCGACTCTGCTATGGCTCGTATGTCCTCAAGACGCTCTGCTCATCTTACTTTCTGAAGTGGATGATTAGTCGATCTTTAACCTTCGAAGATTGCCGGATTGAATGAAACGGTGATATAACACTGATGAACTCAGATCACAGTCATTCGCTTATTCCCTAACTTTTGCGTGGATCGCCCTTTTGGGTTTTCAATCCACCGGGATACCCTTTTTTGCCTGAGCCGCCCTTTCGGGTTTTCGACTCACCGGGTGTACTCTTTTTTATATCCCTAATTTTTCCCCAACCTCTTTATTCTCTTTTTTTTTTGTTCGTCGGGATGCCCTTTTTTAGCCTGGACTATTCTTTTTATCATCCAGCGGTCTATTTTATGCGAAGTATTTATTTTTTTTAACTGCGTCTGAGTTAATAGGGGACGGGAATCCTTCGCCATCCATGGTTGTTAGCATCAAAGCTCCGCCATAGAAAATCCTTTTAACTACGTACGGACCCTCATAGTTCGGTGTCCATTTGCCCCTGTGATCTGTGTTGGGAGGAAGAAATCTTTTGAGTACCAACTCACCGACTTGATACCCCCGAGGGCGCACTTTCTGACCAAATGCTTTCTTCATTCGTCTCTGACCAAGATACGTCAATTCTGGGTACGTAGTTCCAGCATATCACCTTAATCATCGAAGACAAGGTAAACAAAGCATCAGCAAATTGGTTTTCTTCAAAAGAAAGTCAACAATCTTCTCGTGTAGTCTCTGTAAGGAGCCAGATGAGGCTGAGGTGTATACCATTTCCCGTTGGTTTGATTGATGACCAAAGCTGAATCCCCGTATACATCCAGGGTTTTAATCTGTATATTGACGGCTTCCCCAAGTCTTAGGATACAAGCTTCGTATTCGGCTTCATTGTTGGTGCAGGGAAAAGTTATTCTGGCACCAAATGGCATATGAACCTCCTTCCGGTGTGATCAACACTACACCAACTCCGTGACCATTGACGTGGACCGCCCCATCAAACATCATAACCCATTTGGATTCAGGGTCAGGCCCCTCCTCCGGGAGTGGTTCGTCTCAATCTTTCGATTTGAGAAACATGATGTCCTCATCAGGAAAGTCAAACCTCATAGGTTGGTAATCATCAATCGGTTGCTCTGCAAGATAGTCTGACAAGACACTTCCCTTGATGGCTTTTTTGTGAAGTGTATCGGATGTCATATTCTATCAGTATCATTTGTCACCTAGTAACCTTTCCGGTAAGTGTTGGCTTTTCAAAAATATACTTGACTGGATCCATTTTTGATATCAATAGAGTCGTGTGAGTCAACATATACTATCTTAGTCGGCGAGCAGCCCATGCCAAAGCGCGGCAAGTTTTCTCGAGCAATGAGTATCTTTGTTCACAGTCGATAAACTTTTGCTAAGGTAGTATATTGCATTCTCTTTTTGACCTGACTCGTCATGCTGACCGAGCACACAACCCATTGACCTTTCTAACACAGTCAAGTACATGATCAACGGTCTTTCCTCTCGGCCTGTAGACTTGCCCCGATCTTGATCTCTTTCTTGCCGTCTGCGGTACCGATGTTGACGGTCTCAATCACCTCCTGATAAGGTGTAATAGCTCGGTCCTCCTGTTTCAACAATTTGGCTAACCCTTCAGGCAATTCACAATCTTCCTCAACCCCTTCTTCGGCTTAATAGATAGGATTGTCGAAGTCATACTTGGCCATAGCAGTGTCGTTAGTATTGAGATCCGGGTGGTCAGCTCTGCATGATGGAGGATCATGCTTTACCTTAGAATGAGAGATTTTTTTTTTTGGAAAGAAAGAAAAAATGAAAAAAGAAACATTGCCATTTTTTTTGTAAAAGTAGAAAAAACTTAAAGAAAGAGAACACAAAATTGTTTGCAAAAGCCGTCCTTTATTGATGATAAAAATAATTGCGAAATGTAACTAAATGGGTGGCCCTACAAATGAGCCGTTACACCTTGGTCAAAGTGTAAGACTTTATTATGCATGTAATAAAGGAAAACAATAAAAATCACTCTTTCAGTAGAGTAACCCGGACGGTTTTTTCAGACGACCAATTGTCGAGCTTTTCTCCCGGGACACACGGGCGAATCCAACTATCTAAGTCACAGTCGCTGTCAGCCTTGTCTTCATCTGCAGCATTGACGATGTGGGGAGAAACCAAACCCCCGCTGGAGAGAGTACCAGTTTCATTCTTCTGAGATCCCGGAGCATACCCCAATCCAAACTTGTCTTCTTTGATGACTGGCTCCACAAATTTGCCCCAACCATGGGCATTACCAGCTTTAACCACTTCGACAGCTTGCTTGTATGAAGAGATAGAAGTCCCGACCTTCTCAAACTCAGGTGAAAAGACAGCTTCGGGCGCGACCTCATTGATGTTTATGGCTTCGAAGCCCTGACACAGCATCTCGTGCATCTCGCCGTCCATCTCTACATACTTAAATGTAGACAGGTGGCTAACAAAAATATCCTCTTCACCACAGACAGTGACGACCTGACCTTCTAGTTCATATTTGAGCTTCTGGTGGAGGGTAGGAGTAACAGCACCGGCAACATGAATCCAAGGCCGACCTAGCAGACAGCTGTAGGCATGCTGGATATCCATCACATAAAAGGTGCTCTTGAACACCTGCGGTCCAATCTTAACTGGCAACTTAACTTCGCCAAAGACAGCTCTCTTAGAGCCATCAAAAGCCCTCACAACTAAGTTACTTGGCCTCAGGATGGTGTCATCGCAATCCAACTTCATTAAGGCTTTCTTTGGAAGAACATTCAGAGAAGAGCCTGTATCAACCAAAACATGGGAAAGCATCACCCATTTGCACTCCATTGTGATATGTAAGGCTTTGTTGTGATTCCTGCCCTGAGATGTCAGGTCATTATCGGTGAAACCTAGCCCCCGGCTAGCGTTTACATTGGAAACTACCGACTCCAGCTGGTTAACAGTTATCTCCGGTGGAACATAGGCCATATTCAGTACTTTCAACAAGGCTGCTCTGTGCGCCTCAGAGCACAGCAATAGTGAGAGAATGGAGATCTTTGAGGGTGTCTGATTTAGCTGGTCGACTACCTTGTAGTCACTTTTCTTGATAATCCTCATAAACTCATCCACTTCCTTCTCGAATGCGGTCTTATGAGGATCTTCCTCAGTAGTAACCTCTTCGGCGGCCATCTGTTTCCCTTTAGCCTTGGCAGCTGCCTCGGCTTCAGTATTCGCGCGTAATATTGATGGTGAAATAGGCGTCCACTGCGAGTGAAGCCACCAACCCCTCCAACATTGTCTACAGCGGAGCTACCAATGTCAATGTCTTCTTCGTTAACTTTCTGCCCCTGGCAGTAGATATCAGCCCCATAGTGCCACGGGATAGCACTGTCTTTCTCATACGGAACGGGTCCTGGTATTGTGATGGTGATCGGACCAACCAAAGTCGGTTGAGGGCTGTCAGAGTAAATTGCAACTGGTGCTGAACTTTCGATGTTCACCGCTGCTGGTTCTGTACTTTCTGGGAAATATATTGTTGTCGGAGCGAGTCTCTCGGGAACATATATTTCTTCAGGAGTGAAATAAAACGTCACCATCGATACATCATTCTTCATTGGACAGGCCTGATCAAACTGAAGACAACCTTCAGTTATCAGTTGCTGAATACCCCTTCTCAAACTGTCACATCCGTTTTCGGCAGCTTGACAATTTCTGCATTCTTCCCCACAGCCCGGGAAAATCTGTCCTTTCAGAAGTCGGTCTTTAACCACCGATAGCGAAGTCTTCACCTTAGTCACATCAGAAACCAAATTCAAAGTTTCCCCACTATCAACCGCATTAATCCTCTGCCCGCCGTGAGCCGGCATCGGGTTCTGGATAACATTAGGCACCAGAGCAAAATTGATAGCCTGGGCATCTCTCAAACCTTGTACCTTTAACCGGAGAGCCTTGCAATTATCTGTAGTATGGCCAGGTGCGTTGGAGTGAAAAGCACATCTGGCGTTGACATCATAACCTCTAGGCAAATTATTGGGATCGATTGGTGGGGCCAGAGTTCTCAAGGTAACCAGATTCATGTCAATCAGCTTGGGAAGTAATACTGAATAAGGCATTGGGATTGGCTCGATGACCCGGTCCGTCTGCCTTGGACGTTGTTGATAGTGTCTCTGCTGACCCGGATTACCTCCTTGTTGTTGATTGTTGTACCTGGGTTGTTGTTGCGGATGATATTGCGGTTGAGGAACAGGTGTTGGAATAGTGACTGCGGCCACTTGATCTTGATAATAATTAGGGCGTCCTCTACCCCTGCCTCTGCCGGCATACACAACGCTTGCCTCGCCTTCTTTTCTTCGCTGACCGTTACCAGCAAACAGTCTCTTGGGACCTGATGAGTTGGAAGCACTATTGTCTTGAATTCGGCCCATCTTCAACAGACTCTCGATTCTTTCTCCAGCAATTACTATCTCTGCAAAGCTGATTGACAGGAAAGCAACCAATCTCTCAATATAATTGCCTTGAAGAGTGTTCATGAACATGTCCTCCATCTCCCTTTCAGACATAGGGGGTTGGACGGACGCAGCAATCTGTCTCCAACGCTGAGCATACTCTCTAAAGGTTTCCTTGCCAGTCTGAGACATACCTTGCAACAAGGTCCGATTTGGAGCCATGTCCAAGTTATATTGATATTGCTTGACAAAAGCCTCTGCCAAGTCTTTCCAGCTCTTGATGGTAGTACGAGACAAATGAGAATACCATTCACGAGAAGCTCCAGTTAGACTGTCTTCAAAATAGTACATCCACAGCTTTTCATCTTCCGTGTGAGCTCCCAACCTTCCCAGATAAGATTGGAGATGAGTGCGTGGGCAAGAAGCCCCGTTGTATTTCTCAAAAGTAGGGGGTTTGAACTTGTGAGGAATCCTTACTCCCTGAACCAGACCAAGATTTATGACATCAAAGCCTAAGGAATTTTGAGACTCCAAAGATTTGAGCTTCTCAGCAAGCTCATCCATACGGCGAGTGGTCTCGAGGGCCTCGTCGTGCAAAGAAAATTGATCATACTGATAATCTTCAGTAACTGGGCGCCTGTTAATCCGAATTCCTTGATTCACATTGTACCTTCCGCCAATACCATTTCCAACATTCCCTGTGTTGCCAACATTACCCGAGTTTCCATCAGCATTTGCGTTACCCGCGTTACCAGTGTTCACAGGGTTATCAGCGTTCCCAGGGTTACCAGGGTTTCCCTCAGCATTTGGTATCTCCACCTCTGGATCGGGTCTCGGTTGCTCAACCAATTCCCTCAGCTTTTCCTGGCCTTTTGCCATACCAGTCATCAATGTCATGAACTGATCCATCCTTTCACGCATATCAGCCAGCTCTTTCTGTACTTGGTCCATCGCTAGTTGTGGACGATTTTCCTTTGTCGGGTACCTGTGGACTCGCTTGGGACCAATAACTGCCTGATTCGGGGAACAAACATTAGACACTATGGTGACACCTGTAAAACAGACAAGGGTTAATATGCATGGTATGCAATGCACTGCTTGTTCAGTTTTAAGGCACCCCCGTTTTGAAAGGGAATACCCTG
Source organism: Lathyrus oleraceus (assembly GCF_024323335.1). NCBI lineage: Eukaryota > Viridiplantae > Streptophyta > Magnoliopsida > Fabales > Fabaceae > Lathyrus > Lathyrus oleraceus. Next base: position 39,686,901 of record NC_066583.1, read on the forward strand.
CAAATGAATAAGCATGAGATGTTGGATGCAAATATGCAGATGATGTTATGCAATGCAAAGGCATGTCAATCAGAATTGATGGATCCGCTTGAACATCTGTCAGGTTGCACTGCCTGGAGAGAAATTCACTGAGGAATATAATACAAGACCAAAACTCTGCTACAGAAAACCGGGTTGGTTGGAGGTTAAGGTTTCCTGAATTTAGCCCGCCCCTCACTAGTAGGTTCTAAGAACAGAAGTTCGTCAGCTTCATCCTTTCAGTCGCGAATAATACGTTTACCACTGAAGGTTTGGTATTATTACTGGACAAAAGACCTCCATTTACTCCCCTCAACAGGACATCCTAATAGCAAGTTCCCAGTCTCGGGATCCTCGGATTGAGCAGCGAGAATGCGCCCACTAGAGCTAACATAATCGCGTCTCGGAGGAGAGGCCTCGACTGAGTTCTCGGGAAATGGTCACCAGAGTCGACGATTTCTAGAGGAACATCCTGCCGTTACGGAACACCCGTAAGACATAATATATCCAAAAGAAACCTCGTCTGGGTGTGGTTCTTCACGAACGACTTAACGTAGCAACACGCAACGCAAGCCTCATGATTATCCACTCTAAAACCTGTGTGTACACTCAAGCCTGGGTAATGGGCTTATCTCTCATAGAACACCCCATCCCAACAAACAAACAAACAGATCCAACAGATACAACAGATGCACACAAGCAGGTAAGCAAATAAAGGTACAAAAGCATGAACACCCAAAAAACCAAAAATTTACACAAGCTAGGAGGGACTCGCTTAGGGAAGATGGACCAGCAAGAGGTCAACTTATTTCACTCCCCAGCAGAGTCGCCAGCTGTCGCAACCTGAAAAATACAGTGCGCGAAAAAACAACCAGCGAAAGAAAATGACAGAAGAGTCGCCACCGTGCGTTATTCATCCCAAAGGAGGGAAAGGAAACGCTCGAAGTAAACCTGAAAAAGGAAAGGACAAGACGGGGTCTCGCAACCAAATCTTGGGTTCGGGAGTCGGTTATGCGAAGGGAAGGTATTAGCACCCCTACGCATCTGTAGTACTCTACGGGATCCACTTTTGTAGTTCTTGTCTAAAGGGTGTGAGTTTATCTTGTGCTGTTTACCAAAAAAAAAGGGTTAAATGAAAATGACTCACGCGGATGTCGCATCCACTGCATACGTATCTCATCTGAATATGAGAATAAGAGTCTTCATTGCTCGGCTGACCTATGGGTTGGGGGATGTGTGCTCGCTAAGACATCGCGTCTTATGCCTACGTATCTCATCTGGAATGAGAATCAGAGCAAGCCGTAGTTCGGCTAACTACGGGGTTATTGAGTGGGTTTTGGACGAACGACGTTACTACGCAATCTACCGGATGCTCGACCTTTGGAGCCTTACTCACCTGTAGTAGAAGGAGTAAACGTGTGTTTAGGAGAAGAAAAATCAATGAAGGGTTAGGGTTTGGGATGCTCAAGGGCAAAAAGGCAGTCCTCGACGAAGGAACTGCGCTACCTGTGGGGATACGAACACATACAAAACAAACATGTATAAAGTAAACATGCCAACAAGGGGCTAAGAAGTAAATAAACAAAAGAAAACAAATGCCTCCTATTGAGGTCTTCCAGCTAAGAAAGCGATAAAATGCGGAAAAATAGGTAAAAGTACCACACGGATAAAGATCCGAAGTAACAACAATTAAAGGAGTAAGAAACCCAGGGATCTCCCAAGCTAATGCCATCAAAGAAAGGTGAGTCAGTACAGGTAATCAGAATGAACCTCTAGGGGGTATCCCACAAATAAAGTGGGAAAACCACGCAAACCATCTCTGCAAGAGTCTGTGAGCCCTCACAAAAACTCAACAAAAGGGTTAGTGAAACACGATAAGCATTTTTTTCATGGATAACAGTATGGTTTCAGAAACCTCAAACCCTGTGGCATACATTTCAGAAATCATGTGATTAAACATTCAAGGCATAGGTTTCACCCATTCATGCATAATTAAACCCGTGGGCAAAAACATAATGAAATTCATTCATCATACCTCATACATTCAGATGATCCAAATTAAGAGCATAAAATCATGGGAATGAGGCAAACCTGATGGGAGAGACCGGTTGAAATCAAATGGCACGGCTGGGTTTGCAAGGCAATGTTAGGGTTTGCGTGAGATGAAAGTGTGTGAGTCAGATTGAATTTTTCAGAGCTGCCTGGGGGTTGCTCTGAGTTCTCTGTCAGGTTTCTCTCCAGGTTTTGTCCAGGGTTTTGTTTCAAGGAAACCTCAGAGTATTTTGCTTCTCTTCCTTTTTCTGTCTGATCTCCCTCTTTTATAACCTGATTTTCATGCCTTTGTGGGCTCAAATGAGAGAGATCCAAGTCCAAGTTTTTTCTATTATATTTTATTTATTTTTTATTATTATTTTTATTTATTTTTTTATTTTTTTATTTTTTTATTTTTTTATTTATTATTTTTTCTTTTTTTTTCTTTTTTTTTCTTTTTATTTATTTATTTATTTTTCTTTTTTTTCTTTTTTTTTTTTTTTTGGGACCTAGTTCTGATTGACATGATGAAATGCAATATGAAATGCTAAATGAATGCATGAATGAGGAGGGCAAATTTTAGGGTGTTACAATTGTTTCCCAAGGAAACCCTAATTCATCTATGCATCAACTGTGCCTTGCTCATGAAGCAACCTCAACCCATGATCAAATAAAATCAAGGGAAGTTCTTTCATTTATCATTTCATACATATTTGAGCTTATTTGAGTATCCTCAATCATCAATTCATCAAGGTTTGAGGTATGGACTTAAGAAGTTGATCAGTCAATTCATCTGACTATTTTGAAATCCACTGAGACCTAACTTTTAATGTGTTTGTCAAATGAATATTCCCCCAAGAGCAACAATCTTATTAAGAACCATATGAACAACTTTCATGTTCATCAAAAATTGATTTGAAGCTTGGAAGGCCATCATCCATTTCAAAACATTATAGGTCATTTTGACTGAAACCCTAATTTTGGGTCAACTTCCGAAAGACATAACTCTCTCATTTTTTATGATTTTGAAGTGGGATCAAATGCATTGGAAAGTTTAAGATGTCTAATTCATTTTTTATGTTGAACAAATTCTCATAATCCTAAAATAAATACATGTTATAATGCAAAACATTATAGGTCACTTTGGACCAAAGGCATTAAAATGTGAAAAAGTCCAACTTCAAGTGCCCATAATTTTCTCATAAAAAATCAAAATGATGTAAAATTTAAGTCCAAATTGATTGTATTGAAACGACGTACAACTTGTATGTTGAAGGTTTTGTCATTTGGAGCTTGCATCATCGAAACAGAAGGGCTTGAAGTTGGTCCATTTTGGAAAATTTCACATGCACATGTTTTGCACCTTGAACTTTATGACCATTTTTCATGTATTTCCCAATTCCAAATGAAGTTTTGTTCGATATAACAATTGATCCTCATGTCAAGACCTTTCCAACCATTACCCACAAGGCCATGTTTCATTTTGGTAAGAGGTAGTTTCGAATAGGAGAAGATTTTGGTGCAATTATGGAAACTTTGTTCAAACTTCATGCACAAGCCAAATCATTCACATTTGCACGTCCATTTCAGTTCAATTACATCCCAGCTTGCATTTCCAATTGGATTTGGGCCCTACATGCGCCTGTACAGGCCCATGCATGGAGGCCCTCATCACACATGCACATGAAATTTACATGCCTTACAGTTTGCCTTGCTATAAATAGAGGTGCATACCTTCATCATAAACCAACCTTAAGGCGCCTCATATGCTGTAGAAATCAATATAAACCTCACTCTAAAGGAATTGTGCAACTTCACTTTCACTTTTCAGATCCAATCTTCAACTTCATTGGTTGATTATTGGACTTAAATTCCTTAGCCTTGCTCCATCTCCATCTCAAGAGCAAACTGTAATCAAGAGTTGTGAAGGATCGTGCTCCATAGATCTGCATTTTCAAGGTTGATGCTCAAACTTTTTTCAATCGAAACTCACTAATTATAGCTCATTTCTTGTGTTTATTGGCTTGGCTGAAGTCCTCTCATAAGAGGCAATTGAATAGTGTTCTTAATTTTGCAAATCCATTAAGTTCAGATTGAACTCCATGATTTTCTCTCTCTGATTTCTCTCTCTATGAGGATTTAGAGGAGGAACCAATGGTACAGGGGTGATGTACATCACCCCAGCTTTCCAATTATATGAGGATCGCTTCATTTGGTTAAGTTTTGTTGACCTGCAACTTCCACCGGCGCTGGTGAACTCGCCGGAGAAGACGGTGGTGTACACCACCGTCTCTTTGCCAGATTAAGTGTGAGTCGTTGATGATGATTCCCAGATTGAATCAGGGCCTTCACTTGTTATGACTTTTAATAATGTTGGATGTTTCTTAGTTGACTCATGCCTTTGGTGAGCGCGCGCCTGGAAGCCACTTGATTTTCCATGTCATTTAATGAGATTCAATCCAACGCGCCAGGATTTTTAGCAATTTCCATTTTCTGATTTAATTTCTTTTTATTTTCTTTTATTTCATTTTATTTCAAAAAATCATAACTCTTTCATTTTAATTCCAAAAAATATGGGACCAATTGCATTATTTTCCTTTTTAATTCTAGTTTCTGAAAATGATTTTTAATATTTTTTTTTGTCAGTTGATATTTTTTATGAATTTTCTCTTTTCTGGTTATTTTGAATTCATTTTAAAAAGTTTTCAATATTCCAAAAATACAAAAATATTTTCTTAACCTCTTTGAATGATGATGAATCTATGAAAAATATTCTCATCAATTTATTAATTGATTTGAGATTTATTTGAGATTTATTTGAGATTTTAGTTCAATTAGGTTATTTTTTATTCATTTTTAATTGTTTAAAAATAGGTTCTGGTTTCTAAAAATGGTGAATTTTTTTGTCAAACTTTGTTTGACCTTGTTGAACTTAGGATGATCCATTTGGACTTTTCAAAGTTTATTTGAAATGAATTTGAAGTTTGACCTTTAATTGTTTATTTTAATTCAAGTGTTATTTTAATTCTCAAAAATACCAAAAATATTTTATTTGTTTCTTGACTTCTAAGTTTCAATTTGCTTTTGTTTACTATTGTTTGACCTTGATTCCATTTCTCTTTGGTCAATGTACTTTGCTTATTTCATTTGAATTTCAAATTCATGTATATTCTTATTCATCCTCTTCTTCATCTTTTTTCTTTTTGATCAATGAGTTAAAGATTGGTGGTTAGCCTTGATATATGGGAGGTTTAACCTTCCTTGATTCAAATCTAATTCATCTTGATCAAAGATCAAGTGAATGGCTTTGCATTAAGGATAGGTTGCTTCTTGATCAAGCAAAAAACCTAAATCAATACAAGATCATTCTCATTTTCTTTTGGCATGGCAAGTTGTAGGAGCTTGGCTTACTAGTCAAGGTCTCTAACTTGTGTTTGTTGCCTATATTTGACCGGCCTCAGATAAGTGTGACTACTACATTAGTCCACTTACGATTGCAATTTACATTGCGCTAAATTTCCTTATGGCACACTAACACTAACTATTGACCATTAACCTTTAATTCAAGTCATTTAATTCTTGCAATTTACATTAATGCAATTTAACATTCTTTTACATATAATTCATTTGCTTTTGCCCTTTGCTCACTTGAGTTCATGTTTATGTTAATGCAATTTGTATTTTGCTCACTTCAGCACATAATTGTGTATATACTATTGTGCTTGTGTTTTGTTTTGATTGTTGTGAACCAAATGCCAATGGACAAAGGACTTAGATTTTAGGACCTTACCTAAGCTAATGGAGTTTGAAGAGCAACTAGGCCTCATGCCTTTAGAGTGCTTAAAATGTCAAAGAGCAACTAGGCCTCATGCCTTTAGAATGCTTAAAGCTTGAAGATGAACATTGAAAGGACCAAATTCTAAACTCCCTCTTGTCCATTCTTTATTTTTTTTGTGGAACTTTTTGATTTGTGTGTTCTTGTGCTAGGGGTCCCAAACATTTGAGCCAAGTAGAAGAACCATTATCATGAGCATCCAAAGTGAGAGATACAAAAGCCATTGGAAGATTCCTAGGAGCTTGATTTGTGTGCTTGATTGCTTGCTATTCCAAAGGAAAGGGAACAACTTGGATCATCACTATGATCTCAAGAAGGGAACTCCATTTGTGGTTTTATTTCTCCTCCTTCACCTTTGTATGTTTAGGATGAACGGATGAAAGGATGAACGCTAACATTATTCATAACCCAACTATTAGGTACTTTCATATGATTTTAGCGCAAACCTTATTTGGAAAGAGTGATAACACTGACACCGTTAGTAAAGAAGATTTATTTATCATGTTCAGTGTTTTCCAATCTCGCCCTGTCCATTCTGCAGCATTCTTGCTTGCGAATCTGGACACTATAATGAACTCGACAAGAGGAAATATTTTTGTTGGCGGGATTGTCACCTCCATAGCCTTATCTTTATGACTCTGTAACTAAGTGGCACATCTAGCCTTTAAGCATGGGTGAGATGATCTAATGAGTATGTGTGAACTATGATGTTCTGGTTATTGTTGTATAATGTTAAGTTGACCACTATTGACCTTGAATGTGTGCATGCATGTTTGCTTGTATGCTTGACTGATTATGAGAGCATCATTGCATGACTAACTGACTGATGTCTAACAACAACTTGAAGTTCTGATGTGTGCTACTGAATTATGATTTTGATGTGTGTGACTTTGATTTTGTACTTCTGTTGTTGTTGATGTTTTCTCTGAGTGTTTGTTTTTGGTGTGCTTATGACTCTCAATGTGTAGTGCACATCTTGTAATTTGTGAAAGAGTTGTTTTGGAAAAAATTTCCAAATGGGGGATTGGTTCCTTTTGGATTGACAATATTATGCAAAATAACATGGATTGTAGAAGATGTTTTTCTAAAGAACTGACACATGTGAGACATGATCTTCCATTAGGTGTGTCACATGTAACAACCCGTATAATATATATCTAGAATAATATCATACAAGTGTTAATAATTGGTACTAATCCAACATAAGTGCCTAATGGCATCAATATATATATACATGTCCAAACTAAAAACATCAATGGAACATGTTATACAATAATGCCTAAATAATAAAAATCTAAGAACTATGTGCAATATCTTCATTGCACACACAACTCCACAGCAGAAGATCATGATAAACAGCACCCCTTGAAACATCCATAACAGCTTCTCTTAGATTCAGCCTGCAAGGATTACCTGAAAAATAACAACAATAATGGGATGAGATAATAATCTCAGTGAGTTCTCCTATCCTATGGGTCCACTCGACTCTACAGGGTTTTCTAATCAATATTCAACTCATAACCAACTCTAGTCAACAAGGGAACGAAGACTTGAGCGATGGGAAACTATCTCGCAATTGTATGGTAACATGCATTTGAGTTCTCATAACTCAACCACGATCATTATTCAGATCACGAAACATCAATTCCCGAACGAACTTACGTCTAAGCCAGGCCCGGTTCATGCATGCTCGTATGATTCAACTTTCACGGTGGATATCAGGTTCCCCTATGGGACTCGAACCCACTTTTAAGAACCATCACTCGTATGGGACTTTACCCACTTTGAGTCTCTTTCACCGTATGGGCCTTATCCCACTTTGGTGTCCACCTTTCCCCCATGTCCACCATGGTTGGGGCTCAAACCTAATTGAGTCTCGAATCATTGGTCCCACATCCCAATGCTTACACGTCTAAGCATACCAATAAAGATGTGTACCATCACAGAAAAACACACATTCTGAATACATGATCGGTTTTACAAATCATCGGTTCCACGAACCATAACAAAATCCATCAATCACAGGTGACTGTATTCACCACAATACACAAATAATAACTTGGCATGTTCCATACAATGCATCTCACTCTCAATCATGGCAACAATTCGTCCACGACCTCCACATAAGCGTCTTACGAATGAATACCATATTCTCATACATATATCTCACATGTTCCATAACCTAGATTATCTTTCTAAGTTATTAATCAAGTTATTCTACTAGGTTTCCTCACTAATCTTTGTAAGGTTTTTAATCATGTTATTTCACCTTCCAACTACAATAATATTTAACTTTCATCATAATATAATTCATAGTATTTATAAATCACATAGTATTTATAACATGGAACAATATAAATAGCCCTTTACGTTATCTTTCTAACGCATTCGTCCGTGTCCAAAACGGAGTTATAACCCTCAATTAATTCATTAATCTATCTTAATCAAGATTTAGATTAACATTTATTCATTGCATAAGTATTCAACAACAACATCTTTGGCCTAGTGGTAAGGCTTGTAACATACCAATGAGGTCCCGGTTTCGAACCCCATTGGTGACATATTTTAATCCATCAAATAATTAATTCATGTCAATAGATTGATCAAATGAATCAATCGATTGATTATGAATTTCTCTCAAAAATCAATTGACCAATTACTAATGTTACGAAAAATGTCCTCTCTTTTATTAATAATTAATCTCTTCAGAGTTCACTGGTTACTCTATTGATCCCAACTGATAACACTTAGAGCACATAGAAGCTCTAATTGTTACAATTGATAATAGATAGAGTACATAGGAACTCAATTGATCTCAACTGACAACTAATTGAGCAACATAGGAACTCAATTGATCTCAACTGACAACTAATTGAGCATTTAAGGGAATATGAGATATTACACATCTGGCCCCTTCTGTAGTTCAAGCTTTGGCGCATTTTTTAGTGTGATTTCTAAGTGTGCTTCTGGATTCGTGTGTGATTGATTTGTTGGTATCTTTCAGCGATCTAATTAGTTAGATTCGTTTGATACTTTAATAAGATCAAAATTAAATTATGGATATTTAAATTTGAATTCAAATCAAATTTTTTAGTGGAGATGTTTTAAAAAACAAAGCTTAACCAAATCTCCACAATATCTGGTGATTAAAGTTTAAATGCCCATTGGAAAAAATTCCATCTATGGATTGCTATTTAAAGAGACACATTCTAACCAGGACAGTCTTTGAGGGCATGCAAGACGGACTATCGCACATGGTCCAAAATTTATCACAGTTAAAGAATGCCTAAATAAGGACCTCATAAAATATTTGGCATGGCTAAACCGTGACAAAACAGAGCCTCGAATTATTTTTCTATAGTTAAACCATGGTAAACCTAAATGGGGCCTCCGAAAACTTAAGATGATTCTGATTCTGATATTGAAGACAACGAACTTGATTGAAAATGCATTGTCTTAGGGTTTTATTTGAGTCCTTTGTGTTGCTTGTAAACCACTCTAGCGCTTTCATACATATCTTAAAGCATAGAGTTTGGTTTGTTTAGTAGAGTTGTAATTCAACAATCATTATTCAGATTTTTATAGTGATCACTTGTGATTAGTGATTGAGAGAAAGTGAGAGGAATTCTTATATTTACGATTAGTCGTAAATATAAAATCACTAGGATTAGAAAGAGATGTTGATCAACATGGAATTGTTGTTCCTATAAGACTAATTTTACTAATTCAAAATAGTGGATTTTCTTTCTTGTGTTGAAAAAAACCCCAGATACAGGTCAGAAGCACCAAACTGTATTAACAATTTTTTGTGTTCTTTTATTATTTTATCATTGATCATCTTGTTTATCTATAATCTGTCAATTCTTGTTTAAGATGTTGAACACGTTACCTTTAAGTATATGTTTCACATCCCCTTTATAATAGAATTACAATATTGTATATATATATATATATATCCATCGTATTGACTCATTCTTAAAATTCTCTCATACTCTCACACTCTTTATTGGTGATTATTTTCCACATTGTGATTCTAGCCTGAATTTATTTTAAAATAATTGTAATTTTAGAATTCCAATATAATATCTTCTCCTTTACCTTTAGTTATAGTCTTTAACTCTATTTAACTATTCCACAAAATATCATTGAGAAAAGCATTTTAATAAATAATAATACTTTATTATTGAAATTAAAATGTAATTATTTTATCAAAAATCATGTAAGACAAACTAAATAATGGTTAAGGGGTAGCTTTCTATTATTGTGACAGCTATTATATTCCTTATTCTCAACTCAATTATTATTCGACCGACCGAAGAGAAAAGAAAAAGAAAGTTACTAAATAAATTCTGTGGTAGTGGCTATTGTAGAAATAAAAGTGCAATTATCTCTTGCCTAATTCTTTCCTAATTCGTACCAAAAATTATTCCAATGCACAGTATGAGATCAAACCATGATGTGATTGTGATCTTTCCATTTTACAAAGTGCCAGCCCCCACCCACCCACCCATGCATTGCATCATGATATCTTCATAATTGATCTTGTCACCAAATATCATTCTTACCATATTGCAGTATCATACATTAGTTTTGTATTTGAGTATTAAAATGTTGTATTTGGAAAGGTTTTTTTAGAAAATCTAATATCTATATTTTGAAAAAAGAATTGGCTAGAAAGGATAAAGGTCCAAAAATCATCAAGAACTGTAAGAGAATAACAGAAGATCTTGCAAAGAATCATCATGGCTGGTGGCTCGTCCTTGTTAACAAAGCAACTTGATATCACATGGGGAAGAAACAGTGAAAATATAAAAATTGTTGTAATATGTTCTCATTAAGCAATAAAATGATTACAACTTATTTATTTATTTATATTGAATATTGTAATTCAAATTTAAGATTATTTGTATTTAAGTTTCATATGAGTGTATATTTGAATTTAAGTTGAATTTGAATAAATATATAAGTCCAAAGTGAATTGTATTTGTAACAGATTAATAAAATTTTGAATTGAGAAAGTTTTGAAAGTTAGTTATGTTTCATTCTCTCTTTTCTCTCTGCAATCACTACAAGAAAAACTCCCCCTGCCACATGATTATCACGTGGCAAAGGTGAAAATCACTTCACTAGTCAAAAATAGCGACGTGTTGATTCACGTCGCTGGAACGCGTGTGGCAACTTTTTGTGACGTGATAAACACGTCGCTAATTTGCCAAAGGCAAATCACGTCGCAACATTGTGAATTAACTTCCTTCTGCGCTTAAACTTTGCCACGTGATATTCATGACACAACTTTGCCACATGAATATCACGTCACAACATTTGAAAATGGATGGTATGTTGCCACATGAAAATCACGTGGCAAATTACCCACGTGATTTACACTTCACAACTTAAAAACAAAATTAAAATAAAAGATAAAATATATTGTTATTATTAAATTATATTATTAATAAAAGATAAAATAATTAATAAATAATAAAATATAGAATAATTAATAATTAAGTGAAATATTTTTAAATTAAAATTACACATATGAAAATGTATTATAAAAATAGCAAAGTAATTATTTATACAAAAATTAATATTTAAAACTAAATAAATATTACACATCAAATTCGTCGTCATCTTCATCGTCTTCACTTGTTCTTTGATTTTGATTTCTACTCATGGACTGCATAAATTGTCTCATTTGCTCCTCCATATTGTGTTGTCTTTTTTTCATTTCCTCTAATTCGGCCTTTAACGCCGCCTCACGCTCCGCCGTCTCTCGTCTAGCCTCTGTTAGAGCCAGTTGCCTCACCGTTTCCATCATTTCAGGTGTCAATTGTGTTGGACGGGACGTTCCTTCCCCACTTGCAACTCTATCAAATAAAGTTCTATCTCCGGTTCTGTAGTTGCCAGCCAAAGGACCAACACCAAAAAACACCCATTACGTCCCTTCCCTCCAGTGACTAAGCTCCAATATACATATCCACGCGTGGATCAAGCGGATTAGAACCAACAGGTGTATATTGAGGATTTTCAACTAGAAATTGTGTGAGCAATCTTTGATACTCCTCCTACACATACAACAAATAAAATAATTAGATACAGTTGTGACATGAAAAGAATCCCACATATATTGTTGCCACATGAAATTCATGCCACAAACATTATTACCACGTGAAATTCACGCCACAAAATTGATAGAATTTTAACAAAAAAAAATAAAATAGAAACAACTTACTATAGTTCTTCTCGACCGATCATCAACCAAATCCCCCGATTTTTTTGTACGGGTCTTCACAAACAACTCATTAAGTCGGGGGGGTCTTCCTTGTGCCTTAGTCTGATTAATATAAATAAATTTAATTAAACACATAATAAATCAAAATATAATTTTAAACCGTAGTTATAATTTTTACCATCCGTTTTGCATGTTCTCCAATGCTTATACTTCCTGTAGCATTAAGGCAACCCCCCCTTTCGGATGCTCTCATGTCTTTTGCTTTTTGAGATTTAGCTTTAAAATTATCGGTAGCCCAATAGGCAAGAAGTTCGTCAAATACTTCCTTGCCTATCCAGTTGGGACGAATACTTCCAATAGGCAAGAAGTTCGGTTTAAGTCCACGTCTTCCTGGATACGTTCTATCGTACATCCAACTACGATAGTAATGAAAATATTCCATACTGCACATTTACAAAATCGTTACTATTTTAATTTCAAAAGTGATATTCCTCTATTGTCCAATTTAAAAATCGTTCTATCGTACATCCAACTAATTATTACGTACAATTTAAAAAAAATATATTATACTATTAATAAATATATAATATAACTATTATATACTTTATTGTTTAAACTAAACATATATTTATAAAACATATACCCTAATATGTGTTATTTAAAAAAAAACATTTTAGACATACATATTATTCATACTAATTTTTTTTATAAACATATTTTTAATATAAAATATATATGAAATTAATGTTTTGTTTTTTATACATTATTTTAAACATAATATTAATAATACAACTTCTATTTATTTAGTTATCTAAATAATATATATACACACTTATCAATTTTTACTCAAAACACTAATCTATTATATTTTTAAACTAACCATATTATCTAAATAATAATACAACTTCTATTTTTAGACATGATTCATATTACTTTTCTAATAAACAAAATATTTCGTTTTTTTTTTATAAATATTATTCTGTTTTAATATTTTGTTTAAAAAAAATTATATATTATATTTCTAAAAAATATAATGTGCACATATATAAAGGCATTAAATAGTTTCTAAATAAAGTAATATCAAAGTTTTAATATTTCCAAGCTTGACATGATTTTCTTTTGAAATTTATAATTTCTCTAGAAATAATTAAAAATGATTTTATAAATAGGGTATTAATAGAGAGGATAGTATTGGTATTAATAGTATATTATATAAAATCTATTTCTAAACTATAAAAATTTAATACATAAAATATTCTGTTTTTTTTGTATAATACATTAAATATATAATACATTAAATATTCTGTTTTTTTAAAACTATTATATATTATATTTCTAAACAAATTCTAAACAAATTCTGTTTTAATAATACATTAGGGTATATGTTTTATAAACAAATTCTAAACAAATTCTAAATATATAATACATTAAATTTCTAAACAAATTCTATTTTAATACATAATGTGCACAAAAACAAAATCCAGTCCAAACAAATTCGGTTTTAATACATAATAAGCACAACACATAATCCAGTCCAAACTCAATACATTTAACTAATCTGAAAATAATTAAAAAAAAATTAAATTTCACAATTTTGAATATACCTGGATGAAGACTTTGAATCTGTTTGCTCCAAATTCTTGAATGAATAATTCACTCTTAGCTATTTCTTAAAAAAAAAATACAATAATTAAAATAAAATTCATATATATTAAACAGAAATGGGTTTAAGTTGAAATAATAAAAGTATTTACCTTTAAATTTCCAATTTCAAAATGGATCTGAAGCTTGAAGGAGAGAAATGGGTTGAAGGGGAAAATGGGTCTGCAGGTGGAAGCTTGAAGAGGAAACGAAGAAGAATGAAACGGTGAAGGGAAGAGGGAGAGAAGAGGGAAGGTAAAGGAAAGGTTCCCACGTGGTAAACACGTCGCTATTTGCGACGTGATTTACACGCCACAAAACATTCAACGGTCATCTGTAACGTCTCTCTGAACCCAGTACCCACATGCTTGTCACGTCGCTATTTGCGACGTGATTGTCATTTCGGAAATTAAATTACACCACATGTACCCACGTGATCAGCACGTCACTAGTTGCGACGTGAATTACATTTCACAAAACATTATTTGAATTTTAAATTTAAAATAGCGACGTGATATGCATGTCACTACCAAATTTTAATTATTTTCATTTCCCCCCAACCTGAAAAGTTGTCATTCTATTTTTTTATTATATTTTACCTTTAGCCACGTGAAATTCACGTCGTAATTGGCATTTTTTGCCACGTGCATTTCACGTCACTAAATCACGTGGCTGCACAAAGTTATTCTTGTAGTGAATTGTTCATCATCTTCTTCATTATTGTGCATTGTTAATGGAGGTTTTGTAAACTCCAATCATTGGTATTCAGAGTTCCGGTTCGATTCACAAAGAAACATTAGTGTTGGTGAAAACTGAGTGATTTACACAAGAACGAAGATGAACGGTGGAAATGGTAGCTTGAACACAAAACTTCCAGTATTCGACGGAAAGACTGGAATCGGTGGTCAATTCAGATGCGTGTGTTGTTTTGAGCTCAAGATGTTCTTGATCTCGTCAATAACGGTTACACGTCAGCTGCAGAAAATGCAACAAAAGCGCAAAGAAATGTGCAACGTGAAACGAGGAAGAAGGATCATAAGACGTTGTTTTGTATCCATCAGTGTGTGGATACGAAGGTGTTTGAGAAAATTGTTGATTTGGCGGTGGCGAAAGCAACGTGGATACACTGAAGCGGTGATATGGTGGTGATGCATCAGTGAAGAAAGTCAAGTTGCAATCCTTATGCAAGAAATATGAAAAGTTCAGCATGAAGAATAATGAAAAGGTGTTTGATTACATCTCTAGAGTGATTGTGATCACGAATGAGATGAAGTCTTGTGGAGAAACGCTCTTTGAACAAGTAATTATCGAAAAGGTACTAAGATCACTCACACCTAAGTTTGATTAGATAGTTGTAGCCATAAAACACTCTAAAGATACTGGCACCATGAAAATTGAAGAGATTCAGAGTAGTATAGAGGCATAAGAGTTGCGTCTGACTGAAAGAAACTCTGAAAAAGAGTTAGAACAGAATCTGAAGGCTCTGACTCTCAAAGCTTCTTCTGGAAAGAAGAACCAGAAGCAAGCATGGCTAGAGAATAAGAAAAAAGTAAGGTGGTGGTGTCCACAAGTCATAAATCTCCAACTATGATAAGAAACATTAGAACGTTTAGAAGGGAAAGGAGAAGTTTGACAAGAGGAAGGTTTGGTACTACGATTGTAACAAGTTTGACCATTTTGTTGTTGATTGTTGGTCAAACAAGGTTAGCAAAGGTGAAGAAGCCAACATAGCTAGAGGATATTCAGATGATGAACATGTGCTATGAATGGCATCAGGCTGATGGTATATATGGACGCGGGCCACTCAAATCACCTAATTGGAAACAATCAATGGCTGGTTAATTTTGATTTGGTAAAGGGACCAAGATCAGATGTGTTGATGATGAGTATTTGAATGCTAAGTGAATGGAAAATGTCAGAGTTAAGTTGAACAATGGTAAAATTGTACTGATCAAGGATGTATGGTATATTTCTGGCATGAATAGCAATTGGATGAGTGTAGGTCAAATGATTGAAATGGAGTTTCAGTAACCATGAAGGACAATCTCTTGAAGTTGTATAATTGTAATCAGAAGTTGATTATGCAGTATGAACTGGGAAGAATTAGAACATTCAAAGTGAATGTTGCAACTACATACACTCAATGCCTTAGTGCAAGAAGTACTGAATGGGAAAGTGATTTGTGGCACAAAATATTGGGGCATTTGAAATACAGAATCTTAAGGAATCTGAGTTCAAAGAATCTGGTACATGAAATTCCTAAGATTGTAGCACCAGAGAAATCATGTGATATATTCATGAGAGGCAAGCAATCAAGATTGTCATTCTCATCAGAAATTCCTCCAAGAGCAAATATGCTTTGGTTGTGGTGCATTCTGATGTATGTGGGCCTTTTAAGGTACTTTCACTTGGAGGGAACAAGTACTTTGTGTCATTTGTGGACGAGTTCACAAGAATGACATGGGTAAGACTCATTAAGTTCAAACATGAAGTGTTTGCCGAGTTCAAGAAGTTCAAAATGAAGGCTGAAAATCAAAGTGGACAAATGTTGAAGATCCTCTAAACCGATGGTGGAGGTGAGTTCAATTTAACAGAGTTCAAGAAGTTCTGTGAGGAACATGGTATTAAGCATGAGGTGACTACTCCATACACTCCATAACATAATGGTCTTGTTGAAAGGAGAAATAGAACTTTGCTTGATATAACAAGGAGCATGCTGAAGGAGAAGAATCTTCCTAAGCAATTGTGGGGTGAAGCAATTGCCACTTTAGCATATGTGTTCAACAGATGTCCAACAAAGAAGTTAAAAGAAGTAGTTCCTATTGAGAAGTGGACTGGAAGAAAGCAAAGTGTCATCCATTTCAAGGTGTTTGGTCATGTATGTTATAAACATATACTAGATATTACTATAAGAAAATTGGATGACAAAAGCAAGGTCATGTTGCTTATAGGTTACCATAGTACTGGTGCTTATAAGCTCTATTTCCCAGTCACCAACAAAGTTAAAGTCAATAGATATATCATAGTGAAGAAATCAGAATCATGGGATTGGAGCAAGTGTCAATCCAACTCTAGTGCAGTGCCAACGCTAGAGTTTGATTCTTCCTCTGAAGGAGATTTGGCCTCTGAATGAGATTCTTCCTCTGAAGGTGATTCTCACTCTGAAGGAGAGTTTGAGTCTGAAGATGACTCTAACTCTGAAGATGACTCTGACTATGAAGGTGATTCTGATTCTGAAGCTGACCCTGACTCTGATGGTGGACCTAAATTTGAAGGTAATCCTGCCTCTGAAGGTGATCTAGCTTCTAAAGGTAGAGCTTTTGAAGGTGGAACTTATAAAGATGGTCTTGCTTCTAAAGGTGAACCTACACAGTTCTAGAGACCACATAAAGTTAGACAAATATCAAGGTGACTTGCAGACTTTGATTTGCTGCAAGATACTAAGATTTATTCTAAAAGGGAAGTCGTACAGAGTTCCATGATGGTGGACTATGAACATGTCAGGATTAATGAGGATCTAAAAAAGAAGGTGTAGGTGAGCGCCATGAAAGAAGATCTTTAGGCCATTTAAAGAAACAAGAAATGGGAATTAACTGTTCTGCCTTAGAACTAGAAAGCCATCCGTGTTAGATGGGTTTTCAAGATAAAGCTAAAGCTAGATGGTTAGTTGTCAAGCATAAGGTAAGGTTAGTAGCTAGAGGATTCCTACCAAAGTTTGTTTTAGACTATTTTGAAGTGTTTGCATCTGTAGCTAGACATGAAACCATAAGGTTAGTTATTGCTATAACTGCAAATAGAAATTGACCTCTGATACGTTTAGATGTAAAGTCATCTTTTCTAAATGGTTTATTGCAAGAAGAAGTTTATGTGTTACAACCTCTTGGATTTGTGAAAGAGAGCAAAGAATGGATGGTGTACAGACTGCATAAAGCCTTGTATGGGCTGAAACAAGCTCCAAAGACTTGGAATATGAAGATTGACTCATTTTTCAAGCATTTGGGATTTTAGAAATGTGAAAAGGAATATGGTGTGTAATGTGCAGCATACTTCTGATGGCAGTGTGATTTTGGTATTTCTTTATGTGGAGGACATACTCCTGATAGGGAGTTGTACTTCTGAGATATAATAGTTCAAGAAGATGTTGATGAATGCATTTGGTATGACTGACCTTGGAAATGTGGTATATTTTATAAGACTGGAGATTTTGCATTATGAGAAGATAATTAGTGTGCACTAACTGAAGTATGAATTTGAGTTTCCGAAGAGATTTGAGTTGATGAATTGTAAGTCAGCAGTCACACCTTCTAAGACAAATCATAAGCTAGACTATGATTCTGATGATGAAGATGTATATGCTACAACCTTTAAATAATCGATTGGTTATTAGAGATGTCTCTGTAATACCAGGCCTGACATATGTTATGCAGTTGGAATGGTGAGTAGGTTTATGAGTAAATAAAAGTGGTCATATTACCAAGTTGTGATTTTTTATTTTAAATAACCATTATTTTAAAATTAAATACTAAAATAACCATATTTTCAAATTATTTACCAAACTAACAACTTTTCAAACAAAAAGAATTATACGACAAGAGTAGGCGCCACTGCATGTGGCGCATGCATGCTTTTTTTCACTAAGGTGCCACTGTCTATGACGCATGCATGCAAAAAGGCTAATATTGCATGCATGCGCCACTCCTCCTGGCGCATGCTCAATAGTCTTTTACATGCATGCTCCACTCTTCCTAGCGTCTCCCCTTAATAAATAATTTATAAAAAAAACAAAACAAAGCATGCACCACTCCTCTTGACGCATGCTCAATAGCCTTTTGCACGCATGCGCCACTCTTCCTGACGCCTCACCTTAATAAATAATTAAAAAAAACAAAATAAAGCATGTGCCACTGGAAGTGGTGCCTGCTCTTATTGCATCATGTGCATGCATGCGACATTAGGGTTGGCGCCTTATTGCAAAAAAGCATGCATGCGCCACTGCTTGTGGCGCATGCTCTTGTCGTGTATTTTTTTTTTTTTTGAAAAGTGGTTAGTTTGATAAATAGTTTGAAAATGTGGTTATTTTGATATTTAATTGAAAAATAGTGGTTATTTTATAAATAAAAAATTCTCAAGTTGCAGTCAGGATTTAGAGGTATGTAAGAGGGACTCCGAGGCATGAACTTTTGTTTGGGAGTATCAGATGATGTTGAGCTAGTATGCTACTCAGACTCTAACTGGTGTGGTGATATAATGGATAGAAGAAGCATTACATTATACATGTTTATGTATCTAGGAGCCCATATTTCTTGGTGTTCCAAGAAGCAACCAAGGGTTACATTGTCAACCTGTGAAGCTAAATACATAGTTGGTGCTTTGTCAGCTTGTCAGACTGTTTGGCTGATGAATTTGCTACAGGAACTGAAGTTCAAGGTGAGCAAACCATCCAGATTGATGATTAACAACAAATCTACCATAAGTTTTGCTAAGAATCCAGTGTTGCATGGAAAAAGCAAGCACATTGATATTAAGTATCATTTTCTGCACAATCAAGTTCATAATGGAGTACATGGGGTTGTTCATGTTAGCACTCATAAGCAACTTGCATATGTGCTGACCATAGGCATGGCAACGGGGCGGGTCGGGGACGGTTTTACATCCCCCAAACCCAAACCTGAATCCCAAAATAATATTCGTTCCCCGCCCCAATCCCCATCGGGGATAAAGAATTAAAACTCAAACCCGTCTCAAACGGGTTCGGGTATCCCCGCACCACCACTATCTATTTAATAAAAATATTTTTTTCCAAAATCAAATTACATTAGAAATAAAAACATAAAAAAATCTCAAAAAATTTCATGCATGCATTTCAAATATTTTAAATAATATACACAAATCAAAATATTAAAACATTAATCACATATTTAATATTCTAAATTATCGAAACTAAAATAATAAAATACATAATAAAGTAAACCTGGTGGGTTCGATAATGTGACCATTTTGGTTTACTCATAAACCTACTCATCATTCTAACTGGATGACATATGTCAGGCCTATTTACACAGATATCTCAGACATCCAACCAATTATTTGAGCTGTGTAGCATATATATCCTCATCATCAACATCAGAGTCTAGCTTATGATTTGTCTCAAGAGGTGTGACTGTTGATGTGCAATTCATCAACTTAAATCTTCTCAGCATCTTAAGTTCATACTTCAGTTGGTGGATAAGGATTCCCTTCTCAAAGCGTAAAATCTCCATCCTTAGAAAATATACCATATTTTCAAAATCATTCATATCAAATGCATTCATTAGCAAGGTTCCAAGGAGATTCAAGTCAAAGTAGTACTTCAGAAGGTGCCAATGAAGGTTTCTGGGTGGAGATTTGAAGCTAAAAGAGCTTGAATCAATGAAATGGTTGACTGGTTATTTGAGGTATCAGGATCTAATAGTTTTAGAGTTTCTTTGTCTTTCAAAGCTTGGGAATGAAGGAAAAAGCTTCCTCTATTTATAGGGAATGTATTGGGATGAAAATACGTGTGGACTGGATCTTAATTCGTGTGAATCAACTCACGAATTTATAGATCCAAACCGCGTGAAAAATTTGGCACCAAACTCGTGATTTTAGAGCTTTGTAAGTTGTTTCATGTTATGGTCAGATGCGTTTGGTCATGGGGAACAAGTTTGCACGCGTGAGAAGTGGTCCCAAGTTGATTTTGGCATGATTCCACATTATAGCTCATGGTGCAAAACAAAGTTTAGGTCACCATGTTCATGCTTGGGCCAATTCCAATCCACTTTGTGTTTTCCAATTTTCTTTGAGTCAAATGATCACTTCGTGGAGTAGAACATGATGCAGAAAGAATCAAGTCCAAAAGTGCTTTGAGGTGAAAGTTACACGCTTGTGAAGTTGAGGTCGTGACCTGGTTTTTAGGCTGGGCAATTGGTCAAGAACTTTGCAGCATGTTTGACCATTTTGAGGTCCTAAGTTGGTGACACCATTTTTTGAAATGAAAACAACGCAAACTTTGGCCTATGATTGAATTTGAACTAATATTTTGCAAGGATTTATCTCATAACACATAGAAGGATAGGCAAAGTTTATGGTATTTCGAATAAGTCTCGATTTTTTTTGTTTTTTTTATTAAAACACATATAAGTATATTTTTTTCAAGAGGCAGAACAAATCAAAATAAATTAAGGAATACCCTAATGATACAAAAAATTTGGATTTATTTACTTATTATCATTAAAATGCCTGCAAAAAAATAGATGATATGTGATGCATAGACCTATGTTTCCATTATTTTTTGCTTCTATAACACTTGACACTCAGAAAACCAAAATAGATTGAAGCATTATCGTAATGCTACAAAAATTTATATTTCCTCTCAATTTTTTGTCATAGAAATCCATTTTTTTTTATCAAAACACGATTCATAGGCATATGTTTATATTTTTTCTACCTTATGAAAAAAATACATTTATATGTTTTTCGATCGAAAAATTAAAATAAATTGAAACTTATTCGAAATGTCATGAAACTTTGCAGATTCTTTCTATGTGTTAGATAAATTCATGCAAAATATTAGCTCAAATTGCAATTATATCCCGCATTTCTTCTGTTTCATGGAAAATCGACGCTTAAAAAACTTCATATTTTATTAATCTCAGGTCAGAAAGACTTTAATCTTTTTTTGCGAAGCGATCCTTATAATGTGATAAACTTTCATGTAAAAATTCATGAAAAAATCAAAATCTAAGTCATTATAAGCATCTCTTTAGAATAAAAAAAACATAGAAGAATGATGTGTTTGAATTAGTTAGGCATTAGCCGCAGATTAGCTACTGTGTTTGATTTATGTAAGATGTTCATCTTAGCTACAAATTTAGCGATAGACTTTTCTTCAGTATAACATTTATTAATATTAATAATATAAAATAGTAACATATTTCCACGTGACATCTATGTCAGCGTCTTTGTAACTTTGACATTGTCATGTGTGCATCAGTCACCAAACAAATACTCGTGACATGTCACGCAAACTTTTATTAACTGGAGATATTAACAAAAGGATTAAAAGTGTGAATGAAAAATATGAAGAGACGAATGTTTGAAAAAGAGAATTTTGATATATTTAAAAGGCTACAAACGTATTTAACCCTAAAAAATAAACATAATTTGTTTATTTATATATTATATATTGTTTTTAATGCATTTTTTGCTTTAAAATAAACTTTGAGTCTATCAAATATTCAAAAGATGAAATATTTGATTAGTCATTTCAAAATAAAATCGATATCCATATATATATATATATATATATATATATATATATATATATATATATATATATATATATATATATATATATATATATATATATATATATATATATATATATATATATATATATATATATATATATATATATATATATATATATATATATATATATATATATATATATATATATATATAATATATATATATATATAATATATATATATTGTTGGAGTTAACACCTAAACTCCTTTAACAATGCACAATAATGAAGAAGATGATGAGTAACAATTGGATAGAGAGAGAGAGAGAGAGAGAGAGAGAGAGAGAGAGAGAGAGAGAGAGAGAGAGAGAGAGAGAGAGAGAGAGAGAGAGAGAGAGAGAGAGAGAGAGAGAGAGAGAGAGAGAGAGAGAGAGAGAGAGAGATTTGTGTAACTAACTTTCAAACTCAAATTGAAAAAGTTCAATTTTGTTACATATGCAACTAACCTTTGAGTTTTATACAATAAACCAAATGAAACTCAAACTCAAATTAAACACAAATGCAAATTTAATGAAATGAAAATGAATTTGAAATGAATTATATTTAACATCATCCCTTAATTGATATTCAAGTTTAAAAATCAACAACATTAATTTCATCCCTCAAATTGATGAAGTGTTCAGTTTTCAACGCCTTGGTTAACACATTTGCGAATTGCTTCTGAGTGTTGACATGAACAACCTCAAAGACTCCATTCTGAACTTGATTACACGGAAATGGTGATTAATATAAATGGTATTGCTTCTTCCATCCAACATTGGATTCTTAGCAAGACTTATGACAGATTTGTTGTCAATCATCAATCTGAGTGGTTTGCTCACTTTGAACTTCAGTTCCTGTAGTAAATTCATCAAGTATTCAGCTTCTTGGAATCACTGGTTGCTTCTCGAAACACAAAGAAATAGGAGCTCATAGATACTTGACCAAGTATCATGTAGTGCTTATTCTATCTACCATGGCTCCACACCAGTCAGAGTCTGAATAACATATCAGCTCAACATCATTTGACACTTCAGATGGACACAAAATTCCATGCCTCAGAGTTTCTTTTACATACCTCAGAATCCTGACAGCAGCTTGGTAATGTGACCATTTTGGTTTACTCATAAACCTACTCATCATTCCAACTGGATGACATATGTCAGGCCTATTGTTACACAGATATCTCAGACAGCCAACCAATTATTTGAGCTTTATAGCATATACATCCTCACCATCAACATCAAAGTCTAGCTTATGATTTGTCTCAACAAGTGTGACTACTCATGTAGAATTCATCAACTTAAATCTCTTCAGCATCTTAAGTTCATACTTCAGTTGGTGGATAATGATTCCCTTCTCAAAGCGTAAAAATCTCCATTCTTAGAAAATATACCATATTTTCAAAATCATTCATATCAAGTGCATTCATTAGCAAGGTTCCAAGGAGCTTCAAGACAAAGTAGTACTTCATTTAACTTCATAAGGTGTCAATGAAGGTTTTTGGATGGAGATTTGAAGCTAAAAGAGCTTGAATCAATGAAATGGTTGACTGGTTATTTGAGGTATCAGGCTCTAATGGTTTCAGAGTTTCTTTGGATTTCAAAGCTTGGGAATGAAAGCCAAAGCTTCCTCTATTTATAGGGAATGTGTTGGGATGCAAATACGTATAAACTGGATCTTAATTCGTATGAATCAACTCAAGAATTTATAGATCCAAACCGTGTGAAAATTTGGCACCAAACTCGTGATTTTGGAGCTTTGTAAGTTGTTTCATGTTATGGTCAGATGTGTTTGGTCATGGGGGAACAAGTTTTCACGCGTGAGAAGTGGTCCCAAGTTGATTTTCGCATGATTCCACATTATAGGTCATGGTGCAAAACAAAGTTTAGGTCACCATGTTCATGCTTGGGCCAATTCCAATCCACTCGTGTGTTTTCCAATTTTCTTTGAGCCAAATGATCACTTCGTGGGGTAGAATATGATGCAAAAAGAATCAAGTCTAAAAGTTCTTTGAGGTGAAAGTTACATGCTTGTGAAGTTGAGGTCGTGACCTGGTTTTTAGGTTGGGCAATTGGTTGAGAACTTTGTAGCATGTTTGTCCATTTTAAGGTCTTAAGTTGGTGACACCATAACTTTTGATTCCCTCATGCATTCTGAGCCAAACTTTGACCAAATGATCTTTTCCATAAGCATAACAATATGAAGAAAGAATGAGATCAAAAGAATGCTTGAATTATAATTTGAATTATAATTTATTGTGCCGAAGCAGGTTGCTCGACAGAAGCAAGGAAGTGTCGAAGTGTGTAAATGTCGAAACTTCAAAGTAGTGTACCTCAACAGGAATTTCGACTTAGGTATAATTTTGTAGTGTTAGCAAAATTAGGTATTTTAGGGTTTGCTTGAGGAGCAAGCAAACCCAAATATATAAATAGAGAGTAAGCCTTATCATTGTAATAATTTTGAAAAAAGAACTTGCAGTTGCAGAAAATAAAATCTATGTTTGAGAGCAGAGAGAAACTCTGCAGAAATTTCTTCTTCTTCCTTTTCTCGAAGACCCTAAATAATCTTTTCTTCCCTAACTCAATTTTGTTTCTTTTCATTATCAATTGTGTAGCGAAATCTTGCATCTAAGGTTGGTTGATTCACTCGAGTGAAAAGTGAAGAACAAGAGGAGTAATCAATCAGAAATATTGATTCTTGTTCATCAAGATTTGATTCGAATTTCATCAATTTTTGGTGAAATTATTGAGGGGAAAACCGGAAATTTCCAACATCTGGTATCTAGACCCCTAGCTGAACAATTCTTGGAAGCATAACATGATAAATCGTCCGAACAGGCATTATCCGACAAGTCTCCCAATTATGAAGAATCAGAATTATGAGAATTGGTGCAAGCAGATAAAGGTTTTCTTTTGATATCATGATTTTTGGGATCTTATGAAAGATGGAGTGATGCCGCTTGCAGCAAACACGATTATGAAGAAAAGGTTGCACACAAATAGTTAAAGAAGAAAGATTATAAAGCTCTCTTTATGATCCATCAATGTGTTGATGGAGACAATTTCGAAAAGGTTAGTGATGTTGAATCGATGAAAGAAGCATGGGAAGTTCTAGAAAAATCATTTGGAGTCATAGAAAAGGTCAAAGAGACGAGGTTACATACTCACAAAAGAACGTATGAATTGCTTCAGATGGAAGACAATGAAATCATAACTGATTTTTTCACTTGGGTTACAAAATTGGTGAATCAAATAAAGGTATGTGGAGAAGTGTTGACATTAAGATCAGTTGTTCCAGAGATCTTGTGGTCATTGGCTTCTAAGTTTGACCACATAGTAGTATCCATAGAAGATTCGAAATATTTGTCAACATTGACAAAGGAAGAGCTTCAAGAGACGCTTGAATCTCATGAACAAATAATGGCTGAAAGAGCTGCAGGAAATTCGAAAAGTGATGTGACTTTGCAGGCACAATCAACAAGAGAAAAGAAAGGTAAAGAGAAGTGACTCGACAACAAAGGTAGAGAAGGATACAACAATTTGACTGGTTGAAATTAGCAAGAAGGAGGCTGGTCGAATCAGAGAATGTCCTCATACCACAACAACTAAAGAGGTGGGGCTACAGGAAGAGGAAAAGGTGGTGGTCAAAAACCTGACAAAAGTCACATTCAATGTTTCAACTGTCATAAGTATGGTCACTACCCTAGTGATTGTTATGAGAAATAGGGGAATTAGGAAAATGATGCAAAGTTTGCAAAGCATGAAGAAGAAGAAATGTTGTTGATGGTCACAACAAGAGATGAAGAAAGATTCCAGGACCAATGGTACTTAGACTAAAGATGCTCATCACACGTGACTGATAGGAAAGATTGGTCTATCAACATAAAACCCTCAATGAAGAATATGGTCAAATTTGTAAATGACAATACTCTAGCAGTTGAAGGTATGGTGATGTTCTGATTATGAGGAAAGATGGAAAGAGGTCAGTAATTTCCAATGTATTGTATATATTAGGCATGAAAAGTAATTTTCTCAGCATATGACAGTTGGTCGAAAAGAACCACAAAGTGTTGATCAAAGACAAGATGATGAGAGTTCTTGACTCAGGTGGAAGGTTAATCTTGAAGGCACCTATGTCTCAGACTAGAACCTTTAGGATTAAACTTAATGTGATGGAGCACAAGTGGCTTGCAACTGCAGCTAGTAGGTATGAATGCATATGGCACTATAGACTTGGCCATCTCAATTTCAAAGAAATCAGAGATCTGAAAAGAAGAAATATGGTTTCAGGGTTACCAAAAATTGACATTCCAAATAAAGTGTGTGAGGAATGTGTGTAGGCGAAGCAACACAAGAACAAATTCAACAAGGATGCATGAAGCAAGTCGAAGGCAATTCTTGAAATCATATACTTTGATGTATGTGGTCCTATCCATGTGGATTCGATTGGAGGTAAAAAATACTTTATCACATTCATAAATGATTTCAGTCGAAAATTATGGACTTACCTGAATAAGAATAAAAGTGAAATGATCGAGGAATTTGCCAAGTTTAAATCTATGGTCAAAAGATAAAGTGGTCGAAAGCTTAAGATTTAGAGGACTGATGGTGGTGGAGAATATGTGTCAAAAGACTTCGACATATTATGTGATAAAGAAGGGATTGTGCATGAGGTGGTTCCACTCTACACTTCACAGCATAATGAAAATGCAGAAAAGAAGAATAGAACCATCATGAATATGGTGAGAAGTATGTTGAAAGAAAAGCATATACCAAAGAATTATGGGGAAAAGTTGTATCGACAATAACATATATTTTGAACAGATGTCCGATGAAGAAGCAAGATAGAATCACGCCAGAAGAATGTTGGTTTGGTGTCAAGCCTAGCTTGAGTCATTTGAAAGTATTTGGATCTATAGCATATAGACATGTGACATATCATTTGAGAATAAAACATGATGACAAGTTGAGTCAGATGATCCTAATAGGATATCACTGGACTGGAGGTTAAAAGTTGGTCGACCCAGTGAAAAAGAAAGTAGTGATCAACATGGACATGATCATAAATGGGCTTAAGGAATGGGATTATACTGAAAATATCAAGAAAGACTCAGTGAGAATCTTATGTGAAGAACCAGCAGGCAAAGTTGAAACAGAAGTTCAACAAGAAGTAGTCAGAGGTCAAGCAAGCACAAGCAGGCCTCAAAGGACAAGACACATGCCTGTAAGGTTTCAGAAATGTGTAATTACAACAGATGATGTGGTCGAACCAGTCAATGCAGTTGAAACATTGAAGGATTCAAAGTGGGTGAAAGCAATGAATGAGGAACTGAAGTCCATCAAAGTCAATAACACTTGGTCACTTATAGAATTGCCTCAAGGCAAAAAGGAAATCGATGTGAAATGGGTATACAAGGTGAAGTTTCATCCAAAAGGTGAAGTAACTCAACACAAGGTAGTACTTATGGAAAAAGGATTTCTTCATAAGGAAGGAACCGACTTCGATGAAGTTTTTGCACCTGTTCCTAGGATCGAAACAATCAGGTTGGTTGTTGGTCTAGAAAACATGAACAATTGGCACATATGTCAGATGGATGTGAAATGTGAATTCCTAAATGACCCCTTAGATGGAGAAGTTTATGTAGCACAACCAGCTGGATTTGTGAAACTTGGCAACGAAAGCAAGTTATACAGGTTGCATAAAGCCCTATATGGGTTTAAGCAAGCTCCAAGAGCTTGGAATAAGAATATAGACAGTTTTTTAAGGGACAAGGAATTTTTAAAGTGCACAACCGTGCATGGAGTATATGTAAGAAGAAGAAATAGTGAGTTACTTATACTATGTATTTATGTCGATGACTTGTTGATAACAGGAAGTTGTAAGAAGGAGATCGAAGATATCAAACATGACCTATGTGAGGAGTTTGAAATGTCATACTTGGGAAATCTCTCATACTTCCTTGGCATCCAATTCTACAAGAGTAGTAGAGGATTAATGATGCACCAAAGTAGACATACGGGCGAAATAATCAAGATATTTGAGATGCAAGATTGCAACCCAACTTCGACTCCAGATGAGCCCAAGATTGCAATGTTCGAAAGACATAGATGAAGATGATGTCGATCCAACGCAATACAAAAGACTCATTGGATCATTTCGATACCTTTTTTACACTAGGCCTGATCTAGCATACAATGTAGGTATGGTGAGTAAATTCATGCAGAAGTCAAAGGTATCACACCTAGCAGCGACGAAAAGGATACTAAGTGCATCTGAAAGGAACTCTCGATTGTGGAATTTTTGTTTCATGCACCTGATGAAAGAAAAGAGTGCAAGTTAGTGGGATCGCCGACTCAAGTTGGTGTAGTGATGCTAATGATAGAAAATTCACATTTGGATATGTGTTTATGCTAGGTGGTGCACCAGTTGCTTGGAGTTCGAGAAAAGAACCAGTAGTAGCATTGTTGTCGTGTGAAGCTGAATACATAGATGCTTCTCTCTGTGCATGTCAAGCAAAATGGATGGTGAATTTGGTTGAAGAGATTACAGACAAGAATCATGGAGCAATTACAATGAAGATTGACAACATGTCTGCTATCAATCTGATAAAGAATTCGATAGTGCATGGACGAAACAAGCACATCAAAATTAGGTTCTATTATCTTCGAGAGATAGTAGCAGAAGCAAAGCTGAACTTGGAACACTGCAGAATTGAGAATTAGATTGCAAAATCTTGACGAAGGGAGTACAGGTCGAAATGTTTAAGAAGTTGAGGTTTATCATGAATATAGATAGCTTAGATAAAATGAATTAGGTGGTGTGTTGAATTGTAATTCCTTGTGTCAAAGCAGGTTGATTGACAGAAGCAAGGAAGTGTCGAACTGTGTAAATGTCGAAACGTCGAAGTAGTGTACCTCGACAGGAATTTTGACTTAGGTCTAATTTTGTAGTATTAGCAGAATTAGGTATTTTGGGCTTTGCTTTGGGGGCAAGAAAACCGAAATCTATAAATAGGGAGTAACTCCTATCATTGTAATAATTTTGAAAAAAGAACTCGCGGTTGCAAAGAATAAAATTTCAGTTTGAGAGCAGAAAGAAACTCTACAAAAATTTCTTTTTCTTCTTCTTTTTCTCGAAAGCCCTAAATTTTATTTTCTTCCCAAATTCATTTGTTTCTTTTCATTATCAAGTGTGCATCGAAATCTTACAATCAAGGTTGGTTAATTCACTCGAATGAAAAACAAGACGAGTAATCATACACTAGCTTCTTAATTCTCTACTAGCTTCTTTAGATGATTGGTTGTCCAATCCAATGTTGTTTTGAATTAATTCATTTTTTTTTAATATTAGGTTGAATATCTCTTGTAGTCGTTTTATTGCAATTTCTTATTTATAAATAAAAAATCAGATAATAGACTTTTTTTTCGAAAATTTATTTTATAAGCGACACATAAAATATATTTAATTTAACTTCATTGTTTTTCATTGTTGCTAAGTGCGAATGCCATATTGCACGTCACTAGTTCTCTATTGATCCTTAACGCGCATGCCACAATAGTAATACTAAATTATTATCTTTCTTAGTGATGCATATCATCTCATCATCACATCTCATGAGAAACTATCTCATACTATATCATTAAAAATTAAATATTTCATATGTTTGTTTCCTTTTTGACTCACATAAGAAACTTTTCATATGAATTATGATCTATGGTGGACAAATATTTGAAACTTCTTTATCCGCATGATTGAGGCAATTATTCAATCTAATTAGGCCACATGGTGATTTTTAATACCCATTATTTGGACTTACAAATATTAATTAGGCCTAACAATCTAATCAACTTAGTTAATTAATTATATATAACTTAGAAATAAGATGCCATGTTCAATTATAACTTTAAGATGTCATATGGTTGTCTTAACTGCTAGTATATAGGACAATTTAGATTTCTATATAAATATGTTCACCACACATACGATTGTGATATATATTGGTTTAGAAATGCAAGTCTACCTCAAACATCCCACCACGTGTTAGCATATAGTGCTATCAATAGTACTTTCAATCTAATAAAGTACTTGTTGAGTTGTTGTTTAATATATTAAAACTCTTAAAGATATTATTGTATTCCTTTATTAAATTATCAAGTCTTTCATAGCTGCAACAAATTCAAAGTCAAAAAAAGTAACTTAGGCTTCCTAATTCAATAATATCAAATTCAATGTTCATACTTGAGATTCTAAATCTCATTGTGATTGTTTCATGTGATGAGTACATCATCTACATATCAACACATTATGTTGAGATTGTCTTAATTCAATCCTTTCACAAGAGCTCATCTTCACTTACATATGAAATATCCAATTTTCTTTAAGGATTCGGTAATCATATCAATCTATGTTATTCGAACTTGATCATAAAGAACTTTATTAAGCTCTCGTACCTTATTTTTTCCACATTTTCACAAAGAATTCAGGAGGTTGCACTCAACATAAACATTCGCATCAACGCAACCATTGTGAAATGCATATTTGACATATAATTAAACAAGACTCCATAATTCAGCCACAACTACAACTAATCGAATTGTCCCAATTCTCTGTAACATGTAGTCAGGGACGGAGTCAGAGATTTTAAACCGGGGGACAATATATTAATATATATAAATTTATTTTTATTTATTTTTAAAGCATAAATATATATTATATTTATGTTTTAATGAAATTTCTTTCTAAATTTTTTTTAATAATTTTCTAAATTTTTTATTTTTGTAATTTTTTTAAAAAAATTATCAAGAAATATATATATATATATATATATATATATATATAATATATATATATATATATATATATATTATATATATATATATATATATATATATATATTATATATATATATATATGGTATCATCACTTGGTTACCAAATCTACGGTAAGTTTTTCATTATACAAATTGTTATGACAATTTGTGGCTAAATTTATGTTGTGATAGGTTGATTACGCTTAGATAAAATTAAGTAGGTAACTTTTCAGATTAATTAGGCCTAACAATCTTTTAAAAGTGTTTTTAAAACAAAAAATGTTTTTAGTGTTTTCTGATAAGTACATCTTTTTCCCGGGGAAGGGAGTTGTTGATGATTCTAAAAAGGAAATTTTTTACTGATAACATTTTGACATCTTTGATTTGGGAGAAATCCTTTTATCCCTTTGGGTTGATAGTTAAACAATTCGTTGTTTGCCTAGATGACTTTTAATAGGTTGTTGTTTCGGTTAATATTATGTTATGAGTCCAAGTTATCTATTTAGATTTAGCTTTATGTATCAACCAATCACAACATTCTTAGCCTGTTTCTTTTATGGATTCTGATGATGATAATCATCAAAACAATTTGATCAAAAATGAAGAACTTGTAGAATATCCAAGAAATCTGGATAAACTCAACAGATGGGTTATACCCTCCGTTCCTCCTAATCAAATTTATAGATTTGGTAAGATAGATGTTTTTGCTTGTTTTGCTGTTAAAACTCTAGAGCAAACAATTCAAATTTCTAAAGAAAAACAGACAATCAAACTGTTAACTAAAAAAGATTTGAAACCTTTTAAAAATTATAATTTTATCCATATTGGATTGGTTTAAATTGCTTTAAAATCGTTAACATTATTAGGTTTAAATTCTAGCATAATGGCTTATGTTAGAGATGGTAGATGTAAGGATTTCAAACAATCTTTAGCCGCTATGGTAGAGACAAGTCTGTGTCATGGACCAGTTTACTTTGATGTCTCACAAAATTTAACTCTATCTTTATCTGATAAGAATTTATTAGATGCTATTCAGTTAACTGTTCATACTGATGGTTACAATTTCAAACCAGGAAGTGAAATCATAGTAATATGCTATAGAATCTACTATAAGGTTCTTACTACGCTTAATCCCAAAGCAAAACAATTAGCGTTCCCTGGAACTACTACTTTGGTTCAAACCAATTTGTTAACTTCCAATGTTGCAACCAATAGATTGATAAAATGGGATGAAATAAACTTCCCAGAGACATGGTTCTTCCCCAGGAAATAGATCCTGAACCTATCCTTAATAGGGATATAGATCAAATAATTCAAACTACTGAAGGAGATCTAGAAATAAACTTCACTCCTAAAAGAATAATTAGGATACCCAGATCTCTATCTGCTAGACACTCAATTAGTGAATTTTTCACAGCTTCTAGCCAATTACCTAGACCTTCTACTTCTCAAACAAGAGAAGAGATAGAGGTCGTTGAGAATATAAGACTTAGAGAAAATAGAATTCCCCAAGGAATTTATCAAAAACCTAATACTCCAAGAGTAGAATCACCTACTCCGTCAGACAGGGATTTCCAATTATAATGTTAGATTACTCCCTGTTGGTGTAAGCCCTAGAGGCCAATACTTTTGGTACTTGTATCGAATGATTTATTAATAATAAGAGGCATTTTCTTTATTATGGTTGATTAATAAAGTCCCTAGAATAGATAGTCCGTTTAATGTATTAATTGTGACTTAATCATGAGAACACATTAAACATAAGGACACTAGTCTTAAAGTATCCGTAGTCGAGCTTTAATGTGAAGTGGGATAACATTAAAGCATTAAGACTATTATGTTTGTAGACTGATGATCACATCTCATGGATCATGGATAAAGAGTTATCAAGTCTTAAACATAGGTATGAATATTAGGAGTAATATTTATACCGGATTGACCCGCTATGAGAATACTATATAGAAAGTTATGCAAAGTGTCATAAGTTATTCTCATGGTGATAATAGTGTATACCACTCTTCGACCTGAAACCACTATGGATCCTAGATGTAGAGTTGAGTGCTTTATTACTGATCCAACGTTATCCGTAACTGGATGACCATAAAGACAGTTGATGGGTACTTCACGAAGCATGCTGAGGGACATGAGTGTCCTAGATGGAATTTGCCAATCCTGCGTAACAGGATAAATGTCTATGGGCCCAATATTGAACTGGACAAGGGTGACACGGTCTATACCTTGTGTTCAATATAGACATAAGGGCAAAGGGGTAATTATACACATAATTATTATCACAGGAGGTTTTGTCAGATCACATGACATTTTCGTGACTTGGGTAGCAGTGATGTGTTGCTAGATACTGCTCACTGTTTATTATGTTAAATGCATGATTTAATATAATTGCCAACGCCGCGAAAACCTATAGGGTCACACACAAAGGACGGATTGATGAGAGATAGAATAATTAAGGAACATCGTAAGGTACGGTGTACTTAAGAAGAATACGAAATATGGTAAAGTACCAAATACTTAAGTGATTTTGGCATATTCTGAGATATGGGCCAAAATGCACTTAAGTGGGCTTTTTGGCTTGAAGCCCACACAAGTGGTTCTATAAATAGAACCCCTTGGGTAGAAGCATTTACACTCCAGACAACACAACTGAAGAGTTGGAATTTCGTATCTCTCTCTCTCTCACTCAAAGCCTTCACTCACAAACAGCTAGCACTGCGATTGAAGGAATCCGTTCGTGTGGACTGAGTAGAGACGTTGTCATCGTTCAACGTTCGTGATCGCCCCGTGGATCTGTATCAAAGGTTGATCATTGTCAGAAATCTGCACCAAAGGTTTGAATCTCCACAAGAGGTAACGATTCTATCACTGATCATGCTCATTCGTAAGGATCATTAAAGGAGAAATTTTTATATTCCGCTGCGCCTTGGATGGCAATTCTCCATCACTCCCCTGGTAGCAAGATGAGACAACTCATCAATGATGAGTTTCAACATGAGAGATATACTCAATTCAGAGAATGGTTTTTTTTTTAAATTCAAAACCCGAATTAGCTCAATTTAAAGATGAGTACTACACTCAAATGAACCTTGCGCAGGATTTCATTCCTTTTGTGAAATGGTTTGTTAACTATTTCATAAGTAAAAAACAAGAAGAAATCCTTGTTTTACAAAGACCTTGGGAAAATGTTAGAGGAGAGAAAATGGAAGCTCCTTTTCCCCCTGAACAAACGATAAGTTTGAGTCAAAATACTGAAGCTACCCCTTACCTTAACCTTCAGTTACAAAGAGTTGAACAAAATCAAGTTACTCTTAAGGAATTTAATTCCGTCATCAGGTCTCAGAATTATACCAATGCTTATCTTGTTTGCTTAGGAGAACAATTTATCTCTATGGAAAAAGATCTATTATCCATAAAAAATCTTTTAGAAAAACAAAT
This sequence comes from Lathyrus oleraceus, assembly GCF_024323335.1. Classification (NCBI taxonomy): domain Eukaryota; kingdom Viridiplantae; phylum Streptophyta; class Magnoliopsida; order Fabales; family Fabaceae; genus Lathyrus; species Lathyrus oleraceus. The sequence goes on from NC_066583.1 coordinate 39,721,222, forward strand.
AGCACGTCAAGATATCATTATTGACCTCATAAATAAATCTAAGGACCAGATGTCCACATCCACTATTTCGGATGTTCCTATAATACAACCTCCTGTTTCCATAGAGGGATTTAAAATGGAAACCGATGGTCAAGAATTTGTTCATATTTTAGAACAAAAGTTAAAAGGTCTTAATATCACAGTTATGTCCCATGAAGATTATTCTGAGGATAATAACGAAAACCATATTGACCAATTATCTGATATGTTTGCTAATTTAGACATTAGTAACCTTGACATTAATAATACTAATAATATAAACCCTATTTATTCTCCTAGGCCTATAGAAAAGTATTATTACAAACGCCCTTCACCGCAAGATTTGCTCTTTGAGGAACCTGAACCATTCTAGAATTCTTATTCAGGAAAAGCCATTTATGAATGGAATGTTGATGGTCTTAATGACAAACAGATTATAGATACAATCCATAGGATGATCATGTATTCTACTGTTTGCAAACAACATGGAAATTCAAATAGTTCTATAGCATCCTTTATAACCACAGGATTTGTTGGCCAACTTAGAGGCTGGTGGGATCATTATCTCACCGAATCTTAGAAATTAGAAATTCTTAATCATAAGAAAATCATTAAGATCGAGCCAGGAACCAGTAGAAGCACTACTTTGGCTACGACTACCACGGGAGAAGAAGATGCAGTGTATACTCTGTGTCTCTCCATCTTACAGCATTTTGTAGGAACCAATGTCCCTATTGGAGAAAAAATCCAGACACTTCTTCAAAACCTTAGGTGTCCTTCTCTTACCCACTTTAGATGGTATAAGGATACTTTTCTTTCAAGAGTTTATCAATTAAACAATCCCAATTCTTTGCATTGGAAAGCAAAATTTATTGATGGATTACCCCATTTCTTTTCTGAAATGGTTAGACAATCTTTAAGACATAAAAATGATGGGATAAATATAAATTATTCTGACCTTACTTATGGTCATATAATTAGCACTTGTGTTAATGAAGGATTAACTTTATGTAATGACATAAATCTTAGAAATCAACTTAAAAAGCAAAAGCTTTCGGAGAAACACCAACTTGGTGAATTTTGCGAACAATTTGCTTTTGATCTTGGAAAATCTCCAGATAATAATAATAAGAAAAAAGGAAAAAATTTCCGCAATAAACCTTATAAGGATAAGTCAAAAAATTCTTATAAAAATTCTTATAAGAATAAGAAAAAGGGTCACTACAATAAAGGTAGACCTAAAGAAAAATCTTTTGACCCTAAAGGTAAAATAAAAGCCAAAAAGCTTGACATAACGTGTCATAAATGTGGCAAACATGGTCATTATGTCAACCAATGTTGGACTAAAAAAGCTCTTAATGAGATAGAAGATGAACAATTGCGTTCTCAATTAGAAAAAGTTTTACTTCTCAATTCTGATTCTGAAAATTATTCTTCAGAAGAGGATATTAATATGATTTATGAATCCTCTACTGAATGCTCTTCTGAATATTCTGACAAAAATGATTGTCAATGTAATCAATTAGATTACTGGAAATCAATTGTTGATATGAATGGGTCAAATGTTTTAACCTCAGAACAAGACGAAGCTATAAAAGCTATAGAATCTATTTCTAATAAAGAACTAAAAAGAAAAATGCTTGAGATCTTAATACAAGAAAACTCTAAAAAAGATTTTCCTGTTATTACAGAAGCACCTTACCAATTAAGTGAGGTTTTGTCTAGATTTCGATAGTCTAACATCCGTGAAACTCCTGTTTCTATTATGGATGTAAATAGATAAATAAATCTCTTAAAGAATGAGATATCTCAGATTAAAATAGAAAACTATGGTTTATCTCAAAGACTCACTTTGTTAGAATCTAGTCATTCCAAGGTTGAAGAGATATCTTCAACTAGTAATCCTTCACATAGTGATGAATTCCTTTCTCTCATTGATAGAGTGACCTCTCAAAAATGGTTTGTTAGAATAACTTTAGTTATTAATAGAAATTTCATATTAGAAAATGAAGTTGCCCTTATTGATAGTGGCGCTGATTTAAACTGCCTTCAAGAAGGAATTATTCCCACTAAATACTTTGATAAAACCACACAATCTCTTACCCAAGCTGGAGGAGATAAACTCACAGTTAATTATAAGTTGTCTAATGCTTATATCTGTAATAAAGATATTTGTTTACCTACTCATTTTATTCTTGTAAAAAATTTAACTCATAGAATCATATTAGGAACTCCTTTTCTGCATAAAATTATGCCTCTAATTAATGTTGATCAAAAGGGAATTACCGCCGTTATCAATAACAAAAGAATTACTTTTGAATTTATTACTAATCGTCATACTAGGATGATTAATGAAGTTAAAGATATTCTTCTTAAAAAAGAAAAAAAATTGTTTTCTTAAAGAAGAAGTAGATTTATTAAACATTACTTCTCAACTTAAGAAACCTGAAATTCAAAATCAAATTAAATTAATTGATCAACAGTTTAGAGATGAAATCTGCAATGATTTACCTAATGCCTTTTGGGATAGAAAGAAACATGTTATTTCTTTACCTTATCTTGATGACTTTAATAAAGTCAGATTCCCACTAAAGCTAGGTCTGCTCAAATGAATCATGAGTATTTGGATTTATGCAAAAAGGAGATAGAATCTCTTTTAGAGAAAAAATTAATAAGAAAATTCAAATCTCCTTGGAGCTGCACAACTTTTTATGTTAATAATGTTGCCGAAAGGGAACGTGGGGTCCCTAGACTTGTTATAAATTACAAACCTCTTAATAAAGTGTTAAAATGGATTAGATATCCTATTCCTAATAAAAAAGATCTTTTAGATAGATTAAACAATGCTTTACTCTTCTCTAAATTTGATATGAAATCTGGTTATTGGCAAATTCAGATTAATGAATCTGATAAGTATAAAACAACCTTTACTGTTCCTTTTGGACATTATGAATGGAATGTCCTTCCTTTTGGCCTTAAAAATTCCCCTTATGAATTTCAAAATATTATGAATGATATTTTTAATCCTTATACTGAATTTATAATTGTTTATATTGATGATGTCTTAGTTTTTTCTAATACTATAGATCAACATGTTAAACATTTAAAAATATTCAAAGGATTAGTTAAACATAATGGATTAGTTATATCTGCTCCTAAGATGAAACTTTTTCAAACAAAAGTTAGATTTTTAGGTCATGAAATTGACCAAGGAACTATAATTCCTATACAAAGAAGTATTGAATTCGCTTCTAAATTCCCCAATATTATTACAGATAAAAAACAATTACAAAGGTTTCTTGGTAGTCTCAATTATATAGCAGATTATTATGAAAATCTTGCAAAAGATACTGCCATATTACATGCTAGGCTTAAAAAGAATCCTGGCCCATGGACTGATAAACATTCTCAGGCAGTCCAAAGAATTAAAAATAAAGTTAAATGTTTGCCTTGTTTATCCCTTGCTAACCCTAAATATTTCAAAATTGTTGAAATGGATGCTTCCGACTTAGGCTATGGAGGAATCCTTAAACAAATTATACCTGATACATCAAAAGAAGTTTTAGTCAGATTTACCTCTGGAAAATGGAATCCTGCCCAATCAAAATATTCTACTATCAAAAAAGAGATGCTCTCTATTATAAAATGCATTTCAAAATTTCAAGATGATCTTCTTAATAAGAAATTTTTATTAAAAATTGATTGTAGCTCAGCTAAATCAATTATTGAAAAAGATGTTAAAAATCTTGTTGCTAAGCAAATTTTTGCTAGCTAGCAATCTCAATTATCTATGTTTGAATTTGACATTCAACACATTAAAGGTGAAAAAAATTCACTTGCTGATTATTTAACTGAATAACTCGTGAATTTTTGCAGGGAAAAAATGATGACCCCGTATAGGGGAAGAGGCCGCGGTTATGGCCGTGGTGGAAGGGGAAGTAACAATATGTTACCCCAGCCAGAACCAAACATTCCTCTAATAGGGGATTGGACTACAGTTTAAAAAGGTAGAAAAATGCAACAATTACCTGCATCTTTATCTAAAGAGGAAGATATTCCTTCCTCCTCCTCTAATAAAAGTACATCTTACAAAGAAGTTGCGGTTAATAACCCACCTCAAGAGCAATTGGATTATTTTGAAAATCTAATAACTGAAAAAATCATGTATATTGATGAAGAAGATATCAAAATCAATCCAAATGATGGATGATCTATCAAAACTAGATACCTCGAATCAAGAGGATATCCAGGCCTACATGGAAAATCTAGGCCTCATCTAGAAATTCTTCTAACCGTTACCGGATCGGTAACATTTACTCACCATTACCCGAATAATAATCCTGAAAGTTTTATAAACTTCAGTAAATGTCACATTAATAAAATCCTGTTACCAAGAGAATGGGGTCTTAATCCAAATGGTGAAAAGGCAATAAGAATTGTAGAAGGAAAGTATATTTACTTTAATTACTGGGATTATGTCCAAGCTTTTACTCAAGATTTTTATTATCAAAATCCCAAGAACAAGCACTCTTGGTTTTTCTCTATTAATCCAGAGATGATTAATAGACCTATACTAAATTGGTTTTATGAATGGTGGACTAAATTTGGTCCGTCTTTGGAAATACTACCCAAAGAATTACTTGATTTATACAACCCCTGGTGTGACAATAGCCCACTTATTATAAATATTTTATCTGATAATTTAATCACCGGACAATGTCCATTTTGGTTCTTTACCAAATTTCAGATTCCATGGATATGGAGATGGTCAATCACCATATCTCAAGATAAATTCAACATACCCAATTTAGAAAGAAATTTCTTCTATAAATGGTGGAAAAAAATGAGTTCCGAAGAAGTCCAGAAAATAGGAAATTTAATTCAAACAGCTATAGCTGAAGACCAAAGTAATAAGGTCAAAGAGCAAAGCTCCCAACAAATGTCTATGGAAAATCTGAAGAACTTCTTTCAGAGAAAATATCCAAATGAATCAGAAGATGAAATCATGGTTAGAACTTTGGACCATATGAAAAACCAATTCTTCTCCACTTTTCCAGCAAAAGCATCAAAAGATGAGGATTCATCAATGAAGACCAGCTCTTCCATGGGATCAATTGATTCCCACAACTTTGACTGTTTGGCGGGAGAAGCCCAAGCAGAGGACCCAACTGCAGAGGATTTCTGGGACGCAATGATTCAATCCATGGTCCAGAAAGCAAAAGAGAAAGCAAAAAATAAGAATCAATAATCAAAGGCAGAAGATAAGGAAGAATCCTATCTTGTTTGCCATTTCAAAGCAATAATGAAAAAGAATCAATAGACAAAAGCAAAAGACAAGGTTAATGGAATAAGAATCTTGTCAAAAGTAAAAGTTGGCAAAAGCAAAAGATAAGAAAGAATCTTATCTTCTTATCTTAAGGGAATAAGAATCTTTAGTCTTTAAGATTAAATGTATGCATTTAATTTTCTTTTGAAAAAGTTTTTTGTTTTTTATTAATGTTTAGTAGTTCACCTACTATTGTAGGTAGATGTTACCGACTTAAATAGTAAGCCTTTGCTTCCATATATAAGGGGATTTAAGTTTCTTTTGTAATCAGGTTTTTGAAAAATAAGTTTGAAAGAAAACTCTCTATACTTCTCTAGACTTCTCTACCATTTCTTTACTTCCTTATACATATTTCGATCATGCTCCTGCTGTCTATTAATATATATATATATATATATATATATATATATATATATATATATATATATATATATATATATATATATATATATATATATTAAGGTTTTCCTTTTTTAAAAACATAGTGGGGGCATATGCCCCCATAGTAATACATGTCATGTGGTAAAGTTTATGTGAAGTTGAGACCAAGATTTTGTAATATTCTTTTTGCAACAAGCCTTGCCTTATGTTTGAGAATGGAATCCTCTCGAAGATGCTTCATTTTGAAGATCCATTTGATTGAAATATGTCTCTTTTTTCTAGTAAGAGAGACTAAATTGTTTGATTCTTATTTATCATTTTAATTTCCTCTCTCGTAACAGTAATCCACATAGAGGATGTAGATGCTTCTACATAGATGAATGACTCAGCATCAACAAATAAGGCTAGGTACACTAGGTCTTCGTCTGGTGTGATCATGTGGTTTGGAATGCAATTTTATTCTTGATGTCTTCTAGCTGGGAATCTAATTATTTAGGATCTTCTTTCCTACTCCATTTGTACAACACCTCTTTCAAGTATATAATGCTCACTCTAATCATCATGAAATATAAATGAAACACTTGAGATGATTCAAAATCGTGACTCTTCCAATTAACATTTTTATTCATTGATTGTAACATCTCTACTTGTAAGAATCCTCTCGATGACAGGCTTGTATGACTTGTAAAAATATGCAGTGTTGTAGCTTTCTAAAATTGTCATTTCACTTTTATCTTCAAGTTTTTACCTTCTTCGATATGCGATGGGTTTGAACAAAAAAAGGCAAAGAATCTTAAGTGCTTGACAAATGGAATGTGACCTGACCAATATATTTCTATGATCATGTCTAATCTCTTGTGTCGACTTTTGCTGAGCACATAATACGAAGTTATAACAACTTCACCCCAAAACACATATGGAAGTTTCTTTTGTTTCAACATGCATTTGATCTTGTTTATGATAACCATGTTCCTGCTCTCAACAAGACCATTAAGTTGAATGAGTGTATGGTGTTATGATCTCATGTTGGACTCTTATGCCTTCACAAAACGATTCACTTTTTCTTGAAGTGTTCTCTCATCTCAATCACTCCATCGAATTTTGAGTTTCCTTTCTACTTCTTTTTTTCCCATCACTTTAAACTTAAATTTTTTTCGGAGCAATTCATATTTAATTTTAATTACATAAACCCACGTGATTGTACTAAACTCATCCATAAAGGAAACAAAATATATATTCCCTCACATTGGCACTATATTAAAGAGATCACAAACATCATTATGCACCACATCAAGTTTAACTTGAGTTCTTATTGGAATATAAGACACACAGAAATTATTTGGTTTCTTTCCTATCAAGAAGTTCTCGCATGTATCTACAAGAAACCTGATTTAGTGAAAAACATGTACCACTTCCTTTAACATTAAAGTAGAAAAGACTCTTAAAATTACTGTGTCCATACTCGATGTGTCATAGTCAAGTATCATCTCCAATCACCTCAAAAGCAAGACATTGAGAATTTATTTTATTTATATGGACCTAAAAAGTTCTATTTTGAGAGAAACGAGATTTCAAAAATATTGTTCTGATGTGCATCAAAGAGCTCCATGTAGTTTTTGACAAGTTGCATGGTAAACTCATTCTAAATCAATTTACCAGTGTTAAATAAGTTACTCGCCGTGATTGGAATATACAAAACACTAGTGTCAAGTGCTTGATTTTCTTGTCAGCCTTTGATCAAAATATTACAAACTCTCTCTTATGAAATGGTTATGTTATAATCAAATCTTATCTCTGTCTTTCATGAATCCTCAAAATTGTCTAGCCATTCTCAATGACCTGTCATGTGAGTTGAACAACGCGTGTCTAAATACCACTTATATTTTCTTTCAAGTTTGTCATTTGTTATTGCCATTAGGAGGATAGAGTCTGAGTTCTCTCACCCTGATCCATGTGTGTCTCATTATTTTTCCTGCCCTCTGTCTATGAAAACACATTTTCTTTTACACTTGTCTACAAATTGTCCAAATCATTGGCATTTATAACTCAAAGTTTTCTTCTTGTTTATATGCTTTTTCCCTTCCTATTTCGATGAACACTATTATTTCTTGAAGAAGATTGAATTGGATCATCTTTATTAGAGTTATCTTATGGAGATCTTTCATATTATATTTTCCTTTCTATTTTATTATATATGAGAACCTCCTTGGTCAAATGTTCTTTATTCTTTTAAAAAAAACCTTTATTCTTTAAAAAAAAACCTTTATTCATGTGCATTTAAGGAACATTAAATGTCATCAAATTTTCAAACAGTTTCAAAATGTTGATATACTATAACTTTCTAAGTCATTATTAAAATAAAATACTTTTTATTTAATAAAAATCCATAAGTCATTATTTTGTTTCATAAATCATTTTCTTTAAATAAAAATTTTTATTGAATTGCCAAATATTCACTTCTCTAACAAGTCTATACAAGAATCTTATAAAAGAATTGTAATGAAAGAATAATAATGATATATACTAATTGAGTTAAATATTTATAAATTAATAACTTTCATAAAAAAATCTTAAAATAAGAAATAAAAAAATTAAAGAAAACATTTGTTAAGAGAGAGAGAGATATGGTATGATTTATGCCTCAAGATTTTCGTTTATTTTATTTTCATTTTTTAAAAATAATTTATATTAGTTTATCTATAAAGAAGAATATGTATATTTTTTCCTTCCAATGCCACTTAAAAGCACTAGCCAACTAGCATGCCACTTTATAGACCCACATGAAAGATATAGTTCCACCCAAATGTTTATCATAGGATCCATGATTACATGTCAACTCACTATCTTGATGGCCATATAAACCATATCTTGACCTACATCATCATATCATTTTTCATTTATCTTACAAAATACTGATTTTTTATTCATTGACTAATAAAAATAACTACTAAAATGTTATATATATATATATATATATATATATATATATATATATATATATATATATATATATATATATATATATATATATATATATATATATATATATATATATATATATATATATATATATATACAGTTTTTTATAATATCAGTTAAAATTTTATAACATTAATATCTAAAATCTTCATTTATCCTAAAATTAATTATTTAATCTATCAAAAAGTAAAAACTATTAAAGTCTCCAATCCACTTCTCTTTTAGCAAGGCTGCTAATTAAAGTTTTACTTTAATCCGATCTAAGATTGGATTCTTTATGTCCAACCAATAAATTAAGTATTTAACTGTAATGGTGCTAATCTCTTATCAGCAGAACCTTTGCTTCTTTTTCAATTATAATGTTTTTTAATTTCATTGCAACTTAAAGTGATCACAATTTGTCTTTAAAAATAGTTTAAATGTGAGCATAAAAGTGCACATTTACGATGAGGTTATAGCCTCCATTATTATGAAAAGGAATCTAATTGTACATAAAGCGACTGTAAATTAAAATGTCAAAATCTAATAAGAAATGGATTTTAGAACACAACGGTAATAATAACATTGAACACTGAAATTAACGTAAAAAATAATTTAATGCATAGGGAAAAATCATGTAACAAACTCTAAAAAGTATTTTATTATACTAAAAATATTTGGCTTTATCCATACAGGTCTTTTAACTTAATATCTAATAAACCTTGTTTTTAAATTTTTTTAAAATATTTTTATTAATTAATTTGGTCCATATATTTGATTAACTTTTAATTTTATATATTAGATAAATAATATTTTTGAATATCCACCGTAAATTTTATTAACTTGTTTAATATTAATTATTTAATTATTTTACCAAATTTTACACCTTTATATTTTGACGTATTATGAATTCTAGCAATACATCATAAACACCTAATTTTATTTAGAATCTTTATCTTTTTTTCCATCTTCATTATCTTCATAAAAATTCCAAAATATTAAAAAAAAATACCACTTAATTAAAATTCCATTTTTTTTAACAAATCGCCACATTTTCCAACACATACTTTTACTACCACTTCTCATAAATCTCAAACAAAAAAAAACATGATTACATATCAATGAAAATAGCTTCAAATTTATGAAGTCAACTAGTAATAGCAAGAAACCTAGTTTTGTGGTGACGCTGAGGTAAGAAGATTCATCTTCACTTTATGAGAGATTGCCCAAGATGCCACGGCCCTGAAATAATTTTCTCAAAATGTCATTCGTTGAAAAAAATTGTCTAAGAAACCACTTTTTTTGTTCTGTAGTGGAATTAAAATATTATTTTACAGGGTCCTCCATCCTAGATGGCGGACGCCCCCAGAGGTGCAGTTGGGGTCCTCCATCTGGGATGGAGTGTGCATTAAAATATTTTTTGTTTTGTTTTTTAATTTCGGAAAATATATAAAATGATTATAATAAATTTTTAATATTAAAAATTAAATAAAATATTATATTTAATAAAAAATAAATATATTTAAAAAAAAATTAACTACTTTGATATATAATATTTTTCATAATTATTTAATATTAATTAGTTATATTTACTTTTACATATAATTTGTAATAAATATATAATACTAATTAAGAATTATTATTAATAATAATTAATTAATTAAAATTTCGAAATTATATTTTTTTTTCTGTAATATTTGTTATAAATATTTAATATTACATAATATTTTGAAATTAATTTAAAAAAAGAGAAGTTTCAATTTTTTAATAGATAAATGAATATTTTTAATGATACTTACAATAAATTTATTAAAAGTAAATTTATTAATATTTGTAATAAGTATATAATAATAATTAAAAATTAATATTTATAACAATTAATTAATTAATTCTTTTAAAAATAAATTGTTCTAAAATTAAAATAAATAATAAATAGTGACATATTATTAGCAAATAATATTTATAACATTTATTTTTTCCCGCCCAAATAATATTTTGATATAGAGTTTTCCCGCTTAAACCATAGTATAATATTATTTTTTATTTTCAATAGGTCTCCTATAAATATTGGAAGCATATGACAGATGAATATATTAGTTGTGAATGATGTCTGTGTGTTGCATTGTTTTCTTTGAAACAGATAAGCAGATGAGGGTTTGTTTGAATCCACAATGGAAGTTCAGGCAGTTGGTTTCTGCCATCAACGGAAGTTTTGGTCAACTGGGTGGTCCGATTCGACGTGTTAGAAAAATTGAATATTATTGTCCTTACATAACTCTTACGGATGCTAGCCCAGATGGGACATACATGCATTATTGGGATCGTGTAGAAAATGATATGGATGTTACTTGTATGTTTTCTGCGCATAGTGGAGAGGTTAGTCGAGGTGTTGAAGATCCACTTGTCTTAGCTGTTGTCGTTTAAAATAATAATATGATCAAAGGTGTTGTAGTGATTAGTTGTTATAACGTGTTGGAATAGTTGTAGTTTTTTATCTTTAGATGAAGTTGTTATTATGTTGTAATTTGTCTTGTGTTGTAGAAGATAATGTTACGCTTCTAATAGAACTTGTTTTTGGAAAAAGGAAATACACGAAATATAATGAAGATTGAATATACTAAAACTTCAGACATAACTAAGTAGAAGGGCCAGGCCTGGTTGGACATTTTCTGCGCATATGTCCTATTTCTCGACAAATACCACACCTCCTTTTTTCTTTTTCAGCGTTGTCCATTTCAGTTCTAATCCGACAACTGTTTGGGCGACCTTTCTTGTTTCTCCGCATGCGGTCGTTGTGGAATAGCGTGTCACCTTCATATTGTGGCCAACTTGTTTCGGTCGGGATCCCGATGAAACTTTCCTCGTAGACCTTAAATACGTTTACAACTTTGAACACGTCAGCTATATAAACAGAATAGTCTTGTCTTATGCTTGAACATGCTGCAATAACATGTGAGCAAGGGACATGAAACGTTTGGAATCTTCCACACTCACACGTAAGATTCTGAAGGTCGACGTTGTAATGGGTAGTCGGTCTGCCGTCACTATGATGAACAGTCTCCTGGACCAAGAAGCAGAATCTCTCACGATCAAATTGCATGACTGTGTGGCTATTTGATTTGATTACTTCCTCCTCAATTCCCTTCATGCAGTTTTCAGTGAACAGTTTGCCAGAACCCAACATTTTAGTCCAATCATGTCCTCTTTTCCCAAACAATGTGCCCATTCGATAATATGTTGATTTTACCAAAGCGGTAATAGGTAGGTTGCGTGTGGATTTTAAAACTGAGTTCATCGATTCTGCGAGGTTGGTAGTCATATGACCCCAACGTTTCCCTCCATCAAATGATCTCGTCCATTTTTCTCTTGGAATATTGTCTATCCATTGCAACGCTTCTATGTTAACCTTACGTATCTCTTGGTAGACGTGTTCGTATCTCTTGGTTAAAATAAATACTAGAAGAAACTCTAATATCTGAGAATACCTCCCATGACGAACTCATTATATACACAATAATTTATATTATATTGTGCATCTCCCTAACTTTATTCCCTGATAAATCGGCAAAAGATGTACATAGTATGTGGATACCATTTGTTCAGGATTTGGGTCAGTGTGGTGAATATAGTTGGGGATCAGCTGTGTTAGCGTATCTATATAGGGAAATGTGCAAAGCAGTTGACGTTGATGTTGATGGTATGGGGGGTGTGTTATTCTACTACAAACATGGGGATTTACACGATTACCACTTATAGCACCAATTACTTCTGCAGTTCCAAGTCATCCATATGCATCAATGTAAGTCTTAATACTTCCATGAAAATCCATTTCTTTCCATTTCTGTTCTCTGTGTCATATAAGATGTTAATCTTTCAATTTAATGTTGCTCTACTTTTTAGATGGGCTTCGACCAACAAGAAAAAAATTTGCTCTAGAAATCCTCGTCATTACCTTGATGGGTATCGTGTCATGCTCGATCACATGTCGTCAACAAACGTAATTTTGGTTTGACTAGTTTTTTTATTACATGACACTCAAGCAATAAATGGTAAACTTACGTATTTCTTTTAATACAATCACAGTTTATATGGAGGCCGTATCTTGGATACCCCCCCTTGGAGAATGATGATCATTTGATTTGGAGCGCAACAACACCAATCTTGTGCTTTTGGATCGTTGAAATGCATCAATCAGATAGGGTAAAATTGCAATTTGGGTATTATCAAGACATACCCAATCCACCTAAATGCCTACAAGAAGAACATACCATGACTATGCAAGAGTCATGGAATTATAGTTACACAACGTTGAATAGAAACGAACAACAACTTTGGGAAAACAGACACCGACTGTGTTTGACTGGGGTAACGTTTCAGGGAGAAATGAAGCCAACCGAAGAATATATTAATTGGCTACGACATCTTCCATTACAATACGCGTCAATTGAGCAACTACTTATTGACCCCCGCCAACATTGTAACACATCACAAATGTCGACTGCACCACGACCACCATTAAGAAACCCCCGAACAAGAATCCCTCCCAACCAATATTATACACAAACTTCAACTTCCATCCAACATGAACCACAAAGTTAATATACACAACCCTACCAACAACAAACACAAAACACCCAATACCATCAACCAAACTACCAAACCCAAACACAACACACTTCATACCAACAACCAAACTTCCACACAATAACCCAACAAACACCTACTAACTACCCATACCAAACACCACAAAACCCAATACACTACACTTCTCAAACCCAACAACAACCATACATACGCCCTCCACATAACTACACACCCATCCCACCACCTAACTTTGATTACTCTACTACACATCAACAATCAACAACCACCGATGTGAACGACTATTACATCACAACCATAGAAACTTCAAACCCAAACCCAGCCTCATTCACACAAATATTAAATAACTTTTCTCCTAGTATGGATTTTGAAAATTTTGAGGCATTCGAAATTTTTCGTGAGCAACCACCCATTCTTCAAACCACTGATATTCCCTCATCAACTAATGCCCCTACTATACCCACCTCAACACAACCATTAGGTTGTGGTCACCGTGTTCGAGTACGTGCAAGATGTGGAACTGGTAGTCATTTCGTCGATGAAGATCCCAATCAACGTCGTAATTAATTGTTTTTAAATCTAATTTTCATTGTAATTATCGTTTCTAATTAATATTATATGAAATTATATTTTTTATTTCATTTATAAAGTTTACTAAAATTAATATGTAATCATCGATTAAAAAATTTATTCTTAATAAATTTATTGTAACTATCATTAATTTTCTTTTTTATTAAAAGTATTACGTAACAATTAAAAAAATTGAAACTTCTCTTTTTTTAAATTAATTTTGAAATATTATGTAATATTAAATATTTATAACAAATATTACAGAAAAAAAATATAATTTCGAAATTTTAATTAATTAATTATTATTAATAATAATTCTTAATTAGTATTATATATTTATTACAAATTATATGTAAAAGTAAATATAACTAATTAATATTAAATAATTATAAAAAATATTATATATCAAAGTAGTTAATTTTTTTTAAAAATATATTTATTTTTTATTAAATATAATTTTTTATTTAATTTTTAATATTAAAAATTTATTATAATCATTTTATATATTTTCTGAAATTAAAAAACAAAAAAATATATATTTTAATGCACACTCCATCCCAGATGGAGGACCCCAACTGCACCTCTGGGGTGTCCGCCATCTAGGATGGAGGACCCTGTAAAACAATATATTAATCCCACTACAGGACAAAAAAAGTGGCATCTTGGGCATTTTTTTTCAGCGAATGACATTTTGAGAAAATTATTTCAGGGCAGTGGCATCTTGGACAATCTCTCTCACTTTATTCATTAAATCAATTTCACACCATGTCTTCACTTCACTCTTCACTATGAAGAATGGCAATTTATCTCACTTTCTAGGGGCTTCTCTTTTATTCCACAACCACATCACTCTTAGCTCTCAAAATTAAAATCTATTCTTCCCACTTTTACCCTTCCTCTAAAATTCAATGGTATCCACCCAAATTTTTTTTATCTTTTTCCAGGACCGTGCAAGATGCAAAAAAAAATATTTTTAGGCCCCAAACAAAATATTTATTAATTCTAACTATTAATAAATCTTAACTGATTAAAATAAAATAATTTAGAATTTCGCTCTTCCCTAAAAATTAGTCAATCAATATCATTTTTTTTTAAAATTAATCAATATCATAATTAATGTTATTTAAATATTTTATTTATCCCCAAAAAAATAAATCCCTATTAACTCATCCAAATTCCCTAACTAACGTCTCTCACTCTCCGAACTCCATTCTTCACGTTTTTTTCATCTGCTCATCTTCTGTTAATAATTTTTTTTTTCTTCTCCTTCCCTTGAAACCTATTGTCTATGGATCAAACTTTGTCTGTGTGGCTCAACCTCTCTGAATTTGACATCGTCTGGATTCTGAGCGCTTATAAACCACATACATCCCAACATCTCACATACGGAGCGTCAGAGCCTTTCATCTTTATTCGTTTCCAATTCCAGGTTCTATCGTTCTGTTCATCGATTATCCTTTTCTATATTTATTTTAGAGTTTAGTTTATTTCGATTTCTTTAATATTTAGTTAGATTTTTTTATTTTGATTATTTGCAAAAGAAAATGTCAAATAGAAAGAAAGTATGAATTTGGTTATGAAAAATTGAAGAAAAAATGAAAAGTTGAAAAACTAATTGAATCTCAACGTGGTGGTCTTGATAAATTTGTTATTGTTCATAAAAGGACGCAGAAACAAGTTTAATAGGTAAAAATGTGATAGAACAATCACCGTTAGATAATACTGACAACGGTGTAGAGATGATACTGACAATGGTGAAAACGTGATAGAACAACCACATATAAATAATACTGACAACACAAATAGTAATAATTTTGATCAAGAACTAGAAGATAATATTTTAGAAATAGGAGTAAGAGGTAATGTTGAGCATAATAACACTTCTAGTAGATGCTTTGATTATGTAGAAGGGATTGAATTATCAAAAAATTATGAAGATCCTAAATTAAAAAATGAAGTCATGTCTTTAACAATTCATGAGCTTGAAAATTTTGAATTTTTATTAGGAATGAATATTTGGTATGATATTTTGTTTGCTGTCAATTCTGTTAGCAAGATTCTACAATCAAAAGATATGCATATAGATCATTTAAAAAGTCTCACTTATTTAAAACATTATAGGGAAAACGGGTTTGCATTGGCTTTAGAATCCACAGAAAAAATGGTCATCGAAATGGATATAGAGCCAAAATTTCGTGAAAAACGTATAATTCATAAAAAACCTCATTTTGATGAAAATACTAGTAATGAGATCACACATTCACCTAAGGAGTCTTTTCGTATTGAGTATTTTTTATACATATTAGATCAATCAATTAATTCTATTGAGACAAGATTTGAACAATTTTTTTAATATGAGACTATTTTTGGTTTTTTATTTGATTGTAAAAAAGTTAAAGCTTTAGATGAGGATGAATTGAAAAAATATTGTAATAATCTGGAAAAAAATTTAAGGTTTAATGGATACGCTGATATTGACGGTCTTGATTTATTTTCAAAATTGAATGTACTAAGAGAAGTGTTAAGAGAAGAAATTAGCACACCAATAGAAGTATTGAGTTATATTAAAACTTCATATTCTTTTTCAAATGTTTACATTGCATATAGAATTTTATTGACAATCCCTGTAATAGTTGCTACTGCTGAAAGAAATTTTTCAAAATTAAAATTGTTTAAATCATATCTAAGATCAACAATGTTACAAGATAAATTGAATGAGTTAGCTGTTTTATCTATTGAAAGTGAAGTGTTAGAATTGTTTGATTATAAAACTCTGATAAATGATTTTGCAGCTAAAAAAGCTAGAAGATTAATATAAAAATTGATATTTTATATAATATTCTAAGTCTCTTTAAAATTCTTATAAAAAAAGATCCCTTTAACATTTTCGCCTAAGGCCCCAAAATGTAATTCTCTTTAAAATTCTTATAAAAAAAGATCCCTTTAACATTTGAGCCTAAGGCCCCAAAATGTCTGTAAACGGCTATGTCGCTGTCCCTAGAGCCTTCACACCCAAGGTTGTTAAAATCGGGATTTAAAATCTAAAATTTTTAGATTTCACGTTTTTAGGTCAGCATTTCGTGTTAAATCGCAGGTAAAAATGTTTTTGTGTAAAATTGTATCCTAGGACGATTTTAAACAATTTAAATCTCTCTAAAATCAGCGAAATTGTGTAAAATTGTTAGATTTTACTCTTTCACTCAATTTTATAATTTTTTAGTCAAATTTTGAAATGCCCATTTTATATTTTGGTTAGAATATTGAAGAACCTTTATCATCTGAAGATGAATTTCATCAAGTTGAAGATGAAGACACTAATGAAGATAATATTGCAGAAGAATTAAACTTTCAATTAAGTTGAAAATGGAGATTAAAACACTTGAGAAACTTATGTAACTCTTGTTTTTTAGGCAATCTTTAAATGCCACTTTTAATGATTTGGTGGGTAATTTAAATAGTTTGATACAAGTCTATGAATATTAGACTTTATTACCGTGATTTAGTATATTCTTGTTTTATAATTAAGTTAAAATTTTAAATTATTGTTTTATATATATATATATATATATATATATATATATATATATATATATATATATATATATATATATATATATATATATATATATATATATATATATATATATATATATATATATATATATATATATATATATATATATATATATATATATATATATATATATATATATATATATATATATGATGTAAATTCTATCTGCTCACAAAACACTTTACAATATCATCAAAATCTTTAAATGTAGTTTTGTGAATTTTTAAAATAGTTGGAAACATAGTTGTTTTCTTTTCAAAAGTGATTTAGGAGGTACTGTAATGTTATTTTGATAGTGGAAAGTTGTTACATATAAGTGTATATGAAACAAACTAATGTAACATCAGCTAATATTGATCAAACATACTAATGTAACTAATGTACACGTGTTTGGATAAGATTATCTCTATAATAATAGTATGTTGACATCCCCACTCAAGTTGGACTATGTATATTATAAAGTCTCAACTTGGATAAAATTGGTGACAAAGCTAGTGAATGCAATGGCTTTGTAAAAATATCTGCTAGTTAAGCCTTGGTCAAAACATGTAGAAGGTGAATGGGGTTGGAGCGGAGTTTTTCACGAACAACATGACAATCAAGCTCGATGTGTTTGCTCCGCTCATGAAAAGTGGGATTGTGAGCCGGGAAAATAACGGATTTGCTATCACAAAACACATATGTAGGTTGGGGGAAGGTGATCTGGAAATCGTGAAAAAGATATTGTAACAATTGCAACTCACAAGTCAGTG
Organism: Lathyrus oleraceus; assembly: GCF_024323335.1. Taxonomy (NCBI): domain Eukaryota; kingdom Viridiplantae; phylum Streptophyta; class Magnoliopsida; order Fabales; family Fabaceae; genus Lathyrus; species Lathyrus oleraceus. The sequence goes on from NC_066583.1 coordinate 39,739,403, forward strand.
ATGCTAAGGCTTGCTATTCAGCTTCAGTCAAAGACCTGAACACAATATGTTGTTTCTTGGACTTACAACAAAGTAGGGAAGAACCAAGGATAACATAATAACCAGTGATCGACTTTCTAGTATATGGACGTCGAGCCCAATCTGAGTTAGCAAAAGCATAGAATTTTAGATCCCTAGAAGTCGGGAACAACAAGTCTTTAGCGGGGACAAATTTGAGATACCTGGGGATTCTTGTTGTAGCTTGATAATGTGGTAATAAAGGACATGATACATATTGGCTTAAGTGTGGTACAACATAAGCAATATCAGTTCGAGAATTTGCCTAGTAGGTTAACCTGTCAATCAATTGTCTATAACAACATGGATCTTCTAATAGTTAACCATCATTGGCTGAAAGTTTTGTATTGGGATCAAAAGGGATAGCATAAGGATTTGAAACAAGTAAACCGTTATCTCCTGAAACATCAAGTGTGTACTTCCTTTGATTAAAAAAATACTACTTTGGACCTAGAAATCTCAAAGCCAATGAAGAATCTTAACTGACCAAGATCTTTAATCTTAAATTTGTGGTCCAACAGATGCTTGACAAAGTGAATTACATCCATATAATCACCTGCAAGTACAATGTCGCCCACATAAACTAACAAAGCAGTGAAACTATGAGAATTAGCCTTAATATATAAGGAATGATCAACCTGTGATTGAGAATACATGATTGAAAGCAGAAAAGAAGATATCTTGGAGTACCACTGCCTACTGGCTTGTTTTAAACCATATAGGGATTTGTGAAGTTTGCAAACTTGTGAAACAGAAGAAGCAAACATACCAGGTGGAAGAGTCGTGTAGACTTCTTCATGTAAATCACCATGAAGAAAAGCATTGTTAATGTCAAGTTGTTTTAAATGTCATCCTTTTATTGTTGCAGGAGATAATAAAACTCTAACTGATGTAATTTTTGCAATAGGTGAAAAAGTATCGAAATAGTCAATGCCTTCCATCTGAGTGTATTATTTTGCTACCAACCTTGCCTTATACCTTTCAATGGAGCCATCTGCCCTGTATTTTGTTTTGTATACCCATCGACATCCAATAGGATTTTTACCAGGGGGTAAGTCAACCACATCCCAAGTGTGATTCTCTGCAAGAGCATGTAGCTCAACATTCATAGCATTTTTCCAACAGTCAAGCTTACTGGCTTGGTTCAGAGTTAGAAGATATGGCACAACATAAATTTTTATGAAAAGGAGAATATCTATCATAAGTGAGAACTGAAAATAAAGGATATGTGGGAGTAGAACCAATGGAATGCAATGAAGGGGAATGGTTGGAAACAAAATAACAATGGTAATCTACCAAGTAACTTGGGGGTGTGAAGATCTAGTAAAATGGCTTAAAGATGGAGGATGATTTTCATTTTCAGAAGGGCTGATAGATAGAGGCAAATTGTCTGTTTCATGAACACTAGTATGTTCATCAGATAAGGGATGGGTAGCAGGAGCAGGAAAAGGACTGCTAGATAAAGGTTGGTAAAATTGACAAGGGCCTGTAGTACTAGGTGAGTCTATAACAGTTGTAGGAAAAGGACTGCTAGATAAAGGTTGGTAAAATTGACAAGGGACGTGCAGATTGGGTAGTAGTAGCTCATGCAAGGCAAATTAAATGATTTTCCACAATTGCACTATTATGTTCAAGCCTTCGAAAATGCTATGTCAAAAATAGAAACACCACCTTATGAGTAATGGTTGGAAAGCTTATTGCATAAGGATCATTTGCTATGTTGATAAAAACTCCATTTGGGCCTTGGAAATTGATGAAAATTGGACATGAAGTGTAAGGTGCAAAACATGCATATGTGAGATTTTCAAATTTGGCCAAAGTTCAAGCCCTTCTGTCTCAATGATGCAAGCTCCAAATGATAAAATCTTCAACATAAAAGTTGTAGATCTTTTCAAGTAAATCAATTTGGACTTAAATTTTGAATCATTTGGATTTTTGATAAAGATGTTATGGGCACTTGAAGTTGGACTTTTTCACATTTCAATGCATTTGGTCCAAAGTGACCTATAATGTTTTGCATTATCACATGTATTTCTTTTGAGATTTTGAAATTTTTCTCAACATAACATTTGAATTAGACATCTTAAGATTTTCAATGAATTTGATCCCACCTCAAAATCATGAAAAATTAATGAGTTATGTTCTTGGGAAGTTGACCCAAAATTAGGGTTTCAGTCAAAATGACCTATAATGTCTTGGAATGGGTGATGACCTTCCAAGCTTCAAATCAATTTTTGATGAAAATGAAAGTTGTTCATATGATCCTTAAGAAAATTTTTTCTCTTGGGGTAATCTCCATTTGACAAACACATAAAAGGGTAGGTCTCAGTGTATTTCAAAATAGTCAGATGAATTGACTGATCAACTTCTCAAGTCCACACCTCATATCTTGATGAGTTGATGATTGAGGACACTCAAATAAGTTCAAATATGCATGAAATTATGAACGAAAGAACTTCCCTTGATTGTATTTGACCATGGGTTGAGATTGCTTTATGAGCAAGGCATAGTTGATGAATAGATGAATTAGGGTTTCCTTGAGAAACAAGCCTCAAACCCCTTGATTTGCTTTGGTCAAAATGATGAATTGAGACACTTGGGAGGAATATTTGGTGGATGAGTGCTTTGGGAACCATTACCATGTTTGCTTTCATCTTTAATTGGCCCTATCAATGCACAAGATCTCCTAGAAGCTTTAGACCTTGTGACTGCTCAAGCTATAAACAAGAGATGTTAGTGACATATTTTTGTGCTTTTTGTCAGTAACTAAAAATGAGAAAAGCAATAATATACAATTCAAGCATGCTTGGTGATCTCAAACCAACTCATAAGAGATCCCACCCCAAAGGTAAGGAGCTAAGATGCTTATGATCCTTGAGGCAATGTAAATGCAATGTTATGATGTCATGAGGGATCTTAGGGTCAAAATTGGGGTCTTACAGATGCCCCTATTTAAGGTCATTCTAGCCGGAGATATGAAGGTTAAAATCTTCGTCTCGACGAGGTAGAATGGGCTTAAATAATAACAAAGAGACGAATTTTGGTCCCTAAGAGACCTCATGATGCAAAATGTATGTATGCAAAAGATAATACTCTGTGGAGATATGTGTCCACTAAGAGAAAAGAAATTAGGAGAAACTGACAATCCATATGAGCAATGCACTAAATGGGACAGAGACTTTGGGGATTCTTACGGGGATAAGAAAGGGAATAAAATGCATGAGCAGGTCACGGCTTAGAACTTGCTGAGACACGAGAGGAATTCCATGAAAATAAATCAATGGAAAGACTCGAGCTGACTCAAAGATGCATGTATTGGGGAATATGCCAATACAGCAAAAACTATCCATAAAGGATACTTCGGATGAAAATCCGGACTCAGATGGGGAAAATCCACTAAGGGACTTAACTGGGGAATGTCCAAACAGGACTCATTTGAGGAAACAACGGGATGAGGTATTACCAGTTGCTGGTAATAAGCTCAAGGAGACATATGATCAAAACACCGGTATAAGGGTGAGAGAACAACATGCTCGGGGAGAATGAATATCTAAGACCGTTATGAGGGTGAGATATCAAACATCCACAATCATCTGAGGAAGACCTAAAAAGGTATATTTCAACTCAGGAAATCTGACTCCACAGGGGACAAAAAGTCATAATAGGGAGCAGAAAGGAAGGAACATCAGGGATACCGGTTACTGGGCATATAATAGGTGACCAACCAGGTGTGAATTGGGGAATATTTCCAAGACACTCATTATCCGAAAGGAGGGCTAAAAAGCAAACTCGACTATAGGATGGGCATTCGACTCCGCAAAGGGGATATGAATCTTGCTCGGCTGGGGAAGAACAAAAACTTTGACCAAAGAGCGCATGAGATATATTATCTATTACCGTCAGAACGTAGATAATACACTCACATGGAAGATTATCCACAACCGGTTACTGGGTTAATAAAGGATAAATCGACCGAAAGGAAAGGGCATCGGGATACCGAAGATTAGGTATAAAAATGATGATCGATCAAAGGGAGAAACAATCATTACTAGCCAAGGGTAAATGAAAGATAACTCGCTGGGGAAACATTGACAAAAGTAATGATCCGGGAGACACATCACCAGCCACTGGGAGATATGCTCAAAAAGTGAAGGAATATTAAAACTGAATATTGGATAAAGATAACCGTCCAAGAGGGGGTTACATCTACCGAAACTAGGTAGAAAACCACAGAAGAGTAACCGCCATCGATTAGGATGAACAAAAATAAGGTTAACTCTGCAAGGGGATAAAACGGGGTTTACAACTACCGGTATAAGGGTAGAGGGTCAACTTCGCCGGGGAAAAGATGGATAATTACTGGTTACTGAGCAATCATTCATCTAAACTGCGGGGAAGTGCAAGGGAAATAACAAACGTAGTCAATCTAGGAACAAGCTAGAGAGGCACAACAAAACAAGGACTCAACCCAATGAGGATATAACTCAGGGGAGTAATTCCATTCCAATACATGTTTTGGGAGGAAACTGCAATAACAATCATCCATGAGGACATAACTCAGTAGGGAATATGGAAGAAAGGATAGATACTTTCTGCCTATGGGGGCTGACTCTAAGTGGAGAGATCAGACACAAACATCTGCTTGGGGACACATGTATCACCGAATAGAAGGAGACAACAAACAAAGGTATTTATGGCAAATAATGAGACATGAATATCTGAATGTTAAAACTATACATATATGTGTGGTTTATGTATGATGAATGCCGACAAAACAGACATATCTAACACAAACAGGTCAAAGATTCAACGGACCAACATCCGGTACTACATCTCAAGAGAGAGAAAGCCGGGTCCACGGGAGAACATCCCAATCTGATGGGAGCAAAAGATACCAGGAAACAAAGATCTCTGAAGGGAAATGAGCATCAGTCACTCCAACTGGGGACAGGATCAACATACGAATAAAGTCCACCGTAGAAAACACTCTACTGGTAGTCTGCAAATGGCAAGACTCCATGGATCTTTACAAGTTTGAAATTGGTGATATATATTGGAAAAGGGCTACATTGAACATAATGACCATTTCTCCACCAACTCTGAATCCGATGTATTTGAAGCTTCAGTTGACGATGACTGAGCGAGAATCTTTGACAGAGGACAGTTGTAGAACAAAGTCTTGTCAGGATGCAGTTACTTGCCAAATCCCTAATTTTTTGCCTAAATTGCCCCAGGGTGAGGTACTCAATCTAGCAGGATACATATTAATTTTTTATGTCTCTAACTTTTGCCTGGATCGCCCTTTCGGGTTTTCAATCCACCGAGACGCTCATTTTTTGCCTAAGCCACCCTTTCGGGTTTTCAACTTAGCGAGCTATTCTGTTTTTATTTTAGGCGAAGTATTTCTTGACTACATCTGAATTCATAGGACGAGTGAAATCCTCCCCATCCATACTTGTAAGTATCAAAGCACCGCCTGAAAAGGCTCTCTTAACAACATATGGACCTTCATAGTTTGGAGTCCACTTGCCCCTAGAATCGGGCGCGAAATACAAAACTTTCTTGAGCACAAGGTCACCTTCTCGGAACACACGAGGTTTGACCTTCTTATCAAAGGTTTTCTTCATCCTCTGCTGATATAACTCACCATGGCACATGGCAGTTAATCTCTTCTCTTCTATCAAATTCAGTTAGTCATAACGACTCTGAACCCATTCAGCATCAGTCAACTTGGCTTCCACCAAGACTCTCATTGATGGGATCTCCACCTCTACTGTGAGCAAAACCTCCATGCCGTAAACAAGAGAGAAAGGGGTTGCCCCTGTTGAAGTGAGAATAGATGTACGATATCCATGCAAAGCAAATGGCAGCATTTCATGCCAATCCTTGTACCTAACAACCATCTTCTGGATAATCTTCTTGATATTCTTATTAGCAGCTTCAACAACCCCATTCATCTTGGGTCTGTAAGGAGAAGAATTATGATGTGCTATCTTGAACTCGCTACACAACTCCTCCATCATCTTGTTGTTCAAGTTAGATCCATTATCAGTAATGATCTTATCTGGCACACCATAAAGGCATATGAGTTGATTCTTGATAAACTTCACAACCACCTTCCTGGTCACGTTTGCATATGACGCTGCTTCAACCCACTTGGTGAAGTAATCAATTGCTACGAGAATAAATCTGTGACCGTTGGACGCTTTCGGCTCTATCATGCCAATCATGTCAATTCCCCACATGGAGAAAGGCCATGGTGATGAAATCACATTCAGAAGTGTCGGGGGAATATGAATCTTATCCGCATAAATCTGACACTTTGGCATTTCTTCACATATTTGTAGCAGTCAGACTTCATTGTCAGCCAATAGTAGCCTGCTCTCAATATCTTTCTAGCCATGGCATGTCCATTGGAATGAGTACCAAATGAACCCTCATGGACCTCAGTCATTAACAGGTCTGCTTCGTGTCTATCCACGCATCTGAGCAGAACCATGTCAAAATTCCTTTTATAAAGCACATCGTCGTTGAGGTAGAAACTGCCTGATAATCTCCTTAAAGTCTTTCTATCTTTCACAGATGCCCCAGGCGGGTAAATCTGGCTCTAAAGAAAGCACTTGATATCATAATACCATGGCTTATCATCTTGTACCTCCTCTACTGCAAATACATGAGCTGGTTTGTCCAAGCGCATCACAGTGATATTGGGAACCTCATTCCAGAGTCTCACCATAATCATCGAAGCAATCGTAGCAAGTGCATCTGCCATCCGATTCTCATCTCGAGGAATATGATGGAAGTCAACCTCAATATAGAACGTTGAAATGCTCCTCGCATAATCTATATATGGGATGAGGCCAGGCTGATTCGTCTCCCATTCACCCTTAATCTGATTAACAACAAGGGCCGAATCACCATAAACATCAAGATGCTTGATCCTAAGATCAATACATTCTTCCAAACCCATAATACAGGCCTCATACTCTGCCATATTGTTCGTGCATTTGAAAGTTAGCCTTGCTGTAAAAGGAAAGTGTGTGCCCTGAGGAGTAATAATCACTGCCCCAATACCATTTCCATATTAATTTACAGCACCATCAAACACCATGCTCCATCGGGAACCAGGCTCTGGCCCTTCATCGAGCGTAGGCTCATCGCAATCTTTCATTTTCAAGTATAGAATCTCCTCATCTGGGAAGTCGTACTGAACAGACTGATAATCCTCAATTGGTTGATGTGCCAAGTAGTCAGCCAAGATACTACCTTTAATAGCTTTCTGAGCTCGATACTCAATGTCATACTCAGACAACAGCATCTGCCAACGGGCAATCCTCCCAATTAAAGCAGGCTTCTCAAAGATATACTTGATTGGATCCATTTTGGATATCAACCAAGTCATATGATTTAACATATACTGGCGTAAGCGCTTAGCAGCCTAGGCCAAGGCACAACATGTTTTCTCAAGCATTGAGTATCGAGACTCATAATCAGTGAACTTCTTACTCAGGTAGTAAATAGCATATTCTTTCTTCCCCGACTCATCTTGCTGACCAAGGACACAATCCATTGAGTCTTCAAGAACTGTCAGATACATAATCAATGGTCTCCCTTCCACAGTGTAAGACCCCAATTTTGTCCCTAAAATCCCTCATGGCATCATAACATTTCATTTGGCATTGCCTCAAGGATCATAGCATCTTGGTTCCCCTTGCCTTTGGGTGGGACTCCTTGTGAGTGGTTTGAGATATCCAAGCATGTTTGAATTGTATATCATTGCTTTTCTTATTTTGTTTACTAATCAAAAAGCACAAAAATATGTCACTAACATCTTTTGTTTGTAGCTTGAGCAATCACAAAGTCAAAAGCTTCAAGGAGATCATTGGTACAAAGACATGGTCAAGAGGAGATGAAAGCAAGCATGGTAATGGTTCCCAAAGCTCTCATCCATCAAATATGCCTCCCTAGTATCTCAATTCATCATTTTGAGCAAAGCAAGTCAAAGGGCTTGAGGTTTGTTCTTCAAAGAAACCCTAATTCATCTGTGCATCATAATGCCTTGCTCATGAAGCAACCTCAACCTATGGTCAAATACAATCAAGGGAAGTTCTTTAATTATTCATTTCATGCATATTTGAACTTATTTGAGTGTCCTCAATCATCAATTCATCAAGATATGAGGCATGGACTTGAGAAGTTGATCAGTCAATTCATCTGACTATTTTGAAATACACTGAGACCTAACTTTTTATGTGTTGGTCAAATGGAGATGGTTCCAAAAGAAAAAATGTTCTTAAGGACAATATGAAAACTTTCATGTTCATCAAAAATTGATTTGAAGCTTGGAAAGCCACCTGCCACTCCAATACATTATAGGTCATTTTGACTGAAACCCTAATTTTGGGTCAGCTTCACAAGGACATAACTCATTCATTTTTTATGATTTTGAGGTGGGATCAAATGCATTGGAAAGCTTAAGCTGTCTACTTCGAATGTTATGTTGAACAAAATTTCAAAATCTCAAAGGAAATACATGTGATAATGCAAGACATTATAGGTCCTTTTTGACCAAAGGCATTAAAAGGCAAAAAAGTACAACTTCAAGTGCCCATAACTCTTTCATCAAAAATCCAAATGATGTAAAATGTAAGTCCATTTTGAGTGTCTTGAAAATATCTACAACTTTGATGTAGGAGGTTCTTTCATTTGAGGCATACATCATCAAAACAGAAGGGCTTGAAAGTTGGCCATTTTTAGAAACCTTGCCTTGGCATGTTTTGCACATCACACTTTAAACTAAAAATTCATAAATTTCCACACTTCAAATGAGTTTTTGTCCAACATAACATTTGTTCCTTATACAAAGACCTTTCCAACCATTACCCATATGCCTATGTTTGGATTTTCTAAATGGCACTTTCGAAGAGATGTTTGTCTAGGTACAAATGAGGAATTCACTTGAAATCTTGGTGCATAAGCAATTGCCTTGCAAAGTCACACGTCCAAATTCATTTGGCTGATGCTTAGAGTTCATTTGGCATTGTTTTTGGGCCTTGTGCATGAGCATGCAAGCCCATGCAATGAAGCTTCACATGCCATGCACACGGATCATTTCACACTCTCCTGGCTGTCGCAACCTAAATGCGAAAAAGAGACAACCGGCAAGAAAGAAAAATGACAGGAGAGTCTCCACCGCACGTTATTTATCCCAAAGGAGGGGAAAGGAAACGCTTAAAGTAAACCTGAAAAAAGGAAAGGAAAAGACAAGGTCTCGCAACCAAATCTTGGGTTCGGGAGCCGATTATGCGAAGGGAAGGTATTAGCACCCCTACGCATCCGTAGTACTCTACGGGATCCACTTTTGTTGTTCTTGTATAAAGGGTGTGGGTTCATCTAATGTACTATTTGCTAAAAGGTGGGTTAGGAGAAAAGTGACTCGCACGGATGTCGCATCCACTGCATACGTATCTCATCTAAATATGAGAATCAGAGTCTTCGTAGCTCGGCTACCTATGGGCTAGGGGGGTGTGCTCGGTAAGACGTCGCCTCTTATGCCTACGTATCTCATCTGGAATGAGAATCAGAGCAAGCCGTAGTTCGGCTAACTACGGGGTAAGGGTTGTGTTTTTGGGGTGAACGACGTTACTACACAATCTACCGGATGCTCGGCCTTTGGAGACTTACTCGCCTGTAGTAGAAGGAGTTAACGTGTTCTTAGGAGAAGAAAAATCAATGAGTTGTTTGTGTTTTAGGGATGCTTATGCAAAAAAGGCAGTCCTAGACGAAGGAACCGCGCTACCTTAATGACATGCAAACGAGAGACTATCCGAAGCCTAGCAATCCTATGGGGATACGATCACATCATACAAAACAAACATACATAAAAGTAAACACACCAACAAGGGGGGCTCAAACATACATGGGTAGGGCTTTAGTCAAGAGGGGTCATATCAACCTCGACAAACAAGCCATGGAAGGGTAATCAAACGGGATTCTTACGGGGATAAGAAAGGGAATAAAATGCATGAGCAGGTCACGGCTTAGAACTTGCTGAGACACGAGAGGAATTCCATGAAAATAAATCAATGGAAAGACTCGAGCTGACTCAAAGATGCATGTATTGGGGAATATGCCAATACAGCAAAAACTATCCATAAAGGATACTTCGGATGAAAATCCGGACTCAGATGGGGAAAATCCACTAAGGGACTTAACTGGGGAATGTCCAAACAGGACTCATTTGAGGAAACAACGGGATGAGGTATTACCAGTTGCTGGTAATAAGCTCAAGGAGACATATGATCAAAACACCAGTATAAGGGTGAGAGAACAACATGCTCGGGGAGAATGAATATCTAAGACCGTTATGAGGGTGAGATATCAAACATCCACAATCATCTGAGGAAGACCTAAAAAGGTATATTTCAACTCAGGAAATCTGACTCCACAGGGGACAAAAAGTCATAATAGGGAGCAGAAAGGAAGGAACATCAGGGATACCGGTTACTGGGCATATAATAGGTGACCAACCAGGCGTGAATTGGGGAATACTTCCAAGACACTCATTATCCGAAAGGAGGGCTAAAAAGCAAACTCGACTATAGGATGGGCATTCGACTCCGCAAAGGGGATATGAATCTTGCTCGACTGGGGAAGAACAAAAACTTTGACCAAAGAGCGCATGAGATATATTATCTATTACCGTCAGAACGTAGATAATACACTCGCATGGAAGATTATCCACAACCGGTTACTGGGTTAATAAAGGATAAATCGACCGAAAGGAAAGGGCATCGGGATACCGAAGATTAGGTATAAAAATGATGATCGATCAAAGGGAGAAACAATCATTACTAGCCAAGGGTAAATGAAAGATAACTCGCTGGGGAAACATTGACAAAAGTAATGATCCGGGAGACACATCACCAGTCACTGGGAGATATGCTCAAAAAGTGAAGGAATATTAAAACTGAATATTGGATAAAGATAACCGTCCAAGAGGGGGTTACATCTACCGAAACTAGGTAGAAAACCACAGAAGAGTAACCGCCATCGATTAGGATGAACAAAAATAAGGTTAACTCTGCAAGGGGATAAAACGGGGTTTACAACTACCGGTATAAGGGTAGAGGGTCAACTTCGCCGGGGAAAAGATGGATAATTACTTGTTACTGAGCAATCATTCATCTAAACTGCGGGGAAGTGCAAGGGAAATAACAAACGTAGTCAATCTAGGAACAAGCTAGAGAGGCACAACAAAACAAGGACTCAACCCAATGAGGATATAACTCAGGGGAGTAATTCCATTCCAATACATGTTTTGGGAGGAAACTGCAATAACAATCATCCATGAGGACATAACTCAGTAGGGAATATGGAAGAAAGGATAGATACTTTCTGCCTATGGGGGCTGACTCTAAGTGGAGAGATCAGACACAAACATCTGCTTGGGGACACATGTATCACCGAATAGCAGGAGACAACAAACAAAGGTATTTATGGCAAATAATGAGACATGAATATCTGAATGTTAAAACTATACATATATGTGTGGTTTATGTATGATGAATGCCGACAAAACAGACATATCTAACACAAACAGGTCAAAGATTCAACGGACCAACATCCGGTACTACATCTCAAGAGAGAGAAAGCCGGGTCCACGGGAGAACATCCCAATCTGATGGGAGCAAAAGATACCAGGAAACAAAGATCTCTGAAGGGAAATGAGCATCAGTCACTCCAACTGGGGACAGGATCAACATACGAATAAAGTCCACCGTAGAAAACACTCTACTGGGGAAATTATCAGAGGGGAAGATGGAACTCTGTGGGGAACAACCACCAATCAGAAGGTTCCAATGTCACCACACATATTGCACTACTAAAGAAATCAAATCTGTCGAGGAGGAAGGGGCACTACTCCGCTGGGGAAAAAAGGATAAACATCTTTATCCACTACTCTGCTCGGGAGGCAACCACGAACGGGCTCTGGTCAGACAACTCCATGAGGAAAACACTGCTGACGACTGAATCAAGGATTACCCATAAGCAACTACTGGGGATATCCTGATGGTGACCATACCGAGGAGTAGGAGTGAGATCAACTCTGCTGAGGATGGTCAAGGAGTGAAGTCTGCTGGAGATCAAGAGTAGACAAGTACAAGTTTGATGATGGTTCTGCTTATACCAGGGATTTCCGGTTCATTCTGAGGGGAAAATCTTACTTGATATGAGGGGGTGCTAACTCCTTCGGGACGATTAGCATATTCAATTTATCAATATATAAGGGATTTTAGGTCAATCCGCTCAAGGGATGACAACCATATAATTGATAACACAAAATGCTAAATCCCGACTCAATGGGGATCTAGAAGATTGAGATCATACCCAGAACTCCCAGACTCCCTAGGGACTTGGTGAAAGATACAAATTTTTTCGTGCCTGAAAGACAAATGAAGAGGATACAAGTATGCGGGGAATATGAGCAAATGTCTTACCCTTTTGGGAATCATACCATTCTCAGGAGAGCACTGAAGATGTCCCTAAGTATCCCTTTTTGTCATTGTGAATGTTCACTTTGTTTAAAAAACAATTTATGAAAATTCTGTTTATTTACAACAATGATATTCCTCAATTAAAACATGCAAAACATTTGTTTGAATAGAAACAAATAAGAGTGCAAAGGATTGGACAAAGGCTCAAATTTATTTGATGGAATGGTAGTCTGCAAATGGCAAGACTCCATGGATCTTTACAAGTTTGAAATTGGTGATATATATTGGAAAAGGGCTACATTGAACATAATGACCATTTCTCCACCAACTCTGAATCCGATGTATTTGAAGCTTCAGTTGACGATGACTGAGCGAGAATCTTTGACAGAGGACAGTTGTAGAACAAAGTCTTGTCAGGATGCAGTTACTTGCCAAATCCCTAATTTTTTGCCTAAATTTCCCCAGGGTGAAGTACTCAATCTAGCAGGATACATATTAATTTTTTATGTCTCTAACTTTTGCCTGGATCGCCCTTTCGGGTTTTCAATCCACCGAGACGCTCATTTTTTGCCTAAGCCACCCTTTCGGGTTTTCAACTTAGCGAGCTATTCTGTTTTTATTTTAGGCGAAGTATTTCTTGACTACATCTGAATTCATAGGACGAGTGAAATCCTCCCCATCCATACTTGTAAGTATCAAAGCACCGCCTGAAAAGGCTCTCTTAACAACATATGGACCTTCATAGTTTGGAGTCCACTTGCCCCTAGAATCGGGCGCGAAATACAAAACTTTCTTGAGCACAAGGTCACCTTCTCGGAACACACGAGGTTTGACCTTCTTATCAAAGGTTTTCTTCATCCTCTGCTGATATAACTCACCATGGCACATGGCAGTTAATCTCTTCTCTTCTATCAAATTCAGTTAGTCATAACGACTCTGAACCCATTCAGCATCAGTCAACTTGGCTTCCACCAAGACTCTCATTGATGGGATCTCCACCTCTACTGTGAGCAAAACCTCCATGCCGTAAACAAGAGAGAAAGGGGTTGCCCCTGTTGAAGTGAGAATAGATGTACGATATCCATGCAAAGCAAATGGCAGCATTTCATGCCAATCCTTGTACCTAACAACCATCTTCTGGATAATCTTCTTGATATTCTTATTAGCAGCTTCAACAACCCCATTCATCTTGGGTCTGTAAGGAGAAGAATTATGATGTGCTATCTTGAACTCGCTACACAACTCCTCCATCATCTTGTTGTTCAAGTTAGATCCATTATCAGTAATGATCTTATCTGGCACACCATAAAGGCATATGAGTTGATTCTTGATAAACTTCACAACCACCTTCCTGGTCACGTTTGCATATGACGCTGCTTCAACCCACTTGGTGAAGTAATCAATTGCTACGAGAATAAATCTGTGACCGTTGGACGCTTTCGGCTCTATCATGCCAATCATGTCAATTCCCCACATGGAGAAAGGCCATGGTGATGAAATCACATTCAGAAGTGTCGGGGGAATATGAATCTTATCCGCATAAATCTGACACTTTGGCATTTCTTCACATATTTGTAGCAGTCAGACTTCATTGTCAGCCAATAGTAGCCTGCTCTCAATATCTTTCTAGCCACGGCATGTCCATTGGAATGAGTACCAAATGAACCCTCATGGACCTCAGTCATTAACAGGTCTGCTTCGTGTCTATCCACGCATCTGAGCAGAACCATGTCAAAATTCCTTTTATAAAGCACATCGTCGTTGAGGTAGAAACTGCCTGATAATCTCCTTAAAGTCTTTCTATCTTTCACAGATGCCCCAGGCGGGTAAATCTGGCTCTAAAGAAAGCACTTGATATCATAATACCATGGCTTATCATCTTGTACCTCCTCTACTGCAAATACATGAGCTGGTTTGTCCAAGCGCATCACAGTGATATTGGGAACCTCATTCCAGAGTCTCACCATAATCATCGAAGCAATCGTAGCAAGTGCATCTGCCATCCGATTCTCATCTCGAGGAATATGATGGAAGTCAACCTCAATATAGAACGTTGAAATGCTCCTCGCATAATCTATATATGGGATGAGGCCAGGCTGATTCGTCTCCCATTCACCCTTAATCTGATTAACAACAAGGGCCGAATCACCATAAACATCAAGATGCTTGATCCTAAGATCAATACATTCTTCCAAACCCATAATACAGGCCTCATACTCTGCCATATTGTTCGTGCATTTGAAAGTTAGCCTTGCTGTAAAAGGAAAGTGTGTGCCCTGAGGAGTAATAATCACTGCCCCAATACCATTTCCATATTAATTTACAGCACCATCAAACACCATGCTCCATCGGGAACCAGGCTCTGGCCCTTCATCGAGCGTAGGCTCATCGCAATCTTTCATTTTCAAGTATAGAATCTCCTCATCTGGGAAGTCGTACTGAACAGACTGATAATCCTCAATTGGTTGATGTGCCAAGTAGTCAGCCAAGATACTACCTTTAATAGCTTTCTGAGCTCGATACTCAATGTCATACTCAGACAACAGCATCTGCCAACGGGCAATCCTCCCAATTAAAGCAGGCTTCTCAAAGATATACTTGATTGGATCCATTTTGGATATCAACCAAGTCATATGATTTAACATATACTGGCGTAAGCGCTTAGCAGCCTAGGCCAAGGCACAACATGTTTTCTCAAGCATTGAGTATCGAGACTCATAATCAGTGAACTTCTTACTCAGGTAGTAAATAGCATATTCTTTCTTCCCCGACTCATCTTGCTGACCAAGGACACAATCCATTGAGTCTTCAAGAACTGTCAGATACATAATCAATGGTCTCCCTTCCACAGTGTAAGACCCCAATTTTGTCCCTAAAATCCCTCATGGCATCATAACATTTCATTTGGCATTGCCTCAAGGATCATAGCATCTTGGTTCCCCTTGCCTTTGGGTGGGACTCCTTGTGAGTGGTTTGAGATATCCAAGCATGTTTGAATTGTATATCATTGCTTTTCTTATTTTGTTTACTAATCAAAAAGCACAAAAATATGTCACTAACATCTTTTGTTTGTAGCTTGAGCAATCACAAAGTCAAAAGCTTCAAGGAGATCATTGGTACAAAGACATGGTCAAGAGGAGATGAAAGCAAGCATGGTAATGGTTCCCAAAGCTCTCATCCATCAAATATGCCTCCCTAGTATCTCAATTCATCATTTTGATCAAAGCAAGTCAAAGGGCTTGAGGTTTGTTCTTCAAAGAAACCCTAATTCATCTGTGCATCACAATGCCTTGCTCATGAAGCAACCTCAACCTATGGTCAAATAAAATCAAGGGAAGTTCTTTAATTATTCATTTCATGCATATTTGAACTTATTTGAGTGTCCTCAATCATCAATTCATCAAGATATGAGGCATGGACTTGAGAAGTTGATTAGTCAATTCATCTGACTATTTTGAAATACACTGAGACCTAACTTTTTATGTGTTGGTCAAATGGAGATGGTTCCAAAAGAAAAAATGTTCTTAAGGACAATATGAAAACTTTCATGTTCATCAAAAATTTATTTGAAGCTTGGAAAGCCACCTGCCACTCCAATACATTATAGGTCATTTTGACTGAAACCCTAATTTTGGGTCAGCTTCACAAGGACATAACTCATTCATTTTTTATGATTTTGAGGTGGGATCAAATGCATTGGAAAGCTTAAGCTGTCTACTTCGAATGTTATGTTGAACAAAATTTCAAAATCTCAAAGGAAATACATGTGATAATGCAAGACATTATAGGTCCTTTTTGACCAAAGGCATTAAAAGGCAAAAAAGTACAACTTCAAGTGCCCATAACTCTTTCATCAAAAATCCAAATGATGCAAAATGTAAGTCCATTTTGAGTGTCTTGAAAATATCTACAACTTTGATGTAGGAGGTTCTTTCATTTGAGGCATACATCATCAAAACAGAAGGGCTTGAAAGTTGGCCATTTTTAGAAACCTTGCCTTGGCATGTTTTGCACATCACACTTTAAACTCAAAATTCATAAATTTCCACACTTCAAATGAGTATTTGTCCAACATAACATTTGTTCCTTATACAAAGACCTTTCCAACCATTACCCATATGCCTATGTTTGGATTTTTTAAATGGCACTTTCGAAGAGATGTTTGTCTAGGTACAAATGAGGAATTCACTTGAAATCTTGGTGCATAAGCAATTGCCTTGCAAAGTCACACGTCCAAATTCATTTGGCTGATGCTTAGAGTTCATTTGGCATTGTTTTTGGGCCTTGTGCATGAGCATGCAAGCCCATGCAATGAAGCTTCACATGCCATGCACACGGATCATTTCACACTCTCCTGGCTGTCGCAACCTAAATGCGAAAAAGAGACAACCGGCAAGAAAGAAAAATGACAGGAGAGTCTCCACCGCGCGTTATTTATCCCAAAGGAGGGGAAAGGAAACGCTTAAAGTAAACCTGAAAAAAGGAAAGGAAAAGACAAGGTCTCGCAACCAAATCTTGGGTTCGGGAGCCGATTATGCGAAGGGAAGGTATTAGCACCCCTACGCATCCGTAGTACTCTACGGGATCCACTTTTGTTGTTCTTGTATAAAGGGTGTGGGTTCATCTAATGTACTATTTGCTAAAAGGTGGGTTAGGAGAAAAGTGACTCGCACGGATGTCGCATCCACTGCATACGTATCTCATCTAAATATGAGAATCAGAGTCTTCGTAGCTCGGCTACCTATGGGCTAGGGGGGTGTGCTCGGTAAGACGTCGCCTCTTATGCCTACGTATCTCATCTGGAATGAGAATCAGAGCAAGCCGTAGTTCGGCTAACTACGGGGTAAGGGTTGTGTTTTTGGGGTGAACGACGTTACTACACAATCTACCGGATGCTCGGCCTTTGGAGACTTACTCGCCTGTAGTAGAAGGAGTTAACGTGTTCTTAGGAGAAGAAAAATCAATGAGTTGTTTGTGTTTTAGGGATGCTTATGCAAAAAAGGCAGTCCTAGACGAAGGAACCGCGCTACCTTAATGACATGAAAACGAGAGACTATCCGAAGCCTAGCAATCCTATGGGGATACGATCACATCATACAAAACAAACATACATAAAAGTAAACACACCAACAAGGGGGGCTCAAACATACATGGGTAGGGCTTTAGTCAAGAGGGGTCATATCAACCTCGACAAACAAGCCATGGAAGGGTAATCAAACGGGCTCTTAACCGCTGACATTGACCGTCAGGGTGAGCAGATCAAAAGGGTAATGAGGATAAGACCTCATAGCTCTTAACCTTGGACAGGGTGAGCTCATGACAAAGCGTGGGGGTTCAGAAAGGGGGAACCCTCTCCACTAACTGACCGGACAAAAGATCTTGGGCTTTTTGTTCTAAAGCATCGACACATAGTGTGATCTTAAAGAACGACGCACTGAATAACGGGGGATTGACTACTAATCCCTTTTATCCGTCAATTGCCTCTTTAGAGGTCTTTGGGCACAAAAGTAAACAAACAAAAGAAAACATTGCCTCCTATTGAGGTCTTCCAGCTAAGAAAGCGGTAAAATGCGGGAAAGATAAAAGGGATCGAGAGATCTACCGCACGGATAAAAATCCGAAGTAATAGCAGCTAAAGAAGCAAGAAACCCAGAGATCTCTCAAGCTGGACCCACCAAAGAAAGCAAGTCAATACAGGTAATCGGAATAAACCTCCAAATGGTATCCCACAAATAAAGTGGAACACCAAGCAAGCTATCCCTGCAAGAGTATGTGAGCCCTCACAAAACTCAACAAACAGGTTAGAGTAATAGGATGGAATAAGGAGAAAACAATGCCATGGCAAACACAAAACAGGTTAGAGCAAACAGAACAGCAACTACTGTCACGATCGCTGCTGCGTCGCTTAGCGAAGGCTTAGCGAAGCCTCGCTACAGGCTCGCCTAGCGAAGGTGCTAGCGAACGCCTGCGGGTTTTGGGTTCTTCATTGATAACAGTCCGATCTCGGCAACCCAAACCTTATGGTATCCATCAGAAACGAAGCGATTAAACATTCAAGGTATTGTTTGCACATTCATGCATATCTAAACCCGTGGGCGAAACCTCACGATAACTCATACATTCAGAGCATTCAAATTAAAAAGCATAAAGTAGTAGGGATAAGGCAAACCTGACTGGAGAGATCGAATGAAAATGAATTGCACCCTTGGGTTTGCAGAGCAATGTTAGGGTTTGCGTGAGATGGAGATGAAAAAGTGTGTGAGTCAGAGTGAACTTTTCAGAGCTGCCTGGAGGTTGTAGATTAGTTCGTAGGTTTCTGTCTCTGCCTCTTTTCTCTGTCTAAAACTCTAGTATTTATAACCTGATTTCGTGGCTTGGTGGGCTCAAATGAGGGCAACTCAAGCCCATGACTTTCTGTTATATTCTGAAAATGCGTGGGCTTCGCCTAGCGAAGGATTTACTCGCCTAGCGAGCATGACAGTTCCTTTCGCTGCTCGCCTAGCGAGTATGACAGCTCAGGAACAGATTTTTGCTCCTTCAAGATTAGCATTTTGCATGATGAATAGACCCCATTTGAACCTGTTGGAAGTAGCTCAAGTCTTTCCCTTGTGTTGACTGATCACCCGGATAGAAACCACAAAGTGTCTTGGATGATGTTCAAGCTTCTTGGATCTGATTCTGATTGACATGATGAAATGCAATATGAAATGTTAAATGACCTAAAAATGAATGCATGAATGAGGAGGGCAAATTTTGGGGTGTTACAGCTGCCCCTATTCAATCATCAGCTATCCCGAGCAGGATGAAAGTGAACAGCTTATCAGACAAACAAGATGAGCTGTGATTGAATACCAAAGACAGACCGAAAATTTGCGCTCTGAGGACACCACGCTGTTTATTTTTCTTCCGATCCTCTGGCTGAATCTGAATCAGTCTTCTGACTTAATTTGGAGTTTCGATCCTCTGGCTGAATCTATACTCAGTTTAGTCCTCTGGTTGGGTATTAATTTTGATCCTCGGGCTGGATACGATTTTGATCTTCTGGCTAGATCTACTTCGATTCGATTCTCTGGCTGAATCTACTCTCTTTGATTCTCTGGCTGAATCTATCTATTTTCGGTCTTCGGGCTAGACCTGACTTTGATCTTCTGGCTAGACCTACTTCGATCTTCTGGCTAGATCTACTTCGATTCGATTCTCTGGCTGAATCTACTCTCTTTGATTCTCTGGCTGAATCTACTTCGATCTTCTGGCTAGATCTGGATTGTTTTGATTCTCTGGTTGAATCTTCAACTTGAACTTTAGGCTGGCTCTCTGGAAAACGATTCTCAGGCTGAATCTTCGAAATGACCCTCATGCTGGGTCACACACACTCGATCCTCTGGCTGAATCTCATGACTTTGGTTGTAAAGTAATTCTTCAGTCTGCTTTGAAGAACCTGTTTATCAGCTTATGTGTATGCTTGATATGATATGCATGCAAATGCAAATGTTATGCATGGTGTAAAAAGAAATCTGCTTGGGGAAGCAAATTCCGGTAGGGAACGGATCGCTGTATCAATCCTTGAATGCTCTGTGGGAAATGATCCGTCTGCCGGGACTGGGGAGCCACCGAAAATAAATCGGCTTCTTTCTGGAAAGTTGACCTTGCTGGAGGAGTATCAACTATGGGAGCTTTGCTTGGCGAGGCTCTATGAGGAGAGTCTGCGGGGAAAGCACTTCCTGGGGAAATGTCGTAGGAATCGACCTCTGCTGGGGACATGAACTTGCTAATCGTCCTCAGGCTGAGGATCAAAACAAATCTGTTAAAAATAAATCTGCTGGGGAATATGATAAGCACTGGGGACACCACCCTCTTGTTTGTTAGGTATGCAACTACTCCGCTATTGCTGGGGATACAAGGTGCAACTCTACTGGGGACGTACTTTGCTGAGGAGAGACTTTGTCAACCGCTTGGGGAAGAGGATTCATGACTTGGCATCTGGTTCCTGTGACCTGCAATCACACACGTATGTCCCGGGGGAATTACTCGGTTTGAATTCACCGTCCGGGATTAAGCACATTCAAAGCAATTTTAAATGTTTTCCTGTGCAAATCATCTGCAAAAGCCACCATTATGTTCAGATGCAATATGTTTAATCAAGAATTCAAACATCTTTTGCAAACAAACTGATAAATGAAAAATAAAGAAGCTCTTTAACTGAATTATTCGACTTTTATTGGTTGAAAATTTTGTGCCAGGAATAAGCGAGTACATCAGGAAGCTGATCCCTGAAAAGAGGCGATCGCTATAAATTGAACAAAAAAAACTATCCTAATGGCAATGTGGATACGGGGTCCCACTGAGTTTCGACTCTGCTATGGCTCGTATGACCTCAAGACGCTCTGCTCATCTTGCCTTTTGAAGTGGATGATTAGTCGATCTTTAACCTTCGAAGATTGCTGGATTGAATGAAACGGTGATATAACACGGATGAACTTAGATCGCAGTCATTCGCTTATTCCCTCTTTTGCGTGGACCGCCCTTTTGGGTTTTCGATCCACCGGGATACCCTTTTTTCCTGAGCCGCCCTTTCGGGTTTTCGACTCACCGGGTGTGTTTTATATCCATAATTTTTGCCCGAACCTCTTTATTCTATTTTTGGTTCGCCGGGATGCCTTTTTTTGCCTGGACTCTTCTTTTTATTGTCCAGCGGGTCAATTTTATGCGAAGTATTTTTTAACTGCGTCTAAGTTGACAGGGGATGGGACGTCTTCGCCATCCATGGTTGTTAGTGTCGCATTACGCGAAAAACCGGCGGGAAAACAAAACAACAGAGCCGCCATCGTGCGTTATTTATCCCAAAAGAGGGAAAGGAAACGCTCGAAGTAAACCTGGAAAAGACATGGTCTCACGACCAGAGAGAGATGGGATCGGGAGTCGGTTATGCGAAGGGAAGGTATTAGCACCCCTACGCATCCGTCGTACTCGACGGGATCCACGCACAAAAGGAAGGAATATGGTTGCTAAAACACTGCTCACAAACAAACACACTGGCTGAAAGAGACACAAGAAAACAAACGAAACTAACTCGGCAGGATATCGCATCCTGGGCCTACGTAGTCTATCAGGCATAGACATCAGAGTCGACGTAGTTCGGACAGGGGGAAACGTGCTCGCTAGGATGTCGCATCCTATGCATACGTATCTTCTCGGACTAAAGAAGAATCAGAGCACTCGTAGCTCGGCTAACGCACGCCAAACAAAACCACACAGGAAATCGACTGCCAATCGCTGGACTTACGTCAAACTCCACACAAAGCAGGCAAACATGGAAACCGAATGCCAATCGCTGGACTTACATCAGACTCCGAACCAAACACACCCACACTGGAAACCAAATGCCAATCGTTGGACTTATATCGGACTCCAAGCACACAACAACAGGATACGGAATGCCAATCGCTGGGCTTACATCCATCTCCTAACACACACAAGGACAAAACAAAAAAGGGCGCCCAGAGAGATCAGCTCATCTCCTGCCTACGTACCTCATCTGGTATGAGGATCAGGGCGACGTAGTTCCCCTACGCAGGGACAAAGGACTAGCCTAACCAGATACAAAGGGAGGCACAAACTACTAGGGAGACTACGACTCGAGCCTAGAAGTTGTCATGCATCATAGCCCTATGTTAAGGTTTCTATCTGACTTGCACAGGAAGCAAGCTAACCTAAACATGACTTGCACAGGAAGCAAGCCAAACTAATCCTAACTTGCACAGGAAGCAAGCTAAACACACAAACACACAAGCACAAATAGCACACACTATATGCAATCAAGGGGATCAATCAAGGTTAGGTTTTAGTCAAGGGGTCATATCAACCTCGACAAACAAACCAACTGTAACAGGGTGATGTTAGCTCTTAACCCTAACATTGAGAGTTATGGTGAAGCAGATGAAATGGGAGATGAGGGGTGTGCCTCATAGCTCTTATCCCTGGCCTGGGAGAGCTTGACTCAAATAGAAGGTGTGGGAGTTCAGAAAGCAGGAACTCTTCTATCCACATGACTGACTCAACAAAGATCTTGGGCTATTATCCACAATGCATCAACACAGGGTGTGTGAGCAAAGTGGATGACACACTGAGTAGCAGGAGATGGACTACACATCTCTTGTATCTGCCAATGCCTCTTCACTTAGGAGGTCTTTGATATGTACAGGGGACAAAGATAAACAAACACAAGCATTGCCTCTTAAGGAGGACTTCAGACAGGTGCCTGCCCAAGTAACAGGACAGGTCTTCCAGACTACATGAAGTCAGAGAAATTATACCTTAATGCTCAAGCTATCAAGCAAAGCAAAAGCAAGTTCACAATGAACTATAGCAACTAAGGTACCTGAAAACAATCTAACACAATCAGTATACAAGTCAACAAAAGTCAAACAGACAGACTAGTGGTCAACAGTCAACAGTACACAATTAAACAGACAAGCATCAATGCACCAAGGCAAAGCACAAGCTCAACTCAAAGGGGCTAAAAGCAACCTACAAAACAAGTCAAGATTAGTCAACATTCAACAATCAACCAACTCAAGCAATGTGAATCAATCCACCTAAGGCACTGCACGTCTTTAACCTGAAACCAAAGCTCAAACATAAGCATAAACCACTAGGACAAAGCCTAGGGTCAAAGTGGGAGAAATAATTCAAAACAGAACATGAAAATTGGCATGAATCAAGCTTAATCAATTAAGAACAATATCCAAGTGGTCTCATATCAATAGCATCAACCAATTTCATTTCACAAAGCACATAAGGCAAAGCATGCAAGTTGAAAGCTCATTGAAGCAAACAGAATGAACCAATCCACATCAACTCAAAAATGATTCAATAAATCTCAAGAAAAATCATGGCTAAACAGCACACATCACATGATCATCACACCAACATTCAAGGCATTTGAACAAGTTTAGGCAAGGCAATTAAATTCATCAAGTCAAGACAACCAAAATAGGCTCCAATGAGGCACAATTTCATACATCAACTTAGCACAAGCCTAAAACAGAATCCACACATGATAAATGTCTCAAACCAAAGCCACAATAAACTTCAAAGTGTCTAGAATCCATGTGCAAAATTTCAGGTTCATATGATCAACATCAAGCATTTCACAAATCATCTAAGTTCATGACTATCCAAAAGTCCACAAATGACAAGCCAGAAGGAAAAATCTCAAACAAATCCAAATTGAATCCAAAAGTTCTATAAAAATTCACAAGCAATCCTAACATCCAGAAGTAGCATCATGCAAAGAATATCATCAATTGGCATTTAAATGGCATGGCAAATAAATTCCTCAAGTCAAGCAAGCAATGGTGTGACACACATTGGCACACCTACATTAAACAGATCATATCTCAACAACCAGAAATGAGAAGAATGCAAACTCTATACCAAAATGACCATTAGGATGTCTAGTTTAAGCACACAAAATTTCAAGAGTGTTGGATAAAATCTCATCATTTCACAATCAAAATGGCAAAGGAGGTACAAGATATCACATGTATGAATATTCCCTAAGCCAAAACAAAATTCATGCGTGCACAATTTCTGGAAAAATAGTCATAAAATTCTAGAGATCATGAGGGAAACAACAAAAAAAACCACATCTCATTTGGACAATTATTAATGGACTTATGAATTTTTGAAATGGAGAAAAACTTAAAAAAACAATGAAGCACAAAGCATGAACATGGATGAAATAAATGATGAAAAGGCAAAGGTATGGTTTGAAATTGCTCCAGCAGAGAATCGAAGTGTGTTGGGATTTGAAACTAGCGTGTTTACAATGAAACGCCGCGTTTCATTAAAGTTGAGGTGGCAAGGTGAGTGACTGAGAACCAATCAAGACGCCATGTAACTGCCACGCTGTACCACTACATGAAGATTAACATGAAAATCCATGCAAACGCGCGCCTGCTGGATCAAAAGCAATCTGGAAACTAAAACCCTAGGATGTTCATCGTGTTCATCATAAATTTCCAGGTCAAGAACAATTGTTCACGGAAATTGACAAAACCTATACCATTGGATAGATCCTCTCACGTACATTAACATGCTATCATCAATTTGACCTAATTCTCATTATCATGCAAGATTCGATCAAAAGAACTTTCATATGTCAAACTTAAATTCAACCTAACTTACTCAATTCTTAATGAAAATCAACGAAATCAAGCTCAACATATTCAGCATGGAAAGATCTACCATAAACACATGATAATTGCATGAATCATAGAATTCGAAATCTAACCTTCAAGCAAATGCAGAAATGAAATCAGTACTTTCAGGCCTGGAAAATCAGAAACAGAACTTCTTCAACTCTTGGATGAATGAATGGAGGAAGGATTGGATGTTAAACTTGCACGATTTTTGCTGGAATCTTCACTTGCCATTAATGGATGCTAGTTTTAACAGTCCCAAATTAGCTCGAAAATGGATGGATTTTGCTTCCAAAATGTCCAACTATGCTGGTGGATGAAGGATTAATCGAGAAACATGCAATGCTTTTGAAGAAATTTGCAGAAAAATGTGAGAGAGCAAAATGGTGAAAATTGCAAGTAGATCTAGATCTGAAAGTTTTTGATGTGTTCCCCCTGTTTCTGTTATGATTAGGCTATATATATGTGCTGTTAATGATTCTTGCTAATCATGATTAAGCCAAGCCAAAGTAATTAGTGGAAACAAGTGTAAGTGCAAATTGGAAATTCACCCTCATGTGCATGAAATGGATGCTACAGTACACGAATTTGGGCCTGAATCCACTCAAAATTCTGTTTGTAAGCCAATGGAAGTGTTGAAATGTGTAAACAATGCATTACTTTTAAATTTGAAAATTCCATCCAAAAATCAAGTGAAAAATAAAAAAATGATGTGATGAGAATGCATGGCTTGTGATGCATGATTTGAATAGTATATGTCAAGACATGAATGTTGCAAAAAGAACCACTTCAATTGGCCATTTGGTGTGAAAGTTATGCATGCTTGAAGTTCAAATTATCTTGGCAAAGATTGATCCATATCTTTTCAACCACACATGAGAAATTCATGTTCTTGGACTTTTTGGAAATGGGAGAGCAAGATCTTCAACTTTCATGTTGGACAAAATTTCATTTGAAGCTTGCTTGATGATGTCAACTTGAGGAGAAAACCTTTCCATTTTTGGCAATTTTAAATTACAGGTCACTTACTATTTTTGGACACTTTTTATCTGACCTCAAATTCTTCATTGTTGATGTTTTAAATGTCAAATGAGACTTGTATGGACATGAATGAGGCCTCTCTAACCATCTCCCACCTTCAAATCCATGGTTGCATTGACTGTTGACTTTGGTTGACTTTCTAGGGTTTCAGATGAATTGCATCTTGACTGATGATCTCTGAACATCAAACCTTTGGCCAAACCACTTCAAAATGATCCCTAGGTCACATGAATACATTGAATCAACCCTAGGGCTTTGATCTCATGGAAAATGCACTTGCTTGCTTGCACAACTGAGCCTCCTGACTAGTCTGACTGATGACTGATGACTAGGCAATGGACAATGCAATGCTATGCAGTGGACAATGCAATGCTAATGACCTAAACATGAAAATGTATGTACAAAAATGGTGGGTGCAAATTTGAGGTGCTACAGCTGCCCCTATTCAATCAACTGGGAACCCGAATGGATGAGAGCAAAGGCTGTCAGACTTTCAGGGTAAACAGGGATTGAATACCGAAAGAACCGGAAAATTTGCACACTGCGGGGATCCAAGAAAGGAAAATACACCAACGGATGCTTCCAACTGGGATCTGATGTTTACCACTGGGGATTTTGATTTGATTTTTCTCAAAGGTACAACCACATCCAGACATCGAAAGACGATGAATGGGAATAGAGAAATCACAACTAGACGCCAACGGACGACTAGGAAAAACTCAACGTTTATCGAAACCAACGGAGAGGTAATCAGGCATTAATGAATGACTAGAGAGAGAAACAGCCATACGTCAACAGACGAATGGGAAAAACTCAACGTTTATCGAAACCAACGGAGAGGTAGACCAGACATCAACAGATGAATGGAAAGAAATAAATACATCTAGATGTCAACGGACAACTAGGAAAAACTCAACGTTTATCGACACCAACAGAGAGGAGAACTCTGCTTGGGGAAACAGAAAGATGTTACGAACATCGAAAGATGATGTTTACCGACATCAAACAAAGGATCGACCAGACATTTACTGATGAATGGGAAAAACACGACGTTTACCGACATCGAAAGATGATGTTTACTGACACCAAAAAAGGATCGACCAGACATTTACTGATGAATGGGAAGACTCGACCAGACATCAACGGATGAATGGGAAAAACTCGACGTTTACCGACATCGAAAGATGATGTTTACTGACACCAAAAAAGGATCGACCAGACATTTACTGATGAATGGGAAGACTCGACCAGACATCAACGGATGAATGGGAAAAACTCGACGTTTACCGACATCGAAAGATGATGTTTACTGACACCAAAAAAGAATCGACCAGACATCAACAGATGAATGGGAAAAACTCGACGTTTACCGACATCGAAAGATGATGTTTACTGACACCAAAAAAGGATCGACCGGACATTTACTGATGAATGGGAAGACTCGACCAGACATCAACGGATGAATGGGAGAAAACTCGACGTTTACCGACATCGAAAGATGATGTTTACTGACACCAAAAAAGGATCGACCAGACATTTACTGATGAATGGGAAGACTCGACCAGACATCAACGGATGAATGGGAAAAACTCGACGTTTAGCGACATCGAAAGATGATGTTTACTGACACCAAAAAAGGATCGACCAGACATTTACTGATGAATGGGAAGACTCGACCAGACATCAACGGATGAATGGGAAAAACTCGACGTTTACCGACATCGAAAGATGATGTTTACTGACACCAAAAAAAAAGATCGACCAGACATTTACTGATGAATGGGAAGACTCGACATGACATCAACGGACGAATGGGAGAAAACTCGACGTTTATCGACACCAACGAAGAAAGAGACTTACTGGGGAAAAACTAATCACAACCAAACGTCAACGGACGATTGGGAAAAACTCAACGTTTATCGAAACCAACGGAGAGGTGAACAGACATCAACGGATGACCTGTGGGGAAAATACAACTAGATGTCAACGGACAACTAGGAAAAACTCGACGTTTATCGACACCAACGGAGAGGAGAAACTCTTGAGAAAAAACATCTAGATGTCAACGGACAACTAGGAAAAACTCGACGTTTATCGACACCAACGGAGAGGAGAACTCTTGGGAAAAAAACACCTAGATGTCAACGGACAACTAGGAAAAACTCGACGTTTATCGAAACCAACGGAGAGGTAGCTCACTGGGGATCAAGGTCACGACAGGGAGTAGACAGGAAGGAACACCAAGGATACCGGGTTGTAGGCATGAAAAAGGTGACCGACCAAAGCGTGAATTGGTTTGTGTTCCAAAACACTCATCATCCTGAAGAGAGCGAAAGCAAACTTGTTAAAGGATGGACATTCGATTCCACAAGGAATACGAATCTTACTCGACTAGGAAGGACGAGACTTCAACCAAAGAGCGCATGAGATATATTATCTATAGCCGTCTAAACGTAGATGATACACTCGCATGGAAGATTATCCTAACCGGTTGTAGGTTGTTAAAGGATAGATCAACCGAAAAGAAAGGCATCGGGGTACCAGACTAGGTATGTAAAGATGACCAATCAAAAGGGGAAACCACAAACATTAACAGCAAACGGCGAATGAAAGAGGACCCACTGAGGATAAAATGGCTTATTCGGAGCAATTATCCAAAAGGAAGGGGAAGACCCGCTGGGGATAAAGTTGCTTAATCAAAGCAAACATCCGAAAGGGGAAAGGAATATCAATACCGAAACTGGATAATGATAACCACAAAGAGGGGATTACATCTACCGGTTAATAGGTAGAAAACCACAGAGATAGGACTTACAACTGCTGGTTTGTAGGCAGAGGCCAACAAATTCCGCTGAGGATAACATGAATGAGTGCCGGTTAGTGAGCCACTATTCATTTACACCACAGGGAAGCACAAGAGACAGCCACAAGGAAGCCAGTTTAGGATCGATCCAAAAAGGCAGACTGAATCAAGACTCATCCTAATGAGGAAAGAACTCAATAGGGAAAACCCATCCCGTTATGTGTGCAGGGAGGGAACGGAAACAACCGTCATCCACGAGGATATAACTCAGTGGGGAGTGCAGAAGGAAATGACAGACACTTTCTGCCTAAGGGGTCGACTCTATATGGAGAGATCAGACACACCCACATCTGCTAGGGGAATCAAGCTTGCAAGATGCTACCAATTTGGAAGTAACACTGCTGGGGATACCCGCTCAACTAAAGAGTCACTTGTTGGAAAACACCTTTCCACCCTGTTAGGGAACCCAATTCTGAAATCAATCCAATGGCGCGATGCTAAACTCTTTCCAACAACCCATTCTTGGTCGCCACGGCCTAGGGCTAATGGATATGTTTGCAATGCTGATGCATGAGTTTTTTTTAGCGCAATGCCCCATGATCATGGAAATGCTACACACTAATGATGCAATATGCTATGCTTATCTAAATGATGAATGCATAAAAACACATCTCCTTCAGAGACAACACCGGGGAGCTCCAGGAACTATGCTGAGGATTTCAATACCACGTCAATTTCCACCCTGCTGGGGAAAGACAACCCTTGCCGAGGATGACCTCCGTCGAACCCGAACTGCTTGGGAATTACTCTGCTGAGGGAGGCAACCAATGCTTATCTCTACTGGGGATAATCTTTGCCGAACCAGATCCGCTTGGGGACCTTGCTGGGGGAAAACCATCAACACAAACTCCGTTGGGAAGACAGTAACCTTCAGACTTGCTGAGGAGACACCGATCTCGAATCTGTGAGGGAGATAACACTCTCAAACCCATTGGGGAAATACAGCCTATTGGACACGGACTGCCCTTCGGTTTGTCGAACACTGGGGGTCACCATCCCACCATAGTGTTGACTTTCCACTCTTGAGGACTCCCTGACTCGTCTGGACTTTTCTGATTCATCACCTTGTATTCCCGACTCCTCCGTACTCCACGGAGATCGACCTCCTGGGATTCATACAAACTTTCCAGTCCTCAGACTTTGAAGAGTCTTCTTGATTACCCTCTAGGATCGTCGTCCTTCTTTCGTCGTCTTTTCACCGTTCTTCTATCCCCTGCCCCTGATTGGACTCTGCGGGGATCTCTTGTCAAAGTATTTCACACCACAACCTGCAAGTGAGTGAACATAGCTAACAACACCTGCACAAGAGATCGTTAGATAAAAGCGTGCCCCAGGCGTGCCAACATTTCAACACCTAGGTCACTCAATCTTCCGAATAATATTTCTAGATTTCAATCTTATAAGCATGCATCGGGAGGGACCTCTATGTTTCAAAATGCAAGTATTCTTATAAAAAATAAACAGATGTTTTTGCAATCAAAGCGGTAATGAAGACAAAAACAAAGTTATTTGACTGAACATGCATTTATTGACTGAAAAAAGGTGCCTCAAAACCGAGCAACACACAGGAAGCAATCCCTGAAAAAGAGGTGATTGCGCACAAAAGGAAAAAAATCTACCCTAATGGCAATGTGAAACCATGATCTCATCGGGTTTCAACTTGGTTACACCCCATATGTCCTCAAGACTTTCCGCACTTTTTGTCTTCTGAACAAGACGCTTCTGATCGATCTCTGTCGGGGATTATCCAAGTCATATCCAAAGCACAAACGATCATGCTAGACGCAGTTGTTCGTTTCATTCCCTCTTTTTCCTGGACCGCCCTTTCGGGTTTTCAGTCCACCGGGATACCCTTTTTTGCCCAAGTCGCCCTTGCGGGGTTTTCGACTTGCCGGGTGTACAAATTCTTTTCATTCTTTATCCCTAACTTTTGCCCGAACCTTTTCCTTTTTTCTTTGGTTTGCCGGGATGCCCTTTTTTGCCTGGACTCTTTTATTCTTTTCGTCCAGCGGGTCTCTTTTTACGAAGTATTTTCTAACTACATCCGCATTCACAAGGGATGGACAATCTTCATCATCCGTGGTCATTTGGCAACAAGGCTCTGTCAGAGAAAACCTTCTTGACCATGCTGGGGATTCATGATTGGGTGTCCACTTGCTCCACGATCGCCTTGAGGAGGAAGGATCCTTTTCAATACCAGCTCTCCTACGTGGTACGCACGAGGTCGCACTTCTCGGTTAACAACACGCTCTAATCACTGGGTACAGCTGCCCCATGAAAAGTAACTGCCAGCCTTTTTTCCTCAGTCAGGCTCAACGCGTCATACCGAGTCCTTATCCACTCAGCCTTCTCTAATTTCTCATCCATCAGGACTCGCCACAATGGGATCTAGATTTCAGTAGGTAATTCCACTTCTATCCCATACACGAGCGAGCGCGGCGTTGCCCCAGTAGACGTACGCACCACAGATCGATACCCAGGATACGAGCTTCGTACTCAGCCACCATTTTTGGTGCATTCAAATGTTATCCGGGCAACAAAAGGAATGTGGGATCTTTTTGGCGTAACCGAAGCATCACTAACTCATCCACCTTAACCTCTCCCCCATCAGACATCAGAATCCGTTCGGATTCAGGGTCAGGCCCCTCCTCCGGGATCGGTTCCTCACAATCTTTCGATTTGAGCACCTCGAGATGTCCTCATCAGGGAACTCAAACTTCCTTGGTTGATAATCCTCAATGATTTACTGTATACCCCGAATCAATCCGAATTATTTTCCATCTTGCAACCCGTCCGGTCAATGCTAGCTTCTCAAGCGCATACTTGATTGGATCCATCTTGGACATCCACAAAGTGGTATGAACCAGCATACTGTCTCAGTCGGCGAGCAGCCTATGCCAAAGTACATCAAGTTTTTTCGAGCAGTGAATGTATTGTTTCACAGTCGATAAACTTTTTGCTTAAGTAAATTGCATGCTCTTTTCGACAAGACTCGTCATGCTGACACAATACGCACCTCATAGACCCCTCGAGGGCCGTCAAGTACCAGATTAACAGTTGTTCCTTCCACAGGAGGCATCAGAATTAGAGGTTCCTGCAACTTATTCTTTTTAATGCCCCTTGGCAATCATTATCTACCTGACTGTTTGATCTCTTTTTGTTTTCGGTTCAGGTATTTCTTGCATTGCTTTTTCTTCTTCTTTATATCTCTTTTTTTTTTTTTTGCCAGGATCGACCTCAATTCCTCTTATCCGTTAATAATAAACCTCAGCAGTTTACCGAACAACACTCCACAAGTGCACTGATTCAGACTCAACCTCGGTCTGAGTTGTCTCGACCGGTCAAACAACTTGACCAGATCCACCAGGTGCCCCTCTTCTGCTCGGGACTTTGATATCATGTCATCAACATAGAATTTGATTCCACGATGAATCATATCATGAAACAAAGTCACTCTGACACGTGGCACTGACGTTCTGCTTCACTAGAGGACAGTCTTCTCTCCATGGTAGCTTGTGCACAACGACATCGATATCCAACCCTGGCATATCCTGACACGACCAGGCGAAGGTATCCACATGCTCTTCTATCAGTGCTACCATTCCGCTCTCGACCCGCCTCTGAAGCGGTCCAACTTTCACTTCCTTTCTGACCTCAGCGGTGCTTGGAATAATAATCTTGAATCGCTCCTCGTGCGGTTGAATCACCTTCTTCTCTTGTCTTAACAACCTGGCTAATTCCAGCAGATCACAATCTTCTTCGCCTTATTCTTCGGCATGATAGATCGGATTGTCGAAGTCATACAGAGGTGTAACTAAATTGTTATTGATGAGATCAGGAGGATAGTCACTTTTGAGGTCGGAACAAGACGAATCAAAAGGAAAGGAAAATGAAAATAAACATTGCCATTTTTTTTTATTTTTTTTTTAAACTGCAAAAATAATTGAAAAACAGGGAACACCGCTTTTAATCACAAAAACATCCATTTATTACTGATGCAAAATGTTGCATAATGAAACACATGAGATGGCCCTTACAATGGACCATTACGTTTCGGGCAAAACGTATGGCTTTCATGCAAACAAAATTAAGAAACAGAAATACTACACTTCCGGATGAGTGACAGTGATGATCTTGGAGGCCTTCCAGTTCCCTGGTACGCACGATCTTATCCACGACCCAAGCTCGCGGTCACTGTCGATCTCTTCACCCACTGTACAGGCGTGGCTAGGATCCAGCATTCCTGCACTGACGAAGGTGTACGGTGGACGACGTCCTCTATTTTGTCTAGACGACTCTTGATCTGGCTGATAGCCAACCCCAAACATATCAGCCTTCACCACAATGTCGATGATCCTTCCCCAACCTTGGGCCTCTCTGTTCTTTACCACTTCCAGGGCTTGTTTGTAAGAAGAAATGGACAGCTTCTTCTCTTTCTCAGCATAGATGGCTTCCTCTACCTCGATGGTTTCAACGGCCTGACTTGGTGTTTCAATTTTTTCACCATCCATTTCTACTTCCATCGTCCTCTGGATTGTTTCCCCCATCACTATACACCTGTTTGTGGCGACGACCGCACAACAGTTATCAACACTAGGGAAAGCTCCATCCTTCATCAGAGGTTTTGGGACCACAGACATTGGAACTTTTAACTGATCCTCCTCAGTCACCTCCATTCCTCCCTTGTCCTTGGACATTACCTTCGCACCCACAGGACCTTGCATCAGCATGGGGTTACCGTTATCATTCATTATCTGTGCCAAGCTGATAGCCTTAGAATCAACCATGTCCTGGACGACATGCTTAAAAGCTCCACAACCCTCAATGCTGTGTCCGGGTGTCCCAGAATGGAACTCGCACCTAGCATTCTCATCGTAGTTTGCAGGCCTCCGATGCGGTTTTACAGGAATCAAGATCCTCGACCGAACTAACCCAAGATCCCTCAGCTTCTTGAACAGAAGGGTATAAGTCACGGGTGGCTTATCAAACAGACGATCCGTCTTCCCTTTCTTCACTTGGCTCTTAGCTCTCGGTGCTTTCTGTTGAGGTAGTGGTTGTTGCGGTTGTACAGGTGGCTTACCAACAGGAGTGGTTACGGTGGCAGCATAAGGGTGGTAACGATCCTGACCGCGTTCCTTTTTGGCCTTCATCCCACTTGACTCAACCTCCTCCTCGGGTTGACCACTGCCAGAAGGCTTCTTTACTACAGATGACAGAGCCTTCCCCTGAACTCTCTCCTTTATCATCCAACTTTCAATCCTTTCCAACCTCTCGGCCATTGCTTTCTTCCCCAAGGCGAGCCCTTGCATGACTTTGAAGAACTCCTTCATCATCTCTTTCAGTTCGAGAATGTCGGCACTGGATGGATCCATCAGTCTAAGCTGGTTGAGTCTGGCGGGACGTTTGAGCAGGAGAGCTATGTGCACTGGTTAGATACCTACAAAACAGCAAACGGGTTAGTATGACTCACACATGCAATGTCCATCCGTACTAGGAATATTCTGTCCTTTGATTCCGGCTTCACTGAGACGGATAATATTTTATTAGCAACATTCTGACATCCCGATGTCCCTCAACCGGAATCTTAATCAAAAATGGACCCTAAGTACAGATAGACATGGGTTAAATGCAAATGAATGCGAAATGGGAATGATGCAAATGCATGCAGGCAAGACTGTGCCATCCTCCAAGTCTATTGAGGATCAACTGTACTAGGCCGGTCTCTGAACTGATTATCATCATCTGAAGGCCCGAGTAACCATAAATCCAACTTGGGGAGCTCCGAAATAAACGGAACCGGGGAATGCATCACCATCACAGGAATCCACTGAACGGATGACAATCGGATCTTCTGAACAAATATCCTCTAATTCAACCCGGGGATCCGAAATAAACGGAACCCGCTGATAGATATCACAGACACAACTCTGACGTCTCAGAAGTAAGTACCCACAAGTTCATCTGAACCATAGTCACCATCTGTACCTGCAAAAAGATTCAGACCCTCCCCACTCACGGGTGTCATCTAGGTCAGGGTAAAGTCGAGAGAAACGCAACATAAATAACCCTTTCATAGAATATCATCATATACACACCCGAAGTATGTAACGACGATACCCCGTCAGAGTCTGAACTGCTCGTGATATCAATGTTCCGCTAAGTGGCGCAATACCACCCGCTTCCCATGAATCACTCTATTCCTAGGTGTCCTAGATTTCACTCATAGCCTGGTTATTGGGCCTTTTACCTCATGAAACTCCCACCCCAACAGAGAGACAACACAACACAGCCAGATGAACAGATGAATATGAATGAATGCAAACATAAATGCAAACAATAAATGCAAACAATACATGCAAATAATACATAAATGAATGCAATAAATGAAACAGCAAAAGCAACCAAACCCTAACCTAGAGAGCGCTAGGAGAGACTCGCTTAGGGAAGATGGACCAGCAAGAGGTCAACTTCTCTAGTATCCCCAGCAGAGTCGCCAGCTGTTGCATTACGCGAAAAACCGGTGGGAAAACAAAACAACAGAGCCGCCACCGTGTGTTATTTATCCCAAAAGAGGGAAAGGAAACGCTCGAAGTAAACCTGGAAAAGACATGGTCTCGCGACCAGAGAGAGATGGGATCGGGAGTCGGTTATGCGAAGGGAAGGTATTAGCACCCCTACGCATCCGTCGTACTCGACGGGATCCACGCACAAAAGGAAGGAATATGGTTGCTAAAACACTGCTCACAAACAAACACACTGGCTGAAAGAGACACAAGAAAACAAACGAAACTAACTCGGCAGGATATCGCATCCTGGGCCTACGTAGTCTATCAGGCATAGACATCAGAGTCGACGTAGTTCGGACAGGGGGAAACGTGCTCGCTAGGATGTCGCATCCTATGCATACGTATCTTCTCGGACTAAAGAAGAATCAGAGCACTCGTAGCTCGGCTAACGCACGCCAAACAAAACCACACAGGAAATCGACTGCCAATCGCTGGACTTACGTCAAACTCCACACAAAGCAGGCAAACATGGAAACCGAATGCCAATCGCTGGACTTACATCAGACTCCGAACCAAACACACCCACACTGGAAACCAAATGCCAATCGTTGGACTTATATCGGACTCCAAGCACACAACAACAGGATACGGAATGCCAATCGCTGGGCTTACATCCATCTCCTAACACACACAAGGACAAAACAAAAAAGGGCGCCCAGAGAGATCAGCTCATCTCCTGCCTACGTACCTCATCTGGTATGAGGATCAGGGCGACGTAGTTCCCCTACGCAGGGACAAAGGACTAGCCTAACCAGATACAAAGGGAGACACAAACTACTAGGGAGACTACGACTCGAGCCTAGAAGTTGTCATGCATCATAGCCCTATGTTAAGGTTTCTATCTGACTTGCACAGGAAGCAAGCTAACCTAAACATGACTTGCACAGGAAGCAAGCCAAACTAATCCTAACTTGCACAGGAAGCAAGCTAAACACACAAACACACAAGCACAAATAGCACACACTATATGCAATCAAGGGGATCAATCAAGGTTAGGTTTTAGTCAAGGGGTCATATCAACCTCGACAAACAAACCAACTGTAACAGGGTGATGTTAGCTCTTAACCCTAACATTGAGAGTTATGGTGAAGCAGATGAAATGGGAGATGAGGGGTGTGCCTCATAGCTCTTATCCCTGGCCTGGGAGAGCTTGACTCAAATAGAAGGTGTGGGAGTTCAGAAAGCAGGAACTCTTCTATCCACATGACTGACTCAACAAAGATCTTGGGCTATTATCCACAATGCATCAACACAGGGTGTGTGAGCAAAGTGGATGACACACTGAGTAGCAGGAGATGGACTACACATCTCTTGTATCTGCCAATGCCTCTTCACTTAGGAGGTCTTTGATATGTACAGGGGACAAAGATAAACAAACACAAGCATTGCCTCTTAAGGAGGACTCCAGACAGGTGCCTGCCCAAGTAACAGGACAGGTCTTCCAGACTACATGAAGTCAGAGAAATTATACCTCAATGCTCAAGCTATCAAGCAAAGCAAAAGCAAGTTCACAATGAACTATAGCAACTAAGGTACCTGAAAACAATCTAACACAATCAGTATACAAGTCAACAAAAGTCAAACAGACAGACTAGTGGTCAACAGTCAACAGTACACAATTAAACAGACAAGCATCAATGCACCAAGGCAAAGCACAAGCTCAACTCAAAGGGGCTAAAAGCAACCTACAAAACAAGTCAATATTAGTCAACATTCAACAATCAACCAACTCATGCAATGTGAATCAATCCAGCTAAGGCACTGCACTTCTTTAACCTGAAACCAAAGCTCAAACATAAGCATAAACCACTAGGACAAAGCCTAGGGTCAAAGTGGGAGAAATAGTTCAAAACAGAACATGAAAATTGGCATGAATCAAGCTTAATCAATTAAGAACAATATCCAAGTGGTCTCATATCAATAGCATCAACCAATTTCATTTCACAAAGCACATAAGGCAAAGCATGCAAGTTGAAAGCTCATTGAAGCAAACAGAATGAACCAATCCACATCAACTCAAAAATGATTCAATAAATCTCAAGAAAAATCATGGCTAAACAGCACACATCACATGATCATCACACCAAAATTCAAGGCATTTGGACAAGTTTAGGCAAGGCAATTAAATTCATCAAGTCAAGACAACCAAAATAGGCTCTAATGAGGCACAATTTCATACATCAACTTAGCACAAGCCTAAAACAGAATCCACACATGATAAATGTCTCAAACCAAAGCCACAATAAACTTCAAAGTGTCTAGAATCCATGTGCAAAATTTCAGGTTCATATGATCAACATCAAGCATTTCACAAATCATCTAAGTTCATGACTATCCAAAAGTCCACAAATGACAAGCCAGAAGGAAAAGTCTCAAACAAATCCAAATTGAATCCAAAAATTCCATAAAACTTCACAAGAAATCCTAACATCCAGAAGTAGCATCATGCAAAAAATCTCATCAATTGGCATTTAAATGGAATGGCAAATAAATTCCTCAAGTCAAGCAAGCAATGGTGTGACACACATTGTCACACCTACATTAAACTGATCATATCTCAACAACCAGAAGTGAGAAAAATGCAAACTCTATACCAAAATGACCATCAGGATGTCTAGTTTAAGCACACAAAATTTCAAGAGTGTTGGATAAAATCTCATCATTTCACAATCAAAATGGCAAAGGAGGTACAAGATATCACATGTATGAACATTCCCTAAGCCAAAACAAAATTCATGCGTGCACAATTTCTGAAAAAATAGTCATAAAATTCTAGAGATCATGAGGGAAAGAACAAAAAAAATCACATCTCATTTGGACAATTATTCATGGACTTATGAATTTTTGAAATGGAGAAAAAATTAAAAAAACAATGAAGCACAAAGCATGAACATGGATGAAATAAATGATGAAAAGGCAAAGGTATGGTTTGAAATTGCTCCAGCAGAGAATCGAAGTGTGTTGGGATTTGAAACT
This sequence comes from Lathyrus oleraceus, assembly GCF_024323335.1. Lineage (NCBI taxonomy): Eukaryota > Viridiplantae > Streptophyta > Magnoliopsida > Fabales > Fabaceae > Lathyrus > Lathyrus oleraceus. The sequence goes on from NC_066583.1 coordinate 39,777,606, forward strand.
AGCGCGTTTACAATGAAACGCCGCGTTTCATTAAAGTTGAGGTGGCAAGGTGAGTGACTGAGAACCAATCAAGACGCCATGTAACTGCCACGCTGTACCACTACATGAAGATTAACATGAAAATCCATGCAAACGCGCGCCTGCTGGATCAAAAGCAATCTGGAAACTAAAACCCTAGGATGTTCATCGTGTTCATCACAAATTTCCAGGTCAAGAACAATTGTTCACAGAAATTGACAAAACCTATACCATTGGATAGATCCTCTCACGTACATTAACATGCTATCATCAATTTGACCTAATTCTCATTATCATGCAAGATTCGATCAAAAGAACTTTCATATGTCAAACTTAAATTCAACCTAACTTACTCAATTCTTAATGAAAATCAACGAAATCAAGCTCAACATATTCAGCATGGAAAGATCTACCATAAACACATGATAATTGCATGAATCATAGAATTCGAAATCTAACCTTCAAACAAATGCAGAAATGAAATCAGTACTTTCAGGCCTGGAAAATCAGAAACAGAACTTCTTCAACTCTTGGATGAATGAATGGAGGAAGGATTGGATGTTAAACTTGCACGATTTTTGCTGGAATCTTCACTTGCCATTAATGGATGCTAGTTTTAACAGTCCCAAATTAGCTCGAAAATGGATGGATTTTGCTTCCAAAATGTCCAACTATGCTGGTGGATGAAGGATTAATCGAGAAACATGCAATGCTTTTGAAGAAATTTGCAGAAAAATGTGAGAGAGCAAAATGGTGAAAATTGCAAGTAGATCTAGATCTGAAAGTTTTTGATGTGTTCCCCCTGTTTCTGTTATGATTAGGCTATATATATGTGCTGTTAATGATTCTTGCTAATCATGATTAAGCCAAGCCAAAGTAATTAGTGGAAACAAGTGTAAGTGCAAATTGGAAATTCACCCTCATGTGCATGAAATGGATGCTACAGTACACGAATTTGGGCCTGAATCCACTCAAAATTCTGTTTGTAAGCCAACGGAAGTGTTGAAATGTGTAAACAATGCATTACTTTTAAATTTGAAAATTCCATCCAAAAATCAAGTGAAAAATCAAAAAATGATGTGATGAGAATGCATGGCTTGTGATGCATGATTTAAATAGTATATGTCAAGACATGAATGTTGCAAAAAGAACCACTTCAATTGGCCATTTGGTGTGAAAGTTATGCATGCTTGAAGTTCAAATTATCTTGGCAAAGATTGATCCATATCTTTTCAACCACACATGAGAAATTCATGTTCTTGGACTTTTTGGAAATGGGAGAGCAAGATCTTAAACTTTCATGTTGGACAAAATTTCATTTGAAGCTTGCTTGATGATGTAAACTTGAGGAGAAAACCTTTCCATTTTTGGCAATTTCAAATTACAGGTCACTTACTATTTTTGGAAACTTTTTATCTGACCTCAAATTCTTCATTGTTGATGTTTGAAATGTCAAATGAGACTTGTATGGACATGAATGAGGCCTCTCTAACCATCTCCCACCTTCAAATCCATGGTTGCATTGACTGTTGACTTTGGTTGACTTTCTAGGGTTTCAGATGAATTGCATCTTGACTGATGATCTCTGAACATCCAACCTTTGGCCAAACCACTTCAAAATGATCCCTAGGTCACATGAATACATTGAATCAACCCTAGGGCTTTGATCTCATGGAAAATGCACTTGCTTGCTTGCACAACTGAGCCTCCTGACCAGTCTGACTGATGACTGATGACTTGACAATGGACAATGCAATGCTATGTAGTGGACAATGCAATGCTAATGACCTAAACATGAAAATATATGTACAAAAATGGTGGGTGCAAATTTGAGGTGCTACAGTTAGCATCAAAGCTCCGCCAGAGAAAACCCTTTTAACTACGTATGGACCCTCATAGTTCGGTGTCCATTTGCCCCTGTGATCTGTGTTGGGAGGAAGAATTCTTTTGAGTACCAATTCACCAACTTGATATTCCCGAGGGCGCACTTTCTGATCAAACGCTCTCTTCATCCGTCTCTGATATAGTTGGCCATGGCATACAGCTACTAGTCTCTTTTCCTCAACTAGGCTCAGCTGATTGTATCGAGAACGGACCCATTCTGCTTCGTCCAGCTTAACATCCATCAGGACCCGTAAAGAAGGAATTTCGACTTCAACCGGAAGAACCGCTTCCATGCCATATACAAGCTGATAAGGTGTTGCCCCGGTGGAGGTCCTAATTGAAGTCCGATACCCATGTAATGCAAACGGTAACATCTCATGCCAGTCCTTGTATGTTACCACCATCTTTTGCACAATCTTCTTAATATTCTTGTTAGCTGCCTCAACAGCGCCATTCATCTTTGGCATGTAAGGGAAAGAATTGTGATGCTCGATTTTGAAGTCCCGGCAAAGCTCTGCCATCATTTTGTTATTGAGATTCGAACCATTATCAATAATGATCCGCTCGGGGACTCCGTATCTGCAGATGATATCTCTTTTCAGAAATCTGGCTACCACCTACTTCGTAACATTCGCATAGGATGCTGCTTCCACCCACTTAGTGAAGTAATCAATAGCGACCAAAATGAACCTATGGCCGTTGGAAGCAGTCGACTCGATCTTGCCAATCATATCAATGCCCCACATTGCAAAAGGCCAAGGTGACGACATGACATTCAACGGGCTTGGAGGGATATGCACTTTATCCGCGTAAATCTGGCACTTGTGACACTTTCGGGCGTATGCGCAACAGTCTGCCTCCATTGCTAACCAATAATACCCCGATCTCAACAACTTCTTAGCCATCGCATGTCCTCCGGCATGGGTACCGAAAGATCCCCCATGTACTTCTTGCATTAACATGTCCGCTTCCTGCTTGTCCACACATCTGAGCAAGACCATGTCGAAATTTCGCTTGTACAGAGTATCATCTGAGTTTAGAAAGAAGCTACCGGCTAACCTCCTCGACGTTTTCTTATCATTCGAAGATGCCCCAGCTGGGTACTCTGACTCTTCAGGAAACGCTTGATGTCATGATACCACGGCTTATCATCAGATACTGCATCGACAGCAAACACATAGGCGGGTATATCAAGCCGGGATACATCAATTCTGGGTACATAGTTCCAACATAGCACCTTAATCATCGAAGACAAAGTAGCCAAAGCATCAGCAAATTGGTTTTCTTCACGAGAAATGTAATGCAGCTTCACCGTCGTAAAGAAAGTCAACAATCTTCTCGTGTAGTCTCTGTAAGGAACCAAATGAGGCTGATGTGTATACCATTTTCCGTTGGTTTGATTGATGACCAAAGCTGAATCCCCGTATACATCCAGGGTTTTAATCCGTAGGTTGATGGCTTCCTCAAGCCCTAGGATACAAGCTTCGTATTCGGCTTCACTGTTGGTGCAGGGAAAAGTTATTCTGGCCCAAAATGGCATATGAACCCCCTCCGGCGTGATCAACACAGCACCAACTCCGCGACCATTGACGTTGACCGCCCCATCAAACATCATAATCCATTTGGATTCAGGGTCAGGCCCCTCCTCCGGGAGTGGTTCCTCGCAATCTTTCGATTTGAGAAACATGATGTCCTCATCAGGAAAGTCGAACCTCATAGGTTGGTAATCATCAATCGGTTGCTCTGCAAGATAGTCTGACACGACACTTCCTTTGACGGCTTTTTGTGAAGTGTATTGGATGTCATACTCTGTTAGTATCATTTGTCACCTAGCGACCTTCCGGTAAGCGCTGGCTTTTTCAAAAATATACTTGACTGGATCCATCTTTGATATCAATAGAGTCGTGTGAGTCAACATATACTGTCTTAGTCGGCGAGCAGCCCATGCCAAAGCGCAACAAGTTTTCTCGAGCAGTGAATATCTTTGTTCACAGTCGGTAAACTTTTTGCTAAGGTAGTATATTGCATGCTCTTTTCGACCTGACTCGTCATGCTGACCGAGCACACAACCCATTGACCTTTCTAACACAGTCAAGTACATGATCAACGGTCTTCCCTCTACTGGAGGCATTAGAATCGGGGGCTCCTGCAAATACTCTTTTATTATTTCAAAAGCTCTCTGAAAATCATCATTCCACCTGACCTCTTGCTCTTTTCTCAGCATCTTGAACAATGGCTCGCATATGGCTGTAAGATTAGATATGAACCTTGAAATGTAGTTCAATCTGCCCAGGAAGCCACGAACCTCTCTTTCTGTTTTAGGTGCAGGCATTTCTTGAATAGCTTTTACTTTTGCAGGATCTACCTCTATTCCTCTTTCACTTACAATGAAACCTAACAGCTTACCAGTTCGCACTCCAAAAGTGCACTCGTTCGGGTTCAGCCTTAACTTGAACTTTCTCAGACGTTCAAACAACTTCTGCAGATTGTCCAGATGTTCTTCTTCTGTTCGGGACTTGGAGATCATATCATCCACATAGCATTCGATCTCTTTGTGAATCATATCATGAAAAAGTGTTACCATAGCCCGTTGGTACGCTGCCCCTACGTTCTTCAACCCAAAAGGCATGACCTTGTAACAGAAGGTACCCCATGGTACGATGAATGTCGTCTTCGGTACCAATGTTGACGGTCTCCATCACCTCCTGATAAGGTGTAAAAGCTCGGTCCTCCTGTTTCAACAACCTGACTAACTCTTCAGGCAAATCACAGTCTTCCTCAACCCCTTCTTCGGCTTGATAGATAGGATTGTCGAAGTCATACTTGGCCATAACAGTGTCGTTAGCAGTGAGATCCGGGTGATCAGCTCTACATGATGGAGGACCATGCTTTACCTTAGAACGAGATTTTTTTTTTGGAAAGAAAAACGAAAAAGAAACAATGCCATTTTTTATAAAAAAAAACTGAAAGAAAAGGAACACAAAATTGTTTGCAAAAGCTGTCCTTTATTGATGATGAAAATAATTGCGAAATGCGACTAAATGGATGGCCCTACAGATGAGTCATTACACCTTGGGCAAAGTGTAAGACTTTATTATGCATGTAATAAAAGGAAAACAATAAAAATTACTCTTTCAGTAGAGTAACCCGGACGACTTTTTCAGACGACCAATTGTTGAGCTTTTCTCCTAGGATACACGGGCGAATCCAGCTATCTAAGTCACAGTCGCTGTCAGCCTTGTCTTCATCTTCAGCATTGACGATGTGGGGAGAAACCAAACCCCCGCTGGAGAAAGTACCGGCTTCATTCTTCTGAGATTCCGGAGTAAACCCCAATCCAAACTTGTCTTCTTTGATGACTGGCTCCACAAATTTGCCCCAGCCTTGGACATTACCAGCCTTAACCACTTCAACAACTTGCTTGTATGAAGAGATAGAAGTCTCGACCTTCTCAGACTTAGGTGAAAGGACAACTTTGGGCGCGACCTCACTAATGTTTATGGCTTCAAAGCCCTGACACAGCATCTCATGCATCTCGCCATCCATCTCCACATACTTAAATGTAGACAGGTGGCTAACAAAAATATCCTCTTCACCACAGACAATGACGACCTGACCTTCTAGTTCATATTTGAGCTTCTGGTGGAGAGTAGAAGTAATAGCACCGGCAGCATGAATCCAGGGCCGGCCTAGCAGACAACTATAGGCAGGCTGGATATCCATCACATAAAAGGTGCTCTTGAACACCTGCAGTCCAATCTTAACTGGCAACCCAATTTCGCCAAAGACAGATCTCTTAGAGCCATCAAAAGCCCTCACAACTAAATTACTTGGCCTCAGGATGATGCCATCGCAATCCAACTTCATTAAGGCTTTCTTTGGAAGAATATTCAGGGAAGAGCCTGTATCAACCAAAACATGGGAAAGCACCGCCCCTTTGCATTCCATTGTGATATGCAAAGCTTTGTTGTGATTCCTGCCCTCAGATGTCAGGTCATAATCGGTGAAACCTAGCCCACGGCTAGCGTTTACATTTGAAACTACCGACTCCAGCTGGTTAACAGTTATCTTTGGTGGAATATAGGCCATATTCAGTACTTTCAACTAGGCTGGTATGTGCGCCTCAGAGCACATCAATAATGAGAGAATGGAGATCCTTGAGGGTGTCTGATTTAGCTGGTCGACTACCTTGTAGTCACTTTTCTTGATAATCCTCATAAACTCATCCACTTCCTTCTCGAATGCGATCTTAGGAGGAGCTTCCTCAGTAGTAACCTCTTCGGTGGCTACCTGTTTTCCTTTAGCCTTGGCGGCTGCCTCAGCTTCAGTAATCGTGCGCAATGTTGATGGTGCAAATAGGCGTTCACTGCGAGTGAAGCCACCAACCCCTCCAACATTGTCTACAGCGGAGCTACCAATGTCGATGTCTTCATCGTTAACTTTCCGCTCCTGGAAGTAGATATCAACCCCATAGTGCCACGGGATAGTACTGTCTTTCTCATACGGAACAGGTCCTGGTACTGTGATGGTGACCGGACTAACCAATGTCGGATGAGGGCTGTCCGAGTAAATTGTAACTGGTGCTGGACTTTCGATGTTCACCGTTGCTGGTTCTGTACTTTCTGGGAAATATACTGTTATCAGAGCGGGTCTCTCGGGAACATATATTTCTTCAGGAGTGAAATAAATCGTCACTGTCGACACATCATTCTTCATGGGACGGGTCTGATCGAACTGAAGACAACCTTCATCTATCAGTTGCTGAACACCCCTTCTCAAACTGTCACATCCGTTCTCGGTAGCTTGACAATTTCTGCACTCTTCCCCACAGCCCGGGAAAATCTGTCCTTTCAAAAGTCGGCCTTTAACCACCAATAGCGAAGTCTTCACTTTAGTCACATCAGAAACCAAATTCAAAGTTTCCCCACTATCAACAGCATTAATCCTCTTCCCGCCGTGGGCTGGCATTGGGTTTTGGATAACATTAGGCACTGGAGAAAAATTGATAGCCTGGGCATCTCTCAAATCTTGTACCTTTAGCTGGAGAGCCTTGCAATTATCGGTAGTATGGCCAGGTGCGTTGGAGTGAAAAGCACATCTGGCATTGACATCATAACCTCTAGGCAAATTATTGGGATCGATTGGTGGGGCCAGAGTTCTTAACATAACCAGATTCAGGTCAATCAGCCTGGGGAGTAATACGGAATAAGGCATTGGGATTGGCTCAATGACCCGGTCCGTCTGCCTTGGACGTTGTTGATAGTGTCTCTGTTGACCCGGATTACGTCCTTGTTGTTGATTGTTGTACCTGGGTTGCTGTTGCGGATGATACTGCGGTTGCTGTTGTTGTTGAGGAGCAGGTGTTGGAATAGTGACTGCGGCCACTTGATTTTGATAATAATTGGGGCGTCCTCTGCCCCTGCCTCTGCCGGCATACACAACGCTTGTCTCGCCTTCACTTCTTCGCTGACCGTTACCAGTAAACGGTTTCTTGGGACCTGACGAGCTGGAAGCACTATTGTCTTGAATTCGGCCCATTGTATTTCTCAAAAGTAGGGGGTTTGAACTTGTGAGGAATCCTTACTCCCTAAACCAGACCAAGATTTGTGACATCAAAACCTAAGGAATTTTGAGACTCCAAAGATTTGAGCTTCTCAGCAAGCTCATCCATACGGCGAGTGGTCTCGTGAGCTTCGTCGTGCAAAGAGAATTGATCATACTGATAATCTTCAGTAACGGGGCGCCCGTTAATCCGAATTCCTTGATTCACATTGTTCCTTCCGCCAATGCCATTTCCAACATTCCCCGTGTTGCCAACATTACCCGGGTTTCCATCAGCATTTGCGTTACCCGCGTTACCAGTGTTCACAGGGTTATCAGCGTTCCCAGGGTTACCAGGGTTTCCCTCAGCATTTGGTATCTCTACCTCTGGATCGGGCCTCGGTTGCTCAACCAATTCCCTCAGCTTTTCTTGGCCTTCTACCATACCAGTCATCAATGTCATGAACCGATCCATCCTTTCATGCATATCAGCCAGCTCTTTCTGTACCTGGTCCATTGCTAGTTGCGGACGATTTTCCTTTGTCGGGTACCTGTGGACTCGCTTGGGACCAATAATGCCTGAAACAGGGAACAAACATTAGACACTGCGGTGACACCTGCAAAACAAACAAGGGTTAGTATGCATGGCATGTGATGCACTGCTTATTCAATTTTAAGGCACCTCCCCATTTTGAAAGGGAATACCCTGCAAATGAATAAGCATGAGATGTTGGATGCAAATATGCAGATGATGTTATGCAATGCAAAGGCATGTTGTCGCAACCTGAAAAATGGAATGCGAAAAAAAACAACCGGCGAAGAAAGACAAGAGAGTCGCCACCGTGCGTTATTTATCCCAAAGGAGGGAAAGGAAACGCTCGAAGTAAACCTGGAAAAAGGAAAGGACAAGACAGGGTCTCGCAACCAAATCTTGAGTTCGGGAGTCGATTATGCGAAGGAAAGGTATTAGCACCCCTACGCATCCGTAGTACTCTACGGGATCCACTTTTGTAGTTCTTTTCTAAAGGGTGTGGGTTTATCTAATATGTTATTTACTAAAAAAAGGGGTCAAAAGAAAATGACTCGCACGGATGTCGCATCCACTGCATACGTATCTCATTTGAATATGAGAATCAGAGTCTTCGTAGCTCGGCTACCTAGGGGTTAAGGGTAATTGTGCTCTCTAAGACATTGCGTCTTATGCCTACGTATCTCATCTGGAATGAGAATCAGAGCAAGCCGTAGTTCGGCTAACTACGGGGTTATGGATTGGGTTTTGGACGAACGACGTCACTACGCAATCTGCCGGATGCTCGACCTTTGGAGACTTACTCGCCTGTAGTAGAAGGAGTTAACGTGTTCTCAGGAGAAGAAAAATCAATGAGTTGGTTGGGTTAGGGATGCTCATGCAAATGGGAAGTCCTGGACAAAGGAACCTGCATAAAGTAAACACAAAAACATTGCCTCCTATCGAGGTCTTCCAGCTAGGAAAGCAGTAAAATGCGGGAAAAATGTAAAAGTACCACACGGATGAAGATCCGAGGTAACAGCAATTAACGGAACAAGGAACCCTAAGATCCTTCCAAGCTAACATCATCAAAGAAAGTGGGCCGGTACAGGTAATCGGAATGAACCTCCAGGGGGTATCCCACAAATAAAGTGGGAAACCACGCAAGTTATCCCTGCAAGAGTCATGTGAGCCCTCACAAAAAAAAAACTCAACAAACAGGTTAGAGACAAAAAAATAGGGTAATCAAGGGTTGCCCCCAAATCAAAATGTAACCACATGAATCATGCCATTAAAATTCACAAAAAGGACATGCATCAAAAGGGTATCAAATTCACCCATAATACCTCATACATTCAGAGTATTCAAATTGAAAGCATAGAGATGATGGATATAGGGCAAACCTGATTGGAGAGATCGGTTGAAATCAAATGGCACGGTTGGATTTGCAAACCAATGTTAGGGTTTGCTTGAGCTGAAAGTGTGTGAGTCAGAATGAACCTTTCAGAGTTACCTGGAGTTTGCTGCAGATTAGCTCGTAGGTTTCCCTTCAGGTTTTGTCCAGGGTTTTGTTCCAAGGAAACCTCAGAGTATTTTGCTTCTCTTCCTTCTTCTGTCTGTTTTGTTTCAATGAAACTCTACTATTTATAGGCTAATATTGGTAGCTTAGTGGGCTTTTGAGAGAGGTCCAAGTCTGAGACTTTTTCTTTTATTTATTTATTTATTTTTTATTTATTTAATTTTTTATTTATTTAATTTTGTTTGCTAAATTTTTTTTTCTTGGATCTGATTCTGATTGACATGATGAAATGCAATATGAAATGTTAAATGACCTAAAAATGAATGCATGAATAAGGAGGGCAAATTTTGGGGTGTTACAGATGCCCCTATTCGATCATCAGCTAACCCGAGCAGGATGAAAGCGAACAGCTTATCAGACAAACAGGGTGAGCTGTGATTGAATACCAAAGACATACCGAAAATTTGCGCTCCGAGAACACCACAAAAATGCTGAAATGCACCGCGTTGTTTATTTCTCTTCCGATCCTCTGGATGAATCTGAATCAGTCTTCTGACTTAATCTGGAGTTTCGATCCTCTGGCTGAATCTATACTCAATTTAGTCCTCTGGTTGGATGTTAATTTTGATCCTCGGGCTGGATACGGTTTCAATCTTCTGGCTAGGTCTTCTTCGATCTTCTGGCTAGATCTTCTTCGATTTTCTGGCTAGATCTCCTTTGTTTCGATTCTCTGGCTGAATCTATTTTCTTTGATTCTCTGGCTGAATCTACTTCGATCTTCTGGCCAGATCTGAATTGTTTCGATTCTCTGGCTGAATCTATTTCCGGTCTTCGGGCTAGACCTGACTTCGATCTTCTGGCTAGATCTTCTTTGTTTCGATTCTCTGGCTGAATCTATTTCCTTTTATTCTCTGGCTGAATCTACTTCGATCTTCTGGCTAGATCTACTTCGTTTCGATTCTCTGGCTGAATCTGGATTGTTTCGAGTCTCTGGCTGAATCTATTTTCTTTGATTCTCTGGCTGAATCTACTTCGATCTTCTGGCTAGATCTGAATTGTTTCGATTCTCTGGCTGAATCTATTTTCTTTGATTCTATGGCTGAATCTATCTATTTTTCAGTCTTCGGGCTAGACCTGACTTTGATCTTCTGGCTAGATCTGGATTGTTTTGATGATAAATTCTCATCATCAGGATCTCGCATCTGGGGCATGCGCTGGTTGACCCTCTTTCAAAATCTGCGCCCAATCTTCATGTTAGATATGCAGCTTCGAGAATATCCCACTCTTGGGCTTCGTACATATTCTTCAGGCTAGAACATGTTGTAACGACTCTTCAATTAGACTTTGTTTTTTAATGCGATCCGCGGGCTGGATCCTCTTGTAGGTTGATTTTCTGTTGAGCTGTCAATCTATTCCTCCAGCTGGCTTGCTGGGGAAATAACGCTCGTAGTCGACTCTCTGGAAAACGATTCTCAGGCTGAATCTTCGAATTGAACCTTAGGCTGACTCTTGGGAAAATGATTCTCAGGCTGAATCTTCAAAAATGACCCTCAAGCTGGATCCCTGGAAAACGATTCTCAGACTGAATCTTCAAAAATGACCCTCAGGCTGGATCCCTAGAAAACGATTCTTAGGCTGAATCTTAAAAAATGACCCTCATGCTGGATCCCTAGAAAACGATTATCAGGCTGAATCTTCAAAAATGACCCTCAGGCTGGATCACTAGCAAACGATTCTCAGGCTGAACCTTCAAAAATGACCCTCAGGCTGGATCACTGACAAACGATTCTCAGGCTGAATCTTCAAAATGACCCTCAGGCTGGATCACTCACACTTGATCCTCTGGCTGGATCTCGTGACTCTGGTTGTAAAGTAATTTTTCAGTCTGCTTTGAAGAACCTGTTTATTAGTTTATGTGTATGCTTGATATGCATGCAGATGCAAATGTTAATGTTATGCATGATGCAAAAGAAAAAAAGAAATCTGCTTGGGGAAGCAACTCTGGTAGGAAGCGGATCGCTGTATCAATCCTTGAATGCTCTGTGGGGAACGATCCGTCTGTCGGGACCGGGGAGCCACCGAAAATAAATCGGCCTTTTTTGAAAAGTTGACCTTGCTGGGGAAGTATCAACTATGGAAACTTTGCTTGGCGAGGCTCTGCGAGGAGAGTCTGTGAGGAAAGCACTTCCTGGGGAAATGTCGTAGGAATCGACCTTTGCTGGGGATATGAACTTGCTAATCGTCCTCAGGCTGGGGATTAAAACAAATCTGTTAAAAAAAATAATCTGCTGGGGACGAGATGAACACTGGGAACACCACCCTCTTGTCTGTTGGGTATGCGACTACTCCGTTGTTGCTGGAAAGATACAGTCTGGCACTGTCGACTCTGCTGGGGATATACAGTCTGGATACTGTCAACTCTACTGGGGATATACAGTCTAGATACTGTCAACTCTACTGGGGAACCTGCTCTGCAGAGGAGAGGCTTTGTCAACCACTTGGGGGTGAGGATTCATGACTTGGCATCCGGTTCCTGTGACCTGTAACCAAAAAAATACACGTATGCCCCGGGGAATTACTCGGTTTGAATTCACCGTCCGGGATTAAGCACATTCAAAGCAATTTTGACTGTTTTCCTGCGCAAGTCATCTGCAAAAGCCACCATTACATTCAGATGCAATATGTTTCCTCAAGAATTAAGACATCTTTTGCAAACAAACTGATAAATGAAAAGTAAAGAGGCTTTTTAACTGAATTATTCGACTTTTGTTAGTTGAAAAATTTGTGCCAGGAATAGGCGAGTACATCAGGAAGCTGATCCCTGGAAAGAGGCGATCGCTATAAATTGAACAAAAGAAACTATCCTAATGGCAATATGGAAACGGGGTCCCACCGAGTTTCGACTCTGCTATGGCTCGTATGTCCTCAAGACGCTCTGCTCATCTTGCTTTTTGAAGTGGATGATTAGTCGATCTTTTACCTTCGAAGATCGCCAGATTGAATGAAACGGTGATATAACACGGATGAACTCAGATCGCAGTTATTCGCTTATTCCCTAACTTTTGCGTGGACCGCCCTTTTGGGTTTTCAATCCACCGGGATACCCTTTTTTGCCTGAGCCGCCCTTTCGGGTTTTAGACTCACCGGGTGTACATTTTTTTTGATTTTTATATCCCTAATTTTTGCCCAAACCTCTTCATTCTTTTTTTTGGTTCGTCGGGATGCCCCTTTTTTGCCTGGACTATTCTTTTTACTGTCCAGCGGGTCTATTTTATGCGAAGTATTTTTTAACTGCGTTTGAGTTGACAGGGGATGGGAAGTCTTCGCCATCCATGGTTGTTAGCATCAGAGCTCCTCCAGAGAAAACTCTTTTAACCACGTATGGACCCTCGTTGTTCGGTGTCCATTTGCCCCTGTGATCTGTGTTGGGAGGAAGAATTCTTTTGAGTACCAATTCACCGACTTGATACTCCCGAGGGCGCACTTTCTGATCAAATGCTCTCTTCATTCGTCTCTGATATAGTTGGCCATGGCATATAGCTGCTAGTCTCTTTTCCTCAACTAGGCTCAGCTGGTTGTATCGAGAATGGACCCATTCTGCTTCGTCCGGCTTCATTGTTAGTGCAGGGAAAAGTTATTCTGGCACAAAATGGCATATGAACCCCCTCCGGCGTGATCAACACTGCACCAACTCCGCGACCATTGACGTTGACCGCCCCATCAAACATCATAATCCATTTGGATTCAGGGTCAGGCCCCTCCTTTGGGAGTGGTTCCTCGCAATCTTTCGATTTGAGAAACATGATGTCCTCATTAGGAAAGTCGAACCTCATAGGTTGGTAATCACGAATCAGTTGCTCGGCAAGATAGTCTGACAAGACACTTCCTTTGATGGCTTTTTGTGAAGTGTATTGGATGTCATACTCCGTCAGTATCATTTGCCACCTAGCAACCCTGCTGGCTTTTCAAAAATATACTTGACTTGATCCATCTTTGATATCAATAGAGTCGTGTGAGTCAACATATACTGTCTTAGTCGGCGAGCAGCCCATGCCAAAGCGCGACAAGTTTTCTCGAGCAGTGAGTATCTTTGTTCACAGTCGGTAAACCTTTTACTAAGGTAGTATATTGCATGCTCTTTTCGACCTGACTCGTCATGCTGACCGAGCACACAACCCATTGACCTTTCTAACACAGTCAAGTACATGATCAACAGTCTTTTCCTCTCGGCCTGTAGACTGACCCCGATCTTGATCTCTTTCTTGTCGTCTTCGGTACCAATGTTGATGGTCTCAACCACCTCCTGATAAGGTGTGATAGCTCGGTCCTCCTATTTCAACAACCTGGATAACTCCTCAGGCAATTCACAATCTTCCTCAACCCCTTCTTCGGCTTGATAGATAGGATTGTCGAAGTCATACTTGGCCATAGCAGTGTCGTTAGCAGTGAGATCTGGGTGATCAGTTTTACAATGTGTTTTTGGGAAAGAAAAACGAAAAAGAAACATTGTCGTTTTTGTAAAAGTAAAAATAATTGAAAGAAAGAGAACACAAAATTGTTTGCAAAAGCTGTCCTTTATTGATGATGAAAATAATTGCGAAATGTAACTAAATGGATGGCCCTACAGATGAGTCATTACACCTTGGTCAAAGTGTAAGACTTTATTATGCATGTGATAAAAGGAAAACAATAAAAATTACTCTTTCAGTAGAGTAAACCGAACGACTTTTTCAAACGACCAACTGTCGAGCTTTTCTCCTGGGACACACGGGCGAATCCAGCTATCTAAGTCACAGTCGCTGTCAACCTTGTCTTCATCTGCAGCATTGACGGTGTGGGGAGAAACCAAACCCCCACTGGAGAAAGTACCGACTTCATTCTTCTGAGACCCCGGAGTATACCCCAATCCAAACTTGTCTTCTTTTATGATTGGCTCCACAAATTTGCCCCAACCTTGGGCATTACCAGCCTTAACCACTTCAACAGCTTGCTTGTATGAAGAGATAGAAGTCCCGACCTTCTCAGACTCAGGTGAAAAGACAGTTTCGGGCGCGACCTCACTGATGTTTATGGCTTCGAAGCCCTGACACAGCATCTCATGCATCTCGCCATCCATCTCCACATACTTAAATGTAGACAGATGGCTAACAAAAATATCCTCTTCACCACAGACAGTGACGACCTGACCTTTTAGTCCATATTTGAGCTTCTGGTGGAGAGTAGAAGTAACAACACCGACAACATGAATCCAGGGTCGACCTAGCAGACAGCTATAGGCAGACTGGATATCCATCACATAAAAGGTACTTTTGAATACCTGCGGTCCAATCTTAACTGGCAACTCAACTTCGCCACAAACAGCTCGCTTAGAGCCATCAAAAGCCCTTACAACTAAATTACTCGACCTCAGGGTGGCGTCATCGCAAACCAACTTCGTTAAGGCTTTCTTTGGCAGAACATTTAGAGAAGAACCTGTATCAACCAAAACATGGGAAATCACCGTCCCTTTGCATTCCATTGTGCTATGCAAGGCTTTCTTGTGATTCCTGCCCTCAGATGTTAGGTCATAATCGGTGAAACCTAGCGCATGGCTAGTGTGTACATTCGAAACTACCGACTCCAGCTGGTCAACAGTTATCTCTGGGGAACATAAGCCATATTCAGTACTTTCAACAAGGCTGCTCTGTGTGCCTCAGAGCACATCAATAGTGAGAGAATAGAGATCTTTGAGGGTGTCTGATTTAGCTGGTCGACTACCTTGTAGTCACTTTTCTTGATAATCCTCATTAACTCATCCACTTCCTTCTCGAATGCGGTCTTAGGAGGAGCTTCCTCGGTAGTAACCTCTTCGGTGGATACCTGTTTTCCTTTAGCCTTGGCAGCTGCCTCAACTTCAGCATTCGTGCGCAATGTTGATGGTGCAAATAGGCGTCCACTGCGAGTGAAGCCACCAATTCCTCCAACATTGTCTACAGCGGAGCTACCAATGTCAATGTCTTCTTCGTTAACTTTCTGCCCCTGGCAGTAGATATCAGCCCCATAGTGCCACGGGATAGCACTGTCTTTCTCATATGGAACAGGTCCTGGTACCGTGATGGTGACCGGACCAATCAAAGTCGGTTGAGGATTGTTAGAGTAAATTGGTGCTGGACTTTCTGGGAAATATATTGTTGTCGGAGCGGGTCTCTCGGGAACATATATTTCTTCAGGAGTGAAATAAAACGTTAATGTCGACACATCATTCTTCACTGGACGAGTCTGATCGAACTGAAGACAACCTTAATCTATCAGTTGCTGAATACCCCTTCTCAAACTATCACATCCGTTCTCGGCGTCTTGACAATTTCTGCACTCTTCCCCACAGCCCGGGAAAATCCGTCCTTTCAAGAGTCGGTCTTTGACCACCGATAGCGAAGTCTTCACTTTAGTCACATCAGAAACCAAATTCAAAGTTTCCCCACTATCAACAACATTAATCCTCTGCCCGCCGTGAGCTGGCATCGGGTTTTGGATAACATTAGGCACCGGAGAAAAATTGATGGCCTGGGCATCTCTCAAAACTTGTACCTTTAGCTGGAGAGCCTTGCAATTATCTGTAGTATGGCCAGGTGCGTTGGAGTGAAAAGCACATCTGGTGTTGACATCATAACCTCTAGGCAGATTTTTGGTGTCGACCGGTGGGGCCAGAGTTCTCAACATAACCAGATTCATGTCAATCAGCCTGGGAAGTAATACAGAATAAGGCATTGGGATTGGCTCAATGACCCGGTCCGCCTGCCTTGGATGTTGTTGATAGGGTCTCTACTGACCCGAATTACCTCCTTGTTGTTGATTGTTGTACCTGGGTTGCTGTTGCGGATGATACTGCGGTTGAGGAACAGGTGTTGGAATAGTGACTGCGGCCACTTGATCTTGATAATAATTAGGGCGTCCTCTGCCCCTGCCTCTGCCGGCATATACAACGCTCGTCTCACCTTCTCTTCTTCGTTGACCGTTACCAGCAACCGGTTTCTTGGGAACTGATGAGTTGGAAGCACTATTATCTTGAATTCGGCCCATCTTCAACAGACTCTCGATCCTTTCTCCAACAATCACTATCTCTGCAAAGCTGATTGACGGGCAAGCAGCCAATCTCTCGATATAATTGCCTTGAAGAGTGTTCATGAACATGTCCGCCATCTCCCTTTCAGACATAGGGGGTTGGACGGATGCAGCAATCTGTCTCCGACGCTGAGCATATTCTCTAAAGGTTTCCTTGGCAGTCTGAGACATTCCTTGCAACAAGGTCCGATTTGGAGCCATGTCTAAGTTGTATTGATATTGCTTGATAAAAGCGTCTGCCAAGTCTTTCCAGCTCTTGATGGTAGTGCGAGACAAATGAGAATACCATTCAAGAGAAGCTCCAGTTAAACTGTCTTCAAAATAGTACATCCACAACTTTTCATCTTCAGTGTGAGCTCCCAACCTTCCCAGATAAGATTGGAGATGAGTGCGTGGGCAAGAAGCCCCGTTGTATTTCTCAAAAGTAGGGGGTTTGAACTTGTGAGGGATCCTTACTCCCTGAACCAGACCAAGATTGGTGACATCAAAACCTAAGGAATTTTGAGACTCCAAAGATTTGAGCTTTTCAGCAAGCTCATCCATACGGCGAGTGGTCTCGAGGGCTTCGTCGTGCATAGAGAATTGATCATATTGGTAATCTTTAGTAACGGGGTGCCTGTTAATCCGAATCCCTTGATTCACATTGTACCTTCCGCCAATACCATTCCCAACATTTCCCGTGTTACCAACATTACCCGGGTTTCCATCAACATTTGCGTTACCTGCGTTTCCAGTGTTCACAGGGTTATCAGCGTTCCCAGGGTTACCAGGGTTCCCCTTAGCACTTGGTATTTCCACCTCTGGATCGGGCCTCGGTTGCTCAACCAATTCCTTCAGCTTCGCCTGGCCTTCTGCCATACCAGTCATCAATGTCATGAACTGATCCATCCTTTCACGCATATCAGCCAGTTCTTTCTGTATCTGGTCCATTGCTAGTCGTGGACGGTTTTCCTTTGTCGGGTACCTGTGAACTCGCTTGGGACCAATAACTGCCTGAAACAGGGAACAAACATTAGACACTGCGGTGACACCTGCAAAACAAACAAGGGTTAGTATGCATGGTATGCGATGCACTGCTTATTCAATTTTAAGGCCCCTCCTTAAAAAGGGAATACCCTGCAAATGAATAAGCATGAGATGTTGGATGCAAATATGCAGATGATGTTATGCAATGCAATGGCATGTCAATCAGAATTGCTGGATCCGCTTGAACATCTGTCAGGTTGCACTGCCTGGAGAGAAATTAAGAGGATCAAGCAAAGCACACCAAACAAAGGTCATGGGATGGATCATGTTATCCTTAATATCAACCATCCATTTTTTGTGGATTATGGTTTACACCTTATCAACACCCAAGTTTCATTGATATTAAGGATACCTGAACGGATCAACCATGAATCAAGGGTTTGTTGCAAGTCACGAGCATGAAGTTTAGGTTAAGAACCACCCAAAGGGAGTGTACTAAGGTTTAAACCTGCCAAACATGTTCTACAAAAGGTTCCCATAGTCATAATCCCATCTTTCGGATATTATCGGAGGAACGACTACTCGTATTCCAAAAATATTCTCAAGAGAGACTCTTATGAGTGTAGTATCGCGTAACAATCGTATCAAATCTTACACTTGAACGACTTTCGCACTACGTCCTACGAATATGCCAAGATGAGTTTGGTAAACTAAGGTCCTTGGCTTCTAAGGTCTATATTGGAAAAAGTAATGTCTAACCACAACTTACTTGTGTGACATTATTGATCTCAACATGACCTCCACCAAGTGAATGGGCTTGCAAGTCAACTTGCTAAGGAATAACTCCACACAAGTCAACAAGACTATGCCATTCTCCTATCTTAATTGCACTCGAGTCCAGGTATAGAACTCATCTCACAAACAGAACCAACAGATATGGCAATCATATGTACACAACGCAATAAAGTAGGTAAATGCTGAAAGATAAATAACCGTACAAAAGAATAAACACCCAATAAATAAACAACCTACAAAAGCTAGGAGGGACTCGCTTAGGGAAACCGGGTCCCCAGCAGAGTCGCCAGCTGTCGCAACCTGAAAAATGGAATGCGAAAAAAAACAACCGGCGAAGAAAGACAGGAGAGTCGCCACCGTGCGTTATTTATCCCAAAGGAGGGAAAGGAAATGCTCGAAGTAAACCTGGAAAAAGGAAAGGACAAGACAGGGTCTCGCAACCAAATCTTGGGTTCGGGAGTCGATTATGCGAAGGGAAGGTATTAGCACCCCTACGCATCCGTAGTACTCTACGGGATCCACTTTTGTAGTTCTTGTCTAAAGGGTGTGGGTTTATCTAATGTGTTATTTACTAAAAAAAAGGGGTCAAAAGAAAATGACTCGCACGGATGTCGCATCCACTGCATACGTATCTCATCTGAATATGAGAATCAGAGTCTTCGTAGCTCGGCTACCTAGGGGCTAAGGGTAATTTTGCTCGCTAAGACATCGCGTCTTATGCCTACGTATCTCATCTGGAATGAGAATCAGAGCAAGTCGTAGTTCGGATAACTACGGGGTTATGGATTGGGTTTTGGACGAACGACGTCACTACGCAATCTGCCGGATGCTCGACCTTTGGAGACTTACTCGCCTGTAGTAGAAGGAGTTAACGTGTTCTCAGGAGAAGAAAAATCAATGAGTTGGTAGGGTTAGGGATGCTCATGCAAATGGGAAGTCCTGGACAAAGGAACCTGCATAAAGTAAACACAAAAACATTGCCTCCTATCGAGGTCTTCCAGCTAGGAAAGCAGTAAAATGCGGGAAAAATGTAAAAGTACCACACGGATGAAGATCCGAGGTAACAGCAATTAACGGAACAAGGAACCCTGAGATCCTTCCAAGCTAACATCATCAAAGAAAGTGGGTCAGTACAGGTAATCGGAATGAACCTCCAGGGGGTATCCCACAAATAAAGTGGGAAACCACGCAAGTTATCCCTGCAAGAGTCATGTGAGCCCTCACAAAAAAAAACTCAACAAACAGGTTAGAGACAAAAAAATAGGGTAATCAAGGGTTGCCCCCAAATCAAAATGTAACCACATGAATCATGCCATTAAAATTCACAAAAAGGACATGCATCAAAAGGGTATCAAATTCACCCATAATACCTCATACATTCAGAGTATTCAAATTGAAAGCATAGAGATGATGGATATAGGGCAAACCTGATTGGAGAGATCGGTTGAAATCAAATGGCACGACTGGATTTGTAAACCAATGTTAGGGTTTGCTTGAGCTGAAAGTGTGTGAGTCAGAATGAACCTTTCAGAGTTGCATGGAGGTTGCTGCAGATTAGCTCGTAGGTTTCCCTTTAGGTTTTGTTCCAAGGAAACCTCAGAGTATTTTGCTTCTCTTCCTTCTTCTGTCTGTTTTGTTTCAATGAAACTCTAGTATTTATAGGCTAATATTGGTAGCTTAGTGGGCTTTTGAGAGAGGTCTAAGTCTGAGATTTTTTCTTTTATTTATTTATTTATTTTTTATTTATTTATTTGTTTTTGCTAAAAAAAAAGTTTCTTGGATCTGATTCTGATTGACATGATGAAATGCAATATGAAATGTTAAATGACCTAAAAATGAATGCATGAATGAGGAGGGCAAATTTTGGGGTGTTACACATGTCAATCAGGATTGCTGGACCCGCTTGAACATCTGTCAGGTTGCACTGCCTGGAGAGAAACCCACTGAGGAATATAATACCGGATCAACACTTCGGCATGAATTCGGAACCGGGAACCATAGAACACAATCATCAACTCAGGACCCATACTTTAGAACCAACGGTCACCAACAAGAACCGAACAATAGTCACCAACAGAACAAGTCACCATCAGTACCTGTAAATGATTCATTCCCGCCCCACTCATGGGTGTAATCTAGGTCAGGGTAAGGTCAAAAGAAACGCAGGATAAACAATCCTTTCAAGAATATCATCATATGCACACCAGGTGTATGCAACGATAATACCCCATCAGAATCTGAACTGCTCGTGATACCATGTTCCGCCAAGTGGCGCCATACCACCCGCTTCCCATGAATCACTCTATTCCTAGGTGTCCTAAAGTTCACTCATAGCCTGTGTATTGGGCATTTTACCTCTTATAGAACATCCCATCCCAACAAACAAACAAACCAACAGAACCAACAGACACAACAATGATATGTACACAATGCAATAAGATAAAGCAGATAAATAGATAACTGTACAAAAGAATAAACACCCAACAAACAGGCAACCTACAAAAGCTAGGAGGGACTCGCTTAGGGAAACAGAAGTCCCCAGCTGTCGCAACCTAAATGCGAAAAAGAGAAAACCGGCGAGAAAGAAAAATGACAGGAGAGTCGCCACCGCGCGTTATTTATCCCAAAGGAGGGGAAAGGAAACGCTCGAAGTAAACCTGAAAAAAGGAAAGGAAAAGACAAGGTCTTGCAACCAAATCTTGGGTTCGGGAGCCGATTATGCGAAGGGAAGGTATTAGCACCCCTACGCATCCGTAGTACTCTACGGGATCCACTTTTGTTGTTCTTGTCTAAAGGGTGTGGGTTTATCTAATGTACTATTTTCTAAAAGGTGGGTCAGGAGAAAAGTGACTCGCACGGATATCGCATCCACTACATACGTATCTCATCTGAATATGAGAATCAGAGTCTTCGTTGCTCGGCTACCTATGGGCTAGGGGGGGTGTGCTCGGTAAGACGTCGCGTCTTATGCCTACGTATCTCATATGGAATGAGAATCAGAGCAAGCCGTAGTTCGGCTAACTACGGGGTAAGGGTTGTGTTTTTGGGGTGAACGACGTTACTACGCAATCTACCGGATGCTCGGCCTTTGGAGACTTACTCGCCTGTAGTAGAAGGAGTTAACGTGTTCTTAGGAGAAGAAAAATCAATGAGTTATTTGTGTTTTAGGGATGCTTATGCAAAAAAGGCAGTCCTAGACGAAGGAACCGCGCTACCTTAATGACATGCAAACGAGAGACTATCCGAAGCCTAGCAATCCTATGGGGATACGATCACATCATACAAAACAAACATACATAAAAGTAAACACACCAACAAGGGGGGCTCAAACATACATGGGTAGGGCTTTAGTCAAGAGGGGTCATATCAACCTCGACAAACAAGCCATAGAAGGGTAATCAAACGGGCTCTTAACCGCTGACATTGACCGTCAGGATGAGCAGATCAAAAGGGTAATGAGGATAAGACCTCATAGCTCTTAACCCTGGACAGGGTGAGCTCATGACAAAGCGTGGGGGTTCAGAAAGGGGGAACCCTCTCCACTGACTGACCGGACAAAAGATCTTGGGCTTTTTGTTCTGAAGCATCAACACGTAGTGTGATCTTAAAGAACGACGCACTGAATAACGGGGGATTGACTACTAATCCCTTTTATTTGTCAATTGCCTCTTCAGAGGTCTTTGGGCACAAAAGTAAACAAACAAAAGAAAACATTGCCTCTTACTGAGGTCTTCTAGCTAAGAAAGCGGTAAAATGCGGGAAAGATAAAAGGGATCGAGAGATCTACCGCACGGATAAAAATCCAAAGTAATAGCAGCTAAAGAAGCAAGAAACCCATAGATCTCTCAAGCTGGACCCACCAAAGAAAGCAAGTCAATACAGGTAATCAGAATAAACCTCTAAATGGTATCCCACAAATAAAGTGGAACACCAAGCAAGCTATCCCTGCAAGAGTATGTGAGCCTTCACAAAACTCAACAAACAGGTTAGAGTAACAGAATGGAATCAGGAGAAAACAATGCCATGGCAAACACAAAGCAGGTTAGAGCAAACAGAACAGCAACTGCTGTCACAATCGCTGTTGCGTTGCTTAGCGAAGGCTTAGCGAAGCCTCGCTACAGGCTCGCCTAGCGAAGGTGCTAGCGAACGCCTGCGAGTTTTGGGTTCTTCATTGATAACAGTCCGATCTCGGCAACCCAAACCTTATGGTATCCATCAGAAACGAAGCGATTAAACATTCAAGGTATTGTTTTCACATTCATGCATATCTAAACCAGTGGGCGAAACCTCACGATAACTCATACATTCAGAGCATTCAAATTAAAAAGCATAAAGTAATAGGGATAAGGCAAACCTGACTGGAGAGATCGAATGAAAATGAATTGCACCCTTGGGTTTGCAGAGCAATGTTAGGGTTTGCGTGAGATGGAGGTGAAAAAGTGTGTGAGTCAGAGTGAACTTTTCAGAGCTGCCTGGAGATTGCTGCAGATTAGTTCGTAGGTTTCTGTCTCTGCCTCTTTTCTCTGTCTGAAACTCTAGTATTTATAACCTGATTTCGTGGCTTGGTGGGCTCAAATGAGGGCAACTCAAGCCCATGACTTTCTGTTATATTCTAAAAACGCGTGGGCTTCGCCTAGCGAAGGATTTGCTCGCCTAGCGAGCATGACAGTTCCTTTCGCTAAGCGAACCATGCTGCTCGCCTAGCGAGCATGACAGCTCAGGAACAGATTTTTGCTCCTTCAAGATTAGCATTTTGCATGATGAATAGACCCCATTTGAACCTGTTGGAAGTAGCTCAAGTCTTCCCCTTGTGTTGATTGATCACCAGGATAGAAACCACAAAGTGTCTTGGATGATGTTCAAGCTTCTTGGATCTGATTCTGATTGACATGATGAAATGCAATATGAAATGTTAAATGACCTAAAAATGAATGCATGAATGAGGAGGGCAAATTTTGGGTTGTTACACTGGCCATTTCCTCTATAAATAGAGACCTCATTCCACTCATTTCACACGCCTAATTCAACCTGAAATGCTGCAGAATTCTTTCCATAGCCATCACTAAAGAAGCAAATTGCATTTTCTTCAAAATTTTTCAGATCCAAAATTCAACTTCATCTGGTTGAATTCTTGGATCTTAAGCTTCTAAACCTTCACCATTCATCTCACTGGTCTTCTGTTTCAGCAAAGCAAGCAAGGCATCGTGTTCAAATCACCAGAACTCAAGTTTACATTCCAACTGGTATTTTCTTCGATTCTCATCATCCATGGGCCTATTTGCTTGGATCTAATGTTTTCTGAAGTCCTCACTTGAGAGGCAAGCTAGTGGTAGCTTCAATTGCGTTTTTCCTTGATCTGCATTATTTACACCTGAATCTTCCACCTCAGTTTTCTCCATTTATAGGAATCTTGAGTGTGATTC
The DNA here is from genome assembly GCF_024323335.1 of Lathyrus oleraceus. Taxonomy (NCBI): domain Eukaryota; kingdom Viridiplantae; phylum Streptophyta; class Magnoliopsida; order Fabales; family Fabaceae; genus Lathyrus; species Lathyrus oleraceus. Next base: position 39,801,361 of record NC_066583.1, read on the forward strand.
AAGGTTACAGGGGTGATGTACATCACCCCAACTTCATTTTGGTATAAGGATCGTGTACTTTGGTTGCCTTTTGAATTTCTGCAATTTGGCCGGAAAATCCAAGCTCACAGGAGAAGACGGTGGCTCTGGTGGCTTCATCATCTCTAGTTTAAATCCTGGCCGTGTGATCTTGTTCCCAGATCGAATCCTAATCATCCATTGTTATGACTTTTATTTGTTTTCCATATGCTTGCATTGACTGTGGACTTCCATGCGCACGCATCTCCTAGCCTTGTGATCTGCCAGCTCAATTAATGAGCTCATATCCAAGCGCTGTGGATTTTTCTAATTTTCTAATTTCTGTTTTTATTTCTTTAATTCCAATTATTTTCAAAAATCAATATCTCTTTCATTTTTAATCCAAAAATTATGGGACCAATTGCATTATTTCCCAAATAAATTCTAGTTTCTATTTCTGATTTTTAATATTTTTTATTTTGTCATTTGATATTTTTTGTGAATTTTCTCTTTTCTGGTTATTTTTAATTCATTTTAAATAGTTTTTGATATTCCAAAAATACAAAAATATTTTCCTAACCTATTTGAATGATGATGGATCTATGAAAAATATTCTCATCAATTTTTAAATTGATTTGAGATTTATTTGAGATTTTAATTCAATTAGGTTATTTTTATTCATTTTTAATTGATTAAAAATAGTTTCTGACTTTTAAAAATGCTGAAAATTTTTGTCAAACTTTGTTTGACCTTGTTGAACTTGGGATAAATTACTTGGACCTTTCAAGGTTGATTTGAAGTAATTTTGAAGTTTGACCTTTTCTTTTATTTTTAATTCAAGCTTATTTTTAATATTAAAAAAATGCCAAAAATATTTTATTCATTTCTTGATCTCCAATCTTCATCTCACTTCTGTTTTTGATTGTTTGACTTTGACTTTCAATGTTATTGGTCAACATATGATGATTGGTACATGGTATTTCATTTAATGCATTTGTATCATTTTGCCTTCTTTTGTCTCCATTTATTCATCTCTTTCTTCTTCTTCTTCTTCTTCTTCTTTTTCCTTTTGATCAATGATTTGAAGGTTGATAAGTTAGCATTGATTAGGGAGACTTAATCTTCCTTGATTCAAATCTAATTCATCTAGATCAATTGATCAAGTGAATGGCTTTGCATTAAGGATAGGTTGTTTACTAAATCATGCAAAAGGTTTAAATCAATACAAGATCAATTTTCTTCTTCTTTTTGGCATGGCAAGTTGTTGGGACTTGGTTCACTAATCAAGACTCCTAACTTGTGTTTGTTGCCTACATTATTATTGACCGGCCTCAGATAGTTGTGACTTCTACATAAGTCCAATTACGATTGCTTAACATAGCACTAAATTTGCCTTATGGCACACTAACTACTAACACTAACTATTGACAATTAACATTTACTTTATGCACTTTACTTTTATGCAATTTACTATTCTTGCACATATTATCTATTTGCTTTTCTCTTTGCTCACTTGAGCCCATGTTTATGTTAATGTCATTTGCCTTTTGCTCACTTGAGCACATAATTGTGTATATATTATTGTGCTTGTGTTTTTTTGTTTTGATTGTTGTGGACCAAATGTAAAGAAATGGACTTAGTTTCTAGGACCTTCCCTATGCAAAGAAATGGAGAATTGGACTTAGATTCTAGGACTTTCCTTATGCAAGATTGGAGTAAAAGGATCTTAATAATGAAGATGGATTAGAAGGACCAAATCTCTAAACTCACTCTTGTCCATTCTTGTTTTACTTCATGGAACTTTTGATGTGTGTGCTTTTATGCTAGGGATGCTATGAGCTCAATTGAAGGACCATTACCATGTTCATCCAAAGTGAAAGATACAAGACACATTGAGGATCTCTTATGAGACTTGTTTGATTGCTTATGCTTTGTGGTTGCTTATTCCAAAGGATGGGAGCTACTTGGATCATCAATATGATCTCAAGAGAGGGACTCCTAGTGTGGTTTCATTTCTTATCCCTCACCTTTTTGTTTTGCTTAGGACTTAGCCATTCTTCTTATTCTCTCCACTCTAACCCAAGCCAAAACCTTTTGTGCAAACATTTAACATTTGTTTTCAACATTAAAAACCTGAGCCTTATGCTTTTGATTTTCAAACTTTCTTTTCATAACACTTATTGTGAATTGAACATTTAAGTCAACTTTGACCCTTTTTGTATATACTTCTAATTGGTAAATATAACCCATTCAAATTTCTTTTTGTGGTTCCAATGGCCACTTACTAATCAAAATCTTTTATAACCTTTAGCTATTAGGTTTGAGTCATCTTTGTGGTAGATATAATACTCACCTATATCCTTAGTGATGGACAATGAGTCTTCCATGCTTATTATAGGGTTAACCCCTTGCTAGCATGTTGAAGCTATCCTCACATGGTGGATTTGTGGTTTGGTTGAGTTTCCTCCCTTGGATAACAAAAGACCTTAAGGCTTTTGGACCAATCAATTCAACAACTTCTTTTGAGATTTTTACCCCGGACTACGAGGTTTTGATCCTAATATTTTTATAGGATGGTACGTAGGCAATGGTTTTATCCATTCAAACACAAAATGTAAATAAACTTGTACATTCTCTTCTCATCTCTTCAATCATGTTTGCACAAACAAATTTTCACAAAACAACAACCTTACCACAAGTATGAAAAGGGCTCCCTAGGAGTACCTAGGATGTTTTGGGTGCCTAACACCTTCCCATTGCATAACCAACCCCCTTACCCATATCTCTGTTTCTTTTACTAGTTTTTGTTAAAACTATTAGGTTTTTGTTCGCTTTCTAACCATTCCTTTGGATAAATAGAAGTGCGGTGGCGACTCGACTTGTATGATTTACCTTGGATTTAGTCAATATCTCTAATGGTAACGAATACCCCGCTACAGAAAAGTGGCGACTTTGCTGGGGATTGTATTATCAACTTGCCTAGTGGGTTTTGCCAACTTTTCATGCTTGTTGTATTGTTTTGTTTTGTGACATATTTTTGTGCAATTTGGGATTACTGTATTGTATGTAATGATTGATTTGCTTGGTATTAATTCCTTGTATGCTTGGTGATCTTTGTGAGATGAGTTCTATACCCGGACTCGAGTGCACTTAGGATAGGAGAATGGCGTAGTCTTGTTGACTTGTGTGGAGTTATTCCTTAGCAAGTTAACTTGCAAGTCCATTCACTTGGTGGAGGTCATGTTGGGATCAATAATGTCACACAAGTAAGTTGTGGTTAGACATTACTCTTTCCAATATAGACCTTAGAAACCAAGAACCTTAGTTTACCAAGCCCATCTTGGCCTATTTTTAGGATGTAGTGCGAAAGTCGTTCAAGTGTAAGATTTGATACGATTGTTACGCGATACTACACTCATAAGAGTCTCTCTTGAGAATATTTTTGGAATACGAGTAGTCGTTTCTTCGATAATATCCGAAAGATGGGATGATGACTATGGGAACCTCTTGTAGAACATGTTTGACAGGTTTAAACCCTAGTAAACTCCCTTTGGGTGGTTCTTAACCAAGACTCCATGCTCGTGACTTGCAACAAACCCTTGATTCATGGTTGATCCATTCATGTATCCTTAATATCAATGGAACTTGGGTGTAGATAAGGTGTAAACCATAATCCACCAAAATGGATGATTGATATTAAGGATAACATGATCCATCCCATGACCTTTGTTTGGTGTGCTTTGCTTGATCCTTGAGTGTGATTGTTGCATTCATGCATTCATGCACTCATTTGCATCCATATCATTAATAATGAAGAAAATTTTCAAGGAACTTAAGGGGTTTATTTGCAAAATTTTCAGACATGGAAAGACAAAGAAGGAATACAAAGAAGTACAGCTTCAGACAATCGGATTTGAAAGAGTTAAGGAATTTGACATCTTATGTATTAGATCCTTTGGGTTTCAGAGCTCGTTTTGGGAAGCTTCTTCCTCTTCTGACTACTCAGGTGGATGAAGGGTTGATGAGTGTATTGGTGCAGTTTTATGATCCCTTGTACCGATGCTTCACGTTTCCGGATTTCCAGCTTTTGCCTACGCTTGAGGAGTATGCTTATCTTGTGGGTATACCTGTTCTAGACCAGTTGCCGTTCAGTGGCTTGGAGAGTGTTCCTACTTCTCAAGAGATAGAAGACATGTTGCATATAGATGAATCTCTGGTTGGTGCTCATATGACTACCAAAGGTGGAATTCAAGGTCTCCCTTCTGAGTTCCTCATCGCTCAAGCTACTGTCTATGGGAAGGCCATGAGTGAGGATGCCTTTGAAGCCATATTTGTACTTCTTATCTATGGATTGGTTTTGTTCCCCAACATCGACAAGTTTGTGGATGTGAACGCTATTAGGATCTTTTCTACTCTTAATCCCGTTCCGACTCTGTTGGGTGATACCTATTTTTCTTTGCATATGAGGAATGCAAAGGGTGGTGGCGCCTGTAGCGGTGTATTCGTCGCTATATGATCTATCGATTAAACCATAAGCAAGAGATACATTGAAATTTTCGAGTCGCCACCGCACTTTTATTTATCCAAAGGATTGGCTAAAAAGCGAACAAAAGCCTAAGAAGTTTTACACGTAGAAAACTAATAAAAAGATCAGAGAGTCTGGGTAAGGGGTAAATTACGCAATGGGAAGGTGTTAGGCACCCATCACGTCCTAGGTACTCCTAGGGAGCCCTTTTCACACTTGTTGTAAAAGATTGTTATTTGTTACGACATAAGTATTGTGCAAACATGATTGGGATGATGAGGAAAGAATATACAATTTTTATTGGGTTATTGGGTTTGAACGGATGAACCCGCTGCCTACGTACCTTCCATCAAAGGCAAGGATCAAAACGCCGTAGTTCGGCTAAAAGATTTCCAAAAGTTGGTGGATTCAGTTTTAAACACAAGCACTGAGGCTTTTCATTATCAATGGGAGAACACTCGACCAAAAAAATAACATCCACCATGCGAGGATAGCTTCGACGTACTAGAGGGGTTAGCCCTGTTTTCAGTACGGAAGTCTTACTGTCGACTCACTAAGGATAGGCAAGATTTACATCAACCACAATGATAATTGAAACCTATGGCTAATGCATGAAAAGATTAACAATGGACAAAGCCAAAACAAGTGAATGAGTGAAGTTAATTGATTGTGATTATGAAAGTGAAGTCAAAGTATGATTAAGATTGATTCAAAGAAGTATTATGAAATGGAGTTTGAAAAAAGTCAAGGACTTGAGGTCCAGGTTTTTAGTTTGAAAACATGAAGATGTTTGCACAATATCTATGTCAAGTTTGAAGTCAAAGTGTGAAAAGGTTTAGGACATAATGAGGATGAATGGATGGAGATGGATTGTAAAACTTCTTAGAAGGTTCACTTCTTGAAATCATATGGAAGATGATTCAAGTGTGTCCTTTGGAATGAGCAATGGATAATAACAAACAGACAAAGAAAGTCAACAAAAGCGGATATCGGATGCCAATCACTGGGCTTATACCAATCTCCTAAAATAAAACTGGATATCAGATGCCACTCAATGGTCTTACACTAATCTCCTCAAACAAAGAAAAAAAAAAGGCGGATACCGGATACCAATAGATGGATTTACACCAGTCTCCTAAAACAGAACAGGATATCAGATGCCACTCAATGGTCTTACACTAATCTCCTAAAACAAAAATGAGAAATGGAAGTCAACTGCCAATCTATCTGGACTTAGGTTAACTCCACATATGCTCATAGGAAAACCAATGCCACATTACAGGGACTTACAATGGATCCTCACATACAAGAACAAAAGCAACCAATGATCACAGGAAAGCAAATGCCAACTTACAGGGACTTATAATTGCAACCTCACATAAACAGATAAACCAACTTATGATCACAGGAAAAACAGATGCCAACTTACAGGGACTTATAACTGCAACCTCACATACAAATCAAACAAATCAAATTATGATCACAGGACAACAGATGCCAACTTACAGGGACTTATACTGTATCCTCACAAACAAACAAACAAAGCAACAGAAGATATGAGTGACCAATGAGGTCTTATACTCTATCCTTCCACATCATAGGAACAAAGGCCAAAGCAATGGACTTACACTTGTCCTCAATGGGTAAACAACAATGATAGCATCACAAAGACAAATGAGATGATCATGCATTGATGAGCAATTAATGATGATGAGTGCATAAAGCATACAAGCAGACATGTGCATATGAGATAAACAATCAATCAATCAATCAATATCAACAGCACACTCTATAGCCAAACAAGGAGGCTCATACAAAAGGGTTAGGCACTGAGGCCAACTGGAATAGGGTCAAAGAATTGCTCTTAACCTTGCCATTGAGGGGCTAAGGTGAAGCAGATGAAAGGAGATGAGGGGTGTGCCTCATTGCTCTTATCCCTGATCAGGGAGAGCATTTGAATATCAGAAGGTGTGGGAGTTCAGAAAGTAGGAACTCTCTCCACATATTATTGACTCGATTGATCTTGGGTTTCGATCTCAATGCTACAACCATGTAATGGGAGCAAGGAGAAGACTCACTGAATAGTAGGGGATAGGCTACTTATCCCTTTGATCTACCAATTGCCTTACTTGAAGGACTTTTCCTGCTTGGGACAAAATATAAACACACACAAGCATTGCCTCTTAAGGAGGACTTCAGACAGTTTGCCCGGCCAAATAACAGGCCGGGTCTCCAGACTACATGAAGAAGAAATAATTATACCTCAAAAGCAAATTGCTAAATAGCAAAGCAAAGCAAGTTCAAAGAACTTAAGCAACTAAAAGTACCTAAAAAAAGTCAAACTAATCAGTAAACAGTTCAACAGTTTAAAGCAAAAGGAAGTGAATCAATAGTCAAATCAGATGGACCAATGTGCAAAGCACAAAACTCAAGTCACATGAGTCCCACCTACAAAACAAAGGTTAGCACATGATATATAATCAAGCTCAATCAAATTGGCAATGGTTTCTTTGAGGCAAATGCTTAACCTGAAACAAATGAACTCAACATAAGCCAAGAGACCACTAGGGCAAGCCTAGGGTCAAAAATAAATGATAAAAGTCAAAACAGCAAATGAAAGTCAACCAAAATCAAGTTTAAACAATCAAGAAGTAAACTCAATTGGTCCCACATGCATATCATTCATCATCATGATTTCATAGACAAAAGAAGGCAAAGCATGGCAAATTGGTGCATATAAAAGTCAACAGCAAGACTTGCATCAAAAGTCAACTCAAACATTTTCAAAAATCACCAAATAATTCATGCTCAATCACAATCCACATAATGACATGCATATAAAATTTCAGCTCAATTGGATCATGGGAAGATGGTCAATTAAAATCAGGAAGTCAAGACCATTTCAAGTATGCACAAAGAAGTCAAACATTCATGGGTCAACTTCAAAAAATCATAACAAAATGAAAACAGATGAGAAATGAATGGGATCAACACCAATGCAAAGCTCAAGATGTCTAGTATGCACATGCGAAATTTCATGATCATACAATAAGGCATGAGGATTTCCCAAATGAAATGGCCAGAAGTGTCACACAAAGTCAACAATTGACTAGGCAGAGAAGAAAAATCTCAAACAATTAAGAAATGGCATGATTAAATCCAAGAAAATTCACACATCAACTAGACATATAAGAGATGGCTCATGCAAAATTTCACATTATTTGGAAGCCAGGAAGCATGTCAACAAAAATCAAGAAATTGCATAACAATGGTGTGACACAAATTGTCACACCCTACTTCCAAAATTCATATCTCACACATCATACATGATAAATGCACAAACTCTACATCAAAACAAACATGAATTAGTGTAGATTAACCACAAAAAATTTCAGGATCATTGGATACATCATCATCATTTCACAAAAAGATTGGCAAAAGGTATCAAATAAGCATACATGTTAGGAACCCTAAAGCCAATTAAAATCCAGCCAACCAAAAAAATATTAAAAATCATGATAAAATAATAGACATTCATGTGATCATGATGTAAAAATTTCGTGATTTTGGAGTTAAAATGAAGGAGAAATGAATTTTGCAAGATTGATGAATAATTGAAGCAAACATGAACAAAGGACATGAATTAATGGTCAAAGTGTGGTCAGCGTGGCATTGTTGTAAATATGCATTTCATTTAACAAAACGCACAGCTTAAAGGAGACACACGAAATGTTGTGATTGGCCAGTTCCCAATGGAACAGTACAGAAGCCAATTGATGTTCATTGTTCTGGAAAAAAGGCTAGGGTTTTGCACTTAGGGTTTAACAGCAATGTTCATCTTCATGCAAGTTTTCAAACATCAATCATGAACAACAACATAACCAGCATCAACAATTAAGCATGGCAAAGAAATACTATCATCATGCAACATCACACAACAAACCAAAACAGTTCAATGCAAATTCTGGACAGAGCTAGGGTTTATCACAACAGCAGCAACAACTTCATCACCTTCATGAGCTCGAAATTTCAAAATGCTCAGAAACAAAAAATGAGCATAGCAATGTGATCCCCAGACATTACTCATACATAATCTAAGCATAGTTTTCATGAAATCCACAACATCACAGCAAATCGATGGAAAACAAATTCAAGCATGAAAAATCCAATCCATATTTCTCACAGCATAGTTGATCATTTTCAATGGTTCAAGGTTCATTGGAATCAGCATCAAGAAATCTACCCTAAACATAGCATGATTTTTGAAATAGAGAGGGTCGAGATCTTACTTGATTTTGAAGAAAAATGAGATGCAGTGGCTGTTTGATGGATGCAGCTCGAAACAGCTGAAGATAATGCTATGGAGTGATGGATACTTGAGGGAAATGAGCTCAGCAAGGCTTGGAAGCTTCCAAAATTCGATTCACCATTGTTGGTCCTTGAAGAAAACAGAGCAAGAAGCTGCACTACAGTTGAGGTTTGATGGCCCAAAGAGCTTCACAAGGTTGTCCAAGTGATGAAGGAAACAAGAATGGCTCGTGGTCTTTGAAGCTTTGAGCAGAAAAATTCAAATCGAGCAAAATGCAAAATGAGAGAAAAGAGTTTTTCTGTCCTTGGAGGCTGTGATTCTAGGGTTAGAATGAGCAGAAAATTCACTTATATTGGTCTGTTTAAGCTTGCTTAATCAAATGTTAATCCCACTTTGCTTAATGAAGACCAATTGCAATTTGCTAAGTTTGGAAAATATGGAAGTGGAGGGTGTGAGTTGTACACGAATTGGGCTTTAAACAGGCTGCAAATGACCATTATTTCTGCTGTTTTAGGTCTGCTCATGAATTGCTAACAAGGATTTGCTCTAAGGAATCCATTTGCAAAATTGCCAATTTCCACATATGCACATGGAGGTGCATGCTTCTGGCCAAGTTAGGGCTCTAGACAAGTTGCAAATAACATATTAAACACATCCCAATTGGTCAAAAGTGTTAAAACTTGCCAAATCAAAAAGTCAAACTTGAGTCAAACTTGAATTTTAAATGAAACAAGTCAAAAAATGCCATTTTGATTGGCAAGGTTTTGGTTCATGAAATTTATATTTTTGGAAATAGGAGAAGAAATGTGGTTTGTAGGAAAAAACCCCACCAAATTTGGCCTTATGGTTCATGAGATATGGCTTGTTGAAGTTCATAAATTTTTGAAATTGAATTGATCATATCTTGCAAACCATCCATGGGATTTGAGAGTTCTTGGACTTTTTGAAAATGGGAGAACAAGATCTTCAACTTTCATGTTTGGCAAAAATTCATTTGAAGCTTGTATCATGATGTAAGTTTAAGATCAAGAAGTTTCCATTTTTGGCAGTTGAAATTACAGGTCCACTTTCTATTTTGGGAAATTTCTGATTTTGCTTCAAATTCTTCCATGATGAGGTTTGACATGATATATGAGGCTTATATAAGTATGAATGAGCTCCTTCAAATCAACTCCATCCATCAAATCACTGATTAAATCCACAGTTGACCAAGTTTGACTTCAGTTGACTTTTCTAGGGTTTTGGATGACTGAAGCATTTCTGATGAATTCCAAACCCTAATTCCTTGAGAACTTGATTCCAAATGATGTCCCAAGTTATATGAACTCTTGATTATTGATCATGGTGCCCAAATTCTGCAAGAATGGCCACCATTCACTGCTTTGACTGACCAATGACTGACTTTGACCTAATTGCTGATGGTTGCTTCAACTGCAGGCAACAAGGTTAAACTGACAATATTTTTTGTACTTTTTGGTTAGTAAACATATGAAAGCAAAGATATACAAATGCAAAGTATGCTTGGTGATCAAGAATCAACTCACAAGGCAAACCACCCACTAGGAGGGAAACCAGGGCATGCAATGATCCTTGAGGCCATGATATGATATGATATGGGCCATGAGGGATCTTAGGGCCCAAAATTGGGGTCTTACAGATGCCCCTATTTAAGGTCATTCTAGCCGGAGAAGTGAAGTTTAGAAATCTTCATCTCGACGCGGTAGAATGGGCTTAAATAACAGTAATGAGACAAATTTTGGTCCCTAAGAGACCTCATGATGCAAATGTATGCATGCAAAAGACACAAATTCTGTGGGAGAATATGATTCACACAGAAGAAAAGACGATCCATCGGAGTAGTACACTCACCAGGAACAGAGACTCTAACAAGACTCTAGTTGGGAATAAACAAAACTGACACAGCGTGAACAAGACACGACTCTGATTAGGAAACAACAGAAAACAGACTGGAGAACTCACTGGGGAGTGAAGGACTCAAACTGGGGAAAAGGTTTCCAAATGGAAAATAAATCCATTGGAGAGACACAAGCTGACTCCTGGGGGAGAAGCAACAAGAAAACTTCACTGAGGAAGCACCAAACAAAATGAGATGTTACCAGGCATAAGGGTAACAAACTCAGGAAAATCTGACTCCACAGGGGGACCGAGGTCATAATAGGGAGCAGAAAGGAGGGAACACCAAGGATACCGGTTACTGGGTATATAATAGGTGACCGACCAAAGCGTGAATTGGATTTCACTTCCAAAACACTCATCATCCCGAAGAGAGCTAGAAAAGCAAACTTGTTTATAGGATGGATATTCGATTCTACAAAGAATACGAATCTTACTCTGAGGGGAAAGCAATAAAGGGTTGACCCAAGAGTGAACGAGACATATTATTCATTACCGGCAGACCGTGAATAATATACTCGAAAGGAAAATTATCCTGAACCGGTTACTGGGTTATTTATAGGATAAGATCCGAAATCGTGAATTGGTTTGTGTTCCAAGACACTCATCATCCTGAAGAGAGCGAAAGCAAACTTGTTTAAAGGATGGACAAAAAATGTGAATTGGTGTGTGTTCCAAAACACTCATCACCCTGAAGAAAGCTAGAACAGCAGACTTGTTAAAAGGATGGACAAAAAACGTGAATTGGTGTGTGTTCCAAAACACTCATCATCCAAAACGCAAACTGGTTAAAGGATGGATAAAAAGAACGTGAATTGGTGTGTGTTCCAAAACACTCATCACCCTGAAGAAAGCTAGAACAGCAGACTTGTTAAAAGGATGGACAAAAAACGTGAATTGGTGTGTGTTCCAAAACACTCATCACCCTGAAGAAAGCTAGAACAGCAGACTTGTTAAAAGGATGGACAAAAAACGTGAATTGGTGTGTGTTCCAAAACACTCATCACCCAAAACGCAAACTGGTTAAAGGATGGATATTCGATTCTACAAAGAATACGAATCTTGCTCAGCCGGGGAAAATCAACAAAGGATTCCAACTAAAGAGCGCATGAGACATATTATTCATTACCGGCAGACCGTGAATAATATACTCGCATGGCAAGAAACACCAGGGATACCGGTTACTGGGTATATAATAGGTGATCTACCGAAAACGTGAATTGGATTTCACTTCCAAAACACTCATCATCCGAAAGGAGGGCTTGAAAAAGCAAATCGACTTACAGGATGGGCATTCGAATCCACAACGGGAAAATGAATCTTACTCAACTGGGGACACAAACCCAAAGAGTGCATGAGATACAATATCCATTACCGGCAGACCGTGGATAAAATACTCGCATGAGATATATTATCTATTACCGTCAGAACGTAGATAATAAACTCGCATGGTAAGAAACACCAGAGATACCGGTTACTGGGTATATAATAGGTGATCTACCGAAAACGTGAATTGGATTTCACTTCCAAAACACTCATCATCCAAAACACAAACTGGTTAAAGGATGGATATTCGATTCTACAACGAATACGAATCTTGCTCAGTTGGGGAAAATCAACAAAGGATTCCAACTAAAGAGCGCATGAGATATATTATTCATTACCGGCAGACCGTGAATAATATACTCGAAAGGAAAAGACACCAGAGATACCGGTTACTGGGTATATAATAGGTGACTATCCAAAACAGAGAGACAATCGATACCAAGCATCCGGGTAAACGAAAGATAACTCAAAGGGATAAATTGCAAGCATCCGGCAATTATCCAACAACAAGAATATTCGACTCCACAGAGGGAAATAACGAATCTTACTCGACCGGGGAAACGCAAAAGGCTTCGACTGAAGAGTGCATGAGATATATTATTCATTACCGGCAGACCGTGAATAATATACTCGCATGGAAGATTATCCACAACCGGTTACTGGGTTAATAAAGGATAAATCAAACGAAAAGAAAGGCATCGAGATACCAAACTAGGTATATAATGATAACCAATCAAAAGGGAGCAACAGACATTACCAACAAAAGGGTAAATGAAAGGCGATCTGCTGAGGATAATTTGCAAGCATCCGGCAATTATCCACAGGGACTAGCTGAGGATGCATTGGTATACAACCAATGATCCGAGGAACAAATCACTAGCAAACGGTGAAAGGATCCACTGGGGATAAAATTGCTAGCATACGGCAATTATCCACAAAAGACTTGCTAGGGATATAAGTGCTGATCTGAGCAACTTATCCAAGCAAAGGAAAATCAACATCAAAGACTAGATGAAGATAACCACAAAATTAGGGTTTACATCTACCGAATACGGGGTAGAAGACCAAAAACTCCGCGTGGGGATAGAACAAATCACAAATCCGCACGAGAAACCAAAATAGGGTTTATAACAAACCACAAACTGCTGGAGAGCAGGAAAATAGGATTTACAACTACCGGGTAGTAGGTAGAAAACCAACAACTCTGGCTGGAGAATAAAAGGTGTATAACCACAAATTCTATCAAGAAAGCCAGGAAAAGTAGGACTTACAACTACCAGTATGAGGGTAGAGGCCCGAAACATCCCGCTGGGGAGCAACCCGCTGGGAAACACAAGACATTTGACAAATAGCCAATTCGGGAATGATCCGAAAAGATAGACTGAATCAAGACACGTCCTAATGAGGATGTAACTCAAATAGGAAAATCCATCCCAATATATGTGCTGGGAGGAAACGGAAGAAACCGTCATCCACGAGGGTATATCTCGGTGGGGAACTGCAGAAGGAAAGACAACATTTTCTGCTTATGGGGTTGACTCTATATGGAGAGATTTATAACCCCCGACATCTGCTTGGGGAGATCTGTAAAGAGATCTATATCACCATAGCAGGAGACACGACAAACAAAGGATATATGGCAAGAAATGCAACATGAATATCTGAATGTTTATGAATATGCATGAATATGCGTGATTTATGTTTGATGAATGCTGACAAAACAGACAATTCTAACACAAACAGGTTCGGGAATCAAACGTCCGGTATTATACTTCCAGGGGAAAAACCAGCTGGAAAGCCAATCTGCAGAGATCTACATGCTGTAAAGCAAAGATCTGCAAGTACTGCTGAAGAAGCAAAGAATCGGAGATATCAGGAAACAACCCAATCAGGGTGCAGAAAGTCGCAACGGGCAAAGCAGCCACCAAAACGAATCTGTAGGGGAACAAGAGAAGTCCAAAAGTATCTGCAGGGGATCCCAGTGTCAACTGAGAAACAAAGAAGTGCACTGCACAAGCGCGAACTGCTGTAGAAGCAAATCCACACAAATCCGCTGGGGAACAACCCACTGAGGGAGAATGATATCATCCAAATAGAATTTAACTGCATAAGCAACTCTACTGGGGAAAACTGTCGGCTACCCTCTTGGGGAACAAACCACTGAGGGAGGACAGATCAAACAAGTAGATTCTGCAACGAACCACTCCACTTGGGGAGCATACATATAGCAAACCGATCACAACAAGTAGATTCTGCAATACAAGCCACTCTACTGGGGATCACAAACAGTCAGGAAATCAATCCGTTCACTGGAGGCTGGAGCCATCATCCGACCATACTGGGGATTGAAGGAGTATTCAACAAGCAAAACTGCCGCAACAAACACTCTGCAGACTAAGCTGAGAAAAAGATGGTTGCAATACTGGGATGTCAACCCAAACAACCGCTGTATAGGAAAATAAATCCTACTCTGCTGAGGAGAATAATTCTGACGGAGAGATAGCAACAAATCCGCAGACGACTTCGCTGGGGAAAAGGTAAAGTACCGGGTATCAAACCACTGACTTACCGGGTCTTCAAAAAAAAGAAAGCAACTGTGCTGAGGAAACAGACAGCTCTGCTGGCGACTGCACTGGGAAGAGTGACAACCACTCTGCTCGCGAATCCGATGGGGATGTCAATAACATCTCTACTCGCGACCCTGGTGGGGATGTTAATAACAGCTCTACTTGCGACTCAGAGGGGAATATCAATCAATCAGTTATATTCATGACTGCGCTGAGGAGACAAATAAAGTCTGGGGATATGACCCACTGGAGAAAGTGACGGGGCACCAAGATGATAAACCATCAACCGCCGAAACTTCACAATAAAACACCCATGCTGGGGAAGAACTGCTGCTGGAGAACGAAATCTTCAACAACACTCTGCTTGCGACTATACTGGGGAACAACCCCAACAACAACCCTGTTTGAGGAACAACCCCAACGAAGATCTGAAGAAAGAAAATACAACTAAACCAGGAATATGAACGAAAGTCTTACCTGTTGGAAATCATGCCACCCTCGGGAGAGCACTGAGATATTCTTGAGTATCCTTTCAATCTTGTGAATGTTCACTTTGTTTAAAACAAAAAGTTTGAAAAATTTAATTTGTTTAAAACAATGATATTTTATCAATTTAAAACATGCAAAACATTTGTTGGATTGAAACAAATAAGAGTGCAAATAATTGGATAAAAAGCTCAAATTGATTTGATAGAATGGTAGTCTGCAAATGGCAAGACTCCATAGATCTGTACAAATTTGAAATCAGCGATATATATTGGAAGAGGGCTACATTGAACATAATGATCCTTTCTCTACCAATTTGAATCTCGATGTATCCGAAGCTTCAGTTGACGACGAATCGAGAATCTTCTGACGAAATGACGACTGATGAACAGAAAGCCTCGTCAGGATGCAGTTACTTGCCAAAATCCCTAATTTTTGCCTAGATTGCCCCAGGGTGAGGTACTCAATCTAGCGGGATGCAAATATATATATATATATATTTTTTTTCAAGTCTCTAATTTTTGCCTGGATTACCCTTACGGGTTCTCCACCGAGACGCTCATTTTTTGCCTAAGCCGCCCTTTCGGGTTTTCAACTTAGCGAGCAATTCTGTTTTTTATATATATTTTTTTTTTTCATTTGCATATACTCTTTTTTTTTTAGGCAAAGTATCTCTTAACTGCATCTGAATTCACAGGACGAGTGAAATCCTCTCCATCCATTGTTGTAAGCATCAAAGGACCACCTGAAAAGGCTCTCTTAACAACATATGGACCCTCGTAGTTCGGAGTCCACTTGCCCCTGGAATCGGGCGCGAAAGACAAAACTTTCTTGAGCACAAGGTCACCTTCTCGGAATACACGAGGTTTGACCTTCTTGTCGAATGCTTTCTTCATTCTCTGCTGATATAACTGACCATGACACATGGCAGTTAACCGCTTCTCTTCGATTAAATTCAACTGGTCGTAACGACTCTGAATCCATTCAGCATCAGTCAACTTGGCTTCCATCAAGACTCGCATTGATGGGATCTCCACTTCTACTGGGAGAACGGCTTCCATGCCATAAACAAGAGAGAAAGGGGTCGCCCCTGTTGAAGTGCGTACAGACGTACGATACCCATGCAAAGCAAATGGCAGCATCTCATGCCAATCTTTGTACGTGACAATCATCTTCTGGATAATTCTCTTGATATTCTTGTTAGCAGCTTCAACAGCCCCATTCATCTTAGGTCTGTAGGGAGAGGAATTATGGTGTGCAATCTTGAATTCAGCGCACAACTCATCCATCATCTTGTTGTTCAGATTGGATCCATTGTCAGTAATGATCCTCTCTGGCACACCATAACGGCAAATCAGCTGGTTCTTGATAAACTTCACAACCACCTGTCTGGTTACATTCGCATACGACGTGGCTTCAACCCATTTGGTGAAGTAATCAATTGCTACGAGAATAAACCGATGTCCATTGGACGCTTTCGGCTCAATCATGCCGATCATGTCGATTCCCCACATAGAGAAAGGCCATGGTGATGAAATCACATTCAGGAGTGTCGGAGGAATATGAATCTTATCCGCATAAATTTGACACTTGTGACATTTCTTCACATACTTGCAACAGTCAGACTCCATTGTCAGCCAATAGTAGCCTGCTCTCAACATTTTCTTAGCCATGGCATGTCCATTGGAATGAGTACCAAATGAACCCTCATGGATCTCAGTCATCAACAGGTTTGCTTCGTGTCTATCCACGCATCTGAGCAAAACCATATCAAAATTTCTCTTATACAGCACTTTACCACTGAGGTAGAAACTGCCTGACAACCTTCTCAAAGTTTTCCTATCCTTCACAGATGCCCCAGGCGGGTAGACCTGGTTCTGGAGGAAATTCTTGATATCAAAATACCAAGGCTTGTCGTCTTTCACGTCTTCGATTGCAAATATGTGAGCGGGTCTGTCCAAGCGCATCACAGTAATGTTGGGAACATCATTCCACCATCTGACAACAATCATGGAAGCAAGTGTAGCAAGGGCATCTGCCATTCGATTATCCTCTCGAGGAATGTGATAAAATTCAACTTCTGTAAAGAAAGTTGAAATCCGCCTTGCGTAATCTCTGTATGGGATGAGACTTGGCTGATTCGTCTCCCATTCACCCTTGATTTGATTGACAACCAAGGTTGAATCACCATAGACATCAAGATACTTGATTCTCAAGTCAATGCATTCTTCAAGTCCCATTATACAGGCTTCATATTCCGCCATGTTGTTCGTGCATTTGAAAGTTAGCCTTGCTGTAAACGGAATGTGTGAACCTTGAGGATTAATGATCACTGCCCCAATTCCATTCCCATATTGATTAACAGCGCCATCAAACACCATCGTCCATCTGGAACCAGGTTCTGGACCTTCATCAAGTGTAGGCTCATCGCAATCTTTCATCTTCAAATACAGAATTTCCTCATCCGGGAAGTCATATTGAACAGACTGATCTTCAATTGGCTGGTGCGCTAGATGGTCAGCCAAGACACTACCTTTGATAGCTTTCTGAGCTCGATACTCGATATCATACTCAGACAACAACATCTGCCAACGGGCAATCCTCCCAGTTAAAGCAGGTTTCTCGAAGATATACTTAATTGGATCCATTCTGGATATCAACCAAGTTGTATGATTAATCATGTACTGGCGCAAACGCTTAGCAGCCCAAGCTAACGCACAGCACGTCTTCTCAAGCATTGAGTACCGAGACTCACAATCAGTAAACTTCTTACTGAGGTAGTATATAGCAAACTCCTTCTTCCCTGATTCATCTTGTTGACCGAGTACACAACCCATCGAGTCTTCAAGAACTGTTAAGTACATAATCAGAGGTCTTCCTTCCACAGGCGGAGACAAAATCGGAGGTTCGGACAGATAATCTTTGATACTGTCGAAAGCTTTCTGGCAATCCTCGGTCCAATCATGAGACTGATCTTTCCGGAGGAGCTTGAATATCGGCGCACACGTGGCAGTCATGTGGGATATAAATCTGGAAATGTAGTTCAAGCGGCCAAGAAAACCTCGGACTTGCTTCTCAGTTTTGGGTGCGGGCATCTCCTGTATTGCTTTGACCTTTGCAGGATCAACCTCAATACCTTTTTCGCTTACCACAAAACCCAACAATTTGCCGGAACGGACTCCAAAAGTACATTTGTTCGGATTCAGGCGAAGTTTGAACTTCCTCAGACGTTGAAAAAGCTTCAACAAATGCTCAATATGCTCAACTTCCGTTCGGGACTTAGCAATCATGTCATCAACATAGACTTCTATCTCCTTGTGCATCATATCATGAAACAAGGTAGTCATAGCTCGTTGATACGTGGCTCCGGCGTTCTTCAAACCGAAGGGCATCACTCGATAACAGAATGTTCCCCAAGGTGTGATGAATGTTGTCTTCTCCATATCCTCTGGTGCCATCTTAATTTGATTATATCCGGAAAATCCGTCCATAAAGGAAAAGACTTTGAATTTAGCTGTATTGTCTACCAACATGTCAATGTGTGGTAGAGGAAAATCGTCTTTTGGACTAGCTTTATTCAAATCTCTATAATCAACGCACATACGGACTTTTCCGTCCTTCTTAGGAACAGGCACAATATTGGCCACCCATTGAGGATATGTCGAAGTCACCAGAAACCCCGCATCAATTTGCTTCTGAACTTCCTCTTTGATCTTCACTGCCATATCTGGATGAGTTCTTCTGAGCTTCTGCTTCACAGGCACGCACTCAGGCTTCAAAGGCAGGAAATGTTGCACAATATCTGTATCTAAACCCGGCATGTCTTCATAGGACCAAGCAAAGATATCTGAATATTCTCGTAGCAAGCTGATCAAATCTTCCTTAACAGACTCTTCAAGAAGTGCCCCAATCTTCACCAGGCGGACACAATCTTCAGACCCCAAGTTGACTGTTTCCAAGCCTTCGAGATGCGGCTGAATGATCTTTTCTTCGTGCTCAAGGAGACGGGTAATCTCATCAGGAATCTCTTCAACGTCATCTTCCTCTGCCTCAAATACAGGGAATTCAAAATTGGGAGATGGCGTTGGATCATTATGTTCAATGGGTTTTAGGATCAACCTGCATAATGATTTTGGTTAAGAAAAAAACTTTAGCATTTAGACAAGCAAATCATTATGCAGATGAAAAATGTTTGCTTTTATTGCTTTTTGTTTTTGTTTTTATGGTTTTTTGTGATCACTGATTTCATAAAGAAAAGCAAAAAGTGAAAACAAAGGAAAAACAAATGTTTAACAATGCAAAAATTGAATGAAAACATCATTGTATATATGCTTTGCCAACAATGTCATCACTTCTCCTTTTGGCATGGGAGAAGGGTTTTAAACAAAATGAACAATTACTCTGATCTATGGATGACTGTAGGAACATCTACAGCGACCCAATTGTGGCAGACACCACCAGGAATAACAAAATTGTTCAGATCTTCTGCATCTTCTTCTTCAATGATAGCAGCAGCTTCCTCTTCTGCAGGTTGATCAGCATGGATGAATCCTCCACTTGTGAACAGACCTTGCTCGTTGCATGCCCCAGAACCATAGCCAATGCCAGCCCGGGATCGGTTATCTTCAAGTTCAAGCACTTTCCCTAATCCAGCAACTGCACCACATTCAATGGCCAGCTTCGCATCTCGGTAGGAAGTGAATGAAGGAGACTTCTTCTCGATTGGTTCATCAATAGATAGAGCTTGGAACTGAGTTCCAACTTCATCCTCTGCGTCAATGTACGAGAAAGAAGATAGATGGCTAACCAGGAGAGCCTTTTCTCCCCCTACTACAACCAATTTCTTGTTTTTCACAAATTTCAGCTTCTGGTGTAGGGTGGATGTCACGGCGCCAGCCTCGTGAATCCATGGTCTGCCTAAGAGACAGCTGTACGATGGGTGGATGTCCATTACTTGGAAAGTAACCTGGAAATCACTTGGTCCTATCTTGATTGGGAGATCAACTTCCCCAATCACGGTCTTGCGCGATCCATCAAAAGCTTTCACAACAACCCCACTCTGCCTCATAGGAGGACCTTGATATGACAAACGAGAGAGTGTGGATTTTGGCAATACATTAAGAGATGATCCAGTGTCCACCAACACATTGGACATTGCATCAGATTTGCAGTTCATTGAGATATGTAAAGCCATGTTGTGGTCTCTTCCCTCCTCAGGGAGATCAGCGTCACAAAAGCTCAAAGTGTTGCAAGCGGTAATGTTTGCAACAATGCTATCAAATTGTTCCAGGGTGACGTCGTGATCGACATACGCCAGATCCAAGACTTTCTGCAGAGACTCCCTATGAGGCTCTGAATTCAGCAGCAGAGAAAGAATGGAAATCTTGGAGGGCGTGTGTAGAAGCTGGTCTACAATGTTGTACTCACTCTTTCTGATGAGCCTCAGCATCTCATCAGATTCTTCATCAACAATGCCACTCGGGCCAACTGAAGAAACAGGAGTCTTTTGTACAGATGAGGAGGGTTTGGCAACATCAAGTGCCGGATTCTGAACATTCACAGCGGTTCCCACAGGGCGCTCAACAGATTCAGAAACAGTAGCCTTTGGAGGCGCAGAAAATACACGACCGCTTCGGGTCAACCCACTAACATCAGCAATAGTGGTCACGGAAGTTGATGGCAAAGGCACTTCAACTCCATCCTGGACAGCAACAGGATTGTACCGGAATGGCACAACTCGATCAGATGTATAGGGCACAGGGCCAGCTGGTTTAATAATCAAAGAAGGTGGAGCCTTCGACTTGTTGCTATTATAGCGAATAACAACGGGCTCTGGTAGCTTGAACACTGGTGATATGACATTCACTTCAGGTTCAACTGTATCAACATTTCGATTCTGGAGAATCTCAATGGTACCTTCATTCAACAACTTCTGAAGCTCACGGCGGATCTGGTCGCAACCCAAGCGATTGACCGAACAAACGCGGCACTTGTCGTGGTTATGCTCCAAATAGCTGTACTGACACAGCATCTTATGTAAATCAACCAACGACTGCCTGATGTGGCTGACGTATCTGACCTTATACTTCCCAAGGTCCTCCTGAATCATGTTCACAGATTTCCCATGCGAAGGCAATGGGTTCCTGGTGACGTTCGGGTTGGAGTCTTCAAAACTCAGAATTCCGCTTCTCATAAGGTCTTGAACCTTATTCTTCAGTGGGAAGCAATTCTCTACATTGTGGCCCGGAGCTCCGGAATGGTAGACACAATGCTGGTCTGGTCTGTACCACCATTGTGGATTTGCAGGAATAGCAGGAGGATCCCTGGGAGAAACCAATTTTCTCTCCAACAAGGAGGGATAAAGCTCGGCATATGTCATAGGAATTGGGTCGAAGCTGACCTTCTTCCTGTCATAGTTCATGTTGGCTTGGTTGGTTGTACTTCCACGAGGCTGGTAAGCCTGTTGCTGTGGACGTTGCTGTTGCTGTTGGTATTGCGGTTGTGGATATTGCTGCTGATGCTGGTACTGTTGAGCATTATCTTTGAATACAGGTGCTACATTAGCCACCTGGTGCTGATGTCCGGCACGATGTGCAGGCTTCCTCTGCACAGAGGGTCTTCGATGCTTTGGCTGAGATTGCACAGCATGCGCTTCACCTTCTTTCCTCTTAAACGCTCCATATCGTTTAGAGGAAGAACCATCATCCTTAGCTAACCGTCCTTCGCGGACACCTTCTTCGAGACGCATCCCCATGTTCACCATCTCGGTGAAATCAGAGGGAGCGCTTGCCACCATTCGTTCATAGTAAAATGAACCAAGAGTCTTCAGAAATATCTTGGTCATCTCTTTCTCTTCCAATGGTGGAGTGATTTGAGCTGCCAGCTCACGCCATCTCTGGGCGTACTCCTTGAACGATTCCTTATCTTTCTGAGACATGGACCTGAGTTGATCTCGGTCAGGCGCCATATCAACATTGTACTTGTATTGCTTGACGAAAGCTTCGCCAAGGTCGTTGAAAGACCGGATGTTGACACTGTCCAGGCTCATGTACCATCTGAGCGCAGCACCAGACAAACTGTCTTGAAAATAATGGATCAAGAGTTGATCATTATCAGTTTGTGTTGACATCTTCCTGGCGTACATGACCAGGTGAGCCAATGGACAGGTGTTCCCCTTATACTTTTCAAAGTCTGGGACCTTGAATTTGATCGGTATTTTCACACCGGGAACTAGGCAGAGTTCGGCTGCTGACTTGTCGAAGAGATCTTTGCCACGGAGAGTCCTCAATTCCTTTCTCAGCTCAAGGAATTGATCGTTCATTGCGTCCATCTTCTCATGAACATCTGAGCCCTCAGAAGCCTCAGAGTGATAGATGGTGTCGTCTACCCTAGGCATGGTATGCACGACAGGAGGAGCGGGAACAGGGACCGGGCTAGATGCCGGCATTTGGACAAATGTAGGAGCTGGCAGATCAGGCATGAAGCCTGGAGGCATCCCCCAAGGAAAACCGGGAGGCATGGCATTGGGCTGATGGGCACTGACTGGCACCGTTGAAGTAGCCACTTCGGAAATAACCGTCCGCTGAACCGGAGTTGCTGGCTGTTGGGCAGGCTGATTCTGGGCAGCAAGAAGTTGCTCCATCAAAGCGCCAAGTCTGGCGACCTCTTCTCTTAGACCTTGGTTCTCTTGCTCCAACTGTTCCATGATTCTGGCAGAGTTGACTCTTGTATAATACCGGTGAGTCAGCTTGTCTTCAAAATAAATGAAGAACAGAGGTTAGAACCAGAAGACCAGAAACAAAGGGTACCTGCTTATGCAAGAATGATGCATGGAATGCTTGTGCAAATGCTTTGTTTTCAAGGAACCCTTAGGGTATTGTTTGCAATATTTTGAATATTTAAACACTTTCATTGCTCATGGAAAATTTTCATTCAAAATATTAAGACAAAGAAATACAGCATTTTTGATTATTACAAAGAGAAAAGGTAAATGACATCCTATGGATCTCTAACAGCTCGGGATGCTGGAAGACGAGAAGTGCACAACTTCTTGATCTCTTTCTCATAGGCAACCTCCATGTCAGCTTTCTCTTTCGCAAGTCGATCATACTTCCTCTTCCAGAATTTGGATGACTGAGGAAGCAGAGAAGTCCAAGTGTCGTTCGGATCATCGATCACTCGGTGCTCGAGAAATTCAATCATAGCATACTTCTCTTTGAGCTGCTGCAGCAATTCCTCCCTTTCACGGATCCAAGCACGCGAAAGGTCTTCTTCTCTCAACTCCTCTACACGTTGGGTAGGGAGGGTTGAAGGCCCAGCCACATCCAACAGTGTAGGTCTTGGATGATCATATGGAATCAGGTAGGTAGCAGCCCTCTGTCTGACCCAAGAGGTGTATGGCTCCAAAGCAATGCAGTTCTTTGGACCCAACTCGTTCCTACTCTTCTTGCGGATATTGCGCCATGCACGGACAAATCTGGCTTTCAGGCCTTGGGGATCTTTACCCTCCTGGAAGAACACACCTTCTAACAGAATGTTATTAGGTTTATCCTTCAGGGGGAACCCAAGCTGACGACGTGCAAGAATAGGATTGTAGGTAATCCCACCACATGTACCAAGAAGAGGCACATTAGGGAATTCACCACAATAATCGATGATCTGAACGGTATCGTACACGCGATCATACCAGGTGATATCATCATTGGTGAGAGACATGAGTCTCTGGGACCACCGTAGACATCCCTTGTTCTCCTTGAAAGCAACTGTCTGCGGCAAGTGCGAAATAAACCACTTGTACAGCAGGGGTAAACAGCAGACAATGACTCCTCCATTCTTCATATTCCTCAAATGCAAGGAGACATACGCATCACCCAACAAGGTCGGAACTGGATTAAGAACTGAAAAGATCCTAATGGCGTTCATGTCCACGAACTTGTCGAAGTTGGGAAATAGCACCAATCCATAGATGAGCAGCACAAATAGAGCCTCAAAGGCATCCTCACTCATGGCCTTCCCATAAAAGGTAGCTTGGGCAATGAGGAATTCGGAAGGAAAACCCTGAATTCCGCCTTTGGTAGTCAGATTAGCTCTAATCAGATCTTCATCTATGTGCAACAGGCTGGAAATCTCTCGAGCAGATGGAATACTCTCTAAGCCACTGAACGGCACTTGATCCAGAATCGGAATCCCAATAAGGTGAGAGTATTCTTCCAAAGTCGGCAATAACTGGAAGTCCGGAAATAAGAAGCAATGATGCAAGGGATCGTAGAACTGCGCCAGAGTACTCATCAATCCTTCGTCAACCTGAGTGGTCAGCAGAGGCAGAAGCTTCCCATAGCGAGCTTTGAAACCCAAGGGATATAATACATATGATGTCAGATTCCTTAATTCTTTTACATCGGGCTGTTTGAAGTTGTACTTCTTTGTATGCCTTTTTGGTCTTTCCATGTCTGAAAATTTTGCAAATAACCTTTTAAGTTCCTTGAAAATTTTCTCTTTTTTGATGACATGAATGCGGATGAATGCGTGAATGCATGAATGCAACAAACACACTCAAGGATCAAGCAAAGCACACCAAACAAAGGTCGTGGGAAAGCTCATTGTATCCCTAATATCAATCATCCATTTTGGTGGATTTAGGTTTTCACCTTATCGACACCCAAGTTCCATTGATATTAACAGTACGTGAACCGGTTCAAACATCCCTAATATCAACCAGCCGCTTTGATGGATTTAGGTTTTACACCTGATCCGGGATCCATTGATATTAACAATGTTTGAACGACTCAACCACGAATCACGGGTTTGCTGAGAGTCACGAGCATGGAGTCTCGGTTAAGAACCACCCAAAGGGAGTGTACTAGGGTTTAAACCTGCCAGACATGTTCTACCAGAGGTTCCCATAATCATCGTTCCATCTTTCGAATATTATCGGAGGAACGAATACTCGTATTCCAAGAATATTCTCAAGAGAAACTCTTATGAGTGTAGTATCGCGTAACAATCGTATCAGAACTTACATCTGAACGACCTCCGCACTACGGTCCTAAAAAAAATAGGCCAAGATGGGCTTGGTAAACTAAGGTCCTTGGCTTCTGCGGAACATGATTGAAAGAATAATGCCTAACCACAAATAACTTGTGTGACATTATTAGTTCAACATGACCTCCACCAAGTGAATGGGCTTGCAAGTCAACTGGCTAAGGAATACTCCACACCAGTCAACAAGACTATGCCATTCTCCTATCCTAGAGTGCACTCGAGTTCGGGTATAGAACTCATCTCACAGATCACCAAAGCAAACAGCAATTGTATATCAAGCAATTCACACATTACAATCAATACAGTGATCCCAAATTGTACAAAAATATGTCATATAACAAATAATAATATAGCACAACAAGGGTGAAAAGTAGGCAATACCACCAAGAGATTCTGGTGAGAGTTCCCCAGCAGAGTCGCCACTTTTCTGTAGCGGTGTATTCGTCGCTATATGATCTATCGATTAAACCATAAGCAAGAGATACATTGAAATTTTCGAGTCGCCACCGCACTTTTATTTATCCAAAGGATTGGCTAAAAAGCGAACAAAAGCCTAAGAAGTTTTACACGTAGAAAACTAATAAAAAGATCAGAGAGTCTGGGTAAGGGGTAAATTACGCAATGGGAAGGTGTTAGGCACCCATCACGTCCTAGGTACTCCTAGGGAGCCCTTTTCACACTTGTTGTAAAAGATTGTTATTTGTTACGACATAAGTATTGTGCAAACATGATTGGGATGATGAGGAAAGAATATACAATTTTTATTGGGTTATTGGGTTTGAACGGATGAACCCGCTGCCTACGTACCTTCCATCAAAGGCAAGGATCAAAATGCCGTAGTTCGGCTAAAAGATTTCCAAAAGTTGGTGGATTCAGTTTTAAACACAAGCACTGAGGCTTTTCATTATCAATGGGAGAACACTCGACCAAAAAAACAACATCCACCATGCGAGGATAGCTTCGACGTACTAGAGGGGTTAGCCCTGTTTTCAGTACGGAAGTCTTACTGTCGACTCACTAAGGATAGGCAAGATTTACATCAACCACAATGATAATTGAAACCTATGGCTAATGCATGAAAAGATTAACAATGGACAAAGCCAAAACAAGTGAATGAGTGAAGTTAATTGATTGTGATTACGAAAGTGAAGTCAAAGTATGATTAAGATTGATTCAAAGAAGTATTATGAAATGGAGTTTGAAAAAAGTCAAGGACTTGAGGTCCAGGTTTTTAGTTTGAAAACATGAAGATGTTTGCACAATATCTATGTCAAGTTTGAAGTCAAAGTGTGAAAAGGTTTAGGACATAATGAGGATGAATGGATGGAGATGGATTGTAAAACTTCTTAAAAGGTTCACTTCTTGAAATCATATGGAAGATGATTCAAGTGTGTCCTTTGGAATGAGCAATGGATAATAACAAACAGACAAAGAAAGTCAACAAAAGCGGATATCGGATGCCAATCACTGGGCTTATACCAATCTCCTAAAATAAAACTGGATATCAGATGCCACTCAATGGTCTTACACTAATCTCCTCAAACAAAGAAAAAAAAAAAAAAAAAGGCGGATACCGGATACCAATAGATGGATTTACACCAGTCTCCTAAAACAGAACAGGATATCAGATGCCACTCAATGGTCTTACACTAATCTCCTAAAACAAAAATGAGAAATGGAAGTCAACTGCCAATCTATCTGGACTTAGGTTAACTCCACATATGCTCATAGGAAAACCAATGCCACATTACAGGGACTTACAATGGATCCTCACATACAAGAACAAAAGCAACCAATGATCACAGGAAAGCAAATGCCAACTTACAGGGACTTATAATTGCAACCTCACATAAACAGATAAACCAACTTATGATCACAGGAAAAACAGATGCCAACTTACAGGGACTTATAACTGCAACCTCACATACAAATCAAACAGATCAAATTATGATCACAGGACAACAGATGCCAACTTACAGGGACTTATACTGTATCCTCACAAACAAACAAACAAAGCAACAGAAGATATGAGTGACCAATGAGGTCTTACACTCTATCCTTCCACATCATAGGAACAAAGGCCAAAGCAATGGACTTACACTTGTCCTCAATGGGTAAACAACAATGATAGCATCACAAAGACAAATGAGATGATCATGCATTGATGAGCAATTAATGATGATGAGTGCATAAAGCATACAAGCAGACATGTGCATATGAGATAAACAATCAATCAATCAGTCAATATCAACAGCACACTCTATAGCCAAACAAGGAGGCTCATACAAAAGGGTTAGGCACTGAGGCCAACTGGAATAGGGTCAAAGAATTGCTCTTAACCTTGCCATTGAGGGGCTAAGGTGAAGCAGATGAAAGGAGATGAGGGGTGTGCCTCATTGCTCTTATCCCTGATCAGGGAGAGCATTTGAATATCAGAAGGTGTGGGAGTTCAGAAAGTAGGAACTCTCTCCACATATTATTGACTCGATTGATCTTGGGTTTCGATCTCAATGCTACAACCATGTAATGGGAGCAAGGAGAAGACTCACTGAATAGTAGGGGATAGGCTACTTATCCCTTTGATCTACCAATTGCCTTACTTGAAGGACTTTTCCTGCTTGGGACAAAATATAAACACACACAAGCATTGCCTCTTAAGGAGGACTTCAGACAGTTTGCCCGGCCAAATAACAGGCCGGGTCTCCAGACTACATGAAGAAGAAATAATTATACCTCAAAAGCAAATTGCTAAATAGCAAAGCAAAGCAAGTTCAAAGAACTTAAGCAACTAAAAGTACCTAAAAAAAGTCAAACTAATCAGTAAACAGTTCAACAGTTTAAAGCAAAAGGAAGTGAATCAATAGTCAAATCAGATGGACCAATGTGCAAAGCACAAAACTCAAGTCACATGAGTCCCACCTACAAAACAAAGGTTAGCACATGATATATAATCAAGCTCAATCAAATTGGCAATGGTTTCTTTGAGGCAAATGCTTAACCTGAAACAAATGAACTCAACATAAGCCAAGAGACCACTAGGGCAAGCCTAGGGTCAAAAATAAATGATAAAAGTCAAAACAGCAAATGAAAGTCAACCAAAATCAAGTTTAAACAATCAAGAAGTAAACTCAATTGGTCCCACATGCATATCATTCATCATCATGATTTCATAGACAAAAGAAGGCAAAGCATGGCAAATTGGTGCATATAAAAGTCAACAGCAAGACTTGCATCAAAAGTCAACTCAAACATTTTCAAAAATCACCAAATAATTCATGCTCAATCACAATCCACATAATGACATGCATATAAAATTTCAGCTCAATTGGATCATGGGAAGATGGTCAATTAAAATCAGGAAGTCAAGACCATTTCAAGTATGCACAAAGAAGTCAAACATTCATGGGTCAACTTCAAAAAATCATAACAAAATGAAAACAGATGAGAAATGAATGGGATCAACACCAATGCAAAGCTCAAGATGTCTAGTATGCACATGCGAAATTTCATGATCATACAATAAGGCATGAGGATTTCCCAAATGAAATGGCCAGAAGTGTCACACAAAGTCAACAATTGACTAGGCAGAGAAGAAAAATCTCAAACAATTAAGAAATGGCATGATTAAATCCAAGAAAATTCACACATCAACTAGACATATAAGAGATGGCTCATGCAAAATTTCACATTATTTGGAAGCCAGGAAGCATGTCAACAAAAATCAAGAAATTGCATAACAATGGTGTGACACAAATTGTCACACCCTACTTCCAAAATTCATATCTCACACATCATACATGATAAATGCACAAACTCTACATCAAAACAAACATGAATGAGTGTAGATTAACCACAAAAAATTTCAGGATCATTGGATACATCATCATCATTTCACAAAAAGATTGGCAAAAGGTATCAAATAAGCATACATGTTAGGAACCCTAAAGCCAATTAAAATCCAGCCAACCAAAAAAATATTAAAAATCATGATAAAATAATAGACATTCATGTGATCATGATGTAAAAAATTTCGTGATTTTTGGAGTTAAAATGAAGGAGAAATGAATTTTGCAAGATTGATGAATAATTGAAGCAAACATGAACAAAGGACATGAATTAATGGTCAAAGTGTGGTCAGCGTGGCATTGTTGTAAATATGCATTTCATTTAACAAAACGCACAGCTTAAAGGAGACACACGAAATGTTGTGATTGGCCAGTTCCCAATGGAACAGTACAGAAGCCAATTGATGTTCATTGTTCTGGAAAAAAGGCTAGGGTTTTGCACTTAGGGTTTAACAGCAATGTTCATCTTCATGCAAGTTTTCAAACATCAATCATGAACAACAACATAACCAGCATCAACAATTAAGCATGGCAAAGAAATACTATCATCATGCAACATCACACAACAAACCAAAACAGTTCAATGCAAATTCTGGACAGAGCTAGGGTTTATCACAACAGCAGCAACAACTTCATCACCTTCATGAGCTCGAAATTTCAAAATGCTCAGAAACAAAAAATGAGCATAGCAATGTGATCCCCAGACATTACTCATACATAATCTAAGCATAGTTTTCATGAAATCCACAACATCACAGCAAATCGATGGAAAACAAATTCAAGCATGAAAAATCCAATCCATATTTCTCACAGCATAGTTGATCATTTTCAATGGTTCAAGGTTCATTGGAATCAGCATCAAGAAATCTACCCTAAACATAGCATGATTTTTGAAATAGAGAGGGTCGAGATCTTACTTGATTTTGAAGAAAAATGAGATGCAGTGGCTGTTTGATGGATGCAGCTCGAAACAGCTGAAGATAATGCTATGGAGTGATGGATACTTGAGGGAAATGAGCTCAGCAAGGCTTGGAAGCTTCCAAAATTCGATTCACCATTGTTGGTCCTTGAAGAAAACAGAGCAAGAAGCTGCACTACAGTTGAGGTTTGATGGCCCAAAGAGCTTCACAAGGTTGTCCAAGTGATGAAGGAAACAAGAATGGCTCGTGGTCTTTGAAGCTTTGAGCAGAAAAATTCAAATCGAGCAAAATGCAAAATGAGAGAAAAGAGTTTTTCTGTCCTTGGAGGCTGTGATTCTAGGGTTAGAATGAGCAGAAAATTCACTTATATTGGTCTGTTTAAGCTTGCTTAATCAAATGTTAATCCCACTTTGCTTAATGAAGACCAATTGCAATTTGCTAAGTTTGGAAAATATGGAAGTGGAGGGTGTGAGTTGTACACGAATTGGGCTTTAAACAGGCTGCAAATGACCATTATTTCTGCTGTTTTAGGTCTGCTCATGAATTGCTAACAAGGATTTGCTCTAAGGAATCCATTTGCAAAATTGCCAATTTCCACATATGCACATGGAGGTGCATGCTTCTGGCCAAGTTAGGGCTCTAGACAAGTTGCAAATAACATATTAAACACATCCCAATTGGTCAAAAGTGTTAAAACTTGCCAAATCAAAAAGTCAAACTTGAGTCAAACTTGAATTTTAAATGAAACAAGTCAAAAAATGCCATTTTGATTGGCAAGGTTTTGGTTCATGAAATTTATATTTTTGGAAAGAGGAGAAGAAATGTGGTTTGTAGGAAAAAACCCCACCAAATTTGGCCTTATGGTTCATGAGATATGGCTTGTTGAAGTTCATAAATGTTTGAAATTGAATTGATCATATCTTGCAAACCATCCATGGGATTTGAGAGTTCTTGGACTTTTTGAAAATGGGAGAACAAGATCTTCAACTTTCATGTTTGGCAAAAATTCATTTGAAGCTTGTATTATGATGTAAGTTTAAGATCAAGAAGTTTCCATTTTTGGCAGTTGAAATTACAGGTCCACTTTCTATTTTGGGAAATTTCTGATTTTGCTTCAAATTCTTCCATGATGAGGTTTGACATGATATATGAGGCTTATATAAGTATGAATGAGCTCCTTCAAATCAACTCCATCCATCAAATCACTGATTAAATCCACAGTTGACCAAGTTTGACTTCAGTTGACTTTTCTAGGGTTTTGGATGACTGAAGCATTTCTGATGAATTCCAAACCCTAATTCCTTGAGAACTTGATTCCAAATGATGTCCCAAGTTATATGAACTCTTGATTATTGATCATGGTGCCCAAATTCTGCAAGAATGGCCACCATTCACTGCTTTGACTGACCAATGACTGACTTTGACCTAATTGCTGATGGTTGCTTCAACTGCAGGCAACAAGGTTAAACTGACAATATTTTTTGTACTTTTTGGTTAGTAAACATATGAAAGCAAAGATATACAAATGCAAAGTATGCTTGGTGATCAAGAATCAACTCACAAGGCAAACCACCCACTAGGAGGGAAACCAGGGCATGCAATGATCCTTGAGGCCATGATATGATATGATATGGGCCATGAGGGATCTTAGGGCCCAAAATTGGGGTCTTACAGCGCCATTGTGTGCTGTTTGCCTCTGTTGTATAAGTGGTTTATTTCTCACTTACCTCAGACGGTCGCCTTCAAGGAGAACAAGGGATGTCTATGGTGGTCTACGAGACTTATGTCTCTTGCTAATGATGATATCTCTTGGTATAACCGTGTGTATGATGGTGTGCAGATTATCGACTCTTGTGGTGAATTCTCCAATGTACCTCTTCTTGGTACATGTGGTGGGATTAACTACAACCCTATTTTGGCACGTCGTCAGCTTGGGTTCCCCCTAAAAGATAAGCCAAATAACATTCTGTTAGAGGGTGTGTTCTTTCAGGAGGGTAAAGATCCCCAAGGCTTGAAGGACATAATGGTCCGCGCTTGGCGCAAGATTCATAGGAAAGGAAGGAAAGAGTTAGGTCCTAAGAATTGTGTTGCTATGGAGCCGTATACTGCTTGGGTGAGGAAGAGAGCGTCTGAGTATCTCATGCCTTACGAGTATCCGAGACCTACACCTACGATTATGGCTGGGCCTTCAACCCTCCCTAATCAAGGAGTAGAGGAGTTCAGAGACGAAGACCGTTCACGTGCTTGGATCCGTGAACGTGAAGAGTTGCTTCAGCAGATTATAGAGAAGGACGCTTTGATTGAGTTCCTCGAGCATCAAGTTATTGATGACCCTGATGATGCATGGACTTCTCTACTTCCTCAGTCTTCCAAGTTTTGGAAGAGGAAGTACGATCGACTCGCCAAGGAAAAAGCAGATATGGAGGCAGCCTACAAGAGGGAGGTGAAGAGGCTTCGTGCATCTTATCTTCCTGTGTCCCGAGCTTTAGACGATTGTTTCTAGGGATCCATAGGATGATTATTTTCCTTTTCTCTTGTGTATAATTGACAATGCTGTACTTCTTTTCCCTGATATTATTTTATGAGATATTTCCATATGTGATGAATGTTTAATATTTCCAAAATTTGCAAATAAAACCCTAGAGTTCCTTTGAAATAAAAATAATAACAAATCATATGCACAAGCATTGCATGCATCATGTGCATAAGCAGGTTTTGTTTCCGGTTTCTTGTCCTGTGATCTGACTCTGTGTTCTTCATTTATTTTGAAGACAAGCTGACTCACCGGTACTACACCAGAGCCAAAATTTCAAGACTGATGGAGCATCTAGAGCAAGAGAACCGTGAGCTGAAAGAGGAAGTGGCTAGACTAAGTGCCTTGATGGAATCATTCTTGGCTGCCCAGAGCCAGTCTTCTCCGACGCCTTCAACTTCTCCCCAGAGGACAGTCATTTCTGAGATTGTTTCCTCAACTGTGCCTGCAGCCAATGCACACTTTGTTCCAACGTCCATGCCAGCCGGATTCCCATGGGGGATGCCTCCCAATTTTATGCCCGAGGGTCCTGCTCCAACTTTTGCTTCTATGCCGGCATCTAGCCCGGTCCTTGCTGTTCCTCCTCCTGTTGTACATACCATGCCCAGGGTAGACGACACCATTTATCATTCTGAGCCATCTGAAGGCCCAGACGTCTATGAAAAGATGGACTCTATGAACGATCAATTTCTTGAGCTTCGCAAGGAATTGAAGACTCTTAGAGGAAAGGATCTTTTCGGCAAGTCTGTTGCCAAACTGTGTTTGGTTCCCAATGTGAAGATCCCTGTAAAATTCAAGGTCCCTAACATTGAAAAATACAAGGGAAATACTTGTCCTCTCAACCACCTGGTCATGTATGCCAGGAAAATGTCAACTCAGACCGATAACGACCAGTTACTCATCTACTACTTTCAGGACAGTCTGTCCGGTGCTGCTCTGCGTTGGTATATGGGTTTAGACAGCACGAACATCCGATCCTTCAACGACCTTGGCGAGGCCTTCGTCAAGCAGTACAAGTACAATGTGGATATGGCTCCCGATAGGGATCTATTGAGGGCCATGTCCCAGAAGGATAAAGAAACGTTTAAAGAATACGCCCAGAGGTGGCGAGAGTTGGCAACACAGATCGTGCCTCCGCTGGAAGAGAAGGAAATGACCAAGATCTTTCTGAAGACCTTGAGTTCATTCTATTATGAGCGGATGATCGCTAGCGCTCCTTCTGACTTCACCGAGATGGTGAATATGGGGATGCGTCTAGAAGAAGGAGTTAGAGAAGGACGTCTAACCAAAGAAGAAGGCTCTTCTGCCAAACGCTATGGGGCGTTTGCGAAGAAGAAAGATGGAGAGGCACATGCTATGACCTCCCATGTGAAATCTAGAAGACCCTCGATGAGGAGGAAAACCGTGCATCCCGCCAGTAACCAGCACCAGGTGGCTCATATAGCACCTGTTTTCAGAGACAATCAACAGTATCAGCAACATAACAATAACCAGCAACCACATCCGCAATATCAGCAACAACAACACTGACCGCAACAGCAAGCCTACCAGCCTCGAAACAGTAATCAAACCAGCACGAGTTACGAGAGGAAAAAGGTCACTTTTGACCCTATTCCAATGACGTATGCAAAATTATATCCCTCTTTGATAGAGAGGAAGTTGATTACTCCGAGAGACCCACCGGCTATACCTGCTAACCCCCAGTGGTGGTATAAGCCTGAATTGCATTGTGTTTATCATTCTGGTGCTCTCGGCCACGACGTGGAGAATTGTTACCCTTTGAAGACCAAGGTTCAAGACCTTGTGAGATGTGGTATTCTATGTTTCGAGGACGTAGGTCCTAATGTGAAGAAGAACCCATTGCCCGAGCATGGGAAATCTATGTTTCGAGGACGTAGGTCCTAATGTTGACGAAGATGAGCCCGAGGTCAACGTAATTTCCCCGGTGTTCCGGATGCCCGAGCCTGTTATCATCAAGTATGATGGTAGCAAGCAGAAGGCTTCTCCTGTTCTTATCATCAAGCCTGCCGGTCCAGTACCGTATTCTTCCGAAAGGGCAATCCCCTTTCGTTACAATGCTGTTGCTGTAGAAGATGGGAAAGAAGTGTCTTTGCCATCTTCCTCTGTTGTTAATATCGCAGATATTAGCGGTTTGACCCGCAGCGGTCGTGTGTTTTCAGCACCGCCCAAGCCCCAGGCTAATGCTGATTTTGTTGAACGCCCGATTGGGAATGCTGTGAGCACCCCGAATCCGGCCCCTGTTGTTAAGCCCTCCTCTACATTAATAACTCCTACTTCTGTTGGCCCAAGCGGCAATGTGAAAGAAGACTGCGATGAGATGCTGAGGCTCATCAAGAGAAGTGAGTACAATGTTGTAGACCAGCTTCTACAAACGCCATCCAAAATATTGGTATTATCTTTGCTATTAAATTCAGAACCACATAGAGAGGCACTGCAGAAGGTTTTGGATGTGGCATATGTAGATCATGATGTCACAATAGAACAGTTCGATAGCATTGTTGCAAACATTACTGCTTGTAACAACTTGAGTTTTTGTGACTCTGATCTCCCTGAGGAGGGAAGAGACCACAACTTGGCTTTACAGATATCTATGAACTGCAGAGACGACGCCATGTCCAATGTGCTGGTGGACACTGGGTCATCATTGAATGTATTGCAAAAAACCACTCTATCAAAATTGTCTTATCAAGGGCCTCCCATGAGGCAGAGTGGAATTGTTGTGAAAGCTTTCGATTGGTCGCGTAAAACTGTAATTGGGGAAGTTGATCTCCCAGTCAAGATCGGACCGAGTGATTTCCAGATTACCTTTCAGGTTATAAATATCCACCCATCGTATAGCTGTCTCTTAGGCAGACCATGAATTCACGAGGCGGGCGCCGTGACATCCACCCTACACCAGAAACTGAAATTTGTGAAGAATAAGAAGCTGGTAGTGGTAGGGGGAGAAAAGGCTCTCCTGGTTAGCCACTTGTCTTCTTTCTCATATATAGATGCTGAGGATGAAGTTGGAACTCCTTTCCAAGCTTTATCTATAGCTGAACCTATTGAAAAGAGAGCTCCTTCATTTGCTTCCTATAAAGATGCAACTGCCGGCTTAGGAAAAATGAGTGTGGTGCAACTGCCGGCTTAGGAAAAATGATTGAGCTAGAAGACAACAACTCTCGGGCTGGCATAGGTTTTTCATCTGGGGTTTTTAACAAGAAAGGGTTATTCAAGAGTGGAGCTTTCATCCACACTGGTCAAGATGAAGAAGCTGCTGCTGTCTTGGAAGAAGATACAGAGGATTCTGGCAATTTCATTATCCCTAGAGGGGTTTGCAACAATTGGGTCGTTGTGGATATTCCTATAGTTATCCATAAGTCAGCGTAATGATCACTTTGTTTAAAAACCCTTCTCCCATGCCAAAAGGAGGAGTGATGACATTGTTGGCACATAAATACAATGATATTTTCATTCAATAAATTCATGTTAAATGTTTGTTTTTCCAATTATTTTCCCTTTTTGTTTTTTGCATGAAATTGGTGATCACATAAAACCCTGAAAAACAAAATAAAATCAATCTTTTCATCTGCATAATGATTTTCCTTGTTTGAATTCTAAAAGCTTTTCATATTCAAAATCATTATGCAGGTTGATCAAACCCATTGAACATAATGATCCAACACCATCTCCCAATTTTGAGTTCCCTGTATTTGAGGCAGAAGAAGATGACGTTGAAGAGATTCCTGACGAGATTACCCGTCTACTTGAGTATGAAGAGAAAATCATTCAGCCGCATCTTGAGAATCTGGAAACAGTCAACTTGGGGTCTGAGGATTGTGTGCGAGAAGTGAAGATTGGGGCACTCCTTGAAGAATCTGTCAAGAAGGGGTTGATTGAATTGCTACGAGAACATGTCGACGTCTTTGCTTGGTCGTATGAAGACATGCCAGGTCTAGATACTACAATTGTGCAACATTTCTTACCGTTGAAGCCTGAGTGCGTGCTTGTAAAGCAGAAGCTTAGAAGAACTCATCCTGATATGGCAGTGAAAATCAAAGAGGAGGTTCAGAAGCAAATTGATGCGGGGTTTCTGGTGACTTCCACATATCCTCAACGGGTGGCCAATATTGTGCCCGTGCCTAAGAAAGATTGAAAAGTCCGGATGTGCGTGGACTATAGAGACTTGAATAAAGCTAGTCCGAAAGATGATTTCCCTCTACCACATATCGATATGTTGGTAGATAATACAACTAAATTCAATGTCTTCTCATTTATGGATGGATTTTCCGGATATAACCAGATCAAGATGGCACCTGAGGATATGGAGAAGATAACATTCATCACACCTTGGGGAACATTCTGTTATCGAGTGATGCCCTTCGGTTTGAAGAACTTCGGAGCCACGTATCAATGAGCTATGACCACCCTGTTTCATGATATGATGCACAAGGAGATCGAGGTGTATGTTGACGATATGATTGCTAAGTCGAGAACGGAAGTTGAACATGTAGAGCACTTATTGAAGCTTTGCCAGCGTTTGAGGAAGTACAAGCTCCATCTAAATCCCAACATGTGTACATTTGGAGTCCGTTCCGACAAGTTATTGGGCTTTATTGTTAGTGAAAGAGGTATTGAGGTTTGTAGCGGGGTATTCGTTACCATTGGAGATATTGACTAAATCCAATGTAAATCATATAAGTTGAGTCGCCACCGCACTTCTATTTATCCAAAGGAATGGTTAGAAAGCGAACAAAAACCTAAAAGTTTTATCGAATCAAAAACTAGTAAAAATGTCAGAGATCTGGGTAAGGGGGTTGGTTATGCAATGGGAAGGTATTAGGCACCCAAAGCATCCTAGGTACTCCTAGGGAGCCCTTTTCACATTTGTTGCAAAGGTTGTTGTTTTTTTTTGAAAATTTATTTGTGCAAACATGATTGAAGGGATGAGAAAAGCGTGTATGTTTATCTAATGTACTACTTACTAAAAGAAGGGTCAAAAGAAAATGACTCGCACGGACGTCGCATCCACTGCATACGTATCTCATATGAATAGGAGAATCATAGTCTTCGTAGCTCGGCTACCTATGGGTTAAAGAGGAGTGTGCTCGCTAAGACATCGCGTCTTATGCCTACGTATCTCATCTGGGATGAAAATTAGAGCAAAACGTAGTTCGACCACCTATGGGATAAGGGTTGTGTTTTGGGGTGAACGACGTTACTACGCAATCTACCGGATGCTCGACCTTTGGAGACTTACTCGCCTGTAGTAGAAGGAGATAATGTGTTCTTAGGAGAAGAAAAATCAATGAGTTTGGGGTGTTTAGGGATGCTCATGCAAAAAGGCAGTCCTGGATGAAGGAACCACGCTACCTTAAATGACATGCCACGAGAGGCTATACGAAACCTAAGAAATCGGTAACATGCGGGAAAAGTAAAGGGATCGAGAAATCTACCGTACGGATAAAGATCCGAAGTAACAACAATTAGATAAATAAGAAACCCAAAGACTCTTCCAAGCTAAACACCATAAAACAAAGTGAGTCAGTACAGGTAATCGGAATAAACCTCCAGGTGGTATCCCACAAATAAAGTGGAACACCAGGCAAGCCATCTCTGCAAGAGTCATATGAGCCCTCACAAAACAAAACTCAACAAACAGGTTAGAGAAACAAGATAGGGTAATCAAGAGTTGCCCCCAAATCAAAATGTAACCACATGAATCATGCCATTAGAATTCACAAAAAGCTCACAAAAAGCAACCAAGGATAGGAGGCCTAAACCTCTTGTCAAACACATGCATCAAAAGGGTATCAAATTCACCCATAATACCTTATACATTCAGAGCTTTCAAATTAAAAGCATAAAGTAATGCGAATAAGGCAAACCTGACTAGAGAGATCGAATGAAATTGAATTGCCCGGTTGGGTTTGCAAAGCAATCTGAGGGTTTATATGAGAGGGACTTGGTTCTTTGCAGGTGAGTTCCCTTCAGTCTCTGGAGGTTGCTTTGAATTCTGTTGGCTCTTCTCTCACTATCTTTTTCCTCAGCCAGGGTAATAGGAATAGAATAGAATTTTGTTTCACTGAAACTCTGAATTTATAACCTGATTTTTGTGAACCTGTGGGCTAAAATGAGAGAGGTCCAAGTCCAAAATTTTTCTGTTATATTTTATTTATTTATTTATTTATTTTTTCGTTTTTTTTTTTTTTTTTCGTTTTTCATTTTTTTTTTAAACACGTGGGCTTCGCCTAGCGAGCATGACAGTTCATGAACAAACTTTTGCTCCTTCACGATTAACGTTTTGACTGACGAATAGACCCCATTTGAACCTGTTGGAAGTATCTCAAGCCACTCCCTTGTGTTGACTGATCATCTAAAAAGAACCCACAAAGTGTCTTGGATGATACTCAAGCTTCAAACAAAAGATGTTAGTGACACATTTTTGTGCTTTTGGTTAGTAAACAAAAGTAAGAGAAACAATGATGTATAATTCAAGCATGCTTGGTGATCTCAAACCAATCACAAGGAGTCCCACCCAAAGGCAAAGGGAACCAAGATGCTAAAGATCCTTGAGGCAATGCAAATGCAATGTTATGATGCCATGAGGGATCTTAGGGTCAAAATTGGGGTCTTACAGATGCCCCTATTTAAGGTCATTCTAGCCGGAGAAGTGAAGGTTAAAATCTTCGTTTCGACGGGGTAGAATGGGCTTAAATAATAACAAAGAGACGAATTTTGGTCCCTAAGAGACCTCATGATGCAAATGTAGGTATGAAGAATGGTAGCACTCTGTGGAGATATGTGTCCACAAAAGCAAAGAAATTAGAAACCACTGATAATCCATATGAGTAATTCACTCCATGCGACCAAGACCCTGGGGACACTCCTGGGGATAGAAAAGGGATAAAAATGCGCGAGCAGGTCACGACTCAAAGCGTGGGGAACAGAATTCCAAAGGGAAAAGATCCAATGGAAAGACTCGAGCTGACTCGAAGATGCATGTTTTGGGGAATATGCCAATACAGCAAAAAACTATCCACAGCGGATACTTCGGATAAAATCCGGATGAAAACAATCCACTAAGGGACTTCGCTGGGGATGTCCACAAGGACACTCCTAGGGAAGCAGCGGGATGAGGTATTACCGGTTACTTGGTAATAAGCTCAAGGAGACATGTGATCTGAACGCCAGGTATGAGGGTGAGAGATACAACATGCTCAGGAAGAGATGAATATCCAAGACCGGTATAAGGGTGAGAGATATCAAAACTTCAAAACGTCTGAGGAAAACCTAAAAGGTATACTTCAACTCAGGGATTCTGACTCCACAGGGGACAAAAAGTCATAATAGGGAGCAGAGAGGAAGGAACACCAGGGATACCGGTTACTGGGCATATAATAGGTGACCAACCAAGGCGTGAATTGGGGAATATTCCCAAAACACTCATCATCCAAAAGAGGGCTAAAAGCAAACTCGATTACAGGATGGATATTCGACTCCACAAAGGGGATACGAATCTTACTCAACTGGGGAAGAACAAAAGGCTTCAGACCCGAGAGTGCATGAGATATACTATCTATTACCGTCAGAACGTAGATAATATACTCGCATGGACGATCATCCACAACCGGTTACTGGGTTAATAAAGGATAAATCGACCGAAAAGAAAAGGCATCGGGATACCGAAACTAGGTATATAATGATGACCAAATCAGGGGAGAAACAATCGTTACCAACAACAACAAGGTAGACGAGAGATGACCTGCTGGGGATAAATTGCATAATCAGGGCAAATTATCCAAGCAGATGAGGGGATATCATCACCGAATATTGGAGGAAGATAACTGTCACCAATTAAAGATGAGCAAAAATAGTTACTCTGCAAAAAGGGAATAAATAGGGTTTACAACTACCGGTATGAGGGTAGAGAAACACAGACTCCGCCGGGGATAATAATTACTAATTATTGAGTAATTATTCATTTACCACGGGGAAACAGGAAAAGAGTCTCAAGAGACCGATCTAGGATCAAACTAGATACGCACACTAAATCAAGACTTATCCCGGTGAGGATATAACTCAATGGGGAAAACCATCCTAGTATATGTGTTGGGAAGGAACAAAAACAATCAACATCCACGAGGATATAACCCGGTGGGGAATATGGAAGAAAGGATAGACGCTTTCTGCTTATGGAGCTGACTCTATATGGAGAGATCAGACACACACGTCTGCTTGGGGAAGTATATCACCAAATAGCAGGAGACAGCAAACAACGATATATGGCAAAGAATGCAACATGAATATCTGAGTGTTATAATTATGCATGAATATGCGTGGTTTATGTATGATGTATGCTGACAGACAGACATATCTAACACAACCAGGTCCAGGAATCAACCACCCGGTACTACATCTCAAGAGAGAAAGCCAAGTTCACCGGGGAGTATCCAATCTGCTGGGGATCAGAGATACCAGGAAGCAAAGAACTCTGCAAGGGATGAATCATCAATCATTCCAGCTGGGGACGAGAGTTATCACAGACAAGGTCCACCACACCAACAACTCTACTGGGGAATCTATCCGAGGAGATAAAGGATTTATCGGGATCAACCACAGAATACCGCTCTTGCCCCAAAGAGATCCAAGCTGCTGAGGAAGAAAGATTGCTACTCTGCTGAAGGGAAGAGAGGTGACTCTCAACAAGCAATCCACTTGGTAGGATAAACCACAAGGGGTTCCGGAGGGAGGCGATACAGTCATGCCAGGAATATGGACAAAAATCTTACCCTGTTGGGGATCGTACCACCCTTGGGAGAGCACTGAGGATCTCCTAAGTATCCTTTCGTCATTGTGAATGTTCACTTTGTTTAAAAACAAATTATAAAAAATTCGATCGTTTAAAACAATGATATTTTCTTAATCAAAACATGCAAAACATTTGTTGAATAGAAACAAATAAGAGTGCCAATAATTGGATAAAAGGCTCAAATTTATTTGATAGAATGGTAGTCTGCGAATGGCAAGACTCCATAGATCTTTACAAATTTGAAATTGGTGATATATATTGGAAAATGGCTACATTGAACATAATGACCATTTCTCCACCAATTCTGAATCCGAAGTATTTGAAGCTTTGGCTGATAATGAGCAAGGATTTCTGACGGATGACAGTTGTAGAACAAAGTCTTGTCAGGATGCAGTTACTTGCCAAATCCCTAATTTTTGCCTAGATTGCCCCAGGATGAGGTACTCAATCTAGCGGGATACCTATATTCATTTTTCATGTCTCTAACTTTTGCTTGGATCGCCCTTTCGGGTTTTCAACCCACCGAGACGCTCATTTTTGCCTAAGCCACCCTTTCGGGTTTTCAACTTAGCGAGCTATTCAGTTTTTATTTTTTTAGGCGAAGTATTTCTTCACTGCATCTGAATTCACAGGACGAGTGAAATCCTCCCCATCCATAGTTGCAAGTATCAAAGCACCGCCTGAAAAGGCTCTCTTAACAACATATGGACCTTCATAGTTTGGAGTCCACTTGCCCCTGGAATCGGGCGCGAAAGACAAGACTTTCTTGAGCACAAGGTCACCTTCTCGGAACACACGAGGCTTGACCTTCTTATCAAAAGCTTTCTTCATTCTCTGCTGATATAACTGACCATGGCACATGGCAGTCAATCTCTTCTCTTCAATCAAGTTTAGCTGATCATAACGACTCTGAACCCATTCAACATCAGTCAACTTGGCCTCCATCAAGACTCTCATTGATGGGATCTCCACCTCTACTGGGAGTACCGCCTCCATGCCATAAACAAGAGAGAAAGGGGTTGCCCCTGTTGAAGTGCGGACAGATGTACGATATCCATGCAAAGCGAATGGCAACATCTCATGCCAATCTTTGTACGTAACAACCATCTTCTGGATAATTTTCTTAATGTTCTTATTAGCAGCTTCAATAGCCCCGTTCATCTTGGGTCTGTACGGAGAAGAATTATGATGTGCAATCTTGAATTCACTACACAGCTCTTTCATCATCTTGTTATT
The DNA here is from genome assembly GCF_024323335.1 of Lathyrus oleraceus. Lineage (NCBI taxonomy): Eukaryota > Viridiplantae > Streptophyta > Magnoliopsida > Fabales > Fabaceae > Lathyrus > Lathyrus oleraceus. The sequence goes on from NC_066583.1 coordinate 39,843,872, forward strand.
CAAGTTAGATCCATTATCAGTAATGATCTTATCTGGCACACCATATCGGCATATGAGTTGATTCTTGATAAACTTCACGACCACCTGCCTGGTCACATTTGCATACGACGCCGCTTCAACCCACTTGGTGAAGTAATCAATTGCTACGAGAATAAATCTGTGTCCATTGGACGCTTTTGGCTCTATCATGCCAATCATGTCAATTCCCCACATGGAGAAAGGCCATGGTGATGAGATCACATTCAAAAGTGTCGGGGGAATATGAATCTTATCGGTATAAATCTGACACTTATGGCACTTCTTCACAAATTTGCAACAGTCAGACTCCATTGTCAGCCAATAGTAGTCTGCTCTCAATATCTTTCTAGCCATGGCATGTCCATTGGAATGAGTACCAAATGAACCCTCGTGGACCTCAATCATTAACAGGTCTGCTTCGTGTCTATCCACGCATCTGAGCAGAACCATGTCAAAATTTCTCTTATAAAGCACATCACCATTGAGGTAGAAGCTTCCTGACAATCTCCTCAGAGTCTTCCTGTCTTTCACAGATGCCCCAGGCGGGTAAATATGACTCTGAAGGAAACACTTGATATCATAATACCATGGCTTGTCATCTTTCACTTCTTCAACCGCAAATACATGGGCTGGTCTGTCCAAACGCATCACGGTGATGTTGGGAACTTCATTCCAATATTTAACCACAATCATTGAAGCAAGTGTAGCAAGGGCATCTGCCATCCGATTCTCATCTCGCAAAATATGATGGAAGTCAACCTCAGTAAAGAACGTTGAAATCCTCCTCGCATAATCTCTGTATAGAATGAGGCCAGGCTGATTCGTTTCCCACTCACCCTTAATCTGATTAACAACGAGGGCCGAATCACCATATACATCAAGATGCTTGATTCTAAGTTCAATGCATTCCTCCAATCCCATAATACAGGCCTCATACTCAGCCATATTATTCGTGCATTTGAAAGTTAGCCTTGCTGTAAAAGGAATATGTGTTCCCTGAGGAGTAATAATCACTGCCCCAATACCATTTCCATATTGATTTACAGCGCCATCAAATACCATACTCCATCTGGAACCAAGCTCTGGCCCTTCATCAAGTGTGGGTTCATCACAATCTTTCATTTTTAAATACAAAATCTCCTCATCTGGGAAGTCATACTGAACTGACTGATAGTCCTCAATTGGTTGATGTGCCAAGTGGTCAGCCAAAATACTACCTTTAATAGCTTTCTGAGCTCGATACTCAATATCATACTCAGACAACAACATCTGCCAACGGGCAATCCTTCCAGTTAAAGCAGGCTTCTCAAATATATACTTGATTGGGTCCATTCTGGATATCAACCAAGTGGTATGGTTCAACATATACTGACGTAAGCGCTTAGCGGCCCCAACCAAAGCACAACATGTCTTCTCACGCATTGAATATCGAGACTCACAATCGGTGAACTTCTTACTCAAGTAGTAGATAGCATACTCCTTCTTCCCTGATCCGTCTTGCTGACCAAGGACACAACCCATCGAGTCTTCAAGAACAGTCAGATACATGATCAAAGGTCTTCCCTCTACAGGCGGAGACAAAATCGGAGGCTCAGACATATATTCTTTAATACTTTCGAAAGCTTTATGGCAATCCTCGGTCCAATCATGGGACTGATCTTTCCGGAGGAGCTTGAATATAGGCGTACATGTGGCAGTCATGTGGGATATGAATCTGGAGATATAATTCAAGCGGCCGAGAAAACCTCGGACTTGCTTCTCAGTTTTGGGCGCAGGCATCTCTTGTATTGCTTTGACCTTTGCAGGATCAACCTCAATACCTCTTTCACTGACAATGAAGCCCAATAATTTGCCAGAACGGACTCCAAATGTACACTTGTTGGGATTCAGACGAAGCTTATACTTCCTCAAGCGCTGAAAAAGCTTCAACAGGTGCTCTACATGTTCAACTTCCGTTCTTGACTTAGCAATCATATCGTCAACATATACCTCAATCTCCTTGTGCATCATATCATGAAACAAGGTGGTCATAACTCGTTGATACGTGGCTCCGGCGTTCTTCAAACCGAAGGGCATCACTCGATAACAGAATGTTCCCCAAGGTGTGATGAATGTTGTCTTCTCCATATCCTCGGGTGTCATCTTAATCTGATTATATCCGGAAAATCCGTCCATAAACGAGAAGACATTGAATTTAGATATATTTTCTACCAACATATCAATATGTGGTAGAGGGAAATCATCTTTCGGACTACCTTTATTCAAGTCTCTATAGTCCACACACATCCGGACTTTTCCATCTTTCTTAGGCACGGGCACAATATTGGCCATCCATTGAGGATATATAGAAGTCACCAGAAACCCCGCATCAATTTGCTTCTGAACTTCTTCCTTGATCTTCACTGCCATATCAGGATGAGTTCTTCTGAGCTTCTACTTTACATGCACACACTCAGGTTTCAAAGGTAGAAAATGTGCACAATATCAGTATCTAGACCTGGCATGTCTTCATACGACCAAGCAAAGACGTCGACATATTCTCGTAGCAACTTAATCAACCCCTTCTTAACAGATTCTTCCAGAAGTGCCCCAATCTTTACCTCTCGCACACAATCTTCAGAACCCAAGTTGACTGTTTCCAGATTCTCAAGATGCGGCTGAATGATCTTCTCTTCATGCTCAAGTAGACGGGTGATCTCATCAGGAATCTCTTCAACATCATCTTCTTCTGCCTCAAATACAGGGAATTCAAAATTGGGAGATGGTGTTGGGTCATTATGTTCAATGGGTTTAGAAATCAACCTGCATAATGATTTTGCATATAAAAGAAATTTTAGAATTCAAACAAAGAAAATCATTATGCAGATGAAAAGATTGATTTTATTTTATTTTTTAGGGTTTTATGTGATCACCAATTTCATGTAAAAACAAAAAGGAAATATAAATGGGAAAAACAAACATTTAACATGAATTTAATGAATGAAAATATCATTGTATTTATGTTGCCAACAATGTTATCACTCCTCCTTTTGGCATGGGAGAAGGGTTTTTAAACAAAGTGATCATTACGTTGACTTATGGACAACTGTTGGAATATCCACAGCGACCCAATTGTTGCAGACCCCTCCAGGGATGATGAAATTGCCAGAATCCTCTGCATCTTCTTCTAAAACGTCAGCAGCCTCCTCATCTAGACCAGTGTGGATGAAACCTCCACTCTTGAATAACCCTTGCTTGTTGAAAGTACCAGAAGAAAAACCTATGCCATCCCGGGACTCGTTGTCTTCTAACTCAATCATTTTTCCTAAACCAGTGGTTGCACCACGCTCAATGGCCAGCTTTGCATCTTTGTAGGAAGCAAATGAAGGAGTTCTCTTCTCAATAGGCTCAACAATAGATAAAGCTTGGAAAGGAGTTCCAACTTCAACGTCAGCATATATATAAGAGAAGGAAGACAAATGGCTAACCAGGAGAGCCATTTCTCCCCCTACCACCACCAGCTTCTTATTTTTCACGAATTTCAATTTCTGGTGTAGGGTGGACGTCACGGCGCCTGCCTCGTGAATCCATGGTCTGCCTAAGAGACAGCTATACCATGGGTGAATGTCCATAACCTGGAAGGTAATCTAGAAATCACTTGGTCCGATCTTGATTGGGAGATCAACTTCCCCAATCACAGTTTTGCGAGACCCATCGAAAGCCTTCACAATTACTCCACTCTGCCTCATGGGAGGCCCTTGATATGATAGCTTTGAGAGAGTGGACTTTGGCAATACGTTCAATGATGACCCAGTGTCCACCAGTACATTGGACATGGCTTCGTCTTTGCAATTCATAGATATGTGTAAATCCAAGTTGTGGTCTCTTCCCTCCTCAGGGAGATCAGAGTCACAAAAGCTCAGGTTGTTGCAAGCAGTAATGTTTGCAACAATGTTATCGAATTGCTTCAAAGTGACATCGTGATCTACATATGCCACATCCAACACCTCCTGCAGAGCCTCTCGGTGTGGTTCTGAATTTAAGAGTAAGGATAACACAGATATTTTGGATGGCGTTTGTAGAAGTTGGTCTATAACATTGTACTCGCTCCTTTTGATGAGTGTCAGCATCTCATCACAGTCTTCTTTCACATTGCCACTCGGGCCAACAGAAGTAGGAGTTTTCAGTACTGAGGAGGGCTTAACAGTAAGTGCCAGATTCGGAGAATTCACAACGTTCCCGATCGGGCGTTCAACAAAATCAGCATTAATTTGAGGCTTCGGTGGTGCTGAAAATACACGGCCACTACGGGTCAAACTGCTAACATCGGCAATATTCACAACAGAAGAAGAGGGCAAGGACACCTCTTTCCCATTCTCTACTGCTACGGTGTTGTAGCGATAGGGAACTGCCTTTTCAGAAGAGTAAGGCACAGGACCAACAGGCTTAATGATCAGAGCGGGAGAAGCCTTCTGCTTGCTACCATTGTACTTGATGATAACAGGCTCGGGTATCCGGAACACTGGGGAGATCACATTGACCTCAAGCTCATTTTCATCAACATTCCTGTTTTGAAGGATCTCAGTGACTCCTTCGTCCAGCATTTCCTGAACATCCTTGCGCACCTGGCAACAACCCAATCGGTTAACAGAGCAGACTCGGCATCTATCATGGTCATGCTTATAATGACTGTAGTCACACAACAAACGATGCATCTGGACCAGAGACTGTTGAATATGACTGACATATTTGACCTTGTATTTTCCAGGGCAACCCTGGACCATGTTGACAGATTTCCCATGTTCGGGCAATGGGTTCTTCTTCACATTTGGGCCTACATCCTCAAAACATAGAATACCACACCTCACAAGGTCTTGAACCTTGGTCTTCAAAGGGTAACAATTCTCCACGTCGTGGCCGGGAGCACCAGAATGGTAAACACAATGTAACTCAGGCTTATACCACCACTGGGGGTTAGCAGGTATAACCGGTGGGTCTCTCGGAGTAATCAGCTTCCTTTCTATCAAAGAGGGATATAACTCTGCGTACGTCATATGAATAGGATCGAAGGTGACCCTTTTCCTCTCGTAACTCGTGCTGGTTTGATTACTATTTTGAGGCTGGTAGGCCTGCTGCTGCGGTCGGTGTTGGTGTTGCTGATATTGCGGATGTGGTTGCTGATTGTTACTATGTTGCTGATACTGTTGATTGTCTCTGAAAACAGGTGCTATATGAGCAACCTGGTGCTGGTTACTGGCGGGACGCACAGTCTTCCTCCTCACAGAGGGTCTTCTTGGTTTCTCATGGGAGATCACAACATCTGCCTCTCCATCTTTCTTCTTTGCAAACGCCCTATAACGTTTGGAAGAAGAGCCTTCTTCTCTGGTTAACCGTCCTTCACGGACCCCTTCTTCTAGACGCATCCCCATATTCACCATCTCGGTGAAGTCAGAAGGAGCGCTAGCAATCATCCGCTCATAATAAAAAGAACTTAAAGTCTTCAAAAAGATCTTAGTCATCTCTTTCTCCTCTAGCGGAGGCACGATCTGTGCTGCCACCTCTCGCCACCTCTGGGCGTACTCCTTAAATGTTTCTTTATCCTTCTAGGACACGACTCTCAATTGATCTCTATCGGGAGCCATATCCACGTTGTACTTGTACTGCTTGACGAAGGCTTCGCCGAGATCATTGAAGGATCGGATGTTCGCGCTGTCTAAACCCATGTACCAACGCAAAGCGGCACCGGACAGACTGTCCTGAAAGTAGTGGATGAGTAGTTGGTCATTATCGGTTTGAGTCGACATCTTCCTGGCATACATGACCAGGTGGCTGAGAGGACAAGTATTTCCTTTGTAATTTTCAAAATCAGAGACCTTGAATTTCACAGGGATCTTCACATTTGGAACCAAGCAGAGTTCGGCAGCAGACTTGCCGAAAAGATCCTTCCCTCTGAGAGTTTTCAATTCCTTGCGAAGCTAAAGAAATTGATCGTTCATAGCATCCATCTTCTCATAAACATCTGGACCCTCAGACGGCTCAGAATGATAGATAGTGTCGTCTACCTTGGGCAAAGTATGCACGACAGGAGGAGGAACGGCAAGGACCGGGCTAGATGCCGGCAGAGAAGCAAAGGTAGGAACAGGACCCTCAGGCATGAAATTGGGAGGCATCCCCCATGGGAACCCGGTTGGCATGGCTGTTGGAACAAAGTGTGCACTGGCAGCGGGCACAGTAGAGGAGACAATCTCTGAGATAACTATCCTCTAGGGAGGAGTTGAAGGTGTCGGAGAAGACTGGCTCTGGGTAGCCATGAGTGACTCCATTAGGGCAGTCAACCGGGCCACTTCCTCTTTCAGCTCGCGGTTCTCTTGCTCTAAGTGATCCATCAGTCTTGAAACGTTGGCTCTAGTGTAGTACCGGTGAGTCAGCTTGTCTTCAAAATAAATGAAAGACACAGAGTTAGACCACAGGGCAAGGGACCGGAAACAAAACCTGCTTATGCATATGATGCATGCAATGTTTATGCATATGCTTTGTTTTTTATTTCAAAGGAACTTTAGAGTTTTATTTGCAAATTATGGAAATATTAAGCATTTTATCACATATGGAAATATCTCATCAAATAATATCAGGGAAAAGAAGTGCAGCATCGTCAATCATATACAAGAGAAAAGGAAAATAATCGTCTGATGGATCCCTAGAAACAATCATCTAAAGCTCGGGACACAGGAAGATAAGATGCGCGAAACCTCTTCACCTCCCTCTCATAGGCTGCCTCCATATCGGCCTTCTCTTTGGCAAGTCGATCATAGCTCCTCTTCCAGAACTTAGAAGACTGAGGAAGTAGAGAAGTCCATATATCATCAGGGTCATCAATAACCTGATGCTCAAGAAACTCAATCAACGCATCCTTCTCCTTAATCTACTGAAGAAACTCTTCACGTTCACGGATCCAGGCACGTGAACGGTCTTCGTCTCTCAACTCCTCTGCTCCTTGATTAGGGAGGGTTGAAGGCCCAACCATAATCATAGGTGTAGGTCTCGGATACTTGTAAGGCATGAGATACTCAGACGCCCTCTTCCTAACCCAAACAGTGTAAGGATCCAAAGCGATGCAATTCTTAGGACCCAACTCTTTCCTTCCTTTCCTATGAATCTTGCGCCAAGCGCGGACCATCCTAGCTTTCAAGCCTTGGGGATCTTTACCATCCTGAAAGAATACACCCTCTAACAAAATGTTATTGGGTTTATCCTTTAAGGGGAACCCAAGCTACCGACGTGCCAAAACAGGATTGTAGTTAATCCCACCACATGTACCAAGAAGAGGTACATTGGAGAATTCGCTACAAGAGTCAATAATCTGCACACCATCATACACATGGTTATACCAAGAGATATCATCATTAGTGAGAGACATAAGTCTCGTGGACCACCGTAGACATTCCTTGTTCTCCTTGAAAGCGACCGTCTGAGGTAAGTGAGAAATAAACCACTTATACAACAGAGACAAACAACACACAATGGCGCCACCACCCTTTGCATTCCTCATATGCAAAGAGAAGTAGGTATCGCCCAACAGATTCGGAATGGGATTAAGAGTAGAGAAGATCCTAATAGCGTTCACATCCACAAACTTGTCGATGTTGGGGAATAATACTAGCCCATTGATGAGAAGTACAAATATGGCCTCAAAGGCGTCCTCACTCATGGCCTTCCCATACATAGTATCTTGAGCAATGAGGAACTCAAAAGGGAGACCTTGAATTCCTCCTTTGGTAGTCATATGAGCACCAACCAGAGATTCATCTATGTGTAACATGTCTGTTATCCCTTGAGAAGTAGGAATACTCTCCAAGCCACTGAATGACAACTGGTCTAGAATAGGTATACCCACAAGGTAAGCATACTCCTCAAGGGTAGGCAAAAGCTGGAAATCCGTAAACGTGAAGCAACGGTACAAGGGATCATAAAACTGCACCAATACCCTCACCAATCCTTCATCCACTTGAGTAGTCAGAAGAGGAGAAGCTTCCCAAAATGAGTCTTGAAACCCAAAGGATCTAATACATAGGATGTCAGATTCCTTAACTCTTTCAAATCTGGTTGCCTGAAGCTGTACTTCTTTGTATTCCTTCTTTGTCTTTCCATGTCTGAAAATTTTGCAAATAAACCCCTTAAGTTCCTTGAAAATTTTCTTATTTATTGATGATATGGATGTAAATGGGTGCATGAATGCATGAATGCAACAATCACACTCAAGGATCAAGCAAATCACACCAAACAAAGGTCATGGGATGGATCATGTTATCCTTAATATCAATCATCCATTTTGGTGGATTATGGTTTACACCTTATCAACACCCAAGTTCCATTGATATTAAGGATTCATGAACGGATCAACCATGAATCAAGGGTTTGTTGTAAGTCACGAGCATAGAGTTAGGTTAAGAACCACCCAAAAGGGAGTGTACTAGGGTTTAAACCTGCCAAACATGTTCTACAAGAGGTTCCCATAGTCATCATCCCATCTTTCGGATATTATTGGAGAAACGACTACTCGTATTCCGAAAATATTCTCAAGAGAGACTCTTATGAGTGTAGTATCGCGTAACAATCGTATCAAATCTTACACTTGAACGACTTTCACACTACATCCTAAGAATAGGCCAAGATGGGCTTGGTAAACTAAGGTCCTTGGCTTCTAAGGTCTATATTGGAAAGAGTAATTTCTAACCACAACTTACTTGTGTGACATTATTGATCCCAACATAACCTCCACCAAGTGAATGGACTTGCAAGTCAACTTGCTAAGGAATAACTCCACACAAGTCGACAAGACTATGCCATTCTCCTATCCTAAGTGCACTCAAGTCCGGGTATAGAACTCATCTCACAAAGATCACCAAGCATACAAGGAATTAATATTCAAACAATTCAATCATTACATACAATACAGTATTCCCAAATTGCACAAAAATATGTCACACAAAAAAATATACAATACAATACAACAAATATGAAAAGTAGGCAAAACCCATTAGGATATTTTCTCTGATCCCCAGCAGAGTGGATACTCCCCGGTGAACTTGGCTTTCTCTCTTGAGATGTAGTACCGGGTGGTTAATTCCTGGACCTGGTTGTGTTAGATATATTTGTCTGTCAGCATACATCATACATAAACCACGCATATTCATGCATAATTATAACACTTAGATATTCATTTTGCATTCTTTGCCATATATCGTTGTTTGCTGTCTCCTGCTATTTGGTGATATACTTCCCCAAGTAGACGTGTGTGTCTGATCATTCCATATAGAGTCAGCTCCATAAGCAGAAAGCGTCTATCCTTTCTTTCATATTCCCCACCGGGTTATATCCTCGTGGATGTTGATTGTTTTTGTTCCTTCCCAACACATATACTGGGATGGTTTTCCCCATTGAGTTATATCCTCACCGGGACAAGTCTTGATTTGTTGTGCCTATCTAGTTTGATCCTAGATTGGTCTCTTGAGACTCTTTTCCTGTTTCCCCGTGGTAAATGAATAATTGCTCAATAATTAGTAATTATCATCCCCGGCGGAGTCTGTGTTTCCCTACCCTCATACCGGTAGTTGTAAATCCTATTTCTTCCCTTTTTGTAGAGTAACTATTTTTGCTCATCTTTAATTGGTGACAGTTATCTTCATCCAATATTCGGTGATGATATCCCCTCATCTGCTTGGATAATTGCCCTGATTACGCAATTTATCCCCAGCAGGTCATCTCTCGTCTACCTTGTTGTTGTTGGTAACGATTGTTTCTCCCCTGAATTGGTCATCATTATATACCTAGTTTCGGTATCCCTATGCCTTTTCTTTTCGGTCGATTTATCCTTTATTAACCCAGTAACCGGTTGTGGATGATCGTCCATGCGAGTATATTATCTATGTTCTGACGGTAATAGATAGTATATCTCATCCACTCTCGGGTCTGAAGCCTTTTGTTCTTCCCCAGTTGAGTAAGATTCGTATCCCCTTTGTGGAGTCGAATATCCATCCTGTAATCGAGTTTGCTTTTAGCCCTCTTTTGGATGATGAGTGTTTTGGGAATATTCCCCAATTCATGCCTTGGTTGGTTACCTATTATATGCCTAGTAATCGGTATCCCTGGTGTTCCTTCCTCTTTGCTCCCTATTATGACTTTTTGTCCCCTGTGGAGTCAGAATCCCTGAGTTGAAGTATACCTTTTAGGTTTTTCTCAGACGTTTTGAAGTTTTGATATCTCTCACCCTTATACCGGTCTTGGATATTCATCTCTTCCTGAGTATGTTGTATCTCTCACCCTCATACCTGGCATTCAGATCACATGTCTCCTTGAGCTTATTACCCAGTAATCGGTAATACCTCGTCCCGCTGCTTCCCAGGAGTGTCCTTGTGGACATCCCCAACGAAGTCCCTTAGTGGATTGTTTTCATCCGGATTTTATCCGAAGTATCCGCTGTGGATAGTTTTTTGTTGTATTGGCATATTCCCTAATACATGCATCTTCGAGTCAGCTCGAGTCTTTCCATTGGATCTTTTCCCTTTGGAATTCTGTTCCCCACGCTTTTAAAGTCTTCAAAAAGATCTTAGTCATCTCTTTCTGTCGCCATTTTTCTGTAGCGGGGTATTCGTTACCATTGGAGATATTGACTAAATCCAAGGTAAATCATACAAGTCGAGTCGCCACCGCACTTCTATTTATCCAAAGGAATGGTTAGAAAGCGAACAAAAACCTAAAAGTTTTATCGAATCAAAAACTAGTAAAAATGTCAGAGATCTGGGTAAGGGGGTTGGTTATGCAATGGGAAGGTATTAGGCACCCAAAGCATCCTAGGTACTCCTAGGGAGCCCTTTTCACATTTGTTGCAAAGGTTGTTGTTTTTTTTTTGAAAATTTATTTGTGCAAACATGATTGAAGGGATGAGAAAAGCGTGTATGTTATCTAATGTACTACTTACTAAAAGAAGGGTCAAAAGAAAATGACTCGCACGGACGTTGCATCCACTGCATACGTATCTCATATTTATAGGAGAATCAGAGTCTTTGTAACTCGGCTACCTATGGGTTAAAGAGGAGTGTGCTCGCTAAGACATCGCGTCTTATGCCTACGTATCTCATCTGGGATGAAAATCAGAGCAAAACATAGTTCGACCACCTATGGGGTAAGGGTTGTGTTTTGGGGTGAACGACGTTACTACGCAATCTACCGGATGCTCGACCTTTGAAGACTTACTCGCCCATAGTAGAAGGAGATAATGTATTCTTAGGAGAAGAAAAATCAATGAGTTTGGGGTGTTTAGGGATGCTCATGCAAAAAGGCAGTCCTGGATGAAGGAACCGCGCTACCTTAAATGACATGCCACGAGAGGCTATACGAAACCTAAGAAATCGGTAACATGCGGGAAAAGTAAAGGGATCGAGAGATCTACCATACGGATAAAGATCCAAAGTAATAGCAATTAGATAAATAAGAAACCCAAAGACTCTTCCAAGCTAAACACCATCAAACAAAGTGAGTCAGTACAGGTAATCGGAATAAACCTCCAGGTGGTATCCAACAAATAAAGTGGAACACCAGGCAAGCCATCTCTGCAAGAGTCATATGAGCCCTCACAAAACAAAACTCAACAAACAGGTTAGAGAAACAAGATAGGGTAATCAAGAGTTGCCCCCAAATCAAAATGTAACCACATGAATCATGCCATTAGAATTCACAAAAAGCTCACAAAAAGCAACCAAGGGTAGGAGGCCTAAACCTCTTGTCAAACACATGCATCAAAAGGGTATCAAATTCACCCATAATACCTCATACATTCAGAGCATTCAAATTAAAAGCATAAAGTAATGGGAATAAGGCAAACCTGACTGGAGAGATCGAATGAAATTGAATTGCCCGGTTGGGTTTGCAAAGCAATCTGAGGGTTTATATGAGAGGGACTTGGTTCTTTGCAGATGAGTTCCCTTCAGTCTCTGGAGGTTGCTCTGAATTCGGTTGGCTCTTCTCTCACTATCTTTTTCCTCAGCCAGGGTAATAGGAATAGAATAGAATTTTGTTTCACTGAAACTCTGAATTTATAACCTGATTTTTGTGGACCTGTGGGCTCAAATGAGAGAGGCCCAAGTCCAAAATTTTTCTGTTATATTTTATTTATTTATTTTTTCGTTTTTTTATTTTTTATTTTTTTTATTTATTTTTTTCGTTTTTCGTTTTTTTTTAAACACGTGGGCTTCGCCTAGCGAGCATGACAGTTCATGAACAAACTTTTGCTCCTTCACGATTAATGTTTTGACTGACGAATAGACCCCATTTGAACCTGTTGGAAGTATCTCAAGCCATTCCCTTGTGTTGACTGATCATCTAAACAGAACCCACAAAGTGTCTTGGATGATACTCAAGCTTCAAACGAAAGATGTTAGTGACACATTTTTGTGCTTTTGGTTAGTAAACAAAAGTAAGTGAAACAATGATGTATAATTCAAGCATGCTTGGTGATCTCAAACCAATCACAAGGAGTCCCACCCAAAGGCAAAGGGAACCAAGATGCTAAAGATCCTTGAGGCAATGCAAATGCAATGTTATGATGCCATGAGGGATCTTAGGGTCAAAATTGGGGTCTTACAAGGTTGATCCTGCAAAGGTCAAAGCAATACAAGATATGCCTGCGCCCAAAACTAAGAAGCAAGTCTGAGGTTTTCTTGGCCGCTTGAATTATATTTCCATATTCATATCCCACATGAATGCCACATGTGCGCCGATATTAAAGCTCCTCCGGAAAGATCAGTCTCATGATTGGACCGAGGATTGCCAGAAAGCTTTCGACAGTATTAAAGAGTATTTGTCTGAACCTCCAATCCTATCTCCGCCCGTGGAAGGAAGACCTTTGATCATGTATCTGACAGTTCTTGAAGACTCAATGGGTAGTGTCCTTGGTCAGTAAGACGAATCAGGGAAGAAAGAATATGCTATTTACTACTTGAGCAAGAAGTTCACTGATTGCGAGTCTCGATACTCCATGCTTGAGAAGACATGCTGTGCTTTGGCTTGGGCTTCTAAGCGCTTACGCCAGTATATGATAAATCATACGACTTGGTTGATATCCAGAATGGATCCAATCAAGTATATCTTTGAGAAGCCTGCTTTAACAGGGACAATTGCCCGTTGGCAGATGTTGTTATCTGAGTATGATATTGAGTATCGAGCTTAGAAGGCTATTAAGGGTAGTATCTTGGCTGACCACTTGGCACACCAGCCTATTGAAGATTATCAATCGGTTCAGTATGACTTCTTGGATGAGGAAATTCTGTATTTGAAAGTGAAAGATTGCGATGAGCCTACACTTGATGAAGGGCCAAAACCTGGTTCCAGATGGAGTATGGTGTTTGATGGCGCTGTAAATCAGTATGGAAATGGTATTGGGGCAGTGATTATTACTCCTCAGGGCACACATATTCCTTTTACAGCAAGGCTAACTTTCAAATGCACAAATAATATGGCTGAGTATGAGGCCTGTATTATGGGATTGGAGGAATGCATTGATCTGAGGATCAAGCATCTTGACGTATATGGTGATTCGGCCATCGTTGTTAATCAGATTAAGGGTGAATGGGAAACGAATCAGCCTGGTCTCATTCCGTATAGAGATTATGCGAGGAGGATTTCAACATTCTTTACTGAGGTTGACTTCTATCATATTCCTCGAGATGAGAATCGGATGGTAGATGCTCTTGCTACGCTAGCTTCGATGATTGTGGTAAAATTTTGGAATGAGGTCCCCAATATCACTGTGATGCGCTTGGATAGACCAGCTCATGTGTTTGCAGTAGAAGAAGCGAAAGATGATAAGCCATGGTATTATGACATCAAGTGTTTCCTTCAGAACCAGATCTACCCACCTGGGGCATCTGTGAAGGACAGGAAGACTTTGAAGAGATTGTCAGGCAGTTTCTACCTCAATGGCGAAGTGCTTTATAAGAGAAATTTTGACATGGTTCTGCTCAGATGCGTGGATAGACACGAAGTTAACCTGTTGATGACTGAGGTCCATGAGGGTTCATTTGGTACTCATTCCAATGGACATGCCATGGCTAGAAAGATGTTGAGAGCAGGCTACTATTGGTTGACAATGGAGTCTGACTACTGCAAATACGTGAAGAAATGCCATAAGTGTCAGATTTACGCGGATAAGATTCATATTCCTCCGACACTTCTGAATGTGATTTCATCACCATGGCCTTTCTCTATGTGGGGAATTGATATGATTGGCATGATTGAGCCAAAAGCATCCAACGGGCACAAATTTATTCTCGTAGCAATTGATTACTTCACTAAGTGGGTTGAAGCGGCATCATATGCAAATGTGACCAGGCACGTGGTCGTGAAGTTTATCAAGAATCACCTCATATGCCGCTATGGTGTGCCAAATAAGATCATTACTGATAATGGATCTAACTTAAACAACAAAATGATGAAAGAGCTGTGTAGCGAATTCAAGATTGCGCATCATAATTCTTCTCCTTACAGACCCAAGATGAATGGGGCTGTTGAAGCTGCTAATAAGAATATCAAGAAGATTATCCAGAAGATGGTTGTCACGTATAAAGATTGGCATGAAATGTTGCCATTTGCTTTACATGGATATCGTACGTCTGTCCGCACTTGAACAGGGGCAACCCCTTTCTCTCTTGTTTATGGCATGGAGGCTGTACTCCCAGTAGAAGTGGAGATCCCATCAATGAGAGTCTTGATGGAAGCCAAGTTGACTGATGCTGAATGGGTTCAGAGTCGTTATGACCAATTGAATCTGATAGAAGAGAAGAGATTGACTGCCATGTGCCATGGTCAGTTGTATCAGCAGAGAATGAAGAAAGCTTTTGATAAGAAGGTCAAGCCTCGTGTGTTCCAAGAAGGTGACCTTGTGCTCAAGAAAGTCTTGTCTTTCGCGCCCGATTCCAGGGGCAAGTGGACTCCAAACTATGAAGGTCCATATGTTGTTAAGAGAGCCTTTTCAGGCGGTGCCTTGATACTTACAACTATGGATGGGGAGGATTTCACTCGTCCTGTGAATTCAGATGCAGTCAAGAAATACTTCGCCTAGAAAGTAAAAACAGAATAGCTCGCTAAGTTGAAAACCCGAAAGGGCGGCTTAGACAAAAATGAGCGTCTCGGTGGATTGAAAACACGAAAGGGCGGTTCAGGCAAAAGTTAGAGACATAAAAAAAATGAATATATGTATCCCGCTAGATTGAGTACCTCACCCTGGGGCAATCTAGGCAAAAATTAGGGATTTGGCAAGTAACTGCATCCTGACAAGACTTTGTTCTACAACTGTCATCCGTTAGAGATTCTTGTTCATTCGTCATCAACCGAAGCTTCAAATACATCGAATTCAGAATTGGTGGAGAAATGGTCATTATGTTCAATGTAGCCTTTTTCCAATATATATCACCAATTTCAAACCTGTAAAGATCTATGGAGTCTTGCCATTTGCAGGCTACCATTCCATCAAATAAATTCGAGCCTTTATCCAATTATTTGCACTCTTATTTGCTTCTATTCAACAAGTGTTTTGCATGTTTTAATTGAGAAAATATCATTGTTTTGAATAAACGAATTTTTCATAACTCGTTTTTAAACAAAGTGATTGTTCACCATGACAAAAAAGATACTTAGGAGATCCTCAGTGCTCTCCCAAGGATGGCATGATCTCCAACCAGCGGAGTAGCGATCTTTCCTCCTCAGCAGATATGATCTTCTTGGTGGGTACGGTACTTGGTGGTTGACCCCCAGAATCCCTTTATCCCTCGAATAGATTCCCTAGTAGAGTTGCGTATGTGGCAGATTCTACCGGTGCAATGAACTCTTTTCCCCAACTGTAACTGATGATTCATCCCCTGCAGAGATTTTGTTGTTTCCTGATATCTCTGATCCCCGGCAGATTGGATACTCTCTGGTGATCTGGCTTTCTCTCTTGAGATGTAGTACCGGATTTTTTTACTCCTTGGGGCTGTTTGTGTTAGAAATGTCTGTTTGACAGCATTCATCATGCATAAACCACGCATATGTGCACATATTTATCAAACATTTGGATATTCATATTGCATTTTTTGCCATATATCTTTGTTTGTTATTCCTCTGCTAGTGGGTAATACTTTTCCCAAGCAAGACGTCGGTGTCTGATCCCTCAATATAGAGAGTCAGCCCCTTAAGCAGAAAGTGTTTATCTTTCCTTCCGTATTCCCCACTGAGTTATATCCTCGTGGACGGCGGTTGTTTTCGCTTCCTCCCAACACATATATTGGGATGGGTTCCCCTATTGAGTTATATCCTCATTAGGACGAGTCTTGATTCAGTTCGCCTCTTTGGTTTGATCCTAAATTGGCCTCTTGTGACTATTTCTGGTGTTTCCCCGTGGTGAATGAATAATTGCTCAGTAACCAGTAATCATCCATCCTATCCCCGGCGGAGCCTGTGGTTTACTACCCTTATACCGGTATTTGTAAACCCTATTTTCCCCCTTTGCAGAGTTAATATTGTTGCTCATCCTAAGTTGATGACGGTTACTTTTCCGTGGTTTTCTACCCAGTATCCGTTAGATGTAATCCCCTCCTTGATGGTTATCATTATCCAATATTCGGTATTGATATTCCCTCCTTCTTTTGGATAATTGCTCTGATTAGACAATCTATCCCCAGCGGGTCCTCTTTCATCTACCGGTTGCCGGTGATGTTTGTGCTCCCTTTGATTGGTCATCATTATATACCTAGTTTTGGTATCCCGATGCCTTTCTCTTTGCCGGTCGATTTATCCTTTATTAACACAGTAACCGGTTGTGGATAATCTTCCATGCGAGTGTATTATCTACGTTTTGACGGTAATAGATAATATATCTCATGCACTCTTTGGTCGAAGCCTTTTGTTATTCCCTAGTTGAGTAAGATTTGTATCCCTGTTTTGGAATCAAATGTCCATCCCTTAATCGAGTTTACTTTTTGCCCTCTTTTTGGATGATGAGTGTTTTAGGAATATTCCCCGATCCACGCTTTGGTTGGTCACCTATAATATGCCCAGTAACCGGTATCCCTGGTGTTCCTTCCCTCTGCTCCCCATTATGACTTTTTGTCCCCTGTGGAGTCAGATTTTCCTAAGCCGAAATATACCTTTTTAGGTCTTCCTCAGATGATTTGGTTGATTGATATCTCTCACCCTTATACCGGTCTTAGATACTCATTCTTCCCGAGCATGTTGTTCTCTCATCCTTATACCGGTGTTCAGATCACACGTCTCTTTGAGCTTATTACCCAGTAACCGGTAATACCTCATCCCGTTGCTTCCCCAGGAGAGTCCTTTTTGGATATCCCTAGTGAGGTCCCTTAGCGGATTATCCTCACCTGAGTCCGGATTTTTATCCGAAGTATCCATAGTGGATAATTTTTGTTGTATTGGCATATTCCCCAATACATGCATCTTCGAGTCAGCTCGGGTCTCCCCATTTATTTCTACTCCCCAAGTTCCAAGTCGTGACCTGCTCACGCATTCTATTCCTTTTCTTATCCCCATGAGAGTCCCCAGAGTTTCTGTCCCGTTGGGCGTACTACTCAGATGGATTGTCAAATCCTCTTGATCTTTTCCTTTGTGGATACATATCTCCACAGAGTATTACCTTCTTGCATGCATATATTTGCATCATGAGGTCTCTTAGGGACCAAAATCCGTCTCTTTGGTATTATTTAAGCCCATTCTACCCCGTCGAGATGAAGATTTTAATCTTCACTTCTCCGGTTAGAATAACCTTAAATAGGGGCATCTGTAAGACCCCAATTTTGTCCCTAAAATCCCTCATGGCATCATAACATTGCATTTGGCATTGCCTCAACGATCATAGCATCTTGGTTCCCCTTGCCTTTGGGTGGGACTCCTTGTGAGTGGTTTGAGATCACCAAGCATGTTTGAATTATATATCATTGCTTTTATTATTTTGTTTACTAATCAAAAAGCACAAAAATATGTCACTAACATCTTTTGTTTGTAGCTTGAGCAATCACAAAGTCAAAAGCTTCAAGGAGATCATTGGTACAAAGACATGGTCAAGAGGAGATGAAAGCAAGCATGGTAATGGTTCCCAAAGCTATCATCCATAAAATATGCCTCCCTAGTATCTCAATTCATCATTTTGATCAAAGCAAGTCAAAGGGCTTGAGGTTTTGTTCTTCAAAGAAACCCTAATTCATCTGTGCATCACAATGCCTTGCTCATGAAGCAACCTCAACCTATGGTCAAATACAATCAAGGGAAGTTATTTAATTCTTCATTTCATGCATATTTGAACTTATTTGAGTGTCCTCAATCATCAATTCATCAAGATATGAGGCATGGACTTGAGAAGTTGATCAGTTAATTCATCTGACTATTTTGAAATACACTGAGACCTAACTTTTTATGTGTTGGTCAAATGGAGATGGTTCCAAAAGCAAACATGTTGTTAAGGACAATATTAACAACTTTCATGTTCATCAAAAATTTATTTGAAGCTTGGAAATCCACCTGCCACTCCAATACATTATAGGTCATTTTGACTGAAACCCTAATTTTGGGTCAGCTTCACAAGGACATAACTCATTCATTTTTTATGATTTTGAGGTGGGATCAAATGAATTGGAAAGCTTAATATGTCTAATTCAAATGTTATGTTGAACAAAATTTCAAAATATCAAAGGAAATACATGTGATAATGCAAGACATTATAGGTCCTTTTTGACCAAAGGCATTAAAAGGCAAAAAAGTACAACTTCAAGTGCCCATAACTCTTTCATCAAAAATCCAAATGATGCAAACTTTAAGTCCATTTTGAGTGTCTTGAAAAGATCTACAACTTTAATGTAGGAGGTTGTTTCATTTGAGGCTTGCATCATCAAAACAGAAGGGCTTGAAAGTTGGCCAATTTTAGAAACCTTGCCTTGGCATGTTTTGCACATCACACTTTAAACTCAAAATTCATAAATTTCCACACTTCAAATGAGTTTTTGTCCAACATAACATTTGTTCCTTATACAAATACCTTTCCAACCATTACCCATATGCCTATGTTTGGATTTTCTAAATGGCACTTTCGAAGAGATGTTTGTCTAGGTACAAATGAGGAATTCACTTGAAATCTTGGTGCATAAGCAATTGCCTTGCAAACTCACACATCCAAATTCATTTGGCTGATGCTCAGAGTTCATTTGGCATTGTTTTTGGGCCTTGTGCATGATCATGCAAGCCCATGCAATGAAGCTTCACATGCCATGCACACGGATCATTTCACACTCTCCTGGCCATTTCCTCTATAAATAGAGACCTCATTCCACTCATTTCACACGCCTAATTCAACCTGAAATGCTGCAGAATTCTTTCCATAGCCATCACTAAAGAAGCAAATTGCATTTTCTTCAAATTTTTTCAGATCCAAAATTCAACTTCATCTGTTTGAATTCTTGGATCTTAAGCTTCTAAACCTTCACCATTCATCTCACTGGTCTTCTGTTTCAGCAAAGCAAGCAAGGCATCGTGCTCAAATCACCAGAACTCAAGTTTACATTCCAACTGGTATTTTCTTCGATTCTCATCATCCATGGGCCTATTTGCTTGGATCTAATGTTTTCTGAAGTCCTCACTTGAGAGGCAAGCTAGTGGTAGCTTCAATTTCGTTTTTCCTTGATCTGCATTTTTTACACCTGAATCTTCCACCTCAGATTTCTCCATTTATAGGAATCTTAAGTGTGATTCAAGGTTACAGGGGTGATGTACATCACCCCAGCTTCATTTTGGTATAAGGATCGTGTACTTTGGTTGCCTTTTGAATTTCTGCAATTTGGCCAGAAAATCCAAGCTCACCGGAGAAGACGGTGGCTCCGGTGGCTTCATCATCTCCAGTTTAAATCCTAGCCGTGTGATCTTGTTCCCAGATCGAATCCTGATCATCCATTGTTATGACTTTTATTTGTTTTCCATGTGCTTGCATTGACTGTGGACTTCCATGCGCGCGCATCTCCCAGCCTTGTGATCTGCCAGCTCAATTAATGAGCTCAGATCCAAGCGCTGTGGATTTTTCTAATTTTCTAATTTCTGTTTTTATTTCTTTAATTCCAATTATTTTCAAAAATCAATATCTCTTTCATTTTTAATCCAAAAATTATGGGACCAATTGCATTATTTCCCAAATAAATTCTAGTTTCTATTTCTGATTTTTAATATTTTTTATTTTGTAATGTGATATTTTTTGTGAATTTTCTCTTTTCTGGTTATTTTTAATTCATTTTAAATAGTTTTTGATATTCAAAAAAGACAAAAATATTTTCCTAACCTATTTGAATGATGATGGATCTATGAAAAATATTCTCATCAATTTTTAAATTGATTTAAGATTTATTTGAGATTTTAATTCAATTAGGTTATTTTTATTCATTTTTAATTGATTAAAAATAGTTTCTGACTTTTAAAAATGCTGAAATTTTTTGTCAAACTTTGTTTGTCCTTGTTGAACTTGGGATAAATTACTTGGACCTTTCAAGGTTGATTTGAAGTAATTTTGAAGTTTGACCTTTTCTTTTATTTTTAATTCAAGCTTATTTTTAATATTAAAAAAATGCCAAAAATATTTTATTCATTTCTTGACCTCCAATCTTCATCTCACTTCTGTTTTTGATTGTTTGACTTTGACTTTTAATGTTATTGGTCAACATATGATGATTGGTACATGGTATTTCATTTAATGCATTTGTATCATTTTGCCTTCTTTTGTCTCCATTTATTCATCTCTTTCTTCTTCTTCTTCTTTTTCCTTTTGATCAATGAGTTGAAGGTTGATAAGTTAGCATTGAATAGGGAGACTTAATCTTCCTTGATTCAAATCTAATTCATCTTGATCAATTGATCAAGTGAATGGCTTTGCATTAAGGATAGGTTGTTTTCTAAATCATGCAAAAGGCTTAAACCAATACAAGATCAATTTTCTTCTTCTTTTTGGCATGACAAGTTGTTGGGACTTGGTTCACTAATCAAGACTCCTAACTTGTGTTTGTTGCCTACATTATTATTGACCGGCCTCAAATAGTTGTGACTTCTACATAAGTCCAATTACGATTGCTTAACATAGCGCTAAATTTGCCTTATGGCACACTAACTACTAACACTAGCTATTGACAATTAACATTTACTTTATGCACTTTACTTTTATGCAATCTACTATTCTTGCACATATTATCTATTTTCTTTTCTCTTTGCTCACTTGAGCCCATGTTTATGTTAATGCCATTTGCCTTTTGCTCACTTGAGCACATAATTGTGTATATATTATTGTGCTTGTGTTTTTTTGTTTTGATTGTTGTGGACCAAATGCAAAGAAATGGACTTAGTTTCTAGGACCTTCCATATGCAAAGAAATGGAGAATTGGACTTAGATTCTAGGACTTTCCTTATGCAAGATTGGAGTAAAAGGATCTTAATAATGAAGATGGATTAGAAGGACCAAATCTCTAAACTCACTCTTGTCCATTCTTGTTTTACTTCATGGAACTTTTGATGTGTGTGCTTTTATGCTAGGGATGCTATGAGCTCAATTGAAGGACCATTACCATGTTCATCCAAAGTGAAAGATACAAGACACATTGAGGATCTCTTATGAGACTTGTTTGATTGCTTATGCTTTGTGGTTGCTTATTCCAAAGGATGGGAGCTACTTGGATCATCAATATGATCTCAAGAGAGGGACTCCTAGTGTGGTTTCATTTCTTATCCCTCACCTTTTTGTTTTGCTTAGGACTTAGCCATTTTTCATCTTCTCTCCACTCTAACCCAAGCCAAAACCTTTTGTGCAAACATTTAACATTTGTTTTCAACATTAGAAACCTGAGCCTTATGCTTTTGATTTTCAAACTTTCTTTTCATAACACTTATTGTGAATTGAACATTTAAGTCAACTTTGACCCTTTTTGTATATACTTCTAATTGGTAAATATAACCCATTCAAATTTCTTTTTGTGGTTCCAAAGGCCACTTCCTAATCAAAATCTTTTATAACCTTTAGCTATTAGGTTTGAGTCATCTTTGTGGTAGATATAATACTCACCTATATCCTTAGTGATGGACAATGAGTCTTCCATGCTTATTATAGGGTTAACCCCTCGCTAGATTGTTGAAGCTATCCTTACATGGTAGATTTGTGGTTTGGTTGAGTTTTCTCCCTTGGATAACAAAAGACCTTAAGGCTTTTGGACCAATCAATTCACCAACTTCTTTTGAGATTTTTACCCCGAACTACGAGGTTTTGATCCTAATCTTTTTATAGGATGGTACGTAGGCAATGGGTTTATCCATTCAAACACAAAATGTAAATAAACTTGTACATTCTCTTCTCATCTCTTCAATCATGTTTGCACAAACAAATTTTCACAAAACAACAACCTTACCACAAGTATGAAAAGTGTAACACCCCGATAAAATAAGATAATTATTTAATTTAAGTTAATAATATATTTATTAATTTAATTAAATAATTGGAATATTATTATTGGAATTATTATTATTGGATTATTATTTTATTGGAATAAAAGTTGGAATTAGAAAAGGTCCCATTTTGGTAAAAAGGTTTTCACGTGAAAACAGAGAAGCGACTCAAAAGAGGAAAAAGGGCAAAGAGCCAGAAAACAAGGGTTGAAGAGAGGAAGAGCTCGAAGCTAAAGGATTGTCGGATTAACTCAGGTAAGGGGGTTTATCGTCGTTTAATGGGTATTATGGGATAACATGTATTGGGTAGTGATAAACCATTGATTTGACCCTGATTAGAATGATGTATGCTGAAATTTGTGAAATATTGGATGAACGAAATTTGGATTATAATTGAAGGGAATTCGTAGGAATTAGATGTAATAATGTTAGAATTTGTGAAATCGAATAGGGTATGATTCGTGTTAGATGATATGAACGAATACTGTGTAAATTGGACTGTGGGAGGTTGGATCTGAGAAATCTCGTGGTAGAGAAAACCATAGCAGATCTGGAAATCTGATTTCTGGTCATACGCGTATGGCACTAGGCAATACGCGTATGAAATGGTCTGGTACGCGTATGGCACTAGGCAATACGCGTATGGATGAAGAAGATGATATTTCTAACGTAGTTTTGTCTCTGTTGGTACGCGTATGGGAGAGGTGTTACGCGTAGCATACGCGTATGAGATGGTGTTACGCGTATGGGATTTGGTCAGGAGATGGGCCATACGCGTATGGGACTAGGCAATACGCGTATGGGCAGGATTGTGATTTTCTGTGCTGTTGTTGTGCAGTTTTTGGTTGTTCAGCTGAGTAATGAAATTTAGCTGATGTATGATAGAGTAGGGATCATTTCCCGTTGTTTTGAGCAGTATAGGTATTAGTAGAGTGTGCTAATGCTGTGATTGAGTATGTGGTATGACATGATATGATTATGTGGTGAATATGTTGATGATGTATGATGATATGCATAATGTTGTGAATGTATCTATCATGTATGAAATTATGAATGGACTGTTTATGGCTTAGAGTGTGAGCATATGTCCATTGTGGATGATTGTTGATGTTTGCATGACTAAGTGATTTAGCTTGCATATTGTGGCCTTTATGGTGGTAGCTAATTCCCATGGTGAGGAATTAGTGAGTTAGTATCGTGGATTTTTGTTGATGTTTGCATGCTAGGTGATTAGCGTGCATATCATAGCCTTGGGGTGGTAGCTAATTCCCATGGTGAGGAATTAGTGAGTGAGTCACTAGGTCTCAAATGAGTGTGACTAGTGAGCTTGGTAGCCGTATCTGGATTTGATCGGTGAGGTTGAACTATATGTTCCAGAATAGTCGGTACTGCATGCATGGAGTCTCATTGCATAATGTATGTATGTATGGCGTATAATATGAATGGATGTATTCCAATATTATACGTGTGTTTTATGGTTGTGTTGAGTTTGAGTATGATGATGATGATGATTATGAGTTGATATTGCCGTTGCTGAATATGTGTTATGATTAGGGTGATGAAATGTGTTAAATTACTTAACATTGCATGATATTTTATAATGCTTATTATATCGATTGAGGAACTCACCCTTACAACTATTTTTCAGGTAACGAGCAGTGATTGAGTAGAAGCTAGTGCTTGGAGTCTAGTGTAGTCTCCTTAGTGGGTCGTGCTCTGATAGATGTAACATCGGGACGGGATGTTTTACCTTGTTGAATAATTTTACATGAAATGTGTTACATGTTTTACATGATTGATGAGATTTCTATCCGCTGCGTATTGTGCAAATGCTTATGTTTTGAATTAATAAAAGAGCATGACAGTTATTATGGTGAATGGTGTGAAATAATTGTGTGACACCCTTAATTGCATAGTTACTCTGATTGATATATGTTTGATGTTTTAAATTAAATATTTGGGGTATTTTAGAAGGGTGTTACATTAGTGGTATCAGAGCATAGTCGGTCGAGTCGAGTCGTAATTATTCTGTTTCCCTGTACGTGATAGGTGTTGTGTAACCCTATCAGTACTTATTGTTTAGCTTGTTGGGTTTTCAGAATAAAATGGCTGGAAGAGGTAGAGACGATGCTGCGATTACTGAGGCTCTGGGTATGCTAGCTGGAGTACTTGGAGGGAATCCGAATGTTGTGGGAATGGGAGCTGCTCGTCAACTGAGTGAGTTCGAGAAGAACAATCCTCTAATGTTCAAGGGAGCATACGATCCAGATGGTGCTCAGAAGTGGTTGAAAGAGATCGAGAGGATCTTCCGAGTGACTGAGTGTGCCGAAAAACAGAAGGTCAGGTTCGGTACGCATATGCTGTCAGAGGAAGCGGATGATTGGTGGGTTGCTACCCGCACTGAGTTGGAATCTGCTGGGAATGCTGAGATCACTTGGGCTGTGTTCAGAGAGAGATTCCTGAGGAAGTACTTTCCAGAGGATGTCAGAGGAAAGAAAGAGATAGAGTTCTTGGAATTGAAGCAGGGAAACCGGTCTGTTACGGAGTATGCTGCTAAGTTCACAGAGCTGTCGAAGTATTACACTCCCTATGATGAGGCTACTGGGGAATTTTCGAAATGTGTGAAGTTTGAGAACGGGTTACGTCCCGAGATCAAGCAGGCTATTGGATATCAGCGGATCAGAGTGTTTTCTGATTTGGTTGACTGTTGCAGGATTTTTGAACAGGATACCAAGGCCAGAGCGGAGAGCTATCAGCAGAGGGTTGATAGGAAAGGCAAGAATCAGAATGATCGTGGAAAACCGTATGCAGCTGGCTATGAACTGGTTGGTGTTTAACCGAGTCTATATCAACTGTTTTGATAAGACTGTGATTTTTCCTAAGATTGAGGAAGGAAAGAGTTTGTTTCTATCAGCAAGGCAGATGAATGAGGCAGTAGCAGATGAGGCAGAGTTGTTTATGCTGTTAGCGACTTTGGAGGCTAAAGATAAACTGGTGATTTGCGATCTAGCCGTGGTGTGTGATTTTCCTGATGTGTTTCCTGAAGAAGTGAATGAATTACCGCCAGAACGTGAAGTTGAGTTCTCAATTGATTTGGTACCTGGTACTAGGCCGATATCGATGGCTCCTTACCGTATGTCTGCTGTTGAGTTAACTGAATTGAAGAGTCAGTTGGAAGATCTGTGGATAAGAAATTTATTCGTCCGAGTGTGTCGCCGTGGGGTGCACCAGTGTTACTGGTTAAGAAGAAAGAAGGTACTATGAGGTTGTGTATGGACTACAGGCAACTGAATAAAGTAACGATCAAGAATCGGTACCCTTTGCCGAGGATTGATGATTTGATGGATCAGTTGGTTGGTGCGAGTGTGTTCAGCAAAATAGATTTGAGATCTGGGTATCATCAGATACGTGTGAAAACTGAGGATATTCAGAAGACTGCTTTCAGAACAAGGTATGGACATTATGAGTATTCTGTAATGCCTTTTGGTGTGACTAATGCGCCTAGAGTATTTATGGAGTATATGAATAGGATTTTCCATCCGTACCTAGACAAGTTTGTTGTGGTGTTTATTGACGATATTTTGGTGTATTCGAAATCTGAAGAAGAGCATGCCGAATATTTGAGAATGGTTTTAGAAGTTCTACGAGAAAAAAAGTTATTTGCTAAGCTGTCTAAGTGTGAATTTTGGTTAGAAGAGGTTAGTTTTCTTGGTCATGTGATTTCAAGAGACGGTGTTGCTGTTGATCCTTCTAAGATAAAAGCGGTATCTAAGTGGGAAGCTCCGAAGTCAGTTTCTGAGATAAGGAGTTTTCTTGGACTTGCAGGTTATTATAGGAAATTCATTGAGGGATTTTCTAAGTTGGCGTTACCGTTGACGATGTTGACTAGAAAGGGGCAAGCGTTTGTTTGGGGACTCAAAATGTGAAGAAGGTTTCCAAGAGTTAAAGAGAAGGTTAACTACTGCTCCTATTCTGATATTACCGAGTCCGTCGGAACCATTTGAGGTTTACTGTGATGCTTCATTGTTGGGTTTGGGTGGTGTTTTGATGCAGAATAAGCAGGTTGTAGCTTATGCTTCGAGACAACTGAAGGTTCATGAGAGGAACTATCCGACACACGACTTAGAGTTGGCGGCTGTGGTATTTGTTCTGAAATTATGGAGGCATTACTTGTACGGGTCAAGATTTGAGGTTTTCAGTGACCATAAAAGTTTAAAGTATTTGTTTGATCAGAAAGAGCTGAATATGAGAAAGAGGAGATGGTTAGAGTTTCTGAAGGATTATGACTTTGGTTTGAATTACCATCCGGGTAAAGCAAACGTAGTGGCTGATGCATTGAGTCGGAAATCATTGCATATGTCTATGTTAATGGTTAAGGAATTGGATTTAATTGAGCAGTTTAGAGACTTGAGTTTGGTGTGTGAGAGTACTCACAATAGTGTTAAATTGGGAATGTTGAAGTTAACGAGTGGTATTCTGGATGAGATTAGAGAGAGTCAGAAATCCGATGTGCTTTTGGTTGATAAGTTGACTCTAGTGAATCAAGGTCAAGGTGGTGAATTCAGAGTTGATGAGAATGGTGTTTTGAAATTTGGTAATCGGGTGTGTATTCCGGATGTTACCGAACTTAAGAAGAGTATCCTTGAGGAAGGACATCGTAGTGGCCTGAGTATTCATCCTGGGGCTACGAAGATGTATCATGATTTGAAAAAGTTATTTTGGTGGCCGGGAATGAAAAGAGAAATTGCGAGTTTTGTTTATTCTTGTTTGACTTGTCAGAAGTCAAAGATTGAGCATCAGAAGCCGTCTAGGCTAATGCAACCGTTGGCTATTCCAGAGTGGAAGTGGGACAGTATCAGTATGGATTTTGTTTCTGGTTTACCGAGGACGATTAAGAATTTTGAAGCTATTTGGGTGATTGTTGACAGATTGACAAAATCGGCTCATTTCATTCCGATCAGAATGGATTATCCGTTAGAGAGATTAGCTGAGTTGTATATCGAGAAAATTGTAAGTTTGCATGGTGTTCCGTCGAGTATTGTTTCGGACAGAGATCCTAGATTTACATCAAAGTTCTGGGAAGGTTTGCAGAGGGCTTTGGGAACTAAGCTGAGATTGAGTTCTGCATATCATCCGCAGACTGATGGTCAGACTGAGAGGACGATTCAGTCACTAGAGGATCTTTTGAGGGCTTGTGTTTTAGAAAAGGGAGGTGCTTGGGATTGTTATTTACCTTTGATTGAGTTTACCTACAACAATAGTTTTCATTCGAGCATTGGTATGGCACCGTTTGAAGTTTTGTATGGTAGGAGATGTCGGACACCTTTATGTTGGTATGAGTCCGGTGAGAGTGTTGTGGTTGGACCGGAGATTGTTCAACAAACTACGGAAAAGATTAAGATGATTCAGGAGAAGATGAGGATTGCTCAAAGTCGTTAGAAGAGTTATCACGACAAGAGGAGGAAGTCACTTGAGTTTCAAGAGGGAGATCATGTGTTTCTTCGTGTTACTCCGATAACTGGGGTTGGTCGAGCTTTGAAGTCGAAGAAGTTGACACCTCGATTTATTGGTCCTTATCAGATTTTAGAGAGGATAGGGGAGGTAGCCTATCGTATCGCTTTACCGCCGTCACTTGCGAATTTGCATGAGGTTTTTCATGTGTCTCAGTTGAGGAGGTACATTCCTGATCCGTCGCATGTGGTCCAAGTAGATGATGTACAGATGAGAGATAACCTGACTGTTGAAACATCACCTATGAGGATTGAGGATCGAGAGTTGAAGCAGTTGCGGGGTAAAGAGATTGCTTTAGTAAAGGTAGCTTGGGGAGGACCAGCAGGTGGCAATGTGACTTGGGAACTTGAGAGCCAGATGAAGGAGTCTTATCCGGAGTTATTCGCCTGAGGTATGTTTTCGAGGACGAAAACTCTTTTAGTGGGGGAGAGTTGTAACACCCCGATAAAATAAGATAATTATTTAATTTAAGTTAATAATATATTTATTAATTTAATTAAATAATTGGAATATTATTATTGGAATTATTATTATTGGATTATTATTTTATTGGAATAAAAGTTGGAATTAGAAAAGGTCCCATTTTGGTAAAAAGGTTTTCACGTGAAAACAGAGAAGCGACTCAAAAGAGGAAAAAGGGCAAAGAGCCAGAAAACAAGGGTTGAAGAGAGGAAGAGCTCGAAGCTAAAGGATTGCCGGATTAACTCAGGTAAGGGGGGTTTATCGTCGTTTAATGGGTATTATGGGATAACATGTATTGGGTAGTGATAAACCATTGATTTGACCCTGATTAGAATGATGTATGCTGAAATTTGTGAAATATTGGATGAACGAAATTTGGATTATAATTGAAGGGAATTCGTAGGAATTAGATGTAATAATGTTAGAATTTGTGAAATCGAATAGGGTATGATTCGTGTTAGATGATATGAACGAATACTGTGTAAATTGGACTGTGGGAGGTTGGATCTGAGAAATCTCGTGGTAGAGAAAACCATAGCAGATCTGGAAATCTGTCTTCTGGTCATACGCGTATGGCACTAGGCAATACGCGTATGAAATGGTCTGGTACGCGTATGGCACTAGGCAATACGCGTATGGATGAAGAAGATGATATTTCTAACGTAGTTTTGTCTCTGTTGGTACGCGTATGGGAGAGGTGTTACGCGTAGCATACGCGTATGAGATGGTGTTACGCGTATGGGATTTGGTCAGGAGATGGGCCATACGCGTATGGGACTAGGCAATACGCGTATGGGCAGGATTGTGATTTTCTGTGCTGTTGTTGTGCAGTTTTTGGTTGTTCAGCTGAGTAATGAAATTTAGCTGATGTATGATAGAGTAGGGATCATTTCCCGTTGTTTTGAGCAGTATAGGTATTAGTAGAGTGTGCTAATGCTGTGATTGAGTATGTGGTATGACATGATATGATTATGTGGTGAATATGTTGATGATGTATGATGATATGCATAATGTTGTGAATGTATCTATCATGTATGAAATTATGAATGGACTGTTTATGGCTTAGAGTGTGAGCATATGTCCATTGTGGATGATTGTTGATGTTTGCATGACTAAGTGATTTAGCTTGCATATTGTGGCCTTTATGGTGGTAGCTAATTCCCATGGTGAGGAATTAGTGAGTTAGTATTGTGGATTGTTGTTGATGTTTGCATGCTAGGTGATTAGCGTGCATATCATAGCCTTGGGGTGGTAGCTAATTCCCATGGTGAGGAATTAGTGAGTGAGTCACTAGGTCTCAAATGAGTGTGACTAGTGAGCTTGGTAGCCGTATCTGGATTTGATCGGTGAGGTTGAACTATATGTTCACGAATAGTCGGTACCGCATGCATGGAGTCTCATTGCATAATGTATGTATGTATGGCGTATAATATGAATGGATGTATTCCAATATTATACGTGTGTTTTATGGTTGTGTTGAGTTTGAGTATGATGATGATGATGATTATGAGTTGATATTGCCGTTGCTGAATATGTGTTATGATTAGGGTGATGAAATGTGTTAAATTACTTAACATTGCATGATATTTTATAATGCTTATTATATCGATTGAGGAACTCACCCTTACAACTATTTTTCAGGTAACGAGCAGTGATTGAGTAGAAGCTAGTGCTTGGAGTCTAGTGTAGTCTCCTTAGTGGGTCGTGCTCTGATAGATGTAACATCGGGACGGGATGTTTTACCTTGTTGAATAATTTTACATGAAATGTGTTACATGTTTTACATGATTGATGAGATTTCTATCCGCTGCGTATTGTGCAAATGCTTATGTTTTGAATTAATAAAAGAGCATGACAGTTATTATGGTGAATGGTGTGAAATAATTGTGTGACACCCTTAATTGCATAGTTACTCTGATTGATATATGTTTGATGTTTTAAATTAAATATTTGGGGTATTTTAGAAGGGTGTTACAAAAAGGGCTCCCTAGGAGTACCTAGGATGTTTTGGGTGCCTAACACCTTCCCATTGCATAACCAACCCCCTTACCCAGATCTCTGTTTCTTTTACTAGTTTTTGTTAAAACTATTAGGTTTTTGTTCGCTTTCTAACCATTCCTTTGGATAAATAGAAGTGCGGTGGCGACTCGACTTGTATGATTTACCTTGGATTTAGTCAATATCTCTAATGGTAACGAATACCCCGCTACACACATGCGGAGACAGAATCGGAGGCTCAGACAGATACTCTTTGATACTGTCAAAGGCTTTTTGGCAATCCTCGGTCCAATCATGAGACTGATCTTTCTGGAGGAGCTTGAATATCGGCACACATGTGGCAGTCATGTGTGATATAAATCTGGAAATATAATTCAAGCGGCCAAGAAAACCTCGGACTTGCTTCTCAGTTTTGGGTGCAGGCATCTCTTGTATTGCTTTGACCTTTGCAGGATCAACCTCAATACTTCTCTCGCTGACAATAAAGCCTAGTAACTTGCCGGAACCGACTCCAAATATACTTCCTTAAACGCTGAAATAACTTCAACAAGTGCTCTACATGTTCAACTTCCGTTCTTGACTTTGCAATCATATCATCAACATATACCTCGATCTCCTTGTGCATCATATCGTGAAACAAGGTAGTCATAGCTCGTTGATACGTGGCTCAGGCGTTCTTCAAACCGAAGGGCATCACCCGATAAAGGAATGTTCCCCAAGGTGTGATGAATGTTGTCTTCTCCATATCCTCGGGTGCCATTTTAATCTGATTATATCCGGAAAATCTGTCCATAAAGGAGAAGACATTGAATTTAGCTGTATTATCTACCAACATATCAATATGTGGTAGAGGGAAATCATCTTTCGGACTAGCTTTATTTAAGTCTCTATAGTCCACACACATTCGGACTTTTCCATCTTTCTTAGGCACGGGCACAATATTGGCCACCCATTGAGGATATATAGAAGTCACCAGAAACCCCGCATCAATTTGCTTCTGAACTTCCTCTTTAATCTTCACTGCCATATCAGGATGAGTTCTTCTGAGTTTCTGCTTCATAGGCACGCACTCAGGCTTCAAAGGCAGGAAATGTTGCACGATATCAGTATCTAGTCCAGGCATGTCTTCATATGACCAAGCAAAGACGTCGACGTATTCTCGTAGCAACTCTATCAACCCCTTCTTAACAGATTCTTCTACGAGTGCACCAATCTTCACTTCTCGCACACAATCTTCAGACCCCAAGTTGACTGTTTCCAGATTCTCGAGATGCGACTGAATGATCTTCTCTTCGTGCTCGAGTAGGCGGGTGATCTCGTCAGGAATCTCTTGAACATCATCTTCTTCTGCCTCAAATACAGGGAACTCAAAGTTGGGAGATGGTGTTGGATCATTATGTTCAATGGGTTTGATCAACCTGCATATTGATTTTGGATATAAAGAGATTTTAGAATTCAAATAAGGCAAATCATTATGCAGATGAAAAGATTGATTTTATTCTATTTTTAGGGTTTTATGTGATCACCAATTTCATGCAAAAAGCAAAAAGTGAAAATAATTGGAAAAACAAACATTTAACATAAATTTATTGAATGAAAATATCATTGTATTTATGAGCCAACAATGTCATCACTCCTCCTTTTGGCATGGGAGAAGGGTTTTTAAACACAATGAACATTACTTTGACTTATGGATAACTGTTGGGACATCAACAGCGACCCAATTATTGCAGACCCCTCCAGGGATGACAAAGTTGCCAGAATCTTCCTCTGCATCCTCTTCCGTAATAGCAGCAACTTCCTCATCTCGAATAGTGTGGATGAATCCACCACTCTTGAACAGCCCTTGCTTATTGAAAACACCAGAAGAATACCCTATGCCAGCCCGGGACTTGTTGTCTTCCAGCTTGATCATTTGCCCCAATCCAGTAGTTATACCATGCTCAATGGCCAACTTAGCATCTTTATAGGACGCAAATGAAGAAGTTCCTTTCTTAACAGGCTCAACAATAGATAAAGCTTGGAACGGAGTTCCAACTTCATCCTTAGCATCTATGTAAGAAAAAGAAGACAAATGGCTAACCAGGAGAGCCTTTTCTCCCCCTACCACCACCAACTTCTTGTTCTTGACAAATTTCAATTTCTGGTGTAGGGTGGATGTCACGGCGCCTGCCTCGTGAATCCATGGTCTGCCCAACAGACAGCTATATGATGGGTGAATATCCATGACCTGGAAGGTGATCTAGAAATCACTTGGTCCAATCTTAACTGGTAGTTCAACCTCTCCAATCACAGTTTTACGGGACCCATCAAAAGCTTTAACCACTACTCCACTCTACCTCATGGGAGGCCCCTGATATGACAATTTAGCAAGAGTGGACTTTGGCAACACATTCAGCGATGATCCAGTGTCCACCAGCACATTGGACATGACATCATCTCTATAGCTCCTGGATATGTGTAGTGCCAAATTGTGGTCTCTTCCCTCCTCGGGGAGATCAGCATCACAAAAACTTAAATTGTTACAAGCGGTGATGTTTGCAACAATACTGTCAAATTATTCTATTGTGACGTCATGATCTACATACGCCACATCCAACACCTTCTGTAGAGCTTCTCGGTGTGGTTCTGAATTCATCAACAAAGACAATACAAAGATCTTTGTAGAAGCTAATCTACAACATTGTATTCAGTCCTTTTGATGAGCCTCAGTATCTTATCACAGTCTTCTTTCGCCTTGCCATTCTGGCCAACAGAGACAAGAGCTCTCACAACAGAGGCAGGTTTAATGGCAACAAGTGCCGGATTCGGAGCATTCACAGCAGTCCCAACCGGGCGTTCAGCATAGTCAGCAACATCGGCCCTTCGGACATCAGCTTGAGGTTTCGGCGGAGCCGAGAAAACATGACCGCTACGGGTCAATCCGCTGACATCGGCAATATTAACAACAGAAGTAGAGGGCAGGGGCACCTCCTTCCCATCCTCTGATGCCACAACATTGTAGCGATAGGGAACCACCTTATCAGAAGAGTATGGCACAAGGCCAGGTGGTTTAATGATCAAAGAGGGAGAAACCTTCTGCTTGCTGCCATCATACCGAATGACAACAGGCTCAGGGATCCAAAATACCGAAGATATTACATTGACTTCATCATCATTAATATCAACATTTCGATTCTGAAGTATCTCAATGACTCCTTCATCCAGCATTTCTTGGATGTCTTTGCGGACTTGGCGACATCCTCTTTGATTGACAGTGAAAACTCGACATCTGTCGTGGTCGTGCTCATAATGACTGTACTCGCACAACAGCCTGTGCATCTGGACCAGAGATTGTCGAATATGGCTAACATATTTGACTTTATATTTACCAGGGCAGCCCTGGACCATGTTGACAGAGGATTTCCCATGCTCGGGCAATGGGTTCTTCTTCACATTAGGACCTACGTCCTCGAAACACAAGATACCACATCTCACAAGGTCTTGAACCTTGGTCTTCAGCGAGTAACAATTTTCCACATCATGTCCGGGAGCACCAGAATGATAAACACAGTGTAGCTCGGGCTTATACCACCACTGAGGGTTGGTAGGTATAGCCGGGGGGTCTCGTGGAGTAATCAATTTCCTCTCTATCAAAGAGGGATACAATTCGGCATAGGCCATGGGAATAGGGTCAAAGGTGACTTTCTTCCTCTCATAGCTTGTACTGGCTTGATTGTTGTTTCGAGGCCGGTAGGCCTGCTGTTGAGGATGGTGTTGTTGTTGTTGATATTGCGGAGGTTGCTGTTGCTGATTATTGTTGTGCTGATAGTGTTGATTATCTCTGAAAACAGGTGATATGTGAGCCACCTGATGCTGGTTACCGGTAGGACGCACGATCTTCCTCCTTTCTGAGGGTCTTCTAGGTTTAATATGGGAGGTCACAGAATGTTCCTCACCATCTTTCTTCTTTCCAAATGTCCCATACCGTTTGGCAGAAGAGCCTTCTTATCTGGTCAGGATCATCAATAACCTGGTGCTCAAGGAACTCTATCAAAGCATCCTTCTCCCTAATCTGCTGAAGCAACTCCTCTCGTTCACGGATCCAGGCACGCGAACGGTTTTCGTCTCTCAACTCCTCTACTCCTTGGTCAGGGAGGGTTGAAGGCCCAGCCATAACCAAAGGTGTAGGTCTTGGATACTCATAAGGCATGAGGTACTCAGAAGCTCTCCTCCTAACCCAAGAGGTATAGGGCTCCAAAGCAATACAGTTCTTTGGACCCAGCTCCTTCCTTCCCTTCCTATGGATCTTGCGCCAAGCACGGACCATCCTTCCCTTCAAGCCTTTGGGATCTTTACCCTCTTGGAAGAACACACCCTCTAACAGAATGTTATTAGGTTTATCCTTTAGGGGGAATCCAAGCTGACGACGTGCCAAAATAGGGTTGTAGTTAATCCCACCACATGTACCAAGAAGAGGCACATTGGAGAATTCACCACAAGAGTCGATTATCTGCACATCATCATATACACGGTTGTACCAAAAGATATCATCATTGGTGAGAGACATGAGTCTCGTGGACCACCGTATACATCCTTTGTTCTCCTTGAAGGCGACCGTCTGCGGCAAGTGCGAAATAAACCACTTGTACAACAGAGGCAAACAGCACACAATGGTACCACCACCCTTTGCATTCCTCATATGCAAAGAAAAGTAAGTGTCACCCAACAGAGTAGGAACGGGATTAAGAGTAGAGAAAATCCTAATAGTGTTCACATCCACAAACTTGTCGATGTTGGGGAATAACACTAGCCCATAGATGAGAAGTACAAATATGGCCTCAAAGGCGTCCTCACTCATGGCTTTCCCATACATAGTAGCTTGAGCAATGAGGAACTCAGAAGGGAGACCTTGAATTCCACCTTTGGTAGTCATATGAGCACCAACCAGAGATTCATCTATATGCAACATATCAGCTATCTCTTGAGAAGTAGGAGCACTCTCTGAGCCACTGAACGGTAACTGGTCTAGAATAGGTATACCCACAAGGTAGGCATACTCCTCAAGCGTGGGAAAAAGCTGGAAATCCAGAAATGTGAAGCAACGGTACAAGGGATCATAGAACTGCACCAATACACTCATTAACCCTTCGTCCACTTGAGTAGTCATAATAGATAGAAGCTTCCCATAACGAGCCTTGAAACCCAAGGGATCTAATACATAGGATGTCAAATTCCTTAGCTTTTTCAAGTCGGGTTGTTTGAAACTGTACTTCTTCGTATTCCTTCTTTGTCTTTCCATGTCTGAAAATTTGCAAATAGACCTCTTAAGTTCCTTGAAAATTTTCTCATTATTTGATGATATGGATGCAAATGGGTGCATGAATGCATGGATGCAACAATCACACTCAAGGATCAAGCAAAGCACACCAAACAAAGGTCATGGGATGGATCAAGTCATCCTTAATATCAATCATCCATTTTGGTGGATTATGGTTTACACCTTATCAACACCCAAGTTCCATTGATATTAAGGATACAAGAACGGATCAACCATGAATCAAGGGTTTGTTGCAAGTCACGAGCATGAATTCTCGGTTAAGAACCACCCAAAGGGAGTGTACTAGGGTTTAAACCTGCCAAGCATGTTCTACAAGAGGTTCCCATAGTCATCATCCCATCTTTTGGATATTATCGGATAAACGACTACTCGTATTCCAAAAATATTCTCAAGAGAGACTCTTATGAGTGTAGTATCGCGTAACAATCGTATCAAATCTTACACTTGAATGACTTTCGCACTACGCCCTAAAAATAGGCCAAGATGGGCTTGGTAAACTAAGGTCCTTGGCTTCTAAGGTCTATATAGGAAAGAGTAATGTCTAACCACAACTACTTGTGTGACATTATTGATCCCAACATGACCTTCACCAAGTGAATGGTCTTGCAAGTCAACTTGCTAAGGAATAACTCCACACAAGTCAACAAGACTATGCCATTCTCCTATCCTAAGTGCACTCGAGTTCGGGTATAGAACTCATCTCACAAAGATCACCAAGCATACAAGGAATCAATATTCAAGCAATTCAATCATTACATACAATACAGTAATCCCAAAGTGCATAAAAAATATGTCACAAAATAATATACAATACAATACAACACCAAATGTGAAAAGTAGGCAAAACCCACTAGGCATATAGTCCCCAGCAGAGTCGCCATTTTTCTGTAGCAGGGTATTCGTTACCATCAGAGATATTGACTAAATCCAAGGTAAACCATACAAGTCGAGTCGCCACCGCACTTCTATTTATCCAAAGGAATGGTTAGAAAGAGAACAAAAACCTAAAAGTTTTATCGAATCAAAAACTAGTAAAAATGTCAGAGATCGGGGTAAGGGGGTTGGTTATGCAATGGGAAGGTTTTAAGCCCCCAAAACATCATAGGTACTCCTAGGGAGCCCTTTTCACACTTGTTGTAAGGTTGGTATTTTGTGAAAATTTGTTTGTGCAAACATGATTGAAGAGATGAGAAGAGAATATATAAGTTATTTACAATTTGTGTTTGGATGGATAAACCCATTGCCTACGTACCATCTTGAAAAAGATTAGGATCAAAACCTCGTAGTTCGGGGTAAAAATCTCAAAACAAGCGGGTGAATTGATTGGTCCAAATGCCTTAAGGTCTTTTGTTATCCAAGGGAGAAAACTCAACCTAAAAACCACAAATCCACGATGTGAGGATAGCTTCAACATGCTAGTGAGGGGTTAACCCTATAATAAGCATGGAAGACTCATTGTCCATCACTAAGGATATAGGTGAGTATTACATCTACCTCAAGGATAACTCAAACCTAATAGCTAAAGGTTATGAAAAAGTTTTGATTAAGAAAGTGGCCATTGAAACCACAAAAGTATTTGAATGAGTTATATTTACCAATGAAAAGTATTTACAAAGTATAGTCAAAGTTGACTTAAAGATTCAATTCAAAATAAGTGTTATGAAAAGAAAGTTTGAAAATCAAAAGCATAAGGCTTAGGTTTCTAATGTTTGAAAACAAGTGTTAAATGTTTGCACAAAAGTTTTGGCTTGGGTTAGAGTGGAGGGAAGAAGAAGAATGGCTAAAGTCCTAATCATACAAGAGATGAAGGAAAAGTAACAAGACCACAAATGGAGTTCATCTCTTGAGATCATATTGATGATCCAAGTAGCTCCCATCCTTTGGAATATGCAAGCAAAATAAGTGTAAGCTCAAGCAATCAACATAATCAAACAAGCTCTTAGAAGATCCCCAATGGCTCTTGTATCTTTTACTTTGGATGAACATGGCAATGGTTCTTTAATTTGGCTCAAATAGGATCCCCTAGCACAAAAGCACACACATCGAAAAATTCCATGAAGTAAATCAAGAATGGACAAGAGTGAGTTTAGAGATTTGGTCTTTCTAATCCATCTTCAACATTAAGGTCCTTTTACTCCAATTTTGCATAGGGAATGTCCTAGAAACTAAGTCCATTTGTTCATTTCTTTGCATTTGGTCCACAACAATCAAAACAAAACACAAGCACAATGATATATACACAATTATGTGCTCAAGTGAGCAAAAGGCAAATTGCATTAACATAAACATGTGCTCAAATGAGCAAAGGAAAAAGCAAATGAGTTAATATGTACAAGAATAGTAAATTACATAAATGTAAAGAGCAAGAATTAAATGTTAATAGTTAATGGTTAGTATTAGAGTTAGTGTGCCATAAGGCAATTTAGCGCTATGTTAAGCAATCGTAATTGGACATATGTAGAAGTCACAACTATTTGAGGCCCGTCAATAATAATGTAGGCGACAACACAAGTTAGAGACTTTGATTAGTGAATCAAACTCCAACAACTTTCAATGCCAAAAAGAAGATGAGAAATGATCTTGTATTGATTTAGGTTCTTTGCATGATTTAAGAAGCAACCTATCCTTAATGCAAAGCCATTCACTTGATCCATGATCAAGATGAATTAGATTTGAATCAAGGAAGGTTAAACCTCCACGTATCAATGCTAACCATCAATCTTTAACTCATTGATCAAAAAAGAAAAAGAAGAAGAAGAAGAAGGAGAAGAATATTAAAGTACATTAATGGAAATGGAATAAGATAATCAACAAGCATTGACCAAAGATAGAGAAGATCAAGGTCAAACAATAGAAAACAGAAGCAAAATGAAGATTAGAAGTCAAGAAACAAATAAAATATTTTTGGTATTTTTTAATATTAAAATAAAAACTTGAATTAAAATAATAAAGAAAGGTCAAACTTCAAATTAACTTCAAATCAACTTTAAAAAGTCCAAGTGAATTATCCCAAGTTCAACATGGTCAAACAAAGTTTGCCAAAAAATTTCAGCATTTTTAGAAGTCAGAAACTATTTTAAATCAATTAAAAATGCATAAAAATAACCTAATTGAACTAAAATCTTAAATAAATCTCAAATCAATTAATAAATTGATGAGAATATTTTTCATAGATCTATCATCATTCAAAGAGGTTGGAAAAATATTTTTGTATTTTTTGGATATCAAAAACTATTTTAAATGAATTAAAAATAAGCAGAAAAGAGAAAAATACAAAAAATATCAAATGATAAAATAAATATTAAAAATCGTTTTTAGAAAGTAGAACTCAAAAGGAGAAAAATGAAATTGGTCTCATATTTTTTGGACCAATAATGAGAGAGATGTGAATTTTTAAAAAGAAATAAAAGAATTAAAATCAGAAATTAGAAAATAAGGAAAAAACGTGGACCGCTTGATGGAGTTTCATTAATTGACGTGGATCATCACACGGCTCAGAAGCGCGCGTTCACCATATGCGTGAGTCAAACGAGATACACCATGCCATTAATAAAGTCATAAGATTGGACGTGTGTGATTGAATATGGAAAAAGGAATGGACGCTCTAGATCAAATCTGGGAACCAGACGGTGGCCAGCGCCACCGTCTTCTCCGGCCAAGCTCCGGCCAAGTCCAAATTTACAGAGATTTAAATGGTAACCAAAAGGTACGATCCAGGCATCAATCGAGAGCTGGGTGATGTACATCACCCCTGTACCAACCAAATCCATTCTAGATCTCTATATTAAGAGAAATCAAAAGTGGAAGGTCTGTGGTGTTCACATGAACTTCATGATTTTTCAAAATTGAAAGCACAACAATGTGACCTCTATGCAGAGGACTTCATATCACACAATAACAATGAGAAATAAGCACTATACAAGTTGATTCGAAGAAAATAACAGTTGAGGTAAACCTCTGATTTTCAGGGCTTTGAGTCACAATTCTTGGATGTTATTGCTTACAGTCCACACTATAGATCAATGAGAAGAAGGTTTTGGAACTTTAAGATCTGAAAATTGATCAAGGAAACCAAAGTTCAGATCTGAAATTTGAGAGAAAAGTGAGCTAGTTCCTTTAGTGAGGGCTGTGATTTCAGTTTAGCAGCATTTGGGGCGCCTTCAGATTGAGAAAATATGAAGCTATGGTATTGTATTTATAGGCAAGGCAATGCTGAATGCATGATTTCAAATTTGCATGAATGGAAAGGGCCTCCATGCATGGGCCTGTACAGGCGCATGGAGGGCCCAATTTCAATTGGAATTGAAAGTTGATGCATGATGAAAGTAAATTGGACGTGTAGATTGGGTAGTAGTAGCTCATGCAAGGCAAATTAAATGATTTTCCACAATTGCACTATTATGTTCAAGCCTTCGAAAATGCTATGTCAAAAATAGAAACACCACCTTATGAGTAATGGTTGGAAAGCTTATTGCATAAGGATCATTTGCTATGTTGATCAAAACTCCATTTGGGCCTTGGAAATTGATGAAAATTGGACATGAAGTGTAAGGTGCAAAACATGCATATGTGAGATTTTCAAAATTGGCCAAAGTTCAAGCCCTTATGTCTCAATGATGCAGGCTCCAAATGACAAAATCTTCAACATCAAAGTTGTATATCTTTTCAAGGCAATCAATTTGGACTTACATTTTGAATCATTTGGATTTTTGATGAAGAAGTTATGGGCACTTGAAGTTGGACTTTTTCACATTTCAATGCATTTGGTCCAAAGTGACCTATAATGTTTTGCATTATCACATGTATTTATTTTGAGATTTTGAAATTTTCCTCAACATAAAAATTTTAAGTAGACATCTTAAGCTTTCCAACACATTTGATCCCACCTCAAAATCATGAAAAATGAATGAGTTATGTTCTTAGGAAGTTGACCCAAAATTAGGGTTTCAGTCAAAATGACCTATAATGTCTTGGAATGGGTGATGACCTTCCAAGCTTCAAATAAATTTTTTATGAACATGAAAGTTGTTAATATGATCCTTAAGAACATTGTTTCTCTTAGGGTCATCTCCATTTGACAAACACATAAAAAGTTAGGTCTCAGTGTATTTCAAAATAGTCAGATGAATTGACTGATCAACTTCTCAAGTCCACACCTCATATCTTGATGAATTGATGATTGAGGACACTCAAATAAGTTCAAATATGCATTAAATGATGAATGAAAGAACTTCCCTTGATTGTATTTGACCATGGGTTGAGATTGCTTTATGAGCAAGGCATAGTTGATAAACAGATGAATTAGGGTTTCCTTAGGAAACATGCCTCAAACCCCTTGATTTGCTTTGGTCAAAATGATGAATTGAGACACTTGGGAGGCATATTTGGTGTATGAGTTCTGTGGGAACCATTACCATGCTTGCTTTCATCTTTAATTGGCCCTATCAATGCACAGGATCTCCTAGAAGCTTTAGACCTTGTGACTGCTCAAGCTACAAACAAGAGATGTTAGTGACATATTTTTGTGCTTTTTGTCAGTAAATAAAAATGAGAAAAGCAATAATATACAATTCAAGCATGCTTGGTGATCTCAAACCAACTCATAAGAGATCTCACCCCAAAGGTAAGGAGCCAAGATGCTTATGATCCTTGAGGCAATGTAAATGCAATGTTATGATGTCATGAGGGATCTTAGGGTCAAAATTGGGGTCTTACACATACAAAGATAAGAGAGAAGATAAAACCCTTGGAGTTCCTTTTCTTGAAATCATCGAGATGATTCAAGATGCTCCTTTTCTTTGGACTTAGCAAACAACAAGCAATCACACAATATTTGGATTCAAGCTCCTAGGATCTCCATTTGGCTTGTCTCTCTTAACTTGGCCACTCATGACAATGGTCCTTCTTACTATCTCAAGATGGAATCCCTATCACACAAGAGCAAACATCAAAAAGTTCACAACACAATAAGAGGAATGGACAAAGAATGAGTTTTGGAAAGGAAGTCCTTTGAAGTCAACTTTGACATTTAGCATTCTAAAGGCATGAGGCCTAGTTGCTCTTGAACTCTTTTAAGCATAGGTAAGTCCTAATTCTAAGTCTTTTCTCCCTTTTTGCATTAGGTTCACACAAAACAAACACAAGACAACAATATATTTATATACAATAATGAGCTCAAATGAGCAAAAGGAAAATGACATAAACATAAAATACGTGCTCAAGTGAGCAAAATGAAAAGCAATATGAATAAATGAGTAAGAAGTAAATTGCATTAAAGTAAATTGCATTAAAGTAAATTGCAAGAAATTAAATGCCTAAATTAAAGTTAGTAATTAGTGTGGTTATGTTAGTTTGTCATAAGACAATTTAGCGCTATGTTAAGCAATCGTAAGTGGACTAATGTAGTAGTCACACCTATCTGAGGCCGGTCAATAAAATTATAGGCAAATAAATACAAGTTAGAGATCATGACTAGTAAGCCAAGCTCCAAAAACTTGCCATGCCAAAAGAAAAGAGAAAGGCCTTGTATGGACTTTAGGTTTTTTGCTTGACTAAGAAGCAACCTATCTTGGACACAAAGCAACTCACTTGATCTTGGATCAAGTTGAGTTTGATTTGGATCAAAGAAGGTTAAACCTCTCATATGTCAAGACCAACCACAAGACATTAACTCATTGGCCAAAATAAAAAAAATGAGATGAAGATGAAATGAATGGAAAAAGAATTCAAGTGTCAAACACAATTGGTCAAAAGTGAATCAAATCATCATCAACCAATGCTAAATAAAAGAGAAATGAAGGTTATAAGTCAACAAGTCAAACATATTTTTTGGTATTTTTGAATTAAAAATAAATGCAAAAATAAAATGAACAAAATATGGTCAAACCTCAAATTAAATTCAAATCAACTTCAACAAGTCCAATTAAATTCTCATAGGTCTAACATGGTCAAACAAGCTTTGACAAAAAATTTCAATAATTTTTGAAATCATAAACTATTTTAAAATAATTAAAAAACAATAAAAATAACACAATATGAATTAAAATCTCAAATAAATTAAGACATTGATGAGACTATTTTTCATTGACTTATCATGATCCATATGTGTTAAGAAAATATTTTTGGAATTTTCAGATATCAAAAAGTATTTTAAAATGAATTAAAACTATTAAAAACCAAATAATTCACAAAAAATATTAAATGAAATCACAAAAATAATTAAAAATCAAAATATGAAACTATATTTTTCAAGAAAGATTTTGGCATTGGTCTCATATTTTTGTGACTTCAAATAAAATATTTATGAATTTTTGAAAATAAAAGGAATTAAATGGAATTAATCAGAAAATAAGAAAATAAGGAAAAACCAGCGCCCTTAGATGATTCATTAATTGACGTGGCACATATCTCATGACTCAGAGGCGCGACCATATGGTATACATGAGTCAAGCGCATCACACATTGCATTAAAATAATTTAACACGGGCAAGGGCCAAGATTAGAACGTTTCAGCAAGATCTGAGGGCCATGAATCTCCCACGTGGGGATGGTGGTGGAAACCACCATCTTCTCCGGCCAGACAACTAATTCCGGCCACCACGCGCAGGGAGTTAAACTTTAATGAAAATGAAAAAGCAAGGTATCAAAATGAAGTTGAGGTGATGTACATCACCCCTGTAACCATGGATCCTTCTCAATGTTCCTATTTAGAAAGAAACAAGAGCTTGAAGATCATGGTGCTTGATCTGAAATGGCACGATTTGCAAAATTGAGACCACCACTGGCCTGCCTCATGCTTGAGGACTTCAGAAAACAACAAAAACCAAAGCAATTCACATTGTATTTGAAGATTTGAATCAAAAAAAGTTTGGTGATATACCTCTGAAATGGAGCTTCAAACAACACAAATTGTCCAAGCTCTTGATCCAATTTTGATCTAGAAGTGTGATAGTGATGCAAGGTTAAGGAATTAAGACTTGAAGATCAACTAATGATGTTGAAATTCAAGCTTGAAAATGAAATAGAAAAACTAAAATTCCTTTAGGTGAGGGTTTGGTTTCCAATTCAGCAGCGTTTCAGATCTCCTTGTGGTTGATTTTTGAATGATCATGAGCTTCTATTTATAGCTGAAATGGATGCAAGGTGGTGTTTGGCTCGTGTGCATGAAACTTGGATCCTTCATGCATGGGCTTGTACAGGCGTGTGCAAAGCCCAAGAATGAATGGAAATGTATGCTGAGATCAAATGTAGTTGAATTGGACGTGCACAAGAGGATGCACAACCTTGCATTCCAAGTTATGATGTGAATTGCCAAAATGATCATAAACATTAAGCTCTTTGAAACTCCCACATGGAAAATCCAAAAATGGTCATGTGAGTAATGGTTGGAAAGCTCTTGGAATAAGGAACAAAAGTCATGTTGGGAAAAAATTGATTTAGAGTTTATAAATTTATGAAAACTGGCTGTGAAGTTTTGGGTACAAAACATGTCTAGGTTCCCTTTGAAATTTTTTACCAAAAGCAAGCAACTTCAAGCCCTTATGTTTCAATGATGAAAGCCTCAAATGGAAACACCTCCAACATCAAAGTTGTAGATATCTTCAAGATGATCAATTTAGACTCAAATTTTGCATCATTTGGATTTTTAATGAGAAGGTTATGGGCACTTTAAGTTCGACATTTTTCAAATTCAATGACTTAGGTCCAAAGTGACCTATAATGTTTTGTATTATCATATGTGTTTCTTTTAGGATTATGAAATTTTGTCCAAACTAAAATTTTAAGTAGACATCTTAAGCTTTACAATGCATTTGGTATTACCTCAAAATCACAAAAATTAAGGAAGTTAGGTCCTTGGGAAGTTGACCCAAAATTAGGGTTTCAGTCAAAATGACCTATAATATTTTGAAATGAATGATGAATTTAAAAGTTGTAAATGGATTTTTTATGAATATGAAAG
Organism: Lathyrus oleraceus; assembly: GCF_024323335.1. Classification (NCBI taxonomy): domain Eukaryota; kingdom Viridiplantae; phylum Streptophyta; class Magnoliopsida; order Fabales; family Fabaceae; genus Lathyrus; species Lathyrus oleraceus. Next base: position 39,888,622 of record NC_066583.1, read on the forward strand.
TTGTTGATATGGTTATTAAGAACATTGTTTCACTTGGAGTTATATTCATTTGACAAACACATCAAAAGTTGTATCTCGGTGATCCTCAGTTTAGTCAGATGACTTGATTGGTCAACTTCTCAAAGCCAAACTTCAAATCTTGATGAATGAATGATTGAGGATCCTCACATAAGCTCATATATGCATAAAATAATGAATGAAAGAACTTCCCTTGATTAAATTTGATTATAGGTTGAGGTTGCTTCATGAGCAAGGTGCAGTCAATGCATAGTTGAATTAGGGTTTCCTTGGGAAACAATCCTCAAGCCCTTTGGGTTATCTTGATCAAATTGGAAAATTGAGATACTTGGGAGACATATATTATAACTATGAGCTTTGTGGACCATTGTCATGCTTTTTCTCATCTTCATCTAGCCACTTCATTGAGCTTAGGAGCCTCCTAGGAGCATGGGAGCACATGATCACTTGAGCTCAAAACAAAAAGAGTTAGCGACATATTTTTATGCTTTTGGTTAGTAATAAAAATAAGAAAAGAAATAATATACAATTCAAGCATGCTTGGTGGTCTCAAACCACTCACACAAGTCCCACCCCTAGGGTTAAGGAGCCACACATGCTATGATCCTTGAGGCAATGCAATGAGCAATGATATGATGCCATGAGGGATCTTAGGGTCAAAATTAGGGTCTTACATTTATGTTAATGCCATTTTCACTTTGTCCATTTGGACCATATTGTGTGATATATTTTTCTTGTGTATATTTTGTTTGTTTGTGTGGTCTTTGACCATTAATGTACATAATAACAACAAAAACCCTAAAAAACTTTTGAGTGGACTGTTGACTTGATCTTGGACAATTGGATTTAGAATTTAGGCATTATTCTTATGCTAAAGGACTTGACCAATGCCAACTGTTGTGAAACCCAGTGCTTGCAATTTGAAACTTCATCTGATACATCTTTGAATACCCCTTTGAGTTCATCTACAATATGATCATTATGAAGCTATTACTTTGAATCTGTGACTTGTGGAATTCATCTGCTATATGGGCAAATTTGAAGAAGATCATGGAGTGGCTAAGGCTTGGATGGGGCTATATTTATTTGATGCCTTGCTCTTCAAGATTAATATTGTATGCATTATTTGTGGCTTGATTCTAATATCCAAGGGAATTTAGGATTTCTATATGACATTCTTGTCTATTGGATTGCTACCCATTGGTCAGATCTTTTCAACTCTTAACTTTTAATTTTGTGCATAGAATTAGTCTCTTCATCTCCTCCCCACTTATTTAATTTCAAAATCTCTCCCTCCTTTTAAAAATTCTTCTTTGCTTGAACTAGTTTTGTTCTAAACTTTGACCGCTTTGCAAACTAGAAACTTTGGCGTTATGTCATTGTATTTTCAAACTTATTTTCTTGATCAAACTTGTAAATAGACTTAATTATACTTGACTTAAACTTTCAAAAAGCCAAAAAGAACTAACTCATTCAAACCATTTTTTAGGCCTTTGTACCTTTCAAACTTATTTTTTGTTAAAAACAATGCATCCAATTTGAAATTTATATCACGAACTACGAGGTTTTTATCCCTCATTTTTATGTTGGCACGTAGGCACAAGTCTGAAGGTCTTGTCAAACACAACAATATAATTAATGAATTCTTTTCTCATCCCCCCCCCCCCATTCTATTTGTTTGTAAACATCATTTTTGTACAAAATACATATGCACACAAAAAAGGGCTCCCTAGGAGTACCTAGGACACTTTGGGGCTAACACCTTCCCTTTATGTAACCAACCCCCGTACCTGTAATCTCTGACATTTTATTAGTTTTGATTTGAAAACTTCTTACTTTTGGGTTTTGTTCGTACGTTTCCCCTTTCCCTTGGAAACAATAAAAGCGCGGTGGCGACTCTTGTTATTTGATGTCTAGCTTATCCATAGCTTGATGATCATGAATTTACCGCTACAAAAATTAAGTGGCGACTCTGCTGGGGAGTATGCTCCAGTGGGTTTAGCCTACTTTTTTTGTGTGTATATAATTGTATATATGTGATGTATGTATATTTGTTTGTGTGATATAATCTGCTTGTTGTGCTTGGTGATCTCTGAGTGGTGAGATAAGTTCTAACCCGAACTTTAGTGTAATTGAGATATGAGGATGGTATAGTCATGTCCGACTTGTGTGGAGTAGTCCTTAACAAGTGGAGACTGTAAGACCCTAATTTTGACCCTAAGATCCCTCATGACATCATATCATTGCTCAGTGCATTGCCTCAAGGATCATAGCATGTCTGGCTCCTTAACCCTAGGGTTGGGACTTGTGTGAGTGGTTTGAGACCACCAAGCATGCTTGTATTGTATATTATTGCTTTTCTTATTTTGATTACTAACCAAAAGCACAAAAATATGTCACTAACTCTTTTTGTTTTGAAGCTTAAGTGATCATGTCTTCCTATGCTCCTAGGAGGCTCCTAAGCTCAATGAAGTGGCTAGATGAAGATGAGAATAAGCATGACAATGTTCCACAAAGTTCATAATCATCATATATGTCTCCCAAGTATCTCAATTTTCCAATTTGATCAAGATAACCCAAAGGGCTTGAGGATTGTTTCCCAAGGAAACCCTAATTCAACTGTGCATGGACTGTGCCTTACTCATGAAGCAACCTCAACCTATGATCAAATTAAATAAAGGTAAGTTCTTTCATTCATTATTTTATGCATATATGAGCCTATGTGAGGCCCCTCAATCATTCATTCATCAAGATTTTTGAGAAGTTGACCAGTCAAGTCATCTGACTAAACTGAGGATCACTAGGACACAACGTGTGATGTGTTTGTCAAATGAAGATGACCCAAAGAGCAAAAATGTTCTTAAGAACCATATGAAAACCTTTCATGTTCATCACAAATCCATTTGAAACTTGAAAGGGCATCATTCATTTCAAAACATTATAGGTCATTTTGACTGAAACCCTAATTTTGGGTCAACTTCCCAAGGACCTAACTTCTTTAATTTTTATGATTTTGAGGTGAGACAAAATGCATTGGAGAGTTTAATATGTCTAATTCACATGTTATGTTGGATAAAATTTCATAATCCTAAAATAAACACATGCGATAATACAAAACATTATAGGTCACTTTGGACCAAAGTCATTGAATTTGAAAAATGTCCAACTTCAAGTGCCCATAACTTTCTCATGAAAAGATCTACACCTTTGATGTTGGAGGTATTTCCATTTGAGACTTTCATCATTGAAACAGAAGGGCTTGAAGATGCTTGCTTTTGGTAAAAAAAAATTCAAAGGGAACCTAGACATGTTTTGTACCCAAACCTTCATAGCCAGTTTTCATAAATTTCCAAACTCCAAATGAATTTTTTCTCAACATGACTTTTGTCCCTTATTTAAAGGGCTTTCCAACCATTACTCACATTAATTTTTTGGACTTTCCATGAGTGAGTTTCGAAGAGCTTAATGTTTATGGTCATTTTTGCATTTCACTTTGTAACTTCATGTGCAAGCAAATGCAGCTCCAATTACACGTCCAATTAATTACATATGAGTTCAGCATGGATTTGCATTCATTCTTGGGCCTCACATGCGCCTGTACAGGCCCATGCATGGAGGATCCAAATTTCATGCACACGAGCCAAGCATTGCCTTGCATCCATTCCAGCTATAAATAGAAGTGCAATCTCATTCAAATGGTAACCACAAGGAGATCTGAAGTGCTGCTGAATTGAAAACCAAACCCTCACTAAAGGAATTTTCAATTTTCATTTTCAATTTCAAGCTTGAATTTCAACATCATTAGTTGATCTTCACAACTCAATTCCTTAACCTTGCATCACCATCACACTTCCAAAGCATGATTGGATCAAAAGCTTGGACAATTCGTGCTGTTTGAAGCTGCATTTCAGAGGTAGAACCTCAATTTTTCTTGATCTATATCTTGCAATATGATGTGAATTCCTTTGGTTTTTGTTGTTTTCTGAAGTCCTCAAGCATGAGGCAGGCCAGTGGTGGTCTCAATTTTGCAAATCGTGCCATTTTAGATCAAGCACCATGATCTTTAAGCTCTTGTTTCTCTCTAAATAGGAACTTTGAGAAGGATCCATGGTTACAGGGGTGATGTACATCACCTCACTTTATTTTGATATCCTCAGTTTTCATTTTCATTAAAGTTTAATTCCCTGCGCGTGGTGGCCGGATCTGGTTAGATTGCCGCAGAAGATGGTGGTTTCCACCACCATCCCCACGTGGGAGCTTCATGGCCCTTGGATCTCACTAAAACGTTTTAATCTTAGCCTTCCAATGTTATGACTTGTTTTAAATCCAAGTGTAGCGCGTTTGACCAAGGATCATCATGTGACCGTGCCTCTGAGCCCTAGGATCATTGCCACATCAATTAATCAAATGATCCAGTGGCTGCGCATTTTTGCTATTTTCTTATTTTCTGATTAATTCCATTTAATTCCTTTTATTTTCAAAAATTCACAAATATTTTATTTGAAGTCACAAAAATATGAGACCAATGCCAAAAAATTTCTTGAAAAATCTAGTTTCATATTTTGGTTTTTAATTATTTTTGTAACTTCATTTAATATTTTTGTGAATTATTTGGTTTTTAATAGTTTTAATTCATTTTAAAATACTTTCTGATATTTGAAAATTCCAAAAATATTTTCCTAACACATATGGATCATGATAAGTCAATGAAAAATAGTCTCATCAATTTCCTAATTGATTTGAGATTTATTTGAAATTTTAATTCATATTGTGTTATTTTTATTGTTTTTAATTGTTTTTAAATAGTTTCTGATTTCAAAAATTGTTTAAAAAATTTGTCAAAGCTTGTTTGACCATGTTAGACCTATGAGAATTTAATTGGACTTGTTGAAGTTGATTTGAATTAAATTTAAGGTTTGACCATATTTTGTTCATTTTATTTTTGCATTTATTTTTAATTCAAAAATACCAAAAAAATATGTTTGGCTTGTTGACTTGTGATCTTCATTTCTCTTCTGTTTAGTATTGGTTGATGATGATTTGATTCACTTTTGACCAATTGTGTTTGATACTTGAATTCTCTTTCCATTCATTTCATCTTCATCCCTTTCTTTTTTTATTTTTGGCCAATGAGTTAATGTCTTATGGTTGGTCTTGACAAATGAGAGGTTTAATCTTATTTGATCCAAATCAAACTCAACTTGATCTAAGATCAAGTGAGTTGCTTTGTGTCCAAGATAGGTTGCTTCTTGGTCAAGCAAAAAACCTAAAGTCCATACAAGGCCATTCTCTTTTCTTTTGGCATGGCATGTTTTTTGGAGCTTGGCGTAATAGTCATGATCTCTAACTTGTGTTAATTTGCCTATAGTTTTATTGACCAGCCTCAGATAGGTGTGACTACTACATTAGTCCATTTACGATTGCTTAACATGGCGCTAAATTGTCTTATGACAAACTAACATAACTTCACTAATTACTAACTTTAATTTGAGCATTTAATTTCTTGCAATTTACTTCTTGCTCATTTATTCATATTGCTTTTCCCTTGTCTCACTTGAGCACATATTTTATGTTTATGTCATTTTCCTTTTGCTCATTTGAGCTCATTATTGTATATAAATATATTGTTGTCTTGTCTTGGTTTTGCTTTTGTTTTGTGTAAACCCAATGCCAAAAGGAGAAAGGACTTGGAATTAAGATTTACCTATGCTTAAAGGAGTTCAAGAGCAACTAGGCCTCATGCCTTTAGAATGCTAAAATTGTTGAAGAGCAACTAGGCCTCATGCCTTTAGAATGCTAGATCTCAAAGTTGACTTCAAAGGACTTCCTTTCCAAAACTCTTTCTTTGTCCATTCCCCTTATTGTGTTGTAAACTTTTTGATGTTTGCTCTTGTGTGATAGGGATTCCATCTTGAGATAGTAAGAAGGACCATTGTCATGAGTAGCCAAGTTAAGAGAGACAAGTCAAATGGAGATCCAAGGAGCTTGAATCTAAATTGTGTGATTGCTTGTTGTGTGCTAAGTCCAGAGGAAAGGAGCATCTTGAATCATCTTTATGATTTCAAGAAAAGGAACTCCAAGGGTTTTATCTTCTCTCTTATCTTTGTATGCTTTAGGACTAGCCCTTCTCTTCTTCTCCTCACTCTAACCCAAGCCAAAAATATTTTCTTTAAACTTTGACTTTGTTTTCAAATTAGAAACCTAGGCCTCATGCCTTTGACTTTTCAAAATCTTTTCATCAATACTCATTTGTGAATAAATCTTAATTCAACTTTGACTTCACTTTGTAAATAAACCTAACTTGTAAATACAACTCACTTCAAGTTGTTTTGTGGTTCCAATGGCCACCCTTGTTAAAGCCTTTTCATAAACATTAGCCATAGGTTTGAGTTATCATAGTGGTTGATGTAAATCTCACCTCATCCTTAGTGATTGGATTATAAGTCTTCCATACTTATTATAGGGTTAACCCCTCACTAGTATGTTGAAGCTCTCCTCACATGGTGGATTGTTGGTTTAGGTTGAGTTTTCTCCCTTTGATAACAAAAGACCTTAAGGCTTTTGATCAAATCAATTCACCAATCTTTGAGATTTTTACCCCGAACTACGAGGTTTTGATCCTACCTTTGTGATGGTACGTAGACAATGGGTTCATCCATTCAAACAACAAAATTGTAAATATAATCTATTCTTTTCTCATCTCCTCAATCTTTTGCACAAATATTTTCACAAATACCAACCTACAACACACATGTTTGCAAAAAGAGGTTCCCTTAGAGTACTAAGGATGTTTTGGGTGCGTAAAACCTTCCCATTTCATAACCAACCCCCTTACCTAGATCTCTGACATTTTTATTAGTTTTTGATTTGATAAAACTTGTTACTTGACTTTTGTTCTCTTTTTAGCCTTTCCTTTGGACAAATAAAAGTGCGGTGGCGACTCGAATTGTATGTTTACTTTTGGTTTAGTCAATAAACCATAAGGTAACGAATACCCCGCTATAGAGACTCTTTTAGATTTGGAAATGTCACACAAGTATTTATGGTTAGGCATTACTATCTCTAATTTGGGTCCGATAAGCTGAGGACCGTAGAACATTTAACCCCACTTGGCCTATTTAGGACGTAGTGCGAAGACTGTTCAAGTGTAGACTTGATAACAGTTGTTACACAATACTACACTCAGACGAGTTTCTCTTCAGAATATTATGGGTCGATGAGTCAGTCATCTTAACCTGTAATATCCGATAGATAGAATTAAGACTCTGGGAACTTTTTAGAACACGACCTATAGGTTTTATCCTTAGTTAACTCCTTTGGGATGGTTATTACCCAGACTCCATGCTCGTGACTTACAATAAACCCTTGATTCTTGGTTGATCCAATCAAGTCTTGTCAATATCAATGGAACTTGGGTGTTGATAAGGTGAGAACCGTTATCCACCAAAATGGATGATTGATCTTGACAATGACTTGATTCATCCCTTGACCTTTGTTTGTTTTCCTTGTGTGTGATCCCTTATTTGTGATTGTTGCATCCATGCATTCATGCGCATCATAATATTCATCACACGAAAATTTCAAGGAACTGAGGTATTATTTGAAAATATTTTCAGACCATGGATTGTGGACGAGGGAATACTAAGAAGTACAGTTTCAGATGTCCCGACCTGAAAGAGTTAAGGAAGCTAGCATCTTTCATACTAGATCCCTTGGACTTCAAACAACGTCATGGAAAGCTATTGCCTGTCTTGTCTGCTGATGTGGTTGAAGGACTCCTGAGTGTGCTAGTGCAGTTATATGATCCTCTCTACCATTGTTTCACTTTCCCAGATTATCATCTTGTGCCTACATTGGAGGAGTATGCCCATCTCTTAGGGATACCCGTTTCTAGTAGAGTGACTTTTAGTGGATTGGAAGAGATTCCCATATCTCATCTTATTGCTGAAGCTCTTCACTTGAAGAAGTCTGAGATAGAGGCTCTTTGGGTGAAGAAAGGAGGTTTATTCGGGTTGCCATATGATTTCCTCATCAAGGAAGCTACTGCCTTTGCTCAAGCCGGTAGTGTGGATGCTTTTGAAGCCATCTTTGTGTTGCTCATCTATGGATTAGCTTTGTTCCCTAACATTGACGATTTTGTTGATGTTAACGCCATTAGACTTTTCTTGATTAGGAATAATGTGCCTACTTTGTTGGGTGATATGTATTTCTCTTTGCATCTAAGGAATTCTCAAGGTGGAGGAACTATTGTCTGTTGCATTCCTCTTCTGTACAAGTGGTTTATTTCGCACTTGCCTCAGACGCCTGCTTTTGTGGAAAACAAACAATGTCTACGGTGGTCTCAGAGACTTATGTTGCTCACTAATGATGATATAGTTTGTTTGGATGTTATTGGTTATTGTGGTGAATTCTCTAATGTGCCTCTCATTGGTACACAAGGAGGAATTAACTACAATCCTGCTTTGGCTCGTCGTCAACTTAGGTTCCCCTTGAGAGACAAACCTAATATCACTTTGTTGGAAGGTCTTTTCTATCAAAAGGGTAAAGATCCCCAACATTTGAAGCAGAAGATTGTGCATGTTTGGCATAATGTGCATAGGAAGGGAAGATCTGAGCTTGGTCCATGCAACTGTGTAGCTTTGGAAGCTTACACTCTTTGGGTGAAGAAGAGAGATTTGGAATTGAAGATGCCTTATGCTTGTGAAAGACCTGTGTCTATGGTTGTGGTTGAGACATTAACTCTCCCTAACCAAGATGTAGAGGAGTTGGAAGACGCACTCGCCAAGATGAAGCAAGAGAAAGATATGTGGGAAGAGCGTTTCCGTTCTTTGAGCAAGAAGCATGAAGAGTTGCAATTGGAGTCTAAAGACAAAGATGCAATTATTGAGCTACTTGAAGACCGAGTGACAAAGAGACAGAGAGAGACGGAGGTTTCATCATCTAGCATGCCTCAGCCTTCCGTTGCTTGGAAGAATATTGTTGATCAGCTTGTGCTCGAGAAGACTCAGATGAAGGCTTCTTTTGAGACCGAGATTTGACGCATTCGAAGGAAGTACGCGCCTTCATCCAGATCTTCTGACGTTGTTTGGGATCCTTAGGATGACTAGTCTCCTTTTCTCTTGTATTTTTATTTTTTGGTTTTTGAAATTGTACTCAGTGTAATCCTTCCAATTATATAAATGAAAAGAGATTTTTATGGTCATATCAAATTGTTGCAATTGTTGTTAAGTATATATACATTTGTAAATGATATAGTAAGTTCCTTGAAAAAAAACAAGCATTGCATTTCATGCATCATTTGCATAAGCAGGTTTCTCTTTCGCCAGATGTCTCATTGGTGTTTCTTCTATGCTTCAACCAAGCTGACTCATCGATACAACACTCGCGCCAATCATCTGAGAATTATGGAACATATTGAGCAAGAGAACAGAGAATTGAAGGACGAGATCGCTCGACTGACTGCCATGATGGAGTCAATATTGGCTGCTCAGAGCCAATCTTCTCCAACGCCCGCAACTCCTCCTCCTCCTCATAGGACTGTTATTTCAGAGATGGTTACCTCTACCATGCCTGCTGCTACCGCCCACTTTGCGCCTGCTATGTCTGTCGGATACCATTTATCATTCCGAGCCGTCTGAGGGTCCGTATGCTTATGAGAAAATGGACGAAATGAAAGATCAATTTCTTGAGTTGCGCAAGGAATTGAAGACGTTGAGAGGTAAGGATTTGTTTGGAAAGAGTGCTGCAGAGTTATGTATGGTGCCGAATGTGAAGATTCCAGTGAAGTTCAAAGTGCCTGACTTTGAAAAATACAAAGGGAACACATGTCCTCTCATCCATCTAGTGATGTATGCCCGCAAGATGTCTACCCAAATTGACAACGATCAACTGTGGATCCACTAATTCCAAGACAGTTTGACCGGTGCTACGCTTCGTTTGTATATGGGGTTGGATAGTGCAAGCATTCACACTTTCAACGACTTGGGAGAAGCTTTTGTCAAACAATATAAGTATAACGTGGATATGGGGCATGATAGAGACCGGTTGAGATCTATGTCTCAGAAGGATAAAAAGACATTCAAAGAGTATGCACAGAGGTGAAGAGAATTGGCTGCTCAGATCACTCCTTCTTTAGAGGAGAAGGAAATGACAAAAATCTTTTTGAAGACCCTGAATTCATTCTATTATGAACGTATGATTTCCAGTGCCCCCGATGATTTTACCGAAATGTTAAATATGGGGATGAGCCTTGAAGAAGGTATCCGCGAAGGACGATTGTCAAAAGAGGAAGCATCATCAAGTAAGAGATATGGCAGCAGTTTTGGGAAGAAGAAAGAGAGCGAAGCTAATGCAATTTCTAATGGAAGGCAGAGGAGGCCTCAGATCAGAAGGAATCAACCATCTCATCAACACCATCATCAAGTATCTTCAGTCATTCTATTATTCTCGAATAATCAAGCCACACCAATTCAACAACAACAACAACGTCAACAGCAACAACCACAATAACAACAATACCAACAATCACCATCAACAAAACTTTGAGAGGAAGAAGGTCTCTTTTGACCCGATTCCTGTGACGTACGTTGAACTATACCCATCTTTGGTTCTCAAGAACCTACTCCAACCGAGAAACCCTCCACAAATTCCAGAACCACTTCCATGGTGGTACAAGCCTAAACTCCGTTGTGCTTTTCACCAAGGAGAACCCGGACATGACATTGAGAACTGCTATCCGCTCAAGTATGAGGTTCAGAAGCTGATAAAAAGTGGAATGGTATCCTTTGAGGACCGTGCACCTAACGTGAAAGCAAATCCATTGCCCTCTCATGGGAATTCTTCTGTTAATACGGTGGACGGTTGTCTTGGGGAGTTTAAAGTGTTTGATGTTCGTTTTATTCGGAGGTCCTTAGTGGCGATGCACAAGGAAATTTGTATGGTAAGTGATTGTGAGCATGACCATGATGGTTGTGCTATCTGCAGTGTCAACCCGAGAGGTTGTGAGGTTGTGAAAAGGGACATCCAGCGGTTGATGGATGAAAACATGATTCAAATTGTTCAATCTCGTCATGTAGATGACGATGTGAATGTCATAGTGCCCGTTTTCAAGAATCTCGAGAGAGTGGTGATTCAATACTACAGCAGTAACAGTAACATCATCAACAACATATCAGTATCATCGTTGGTTATACGGTTAGCGGGTCCAGTCCCGTATTCATCTGATAAAGTTGTTTCGTATCAGTACAATGCAACAATGTTGAAGGATGGTCAAGAGGTCCCGTTGCCTACGACCAGCTCTGTAGTGAGCATTGCTGATGTTACCAAGGTGACCCGAAGTGGTCATGTGTTTGGGTCGGTGTTTACAAAAGACAAAGAAGAATCAACTGTTAGTAAGAAAGTGGAAGTGCCTGCTGTAGATCCGGTTAGTGCTTCAAAAGGTAAGTCTGGTGAATCCAGTAATTTGAAGGCTAATGATGATGATGAGGTACTTCGTCTAATCAAGAAGAGTGAGTTTAATATGGTGGAGCAGCTACTCCAAATCCCCTCGAAGATTTCAGTACTGTCTCTGCTTATGAATTCAAAAGCGCACAGAGAAGCACTACAAAAAGTTCTTGAGCAAGCATTTGTGGAACATGATGTTACGGTGGAACAATTCGATCATATTGTGGCTAACATCACTTCCTGCAACAATCTCAGCTTTTGTGATGAAGAACTCCCTAAGGAGGGTAGGAATCATAATCTGGCTTTGTATATCTCTATGAATTGCAAAGATAATGCTTTATCCAATGTGCTTGTCGACACCAGGTCTTCATTGAATATGTTGCCGAAGTTAATTCTTTCAAAGTTATCATATCAAGGAGCGCCCATGAGGTATATCGGTGTAATCGTCAAAGCTTTTGACGGTTCACGCAAAACAGTTATTGGTGAAGTGGACCTTCCAGTAAAGATAAGTCTGAGTGATTTTCAGATTGCTTTTCAAGTAACTGATATCCACCCGGCCTACAGTTGTCTGTTGGGAAGTGTCATACCCCAATTTTGTCCTACCCCGATACAACTTTCATCTGATCCATGACCCTACTGCACATACATACATTCATTATTTCAAAAAAATAAAAAATAAAAATAAAAAAAGTTGGGTAACCGGTTACCCTAAACAGCGTAACCAGTTACACAGACCCAAAATTGAGTTTTTGGCCATTTTTGACTGGGTAACCGGTTACCCTAATTAGGGTAACCGATTACACCTGCGCAGGCAGCTGTAATAGGTTTGTTTTTTACACAATGTGTTTTTTTTATCACCCCCTCTTTCCACCAACTTTCCCTATAAATAGAGGTATTATTTCCCCTCATTTTTCATGCTTCCTAGCCCCCAAAAGTTCTGTCCAAGTACCATTTACTCACCTCTCTAAACCTAAGCCAAAACAAAAAAATCTTTCTCTCTTAGAAAAGTCACCCTACCAACTTTTTTGATCACTTTCATATTTTCTTCAAAACTTCTTACTCTCTAACACTCATAACTCAGCTCCTTCACTATACTTCCACCATAAACACTTTCATCCCAAACTCCTTACTCTATATCCAAGCTCAACACCACTTCAACCTACCATTTTTCAACATTTTTGGGTAATGATTTTAACTTAATCTTTGTTAACTTTTGGTTCTGTTTTTGTGTTGAAAATGTTTGTTCATTCTTGGTTGATCTTTTGAGAGGTTTTAGACTCAAGATTATAAAAATGATTAACTTTGGTTTACACCCTTTTTTTTTGGATTTCTTGCTCTTGCTACTTTTTCCACTATCTTTAATCAAACTTAGTATTTTGTTTTATTTGATATTTATTGTTGACTTGTTGTTCACATTTATTTGGTTGATGAGATCTATTAGATCATGGCTATGGTTGTTTAGGGTTGATAAAACCTTCAATGTTTCAAACCTATTAATGATTGATCAATAGATCCTTCATGATACTTTGAGGCATTGATAGGTTGCCTCTATTTCAACCATGTTTGGATCATTTGATACATAGATGAAACCATTTCCTTTACATTTTTTCTTATCATTTAATATTTATTGTTGACTTGTTGTTACATTTATTTGGTTGATGAGTTCTATTAGATCATGGCCATGGTTGTTTAGAGTTGATTAAATCTTCAATGTCTCAAACCTATTAATGGTTGATCAATAGATCATTCATGATACTTTGAGGCATTGATAGATTGCCTCTATTCCAACCATATTTGAATCATTTGATGCATAGATGAAACCATATCCTCTACATTAACTTGCTAATCCATTTGTTTATTGTTATTCTACTAACTACTAACTCCTAACATTTATATTATTGCACTTTAGTTCCTTACAATTTATTTTATTGTCACTAACCATTAACTACTAACTTCTAACATTTATATTATTGCACTTTACTTCCTTGCAATTTATTTTATTGTTCATTTACATTCAAGTACTCATTATCATCATCATTGTACAAACTCCTCATGCATGTTTATTTACTTGTTATTTATTTTATTGTCATCATACATTAAAAATAACAAAAACATGATAAAATGATAAAGACCAAAAATATTCACTCCACTCTTAATCAACTTGGACTTAGAGGATTTCATCTTAGGACTCTTGCTTGGAGGCCTTCCTTTACTCTTTGTGATACTTTGTAAACTTTGGATTTTCATCCGTAACTTACATGCATGTTGTAAGAATGGCATCATGGCACCACCTTAGGGGGACATGTTTGTAAGACCATTATCCTTTGTTTAGCATAGGTCACTTTTGCACACAAAAGGCTTTCTCTTGGGCTACCTTACAATGAGACTCTTTATTTTCTTGTTGGTTATTTTGCATTCACGTTGCATAAGCTAAAATTCATAAGCAATCTCATTTCGAGACCATTTTCATAATTCAATTCATATGCACATGTAAATACAAACCTCGGTCAATATCGAGTGCGCCTTTTCCAAATCAATTCAAAACACCTTTGTAAGTCGATCGCTTTTAAGGCATCGCCATCAACCTCACATAGCTTACTCTTGGGCTTTCTTACAATGAGACCTATTCGATTTTTATCGAGTAGAAGAGCAATACACTAAATAAATTCACTTCATTCAAAACACCAATCTAAAACCTCGATCCAACGTCGAGTATTTTCTCTCAAACTCAATTGAGATACCCTGATTAAATCAAAACATTTTTTCACAATAAGTTGAATAAAAAAGGAGTTGACTTTGAGTTTTCAACTTCACTCCTCAATTGGACGAATACGAGTTCTCTTACTCGGTCAGTCGAACAATTGACATTTTTCCGCAAATACAACTTAATCAAATCGCTTTCTTAACAAACTATACGAAAAGGGAGATGGTTTTGAGCTTTCAACTCCTCTTCTCAAATGCTTGGATATGAGTTGTCTTACTCATCCATTCAAGCACTTGTCGTTTATTCTAAAATACATCAACCATACATAAACCTATTTTCATAATTGCTCAGATGAAAAAGAAAGTGGTCTAGAGTCTTCTATTCCCTCTTCCGAATATTGGGATACGAGCTGTTTTACTCGACCATCCGAGTATTCGTCATACGTTCAAAAACACCTTAACTATTATTAAATCCTTTTATAATTAAGGATGAAAAGGGATATGGTCTAGAGCCTTCGATTCCTCTCCTCGACTATTAGGATACGAGTTGTCTTACTCGACTATCCGAGTAATCGTCATCCAACAAAAATATCTCAACACATCAAATATATTCTCCTCGCCCTCGCGCGATCATAACCAATCAAACAAAACACCCAACACATTAATTCAACTTGTCACCTCCGTGTGATCAAAACTCTTTTAAAAAAGAACACTATTTAATCCTTTCTAATGCGCACAACAAGCTAGCACTTAAGCCTCCGCCGAGAGTAGACAAGCCAACGTTTAGCCTTTAGGATGCGATCCAAACAGTTGTTCATTAAAAAACACCAACCAACCATAGTCCCCGAACTACGAATGCTCTGATTTCCTTACTATACCATAAGGATACGTAGCCAGAAGATTGTTGTATCTTCGCGAGCACACTAATAAAAAACCTCCCCTTTCTCCTTTCTGAGGTTCTCATCCATTTCTATTTTCAACATTTTATAACCCAAAGATAACAAACAAATATAAATTAACACTCGAAACACACATTAGAACTAAAAGGTTCTCGTTGAGTACAACGGACGCAAGGGGTGCTAATACCTTCCTCTTGCGTAATCCACTCCCGAACCCGAATATGGTTGCGATGACCATTATTCCATCTTTCAAAGGTTTTATCGATATTTTCCTATTCCTTTATTGGGATAAATAAAGTTCGGTGGCGACTCTGTTCGAACATTAAATTTTTCCGCGTCCATCGCGAGGAATCGTATTTTTCGAGATGCGACAAGAAGGCCATGGATCCACGAGGCAGGAGCTGTTACCTCCACATTGCATCAGAAGCTCAAGTTTGTAAAGAATGGAAAGCTTGTTATTGTTGGTGGGGAGAAGGCATTGTTGGTTAGCCACCTGCCATCTTTCTCTTATGTTGAAGCTGAGGATGAGGTTGGAACTCCGTTCCAAGCCTTATCTATTGCTGCTGAAAAGAGAGTTGGGGAACCTATGTCCTCATTGAAAGATGCAAAGAAGATTGTTGAAGAAGGCAATGTTGATCAGTGGGGGCGCATGGTAGAGGTCTCCGACAACTAAGGAAGAACCGGTATGGGCTTTCAGCGAAGTTCATCAACTGCTAGGTCTGAGGATATGCAACTTCGCTTCCGTAGCGAAGGGTTCATTCATGGCAATGAACAACACTTAATTGTTGTGCTAGAGGATGACGAAGAGGAAGACTGCACCAATTTTGTGACGCATGGAAAGGCTTGCAACAATTGGACTGCTGTTGATGTTCCTGTCATTTTGTATTGATCTAAGTAATTGCTTTTATATGTTTTAAGAAATCCTTCTCCCATGCCTAAGGGAGGAGTGAACATTGTTGGGCATTTTGAAATTAATCATTAATAAAATTAATTCTATTCATCCATATCTATAATGTTTTGTTTTACTTTTTGCTTTATTCTGAAAATGGTAATCACAAAAAACATAAATAAACAATACAATTGCCATCTGCATAATATTTGGTCACAAATTCGCTTCTCTAAAATCAAAATATCAAATCATTGTGCAGGTTGGTTCCTAACCCCATTGAATACATTGATCCTTCTCCTTCTCCAAATTTTGAATACCCTGTGTTTGAGGCCGAGGAGGAATACGATGAAGAAGTGAGTGATGAATTATCTCGTCTTCTTGAGCATGATAAAAAGACCATTCAGTTGTTCGAAGAGCAGATTGAGTTAGTCAACTTAGGTTCCGAGGATGATGTGAAGGAAGTCAAGATTGGGTCTTGACTGTGTCGAGATGCTAAGAAGGGGTTGATTGATCTTCTTAGAGAGTATTCAGATGTGTTTGCTTGGTCCTATCAAGACATGCCTGGTTTTGATTCTGAGATTGTGGAGCATAGATTGTCGTTGAAGCCAGAATGCCCGCCTGTCAAGTAAAAGTTGAGAAGAACGCATCCTGATATAACAGTGAAGATCAAAGAAGAAGTGCAAAAGCAGATTGACTCCGATTTCCTTGTGACCACTGAGTATCCGCAATGGGTGGCCAATATTGTTCCTGTGCCAAAGAAAGATGGAAAAGTCCACATGTGTGTTGACTATAGAGATTTGAATAAAGCCAGTCCGAAAGATGATTTCCCTCTGCCGCACATTGATATGTTGGTAGACAATACTACTAAATTCAAAGTCTTTTCATTTATGGATGGATTTTCCGGATATAATCAGATCAAGATGGCACCCGAAGATATGGAGAAGACCACATTCATTACACCTTGGGCAACATTCTGTTATAGAGTGATGCCTTTCGGTTTAAAGAATGCTGGTGCAACTTACCAAAAAGCAATGACTACTCTTTTTCATGATATGATGCATAAAGAGATTGAAGTTTATGTCGATGACATGATTGCTAAATCAATTGATGAAGAGGAACATGTTGAGCATTTGTTGAAGCTATTCCAGTGTTTGAGGAAGTATAAACTCCGCTTGAATCCCAATAAGTGTACTTTTGGTGTTCGTTCTGGTAAGTTGTTGGGCTTTATTGTCAGCGAAAAGGGTATTGAAGTTGATCCTGCCAAGGTCAAAGCAATACAAGAGATGCTTGCGCCCAAAACTGAGAAGCAAGTCAGAGGTTTTCTCGGCCGCTTGAATTATATCTCAAGATTCATTCCACACATGACTGCCACATGTGCGCCTATATTCAAGCTTCTTCGGAAAGACCAGTCTTGTGATTGGACCGAAGACTGCCAGAAAGCTTTTGACAGTGTCAAGGAATATCTGCTTGAACCTTTGATTTTGTCTCCGCCTGTGGAAGGAACACCATTGATCATGTATTTAACTGTGCTTGAAGATAGTATGGGTTGTGTTCTAGGTCAGCAAAATGAGACTGGAAAGAAAGAATTTGTGATTCACTACCTCAGTAAGAAGTTCACCGACTGTGAGACTCGGTATTCCATGCTAGAGAAAACTTGTTGCGCATTGGCTTGGGCTGCTAAGTGTCTGCGTCAGTATATGTTGAAACATACCACTTGGTTGATATCCAAAATGGATCCAATCAAGTATATTTTTGAGAAGCCTGCTTTAACTGAGAGAATTTCCTGTTGGCAGATGTTGTTATCAGAGTATGATATTGAATACCGATCTCAAAAAGCGATCAAAGGTAGTATCTTGGCTAAACATTTGGCTGACCAACCGATTGAAGTTTACCAGTCAGTGCTGTATGATTTTCCTGATGAAGAGATATTGTACTTGAAAATGAAATATTGTGATGAACCATTACTTGAAGAAGGGCCAGAACCTGGTTCCCGTTGGGGCATGGTATTTGATGGAGCTGTTAATCAATATGGAAATGGCATTGGGGCAATGATCATTACTCCTCAAGGCACGCATTTTCCGTTTATAGCTAGATTGACTTTCAAGTGTACAAACAATCTTGCAGAATATAAAGCCTGCATTATGGGGCTCGAAGAGGCCATTGATCTCAGAATCAAGTATTTAGATGTCTTCGGAGATTCCACTTTGGTTGTAAATCAGATCAAAGGTGAATGGGAGACAAATCAACCCGTTTTGATACCATATAGAGATTATGCGAGGAGGATTTCAACTTTCTTTACCAAGGTTGAATTTCATCATATCCCTCGAGATGAGAACCAGATGGCAGACGCTTTTGCAACGTTGGCTTCAATGATCGTAGTGAAGTATTGGAATGAGGTTCCCAATTTGACCATAATGCGTCTTGATAGGCCAACTCATGTGTTTACTGTTGAAGAGATCAAAGATGAGAAACCATGGTATTATGACATCAAGTGTTTCCTTCAAAGTAAAATTTACCCGTCTGAGGCATCTTTGAAAGATAAGAAGACCTTGAGAAGATTAGCCGGCAATTTCTACTTGAATGGTGATGTACTGTACAAGAGAAACTTCGACATGGTTCTACTCATATGCGTGGATAGACACGAAGCAGACTTATTGATAACTGAAGTGCATGAAGGTTCCTTTGGTACTCATTCCAATGGACATGCAATGGCAAAGAAAATGTTGAGAGCAGGTTACTATTGATTGACAATGGAATCTAACTGTTGCAAGTTTGTGAAGAAGTTCCATAAGTGTCAAATATATGCAGATAAGATTCATGTTCCTCCGACACTGTTGAACGTCATTTCCTCCCCATGGCCTTTTTCCATGTGGGGAATTGACATGATTGGGATGATTGAGCCCAAAGCTTCGAATGGACATTGTTTCATTTTAGTGGCAATTGACTACTTCACAAAATGGGTTGAAGCGGCATCATATGCGAATGTAATCAAGCAAGTTGTTGTAAGGTTTATCAAGAATCAAATCATATGTCGTTATGGTGTGCCAAGTAAGATTATTACTAATAATGGATCGAACTTGAACAATAATATGATGGAAGCTCTTTGCAAAGACTTCAAGATCGCACATCATAATTCTTCTCCCTGCAGACCCAAGATGAATGGGGCTGTTGAAGCCGCGAACAAGAACATCAAGAAGATTATTCAGAAGATGGTTGTCACATATAAAGATTGGCATGAGATGCTCCTATTTGCTTTGCACGGGTATCGTACATCCATCCGCACTTCAACAGGGGCAACCCCTTTCTCTCTTGTTTATGGTATGGAAGTAGTGCTCCCCGTAGAGGTTGAGATTCCTTCATTGCGTGTGCTCATGGAAGCCAAGTTGACTGAGGTTGAATGGTGTCAGACCATGTTTGATATGTTGAATCTGATAGAAGAGAAGAGATTAACTTCCATGTGTCATGGTCAGTTATATCAGTAGAGGA
This sequence comes from Lathyrus oleraceus, assembly GCF_024323335.1. Taxonomy (NCBI): domain Eukaryota; kingdom Viridiplantae; phylum Streptophyta; class Magnoliopsida; order Fabales; family Fabaceae; genus Lathyrus; species Lathyrus oleraceus. Next base: position 39,908,059 of record NC_066583.1, read on the forward strand.
TGAAGAAAGCTTTTGATAAGAAGACCAGACCTCGTGTATTCAGAGAAGGTGACCTTGTGCTCAAGAAGATTTTATCTTTCAAACCAGATTCTAGGGGAAAATGGACTCCTAATTATGAAGGCCCAAATATTGTTAAGAGAGCCTTTTCAGGTGGTGCTTTGATTCTTACAACTATCGATGGTGAAGAGTTCACTCGTCCTGTGAATGCAGATGCAGTCAAGAAATACTTCGCCTAAAATAAAGAATAGCCCGCTAAGTTGAAAACCCGAAAGGACGGCTTAGGCAAAAAAGGAGCGTCTTGGTGGATTGAAAACCTAAAAGGGCGATCCAGGCAAAAATTAGAGACATAAAACAGAAAGAATTTATCCCGATAAATTGAGTACCCCACCTTGGGGCAATTTATGCAAAAATTAGGGATTATGTCAAGTAACTGCGTGCTACTGATCGTCCAGTATTGGAGAAACTTTGTTGGGCACAAGGGTTGATGGTGATTCATTATCCCCAGTGGCGGTCAAAAGCACAACGGGCATCAAGAGTTTGTAGAAGGATTAGCGGTCAATTGTATTCAATGTAACCCTTTTCCATGTAAGTTACCATTTTCAACTTTGTAAAGATCTATGGAGTCTTGTCATTTACAGAATACCATTATATTAAATAAAGTTGAGCTTTTATCCAATTGTTTCTACTCTTTTTTATTTCAGTCAAATAGTTTTAAATTTTATTATGATCATTTTTGAAGTTAAATTTTTTTAATCAAAATCATTTTCTTAGACATATAAAAGCAAGAATTTTTCAGAGGCAGTTTTAAAGCAATATCAACAGCATTTCGAAAAACAGCAAGTCTTAAGTGTGGAGCTCTATGGGTTCCCTGAGCAGATAACCCTTCGGGTATCCTTAGCAGAGTTTGTTGATCCAGTTCCCCTGCTGAGTGTTTGATCCCCAACGGAGCTTCTGTACTTTTCCCAGCTGAATTGGTTGATTCAGTCCCTGGCAGAGTTTGTATGTTCCTCGGCAGGGTTGATTTTCTGTTTTTCAGCAGAGTAAGATCGATTTCCCCAGTAGATCGCGTTGGTTTCTCCGCCAGTAGCCATCCGACTTACCCCCAGTCAGAGTTTCCTCTTGGTTTCTGAGCAGCTATTTGCGTTTATCCTCTGTATAGTTGTCTCCTCATTTGATATGGTGTTGACCTAAAATTCCCTGCAAATTTGGTAATATTTCCTTTCCTCGGCACATCTCCTCCTTTTCCAGATAATGTTGAGCCTTTGGGATGTTGATCTCCCTGTTCTCTGGCAGTTGTATCCCTTTGTTGTGGATTGACCGAGGATTGTATCAATGATTCAAAGTTTTGCGACACCTTTGTATCCTTTGCGGTCATTTTGTCAGCATAATCATCCTACATATACATATACATATACATAATATATATACATAATACATATACATATACATATACATATACACTCATATAATTTCATGATTACATATTTTTGCATTATCATATTTGTTGATTCATTGTCTGAGATTCTTATTCTTTGTTATGGCGGTACTTCATCCCCATACAAGTTCGGTGTATGTCCTCTCAATAATAGAAGTGTCGGCCCCTTTAGCAGAAAGATTTTAACCTTTCTCTCTTCCCCACTGAGTTATTTCCTCGTGGATGATCATTGCTTTAGTTTCCTCCCCAATTGATTACCTGGATAGAATTACTCCCCTTGAGCTATATCCTCATTGGGTTGAGTCTTGATTGACCTTTTCTTTCTAGATCTTACTAGATAGATGTTTTTGGTCCCCTGAGAGCCTATTACCCAGTAACTGGTAATATTCTTCTCATGTTTTTCACTTTTTCCCAATACCTAGCAAGAGCAACCTTTTTCTCCCCAGCGGATTCGTTTTCATGTTTCCCCAGGAAGTATATCCTTGATATGTTCATCTTAACCGATGACGGATATTTTCTTCCCTTACTTGGGTCTACCCTTGATATGTTCATCCTAACCGATGGCGGGTTTCCTCCTCTTTGTGGTCTTCTACCCAGTAACCGATAGTTGTAAATCCTGCCCTTCCCGTCAATAGAGTCTAGCCTTGATATGTTCATCCTAACCGGTGACGAATTTTCTCTTTGATGGTCTTTTATCCAGTATTTGATAGAAGTAATTTCTACTTTTTGTTCAGTTGGTTTATCCTTGATATGTTCATCTTAACCGATGACGGGTATCCTCCTTAACAATTCCCAGGCAAGACTACCCTTGATATGCTCATCTTAACCGATGACGGATTTTCTTTCCTTTGAGTCTATCCTTGATATGTTCACCTTAACCGATGATGGATATTCTCATCTTCGGTCTTCTGCCCAGTAACTGGTAGTTGTAAAACCTATTTCTGCAGTTTTCCCCAGCAAGGCTATTCTTACCCAGTAACCGGTAATGAATATTCCCTCCTGGTGGTTCCCAGCGAGTCATCCTTGATATGTTCATCCTAACCGATGACGGGTGTCCTCTCTGTCAGACTTTTATTATCTCCTTACCCAGTAGCAGGTAGTGGATAATGAATTTCTGCTCCTCCTGTGTTGAAGTTTATTTCTTCCCCAGTTGAGTTGAGTGCGCTTTTCCTTAGTGAAATCGCTTTTCCCTGCATTGATTCAAGAACTTCAGTTTTATCCTGATCTACTTGTAATCCCCTGCAGATGTTTTGTTCCCCCGACTGAGTCTTTCTATTTTATGGAATTCCTCTAGTCCCCCCAGCAGTTTTAAGTCGTAGCCTGGCCTACGCGTAACCTTTTATCCCCTCTAGAGTCTCTGTCTCCCCAGTGAGTTTTCCTTACGGAATGCATTATACTCCTGCGGATCTTCGGTCTCTCTAATTTCTTTTCCTTTGTGGCAACATTTCCCCACAGAGAATTTGCTTTTTACACTCATATCATATGCATCATGAGGTCTCTTAGGGACCAAAATTCGTTTCTATATGTTGTTATTTAAGCCCATTCTACTGACTCGACACGAAGATTTTAACCTTCACCTCCTCAGTTAGAATGTCCTTAAATAGGGGCAGCTGTAAGAACCCAATTTTGACCCTAAGATCCCTCATGCAATTTCATCATATGCATTAGCATTGGGATCATACCTTGGCATCCTCCTTACCCCTCTCTAATTGGGTTTGTTTTGGGAGAGATCACCAAGCACCATGTGATTGTATCATACTTGTATATTATCATTTCACTAACCAAAATACCAAAAATATGTGTTTGTATTTGCCTAACTCTTTTGTAGGTAGGGCATGATCATCAAAACTCATCAAGTTCACACCTAGGGTTTGAGACCCTCATGGCTAAAAGCACAACCATGGATTGACCCACAAATTTTTCAAAGCATCATATACGAGTCCCAATGATCACTACATGTCATATTGATCAAGTTTTCTTCAAGAGTTTGGAGGTGATTTGCCTTGGAAACCCTAGTTTGACTGGGTATCTTGAGTAACTTCTCCAACAAGCTATCTCACCAATTAATAAAATTTCTCAAGGGACACTTCAAAATTCATTATCTTGTGCATATATGATCTACCATGAGCCTAAAAAGTCAAGAGAATTGAAGGTTAGCAAGTTGGTCGATGGTGGTTGGCCAGAGGAATTCATCTGATCAAAACTAGGTCTCCCTAGACCCTATATCCTACAATTTTCACCATATGAAAATGATTCCAAGATAAACATTACTCTAAATGACATTCCAAACAACTTTCATGTTGAGACCTAGAGCTAGTTTTTCTTGGAAAATCATTTTCTATGTTGAAACATTATAGGTCATTTTGTCTAAACCCTAATTTGAAAGTCAACTTCCCAAGGCCATAACTTGCTCAATTTTTATGAGATGAAATATTTCCAAGTTGCACAATCATATTCAAGATGTCTACTTCAACTTTTATGTTTGAAGTAAGAGCTAATTCAACTTTTATGAGCATGTGATATGAGGATACATTATAGGTCATTTTTGACCTATACCATTGAACAAGTGATTTTCCTCAACTTCAAAAATGCCTAACTCTATCATTATAAATCCAAATGACATGAAATTGGTGACAATTTTGAAGATCTTTGAAAGAGCTACAACTTTGATAAAGACACGTTTCTCATTTGAAGCTCACTTAAAAAGTTAAGCAAGGTGGAATATTGAGATATATGGCTTGACACTTAGAAAAAATTTCGACATGTTGAAATTTCCAAACTTCCACCTCAAAATTCACCATAATCCAAGTTCCAAATGAAAAAGTTTTCAACATCAAAGTTGTTCCCCTTGATCTAAGCTTTCCAAAGAACCCAAGATCATGCATTTTGGATAAAGTTTGCTAGGGCCGCGCATGGCTTTAACAGGTCTACATGATTGGAAGAAATCAAATGCCAAAAATCACATTTCACATTGCCTTGACATCCAAGCCTCATTTGAACTTCAGAATGATTGTACATGGATCAAATTGGATTTCTTCATGGGCTTGTACACGTCCATGCAAGCTTGTGCATGAAATGTCCAAATTTAGCAATTTTTCAAGTGTGCAAATATCAGTCCCAATTGCTATAAATACAGGCCCTTGGAGCTCAATTCAAACACACCTTGCGCGCCAGCTTTGCCCCCCAATTGAAACCCTCACCATTCAAAGGAAAACCTGAGAATTTTCAACTTGAAAATTGAGTTTGAATCTCACTGTTTGGAGATTCAGAAACTCCAGGATCCAAAGCTTTGTACCATTGCCAAACCTCTCCTGCAAGCTTCTCAAGTGTTATCAGATCAAGGTTGAAGCAAGCAAGATCCATTTCTGCACAACATTGATGGTAAATTTTAGAAAACTTCATCTCTTCGATTCTCACTCAATCCTCATCAATTCTCTTGGATCTTTGGTTGTCTGAAGTCCTACCAATGTAGGCAAGAAGATTGAGTTGCTTTGAGGTCAAATTGAAGCAACTCAGTTGTCACGCCTCAAAATTCAACTCCTCATATCTTTTAATATATTTGGAGTTAGTTGAAATTGAGGTCAGATTCGTGCTCTACGCCATTTTTTCTTTCAGATCATGTCCTCATTTTTTATTTTGGTGATGGTTGAGGGTGGACCAGTCCGGTGAGGTCCACTAGAGAAGAAGACCGGGGCTCTGGCTCCGGCGGTGTGTTGGCATGTCTCCAGACCACAGGATCCATTTGAAATGTTTTAATCTTAGTGACTCACGTTTTTTTGATTTTTTGATTTTGGTTTTAATTCATTTGATTTTCATTAATTCATATTAATTTTAATATTGATCCAAATAATATGAGAGTTTCACCAAAAAAATTTAAATAAATTCCTCTTTCATATTCTGAATCAAAATTATTTTTTGGATCATTATTAATATTTTTCATGATTTAATTTATTTTGTGAATATTTTTAATTGTTTAAAAATACTTTTAAGTCTTTAAAAATTCTGAATTTTTTTCTCCAAGGTCCTTTGACCTTGTTTGACCTATGATAAATCTCATGGCCATTTCTTTGGTGTTTTGATGAGGTTTTAGGAATTTGACAAACCATATTTAATTTAAATGTATTATTTTAGTATTTTTTATATTGAATAAATGGCAAATAATTGTGTTGACCTCTTGTGATGGGTTGTGTAAGTTTGACTTGTGGTGTTGGGTCTTGGTCAAGGTTGATTTGACTTTGCTAGGTTAATATCATTTGATTTAGGGGATTGATGGAATGTACATTCCATCTACCAAAATGAATGTAATTAATTTGGTAAAAGTTCTCCTTTGACCAATTTGAGTTATGATCCATTTTCCTCCCTCTTCATCTAATTCCCCTTCTTTATGCATTCATTTCATTTGGTCTATGATGTCTCTAAATCCTAAGGCTAGTTGATTGAAAAATTAACATAAGTATGGATGATATTAGGCCACCTCTTTTGCATATTCTTTTTGTGTGTGGTATGTTTCATGAGCATAGTCCATTATACTATGTCTCTAACATGCATTAACACCAAAATTCTATTGCCCGACCTCAAATAGTTGTGAATTCTACATAAGTCCAATTACGATTGATTAACATAGCGCTAAAATTTTGACACAAAAGGTATAGTATTCTAGTTAGTGAGATTGTAAGTCTCCCCTCTTTCATGGTATTGTGTGGAAACTTGGTCTTTTTTCCTTCATTTGGAAGATGTCTTGGCTCAAGGATCCATGCTTGTGATAAGTGGGTTGAGTGTTCTCCAAAGAATGACTTAAAACAAAAAGCAAAATCAAAACAATACTAACTTCTAACTCATTAACAATTAACATTTAATTTCAAGCCATTTAATTTAATGCCATTTAATTTCAAGTCTATATTCATTTGCCATTATGCATACCATTCTAATTGTTTATGTTAATGCTATTTTCACTTTGTCCATTTGGACCATATTGTGTGATATATTTTGCTTGTGTATATTTTGTTTGTTTGTGTGGTCTTTGACCATTAATGTACATAATAACAACAAAAACCCTAAAAAACTTTTGAGTGGATTGTTGACTTGATCTTGGACAATTGGATTTAGAATTTAGGCAACATTCCTATGCTAAAGGACTTGGCCAATACCAACTGTTGTGAAACCCAGTGCTTGCAATTTGAAACTTCATCTGATACATCTTTGAAGATCCCTTTGAGTTCATCTGTAACATGATCATTATGAAGTTGTTACTTTGAACCTGTGACTTGTGGAATTCATCTACTACATGGGCAAATTTGAAGAAGATCATGGAGTGGCTAAGGCTTGGATGGGGCTATCTTTATTTGATGCCTTGCTCTTCAAGATTAATATTGTATACATTGTTTGTGGCTTGATTCTAATATCCAAGGGAATTTGGGATTTCTATATGACAGTCTTGTCTATTGGATTGCCACCCATTGGTCAGATCTTTTCAACTCTTAACTTTTAATTTTGTGCATAGGATTAGTCTCTTCATCTCCTCCCCACTTCTTTAATTTCAAAATCTCTCCCTCCTTTTAAAAATTCTTCTTTGCTTGAACTAGTTTTGTTTTAAACTTTGACCACTTTGCAAACTAGAAACTTTGGCCTTATGCCATTGTATTCTCAAACTTCTTTTCTTGATCAAACTTGTAAATAGACTTAATTATACTTGACTTAAACTTTCAAAAAGTCAAAAAGAACTAACTCATTCAAACTATTTTTTAGGCCTTTGTGCCTTTCAAACTTAATTTTTGTTAAAAAACAATGCATCCACTTTAAAATTTATATCACGAACTACGAGGTTTTGATCCCTCATTTTTATGTTGGTACGTAGGCACAAGTCTGAAGGCCTTGTCAAACACAAAAATATGATTAATGAATTCTTTTCTCATCCCCCCCATTCTATTTGTTTGTAAACATCATTTTTGTACAAAATACATATGCACACAAAAAAGGGCTCCCTAGGAGTACCTAGGAAACTTTGGGTGCTAACACCAACCCTCTTACCTGTAATCTTTGACATTTTATTAGTTTTGATTTGAAAACTTCTTACTTTTGGATTTTGTTCGTACTTTTCCCCTTTCCCTTGGAAACAATAAAAGCGTGGTGGCGACTCTTGTTATTTAATGTCTAGCTTATCCATAGCTTGATGATCATGAATTTACCGCTACACCAAGCCATAGAGATGATGGAAGAGGAACCTGCAAGAAGTTGTACCTACGTGCGACACATATTCACAAATATATAGAGACATCATTCATAACCGCTTCTGGTGGGCAATGTAAGAATAAGAGTTGGTTCTGCATCTAGCCTTATGTTTTGATGATAACTATTTATAGACTCTTAGAGAATAATTTTGTATCCTAATCATTTTGTTTAGTCTGCAGATATTACATACAAGTTCTGACTCTGAGTGAATGACATGTGATGTGTAACACCCTTCTAAAATACCCCAAATATTTAATTAAAATAACAACATATAAATCAGAGTAATTATGCATTTAAGGGTGTCACACAATTATTTCACACCATTCACCATAATAATTAGTCATGCTCATTATTTAACTCAAAACATAAAGTACTGCACAATACGCAGCGGATAGAGATCAAATCGATCATTCAAAACATGTAACACTTTACATGTAAAATGGTTCACAACCAATCAATAAAACATTCAAAACATCCCATCCCGATGTTACATCTATCAGAGCATGACCCACTAAGGAGACTACACTAGACTCCAAGCACTAGCTTCTACTCAATCACTGCTCGTTACCTGAAAAATAGTTGTAAGGGTGAGTTCCTCAATCGATATAATAAGCATTATAAAATATCATGTCATGTTAAGTAATTTAACACATTAATCACCCTAATCACATCACACATTCAGTAACGGCACATCAATTCAAATATCATACTCAATACCAATACAACTCATACTCATACTCAATATCAACACAAACACACGTATAATATTGGAATACATCCATTCATATTATACGCCATACACATATTATGCAATGAGACTCCATGCATGCGGTACCGACTATTTGTGAACATATAGTTCACCTCACCGTCCAAATCCAGGCACGGCTACCAAGCCCACTAGTCCCACTCATTTGAGACCTAGTGACTCACTCACTAATTCCTCACCATGGGAATTAGCTACCACCCCAAATGGGCCATGCTATGCACGCTAATCACCTAGCATGCAAACATCAACAACAGTCCATAACGACTAACTCACTAATTCCTCACCATGGGAATTAGCTACCACCATAAAGGCCACAATATGCGTGCTAATCACCTAGCAATGCAACATCCACCACAATAATCCACAATGGACCTATGCTCACACTCTAAGCCATAAAACAGTCCATTCACAACACATGCATAATATATACATTCACAACATTATGCATACCATCACACATCATCAACACATGCATCAAAACATCATATCATGTCAAATAATTAATCACAGTATTAGCACACTCTACTAATACCTACACTGCTCAAAACAGCGGGAATAAATCCCTATTACATCATATGCCAACATAGACCAACCCTCAAATAAGCATACCATATTTAAATAACAATTTTTCCACTTTGCAACAGTGTTAACCGGTTAACGCCCTGGGTTAACCGGTTAACGCAGACCAAAACACGCTTCCTGGCAAAACTTAACAATGTTAACCGGTTAACGCCCTGGGTTAACCGGTTAACGCAAGCAAAACAACACATATTCCTAATTCGCAACAGTGTTAACCGGTTAACACCCTGGGTTAACCGGTTAACGCAAGACAGAAAGCTGTTCCTGCGCTAACACAAAGCAGAATGCAGAACTCTCCGCATTTTCCGCCGTTGGAGGACTTCCGGACCTCCTATTCCAATTCCGTAAAAAGCTATACGTTCGGGGAATCAAGACTCATCCAATTACATATTCAATTTTAGTTTTTAACACAACTCATCCATTACAATTTTCAACATTCGTCATCCCAATTAGGGTCAATTCAACGGTTTATCACTACCCATTACATGCTAACCCATAATACCCATTAAACGACGATAAACCCCCCTTACCTGAATTAATCCGGCGAATCTTAAAGCTCCAAGCTTTTCCTTCTTCAACCTTCAGCTCTTGCTCTTCCTCTTTGCCCTTCTCTCACTTTTCCAATCGCTTCTCTGTTTCACGTGAAAACCCTTTCTTTACCAAAAATGAAACTTTTTTCTTATTTCCCACTTATATACTTTCCAATAATTATTATTCCAACAATAATAATAATAATAATAATCCAATAATTCCAATTACTTAATTAAATTAATAAATATAATATTAACTTAAATTAAATAATTATCTTTTTATTATCGGGGTGTTACAACTCTCCCCCACTAAAAGAGTTTTCGTCCTCGAAAACATACCTCAAGCGAATAACTCAGGATAAGACTCCTTCATCTGACTTTCAAGTTCCCAAGTCACATTGCCACCTGCTGGTCCTCCCCAAGCTACCTTCACCAAAGCAATCTCTTTACCCCGCAACTGCTTCAACTCTCGATCCTCTATCCTCATAGGTGATGTTTCAACAGTCAGGTTATCTCTCACCTGTACATCATCTACTTGGACCACATGCGACGGACCATGAATGTACCTCCTCAACTGAGACACATGAAAAACCTCATGCAAATTCGCAAGCGACGGCGGTAAAGCGATACGATAGGCTACCTCCCCTATCCTCTCCAAAATCTGATAAGGACCAATAAATCGAGGTGTCAACTTCTTCGACTTCAAAGCTCGACCAACCCCAGTTATCGGAGTAACACGAAGAAACACATGATCTCCCTCTTGGAACTCAAGTGACTTCCTCCTCTTGTCCTGATAACTCTTCTGACGACTCTGAGCAATCCTCATCTTCTCCTGAATCATCTTAATCTTTTCCGTAGTTTGTTGAACAATCTCCGGTCCAATCACAACACTCTCACCGGACTCATACCAACATAAAGGTGTCCGACATCTCCTACCATACAAAGCTTCAAACGGTGCCATACCAATGCTCGAATGAAAACTATTGTTGTAGGTAAACTCAATCAAAGGTAAATAACAATCCCAAGCACCTCCCTTTTCTAAAACACAAGCCCTCAAAAGATCTTCTAGTGACTGAATCGTCCTCTCAGTCTGACCATCAGTCTGCGGATGATATGCAGAACTCAATCTCAGCTTAGTTCCCAAAGCCCTCTGCAAACCTTCCCAGAACTTCGATGTAAATCTAGGATCTCTGTCCGAAACAATACTCGACGGAATACCATGCAAACTTACAATCTTCTCAATATACAACTCAGCTAATCTCTCTAACGGATAATCCATTCTGATCGGAATGAAATGAGCCGATTTTGTCAATCTGTCAACAATCACCCAAATAGCTTCAAAATTCTTACTTGTCCTCGGTAAACCCGAAACAAAATCCATACTGATACTATCCCACTTCCACTCTGGAATAGCCAACGGTTGCATTAGCCCAGATGGCTTCTGATGCTCAATCTTCGACTTCTGACAAGTCAAACAAGAATAAACAAAACTCGCAATTTCTCTTTTCATTCCCGGCCACCAAAATAACTTTTTCAAATCATGATACATCTTCGTAGCCCCAGGATGAATACTCAAGCCACTACGATGTCCTTCCTCAAGGATACTCTTCTTAAGTTCGATAACATCCGGAATACACACTCGATTACCAAATTTCAAAACACCATTTTCATCAACTCTGAATTCACCACCTTGACCTTGATTCACTAGAGTCAACTTATCAACCAAAAACACATCAGATTTCTGACCCTCTCTAATCTCATCCAGAATACCACTCGTTAACTTCAACATTCCCAATTTAACACTATTGTGAGCACTCTCACACACCAAACTCAAGTCTCTAAACTGCTCAATTAAATCCAATTCCTTAACCATTAACATAGACATATGCAATGATTTCCGACTCAATGCATCAGCCACTACGTTTGCTTTACCTGGATGGTAATTCAAACCAAAGTCATAATCCTTCAGAAATTCTAACCATCTCCTCTGTCTCATATTCAGCTCTTTCTGATCAAACAAATACTTCAAACTTTTATGGTCACTGAAAACCTCAAATCTTGATCCGTACAAGTAATGCCTCCATAACTTCAGAACAAACACCACAGCTGCCAACTCTAAATCGTGCGTCGGATAGTTCCTCTCATGAACCCTCAATTGTCTCGAAGCATAAGCTATAACCTGCTTGTTCTGCATCAACACGCCACCCAAACCCAACAATGAGGCATCACAGTAAACCTCAAATAATTCCGACGGACTCGGTAATATCAGAATAGGAGCAGTAGTTAACCTTCTCTTTAACTCTTGGAAACCTTCTTCACATTTTGAGTCCCAAACAAACGCTTGCCCCTTTCTAGTCAACATCGTCAACGGTAACGCCAACTTAGAAAATCCTTCAATGAACTTCCTATAATAACCTGCAAGTCCAAGAAAACTCCTTATCTCAGAAACTGACTTCGGAGCTTCCCACTTAGATACCGCTTCTATCTTAGAAGGATCAACAGCAACACCACCTCTTGAAATCACATGACCAAGAAAACGCACCTCTTCTAACCAAAATTCACACTTGGACAGTTTAGCAAATAACTTCTTTTCTCGTAGAACTCCTAAAACCACTCTCAAATGCTCAGCATGCTCTTCTTCAGATTTCGAATACACCAAAATGTCATCAATAAACACCACAACAAACTTGTCTAGGTACGGATGGAAAATCCTATTCATATACTCCATAAATACTCCAGGCGCATTAGTCACACCAAAAGGCATTACAGAATACTCATAATGTCCATACCTTGTCCTGAGAGCAGTCTTCTGAATATCCTCAGTTTTCACACGTATCTGATGATACCCTGATCTCAAATCTATTTTGCTGAATACACTCGCACCAACCAACTGATCCATCAAATCATCAATCCTCGGCAAAGGATACCGATTCTTGATCGTCACTTTATTCAGTTGCCTGTAGTCCACACACAACCTCATAGTACCTTCTTTCTTCTTAACCAATAACACTGGTGCACCCCACGGTGACACACTCGGACGAATAAATTTCTTATCCAACAGATCTTCCAACTGACTCTTCAATTCAGCTAACTCAACAGCAGACATACGGTACGGAGCCATCGATATCGGCCTAGTACCAGGTACCAAATCAATCGAGAACTCAACTTCACGCTCTGGCGGCAATTCATTCACTTCTTCAGGAAACACATCAGGAAAATCACACACCACGGCTAGATCGCAAATCACCAGTTTATCTTTAGCCTCCAAAGTCGCTAACAGCATAAACAACTCTGCCCCATCTGCTACTTCCTCATTCACTTGCTTTGCAGATAGAAATAAACTCTTTCCTTCCTCAATCTCAGGAAGGATCACAGTCTTATCAAAACAGTTGATATAGACTCGGTTAAACACCAACCAGTTCATACCCAGGATAACATCAACCTGTACTAGTGGAAGACACACAAGGTCCATTCCAAAGTCTCTACCAAAAATACTCAAAGGACAATTCACACAAACTGAAATAGTAGTCACTGAACCCTTCGCAGGAGTATCAATCACCATACTACCATGCATCTCAGATATCTCTAATTTAAGTTTCACAGCACAATCCAAAGATATAAAGGAATGAGTCGCACCTGTGTCAATAATAGCTACAAGAGGAAAGCCATTAATATAACACGTACCTCGGATCAAACGATCATCTGTAGAAGTCTCAGAACCCGATAAAGCAAAGACCTTGCCTCCCGACTGATTCTCCTTCTTCGGCTTAGGACACTGTGGACTGATATGACCCACCTCTCCACAGTTGAAACAAGTCAGTCTTCGACCGGCACTCTGCAGCCAAATGACCACCTTTTCCACACTTAAAACACTTCTTCTCATTACTGGTACACTCATGGATACGATGTCCAGCCTGACCACATCTGAAACACTTAGCAGGAGCACTGGAGTCTCCCCCCACTAGGCCTCTTCATCCCACTTTGCCTCTGAAAACCCTTGCCAGCTGCATACGGTTTTCCACGATCATTCTGATCCTTGCCTCTCCTATCAACCCTCTGCTGATAGCTCTCCGCTCTGGCTTTGGAATCCTGTTCAAAAATCCTGCAACAGTCAACCAAATCAGAAAACACTCTAATCCGCTAATACCCAATAGCCTGCTTGATCTCGGGACGTAACCCGTTCTCAAACTTCACACATTTCGAAAATTCTCCAGCAGCCTCATTATAGGGAGTGTAATACTTCGACAGCTCTGTGAACTTAGCAGCATACTCAGTAACAGACCTATTACCCTGCTTCAATTCTAAGAACTCTATCTCTTTCTTTCCTCTGACATCTTCTGGAAAGTACTTCCTCAGGAATCTCTCTCTGAACACAGCCCAAGTGATCTCAGCATCCCCAGCAGCTTCCAACTCAGAGCGGGTAGCAACCCACCAATCATCTGCTTCCTCTGACAGCATATGCGTACCGAACCTGACCTTCTGGTTTTCGGCACACTCAGTCACTCGAAAGATTCTCTCGATCTCCTTCAACCACTTCTGAGCGCCATCTGGATCGTATGCTCCCTTGAACATTGGAGGATTGTTCTTCTGGAACTCACTCAGTTGACGAGCAGCTCCCAGTCCCACAACATTCGGATTCCCTCCAAGTACTCCAGCTAGCATACCCAGAGCCTCAGCAATCGCAGCATCATCTCTACCTCTTCCAGCCATCTCTATTCTGAAAACCCAACAAGCTAAACAATAAGTACTGATAGGGTTACACAACACCTATCCCGTACAGGGAAACAGAATAATCACGACTCGACTCGACCGACTATCTATCCCATTCTTCAGAAATTCTTGAAATTCTTGAATGCCATAATACCAGAAGGTCAGGTTCTATCTATCCCATTCTTGTAATGACCTGTTTCTTTACATTCATAACAGGTAATTCTTGTAATGATAACAGAATAATCATGGATGCCATAATACTCCTATCTATCCCATTCTTTAGAAATTCTTGAAAGGCTTCTTCATATTTATAAATAATTTTATTTGAAGTTTGTGGTGCTTGAGACAACGCTTCTTCTAATTCTGAGCTTTTTGTTTTTGCTTCATCTCTTTCTAACATTAAAGATTTGATTGTATCTTCTTGTGATAGAATTGTTATCTCAAGTTCACTACACTCTTCAAATTTTGCTTTAAGACAGCCTTTAATATTTTTAAACTTTTGTTTTAATTTCTGGTAAGAGGTAAGAGTTTCTGACAAACATGATTCTAAGTAAGATCGAGAAAGTTCAGAAAATACCTCTTCAGATTCTTCATCTGAGCTGCTGGATGTGGTAGCCATAAGTGCTACGTTGGCCTGTTCATCAGAGTCAGATTCTGATGATCCAGATTCACTATCATCCCAGGTAGCCATCAGTCCTTTCTTTGTTCTGAAAGTGCTTTTCTTGAAGCTTTCTTTTCTAGGGTTGTCTTTCTTTAGCTTAGGGCATTCATTCCTGTAATGACCTGTTTCTTTACATTCATAACAGGTAATATCTTTGTTAGCTTTACCTTTTGAAGTTGACTCTGATCGATCCCCTATGGGTCTTGGTCTTCTGAAGTTGTTGTTCCTCTTTTTCCAGAGTTGCTTAACTCTTCTGGTTAGTAGGGACAACTCTTCTTCATCATCAGAGTCCTCAGGTTCAGAGTCGTCAGTATCTTCAGTTTCTGCCTGGAGAGCTTTGGTTCTGTCAGGTTTCCGTCTTTCAGATCTGGACTTTAGCGCTATGGACTTGTTCTTTTTCTGAGGCTCATCCTCCTCTAATTCTATCTCATGGCTTCTGAGAGAACTAACAAGTTCTTCAAGGCTGATATTGTTCAGATCCTTTGACAGCTTCAGAGCAGTAACCATAGGTCTCCATTTCTTTGGCAGACTTCTGACTATCTTCTTAACATGATCTGCAGTTGTGTATCCTTTGTCTAGCACTTTAAGACCTGCAATAAGAGTTTGAAATCTGGAAAACATAGCCTCTATAGCTTCGTCATCTTCCATTTTGAAGGCTTCATATTTCTGGATAAGCGCCAGAGCCTTCGTCTCCTTGACTTGGGAGTTTCCTTCATGGGTCATCTTCAGAGAGTCAAGTATATCTTTGGCTGTCTCTCTGTTGGTGATCTTTTCATATTCGTTGTATGATATAGCATTTAGAAGTATTGTTCTGGCCTTGTGGTGATTTTTGAAGACACGTTTCTGATCTTCTGACATCTTACTTCTGGGAACTTCAGCTCCATTTAAGACTGGAGGTGTGTATCCATCTGTGACAATGTCCCAGAGGTCAGCATCATAACCCAGAAAGAAACTTTCAATTCTATCTTTCCAGTAGTCAAATTTTTCTCCATCAAAAACAGGAGGCTTGGCATTGTAAGAATCTCTTTCATTTGAGTGGGCCATTGTTTTTCTCGTACTGGATCTCTCTACACGGTTAAGTGTTTGATTAGAAAATCAATAACAGAGCCGGAGCTCTGATACCAATTGAAGGTGAGAAAAACAAGAAAGGGGGGTTTGAATTGTTTTGAAAAATAAGCGCTTTTCAAATTGAAAATCACACAAGGATTTTATACTGGTTCGCTTATAACACAAAGCTACTCCAGTCCACCCGGCCAAGGTGATTTCGCCTTCAACAAGGACTTAATCCACTAATCTTGAAAGATTACAAACAACGCCTAAGAGAAAAATCTCTTAGTCCTCTCAAGTTTACAGACTACACTAAGTCACTTGAGGAAATCAACAAACAATAAATGAAAGATTTATGTAATCTAGAGTGCTTCTAAGAAAGCAAATATTACAGTGTTAAGAACAAGAGTTTTTCACGTTATAAGCAAAAGCTTCGTGAAGATTTTAGAGAGAAGGAGTGTTTTTCTTGAGTGTTGATGTTTCAGTATGATTTTTCCTTGTATCTGTAGTGTTTGAATGTTGATTTGCAATCCTTTATATAGATCAGTGAGGTAGTAGTTGAAACTGGTGGATATTGAGATGAAATTACGCCATCACATAAATAGCTTCTGCAGGATGACTTTTTCTTCTTGAAATGACTACTTACCACAAGTGGTATTTTCTTTATTGAGATTGGAGATTAACGTCTCTTTCTCAATTAGGAAATCCATTTGCAAATCTTTTCTTGACTTAAACGTTACTCTTTCATGATTAGCAATTCCATGCTCAGAGTATTTGTGTATCTGGAGAAACTTGGAATCTTGCTTCTGATGTAAATCTCTTGTGAGTTCTGATGGATTTCTGCTGATAACTTCTGGAGTTAGACAACCGTTGTTCAGAGTCAGAACTTCTAGAGCTACTTCTTGTTCAGATGCTTCTGATACTTTGCTGTTTTGCTCAGAGTTAGACTTTCTGAACTTGTTTCCACTTCAGATGCTTCTGATCATTTGATATTTTGTATCTGATCTTGTTTTGTATCTGATGACATCATCAGATTTCTTCCTTCTTTCTTTAGAATCCTGCACACTTAGAAACTTTTCGTTAGGGTGCCATTTTTGGTTTCATCCTTTGTTATCATCAAAATCAAGGAATCTGTTGTAGAACAATTTTTGTTCTTACACCATTCATATTATACGCCATACACATATTATGCAATGAGACTCCATGCATGCGGTACCGACTATTTGTGAACATATAGTTCACCTCACCGTCCAAATCCAGGCACGGCTACCAAGCCCACTAGTCCCACTCATTTGAGACCTAGTGACTCACTCACTAATTCCTCACCATGGGAATTAGCTACCACCCCAAATGGGCCATGCTATGCACGCTAATCACCTAGCATGCAAACATCAACAACAGTCCATAACGACTAACTCACTAATTCCTCACCATGGGAATTAGCTACCACCATAAAGGCCACAATATGCGTGCTAATCACCTAGCAATGCAACATCCACCACAATAATCCACAATGGACCTATGCTCACACTCTAAGCCATAAAACAGTCCATTCACAACACATGCATAATATATACATTCACAACATTATGCATACCATCACACATCATCAACACATGCATCAAAACATCATATCATGTCAAATAATTAATCACAGTATTAGCACACTCTACTAATACCTACACTGCTCAAAACAGCGGGAATAAATCTCTATTACATCATATGCCAACATAGACCAACCCTCAAATAAGCATACCATATTTAAATAACAATTTTTCCACTTTGCAACAGTGTTAACCGGTTAACGTCCTGGGTTAACCGGTTAACGCAGACCAAAACACGCTTCCTGGCAAAACTTAACAGTGTTAACCGGTTAACGCCCTGGGTTAACCGGTTAACGCAAGCAAAACAGCACATATTCCTAATTCGCAACAGTGTTAACCGGTTAACACCCTGGGTTAACCGGTTAACGCAAGACAGAAAGTTGTTCCTGCGCTAACACAAAGCAGAATGCAGAACTCTCCGCATTTTCCGCCGTTGGAGGACTTCCGGACCTCCTATTCCAATTCCGTAAAAAGCTATACGTTCGGGGAATCAAGACTCATCCAATTACAGATTCAATTTCAGTTTTTAACACAACTCATCCATTACAATTTTCAACATTCGTCATCCCAATTAGGGTCAATTCAACGGTTTATCACTACCCATTACATGCTAACCCATAATACCCATTAAACGATGATAAACCCCCCTTACCTGAATTAATCCGGCGAATCTTAAAGCTCCAAGCTTTTCCTTCTTTAACCTTCAGCTCTTGCTCTTCCTCTTTGCCCTTCTCTCACTTTTCCAATCGCTTCTCTGTTTCACGTGAAAACCCTTTCTTTACCAAAAATGAAACTTTTTTCTTATTTCCCACTTATATACTTTCCAATAATTATTATTCCAACAATAATAATAATAATAATCCAATAATTCCAATTACTTAATTAAATTAATAAATATAATATTAACTTAAATTAAATAATTATCTTATTATTATCGGGGTGTTACATGATGTCATCAAATTCTGAACCTAGTGCACTCTAACTCTGAGAAATGTGGTTTATGGTGACTTCTCAAAAAGTGTAGTGATACTATCGAAGTAATAAAAAGATCGAATCCACAGGGACTGCCTCAAAGCAAGACAAAATGTGTGCAATTTGGAAAAACTAGTAAAAAAGGGGGGGTTCAAGTTTCATTGTGAAAAGTAAATAAACGCGTAAACAATGTCACGAAAGCGGTCATGTTGTGTTCTAAAATTCCATATTCCTCTCTTGTTGATGTTTGATGTCCTGTATGAATTATGTAATAACTATAATCTCATGGAAAATTAACAAAATTGTTATAGCCGATCCCTCATGAAATAACTCACTAACCACTACAAGGAGCTTTCTATTCCTATTCCGCCAATGTAAGCAGGGTTAGGCGATGTATATAACGTTAATTCTCTATGCTACTACTCGGGGTCTCCTATCCCTAATCAACCAGTGTAAGTACAACAGTTGCCCTAGGTCCAACACATAGACTAGTGTTCAGTATTCCCTATGTGCCCAAAATCATATTAAAAGAGTATCTCACATAAAAGTATTACGAACAAGAAGCAATTGAATAAAATTATGGATCAATAGGTTCATACAGTGGTCAAATAAACATAGAATCCAAAAATTGGGAAACAAGTTCATCATAACACAACCTAACCTAGAAGAATTTAGCTACTCATAGTGTACTTAAAAATACCACAATTGATAAATAATGATAACATTAGAAGTCCCTTGAAGAGATGACCTCCGATGGCTTCAAATGCTCTAAAAATTACCACTTGTGCTCTCTCTTATTCGTACTTCAATCAACCAAAATCGTAACCCTTGTGAAAGTGCTGAAAAGTCTCTTTTAAAGGCGTTAAAATGAACCATAATGCATCAGAAAAAGGCCCTAAAAAAAGTGACCATCGCACGTAGGATACCCTTCATCGCGTGTGATATACTACTTTAAATGCCATATCGCGTGCACGATGGTGGATGTGATTATTCCGAAGCTTCACTCTTTTTTGCTCCCTTTTCACTCAAATTTTCACTAAGTCCATAATTTTCATACTTAACTATTTTTCCTTCATTATTTGGTCATTCTTCCTCAAATTTTCTCGACTTTCACTTGTTTTGCCCTGATTCTTCAACTAAATATATCCAATGACGGACTGTTATCACAACCCCAAACTTGAATCATTGCTTGTCCTCAAGTAACTTTCCTACAACTGTATATTTTAACAGACAACAAGTCACACAATAACAATTCGAACATCACCAAATTAAATATTTCTTTTATCTAACCATGGTTCTAGCTCCCAATTTCTATCCAGCAAATTCATAAAACATCCTCAACATTGATGAGTACTGAACATGTCTCTCATATCACTATAACTCACTCAATAGATATGGTGATGACTCAATCAACATGCAAAATCAATTAAACTTAGCTTGATCATGTTCTAATCGAGTTCATCATAGAAATCAAAACACACACATTAAAATACTTTTTAGGTTGTAACTTGGCTTATGTTAGGGTAGGATATTTTTAGGAAAGTAGGTTTAAACCTTTGGAGTTAGGTTCTTAGTTATCCTTCATTCATCATACCTTCTTGTTCCTTTTTTGTAGTACTAGAGAGTTTTGATCCTTCTTTTCTTTTCTCATTCTTTTTTTTGAAGAAGTGTTTTTTTCCACTTTTTTTAACAATAATTTTTGAAATTTTGGATCATATTCTCTAGTACCCTAACCCCAAACCTTAAACTTTACTCACTTCCAAGAGAAACCGTAAACTTAATCTTTTTCATATACGTTAAAAACTATACTTCTACCTAACTCCAAAGAGAGAGTGGAAAGAAAAGATCTTTCGAGTAATATGGCTAAGAATTTAAGGCTATGTCACCGAAAGAAAGGCTTAGGCTTAAAGTGTTTAGCAATGGGTAAAGCTATTACTAAAGGGTGGTTTACAAAGGCTCAAAGTTATAGACAATTTTTTCCCTCAGTGTGTGTTGTTCAAACCAGATAACATAATCGAAAATAAATCAAACCAAATAAAACAATAATGCATGGATACACTCATAAAGAAAGAAAAGTGAACAATGGAAATATTTGGCTCAAACCTTACTAGATGAGATATATGTAGGCTGAGTACAAGTCTATTGATTCTTTTCTCATCATTCTCCTTCAAGTTGCTAGTTGATATTGTGATTATCTAGTTTCTTTTGGATCATCTGTTCAATGCTAAAGTATTAAACTTGTAATATGAAAAAACATAAACAACTACAAACTTATTTATTAAAGACAATTGAGATCTTCATGGAAAATTTATGCTTTAGTAGCTACTTCCTCTTGATATGTTCTTGAATAGAAATAAAATTAATTATGCAAAATGAAAACTAATTTAAAAAAATGATGGGTTGCCTCCCATCCAATGCTTCTTTTCCGTCAATAGTTTGACGCTCAATGCTCAAAATACATCAGACGCAAGGGATACCCTCATGCCGCCGAAAACTCCTTTTTTTCATCCTCTTGTGAACTTCACTACCTTTCCATTTCAATTGATATCAAGTCTCTAGATCCTCCACATATGATGTCAATTGATATGGATTAAACACCATCTTCTCCTTATTAAACTTCAAAGTCAACTCATCTGTCTCCACATCTATTTTTTCCTTCCCGGTTGCCAAGAATGGGTGCCCGACAATCACTGACCCTTCTGACTCTATTTTCATGTCAATCACCACAAAGTCTGCAAGGAAGGTTAAACCATCGACATGAACTAGAACATTTTTTTACAATACCTAGAAAACCACTCACCGATGAATTGGACAATATCTCTAATTCCTTAAATTTTCTCAGTGACATGACATTGATGCTCGATCCTATGTCACATAAAGCATGTGGGATTTTCATCCCCCCAATGGTGCAAGTGATGTTGAACTCCTCTGGATCCTTCATCTTTGGTGGAACTTTTGAAGGTTCTATCGTCTCCTCTTTTTCTGCCATGTTGACATGTTCTTGGGTCAAATTTTGCTTTCCACCTTTCATCAATACATGCATAAACTTAGAAAACTTAGGAGTTAATTATAAAATTTCATGAAAAGAGAGACTTACTTGTAGTTGTTTCAACATATCTTTAAAGTTTTCAAACATTCCAGGCTCATCCTCCTGTATCATATTCTTCTTAATGATGGGAGATGGTAGTTTTATGTAATCCGTTAAAGGTGGATTTAGTTCATTCAAAATTTGATCCTTTGTTCTCTTCCAAGGAGAATTTTCATCAATGAAGTAGTCAATGGTGATTCTTCTTTTCTCTTCTTCACCTTGATTTCCACTCTCCTCCTTTTCAATTTCACTGTCCCTTTCCTTAATTTTTTTCTCTTTAACCTTTTTAGCTTCCTCCTTTCTAGTAACCACCCCAAAGTCCGTTTTCACAACCTTGCATGTTTCATTCTTGGGATTATCAACGATGTTACCGGTGAATCCTCCACTTGATCTTGGCAAAACAGCTATTTGTCTATAATTGACCAATTTGTGTCTCCAATATTTTGATTAACGCATCATGGTTTTAGCTTAAAATTTCAGGGTTCCTAGTTACCTTCTCAAAGCTACTTTCAGTGGCCTTAATGAAATTCTGCAAAGTCTCGTCCAACTGTGGTGGCTTCCTTTGAAACGGATCTTGTTAGCCTTGTTGTATCCCTTGATTGGCATTGGAATTCTTATTATTGCTCCAACAGAAATTTGGGTGATCTTTCCAACCCAGATTGTATGTGTTGGAATAAGGGTTTTTCTTTTGAAATTTTGCAAACTGATCTTCCTCACTTGTCCCTTCCAACAAACATCTTTCATTCGCATGTTTGCCTCCACATAAAGCACACCTAAGTTCTTGTACCTGGCTCACATTAGATCTACCTAAGTTGCTTCCAACTAGCTTTTTATTCAACAACTCAATTTGAGCTAAACGAGCAATATGAGTATCAAGAGGTAACATACCTTTAGGTGTGCCAATATTTTTAAGCTTGAATGACCTCTCAATTTTCGAACGATACTCATTCATACACATATTCTCAATTAGGTATTTTACTTACACTTCAGTCATTTAACAGATAGTACCTCCCGCGAAAGTATCCAACAACATGCGAGTTTGACTCTTGAGACCTTTGATGAAGTTTTGCATCTGCTCCATATTATTAATGTTATGATTTGGGCGTATGCGCAATAAAAGTTTAAATCTTTCCCAAGCGTCATAAAGTGACTTATTGTCCTGCTGCTCAAAATTAACAATTTCTGCTCGGCGCTCGGTAAACTGAGTAGTAGTGAAAAATCTTTCAAGGAATTTATCCTCCAATTCCTTCCAAGGCTGGATTGTTCCATTCAGAAGACAAAGCAACCAGTCTTTCTCCCTTCCAATCAGTGAGAACCCAACTAACCTCAATTTAACCTGATCTTCAGTGACATTAGTAGGTTTGCACATTGAAGTTGTTTCATAAAAGCGTGCAAGATGCCTACATGGGTCTCTAATCGCGTTTCTGTCGAACGAATTTTCTCTTAAATCTGAAAGTACAAAATTTTTAATATCAAAATTAGCATGGTCTTCCGGTATAAACCCCCTAGAAACATGTCCTTCATCAGTTTGTTTATAGTAGTCCCTCATAGTGAGGGGTTGTACAACTGTCATGACTTCTTCTTTAGAGTCAGAAGAACTTGATAATTTCTCTTCTTCTGGTATTCCTTCGTCCAAAACTGTTCCTTTAACTGCTTTTCTAAGAGCACGTGGAGTTCTTTCAATATCCGGATCCAACGGTATTAATGTGGATCATAAATTGTGCATGCACAAACAAAAAATACCTCAGTAGCACAATGATAACCAAAAAAATAAAATGAAAAATTTAAAATACTAACAATACCAATAAAATAAAATAAAATGAAAATTGCACAAATGTCACCTTGTTGAAAAATCAACAGTCTCCGACAATGACGCAAAAAACTTGATGACTTCTCGACAAGTGTACTGATACCGTCGAAGTAATAAAAAGATCGAATCCACAGGGACTACCTCCAAGCAAGACAAAATGTGTGCAATTTAGAAAAACTAGTAAAAAAGGGAAGGGGTTTCAATTTTCAATACGAAAAGTAAATAAACGCGTAAACAATATCAAGAAAGCGGTCAGGTTGCATTGTAGAATCCCCTATTCCTCTCTTGTTGATGTTTGATGCCTATATGAATGATCAAATCACTATAACCTCACAGAGAAGTAACAAAACTGTTATAGTCGATCCCTCACGAAATAACTAAGTAACAACTACCAGGAGCTTTCTATTCCTAGTCCGTCAGCGTAAGCAGTGTAAGTACAATAATTGCCCTATGTCAAACATATAGACTAATGGTCAGTATTCTGTATGTGCCTAAAATCATATTAAAAGAGTATCTCACATAAGAAACATTATGAACAAGAAGCAATTGAATAAAATTATAGATCAATAGGTTCATATAGTGGTCAAATCAACATATAATCCAACAATTGAGAAACAGGTTCATCATAACACAATCTGACCTAGAAGAATTTAGCTACTCATAGTGTACTTAAAAAGACCACAATTTATATACAGTGATAACATAATAAGTCCCTTGAATAGATGAGCTCCAATGGCTCAAATGCTTCAAAAATCACCACTTGTCCTCTCTAATTCGTGCTTCAATCTCTTAAAATCGTAACCCTTGTGAAAGTGCTGAAAAACCTCTTTTAAAGGCGTTAGAATGGACCAGAATGCGTCAGAAAAATGCCCAAAAAAGTGACCATCACGCGCACGATACTGTGCATCGCATGCTGCAACTTTTAATGCCCTATCGCGTGCACGATGTTACGCGATGGTGGATGTGATTATTTCTGAAACTTCACTCTTTTTTGCTCCCTTTTCACTCAAATTTTCACTAAGTTCACAATTTGCATACTTAGCTATTTTTCCTTCATTCTTTGGTCATTCTTCCTCAGATTTTCTCGACTTTCACTTATTTTACTCTGATTCTTCGACTAAATATATGCAATAACGATTGTCATCATTTATAAGATAATCAAACTCTGGATTTTGTACTCAACGCTTCTGATTTTTGCTCATCCAAAGCTTTGCTACTATGAAGTTTCTGACGTTGATATGCTCTGAATCCCTACACTGAAACAACTCTGAACTGTGTCACCAGACTCTGAATACCAAGTTCTGATAAACTGGATCAAGACTCTAAAGACCATATTTCTGAAGATTCTCTCAACCAGACTCTTACTCTTCTCTTATGCATGCTTCATCATCTATCAATCAGAAGCCTCTGGATATTGAAGATAAGATCAAAAGGTTTTACGTGAGAAAAATAGTACACAGTACAAGATCAGTTATTCCTCCATTACACTGATTTTGTGGGCTAAAGGTTGTACTATTATATCATTTTGTCTCCCATTTTTACAAGTCATTATGTAAGGATACAACTGCATTTTGGTATTCCAATTCTACCCTCCAACGGATCTCTTCATTGCCTATATAAAGAAGACTTTGAAGAATGGAAAAAGCTCTATATATTCTAAGAGATTATCATATATGTGAACAATGCACTTTGTAAAATATTTAAGAGAAAAGAAACACACCCAAGAACTATTGTTCATACTCTTCATTGAATATATTCTGTGTGACAAACTTGTAACTCGTTTGTATATTCTGCTTTCCTAGAAGTAGTTTGTAAACACACTTTGTATGTCAATCTGTTTGATTGTATTTTCTTGAGTGACTATGGTTTATTCAGTATTATTTAAGAAGACATTGATAGTTGATCTTTGTGTTGTAATCAAATTTAATTATAGTCGATTAAGTTCTTGTTAATAAGAAAAAATCATCAAGTCATATCTAATGATCTTGACTTGAGGTTTGTATAGTGTTTGAGTACACCATACCTCTAGAAACTCTCAATGAACCTTTGGTAAGCTTATATTTTTCATCACCAAAGTTATTGTGAAATATGAATAAATCAAGAGCATGTACAATCTCATACATGTCGCATGTCCTTTAATGTTATTGTGGAACTCATATTGGTTTTAATGTACAATCTCATGATTTACTTGTTCTAACTAATTACCTGTATTTATTTGACAACAAAGCGTGTGTCAATATGTTTATAATGAGAATGGATCATCTCTTATCCTTTGCATTCAGCCCTCCATCCTGCCTAAAATCTAATGGTTGAGAAAATAAATAAATACAAATTTAATAAAAAAGAAAAAAAAATTATCATGAATCCAACCGTTATAATTAGTGTTGCCCAAACACAGTAGAGAGAGAAGTAGAGAATCCAGATTCGTTTATAATAGGCGCCATGTATATAGTACATAGCTTTATGACTATGAAGTATAATGGAAAATAATAAAATTATTGTCTCAAAAGATGTCCTTATTATTTTGAGGTGTATTAAGTATGTTTTTTTTTTTATGTTGGATAAGAGTGATTAAAATGGGTTACTCAATCCTAAATAGATTGGTTTTGATGAATCTCATATTTTTTAAGATTTGATTGAAAAAGATTTTATTGTAATATGGGGTTGAAAATTACTATTCAAACCTGATCCTATATGAGCTTCAAACTACCCGATCATAAATGAGTTTTTTTAATTAAAAATTAAAATAAAACCCATAATATTTATTATAAATTAAATTAAAAATTATATTTTTTAAACATAATATAACTATATTATCTTTAATAAATACTATAAAATTTTTAAATACAATATATATCTAAATTATATAAAATAATATTCAAATATTTAACATAATAGAAATTAATAAAATATAAGAAAAAAATTTTGATCATATTATTAATGTGCAAGATTTAAAAAAAAAATTAAATAGAATAAAAGATAAATTTGTGAGTAAAAAAAATCAATATTTTATTTTGAAATATGACAATATAAATATCTATAAAAAAAAAACTCTAAAAAGTATGAGCTCAAATTTTAAATTTTATGGCACATATAAGCTAGCAAATTTTGACATCTCTACATGATACCCCACTTGGAGTGGTCCTACACTAATGTCTTGTCACATTCACATCTATCTCAAAATATTATTTATACAAGTTTTCTCAATCCACTCTTTCATTCAATCATCTTCTCATTATCTCTTTCTCTCTCTGTTTATGACTCTTTATTACTATAATAGTTATAGATCATAATCATCATCATCATAAAAATTATCATGTCTAAATCAAAGGAACTCCCTAATTGTACCTATCCATGTGAACCCGTCACTAAAATTCCACCAAGTGCTCCAACGCCAAAACACTCTCTCTATCTTTCCAATCTCGATGACCAAAAGTTTCTTAGATTTTCAATCAAGTATTTATACATTTTCAAGAAATCAGTGAACTTGAATAACTTGAAATCTTCTCTGTCTAGAGTTTTAGTGGATTATTACCCCTTAGCAGGAAGGTTGAGAAGATGTTCCTCTAGTTTGGACGATGATATTGATGATGAGAAGAAGCTTGAGGTGGATTGCAATGGAAAAGGTGCTTTGTTTGTGGAAGCTTTCATGGATATTACTGCAGATGAGTTAGTTGAACAGTCAAAGCTTCCGAACAAATCATGGAGGAAGTTTTTGTATAAGGTGGAGGGTCAGAGTTTCTTAGATGTTCCTCCACTTGTTGTTCAGGTTAGATTCTTATGCTACTTTCTTAGTGTTTTTTGTATAAATAATAATAATGCTTTAACAAAAGTTTCGGATAAGTTATAAAGTCACCGACAGTTTGTGAATTAGTTTGTCGGGTAGTCAATATTTGTAACTTAGTACAAATCAAAGTCTTAATCAAAGTTAACATGACAGTATACTAGGTTTTGGTTTAGCGTTTTCAACTCGATTGTAGCATCTCAATTAGGCATGGCAATGGATGAGTCACCTTCCATTTAATAAAAATAATTTTTTTTGATAAAAATATATTTTTTTTAAAGAATAAAGATAAAGTTTTGGCAGTCAAAATTTTTATTTTTTTAAACTTTAATTTTTTAAATGTATTTTCTGTTTTAAACTTGTGTTAGTTTTATTTTTGTCTAGTTTAAAATAATAATCATAAAAACGACATTTTGACTTTTAAAAAGAAAAATAATAGAATAAATATTAATTCTTTTAATTTGTAAAAACTTTATGTTCATTTGATTTTCTCAATTTTTATCGATTTGTTTCTTTTCTCGTCGATTTAATTATATGACTGATCTAGTTAACTCGAATCGATTGTCCTTTCAATTTTTGATTTGACCAAATGTATCGAACGATATTATTCATTTTTTAAAACATTGAATGTGGCTGTGACATCTTCCAAAATGTTAAAGTTAATCTTAAAAAACACATATTTGATGAATTGCTTAGGACTATAAATCTCACTTATACAATATTTTCTCCCCAAATACACCACTATCTAAACTATTATTATTAAGCAGTTATATTCATAATCCTCTTAATATCTCTCTTAATATCTCTTAATATTTTCTCCCCAAATACTCCTCTTAATATCCTCTTAATATCTCTTATAAAAATTCCTCTTAATATCCTCTTAATATCTCTTATAAAAATTCCTCTTAATATATACTAGCATTCAGACGGACATTCTCGTGTCTGTCTGCCCGTTTTTTTAATGCATATACACATGAAAATATATATGGTAATTTTTTTTTTTGGTTTTAATTAAAATTATGTGTATTTGAATTTGGGATATCTGTATTAAAATATAATTTTTAATCGAAAGTTAATTTTCTTTTCAAATACCTAATTATTTTTAATTGTGTATAATATTCAAATATAAAATGGGGGGGAATAGTTAATTTTTATTTGTGTATCTTCTAAGTAGTTTTGAAGGAAAAAAAGGAAATGAAATATGCTACACCAAAAGATGTTTTATCTTTATATATTGTTATAGATTACAAATATTGACTAAAAAACCCTTTGAAGTTGTTGTTCAAAGAAGCTCATAGTTCGTGTGTTTCATATGCAGTTAACAAGTCTCACTTGTGGAGGAATGATTCTATGCACTGCAATCAACCACAGCCTATGCGACGGGATCGGAACATCTCAATTCCTCCACGCATGGGCACATCTCACCACATCCCCTCAAACTAATTTGGCCATCCCACCCTCCCACTCACGCCACGTGTTGCACCCACGACAACCACCCATAGTAAACCTCCATAACCCCACATACACCCGAACACAACCACACCCTCAAATAAACATCCACAAATCAATCCAATCACAACCCTTAATACCCACATCATTTACCTTTAATTCCGCCCATATCCTCTACTTAAAAAAACAATGCACCCCCTCACTAAAATGCACCACCTTTGAAGTAATCGCAGCGCACACGTGGCGCTCTTGGATTCGTTCATTAAATTTACCATTATCGTTACCCTCCACACTAAACGTGAAACTACTATTCTCTGTTAACTTTCGCACCTTTATGAATTTACCAAAAGGATATTACGGAAATGGGTTCTTACTAGCGTGCGCCGAAAGTAAAATAGAGGACTTAGTGGGGAATAATAATAACCTTCACTATGTTGTGAAGTTAGTGCAAAAGGCGAAATCAACGGTGAATGATGAGGAATATATAAGATCAACAGTTGATTTGTTGGAGGATAAAATGGTAAAAACAGATGTTTCGACTAGTTTGGTTATTTCACAATGGTCGAAACTAGGGTTAGAAGATGTGGATTTTGGAGAGGGAAAACCGTTGCATATGGGTCCTTTAACTAGTGATGTTTATTGTTTATTTTTACCGGTTATTGGCGGTGGTGGTGATGGTGTGAGAGTGGTGGTTTCTGTGCCGGAGAGTATGGTAGAGAGTTTTGAGTATCAGATGAGTGAAAGTTGGGAGGAGAAAATGGAAAATGGAGATAAGGTTATGAATGGATTTCATGCGAATGAAATTTCGCTTTTGTGAAAATGTTTTTGTTTGGTTTTGTTTGAAAGGTTTTATTATATCTTTCCCTTTAGGGAAGTTTTTGTAATAGTAACAGTTATGTGTAGACACTGTGTTCAAACTAGTGTGTTTTGAATACTGGATGAAAAATAAAAATGATAAATAATTCAAAAATCTATGAAAAGTTGAGTCTCACAAGCATATTATATATATATATATATATATATATATATATATATATATATATATATATATATATATATATATATATATATATATATATATATATATATATATATATATATATATATATATATCTTACTAGGAGAAGAAAATACGCATGCTTCATGTTTAAGGTAGACATAAAAAATGCATACGATCATGTGAATTGGAAGTATCTAGAAGATGTGAGGGGGGAGTTAGGTTTTTCTCTAAATGGATCAGTTAGATAAAGGTGTGTATGTTTTGTGGTATGTATTCATTTTTAATCAATGGAAGCCCGACTGAGGAATTCAAGACTCAATACGGGGTAAGACAAGGTGATCCATTTGCACGTTTCCTCTTTATCATTGTTGTTGAAGGATCAGTATTAGGTTAATTATAATCAAGATGTAATGTACTTGTATATTTTATCTTTTATGTATTTTTAGCTTAGATAGTTTGTATTCAGTTGGGTAGTTAGATTCTCTTAACTAACTCTGACAAACTATGTTGTGTATCTATAGCCTTGTATAAGCTATCTATCATTTTCAATAAAAACATAAATACTTTTCATTACTCTTCTCTTTCTTCTTGCTATTTTATGGTTTTGACCTACCATGGAAAGTGAGATTTCTATTATCAACATGGTATAAGAGCTTAACAAACTCTAGTAGCTATTGTTGTCTTCTTCATGCGATTCACCATCTTTCTGTAAATCTTCAAGTTTTTATCTCTATTACATCTTTTTTCTTGGTAAATTTTTTGAGATTAACCTATCGATTAACTTAACTCACAAAGCAAGAGTCTCCACCACACTTTTATTATTTCCAAAGGAAAAGGAAAATAGTACGAACAAAACCCGAAGAAGTTTTAAAACAAAACTAATAAAGGAGATAAGGGTTTGGGGGTTAGTTATGCAAAGGGAATGTATTAGAACCCTAAACATCCATGTTACTCCATGAGAATCTCTTTGAAAATGTGCCTTTTTGTTTGAAAATAGGTATTGTTTGCAAAAGATTGGAGAGATTGGAAAATAAATATTTTTTATGAATTTTGTGTTTGCCAAGACCTTTTAAAGTCTCATGCCTACATACCAACAAAGTGTAATGGAGGATCAAAACCTCGTAGTTCGTGGTAAAAATAACAAAGATGTTTGTTTTGATTTATTTTTTTCTTAAAAGACATTTTGTCATTTTAAGGAGAATAATCAACTAGTCGCCCACAAGTATGAGAACTTTGCATCATCATGAGAATGACTCCAACTTGGATAAGGATCAAGAAGTATGCCACTAGCTCTCATAAATGGAAAAGAATTATCATCAATACTATGGAGATAGGAGAATTATATCTCAATTATGGAAATGACTTATGTTTAATACCTTGAGAAAAGTTTTAAAATAAAAAGTTCACAAATGGCACAAAAATGATTTAAGTGAGTTATACATTTTTTAAGTCTTTTGAAATTGGTCTCAATATGCTTAATATGAATTAGCATTTATTAGAAAAAATGTTTTAAAAATCACTTGATAAAAGTTTATTGAGAAAGTCGTTCAAGTTTAAAAAAAACAAGAAGATTTTGAAAAAGGGAGAGGATTTTGAAAATTAAATAAGGGGAGGAGAAGAAGAGACTATCCTAGAGCATAAAGTAAAATTTAGGGAGGAAAGATCTAACCAAGAAATAGTCAGCTTTATGACATAAGTCAAGCAAAAATTCCCTCCTTTAGATTAAGCCTCAAGCAAAGCTAGAATAAGAAAATAATAATCCATGTATCACATAAAACCAAAGTAACTCAACCAAGTCTCCAAAGGAAGTCGAAAGTCAAAGGTATCAGATCCATTAAGTTTGATGAGACTTGAAGTCTAAACCATCATGATCCAAGGCCAACAGAAGTTCATAAGGTCACACAAATATAAAAGGCAAATAAATGAAATAAAATGCACCCAAAAGTATTTTTTAAATGAATTTTAAAATAGATATCAAATGGAAAATATATAAAGTCCTTCAAATCACCAAATAAATAGGCAGGAAAATTACGGGAGGTTGGAAATTAAATGGGAAGCATATAATACTTTTTTCCAGAATTTAAAAATGCAGAAAAGTTTTTTTTAATCAATTAAAATAAAGGAGAAAAGATAAAATTCATGAAAAATAGAAGATTAGTGAAATAAAATGTGAAAAAATAAAAATCAGATGAAGAAAAATAAAAGAAAATTTTAGAAATTATTTTGGGATTTTTTGGATAAAAAAATGAAATTACTATGAATTTTAAGAGAAAAAGAAATTAAAAATAATAAAAGAAAAAGAATTAAAATCAGAAAAAATACGGAGCGTTGAATCACGCCTCATTAATTGACGTGGCATATCCAACACTCCACATGTTAGAGAACACGATGGAACACGCTGCAAGCAAAATGCAGGATCCAATTTAAATCCAAACAATAAGAACATTTCATTCCTCTAACGTGTCTGGCCAAAGTCAGACAACCTGAGAAAACTCTGGTCGTCTTCTCCTGTGAGATTTCACCGGAGCTTCATCGTTTGGTAAATTCATAACACGAGACCACCACCATTGTGATCCTCTTCTCATCCTGAATTCAACCTCATGCTCCAAATTTATTTATCTAAATCGAGCAAAGGGAATTTCAGAGAAGTTTCAGAAGTAAACAAGTCACGAAAAATAAAATTAAATGATGAACACAATCAATCAACACCAGATAAGTTAGGGGAAAGCATCAGAGAGTGAAAGACTACATTATGCTAACTTATTTGAGTTCAAATGATTCTCAGAACTACCTTGTCCAGATGGTGATTAGAAGTTGATGAAACTCGATCTGGTTAGAGCACTTCAGAAGGTCTCAGAGCTTGGGAATTGTTGCAAAAGTTTCAAAGGATGCCGAAGATGCTAATGGAATCAAGAAATTGGATTGAAACAAGCTGAAACTCAAAACACGATGGTTGAATTTTCTGAAAAAATTTAAAGTTGCAGCAGGGATTTCTTGGCTCTCCAAAGCTTGAAAATGAATGCAATAGCTTCCTCTATTCATATGGAATGTGATTGGATCCAAATACGTATGAAATGATGCAGAATTCGTGCAAAACGAATTTGATCTGAATGTGAGAAAAGTGTTACTTGAAACTCATCAAAACTTAGCCAAATGATGCGTTTTAAGGGTCAATTAACTTCTGCAGACTAGTTTAAACATTTTTAGGTCCAAAACACATTCTAATTTGGATTGGAATTGAGATTAGTGAAGTTCAAAACTCGGGCAATGACAATTTCTTCAGTTACAAGTCACCATGTTCAACCCAATGGGGAATCCTACTCAAGAGGCTTTTTGATCTCATTCTTTTTGCAATGTGTTAACATCATGGCCAAGATTACAATATGCTAAGAAATGTTGCATTTGGATGTTTGAGCACAAAGTTATCTCATGTTGAAGTTTGCATTAAAAACTGATCATATAACTTAGAAACGTTTGAGTGCTTTATGGCTGAAAATGACCTATAATATTTCAATGAATTCCATGGCCTTCCAAGCATATTATGACTTTGACCCTTGAAGAAATATTGTAGAGGCCATCATAAATGACATTGTGCAAAACAAATCAGCCTCATATGTTGAAAATTGAAGAAGTTATGACCTTTGAAAGTTGGGGAAAAGTCACATGAAAATAGGTCAAATTTCACTAAGTCCACAAAAGACCTATAATGTCTCCAAACGTTTGATGATCCTGCAAGCATAATTGGCTCTTGTCATGTAAAGAGAAGTTGTATAGGATGATGAGAAGATTCATATGAAAAAATAATCATTCAAAAATGTTTAGAATTGAAGGAGTTGTGATCCTTGGAATCTTGACTTCAAAATGTTGACTTTTTGGTCAATCCCCTTGGAACAAGCTTGTGCACTTGGACTTTCCTTGCATTTCAAAGCACATGGATGATAATATGAACTCAAAATAAGGTGTCCTTGATTTACTCTTGATTAAATTTCTCAAATATTGAATTTTCTTGTTGAAGAAGGCATGGAAATAAACACATGAACCTTTG
This sequence comes from Lathyrus oleraceus, assembly GCF_024323335.1. Taxonomy (NCBI): domain Eukaryota; kingdom Viridiplantae; phylum Streptophyta; class Magnoliopsida; order Fabales; family Fabaceae; genus Lathyrus; species Lathyrus oleraceus. The sequence goes on from NC_066583.1 coordinate 39,941,767, forward strand.
ACTTTCCTTGAGAAGTAAGCAATAAAACTTTTAGATTCTCTTGATTCAAAAGTCCTACCCTGTAACATAAACTTAAGGAGAATAAAACATATTTTTGCTATTTTTATTAGTGGTTACATAAGTAATTAATCATATGAACACAAATCTAAAACACCAACAAAGAGGTGCTTGGTGATCTCTGCAAGAAGAAAACCCAAAGATGAATAGGGGAAGGACCAAGATGCGATCTTGTTTATGTGAAATGATACAAATGATATGTGGGATCTTAGGGTTAAAAATTAGGGTATGACAAATGTACCTATTTAAGTTTCTTCAATTTGGAGATATGAAGGTTGAAATCTTTGTCTCGACAAGATTGAAGAGACTTAAATATCAAAGACCCGATTTTTGGCCCTAAGATACCGCAAAATACTTATGATATGATATGAATGCAAACCAAGATCTATGTGGGAGGAATAACAGTTTCCACAGGGGGACTTGGCTAGGGACAACACAAAGTTCCGCAGGGGAAAAGAAAAGACTCGAGAATAACCATCATTTGGGAAGAAACCAATGTACATGTATAGAATGACCACAACAAAGATCTAACAGGGAAGACTTAAAAAGGCAAAGTTCCACTAGGGGAGGAATATCACCTAACTATCAACAAGTGATAACTTAACAAAGGTAATAAGGTCAAACAAAATGATTAACAACTACCAGCCATATGATAACTTAACAAAGGAAACCAATCAAAGGTAAAAGGAATTATTATCTGCTATCAACCGAGTGATAACTTAACAAAGGTAATAAGCTAAAATAGAATGATTACCAACTACCAGCGAAGTGGTAACTTAACAAAGGCAACTAATCAAAGGTAAGAGGAACTATTACCTACTATCAGCCAAGTGATAGCTTAACAAATGTAATAAGCTCAAATAGAATGATTAGGAACTACCAGCCAAGTGGTAACTTAACAAAGGAAACCAATCAAAGGTAAAAGGAACTATTACCTACTATCAGCCGAATGATAGCTTAACAAAGGTAATAAGCTAAAACAGAATGATTACCAAATACCAACCAAGTGGTAACTTAACAAAGGCAACCAATCAAAGTTAAGAGGAACTATTACCTACTATCAGCCGGGTGATAGCTTAACAAAGATAATAAGCTAAAATAGAGTGATTACCAACTACCATCCAAGTTGTAACTTAACAAAGGAAACCAATCAAAGGTAAGAGGAACTACTACCTACTATTAGCCGAGTGATAGCTTAACAAAGGTAATAATCTCAAACAGGGACCAAAATTCAACCCAAGAACAAACTGGAGAGAAAATGGTCAAAGAAGACTCAATCCAATGAGGACATGAACTTAATTTGAGATTGATTCCATCCAGATAATGAGTTAGAGAGGAAAACTGAAACAAAAATCTTCCACGAGGATCACACTCAGTGGGGAATTAGAAAGGATAAACGTTTTCTATTTAGGTCGACACTCTATTGGAGAGAGGACACACACACTCTGTGGGGAGAAAAGTTCCAGAGAGCGGGGGGAAGCATCGAGAAATGAAAAATGCGAAAATAAACACCATGATGCTATGCACATGCGTATGATTATGCTGACAAAACAAGCATAAAAGGTGTGAGACTAATAACACAGTACAACCAGATACTCGGCTAATCTCGATAAGATGAAGATGTTGACAGAGATTCATTGGGGATTCTACCATTCTTGCAATATGATGTTGGGGAGACTGCTATATATGTAACAAAAGTAAACCTGTCCTGGGGAAGTCATTGAATTCCATTCTTCAGGATCTTACCATCCTTGAGATTGCCATTAACATTCCTCTTTTGTATTTACAATGTCGTACCCCAAATTTTGACCACTTGTCTTTTCTCTTTTCATCTAACATAAAGCTTAGATCACTAACATGTTCAGGGTCCTATACTAGTCGTCCGTTCAACCTCAATGACTTTAAAGTCAAAAAGTGATCATTTTGACTTTTTAGGAGTTTCAATCTTATCATAAGATTTAGTTGCTATTTTTGACTTTATAAGATAATATATAGTTTGACCTAACTAATTGGTTAAGAATGACATAATCAGGCAAAAACTTATTAGTTATTATTAACTAGGAAAGTATTTTAATTAGTATTTTTTTAATAAATGTGATGGTTTAGTTTATAGCAAGAGGAATGTAAGAAATTTGAGTAGAAACGTGTGAGTACAAATCCCAGACTCCCAAATTTTAGAACTTTTCTCCTTTTTATGTTCAATTACAAAAATTACATGCTTATTTTTATTTTTATTATGTTATTTCTAAAAGTTAAAATTTCTATTTTTGTTTTTTCTCTTTTATTTATTTATTTTATTTTTCAATTTTTTTTATTATATATCCAAAAAAATCAAGATTTTATGGAAATATACATATATATTATTTTATATTTCCTAATTCAATATATTCTTTAAGCAAAAAAATCAAATTTTTATATTTTATTTTAATTTTCAAATTCAATATGTTTTTAATCTAAACAAGTCAAAATTTGCATTCTTTATTTTTCGAATTTAATATTTTAAAGATAAAATAAAGAAAAATCCCTTTTCTTTATCGGTACATTGTTTTTAAAGATCCGTAAAACAATTTTTTTAAATTTCTTTAATTAGGTTTTAATTACTAGGCTAAGTCTATGATTTTGTTATTAATATCGTTAATTTATTTAAATATCAGTATTGATTTATTAGTGGTTTATTATTATCAATTATTAGATGTATTAATAAATAAATAAATAAATAAATAAAAGGAAAAAACAGACATCTCAGTGTTGCAATCATCATCATCACTGCAATCTTCATCATCAATATCATCATCAATATCAGAAAGAAAAAAACAATCAAATTTTCCCACATCCACAGTCGCATTTTTTCCTATTTTAATTACAAACGTGTCTCCATCAATTTGTAAAGGAAATCGAAAAATTCAAAATCACTCAAATATCAAATCTTCATTAACTCAAAATTAAAGCATAATAATACTGAATCAATTCAACATTGGTAAAGAAAAGAATCGAACTTAATTTTCTTCAGTACTATTAGTTTAGACTTAATTTTCTATAAAAAAAGAAAATGTGTCGGTGGGGTCATATAGTCATGAAGATTTAGTCTTATTATTCTTCAGTACAAATATGATTTTTTTTATTATTGAATTTCTCTTTTATATACTGTTGCTGATAGCAAGTAATAGTTACTGTTATTTTATTTAAGGATTTTGTTATTGTTACTAGGAGTTTGAATAAGTTAACATGTCGGTTCAACAATTGCTAGCCTATTTCTAATGTTTTCTTAAGCTACCTTAATTTGAGATATCATTTCCAAATTTAGAGATAGTTCATTTGATATCACAAACTATAGGTATTCCTTTCATGTTTTGTTATGTTTATATGGATCTTTTTATTTTGTTTTGATGATATTATTGTTGTATCAGTAGAGAAATATTCACATGCTTTGAAAATTTTGGAATAGTGATAGAAAATATTATGATATTCTTTTGGTCTGTAACTATATTTTGAACCCTTAAAAGTGTTAGAATAAAAAATATTAGGTGTCTTTGTGTAGTTTCTTGTGTGTTTATAATGCATGTCTTAGTTTAAGATCTATCTCACGATTCCGTCCAAGGAATTCTTTTTCCTTATAATACATTAATATCTAATTAATATATAAAATCCTAAAAAACAAATAACGTAATAAAAATTAGCTAATTATTTAATTAACATGGACAACTTAGAATTAAATATTTAGACTAGGATTGGGGTTAATTTTATAATTAAATATAATTGGATTAATGATCAATTAAAATGATTAATATTTCTCTTTAATAAAATAATAAAAAGCACAAAATAAAAAAATAAAAAAATAAGAATATAATGTAATTAGGGAATATAATTAGGATTGATCTATGAGATAACTGTGGGATAACTTTAGGGATGATTTTTGGAATAATCATGGGATAAAAAATTTTGGGATAAAATTGGAATAAAGGGTTCTAGTATCTAATTATGATCATTAATTTGTTTTGTTAAATAAATTAAATACCTTTTTCACAAACCATCAAAGGGATAAAATCAAATTCAAGACACTTCAAATTGTAAGTCCTCTATCCTAGAGTATTGAGGCATTTTAAAAATCAATAATTTCTCCGTCCCGATGCGGGAGAATTTTTAAGGGATAAAAACAACAAAACAAACAGTTATTTTCTAGAAGAATTCTAGAAGAATTATGGTACTCTGATCCCTCGCCTAATGCGAAGGTACGTAGGCATAGAGTTGTAAACCATATCGACAAATCATTTACTATATTTACCAAAAATATTTGATTTGAATTAATAGGAGATCCATTATCAGTAATGATCTTACTTGGAACACCATATCGACAAATAATCTGGTTCTTGATAAATCAGACCATAACCTACTTGGTTAGATTAGCATAAGATGCTACTTCAACCTATTTGGTGAAGTAATCAATGGCCACTAGAATGAAACGATGTCCATTCGAAGCTTTGGATTCAATCATACCAATCATATCAATCCCCCACATAGAGAAAGGCCATGGAGATGAAGTAACATTGAGAAGTGTCAGAGGCACATGAATCTTATCTGCATAAATATGACATTTATGGTACTTCTTCACATATTTACAACAATCAGATTCCATTGTCAGCCAATAGTAACCTGCCCTTAACATCTTTTTAGCCATTGCATGTCCATTGGCATGAGTACCAAAGGATCCTTCGTGAACTTCTTGCATTAACATGTCTGCTTCGTGTCTATCCATGTATCTGAGTAAGACCATGTCAAAGTTTCTCTTGTATAACACATCTTCATTTAGAAAGAAGTTGCCAGCCAGTCTTCTCAAAGTCTTCTTATCTTTACTGGATGTCCCAAGAGGGTATTCCTGACTCTGGAGGAAACACTTAGTTCAAGATACCAAAGCTAATCATTTGTGACTTCTTCTACTTCAAACACGTGAGCAGGTCTATCAAGGCGCATAATCATGATATTGGGTGTGTCATTCCAATGATTTACTTTGTACATAGAAGACAAAGTAGCTAGAGCGTCCACCATCTGATTCTCTTCACGAGGTATATGATGAAACTCTATTTTATTGAAGAAAGTTAACAACCTCCTTGCATAATATTTGTAAGGAATTAATCCAGGATGATGATTCTCCCATTCTCCTTTAATTTGATTAACTTCCAAGGATGAATCTCCATACACATCAAGGATTTCAATTCTCAAATCGATGGTCTCTTCAAGACCCATGATACAAGCTTCATATTCTGCCATATTATTCGTACAGTCAAATATCAATCTTGCAATGAAAGGGATATAAGAACCCTTAGGAGTAACAATGATCTCCCCAATTCCATTACCATAAGCATCAACAGCTCCATCAAACACTAAACCCCAACGGGATCCAGGCTCTGGCCCTTCTTCAAGAAACGATTCATCACAATCTTTAGCTCTCAAATATATAACATCTTCACCAAGGAAGTCAAACCCGATGGATTGATAATCATCAATTGGCTGGTGAGCCAAATGTTCTGCGAGAATGCTTCCTTTAATTTCTTTCTGAGTATGGTACTCAATATCATATTCAGACAATAACATCTGTCAATGAGCTATCCTTCCAGTCTAAGAAGACTTTTCAAAAATATATTTGATTGGATCCATTTTGGATATCAACCAAGTGGCATGATTGATCATATACTGGCGTAAACGTTTAGCATCCCAGGTTAAAGCACAACAAGTCTTCTCAAGTATGGAATACCGATACTCACAGTCAGTAAAATTCTTACTCAGATAGTAGATAACGTGTTCCTTTCTACCAGTTTCATCTTGTTGTCCAAGCACATAACCCATGGACACTTCTAACACAGTCACATACATTATCAAAGGTCTTCCTTCCACTGGAGGAGACACGATAGGAGGTGCAAGCAGATACTCATTGATGTTGTCAAAAGCTTTCTAGCAGTCCTCTGTCCAAACACAACCTTGATCTTTGCGGGGAAGCTTAAATTTTAGCCCACACGAGGCAGTCATGTGAGATATAAATTTGGATATATAATATAGACGTCCGAGGAACCCTCTGACTTGCTTTTCTGTCTTTCGTGTAGGCATCTCTTGAATAGCTCTAACTATTTTCAGGATCTACTTCAATACCTTTCTAGCTGACAATGAAATCCAACAGCTTTCCTGAACGGACACCAAACGTACATTTATTAGGATTCAACTAGAGCTTAAATTTTTTCAACCGCTGAAATAGCTTCAAAAAATACACAACATGATCTTCTTTAGTCTTCGAATTAGCAATCATATCATCAACATAGTCTTCTATCTCTTTGTGCATCATGTCATGGAAAAGAGTAGTCATGGCTCTTTGGTACGTTGCACCAGCATTTTTTAAACTAAAAGGCATCACTCTATAGCAGACTGTTCCCCAGGGTGTAATAAATATTGTTTTTCCATGTCCTCGGATGCCATCTTGATCTGATTATAACCGGAGAATCCATCTATAAAGGAGAAGACATTGAACTTAGTTGTGTTACCAACTAACATGTCAATATGTGGCTGAGGAAAATCATCTTTCGGACTAGCTTTGTTCAAGTCTCTATAATCAACACATATCCGAACTTTACCATCTTTCTTTGGAATATGTACAATGTTAGCCACCCATTGAGGGTATTCAGTAGTAACAAGGAACCCAACATCAATCTTCTTTTGCACTTCCTCTTTAATCTTGACATCCATATCAGGGTGAGTTCTTCTCAACTTCTGTTTAACCGGCGGACACTCTTGCTTTAACGGTAATCGATGCTCCATAATATCAGTATCAAGACCTGACATATCTTGATAAGACCAAGCAAACATATTCACATATTCTCTAAGAAGCTATACCATCCTCTTCTTAACATTTGGACAAAGCAGTGCCCTAATCTTGACTTCTTTCATATTATCTTCAGAACCTAGATTAATCACTTCCAATGGCTCCTTATGAGGCTGAATGGTGTTCTCTTCGTGCCCAAGTAACCGAGAAATCTCATCAGGAATCTCTTCATCATCCTATTCTTCCATTTCGAACATAGGAAATTCAAAGTTGGGAGAGGGCATATGACATTGTTTTCAATGGGTTTAACAATTAATATGCACAATGATTTTATGCTTGATTTTAGAATATGAACAAATAAACACACATTGTGATGCAGATATAAAAGTGATTATTATCTTGTTTTTTATGTTACCATTTTTCCAGAAAAAGCAAAAAGGAAAAACATAATATGGATAAACAAAATAACATTCTATTAATGATAATGAAAAATCTGAAACAAAGCCCACATAGATTCTCTTTCACCTTGGGCATAGTGAAAGGATTTTGAAAATAACAAAATATTACTTCGATAAGTGAATAACAGAAGGAACATAAAAAACAATCCAATTTTGGCACATCGATTCACGTGTCACAAAGTTTGGCGTTTCCTTGTCCTTATCATCTTCTAAAGTTGCAGCAGCAGACTGATCTTTGGAATGAATAAAGCAAACACTGTGAAACACGTCCTGAATTCGCTTCAAATCTCTTTGGGTTTCACCAGGTGAAAAACCCAAACCATCTCTGTTCTTGTTCTCGGGGAGCTCAATAATTTGTCCCCACTTAGCAGATTGACCATTCTTCAACACATGTTGGGCATCCTTCAAGGATGACATGGATTCACCATTCTTCTTATCAGCAATATTATCAATATAAAGAACTTGAAATGATGTTCCCTCAGCTTCGTCGGCATCAATGTATGAAAATGAAGAGAGATGACTCACCAACATGACCTGCTCGCCACCCATGATCACTAACTTCCCATTCTTCACAAACTTCAGCTTCTGGTGTAGAGTTGATGTAACTGTCCCAACCTCATGAATCCATGGACGTCCTAAGAGACAACTATAGGCGGGATGAATATCCATCACTTGAAAAGTGATCTGAAATAAGCACAGACCTATCTTTATTGGGAGATCAACCTCCCAAATTACAGTCTTCCTTGAGCCATCAAAAGCCTTCATACCAACTCCATTGAATCTCATCGGAGCACCTTAATAAGCAAGCTTAGACAGTGTGAACTTAGGTAGAACATTCAAAGAAGAACCAGTATCCATCAGTACATTGGACAGGGCATCTTCCTGACAATTCATAGAGATATGCAGGGCCAAATTGTGGTTCTTCCCTTGCTCGGGCATCTCTTCATCACTGAAGCTCAAATTGTTACATGCGGTAATATTGGCCACACTGCCATCAAATTGATCGATCGTCACGTCATGGTCCACATAGGCCTAATCTAGCACCTTCTGCAAAGCCTCTCAATGAGCTTCTGAACTCTGTAAGGATAATATGGATATCTTGTACGGAGTGTGCAACAACTGGTCTACCACATTGAAATCACTTTTCTTAATCAATTTCAGCACTTCATCTTGACCAGCATTCTGATTCATACTACTGGATTGGCCGACTTGCATAATAGGAGTTTTCTCTTGGGTTGATTTCTCTATCACAACATATTCATTTCTCTTAGGAGCTGCAGCAAAAAATACCCGACCACTTCGGGTTACCCTACTTACATCGACAATATTTACAACAGATGAGAAAGTAGGAATAGGAACTTCTTTGCCGTCTTCCACCATAGTAGCATTATACTTGTAAGGCACAACTTTATCAGACTCGTAAGGCGTAGGACCCACCAAAAGAATAACCAACATAGAACCAAAAGTCTTCTGACCATCATATGCAATCATAACCGGTTATGGGAGATTAAAACGGGGAACTATGACGTTCACCTCATGCTCATCTTCATTTCTATCCCTCGTAACCTGAATAAGATTTTGATCCAGCATTTCTTGTAAGTTTCTTTTCACAACAACACATCCTCGAGGATATCTGGAACAAACATGGCAAGAATCATGGTCATGCTCATAATAGCTTAACTCACATAAAGTTTCATGCATTTCAACCAAGGATATTTTGATCGGATTGACGTCAAAAACTCGGTACTTTTCTGGACATCCTTCGACCATATTCATAGTTGCATTGCCATGTTTGGGTAACATATTAGCTTGTACATTGGGACTAGAGTCTTTAAATGACAAGATACCACTTTGCATTAACCTTCTCACCTCAGCTTTCAAAGCGAAACAATTCTCAATATCATGGGCATGTGCTCCTTGGTAGAATGCACAATGTTGATCGGGTTTATACCACCATGAAAGCTCTTTCGAAATAGCTGGTGGGATTCTTGTTTGTACTAAGTTCTTCTGAATTAAAGCAGGAAATAACTCTGTATAGGTCATTGGAATTGGATCAAATTGTGCAGGCCTCTGGGAACAATTCTATTGGTTCTGTTGATTCGTTCGTTTTTAAAAACGTGGTTGATAACTTGGTGCTACTTGAATGACCGGAGTAGAATTAATAACTGGAGTTATAGACTCCACATGCTGATGACGTTGACTGTTCCTCAGAAGCCTCCTACGTTTCTCTTGCGAGATAGCGTTAGCATCGTGTTCCTTCTTCTTGGGTAATCCACTCCCATACTTTCTGGAACTGTCGACCGAACCACCTTCTTTAAATCGTCCTTTACGGACACCTTCTTCTAATCTCAAGCCCATATTTACCATTTCAGTAAATTCACTAGCCGCACCTGATACCATCCTGTCATAATAGAACAGACTCAACGTCTTCAAAAACAGTTTTGTCATTTCCTTTTCTTTTAACAGAGGACTAACCTGCGCAACAATCTCACGCCATCTTTGCACGTATTCCTTGAAAGTTTCTTTATCTTTTTAGGACATAGCACGAAGTTGATCCCTATTTGGTGCCATGTCAACATTATATTAGTACTGGCGAACAAAATCCTCACCTAGGTCATTGAATGTTCAGATCTGAGTGCTATCGAGCTTCATATACCATTTCAAAGCGGCATCAGTCAAACTGTCTTGAAAATACTGGATCATCAGTTGATGGTTGTCAGTATGAGTCGACATCTTACGAGCGTACATCACCAGATGACTCATAGGAAAAGAGTTGCCATTATACTTTTCGAAATCTAGAACCTTGAACTTGTGCGAAATCTTCACATTGGGAACTAGACACAGATCGCGAGCATTCTTCCCAAACAGATCTTTCCCCCTCAAATATTGAATCTCTTCCTGCATAGCCTGAAACTGATCTTGAAACTCGTCCATTATTTCATAAACACCAACCGCTTTTCTTTGGTCAGCATGAAAGACAGGTTCTTCGACATAAGGAACATCATGAACCACAAGAGGTGGTACTGACATCATAGGTTGAGCCATAGGAACTTCAATAGTAGGTTGATACCCCTCATGCACAAAGTTAGAAGGCATGCCCCAAGGGAAACCAGAAGGCATGTAGTGTTGTGCAACACTGATGGGAGCCACAAAGATGGGCGTATATACAGTTTCGAAAATCACGGTCCTCTGAAGTGGAGTCTGAGGAGGAGGTGGATGTTTCTGAGCAGCCACCAAATCTTCCATCATAGCAGTAAGCCTCTCATAGTTGTCCCTTAAGGTTGTTACCTCTTCACGGAGTTCACAATTCTCTTTCTTTAGGCAGTCCGTCTTCTTCAACTGATTAGCTCGAGTATTGTACAAGTGAGATAACTTGTCTAGATGAAGACCAAGAAAGAAATAAGACTCATGACAAACTTACTCAAAGCAAGACAAAAATGCAACATGATGCATGATATGCAAATGCAAATGTGAATGTTATTATTGTTATTTTCCAAGGAACTTTAAGACATAAATTGCAAACATCATAACGGGAATAACATGTTTTGATGAACTGAAAATCTCATTTTATAAATAATGTAAAGGATTACAATCAGAAATACAATTTCAATGATCATAAACGGAAAGAAACTAGATATATGGAATCATGTCCAATGACGATCCAACTCCAAGCTGATACTTCTTTCGAAGCCTTTTGATCTCTCTTTCGTAGCGCTTTTCATAGCATCCTTCTCTATCACGAGCTGGTCTACAATGCCTTTCCAAACGCCGGAAGTAGGAAGATGAACTGTTAGAGGAAAATAAATCCTCTTGGTCCCTTGATCTCTTCACAGCAGTTGCTCAAAAAGTTCTATCAAGTTGTCCTTCTCCTTTATCTGCTTTTGCAATTCTACTTTCTCAAGGTTTGAGGTGTGAAATTTGTCTTCACAATCATCCCTCTCTTGCTTTATCCTATCCAAAGCCTCTTGCAACTCCTCTATGCCTTTAATAGTGGACGATTTGACCATTATCAAGGACATAGTTCTTTCATAAGCATATGTCATCTTGAATTCCTTTGCTCTCTTCTTCACCCAACTAGTGTAAGGCTCCAAAGCTATACAATTCTTCAATCCAAGCTCGCTTTTTCCTTTCTTATGAACATTGTGCCAATAATGTACCATCCTAGCTTTCAACCCTTGAGTGTCTTTCCCTTCTTGGAAAATAAACCTTCTAAAAAAGTGTTATTAGGTTTGTCCTTCATGGCGAACCCAAGTTGACGTCTTGCCAAAGCCAGATTGTAGTTGATTCCCCCTTGTGTACCTAGAAAAGGCACATTAGAGAACTCCCCACAACTATCAATAATCTCGACGTCGTCGTAAATAGAAGAATACCAATTGATGTCATCATTGGTGAGAGACATAAGTCTTTGGGACCACCTTAAATAACCCTTGTTTTCTTTGAAGATGGGAGACTACGACAAGTGCGAAATAAACCACTTGTACAATAAAGGCGCACAACGGACAATAGTTCCACCCCTTTAGAAGTTCTATGATGAATGGAGAAATAAGTATCACCTAGCAAAGTTGGAACTGGATTTCTAATCAAGAAGATCCTCATAACATTAACATCAACAAAGTTGTCAATGTTGGAAAACAAGACCAAACCATAGATGAGTAAGGTAAGAATAGTTTCAAAGGACTCCATGCTACCATCATTAGCAAAAGAAAAGGCTTTTTCAATCAAAAACTTTGAAGTCAACCCTTTGATACCTCCTTTGACAGTGAGATTGGCATCTATGACAGATTTCCTTAGGTGAATAGCTTTAGCAATAACTCGAGATTCCAGAACTCCTTCCATCCCACTAAAAGGAACTCTATCAGAAACTGGTATACCCAAAAGATAAGCATACTCCCCCATGGTGGGAAACAACTGATAATCGGGGAAAGTGAAGCACCAGTAAACAAAATCATAGAATTGCACCAAAGTACAAAGAAAACCATCCTCAACATCAGTAGATAGAACATATAAAATTCTTCCAAAACGGTCTCTGAAACCCTTAGGATCATCCACAAAAGATACTAGCTTCCTTAATTCCATGAGTTTGGGACATCTGAAATTGTATTTCCAACTATTCCTTCTTCCAATATCCATGATTAAAATATCTGCGATGTTTGCAAAAAGAGTCTCTAAGTTCCTTGAAAATTGAGAAAGATTATTAGGAATGCCATGAGTGCATGATGCAACAATCACAAATAATATCACACAAGGAACACAAAAAAGGTCCAAAGGTTCAGAGTTATGAGCATGGAGCCAAGGGTAAGAACCAACCCACTATGTATGTACTAAGGGTATAATCACCTGTAGAACAAGGTTCTAAAAAGTTCCCAGAGTCATAATTCCATCTTTTGGATATTGCCGGCTTAAACGACTACTTGTCAGCCAATAATATTCTTAAGACAAACTTGTCCGCGTGTAGTATCGCGTAACAACTAATTCAAGTCAACACCTAAATAACCACCACACTACATCCTAAAAGGCCAACATGGGTTAAGGGTTCTAAGGTCCTCAGCTTCTCGGGCTCCTAGGTCGGAAAAAGTAATGCCAACTACGACTACTCATGTGACATCAATAATCCCAAAGGGGCCTCTACTGAGTGAGAGATCTTAAGTCAGCTTATTCAGGATTAACTCCACATAAGCCAAACATGACTATACCACCCTCCTATCATAAGATCTCTCAAGTCCGGGTATAGGACTTATCTCACCACACAGAGATCACCAAGCACCAAACGGAACAAACCATAACAAACATAATATATGCACACAAACAAAGTTGGGCTTAACCCACTAGGGACTACTCCCCAACAAATTCTCCACTTTTCTGTAGTGGTAACAGTTTTTTGATTTATCTATCGATTAACTTAACTCATAAAGCAAGAGTCGTCATCGCGCTTTTATTGTTTCCAAAGGAAAAGGAAAAAAGTACGAACAAAACCCAAAGAAGTTTTAAAACAAAACTAATAAAAGAGATAAGGGTTTGGGGGTTAGTTATGCAAAGGGAAGATATTAGCACCCTAAACATCCATGGTACTCCATGGGAACCTCTTTGAGAATGTGGCTTTTGGTTTGAAAATGGGTATTGTTTGTAAAATATTGGAGAGATGGGAAAGTAAATATTTTTTATGATTTTTGTGTTTGCCAAGACCTTTTAAAGTCTCATGCTTACATACCAACATAGTGCAATGGAGGATCAAAACCTCGTAGTTCTTGGTAAAAATTACAAAGATGTTTGTTTTGATTTATTTTTTTATTAAAAGACATTTTTTCATTTTAAGGAGAATACTCAACTAGTCGCCCACAAGTATGAGAACTTTCCATCATCATGAGAAAAGCTCCAACTTGGATAAGGATCAGCAAGTATGTCACTAGCTCTCATAAATGGAAAAAAAATTATCATCAATACTATGGAGATAGGATAATTATATCTCAATTATGGAAATGACTTATGTCTAATACCTTGAGAAAAGTTTTAAAAGGAAAAATGCACAAAAATGATTTGAGTGAGTTATGCATTTTTAAGTCTTTTGAAATTGATATCAATATTCTTAAGATGAATTATCATTTATTAGAAAAAAGGTTTTAAAAGTCACTTGACAAAATTCAAGGTTTATTGAGAAAGTGGTTCAAGTTAAAAAAAAACAAGAAGACATTGAAAAATAGAGAATTTTTTTTAAAGTTAAAGAAGGAGAGGAGAAGAAGAGACTATCCTAGAGCATAAAGTAAAAGCTAGGGAGGAAAGATCTAACCAAGAAATAGTAAGCTTTATGACATTAGTAAAAAAAAATTCTCTCCTTTGGATTAAGCTTCAAGTAAGCCAAAATAAGCAAATAATAATCCATGTATCAGATGAAACCAGAGTAACTCAACCAAGTCTCTAAAGGAAGTCCAAAGTCAAAGGTACCAGATGGATTATAAGGTCTCAAATCCAAGTCCCAAAGCAAAGGTCAAGATCCTAATTTGAAGTCCATAATCCACAATGATGTCAAGGATATTAACCACAAGTCCATGAATCAGGATAACCAAGTTTCTTTTTAGGTTTTTTCTTATTAGTGTTTTCTTAACAAAGATATGAAAGCAAAATCCAAATGACAAAATTACAAATAATATGATATGGGATGCTAAACATAAAAATAAAGTAAATAACATAAAGTAAAAGAGCATAAATTAAATGACTTGGAAATAAAATTTAATACAAGTAAAATGTTAGTAAATGAGGTTAGAAATTATAATGAAGGATGGTTTGGTCATTTTTTTGGAGAACACTCAACTATTCACCCACAATGATGAAAATATGAATCTATATATCATTTATAAGAAGGGCTCCAACTTGGATGAAATCAATAAGTATGCCACTAGCTCTCACAAATGGAAAAGGAGCAATATTTTCACACAATACCATGAGGAGTAAGAGACTTACAATCTCTCTTATAAAATGCCTTTACTTCCGGGACAAATTTAACGCTATGTTAAGAAATCGTAATTGGACTTATGTAGAAGTCTCAACTATCTGAGGTCGGCCAATAATAATGTTTGTATTAATACATGCTAGAGAAATGATATGTAAATCATTCTCCTAAAGCCATGCCACCCAAAAAAGAAAAAGAGGGAATGATCAAGCACAAAGGCTAGAAGGATGGTCCATTACTTCAATCCACACTTCGTGGAACTTAGGACAAACTTATGCATCAATCCAAAGTACCTTAAATGATCCATGATCACTTAGAAGGTAGATTTGAAATGATGAAAGTTCATCAAACACCAATTCGCACATCATGAACAAGATGGACACAAGCCATTCAATTGATCAAAGGGAAAAGAAAGAGATGAAGAAGAAGGAGACAAGATAAGTCACACCCAAATTGAACCACAAGTTTGATAAAGTCATCATCAAAATCAATCATCCATTTTGTTGGATTAAGGTTTTCACCCCATTAACATCCAAGATCCACTGAGTTTGATGAAACTTTAAGTTCAAACCATCATGATCCAAGGCCAACAGAAGTTCATAAGGCCACACAAATATAAAAGGCAATTAAATGAAATAAAATGCACCCAAAAGTATTTTTTAAGTGAATTTTAAAAGAGAAATAAAATGGAAAATCCATAAAGTCTTTCAAATCACTAAATAAATAGTCAAGAAAATTATGGGAGGTTGGAAGTAAAATGAGAAGCATATAATAATTTTTCCAGAATTTAAAAATGCAGAAAAATATTTTTTTAACCAACTAAAAAAAAGGAGAAAAGAAAAAATTCATGAAAAATAGAAAATCAGTGAAGCAAAATGTGAAAAAATAAAAATCAAATGAAGAATAATAAAAGAGAATTTTAGAAATTATTTTGGGATATTTTGGATAAAAAATGAACTTACTATTAATTTTAAAAGAAAAAGAAATTAAAAATAATAAAAAAAAGAATTAAAATTAGAAAAAACACTGAGCATTGGATCACACCTCATTAATTGACGTGACATATCCAACACACGACATGTTAAAGAACACGATGGAACATGCTGCAAGCAAAACGCAGGATCCAATTTAAATCCAAACAATCAGAACATTTTGTTCCTCCAACGTGTCTGGCCAAACTCAGACAACCTGAGAAAACTCCGGTCGTCTTCTCCTGTGAGATTTCACCGGAGCTTCATAGTTTGGTAAATTCAGAACACGAGACCACCACCATTGTGATCCTCTTCTCATTGTGAATTCAACCTCATGCTCCAAATTCATTTATCTAAATCGAGCAAAGAGAATTTCAAAGAAGTTTCAAAATCAAGCAAGCCACGAAAAATAAAATTAAATGATGAACACGACCAATCAACACCAGATAAGTTAGGGGAAAACATCAGAGAATGAAAGACTACATTATGGTAACTTGTTTGAGTTCAAATGATGCTCAGAACTACGTTGTCCAGATGATGATCAGAAGTTGATGAAGCTCAATCTGGTTAGAGCACTTCAGAAGGTCTCAGAGCTTGAGAATTATTGCAAAGTTTCAGAGGATGTCGAATATGCTAATGGATTCAAGAAATTGGATTGAAACAAGCTGAAACTCAAAACACGATAGTTGAATTTTCTGGAAAAATTTCAAGTTGCAACGGGAATTTCTTGGCTCTCTAAAGCTTGGAAGTGAATGCAGTATCTTCCTCTATTTATAGGGAATGTGATTGAATCCAAATACGTGTGAAATGATGCAGAGCTCGTGCAAAATGAATTTGATCTGAATGTGAGAAAAATATGACTTGAAACTCATCAAAATTCAGCCAAATGATGCATTTTAAGGGTCAATTAATTTCTGGAGACTTGTTTAAACATTTTTAGGTCCAAAACACATGCTAATTGGCTTGGAATTGAGATTAGTAAAGTTCAAAATTCGGGAAATGACAATTTCTTCAGTTATAAGTCACCATGTTCAACCCAATGGGGCGTCCTACTCAGGAGGCTTTTTGATCCCATTCTTTTTGCAATGCATTAAGATCATGACCAAGATTATAATGTGCCAAGAAAGATTGCATTTAGATGTTTGAGCACAAAGTTATGTCATGTTGAAGTTGGCATAAAAAACTGATCATATAACTTATAAAAATTCGAGTGCTTCATGGTCGAAAATGACCTGTAATGTTTCAATGAATTCCATGGTCTTCCAAGCATATTCTGACTTTGACCCTCAAATCAAACTTGTAGAGGGAATCACAAATGACATTGTGCAAAACGAATCAGCCTCATATGTTGAAAATAGAAGATGTTATGACCTTTGAAAGTTGGGGAAAAGTCATTTGAAAATAGGTCAAATTTCACTAAGTCCACAAATGACCTATAATGTCTCCAAACTTTTGATGATCCTCCAAGAATAATCGGCTATTTTCATGTGAAAAGAAGTTGTAGAGGATGATGAGAAGATTAATATGCAATAATAATCATTAAAAATATTGAGAATTGAAGGAGTTGCGATCCTTGGAACCTTGACTTCAAAATGTTGAGTTTTTGGTCAAACCCCTTGGAACAAGCTTGTGCACTTGGATTTTCCTTGCATTTCAAAGCACATGAATGATCATATGAACTCAAAACCCCTTGAAAATAAGGTGTCCTTGATTGCCTCTTGATTAAATTGCTCAAAGCTTGAAGTTGCTTGTTGAAGAAGGCATGAAAATAAACATATGAGTCTTCGACTTTCCTTGAGAAGTAAGCAACAAAACTTTGAGATGCTCTTAATTCAAAAGTCATACCTTGTAACATAAACTCAAGGAGAATAAAACATATTTTTTTTCTATTTTGTTTAGTGGTTAGATAAGAAATTAATCATATGAACACAAAGGTAAAACACCAACAAAGAGGTGTTTGGTGATCTCTGCAAGAAGAAAACCCAAAAGGGGAAGGACCAAGATGTGATATTGTTTGTGTGCAATGATGCAAATGATATGTGCAATCTTAGGTTTAAAAATTAGGGTATGATAGATGTTCCTATTTAAGTTTCTTCAATTTGGAGATATGAAGGTTGAAATTTTTATCTCGACAAGATTGAAGAGACTTAAATATCAAAGACCCGATTTTTGGCCCTAAGATACCGCAAAATACTTGTGACATGAAATGATGCAAATGATATGTGGGATCTTAGGGTTAAAAATTAGAGTATGACAATATCATGTAGAGTCATTATAAGGAAGTGATTGGTATACATAATATGTAGAGAGGTTTATATGTCCTTGATTCTATAGGGAAACATTCTTCTTACTATTCTATTACAAATACCTCTTGTAATATTTGACATTTAAGGTTAGGACATATATCAAACCTAGGTTTACACGTTGTTTCAAAACTTTTTCCTTTCATTTCATGCAAAAACAAAAATGTACCTTGTGACTCATGTCACATTGCAAAGCAAAAGAAGCTACCCTTTCCTAATAGCATTTCATTCTCTTCTTCACCTTTTGATATATCACGTGGTGATTTATGGGGACCCTTTTCCATTATGTCTATCTTAGGTCACAAATATTTTTTAACCCTAGTAGATGATTACTCAAGATATACATGGGTTGTTTTTCTCAAAACCAAAGATCAAACAAAGTCTAGTCTCATCCAATTTGTAACCTACATTGAAAATCAATTTCAAAAGTCTCTAAACTACATAAGGTGTGACAATGACACATAATTTGTTGCCATATCCTCATATTTTTTGTCCAAAGGAATCATTCACCAAATGTCATGTGTTGAGACACCCCAACAAAATGGGGTGATGGAGACGAAACATCAACATATTTTGAATGTTGCTAGATCTCTGTATTTTCATTCCAACATTCACTTGAACCTGTGTAACTTTTGTGTTCAACATGATATCCACATCATAAAAGATTGCATCTACCTTACTGAATTCAAAATGTCCATATGAACTGTTATTTCATAAACCTTCCTCTTTAATACATTTAAAAGTTTTTGGTTGTTTATGTTTTGCTTCCACTCTTCAAAATCATAGGACAAAGTTTGATCCTCAGGCAAGAAAGACTCTCTTTCTTAACTATAACGAAGGTACAAAAGGGTACATTTTTTTATGACTTGCAACATTATAATATCTTTTCTTCTAGAAAAATATATTTCCTTTCAAACCCAATAGCTCACTCAAAATACTTCTTTCTCTGCTGCACCACAATATCTTACACTTGATGATAATACTTTTAAAGTTCCTCTCACAAATATCGATAATATGTCTCCTACTTCTAAAATATTAGCTTAAGTATATTCAAGATGTAATGTATTTGTATATTTTATCTTGTATGTATTTTTAGCTTAGATAGTTAGATTCTCTAAACTAACTCTAACAAACTATGTTGTGTATATATAGCCTTGTATAAGTTATCTATCATTTTCAATAAAAACAGAAATACTTTTTATTATTTTTCTCCTTCTTTCTAGTTTTCTGGTTTTGACCTACAATGACAAGTGAGATTTCTATTATCAACAATTAGTAGGATTGATGTATAAGGATGCTGCCAATGGAGATCTTGTGGGCTTTAAGGTGAACGAGAGGTTGAGTTTCAATATATTACAATATGCTGATGTCATAATCTTGTGAAGTATTATGATGATCCTTCGTAGCTTCATATTGGTACCGGGTTTGCGTATCAATTTTTTCAAAAGCAAGCTCTACAACATCAAATTAGAAGAATATTTTGTTATAGCAGTTGTAGCTTTTTTTTTCATGCCACAACGTCGCGTTGGACCCTCAATATTGTAATGTGTAGAGGGTACCCTTGTACTCTCATAAATATTTTTCTAATGAAAAATAAAATTAATAAGGTAATGCAAATGATAAACTAGATGGAGGTTCATTATTGTTCAATAGTTAGGTGTCTCTATTGTTTTTGAGGTGTTAAAGTTGTAACCCATCAATCTTTTCTTAAAATTCCTTGCATCATTAAAAAAAAGATAAAACTTAGTTTCTTACACAAAAATTAAATTTACACCATTAGTATCATTATCAACCGACTGATCTTATCATACCATCTCAACATTACACTTTATTTCTATGCAACTTTTGCAAATCCAATTTCGCAATGTCTCATACTCCATTTCTCTTTATGATTTCTAAGAATATTTCATCTTCTTCACATATCCAAAGTCTAACTCTTCACATATGATATCTGTTAGGATCATGAAATTACTTAAGTTATAATAAAAATTATTTTAGTTAGACTTTTATTTTAACTATTTTTTAACTATTTCAACAAACATTATTCTTCACCTGTTATTGTGGATCTAGATTTCGCAGTACCGAATGATGATGAGTCATTGTTCCAATCTGATTTGACGGATCTGGATGGCATCATCATCCGGAGAAAGAGTTAGAGGTGTCTATCTTCGTCCTCAATGATGGACATCTTGTTGAGGAAAATGATGATGTCGGGTCAGTACTCTAACAGAAATTCAAACCCTCGTTTCGATCTTAACCCCATCCAACATCAATTTGGAGCTCCTAGTCGATAACATTGATATTGTTAAATTTGAGTTATATCCGATTTATCCTAATATGTTAGAGAGCAATTGAAGGACATTATTTCTAGGGTTTTCAGGAATCTTGACTCGGCGGGGTGGGTAGCGGATGGTTCTAACAATGTCTTTTCCAATATCGGAATTCACTGCATTTCTCACCTCAATCGTTGTTGCTCATATCCCCTTCAAATCCTTAACGACACTACCACCGCTACTATTATACACCATCCGTTACGACATATGCCCACTTGAGTTATTTTCCCTTCAAATACGAGAAATCCTAAAATAATTGGAGTTTCTTTTATGCATTTTGCAGTGCAAGAACTCACAAGGAAATCTAAATTATGGAATCCATCTAGTCAGACTAAAGAACTTTGCAGGCTCCAGCATGCCGGAGAATATCTATCAAAACATGTTGACCTTAGACAATGCCATGTATTTGAGCAGCCAAATTTGCAAGGAAATATTGTAGAGTCTGCATCTCAACTTGAAAAAAATAAATAGGTTTCGCCTTTGTAGACTACACTGCTAGCTCCGACACTATCAAGTTCTCAAACATGATATATGAATATCCCAAAATAAATTCCCCGATAACAGAGGAGCCGATTCAAGAGTTGTCATCCTTGATGGAGCAAAATGTTAGGGTAAATGCATATTTCTCAAACATCATTTGTCGTACCCCAAATTTTGATCGCTATTTCTTTCTCGTTAGTTACTTAGAATCCAAGTCATTGACATGCTCAGGACCCTTTATAAGGCATCTGGTCAATCCCAATGATCTAAAAAGTCAAAGGGGGACCACTTTGACTTTTTAGTCCCTTGTTAGGGATTTGTTTTAATTCAGGGATGTTAATTGGAACATAATTTAGAGATTTATGCTAGAGGGATATTACCAGTGATAACTAGGACAATTTGTCTTATTAAAACATATTAGTCAATAATAATAACTATGAAGATTATTTGTTTAATAGCAGGGATAGAATATGTCATAATAACGTTATTAGTTAAATGAGAATAAATTATTATTATTATTATTATTATTATTATTATTATTTAATATTAAATTATATTATTGTTATTTAGGATTAATTTATATTGGGATTAACTAGGGTTAAATAATTTTTTTTATTAAAACAAATTATCATTAATCGGTATATTATCAAATTAGGGTCATAATAAGGTTATAAGTATTATTATTAAGATTATTATTAATTTATTATTAAGATTATTATTATATATTCGCTAATGCTATTTTATTTTGAATAAACAGAATAGTCTAGTTGGTTTTAAAAGGAGTAGAGGGAGTTATAAGTAAGAGATCTTGAGTTCAAGTCTTAGCTCTCTCTTTTTCTTATATTCTCTACTTTTATTTCTATTTTTATTTTGACAATAAAAATATATTTTTTATATAATTTTCGTTTTAATTATTATGTGTTTTTAAAAATAATGAATTTTCACTTTTTCCACTTTTTTACTCAAAATATATCCAAAAAATCACAAAATAAAAAATATATTGAAAATATTTTGTTCTTTTTATTTTAGGATAGTAATTTAATTTGATTTTTATTTAAAACATAATAAAAAGATTTTTTTTAAAAAAGGATTTTATTCGCTTTTACATTTTAGGTAGTCTTTGCTATTTTAGGAGATAATCAACACAATTATAAGGAATTAATCATGAATCAAAATCAAATAAATTTATTTTTGTGCTCTCTTGATTATTTTTATTGACTATAATTACATTTGATTTTATGCTCTTTTAAACTTAACTACTAATGTTATAAATAGCCCCCTCTATTTTTACTGAGGAGATCAACTAACCCTTACCAACAATCCGTTCTTACACACAAATGATCTCACTCTCACACGTAAAATCACAAGACCAATTTTCACACTAACATATTCATACACACTTTCATACACAAATTCACCAACTTAGAATCACTCACACCTACAACAAATTCACAAAGTCCAATACCAAGATCCTCTATGAATACAGTAACATGATAATCACCAAGTTTACAGTCATACCTCATTATTTTCTATTCAATTTCTATATACCATTTTCATTATTCTTCCACAGCCATCATTACCATCTACATGAATAACACCATCATGCATCCTCAACAATAACAACTCTATTTTCGATCTCCATAAACAAAACAACACCAAATACAAACATGTAAAATCCAAAACGACAGCAAACCCGTAGCACAAAAAAAACGAAAAAAAGAAAGAGCAAACTGGATTCGTCGTTGGAAACCGCGCAAGATCCACTGCCGCATGACAAACCACCACACCATCCATCTTCGATCGCGTCAACACCCTTTTCCGACGCTGTTCAGCCATCTCTGATCGTCATCACAAGCAAACCACGCACAGGTCCGACTCAAAAAGCGATCACCGCATGATCCACAACTTTGACCGCCGCGTTTTTCTTCCAACCTCGCGCCTCACAAAATTGCATGCACTCGCCGAAAACACTGTTTGAGTTGGTTTATCTGGTCGCTGTAATCAGATCGCACGCTCTTGATCGTTTTGTTCCGGATTGCTTGTCGGTATTTTTCACTTTCCTTTGTTTTGCTGTTTGTATGCATGGCTTTTTTTTTCTTCCGTTATTTGTTTGCTTAGTTTGATTTGAAAATTGAGAGTAAGAAGAAATACAAAAGAGAGCTTTTCATGAGAGGGGGTGATGGACTTCGTAAGAAAGGAATTAATTAAGCAAGATTCATGTGCCTAATTTTGTCAAATGTGGTACTTGAATCTTATTTTAGTGTTTATAATTTTAGTGGTGATATTAAATTGTGTCATAGTCTTTATGAGAAATTAATAGACACTCTACTATACAAAGAGAAATTTGATTTAGTTGACCTTTAGATTTATCATGACTTTACTGTTACTACTATTTTATTTTGTAATTAGTTTTGATAGGTTACAATAATTATCATTATCATTAGTCCTAATTATTATTAAAAACTTGTTTAAACTTAAATTACTAAAGTAATCTACGCGACTTTTCTAGGATCATTAAGTTAATCCTAATTACAAAAGTTATCCCTCTATAATAAAATTAAAACAAAGTTATCTATTTAGCTCTGATAGTTTAATTAGATTTTTTTTCTCATTTTGACAAAAATAAATCATAACCCTTCTTATTTAAATTAATTTGAAGAAAATATATAAAAAAATACAAAAAATAAGGTTATAAATAAATAAAAACAAGGGAATGGAAATATAAAAAAGTCTCAATTTTAAGTGTGGGTTAATTAAGTTAATTTTCATTAGATATTATGCTTTAGGGTATTTTACTAAAAATAAAAAAATAAATTAATAATTAAGGTTTTCTAATTTTAATTAATTTATTAATAAAAATTTATTTTTATGATTTAATTTGTTTAATTAGCTATAATAGTCATATTTAGTTAATTAGGGATTTATATTATCTATATTGGGATTAATTAAATCAAGAAACCTGAGATAAAAAAAAGGATAATTTTTATGGTTTTAAGGGATATAAATTAGAGATAAAATCAGGATAAAGAATTATGTATAATGAAATATGGGATAAAAATGTGGGATAATTTTGGGATACAAATTTGGAATAAAAAATGTGGGATAATTTTGGGATAGAAATTTGGGATTAAAAAAATTAGGGATATTTTATGGGATAATAATCATGGGATAGCTTTGGGATAATATGGGATAAAATTCTATGACAATTTCTAAGGGTTTTAAAGGGATAAAAATTGGGGTACGGAATATATTATCTAAGGGATACATTATTTATTTTCTTAAATAAACTAGACGTTATATTTTTGAATTAAATAATTGGGATAAAATTGATCTCAACACACTTCAAATTATAAGTCCTCTACCCTGAGGTATTGAGGCATTTTAAAAATCAATCATTTCTCCGCCCCCGATGCGTGAGAGTTTTCAATGGATAAAAACGACAAAACAAACAATTATTTTCTAGAAGAACTACGGTACTCTGATCCCTCGCCTAATGCGAAGGTACGTAGGCATATAGTTGTAAACTCTAGCGAGTACAATTATGAAAATATTTTTGGGTCTCTCGTCCATTTAAAAGTAATACCTTCTGTAAATAAATAAATAATTAATAATTAATAAATATTAAAGCAAACACTTTAGAAACACACACTAGCCCTAAAATTGTAGGAGGATCCCATTGAGTACAATGGAGGTAAGGGGTGCCTAACACCTTCCCCTTTCTTAACCGACTCCCGAACCTAGTCTCTTACTCTTAAGTATTAGGTTTTATCATTATTTCCCTGTTCCTTAGGAACGAATAAAGGATGGTGGCGACTCTGTCATTTTTCCAGCCACGACATCATTGATTTGGTGAATTGTGTATTAGAAAGTTTTTATTTTTCTTAAACCTGTTTCAGAATCTGAGATGTCAAGCTCAAATTCGGATATAAATAAGAGTCTGACTTCAGAGTTTGTTGCACAGTGGAATGTAAATGCAGAAGTAAATAAAGAGACACATAATATATCCTAGTTCCTCCCAATCTGAGAGTAATCCAGTCCCGATGTAGTACAAGATATTTTAATTATAATCAACATATTACATTTTGATCAATCAAACTAGAAAGAGACTTATGCTCAAGCCCTCAAGCAAGACACTTCATTTCCTGAACAACCTATTCAGGACTTCCTGCTCAATCCCACGGAATAAGATTTCTTTCTCAATTAAATCCTGAAAGAGACTTCTTACTCCACCCTCAAGCATGAGACTTCAATGGTCAATCTAACCAGAAAGAGACTTCCTACTCTGCCCTCAAGCATGAGACTTCAATGCTCAATCATCAGAAAGAGACTTCTTCTTTAAACTCATGGTTCAAGGCTTCTTTGCTGAAGCACTCAACAAGAGATTGTGTTTTCTCAACCACTAAGTCCGAGACTTGTACATATTCCAAATAGTAGTTTAGGATAGTAAATAAAAATACACTTGATACTCTTATCAATGATGCACAGTTACAACACATATTCTGATGTCATTAAGATTTCTAAGATAAACAATGATAAGAAATATTAAGACTCAATTGTACAAGCTAACAAATATATAAAAGTGATCTTGCTTGTATGAGACCCTATTTGTACTGTGTGGTATTATTGACAGCTTAGTCAAAGACTTCCACAATATTTGAATCTTTAGCACTTTCAGGTTTTCAACCAAAGTCAAAGAATCCATATTAATTAACTTAACCAATCATCTTCTTACACTTCTTCATGTCCTTGAACTTCCTTTTATAGGATCAGGAAAATAGTCGTTGGAGGATTTGAACATAACGAGCAAGCTAGCATCTGATCTGAAACTTTGTCCACTGAATAATAGCAACGCTCTCAGTACCTTTCAAAGTACTAGGTCTTTACCAAAAGGTATAACAGACTGAAGATGTCACATCTCTATTTCTTGAGTCTTGCAAAATGAAATACTAGTTGACTTTATCTAAAAAATTTGGGGCTTTGATAAGACAAGACTACTTTGGTACAATGTACGAATCATATGCCTTTCAGCCTTTCAGAATCTGAGCTGTCATCAGAAGCTTAGTCGAGACCATATTCTGAACCTTCAGAGTCTGATGCCTTCAAATGCTGATAAACTACTACAAATTATTATCAATTAGAATCTGAGTCACTTTTTTGTGGAAGTGAGTCTTTTTATAGGCTTGAAACCTTGATATAGTTTGACTTTGGAACCTACACACTTGAACAACTATCAGCAAACCCTATTGTTCTTTAAATACATTGTTATCATTAAAATCTTTTAAGGGTATGAAAAAATCTTGTTCAAACAAAATATTGGAATTTTTAATGATAGCAGCACGGTAGTGTTTTATTTCAAGAGTGATGACATTCTAATAGATCCGAAACCACCTGACAAAGTTGTTACGCAACTTACTTTAATCAAAAGCACACAACAACCATTTTACGACTGTGGATCACGAGAGGAGAAATCTCAAGTTGTAATAGTAACTCTGCCATGGGTCGAGTCACCCCCACCCAAACCAACAGATTTGAGATCTATAGTGAGAAGAGTATCACCCATTTTAAGTTCAACATTGTGGCGAATACATAGAGTTCTTAACAAAGGTGCACATGGTCATTCCAATGTCAAGGTAATTCTTCCAATGTGCAATACTTTCAATGATACCTATATATCTTCAATTGTATTGAGTGAATTTACTAGAGAAAGAGATTTTAAGTATGTGCCAATGTTACTTGAACCTATCAAACAACATGATTTCCATTTGGATTGTCATATTGTTGGAGCACCATAAGACTAAGAAATATAAGGATTTAAAGGTATTTATTGAGATAAAGTTGTTAGGGGTATCACCCAACTCAATTACATTAGTTTTTCTGCTTGTTACACGTTGCTTCAAAAATACCATCAAGATCAATATGATTGGTATGAAAGAGCAACACCTCTTCAACTCTCATGAGGACTGAATGGATTCACTATATGAATTCATTTATTGGACGGGTCTAGAAATATGACATATTGGTTATTGGTTTGAACATACTAGCCTTCATTTTAGGGTGCAGGATACTAATTATTCCATTTCTAGTGAAAGTTCATATATTGTCACTTACTCAAGTCAAACAAAAAGTTGGAACATGACACATAGGGTGTTAGTTCACCACAAACTAGTATGAGAGCATACAAAGTCTATTGGTTCTCAATTACACGTGACAAAGTACTTTGGGGTAGCTACGCTAACTAGTTTGGTTTTAACCATCCATTGGTGTTGATCACTTGTTTAGGTCAATTGGTGGATATTCCCTTTTTTTTTTCAATGATAATGTTTCCATTAGATACTTCCATGCTACAAGGAAAGACATTATTGTTTTTTGTATTCTACATAGCTTTATGGGAATAAGTCTTCTCTCAAAGCCTATATGTAGAACAATTTCAGATGTAGTTCATGTGCTTGATGTAATTCTTGGGTTTAGGCATGACAACGGGGCGGGTCGGGAACGGTTTTTACCTCTCCCAAACCCAAACCCGAATCCCCAAACAATCCCCGTTCCCCGCCCCAAACCCAAACGGGGATGGGGAATTAAAACCCAAACCCGTACCAAACGGGTTCGGATTGGGTTCGGGTATCCCCGCCCCGCCACCATTCATTTAGTAAAATCAATTTTTTAATAGAAATATTTATTTTTCCAAAATAAAATTACATTACAAATAATAAAATAAAACAATCTAAAAAAATTCCATACATACATTTCAAATATTTTAAATAATAAATTCAAATTAAAATATCAAAACATTGACCACATATTTAATATTTTAAATTATCAAAAATAAATAATAATGTACATAGTAAAATAAATGGGGCGGGTTCGGGGACGGGTTCGGGGTGGGTACTAGTGTCCCCATTACCCGACTCGTCCCCATATTTTAAAATCGGGGAAAACCCAAACCCAGTCAAAGCGGGTTTTCCCCGTCAACTTCGGGGCGGGTTCGGGTTGGTACCCGCGGGTACGGGTTATATTGTCATGCCTACTTGGGTTTAGCCGAAGAGATTATTATGTGTAAGAATGTTGATTTTTTTATTTTATTTGTCATTACTGGAAAAATGGTATATATATATATATATATATATATATATATATATATATATATATATATATATATATATTAGTGTTGACCTAATTTTCTTAATAGGAGCGTAATTACAGATAACTAATAATTACAGATTGTTTACAAAATAATTACGGAATAATTCTATCGCACCCCCACAATCAAAGCAGGAGGTCGACGGACGCTTAGACTGGTCCAAAAATCATCAAAAAGAACTCTAGGAAGACCTTTGGTGAAGATATCAATAATCTGGTGTCGAGAAGGAACATGAAGGAAGTAGGCCTGACCAAGACGACCTTTTCCCGAACAAAGAGAATGTCCATTTAAATGTGTTTAGTACGTTGATGATTGACATGATTGTCATATAGGTTGATAGCGTTAACATTGTCCCAATACACCAAAGTAGTATGAGAAATAGGAAAATGAAGCCATAAGAGAAGATTACGGAGTCAACATGATTCTGAAACCACATTAACAATGCCTCAGTACTCAGCTTATGTACTGGAACTAGAAAGTATGGGTGTAGGAAAAAGTTTCTCTATACGAGAAGGATACAAATGCAAACCATAATGTAAGGTGCTCTGAACATAACGCAAGATGCATTTCAATGTAAGCATGTGTTCGGTGCAAGGAGCGTGCATGTGAAGACACACCAGTTGAGCATCATAAGAGAAGTCAAGACGGGTAAATGTGAGATAATGTGAAGCATTGACAAGACTCCGATATAAGTTAGAAATCGTCATATGGAGTGTCGGTGGAGGTACTAAGCTTTTGCTTGGTGTCAACTGGAGTAGCAGAAGGTTTGCATGTGGCCATGCCAGCTCAAGCAATAATGTCACTAGAGTAGGTACTCTGACTAAGGAAAAGTCCATTTACATGTCTGGTCACTACAATATTCAAAAAATAGCTCAACGGTCTCAGTCTCATAGAAAACTCTAAGGAAAGAAGCACCATGATAGATTTGCATAGGTGTCACGTTACGCGAAAAACCGGCGAGAAACAAGAACAACAAAGCCGCCACCGTGCGTTATTTATCCCAAAAGAGGGAAAGGAAACGCTCAGAGTAAACCTGGAAAAAGCATGGTCTCGCGACCAAAGAGAATGGGATCAGGAGTCGGTTATGCGAAGGGAAGGTATTAACACCCCTACGCATCCGTCGTACTCGACGGGATCCACGCACAATAAGAAGGAAAATGGTTGCTAAAACACTGCTCAAACACACACACACACTGGCTGAAAGAGACGCAAGAGAACAAACGAGACTGACTCGGCAGGATATCGCATCCTGGGCCTACTTAGTCTATCAAGCATAGACATCAGAGTCTAAGTAGTTCGGACTGGGGGAAAACATGCTCGCTAGGATGTCGCATCCTATGCATACGTATCTCCTTTGGACGAAGGAGGATCAGAGCATTCGTAGCTCGGCTCACACACACACAAACAAACACAAGCAAAGGCAAACATGGAGCCTGAATGCCAATCACTGGACTTACATCAGCATCCGAACCAAAACCCACACTAGAACCCGAATGCCACTCGATGGACTTACATCAGCTTCCAAGCACACAACAACACAAAATAAAGACACAGGCGCCCGGAGAGATCTGCTCATCTCCTGCCTACGTACCTCATCTGGTATGAGGATCAGGGCGACGTAGTTCCCCTACGAAGGGACACAGGACTAGCCTAACCAGATAACAAAGGGAGACACAACTAGGGAGACTACGACTCGAGCCTAGATGTTATCATGCAAAATCATCCCTAAGTCAAGGTTTCTAGCTAACTTGCACAGGAAGCAAGCCTATCCTAAAGCACAAGCAATAGCAAACAGTCACAAACAGCACACACTATATGCACACAAGTGAGGCTCAAACAAGGGTAAGACTGCAAGAGCAAGTCATCTGTACAGGGGTAAAGGTAGCTCTTAACCTTGACATTGAGAGCCAAGGTGAAGCCAGATGAAAGGTGAGTGAAGATAAGACTTCACAGCTCTTATCCCTGGTCAGGGAGAGCTATAGACAAAGAAGTGTGGGTCCAGAAAGTGGGAACCCTTCTACACTTTAAGACACTGACACAACTGTACATTGTACAAGATCTTGGGTTTGTATCCCAGTGCATCAACACCTTGGTGTGAGCAGAGGGATGACTAAACAGAAGAGCGAGAGATAGATTGCATATCTCTCTTATCCGCCAATTGCCTCATAGAGGTCTTTACCTGCTTGGGGACAAAAATAAACAAGCACAAACATTGCCTCTTAAGGAGGACTTCAGACAGGTGCGTGGCCAAGTAACAGGCCAGGTCTTCCAGACTACATGGAGACAAGAGAGTCTACCTCAATGCTTAAGCAAAGCAAAGCAAGCTAGTTCTCAAAGAACTAAAGCGACTATGGTACCTGAAATCAATCAAGTATAATCAGTATTCAAGTCACAGAACTAAACAGCAAATGGTTCACAATGAACTATACACAGACAAACACAAGCCAATGCACAAAGGTGCAAGCCATTAAGGCTTAAACTCAAGTATCAATCCCTGCAAAACAAAGTCAAAATTAGCTATATACAAGTCACAAGTCAACTCCAAGGGAGGCACATCATCAAGCAAAGGCCATTTGTGCTATTAACCTGAAACACAACTCAAAAGTGAGACCACAAACCACTAGTCCAAGACTAGGGTCAAAAGGAGATGAAAAATCCAAAACAGCAAGTGAAAAATGATCAAAACCAAGATAAATCAATTAAGAAGAGAATCCAATTGGCCTCACATCAAAACTATACACCAAATTCATTTCATGCACAATTTAAGTCAAACTAGGCAAGTGTGAACCACATATGAGCAAACAGAATGATCACAATCAAACAAATGCCAAAACAGCTCAATAAATTCCACAAATATTCCAGCTCAAACAGAACATATTCAATGAGCTACCTATCAAATTTCATAGCATTTTGACAAGAGGAAGTAGGGAAATTAAATTCAACAAGTCAGGACATGCAAAAATCAATCCAAACTAGGTCACAAAGCATGTGTCAACTTCAAGCAAATGTAAAACAGTGACAACAAATGAGAAATGAATGGGACCAAAGCCAAAATGACATTGAACATGTTAGGAATCACTCCATCAAATTTCATCTTCATATGATAAGGTATGAGAATTCCACAAGCTATGTAAGATGATCACTCAAGAAGAACCCTAAAATGACTAAACAGCAAGCAAAAATCCCAATCAAATAGGAAATGAATCAATAATTCCTACAAAAAATTATGGCAAAACTAGACACACAAAGGATATCACATACAAAAATTGGGAGCATTTGGCAAAGCATAGGCATGGCAACAAAATTCATGAATACAGCATAACATAGTGTGACACACATTGTCACACTCAACTTGAGCACATCATATCTTGTAAACCATAAATCCAAAATTCACAAACTACACATCAAAATTACCAGAAAAGAGTCAAGAACAAGCCTATAAAATTTCATGCATTTTGGATAATGCATGATCATTTTATGATCAATATGGTGAAACATACATATAATGCACATATGAACAAGATCACTAAGCAAATTCAAAAAATCACCAGGCACAACTTGAATTACTATGCCTAAAAAAAACTAGAGGAAATTTGGAATCCAACAAAAAAATTCCCACCTAATTTGGATTAAGGATGATTTAATTATGAATTTTGTAAGTTTTGGTTTAAATTGAAATAATTATTGAAGTTAAAAATGAAATTAATATTGGCTGGGTGGCATTTTCGTAAATACCAAGGCCAGGATGCAAAACGCATCGTTTAACTTAATGTGGTGGCGGCGTGTGATTCGCTCATTCGCGCGCCAAACATAATTCAAACTGGGAACGGACCAAAGCAAGATCAAACACACGTATTTTCCAGAATTCGCGAGCTTCATCGTTGTTCTTCAATACCAGAAACCGTTATGCACATTTCTCAACCAAAACGCACAAACCATATACCGTTGGAACCGGCATTCAATCAGGATCACAAATATGGCCATGGATTTGTCCAGAAGTTAACATACAAAAAGATCCAATCGAAAATAGTTTCGGCATGCAATCTTTAAATCACAATATCTCGATGAATAATGGATGGAATTGCACGATTCAAGCATCAATCTACTCTATGTCAACGGATCTATCTAAACCACATAACAATTGCATGAATTAACGAGTTTGATTTCCAACCTTATTGACGTGTAGCTCGTGAATCCGTGCGTTTCTTGCTCCAATTTATGAAAACAGATGTGGTATGATGCTCAAGAAGATGATTGATGATGAAAATTCAGCTCAACGAGGCTTGGATCAATGAGATTCACCAACTACCATGTGAGAGTGAGCTTTGCAACAGTTGGAATTGGTCACGATTCTTGCTTCAAATGCTCCAAACAGAACTTTAGAATCACCTGCACATGAAGAATCTACAAAGAATTTGCAAAAAAATTGGTGAAATCTTGATGAATTGAAGAAAAAGTGAATGTGAAAAAATGTGAAAATTTGAGAGAATTTGTGAGTTTTTGTGATTGGATCTGAAAAAAATGATTATTCATTATGAAAAACAGTTACAATTATCTCTTTATACCTCACACTAATCCAAAATTAATCATGCTTAGGCAAATTGAAATGGTTAGTGTAATATGCATTTTCAATCAAAGTGGCCAAAATGCCCTTTTTGAAATTGAGTTGCACCCGTGAGGTTTACAAAACAGTCTTTAGGGTTTATGTGAGGCAGAGGTGATTCTGTGCAGTTGAGTTCCCTTCAGGGTTTGGAGGCTGCTCTGAACTCTGTTAGCTCTTCTCTCACTATCTTTTTCCTCAGGGTTTTGTTCCAAGGAAACCTCAGAGTGTTTTGCTTCCCTCCTTTTTTCTCAAGTGAAGCCTTGGTATTTATAGACTGAATTTCATGGCTTTGTGGGCTCAAATGAGAGAGACCCAAGTCCAAAATTTTTTCTTTTATTTATTTATTTATTTATTTATTTTTTTCGTCTTTTTGTTTATTATTTTTTTTTAATTTTAAATAATGCTTCTTGGATCTAATTCTGATTGACACGATGAAATGCAATGTATCTAATGTTAAATGACCTAAAAATGAATGCATGCATGAGGTGTAAAGCGTATGCTTCCAGGAAAAATGAAGGGTAAATTTTGGGGTATTACAGCTGCCCCTATTCAATCAACTGGAGACCTGGAAAGAAGATAGCAGCGGCCTTCGTGCTTTCGAGGTATCGAGGGATTGAATACAATAAAAGCCCAAAAATTTGCACTGAAGTGAAGTGAAGTAACAATGCCTGTCAGAATCGGCAAAGAGGTGGTCTTGAAAGAAGAATCCGTCTGGTACGGTGAGAGTCAATCTGAATACCGAAAAAGAATGTTAACTTGGATACCAAAATAAATGGTAACACAGAAATAACCATGGCCTGAATGCCGCTCATCAGTCTGACTACTGGAAATGACTTCGATCTGAACATCGGGAGATATGAGATTATTAATATCGGTCTGAACACCGAGAGGCTGGCCTGAATGCCACAAGTTGCGTCGACCTGAACGTCGGAAACTTCTTCGATCTGAACATCGGAAAATTGGCCTGAATTCCACAAGTTGCATCGACCTGAACGTTGGAAACTTCTTCGATCTGAACATCGGAAAATTGGCCTGAACGCCACTTCGGTCTGAATACCGGAAACTGGCCTGAACGCCACTTCGATCTGAATATCAGAAATTGGCCTGAATGCCACTTCGATCTGACTATCAGAAATTGGCTTGAATGCCACTTCGGTCTGAATACCGGAAAATTGGCTTGAATGCCACTTCGATCAGACTATCGGAAATTGGCCTGAATGCCACTTCGGTCTCAATATCGGAAAATTGGCCTGAATGTCACTTCGGTCTGAATACCGGAAAATTGGCCTGAATGCCACTTCGGTCTGAATACCGGAAAATTGGCCTGAATGCCACTTCGGTCTGAATACCGGAAAAATTTCATGCCTGTCAGCATCGGCATAAATAGGGAAAGATAATAGAGGCGGCGCATGGGCCAATGACACTTGCTGGGGATAACAAAGGTAAGTCATGAACAATCTTCAGCCTGAATACTGGAAACAACTTCTAGCTTATCACTTAGGATACCGAGAATGTTTTATACTTACATGCGTATGTTTGAATTTTTCAATGGCGTAATGCTCCATGAAAATGGAAATGCTACGCGATTTGGAAGGATGCAACGCAATATGATTCTACATGCAGGGATGCGAAATGCTGGGTAGAATGCTAAGCTGAGGCAAGGGGATCTGCTGGGGAAATGATCACCATCTTCTGGACCCTGGCAAGGCTGCGGGAGATGCACAGCGCAAAGAATTATGTGGGGAAATGACCCGCCACACGGTGTTCTAGCAATGACGAAATGCCGAGATTCAGACTGGGGAGAGAACGACACTGAAAACCTGCTGTTGGGGAAAGCGATAATGGTTCTGGCAACCACGATCTGCGAGAGATGACTCAGCAGGGGAAGCAAACACTAATACGGTACCGAGGTTCTGCTTCAAGGAAAGAAAACATGGATCTGGCATTGGGATTATTGATCTGGCCTCGAACTCTAAGGAGCAGCTCCTTCTGCTGGGAAGATACAGTCTGGCACTGTCAAGTCCGCTGGGGATATATAGTCTGGCACTGTCAACTCTACTGGGGAGTGTATGTCCTGAAACAAACGCTTGGGGAAGTACAGTGGTGAGAACCTGCTGGGGATTGAAGAATCCAACACTCTGATCAGCTCTGCAGGGATAAGACACTGGATTCGTCTGTTGGCGACTTCACTGGGGAAGATATTCACGATCATCTGCAGGGGATTTTAAGGAAATGCCCCAAGGGTATCTGTTCTGGATAGACGATCCAAAGCACTTAAAATTTACAGCAATTTTAAATGTTTATTAAGCATGTACCTGTAAAGCCCTTATGTGTCATGATGCAATGTTTATCAAAAATTCGGACGTCATTTTTGCAAACAAAATAGTAAAGTGAAAATGAAAACAGAGATATACTGAATGACATGATTTTATTGATTGAATGGCCTCTGAATAGGCATTTACATCAGGAAGCAATCCCTGGAAAGAGGTAATCGCACAAAAGATAAAAACAGAAATTAATCTAATGGCAATGTGAAATGGATTTCTATTGGGTTTCAATTCTACTATGACTTGCCCGTCTTCAAGATCCTCCAGATGATCAGCCTTCTGAAAAGGTGATTGGACTGTTTCCTACCTTTCGAAAATTTCCAATCATCGACATGAGATGAGATTCAGAACTAACTCAAAACGCAGTCATTCGCTTAATCCCTAACTTTTGCCTGGATCGCCCTTTTCGGGTTTTCAATCCACCGGGATACCCATTTTTGCCTAAGTTGCCTTTTCAGGTTTTCAACTTACCGGGTGTACGATTTTTTCATTTTTAATCCCTAATTTTTGCCCGAACCTTTTCATTTTCTTGGTTCGTCGGGATGCCCATTTTTGCCTGGACTATTCTTTTTACTGTCCAGCTGGTCTATTTTATGCGAAGTATTTTTTAACTGTGTCTGAGTTCATAGGGGAAGTGAAGTTTTCACCATCCATAGTTGCAAGCATTAAGGCCCCACCATCAAAAACCTTGGTGACAATATACGGTCCATCATAGTTAGGAGTCCACTTGCCCCTGTGATCTGTCTGAGGAGGAAGGATCCTTTTCAACACTAAATCTCCGACTTGGAAACAACGAGGACGCACTTTCTGATCAAAGGCTCTCTTCATCCGACTCTGATACAACTGCCCATGACAAATGGCTGCCATTCTCTTCTCTTCGATAAGACTCAACTCATTGAACCTTGTCCGAATCCATTCGGCTTCGTCTAACTTGACATCCAACAGGACTCTTAGAGAAGGAATCTCCACTTCCACAGGTAGGACCGCTTCCATACCATACACCAGGGAGTAAGGGGTTGCCCCAATCGACGTACATACTGAAGTACGGTACCCATGCAAGGCGAAGGGTAGCATCTCATGCCAATCTCTGTACGTGACGACCATCTTCTGCACAATCTTCTTTATGTTCTTATTTGCCGCCTCAACAACGCCGTTCATCTTAGGGCGGTAAGGGGAAGAATTGTGATGCTGAATGTTGAAGTTCTGACACAACTCCTTCATCATTTTGTTGTTGAGATTAGAACCATTATCAGTAATGATTCTTTCAGGAATCCCATAGCGACAAATGATTTCTTTCTTGATGAAACGGGCACCACATGTCTGGTGACATTCGCGAACGATGCTGCTTCGACCCACTTGGTGAAATAGTCGATGGCAACAAGGATGAAGCAATGCCCATTGGAAGCAGTTGGCTCAATCTTTCCAATCATGTCAATGCCCCACATAGCAAACGACCACGGCGAAGTCATCACATTCAGAGGATTTGGCGGCACATGCACCTTGTCAGCATAAATCTGGCATTTATGACACTTCCGAGCATATTTGAAGCAATCTGATTCCATGGTCATCCAGTAATAACCTTCTCTCAACAATTTCTTAGCCATTGCATGTCCGCCGGCATGAGTACCGAAGGAACCTTCATGAACTTCCTGCATTAATATGTCCGCCTCGTGTCTGTCCACGCATCTGAGCAAAACCATGTCGAAGTTCCTTTTATACAACACATCATTTTTATTCAAGAAGAAACTGCCTGCCAATCTTCTCAAAGTCTTTCTGTCATTGTTGGATGCCCCTGCAGGGTACTCTTGATTCTTCAGAAAGCACTTGATATCGTGATACCAGGGCTTGTCATCGACTACCAGTTCAGCAGCAAACACATACGCGGCCCTGTCAAGGCGCATCACATCGATCCTGGGAGCATGGTTCCAACGAATTACCTTGATCATGGAGGATAGAGTAGCAAGAGCATCTGCCATCTGGTTCTCATCACGAGGTATATGGTACAACTTTACTGTTGTGAAGAAAGTCAACAGTCTTCTCGTGTAATCTCTGTAGGGGACCAGAGTGGGCTGGAGAGTATTCCAATCACCATTCACTTGATTGATCACCAGAGCTGAATCTCCGAAGATGTCCAGATTCTTGATTCTCAGATCAATGGCTTGCTCAATACCCAAGATACAGGCCTCGTACTCAGCTTCATTATTTGTGCACTCAAAAGTCAAACGAGCGGT
The DNA here is from genome assembly GCF_024323335.1 of Lathyrus oleraceus. Taxonomy (NCBI): domain Eukaryota; kingdom Viridiplantae; phylum Streptophyta; class Magnoliopsida; order Fabales; family Fabaceae; genus Lathyrus; species Lathyrus oleraceus. The sequence continues at coordinate 39,978,917 of NC_066583.1, forward strand.
GAAAGGCATGTGGGCACCTTTCGGAGTAGTAATGATAGCGCCAATTCCACTTCCTCTAGCATTGACAGACCCATCAAACAACAAAGTCCACTTTTCGTTTGGATCAGGTCCCTCCTCAACAACTGGCTCTTCACAGTCTTTCATCTTGAGGAACATGACGTCTTCATCTGGAAAATCAAACTTCATCGGCTCATAATCATCAATCGGCTGCTGAGCAAGATAGTCTGACAGAATACTCCCTTTGATGGCTTTCTGGGATGTATACTGGATATCGTACTCTGTCAGTACCATTTGCCAACGAGCCACCCTTCCGGTGAGAGCTGGCTTCTCGAATATGTATTTGACTGGATCCATCTTGGAGATCAGTAGGGTTGTGTGAGACAGCATGTATTGTCTCAATCACTTAGCAGCCCATGCAAGTGCACAACATGTCTTCTCAAGCATTGAGTATCTCGACTCGCAATCTGTGAACTTCTAACTCAAGTAGTAGATGGTATGTTCTTTCCTACCTGTCTCGTCGTGTTGACCGAGAACACAACCCATACAATTGTCAAGTACTGTCAAGTACATAATCAGCGGTCTCCCTGGGACTGGAGGCATAAGGATAGGAGGATTCTGCAAATACTCTTTTATCTTCTCGAAAGCCCTTTGACAATCTTCATTCCACCTGATAGCCTGATCTTTCCTCAGCAATTTAAAAATTGGCTCACACGTGGTTGTTAGGTGAGAAATGAACCTTGCAATGTAGTTCAACCTCCCTAAGAAACTACAGACTTGCTTCTCTGTTCTTGGCTCAGGCATTTCCTGTATTGCTTTCACTTTGTCAGGATCCACCTCAATCCCTTTTCCGCTAACAATAAAACCCAGCAATTTTCCCGATCTCACCCCGAAGGTGCACTTGTTCGGATTAAGTCTCAGTTTGAATTTCCTTAACCGTTCAAACAATTTATGCAGATTCACCAAATGTTCTTCTTCTGTCTGAGATTTGGCAATCATATCGTCCACATAAACCTCGATTTCATGATGAATCATATCATGGAACAGAGTCACCATAGCTCATTGATATGTTGCTCCGGCATTTTTCAGACCAAACGGCATCACCTTGTAGCAGAAGGTGCCCCATGGGGTTATGAAAGTTGTCTTTTCCATGTCCTCTGGTGCCATCTTGATTTGGTTATAGCCAGAAAAGCCATCCATGAAGGAGAATACCGAGAACTGAGCTGTATTATCCACCAAAACATCGATGTGAGGTAATGGGAAATCATCTTTAGGGCTAGCTCTGTTCAGATCCCGGTAGTCGACACACATTTGTACCTTTCCATCCTTCTTAGGTACTGGGACGATGTTTGCAACCCATGGCGGATAATTGGTGACTGCTAGAAACCCTGCATCCAACTGCTTTTGCACTTCTTCCTTTATCTTGACAGCCATCTCTGGTCTTGTTCTTCTGAGCTTCTGCTTGACCGGAGGACAACCTTCTTTGAGAGGCAAGCGGTGTACCACGATGTCTGTGTCCAGCCCGGGCATGTCCTGATAAGACCAGGCGAAGATGTCAACGTATTCTTGCAGCAATTCAATCAGCCCTTTCTTCACATCATCTCCTAAAGCAGCCCCTATCTTGATTTCTCTTTTGGCGTCCTCGGGGCCGAGATTAATCACTTCAGTAGGCTCTTGATACGGTTGAATGACCCTTCCTTCCTGTTTTAAGAACCTGGCAAGTTCTTCAGGGAGTTCACAGTCTTCATCACCCTCTTTTTCAGCTTGAAAGATTGGATTTTCAAAGTCGAAGCGAGCCATAGCAGAACCGTTATCAATAGGATCCGGCGACGTGCATCTGCATGAGTGATGGTATGTGCTTATGAGTGTGAAAGAAAAAAGTGGAAACTAAACAAAACATTGCCATTTTTTTTATTTTGAAAAACTGCAAAAATAGAAAGACAGGGAACGAAATATTTGAATGCAAAAAGACGTCCTTTATTTATGATAAAAAATGCAAGTGTCACATAGATGAGCCCTACAATGAGTCATTACGCCCTGGGCGGAACGTAAGACTTGGACATGCATGAATAAACAAAGAAAATTACTCCTTCAGAAAAGTGATTTGGTTAATCTCCTCAGAAGACCAATTGTTGATGACTTCACCCGGGATCCTCGGACGCACCCAGTTGTCGATGTCGCAATCCCCATCTTCATTGTTGACCGCAGAGACTAATTTGACTTCTCCTTCAACCATGTTAACGTTGGCTCCACCATGCTGGGGCATGGGATTGTTGACGACATTAGGAGCTGGTGCAAAGTTAACGGCCTTTGAATCAATAAGGTCCTGAACTACGTGCTTAAAAGCTTTGCAGTTCTCAATATTGTGGCCACATGCCCCAGAGTGGAAGCTACACCTAGCGTTGGCGTCATAACCCACCGGAAGCCTACCAACGGGAGGAGCCAGAGTGCGCAACTGCACAAGTTGTAGTTGTTGAAGACTAGAAAGCAACTGAGCGTACGACATTGGAAGAGTGTCGAAACGCCGGTCCATCGTCCTTGGCCTCGGTTGATAGGCGGGTCTGTTACCCGGTTGTTGTGGTTGGTACTGAGCTGGTTGATGTTGTGGTTGTTGTTGTTGTAGTGGTGCTGCAGCTGGAATGGTCACCACTGCGGCAGTACCTGTTATGCAAGACATGCTGATGAATATGTAAATGCAATGACATGTTTATCAATTCCAAAGGTATTCTACCCCCTTGATTCCAGTCTCTCAATAGATAAACGATGTAAAAAAAAACTAAGCCGTTGATGAGAACCAAGAAAATTTCGACTAGAATAAAGTAGAAGATATAAACCCCACAGAAATGGATAAACATGTGTGAATGATTATGAATGCAAAATGATGTGATGCAAAATGATGTGAATGCAATGCAGTGGCATGTGAATCAGGATCGCTGTATCTGCTTGAACATTTGTCGGGTTGCACTGTCTGAAGAGAAAACCCACTGAAGAATATAATATAAGATCAGATCTCTGCTCCAGAAAACCGGGTTGGTCGGAGGTTAAGGTTTCCTGAATTTAGCCCGCCCCTCACTGGTAGGTTCTAAGAACAGAAGTTCGTCAGCTTCAGCCCTTCAGTCGCGAATAATACGTTTACCACTGAAGGTTTGGTATTATTACGGGACAAAAGACCTCCGTTGACTCCCCTCAACAGGACATCCTAATAGCAAGTTCCCAGTCTCGGCATCCTCGGATTGAGCAGCGAGAATGCGCTCACCAGAGCTAACATAATCACGTCTCGGAGGAGAGGCCTCGACTGAGTTCTCGGGAAATGGTCACCAGAGTCGACGATTTCTAGAGGAACATCCTGCCATTACGGAACACCCGTAAGACATAATATATCCAAAAGAAACCTCGTCTGGGTGTGGTTCTTCACGAACGACTTAACGTAGCAACACGCCACGCAAGCCTCATGATTATCCACTCTAAAACCTGTGTGTACACTCAAGCCTGGGTATTGGGCTTATCTCTCATAGAACACCCTATCCCAACAAACAAACAAACAGATCCAACAGATACAACAGATGCATGCAAGCAGGTAAGTAAATAAATGTACAAAAGCACGAACACCTAATAAACAAGAAATCACACAAGCTAGGAGGGACTCGCTTAGGGAAGATGGACCAGCAAGAGGTCAACTTTTTGTTGTCCCCAGCAGAGTCGCCAGCTGTCGCAACCTGAAAAATACAGTGCGCGAAAAAAACAACCGGCGAAAGAAAATGACAGAAGAGTCTCCACCGTGCGTTATTCATCCCAAAGGAGGGAAAGGAAACGCTCGAAGTAAACCAGAAAAAGGAAAGGACAAGACGGGGTCTCGCAACCAAATCTTGGGTTCGGGAGTCGGTTATGCGAAGGGAAGGTATTAGCACCCCTACGCATCCGTAGTACTCTACGGGATCCACTTTTGTAGTTCTTGTCTAAAGGGTGTGAGTTTATCTTGTGCTGTTTACCAAAAAAAAAGGGTTAAATGAAAATGACTCGCGCGGATGTCGCATCCACTGCATACGTATCTCATCTGAATATGAGAATCAGAGTCTTCGTAGCTCGGCTGACCTATGGGTTGGGGGGATGTGTGCTCGCTAAGACATCGTGTCTTATGCCTACGTATCTCATATGGAATGAGAATCAGAGTAAGCCGTAGTTCGGCTAACTACGGGGTTATGGAGTGGGTTTTGGACGAACGACGTTACTACACAATCTACCGGATGCTTGACCTTTGGAGACTTACTCACCTGTAGTAGAAGGAGTAAACGTGTGTTTAGGAGAAGAAAAATCAATGAAGGGTTAGGGTTTGGTGAACTCATGCGAAAAGGCAGTCCTTGACGAAGGAACCTGTAAAAAAAAACACACAAAAACATTGCCTCCTATCGAGGTCTTTCAGCTAGGAAAGCAGTAAAATATGGGAAAAATGTAAAAGGTACCACGCGGATAAAGATCCGAAGTAACAGCAATTAGAGGAATGGGAAACCCAGGGATCCTTCCAAGCTAAACACCATCAAAGAAAGTGAGTCAGTACAGGTAATCGGAATGAAACCTCCAGGGGGTATCCCACAAATAAAGTGGAAAACCATGCAAGTTATCCCTGCAGAAGTCATATGAGCCCTCACAAAAACTCAACAAACAGGTTAGAGACAAAAAAATAGGGTAATCAAGGGTTGCCCCCAAATCAAAATGTAACCACATGAATCATGCCATTAAAATTCACAAAAAAGACATGCATCAAAAGGATATCCAATTCACCCATAATACCTCACACATTTAGAGCATTCAAATTAAAGGCATAAAGATGATGGATATAAAGGCAAACCTGATTGGAGAGCTTGATTGAAATTGAGTTGCACCCGTGAGGTTTACAAAACAGTCTTTAGGGTTTATGTGAGGCAGAGGTGATTCTGTGCAGTTGAGTTCCCTTCAGGGTTTGGAGGCTGCTCTGAACTCTGTTAGCTCTTCTCTCACTATCTTTTTCCTCAGGGTTTTGTTCCAAGGAAACCTCAGAGTGTTTTGCTTCCCTCCTTTTTTCTCAAGTGAAGCCTTGGTATTTATAGACTGAATTTCATGGCTTTGTGGGCTCAAATGAGAGAGACCCAAGTCCAAAATTTTTTCTTTTATTTATTTATTTATTTATTTATTTATTCGTTTTTTTTTTTTTTTTATAAATAAAGCTTCTTGGATCTAATTCTGATTGACATGATGAAATGCAATGTATCTAATGTGAAATGACCTAAAAATGAATGCATGCATGAGGTGTAAAGCGTATGCTTCCAGGAAAAATGAAGGGTAAATTTTGGGGTATTACACCTGGTATCACACAAAGAGGAGTAACGTCCACCACGTCTTCATCTAGAAACTCCATGGAGGGAGTCTTTGCATTATGAGAGGGTTTTGAACCAGAAGATGATGGATGTTGAGACATGTTGTAGAACTTTTCAAAGAAATTTCTTTGCCCTAGCTGAGTTTCTATGAGAAGTTGAATGGAGATGGAAATTGTTGTGTTTAGGTAGCGTGTGCTAATGGCATAGATACTATTTTCAATGCTAGGGAATGGTTTATCATTAATGTGGCTCTTTCTTTTAGGTGGGCAGACACTATTTTTATTTCCTTTTCTTTTCCATTTTAATTGCCATAATTTCACAAGAGTCCAAATCCCTAATTTCCCTCTTTCATATTCAATTTGAATATCATCCAAATTCCTTGCAACCTTGTCAGCTAGTTCCATTTCATGCTTTAGACCTATGAATTTGTCTTCCACGAATTTTCTAATGGAGTGATGATAGAAAAAGCTGTACTTGGTCCACCTGTGCTAAATATGATTTTTGGACCTAGTTGCAGCATTCAGGTTGTCATAGTACAATGTCATGACATCGTGTGTGACGTTGTATGCAATCATCAGTAGTTTCATCCAACCCAGTCGAGACCAACTGCTTCCATCTTCTATATATTCATTATGAACACCATTTTCACCTTCCACATGTGTAGGAGCCGGTGTCATCCCAATCTTCTCCACATTTTTCTTGGCATTTTTGCTTTGAGATAGACACAAAGTCCCTTGTGGTCTAGTTCCAACAATGCTCTCTCCAGTTCCAGACTTCATATGACTGGTCACATGTCCACTTATTTGATCTAACCTCTCAGTTGTTTGGGCCATCATGACATTTTCTCCTTTGGAAGTGAGGTTAAGCCTGAGCTTCTGGTGTGACATCCTTGTCTGACATTTCCCACAGACTTGTCTCTCATTACTCTTGAGGGTTCTTCTAGCAGCTATACTTATCTTCATCTCTTCCTCTTTGACATAGGAACACTTTGAGGAATAACCCATTTGAGAGCTCCACATGTAACAGTTGTCTTTGATCCTGATTCCTTTCATAATCACTTCATTATCTTTGTTAAAAATTAGACATTCAGTTTTGGTGAAGTTAACATTCAGACCTTGAGCACATAGTTGACTGATGCTTATTGGATTTGCAGTCAAGCCCTTAACAAGTAGAACCTTGTCAAGTTTAGGAACTCCAAGACAATCCAGCTTACCTGTTCCCTTGATTTCACCTTTTTCTCCATCTCCAAAGGTTACATAGCTTATGGTATGATGATACAGGTCAGTTAGCAGGTCTTGGTTTCCAGTCATGTGTCTGGAACATCCACTATCAAAATACCACTCTTCTTTGGCTGAGATTCTGAGGGGAATGTGAGCTATTAGACTTGTAACATTAGTCTTAGGAACCCATTGCTTCTTGATGATAGGACTGTGCTGTTTGGGTCTGGGTTGATAGTGATTCTGATGATGAACAGGGCTAGGATAACCATACAGCTTATAGCAGAAAGGCTTCAGATGACCATATTTCCCACAGTAATGACATATCCATCTTTGGTGTTTCCCCTTTTGCTGTTTTCTCCTCTGGTGTTGTGACATATGATGTGACATCACAAGTTTACTTTTATTATGGATGCACTTAGGTTTGGCTTGAGGTTTGGCACTAGTGTAACTGCTCTCAGGCTTTGAGTCATTATACCCAATGCCAGATTTGTCTCCTGTTATTTGTCCAGTTTGGAGAATCTTGTCTAAGGAGTCAGATCCAATGCTTAACATCCTTACATACTTGGTCATCTCTTCTAGTTTAGAATTTAGGAACATGGATTCAGTTTTCAACTTAGAGATGGTTTTCACATGGTCTGCCTTCTCACTCTCCAGTTGTGCTATCTTCTGACTTTCAGCTTGTTGATTGTCATCTAGCTTGGCATTCAGAACCTGTGCTTCTGTTTGTAATTTGGAGATGGTTTCCAAGTATTCTACCTTCTCATTCTCAAGTTGAGTTATTTCCTTCTTCTGGCTTTCAACCTGTTTGCACAACTCTACACTTTTGTGACACAACTTTCTGTAGGTAGAGGCCAATTCTTCAAAGGTTACTTCATCATCACTTGAGTCTTCATCACATCCCCATCTTCCTGTCAAAGCAGTCACAAGATTTGCAGCTTCCTCTGTTTCACTCTCATCAGACCAAGTGGCAGCAAGATTCATCTTCTGCTTCTTGAGGTAGGTTCCACATTCAGTCCTGATGTATCCATACCCATCACATTCCTAGCACTGTACCTCTTTTCCTTATTTGGGCTTCTCATTTGATCTTGCTCTTCTTCCAGCATTGTTGGATTTACTGATGTCAGATGAGATGTTCTTGACATTTGCCTTAGATCTTACATCCATCTTTTTCAACAGTTTATTGAACTGTCTTCCTAGCATTGCTACTTCATTGACCAGATCTTCATCAACCTCCTTACTCTTTTCCTCTTCTGTGTTTGACATAAAAGCCATGCTCTTGGTTTTCTTTTCAAAACCATCATTTAATCCCATCTCAAATGTTTGGAGGGAACCAATTAGCTCATCAACCCTTATGTTGGAAATGTCTTGAGACTCTTCTATGGCAGTCACCTTCATAGCAAATCTCTTAGGGAGTGACCTGAGTATTTTTCTTACCAGTTTTTCATCTATCATCTTCTCTCCCAGGGCTCCTGAGGCATTACCAATTTCAAGGACACTCATGTGAAATTCATGAATGTTTTCATCTTCTTTCATCCTTAAATTCTCAAACTTCGAGGTGAGCAGCTGAAGTCTAGACATCTTTACCCTAGAGGTGCCTTCATGAGTGGTCTTGAGAATGTCCCAAGCATCTTTGGCCACTTCACAGTTGTTTACCAACCTGAAAATATTCTTGTCTACCCCATTGAATATTGCATTCAATGCTTTAGAATTTCCAAGGGCTAGATCATCCTCCTCCTTCGACCATTGTTCTTCAGGCTTCTTCTCAATAGTGGCTTCTCCTTCTTTAGTAATTACAGGATGCACCCAGCCTGTTAACACAGCCTTCCAAGCCTTGTTATCAAGAGATTTTAGAAAGGCTACCATTCGAGGTTTCCAATAGTCATAGTTAGAACCATCCAAAATTGGTGGCCTATGAACAGATCCTCCATCTCTCTCCATTGTACCAGAAAGTATTACCCCTAGATCTCACCCAGAACCAGAGCAGGATGCCCTCTTTGATACCAATTGAAATTCTGGTATCAGATATGAGATGTCGAAGGTAATGTCACGACACTAATATCTGAGTTACACAAACGGAAGAAAGATATAGAATGGTAATGCAAGAGACACAAGCAATTGTTAACCCAGTTCGGTCCAACTCACCTACATCTGGGGGCTACCAAGCCAGGAAGGAAATTCACTAAAATAGAATCAGTTCAAAGACTCTCCGTACACTTCAACAAGTTACAGTCTTTCTCACCTAATCTCTACCCGTGCAATTTCTACCTAAGCACTCTTAGATATGAGAACCCACTCACTTCCCTACAATCACACTTGTGATCTTAAACAACAATCCCTTGAGAAAAGAAAACACTTTTCAATAACACACTTTTGATTTTACTTCACAGTTTCAATCAAGAAGACACACACTTGATCTTGCTTCACAGCTTTGATCAAGTAGACACACACTTGATCTTGCTTCACAACTTTGATCAAGTAGACACACATTCTTGCTTAACAGCTTTAGAGTGACAAATTACAACCACAAATCAGTCCAATTAAATCATCACAAGATGACTTGAATGGCTTACAAGTCTCACGACTAAACAGACACAAACCCTAGCTCTCTCTCTATATTTCGCTCAGTATTGGTTGTGTTGTAAAACAGGTTTTCTAAGTCCCTTTTTATAGAAGCTTTCACCTGAGCTTTTGTAGCGGGGTATTCGTTACCATTAGAGATATTGACTAAATCCAAGGTAAATCATACAAGTCGAGTCGCCACCGCACTTCTATTTATCCAAAGGAATGGTTAGAAAGCGAACAAAAACCTAATAGTTTTAACAAAAACTAGTAAAAGAAACAGAGATCTGGGTAAGGGGGTTGGTTATGCAATGGGAAGGTGTTAGGCACCCAAAGCATCCTAGGTACTCCTAGGGAGCCCTTTTCATACTTGTTGCAAGGTTGTTGTTTTGTGAAAAATTTGTTTGTGCAAACATGATTGAAGAGATGAGAGGAGAATGTACAAGTTATTTACATTTGTGTCTGGATGGATAAACCCATTGCCTACGTACCATCTTATAAAAAGATTAGGATCAAAACCTCGTAGTTCGGGGTAAAAATTTCAAAATGAGTTGGTGAATTGAGGGATCCAAAAGCCTTAAGGTCTTTTGTTATCCAAGGGAGAAAACTCAGCCAAACCACAAATCCACCATGTGAGGATAGCTTCAACATGCTAGTGAGGGGTTAACCCTATAATAAGCATGGAAGACTCATTGTCCATCACTAAGGATATAGGTGAGTATTACATCTACCACCAAGATAACTCAAACCTAATAGCTAAAGGTTATGAAAGATTTTGATTAAGAAGTGGCCATTGGAACCACAAAAAGCACATTTGAATGGGTTATATTTACCAATTGGAAGTATATACAAAAGTGGTCAAGTTGACTTAAAGATCCAATTCAGAATAAGTGTTATGAAAAGAAAGTTTGAAAATCAAAAGCATAAGGCTTAGGTTTCTAATGTTTGAAAACAATAGTTAAATGTTTGCACAAGAAGGTTTTGGCTTGGGTTAGAGTGGAGAGATGAAGAAGAAGGGCTAAGTCCTAAGAAAAACAAAAAGAGAAAGGATAAAGGAATCAAAACCACAATGGAGTTCCTCTCTTTAGATCATATTGATGATCCAAGTAGCTCCAATCCTTTGGAATAAGCAACCACAAAGTATAAGCAATCAAACAAGTCTCACAAGCAGATCCTCAATGTATCTTGTTTCTTCCACTTAGATGAACATGGCAATGGTCCTCCAATTAAGCTCAACTGGAAACTCCTAGCACAAAAGCACACACATCAAAAGTTCCATGAAGTAAAATAAGAATGGACAAGAGTGAATTTAGAGATTTGGTCCTTCTAATCCATCTTCACCATTAAGATCCTTTTACTTCCAATTTTGCATAAGGAAGGTCCTAGAATCTAAGTCCAATTCTCCATTTCTTTGCATAGGGGAAGTCCTAGAAACTAAGTCCATTTCCTTGCATTTGGTTCACAACAATCAAGACAAAAACACAAGCACAATAATATATACACAATTATGTACTCAAGTGAGCAAAAGGCAAATGGCATTAACATAAACATGTGCTCAAGTGAGCAAAGATAAAAGCAAATGAATAATATATGCAAGAATAGTAAATTGCGTGAAAGTAAATTGCATAAAGTAAATGTTAATTGTCAATAGTTAGTGTTAGTAGTTAGTGTGCCATAAGGCAAATTTAGCGCTATGTTAAGCAATCGTAATTGGACTTATGTAGAAGTCACAACTATCTGAGGCCGGTCAATAATAATGTAGGTGTCATACGGTGAACTGGACTTTTTTGTGGTTTTAATCGCAATGTCGCGGTTAGCAAGAGTCGCCACCGACTTTTCTTTTATCCAATAAGGAAAGGTGGAAAAGAACAGGAAAGACCTTAATTTAGATTTTGGGTTCGGGAGGTACATTATACAAAGGGAAGGTGTTAGCACCCTTTGTATCCATGGTTATCCATGGGCTCTTAATTGCTCGATCACTTATATTATTTTTGTCTGAAAAAAAGTGTTTGTGAATTGTTTAGAAAAATTGTTTTTTGAAAAGAGAATTTAACTTTGTAATGATTCTTGTATGAATGTATACAAAGTGATTATCTCGTTTAGTTTTGAAAATTGTTTAGAAAAATATAACTCGGTAATGATTCTAGTATGAATGTATACCAAGTGGTGATTTTCTGAAGATATTTTGAAAGGTGTGAGGTGTGAAAAAAATGTTTTAGGTTGTGAGCCAGCAATTAAGAGTTATACCGACCCAAGGTCTTTATGAGTATTTCCTATCCTTATGAGGGTAAAACTGTCCTTATTATTGAGAAATAAGTAGTTTTATCCTTTGGATGTAAAAGGGTCATCGTAGGGTCATCGATTGGTCATTGAAGGCAACAGTTACGAGGATACCTTAGCATTCGAAGGGACTATCATCTTTTAACCGTAGGCAACATCGGAGGGTCATCGAGGGACAAAATTGTATATTCGAAGGCAACATCCGAGGGACTATAATTTATTTTATGATGATTTAACCGAAGGATCTTTGCTAAGGGTATCCCCACGTTCGCGGGACATGACCGTAATGTCGTAATCGTAAGGCAGCAAAGAGAGGTCCAAGATCACTTATTCAAAGGCAAAGTTTTACAATTAATTAGACAATTAGGAGGAATTCTCCCACATTAAAATTAATACATTAAAATTAATACATTAAAATTAATATATTAAAATTAATACATCAAAATTAATTAGGTAAATTAGGGTGAAACTCCACAAGGGTATCCCACAAATAAAGTGGAATACTTAGCCAACGACTTCTTCCTGGGATATGTGAACCTTTACGAAACTCAAAAAGAAACATGTCAGAATACCAAATCAGGGTGCAATCGAAGATTACACCGGAAAAATATCGCAACAGTAAATAGGATAGGATGAATAATGCATGGCTATGATAAAAACATAAAAAAAACAGACTAGAAAAATCAGGGTATTCAGGCATATTTAACTTCACATACGAAAGCAAATTATATATCAACATTTAATCATGATGCATTATATGTGTAGATATGGCCAATTGAAAGTATAAACAATAGAGATACGCAAACCTGTTTGCCAATTCAAGGTTGAAGGGATTGACCACTTGTGGTATCGGAATGAGTTAGGCGGCGGGAATTGGGCGGCGATGGCTTCGGGGCGGATGAGCTGCCTTCAGGGTTTCTTTATTCTGAATTCTCCGGGTTGGCAGGATTCCTATGCCAAAGTTTCTATCCGTCCTTCTCTGTTCTCTCACTTTCTTTTTCCTCAAGGTTTTGTTCCAAGGAAACCTCAGAGTGTTTTGCTTCTCTTCCTTCTTTCTCCCGTGAATCTCCCAGTGTAAACTCCAAGTCTAACTCCCAGTCCTTTCCTCTACTGAAACTTCAGTATTTATAGATTAATTTCGTGGGTAATGGGCTTGGAATGAGGGAGACCCAAGTCCAAAATAATTTGTTATATTTTATTTATTTATTTATTTTAATTATTTAATTAATTAATTAATTAATTAATTAATTAATTAATTAATTAATTAATTTTTTTTTTTTTTCAGGAAAAAAAGATGGGTAAATTTTGGGGTATGACAGCTGCCCCTGTTCAATATTCTTGAACCGAGAGAGTTAGGATGGCGTGTATGCCATTCGTGGTCTGGAGGTGGAAGATTATTGAACACTAGAATGCCCCAAAAATTTGTACTTGAGAATCGACAGTTGGTCTTGATGGAGATGGGCTTAAAGATGCCATCCGGGAGGTTTGATGACGAAAGCTTCAGATCGAGCCGTACATTAGGCCAATTTGAAGACATGGGTGCCACACTGGGTCGTACATTAGACCGAATAATGAGTCATCCATTAGGCTGCCGACTTCGCTGGGGAGTCGGAGTGTGTCATATGGTGTTGGGGATAAAGGATCAGAATGGACCATACGCTAGATCGTATCTGAGTTGAAGAGAGAGCCGTCCGTTAGGCTGAATCTGATGATGAAAGGGGTAGTCGTACATTAGACTACACTTCAGAAATGTACCGTACACTAGGTAGCATCTGAGTAGTTGAGGATCCGAATGGGTCGTACGTTAGACCGCATTGGAGTTGCTGGAGCTCAGAATGGATCGTACATTAAATCGAATCTGAGTTGCAGAATGAGCCGTCCAGTAGGCTGAATCTGATGGTAAAAGGGAGTCGTCGTACACTAGACTATACTTCAGAAATGTACCGTACACTAGGTAGCATCTGAGTAAGGGAGTAGCCGTATACTAGACTACCATTCAGAAATGTACCTGTCCGAAGGTAGCATCTGGGAAAGGGAGTAGCCGTATACTGGACTACCATCCAGAAATGTACCTGTCCGAAGGTAGCATCTGGGAAGGGAGTAGCCGTATACTGGACTACCATCCAGAAATGTACCTGTCCGAAGGTAGCATCTGGGAAAGGGAGCAGCCGTATACTAGACTACCATTCAGAAATGTACCTGTCCGAAGGTAGCATCTGGGAAAGGGAGTAGCCGTATACTGGACTACCATCCAGAAATGTACCTGTCCGAAGGTAGCATCTGGGAAAGGGAGTAGTCGTATACTGGACTACCATCCAGAAATGTACCTGTCCGAAGGTAGCATCTGGGAAAGGGAGTAGCCGTATACTAGACTACCATTCAGAAATGTACCTGTCCGAAGGTAGCATCTGAGTAAGGGAGTAGCTGTATACTGGACTACCATCCAGAAATGTACCTGTCCGAAGGTAGCATCTGGGAAAGGGAGTAGCCGTATACTGGACTACCATCCAGAAATGTACCTGTCCGAAGGTAGCATCTGGGAAAGGGAGTAGCCGTATACTGGACTACCATCCAGAAATGTACCTGTCCGAAGGTAGCATCTGGGAAAGGGAGTAGCCGTATACTGGACTACCATCCAGAAATGTACCTGTCCGAAGGTAGCATCTGGGAAAGGGAGTAGCCGTATACTGGACTACCATCCAGAAATGTACCTGTCCGAAGGTAGCATCTGGGAAAGGGAGTAGCCGTATACTAGACTACCATCCAGAAATGTACCTGTCCGAAGGTAGCATCTGGGAAAGGGAGTAGCCGTATACTGGACTACCATCCAGAAATGTACCTGTCCGAAGGTAGCATCTGGTCAGATGAAGGTCTAACTTGGTCGTGCATTAGACTGTACTTGAGTTGAAGAAGGTCAGAATGGATCGTACGCTAGATCGTATCTGAGTTGTTGAGGGTCAGAATGGATCGTCCGTTAGATCGTATCTGAGTTGTTGAAGGTCAGAATGGATCATACATTAGATCGTCTCTGAGTTGTCGAAGGTCAGAATGGATCGTATGCTAGATCGTATCTGAGTTGAAGGAGTCATATGTTGAGCTGAATCAGAATGAACCGTATGTTAGGCTGTATCTGTATACGTTGTACTTGCAATAAATGTCTGGGATGGGCTTAAAGATGCCATCGCTAGGAGGATATCGAAGTGTTGTCAGAATGAATGTTCCCATGAATTGCATCTGGAATATGTATCTGAATCTTGTCTGTGATTGATAAAGGCGTCTGCCTGAATGAGCCTTTTACTTTGACTATATCAGGAGGATAATTAACCTGCAAAGAAAAGTTAGCTTTATGCCATGTCATGATGCATGAGATGTTTTATGCTTTCGAAAATAAATGCGAATGTTGTATGCATGCGTATGCTGTGAAATGATGTAATGAATGAGTTATGCGTATGAGAAGTTCTGCTTGGGGACTCTACTGGGGAAAATAAATCCCCCTCTACTGATTGGAGATATTCGTGTTGAGGACCCTCTCTCGGCTGGGGGTTCTGATTTCTGTCTGATGGTAGAGATATTCAACAGAGCCTGGCTGGGGATGGATGAGATGATCAATCTGTCTGATGATGCCGACCTCTGTTGGGGAATAGCTGGCTGTGCCGGGGAATACTGCCAACTTCTTCTGGGGAAAAACAGGCTTGCTGGGGGAAGAGAATTGGTAGTGGATTCATTGGAAGCATGATTAGACCTTATCCTCGATCCCGAAGTCTTGTAGTAATTGCTATTGCTATTCTATGTACGTATTTTTGATAAACATTGATCATATTCAAATGCACATATTAATTCAAATTAAATCAATGGACGTTTACGCAAACAAAACAGAAAAAGTAAAAACAAAAGCATCTTTTTTGAAAGAAGGTTGTATTGATTTTGAAAGGAGGCCTATAAACAGGCAATTTGTGTACAAGGAGACAGAAATCCTAGTAAGAGAAAATTGTCGAAAACAAAGAGATAGCTATGTGGAAGAAGTCCTATTGATTTCAAGCCTACTACTGTCATTATGTCTTCGAGCATCTCATCCCTTGCTGTCGGATAGAAGTGATTGGCTTGGTCAGTCCCTCGAACATGGATGAAAGTTGACTGAGAACGGGACATAGTCATACGCTTTAATCCCTAATTTTTGCCTGGACCGCCTTTTCAGGTTTTCAGCCCACCAGGATACCCTTTTTTGCCCAAGCCACCTTTTCAGGTTTTCGACTTGCCGGGTGTACATTTTTTTATATATGTCCCTAATTTTTGCCCGAACCCTTTTGGTTCGCCGGGATGCCCTTACTTTTGCCTAGATACGTCGATCTAGCGGGTCTTTTTCATGCGTAGTATTTTTTAACTATGTCCGCGTTCACGGGATGCGGGAAATCTTCGCCATCCACTGTAGCAAGTATCATGGCTCCAACAGAGAATACCTTCTTAACTACAAATGGCCCTTTGTACGTGGGAGTCCATTTGCCTCTGGGATCAGTTTGCGGTAGCACGATACGCTTGATTACCAAGTCGCCAATTTGATACACTTGTCGCTTGACCCTTTCGTTGAATGCCTGGGTCATGCGTTTCTGATATATCTGCCTATGACAAACAGCCGCGAGTCTCTTCAATCAAATTTATCTGATCGAGTCGAGTCTGAATCCGTTCCTCTTCATCTAAGCCCGCCTCTTTCATGATTCTTAGCGAGGGAATCTGAACTTCCACTGGTAAGATGGCTTCCATTCCATAGACTAAAGAGAACGGAGCTGCCCCTGTCGAAGTGCGTACTGAAGTGCGATAGTCATGAAAAGCAAATGGTAACATCTTATGCCAGTCTTTATACATTACTGTCATCTTTTGTATAAGCTTCTGGACATTGTTAGCAGCCTCCACGGTGCCGTTCATCCTTGGCCGGTACGGAGAAGAATTAGAGTGTTTTATTTTGAACCGCGTGCAGAGTTTAGTAACCGTCTTGTTGTTCAAATTAGCACTATTATCAGTGATAACTCTTTCAGGAGACAACAAGTTTCTCGAATAGATATTTGATAGAACCCATCTTAGAAATCAATAAAGTGGTATGATTCAACATGTACTGTCTTAGTCGGCGAGCAGCCCAAGCCAAAGCGCAACAAGCTTTCTCGAGCTATGAGTATCTTGTTTCACAGTCGGTACCTTTTGCTAAGGCGGTATATGGCATGCTCTTTTCGACCAGACTCGTCATGTTGCCCCAACACACCTCATTGGATTTTCTAACACGGTCAAATACATGATTAGAGGTCTTCCTTCAACTGGTGGTGTCAGAATTGGAGGTTCTTGGAGACACTTCTTGATTTTATCAAAAATTTCCTGACATTCATCATCTCTTGACTGTCCTCAGTAATTTGAAGATAGGTTTGCAAGTAGCAGTCAAGTAGGATATAAACCGGGCAATGTAATTCAAGTGCCCCAAGAGGCTTCTGACTTCTTTCTTGTCTACTTTTAGTACTCAGATCGACAGTTTCAATTGACTCCTCATGCGGCTGTATAGTCCTTTCTTCTTTCAGTAACAGTCTGGCAAGTTCTTCAGGTACTTCACAATCTTCCTCACTTCCATCTTCGGCTTGGTAGATCGGATTTTCGAAGTCATAATGAACAGTAGCAGAACTATTATCAACAGGATCCAGAGTGGATGTGGATACGCAATTTGTTACGTGAGTGTGTGCAAGAAAGCATAGCTTATTTGAAAAATGACAGGAAAGATAAAGAGCGCAATATTTGAATGCAAAAAGTCCATTGATTTATTGAATATGAATATGCTTATGAGAATGACAAAACATTTAACCAAATTTGATACATTGAATAAACAACAAACAATTACTCCTGACTAAAGGAAGTTGGAATAGTGTCTTCAGCCTTCCAATTATCCAAGTTGCAATCGCTATTCACATCTTCTACAGCATTAACAGTCTTGTCATGATCGGGCATAGGAGCAGTGATGACATTAGGAATATTCAGAGGATCAAATTCAAATTCCCAGCGTCGATCATATCCTGAATCTTGTTCTTCAGCGACCAGCAATCATTCGTATCATGCCCGGGGCTATCGGAGTGATAGGCACACCTGGCGTTGGGATTATAACGAGGAGAAGTAGTGTTGGGTTTTGCAGGAGGATCTCTGAGGGTAATTAAATTTACTTTTAGCATACCCTGCAGTGCTTGTGCTAAAGTCATATTGATCTTCGTAAACTGCCTTCTTCCCGGGTTAATGTGCCTCACAGATTTCTTGTCCTTTTTCTTCTTGAGCAAGAGAGTCTTCAGTTCCTCCTGCCCCTTGGATAAGTTCAAGATCATCTCTTGGAGTTGAGCATTCTGAGCCTGGAGATCTTTGACAGTTTGTTCGAGGTCCATTTTTCTGTTTGAAGGAAAACCGTGAGAATACTGACCCTTTTAGAGTACCTGTTATGCAATGTCATGTTATGCTATGCAATGTATGAAATGTTTTCAAGGACTTTTGGAATTTAATTTTGCATAAACTACCAAAAAAGAAAGCCACTTTTATTATAATATTTGATTAATATTCATTATAATAAGAAGTAAAATAATAAAAGCTCAGGTCTCCCAGGGACGGCTTCTTTTTGGGCGAAGATATGTATTGAGTCTTCGTTCCTCATTAAGCTGGCCGGTGAGTTCTAACACCTTCTTCCTTGTAGCACAGAACTGGGCTTCAAAAGTATCCCTTTCCTCTCTCAACTGGATCCAGGACTTCTTTAACTCTTCAACATCGGTAGGCATATCTGGATAAGGAACGATCTGAGGAGTACCTCCTTCAGCTTCTGGTTCAACAATCAGTGGTCCGACTGCCAGATATGGCATGACAAGTTCACGAGCTCTTGTGCGGACCCATCTGAGATAAGATTCCATAGGAATAGAGTTTTTCTGTCCTAAAGTACTTCTTTTCACCATGCCCCAAGCTCGCACAAATCTTTGACGGAGACCTTGGGAATCGTTATCATAGTCAAACACCGTGCCTTGTATAATTATTTCATGTGGACCATCTCTTCGAGCACAACCAAACTGACGTAGGGCTAAAGCAGGATTATAAGTAATACCTCCTCTTATCCCCATGAGTGGTACATTAGGGAATTCTCCACAACGGTCAATGATGATATTATTTTCTTTGAAATGAGGACACCAACAGATGTCTGAGTGGGAGAGCGACATTATCCTTTGAGACCATCTCAAACTTTGCTCATTCTTCAAGACTGACTGAGGAAGGTGCGAAATAAACCACCTGGATAATAAAGGTATGCAGCACATGAGAGTCCCTTGCCTCTTCAAAGTACGAGTGTGAAGGGAATGCAGAATGTCGCCGAGCAAGGTAGGCACAGGGTTACGAGCGAGAAATATCTGAATAGCATTCATATCTATGAATTGATCTGGATTAGGGAATAACACCAAACCATAGATTAGTAATGCTAGAATCTCCTCGAAAGCATGGACATTCATGACTTTTAAGAATTCTCGGGCCTTATTCATCAGAAATTTGGCAAGTAAACCCTTAACTCCACTTCTTGTTACCCAATTAGCTTCAATATCTGACTTTGTCATGTGTAAAGCTGCGGCAACTTTTTCGGACCTCGGAATCTTTTCTAAACCACTGAAAGGCATTTGATCAAGAATAGGTATCCCAAGCAGCTGGGAAAATTCTTCTAATGTGGGCACCAACTGATAATCTGGGAATGTGAAGCAATGATGTTTAGGATCGAAGAACTGGAATAGGACTCTCATCATATCTTCTTTGAAACCAGTGGTAACCAAATCGAGGAGAGAACCATGCTTTTTGACGAACTGAGCCTGATCAGGAAGTTCTGACACTAAATCCTTGAGTTGAGGAGAAATGACTACAAAATTTATCCGGATAGTCTTCCTGGGAGCCATAGCCTGTTAAAATAGAGTCAAGTTAAATCCCTAAGTCCTCGAAGTGATTAGTGCAATGTCATAATGTTATGATGTTATGATGTTATGATGTTATGATGTTATGATGTTATGATATTATGATGTTATGATGTTATGATATTATGATGTTATGATGTTATGATATTATGATATTAAACAAATAACAAGCATAAGCAAGTCATACAACAATCATTCCTAGGTTTTAAGGCTTGCATGAGTTCCATAGGTAAGTACCCTCCCCACTGAAGTTTGGTGGGTTCAACCTGTCTTAGAATAGTAACCGGGTTCTAGAAGGATCTCAAATCATTGACCTTTCCTTAAGTCCACTTCAGTGCAACACCAAGTGGTTGACCGAAGCTTCCCTAAAGTCCAATCTCAAAGAGTGTAGTATCGAGTCTCAACCAACTCCAGTCGGAACCGAAGCCAGTTATCTCACTACTTTCTAATGGCCAGGATGAGTCAATTAGGGTTCTAAAGGTCTGGTTAATGCTTTTATGACACCACGCGAATGCCAAATATTTCCTCAACTAACATGAGGAACATCAGGACATCCAAAGTGCCACATTAACCGTAGCCATCATTTTGACCATTCCAGTATACGCCGGACAGCCGCGATGATCTCTTGCTACTTACCTAAGGTACACTAGATCCGGTGTAGGATCTTTCACTCAAGCATAACATACCCAAGCAATCCCTTAAAAATAAATCAGACAAATTGAATAAGTGATCTTGTTTTTAAGGTAACCTCTCTTTTTAAATATTCCCCAGCAGAGTCGCCAGTTCTGTCATACGGTGAACTGGACTTTTTTGTGGTTTTAATCGCAATGTCGCGGTTAGCAAGAGTCGCCACCGACTTTTCTTTTATCCAATAAGGAAAGGTGGAAAAGAACAGGAAAGACCTTAATTTAGATTTTGGGTTCGGGAGGTACATTATACAAAGGGAAGGTGTTAGCACCCTTTGTATCCATGGTTATCCATGGGCTCTTAATTGCTCGATCACTTATATTATTTTGTCTGAAAAAAAGTGTTTGTGAATTGTTTAGAAAAATTGTTTTTTGAAAAGAGAATTTAACTTTGTAATGATTCTTGTATGAATGTATACAAAGTGATTATCTCGTTTAGTTTTGAAAATTGTTTAGAAAAATATAACTCGGTAATGATTCTAGTATGAATGTATACCAAGTGGTGATTTTCTGAAGATATTTTGAAAGGTGTGAGGTGTGAAAAAATGTTTTAGGTTGTGAGCCAGCAATTAAGAGTTATACCGACCCAAGGTCTTTATGAGTATTTCCTATCCTTATGAGGGTAAACTGTCCTTATTATTGAGAAATAAGTAGTTTTATCCTTTGGATGTAAAAGGGTCATCGTAGGGTCATCGATTGGTCATTGAAGGCAACAGTTACGAGGATACCTTAGCATTCGAAGGGACTATCATCTTTTAACCGTAGGCAACATCGGAGGGTCATCGAGGGACAAAATTGTATATTCGAAGGCAACATCCGAGGGACTATAATTTATTTTATGATGATTTAACCGAAGGATCTTTGCTAAGGGTATCCCCACGTTCGCGGGACATGACCGTAATGTCGTAATCGTAAGGCAGCAAAGAGAGGTCCAAGATCACTTATTCAAAGGCAAAGTTTTACAATTAATTAGACAATTAGGAGGAATTCTCCCACATTAAAATTAATACATTAAAATTAATACATTAAAATTAATATATTAAAATTAATACATCAAAATTAATTAGGTAAATTAGGGTGAAACTCCACAAGGGTATCCCACAAATAAAGTGGAATACTTAGCCAACGACTTCTTCCTGGGATATGTGAACCTTTACGAAACTCAAAAAGAAACATGTCAGAATACCAAATCAGGGTGCAATCGAAGATTACACCGGAAAAATATCGCAACAGTAAATAGGATAGGATGAATAATGCATGGCTATGATAAAAACATAAAAAAAACAGACTAGAAAAATCAGGGTATTCAGGCATATTTAACTTCACATACGAAAGCAAATTATATATCAACATTTAATCATGATGCATTATATGTGTAGATATGGCCAATTGAAAGTATAAACAATAGAGATACGCAAACCTGTTTGCCAATTCAAGGTTGAAGGGATTGACCACTTGTGGTATCGGAATGAGTTAGGCGGCGGGAATTGGGCGGCGATGGCTTCGGGGCGGATGAGCTGCCTTCAGGGTTTCTTTATTCTGAATTCTCCGGGTTGGCAGGATTCCTATGCCAAAGTTTCTATCCGTCCTTCTCTGTTCTCTCACTTTCTTTTTCCTCAAGGTTTTGTTCCAAGGAAACCTCAGAGTGTTTTGCTTCTCTTCCTTCTTTCTCCCGTGAATCTCCCAGTGTAAACTCCAAGTCTAACTCCCAGTCCTTTCCTCTACTGAAACTTCAGTATTTATAGACTAATTTCGTGGGTAATGGGCTTGGAATGAGGGAGACCCAAGTCCAAAATAATTTGTTATATTTTATTTATTTATTTATTTTAGTTCAGCCAACACAAAATCTGAGCCAATAGGTCAAAGGATTAGGAGAATCGAAGAAAATACCAGTTGGAGTGTGTGCTTGAATTCTGGTAGCTTGAGCTTGTTGCCTTGCTTACTTTACCAAAATATAAGTTCAATGAGATGTATGGTGAAGGTCTAGAAGCATTAGATCTAAGAATACAACCAGATGAAGCTGAATTCTAGATCTGAAAATTTTTGAGAAAAATGCAATTGCTTCTTTAGTGATGGTTAGGGAGAGAATTCTGCAGCATTTCAGGTTGAATTAGGCATCTCTAATGAGTGGAATGAAGCCTCTATTTATAGAGAAAGTGGCAAGGAGAGTGTGAGCAATCCGTGTGCATGGCATGTGAAGCTTCATTGCATGGGCTTGCATGATCATGCACAAGGCCCAAAAACAATGCCAAATGAGTTCTGAACACCATCCAGATGGAATTAGACGTGTGAAATGCAAAGGCAATTGCTCATGTAACAAGATTTCAAGTGAATTCTCCATTTGTACCTAAATAATCATCTCTTCAAAAGTACCATTTAGAAATTCCAAGCATAGGCATATGGGTAATGGTTGGAAAGGTCTTTGTATGAGGAACAAATGTTATGTTGGACAAAAACTCATTTGGAGTATGGAAATTTATGAAATTTGAGTTTAAAGTGTGATGTGCAAAACATGTCAAGTCAAGGTTTCTAAAATTGGCCAACTTTCAAGCCCCTCTGTTTTGATGATACAAGATTCAAATGGAAAAACCTCCAACATCAAAGTTGTAGATATTTTCAAGACAATCAAAATGGACTTAAATTGTGCATCTTTAGATTTTTGATGAAGGAGTTATGGGCACTTGAAGTTGGACTTTTTTTACTTTTAATGCCTTTGACCCAAAAGGACCTATAATGTCTAGCATTATCACATGTAGTTTCTTTGAGATTTTGAAATTTTTAATCAACATAACATTTTAAGTAGACATCCTAAGCTTTCCAATGCATTTGATCCCACCTCAAAATCATAAAAGATGGGTGAGTTATGTTCTTGGGAAGTTGACCCAAAATTAGGGTTTCAGTCAAAATGACCTATAATGTATTGGAATTGAAGATGGTTTTACAAGCTTCAAATAAAATTTTGATGAACATGAAAGTTGTTCATATTGTCCTTAAGAACATTTTTGCTTTTGGAACCATCTCCATTTGACCAACACATAAAAAGTTAGGTCTCAGTGTATTTCAAAATAGTTAGATGAATTGACTGATCAACTTCTCAAGTCCATGCCTCATATCTTGATGAATTGATGATTGAGGACACTTAAATAAGTTCAAATATGCATGAAATTATGAATTAAAGAACTTACCTTGATTGTATTTGACCATGGGTTGAGGTTGCTTCATGAGCAAGGCATTGTGGTACACAGATGAATTAGGGTTTCCTTGAGAAACAAACCTCCAACCCTTTGACTTGCTTTGATCAAAATGATGAATTAAGATGCTAGGGAGGCATATTTGATAGATGAGAGCTTTGGGAACCATTACCATGCTTGCTTTCATCTTCTCTTGGCAATATCTTTGCACCAATGACCTCCTAGAAGCTTTTGACCTTGTGATTGCTCAAGCTACAAACAAAAGATGTTAGTGACATATTTTTGTGCTTTTGGTTAGTAAATAAAATGGGAAAAGCAATGATATACAATTCAATCATGCTTGGTGATCTCAAACCACTCACAAGGAGTCCCACCCAAAGGCAAGGGACCAAGATGCTCAATGATCCTTGAGGTTATGCAATGCAATGTTATGATGCTATGAGGGATCTTAGGGACAAAATTGGGGTCTTACAGATGCCCCTATTTAAGGTCATTCTAGCCGGAGAAGGGAAGGTTAAAATCTTCGTCTCAACGAGGTAGAATGGGCTTAAATAATAACAAAGAGACGAATTTTGGTCCCTAAGAGACCTCATGATGCAAATGTATGTATGTAAAACGATAATACTTTGTGGGGATATGTGTCCACAAAGCAGACAATCAGGAGACACTGACAATCCACATGAGTGATACATTCCATGGGTCAAAAACCTGGGGACTCTTATGGGGATAAGAAAGAAATGTGTGAGCAGGGCACGACTCAAAGTTTGGGGAGCAGAATTCCAAAGGGAATAAACCAATGGAAAGACATTGAGCTGACTCGAATACGCCCGTATTGGGGAATATGCTAATATAGCAAAAAACGATCCACAACGGATACTTCGTTGGGGATGTCTAAAAAAAGAGACTCTCCTGGGGAAGCAGCGAGATGAGGTGTTACCGGTTACTGGGTAACAAGCTCAATGAGACATGTGATCTGAACACTGACATAAGGGCCAGAGATACAACATGCTCGGGAAGACTGAATATCTAAGACCGGTATAAGGGTGAGAAATATCAAACATCCGAAACCATCTGAGAAAGACCTAAAAAAAGGTATATTTCAGCTCAGGAAAATCTGACTCCACAGGGGACAAAAGTCATGATAGGGAGCAGAAGGAAGGGACACCAGGGATGCCGGTTACTAGGCATATAATAGGTGACCAACCAAGGCGTGAATTGGGGAATATTCCCAAGACACTCATCATCCAAAAGAGGGCTAAAAGCAAACTCGATTATAGGATGGATACTCGACTCCGCAAAGGGGAAACGAATCTTACTCAATTGGGGAAGAACAAAAGGCTTCGACCGAAGAGTGCATGAGATATACTATCTATTACCGTCAGAACGTAGATAATACACTATCATGGAAGATTATCCACAACCGGTTACTGGGTTAATAAAGGATAAATCGACCGTCAAAGAGAAAGGCATCAGGATACCAAAACTAGGTATATAATGATGACCATTTCAGGGGAGAAACAATCGTCATCAACAACAACAGGGTAGACGAAAGATGACCCGCTGGGGATAAATTGCGTAAACAGGGCAATTATCCAAGCAAAAGAGGGAATGTGAACATCGAATATTGGATGAAGATAACCACCAAGGAGGGGATTACACCTACCGGATACTGGGTAGGAAACCACGGAAAAGTAACCGTCATCGATTATGATGAACCAAAGGTTAACTCTGCAAAGGGGAGAAAATAGGGTTTACAACTACCGGTACAAGGGTAGAAAACCACATGCTCCACTGGGGATAGGATGGATAATTAGTGGTTACTGAGCAATTATTCATCTATACCACGGGGAAACATAAGAAACAATCACAAGAGGCCAATTTAGGATCAAACCAAAGAGGCGAACTGAATCAAGACTCATCCTAATGAGGATATAACTCAATAGGGGAACCCATCCCAATATATATGTTTGGAGGAAGCGAAAACAGCCGTCGTCCACGAGGATAGAACTCAGTGGGGAATGCGGAAGGAAAGATAAACATTTTCTGCTTAAGGGGTCGACTCTCTATATTGAGGGATCAGACACCGACACCTGCTTGGGAAAAGTATTACCCACTAGCAGAAGGATAACAAACAAAGATATATGGCAAACAATGCAATATGAATATCCAAATGTTCGAAAATTGTATGCACACATGCGTGGTTTATGTATGATGAATGCTGACAAACAGACATTTCTAACACAAACAGGCTTCATAGGAATAAGCACATAAACATCCGGTACTACATCTCAAGAGAGAAAGCCAAAATCACCAGAGAGTGATCAATCTTCCGGAGATCAGAGATACCAGGAAACAACAAAATCTCTGTGGGGAAGGAATCAATAGTCAACCCGGCTGGGGACAGGAGTTACAATGAGATCACATCCACCACATGAACAACTCTACTGGGGAGTCTATCCGATGGATAAAGGGATTCTGGGGGCCAACCACCAAAAATCGAATCTTCCAGAAAGAACATATCTGCTGAGGAGGAAAGAATCACTGCTCTGCTGAAGGGACAACCGATGAACCTCTCAAAATCATACCACTCAGGGTTCCGGAGGTAGAAAAAATATAGTCATGCCAGGAATATGAACAAATGTCTTACCCTGTTGGAGATCATACCATTCTTGGGAGAACACTAAGGATCTCCTAAGTATCCTTTTGTCATTGTGAATGTTCACTTTGTTTAAAAACAAGTTATAAAAATTTGATTGTTTAAAACAAGGATATTTTCTCAACTACAACATGCAAAACATTTGTTGGATAGAAACAAATAAGAGTGCAAATAATTGGATAAAAGGCTCAAATTTATTTGATGGAATGGTAGTCTGCAAATGGCAAGACTCCATAGATCTTTACAAATTTGAAATTGGTGATATATATTGGAAAAGGGCTACATTGAACATAATGACCGTTTCTCCACCAATTCTGAATTCGATGTATTCGAAGCTTCGGTTGATGACGAATGAACAAGAATCTCTGACAGATGATAATTGTAGAACAAAGTCTTGTCAAGATGCAGTTACTTGCCAAATCCCTAATTTTTGCCTAGATTGCCCCAGGGTGAGGTACTCAATCTAGCGGGATACAAATATTCATTTTTTTTTCATGTCCCTAACTTTTGCCTGGACCGCCCTTTCGGGTTTTCAATCCACCGAGACGCTCATTTTTGCCTAAGCCGCCCTTTCGGGTTTTCAACTTAGCGAGCTATTCTGTTTTTATTTTCTAGGCGAAGTATTTCTTGACTGCATCTGAGTTCACAGGACGAGTGAAATCCTCCCCATCCATAGTTGTAAGTATCAAAGCACCGCCTGAAAAGGATCTCTTAACAACATATGGACCTTCATAGTTTGGAGTCCACTTGCCCCTGGAATCGGGTGCGAAAGACAAGACCTTCTTGAGCACAAGGTCACCTTCTCGGAATACACGAGGCTTGACCTTCTTATCAAAAGCTTTCTTCATTCTCTGCTGATACAACTGACCATGGCACATGGCAGTCAATCTCTTCTCTTCTATCAAATTCAGCTGGTCATAACGACTCTGAACCCATTCAGCATCAGTCAACTTGGCTTCCATCAAGACTCCCATTGATGGGATCTCCACCTCTACTGGGAGTACTGCCTCCATGCCATAAACAAGAGAGAAAGGGGTTGCCCCTGTTGAAGTGCGGACAGACATACGATATCCATGCAAAGCAAATGGCAGCATTTCATGCCAATCTTTATACGTAACAACCATCTTCTGGATAATCTTCTTGATATTCTTGTTAGCAGCTTCAACAGCCCCATTCATCTTGGGTCTGTAAGGCGAAGAATTATGATGCGCGATCTTGAACTCGCTACACAACTCTTTCATCATTTTGTTGTTCAAGTTAGATCCATTATCAGTAATGATCTTATCTGGCACAGCATAGCGGCATATGAGTTGATTCTTGATAAACTTCACGACCACCTGCCTGGTCACATTTGCATATGATGCCGCTTCAACCCACTTGGTGAAGTAATCAATTGCTACGAGAATAAATCTGTGTCCGTTAGACGCTTTCGGCTCTATCATGCCAATCATGTCGATTCCCCACATGGAGAAAGGCCATGGTGATGAAATCACATTTAGAAGTGTCGGAGGAATATGAATCTTATCCGCGTAAATCTGACACTTGTGGCATTTCTTCACATATTTGCAGCAGTCAGACTCCATTGTCAGCTAATAGTAGCCTGCCCTCAACATCTTTCTAGCCATGGCATGTCCATTGGAATGAGTACCAAATGAACCCTCATGGACCTCAGTCATTAACAGGTCTGCTTCGTGTCTATCCACGCATCTGAGCAGAACCATGTCAAAGTTTCTCTTATAAAGCACATCGCCATTGAGATAGAAACTGCCTGACAATCTCCTCAAAGTCTTCCTATCTTTCACAGATGCCCCAGGCGGGTAAACCTGGTTCTGGAGGAAACACTTGATGTCATAATACCATGGTTTATCATCTTTTACTTCTTCAACTGCAAACACATGAGTTGGTCTATCCAAGCGCATCACAGTGATATTGGGAACTTCATTCCACAGTTTTACCACAATCATCGAAGCGAGCGTAGCAAGAGCATCTGCCATCCGATTCTCATCTCGAGGAATATGATGGAAGTCAACCTTAGTAAAGAACGTTGAAATCCTCCTCGCATAATCCCTATATAGAATAAGACCAGGCTGATTCGTCTCCCATTCACCCTTAATCTGATTAATCACAAGGGCCGAATCACCATAAACATCAAGATGCTTGATCCTTAGATCCATGCATTCCTCCAATCCCATAATACAGGCCTCATAATCAGCCATATTATTCGTGCATTTGAAAGTTAGCCTTGCTGTAAAAGGAATATGTGTGCCCTGAGGAGTAATAATCACTGCCCCAATACCATTCCCATACTGATTTACAACACCATCAAATACCATACTCCATCTGGAACCAGGTTCTGGCCCTTCATCGAGTGTAGGCTCATCACAATCTTTCATTTTCAAATACAAAATTTCCTCATCCGGGAAGTCATACTGAACTGACTGATAATCTTCAATCGGATGATGTGCCAAGTGGTCAGCCAAGATACTACCTTTAATAGCCTTCTGAGCTCGATACTCAATATCATACTCAGATAACAACATCTGCCAACGGGCAATTCTCCCTGTTAAAGCAGGCTTCTCAAAGATATACTTGATTGGATCCATTCTGGATATCAACCAAGTCGTATGATTTATCATATACTGGCGTAAGCGATTAGCAGCCCAAGCCAAATCACAACATGTCTTCTCAAGCATCGAGTATCGAGACTCACAATCAGTGAACTTCTTACTCAAGTAGTAGATGGCATACTCTTTCTTTCCTGATTCGTCTTGCTGACCGAGAACACAACCCGTCGAGTCTTCAAGAACAGTTAGATACATAATCAATGGTCTTCCTTCCACGGGTGGAGACAGGATCAGAGGCTCAGACAGATACTCTTTAATACTGTCAAAAGCTTTCTGGCAATCCTCGGTCCAGTTATGGGACTGATCTTTCCGGAGGAGCTTGAATATCGGTGCACATGTGGCAGTCATGTGGGATATGAATCTGGAAATGTAATTCAAGCGGCCAAGAAAACCTCGGACTTGCTTCTCAGTTCTGGGCGCATGCATCTCTTGTATTGCTTTGACCTTTGTAGGATCAACCTCAATACCTCTTTCACTGACAATAAAGCCCAATAACTTACCGGAACGGACTCCAAATGTACACTTGTTGTGATTCAGACGAAGCTTATACTTCCTCAGACGCTGAAAAAGCTTCAACAGGTGCTCTACATGTTCAACTTCCGTTCTTGACTTAGCAATCATATCATCAACATACACCTCGATCTCCTTGTGCATCATATCATGAAACAAAGTAGTCATAGCTCGTTGATACGTGGCTCCGGCGTTCTTCAAACCGAAGGGCATCACTCGATAACAGAATGTTCCCCAAGGTGTGATGAATGTTGTCTTCTTCATATCCTCGGGTGCCATCTTAATCTGATTATATCCAGAAAATCCATCCATAAATGAGAAGACTTTGAATTTAGTTGTATTGTCTACCAACATATCAATATGTGGTAAGGGGAAATCATCTTTCGGACTAGCTTTATTCAAATCTCTATAATCCACACACATCCGGACTTTTCCATCTTTCTTAGGCACGGGCACAATATTGGCCACCCATTGAGGATATGTAGAAGTCACCAGAAACCCCGCATCAATTTGCTTCTGAACTTCCTCTTTGATCTTCACTGCCATATCAGGATGAGTTCTTCTGAGCTTCTGCTTCACAGGCACGCACTCAGGTTTTAAAGGCAGGAAATGTTGCAGAGTATCAGTATCTAGACCAGGCATGTCTTCATATGACCAGGCGAAGATATCAACATATTCTCGTAGCAATTCAATCAACCCCTTCTTAACAGATTCTTCCAGGAGTGCCCCAATCTTTACCTCTCGCACACAATCTTCAGACCCCAAGTTGACTGTTTCCAGATTCTCAAGATTTGGCTGAATGATCTTCTCTTCATGCTCAAGTAGCCGGGTGATCTCATCAGGAATCTCTTCAACATCATCTTCCTCTGCCTCAAATACAGGGAATTCAAAATTGGGAGATGGTGTTGGGTCATTATGTTCAATGGGTTTGATCAACCTGCATAATGATTTTGAATATGAAAAGCTTTTAGAAAACAAACAAGGCAAATCATTATGCAGATGAAAAGATTGATTTTATTTTATTTATTTATTTTGAGGTTTTATGTGATCACCAATTTCATGCAAAAAGCGAAAAGGGAAAATTATTTGGAAAAACAAACATTTAACATGAATTTATTGAATGAAAATATCATTGTATTTATGTTGCCAACAATGTCATCACTCCTCCTTTTGGCATGGGAGAAGGGTTTTTAAACAAAGTGATCATTACATTGACTTGTGGATAACTGTAGGAATATCCATAGGGACCCAGTTGTTGCAGATCCGTCCAGGGATGATGAAATTGTTCGAATCCTCTGCATCTTCTTCCAAAACAGCAGCAGCTTCTTCATCCTGACCGGTGTGGATGAACCCTCCATTCTTGAACAACCCTTTCTCATTGAGAACCCCAGAGGAAAAGCCTATGCCAGCCCGAGACTTATTGTCTTCTAGCTCAATCATTTTTCCTAGACCAGCAATTGCACCACACTCAATGGCCAACTTTGCATCTTTGTAGGAAGCAAATGAAGGAGTTCTCTTCTCAACAGGCTCAACTATAGATAAAGCTTGGAAAGGAGTTCCAACTTCATCTTCAGCATCTATATATGAGAAGTAAGACAAGTGGCTAACCAGGAGAGCCTTTTCTCCCCCTACCACCACCAGCTTTTTATTCTTCACAAACTTCAGTTTTTGGTGTAGGGTGGATGTCACGGCGCCCGCCTCGTGAATCCATGGTCTGCCTAAGAGACAGCTATACGATGGGTGGATATCCATAACTTGGAAGGTAATTTGGAAATCACTCGGTCCGATCTTGACTGGGAGATCAACTTCCCCAATCACAGTTTTACATGACCCATCGAAAGCTTTCACAACAACTCCACTCTGCCTCATGGGAGGCCTTTGGTATGCCAGTTTTGAAAGAGTGGATTTCAGCAATACATTTAGTGATGACCCAGTGTCCACCAACACATTGGACATGGCGTCGTCTCTGCAATTCATAGATATGTGTAAAGCCAAGTTGTGGTCTCTTCCCTCCTCAGGGAGATCAGAGTCACAGAAACTCAAATTGTTACAAGCAGTAATGTTTGCAACAATACTATCAAACTGTTCTATTGTGACATCATGATCTACATATGCCACCTCCAAAACTTTCTGCAGTGCCTCTCTATGTGGTTCTGAATTCAATAGCAAAGATAATACTGATATTTTGGATGGCGTTTGTAGAAGCTGGTCTACAACATTGTATTCACTTCTCTTGATGAGCCTCAGCATCTCATCGCAGTCTTTTTTCACATTGCAGCTTGGGCCAACAGAAGCAGGAGTTATCAATGTAGAGGAGGGCTTAATAATAGGTGCCAGATTCGGAGTGCTCACAGCATTCCCAATCGGGCGTTCAACAAAATCAGCCTTAGCCTGGGGCTTTGGTGGTGCTGAAAATACACTACCACTACGTGTTAGACCACTTACATCCGCGATATTAACAACAGAGGAAGAAGGCAAAGACACTTCTTTCCCATCTTCTACAGCAACAGCGTTGTAACGAAAGGGAATTGCTTTTTCAGAAGAATATGGTACTGGACCGGCAGGCTTAATGATAAGAACAGGAGAAACCTTCTGCTTGCTACCATCATACTTAATGGTAACAGGATCGGGCATCCGGAACACTGGGGAAATTACGTTGACCTCAGGTTCATCTTCATCAACATTCCTATTTTGAAGAATCTCAATAACTCCTTCATCCAGCATTTCCTGAAGATCTTTACGCACCTGGCGACAACCCAATCGGTTAACAGAGCAGACTCGGCATCTATCATGATCGTGCTCATAATGAATGTACTCGCATAGCAAACGATGCATCTCGACCAGAGACTGTCGAATATGACTAACATATTTGACTTTGTACTTGCCAGGGCAGCCCTGGACCATGTTAACAGATTTCCCATGCTCGGGCAATGGGTTCTTCTTCACATTAGGACCTACGTCCTCAAAACACAGAATGCCACACCTCACAAGGTCTTAAACCTTGGTCTTCAAAGGATAGCAATTCTCCACGTCGTGGCCGGGAGCACCAGAATGATAAACACAATGAAATTCGGGCTTATACCACCACTGGGGGTTAGCAGGTATGGCCGGTGGGTCTCTCGGAGTAATCAGCTTCCTCTCTATTAAAGAAGGGTATAACTCTGCGTACGTCATCGGAATAGGATCAAAAGTGACCCTTTTCCTCTTGTAACTCGTGCTGGTTTGATTACTGTTTCGAGGCTGGTAGGCCTGCTGTTGTGGACGGTGCTGTTGTTGTTGATATTGCTGAGGTGGTTGTTGATTGTTGCTATGTTGCTGGTATTGTTGATTATCTCTGAAAACATGTGCTATGTGAGCCACCTGGTGCTGGTTACCGGCGGGACGCAGGGTCTTCCTCCTTATAGAGGGTCTTCTTGATTTAGCATGGGAGGTCACAGCATGTGCCTCTCCATCTTTCTTTTTTGCAAACGCTCCATAGCGCTTGGCAGAAGAGCCTTCTTCCTTGGTTAGACGTCCTTCTCTAACTCCTTCTTCTAAACGCATCCCCATATTCACCATCTCGGTGAAGTCAGAAGGAGCGCTAACAATCATCCGCTCATAATAGAATGAACTCAAGGTCTTCAAAAAGATCTTGGTCATTTCCTTCTCTTCTAGCGGAGGCACGATCTGTGCTGCCACTTCTCGCCACCTCTGGGCATATTCTTTGAACGTTTCTTTGTCCTTCTGGGACATGGCCCTCAATTGATCCCTATCGGGAGCCATATCCACGTTGTATTTATATTGCTTGACGAAGGCCTCACCGAGATCATTGAAAGATCGAATGTTCGCACTGTCCAGACCCATGTACCAGCGCAGAGCGGCACCTGACAGACTGTCCTGAAAGTAGTGGATGAGAAATTGGTCGTTGTCGGTCTGAGTAGACATCTTCCTGGCATACATGACCAGGTGGCTGAGAGGACAAGTATTTCCTTTGTAATTTTCAAAGTCTGGGACCTTGAACTTCACGGGAATCTTCACATTGGGAACCAAACACAGTTCGGCAGCAGACTTGCCGAAGAGATCCTTTCCTCTAAGAGTCTTCAATTCCTTGCGAAGCTCAAGAAATTGACCGTTCATAGCGTCCATCTTCTCATAGACATCTGGGCCCTCAGATGGCTCAGAATGATAGATGGTGTCGTCTACTCTGGGCATAGTATGCACGACAGAAGGAGGAACAGCAAGGACCGGGCTAGATGCCGGCATAGAAGCAAAAGTTGGAGCAGGACCCTCAGGGATGAAATTAGGAGGCATCCCCCACGGGAATCCGACTGGCATGGCTGTCGGAACAAAGTTTGCATTGGCTGCAGACACAGTTGAGGAGACAATCTCAGAGATGACTGTCCTCTGGGGAGGAGTTGAAGGCGTCAGAGAAGACTGGCTCTGGGCGGCCAAGAATGATTCCATCAAAGCGCTAAGTCTGGCCACCTCCTCTTTGAGTTCACGGTTCTCTTGCTCTAGTTGATCCATCAGTCTTGAAGTGTTGGCTCTAGTGTAGTACCGGTGAGTCATCTTGTCTTCAAAATAAATGAAGAACACAGAGTTAGACCACATGACAAGAAGCCGAGAACCAAAACCTGCTTATGCACATGATGCATGCAATGCTTGTGCATATGATTTGTTTTTATATTTCAAAGGAACTCTAGGGTTTTATTCGTAAATTTTGGAAATATTAACTATTTATCACATATGGAAATATAACATCAGGGACATGAAGTACAGCATTGTCAATCATGTACAAGAGGAAAGGAAAATAATCATCATATGGATCCCTAGAAACAATCATCTAATGCTCGGGACACAGGAAGATAAGATGCACGAAGCCTCTTTACTTCCTCCTCATAAGCTGCCTCCATATCTGCTTTTTCCTTGGAGAGTCGATCGTACTTCCTTTTCCAAAACTTGGAAGACTGAGGAAGTAGAGAAGTCCATGCATCGTCAGGGTCATCAATAACTT
The DNA here is from genome assembly GCF_024323335.1 of Lathyrus oleraceus. Taxonomy (NCBI): domain Eukaryota; kingdom Viridiplantae; phylum Streptophyta; class Magnoliopsida; order Fabales; family Fabaceae; genus Lathyrus; species Lathyrus oleraceus. The sequence continues at coordinate 40,012,930 of NC_066583.1, forward strand.
GATGCTCGAGGAACTCAATCAAAGCATCCTTCTCCTTAATCTGCTGAAGCAACTCTTCTCTTTCACGGATCCAGGCACGTGATAGGTCTTCGTCTCTCAACTCCTCTACTCCTTGGTTAGGGAGGGTTGAAGGCCCAGCCATAACCAAAGGTGTAGGTCTCGGATACTCGTAAGGCATGAGATACTCAGAAGCTCTCCTCCTTACCCAAGCAGTATAAGGCTCCATGGCAACACAATTCATAGGACCCAACTCTTTCCTTCCTTTCCTATGAATCTTGCGCCAAGCGCGAACCATTCTGCCCTTCAAGCCTTGGGGATCTTTACCCTCCTGAAAGAACACACCCTCTAATAGAATGTTATTAGGTTTATCCTTTAGGGGGAACCCAAGCTGACGACGTGCTAAAATAGGGTTGTAGTTAATCCCACCACATGTACCAAGAAGAGGCACATTGGAGAATTCACCACAAGAGTCGATAATCTGCACACCATCATACACACGGTTATACCAAGATATATCATCATTAGTGAGAGACATAAGTCTCGTGGACCACCGTAGACATCCTTTGTTCTCCTTGAAGGCGACCGTCTGCGGTAAGTGAGAAATAAACCACTTATACAACAGAGGCAAACAGCACACAATGGCACCACCACCCTTTGCATTCCTCATATGCAAAGAGAAATAAGCATCACCCAACAGAGTCGGAACGAGATTAAGAGTAGAAAAGATCCTAATAGCGTTCACATCCACAAACTTGTTGATGTTGGGGAACAACACTAACCCATAGATAAGAAGTACAAATATGGCCTCAAAGGCGTCCTCACTCATGGCCTTCCCATAAATAGTAGCTTGAGCAATGAGGAACTCAGAAGGGAGACCTTGAATTCCACCTTTGGTAGTCATACAAGCACCAACCAGGGATTCATCTATGTGCAACATGTCAGCTATCTCTTGAGAAGTAGGAATACTTTCCAAGCCACTGAACGGAAACTGATCCAGGATAGGTATACCCACAAGGTAAGCATACTCCTCAAGGGTAGGCAAAAGCTGAAAGTCCGGAAACGTGAAGCAATGATACAAGGGATCATAAAACTGCACCAATACACTCATCAACCCTTCATCCACTTGAGTAGTCAGAAGAGGAAGAAGCTTCCCAAAACGAGCTTTGAAACCCAAAGGATCTAGTACATAGGATGTCAGATTCCTTAACTCTTTCAAATCTGGTTGTCTGAAGCTGTACTTCTTTGTATTCCTTCTTTGTCTTTCCATGTCTGAAAATTTTGTAAATAAACCCCTTTAAGTTCCTTGAAAATTTTCTTCATTATTGATGATATGGATGCAAATTAGTGCATGAATGCAACAATCACACTCAAGGATCAAGCAAAGCACACCAAACAAAGGTCATGGGATGGGTCATGTTATCCTTAATATCAATCATCCATTTTGGTGGATTATGGTTTACACCTTATCTACACCCAAGTTCCATTGATATTAAAGATATATGAACGAATCAACCATGAATCAAGGGTTTGTTGTAAGTCACGAGCATGGAGTCTCGGTTAAGAACCACCCAAAGGGAGTGTACTAAGGTTTAAACCTGCCAAGCATGTTCTACAAGAGGTTCCCATAGTCATCATCCCATCTTTTGGATATTATCGGAGAAACGACTACTCGTATTCCAAAAATATTCTCAAGAGAGACTCTTATGAGTGTAGTATCGCGTAACAATCGTATCAAATCTTACACTTGAACGACTTTCGCACTACATCCTAAAAAAAGGCCAAGATGGGCTTGGTAAACTAAGGTCCTTGGCTTCTAAGGTCTATATTGGAAAGAGTAATGTCTAACCACAACTTACTTGTGTGACATTATTGATCCCAACATGACCTCCACCAAGCGAATGGACTTGCAAGTCAACTTGCTAAGGAATAACTCCACACAAGTCAACAAGACTACGCCATTCTCCTATCCTAAGTGCACTCGAGTCCGGGTATAGAACTTATCTCACAAAGATCACCAAGCATACAAGGAATTAATATCAAGAAAATCAATCATTACATACAATACAGTAATCCCAAATTGCACAAAAATATGTCACAAAACAATACAATACAACAAGCATGAAAAGTTGGCAAAACCCACTAGGCAAATGATCCCCAGCAGAGTCTCCACTTTTCTGTAGCGGGGTATTCGTTACTATTAGAGATATTGACTAAATCCAAGGTAAATCATACAAGTCGAGTCGCCACCGCACTTCTATTTATCCAAAGGAATGGTTAGAAAGCGAACAAAAACCTAATAGTTTTAACAAAAACTAGTAAAAGAAACAAAGATCTGGGTAAGGGGGTTGGTTATGCAATGGGAAGGTGTTAGGCACCCAAAGCATCCTAGGTACTCCTAGGGAGCCCTTTTCATACTTGTTGCAAGGTTGTTGTTTTGTGAAAAATTTGTTTGTGCAAACATGATTGAAGATATGAGAGGAGAATGTACAAGTTATTTACATTTGTGTTTGGATGGATAAACCCATTGCCTACGTACCATCTTATAAAAAGATTAGGATCAAAACCTCGTAGTTCGGGGTAAAAATTTCAAAATGAGTTGGTGAATTGAGGGATCCAAAAGCCTTAAGGTCTTTTGTTATCCAAGGGAGAAAACTCAACAAAACCACAAATCCACCATGTGAGGATAGCTTCAACATGCTAGTGAGGGGTTAACCCTATAATAAGCATGGAAGACTCATTGTCCATCACTAAGGATATAGGTGAGTATTACATCTACCACCAAGATAACTCAAACCTAATAGCTAAAGGTTATGAAAGATTTTGATTAAGAAGTGGCCATTGGAACCACAAAAAGCACATTTGAATGGGTTATATTTACCAATTGGAAGTATATACAAAAGTGGTCAAAGTTGACTTAAAGATCCAATTCAGAATAAGTGTTATGAAAAGAAAGTTTGAAAATCAAAAGCATAAGGCTTAGGTTTCTAATGTTTGAAAACAATAGTTAAATGTTTGCACAAGAAGGTTTTGGCTTGGGTTAGAGTGGAGAGATGAAGAAGAAGGGCTAAGTCCTAAGCAAAACAAAAAGAGAAAGGATAAAGGAATCAAAACCACAATGGAGTTCCTCTCTTGAGATCATATTGATGATCCAAGTAGCTCCCATCCTTTGGAATAAGCAACCACAAAGTATAAGCAATCAAACAAGTCTCACAAGCAGATCCTCAATGTATCTTGTTTCTTCCACTTAGATGAACATGGCAATGGTCCTCCAATTAAGCTCAAATGGAAACTCCTAGCACAAAAGCACACACATCAAAAGTTCCATGAAGTAAAATAAGAATGGACAAGAGTGAATTTAGAGATTTGGTCCTTCTAATCCATCTTCACCATTAAGATCCTTTTACTTCCAATTTTGCATAAGGAAGGTCCTAGAATCTAAGTCCAATTCTCCATTTCTTTGCATAGGGGAAGTCCTAGAAACTAAGTCCATTTCCTTGCATTTGGTTCACAACAATCAAGACAAAAACACAAGCACAATAATATATACACAATTATGTGCTCAAGTGAGCAAAAGGCAAATGGCATTAACATAAACATGTGCTCAAGTGAGAAAAGATAAAAGCAAATGAATAATATGTGCAAGAATAGTAAATTGCGTGAAAGTAAATTGCATAAAGTAAATGTTAATTGTCAATAGTTAGTGTTAGTAGTTAGTGTGCCATAAGGAAAATTTAGCGCTATGTTAAGCAATCGTAATTGGACTTATGTAGAAGTCACAACTATCTGAGGCCGGTCAATAATAATGTAGGCAACAAACACAAGTTAGGAGTCTTGATTAGTGAACCAAGTCCCAACAACTTGCCATGCCAAAAAGAAGAAGAGAAATGATCTTGTATTGGTTTAAGCCTTTTGCATGATTTAAAAGACAACCTATCCTTAATGCAAAGCCATTCACTTGATCAATTGATCAAGATGAATTAGATTTGAATCAAGGAAGGTTAAATCTCCCTAGTCAATGCTAACTTATCAACCTTCAACTCATTGATCAAAAAGAAAAGAAGAAGAAGAAGAAGGAGATGAATAAGAGAAATGGAAATGACAAAATGGTAAAAGAAATATAAATGCATTAAATGGAACATCATGTACCAATCCTCATATGTTGACCAATAACATTGAAAGTCAAGGTCAAATAATCAAAAACAGAAGTGAGATGAAGATTGGAAGTCAAGAAATGAATAAACTATTTTTGGCATTTTTTAATACTTAAAAATAAACTTGAATTAAAATAAATGGAAAGGTCAAACTTCAAAATCACTTCAAATCAACATTGAAAGGTCCAAGTGATTTATCCTAAGTTCAACAAGGTCAAACAAAGTTTGACAAAAAATTTCAGCATTTTTAAAAGTCAGAAACTATTTTTAATCAATTAAAAATGAATAAAAATAACCTAATTGAACTAAAATCTCAAATAAATATCAAATCAATTCAAAAATTGATGAGAATATTTTTTATAGATCCATCATCATTCAAATAGGTTAGGAAAATATTTTTGTATTTTTTGAATATCAAAAACTATTTAAAATGAATTAAAAATAACCAGAAAAGAGAAAATTCACAAAAAAATATCAAATGATGAAATAAAAAATATTAAAAATCAGAAATAGAAACTAGAAATTATTTGGGAAATAATGCAATTGGTCCCATAATTTTTGGATAAAAAATGAAAGAGATATGATTTTTTGAAATAAAAGGAATTTAAGAAAATAAAAACAGAAATTATAAAATGCAAAAAAAGGAGGAGCGTTGGATCTGAGCTCATTAATTGAGCTGGCAGATCACACGCTCCTAAGGCGCGCACCTATGGTGATCCTCAGTCAAAGCACGCACATGTGAAACAATAGAAAGTCATAACAAGCAATGGCTAAGATTCAATCTGGGAAATAGATCCAATGGCCAGGATTTAAACTGGAGATGATGAAGCCACCGGAGCCACCGTCTTCTCCGGTGAGCTTCAGGATTCTGGCCAAATTGCAGAAACTCAAACCTCCATCAAAACGTGCGACCTATACATCATTAGAAAGCTGGGATGATGTACATTATCCCTGTACCATCCATTTTCCCTCTAGATCTCCATAGTATGAGAAATCAGAGATGGAAAAATCTGGTGTTCATCATGAACTCAATGAATTTCAAAAATTAAAAGCATAAACATGATGTCTCCATTGAGAGGACTTCAGCCAACACAAAATCTGAGCCAATAGGTCAAAGGATTAGGAGAATCGAAGAAAATACCAGTTGGAGTGTGTGCTTGAATTCTGGTAGCTTGAGCTTGTTGCCTTGCTTGCTTTACCAAAATAGAAGTTCAATGAGATGTATGGTGAAGGTTTAGAAGCATTAGATCTAAGAATACAACCAGATGAAGCTGAATTCTAGATCTGAAATTTTTTGAGAAAAATGCAATTGCTTCTTTAGTGATGGTTAGGGAGAGAATTCTGCAGCATTTCAGGTTGAATTATGCGTCTCAAATGAGTGGAATGAAGCCTCTATTTATAGAGAAAGTGGCAAGGAGAGTGTGAGCAATCCGTGTGCATGACATGTGAAGCTTCATTGCATGGGCTAGCATGATCATGCACAAGGCCCAAAAACAATGCAAAATGAGTTCTGAACACCAGCCAAATGGAATTGGACATGTGAAATGCAAAGGCAATTGCTCATGTAACAAGATTTCAAGTGAATTCTCCATTTGTACCTAAACAATCATCTCTTCGAAAGTACCATTTAGAAAATCCAAGCATAGGCATATGGGTAATGGTTGTAAAGGTCTTTGTATGAGGAACAAATGTTATGTTGGACAAAAACTCATTTGGAGTGTGGAAATTTATGAAATTTTAGTTTAAAGTGTGATGTGCAAAACATGTCAAGGCAAGGTTTCTAAAATTGGCCAACTTTCAAGCCCCTCTGTTTTGATGATACAAGCTTCAAATGGAAAAACGTCCAACAACAAAGTTGTAGATCTTTTCAAAACAATCAAAATGGACTTACATTTTGCATCATTTGGATTTTTGATGAAGGAGTTATGGACACTTGAAATTGGACTTTTTTGACTTTTAATGCCTTTGACCCAAAAGGACCTATAATGTCTTGCATTATCACATGTATTTTCTTTGAGATTTTGAAATTTTGTTCAACATAACATTTTAATTAGACATCCTAAGCTTTCCAATGCATTTGATCCCACCTCAAAATCATAAAATATGGGTGAGTTATGTTCTTGGGAAGTTGACCTAAAATTAGGGTTTCAGTCAAAATGACCTATAATGTATTGGAATGGCAGATGGTTTTCCAAGCTTCAAATCAAATTTTTATGAACATTAAAGTTGTTCATATTGTCCTTAATAACAGTTTTGCTTTTGGAACCATCTCCATTTGACCAACACATAAAAAGTTAGGTCTCAGTGTATTTCAAAATAGTTAGATGAATTGACTGATCAACTTCTCAAGTCCATGCCTCATATCTTGATGAATTGATGATTGAGGACACTCAAATAAGTTCAAATATGCATGAAATGATGAATTAAATAACTTCCCTTGATTGTATTTGACCATGGGTTGAGGTTGCTTCATGAGCAAGGCATTGTGGTACATAGATGAATTAGGGTTTCCTTGAGAAACAAACCTCCAACCCTTTGACTTGCTTTGATCAAAATGATGAATTAAGATGCTAGGGAGGCATATTTGATGGATGAGAGCTTTGGGAACCATTACCATGCTTGCTTTCATCTTCTCTTGGCAATATCTTTGCATCAATGACCTCCTAGAAGCTTTTGACCTTGTGATTGCTCAAGCTACAAACAAAAGATGTTAGTGACATATTTTTGTGCTTTTGGTTAGTAAATAAAATGGGAAAAGCAATGATATACAATTCAAGCATGCTTGGTGATCTCAAACCACTCACAAGGAGTCCCACCCAAAGGCAAGGGACCAAGATGCTCAATGATCCTTGAGGCTATGCAATGCAATGTTATGATGCTATGAGGGATCTTAGGGACAAAATTGGGGTCTTACAGCTTGGACATATTGAAAACCCTAAATCTATTTTCCAACTAAATCTTTTCATAACAGCTGGTTAGATCTCCTTGGAAAATAAGTAAATCTGGTTGTAATCCATGATTGAATGCGCCTGCAAATCAGATCTTCAATCATACATAGATTGCCATTAATTGTGCAATCACAAAACACCAGACATTCACACTGAATGTTCTGTGTACAGGATGTCATGACATCGAGTCTGACATCCTGGAACAATCATGCATAATTCCATAACTCCATTATTAATTTCCAGTAGGTACAACCATATCAGATGCCATGACATTGTGTATGACATCCTGATACAATCCTGCATAATTATGTTTTCCATTTAAACTCCAGCAAGTACACATTATCAGAAGCCATGGCATTGTATATGACATTCTGAAACAATCCTACATGATTATGATCTTGAACTCCAGCAGGTACATAGGATATCTTATGTTAAGACATCACACATAACATCTTGTGAACTCTCTTTGTTTTACCAAAATTGCTGCCAACACATAGAACCAACAAACTCCCCCTTTGGCAAATTTTGGCTAAAACATATATCTGTCCTTTTTGTTCACAAGAAAACTATCAGCAGTTAAACAATAGTTTAAACAACAGCAGAAGCAAACACAATTACTAGATATAGCTACTAGTAATACACACATGCACAAGGGTACTTCTCCTCCTCCTAAATTTGTGCAACAGAAACAAAATTACTAGTTATGGATGCAATTAGTAAGACATACAAGAGCACATGGGTACTCCTTCTCCCCCTAAATCTGTGCACACATCTTCCATGAAAATAACAGCTACTGTAACCACAACACCTGTACCAGCCAGAATATCATTCTGACATCTGCTTCAACATCAACACCTATGCACCACATCAGACATCCCCTTTTACATCTGTAAACAGAACAACATTCTGTTTTAACACCTGTGCACTTCCTTCAATACTAGCTGTCCTTCAGTTCAGCTACATACACTTCTCCCCCTTTTTAGTCAAAATTGACCAAAGGTGACCAATTAGACAAAATAAATGTCAATTAGCCTAGCAGAGAATGTCAGATCAGATGTTATAACATTAAGAATGTTAAAACATAATAGTTAGGAAGTATAAACCATCATCATACACAGCTGTGATAGCTGAGATAATGAACAAATCCAAGGAACTCATTAAGAGCCCAAAATATTACAAACAGGCATCAATGAGGACTGCCACAAATTACACATTTAAACAAAAACAATAAAAACTTCAGTCTTCCAAACATCAGCACCAGAACAGCTTCCAAAACATCAGCCACAACAGCCACACAGTCTTCACAACACACCTCACACAATCTTCAGTCTTCAACACAAAGGGGGGGAACCATCAATTAGAGGAAGAAGTATCACCTTCACCTTCAGAGCCTTCAGAGCTTTCAGAGCTGCCACTAGATTGAGCAATTGACCTCTCACTTGAGGTATTGGCATCTGACTCTTTTGTCTCATCAGCCTTCTCCATTTCTTCCTTTTCCAGGCTCTTAATAAGAACTTCCAAGGCTTTTTTTCTTGCCTTGGCTACCCTTATACCATTATCCAGTTCTTTGCAGGTATCTTTTAATTGATCAATTAAACCCCCTTGAGATGCAGGCTCCTTTCTAGCAGATGTCATGACCACATCATTGACATGACTTCCCTCAAACAACTTATAATGAATGGATAGTGTGTGCTTTCTTCTACTTAGAATGTCATTTGTATTGAGTATGCCTTGTTGTTGACTCAAGATAATACCACAAATAATGGATGGGAAGGCAATGGGAAACTTCACAGCATTTGTGGAGGCATGTCTAATAATTTGGTCAAACATAAACTTTCCAAAATCATAGTTAATCCTGGTTCCAATTGCATGAATGATTCTTCCAAGACCAATGGAAATGGTAGAGATATGATTAGTAGGCACCCAATAAGCTGAACCAATCTTGTGCAAGATGGCATATTTGATAGTGAGCTTGCCAGCTGATAGGTGATTCCTACTAGGCCATTCCTTAACTTGGCCAGCTGTAATAATCCTACAGACCTCATTGTCTGTAGTCTCTAGATCCACTCCTCCATCAGTTCCTCTTCCTAGGAACTTGTTGATGATGCTTGGTGAGAATCTCACACACTTACCCCTTACAAACACCTTGCAAAACTCCCTGCTGCTTCTTTCATAAATATCCTCAGGGATATTCACAATAAACTCTTTTACTAACCCCTCATAACATTGGGGTAGAGTGATCACATTGAAATTTACCGTATTTTCGACTCCGATTTCACATGCATTCTAGTTGTTTTATTATCATTTTTGTTGTGTTATTGCTATGTTTTTCTTTGTTTTCAGGTTTTTACTTTAATCGGAGCCCCGACCGAGAAAAGGAGCGAAAAAGAGCCAAAAACCCTAAAATTCAGCATTTTGTTCATTTTTATTTAATTTTATTTTTTCTCATTTATTTAATTTTCTTTCATTTTACTTTTTCGCATTTATTTAATTTAATTTTTATTTTATTTTATCATATTTTGCATTGAGACTAAGATTTGAATGGTTTGCATTTTCAGGATCACTTTCTTAACTTTTACCAGGATGTAGGATTTTGATGACATGCATGTGGCCTATAGAGATAATGCTCAGAGGGAGCGTTACATCGCTTTGTATCAGCGCCCTATGAAACCCACACGTTATCCTGACCAGCACTGTATGGAGGCACTGGGTATCGAGCCTAGTACCCGATCCCGTCGTCCACCTCAGGATGGCGAGGGCACTAGTGGTCAGCAATAGGTTGCCAGGTAACTCTTCCTTATCTTATTTCGAAACATTGGGGACAATGTTTGATTTAAGTGTGTGTCGCATTACGCGAAAAACCGGCGGGAAAACGAAACAACAGAGTCGCCACCGTGCGTTATTTATCCCAAAAGAGGGAAAGGAAACGCTCGAAGTAAACTTGGAAAAGACATGGTCTCGCGACCAGAGAAAGATGGGATCGGGAATCGATTATGCGAAGGGAAGGTATTAGCACCCCTACGCATCCGTCGTACTCGACGGGATCCACGCACAAAAGAATAGAAGAAAGGTTGCTAAAGACTGCTCAAACACTGCACACACACTGAAAGGAGACACAGAAAGACAAAAGAAACGGGACTCGGCAGGATATCGCATCCTGGGCCTACGTAGTCTGTCAGACACAGACATCAGAGTCGACGTAGTTCGGGACAGGGGAAACGTGCTCGCTAGGATGTCGCATCCTATGCATACGTATCTTCTCTAACTAGAGAAGAATCAGAGCACTCGTAGCTCGGCTAACGCACGCCAAACAAAACACAAACAGGAAACCGACTGCCAATCGCTGGACTTACGTCAGACTCCACACAAGCAGGCAAACATGGAAACTGAATGCCAATCGCTGGACTTACATCAGACTCCGAAACAACAAACACACACAGGAAACCAACTGCCAATCGCTGGACTTACGTCAGACTCTGAACCAACAACCACACACACAGGAAACCAACTGCCAATCGCTGGACTTATGTCAGACTCCAACAAGCAAACAAGACACAGGAAACCAACTGCCAATCGCTGGACTTACGTCAGACTCCAAACACACACAAGAGGGTTGAAAAAGAAAAAGGGCGCCCGGAGAGATCAGCTCATCTCCTGCCTACGTACCTCATCTGGTATGAGGATCAGGGTGACGTAGTTCCCCTAAACAGGGAAAGAACTTCTAGCCTAACCAGAGACAAAGGGAGATAACAAGCTACTAGGGAGACTACGACTCGAGCCTAGAAGTTGTCATGCATACGATCCCTATGTTGAGGTTTCTATCCTAACTTGCACAGGAAGCAAGTTAGCCTAACAGCACAGTCAAACACATGCAAGCACAATAAAGCAAGCACACACACTATATGCAAACAATTGGGCTCATACAAGGCTAGGCTGTAAAAACAAGCCAACTAGAATGGGGTGTTTTTACCTCTTAACCCTAACATTGAGAGTTAGGGTGAAGCAGATGAAATGGGAAGTGAGGGTAAGACCTCACAGCTCTTATCCCTGGCCTGGGAGAGCTTGACTCAAATAGAAAGTGTGGAAGTTCAGAATGTAGGAACTCTACTCCACAAGTGACTGACACAACAAGATCTTGGGCTTTTATTCACAATGCATCAACACATGGTGTGTGAGCAAGGTGAATGACACAACTGAATAGCAGGGGATGGATTGCACATCCCTTTTATCTGCCAATTGCCTCTTAAGAGGTCTTTACCTGCTTGGCACAAAATTAAACATTCACAAACATTGCCTCTTAAGGAGGGCTTCAGACAGGTGCCTGCCCACATAACAGGACATGTCTTCCAGACTACATGAAGTCAAGGGATTATACCTCAGTGGTAGGAAAACCACAAGCTAGCAAAGCAAAGTTCAAATGAACTTAAAGCAACTTAAGTACCTGTGAAAATAATTAAACCAATCAGTTCAACTGTACAGACAAACAATCAACAGGTAATATCAAACAGACAGACAAATCCAATCAGGCAACAATGGTGCAAGGCATTAGGCAAACACAAATGAATTATCCTCAAAGCCTACAAAACACACAATGTTAGCAAACAGCAACCAATTAATCAAGCTCAAATGAAGGAGCATCATCACTTAGGGAGATGTATACTTGAACCTGAAATCACAACTCAAATGGTAAGTCCAAACCACTAGGTCAAAGCCTAGGGTCAAAAGAGGATCAAAAATCCAAAACAGAACCTCAAACTTAACACAAAGCATGTTTAATCACTCAAGAACAAACCACAAAAAGGACCAAACCATAATCAATAAGCAAGTTCAATTCATGTGCAAGATAAGTCAAAGACCAATTCAAGGCATCCAAATGATCAACATGAATGAAAAATCTCAATCAAAACAGAAATGATTCAAATAATTCTGGGAAAATTCATGAGCAATAAAGACATCCATAACATCCATCACACAAAAAATCAGAAGCATTGGAGATCATTTGGCATGGCAATCACATTGTACAATTCAAGCAATCAAATGTGTGACACAAATTGTCACACCAAGTTAACTCAAGCATAAAACAGAAATGATGCATGAGAAAAATGTCAAACCAAAGCCAAAATGTTCATTAATGTGTCTAGAATTAGCATGCAAAAGTTCAAGTTCATTGGATAAGAAACAAGCATTTCACAATAAGATAAGCAAGGCAAGGTCACAAGTAGACATATGATCACATAACCTAGCACCAAATAAAATCCAGCCAAGCACAATTTGCAAATTCATGCTCATATAAAACTAGATAGAATAAGGATCAAGATGCAAAAAATTGGAGATCAAATGATGCATTTTTCAATTTATTGTGATTTTATGAAGTTTGGGAAAATAATTGAAGTCAAATGAACCAAAGCATGGAATAAATGGAGGGAAAATGAATAAAATGCAAGGCAGTTTGAAAAAATCCCCTCGCTGGGAATCGAACTCGGTGTGAGTTCAAAAGTGGCACGCTCCAGGTGCTGAAACGCACAGTTTCACTAATGACTGGGACGCCCAGTCACCAGTCAGCGCTCGGTCAAACAGCGTGAGCCAATGAAAGTGATGTGTGGATGCATGCGTGGACCAATGATATTGAAACCCTAGCACAGCGTGGCAAGGACCAGAGAACCGTTGCCTAATGCACAAAACCGTGGCCATAGGATGAACTTCATCTTCTTCGTGAAGAAGAAGATGAACAGTGTACGTGTTCATGCACTTTTCCAGAAAATATTCCAGAAATTCAAACTAAATACATCAATAGGTAGATCTTTCAACGGAGATAAAGGATCAAGCATTGGCTAAGCATGAATCAACACACACACATAGAATCGAGCAAATGAAAGTTCCTACATGAAACTTGAATCAACCCTAACTCAGTCAATAGTACATCAAATTACATGATTCTTTCACCAGATTCATCAGGAGAACAAGATCTACAATAATATATCAATGGATTTCAAAATTAAAAGATTCGAATTATGACCTCTTGAAGTGCAGCAAGCTGAAATCGTGCTATCCAAGGCTTGTAATGGTCCAAAGCTACTCTATGATGCTTGTGGAGATGATTGATGGTGAGATTGAAGCTCAAACAAGCACGAATCCAGTTGATTTTGAAATTTCCATTGATGCTTCAAACTTCGAGTATGGTCCAAACTGGCACGATTTGCTCCACATCCACGTTCAATTTGCCTCAAAAACACTTCCTGCTCATGATTCCAACAAGAGAAAATGCTTTTGTGTGAAGAAATTGGAAAATATTTTTGAGAGAAAAATTTGGTTGATTTTGGATCTAGATATGAAAACTGTGGTTCATGCCAAATGCAGTTAAGATTAACCTTATATATCACTTGCTAATCATTCTGAAAACCTGTTTAAGCCAAAGCTAAGTAGAATTAACAAGTTATGAGGTGTATGTACAAAATGGATTTTCACCCCCATGCATGAAATGCATGCGTGAACAGTGCACAATGCTGATCCAAAACCACTTAAACAAGGCCCATGCACACTTTAGGATTGGTATTTTATGCATATGATCAACCAAAATGATTTTTATGAAATTTCCTTCAAAAAACTTCATGAATGAGCACATGATCATGCAAGTTAAATTCATGCCATGTAATGAGATGTTTGGAAAGTGCATGTCAAGATGAACAAAATGCAAAAAGAACCACCAAAATTGGAGCCTTGGTTCAAAAGTTATGCCCATTTGAATTTCCAAGCACACATTGCCATGATTGGATCATATCTCCTCAACCACACATCATAAACCCATGATCTTAGACTTTTTGGAAATGGGAGAGAAAGATCTTCAACTTTCATGTTGGACAAAATTTCATTTGAAGCTTTCTTGATGATATAAAATTAAGTTGAAGTTGGTCCAAAACCTTTCCATTTTTGGAAATTTCAAATTATGGGTCACTTTCTATTTTAGGAAAGTCTTGACTTGACTTCAAATTCTTCCATGTGAGTGTTTTAAATGTCAAATGAGACTTGTTTGAACATGAATGAAGCATCTCTAACCACTTCCCACCTCCAAATCCACAGTTGACTTTGCAATTGACTTGCAGTTGACTTGGTCATGCACTGTGGACTTTGAGCCTTCAACACTTGATGAAATGTCTCCACCATGAAACCCTAGCTTATACAAGCTCAATAAAATCATATGATGATCTCCATCTCAATAAAGACCTCATCTCCTTGAAAAACCCTGACTGGTAGAATGCCACTGATTAGGGTTGACTAGAGGTCAAAACCCTAATCCCGAAGAACATGATCAGAAATAATGAACCATGATGATGATGATGTACCATTTCAACCAAGATAATACTCAACTTCCTTGAGGAACCAAGAAACCCTAATTGAAGAGCAACCCTCAGATGGCTAATGATCAATTTATGAGACCCTTAGGCTTGCATCTCTTAACCTCTCTATCCTCTGAGAAAGACTTAGGTGGTTGACCTGCTTATTCTCTCATGATATGCAATATGCAAATGCCTAATGCCCTAAACAATGACATGCAATATGCTAAGCTAGTCCAAGAGAGGAGGGCAAATTTTGAGGTGTTACAGCTGCCACTATTCAATCCACTGTGAACCTGTCGATATGAATAGCCTCGGCTTTCAGATGATCAAGGTGAAGAGTGATTGAATACCAAGAACAGACGAACAATTTGCGCTCTGATGGGAAATAATTAACAATGCCTGTCAGAATCGGCAAAGAAGCAATCTCAAAAGAAGAATCCGTCCGACACAGTGAACCTCGGCCTGAATACCGAAAAGAAATTTGACCTGGATACCAAAATAAATGGTAACACAGGGATAACCATGGCCTGAACGCCGCTCGTCAGTCTGAATACTACTTCGGTCTGGATACCACTTCGGTCTGGATATCACTTCGGTCTGGATACCGGAAAACTGGCCTGAATGCCGCAAGCTGCATCGATCTGAACTTCGGAAGCTTCTTCGATCTGAGAATCGGAAACTGGTTTGAATACCCACCTCGGCCTGAACACCGGAAAACTGGCCTGAATGCCGCAAGCTGCATCGATCTGAACTTCAGAAGCTTCTTCGATCTGAACATCGGAAACTAGTCTGAATACCCACCTCGGCCTGAACACCGGAAAACTGGCCTGAATGCCGCAAGCTGCATCGATCTGAACATCGGAAGCTTCTTCAATCTGAACATCGGAAAATCTGTCATGCCTGTCAGCATCGGCAGAAATAAGGGACAGTGATAAATGAGGCGGCACGCGTGCCAACGACCCATGCTAGGGATAACAAGCCATGAGCATGCTATCCTCTATTCAACCCTAGCAAACGAACAATTTGCGCTCAGCTGGGGATTATTCTCTCCTTACTTTTTTTTGCTTTTCTTGAACCCCAAAACTTCTTGAATTATCATTTCCATCTCCGCCTAGCAGAAACTCTTCCTCCAATATCGCACTACTGGGGAATACTGTTGATTCAAAATCACGATGCCAAACTCCTCGGAGTAACATCTTCACCCTCTGGCGAAACCACCTCTCAAACAGTAACCACGGCTTGAGACTAGCTTATGCTTGCAATGCTGATGCATGATGATGATTTTTTTTTTAGCGTAATGCTCCATAATCATGGAAATGCTACGCAATTAGCTATGCAATATGCTATGCTTATCTACATGATGAATGCATAAAAAGTATCCCCCTCAAGGGACTCTTCTAGGGAGCTCGAGGCACTCTGCTAAGGAACCCACTAACACTCCAACCTCCACCCTGCTGGGGAATAGCATTGCTGCTGGGAAATAGGCCACCCTTACAAGGGATAACCTCCGCTGCACCCGACCCGCTTGGGGACTTCACTGGGGGAAGAAACCACCAACATACTCTGCGGGGAAAACAACAGTCTTCGACTTGCTGGGGAACTTAACAAGCTCCGCCATGCTAGGGGAAACAACTACCCACAGACACCTCCGCTGGGACATAGCACCCTTCAGGCATGGCTGCTGAGGAAACACCGATCTCAAACCTGCTGGGGAGATAACCATCCCGACCCTGCTAGGGAAGACACAGACCTTGAATCTTTTGGGTAGGTAACAATCCCAACTCTGCTCGGGGAAACCAGGAAAGTCTGGCACAGAACACCCGTCGACTCGCCGAACCCTGGTATTCAACATCTAAATCTAGTGTCAGCTTTCCACTTTTGAGAGCTCCCAGACTCGTCTGGACTTTTCCAATTCATCACCTTGTATTCTCGACTGCTCCGTACTCTACGGAGAGCGAACTCCTTAGATTGGTACAAACTTTCCAGTCCTCAGACTTTGAAGAGTCTTCTTGATTAATCTTCCAGGATCGTCGCACATCTTTCGTCGTCTTTCACCATTCTCCAATCCCTTGTCCCTGATTGGACCCCACGGGGATCTTTTGTCAAAAGGCTTCACATCACAACCTGCAAGTGAGTGAAAATATCTAACAGCATCTGCGAAAGAGATCGTTAGATAAAAATGTGCCCCAGGTGTGCCAAAGTTTCAACACCTAGGCCACTCAACCTTTCAAATAAGATTTCAAGTTTTCAATCTTATAAACATGCATTGGAAGGGATCTCCATGTTTTAAAATGCAAAGATTCTTTATCAAAATAAATGGATGTTTTCGCAATCAGAGCGGTAATGAAAACAAAAACAAAATTATTTGACTGAATATGCATTTTATTGATTGAAAATGTGTGGCTCAAACTGAGCAATACAAAGGAAGCAATTCCTGAAAAGAGGTAATTGCGCACAAAAGGAAAATCTATCCTAATGGCAATGTGAAACCGTGATCTGATCGAGTTCCAACTCGGTTACACCTCATATGTCCTCAGACTCTCCGCACTTTCCGCCTTCTGAACAAGACGTTTCCGACTGATCCCTGCCAGGGATTATCCAGGTGCCATATCCAAAGTACAAACGATCATGCTAGACGCAGTTGTTCGCTTCAATCCCTCTTTTGCCTGGACCGCCCTTTCGGGTTTTCAGTCCACCGGGATACCCTTTTTTGCCCAAGCCGCCTTTTCAGGTTTTCAACTTGCCGGGTGTACAATTTTTCTTTTTATCCCTAATTTTTGGCCGAACCTTTTCATCATTTTTTCTTTTGGTTCGCCGGGATGCCCATTTTTGCCTGGACTATTTTATTCTTTTCGTCCAGCGGGTCTCTTTATACGAAGTATTTTTTAATTGCGTCCGCATTCACAGGGGATGGAAAATCCTCGCCATCCATGGTCGTCAACAATAAGGCTCCGCCAGAGAAAACCTTCTTGACCACGAATGGACCTTCATAATTGGGTGTCCACTTGCCCCTACGATCGTTTTGAGGAGGAAGGATCCTCTTCAGCACCAGATCACCTACGTGATACACACAAGGTCGTACCTTTCGGTCAAAAGCACGCTTCATTCGCTGCTGGTACAACTGCCCATGACAGATGGCCGCCAGCCTCTTTTCCTCAATCAGACTCAACTCTTCATACCGAGTCCTTACCCATTCAACCTCTTGCAATTTCACGTCCATCAGGACTCTTAACGAAGGAACCTGAACCTCAACCGGTAACACGGCTTCCATTCCATACACAAGTGAGAAAGGCGTTGCCCCAGTAGACGTCCGCACCGAGGTTCGGTACCCATGCAATGCAAACGGCAACATCTTGTGCCAATCCTTATAGGTCACGACCATCTTCTGCACAATCTTCTTAATATTCTTATTGGCTGCCTCAACCGCCCCATTCATCTTTGGACGATAAGGAGAAGAATTGTGATGCTCAATCTTGAACTCCCGGCACAGTTCTACCATCATCTTATTATTCAAATTAGAACCATTATCAGTAATGATTCTTTAGGGAACCCCATATCTGCAGATGATGTCTCTCTTCAGGAATCTGGCAATGACCTGTTTCGTCACATTCGCATAAGAGGTTGCTTCCACCCACTTGGTGAAGTAATCAATAGCCACTAATATGAACCGGTGCCCATTCGAAGCCGTAGGCTCAATCTTTCCAATCATATCAATGCCCCACATAGCGAACGGCCACGGAGACGACATCAAAATCAACGGATTGGGAGGCACGTGCACCTTGTCAGCATAAATCTGGCATTTATGACACTTCCGCACGAAGTTGAAACATTGGGCCTCCATTGTCATCCAGTAATAACCAGCTCTCAATAGCTTCTTCACCATTGCATTCCCACCGGCATGGTGTAGCACCTCAAATTTGCACCTCCCTTTTTGTATATACATTTTCATGTTTAGGTCATTAGAATTGCATTGTCCACTGCATAGCATTGCATTGTCCATTGCCTAATGCAGGTCATCAGTCAAGACTAGTAAGGAGATCCAGTTGTGCAAGCAAGCAAGTGCATTTCCTATGGAAGCAAAGCCCTAGGGTTGGTTCATTGTGTTCATGTGACTTAGGGATCATTTTGAAGTGGTTTGGCCAAAGGTTGGATGTTCAGAGATCATCAGTCAAGATGCAATTCATCTAAAACCCTAGAAAGTCAACCAAAGTCAACTGTGCAATCAACCATGGATTTGAAGGTGGGAGATGGTTAGAGACGCCTCATTCATGTCCATACAAGTCTCATTTGACATTTCAAACATCAACAATGAAGAGTTTGAGGTCAGATGAAAAGTTTCCAAAAATAGTAAGTCACCTGTAATTTGAAATTGCCAAAAATGGAAAGGTTTTCTCCTCAAGTTTACATCATCAAGAAAGCTTCAAATGAAATTTTGTCCAACATGAAAGTTGAATATCTCTCTCTCCCATTTCCAAAAAGTCCAAGATCATGGATTTATGACGTGTGGTTGAAGAGATATGATCAAATCATTGCCAAATATGCATGGGATTTCAAATGAGCATAACTTTTGATTCATAGCTCCAAATCAAGTGGTTCTTTTTGCTAAATTCTTATTTTAACCTCTAGTTGTCAAAGCATGCATTGCATTGCACAAGTTGTCATCACATAATCATTTGCAAATTCTTGCATTTTTGGAGGGAAAATATGGAATTTGAAATTTGTGCATTATTTGAACATTACACCATTTCCATTGGCTCCAAAAGAGATTTTTGAGGGAAATTAAGTGGAAATTCGTGCACTATTCACCATGCATTTTCATGCATAGGGTGAAAATCCAAATTTTGCATTTGCACCTCAAATTGGTTAATTTCATTAACATTTGGCTTAAGTGTGATTAGAGAGTGATTAGTAGAGCATATATATACTCTAATCATAACAGAATTTAGGAGGTTAATCACTTTTTCACCATTTTTGGATCTTGAAACTTTTTCCCTCCAAAATTTTCTCTCAATCAAAACTTGAAAATTCTCCACATAGTATAGCATTTTTCTTCCATATTCTGGTTTATTGAGTGTAGTGGATGAAGAATCAAGCATTGGATCATTGAATTCGAGCAAAAATCAAGCACACTCCAAGCAAATTCATGAAGATGGAAGTGGAAAATTAATCAAGATCTAAGCCATTACGAGCTCCAATTTCGTCATAAAGCTTCAAGTCATCAATATAGGAGTGGATCTGGACACTTTAGGAGCTTGAATCGCTGGTTTTATTGTTCTGCTCTTCAAGAGGTAAAAACTCGAATCTCTTAATTCTTCAATCCATTGCCATGTTTAGGTAGAGCTTTTCACGCTGATTAATCTGATATAAAATTCGTATGAAATGGATGAGAAATGAATGAGTTATGATTGATTAAAGTTTGACATGTCAAAATGTTTTTGCTTGTTTCTCTTTGATCTTGATGAATTAGGATTAGATGTTAATTGATCTGTAATCTCCATTGGAAGAGCTTTCTGTTGATATAATTTTTTGGCGAAATTCTGGAAATTTTCTGAACGCATGCACTGTAGCTCCGCCGTCTTCGCGAAGAAGATGGTGGAAACCACCACTGGCCATACGCGTATCACTGTGCGCCATACGCGTATCACTGTGCACCATACGCGTATCACTGTGCGCCATACGCGTATCATTGGGCATCATGCGCGCCATACGCGTATCACTGTGCACCATACGCGTATCACCTGCAGCATATTTTCAAATTTAAATCCATTTAATCTTTCCCTCCAATTTCCATATGCATTGTCCATTTTATTTTAATGTTGTTTTCCAAACTTCAAAAATTCATATTAAATTGAAAATTGATCAAAAAAATACCTGGTCTTTTTCTATTTGTTCCTTGTTCCATCTAGTTTTTTATCGTCATAATTTCCAAATTTTTGCGTGGCTGGATTTTATTTGGTGCTAGGTTATGTGATCATGTATGCTTATTTGACCTTGCCTTGGTTATCATGTTGTGAAATGCTGGTCTTTGATCCAATGAATGTGAAATTTTGCATGCTAATTCTAGACACTTTGCTGGACGTTTTGGCTTTGGTTTGACATTTTTCCCATGTATCATTTCTGTTTTATGATCATGATAAGTTGGTGTGACAATTTGTGTCATACCTTTTGATGTTCAATTTGAATGATGTGTTTGCCATGCCAAATAAACTCCAAATGATGTGAGTTTTTGTATGATGATTCTTATGGATGTTGTGATTGATCATGAAGTTTTGTAGAATTTTTGGATTCATTTCTGATTTGTTTGATATTTTTCTTGCTGGATGGTCATTTGTGCACTTTTGAATAGTCTTGAACTTCAATGATTTGGGAAATTCTGGTTGTTTATCATATGGATTTGAAATTTTGCACATTGTTTATAGACATATTGAAGTTTATTGTGGCTTTGGTTTGAGGTCTTTACCATTTGTCAATTCTGTTTTAGGCTTGTGCTAAGTTGATGTAGCAAATTGTGTCCTATTTGAGCTTGTTTGTGCTTACCTTGCCTTATGGAATTTGATTGCCATGCTTAATCTTGTCCAAATGCCTTGATTCTTGGTGTGTTGATCATGTTATGTGTTCTGTTTAGCCATGATTTTTCTTGGAATTAATTGAACCATTTTGGAATTAATATGGATTTGTTCATTCTGTTGCCTCAATGTGGTTCCAACTTGCATGCCTTGCCATGATTGATTTATGAAATGAATTTGGTTGATGCTATTAACATGAGACTTTTTGGATTATGTTCTTACTTGATTGAAGTTGATTCATGCCAATTTTCATGTTCTGTTTTGGATTATTTCTCCATCTTTGACCCTAGGCCTTGTCCTAGTGGTTTGTGCTTATGTTTGAGCTTTGTTTTCAGGATAAGAAGCACATGGCCATGAGAGGATTGGTTCATTTGCTTAAAGTTGGTTGATTGTTTGATGTTGACTAATCTTGATTTGTTTTGTAGGTTGATGTTAGCTCATTTGAGTTTGAGCTTGTGCCTTGCACCTTGTGCATTGCTTGTTTGATTGTACTGTTAACTGTTGACCATTGGTTGTCTGTTTAGTTTATTTGAGTTGTGTACTGATTGAATTGGATTGATTTCAGGTACATTAGTTGCTTAAGTTCATTGTGAACTTGTTTTTGCTTTTCTTGGTTGCTTAACCATTAGAGGTATAACTCTCTGACTTCATGTAGTCTGGAAGACCTGTCCTGTTACTTGGGCAGGCACCTGTCTGAAGCCCTCCTTAAGAGGCAATGCTTGTGTTTGTTTATCTTTGTGCCAAGCAGGAAAAGACCTCTATGAGGCAATTGGCAGATAAAAGAGATGTGTAATCCATCTCCTGCTATTCAGTGTGTCATCCCTTTGCTCACACACCTTGTGTTGATGCATTGTGGATATTAACCCAAGATCTTTGTTGTGTCAGTCATATGTGGAGAAGAGTTCCAACTTTCTGAACTCCTGCACTTTCATTTGTCTGAAGCTCTCCCAGGCCAGGGATAAGAGCTGTGAAGTCTTATCTTCACTTCCCATTTCATCTGCTTCACCCTAACTCTCAATGTTAGGGTTAAGAGCTAACATCTCCCGATTCCAGTTGGCTTGTGTTTCACAGCCTAACCTTGTGTGAGCCCACTTTGTTTGTATATAGTGTGTGCTATTTGTGTGAATGTTTGCTTTTCCTGTGCTGTTTAGGATAGCTTGCTCCCTGTGCAAGTTAGGTAGCAACCTTAACTTAGGGATCGTATGCATGACAACTTCTAGGCTCGAGTCGTAGTCTCCCTAGTAGTTTGTGTCTCCCTTTGTATCTGGTTAGGCTAGTCCTTTTTCCCTGCGTAGGGGAACTACGTCGCCCTGATCCTCATACCAGATGAGGTACGTAGGCAGGAGATGAGCTGATCTCTCCGGGCGCCCTTTTGTTTTGTTTGTGTGAGTTGTTTCTCCTTTTCTGGTTGGAGTCCGATGTAAGTCCAGCGATTGGCATTCAGTTTCCAGTTTGCTTGTTGGAGTCTGACATAAGTCCAGCGATTGGCAGTTGGTTTCCTATGTGTGTGTTTGCCTGTTTGTGTGGAGTCTGACGTAAGTCCAGCGATTGGCAGTCGGTTTCCTATGTGGTTTTGTTTGGCGTGCGTTAGCTGAGCTACGAGTGCTCTGATTCTTCTTTAGTCCGAGAAGATACGTATGCATAGGATGCGACATCCTAGCGAGCACGTTTCCCCCTGTCCTGAACTACGTCGACTCTGATGTCTGTGCCTGACAGACTACGTAGGCCCAGGATGCGATATCCTGCCGAGTTAGTTTCTCTTGTTTTCTATGTCTCTTTTCAGCCAGTGTGTGTTTGATGTTGGAGCAGTGTTTAGCAACCTTTATCCTTCCTTTTGTGCGTGGATCCCGTCGAGTACGACAGATGCGTAGGGGTGCTAATACCTTCCCTTCGCATAACCGACTCCCGATCCCATCTCTCTTTGGTCGCGAGACCATGTCTTTTCCAAGTTTACTTCGAGCGTTTCCTTTCCCTCTTTTGGGATAAATAACGCACGGTGGCGGCTCTGTTGTTTCGTTTTCCTGCCGGTTTTTCGCGTAATGCGACACATGGGTACCGAACGACCCCTCGTGAACCTCTTTCATCAATTGGCTTGCTTTTTTATCATCAACACATCTGAGCAAGACCCAATCAAAATTCCTCTTGTACAAAACCCTATCCTTATTCAGATAGAACACCATGGCCAACCTCCTCAGAGTCTTTCGATCCTTCTTGGATACTCCCTCAGGATACTCCTGGGTCTCCAGATACCGCTTGATATCATAATACCACGACTTCTCATCATCAGGCACTGTGTCAACAGCAAACACATAAGTCGGTCTATCCAGACGTCCCACCTCAACACTGGGGAACTGATTCCACCATTGTACCTTAATCAAGGCAGCCAGAGTAGCCAAAGCATCTGCTAACGGATTCTCTTCTCTCGGCACATGATGCAATACCACCTTGGTGAAAAACGTCAACAATCTCCTCGTATAATCCCGGTATGGAATTAAATGAGATTGATGCGTATACCATTTTCCGTTAACCTGATTCCCAACCAAAGCTGAATCCCCGTATATAACAAGGTTCTTGATCCTCAAATCAATCGCCTCTTCAATCCCCAAGATACAAGCTTCGTATTCAGCCACGTTGTTGGTGCACTCAAATGTAAGCCAGGCAGCAAAAGGAATGTGGGATCCTTTCGGCGTAACCAAAACAGCACCAACACCGCTACCATTCACGTTAACGGCCCCATCAAACATCAGAATCCATTCGGATTCAGGGTCAAGCCCCTCCTCCGGGATCGGTTCCTCACAATCCTTCGATTTGAGAAACATGATGTCCTCATCAGGGAACTCAAACTTCATCGGTTGATAATCCTTAATGGGTTGCTGGGCGAGGTAATCAGACAATACACTCCCCTTGATTGCTTTCTGAGAGGTATACTGAATATCATACTCAGTCAAAATCATTTGCCATCTCGTAACCCGTCCGGTCAATGCTGGCTTCTCAAAGATATACTTGATTGAATCCATCTTGGAAATTAATAAAGTGGTATGAACCTGCATATACTGTCTCAGTCGGCGAGCAGCCCATACCAAAGCACAGCAAGTTTTCTCGAGCAGTGAATATCTTGTTTCACAGTCGGTAAACTTTTTGCTAAGGTAGTATATAGCATGCTCTTTTCGACCAGACTCGTCATGCTGCCCCAGTGCACACCCCATAGACCCCTCGAGGACCGTCAAGTACAGAATTAACGGTCGTCCCTCCACAGGAGGCATCAGAATCGGAGGCTCCTGCAAATATTCTTTTATCTTTTCAAATGTCGCTTGGCAATCATTATTCCACCTGACCGTTTGATCTTTTCTCAATAACTTGAATATAGGTTCGTATGTGGCTGTTAGATGAGATATGAACCGTGAAATGTAGTTCAATCTACCTAAGAAACCACGAACCTCTTTCTCTGTTCTCGGTTCAGGCATTTCTTGTATTGCTTTTACTTTAGCAGGATCAACCTCGATTCTTCTTTCACTTACAATGAACCCCAGCAATTTACCGGACCGTACTCCGAAAGTGCACTTGTTCGGATTCAACCTCAGTCTGAACTGTCTCAGCCGATCAAATAACTTGGCCAGATCTACCAAGTGCCCCTCTTCTGTCTGGGACTTTGCTATCATGTCATCAACATAGCATTCAATTTCATGATGAATCATATCATGAAACAAAGTCACCATGGCCCTCTGATAAGTAGTACCGGCGTTCTTGAGACCAAATGGCATCACCTTATAGCAGAAAGTGCCCCACGGTGTGATGAACGTTGTTTTCTCCATATCATCTGGCGACATTTTGATTTGATTATAGCCAGAAAAGCCATCCATGAAGGAAAACACCGAGAACTGAGTTGTATTATCTACCAACACATCAATGTGAGGTAGTGGGAAATCATCCTTCGGGCTAGCTCTGTTCAAATCCCGGTAGTCCACACACATTCTCACCTTCCCATCCTTCTTCGGCACCGCACAATGTTTGCGACCCAGGGCGGATAATTGGTGACAACGAGGAAACCAGCATCCAACTGCTTCTGCACCTCCTCTTTAATTTTCATAGCCATCTCTGGTCGAGTTCTGCGCAACTTCTGCTTCACTAGAGGACAATCTGCTCTCAACGGTAGCTTGTGCACAACAATATCGGTATCCAACCCTGGCATATCTTGATAAGACCAGGCGAAGATATCAACATACTCTTTCACCAAGTCTACCATTCTGCTCTTGACACTTTCCTCCAAAGCAGCCCCAACTTTCACTTCCTTTCTGACCTCGTCGGTACCCAGATTCACAATCTCAACTTGCTCCTCGTGCGACTGAATCACCTTCTCCTCTTGTTTCAACAACCTGGCTAATTCCTCGGGCAGTTCACAATCTTCTTCGCCTTCTTCTTCGGCATGATAGATCGGATTGTCGAAGTCATATGAGGGTGTAACAGGATTGTTATCAATGAGATCCGGCGAATGATCGCATCTGCATGAATGTTGATTCATGCACTGCTTTAGAACCGGAGCGAGACAAATTGAAAAAGAAAAATGCAAACATTGCCATCTTTATTTTTGTTTTAAACTGCAAAAATAAATGAAAAACAGGGAACACCGCTTTTAATTGAAAAACATCCATTTATTACTGATGCAAATTTTGCAAAATGAAACATGAGGTGGCCCTTACAATGAACCATTACGTTTCGGGAAAAACATATGGCTTTCATGCAGACAAAATTAAAAACAGGAAATATTACTCTTCAAGTAGAGTGACGGTGATGATCTTTTCAGCCTTCCAGTTCTGGACTTCCATCCCTGGTACGCACGGCTTTATCCATTGATCAAGCTCACAGTCACTGTCAACTTCTTCACCCACCATACAGATGTGATCTGGATCCAGCATTCCAGCACTGGTGAATGTGAATGACGGACGACATCCTCTGCCTCGTCCAGATGAGCCTCGGCCCGGCTGATAACCAACCCCAAATCTATCCTTCTTGGCGGCGATGTCCATCATCTTCCCCCAACCTGGAGCTTCTCCACTCTTCACCACCTCAGCAGCCTGCTTGTATGAAGAAATGGACGGTTTCTCCTCTTCTTTGGCAAAAAGAGCATTCTCCACCTTGACGGTTTCGAATGCTTGACTTGGTGTTTCAACGATTTCACCGTTCATTTCCACATATTTAAACAATGACAAGTGGCTGACGAAGATGTCTTCCTCTCCACAGACCGTGACGACCTGCCCGTCCCAGATGTACTTCAGTTTTTGGTGCAAAGTCGAAGTCACTGCCCCAGCAGCATGAATCCATGGTCTACCCAACAAGCAACTGTATGCTGGTTGAATATCCATGACATAGAATACCGACTTGAACACCTCGGGCCCAATCTTCACGGGGAGCTCCACTTCCCCAAACACAGCCCTCTTCGAACCATCGAAAGCTCTTACTACCAGGTCAGTGGGCCTCAAGATTAACCCTTCACAGTCCAACTTTGCTAGGGCTTTCTTTGGCAACACATTTAATGATGAGCCGGTATCAACCAACACGTGCGAGAGCACGGCTCCCTTACACTCCATAGCAATGTGTAAAGCCCGATTATGGTTCCGCCCATCCACAGTTAGATCAAGGTCGGTGAAACCCAGCCCATGGCTGGCATTGACATTTGATACCACTGTCTCCAACTGATTAATCGTGATCTCTTGAGGAACATAGGCTCTCTTCAGTATTTTCAATAAAGCCTCCCTATGCCCCTCGGAGCTCAGCAATAAGGACAAGATCGAAATCTTGGATGGGGTCTGTTGCAAGTGTTCCACAAGCTTGTATTCTGATTTCTTGATGATCCTAAGAAATTCTTCAGCTTCATCATCAAGTTCTTTCTCCGACCCACCAGGCGCCGGTGTCACCACGGGAGTACCCTCGCCTACCACCTATTTCCCTCTTGCCCTGGCTAAAGCCTCGGCCTTATCTTTCTTTTCTCTCTCTCCATCCCCATTCCTCAAAGCGTCCGGTGCAAACAACCTTCCACTGCGAGTGAAACCACTGGGTCCGGCATTATCCACCTTTGAAATGGTGGTTTCACTTGCAGTCTGATCCTCCAATTTCTCCCCATTACAGTAGACCTCTCCACCATAATGCCACGACACGACGTCATCTTTGTCATAAGGAATTGGCCCAGGTACCGTGATAGTAACTGGAGCCGCATCTGCCAGTGTTGACAAATCGACCGGGTCGAAGTAAATGGTGATGGTGGAGACATCTTCCTTCCCCGAATCAATCCTCTCAAATCTGAGGCTTCCCTCATCCATCAGCCTCTGGACAACCTCCCTCAGCAATACACACCCATCAATAGCAACAGTGCACGCAACACAACAATCATCACAGCCCGGGAAGACCCCATTCCTCAACAGTTGTCTCTTGACCTCAGCCAATGGAGTCTTCAACTGTTCCATATTCATCAGTCTGATTCTGCCCTCTGCGGAGATTGCATTCACCCCCATTTGACCATGCGCAGGCATGGGAATAGCATTCACATTTGGAGACGGTGCAAAATTAATTGCCTTAGAATCCACCAAGTCCTGGACCACATGCTTAAAAGCTTTACAATTTTCTACATTGTGTCCAGGGGCACCTGAATGAAATTCGCACTTGGCGTTCTCATCATAGCTGGGAGGCCTCTGATCGGGTCTCACTGGAGCCAAAGTTCTCAGCTGAACCAACCCCAAGTCCTTCAACTTCTTCAACAAGAAAGAATAGGTCACAGGTGGTCTATCAAATTGACGATCGGTCATTCTCCCTCGCACCTGATATCCGGCCCTCTGCGGTCTCTGTTGAAATGGCTGTCGTTGTTGTTGTGGTTGTTGTTGTGGCCGTTGTTGATTATCAGCAGGAATTGTTACCGCAGTAGTGTGCTGGTAGTAACGATCCCTGCTCTGCCCCCTCTGAGCATACACTGCACTGGTGTCACCCTCCTTCTTCCTCTGACCATTCCCAAAGGGCTTCTTCGATCCAGATGACGAAGCACTACCCTGAATCTTTCCCATCTTTAACCAACTCTCTATTCTTTCTCCGGCCACCACTATATCAGCAAAATTGGTAACCGGGCATCCCACCATTCTTTCAGCAAAGGTCCCCTGCAGGGTACCCATGAACAGATCTGACATTTCTCTGTCTACCAACGGAGGTTGGACCCTGGCAGCCAGCTCCCTCCATCTCTGCGCATATTCTTTAAACCCCTCATTAGGCTTCTGAGACATACCCTGCAATTGGGTACGGCTAGGAGCCATGTCAGCGTTAAATTGGTATTGTTTAAAGAATGCATCCCCAAGATCCTGCCAGCTCTTGACATCAGATGACCTCAGCTTAGTGTACCATTCCAAGGACCCCCCATACAGAATGTCCTAGAAGAAGTACATCCACAGCTTCTGGTCCATTGTATAAGCAGAAATCTTACGGACAAAAGCCTGGAGATGAGTTTCCGGGCAAGAACTCCCATTGTATTTGTCAAACGCAGGCGCTTTAAATTTTTGCGGGATCACAATCCCCTCAACCAGCCCCATATTAGACATATTGACAACCCCTGGAGTAGCATAGCTTTCAAGAGCCCTGATCTTCTCCGCCAGCTCCTGAATCTCTTTGTTTGGTGGCTGGACACCGTATTGCCCGAACTGTTCATTCAACATGGAGAATTGATCTGCTTCTCTGTCTTCCTCTCTATCCTCCTCAGCCCCAAAGAAAGGAGGAAACAGATTGTCCTTCAGATTATTGCCCATCGGACCCGGTCTACCGCCTGTGGCAACAGCGAAACCACCCCCATTATTAACCACCACACCAACAGTTGTTTTCTTTCTGGGATCTTCTCCATCCCTAGAACCACCCAGACCGTGGTTGGAGACCCCCTCTAAATTGATACCACTGTTGGCAGCTGAAGCCCGCTCGAGCTTCTCCACTTTATCAGCAAGTGCTTTTTGCCCCACGGCAAACCCTTGCATGACATTGATCAGTTCGTTCATTTTCTCCTTCAGCTCGAGAATATCTGCGTTGGGTATATCCATCAGCCTGGGTGTGTTGCGTCTGGTAAAGTATCTGTGTGGACGTGTTGTGTGCAGAGGAATGATTCTACGTGTGCGAGCAATGATTCCTGAAACAATCAAGCACGTTATAAACCGACACCTGCAAAACATAAGACAAGTTATTATGGTTTATGCATGAATGCAATGTCTATCCATATGAGGAACACTCTGTCTTTCGATCCTGGTTTCATCGAGACAGATAATAATTTGACAGCAATATTCTGGCATCAATCGTCTGGTTTTGCCAACTCGAGCAGAGATATATGATTTAGCAAAGATATCACCCAACCATGTGTGTGCTGTGTGAGTGAAGCATGACAAAGCAAACAAAGCCTGAAGACCAATCACCGAATGAAAACAACCATTGCATATCAAAAGTGCACCATATGTGCGAGAGTCATACATCAAGTCTGATACAAATCAAATACAATTCTCCAGAAACAGAAAGAAAATACAAACAAGTGAATTCCGTCAATAGGCCGGACGGTAATCCAACACAAATGATAACAAAAGGCTACACTAAAGAAGGCCCCACAGAAGGCTCCGCATCATCTACCATCTTGGTAAACTTCACAGCAAACCTGAGTTCAGTGTTCTCCTGTTGCAGTCTTCCTATCTCCTTCTGGTGAATCTTCATCTGTCGGAAGTAATGATCCCTCTCAGCAAGATAATGATCTCTTTCAGCAATATAATGATCTCTCTCAGCAATGATCTTCACGTTCTCTGCTTCCTTAATCTTCAGCTTTGCTTGCCACTCGGCGATAAGAACTCTGACTCTGGCATCTCTCTGATTCTTCACAAGAATCTGTCTCCTCTTCTCATCTTCAATGAATCCCAAAGCTCTAGCTAGCTTTTCCTTGGTAAGGTCATGCTCCTTTGTGGATGACTCCAAAGCTTGGCTAACCTTGCCATAATAAGCTGTGTCTATCTCAAAGCGCTTCACCTCCATGGCATGTCTCTTATCCTAATCTTCTATTCTCCCTTTGATTTCCTGATTAGCCATTTGAATCCTAGCAACACTCATCTCCAACTCAGTTTTCTCTGCTTGCAACTGATCTCTGGCTTTCTTCATCTCAAGGAACTCTTCCATGCTAACAGAAGAACGTGGCCCCTCAATTAATGGACACCAAGGATCACCTCCAGGAAATGGTAAATGTGTGAGCTCAATCCTCTTCCTAAGCCAATCATCAAACGGAGGAAAAGACCTGCTATTAACCTTGCCAAAAGGAACCTTGCCCTTCCTCTGAATATCACGCCACTCATCAGACACTTGCCTCAACTTTGGCTGATTACCCTCAATTGGGAAGTAGAAAGACTCCTGAATCTCTCGTCCAAGAGGAGGACCCTCCACAACAAATCCCATTTGTCTCCTAAGAAGCACCGAGTTGTAATTAATGCAACCTTGAACTCTTATAAGATGCACATTGGGAAGGCTCCCACAACTGTAAATGAAATCTCGTCCAGCCATACCATTGTGAGTCCAAGCTATGTCCTTGGCCCGCAAACCCATCAACCTGAATGACCACTTGACAGTAGGATCGAGAAAGACAAAGGCACCTCTGGGAGGCAAATACCCCATGAACCATTTGTACAACAGCTGAGCACAACACCGGATCAATCCACCACGTCGCTTCTCATTCCGATTATGGACCGAGTAATAGACATCCCCAACCAGGGTAGGAATGGGATTCCTCTGCACAAATAACCGGATAGCATTAATATCTACAAAGTTCTTCTGGTTAGAGAACATGATGATTCCATAGATGCTCACAGCAAGCAAAGCACAAACGGCCCTCCAATTACCCAAAGCAGCCTGCTCCTTGGCTTTAACCTCCAAGAAACTCAGATGAAAACCAGGTAACTTTCCTTTCTCCTTCAAACCTCCCTTAATCATTTCTGGGCTCAAATAAAGAGCACGAGAAATCTCAGCAACATCAGGTCCTCCCTTAGTGACATAGAATGGAATCTGATCCCGAATCTGAAGACCCAGGATACTAGCATAATCTTCCATCAAAGGCCCCAACAGGTAATCCGGGAAAACAAAGCATCTCAAGCCCGGGTCATAAAACTGGAGAAGAGTATGGATGGCACTCCTATCTATATCAGTAAGCCTGAAAACCAACTTCAGAATACCCCCATAAGTCTCACGGAACATCCCCACATGGTCAGGTGTAATCAATGCTATCATATCTCTCAACACATCAATCTCTGGGTCGAAGAAACTGTAAACGACATCATCTTTCAAGTCGGTCCTCATGTCTGGAGCAAAGAAGTCTCTCAACCAGGATCTCGATCAAGAATGTCTCCTGCATATGGATAAAAATGAGTTAGATGCAGATAAATGCAAAATGTGAATGATGCTAATGCATGAATGCAATGCACTGTGCCATCCTCCAAGTCATCTGAACATCCTCTGTACTGAAGCCCTGGTCTCTAAACTGATCACAACCATCTGAGGGACTGAATAACCATAAACCCAACTTGGGAGGTTCCGAAATAAACGGAACTGAAGGATACATCACCATCATCACCATCAACATAGAGAAACACTAAACTGATAGCCACAACAATCTCTGAATCAACCCAGGGAATCCTGAAATAAACGGATCCCCACTGATAAATACTACGGACAGAACTCCGGCGCCTCAGAAATAAATCCATAAATCCGACTTATAAATAAGACTCTGATCAACGGCTGAACCATTAGTCACCATCAAAGTCACCATCAGAACATGCATCTGTAAGAATCAAACCCTCCCCTCACAGGTGAATTCTAATCAGGTCATCCTAAGACGGATAATGGTCTCGACAATCGGGCAAAGATACTCAACGGGTTTGCCCTTTCGGGTGTGCCGTTGCAGCTCTCTTAAGATCATCTAAATCAAAGATCCGGGAAAGAACGGTCATCGAAGTCAACAGCTCAGATGAGGTGACTCAACCAAAGTGGATACTCCACAAAGGAAGAGCACTCTCAAATGAACCTCGTCCGACTTGTGGTATGTCACGTCGCCCAAAACATGTTGACCTAACATGAGAGGCAACATGAGACCACACTAATCCTAGGTGTATACTCGGGCCTGGGTTTTAGCCCCACTCAGAACACCCACCCCAAATCAGAGGAACCAACCTGTACAGAGTCAGCACAATGATAGTATGATGCATGCAAACATATATGCAAATAATCACAGTATAATAATCATAAATGCAATAAAGCAGCACAGGCAACCAAAACTATCCTAGAGAGCGCTAGGAGTGACTCGCTTAGGGAAGATGGACCAGCAGGAGGTCAACTTCCTTAGTCCCCAGCAGAGTCGCCAGCTGTCGCATTACGCGAAAAACCGGCGGGAAAACGAAACAACAGAGCTGCCACCGTGCGTTATTTATCCCAAAAGAGGGAAAGGAAACGCTCGAAGTAAACCTGGAAAAGACATGGTCTCGCGACCAGAGAAAGATGGGATCGGGAGTCGGTTATGCGAAGGGAAGGTATTAGCACCCCTACGCATCTGTCGTACTCGACGGGATCCACGCACAAAAGAATAGAAGAAAGGTTGCTAAAGACTGCTCAAACACTGCACACACACTGGAAGGAGACACAGAAAGACAAAAGAAACGGGACTCGGCAGGATATCGCATCCTGGGCCTACGTAGTCTGTCAGACACAGACATCAAAGTCGACGTAGTTCGGGACAGGGGAAACGTGCTCGCTAGGATGTCGCATCCTATGCATACGTATCTTCTCTAACTAGAGAAGAATCAGAGCACTCGTAGCTCGGCTAACGCACGCCAAACAAAACACAAACAGGAAACCGACTGCCAATCGCTGGACTTACGTCAGACTCCACACAAGCAGGCAAACATGGAAACCGAATGCCAATCGCTGGACTTACATCAGACTCCGAACCAACACACACACACAGGAAACCAACTGCCAATCGCTGGACGTACGTCAAACTCCGAACCAACAACCACACACACAGGAAACCAACTGCCAATCGCTGGACTTATGTCAGACTCCAACAAGCAAACAAGACACAGGAAACCAACTGCCAATCGCTGGACTTACGTCAGACTCCAAACACACACAAGAGGGTTGAAAAAGAAAAAGGGCGCCCGGAGAGATCAACTCATCTCCTGCCTACGTACCTCATCTGGTATGAGGATCAGGGCGACGTAGTTCCCCTAAAAAGGGAAAGAACTTCTAGCCTAACCAGAGACAAAGGGAGATAACAAGCTACTAGGGAGACTACGACTCGAGCCTAGAAGTTGTCATGCATACGATCCCTATGTTGAGGTTTCTATCCTAACTTGCACAGGAAGCAAGCTAGCCTAACAGCACAGTCAAACACATGCAAGCACAATAAAGCAAGCACACACACTATATGCAAACAATTGGGCTCATACAAGGCTAGGCTGTAAAAACAAGCCAACTGGAATGGGGTGTTTTTAGCTCTTAACCCTAACATTGAGAGTTAGGGTGAAGCAGATGAAATGGGAAGTGAGGGTAAGACCTCACAGCTCTTATCCCTGGCCTGGGAGAGCTTGACTCAAATAGAAAGTGTGGGAGTTCAGAATGTAGGAACTCTTTTCCACAAGTGACTGACACAACAAGATCTTGGGCTTTTATTCACAATGCATCAACATATGGTGTGTGAGCAAGGTGAATGACACAACTGAATAGCAGGGGATGGATTGCACATCCCTTTTATCTGCCAATTTCCTCTTAAGAGGTCTTTACCTGCTTGGCACAAAATTAAACATTCACAAACATTGCCTCTTAAGGAGGGCTTCAGACAGGTGCCTGCCCACATAACAGGACAGGTCTTCCAGACTACATGAAGTCAAGGGATTATACCTCAGTGGTAGGCAAACCACAAGCTAGCAAAGCAAAGTTCAAATGAACTTAAAGCAACTTAAGTACCTGTGAAAATAACTAAACCAATCAGTTCAACTGTACAGACAAACAATCAACAGGTAATATCAAACAGACAGACAAATCCAATCAGGAAACAATGGTGCAAGGCATTAGGCAAACACAAATGAATTGTCCTTAAAGCCTACAAAACACACAATGTTAGCAAACAACAACCAATTAATCAAGCTCAAATGAAGGAGCATCATCACTTAGGGATGTGTATACTTGAACCTGAAATCACAACTCAAATGGTAAGTCCAAACCACTAGGTCAAAGCCTAGGGTCAAAAGAGGATCAAAAATCCAAAACAGAACCTCAAACTTAACACAAAGCATGTTTAATCACTCAAGAACAAACCACAAAAAGGACCAAATCATAATCAATAAGCAAGTTCAATTAATGTGCAAGATAAGTCAAAGACCAATTCAAGGCATCCAAATGATCAACATGAATGAAAAATCTCAATCAAAACAGAAATGATTCAAATAATTCTGGGAAAATTCATGAGCAATAAAGACATCCATAAAATCCATCACACAAAAAATCAGAAGCATTGGAGATCATTTGGCATGGCAATCACATTGTACAATTCAAGCAATCAAATGTGTGACACACATTGTCACACCAAGTTAACTCAAGCATAAAACAGAAATGATGCATGAGAAAAATGTCAAACCAACGCCAAAATGTTAATTAATGTGTCTAGAATTAGCATGCAAAATTTCAAGTTCATTGGATAAGAAACAAGCATTTCACAATAAGATAAGCAAGGCAAGGTCACAAGTAGACATATGATCACATAACCTAGCACCAAATAAAATCCAGCCAAGCACAATTTGCAAATTCACGCTCAATAAAAACTAGACAGAATAAGGATCAAGATGCAAAAAATTGGAGATCAAATGATGCATTTTTCAATTTATTGTGATTTTATGAAGTTTGGGAAAATAATTGAAGTCAAATGAACCAAAGCATGGAATAAATGGAGGGAAAATGAATAAAATGCAAGGCAGTTTGAAAAAATCCCCTCGCTGGGAATCAAACTCGGTGTGAGTTCAAAAGTGGCGCGCTCCATGTGCTGAAACGCACAGTTTCACTAATGACTGGGACGCCCAGTCACCAGTCAGCGCTCGGTCAAACAACGTGAGCCAATGAAAGTGATGTGTGGATGCATGCGTGGACCAATGATATTGAAACCCTAGCACAGCGTGGCAAGGACCAGAGAACCGTTGCCTAATGCACAAAACCGTGGCCATAGGATGAACTTCATCTTCTTCGTGAAGAAGAAGATGAACAGTGTACGTGTTCATGCACTTTTCCAGAAAATATTCCAGAAATTCAAACTAAATACATCAATAGGTAGATCTTTCAACGGAGATAAAGGATCAAGCATTGGCTAAGCATGAATCAACACACACACATAGAATCGAGCAAATGAAAATTCATACATGAAACTTGAATCAACCCTAACTCAGTCAATAGTACATCAAATTACATGAATCTTTCACCAGATTCATCAGGAGAACAAGATCTACAATAATATTTCAAAATTAAAAGATTCGAATTATGACCTCTTGAAGTGCAGCAAGCTGAAATCGTGCTATCCAAGGCTTGTAATGGTCCAAAGCTCCTATATGATGCTTGTGGAGATGATTGATGGTGAGATTGAAGCTCAAACAAGCACGAATCCAGTTGATTTTGAAATTTCCATTGATGCTTCAAGCTTCGAGTATGGTCCAAACTGGCACGATTTGCTCCACATCCACGTTCAATTTGCCTCAAAAACACTTCCTGCTCATGATTCAAACAAGAGAAAATGCTTTTGTGTGAAGAAATTGGAAAATATTTTTGAGAGAAAAATTTGGTTGATTTTGGATCTAGATATGAAAACTGTGGTTCATGCCAAATGCAGTTAAGATTAACCTTATATATCACTTGCTAATCATTCTGAAAACCTGTTTAAGCCAAAGCTAAGTAGAATTAACAAGTTATGAGGTGTATGTACAAAATGGATTTTCACCCCCATGCATGAAATGCATGCGTGAACAGTGCACAATGCTGATCCAAAACCACTTAAACAAGGCCCATGCACACTTTAGGATTGGTATTTTATGCATATGACCAACCAAAATGATTTTATGAAATTTCCTTCAAAAAACTTCATGAATGAGCACATGATCATGCAAGTGAAATTCATGCCATGTAATGAGATGTTTGGAAAGTGCGTGTCAAGATGAACAAAATGCAAAAAGAACCACCAAAATTGGAGCCTTGGTTCAAAAGTTATGCCCATTTGAATTTCCAAGCACACTTTTCCATGATTGGATCATATCTCCTCAACCACACATCATAAACCCATGATCTTGGACTTTTTGGAAATGGGAGAGAAAGATCTTCAACTTTCATGTTGGACAAAATTTATTTTAAAGCATTCTTGATGGTATAAAATTAAGTTGAATTTGGTCCAAATTCTTTCCATTTTTGGAAATTTCAAATTATGGGTCACTTTCTATTTTAGGAAAGTCATGACTTGACTTCAAATTCTTCCATGTGAGTGTTTGAAATGTCAAATGAGACTTGTTTGAACATGAATGAAGCATCTCTAACCACTTCCCACCTCCAAATCCATAGTTGACTTTGCAGTTGACTTGCAGTTGACTTGGTCATGCATTGTGGACTTTGAGCCTTCAACACTTGATGAAATGGCTCCACCATGAAACCCTAGCTTATACAAGCTCAATAAAATCATATGATGATATCCATCTCAATAAAGACCTCATCTCCTTGAAAAGCCCTGACTGGTAGAATGCCACTGATTAGGGTTGACCAGAGGTCAAAACCCTAATCCCGAAGAACATGATCAGAAATAATGAACCATGATGATGATGATGTACCATTTCAACCAAGATAATACTCAACCTCCTTGAGGAACCAAGAAACCCTAATTGAAGAGCAACCCTCAGATGGCTAATGATCAATTTATGAGACCCTTAGGCTTGCATCTCTTAACCTCTCTATCCTCTGAGAAAGACTTAGGTGGATGACCTGCTTATTCTCTCATGATATGCAATATGCAAATGCCTAATGCCCTAAACAATGAAATGCAATATGCTAAGCTAGTCCCAAGAGAGGAGGGCAAATTTTGAGGTGTTACAGTGTGGGAGGAGACTCTATCGTCTTTTCTTTATTGCTTTTCTCGTTTATCGCTTTTTCTTTGCTGTTTTTAGATAGTTTATTTCCTTTTAGTTGTTTATTTTGCTTTTTAGTATAATGCATGAGTCTGACGAGTCACCAAATATAGTAGATCTTTAGTATGAAGCATGTAGGGCGGATTACGATCCGATCCCCCACAACTACAGATTGGTCCAATAAAAGGGTTTACACATGTTTATGTGCTAGAAACCCCAAGCTCTGATCATAATCACTAACAGACCACTCTACTATGAAGCATGTACGGATAACGGGCTTAATGTGATTGCGCCTGAATGAAAAGGACACAAAAAGAGATGAAGAGGCAGGCCTAGGTATTGTGGGATAATATGGGTTGGTTAATATAGGAATGAAGTTTATGTCCGTATTTGCGGATTAGTGTCATCATGATACCCTTAGTTCACTCAGTTAGTACCTATCACTGCATCCCGACTTGAACCTGGAAATTTTACCTGAAGCACTCGTTTACACAAATTTTCTTTTATGAGCTTTTCAATGTTTTGCTTGAGGACAAGCAAAGGTTTAAGTGTGGGAGAGTTTGATCACATTGAAATTTACCGTATTTTCGACTCCGATTTCACATGCATTCTAGTTGTTTTATTATCATTTTGTTGTGTTATTGCTATGTTTTTCTTTGTTTTCAGGTTTTTACTTTAATCGGAGCCCCGGTCGAGAAAAGGAGCGAAAAAGAGCCAAAAACCCTAAAATTCAGCATTTTGTTCTTATGGACTACCCAATGGCGGGCGCCACAGACCAAGCCATAACGTGTCCAAGCTCAACTTCCCTCAACTCCCACGTTCTCCATTACATCCACTAAGGCGCCTCACTTTGGCCTTGTGGCGGGCGCCACAAGAGGAAAACAGTTTCCCTCCATTTTCAAGTTGAAGCGCATCCAAGTCATTTCCATCTTTTTACTTGCTTATAAATAGAAACTCGAATTCACTTTTACAATCATCCAAACTTAGAGCAGAGGCAAACTCAGAAGCAACTTTGTTTCACTTAGGCATATATTCAGTTTTATAAAGTGGTAATCGCTTCGCATTGGAGTGTTACCACAATTGTGTAATCGAGTCTGTGATAGAGTCTGTAATCGAGTTTGGAGCACTTTGGAAGGAAGTTAATCCTGCCGCAATTTTCATTTCCGCTTTGCAATTTACTCAACCCTCCGATTGGAGCAGGTTTTTATTACTTGTCTTTATCTTATTTATTTTCCCGCACTCGCTTTACTTTTATTTATTTCCTCGCACTCGCTTTACTTTTATTTATTTCCTCGCACTCGCTTTACTTTTATTTATTTCCTCGCACTCGCTTTAAATTATTTATTTTCCGCACTCGCACTACTTTTATTTATTTTCTCGCACTCGCTTTACTTTTATTTATTTTAATACACTTTTACTTTACCATGTCTAGCTAAATTTATAAGGTTAGAATGTAAGGATCGTAATTGAACCAGTAATCCGTACAACTGTTCGTAGAAACACTTAAGGGTTATTTTAACTTTCAACTTAAGTTTTCCCGCACTTCAATTCCATTGGGTAAGATCTAAAGTTGTCCAACGTCTTTTTAAACTTAATTGTTTTTAACTATTTCAAAAACAACGAAAGCGCTTTGTTTAGTTCATTAGGAGATTTTAACATTAAGAAGAAAAGAGATTTTAAAACTATTTTCGGACGCGTTTATAAGTTTAGAGTCTGGTTCGTGAGAACCTCTTTTGGTTAAGAAATCCAGGTTATAATACTTTTCAACTTAGTCAAGATACTATATTTCTTAAAAATAGGTTTACTACTCTAACGAAATGCGCGACTCTTTATAAGTGACAATAAGAGGATTTGATTAGGGAGTACAACTCGGTTCTGAATACGCGAAAGCGACAGTTCCTGTTAAATTAGTTCTTTTCAAAGTAGGAAACATTGTCCGTAAGTAGCTCTACTAGCAAGTACTTGGATTATCAATTAATTACGTGATTTACATTCAACCCTGTCTTTATTAATTAGTCTTTATTTCAAACTTTACTTTTCATTGCACACTCCAGAAACACCTATTTTGATTGCCTTTGATAAACACCATAACAATAGATAACGATAGATTGACACTTGGTCTCTGTGGATTCGACAATCTTTTATATTACTCTGACGCGTTCGTATACTTGCGAAAATCACGCATCAAGTTTTTGGCGCCGTTGTCGGGGACCAATTTCGTCAAATTTCTTTTTCCTGTTGTTATATCGTTTAGACTTAGGCTATTTCCCGCCGGTCAATGCGAAGAACTCGCAGCACCGGAAGTTTAAGCTTAGTATACCCTCTGGCGGAACCTGAACGTTACGCTCACGCACGTTTATTCTTTCATAGAATTAAGAGAGCTATGACCGAAGATCAAAACCAAAGACCTCTTACGGATTTCCCTCAACCATCAAATGAAGAACCTAGTTCTAGTATAGTAAACCCAACCATCCCAGCTAATAATTTTGAACTTAAACCATCCCTGTTGCAACTAGTGCAACAGAGACAATTCGCGGGTCTCGCTACTGAGAACCCAAACCAACATTTAAAAATATTTCTTCAATTAGCAGACACTTTTAAAACCAATGGAGCTTCTCCTGAGGCAATACGTTTAAGATTATTTCCTTTTTCCCTCAGAGATAAAGCCCTATCATGTTTAGATTCCCTTCCACCCAATTCCATTACGACTTGGGATAACCTTAGAAGAGTTTTTCTTGCTAGATATTTTCCCCCGAGTAAGACCGCCGTTCTTCGAAACCATATAACTAGATTTACCCAAAACCAAGGAGAATCGTTGTTCGAAGCTTGGGAGAGATATAAAGAGTTGTTACGAGCATGCCCACATCATGGCTTAGAAAATTGGTTAATCATTCAAACCTTCTATAATGGACTTCATTACAACACGAAGATGACCATCGACGCTGCCGTAGGCGGTGCTCTGATGAACAAACCTTATCCTGAAGCTAGTGCCCTCATCGAAGATATGGCTCAAATCCATCAATCATGGGGAGTCGAACGAGCGACAGTAGAGAAGAAGGAAGCCCAAGGAGGAGTGCATGAACTAAGCTCTATAGACATGATGCAAGCTAAAATGGACGCATTAGCCCTCAAAGTCGAGCATATGTGCATAAACCCGAATACTGTAGCCGCAGTTTCGTCGGATTGTGAGATATGCGGAAGCAAAGGACACCAATCTGCAGAATGCAGTCTATTAAACGAAACCCACTCTGAGCAAGTGAACTACACCCAAGCGAACCCATACTCGAATACCTATAACCCTGGATGGAGGAATCACCCGAACTTCTTTTATAAAAACAATAACCCTATCCAAAATAATGCACCTCCGAGACCTAGTTATCAAGCCCCTAGATCAAATCAACCTATGCAACATGTACCACCAAAGCCGAGCCTTGAGAAAATTATGGAAAATTTTATCACCGCTCAAACCCAACAAAACAAGGAGTTCATGAACCAAAATATTCATGTTAACGAATTGATTACTCAGTTAGGAACCAAGGTTGACCAAATAGTTACTCATA
Organism: Lathyrus oleraceus; assembly: GCF_024323335.1. Classification (NCBI taxonomy): domain Eukaryota; kingdom Viridiplantae; phylum Streptophyta; class Magnoliopsida; order Fabales; family Fabaceae; genus Lathyrus; species Lathyrus oleraceus. Next base: position 40,053,667 of record NC_066583.1, read on the forward strand.
CCAAGATGCTTGAAACCCAGATCTCTCAGGTAGCTTTAAACCAAGCCCCTCAGACTACACCTGGAGGACAATTCCCTGGACAACCTCAACAAAATCCGAGAGGACAAGCCAATGCCATTACCCTACTAAGTGGGAACGCTTATGATGAGCCACCAAACCCTAGATTGAGTGAACCCGAAACTTCTAAGGAATGTACCAAACCCACGGACGAAGTAAAGGAACCAGAGGAATCTGAAAACTAGGAAGGTCGAGAAAAAGGAGAAGAACCTAAAGATAAAACTTACTTACCACCCCCGCCATATAAACCACCTATACCATATCCGCAAAGACTCAAACAAAACCAGATCAATAAACAATATCAAAAATTTATTAAAGTTATAGAAAAACTTCATGTAGAAATCCCTTTCACAGAAGCCATCACCCAAATACCTTCTTATGCAAAGTTTCTCAAAGACATCCTTACCAACAAACGTAGACTTGACGATCCGAAGCCTTTGGAATGTAATGCTATTTCCGAGGACAAATTAGCAAAGAAAGATAAAGATCCTGGAAATTTCTCCATTCCTTGCCTTTTGGGTAATCATGTCATCGAAAAAGCTTTTCTAGACTTAGGAGCTAGTGTGAGCCTAATGCCTTTAGCGGTTTGTGAGAGGTTAAACTTAGGGGAATTACAGCCCACTAAGATGTCACTTCAGTTAGCTGATAGATCTGTTAAATATCCGATAGGCATTTTAGAAGATGTTCCTGTTAGGATAGGTCAGTTATTTATCCCTACTGATTTTGTTGTCATGGATATCAAAGAGGACAATGATATACCAATCCTTCTAGGTAGATCATTCTTATCGACTGCAGGAGCCATAATAGATGTCAAGAAAGGAAAGTTGACATTTGAGGTAGGTGACGAGAAAATAGAATTTATACTTTCGAAATTTCTTATGGCACCTGTGATGGGAGATTCGTGTTATGCCTTAGATATCATTGATGAATGTGTTAGAGAATTAGAACAAAAAGAAATTATAAAAACAATTAAGTTACCATCAACTCTCATAAGGGAAGATGATGACTTTAAGAAACCCTACATCGATGATAACCTTTACGAATGTTTATCCCTTACCCCTGATCCTATGCCATGCCCTAAGAAACCAACCTTAGAACTTAAGGAATTGCCTAAGAACCTGAGATACGAGTTCCTCGATGAAAAGATGAATCATCCAGTTATAGTTAGTGCTACCTTGAGCCAAGAGGAGACGAACCAACTTTTAGACGTTTTACGAAGATATCCCTCAGCCTTAGGATATAATATCTCTGACCTGAAAGGTATAAGTCCATCCGTATGCATGCATCGGATTTCGCTCGAAGAAGATTCAAAACCCTTCAGGGAACATCAGAGAAGAATAAACCTTATAATGAGTTATGTTGTTAAAAAGGAAGTTCTTAAGTTACTTGAGGCAGGTATCATCTACCAGATCTCGGATAGTAAGTGGGTGAGCCTTGTGCATGTAGTACCTAAAAAGGGAGGCATCACAGTCGTGCAAAACGATAAAGGCGAACATGTAGCAAAACGTTTAGAAGGAGGATGGCGGATGTGTATAGATTATAGAAAATTAAATAAAGCAACTAGGAAGGATCATTTCCCTTTACCATTTATAGACCAAATGTTAGAGCGTCTAGCCAGACACTCTTACTTCTGCTATCTAGATGGATACTCTGGATTCTTCCAAATACCTATCCACCCCAAAGATCAAGAAAAAACTACCTTTACATGCCCTTATGAAACTTTTTCCTACAGACGGATGTCGTTCGGCCTCTGTAATGCCCCAGCTACTTTCCAACGTTGCATGATGTCAATCTTCGCAGATTACCTAGATGGTATCATGGAAGTGTTTATGGATGATTTCTCGGTTTGTGGATTTTATTTCCACAATTGTCTTGCTAACCTTGAGAAAATCCTAGAGAGATGCGTGGAGGTGAACCTCGTGCTAAACTGGGAAAAATGTCATTTCATGGTAACCAAAGGAATAGTTTTAGGACATATAGTTTCCGGAAAAGGTATAGAGGTAGATAGAGCCAAAATAGAAGTTATAGAAAACCTAAAACCCCCAAAAACCATCAGAGAAGTCTAAAGCTTTCTTGGACAAGCTGGATTCTACCGGCGTTTTATTAAGGACTTCTCCAAAATAACCAAACCTTTAACCGGACTTTTAATGAAAGATGTTGAATTCATTTTCGACGAAAAATGTAATGACGCATTTAATCTTTTAAAGCAAGCATTAGTATCTGCACCCATTATGAAACCACCTGATTGGTCAGAACCTTTTGAGATAATGTGCGATGCTAGTGATTATGCAGTTGGAGTCGTTCTAGGACAAAGAAAAGATAAAAAACTTACATGCCATTTATTATGCCAGTAGAACCCTAGATGCTGCCCAACTTAACTACGCAACAACTGAAAAAGAATTACTCACTGTAGTTTTCACTATAGACAAATTTAGATCTTATCTAGTAGGAGCAAAAATTATAGTTTATACCGATCATGCTGCCATTCGTTACCTATTAAGTAAAAAAGATGCCAAGCCCAGGTTACTCTGATGGATTCTATTACTACAAGAGTTTGATTTAGACATAAGGGATAAAAAAAGGCACTGAAAATGTAGTAGCCGATCACCTTTCTAGGTTAGAACATCTAAAGCCTAAACTAGTACCCATAAACGATGATTTCGCCTATGATAGACTGATCGCTAGAGTAGAAACCATTGAAGATAATACCCTAGATCCTTTTGAGCATTCCCAAAATTCCTTAGCAATAAGTAACGTACCCTGGTATGCAGATTTCGTTAATTACCTAGCTGCTGATATAGTACCCCCTGATCTTGACTACCACCGCAAGAAGAAATTCTTCCACGATGTGAGAAACTTCTATTGGGACGAACCGCTCCTTTTCAAAAGGGGTAAAGATGGCATTTTTCGCCGTTGCGTTCCAGAAGAAGAGGTAAATAATATTATCGAGCATTGTCATTCTGCACCCTATGGTGGACATGCGAGCACCTCTAAGACATACGCCAAGATTCTTCAAGCTGGCCTATTCTGGCCTACCATGTGGCGTGATGTCTATGCTTGCATTGTCAAATGTGACAGATGCCAACGCACTGGAAACATTTCAAGACGTGATGAAATGCCCTTAAGAAACATTCAGGAAGTAGAACTCTTTGACGTATGGGGTATAGATTTCATGGGACCTTTTCCACCATCCTTAGGAAATAGGTACATCTTAGTAGCTGTAGACTATGTGTCTAAGTGGATTGAAGCTATAGCCGCACCCACCAACGACACTAGGGTAGTAATCAAACTATTTAAAAACTATATATTTCCTAGATTTGGAACACCACATTTAGTCATAAGCGATGGAGGATCACACTTTATATCGAGAATATTTGACAAACTTTTAAGAAAATATGGAGTTAGGCATAGAGTAGCAACACCATACCACCCACAAACTAGTGGCCAAATAGAAGTATCTAATAGGGAGATAAAAGAAATCCTAGAGAAAACTGTTTCTATTTCTAGGAGAGACTGGTCTCAGAAGCTTCAAGAAGCATTATGGGCCTATAGAACCGCTTTCAAAACCCCTATAGGAACTACTCCTTATCAACTAGTTTATGGAAAATCATGTCACTTACCATTTGAGTTAGAGCATAAGGCCTATTGGGCCATTAAAACTTTGAATTTAGACTACCTAGCCGCTGGAGAAAAGCGTACCCTAGACATTCATAAATTAGAAGAGCTTAGGCAATCTGCCTACGAGAATGCAAAAATATATAAAGAGAGGACAAAAGCCTATCACGACAAAAGAATAGTAAAGAAAAACTTCAATATAGGCGATTCTGTTCTCCTTTTCAACACTAGGTTACAACTCTTCCCTGGAAAGCTACGTTCAAGATGGACTGGTCCTTTCGAAGTATCCAAGATTCTGAGATCCGGAGCCGTAGAAATCAAGAACGATACCTGTAGTCCATTCATTGTAAATGGACAAAGACTGAAGCTCTACGAAGGAGGAGACATTCCAGCATACTACTCGAGCCACACCCTGATTGATCCACCAATTCCTACTACTACAGGTGTATAAATTCTAATCGTCAAGCTAATGACGTTAAACAAGCGCTGCGTGGGAGGCAACCCATGGTTTTTCTTTCATTTTACTTTTTCGCATTTATTTATTTTTATTTTTATTTTATTTTATCATATTTTGCATTGAGACTAAGATTTGAATGGTTTGCATTTTCAGGATCACTTTCTTAACTTTTACCAGGATGTAGGATTTTGATGACATGCATGTGGCCTATAGAGATAATGCTCAGAGGGAGCGTTACATCGCTTTGTATCAGCGCCCTATGGAACCCACGCGTTATCCTGGCCAGTACTGTATGGAGGCACTGGGTATCGAGCCTAGTACCCGATCCCATCGTCCACCTCAGGATGGCGAGGGCACTAGTGGTCAACAATAGGTTGCCAAGTAACTCTTCCTTATCTTATTTCGAAACATTGGGGACAATGTTTGATTTAAGTGTGGGAGGAGACTCTATCGTCTTTTCTTTATTGCTTTTCTCGTTTATCGCTTTTTCTTTGCTGTTTTTAGATAGTTTATTTCCTTTTAGTTGTTTATTTTGCTTTTTAGTATAATGCATGAGTCTGACGAGTCACCAAATATAGTAGATCTTTAGTACAATCCTACCTCCCCACACCTTTAGCCCCACCAAAATTTTTTTGCAAAAGAAAATAGTGTTATTCCGAAAGTTTTCAGGTTTTAAGGACATGTTTTGAGTAAGGATGCGGTGACTTGGGAGAAATTTGCGAAACATCAGTATCTGTTTTAGCACCATAAGCTTCGTAAATATAGGAATCATTCCCGAAACCCCATATACCATGGCCTTAATCATCATTTCCGTATAAGTCCTTAGTAGTTTATCTCAGCAGTCAGCTCCGGCCTACGCATCCTCTACGTAGGGGACCGATGCAAATAAGTGAATGATCTAGAAAAACAAAAAAAATAAAAGAAAGCAAAAAGGCAACTCCGGTATAGGTGACCCTCACAAAGTCATTTAAACCAAAGAATTGTAAAAAATTGCTACAAAAAGAAAAAGAAAAAGAAAAAGAAAAGCAGTACCCACTGCTAGTTGGTTCAGAGGTATCTGGCACTGAACTCGGTAGGGCGGATTACGATCCGATCCCCCACAACTACAGATTGGTCCAATAAAAGGGTTTACACATGTTTATGTGCCAGAAACCCCAAGCTCTGATCATAATCACTAACAGGCCACTCTACTATGAAGCATGTACGGATAACGGGCTTAATGTGATTGCGCCTGAATGAAAAGGACACAAAAAGAGATGAAGAGGTAGGCCTAGGTATTGTGGGATAATATGGGTTGGTTAATATAGGAATGAAGTTTATGTCCGTATTTGCGGATTAGTGTCATCATGATACCCTTAGTTCACTCAGTTAGTACCTATCACTGCATCCCGACTTGAACCTGGAAATTTTACCTGAAGCACTCGTTTACACAAATTTTCTTTTATGAGCTTTTCAATGTTTTGCCTGAGGACAAGCAAAGGTTTAAGTGTGGAAGAGTTTGATCACACTGAAATTTACCGTATTTTCGACTCCGATTTCACATGCATTCTAGTTGTTTTATTATCATTTTGTTGTGTTATTGCTATGTTTTTCTTTGTTTTCAGGTTTTTACTTTAATCGGAGCCCCGATCGAGAAAAGGAGCGAAAAAGAGCCAAAAACCCTAAAGTTCAGCATTTTGTTCTTATGGACTACCCAATGGCGGGCGCCACAGACCAAGCCATAACGTGTCCAAGCTCAACTTCCCTCAACTCCCACGTTCTCCACTACATCCACTAAGGCGCCTCACTTTGGCCTTGTGGCGGGCGCCATGGCCTTGTGGCGGGCGCCACAAGAGGAAAACAGTTTCCCTCCATTTTCAAGTTGAAGGGCATCCAAGTCATTTCCATCTTTTTACTTGCTTATAAATAGAAACTCGAATTCACTTTTACAATCATCCAAACTTAGAGCAGAGGCAAACTCAGAAGCAACTTTGTTTCACTTAGGCATATATTCAGTTTTATAAAGTGGTAATCGCTTCGCATTGGAGTGTTACCACAATTGTGTAATCGAGTCTGTGATAGAGTCTGTAATCGAGTTTGGAGCACTTTGGAAGGAAGTTAATCCTGCCGCCATTTTCATTTCCGCTTTGCAATTTACTCAACCCTCCGATTGGAGCAGGTTTTTATTACTTGTCTTTATCTTATTTATTTTCCCGCACTCGCTTTACTTTTATTTATTTCCTCGCACTCGCTTTACTTTTATTTATTTCATCGCACTCGCTTTAAATTATTTATTTTCCGCACTCGCACTACTTTTATTTATTTTCTCGCACTCGCTTTACTTTTATTTATTTTAATGCACTTTTACTTTACCATGTCTAGCTAAATTTATAAGGTTAGAATGTAAGGATCGTAATTGAACCAGTAATCCGTACAACTGTTCGTAGAAACACTTAAGGGCTATTTTAACTTTCAACTTAAGTTTTCCCGCACTTCAATTCCGTTGGGTAAGATCGAAAGCCGTCCAACGTCTTTTTAAACTTAATTGTTTTTAACTATTTCAAAAACAGCGAAAGCGCTTTGTTTAGTTCATTAGGAGATTTTAACATTAAGAAGAAAAGAGAATTTAAAACTATTTTTGAACGCGTTTATAAGTTTAGAGTCTGGTTCGTGAGAGCCTCTTTTGGTTAAGAAATCCAGGTTATACTACTTTTCAACTTAGTCAAGATACTATATTTCTTAAAAATAGGTTTACCACTCTAACGCAATGTGCGCCTTTTTATAAGTGACAATAAGAGGGTTTGATTAGGGAGTACAACTCGGTTCTGAATACGCGAAAGCGACAGTTCCTGTTAAATTAGTTCTTTTCAAAGTAGGAAACATTGCCCGTAAGTAGCTCTACTAGCAAGTACTTGGATTATCAATTAATTACGTGAATTACATTCGACCCTGTCTTTATTAATTAATCTTTATTTCAAACTTTACTTTTCATTGCACACTCCAGAAACACCTATTTTGATTGCCTTTGATAAACCCCATAACAATAGATAACGATAGATTGACACTTGGTCTCTGTGGATTCGACAATCTTTTATATTACTCTGACGCGTTCGTATACTTGCGAAAATCACGCATCATAGAGCAACCACAGTCTTCATTAGTCCAGCATTTTTGATCAAATCAATTACTTCCTTTACCTCTACAACCTCTTTTCCAAGCTCTCTTTCAACAGCTACCCTCCTCTAAATGACAAATTTCCATTTTGCAGCACCATCTTCTAAATGGAAGGAGATATTGTCTAGGTGCACAGCAGCAACTTTTCTAGGAGACTTCTTAACAGCCTGCCTTTTTGCAGGGGAGATGTCTAGGACATCGTCTTCGACATCCTCATCAGAGTCAGAATTGTCTCTTTCTTTCCTTTTCCTAACCTCAACTTTACTCCAAGATTTGGAGGGTCCTACACCAACAGCCTTTTTCACTCTTCTTGTTGTTCTCATTTTAGCCACACTTTTCCCTTTTCTAGTCCTCAGTTTCTCAGCTACACTTGGTTTTATAAGATAGACCAAAGTGTCATCCTCTTCTTCAATGCTTTCTTCCTCTAGGTCAATAATATTCTCCTAAGACAAATTTGCTGGTTCCTTGCTAGGTAGGGTTTTACCTAGAGAGCATTGCCCCTCAGCAGCCACTTCCTTTTCTGATCTAGATGAGTCATCATCTTTCTCAACTTGGGGTTCCTCCTCAGGTGAGGGGTCCCTTCTGGACAGAGGGGTAGAAACACCCTTGACTTCATGCCCTTCACTTAGAATTCTAGTAACTAGGTTTCTAATGGCACGATCAGCATAATGCATGTCATTTGGAAGAGGAGATTTATCAGGGATATTACCTTGCTTATTTCCAGCCATGGAAGAGGCACCTGGGGTGTCACCTGGTATCACACAAAGAGGAGTAACGTCCACCACGTCTTCATCTAGAAACTCCATGGAGGCAGTCTTTGCATGATGAGAGGGTTTTGAACCAGAAGATGATGGATGTTGAGACATGTTGTAGAACTTTTCAAAGAAATTTCTTTGCCCTAGCTGAGTTTCTTTGAGAAGTTGAATGGAGATGGAAATTGCTGTGTTTAGGTAGCGTGTGCTAATGGCATAGATACTATTTTCAATGCTAGGGAATGATTTATCATTAATGTGGCTCTTTCTTTTAGGTGGGCAGGCACTATTTTTATTTCCTTTTCTTTTCCACTTTAATTGCCATAATTTCACAAGAGTCCAAATCCCTAATTTCCCTCTTTCATATTCAATTTGAATATCATCCAAATTCCTTGCAACCTTGTCAGCTAGTTCCATTTCATGCTTTAGACCTATGAATTTGTCTTCCACGAATTTTCTAATGGAGTGATGATAGCAAAAGCTGTACTTGGTCCACCTGTGCTAAATATGATTTTTTGACCTAGTTGCAGCATTCAGGTTGTCATAGTACAATGTCATGACATCGTGTGTGACATTGTATGCAATCATCAGTAGTTTCATCCAACCCAGTCGAGACCAACTGCTTCCATCTTCTATATATTCATTATGAACACCATTTTCACCTTCCACATGTGTAGGAGTCGGTGTCATCCCAATCTTCTCCACATTTTTCTTGACATTTTTGCTTTGAGATAGACACAAAGTCCCTTGTGGCCTAGTTCCAACAATGCTCTCTCCAGTTCCAGACTTCATATGACTGGTCACATGTCCACTTATTTGATCTAACCTCTCAGTTGTTTGGGCCATCATGACATTTTCTCCTTTGGAAGTGAGGTTAAGTCTGAGCTTCTGGTGTGACATCCTTGTCTGACATTTCCCACAGACTTGTCTCTCATTACTCTTGAGGGTTCTTCTAGCAGCTATACTTATCTTCATCTCTTCCTCTTTGACATAGGAACACTTTGAGGAATAACCCATTTGAGAGCTCCACATGTAACAGTTGTCTTTGGTCCTGATTCCTTTCATAATCACTTCACTATCTTTGTTAAAAATTAGACATTCAGTTTTGGTGAAGTTAACATTCGGACCTTGATCACATAGTTGACCGATGCTTATTGGATTTGCAGTCAAGCCCTTAACAAGTAGAACCTTGTCAAGTTTAGGAACTCCAAGACAATCCAGCTTACCTGTTCCCTTGATTTCACCTTTTGCTCCATCTCCAAAGGTTACATGGCTTATGGTATGATGATGCAGGTCAGTTAGCAGGTCTTGGTTTCCAGTCATGCGTCTGGAACATCCACTATCAAAATACCACTCTTCTTTGGCTGAGATTCTGAGGGGAATGTGAGCTATTAGACTTGTAACATTAGTCTTAGGAACCCATTGCTTCTTGATGATAGGAATGTGCTGTTTGGGTTTGGGTTGATAGTGATTCTGATGATGAACAGGGCTAGGATAACCATACAGCTTATAGCAGAAAGGCTTCAGATGACCATATTTCCCACAGTAATGACATATCCATCTTTGGTGTTTCCCCTTCTGCTGTTTTCTCCTCTGGTGTTGTGACATATAATGTGACATCACAAGTTTACTTTTATTATGGATGCACTTAGGTTTGGCTTGAGGTTTGGCACCAGTGTAACTGCTCTCAGGCTTTGAGTCATTATACCCAATGCCAGATTTGTCTCCTGTTATTTGTCCAGTTTGGAGAATCTTGTCTAAGGAGTCAGATCCATTGCTTAACATCCTTACATACTTGGTCATCTCTTCTAGTTTAGAATTTAGGAACATGGCTTCAGTTTTCAACTTAAAGATGGTTTTCACATGGTCTGCCTTCTCACTCTCCAACTGTGCTATCTTCTGACTTTCAGCTTGTAGATTTTCATCTAGCTTGGCATTCAGAACCACTGCTTCTGTTTGTAATTTGGAGATGGTTTCCAAGTATTCTACCTTCTCATTCTCAAGTTGAGTTATTTCCTTCTTCTGGCTTTCAACCTGTTTGCACAGCTCTACACTTTTGTGACATAACTTTCTGTAGGTAGAGGCCAATTCTTCAAAGGTTACTTCATCATCACTTAAGTCTTCATCATATCCCCATCTTCCTGTCAAAGCAGTCACAAGATTTGCAGCTTCCTCTGTTTCACTCTCATCAGACCAAGTGGCAGCAAGATTCATCTTCTGCTTCTTGAGGTAGGTTCCACATTCATTCCTGATGTGTCCATACCCATCACATTCATAGCACACTACCTTTTTTCCTTCTTTGGGCTTCTCATTTGATCTTGCTCTTCTTCCAGCATTGTTGGATTTACTGATGTCAGATGAGATGTTCTTGACATTTGCCTTAGATCTTACATCCATCTTTTTCAACAGTTTATTGAACTGTCTTCCTAGCATTGCTACTTCATTGACCAGATCTTCATCAACCTCCTTACTCTTTTCCTCTTCTGTGTTTGACATAAAAGCCATGCTCTTGGTTTTCTTTTCAAAACCATCATTTAATCCCATCTCAAATGTTTGGAGGGAACCAATTAGCTCATCAACCCTTATGTTGGAAATGTCTTGAGACTCTTCTATGGCAGTCACCTTCATAGCAAATCTCTTAGGGAGTGACCTGAGTATTTTTCTTACCAGTTTTTCATCTATCATCTTCTCTCCCAGGGCTCTTGAGGCATTACCAATTTCAAGGATACTCATGTGAAATTCATGAATGTTTTCATCTTCTTTCATCCTTAAATTCTCAAACTTCGAGGTGAGCAGATGAAGTCTAGACATCTTTACCCTAGAGGTGCCTTCATGAGCGGTCTTGAGAATGTCCCAAGCATCTTTGGCCACTTCACAGTTGTTTACCAACCTGAAAATATTCTTGTCTACCCCATTGAATATTGCATTCAATGCTTTAGAATTTCCAAGGGCTAGATCATCCTCCTCCTTGGACCATTGTTCTTCAGGCTTGTTCTCAATAGTGGTTTCTCCTTCTTTAGTAATTACAGGATGCACCCAGCCTGTTAACACAGCCTTCCAAGCCTTGTTATCAAGAGATTTTAGAAAGGCTACCATTCGAGGTTTCCAATAGTCATAGTTAGAACCATCCAAAATTGGTGGCCTATGAACAGATCCTCCATCTCTCTCCATTGTACCAGAAAGTATTGTCCCTAGATCTCACCCAGAACCAGAGCAGGATGCCCGCTCTGATACCAATTGAAATTCTGGTATCAAATATGAGATGTCGAAGGTAATGTCACGACACTAATATCTGAGTTACACAAACAGAAGAAAGTTATAGAATGGTAATGCAAGAGACACAAGCAATTGTTAACCCAGTTCGGTCCAACTCACCTACATCTGGGGGATACCAAGCCAGGAAGGAAATTCACTAAAATAGAATCAGTTCAAAGACTCTCCGTACACTTCAACAAGTTACAGTCTTTCTCACCTAATCTCTACCCGTGCAATTTCTACCTAAGCACTCTTAGATATGAGAACCCACTCACTTCCCTACAATCACACTTGTGATCTTAAACAACAATCCCTTGAGAAAAGAAAACACTTTTCAATAACACACTCTTGATTTTACTTCACAGTTTCAATCAAGAAGGCACACACTTAATCTTGCTTCACAGCTTTGATCAAGTAGACACACACTTGATCTTGCTTCACAACTTTGATCAAGTAGACACACATTCTTGCTTAACAGCTTTAGAGTGACAAATTACAACCATAAATCAGTCCAATTAAATCATTACAATATGACTTGAATGGCTTACAAGTCTCACGACTAAACAGACACAAACCCTAGCTCTCTCTCTCTATATTTCGCTCAGTATTGGTTGTGTTGTAAAACAGGTTTTCTAAGTCCCTTTTTATAGAAGCTTTCAGTTGGGCTTGGACATCTTGAAAACCCTAAATCTATTTTCCAATTAAATCTTTTCATAACAGCTGGTTAGATCTCCTTGGAAAATAAGTAAATCAGGTTGTAATCCATGATTGAATGCGCCTGCAAATCAGATCTTCAATCATACATAGATTGCCATTAATTGTGCAATCACAAAACACCAGACATTCACACTGAATGTTCTGTGTACAGGATGTCATGACATCGGGTCTGACATCCTGGAACAATCCTGCATAACTCCATAACTCCATTATTAATTTCCAGTAGGTACAACCATATCAGATGCCATGACATTGTGTATGACATCCTGATACAATCCTGCATAATTATGTTTTCCATTTAAACTCTAGTAGGTACACATTATCAGAATCCATGGCATTGTATATGACATTCTGAAACAATCCTGCATGATTATGATCTTGAACTCCAGTAGGTACATAGGATATCTTATGTTAAGACATCACACATAACATCTTGTGAACTCTCTTTGTTTTACCAAAATTGCTGCCAACATATAGAACCAACAAAGTTGATATTAGGAGTCTAGGATCTGTTGTACACAATGACACATAAGTTGGTTGGTGGAACGCCAAGTCACTCAGGTGAGGCATTCGACCTTTCAGGTGGGACCTCCATCAATCTCTCTAGCAATACTGAAGTCCAGTCTTTAGAGCTTAACATGGACTGCGCCTGTTAGGAAGGATTTATTGGAAATAATTCCGCCCGAGGAGACACTAAGTCCCTCATACGATAGTGTGATTGGTTTTAGGAAACCTAAGTTCCTCATACACAGTAATGCATATCCCGAAGAATGGGACCTTATGTCCCTCAGGTGAGGCATTCAACCTTTCAGGCAGGATCTCCTTCGAGCCCTCTAGCAAGATTGAAGTCCAGTCTTCGAGGTTTGACATGGCTTATGTCATACCCTAATATTTAACCCTAAGATCCCAATCATTTTTTGCATACAAGCAAGGTCACATTTTGGTCCTTCCCCTTATCCATCTTTGGGTTTGCTTCTTGTAGGGATCACCAAGCACCTCTTTGTTTTAACTTTGTGTTTATTTGATTCATTGCTTATGTAACAACTAATTAAAATACCAAAAATATTTCTTGTTTCCCTTAAGTTTATTATGAAAGGAAGGTCTTTTCAAATCAAGAGCATCTCAAAGTTTAGTTACTTACTTCTCAAAGAAAGTCAAAGGTTCATGTGTTTATTTCCATGCCTTCTCCAACAAGCAACTTCAAGCTTTGAGAAATTTAATCAAGATACAATCAAGGACACCTTATATTGAATTCATATGATCATCCATGTGCTTTTAAATGCAAGTAAAGTCCAAATACACAAGCTTGTTCCAAGGAGTTCGACCTAAAAGTCAACATTTTAAAGTCAAGGTTCCAAAGATCACAACTCATTCAGCTCTCAACATTTTTAATGCTTATTTTTTCATATGACTCTTCTAAACATCCCCTACAACTTCTCTTCATATGACAAAATCCAATTATGCTTGGAGGATCATCAAAAGTTTGGAGACATTATAGGTCATTTGTGGACTAAGTGAAATTTGACCTATTTTCAAGTGAATTTTCCCCAACTTTCAAAGATTATAACTTCTTTATTTTTCAACATATGAAGCTGATTCTTTTTTCACAATGTCATTTGTCATGCCCTCTACAAGTTTTATTCAAGGGCCAAGGTCAGAATATGCTTGGAAGGCCATGGAATTCATTGAGACATTACAGGTCATTTTCAGCCATGAAGCACTCAAATTTTTCTAAGTTATGTAACCAGTTTTTCATGCCAACTTCAACATGCCATAACTTTGTTCTCAAACATCCAAATTCAACCTTTATTGGCAGATTGTAATCTTGGCCATGATGTTAACACATTGCAAAAAGAATGGGATCAAAAAGCCTCTTGAGTAGGATGCCCCATTGAGTTGAACATGGTGACTTGGAACTGAAGAAATCACCATTGCCCAGAATTTCCACATCACCAATCTCAATTCCAAGCCAAATTAGCAAATGTTTTGATCCTAAACATGGTTAACCAAGTCTCTAGAAGTTAATTGACCTGTTAAAACACATTATTTGGTTGAGTTTTGATGAGTTTCAAGTCACACTTTTCACACACTTGGATCAAATTCATTTTGCACGAATTCTGCATCATTCGACACGTATTTGGATCCAAACACATTCCTTATAAATAGAGGAAGCTATTTCCTTCATTTGCAAGCTTTGGAGAGCCAAGAAACCCCTACTACAACTTGAAATTTTTCCATAAAATTCAACTATCGTGTTTTGAGTTTCAGCTTGTTTCAATCCAATTTCTTGATTCCATTAGCATCTTCGGCATCCTCTGAAACATTTATAATAATTCCCAAGCTCCGAGACCTCCTGAAGTTTGCTAGTCAGATCGAGCCTCATCAACTTCTGATCACCATCTAGACAATGTTGTTCTGAGCATCATTTGAACTCAAACAAATTACGACAATATAGTACTTCACTCTTTGATGTTTTCCCCTAACTTATCTAATGTTGGTTGATATTGTTCATTACTTAATTTTATTTTTCGTGGCTTGCTTGTTTCTGAATCTTCTCTGAAATTCCCTTTGCTCAGTTCATATAAATGAATTTGGAGTATAAGGTTGAATTCGGAATGAGAAGAGGATCACAATGATGGTGGTCTCGTGTCTTGAATTTACCAAACAATGAAACTCTGGTGAGAGCTCACCCGAAAAGACGACCAGAGTTTTCTCAGGTTGTCTGAGTTTGATTCCGACATGTTGGAAAATTGAAATGTTTTGATTGGTTGGATTTAAATTTGATCATGTGTTTGGCTTGTAGTGTGTTCCACCATGCATCCTAACTTTTGACCTGTTGGATATGCCACGTCAATTAATGAGGTGTGATTCAATGTTCCATGTTTTTTCTGATTTTAATTCTTTTTTCTTTTATTATTTTTAATTGCTTTTTCTTTAAAAAATCATATTAATTTCATTTTTTATCTAAAAAATCCGAAAATAATTTCTAAAATTCTCTTTCATTTTTCTTCATTTGTTTTCTATTTTTCGACATTTTATTTCACTGATTTTCTATTTTTCATGAATTTTTTCTTTTCTCTTTTGTTTAAATTGGTTAAAAATTACTTTTATGCATTTTTAAATTCTAAAAGTTTTATTATATGTTTCTTATTTTATTTCCTACCTTCCATAATTTTCGTCTCCATTTATTTGGTGTTTTGATGGACTTTATGAATTTTCGATTTTATTTTTATTTTAAAAGTCATTTAAAAATACCAATGATGCATATTTATTTTATTTAATTGCATTTTATATTTGTGTGACCTTGTGAACTTCTGTAGGCCTTGGATCATGATGGTTTGGACTTCAAGTCTCATCAAACTCAATGGATCATGGATGTTGATGGGGGGAAAACCTAATCCACCAAAATGGATGATTGATTTTGATGATGACTTGATCAAAATTTTGATCTAATTTGAGTGTGACTTCTCTTGATTATTTCTTTTTCATCTAATTATTTTCCCTTTGATCAATTGGATGACTTGTGTCTATCTTGTTCCTGATGTGTGGATTGGTACTTGATGAACTTTCATCATTTCAAATCTACCTTCTAAGTGATCATGGATCATTTAGGGTACTTTGGATTGATGCATAAGTTTTTCATAAGTGCCATGAAGTGTGGATTGAAGTAATGGACCATCCTTCTAGCCTTTTTACTTGATCATCCCTTTTATTTTTTATGTGGCATGGTTTTAGGAGAATGATTTACATATCATTTCTCTAGCATGTATTAACACAAACATTATTATTGACCGACCTCAGATAGTTGTGACTTCTACATAAGTCCAATTACGATTGCTTAACATAGCGCTAATTTTTTCCCGAAAGCAAAGACAATTTTATAAGTGAGATTGTAAGTCCCCTATTCCTCATGGTATTGTGTGAAAATGTTGCTCCGTTTCCATTTATAAGAGCTAATGGCATACTTGTCAATTTCATCCAAGTTATAGCCCTTCTCATAAATGATGTATAGGTTTATATTTTCATGCATGTGAGTGGATGCTTGAGTGTTCTCCAAAAAATTACCAAAACATATTTTCATCTTCACTAACATTCTTTACTAATTCTTCACTTGTATTAAATTCTATTTCAGTGTCATTTACTTTATACATTTACTTTATGTTATTTAATTTATACATTATATTTAGCATTTCATATCATATTGTTAATGATTATGTCATTTTGTTCTTTGTCCATTTGGACATTTCTTTCATCTCATTGTAAAGAAGACGCTAATAAGAAAAACCTATAAAGAAACTTGTTTCTCTTAACTCATGGGCATATGGTTACTATCCTTGGAATCATTGTGGAGTTAGGGAATTAGAATTAGGATCTTGACCTTTGCTTTGGGGCTTGTGACTTGAGACCTTGGGATTCATCTGATACCTATGACTCTGGACTTTTCTGTGAAGACTTGACTTAGTTACTTTGGATTCATCTGATACATGAACTATTATTTGCTTATTTTGGTTTGTTTGAGGCTTAATCCAAAAGAGGTAATTCTTGCTTGACTTATTTCATAAAGCTTGTTATCTCTTGGTTAGATCTTTCTTCCCTAGCTTTTACTTTATGCTTTAGGATAGTCTCTTCTTCTTCTCCCTTTCTTTAATTTTCAAAATCTTCTCTCTTTCTTCAAAACCATCTTGCTTTCTAACTTGAACCCCTTTCTCAATAAACCTTGATTTTTGTTAGGTGATTTTCAAAACCTTTTCCTAATAAGTGCTAATTCATCTTAAGCATATTCAGACCAATTTCAAAAGACTAAAAAATGCATAACTCATTCAAACCATTTTGTGCCCTTGTGCATTTTTTCCTTTTAAAACTTTTCTCAAGGTATTAGACATGAGTCATTTCCATAGTTGAGATATAATTCTCCTATCTCCATAGCATTGATGATAATTCTTTTCCATTTGTGAGAGCTAGTGACATACTTATTGATCCTTATCCAAGTTGGAGCCCTTCTCATGATGATGCAAAGTTCTCATACTTGTGGGTGACTAGTTGAGTATTCTCCTTAAAAGGACAAAACGCCTTTTCCATAAAAAATGAATCAAAACGAACTCCATTTGTTAATTTTACCACGAACTACGAGGTTTTGATCCTTCTACTTTGTTGGGATGTAGGCATGAAACTTCAAAAGTCTTGGAAAACATAAGAAAAAGAAAAATAGACTTCTTTTCCCATCTCTCCCATTTTTTAACAAACAACACGCTTTTTCAAACCAAAATGTACATATATTCAAAGAGGTTCCCATGGAGTACCATGGATGTTTAGGGTGCTAATATCTCCCATTTGCATAACTCACCCCCTGACCCCTGTTCTCTTTTTATTAGTTTTGTTTTGAAAACTTCTTTGGGTTTTGTTCGTACTTTTTTCCTTTTCCTTTGGAAACAATAAAAACATGGTGGCGACTCTTGCTTTACAAGTTAAGTTAATCAATAGCTTAATCTCAAATTTTTTACCGCTATATAAAAGTGGCAACTCTGCTAGGCAGTAGTCCCTAGTGGGTTAAGCCCATCTTTGTTTTTTTTGTATATATTGTATTTGTCGTTGTTTGCTATTATTTGTTCCGTATGGTGCTTGGTGATATCTGTGTGGTGATATAAGTCCTATACCCGGACTTGAGAGCTCTTATGATAGGAGGGTGGTATAATCATGTTTGGCTTACGTGGAGTTAATCCTTAATAAGATGACTTGATATCCCCCATTCAGTGGAGGCCCCTTTGGGATTACTCATGTCACACGAGTAGTCGTAATTGGAATTACTTTTTTTGACCTGGGAGCCCGAGAAGATGAAGACCTTATAACCCTTCACTCATCTTGGCCTTTTAGGATGTAGTGCGGTGGCTATTCAGGTGTAGACTTGAATTAGTTGTTACACGATACTACACTCAAAGGAGTTTCTCTTGACAATATTATTGGTTGACGAGTAGTCATATAAACTGATAATATCCAAAAATATGTAATTACGACTCTAGGAACTTTTTATAACTGTGTTCTACAAGTGATTATACCCTTAGTACATATATTATGGGTTGGCTCTCACCCTTGACTCCATGCTCGTGACTTCGAACCTTTGGACCTTGTTTGTGTGCTTTGTGTGACCTTGTTTGTGATTGTTGCATCATGCACTCATGACATTCAAAAGAATTTTACTCAATTTTTAAGGAACTTAGATACTCTTGTTTCAAACATCGCAAATATTTTTGATCATGGATATTGGAAGAAGGAATACGTCAAGATTATTGATCGTTGTGGGGAGTTATCTAATTTTTATCTTCTTGGTACACAATGGGGAATCAACTACAATCATGCTTTGGCAAGACGTCAAATCGGGTTTTCTATGAAGGAAAAACCTAATAACACTTTGTGAGAAGCTTTATTTTGCCAAGAAGGGAAAAACACTCAAGGGTTAAAAGCTAGGATGGTGCATGCTTGGCACAATATTCGTAGGAAAAGAAAAGGTGAGATTGGATTGAAGAATTGTGTAGCTTTGGAGCCTTACACTAATTGGGTGAATAAGAGAGCTAAGGAATTCAAGATGCCATACGCTTATGAAAGACCTATGTCCTTAGTAATGGTCAACTCTTCCACTATTAAATGCATAAATGATTTGCAAGAGGCTTTGGATAGGATGAAACAAAAGAGGATGATTGGGAAGACAAATTTCACACCTCACACCTTGAGAAAGTAGAATTGCAGAAGTGGCTAAAGAAAAATGACGACTTGATAGAATTAATCGAGCAACGTGTTGTGAAGAGATCAAGAGGCTAAGAGGATTTATTTTCCTCTAACATTTCATCCTCTACTCATCTTCCTACTTCCGGAATTTGGAAAGGCATTCTAAACCAGCTCGTGATAGAGAAGGATGCTATAAAAGCAGCTATGAAAGAGTGATCAAAAGACTTCACAAGAAAAGTCATCTTGGAGTTGGGTCGTCATCGGACGTGATTCCATAGGTCTAGCTTGTCTCCGTTTATGATCTTTGAGATTGTATTTCTGATTGTAATCCTTTATATAGTCAATAAAATGAGACTTTTAATACATTGAAATGTGTTATTCTTATGTTTGCACAAAATATGATGGTAGTTCATATGATGGTTCCAGAAAATATGGAAATGGTTTACCCAAGAAGAAGGAACACAATGCAAACGTTATATCGCTACAGAAATGTAAAAGACTTCCTAGGAACAATCAACGTCATCAACATGTGGCATCTGTAACTCCAGTGATTAATTTTGCTCCAGTTGCTCAAGCAACACCGAATTATGAACCGCATTTCCAGTAACGCACAAATCAACAAAATCGTGCCCAAAGGCCTGTATAATTTGACCCAATTCTAATGACTTATACATAGTTGTTTCGTGCTTTAATTCAGAAGAATTTGGTGCAAAAAAGAACTCTACCGGCTGTTCCGAAAGAGATTTCGTGGTAGTATCAACCTGATCAACATTGTGCATTCCACCAAGGAGCACTTGGCCATGATATTGAGAATTGTTTTGCTTTGAAGGCTGAGGTAAGAAGGTTAATACAAAGTGGTATTTTATCGTTCGAAGATTCCAATCCCAATGTAAAAGCTAATTTGCTGCCCAAACATGGGAATATAACTAGGAATATGGTCGAAGGATGTCCAGGAAAGTATCGAGTTTTTGACGTCAATCAAACCAGAAGAGCCTTGGTTGAAATGCATGCTACTTTATGCGAATTGAGCTATTATGAGGATGACCATGCTTCTTATCTAGTTTGTTCCAAAGATCCCTGAGGGTGTGTTGTTGTGAAAAGAGACTTACAAGAGATGTTGGATCGGAACCTTATTCAGGTTACGAGGGATAGAAATGAAGATGAGCATAAGGTGAACATCATAGTTCCCCGTTTTAATCTCCCAGAGCCGGTTGTGATTGTGTATGATGGTTAAAAGACTGTTGTTTCTCCATTATTATTCGCTTGGTGGGCCCTACGCCTTACGAGTCTGATAAAGTTATGCCTTACAAGTATAATGCTATTATGGTAGAAGATGGTAAAGAAGTGATTATTCCTGCTTTTTCATCCATTGTGAACATTGCCGATGTAAGTGGTGTGACTCGAAGTGGTCGGATATTTGCTGCTGCAGCTCCTAAGAGGACTGAAGACGTGGTGATAGAGAAATCAAGTCAAGAGAAAACTCTTGTTATACAAGCCAGCCAATCCAGTATTTTGAATCAGAATTTTGATCAAGATAAGGTGCTGAAAGTGATCAAGAAGAGTGATTTCAATGTGGTGGACCAATTGTTACACACTCCTTCCAAGATATCTGTGTTATCACTACTGATGAGTTCGGAAGCACACCGAGAAGCTTTACATAAGGTCCTAGAGCAAGCCTATATGGACCATGACGTGACAATTGATCAATTTGATGGAATTATGGCTAATATTACCGCATGTAACAATTTGAGCTTCAGTGATGAAAAACTGCCCGAGCAGGGGAGGAATCACAATTTTGCCCTGCATTTCTCTATGAATTGTCAAGAAGATTCTATGTCCAATATTTTGGTGGATACTGCATCCTCTTTAAATGTCCTTCCTAAGTCTACAGTATGTAAACTGGCTTACCAAGGTGCTCTGATGCGAATCAGTGGAGTTGTTGTAAAGGCCTTCAATGGCTCAAGGAAGATTGTAATTGGGGAGGTTGATCTCCCAATAAAGATAGGTTCGTGCTTATTTCATATCACTTTTCAATTGAATGATATTCATCCCACTTACAGTTGTCTCTTAGGACGTCCGTGGATTCACGAGGTTGAGGCAGTTACATCAACTCTACACTAAAAGTTAAAGTTTTATGAAGAATGGGAAATTAGTGATCATGGGTGACGAGCAGTCCATATTGGTGAGTCATCTCTCTTCATTTTCATACATCGATGACAACGAAGCTGAGGGAACATCATTTCAAGCTCTTTCTATTGATAATACTGCTATTAAGAAGAATGGTGGATCCATACCATCCTTAAAATATGCCTAGTTTATGGTGGAGAATAGTCAATCTTCTAAATGGGGATAAATTGTTAAGCTTGATGAGAACAAGAATAGAGTTGGTTTGTGTTTTTCACCTAGTGCGACCCAAAGAGATTTGAAGCGAATTTAAGAAGTGTTTCATAGTGCTGGCTTTATTCATTCTAAGGATCAATCTACTGCCGCAATCTTAGAAGACGGTAAAAGAAACAAGTGCCAGACTTTGTGACATGTGGATCGATGTGCCAAAATTGGATTTCTCTTGATGTTCCTTCTGTTATTCACTTATCGAAGTAATATGTTTGTTTTTTGTTATTTTCAAAATCCTTTCACTATGGCCAAGGTGAAAGTGAATATATGTGGGCTTTGTTTCAGATTTCATTATCATTAATAAAATGTTATTTCGTTTATCCATATTATGTTTTTCCTTTTTTTCTTTCTTTTGGAAAAAAAGGTAACATGAAAAACAAAAATAAAATTACTTTTATATCTGCATCACAATGTGCGTTTATTTGTTCATATTCTAAAATCAAGCATAAAATCATTGTGCAGATTAATTGTTAAATCCATTGAAAATAATTGCCCTATGCCCTCTCCTAACTTTGAATTTCTTGTGTTCGAAATGGAAGAAAAGGATAACAAAGAGATTCCTTATTAGATTTATTGATTGCTGGAACATGAAGAGAAGACCATTCAACCTTATAAATAGTTGTTGGAAGTGATTAATCTGGGTTCCAAAGATAACAAGTAAAAAAGTCAAGATTGGGGAACTCCTTTGTCCAAATGTTAAGAAGAGGATGGTAGAGCTTCTTAGAGATTATGTGGATCTGTTTGCTTGGTCTTATCAAGATATGTTAGGTCTTGATACTGATATTGTAGAGCATCGATTACCATTAAAACCAGAGTGTTCGCCGGTTAAGCAGAAGTTAAGAAGAACTCACCGTGATATGGCTGTCAAGATTAAAGAAGAAGTTCAAAAGCAGATTGATGTTGGGTTCTTGGTTACCGCTGAGTATCCTCTATGGGTGGTGTCATACGGTGAACTGGACTTTTTTGTGGTTTTAATCGCAATGTCGCGGTTAGCAAGAGTCGCCACCGACTTTTCTTTTATCCAATAAGGAAAGGTGGAAAAGAACAGGAAAGACCTTAATTTAGATTTTGGGTTCGGGAGGTACATTATACAAAGGGAAGGTGTTAGCACCCTTTGTATCCATGGTTATCCATGGGCTCTTAATTGCTCGATCACTTATATTATTTTTGTCTGAAAAAAGTGTTTGTGAATTGTTTAGAAAAATTGTTTTTTTGAAAAGAGAATTTAACTTTGTAATGATTCTTGTATGAATGTATACAAAGTGATTATCTCGTTTAGTTTTGAAAATTGTTTAGAAAAATATAACTCGGTAATGATTCTAGTATGAATGTATACCAAGTGGTGATTTTCTGAAGATATTTTGAAAGGTGTGAGGTGTGAAAAAATGTTTTAGGTTGTGAGCCAGCAATTAAGAGTTATACCGACCCAAGGTCTTTATGAGTATTTCCTATCCTTATGAGGGTAAAACTGTCCTTATTATTGAGAAATAAGTAGTTTTATCCTTTGGATGTAAAAGGGTCATCGTAGGGTCATCGATTGGTCATTGAAGGCAACAGTTACGAGGATACCTTAGCATTCGAAGGGACTATCATCTTTTAACCGTAGGCAACATCGGAGGGTCATCGAGGGACAAAGTTGTATATTCGAAGGCAACATCCGAGGGACTATAATTTATTTTATGATGATTTAACCGAAGGGTCTTTGCTAAGGGTATCCCCACGTTCGCGGGACATGACCGTAATATCGTAATCGTAAGGCAACAAAGAGAGGTCCAAGATCACTTATTCAAAGGCAAAGTTTTACAATTAATTAGACAATTAGGAGGAATTCTCCCACATTAAAATTAATACATTAAAATTAATACATTAAAATTAATACATTAAAATTAATACATCAAAATTAATTAGGTAAATTAGGGTGAAACTCCACAAGGGTATCCCACAAATAAAGTGGAATACTTAGCCAATGACTTCTTCCTGGGATATGTGAACCTTTACGAAACTCAAAAAGAAACATGTCAGAATACCAAATCAGGGTGCAATCGAAGATTACACCGGAAAAATATCGCAACAGTAAATAGGATAGGATGAATAATGCATGGCTATGATAAAAACATAAAAAAAAAACAGAATAGAAAAGTCAGCTACTGTCTCGTTCGCCTCTGCCTCGCCTAGCGAAGGCCAGGCGAATACTCGCCCCAGGCTCGCCTAGCGAGGTGCTAGCGAGCGGCCACGGATTTTGAATTTGAAAACAGCCCCATGTTAGGAACCTTGAATTTTTATGGCATTTAATCACAGGAACAGCATGGTCAAACATTCAGGGTATTCAGGCATATTTAACTTCACATACGAAAGCAAATTATATATCAACATTTAATCATGATGCATTATATGTGTAGATATGGCCAATTGAAAGTATAAACAATAGAGATACGCAAACCTGTTTGCCAATTCAAGGTTGAAGGGATTGACCACTTGTGGTATCGGAATGAGTTAGGCGGCGGGAATTGGGCGGCGATGGCTTCGGGGCGGATGAGCTGCCTTCAGGGTTTCTTTATTCTGAATTCTCCGGGTTGGCAGGGTTCCTATGCCAAAGTTTCTATCCGTCCTTCTCTGTTCTCTCTCTTTCTTTTTCCTCAAGGTTTCGTTCCAAGGAAACCTCAGAGTGTTTTGCTTCTCTTCCTTCTTTCTCCAGTGAATCTCCCAGTGTAAACTCCAAGTCCAACTCCAAGTGTGAAACTTCAGTATTTATAGACTAATTTCGTGGGTAATGGGCTTGGAATGAGTGAGACCCAAGTCCAAAATAATTTGTTATATTTTATTTATATATTTATTTTAATTATTTATTAATTATTAATTAATTAATTAATTAATTAATTAATTAATTAAATTTTTTTTTTTTTTTTTTTTTTTTTTTTTTTTTTTTTCAGGAAAAATGGGTAAATTTTGGGGTATGACAGCTGCCCCTGTTCAATATTCTTGAACCGAGAGAGTTAGGATGGCGTGTATGCCATTCGTGGTCTGGAGGTGGAAGATTATTGAACACTAGAATGCCCCAAAAATTTGCACTTGAGATTCGACAGTTGGTCTTGATGGAGATGGGCTTAAAGATGCCATCCGGGAGGTTTGATGACGAAAGCTTCAGATCGAGCCGTACATTAGGCCAATTTGAAGACATGGGTGCCACACTGGGTCGTACATTAGACCGAATAATGAGTCATCCATTAGGCTGCCGACTTCGCTGGGGAGTCGGAGTGTGTCATATGCTGTTGGGGATAAAGGATCAGGATGGACCATACGCTAGATCGTATCTGAGTGGAAGAGAGAGCCGTCCGTTAGGCTGAATCTGATGATGAAAGGGGTAGTCGTACACTAGACTACACTTCAGAAATGTACCGTACACTAGGTAGCATCTGAGTAGTTGAGGATCCGAATGGGTCGTACGTTAGACCGCATTGGAGTTGCTGGAGCTCAGAATGGATCGTACATTAAATCGAATCTGAGTTGCAGAATGAGCCGTCCAGTAGGCTGAATCTGATGGTAAAAGGGAGTAGTCGTACACTAGACTACACTTCAGAAATGTACCGTACACTAGGTAGCATCTGAGTAAGGGAGTAGCCGTATACTAGACTACCATTCAGAAATGTACCTGTCCGAAGGTAGCATCTGGGAAAGGGAGTAGCCGTATACTGGACTACCATCCAGAAATGTACCTGTCCGAAGGTAGCATCTGGGAAAGGGAGTAGCCGTATACTGGACTACCATCCAGAAATGTACCTGTCCGAAGGTAGCATCTGGGAAAGGGAGCAGCCGTATACTAGACTACCATTCAGAAATGTACCTGTCCGAAGGTAGCATCTGAGAAAGGGAGTAGCCGTATACTGGACTACCATCCAGAAATGTACCTGTCCGAAGGTAGCATCTGGGAAAGGGAGTAGTCGTATACTGGACTACCATCCAGAAATGTACCTGTCCGAAGGTAGCATCTGGGAAAGGGAGTAGCCGTATACTAGACTACCATTCAGAAATGTACCTGTCCGAAGGTAGCATCTGAGTAAGGGAGTAGCTGTATACTGGACTACCATCCAGAAATGTACCTGTCCGAAGGTAGCATCTGGGAAAGGGAGTAGCCGTATACTGGACTACCATCCAGAAATGTACCTGTCCGAAGGTAGCATCTGGGAAAGGGAGTAGCCGTATACTGGACTACCATCCAGAAATGTACCTGTCCGAAGGTAGCATCTGGGAAAGGGAGTAGCCGTATACTAGACTACCATCCAGAAATGTACCTGTCCGAAGGTAGCATCTGGGAAAGGGAGTAGCCGTATACTGGACTACCATCCAGAAATGTACCTGTCCGAAGGTAGCATCTGGGAAAGGGAGTAGCCGTATACTAGACTACCATCCAGAAATGTACCTGTCCGAAGGTAGCATCTGGGAAAGGGAGTAGCCGTATACTGGACTACCATCCAGAAATGTACCTGTCCGAAGGTAGCATCTGGGAAAGGGAGTAGCCGTATACTAGACTACCATCCAGAAATGTACCTGTCCGAAGGTAGCATCTGGGAAAGGGAGTAGCCGTATACTGGACTACCATCCAGAAATGTACCTGTCCGAAGGTAGCATCTGGTCAGATGAAGGTCTAACTTGGTCGTGCATTAGACTGTACTTGAGTTGAAGAAGGTCAGAATGGATCGTACGCTAGATCGTATCTGAGTTGTTGAGGGTCAGAATGGATCGTCCGTTAGATCGTATCTGAGTTGAAGAAGGTCAGAATGGATCGTACGCTAGATCGTATCTGAGTTGTTGAAGGTCAGAATGGATCATACATTAGATCGTCTCTGAGTTGTCGAAGGTCAGAATGGATCGTATGCTAGATCGTATCTGAGTTGAAGGAGTCATATGTTGAGCTGAATCAGAATGAACCGTATGTTAGGCTGTATCTGTATGCGTTGTACTTGCAATAAATGTCTGGGATGGGCTTAAAGATGCCATCGCTAGGAGGATATCGAAGTGTTGTCAGAATGAATGTTCCCATGAATTGCATCTGGAATATGTATCTGAATCTTGTCTGTGATTGATAAAGGCGTCTGCCTGAATGAGCCTTTTACTTTGACTATATCAGGAGGATAATTAACCTGCAAAGAAAAGTTAGCTTTATGCCATGTCATGATGCATGAGATGTTTTATGCTTTCGAAAATAAATGCGAATGTTGTATGCATGCGTATGCTGTGAAATGATGTAATGAATGAGTTATGCGTATGAGAAGTTCTGCTTGGGGACTCTACTGGGGAAAATAAATCCCCCTCTACTGATTGGAGATATTCGTGTTGAGGACCCTCTCTCGGCTGGGGGTTCTGATCTGTCTGATGGTAGAGATATTCAACAGAGCCTGGCTGGGGATGGATGAGATGATCAATCTGTCTGATGATGCCGACCTCTGTTGGGGAATAGCTGGCTGTGCCGGGGAATACTGCCAACTTCTTCTGGGGAAAAACAGGCTTGCTGGGGGAAGAGAATTGGTAGTGGATTCATTGGAAGCATGATTAGACCTTATCCTCGATCTCGAAGTCTTGTAGTAATTGCTATTGCTATTCTATGTACGTATTTTGGTAAACATTGGTCATATTCAAATGCACATATTAATTCAAATTAAATCAATGGATATTTACGCAACCAAAACAGAAAAGTAAAAAACAAAAGCATCTTTTTTGAAAGAGGGTTGTATTGATTTTTGAAAGAAGGCCTATAAACAGGCAAATTGTGTACAAGGAGACAGAAATCCTAGTAAGAGGAAATTGTCAAAAACAAAGAGAAAGCTATGCAGAAAAAGTCCTATTGATTTTAAGTCTACTACTGCCATTATGTCTTCAAGCATCTCATCCCCTGCTGTCGGATAGAAGTGATTGGCTTGGTCAGTCCCTTGAACTTGGATGAAAGTTGACTGAGAACGGGACATAGTCATACGCTTTAATCCCTAATTTTTGCCTGGACCGCCTTTTCAGGTTTTCAGTCCACCAGGATACCCTTTTTTGCCCAAGCCACCTTTTCAGGTTTTCGACTTGCCGGGTGTACATTCTTTTATATATATCCCTAATTTTTGCCCGAACCCTTTTGGTTCGTCGGGATGCCCTTACTTTTGCCTAGATACGTCGATCTAGCGGGTCTTTTTTATGCGTAGTATTTTTTAACTATGTCTGCGTTCACGGGATGTGGGAAATCTTCGCCCTCCACTGTAGCAAGTATCATGGCTCCATCAGAGAATACCTTCTTAACTACAAATGGCCCTTCGTATGTGGGAGTCCATTTGCCTCTGGGATCAGTTTGCGGTAGGATGATACGCTTGATTACCAAGTCGCCAACTTGGTACACTTGTCTCTTGACCTTTTTGTTGAATGCCCTGGTTATGCGTTTATGATATATCTGCCTATGACAAACAGCCGCGAGTCTCTTCAATCAAATTTATCTGATCGAGTCGAGTCTGAATCCGTTCCTCTTCATCTAAGCCCGCCTCTTTCATGATTCTTAGCGAGGGAATCTGAACTTCCACTGGTAAGATGGCTTCCATTCCATAGACTAAAGAGAACGGAGCTGCCCCTGTCGAAGTGCGTACTGAAGTGCGATAGTCATGAAAAGCAAATGGTAACATCTCATGCCAGTCTTTATACATTACTGTCATCTTTTGTATAAGCTTCTGGACATTGTTAGCAGCCTCCACGGCGCCGTTCATCCTTGGCCGGTACGGAGAAGAATTAGAGTGTTTTATTTTGAACCGCGTGCAGAGTTCAGTAACCATCTTGTTGTTCAAATTAGCACTATTATCAGTGATAACTCTTTCAGGAGACAACAAGTTTCTCGAATAGATATTTGATAGAACCCATCTTAGAAATCAATAAAGTGGTATGATTCAACATGTACTGTCTTAGTCGGCGAGCAGCCCAAGCCAAAGCGCAGCAAGCTTTCTCGAGCTATGAGTATCTTGTTTCACAGTCGGTACCTTTTGCTAAGGCGGTATATGGCATGCTCTTTTCGACCAGACTCGTCATGTTGCCCCAACACACCTCATTGGATTTTCTAACACGGTCAAATACATGATTAGAGGTCTTCCTTCAACTGGTGGTGTCAGAATTGGAGGTTCTTGGAGACACTTCTTGATTTTATCAAAAATTTCCTGACATTCATCATCTCTTGACTGTCCTCAGTAATTTGAAGATAGGTTTGCAAGTAGCAGTCAAGTAGGATATAAACCGGGCAATGTAATTCAAGTGCCCCAAGAGGCTTCTGACTTCTTTCTTGTCTACTTTTAGTACTCAGATCGACAGTTTCAATTGACTCCTCATGCGGCTGTATAGTCCTTTCTTCTTTCAGTAACAGTCTGGCAAGTTCTTCAGGTACTTCACAATCTTCCTCACTTCCATCTTCGGCTTGGTAGATCGGATTTTCGAAGTCATAATGAACAGTAGCAGAACTATTATCAACAGGATCCAGAGTGGATGTGGATACGCAATTTGTTATGTGAGTGTGTGCAAGAAAGCATAGCTTATTTGAAAAATGACAGGAAAGATAAAGAGCGCAATATTTGAATGCAAAAAGTCCATTGATTTATTGAATATGAATATGCTTATGAGAATGACAAAACATTTAACCAAATTTGATACATTGAATAAACAACAAACAATTACTCCTGACTAAAGGAAGTTGGAATAGTGTCTTCAGCCTTCCAATTATCCAAGTTGCAATCGCTATTCACATCTTCTACAGCATTAACAGTCTTGTCATGATCGGGCATAGGAGCAGTGATGACATTAGGAATATTCAGAGGATCAAATTCAAATTCCCCAGCGTCGATCATATCCTGAATCTTGTTCTTCAGCGACCAGCAATCATTCGTATCATGCCCGGGGCTATCGGAGTGATAGGCACACCTGGCGTTGGGATTATAACGAGGAGAAGTAGTGTTGGGTTTTGCAGGAGGATCTCTGAGGGTAATTAAATTTACTTTTAGCATACCCTGCAGTGCTTGTGCTAAAGTCATATTGATCTTCGTAAACTGCCTTCTTCCCGGGTTAATGTGCCTCACAGATTTCTTGTCCTTTTTCTTCTTGAGCAAGAGAGTCTTCAGTTCCTCCTGCCCCTTGGATAAGTTCAAGATCATCTCCTGGAGTTGAGCATTCTGAGCTTGGAGATCTTTGACAGTTTGTTCGAGGTCCATTTTTCTGTTTGAAGGAAAACCGTGAGAATACTGATCCTTTTAGAGTACCTGTTATGCAATGTCATGTTATGCTATGCAATGTATGAAATGTTTTCAAGGACTTTTGGAATTTAATTTTTCATAAACTAACAAAAAAGAAAGCCACTTTTATTAATAATATTTGATTAATATTCATTATAATAAGAAGTAAAATACAATAAAAGCTCAGGTCTCCCAGGGACGGCTTCTTTTTGGGCGAAGATATGTATTGAGTCTTCGTTCCTCATTAAGCTGGCCGGTGAGTTCTAACACCTTCTTCCTTGTAGCACAGAACTGGGCTTCAAAAGTATCCCTTTCCTCTCTCAACTGGATCCAGGACTTCTTTAACTCTTCAACATCGGTAGGCATATCTGGATAAGGAACGATCTGAGGAATACCTCCTTCAGCTTCTGGTTCAACAATCAGTGGTCCGACTGCCAGATATGGCATGACAAGTTCACGAGCCCTTGTGCGGACCCATCTGAGATAAGGTTCCATAGGAATAGAGTTTTTCTGTCCTAAAGTACTTCTTTTCACCATGCCCCAAGCTCGCACAAATCTTTGACGGAGACCTTGGGAATCGTTATCATAGTCCAACACCGTGCCTTGTATAATTATTTCATGTGGACCATCTCTTCGAGCACAACCAAACTGACGTAGGGCTAAAGCAGGATTATAAGTAATACCTCCTCTTATCCCCATGAGTGGTACATTAGGGAATTCTCCACAACGGTCAATGATGATATTGTTTTCTTTGAAATGAGGACACCAACGAATGTCTGAGTGGGAGAGCGACATTATCCTTTGAGACCATCTCAAACTTTGCTCATTCTTCAAGACTGACTGAGGAAGGTGCGAAATAAACCACCTGGATAATAAAGGTATGCAGCACATGAGAGTCCCTTGCCTCTTCATAGTACGAGTGTGAAGGGAATGCAAAATGTCGCCGAGCAAGGTAGGCACAGGGTTACGAGCGAGAAATATCTGAATAGCATTCATATCTATGAATTGATCTGGATTAGGGAATAACACCAAACCATAGATTAGTAATGCTAGAATCTCCTCGAAAGCATGGACATTCATGACTTTTAAGAATTCTCGGGCCTTATTCATCAGAAATTTGGCAAGTAAACCCTTAACTCCACTTCTTGTTACCCAATTAGCTTCAATATCTGACTTTGTCATGTGTAAAGCTGCGGCAACTTTTTCGGACCTCGGAATCTTTTCTAAACCACTGAAAGGCATTTGATCAAGAATAGGTATCCCAAGCAGCTGGGAAAATTCTTCTAATGTGGGCACCAACTGATAATCTGGGAATGTGAAGCAATGATGTTCAGGATCGAAGAACTGGAATAGGACTCTCATCATATCTTCTTTGAAACCAGTGGTAACCAAATCGAGGAGAGAACCATGCTTTTTGACGAACTGAGCCTGATCAGGAAGTTCTGACACTAAATCCTTGAGTTGAGGAGAGATGACTACAAAATTTATCCGGATAGTCTTCCTGGGAGCCATAGCCTTACAAAATAGAGCCAAGTTAAATCCCTAAGTCCTCGAAGTGATTAGTGCAATGTCATAATGTTATGATGTTATGATGTTATGATGTTATGATGTTATGATATTATGATATTAAACAAATAACAAGCATAAGCAAGTCATACAACAATCATTCCTAGGTTTTAAGGCTTGCATGAGTTCCATAGGTAAGTACCCTCCCCACTGAAGTTTGGTGGGTTCAACCTGTCTTAGAATAGTAACCGGGTTCTAGAAGGATCTCAAATCATTGACCTTTCCTTAAGTCCACTTCAGTGCAACACCAAGTGGTTGACCGAAGCTTCCCTAAAGTCCAATCTCAAAGAGTGTAGTATCGAGTCTCAACCAACTCCAGTCGGAACCGAAGCCAGTTATCTCACTACTTTCTAATGGCCAGGATGAGTCAATTAGGGTTCTAAAGGTCTGGTTAATGCTTTTATGACACCACGCGAATGCCAAATATTTCCTCAACTAACATGAGGAACATCAGGACATCCAAAGTGCCACATTAACCGTAGCCATCATTTTGACCATTCCAGTATACGCCGGACAGCCGCGATGATCTCTTGCTACTTACCTAAGGTACACTAGATCCGGGTGTAGGATCTTTCACTCAAGCATAACATACCCAAGCAATCCCTTAAAAATAAATCAGACAAATTGAATAAGTGATCTTGTTTTTAAGGTAACCTCTCTTTTTAATATTCCCCAGCAGAGTCGCCAGTTCTGTCATACGGTGAACTGGACTTTTTGTGGTTTTAATCGCAATGTCGCGGTTAGCAAGAGTCGCCACCGACTTTTCTTTTATCCAATAAGGAAAGGTGGAAAAGAACAGGAAAGACCTTAATTTAGATTTTGGGTTCGGGAGGTACATTATACAAAGGGAAGGTGTTAGCACCCTTTGTATCCATGGTTATCCATGGGCTCTTAATTGCTCGATCACTTATATTATTTTTGTCTGAAAAAAGTGTTTGTGAATTGTTTAGAAAAATTGTTTTTTTGAAAAGAGAATTTAACTTTGTAATGATTCTTGTATGAATGTATACAAAGTGATTATCTCGTTTAGTTTTGAAAATTGTTTAGAAAAATATAACTCGGTAATGATTCTAGTATGAATGTATACCAAGTGGTGATTTTCTGAAGGTATTTTGAAAGGTGTGAGGTGTGAAAAAATGTTTTAGGTTGTGAGCCAGCAATTAAGAGTTATACCGACCCAAGGTCTTTATGAGTATTTCCTATCCTTATGAGGGTAAAACTGTCCTTATTATTGAGAAATAAGTAGTTTTATCCTTTGGATGTAAAAGGGTCATCGTAGGGTCATCGATTGGTCATTGAAGGCAACAGTTACGAGGATACCTTAGCATTCGAAGGGACTATCATCTTTTAACCGTAGGCAACATCGGAGGGTCATCGAGGGACAAAGTTGTATATTCGAAGGCAACATCCGAGGGACTATAATTTATTTTATGATGATTTAACCGAAGGGTCTTTGCTAAGGGTATCCCCACGTTCGCGGGACATGACCGTAATATCGTAATCGTAAGGCAACAAAGAGAGGTCCAAGATCACTTATTCAAAGGCAAAGTTTTACAATTAATTAGACAATTAGGAGGAATTCTCCCACATTAAAATTAATACATTAAAATTAATACATTAAAATTAATACATTAAAATTAATACATCAAAATTAATTAGGTAAATTAGGGTGAAACTCCACAAGGGTATCCCACAAATAAAGTGGAATACTTAGCCAATGACTTCTTCCTGGGATATGTGAACCTTTACGAAACTCAAAAAGAAACATGTCAGAATACCAAATCAGGGTGCAATCGAAGATTACACCGGAAAAATATCGCAACAGTAAATAGGATAGGATGAATAATGCATGGCTATGATAAAAACATAAAAAAAAAACAGAATAGAAAAGTCAGCTACTGTCTCGTTCGCCTCTGCCTCGCCTAGCGAAGGCCAGGCGAATACTCGCCCCAGGCTCGCCTAGCGAGGTGCTAGCGAGCGGCCACGGATTTTGAATTTGAAAACAGCCCCATGTTAGGAACCTTGAATTTTTATGGCATTTAATCACAGGAACAGCATGGTCAAACATTCAGGGTATTCAGGCATATTTAACTTCACATACGAAAGCAAATTATATATCAACATTTAATCATGATGCATTATATGTGTAGATATGGCCAATTGAAAGTATAAACAATAGAGATACGCAAACCTGTTTGCCAATTCAAGGTTGAAGGGATTGACCACTTGTGGTATCGGAATGAGTTAGGCGGCGGGAATTGGGCGGCGATGGCTTCGGGGCGGATGAGCTGCCTTCAGGGTTTCTTTATTCTGAATTCTCCGGGTTGGCAGGGTTCCTATGCCAAAGTTTCTATCCGTCCTTCTCTGTTCTCTCTCTTTCTTTTTCCTCAAGGTTTCGTTCCAAGGAAACCTCAGAGTGTTTTGCTTCTCTTCCTTCTTTCTCCAGTGAATCTCCCAGTGTAAACTCCAAGTCCAACTCCAAGTGTGAAACTTCAGTATTTATAGACTAATTTCGTGGGTAATGGGCTTGGAATGAGTGAGACCCAAGTCCAAAATAATTTGTTATATTTTATTTATATATTTATTTTAATTATTTAATTAATTAATTAATTAATTAATTAATTAATTAATTAAATTTTTTTTTTTTTTCTTTTTTTTTTTTTTTTTTTTTTTTTTTTTTTTTTTTTTTTTTTTTTTTTTTTTTTTTTTTTTTTTTCAGGAAAAATGATGGGTAAATTTTGGGGTATGACAGGTGGCTAACATTGTACCCGTTCCAAAGAAGGATGGTAAAGTTCAGATGTGTGTTGATTATAGAGACTTGAGCAAAGCTAGTCCAAAAGATGATTTTCCTCTGCCGCACATTGACATGTTGGTAGATAATACAACTAAGTTCAATGTCTTCTCCTTTATGGATGGGTTCTCCGGTTATAATCAGATCAAAATGGCACCCGAATACATGGAAAAGAAAAAATTTATCACACTTTGGGGAACATTCTGCTATAGAGTGATGCCTTTCGGTTTAAAGAATGCTGGTGCAATGTACCAAAAAGCCATGACTATGCTTTTCCATGACATGATGCACAAAGAGATAAAAGTTTATGTTGATGATATGATTGCTAAGTCGAAGACTGAAGAAGATCATGTTGAATATTTGTTGAAATTGTTTTAGCGGTTGAAAAAGTTTAAACTCCGGTTGAATCCTAATAAATGTACTTTTGGTGTCCGTTCAGGAAAGCTGTTGTGTTTCATTATCAGCCAGAAAGGTATTGAAGTAGATCCTGATAAAGTCGGGGATATTCAAGAGATTCCTGCACCGAAGATAGAAAAACAAGTCAGAGGGTTCCTCGGGCGTCTAAATTATATATCCAAATTCATATCTCACATGACTGCCACGTGTGGTCCAATCTTCAAGGTTCTCCATAAAGATCGAGGTTCTATTTGGACAAAGGACTGCCAGAAAGCTTTTGATAGCATCAAAGAGTATCTGCTTGAACCTCCTATCTTGTCTCCTCTAGTGGAAGGAAAACCTTTGATTATGTATTTGACTGTATTAGAAGAGTCCATGGGATGTGTGCTTGGATAACAAGATGAAACTGGTAGAAAGGAGCATGTCATATACTATTCGAGTAAGAAGTTTACAGACTGTGAGTCTCGGTACTCCATGCTTGAAAAGACTTGTTATGGTTTAGCCTGGGCTACCAAACGTTTACGCCAGTATATGATCAATCATACCACTTGGTTGATATCCAAAATGGATCCAATCAAGTATATTTTTGAAAAGCCTGCTTTGAGCGGAAGGATAGCTCGTTGGCAAATGCTATTGTCTGAATATGATATTGAGTACCGCACTCAGAAAGTAATTAAAGGAAGTACTCTTGCAGATCATTTGGCTCACCAGCTGATCGATGATTATCAATCCATCAGATTCTACTTTCCTGATGAGGATGTTATGTACTTGAAAGCTAAAGATTGCGATGAACTATTTCCTGGAGAAGGGCCAAAGCCCGGATCTCGTTGGGGTTTAGTGTTTGATGGAGTTGTTAATTCTTATGGAAATGAAATTGGGGCAATCATTATTACTCATAAGGGTTATCATATCCCTTTTACTGCAAGATTGATGTTTGATTGTATGAATAATATGAAAGAATGTGAAGCTTGTATCATGGGTCTTGAAGAAGCCATTGATTTGAGAATTAAAATCCTGGATGTGCATGGAGATTCAGCCTTGGTCGTTAATTAGATTAAAGGAGAATGGGAGACTCATCATCGTGGCTTGATTCCTTACAAAGATTATGCAAGGAGGTTGTCAACTTTCTTCAATAAAATAGAATATCATCATATACCTCGTGAAGAGAATCAAATGGTGGACTCTGTGGCTACTCTGTTCTCTATGTATAAAGTAAATCATTGGAACGTCGTGCACAATATCACAATTATGCACCTTGATAGGCATGCTCATGTGTTTGCAGCAGAAGAAGTCACATATGATAAGCTATGCATTATGATATTAAATGTTTCCTCCAAAATCAAGAATACTCGCTTGGGGCATCCGGCAAAGATAAGAAGACTTTGAGAAGACTGGATGACAATTTCTTTTTAAATGAAGATGTGATGTATAAGAGAAATTTTGACATGGTTTTTCTCAGATGCGTGGATAGACACGAAGCTGACATGTTAATGCAAGAAGTTCATGAAGGATCATGAGGGCAGGTTACTATTGGCTGACAATGGGATCTGATTGATGTAAATATGTGAAGAAGTGCCATAAATGTCAGAATTATGCTGATAATATTCATGTGCCTCTGACACTTCTCAATTTTATTTCATCTCCATGGCCTTTATCTATGTGGGGAATTTATATGATTGTTAAGATTGAATCAAAAGCTTTGAATGGACATCGTTTCATCATGGTAGCTATTGATTACTTCACCAAGTGGGTTGAAGAAACATCTTATGCTAATGTGACCAAGCAGGTTGTGGTCTGATTTATCAAGAATCAGATTATTTGTCGATACGGTGTTCCAAGTAAGATCATTATTGACAATGGGTCGATCTTGAACAACAAGATGATGAAAGAACTTTGTGATGACTTCAAGATTGAAAATTATAACTCCTCTCCCTACATGCCTAAGATGAATGGGATTGTTGAAGCTGTCAATAAGAATATTAAGAAGATCATCCAGAAGATGGTTGTGACATGTAAGGATTGGCATGATATTCTCCCTTTTTCTTTGCATGGATACCATACATATGTATGCACTTCAACAGGGGCAACCCCTTTCTCTCTTGTGTATGGCATGGAAGTAGTGCTCCAAGTGGAGGTTGAGATCCTATCAATGCAAGTCCTGATGGAAGCCAGTTTGTCTAAGGATGAATGGTGTCATAGCAGATATGATCAGTTGAATTTGATTGAAGAGAAAAGAATGACAACCTTGTGTCATTGTCAGTTATATCAAAAGAGATTAAGGAAAGCACTTGACAAGAAGGTTCGACCTCGTGTATTCAAAGAAGGTGACCTTGTTCTCAAGAAGATCTTGTCTTTCAACACTGATTCTAGAGGCAAGTAGACTCCTAATTACGAAGGCCCATATGTTATTAAGAGAGCTTTCTCTGGTGGTACATTGATTCTTACAACTATGGATGGTGAGGAGGTCCCTCATCCTGTGAATGCTGATGCAGTCAAGAAATACTTTGCCTAAAAAATAAATGGACAGCTCGCTAAGTTAAAAACCCGAAAGGGAGGCTTAAGCAAAAATTAATGTCTCGGTGGATTGAAAACCCGAAAGGGTGGTCCAGGAAAAAGTTAGAGACATAAACATAAAATGATCATCCTGGTAGATTGATCCTGAAAAGGCAATCTAGGAAAAAGTTAGGGATTATAGCAAGTAGTTGCATTAGGCCAAACTTGATTGTTTGAAGTAACATTTCCTATCACAGGTTCCTTTTTTCTGTCATCCTCGACCGAAGTCCAGAGCATAGTGAGATTCAAAGTTGTTAGGGAGAATAGTGGTCATTGTATTTCAATGTATAACTTTCCATGTATTTACCATTTTCTAACTTTGTAATGATCCATGGAGTCATGCCATTTACGGACTACCATTCTATCAATAAAATTTGATCCTTTTGCCCATTTGTTCTCTATTCTTATTTTGTTTCAATTTACAAAATTTCTTTTATTCTTTATGATCATTTTTGAAACAAAACAAATATTTAAACAATCATATTTTTTTGAAAATTTACAAAAAAAGCTATGTATTTTCCTAGACTTGTGAATACAAAAGAGAAATGTTAATGGAAATCCCAAGGATGGTAAGATCTTAAAGAGTGGAATTCAGTAACTTCCCCAGGCCGGATCTTCTTTTATACCAATCTCCCCAGCATTGGATTGCAAGGGTAATAGAATTCCTAGCGAATCTCTGCCAACATCTCCCTTGTTGAGATTAGCCGAGTATCTGCTTGTACTATGTTATCTGTCTCGTGCCTTTGTGTTTATTTTTTCAGCATAATCATACGCGTGTGCATAACATTATAATGTTTATTTGCGCAATTTCTATTTTGCAATAACTCCTCACCACTCTTTGGAACTTTTCTCCCTGCAGAGTGTGTGTGTCCTCTCTCCAATAGAGTGTCGACCTTAAGCAGAAAAAGTTTATCCTTTCTAATTCCCCACTGAGTTTGATCCTCATGGAAGATTTTGTTTCATTTTTCCCCTCCAATTCATCATCCGGATGTTATCAATCTTCAATTGAGTTCATGATCTCATTGGATTGAGTCCTCTTTGACCGTTTCTCTCCAGTTCAGTTTTTGATTAAACTTTGGTTCCCCTCTGATTGGTTACCTTTGTTAAGTTACCACTTGGCTAGTAGTTGGTAATCATTTTGTTTGAGTTTATTACCTTTGTTAAGATATCACTTGACTGGTAGTAGGTAATAGTTCCTTTTACCTCTGATTGGTTGCTTTTGTTAAGTTACCACTTGGATGGTAGTTGGTAATCATTCTGTTTGAACTTATTACCTTTGTTAAGCTATCACTCGACTGATAATAGGTAATAATTGCTTTTACCTCTGATTGGTTACCTTTGTTAAGTTAGCACTTTGATGGTAGTTGGTAATCATACCCTTTGGTTTATTACCTTTGTTAAGCTATCACTCAACTGATAGTTAGGTAATATTCCTCTCCTATTAGAGTCGGGGGTTTCCCCCTTTTTTGTGATTTCGTTTCCCTGATGAGGTCTTTCTTTGATGAGTCTTCCCCATTGGATCTTTAGCTCGTTTGTTTTCTAACTGTGTATTGGTTATTCTCGAGTCTTTTCTTTCTCCCCTACGAAACTTTGCTTGTACCCAGTTGGTTCTCCCTGTGGAAACTGTAATTTCCCACAGAGATCCTGGTTTGAATTCATATCATATCATAAGCATTTTGTGATATCTTAGGGCCAAAAATTATGTCTTTGATATTTAAGTCTCTTCAATCTTGTCGAGACGAAGATTTCAACCTTCATATATCCAAATTGAAGAAACTTAAATAGAGGCATCTGTCATACCCTAATTTTTAACCCTAAGATCCCACATCTCATTTGCATTTTTTGCATACAAGCAAGGTCACATTTTGGTCTTTCCCCTTATCCATCCTTGGGTTTGCTTCTTGCATGGATCACCAAACACCTCTTTGTTTTACCTTTGGCTTTATTTGATTCGTTACTTATCTAACCAATAATCAAAATACCAAAAATATGTCTTGTTTCCCTTAAGTTTATTGTTCAAGGAAGGGATTTTCAAGTCAAGAGCATCTCAAAGTTTAGTTGCTTACTTCTCAAGGAAAGTCAACGATTCATGTGTTTATTTTCATGCCTTTTCCAATAAAAAAACTTCAAGCTTTGAGCAATTTAATCAAGAGACAATCAAGGACACCTTAATCTGAATTCATATGATCACCCATGTGCTTTGAAATCCAAGGAAAGTCTAAATACACAAGCTTGTTCCAAGGGGTTTGACCTAAAAGTCGACATTTTGAAGTCAAGGTTCCAAAGATCACAACTCCTTCAGTTCTCAACATTTTTGAATGCTTCTTTTTGCATATGACTCTTCTCAACATCATATACAACTTCTCTTCACATGACAAAATCCAATTATACTTGGAGGATCATCAAAATTTTGGAGACATTATAGGTCATTTGTGGACTTAGTGAAATTTGACTTATTTTCAAGTGACTTTTTCCTAACTTTCAAAGATCATAACTTCTTAAATTTTCAACATATGAGGCTGCTTCTTTTTGCAGAATTTCATTTGTGATGTCCTCTACAAGTTTGCCCAATTTTTTTGAAGAAATCACCATTTCCCAAAAATTTGCACATCACTAATCTCAATTCCAAGCCAAATTAGCAAGTGTTTTGATCCTAAACATGTTTAACCAAGTCTCAAGAAGTTAATTGACCCTTAAAACACATCATATCGTTGAGTTTTGATGAGTTTCAAGTCACACTTTTCACACACTCAGATTAAATTCACTTTGCATGAATTTTGCATTATTCCACACGTATTTGAATCCAAACACATTCCATATAAATAGAGGAAACTATTACCTTCATTTGCAAGCTTCGGAGAGCCAAGAAACCCCTGCTGCAACTTGAAATTTTTCTAGAAAACTCAACTATCGTGTTTTGAGTTTTAGCCTGTTTCAATCTAATTTCTTGATTCTATTAGCATCTTCGGCATCCTCTGAAACATTTGCAACAATTCTCAAGCTCTGAGACCTCCTGAAGTGCTCTAACCAGATCGAGCTTCATCAACTTCTGATCACCATCGGGACAAGGTAGTTTTGAGCATCATTTGAACTCAAACAAGTTACTACAATATAGTCCTTCACTCTCTAATGATTCCCCTAACTTATCTGATGATGATTGATAGTGTTCATTACTTAATTTTTTTTTCGTGGCTTGCTTGTTTTTCTGAAACTTCTCTGAAATTCGCTTTGCTCAGTTCACATAAATGAATTTGGAGTATAAGGTTGAATTCAGGATGAGAAGAGGAACACAATGGTGGTGGTCCCGTGCCTTGAATTTACCAAACGATGAAACTCCAGTGAGAGCTCACCGGAGAAGACGACTGAAGCTTTCTCAGGTTGTCTGAGTTTGAATCAGACACGTTGTCAAATTGAAATGTTTTGATTGGTTCGATTTAAATTGGATCTTGTGTTTGGCTTGTAGCGTGTTCCACCATGCATTCTAACCTTTGGAGTGTTGGATCTGCCACGCCAATTAATGAGGCGTGATCCA
Source organism: Lathyrus oleraceus (assembly GCF_024323335.1). Taxonomy (NCBI): domain Eukaryota; kingdom Viridiplantae; phylum Streptophyta; class Magnoliopsida; order Fabales; family Fabaceae; genus Lathyrus; species Lathyrus oleraceus. Next base: position 40,093,859 of record NC_066583.1, read on the forward strand.
ACGCTCAGTGTTTTTTATGAATTTAACTCTTTTTCTTTTATTATTTTTAATTGATTTTTCTTTAAAAATTCATATTAATTTCATTATTTATCCAAAAATCCCAAAATGATTTCTAAAATTCTCTTTTATTTTTCTTCAACTGGTTTTTATTTCTCCATATTTCATTTCACTGATTTTTTATTTTTCATGAATTTTCTCTTTTCTCCTTTTTTTAATTGGTTAAAAATTACTTTTCTGCATTTTTAAATTCTGGAAAATATATTATATATTTCTTATTTTATTTCCACCCTTCCATAATTTTCTTCGCCATTTATTTGGTGTTTTGAAGGACTTTAAGGATTTCCTATTTTATTTCTATTTTAAAATTCAGTTAAAAATACCTTTGATGCATTTTTATTTCATTTAATTACATTTTATATTTGTGTAACCTTGTGAACTTCTGTTGACCTTGGATCATGATAGTTTGGACTTCAAGTCTCATCAAACTCAATGGATCTTGGATGTTGATGGGGTGAAAACCATAATCCACCAAAATGGATGATTGATTTTGATGATGACTTGATCAAACTTTTGATCCAATTTCGGTGTGACTTCTCTTGATTATTTCTTCTTCATCTCCTTATTTTCTCTTTGATCAATTGGATGAATTGTGTCCATTTTGTTCATGATGTGTGAATTGGTACTTTATGAACTTTCATCGTTTCAAATCTACCTTTTATGTGATCATGAATCATTTTAGGTACTTTGGATTGATGCATAAGTTTGTCATAAGTGCCATGAAGTGTGGATTGAAGCAATGGACCATCCTCCTAGCTTTTGTGCTTGATCATCCATTTTATTTTTTGTGTGGCATGGCTTTAAGAGAATGATTTACATTTCATTTCTCTAGCATGTATTAACACAAACATTATTATTGACCAACCTCAGATAGTTGTGACTTCTACATAAGTCCAATTATGATTGCTTAACATAACGCTAAATTTGTCCCGAAAGCAAATGTATTTTTATAAGTGAGATTGTAATTCTCCTATTCCTCATGCTATTATGTGAAGATGTTGCTCCTTTTCCATTTGAGAGAGCTAGTTACATACTTGTTGATTTTATCCAAGTTGGATCCCTTCTCATAAATGATGTATAGGTTCATATTTTCATGCCTGTGAGTGGATAGTTGAGTGTTCTCCAAAAAATGACCAAAACATCTTTTCATCTTCATTAACATTCTTTGCTAACTCTTCACTTGTATTAAATTCTATTTCAATGTCATTTACTTTATGCCTTTATTTTATGTCATTTACTTTATACTTTATATTTAGCATTTCATATCATATTGTTAATGATTATGTCATTTTGTTCTTTGTGCATTTGGACCTTTCTTTTATCTCACTGTAAAGAAGACACTAATAAGAAAAAACCTAAAAAGAATCTTGTTTCTCTTAACTCATGAACTTGTGGTTACTATCCTTGGCATCATTGTGGAGTTATAGACTTAGAATTAGGATCTTGACCTTTGCTTTGGTACTTGTGACTTCAGACTTTGGAATTCATCTGATACCTATGACTCTGGACTTCTCTATGAAGACTTGGCTTAGTTACTTTGGATTCATATGATACATGGATTATTATTTGCTTATTTTGGTTTGTTTGATGCTTAATTCAAAGGAGTGAATTCTTGCTTGACTTATGTCATAAAGCTTGCTGTCTCTTAGTTAGATCTTTCCTCCCTAGCTTTTACTTTATGTTTTAGGATAGTCTCTTCTTCTCCTCCCTTTTTTTAATTTTCAAAATCTTCCCTCTTTTTTCAAAACCTTCTTGCTTTCTAACTTGAACCTCTTTCTCAATAAACATTGACTTTTGTTAAGTGATTTTCAAAACCTTTTCCTAATAAGTGATAGTTCATCTTAAGCATATTCAGACCAATTTCAAAAGACTAAAAAATGAAAAACACTTTCAAACCATTTTGTGCGCTTGTGAATTTTTTTTCCTTTTAAAACCTTTCTCAAGGTATTAGACATGAGTCATTTCCATAGTTGAGATATAATTATCCTATCCCAATAGCATTGCTGATAATTCTTTTCCATTTTTGAGAGGTAGTGGCATACTTGTTTATCCTTATCCAAGTTGGATCCCTTCTCATGATGATGCAAAGTTCTCATACTTGTGGGTGACTAGTTGAGTATTCTCCTTAAAATGACAAAATGTCTTTTCCATTAAAAAAATGAATCAAAACAAACTCCATTGCACTTTGTTGGTACGTAGGCATGAGACTTCGAAAGTCTTGGCAAACATAAAAAAAAGAAAAATATACTTATTTTCCCATCTCTCCCATCTTTTAACAAACAACACCCTTTTTCAAACCAAAATCTACATATTTTAAAAGAGGTCCCCATGGAGTACCATGGATGTTTAGGGTGTTAATACCTTCCATTTGCATAGCTAACCCTCGTACCCTTGTTCTCTTTTTATTAGTTTTATTTTAAAATCTTCTTTGGGTTTTGTTCGTACTTTTTCCTTTTTCCTTTGGAAACAATAAAAGCGCAGTGGAGACTCTTGCTTAGGCGTTATTTATTAGAGATGAATCCGCCCGAGGAGAAACTAAGTCCCTTAGGTGAGAGTTTGATTGGTTTAAGGAAATCAAAGTTCCTCAGACGTTGTAATTAGTCACTTTTGTTGATATTGCTGGTGTGGATGAGGCTAAAGAGGAGTTAGAAGAGCTATTGGTATGTTGTTCTCTCTCTATTTTTCAGTGCTTACAATATGCATAGTGTTTAAATGCTTTTTATCTTACAACTTAGTCATATATTCTCATTTTGAATCTTCTGATGGTACATGAAAATAATTTTGATTATGTTGATTTTCACTTGGAGGGAATTTCTTCAAAATCCAGACAGGTACACACAACTCGCTCTTCCTCCTCGTGGTGTTTTATTGGTGAGTTATGGATAACTCCCAAGGAAGGGATCAAAATTTGTGAAGTTTGAACAGGTTTATCTGCATTTAACATTCACCAGAATTGCATACTATGTTATACTCATTATCATACTTAAGTAAATTTAAGTTGAAATAAACTGGTTCAACTCTGTTTTAAGTTTTCAAATTCATGCCCTTTTGAGTGTTGAATATATGCATGGTTAAGTTGAATAGAGAACCATGCCCTTTTTAAAGATTTATAACAAACTCTTACAATGTCATACATTTACTATTTCAAAAATAAGCCAAGAGCTATTAGTGTAGAATGTACAACTAAATGAAATAATTTTATGATAGAATGTAACATACGGTTAGAATTTCATACACTAACTATTTTAAAACTAAGCCAAGAGTTATTGGTTCTATAATCACGTCTTGGTAAATACATTCATAATATGATTTAGACTCGTATCCTCTATTTGTGACAATTTGTTGTTGAGTATCCTGGTTAGTGGTTCTCAAAGTCATATATCTGTATTGTTGATCTACTTGCTTCTCAAGTAATTCGAAGAAGCTTCCTGCTTGCACTTGATTGTGATGATTTGTGAACTATTTGATTTGTTCCTCCATCTGTGTTTATAACAAATCTTTTCTGATATGATGTGTTTTTTTATTATGATATGGTTCAGATTCTTTATTGTCTTGCTTGTTTCTCTGATTCCGTTGAACATTATTTTGTAATTATTGAATATGACTCATATTGTTGAGATAATAAGGGTTATTAAGATAGCTATGGATTGTTGAGAGTATAACTCATATTGTTGAGATGATTATGTGTTATTGAGATAACTATAGGTTGTTGATTGAATAACTCATATTGTTGGGATAATTATGGGTAGAGATAATTGTTTGTTGAGGGAAACTAGGGATTAGGATTTTAGATAAACTAAAAACTCATATTATATATATGACTTGTAATCTATATGCAATTAACAGACATAAATAAAAGGAACTATAGCTACTATATAGTCGCAGATCTAGGAAATTTTGCCGAACTGTGTGAACAAAGATTTTTTTTGTTTCTCTTTACTTTGATACGTATTCGTGTTTCTGTTCTAACAATTGGTATCATATGACACTTAATTTGAGAGGTGTGAAATTTGAAGTGACTCAGTTCGACGAAATGAGCAATTTCGGTTTATGGAAAAGGAAGGTTAAGGATTTATTGGCTCATCAAGGTTTACAGAAGGTGCTTCGTGATGAGAAACCGATAGATATCACAACCATTGATTGCAAGATGAAGGAGAAACCCACATGTTTGATAAGACTTTGCATTTTTGATGACATGATGAATCATATCTTGGATCTCACAACTCTGAAGGATTTCTGAGAAAAAATTGGAAAATCAGTACATGTCCAAGAGGCGCATGAACAAATTGTTCGGGAAGGTTGACGATGATGATAAAGCCATTATTTTGTTGTGCTCTTTACCAAGCTCTTATAATCACTTGGTCACCACTCTCAGATACGGGAATGAAACAATCATGTTGGATTCTATTTCTTATGCTCTTTTGCAACACATACAACTTCTCCAAAATGCATAGGAAGGTGGAGGAAGCTTAGGTGAAGGTTTGTTTGTGAAGGAAGGTCAAGACCGTGGCAGAGACAAGAGCAAGGCAGTGAGTTCTGGAAAGAAAAAGAGGTTCAAGTCGAAGGATAGAAAAATAGTAGAATGTTATGATGCCAAGAAGATTGGCCATTGGAAGAGGGACTATCCAAACAAATCAGAAAATAGTAGTTGAACAAATGTAGTTCAATCTGATGGCTCTTGTAATAAAGAGGATTTGCTTTGCGTTTCATCTAAAAGAGCATTGATGCATGGATTCTCGATTCTGGGTGCTCCTATCATATAATGTCGCACCATGAATGGTTTAACTCTTTTAAATCAAATGATTTTGCTTTTTTATATTTAGGTGATGATAAAACTTGTACTATCGCTGGAAAAGGGAAAATAAAAATTCTTTGGATGATGTTGGCATGTGCATCTGAGTGGGGTGCTTTATGTTCCTGAATTGAGGAAGAATTTGATTTCTTTGGGTATTCTTCAAGAAAATGGTTATTCATTCCGGTCAGATGGAGATAGAGACATCATGAGGCTTAGAAAGGATGCAATGACAATGATAACGACAAGGAGGACTGCAACAGAAATTTATAATCTATTAGGGGAAAAAGTTATGGGCGATGTAGCATTTGTTGAAACTAATAATGATGAAACCAATTGTGGCACATGCGCTTGGGTGATCTCGGTGAATGTGGGATGCTAGAACTACATAAGAGCAATTTTTTGAAGTGTGATTGTAGTTGCATAAGTGGATTATGCAAGTATTATGTTCTTGGGAAATAATGTAGAGTTCGTTTAAGGACCAAGCAACACAAGACCAATGGAATCTTAGACTATGTCCATTTTGATGTCTGGGGGCCTACAAAAGAGCCCTCTGTTGGAGGTTCCAAGTACTTTGTGACATTCACTGATGATTTTTCTCGTAAGGTATGGGTTTATTTCATGAAATATAAATCTGAGATCTTTTCCAAGTTGAAACTATGGAAGGCGGAAGTTGAGAACCATACAAGGAGAAAAATAAAGTATTTACTGTCTGATAATGAAACTGAATACACAGACAATAAGTTCATGAATTTCTATGAGGAAAATGGAAACCATAGGCACTTTTCTATGAGGAAGACACCACAACATAATGGTGTTGCAGAGAGGATGAGCTGGACTATGACGGAGAAGGCAAGGTGCCTTCGGTTGAATGCTGGTCCTTCAAAAGGTTTTTGGGCGACAACATTCAATATGGCATGTTATCTAGTCAACAGATCCCCACGGGCTTCATTGGATGACAAAGTTGCAGAGGAGGTATGGACATGTAACCCCATTGATCTAAGTAATTTAACGATTTCAGGGTGTCCATCGTATGTGCATATTTCCAATGAGGATTAGTCTAAACTTGACCCCAACTCAAAACAATGCATCTTTATTCAATAAAGGTGTGAAGGGGTACAAGTTATGGAATCTAGTTAAGAGAAATATGGTTATCAACAGAGATGTTATGTTTGACGAGAAATCAATGTTGAAACACTTAGATATGATAGTTAGGCAATATACTGATGTAGAAAGTTCTAGTCGGGACAAAATTCAGGTGGACGTTGAGGAGACACCTGTGAGTCCAAGATAAATTGTAGGCCAACAAAAGGATGAACCAGACTCATATTCTGGTGGAGTGCAAGATTCAAGTGGAGTACAAGACTATACACTTGTGCGTGATATACAGCCTTATTGTATTACTCCTCCAGTCAAATATAGGTTTGAAGACTTAGCAGAATATGATCTTCTTACCAGTTCAGGTGACCCTTCTACCTTTCGAGAGGCTATGGCTAGACAGGAGAAAGATAAGTGGATGGATTCTATGGTGGAGAAGATGGAATCCTTGAAAAAGAATGAGATGTGGGATCTTGTTCAATTACCACAAGGAAAGAAAGTTATTGGTTATAAGTGGGTGTACAAGAAAAATCCAGTAGTAATAGAAAAAGAAGGGGAAAAAGCTTGCCTAGTTGCAAAGGGGTATTCATAGCAGAAGGGGATTGATAATGATGATATTTTCATCCTAGTCGTTAGACTCACTTCTACTAGATAATTATTGGCCTTGGTAGTCAGTAAAAATATGAAATTAGAGTTGATGGATGTGAAAACCACTTTTCTAAATGGTAATCTAGAGGAGAAAATCTACATGGAGCAACCATAGGGAATCAGTGATACTAGACATGGTAGACTTGTTTGGAAATTGAAGAGGTCTTTGTATGGCTTGAAGCAGTCTCCAAGGCAGAGGTACAAGCGCTTTGATTCATACATGCTCCAAATTGGCTGTAGAAGGTGTGACTATCACTATTGTGTTTATGTGAGGAGTCTTGATGATGGCCATTCTTGACATGGTAGAATTGTTTGCAAATTGAAGAGGTCTTTGTATGGCTTGAAGCAGTCTTCAAGGCAGAGGTACAAACGCTTTGATTCATACATGCTCCAAATTGGTTGTAGAAGGTGTGATTATCATTGTTGTGTTTATGTGAGGAGTCTTGATGATGGCCATTTTATTTTCCTGTTACTTTATATTGATGATATGTTTATTGTTGCCAACCATTTGCATGATGTAATGGAGTTGAAGACCAAGTTTGATAAGGAGTTCGTTATGAAGGATCTGGGTGCTGCAAAGAAGATTCTTGGGATGAAAATTCACAGGGACCGAGGAGCTAATAAATTATGGTTATCTTAGAAAAGCTATGTTAAAGGTGTTTTGAGAAGATTTGACATGAGCAAAGCAAAGCCTGTGAGTACTCCATTGGCGAATCATTTTAAGCTCTCTTTGGAGCAATGTCCAAAGACTGACTCATAGATTGAAATATGTCTAAAATTCCTTATTTTAGTGCAGTTGATTGTTTGATGTATTCTATGGTTTGCACTAGACCAGATTTGGCATAAGCAGTTAGTCAAGTGTGCAAGTTCATGTCCAAGCCAGGGAAGCGATATTGGGAAGCAATCCAGTGGATCCTTAGGTGCTTGAAGGGTACAACAGATCATGGTATCATGTTCAACAAGGAGCAGGGTGTTCCATCAGTTGTGGGATGTGTGGATTCTGACTATGCAGGTTATCTAGATGATAGGAGGTCTACAACGTTGTATGTCTTTACTCTTGCAGGGGGACCTATTATGTCTACAACTGAGGCAAAATACATGGCAGTAGCTGAAGCTACCAAGGAAGCATTATAACTTATAGGGTTAGTGAAAGAGTTGGGTGTTTAGAAAGGTGCAGTTCGGTTGCATTGTGATAGTCAGAGTGCTATCTATTTGGCGGACAATCAGGTGTATTAGCGTCCAGACAAATATTACTTAAGAAGGTTCACATTTCGGAGAATGCAGTTGATATGTTGACCAAGACAGTCACTAATGACAAGTTCAGACATTGTTTGAACTTATTACATATTTCTCAGTGTTAAGCATGATGTGTACCTCCTCAGTTTCTAGGACCAATCGTCATGCAAGAAGTCTTCATCAGGGTTTGATATTCGTCAAAGTGGAGATTGTTAAATATGTCTCATATTGTTGAGATGATTATGGGTTATTGAGATAACTATGGATTGTTGAGAGTGTAATTCATATTGTTGAGATGATTATGGATTGTTGAGATAACTATAGGTTGTTGAGAGAATAACTCATATTGTTAAGATAATTATGGGTAGAGATAATTATTTGTTGAGGGAAACTAGGGATTGAGGTTTAAGATAAATTAAAACCTCATATTATATATATATATATATATATATATATATATATATATATATATATATATATATATATATATATATATATATATATATATATATATATATAAAACTTGTAACAATGTAATCTATATGCAATTCATAAGACATAAATAAAAGGATCTATAACTACGCTATAGTCGTAGACATAGGCAATTTGCTCAAACTACGTGAACAAAGTTTTTGTGTGTTTCTATTTATTTATATTTGTATTCGTCTTTCTGTTCTAACACTAATGTATCAATCACAATCATCTCTTAGAATTATGGTGTAATTCCTGCTTGTTGTCCCTGTTTCCAATCTATTGTGATTTTCCTCCTATTGAGATTGTTGACTGTTACGAAGAATAATCTAACGTGACTCTTTCTCCTATTGATATTATTTGTTTCTACTTTTTCCTTGAGCTTGTTGTGAGTTTATTATCTAGTTTGATGTATGCGTTTCCTTCTACAAAATCGGTGAGCTTTGTGTTTGAATTTGATTGTTAAGAATAAAAGTTGTTGTGTTGGTTCTTCTTATTGATTTTCACTAAAAGAAAATATGTTTTAGCTGCAAAAATTTAGCGTCGCCCTAGACTCCAATGCTACTAGTGTTGGCATCATGTCACAAATAACTGTCATTAGCGATTAAAATAATTTGTTTTCAATTTTTTAATAAGCAGTTACTACTAGCGTCTATTATAGCTGACGTTGCATATGGATTGAATTGATTTTATTTTAAATAATTATTTTAATGGAATAACATCGATGGTAATGACCGAAGCTAACATATAGTTACATGTAAATTCATTCATTTTTATACAGTAGCGATGACTACAAAGCGACCCTAATTTTGGTGTGAAAATGATTCATTTTCAGCACACTTGTCTCCTTTTCTTATTTATTTATTTGGTTAAATATCTTTAAGTTTAGCATCGCATAAAATCGATGCTAACTTTGGTGCGAATTTTTTTCATTTTTCTAATGAATTTAGTTTGCCTCCTTTATTTAAGTTTTTTTATATATTTATTTATTAATTTTTTATTCTTTTTAATCAAATAACTTTTTATTTTTTATATATTAAAATGATTAATAAATTAGTAATATTTTAAAATGACAAATGAGTTTTATATTTTATATTTACTTAAATAAATATTAAATATAATTTTAAAATGACAAACAAATAATTTTTTTAAACCTATTAACATAATAGAAAACTTAATTTAAAAATAAATATGATGTAAAACTTAATATAAAACAATTATATAAAACTTATTATAAACAAAGATATAAAATATAAAATAATAAAAAAGTATATAAAACTTATTTTAAGAATTGAAGTTGAAAAGTTATAAAAGATATATAAACTATTTTTTTAAAACTATTTTAAAAATAATTATGATATAAAACTTATTATAAAATATATAAAACTTATTTTAAACCAATATAACAAAATATAAAATAGTAAAAAAAAACTTATTATTATTATTAAAAGAATTGAATTTGAAATTGCTCATACTCTAAGAATTCGCTTCAGAAAATTGCTCATATGTTTCAAGAAATCCTTTGTTTTCAGGTTCGATTGATAATAAAACCATCTCATACTCATTTCTTGTCATACCCTTCTCACACTCTTTCATTTCCAAATTCGATTGACAAAGAAATCATCTCATATTCATTTCTTGTCAAAGAAATCGATTGCCATACTCATCTCCAGATTCGAATTTGCATTTCTTCTCTCGCTCTATTCGTCGTTTTGATTCGTCTTTTCGATTCGATCGTCGAATACTTTTTTTTCAGTTCTATTACACATAGACATGGTTTTTACTAATTGAGTTTAGTTCTATTATAAACTGGTTCTACGATTTTCGATTCGTCTTAACCTATTCTCTTTCCAGGAGCTCAATAACTCATCAAAGAATACGTCGTTCATCCTCTTATAAGCAGGTCGTAGCCTCACCAAGAGTTATTGGTTTACATGTTTGAGACAATAGGTTAGTCTTTTTCCTTATGCTGTTTTTTTTTTTAATATTTTCATCTAAAATTCATATCATGTTTAGTTGTTTGACCTTATGATGTACTATATTTAAATTTTTTTAAAGATGCTAAAAAAATCTCCTATCCCTATCCCTATGGATAAAAGGCATAAGGAGAATTTAGGTAAGGGATGGTTGAGAGTAAAAATGTTAGGTTACGAAACTGCGTGATTGTGTTTTGTGTGTATGCGCGACTCCAACAGCGTGTAGTTATTTGTTTGATCGTGGCATGTGGCTTAATAATAGCGTCAAATGAAACTCAATCATAACTCCAAATGGGTCCTCCATTTTCTCACTATATTTTAATGTCCACCTATTTTAACGAGGTGCAAGTTGTTGAGCCATAACTATCTATATAGACATAATATGGTGTCAGTTTGTTTAGTAAATTATATTTGTAAGTTTATGTATACATGTTTTGCTATTTTTTGGACTACTTTGATGAACGAATATGGTGTCAGTTTGTTTAGTAAATTATATTGGTAAGTATAAGTTTACATTTTGTATTAGTAAATTATCTTGTCAGTTTGTTTAGTAAATTATATTTGTAATTACATTTTAGTAAATTATTCACAATAAAGCAAAGTAGCTATAGTTAAGTTTGCATTTTATTCCTATATCAGGTAGCTTTGGACTATACGTAGAAGTCGAGTGAACAAATAAAGATTACAAATTTATATTTATTTTATCATGTAGAAAATGGATAGAAATTGGATGTATGATAGAGTAAACACTAATATGTATGGTTTGAAAGATGAATTTGTTAGTGGAGTTAGAAAATGTTGTCAATAAAACCATGAATCGGCCATAATATATTACAAGAAACCAAATAATTATTTTTTAAATTGCTGATATCTAATAATTTTATGTCAATTGTTGAGTTTGATTTAGAACACACAATTGTTAAATCTACTTCTCACATATCAATATATCTTTAGAAGTATTTTAGATGACATCAATATGTCCTCATACACATAGAGAAAATACATCTATGTTGAGTTTGATTACCTTTGGTCTAGATTGACTTATAAGTATACTTATTTTGATACACTTTGACATGTTCAATGGACTAGTTTTAAGTATACTTATTGTGTTATCAGTTTTGTATGATGTAACTAATTTATTGGTTTACTTGAAGATTTATTGATTTTATTTCAAAAAGGTTAAATCATGATAACTCTGTTTTATTGTGATGACATGAGTCTTCTGACAGGTTTTGGTGTCCTAAAAATAGTTTTTTGAAAAGAAAAAAAATTAGCGTCAGCTAAAATTGTCGCTAACACAAACACAATAAAGATGATGGGTGATTTACTAGCGTTGTTGTAGATTGACGCTACAGATGAGGTCTAGGCAAGATATAATCAATGTCCAATATAACATGCAAATCAATCACACAAGCAATCAGTAATCAAACAAATTATCATCTAATCAATATCAAATTTAAAATTAATATGAATCCTGTATGAACTTTGAATTTAAAAAGTTAAGAAGGATAACTTAAAGCCCTACATCTTAAACAAATCTAACAATTTCTCTTTTTATTTTTATGAAAATATTTATGAAAAGGAAAAAAAATAATAAATGAATAAATAAAAAAATAAAATTAATATATATATTTTTTAAGATATTATTAAAAAAGGTTATACAAATAAAAATTTTGTTAATAAATAAAAATATAATAATAATAAAAATTGTTAAAAAAAAACTAATCAAACAAATAAAAAGAAAGAAATAATGGGCCATTTGGGGTGCATATTTATTAAGGGAGGTTGTGACCCAAAACACCTATGATAGCCCACTAGAGGGCGCGGGTCAAAGACAACTCGGGTTGGGTTCGGCCCACCCGTGTCTGAACCCAAAACATAAAAATAGAAAGTTTTTAAGAGAACCCTAATCTTCCTTGAAAATCGATCGTTCATCCTCTTCCCCTCTTTGAAACCGTAGCAACAACAACACGATAGCCATGGCCATTCTTTCCTACAACAACAATAACACGACAACCATGGCCTTAGAACATATGTTTTCAATCGAAGCAAAATACCCTAAAAGCACAAATTCAGATATAACCGAAAATAATCCAGAAATTCAATCTAACTTCTTGTGGAACATCATAATTTTCTATCTTCTTGAAACATCATCAATATTCAAAGTAGAAAAAAAACAATCATTCATTCATTCTAACTAATTCCAACAGAAGCAACAAGAAGAGCAAGTTTGAAATCACACTCGTACAAACAAGAAAAACGGAAAAACACCAGACTCGTGTCAAGGATGCAATAAGTGAAGAGGGTTGGAGTTTTAGCTTCACAACATCAACATCTGAGCGAAAACAAAAATCGAAATGGAGAAATCGAAGACTACCTTGAACTTACAATGATGGCTCAAGCAAGATGTGTATCACGGTATGTCTTTATCTTTCTTCCAGTTTGAATTTTGATCTTCTTCTACTGAGCTTGTGTAGCGGTAAATTCATGACCATTAAGCTATAGATAAGCTAGACGTCAATTAAACCAGAGTCACCACCGCGCTTTTATTGTTTCTAAGGGAAAAGAGAAAAGTACGAACAAAATCCAAAGATAAGAAGTTTTCAAATCAAAGCTAATAAAAATGCCAGAGATTACAGGTAAGGGGGTTGGTTACACAGAGGGAAGATGTTAGCACCCAAAGTGTCCTAGGTAATCCTATGGAGCCCTTTTTTGTGTGCATATGTGTTTTGTATAAAAGATGTTTGCAATAAAATAGAATGGAGGGATGAGAAAAGAATTTATTGATTATATTTTTGTGTTTGACAAGACCTTCGTACTTGTACCTATGTACCAACATAAAATGTGGGATCAAAACCTCGTAGTTCGTGGTAACAATTTCAAAATGGGTGTATTGCTTTTAACAAAAATTTAAGTTTAACAAAGGCACAAAAGGCCTAAAAAGGTTTGAATGAGTGTTAGTTCTTTTTGTATTTTGAAATTTAAAGTCAAGTATAGTTAGGTTCATTTACAAGTTTGATTAAGAAAAGAGTTTAAAAATGCAATGGCATAAGGCCAAAAGTTCTAATTTGCAATATGGTCTAAGTTAAAAAACAAAAGCAAAGAAGATTTTAAAAAGGAGGGAGAGATTTGAAATTAAAGAAGTGGGGAAGAGATGAAGAGACTAATCCTAAACAAAAATTTAAAAGTTAAGAGTTGAAAAGATCTGACCAATGGGATACAATCCAATAGACAAGAATGTCATATAGAAACCCAAATTTCCCTTGGACTTTATAATCAAGCAATATCAATACACAAATAGCAAGATGAAGAGCAAGGCATCAAATAAAGATATCCACATCCAAGGTTAGCAACTCCATGATCTTCTTCATAATCTCCCATGTGTCAGATGAACTCAAAGATAGGCACTAGGCATAGGTTCAAAATAACAGCTTCAATAATACCATGTAGCAGGTGAACTCAAATGGTTCTTCAATACTTGCTTCAGACAAAGTTTCAATTCACAAGCACTTGGTTTCATGAATGTTGGCATTGGCCAAGTCCTTTTGCATAGGGAGTGTTGCTTAATTCTAAGTCCAATGTCTCAAATCCAAACCAACAGTCCACACAATTGTCTTTTAGGGTTGTTGTTGTTATTATGTACATTAAGGTCAAAAGACCACAAACACAAGCAAGTATATACAATCACAACATAATCACAAGATAAGGCTTAAATGAGCAAAGTGAAAATGGCATTAAGGTAAACAAGTTAAATGGTATGAATAATGGAAAATGAATAAAGACTTAAAAATTAAAGTTCATAAAGTAAACGGCTTGAAATTAAATATTAGTTGTTAGTTGATTAGAAGTTAGTATTGCTTTTGCTTTTATTTTGTTTAAGTCATTCTTTGGAGAACACTCAACCCACTATTTACAAGCATGGATCCTTGAACCAAGACATCTTCCAAAGAAAGGAAAAAAGGCCAAGTTTCCATACAATACCATGAAAGAGGGGAGACTTACAATCTCACTTACTAGAATGATATGCCTTTTGTGTCAAAAATTTAGCGCTATGTTAAGCAATCGTAATTGGACTTATGTAGAAGTCACAACTATTTGAGGTCAGACAATAGAAATTTTAGTGTTAATGCATGTTAGAGATATGGTATTATGAACCATACTCCTAAAATATACCACACTTAAAAGAATATGCAAAAGGGGTGGACCTAATCTCATCCATACTTATGTTGATTTTGCAATCAACTAGCCTTAGGATATAGAGATATCATAGGTCCATGAAATGAATGAGAAGAGAATTGGATTGAGATGAAGAGGGAAGGGAAATGGAATCAACACAAATTGGTCAAAGGAGGACTTTTATCAAATTAAAATCATTCATTCATTTTGGGAGATGAAATGTACATTTTATCAATCCCCTAAATCCAATGATTTTAACTCAACAAGGTCAAATCAACCTTGACCAAGGCCCAACAACACAAGTCAAACTCAACAAGTCAATATCAAAAGCTCAACACAATTTATTTTGCAATTAAACAATTAAAATCAATTAAAAAATACATTAAATTAAATTATGGTTGGTCAAAGTCCTAAAACCTCATCAAAACACCAAATAAATGGCCATGAGATTTATCATAGGTCAAACAAGGTCAAAGGACCTTGGAGAAAAAAATATCATTAATTTTGGAAACTTAAAACTATTTTTAAACAATTAAAAATATTCACAAAAACAATTAAATCATGAAAAATATTAATAATGATCCAAAAAATAATTTTAATTCAGAAAATGAAAAAGGAAGTTATTTAAGAATTTTTGGTGAAACTCTCATATTTTTTGGATCAATATTAAAATTAATATGAATTAATGAAAATAAACCAAATAAAGTGAAAATCAGAAAATAGCAAAAAACGTGGACCACTTGATCTCCCTCATTAATTGAGGTGGCAGATCAAGTGGCTCCTAGCGCGCATTCCACAATAGACTTTAGCCAATGCGCAGTAGGAAAGGTAATCAGAACCAACACGTGAGATTAGAACATTTAAAAAGGATCATATGGCTTCAGGTCCAAAAATGAGTACAAACATTGCTGAAGTCACCTTGGTAAGCCATGCAATTGTGTGTGAGGAATGCAAGTTCAATTATGCCAAATGGTCATCCAAGTTCAAGCCATGCGCAAGTCACTTATACTTTGTCCAAATGGGATGAATTTGGATTTTTTTGGAAAGGTTAAATCAAGAGGAACAACTTTAATGTTGAACACTTTTTCATTTGAAGCTTGGATCATGATGATTTTTGAGGTGGAAGTTGGGAAAATCAAACATATCAAAAAAAAAATTCTAAGTGTCAAGCCATATGTTCACTTATTCCATCTTGGCTAACTTTTTATGTGAGCTTCAAATGAGAAACGTTCCTACATCAAAGTTATTGATCTATCAAATTCATTAAATATGGTCACACATTTGACATCATTTGGATTTAGAATGAAGGGGTTATGCATTTTTGAAGTTGAGGAAAATCACTTGTTCAATGACATTGGTCCAAAATGACCTATAATGTCTCCTCATATCACATGCATATAAAAGGTGAATTTGCTCTTCCTCCAAACATCAAAGTTGAAGTAGACATCTTGAATTTGATTGTGCAACTTGAATAACTTTCATATCATAAAAATTGAGCAAGTTATGGCCTTGGGAAGTTGACCTCCCAATTAGGATTTAGACAAAATGACCTATAATCGTTCACCATAAAAAATGACTTTCCAAGAAAAACAAGCTCTTGACCTCAACATGACATTTGTTTGGAATGTCATTTATAGTAACTTTTCGCTTGGAATAATTTTCATATGACAAAAATTGTAGGAGATAGGGTCTAGGGAACCCCAATTTTGATCAAATGAATTCCTCTGGTCAACCACCATGAGCCAACTTGCTAGCTTGATATTCTCTTGACTTTTGGGACTCATAGAGGATCATATATGCATAAGATGATTAAATTTTAAGTATCCCTTGAAATATTTTGATCAATTGGTGAAGAAGCTTGTTGAAGAAGTTACACAAGATTCCCAGATGAATTAGGGTTTCCAAGGCAAACCAATTCCAAACTCTTGATGAATTCTTGATCAAAATAACATGTGAAGATCATGGGGATCAATATATGATACTTAGATCTATAGTACACCAATTCTTGATTGAACTCCTTGCATTGAGGGTCTTAACCCTAGATAGGAGCTTGATAGATCAAAAGTGAGCATGTGCGCTACCTACACAAGAGTTAGATTGTACAAAGACATATTTTTTTGGTATTTTGGTTAGTAAATGCTAAAATACAAAGTATGATACAATTAAATGGTACTTGGTGATCTCTCCCAATGTAAACCCAATGAAAAAGGGGTAAGGAGGGTGCCAAGGTGTGATCCCAATGCCAATGTGTAACACCCCTTTTTCTACCCCAAAATACTTAACATATAATCAGAGTAAATAAGCATGCGTATAAACAAAAGGGCGTCACATCGACGTTTTCAAAAACTAAAAGCTTTCAAAAACCAACATCATTCATCATCAATATACAATACACCTGGTCATTTAAAATAACACATTTCAATTATCATGAATATTCAAGCATATGCGTTCGCAGCGGAAAATAACGAATATCCATGCATTTCATCAAATGATCCATGTCCCATACCATGATCATCTCTCAATAATCACCTTAAGATAAAATAAATCCAGTAATAACATAATGCATATCCCAATAAGATATGAGTTCAATACTACGAATCTACCCAGTGTTACATGACCAGAGCATTGACTCTCTACTTAGTCTCTAAAACAAAGCACCGAAGCTCTCCAGCTAACCTCGAGTGCTACCATTCACTTACTTCAGCAATACTACTCCTGAGTAGCTGCACGATACCCATGTAAAGGTAACATTCAAACAGAAAGGGTGAGAATTCAAATCATTATGAAGAAGTATTAATCAAGCACAATGATTAAATCAACAATTAAAGGAATTCGTCACACTTCATATAACCATGTAAATAATATTAACCAACATTTATTTCACATGTTTCAAGCACACATAAAAACTCGAGGAGTATAATATTCAAATCCAATATTATATTCTCAAATATACACATAACTACAATTATCATATAATCACATATTCAGTCAAGTTATGTATCCAAACATGATCAAATTCAATTACCATATTTCATACACACATCACAATCACATCAATGCAAACATTCAATTATCACATAACTCCAAACATCATCAAATTCAATTACCATATCTCATACACACATCACAATCACATCAATGCAAACATTCAATTATCACATAACTCTAGTGTGACTCAATGCATGACATGTGACTCTATGCATGTGGCACCATAATGTGAACCCAACGTTTCACCGCTTTCCGATTCAATATCTAGAATCCAAGCCACCACATCTATTTCCAATTAAGGATCAACGTCTGCTACGCCTATTTCCAATTAAGGATCAACGTCTATTTACCACGCCTATTTCCAATTAAGGATCAACGTCTCCTACGCCTATTTCCAATTAAGGATCAACGTCTATTTACCACGCCTATTTCCAATTAAGGATCAACGTCTACTATGCCTATTTCCAATTAAGGATCAACGTCTATTTACCACGCCTATTTCCAATTAAGGATCAACGTCTGCTACGCCTATTTCCAATTAAGGATCAACGTCTATTTACCACGCCTATTTCCAATTAAGGATCAACGTCTGCTACGCCTATTTCCAATTAAGGATCAACGTCTAATACCATGTGAACCCACAGTTTCACCGCTTCCACAATGAAGCCGACCATGCGATGAATGAATGTACAAATACCAATACATATGCAATTAAGACCATCTCTACCATCTTAACATTCCACATATCACCATAACTCAACTCTATGAATCATACACCAATGGTACACATACACATTCATAACAATATATCATTCAAAATCCACCAATGATACATATACACATTCATAACAATATATCATTCACAATCCACCAATGGTACATAAACACATTCATAACAATATATCATTCACAATCCACCAATGGTACATATACACATTCATAACAATATATCATTCATAATCCACCAATGGTACGTATACACATTCATAACAATGTATCATTCACAATCCACCAATGGTACATACACACATTCATAACAATATATCATTCACAATCCACCAATGGTACATATACACATTCATAACAAATACACCATTCACATAATATCTATTAGAGTCACATTTCTAATGCTTTAAACCCCAACCTAAAATGATTCACGAGTTGAAAGTTATGAATAAAACCGTGCACGAAGGCGTTACTTAAAAGTTTTTGTTTTCTAAATTTTCCAACATAATTTTCATCTTCTTCAACCCCAAAAGCATCCATGAAATAATCTCCCAAATTATTTTATTCCTGAAACAAAGTTATAGCATTCTGTTTCAGCTATCCAACGCTTCAAACAGAACTCAATTTGGACTTACGGATCAAAAGTTATGACCAAAACGATTTCGACAATAAAACATAAAAAAGGGCCGCGATTGTGATGGACAGCATGCAGAATTTTCTGCGGTTTTCATCGTTGGAGGTTTTCCGGACCTCCGATTTCGATTCCGTAAAAAGTCACACGTTCAGAAAATTATAACTCACATAATACTCTAAATATATAACGTTAATTTGCAGTTTTAGTACAATCAATCACCACAATCGAGCATACTCATCAAAACCTAACAATTCCAAACAACCATACAAAATTAGGGATTTTAACCTAAACATACATCTATCCATTGACCCAATCATACTAACCCATAATAATAAGGATTCCCCCCTTACCTCTTCAATTTGATGGAAATCCTAGCTTCTCTTTTGTTCTTCCCCTCTTCTCCTTGTTTTTCCTCTTTCTTTCTCTATTGCCTTCAATGAGCTAATGAATCCTAATTCTCACTCTACTACCTTTTATATATAGTATTCTATTTAGGCTTAAGTCATTATACTTCTAATTTAATTAATAGGCCCAATAAGACCTAATATTTAAATATCTCTATTTAATTCAAATAAATTAAACTAACACCATATATCCACCAAGTTAATTAATACAATTATTTAATTATATCTCCTATCAACTAAATAATTAATTAACACACCAATTTAATTAATATAATCAATTATTATACCACCTAACAACCAATTAATTAATTAACACTCCAAATAAATAAAATAAAATATAGTAATAATAATATAATAAATAATTACTAAAAATTGGGTTGTTACAACTCTCCCCCACTTAAAAGATTTTCGTCCTCGAAAATTTACCTCAAACGAACAACTCCGAATACGATTCCCTCATCTTATCCTCGAGTTCCCAAGTAATATTGTCATTGGTGACTCCGTCCCATATCACTTTCACCAAAGCAATTTCCTAATCACGAAGCTTCTTCACTTCTCGATCTTCTCTTGGATTGGCCTATCATCGGTAGTGGCCTTCACGCCAGACAATGCAAACACCTTTCCCCTCGCTTGCTCCTTCTTTGGCTTGTCACATTTGGTACTAATGTGACCTTTCTCACCATAATTGTAACAAGTCACACTCGAACCAACTCCAAACTGGTTTGCTTTGTGACCACTCTTGCCACAATTGAAACACGTCACAGAATCCTCACTACAATCAACAGCACGATGACCTTTGGTGCCACATTGGAAACACGTAAGTGGAGTAGAAGATCCTCCCCCACTTGGCTTCTTGCCAAAACTAGATTGTTTCCTCTTGTCATCATACGGTTTCCCACGATCCTGGTCTTTCCCTTTCAAACTCTTGTAGGAAAAAGCACTTTCCCTACTATCCTCATCATAAATCCGACTCTTGTTAACCAACTCCGCAAAACGAGTAATCTGTTGGTAACCAATAGCCTTCTTGATGTCATGTCTCAAGCCATTCACAAACTTCAAGCATTTAGATCTCTCAGCATTAGCAGTATTGTAATGAGGACAATACTTGATAAGCTCTTGAAATCTAGCAGCATACTCAGCAACAGTACCATTTCCTTGCTTCAATTCAAGGAACTCCACCTCTTTCTTCCCACGACAATCTTCTGGAAAATAGTTCTCCAAGAAGACATCACGGAACAGAGCCCAAGTAACCTCAATGCTGTCTTCTTCAAACCTCTGAAGAGTGTTATTCCACCAATCTTCAGCTTCCTTCTCAAGCATATGAGTACCAAACTGCACTTTCTGAGCATCAATACAGTTCATGACTCTGAAGATCTTCTCAATTGCCTTCAGCCAAGCTTGAGCTTTATCAGGTTCATGCCCACCCTCAAAGACAGGAGGATTGTTCCGCTGGAATCTCCCCAAAGCACGGAACTCATCATCATCTCCATTTTGGTTACCAGCATTCGCTTGAGGGATCTGAACCATGGATTCAGCCAACATCCTCAGCGCCTCAGCAATGGCATCATCATTCCTACCTGCAACCATCATCCTGAATAGTCCGAACAATTAGACAACCAGTATCGATCATGTCAGATACACAATCAAATACAACAGGATGGAAAACCCTAACGACTATTGACCAACTGGTCGACCATGCTCTGATACCACTAATGTAACACCCCTTTTTCTACCCCAAAATACTTAACATATAATCAGAGTAAATAAGCACGCATATAAACAAAAGGGCGTCACATCGACGTTTTCAAAAACTAAAAGCTTTCAAAAACCAACATCATTCATCATCAATATACAATACACCTGGTCATTTAAAATAACACATTTCAATTATCATGAATATTCAAGCATATGCGTTCGCAGCGGAAAATAACGAATATCCATGCATTTCATCAAATGATCCATGTCCCATACCATGATCATCTCTCAATAATCACCTCAAGATAAAATAAATCCAGTAATAACATAATGCATATCCCAATAAGATATGAGTTCAATACTACGAATCTACCCAGTGTTACATGACCAGAGCATTGACTCTCTACTTAGTCTCTAAAACAAAGCACCGAAGCTCTCCAGCTAACCTCGAGTGCTACCGTTCACTTACTTCAGCAATACTACTCCTGAGTAGCTGCACGATACCCATGTAAAGGTAACATTCAAACAGAAAGGGTGAGAATTCAAATCATTATGAAGAAGTATTAATCAAGCACAATGATTAAATCAACAATTAAAGGAATTCGTCACACTTCATATAACCATGTAAATAATATTAACCAACATTTATTTCACATGTTTCAAGAACACATAAAAACTCGAGGAGTATAATATTCAAATCCAATATTATATTCTCAAATATACACATAACTACAATTATCATATAATCACATATTCAGTCAAGTTATGTATCCAAACATGATCAAATTCAATTACCATATTTCATACGCACATCACAATCACATCAATGCAAACATTCAATTATCACATAACTCCAAACATCATCAAATTCAATTACCATATCTCATACACACATCACAATCACATCAATGCAAACATTCAATTATCACATAACTCTAGTGTGACTCAATGCATAACATGTGACTCTATGCATTTGGTACCATAATGTGAACCCAACGTTTCACCGCTTTCCAATTCAATATCTAGAATCCAAGCCACCACGTCTAGTTCCAATTAAGGATCAACGTCTGCTACGCCTATTTCAAATTAAGGATCAACGTCTATTTACCACACCTATTTTCAATTAAGGATCAACGTCTGCTACGCCTATTTCCAATTAAGGATCAACGTCTATTTACCACGCCTATTTCCAATTAAGGATCAACGTCTGTTACGCCTATTTTCAATTAAGGATCAACGTCTATTTACCACGCCTATTTCCAATTAAGGATCAACGTCTGCTACGCCTATTTCCAATTAAGGATCAACGTCTATTTACCACGCCTATTTCCAATTAAGGATCAACGTCTGCTACGCCTATTTCCAATTAAGGATCAACGTCTAATACCATGTGAACCCACAGTTTCACCGCTTCCACAATGAAGCCGACCATGCCATGAATGAATGTACAAATACCAATACATATGCAATTAAGATCATCTCTACCATCTTAACATTCCACGTATCACCATAATTCAACTCTATGAATCATACACCAATGGTACATATACACATTCATAACAATATATCATTCACAATCCACCAATGGTACATATACACATTCATAACAATATATCATTCACAATCCACCAATGGTACATATACACATTCATAACAATGTATCATTCACAATCCACCAATGGTACATACACACATTCATAACAATATATCATTCACAATCAACCAATGATACATATACACATTCATAACAAATACATCATTCACATAATATCTATTAGAGTCACCTTTCTAATGCTTTAAACCCCAACCCAAAATGATTCACGAGTTGAAAGTTATGAATAAAACCGTGCACGAAGGCGTTACTAAAAAGTTGTTGTTTTCTAAATTTTCTAACATAATTTTCATCTTCTTCAACCCCAAAAACATCCATGAAATAATCTCCAAAATTATTTTATTCCTGAAACAAAGTTATAGCCTTCTGTTTCAGCTATCCAACGCTTCAACGACACTCAATTTGGACTTACGAATCAAAAGTTATGACCAAAACGATTTCGACAATAAAACATAAAAAAGGGTCGCGATTGTGACGGACAACATGCAGAATTTTCTGCGGTTTTCATCGTTGGAGGACTTTCGGACCTCCGATTTCGATTCCGTAAAAAGTCACACGTTCAGAAAATTATAACTCACACAATACTCTAAATATATAACATTAATTTGCAGTTTTAACACAATCAATCACCACAATCGAGCATACTCATCAAAACCTAACAATTCCAAACAACCATACAAAATTAGGGATTTTAACCTAAACATACATCTACCCATTGACCCAATCATACTAACCCATAATAATAAGGATTCCCCCCTTACCTCTTCAATTTGATGGAAACCCTAGCTTCTCTTTTGTTCTTCCCCTCTTTTCCTTGTTTTTCCTCTTTCTTTCTCTATTGCCTTCAATGAGCTAATGAATCCTAATTCTCACTCTACTACCTCTTATATATAGTATTCTATTTGGGCTTAAGTCATTATACTTCTAATTTAATTAATAGGCCCAATAAGACCTAATATTTAAATATCTCTATTTAATTTAAATAAATTAAACTAACACCATATATCCACCAAGTTAATTAATACAATTATTTAATTATATCTCCTATCAACTAAATAATTAATTAACACGCCAATTTAATTAATATAATCAATTATTATACCACCTAACAACCAATTAATTAATTAACGCTCCAAATAAATAAAATAAAATATAGTGATAATAATATAATAAATAATTACTAAAAATTGGGTTGTTACACAATGCATATGATGAGATAGCATGAGGGATCTTAGGATCAAAATTTGTGGTCTTACAGCTTGTATTCGAAACTCTAACTGTTTCTCTGAATCATTTCTTATTGTTGTGGAAAAAACAAATTGTATTACTGCTGAGTGGTATTTATAGGCTAGGATTTTTTATGTATCAGAGTAACATGTATTAGAGACTAAGGTTACTGTAATGTTCTTATTATTGTTTGGTGGCTAGCTAAGGTTTTTCCTGATATATGATGTGTGTTTGAGCATTGTGGCTAGTTTTTTTTCTCCTCTCAGTGTATGTTCTTGAAGGTTGCTTAGTTTTGGAGCATCAGTGGCATCAACTAAGTTTTTTATTTTGGTTAGTTTGCTGTTATGTATCTTTTTTGAATTTGATGGCTCCCTCCTCTCTGCTCATTATTGTTGTGCCTCTATATGAAGAGATTAGGATTTTTTAAGAGTGACAGGTTGTAGTGTTCTTGGTTTCAAAACTGATACATGTGGTTGTGAGTTTGATCAACCTTCAAAGAGAACAAATATTGCTTTGGTAAGTTAGTGTTAATTCTACTACACTATTGATGTGCTTCTCAAATTGATAACCTGTTTTTTCACTTTTGTTTTTTACTCCTTTAGTTTACCCTTATTGTACTATTATGCTAACTTGTTGTTGTACCTGTTTGGTGTAGGACAAAATTTGTACTATTGGTGAGGAGAAAAAACTCACGGGGTCTCACGCGTGGCCCAAAAAAAAACTTCAAAGGGGTCCCCACATGGACATATTTTTTGTTATTTTCTTTAATTTTAATGTAAAATAAATGTATTATTTAATGCGAATTTTTGTAAATGATGTTGTAGAATAATATTTGATGCAAAACAAAATCATGATATAAATGAGAGTATTTAATTCTATCCTCTTTGCTTCCCAATTCAAAATTCCAAAACAAATCACGCTACTTTTATTTCCAAACCATAAAAGAAAAATGTTAAAAACCTAATAATAAGAATTAAAACAAAATAAATCCTAATTTAATTGAATTTAAAATGCATGGAAGATATAGTTAAAGGACACTTAATTAAATTCCAAATGGATGCATGATAGAAAGAATGCATGACGAAAAACTACTATATGAATGACATGGTATATGTGTATGCATGAATGAATCATAAGTGTTCAAAAATGACCACAAGTAATTATGATTAAAAATCAAGCCTTTATCCAACCAAAAGTAGTATCCACAAGAGTCATGAACTATCCAAGCTTAATATTCTAAAGACTCTTAGCAAAAATAACACAAAGCAAAGTTACTTAGTCTTTGATCAATGAACTTATGCATGAAAAGTTCTTTATGACCAAATGTAATGATCATGAGAAATGATGCAACATGAGATATTAGTGAATCAAGGAATGAAAATGAATGGACACAAATGAGTGAATGCAGATGACTGAAATGCAGATGAATGATTTCAAGTGGAGGCAAAATTCAGGGTATTACACTAGCGTCGCTCATAGTCGACGCTATGACTTATAATAGCATAGACCAAACAACCATAAATTAGCGTCGACATAGCATTTATTAAAGTCGATGCTAACCTTAGCGCCGGCTGCACGCTAACGTAGCTTCCAGCTTTGGAGAGTCCGCCCGAACATCGGCACTAAGACGACGCTAACAGAGGTTAGCGTCAGTTTTTTATCTTTTAGCGAGAAATTTTTACCGACGCTAAATTGTTGGATTTTCTTTATTTTCTTTATCTGATTTAAAGTATGTGTTCTCGACTGTATGTTATCATAATTTATCTAACATATTTAATGCAGTGATCATGTGTGTTTAGTTTCCTCCAATGATGTTGTGCTGATATATGGTGAAACCAATTGGTACTGGTTGGCCTGATTTGTTATATTGGTTTTTAGTTGCTTATTTCATGCGACCTCTTTCCAAACTTTAGCAGTAACATGTTAGTATAACCCCTCTGTAATGTTATATCCTTGCTCCAAAAGTTTGGTTTTTGGTTTTTATGTCTCGGTCTTTATTAGAATTTGTAGTGCAGAAACAGTTTTAGGTGTCAATGGTAGTGCTAAGAAAGTAACGGCTGATTTGATTAGTGTGTGCAGAAACATTTATTTGTTTTAAAATCCAAAACATGTTTTGAAGATATCCATACCTCAATGTGGCTGCAGAAAAATGGAAACATTGAAAGTTTCTTAGCAGTAACTATTTATTTATATGTATGTAGTTCCCTCTCCAAGAAAGGACACGTTTTTCTTAAGGATGAGTCTATGGAAAACATTATGTCTTGTTCATTAATTTGCTTCAACTCACATTCAAATACAGATCTCTTGGAGGATCTAATGACTAAGATAGTAGATCACTTGAGAACTCAAGCTCCCTATAGATTATTTTTTCTTAATCTTTATGAAATAGAAACCCAAATTTTTTTATGCTTATATATACTTGTGCAAATGTTCTCTGATATAACCTCAAAAGTCCTAATATATGCTTCGAAAATGGTTATTTTTCAGAAGTTTCCTTTTTGAGTTGGTTACCATTTATAGTGATACTATATAATTATTAAACTCTATTTTAAAACCTATTATGCTTTATGAATATGTTTAAACTTAAGTGGTGAAGGATGGTAAAATAAGGGTTTGTGGTATAAATTTTTAGGTTCTAAGTATGGGATGAAGGATGGTAAAAATTTTAGTGGGGGAGGAAGGCATTGATTTGGTGGATTAAAAAGTTCCATTTAATATTTGTGTGTGTAATTAAGAATTAGCTATTACACATTGCGTCATTGAAGATTCATAACATAGAGATCATATGTAGACTAGTTTATAAAAAATACTAAAACTAATATAAATTACAACCACATAATCAAAACCACTGCATTACAAATCAAAATTTAATACTACAACAATCATCATCAATATTGACTCATATCAAAACATACTTGCCAAAATATTTTGATTATGTGTTCATGATACTCATCAACATTCAAAGTCAACTAACATTTCAATTATTTTAAATAGCTTAAATAATTTCAAAGGTATCTCTTAAATTCCTCTCACAAAAACAATAATAATGAAATAAGAAAACAGACAATATGATATGCAAAGACAACTTGTTAAAGGCAATCAAATCTGTTATACTTGTAGAAATCAAACATGTAAAAGAAACAATACTTGTTAAATTAATTGAAAACATGGGCAAATTCCAAACCGAAGGTAAAAGGTATACAAAAATACTGTTAGTGTGTGAGACACTTTTATTGAGAAGAAAAAGAGAGTGAATATGAAATAAGTTGATATTATTGATTGTTGTACAAATTGAATTATAAAATTTGTCATACTTTTTTTTATTCAATTCGCTTGACTTATGATTTTATTCATTTGCATATGTTTGTATATTTGATCATGCATTTAATTCATTCATTGGCATTTGCATGTTGTAACAAGCTCAGGCCAAAGGTTTGGTAATATTAAATTTGTTTAGTTTAAGTGGATTCAACAAGACAGATATTATTTGATAATTATTCGGATTTATTTTCTGTATTACTTGTGGTGTGAATTATCTCCTTATTTGAGATTCTTGGTAAGCTGGGGGATTGGAATGAATATTATTAAATTCGGAAGATTGCTTGAATTCAAAGAAAATGATAAAGTTGGAATAAAAATAAGTTTTCATTCAATTATTGGAAAATAATTGATTACAAGGAAAGAGGATAAAAAACTACATGTTTTTGGTACATTTGACTTTTTGGTCAACTGTTGAGTTTTGGTCAACTGTGACCATTGACTCGATTTTGACTCCTGAATTTTCCTAGACCTAAACTAAAAGCATTTGATCAAGGGATTCATCATCAATCATCACAAATGACTTGTGTGATGATTATGTCAAGTGCTAATTTCCAACAAATTCTACACTTGTTTCTCAACACTTTTCAATATTATTTCGAGCCCAAAAATTTAGAATTTGATTCAAAAATGCTTATTTTTAACACAAAATCATTCTCAAAAGCACTAAAAATCATGGGTTAAGTCACTCGAAATTCAAGACAAAAGTGGTGAAAAAACAAAGGCAAAAGCATTAAAATTCAAGTTATTTAATAGTGATCATTTGCCTTACATCCTAACTTGATACTTTTACTAAACTCCAACACCAATGGTCTTTAACTACCACATTCATCACAATCATCCAATTACCATACTAAACTCCAACACCAATGGTCTTTAACTACCACATTCACATTTAAGTTCTAAAATAGTGGAACTTAGCCACAATGAAATTTCCACAAATCATCAATCAACAATTTCTACATCATCATCTGAAGTTAATCAAGTTTCAACCATAATCATCATGCAAAGTTCATCAATTCAAGCTTATTCAGTAATATTATGCATTCAAGATTCATCCTCTACATTCATTTATCATCAAAAATAATCATCAAGATTGAAAGTTAATTGGATTAAAGGAGCTTATTCTTGAAGTATTACGAGTTTCTCTTCGACATTCTGATTTACAACACTAACCAGAGCAAACATCCGCTTTGTGACCAATCCTTCACCTTTTTCACAGTCTTGCCATGAATTATTGCATGTTTTCCTGTTGATTAATTTAATCCACTATTGTGAATAGCTTCTTAGGATAATCACTTATTTGAAGCCAAAAAGAAAAGAAACTTAGTTAAAACATTTTATCGAGCACGATACGTGCAATAGCGAATTTCACATTTTTCTTCATTTTCACCGACAATCTTTCATCCACTTTTATTTTTTAATGTGATTTGCTTGTTTTTGTTGTAATTTAAGTCAAAATCTGTACTAAAACTGAGTTATAGTCAAACAATAACACAAACTGTAATTATGTCGAAACCGGAAATCAACACAGAAAATAGAGCACTATGTTTTTATAAATGTTATGGCTCTGTTTATCATGGATTTTGTTTCTGTTTGTGTTATTTATTAATATTTTCTTGTTGTATTCCATGAGATCTTTCCAACTCATATTTATTTGTCCATTTTTGCCAAGAAATGAGCATTTTATGAAGCTCTAAAGATGGCTAGTTGGAAATGCAAAATGCAGAAAATGAAGAACACAAGTTTTTCGTAAGCTTTATGGCTCTGTTTATTATGAATTTTAGTTTCTTTTTGCATCTTTTCTTAAAATCATCTTGTTGTATGTCATGCGAACTTTCCAACTTATATTTATTTGTCCATTTTTGTTAATAAATGACCATTTTATGATGCTCTAAAGATGGCTAGTTGGAAATGCAAAATGAAGAACATAGTTTTTTTTCGTAATCGTTATGACTCTGTTTAGCATGAATTTTATTTCTGTTTGAGTTTTTTCTTGATAGCATCTTGTTCTATGCCATGAGATCTTTCTACCACCAATGGTCTTTAACTACCTCATTCATCACAATCATCCAATTATCCAATTAACCATTAATTATCATAACTTCAAAACTAACATAAAACTTCCAGACAAACACACATCTCAACTTCCATTTTTTCATTCAATCCTAACCACTCTTAACAATTAATCATATGGTTGAAATTGGAAATCCGCAACTTAAGCCTAAATTAACTTCCAACCATTGATAAAATCATTACATGGATCACAATCCAATGGTGTACCTTCACTTGCAAAGTCTATATAAACATGATATTTCTCACAATTTTGGGGGGTTAACTAACATAACTAATTAAACCATCTTTTTTTCCACTATTTTTTCTTAAATTCTCTATCTCAATTCATATTCTTCCGCACCATCACCTAAGTTCATCTTTATCACCATTTAGAACTTCACATTGAAGTTCTAAAATGGTAGAACTTAGCCACAATCCAATTTCTACAAATCATCAATCAATAATTTCTACATTATCATCAACAATCATCACCTAAAGTTCATCAATATTTAACCATAATCATCATGCAAAGTTCATTAATTCAAGCTTATTCATCAATATTCTACATTCAATACTCATATTCTACATTCATTTATCATAAAAAAATAATCATCAAGTTTGGAAATTAGTTGGATTAAACGAGCTTATTCTTGAAGTATTTTGGGTTTCTTTTCGACATTTCGATTTTCAACACTAATCGGAGCAAACCTCCATTCCTTCATCTTTTCCACGGTCTTGCCATGGATTATTAAATGTTTGTTTGTTTATTAATTTAATCCACTATTCTTGAAATTCTGGTATCAGATATGAGATGTCGAAGGTAATGTCACGACACTAATATCTGAGTAATGCAAACAGGATAAAGATAAAGAATAGTAATGCAAAAGACACAAGCAATTGTTAACCCAGTTTGGTCCAACTCATCTAAATCTGGGGGCTACCAAGCCAGGAAGGAAATCCACTAAAATAGAATTAGTTCAAAGACTCTCCGTACACTTCAACAAGTTACAATCTTTCTCACCTAATCTCTACCCGTGCAATTTCTACCTAAGCACTCTTAGATATGAGAACCCACTCACTTCCCTTCAATCACACCTGTGATTTTAAACAACAATTCCTTGTGAAAAGAAAACACTTTTCAATAACACACACTTGATTTTACTTCACAGTTTCAATCAAGTAGACACACACTTGATCTTGCTTAACAACTTTGATCAAGTAGACACACACTTGATCTTGCTTAACAACTTTGATCAAGTAGACACACACTCTTGCTTAAAAGCTTAGAGTGACAAATTACAACCCACAAATCAGACCAATTCAATCATCTATGGATGACTTGAATGGCTTACATGTCTCACGACTAAACAAGACACAAACCCTTGCTCTCTCTCAGTAT
Organism: Lathyrus oleraceus; assembly: GCF_024323335.1. Lineage (NCBI taxonomy): Eukaryota > Viridiplantae > Streptophyta > Magnoliopsida > Fabales > Fabaceae > Lathyrus > Lathyrus oleraceus. The sequence goes on from NC_066583.1 coordinate 40,124,371, forward strand.
TTCGCTCAGTATTGGTTGTGTGTCAAATCAGGTTTTCCAAGTCCCTTTTTATAGAAGCTTTCAGCTGGGCTTGGACATCTTGAAAACCCTAAACTATTTTCCAATTAAATCTTCTCGTGACAGCTGGTTAGATCTCCTTGGAAAATAAGTAAATCAGGTTGTAATCCATGATTGAATGCGCCTGCAAATCAGATCTTCAATCATACATAGATTGCCATTAAATGCGCAATCACATAACACATAACATTCACCCTGAATGTTCTGTGTACAGGATGTCATGACATCGGGTCTGACATCCTAGAACAATCCTGCATAATTCCATAATTCCATTTATAATTTCTAGCAGGTACAAACATATCAGATGCCATGACATTGTGTATGACATCCTGAAACAATCCTGAAACAATCCTGCATAATTATGTTTTTAAACTCCAGCAGGTACCTAGACATCTTATGTTAAGACATCACAAACAACATCTTGTGAACACTCTTTTTTTTACCAAAATTGTTGCCAACACTTAGAACCAACAAACTCCCCCTTTGGCAAATTTTGGCTAAAACATATATCTGTCCATTTTGTTCACAAGAGAAAACACATCAGCAGTTAAACAGCATAACAACAGTTTAAGCAGCAACAGAAGCAAACACAATTACTAGCTATAGCTACTAGTAATACACACATGCACAAGGGTACTTCTTCTCCCCCTAAATCTGTGCAACACAAATAGAATTACTAGTTATAGAGGCAACTAGTAAAACACACAAATGCACAAGGGTACTACTTCTCCCCCTAAATCTGTGCAACACAAACATTTCCTTTAATAATAACAGCACCTGTAACCACAACACCTGTAACAGTCAGAATCACCCTCTGACATCTGCTTCAACATCAGTTGCACAGAACATGAGACATCTCCCCTAACATCACAGAACAGAACAACATCACAGAACAGAACAACATTCTATTTTGCATCAAACACATCTCCTTCAACAGTAGTTGTTCATCTGTTCAGCTACACCTGCACATACATCTCCACACAGCTCCACTGCTCCACATAAACACTTCTCCCCCTTCTTAGTCAAAATTGACCAAAGGTGATCAATTAGACAAAATAAATGTCAATTAGCCTAGCAGAGAATGTCACAACAGATGTTATAACATATAAAATGTTAAAACATAAATGTTAGGAGATACACATCATAATTATACACAACTGTTATAGATGAGATAATTAGAAATCCATGGAACTCATTAAGAGCCCAAATATTACATAAAGGCATCAGTAAGGACTGCCACAAATTACACACAAATTCTTCAGCATCAAAACAGTAGGGGGACCAACTTTGATAACAGTCAAACCAACCCAATCTTCATCACAACACACAGTCTTCATTTCAGGGGGAACTTCAGTACTCAGTCTGAGGAAGTAACATCTTCTTTTTACAACCACCTTGCAAAACTCCTTGCTATTTTTGTAAGAACTATCCTCTGGGATATTGACCACAAACTCCTTTGATTGCTATAGATTCTCATGAATACAGATCCCCAATTTCCCTCTTAAATATTCAAATTGATTGGCATCCAAAGCTTTTGTGAATATGTCAGCTAATTGCTTTTCAGTAGTAACATGCTCCAGTGCTATGATCTTCTCTTCCACAAGTTCTCTAATGAAGTGATGACGAATATAAATGTGCTTTGTCCTGCTGTGCTGAATAGGATTTTTGGAGATATTTATAGCACTCAGGTTGTCACAGTATAATGTCATGACTTCTTGTGTGACATTGTATTCAGACAACATTTGTTTCATCCAGACCAGTTGAGAACAACTACTCCCAGTTGCTATATATTCAGCTTCAGCAGTGGATAGAGATACACATTTCTGTTTCTTGCTAAACCATGATATCAGATTGTTCCCCAAGAAGAAACATCCTCCTGATGTGCTCTTCCTATCATCAGCACTTCCAGCCCAGTCAACATCACAGTAACCAGTCAGCATAGATCCAGATCCATGAGTATATAACATCCCATAGTCACTGGTGCCATTGACATATTTCAGTATTCTCTTCACTTGGTTTATGTGACTGACTTTTGGTTCAGCTTGATATCTAGCACAAACACCAACAACAAATGCAATGTCAGGTATGCTTGCTGTGAGATATAGCAGACTACTTATCATGCTTCTGTATAGACTTTGATCTACACTGACACCATTTTCATCTTTGGAGATTTTCGCATGTGTAGGAGCAGGTGTCCTTTTATGGCTTGCATTCTCCATGCCAAACTTCTTAACAATTTTCTTGGCATACTTGCTTTGAGATAGAAAGATAGAGTCTTCCATCTGCTTGACTTGTAGCCCAAGAAAGTAGGTCAGTTCTCCAACAAGGCTCATCTCAATCTCAGACTGCATTTGTCTAACAAAGTGTTCAACCATCTGATCCGACATCCCACCAAACACAATGTCATCTACATATATTTGTGCCACCATGAGCTTCCCTCCTTCATTCTTCACAAATAGAGTTTTGTCAATACCTCCTTTCCTGTATCCATTGTTAGTGAGGAACATTGTGAGTATCTCATACCAAGCCCTGGGAGCTTGCTTCAACCCATAGAGGGCTTTCTTCAATCTGTATACATGTTGTGGAAGATTTGGATCTGTGAATCCTTTAGGCTGTTCAACATATACTTCCTCATTTAAGTAGTCATTCAAGAAGGCACTTTTTACATCCATTTGGAACAGTTTGAATTTCAGAATACATGCCACTCCAAGCAATAATCTAATGGACTCAAGGCGAGCTACAGGAGCAAATGTTTCATCAAAGTCCACTCCTTCAACTTGAGTATATCCTTGTGCTACTAATCTTCCTTTGTTTTTAGTAACAACCCCTTGTTCATCAGATTTATTCTTATATACCCACTTTGTGCCTATGGCATTTACTCCTTCCGGTCTAGGGACCAGTTCCCATACTTCATTCCTCTTGAATTGACCTAACTCCTCCTGCATGGCATTGATCCAGAACTCATCAGTCAAGGCTTCCTTGACATTCCTAGGTTCAATCTTTGACACAAAGCAGCCATGTGAGATCACTTCCCTTGCTCTAGTAGTGACCCCTTTATTTGGATCTCCTATAATGAGATCTTTGGGGTGATCCTTCTGAATTCTGATAGAGGGTCCCTTGTTGATTTTGTCATCTTCAGGTTCAGCTTTGGGAGGTTCACTTTCCTTATTTTTGTCTGAGAAGTCAGCTGGGGAATCATTCAGAGATGTCTCGACATCGTCTGTGACATCAGTCTGTTGGTCATCAACCACAACATTAATAGATTCCATCAATACATTAGTTCTGGAATTAAAAACTCTATAAGCTCTGCTGTTTGTTGAATAGCCCAGAAATATTCCCTCATCACTTTTGGGATCCATCTTCCTTCTCTGTTCACGATCAGCCAAGACATAGCATTTACTACCAAATACATGGAAGTATTTGACTGTAGGCCTTCTTCCTTTCCAGACTTCATATATGGTTGTAGGAGTCCCTTTCTTCAATGTCACTCTGTTGTGAACATAGCAGGCTGTGTTCATGGCTTCAACCCAAAAATGGTAGGGCAATTTCTTAGCATGAATCATGGCTCTGGCTGATTCTTGAAGAGTTCTATTTTTTCTTTCCACCACACCATTTTGCTGGGGAGTAATGGGAGATGAGAACTCATGATAAATTCCTTCTGAAGAACAAAACTCAGCAAATTTGCTGTTCTCAAATTCCTTCCCATGATCACTTCTTATTTTGATAACATGACTTTCCTTTTCTCTTTGTAGTTTTAGACAAAGCTCCTTGAAGACTTCAAAAACATCAGATTTTTCTCTTATGAAATTGATCCAGGTGTATCTGGAGAAATCATCCACCACCACATATGCATACTTCTTCCCACCAAGGCTTTCTACTTGCATGGGTCCCATCAAGTCCATATGGAGGAGTTCCAAGACTTTGGTAGTGGTGTCATGTCTGAGCTTCTGGTGTGACATCCTTGTCTGCTTTCCAATCTGACATTCTCCACAGATTTTTCCTTCATCAATCTTTAAGTTGGGAATTCCTCTAACAGCTTCAACAGATGTGATCCTCTTCATTCCTTTAAGATGCAGATGGCCCAATCTTTGATGCCATATCTTCACTTCTTCCTCTTTGGCCAAGGTACACATTGAAGAGTAACCAGTTTCTTGAGAACTCCACATGTAGCAGTTATCTTTAGACCTAACTCCTTTCATGATCACTTCATTTTCCTTGTTAGTAATCATACTGTAGAGGGGTATTTGTTACCTTTAGATTTATTGACTAAATCCAAGGTAAACCATACAAGTCGAGTCGCCACCGCACTTCTATTTATCCAAAGGAATGGTTAGAAAGCGAACAAAAACCTAAAAGTTTTATCGAATTAAAAACTAGTAAAAATGTTAGAGATCTGGGTAAGGGGGCTGGTTATGCAATGGGAAGGTTTTAAGTACCCAAAACATCCTAGGTACTCTTAGGGAGCCCTTTTCACATTTGTTGTAAGGTTGGTATTTTGTGAAAATTTGTTTGTGCAAACATGATTGAAGAGATGAGAAAAGAATATACAGGTTATTTACATTTTTGTGTTTGGATGGATAAACCCATTGCCTACGTACCATCTTAAAAAAGATTAGGATCAAAACCTCGTAGTTCGGGGTAAAAAACTCGAAAAGAATTGGTGAATTGATTGGTCCAAAAGCCTTAAGGTCTTTTGTTATCCAAGGGAGAAAACTCAACCTAAAAACCACAAATCCACCATGTGAGGATAGCTTCAACATGCTAGTGAGGGGTTAACCCTATAATAAGCATGAAAGACTCATTGTCCATCACTACGGATATAGGTGAGTATTATATCTACCCCAAGGATAACTCAAACCTAATAGCTAAATGTTATAAAAAAAGTTTGATTAAGAGGGTGGCCATTGAAACCACAAAAAGCATTTGAATGAGTTATATTTACCAATGAAAAGTATTAACAAAGTATGGTCAAAGTGGATTTAAGAATTCAATTCAAAATAAGTGTTATGAAAAAGTTTGAAAATTAAAAGCATAAGGCTTAGGTTTCTAATGTTTGAAAAGAAGTGTTAAATGTTTGCACAAAAGTCTTGGCTTGGGTTAGAGTGGAGGGAAGAAGAAGAATGGCTAAAGTCCTAATCATACAAGAGATGAGGGATAGAAATAAGACTACAAATGGAGTTCCTCTCTTGAGATCATATTGATGATCCAAGTAGCTCCCATCCTTTGGAATATGCAAGCAAAATAATAGTAAGCTCAAGCAATCAACATAATCAAACAAACTCTTGGAAAGTTCCTCAATGGCTCTTAGATCTCCCTCTCTTAGAAGCTCATGGCAATGGTTCCTCTCTTAGGCTCAATGTTGGAATCCCTAGCACAAGAACACACATATTAAAAAGTTCTATCAAGCAAACCAAGAATGAGCAAGAAAGAGTTTAGAAAATGTTCTCTTCAAAGTTCTCTTTAGCATTTATAGCATTCTAAAGGCCCTAATGCCTAGTTGTTCTTTGACTTTTATAGCACTCTAAAGGTCCAATGCCTAGTTGCTCTTTGACTCCAAATTTGCATAGGGAAAGTCCTAAAGTCTAAGTCCATTTGTCCATTTCTTTGCATTTGGTCCACAACAATCAAAACAAAACACAAGCACAATGATATATACATAATTATGTGCTCAAGTGAGCAAAAGGCAAATTGTATTAACATAAACATGTGCTCAAATGAGCAAAGGGAAACGCAAATGAATAATATGTACAAGAATAGTAAATTGCATAAATGTGAAGTGCAAGAAATAAATGTTAATGGTTAATGATTAATGTTAGTGGTTAGTGTGCCATAAGGCAAATTTAGCGCTATGTTAAGCAATCGTAATTGGACTTATGTAGAAGTCACAACTATCTGAGGCCGGTCAATAATAATGTAGGCAACAACACAAGTTAGAGGTCTTGATTAGTGAATCAAATTCCAACAACTTGCCATGCCAAAAAGAAGATGAGAAATGATCTTGTATTGATTTAGGTTCTTTGCATGATTTAGGAAGCAATTTATCCTTAATGCAAAGCTATTCACTTGATCCATGATCAAGATGAATTAGATTTGAATCAAGGAAGATTAAACCTCCATGTATCAATGCTAACCACCAATCTTTAACTCATTGATCAAAAAAAAAAAGAAGGAGAAGAAGAAGAAATTAAAGTGCATTAATGGAAATGGTATGTACTAATCAACAAATGTTGACCAAAGGTAGGGAAGATCAAGGTCAAACAATAGAAAACAGAAGCAAGATGAAGATTAGAAGTCAAGAAACAAGTCAAATATTTTTGGCATTTTTGATATTTAAAATAAAACTTGAATTAAAATAATAAAGAAAGGTCAAACTTCAAATTCACTTCAAATCAACTTTGAAAAGTCCAAGTGAATTATCCTAAGATCAACATGGTCAAACAAAGTTTGACAAAAAATTTCAGCATTTTTAAAAGTCAGAAACTATTTTAAATCAAATAAAAATGCATAAGAATAACCTAATTGAATTAAAATCTCAAATAAATCTCAAATTAATTAAATAATTGATGAGAATATTTTTTATAGATCTATCATCATTCAAAGAGGTTGGAAAAATATTTTTGTATTTTTTGAATATCAAAAACTATTTAAAATGAATTAAAAATAACCAGAAAAGAGAAAATTCATGAAAAATATCAAATGATAAAATAAAAAATATTAAAAATCATTTTTAGAAACTAGAAATTAAAATAGAAATAATGTAATTGGTCCCATAATTTTTGGACCAATAATGAAAGAGATATGAATTTTAGAAATAAAATGGAATTAAAAGAAATAAAAGAAAATAAAATCAGAAATTAGAAATTATGGAAAAACATGGAGCGTTGTGTAGCGGGGTATTCGTTACCATTAGAGATATTGACTAAATCCAAGGTAAATCATACAAGTCGAGTCACCACCGCACTTCTATTTATCCAAAGGAATGGTTAGAAAGCGAACAAAAACCTAAAAGTTTTATCGAATCAAAAACTAGTAAAAATCTTAGAGATCTGGGTAAGGGGGTGTGTTATGCAATGGGAAGGTATTAGGCACCCAAAGCATCCTAGGTACTCCTAGGGAGCCCTTTTCACATTTGTTGTAAAGGTTGTTGTTTTTCTTTTGAAAATTTATTTGTGCAAACATGATTGAAGGGATGAGAAAAACGTGTATGTTTATCTAATGTACTACTTACTAAAAGAAGGGTCAAAAGGAAATGACTCGCACGAACGTCGCATCCACTGCATACGTATCTCATCTGAATCTGAGAATCAGAGTCTTCGTAGCTCGGCTACCTATGGGTTAAAGAGGAGTGTGCTCGCTAAGACATCGCGTTTTATGCCTACGTATCTCATCTGGGATGAAAATCAGAGCAAAACGTAGTTCGACCACCTATGGGGTAAGGGTTGTGTTTTGGGGTGAACGATGTTATTACGCAATCTACCGGATGCTTGACCTTTGGAGACTTACTCGCCTGTAGTAGAAAGAGATAACGTGTTCTCAGGAGAAGAAAAATCAATGAGTTTGGGGTGTTTAGGGATGCTCATGCAAAAAGGCAGTACTAGACGAAGGAACCACGTTACCTTAATAGACATGCAAACGGGAGACTATCAAACCATACAAAAGAAACATGCATAAAGTAAAATGCCACCAAAGGGGCTTAAACATACATGGGTAGGGCTTTAGTCAAGAGGGGTCATATCAACCTCGACAAACAAGCCATGGAAGGGTAATCAAACGGGCTCTTAACCACTGACATTGACCGTCAGGGTGAGCAGATCAAAAGGGTAATGAGGATAAGACCTCATAGCTCTTAACCCTGGACAGGGTGAGCTCATGACAAAAAGTGGGGATTCAGAAAGGTGGAACCCTCTCCACTGACCGACCGGACAAAAGATCTGGGGCTTTTGTTCTGAAGCATTGACACGTAGTGTGAGCATAAAGAACGACACACTGAATAATGGGGAATTGAATACTAATCCCTTTTATCCGTCAATTGCCTCCTCAAGGAGGTCTTTAGGCACAAAAGTAAACACACAAAACATTGCCTCCTATCGAGGTCTTCCAGCTAGGAAAGCAATAAAATGCAGGAAAAGTAAAGGGATCGAGAGGTCTACCGCACGGATAAAGATCCGAAGTAACAGTAATTAACGAAACAAGAAAGCCAGAGATCCTTCCAAGCTAACACCATCAAAGAAAGTGGGTCAGTACAGGTAATCGGAATAAACCTCTAGGGTGGTATCCCACAAATAAAGTGGAATACCAAGCAAGCTATCCCTGCAAGAGTATGTGAGCCCTCACAAAAACTCAACGAACGGGTTAGAGTAACAGGATGGAATCGGGAGAAAATAATGCCATAACAAAGACAAAACAGGTTAGAGCAAACAGAAAAAATCAAATGCTGTCGCGATCGCCGCTGCATCGCCTAGCAAAAGCTTAGCGAAGCTTCGCTGCAAGCTCGCCTAGCGAAGCGACTAGCGAAGGCCTGCGGGTTCTGGATTTCCCATTGATAACAGTACGATTTTAGGGACTCCAAACCCTATGGTATCTCTTTCAGAAATCAAGTGGTTAGATATTCAAAGCATTATTTTACACATTCATGCATATCTAAATCCGTGGGCAAAAACTGAACGATACCTCACACATTCAGAGTATTCAAATTAAAAGCATAGAGTAATGGGGATAAGGGAAAACCTGATTGGAGAGACCGATAAAACTCGAAAGGCGCGACTGGGTTTGCAAGGCAATGTCAGGGTTTGCGGGAGATAGAGGTGAAGTGTGTGAGTCAGAATGAACTTTTCAGAGCTGTTTAGAGGTTGCTGCAGATTAGTTCGTAGGTTTCCCTTCCTCTTCTTTTCTTCTCTTTTTCTCCAAGGTTTGTAATAGTCTCCACTCTTGGTCTCTCTAATAATCTCGCCCCTTTCTTCTCAAATGAAGCTTGGTATTTATAACCTGATTTTGGTGGCTTGGTGGGCTCAGAGTCAAGCCCAAAATTTTCTGTTATTTTCCAAAATACGCGCGCTTCGCCTAGCGAAGGATCTGCTCGCCTAGCGAGCATGACAATTCCTTTCGCTAAGCGAACCAGTCTGCTCGCCTAGCGAGCATGACAGCTCAGGAATATATTTATGCTTCTTCAAGTTTAGCATTTTGAATGATGAATAGGCCCCATTGGAACCTATTGAAAGTAACCCACGTCATTCCCTTGTATTGACTGATCACCCGAATAGAATCCACAAAGTGTCTTGGATGATACTCAAGCTTCAAACAAAAGATGTTAATGACACATTTTTGTGCTTCTGGTTAGTAAACAAAAATAAGAGAAACAATGATATATAATTCAAGCATGCTTGGTGATCTCAAACCAATCACAAGGAGTCCCACCCAGAGGCAAAGGGAACCAAGATGCTAAAGATCCTTGAGGCTATGAAAATGCAATGATATGATGCCATGGGGGATCTTAGGGTCAAAATTAGGGTCTTACAGATGCCCCTATTTAAGGTCATTCTAGCCGGAGAAGTGAAGGTTAAAATCTTTGTCTCAACGGGGTAGAATGGGCTTAAATAATAACAAAGAGACGAATTTTGGTCCCTAAGAGACCTCATGATGTAAATGTAGGTATGAAAAATGGTAACACTCTGTGGAGGTATGTGTCCACAAAAGCAAAGAAATCAGAAGTCACTGATAATCCATATGAGCAATTCACTCCATGAGACCAAGACCCTGGGGATGGAAAAGGGATAAAAATGCACGAGCAGGTCACGACTCAAAGCTTGGGGAACATAATTCCAAAGGGAAAAGATCCAATGGGAAGACCCGAGCTGACTCGAAGATGCATGTATTGGGGAATATGCCAATACAGCAAAAACTATCCACAACGGATACTTCGGATAAAAAATCTGGGTGAAAACAATCCACTAAGGGACTTCGCTGGGGATGTCTAAAAAGACTCTCCTGGGGAAGCAGCAAGATGAGGTATTACCGGTTACTGGGTAATAAGCTCAACGAGACTTGGGGTCTAAACAACGACGAAAGGGCGAGAGATACAACATGCTCGGGAAGAATGAATATCTAAGACCGGTATAAGGGTGAGAGATATCGAAACTTCAAAACATCTGAGGAAGACCTAAAAGGTATATTTCAACTCAGGAACTCTGACTCCACAGGGGACAAAAAGTCATAATAGGGAGCAGAGAGGAAGGAACACCAGGGATACCGGTTACTGGGCATATAATAGGTGACCAACCAAGGCGTGAATTGGGGAATATTCCCAAGACACTCATCATCCAAAAGAGGGCTAAAAGAAAACTCGATTATAGGATGGATATTCGACTCCGTAAAGGGGATACGAATCTTACTCGACTGGGGAAGAACAAAAGCTTCGACCGAAGAGTGCATGAGATACATCATCTATTACCGTCAGAACATAGATAATATACTCACATGGGTGATTATCCACAACCGGTTACTGGATTAATAAAGGATAAATCGACCGAAAAGAAAAGGCATTGGGATACCGAAACTAGGTATATAATGATGACCAATTCAGGGGAGAAACAATCGTTACCAACAACAAGAAGGTTGACGAGAGATGACCCGCTGGGGATAAATTGCGTAATCAGGGCAATTATCCAAGCAGATGAGGGGATATCATCACCGAATATTGGATGAAGATAATTGTCACCAATTAAGGATGATCAAAAATAGTTACTCTGCAAAAAGGGAAGAAATAGGGTTTACAACTACCGGTATGAGGGTAGAGAACCACAGACTCCGCCGGGGATAATAATTACTAATTATTGAGAAATTATTCATTTACCACGGGGAAACAGGAAAAGAGTCTCAAGAGACCGATCTAGGATCAAACTAGATAGGCACACCAAATCAAGACTTGTCCCGGTAAGGATATAACTCAATGGGGAAAACCATCCCAATATATGTGTTAGGAAGGAACAAAAACAATCAACATCCACGAGGATATAACCCGATGGGGAATATGGAAGAAAGGATAGACGCTTTCTGCTTATGGAGCTGACTCTATATGGAGAGATCAGACACACACACAACATGAATATCTGAATGTTATATTTATGCATGTATGCGCGTGGTTTATGTATGATGTATGTTGACAAACAGACATATTTAACACAACCAGGTCCAGGAATCAACCACCCGGTACTACATCTCAAGAGAGAAAGCCAAGTTCACCGGAGAGTATCCAATCTGCTGGGGATCAGAGATACCAGGAAGCAAAGAACTCTGCAGGGGATGAATCATCAATCATTCCAGCTGGGGACGAGAGTTATCGCAGACAAGGTCCACCACACCAACAACTCTACTGGGGAATCTATCTGAGGAGATAAAGGATTTATCGGGATCAACCACCAAATACCGCTCTTGCCCGAAGAGATCCAAGCTATTGAGGAAGAAAGATTGCTACTCTGCTGAAGGAAAGAGAGGTGACTCTCAACAAGCAATCCACTTGGTAGGATAAACCACAAGGGGTTCCGGAAGGAGAAGATACAGTCATGCCAGGAATATGGACAAAAATCTTACCCTGTTGGGGATCGTACCACCCTTGGGAGAGCACTGAGGATCTCCCAAGTATCCTTTCGTCATTGTGAATGTTCACTTTGTTTAAAAACAAATTATAAAAAATTTGATCGTTTAAAACAATGATATTTTCTTAATCAAAACATGCAAAACATTTGTTGAATAGAAACAGATAAGAGTGCCAATAATTGGATAAAAGGCTCAAATTTATTTGATAGAATGGTAGTCTGCGAATGGCAAGACTCCATAGATCTTTACAAATTTGAAATTGGTGATATATATTGGAAAAGGGCTACATTGAACATAATGACCATTTCTCCACCAATTCTGAATCCAATGTATTTGAAGCTTTGGCTAATAATGAGCAAGGATCTCTGACGGACGACAGTTGTAGAACAAAGACTTGTCAAGATGCAGTTACTTGCCAAATCCCTAATTTTTGCCTAGATTGCCCCAGGATGATGTACTCAATCTAGCGGGATACATATATCATTATTATATTTTTTTTGTGTCTCTAACTTTTGCCTAGATCGCCCTTTCGGGTTTTCAATCCACCGAGACGCTCATTTTTGCCTAAGCCGCCCTTTCGGGTTTTCAACTTAGCGAGCTATTCAGTTTTTATTATTTTTTTTAGGCGAAATATTTCTTGACTGCATCTGAATTCACAGGATGAGTGAAATCCTCCCCATCCATAGTTGTAAGTATCAAAGCACCGCCTGAAAAGGCTCTCTTAACAACATACGGACCCTCATAGTTTGGAGTCCACTTGCCCCTAGAATTGGGCGCGAAAGACAAGACTTTCTCACTGACAATAAAGCCCAATAACTTGCCAGAACGGACTCCAAATGTACACTTGTTGGGATTCAGACGAAGCTTGTACTTCCTTAGACGCTGAAAAAGCTTCAACAGGTGCTCTACATGTTCCACTTCCGTTTTTGACTTAGCAATCATATCATCAACATACACCTCAATCTCCTTATGCATCATATCATGAAACAAAGTGGTCATAGCTCGTTGATACGTGGCTCCAGCGTTCTTCAAACCGAAGGGCATCACTCGATAACATAATGTTCCCCAAGGTGTGATGAATGTTGTCATCTCCATATCCTCGGGTGCCATTTTAATCTGATTATGTTCGGAAAATCCATCCATAAATGAGAATACCTTGAATTTAGCTGTATTATCTACCAACATATCAATATGTGGTAGAGGGAAATCATCTTTCGGACTAGCTTTATTCAAGTCTCTATAGTCCACACACATCCGGACTTTTCCATCTTTCTTAGGCACGGGCACAATATTGGCCACCCATTGAGGATATATAGAAGTCACCAGAAACCCCGCATCAATTTGCTTCTGAACTTCCTCTTTGATCTTCACTGCCATATCAGGATGAGTTCTTCTGAGTTTCTGCTTCACAGGCACGCACTCAGGCTTTAAAGGTAGGAAATGTTGCACAATATCAGTATCTAGACCAGGCATGTCTTCATATGACCAGGAAAAGACGTCAACATATTCTCGTAACAACTTAATCAACCCCTTCTTAACAGATTCTTCCAGAAGTGCCCCAATCTTTACCTCTCACACACAATCTTCAGACCCCAAGTTGACTGTTTCCAGATTCTCAAGATGCGGCTGAATGATCTTCTCTTCATGCTCAAGTAGACGGGTGATCTCATCAGGAATCTCTTCAACATCATCTTCCTCTGCCTCAAATACAGGGAATTCAAAATTGGGAGATGGTGTTGGGTCATTATGTTCAATGGGTTTAGAAATCAACCTGCATAATGATTTTGGATATGAAAAGATTTAGAATTCAAACAAGGCCAATCATTATGCAGATGAAAAGATTGATTTTATTCCATTTTGAGGTTTTATGTGATCACCAATTTCATGAAAAAACAAAAAGGGAAAATAAATGGGAAAAACAAACATTTAACATGAATTTATTGAATGAAAATATCATTGTATTTATGTTGCCAACAATGTTATCACTCCTCCTTTTAGCATGGGAGAAGGGTTTTTAAACAAAGTGATCATTACGTTGACTTATGGACAACTGTTGGAATATCCACAGCGACCCAATTGCTGCAGACCCCTCCAGGGATGATGAAATTGCTAGAATCCTCTGCATCTTCTTCTAAAACGGCAGCAGCCTCCTCATTTAGACCAGTGTGGATGAAACCTCCACTCTTGAATAACCCTTGCTTATTGAAAGTACCAGAAGAAAAACCTATGCCAGCCCGGGACTTGTTGTCTTCTAACTCAATCATTTTTCCTAAACCAGTGGTTGCACCACGCTCAATGGCCAGCTTTGCATCTTTGTAGGAAGCAAATGAAGGAGTTCTCTTCTCAATAGGCTCAGCAATAGATAAAGCTTGGAAAGGAGTTCCAACTTCAACCTCAACATCTATATAAGAGAAGGAAGACAAATGGCTAACCAGGAGAGCCCTTTCTCCCCCTACCACCACCAACTTCTTGTTTTTCACGAATTTCAATTTCTGGTGTAGGGTGAACGTCACGGCGCCTGCCTCGTGAATCCATGGTCTGCCTAAGAGACAACTATACGATGGGTGAATTTCCATAACCTGGAAGGTAATCTGGAAATCACTTGGTCCGATCTTGACTGAGAGATCAACTTCCCCAATCACAGTTTTGCGAGACCCATCGAAAGCCTTCACAACTACTCCACTCTGCCTCTTGGGAGGCCCTTGATATGATAGCTTTGAGAGAGTGGACTTTGGTAATACGTTCAATGATGACCCGGTGTCCACCAGCAAATTGGACATGGCGTCGTCTTTGCAATTCATAGATATGTGTAAAGCTAAGTTGTGGTCTCTTCCCTCCTCAGGGAGATCAGAGTCACAAAAGCTCAGGTTGTTGCAAGCAGTAATGTTTGCAACAATGCTATCGAATTGCTCCAGAGTGACATCGTGATCTACATATGCCACATCCAACACCTTCTGCAGAGCCTCTCGGTGTAGTTCTGAATTTAAGAGTAAGGATAACACATATATTTTGGATGGCGTTTGTAGAAGTTGGTCTACAACATTGTACTCGCTCCTTTTGATGAGTCTCAGCATCTCATCACAGTCTTCTTTCACATTGCTACTCGGGCCAACAGAAGTAGGAGTTTTCAGTACGGAGGAGGGCTTAACAGCAAGTGCCGGATTCGGAGAATTCACAGCGTTCCCGATCGGGCGTTCAACAAAATCAGCATTAATTTGAGGCTTCGGCAGTGCTGAAAATACACGGCCACTACGGGTCAAACCGCTAACATCGGCAATATTCACAACAGAAGAAGAGGGCAAGGACACCTCTTTCCCATTCTCTGCTGCTACGGCGTTGTAGCGATAGGGAACTGCCTTTTCAGAAGAGTAAGGCACAGGACCAGCAGGCTTAATGATCAGAGCGGGAGAAGCCTTCTGCTTGCTACCATTGTACTTGATGATAACAGGCTCGGGTATCCGGAACACTGGGGAAATCACGTTGACCTCAGGCTCATTTTCATCAACATTCCTGTTTTGAAGGATCTCAACGACTCCTTCGTCCAGCATTTCCTGAACATCCTTGCGCACCTGGCAACAACCCAATCGGTTAACAGAGCAGACTCGGCATCTATCATAGTCATGCTCATAATGACTGTAGTCGCACAACAAACGATGCATCTGGACCAGAGACTGTTGAATATGACTGACATATTTGACCTTGTATTTTCCAGGGCAACCCTGGACCATGTTGACAAATTTCCCATGTTCGGGCAATGGGTTCTTCTTCACATTAGGGCCTACGTTCTCAAAACATAGAATACCACACCTCACAAGGTCTTGAACCTTGGTCTTCAAAGGGTAACAATTCTCCACGTCGTGGCCGGGAGCACCAGAATGGTAAACACAATGTAACTCAGGCTTATACCACCACTGGGGGTTAGCAGGTATAGCCGGCGGGTCTCTCGGAGTAATCAGCTTCCTTTCTATCAAAGAGGGATATAACTCTGCGTACGTCATAGGAATAGGATCGAAGGTGACCCTTTTCCTCTCGTAACTCGTGCTGGTTTGATTACTGTTTCGAGGCTGGTAGGCCTGCTGCTGCGGTCGGTGCTGTTGTTGCTGATATTACGGATGTGGTTGCTGATTGTTACTATGTTGCTGATACTGTTGATTGTCTCTGAAAACAGGTGCTATATGAGCCACCTGGTGCTGGTTACTGGCGGGACGCACAGTCTTCCTCCTCACAGAGGGTCTTCTTGGTTTCTCATGGGAGATCACAGCATGTGCCTCTCCATCTTTCTTCTTTGCAAACGCCCCATAACGTTTGGCAGAAGAGCCTTCTTCTCTGGTTAACCGTCCTTCACGGACCCCTTCTTCTAGACGCATCCCCATATTCACCATCTCGGTGAAGTCAGAAGGAGCGCTAGCAATCATCTGCTCATAATAAAAAGAACTTAAAGTCTTCAAAAAGATCTTAGTCATCTCTTTATCCTCTAGCGGAGGCACGATCTGAGCTGCCACCTCTCGCCACCTCTGGGCGTACTCCTTAAATGTTTCTTTATCCTTCTGGGACATGGCTCTCAATTGATCTCTATCGGGAGCCATATCCACGTTGTACTTGTACTGCTTGACGAAGGCTTCGCCGAGATCATTGAAGGATCGGATGTTCGCGCTGTCTAAACCCATGTACCAACGCAAAGCGGCACCGGATAGACTGTCCTGAAAGTAGTGGATGAGTAGTTGGTCATTATCGGTTTGAGTCGACATCTTCCTGGCATACATGACCAGGTGGCTGAGAGGACAAGTATTTCCTTTGTACTTTTCAAAATCAGGGACCTTGAATTTCACAGGGATCTTCACATTTGGAACCAAGCAGAGTTCGGCAGCAGACTTGCCGAAAAGATCCTTCCCTCTGAGAGTTTTCAATTCCTTGCGAAGCTCAAGAAATTGATCGTTCATATCATCCATCTTCTCATAAATATCTAGACCCTCAGACGGCTCAGAATGATAGATAGTGTCGTCTACCCTGGGCAAAGTATGCACGACAGGAGGAGGAACGGCAAGGACCGGGCTAGATGCCGGCAGAGAAGCAAAGGTGGGAACAGGACTCTCAGGCATGAAATTGGGAGGCATCCCCCACGGGAACCCGGTTGGCATGGCTGTTGGAACAAAGTGTGCACTGGCAGCGGGCACAGTAGAGGAGACAATCTCGGAGATAACTGTCCTCTGGGGAGGAGTTGAAGGTGTCGGAGAAGCTTGGCTCTGGGCAGCCATGAATGACTCCATTAGGGCAGTCAATCTGGCCACTTCCTCTTTCAGCTCGCGGTTCTCTTGCTCTAAGTGATCCATCAGTCTTGAAATGTTGGCTCTAGTGTAGTACCGGTGAGTCAGCTTGTCTTCAAAATAAATGAAGGACACAGAGTTAGACCACAGGGAAAGGGACCGGAAACAGAACCTGCTTATGCATATGATGCATGCAATGTTTGTGCATATGATTTGTTTTTTATTTCAAAGGAACTTTAGAGTTTTATTTGCAAATTCTGGAAATATTAAGCATTTTATCACATATGAAAATATCTCATCAAATAATATCAGGGAAAAGAAGTGCAGCATCGTCAATCATATACAAGAGAAAAGGAAAATAATCGTCTTATGGATCCCTAGAAACAATCATCTAAAGCTCGGGACACAGGAAGATAAGATGCGCGAAGACTCTTCACCTCCCTCTCGTAGGCTGCCTCCATATCGGCCTTCTCTTTGGCGAGTCGATCATACCTCCTCTTCCAGAACTTAGAAGACTGAGGAAGTAGAGAAGTCCATACATCATCAGGGTCATCAATAACCTGATGCTCAAGAAACTCAATCAACACATCCTTCTCCTTAATCTGCTGAAGCAACTCTTCACGTTCACGGATCCAGGCACGTGAACGGTCTTCGTCTCTCAACTCCTCTGCTCCTTGATTAGGGAGGGTTGAAGGCCCAGCCATAATCATAGGTGTAGGTCTTGGATACTCGTAAGGCATGAGATACTCAGACGCCCTCTTCCTAACCCAAACAGTGTAAGGCTCCAAAGCGATGCAATTCTTAGGACCCAACTCTTTCCTTCCTTTCCTATGAATCTTGCGCCAAGCGCGGACCATCCTAACTTTCAAGCCTTGGGGATCTTTATCATCCTGAAAGAATACACCCTCTAACCGAATGTTATTGGGTTTATCCTTTAAGGGGAACCCAAGCTGCCGATGTGCCAAAACAGGATTATAGTTAATCCCACCACATGTACCAAGAAGAGGTACATTGGAGAACTCGCCACAAGAGTCAATAATATGCACACCATCATACACATGGTTATACCAAGAGATATCATCATTAGTGAGAGACATAAGTCTCGTGGACCACCGTAGACATTCCATGTTCTTCTTGAAAGCGACCGTCTGAGGTAAGTGAGAAATAAACCACTTATACAACAGAGGCAAACAACACACAATGGCGCCACCACCCTTTGCATTCCTCATATGCAAAGAGAAGTAGGTATCGCCCAACAGAGTCGGAACGGGATTAAGAGTAGAGAAGATCCTAATAGCGTTCACATCCACAAACTTGTCGATGTTGGGGAACAACACTAGCCCATAGATGAGAAGTACAAATATGACCTCAAAGGCGTCCTCACTCATGGCCTTTCCATGCATAGTAGCTTGACCAATGAGGAACTCAGAAGGGAGACCTTGAATTCCTCCTTTGGTAGTCATATGAGCACCAACCAGAGATTCATCTATGTGTAACATGTCAGCTATCTCTTGAGAAGTAAGAATACTCTCCAAGCCACTGAACGGCAACTGGTCTAGAATAGGTATACCCACAAGGTAAGCATACTCCTCAAGGGTAGGCAAAAGCTGGAAATCCGGAAACGTGAAGAAACGGTACAAGGGATCATAAAACTGCACCAATACACTCACCAATCCTTCATCCACCTGAGTAGTCAGAAGAGGAAGAAGCTTCCCAAAACGAGCCTTGAAACCCAAAGGATCTAATATATAGGATGTCAGATTCCTTAACTCTTTCGAGTCTGGTTTTCTGAAACTGTACTTCTTTGTATTCCTTCTTTGTCTTTTGTCTTTCCATGTCTGAAAATTTTGCAAATAAACCCCTTAAGTTCCTTGAAAATTTTCTTATTTATTGATGATATGGATGCAAATGGGTGCATGAATGCATGAATGCAACAATCACACTCAAGGATCAAGCAAAGCACACCAAACAAAGGTCATGGGATGGATCATGTTATCCTTAATATCAATCATCCGTTTTGGTGGATTATGGTTTACACCTTATCAACACCCAAGTTCCATTGATATTAAGGATTCATGAACGGATCAATCATGAATCAAGGGTTTGTTGCAAGTCACAAGCATGGAGTTTAGGTTAAGAACTACCCAAAAGGGAATGTACTATGGTTTAGACCTGCCAAACATGTTCTACAAGAGGTTCCCATAGTCATCATCCCATCTTTCGGATATTATCGGAGAAACGACTACTCGTATTCCAACAATATTCTCAAGAGAGACTCTTATGAGTGTAGTATCGCGTAACAATCGTATCAAATCTTACACTTGAACGACTTTCGCACTACATCCTACAAATAGGCTAAGATGGGTTTGGTAAACTAAGGTCCTTGGCTTCTAAGGTCTATATTGGAAAGAGTAATGTCTAACCACAACTTACTTGTGTGACATTATTGATCCCAACATAACCTCCACCAAGTGAATGGGCTTGCAAGTCAACTTGCTAAGGAATAACTCCACACAAGTCAACGGGACTATGCCATTCTCCTATCCTAAGTGCACTCGAGTCCGGGTATAGAACTCATCTCACAAAGATCACCAAGCATACAAGGAATTAATATTCAAACAATTCAATCATTACATACAATACAGTAATCCCAAATTGCACAAAAATATGTCACAAAAAAAATATACAATACAATACAACAAATATGAAAAGTAGGCAAAACCCACTAGGATGTTTCGATCCCCAGCAGAGTCGCCACTTTTTTGTAGCGGGGTATTTGTTACCATTAGAGATATTGACTAAATCCAAGGTAAATCATACAAGTCGAGTCGCCACCGCACTTCTATTTATCCAAAGGAATGGTTAGAAAGCGAACAAAAACCTAAAAGTTTTATCGAATCAAAAACTAGTAAAAATGTCAGAGATCTGGGTAAGGGGGTTGGTTATGCAATGGGAAGGTATTAGGCACCCAAAGCATCCTAGGTACTCCTAGGGAGCCCTTTTCACATTTGTTGCAAAGGTTGTTGTTTTTTTTTTGAAAATTTATTTGTGCAAACATGATTGAAGGTATGAGAAAAGCGTGTATGTTTATCTAATGTACTAGTTACTAACAGAAGGGTCAAAAGAAAATGACTCGCACGAACGTCGCATCCACTGCATACGTATCTCATATGAATCTGAGAATCAGAGTCTTCGTAGCTCGGATACCTATGGGTTAAAGAGGAGTGTGCTCGCTAAGACATCGCGTCTTATGCCTACGTATCTCATCTGGGATGAAAATCAGAGCAAAACGTAGTTCGACCACCTATGGGGTAAGGGTTGTGTTTTAGGGTGAACGACGTTACTACGCAATCTACCGGATGCTTGACCTTTGGAGACTTACTCGCCTGTAGTAGAAGGAGATAACGTGTTCTCAGGAGAAGAAAAATCAATGAGTTTGGGGTGTTTTGGGATGCTCATGCAAAAAGGCAGTACTAGACGAAGGAACCACGTTACCTTAATAGACATGTAAACGGGAGACTATCAAACCATACAAAAGAAACATGCATAAAGTAAAATGCCACCAAAGGGGCTCAAACATACATGGGTAGGGCTTTAGTCAAGAGGGGTCATATCAACCTCGACAAACAAGCCATGGAAGGGTAATCAAACGGGCTCTTAACCACTGACATTGACCGTCAGGGTGAGCAGATCAAAAGGGTAATGAGGATAAGACCTCATAGCTCTTAACCCTGGACAGGGTGAGCTCATGACAAAAAGTGGGGATTCAGAAAGGTGGAACCCTCTCCACTGACCGACCGGACAAAAGATCTGGGGCTTTTGTTCTGAAGCATCGACACGTAGTGTGAGCATAAAGAACGACACACTGAATAACGGGGGATTGAATACTAATCCCTTTTATCCGTCAATTGCCTCCTCAAGGAGGTCTTTAGGCACAAAATTAAACACACAAAACATTGCCTCCTATCGAGGTCTTCCAGCTAGGAAAGCGGTAAAATGCGGGAAAAGTAAAGGGATCGAGAGGTCTACCGCACGGATAAAGATCCGAAGTAAAAGTAATTAACGAAACAAGAAACCCAGAGATCCTTCCAAGCTAACACCATCAAAGAAAGTGGGTCAGTACAGGTAATCGGAATAAACCTCCAGGGTGGTATCCCACAAATAAAGTGGAATACCAAGCAAGCTATCCCTGCAAGAGTATGTGAGCCCTCACAAAATCTCAACGAACGGGTTAGAGTAACAGGATGGAATCGGAAGAAAACAATGCCATAACAAACCCAAAACAGGTTAGAGCAAACAGAAAAAATCAAATGTTGTCGCGATCGCCGCTGCATCACCTAGCGAAAGCTTCGCTGCAAGCTCGCCTAGCGAAGCGACTAGCGAAGGCCTGCGGGTTCTGGATTTCCCATTGATAACAGTATGATTTTAGGGACTCCAAACCCTATGGTATCTCTTTCAGAAATCAAGTGGTCAGATATTCAAAGCATTATTTTACACATTCATGCTTATCTAAACCCGTGGGCAAAAACTAAACGATACCTCACACATTCAGAGTATTCAAATTAAAAGCATAGAGTAATGGGGATAAGGGCAAACCTGATTGGAGAGACCGATAAAACTCGAAAGGCACGGCTGGGCTTGCAAGGCAATGTCAGGGTTTGCGGGAGATGGAGGTGAAGTGTGTGAGTCAGAATGAACTTTTCAGAGCTGTTTGGAGGTTGCTGCAGATTAGTTCGTAGGTTTCCCTTCCTCTTCTTTTCTTCTCTTTTTCTCCAGGGTTTGTAATAGTCTCCACTCTTGGTCTCTCTAATAATCTCCCCCCTTTCTTCTCAAATGAAGCTTGGTATTTATAACCTGATTTTGGTGGCTTGGTGGGCTCAGAGTCAAGCCCAAAATTTTCTGTTATTTTCCAAAATGCGCGCGCTTCGCCTAGCGAAGGATCTGCTTGCCTAGCGAGCATGACAGTTCCTTTCGCTAAGCGAACCAGTCTGCTCGCCTAGCGAGCATGACAGCTCAGGAACAGATTTATGCTCCTTCAAGTTTAGCATTTTGAATGATGAATAGGCCCCATTGGAACCTGTTGGAAGTAACCCACGTCATTCTCTTGTATTGACTGATCACCCGAATAGAATCCACAAAGTGTCTTGGATGATACTCAAGCTTCAAACAAAAGATGTTAATGACACATTTTTATGCTTTTGGTTAGTAAACAAAAATAAGAGAAACAATGATATATAATTCAAGCATGCTTGGTGATCTCAAACCAATCACAAGGAGTCCCACCCAGAGGCAAAGGGAACCAAGATGCTAAAGATCCTTGAGGCTATGCAAATGCAATGTTATGATGCCATGGGGGATCTTAGGGTCAAAATTAGGGTCTTACACGTTGGATGATAGCTCATTAAATGAGCTGGCAGATCATGTGGATTAGACATGCGCGCCTACCAAACACTCCAGTCAATGCAATCACACTTAGCCATTAATTAGGTCATAACATTGAAGGGCCTAGATCAAATCTGGAAATGGAAATGGATGGCTCAGATTAAATCTGGAGACCAGACGGTGGCCAGCGCCACCGTCTTCTCCGGCCAGCTCCGGCGAAGGCCAGAAATTACAGAGAAATAAATGTTAACAAAAATGCGCGATCCAGGTACCAAATGAAAGGTGGAGTGATGTACATCACTCCTGTACCAACCAAGTTCACTCTAGATTCCTATTGAGAGAGAAATCAGAGGTTGAATTTCATGGAGTTCAACTGAAACTTGTTGGATTTTGAAAATTCAAAGCATGAAATTATTGCCTCTATGAAGAGGACTTCAGACAACACAACAACAACACGAAACAAGCAACATATGAGTTGATTCAAAGAATTTAAAATCAGAAGTAAACCTCTGATTTGCAGAGCTTGGATTCACAATTCCTTGGTGCTAAGGCTTGCAGTTCACTCTATGGATGAAGGAGAAGAAGGCTTAGGAACTTTAGATCTGAAATTTCAATCGAGGAAATCAAAATTCAGATCTAAAATTTGAGAGAAAAGTGAGATAGTTCCTTTGGTGTGAGGGTGGGATTTCAGTTGCACAGCATGTAGGGCGCCTTTAGGTTGAAGAAATGAGAGGCCAAGCACTCCTATATATAGCAAATGGCAAGGTGGAAGCATGAACAAAGCATTGCATGGATGGAAAGGGCCTCCATGCATGGGCCTGTACAGGCGCATGGAGGGCCCAATTCCACTTGATTTGGCAAGCTGAGATCACAATTGAATGAAATGGACGTGCAAATTGGATTGTATGAGCTCATGCATGGCAATTGAAATGATTTTCACAAAATGCACTATTACATTGAAGCCTTCGAAAATGCCATGTCCAAAATCAAAATGCAACCTTATGAGTAATGGTTGGAAAGCTTATTGCATAAGGAACAAATGTCATGTTGATCAAAACTTCATTTAGGCCTTGGAAATTAATGAAAACTGAACATGAAGTGTAGGGTGCAAAACATGCATATGTGAAATTTCCAAAATTGGCCAATGTTCAAGCCCTTCTGTATCAATGATGCAAGCTCCAAATGATAAAATCTTCAACATTAAAGTTGTAGATATTTTCAAGGAAATAAATTTGGACTTAAATTTTGCATCATTTGGATTTTTGATGAAGAAGTTATGGGCACTTGAAGTTGGACTTTTTCACATTTCAATGCATTTGGTCCAAAGTGACCTATAATGTTTTGCATTATCACATGTATTTCTTTTGAGATTTTGAAATTTTTCTCAACATAAAATTTTAAGTAGACACATTAAGCTTTCCAATTCATTAAGTATAACCTCAAAATCGTGAAAAATGAAGGAGTTATGTCCTTGGGAAGTTGACCCAAAATTAGGGTTTCAGTCAAAATGACCTATAATGTCTTGGAATGGATGATGACCTTCCAAGCTTCAAATCAAATTTTGATGAACCTAAAAGTTGTTCCTACTATCCTTAAGAACATTTTTTCTCTTGGGGTAATCTCCATTTTACAAACACATAAAAAGTTAGGTCTCAATGCATTTCAAAATAGTCAGATGAATTGACTGATCAACTTCTCAAGTCTACACCTAATATCTTGATGAATTGATGATTGAGGACACTCAAATAAGTTCAAATATGCATGAAATGATGAATTAAAGAACTTACCTTGATTGTATTTGACCATGGATTGAGGTTGCTTCATGAGCAAGGCACAATTGATGAACAGAGGAATTAGGGTTTACCTGGGAAACACACCTCAAACCCTTTGATTTGCTTTGATCAAAATGATGAATTAAAATACTTGGGAGGAATATTTGATGGATGAGAGCTATGGGAACCATTTCCATGTTTGCTATCATTTTCTCTTGGCCATATCAATGCATACAGGATCTCCCTGAAGCTTTTGACCTTGTGACTGCTCAAGCTACAAACAAAAGATGTTAGTGACATATTTTTGTGCTTTTGGTTAGTAAATAAAATGAGAAATGAATTAATATACAAATCAAGCATGCTTGGTGATCTCAAACCAACTCACAAGAGATCCCACCCAAAGGGTAAGGAGCCAAGATGCTTATGATCCTTGAGGCAATGTAAATGCAATGTTATGATGCCATGAGGGATCTTAGGGTCAAAATTAGGGTCTTACAGATGCCCCTATTTAAGGTTATTCTAGCCGGAGAAGTGAAGGTTAAAATCTTCGTTTCGACGAGGTAGAATGGGCTTAAATAATAACAAAGAAACTTATTTTGGTCCCTAAGAGACCTCATGATGTAAATGTATGCATGCAAAAGGTAATACTCTAAGGAGATATGTGTCCACAAAGGGGAAAAGAAATCCGGAGAAACTGACAATCCATATGAGTAATATACTCAATGGGACAGAGACTCTAGGGACTCTTATGTGGATAAGAAAGGGAATAAATTGCGTGAGCAGGTCACAACTTAAAACTTGGTGAGAGACACGAGAAGAATTCCATGAAAATAAATCAATGGAAATACTCGAGCTGACTCAAAGGCGCATGTACTGAGGAATATGCCAATATAGAAGAACTATCCACAGAGGATACTTCAGATGAAAATCCGGACTCAGATAGAAAAATCCACTAAGGGACTTCATTAGGGAAATGTCCAATCAAGACTCATCTAAGGAAACAACATGACGAGGTATTAACGGTTACTGGGTGTAGCACCTCAAATTTGCACCTCCCATTTGTATATACATTTCATTTTTAGGTCATTAACATCACAATAACATTGCATTGTCATTGCATGGTCCATCACATCTCATCAGGCAAGACTGGTCAGGAGATTCAACTGTGCAAGGCAACAAGAGCATTTTCCATGAGATCAAAGCCCTAGAGTGGTTTCGTTGAACTTACATGACCAAGGATCATTTTGAAGTAGCTAGGTCAAGTGTTGAAGGCTCAGAACTCAGCAGTGCATGTGCAAGTCATCTGAGGCCCATGAAAGTCAACAGAAGTCAACTGCAAAGTCAACTATGGATTTGGAGGTGGGAAGTGGTTAGAGATGATTCATTCATTCTCAAACAAGTCTCATTTGACATTTCAAACATCAACATTGAAGAATTTGAAGTCAGATCAAGACTTTCCAAAAATAGCAGGTGACCTGTAATTTGAAATTTCCAAAAATGGCAAGGTTTTAGACCAACTTCAACTGAAGATTACATCATCTAGAAAGCTTCAAATGAAATTTTGTCCAACATGAAAGTTGAAGATCTTTCTCTCCCATTTCCAAAAAGTCCAAGATCATGAATTTCTCATGTGTGGTTGAGGAGATATGGTCCAATCATGGCAAAGTGTGTTTGAAAATTCAAATGGACATAACTTTTTAACCAAAACTCCAAAATGAGTGGTTCTTTTTGCATTTTGATCCTTATAACATGTATTTTCCAAGCATACCATTACATGACATGAATTTCATTTGCATAGGCGTGTGCTTATTCATGAAGTTTTTGGGAGAAAATTGCATAAAGTCATTTTGGTTGATCATGAGCATACAAAACCAATTCAAAACCTTGCATGAACTCATTTTAAGGGATTTTGGGCCTTGAATAAGTACTGTTCACGTGGCTAGCTTGCATGGGGGTGAAATATCATTTTTGCACAAACACCTTCCAACTTGCTAATCACACTTGCATTTGGCTTAAACTAGTTTTAAACATGATTAGTAGGAAGTATAAAGGGATAATCATAACTGTTTTCCATCATTAGCAACATTTCAGATCTAGATTCAAGAAATTATCAAAAAATTTCTCTCAAACTTTTTCCAAATTTCTTCACACAAAAGCATGTTCTATTGTTAGATTCATGATCAGGAAGGATTATTGAGCAAGTTTGGACGTGAATTCGAAGCAATTGGTGCCATATTGAACCATACTCAAAGCTTGAAGCATCCATGGAGTTTGGAAATTGAACTGAATTCGTGCATGCTGGAGCTTCTAATTCCTCATCAAATTCATCAACAAACGTTGCAGAAGAGAATTGAAGCATTGCTGAGCTTTGTGGAGCACGATTCCAACTTCTGTTCTTCAAGAGGTCAGGAGTCGACTTCTCTAATTCTTGAATTCATTAGGATATTGTTGTAGATCTTGTTGTCTTGATGAATCTGAGCTTAGAATCATGAAATTTGATGCAATATTCACTGAGTTAGGCTTAATTGAAGTTTTGTAGATCTACTTTTATTTTCTTCGATTCTCTTAATATGTGATAAATTAGAGCAAATTGATGTTGGATTTGGAACGTGTGCATGATAACCTTTCGATTGATGTTAGTTTGGTTAATTTCTGGAACATTTTGGATTTTTATGGAAAAACGCGTATGAACACCATGCAATGTTCATCTTCCACATATGAAGCTCATGCAATTTCCAGATTAGCCACGGTTTCGCTATGAATTTGCTACGACACATTCATGTGATTAGCTACGAAATCTGGAATTTCCCAGTGCTTAGGGTTAGAACCAAAACGTCACCGTTTTGGTGAGCGCGCCAATATTCAAATCTAGCACTGGATCGAATCCGGCCGAGTGTAGTTTTTTCAAATGCCATGCATTTTTCCAATTTCCCTCCTTATTTCATACCATTAGTTCATTTTGATTTCCAATTTTTTTCCTCAATTTCAAAAAATCATAATAAATTGAAAAATGCTCCAATTGATCTCCAATTTTTTGCATTGTGTTCCTTATCCTGTCTAGTGTTTTATGATTATTGAATTGCAAGTTGTTCCTGGTTAAAAAAATCATTTGTCCTAGGGTGTTTGAATGCATACACATGTTTGACATTGCCTTATTCATTTGATCATAACATGCTTGTTTCTTATCCAATGATTCTGAAGTTTTGTGTGTGATTTCTAGACATGTTGAGTGACATTTTGGCTTTGGTTTGATATTTTTCCTATGCACCAGTTCTGTTTTGTGATTGTGCTAACTTGGTATGACAATTTGTGTCACACCTTTGGTTGTCTGTTTTGTACAATGTGATTGCCATGCCTAATGATGTCCAATACTCCTGATCTTTTGTGTGATATATGTTATGGATATCTAGATTGCCCATGATTTTTTCCAGATTTTTTGGAATCATTTCTGTTTTGATTGAGATTTTTCATTCATGTTGACCATTTGGATGCTTTGAACTAGCCTTTAACTTCACTTGAGCATGAAATGAATATGATTAATGATTTTAATGTGAGACTTTTTGAGACTTATTCTTGATTGGATAAGGATGATTCATGTTAAATTTGAGGTTCTATTTTGACTTTTTTATCCATCTTTGACCCTAGGCTTTGACCTAGTGGTTTGTGGCTTACATGTGGGTTTTGATTTCAGGTTTAAACATCCAAGTCCATAGTTGATGATGCTTCCCCATTTGAGCATTGATGTTTGCTCTTGATTACTAACACTTGTGTGTTTTGTAGGTTGACGCTAACTCATTTGAGTTTGCCTTGTGGCTTGCACATTGTGAACATTGTCTGTCTGTTTGATGTTAACTGTTGTTTAGTTGTCTGTACAGTTGAACTAATTGGTTTAGATTTTTCACAGGTACCTAAGTTGCTTAGAGTTCATTTGAACTTGCTTTGCTTTGCTTGGTTGCTTAACCACTTAGGTATAATTCTTCTGACTTCATGTAGTCTGGAAGACCTGTCCTGTTATGTGGGCAGGGACCTGTCTGAAGTCCTCCTTAAGAGGCAATGCTTGTGAATGTTTATTTTTGTGCCAAGCAGGTAAAGACCTCCTAAGAGGCAATTGGCAGATAAAAGAGATGTGTAATCCATCTCCTGCTACTCAGTGTGTCATTCACTTTGCTCACACACCATGTGTTGATGCATTGTGAATAAGAACCCAAGATCCTGTTGTGTCAGTCATCTGTGGAGAAGAGTTCCTACATTCTGAACTCCCACATTTTCTATTTGAGTCAAGCTCTCCCAGGCCAGGGATAAGAGCTGTGAGGTCTTACCCTCACTTCCCATTTCATCTGCTTCACCCTAACTCTCAATGTTAGGGTTAAGAGCTAACCACACCCCATTCCAGTTGGCTTGCTTTTGCAGCCTAGCCTTGTATGAGCCCAATTGCTTGCATATAGTGTGTGTGATTGTTTATTGTGCTTGTGTTTGTTTGACTGTGCTGTTTAGGATAGCTTGCTCCCTGTGCAAGCTAGATAGAAACCTCAACCTAGGACCATTGTGGATTACATGATAACTATTAGGCTCGAGTCAGGCTCCCTTCTAGTTTGTCATTTCCCAGTCTCTGGTTAGGTTAGAAGTTCTTTCCCTGCGTAGGGGAACTACGTCGCCCTGATCCTCATATCAGATGAGGTACGTAGGCAGGAGATGAGCTGATCTCTCCGGGCGCCCTTTTCTTTTTCAACCCCTTTGTGTGTGTTTGGAGTCTGACGTAAGTTCAGCGATTGGCAGTTGGTTTCCTGTGTGTGTGTTTGTGGTTCGGAGTCTGATGTAAGTCCAGCGATTGGCATTTGGTTTCCATGTTTGCCTGTTTGTGTGGAGTCTGACGTAAGTCCAGCGATTGGCAGTCGGTTTCCTGTGTGGGTTTTATTTGGCGTGCGTTAGCCGAGCTACGAGTGCTCTGATTCTTCTCTGGTCAGAGAAGATACGTATGCATAGGATGCGACATCCTAGCGAGCACGTTTTCCCCTGTCCCGAACTACGTCGACTCTGATGTCTGTGTCTGAAAGGCTACGTAGGCCCAGGATGCGATATCCTGCCGAGTCCCGTTTCTTTTGTCTTTCTGTGTTTCCTTCTAGCCTTGTGCATTGTTTGAGCAGTTTTTAGCAACCTTTCTTCTATTCTTTTGTCCGTGGATCCCGTCGAGTACGACGGATGCGTAGGGGTGCTAATACCTTCCCTTCGCATAACCGACTCCCGATCCCATCTTTCTCTGGTCGCGAGACCATGTCTTTTCCAGGTTTACTTCGAGCGTTTCCTTTCCCTCCTTTGGGATAAATAACGCACGGTGGCGGCTCTGTTGTTTCGTTTTCTCCGCCGGTTTTTCGCGTAATGCGACAGCTGGCGACTCTGCTGGGGACTATAGAGAAGTTGACCTCTTGCTGGTCCATCTTCCCTAAGCGAGTCTCTCCTAGCGCTCTCTAGGATAGGGTTTGGTTGCTTTTACTGTTTCATTTATTGCATTTATTTGTTTATGTTTGCATTTATGTTTGCATTCATCATATTTTCATCTGTGCTTGCTGGTTGTCTGTCTCTCTGTTGGGGTGGGAGTTACATGAGGTAAAGGCCCAATACCCAGGCTATGAGTGAACTCTAGGACACCTAGGAATAAAGTGATTCTTGGGAAGCGGGTGGTATTGCGCCATTTAGCGGAACTTGATATCACGAGCAGTTCAGATCCTGATGGGATATTATCGGTGCATACATCGGGTGTGTACATGATGATATTCTATGAAAGGGTTGTTTATCCTGCGTTTCTCTTGACCTTACCCTGGCCTAGATGACACCCATGAGTGGGGAGGGAATGATCATTATTACAGGTACCGTTGGTGACTCGTTGGTGACTTGTTGGTGACTTGTTGGTGACTCTTGGGTTCTGTTGGTGACTTGGTTCAGATACATGGGTCTTAGATGATTTTTGGGTCTCAGATGACTTTGTGGTTCTGAATTCAAGCCGAAGCTTTGAATCTGTGCTCCGAGATGCACAGCCAGCCAGTCGTGTTTGCATCATTTGCATCATAGCATGTTTATTTTCAAAAAATAATGCAATAAAAAAAATGGAAAAAAAATAAAAAAAGAAAAAGCTAATCTCCGCATGCATATCATTTCTCAGGTTCATTCAGGAGTCTATTCATTGTCAGAGATGGCATCCGTTCCCGAGTTGAAGAGGAAGACTTACTCCTACAGTTTTCACCGTGAGCCATTGACATCTCTGATAAAGTTGAGCAACCTTGTGACCGGCGGTAATCAGAAGGTGTTTGTTGATCAGTATGGGGATTTGTTGATACTGCTGAAGATGGTGGTAGATCCAGTGCCGTTGCAGACTCTTCTACAGTTCTATGACACAGAGCTCCGTTGTTTCACTTTCCAAGATTATCAGTTAGCGCCCACTCTTGAGGAGTACTCCATTCTGATGAATGTTCCGATCAGATACCAGGTGCCTTTCTTGGATGTTCCAAAGGAAGTTGATTTCAGAGCCATTGCCAGAGCTCTTCACTTGAGTATCAAGGAAGTGAGTGACAATTGGAAATCCAGTGGTGATGTTGTGGGTTTACCTTTGAAGTTCATGTTGAGGATGGCTAGAGAAGAAGCAAAGAAGGGAAATTGGGAAGCTTTTCATGCCCAGTTAGCTAGCATGATCTATGGAGTGGTGTTGTTTCCGAGTATGCCTAATTTTGTGAATCTTGCTGCTGTCACTATTTTCCTTGGAGGAAACCCAGTTCCTACCTTGTTAGCTGACACTTACTACGCTATTCACAGCAGGCATAATAAGGGTGGAGCTATCAGATGTTGTCTCCCATTGTTGCTCAGATGGTTCTTGTCTCTTCTGCCAGTCAGTGGACCTTTTGCAGATACTCAGAGCACTTGTAAGTGGACTCAGAGGATTATGTCTCTCACATCTTATGATATCAGGTGGCAATCTTACCGAATGGACGTGCGTAATGCAATCTTACCGGTATTGGTTATCAACCTCTGCAGGCAGAGCAGATTGAGCAGAAAGGGTCGAGTACCTTTACCAGCGCTGGGCTGATGAATCATGGCGACGTCTTTGCAACCGGTGTTGAAGACTGTAACAGTGATTGTGATCTAGACAACTGGGTTCGCTCGTGTGCACCAGAGGAGACGATCAACAACTGGACGGCTGAAGAAGTGGTCCAAGTTACTCTTCAAACAGAGTAATTTTCTTTTGTTTTTCATTTTGCACAAAACCCTACGTTCTGCCCAAGGCGTTGTGGTTCATTGTAGGGCCTCATCATGTTTTTCAATGAAATCATTAATAAAGGACATTTTGCAAACAATTTTATGATCCTTGTCTTTCTATTTTTTGTTTTTTCATTTTTCAAAAAATAAAATGGCAATGTTTTTGTTTTTGTGACTTTCTTGAACTCTTTTTCTAAAATAAAGCATTAAACATGCAGAAGTGATCTTACGGATCCCACTACGAACAGTTCTGTTATGGCTCAGTATGATTTCAATAATCCCATCTACCAAGCTGAAGAGGAGAGTGAGGAAGACTATGAACTCCCTAAAGAATTGGTCAGATTGTTGAAGTAGGAGGAGAGGGTCATCCAACCTCATCAGGAGGAGTTGGAGATTATTAATCTTGGTACTGAGGACGCCAGAAAAGAGATCAAGATCGGGGCTGCTTTGAAAGAAGATGTCAAGAGAAGGTTGATTGAGATGCTGAGAGAATATGTGGAGATATTCGCCTGGTCGTATCAAGATATGCCTGGGTTGGATACTGATATCGTGGTGCATAGGCTACCTCTCAGAGAAGATTGTCCTTCAGTCAAGCAGAAGCTTCGTAGAACTAGTCCTGATATGGCTGTTAAAGTCAAGGAAGAGGTTCAGAAGCAGTTGGATGCGGGTTTTCTGTCAGTGACTACTTATCCCCCGTGGGTGGCCAACATCGTTCCCGTGCCGAAGAAGGATGGCAAAGTCAGAATGTTTGTCGATTACCGGGATTTGAATAGAGCGAGTCCGAAAGATGATTTCCCATTACCTCACATTGATGTTTTGGTTGATAACACGACTCAATCCTCGGTTTTCTCTTTCATGGATGGTTTCTCTGGTTATAATCAGATCAAGATGGCGCCAGAAGACATGGAAAAGACGACATTCATTACACCTTGGGGCATGTTCTACTATAAGGTGATGCCATTTGGGCTGAAGAATGCCGGTGCTACCTATCAGAGGGCTATGACGACTCTCTTTCATGACATGATGCACAAAGAAATTGAAGTGTACGTGGATGATATGATTGCGAAGTCGCAGACGGAAGAGGAGCACCTGGTAAATTTGCAGAAGTTGTTTGACAGACTGAGAAAGTTCAGACTGAGGCTGAATCCAAACAAGTGTACGTTTGGGGTGAGATCCGGTAAGCTGTTGGGTTTCATTGTCAGTGAGAAAGGGATTGAGGTTGATCCAACAAAGGTAAAAGCTATTCAAGAAATGCCTGAACCAAAAACTGAAAAGCAGGTTCGTGGGTTTTTAGGGAGATTGAACTACATTGCACGGTTTGTATCTCACCTAACTGCCACGTGTGAACCGATATTCAAATTGCTAAGAAAGAATCAAGCAATCAGGTGGAATGATGACTGTCAGAAAGCTTTTGACAAGATAAAAGAGTATTTACATAAACCTCCAATCCTCATACCTCCAGTTCCTGGGAGACCTCTGATAATGTACCTATCAGTGACTGAGAACTCGATGGGGTGTGTATTGGGACAGCATGACGAGTCTGGTCGAAAAGAGCATGCCATATACTACCTTAGCAAAAAGTTTACCGACTGTGAAATAAAATATTCACAGCTTGAGAAAACTTGCTGTGCTTTGGCCTGGGCTGCTCGCCGACTGAGGCAATATATGTTGAACCATACTACCTTGTTGATTTCTAAGATGGATCCAGTGAAGTACATCTTTGAGAAGCCGGCTCTCACCGGACGTGTTGGCCGTTGGCAGATGATTTTAACAGAGTATGATATCCAGTACACGTCGCAGAAGGCCATCAAAGGTAGTATTCTGTCAGACTACCTTGCTGAGCAACCGATTGATGATTATCAGCCAATGATGTTTGAATTCCCTGATGAAGACATCATGTATCTGAAGATGAAAGATTGTGAAGAGCCTCTTGTCGAGGAAGGACCGGATCCTGATGACAAGTGGACATTGATGTTCGATGGGGCTGTGAATATGAATGGCAACGGTGTTGGGGCAGTGCTTATTAATCCCAAGGGTGCACACATACCTTTTTCTGCCAGATTGACTTTTGACGTAACCAACAACGAAGCTGAGTATGAGGCTTGCATCATGGGGATAGAAGAAGCCATCGATCTGAGGATCAAGACTCTGGACATTTATGGAGATTCCACTCTAGTGATTAACCAGGTCAATGGAGATTGGAATACCAATCAGCCGCATTTGATTCCTTACAGAGATTACACCAGAAGGATCCTGACGTTCTTCAAGAAGGTGAAGTTGTATCATGTCCCTCGGGATGAAAATCAGATGGCTGATGCCTTAGCTACTTTGTTGTCCATGATCAAAGTCCATTGGTGGAATCATGTGCCACATGTTGCGGTGAATCGACTCGAGAGGCCTGCGTATGTGTGTAAGACCCCAATTTTGTCCCTAAGATCCCTCATGGCATCATATCATATCATATCATTGCCTCAAGGATCATTGTGCACCTTGCCTCCCTCCTAGTGGGTGGGTTATCTTGTGAGTGTGGTTTCTTGATCACCAAGCATGTGATGCGTGTTTTTCGCAAGTGTACGAATCACGTCAAAGTAATATAAAAGATTATCGAATCCACAGAGACCAAGTGTCAATCTATCAAACCTGTTGTTATGGTGTGTATCTAAGGCAACTATTTTTAAGGGTTTTAATAAGGGTGCAATGGTAAATAAAATTATAATTTTAAATAATAAATAAAGACAGGCTCGAATGTAATTCACGCAATCAATGATAATCCAGTACTTGTTAGTGGAACTACTTATGGGCAATGTTTTCTCCTTTGAAAAGAACTAATTTAACAGGAACTGTCGCTTTCGCGTATTCAGAACCGAGTTGTACTCTCTAATCAACCCCTCCTATTGTCACGGATAAAAAGGTGCGTACTGCGTTAGAGTAGTAAACCTATTTTTAAGAAATATAGTATCTTAACTAAGTTGAAAAGTATTTTAACCTGGACTTCTTAGCAAAAAGAGGTTCTTACGAACCAGAGTTTAAACTTCCTAACGCGTCCGAAAATCGTTTTAAAATCTCTTTTCTTTTTAATCTAAAATCTCCTAATAAACTAGACAAAGCGCTTTTGGCTGTTTTTGAAATAGTTAAAAACAATTACTTGAATTGAAAGATAAAATAGCCCTTAGGTGTTTCCACGAACAATTGTACTGATTACTGGTTTAATTACGATCCTTACATTCTAACCTTTATAGAATTAGTTAGACATGATAAAGTAAATATTCTTTTTATAGTTTTTCATAAAAGTAATTTAAAGCGAGTGCGGATAATAAACAAAGTAAAGTGCGAGAGCAGGAAATAAACAACGTAAATGTGCGAGTGCAGGAAATAAACAACGTAAATGTGCGAGTGCAGGAAATAAACAACGTAAATGTGCGAGTGCAGGAAATAAACAACGTAAAGTGCGAGTGCAGGAAATAAATAAAAGTAAAATACGAACTTGAATTAAAATGGCGGCAGGATTAACTTCCTCCAGAGTGCTCCAAAACTCGAACCACAGACAGATTACAGACTCGATCACTCGATTGCAGAGGCACCCCGATGTGGAATGGCAACTGCTTTATAACTGATATATGCCTAGAGAATTCTAATTCTGGATGAAGAAAAACGAAAATCTAAGGTCCTATTTATAGTAAAAACTGAAAGCATGAAATGACAGGGACGCCCCTCCACTAAAAAGTGGAGGTTACTGATTTTGGCCTTGTGGCGCCCGCCACAGGCCTATGGCGCCCGCCATGGTCCCTACAGGGGATGATGGAGTGGGGATCGTGGGTCTTGACGGTTGAGGAGTGGTCTTGAGACGTGGCCACGTCATGGCTAACCCCATGGCGCCCGCCACGGTGGGTGCCGTAAGTGCAAAACGCTGAATTTCTAGGTTTTCGCCCGTTTTCACTCCTTTTTCGCTCCTTTTCCCGATTCAAGCTCCGATTATTATAAAAACCTGAAAACATAAGAAAACAAAGAAATAACAAAGCAAAACAACAATAAAAGCTAAGAATGCATGCGAAATCGGAGTCAGAAATACGGTGAATTTTAGTGTGATCAAATTCTCCCACACTTAAACCTTTGCTTGTCCTCAAGCAAACATTAAAGCTTAAGAAAATATGGTGTCAACACTTGTCTTTGGGCTAAAGGGATTCTAAGTTCAAGTCAGGATGCAGTGACAGATACTAACTAAGTGAACCAAGGGTACCATAGTAACACAAACACAAACTTCAATCCTATATTAACCACTCCATATCATCCCACAATACCTAGGCCTATCTTCTCATCTTTTTGTGTCCTTTTCATTCAGGCGCAATCACATTAAGCCCGTTATCTGTACATGCTTCATAGTAGAGTGACCGGTTAGTGATTCTGATCCATAACATAAGGTTTCTGGCACATAAGCATGTGTAAACCTGTTTTATTTCGCCTAAATGTAGCTGCGGGGGATCGGATCGTAATCCGCCCTACCAAGTTCAGTGCCAGATACCTCTGAACCAACTAACAATAGGTGACTTGCAAATTTTTTTTTTTTTTTTTTTCTTTTTTTTTCGGTTTAAATGACTTTGTGAGGGTCACCTATACCAGAGTTTGCCTTTTTTTTTTTTTTTTTTTAGTATTAGCACTGGATCATTCACTTATGTTCATCGGCCCCCTACGTAGAGCATGCTTAAGCCGGAGCTGACTGCTAAGATAAACTACTTAGGACAATTTTTAAAATGATAGTAAAGGCCAAGGTGGTGGGGTTTAGGAGTGATTCCTATATTCAAGAGGTCTATGGTGCTAAAATGGTTCTGATGTTTCAAAAAGTTGACCTAGGTCACTACATCCTAATCTAAACCTGTCCCAAAGCCCAAAAAACATGTGAAACAACATCATTTTCTTTTTAAAAATTTTCTGGTAAGGCTAAGGAAATGGGAAAAAATGAAGATGAACTAAAAAGACACTATACTGGTGACTCGTCAGACTCATGCATTATCTAAGAAAATTAAATTACTGAAAGGAAATAACTGAAAGGAAATAATTAACTAGAAAGGGAAATGACAGAAAGCAATAAAATCCCCTCCCACACTTAGATCGAACATTGTCCCCAATGTTTCGAAATAAGATAAGGGGGGTAACCTGAAAAAGACTACTGAGGAGGGGCACTGGTGCCTTCGCCGTCCTGATGTGATGGTCTGGAACGACGGGATCTACTACGATGCTGGTCCCTCCGGTCGAGTCGTGCTGATAAAGCAGCCTGAGCACTCCGAACCTCTCGAAGGTTATCTAAGATGGAACCCTGAGTGGCCTCGACAAGCTGGTAGTGTTGGCTGTTGAACTCTCTCTGACGGTTCTGCTCTAATGAGATATCGTTCAAGGTACGGCAAACGTTGCTATAGGCACGATCCGAAACCAATCGCGATTGTTGCATGAAGCTCATATTGTCCGTCAGCTGCTGTGAAATAGTAGAGAGAAGGCCATCACGCCTTTCTTCTCTAGCTGTCATATCACGCCACATCTCCTCGGTGACATGGAATCCAGGAGCAGTACCTGCAACAGGGTTAGAGGAAGATGGTGCGGTGTGTGACTGTGAAGGACGATGGGGGGACATGTGAGGGATGGGAGACTGCTCTCTCCGATCATACTCATCATCAGTGTCATGTGCCTCCCCATTGGGAATATTAGGAGGAAGTGGACCCAAAACACGTGGAGCATTAAGATCATAGGTCCAGTTCCTTTCATCACGTACATCAGTACGTCTACTGCATGGTAAAGCAACAGATGGGATAGCTACCCCATGAACCATCAACTCATAACCACCTTCTCTCCTTGCTCGGCACAATTTCATGTCTTTCAGAAATTTTAAATTAATTGTGCGAGGAGGTAGTGGTTCAAGTGTAGCTATCTCATCGTTCAGGCCAAGAGCCCGAGCAATATACGTAACAAGCCCTCCAAAAACAATCGGTCCTGTTTTGTTAGTAAATAAAGTCATATGAGCAAGCATAAACGGGACCGGATTGATGTGGGTTCTAGTGAGGCATCCTTGCAAAAATAGGAGTTCACGAGCATTTACCTTGTTTGGACTTTCCCGGCCAAAAATAGTACATGCCAAAAGAAGTCTAAAAACTCTTATGGCCGGGTTGTGAATGGTCGACGCAAGTATCCCTTCGAAAGAATTAATTGAAGAACTTGAAAGCCTTTGCCAGAAGGTAAATACCTCGGCCGACCACTCCGCATCCAAAGGTGCCTCACAAATTGCACCTTCCCTATGAGGGATTCCTAACAAACCTGCTAGATTGTCGGTACTGAATTCATACTCAATTCCGAACAGTCTAAAAATAACAGTACCAACAGTGCTAGCAGTGTTAGGACTGACAGTGTATATTAAAGAACTCAAAAACTCGGTTGTCAGTCGCTCATAGGTAGGTTCCTGATTAATGAAAATATTATGCAAGCCTAGAAATTCTAATAAATTAAAAACACTATGATAAATACCCAAAGCATACAGACAGTTATCGTCGACGTACCTAGTCGAGAGAATTTCTCGACTTTGAAGCCTCTGAATAATTTTCCGTTGCCTTTCGCCCGGTCTTCCATCACGAAGAAGAAATCCGTTGAACTCCATTGTTGAATGCTCCTTAGGTAGTGAAAATGGTAGAAAAAGTGGTTTATGAGGGGATGATAAAGTTTTGATTTTTTTGGTTTTTTGATGGATGAAAATGGAAATGGATGTTGGATATGTTTTATGGATGGTGGGTATTTTGGAAATGAGGGAGCTTTAATGGGGTTCAAGGAGGATTTGGAAGGTTGGAAAAATGGGTTTTTGGTGAAGAAAGGGATGAAAATGGTGGAAATGGGGATTCAGCCCCGTACTTGTTGTTGGTACGGTGTGGCGCCCGCCACAGGGCCTATGGCGCCCGCCACAAGGCCAATTCCTGGGCCTTGTGGTTTTGGATCCTCCTTTTGGGCCTTCTTGCACCTTTGTCTTCCGGGGGGTCTGAATAGCGTTTTCTTCTTCTTTTCAAGGCTTGAGGCTTGCATATTTTTTTGTAAAGACAAAAATGAAAATATTTTTGTCTTATATTTTTTTTTTTCTTTGCACGACAAAAATAAAATAATTAAAGAAACAAAAGAAAAAGAAAAAGTTAACATTAGTGCATAATATGTATATATATAAGAAATTCAGAGTGCATGAAAATATAAAAGCTGCAGTAAAGTAAAATATGTCTGGAAATGCGATAAATAAAATACTAGGGTAATGCTGTCAGGGTAGAATGAGTCATGTGGTAGGCGTCTTTTCCTGGCTTGATCCACGAAACTCAGCTATCTCCCTCCGAAGCTCTTCAATCTCCTGATGTAGAGCATCGGTCTCTGAGGCATGAGTGAGATCAGAAACCTGCATCTGTAACTCTAAGTCTGCCACTTCCTGCTTGAGCAGGGCAGTCTCCTTACGGAGCTCATAAATCTGTGTTTGTAGGTCAGGTGGCTGCAGAGACAAATTGTTAGACATAACAGTGATCTGGGGAGTAAGAGGTGTAGGAGTGTACTCAGCGGCGGGAGGCGATTTCGGCTCTTCGACAGTCTCTCCATAACCCTCTAGAGCATAACTCCAATTTTCAGGATCATGGACACTGGTCATCAGCTGATCTGGTAATGTGAAATAGTGTATCGCTTCGCCGTCGATCAGCAGTCTAAACATGTTGGGCTCAAAAGAAACCCTCCTCATCAGTCCTCTATCAAGACAAAAATCAATATCCAGGGTGGTGTAGAAGCAGAAGGTCCTGAGGTGCAATAACTTGCGAGACAGACCCAATGCAGTAGCAATCTGTGTAACAATCCCACCGACATGGATGATGCCTACGGATGATCTGGCAACACTAGCCAAGCCCTTTAACAGAAAGTTGCCACAAGCAACAGGGCGAGACTGAGTCGCACAAAACAGTAGGAAAATCTCCTCTTCACTTAGCAGTGTCTCTGTATCTGGAAAACCTAGGAAAGAATGTGCTAGAATCATCTAGAAGTACCTCAATGCAGGGTTGTGAATTACCTGAGAAAACTGGGTAGAAGGATCTTGGCTCCCTCCGCCGGATATTTTAGTCCAAAACTTTTCCACTTCTCTGCTCATAAAATACCCCATCGGTGTATCTGGAATAGCATCAGGAGTAGTCTGGAAACCTAGCAAATCACCAAACTCCTTGTGAGAGAATGAGTAGTCAATCCCGAACAACCTGAAAACAGCGAGTCCATCGGGTCCAGCCCAGGGGTCATAATGAAACGAGCTGAGGAACTCAAGAGTCAAGTTCCTATAAGTGTTGTTCCTGTAGTCAAACTGTTCCCACTGGAGTTGATGGCATAAAAATCTGACGCTTGGCTCTATCCCCAAGGCATCCATGCAGTCATGGTCAGGGTACCTGGTAGGAGCCATAGGGCGTCTCATGTGAACATAGTAACGCTCTCTCTGTGCATCATCTCTAAAGGCCACGTGCATGTCATCAGGGTTCTGCATTCTGTACAAGGTTAGCAAACAAGTCCTGAAAGCACATAAAACATTCAATCGTTAGTCCTGACATAATAATAATAATATAAACAAAATAAAGTAAAAGTAAAAAATAAAAAGTACAAAAAATAAGAAAAACCATGGGTTGCCTCCCATGCAGCGCTTGTTTAACGTCATTAGCTCGACGACCGATATTTAAACATCATTGGAAGGATATGGTGGATCACTCAGAGTATGGCAGGTGTATGTTGTCGGGATGTCACCTCCTTCGTAGGGCTTCAACCTCTGTCCATTGACGATGAATGGTTTACATGTCTGGTTCTTGATTTCAATAGCACCGGATCTCAGGATCTTAGATACTTCGAAAGGGCCAGTCCATCTCGAACGGAGTTTACCTGGAAAAAGTCGTAACCTAGAATCGAACAGGAGAACAGGATCGCCTATTTTGAAGTCTCTTCTTATGATTCTTTTGTCATGCCAAGCTTTTGTTCTTTCTTTGTATATGATGGCATTTTCGTAGGCAGATTGTCTGAGCTCTTCTAATTTGTGGATGTCAAGGATACGTTTCTCACCAGCTGTCAAGTAATCCAAATTCAAAGTTTTGATGGCCCAATAGGCCTTATGTTCCAATTCAAAAGGTAAGTGACATGATTTTCCATAGACCAGTTGATAAGGGGTTGTTCCTATAGGAGTTTTGAAAGCGGTTCTATAGGCCCATAATGCTTCTTGAAGTTTCTGTGACCAATCCTTTCTAGATATAGAGACAGTCTTCTCGAGGATTTGTTTTATCTCCCTATTAGATACTTCCACTTGTCCATTGGTCTGTGGGTGGTATGGTGTTGCTACTCTATGCTTAACTCCATACTTGCTTAAAAGTTTATCAAATATTCTCGATATGAAGTGCGATCCTCCATCGCTTATGACTAAACGGGGTGTTCCAAACCTGGGAAATATATAATTTTTGAATAATTTGATGACTACTCTGGTGTCGTTTGTGGGTGCGGCGATAGCTTCAATCCATTTAGACACGTAGTCAACAGCTACTAAGATGTACTGATTTCCAAAAGATGGTGGGAACGGTCCCATAAAGTCTATACCCCATACGTCGAAGAGTTCTACTTCTTGGATATTTCTTAACGGCATTTCATTACGTCTTGAAATATTTCCTGTGCGTTGGCATCTATCACACTTGACAATGAAAGCATGGACATCACGCCACATAGTAGGCCAGAATAGGCCAGCTTGAAGAATCTTGGCGTAGGTCTTAGATGTGCTTGCATGTCCACCATAGGGTGCAGAGTGACAATGCTCAAT
Source organism: Lathyrus oleraceus (assembly GCF_024323335.1). NCBI lineage: Eukaryota > Viridiplantae > Streptophyta > Magnoliopsida > Fabales > Fabaceae > Lathyrus > Lathyrus oleraceus. The sequence goes on from NC_066583.1 coordinate 40,165,506, forward strand.
TATATTATTTACCTCTTCTTCTGGAACACAACGGCGGAAAATGCCATCTTTACCTCTCTTGAAAAGAAATGGTTCGTCCCAATAGAAGTTTCTCACATCACTATAGAACTTCTTCTTCCGGTGGTAGTTTAGATCAGGGGGTATGATGTCAGCGGCTAGATAATTAACAAAGTCTGCATACCAAGGTACATCACTTATGGCTAAGGATTTTTTGAAAATACTCATGAGGGTCTGGGTTATCTTCTTCAATGGTTTCTAGTTGGGCTATCAGTCTATCATAGGCAAAATCGTCATTTATGGGAACTGGATCAGGTTTCAGGTATTCTAGCCTAGATAGGTGATCAGCTACCACATTATCAGTGCCTTTCTTATCACGGATATCCAAATCAAACTCTTGCAGTAATAGAATCCATCGAAGTAACCTAGGCTTGGCATCCTTTTTGCTTAGTAAGTAACGAATGGCAGCATGGTCGGTATAAACTATAATCTTGGCTCCTACTAGATAAGATCTAAATTTGTCTATTGCAAAAACTACAGCTAGGAGCTCTTTTTCGGTTGTTGCGTAATTGAGCTGTGCAGCGTCTAGGGTTCTACTGGCATAATAAATCACATGTAACTTCTTATCTTTTCTCTGACCTAGAACGGCTCCAACAGCGTAATCACTGGCGTCACACATTATCTCAAACGGTTCTGACCAATCAGGGGGTTTCATTATAGGTGCTGAAGTCAGAGCTTCCTTCAGAAGATTAAATGCTTCAGTACATTTTTCATCGAAGATAAATTCAGCATCTTTCATTAAAAGACCAGTTAAGGGCTTTGTTATTTTGGAGAAATCTTTGATGAAACGTCGGTAAAATCCGGCATGTCCAAGAAAACTTCTTATCTCCCTGATAGTCTTCGGCGGTTTTAGATTCTCTATGACTTCTATTTTTGCTTTATCTACCTCTATACCTTTTTCGGAAACTATATGTCCTAAAACAATCCCTTCGGTGACCATGAAATGACATTTTTCCCAATTTAGCACAAGGTTTACCTCCACACATCTCTCCAGGATTTTCTCAAGGTTGACAAGACAATTTTTGAAATCTGATCCACAAACTGAGAAATCGTCCATAAATACTTCCATAATTCCATCTAAATAATCAGCAAAGATAGACATCATGCAGCGTTGGAAAGTTGCAGGAGCATTACAAAGTCCAAAAGGCATTCTTCTATAGGCAAAAGTTCCAACTGGGCATGTAAAGGTAGTTTTTTCTTGATCTTCGGGGTGAATAGGTGTTTGGAAGAATCCTGAATATCCATCTAAATAACAAAAGTAAGAGTGTCTGGCTAGGCGCTCCAACATTTGATCTATGAATGGTAATGGGAAATGGTCCTTCCTAGTTGCTTTATTTAATTTTCTATAATCTATGCACATACGCCAACCTCCATCGGTTCTTTTTGCTACAGGTTCGCCCTTCTCGTTTTGCACGACTGTGATGCCTCCCTTTTTGGGTACTACATGCACGGGACTCACCCATTTACTGTCCGAGATCTGATATATTATACCTGCCTCTAGTAACTTAAGAACTTCAGTCTTAACTACCGCACTCATTATAGGATTTATTCTACGTTGGTGTTCTCTGGAAGGTTTTGAATCTTCTTCAAGCAAAATCCGATGCATGCATACGGATGGGCTTATTCCTTTTAGATCAGAGATCTTATATCCTAAGGCTGAGGGGTACCTACGTAAAACTTCTAATAATTGATCGGTTTCTTTTTGGTTTAAGGTAGCACTGACTATAACTGGACGATTCATATCTTCATCCAGAAATTCATATCTCAGGTTTTTAGGCAGTTCCTTAAGTTTTACGGTCGGTTTCATAGGGCAAGGCATAGGATCTGGGGTAAGAGATAAACATTCGTGAAGGTTATCATCAATGTAGGGTGTTTTATAATTGTCATCTTCCAGAATAAGGGTTGATGGCAATTTTATAGATTTATTTTCTTCTTCTTGTTCTAATTCCCTAATGCATTCTTCGATGATATCTAAGGCATAACAAGAATCTCCTATCACAGGTGCCATAAGAAATTTTGACAATATAAATTCTATCTTCTCTTCACCTACCTCAAAAGTTAGTTTTCCTTTTTTAACATCTATTACGGCTCCAGCAGTCGATAAGAACGGTCTACCTAGGAGGATTGGTATGTCGTCATCTTCTTTAATGTCCATGACAACAAAATCAGTAGGTATAAACAACTGACCCACCCTAACAGGGACGTCTTCAAGTATGCCTATAGGGTATTTAACGGATCTATCGGCTAATTGAAGCGACATCTTAGTAGGTTGTAATTCTCCTAAGTTTAATCTCTCACAAACTGCTAAAGGCATTAAGCTCACACTAGCTCCTAAGTCTAGAAAAGCTTTTTCGATGACATGATTCCCTAAAATACAAGGAATGGAAAAATTTCCGGGATCTTTATCTTTCTTTGCTAACCTATCTTCGGAAATAGAATTACATTCCACGGGTTTCGGATCTTCAAGTCTACGTTTATTCGTAAGTATGTCTTTAAGAAACTTAGCATAAGAAGGTATTTGGGTGATGGCTTCTGTAAAGGGGATTTCTACGTGAAGTTTTTCTATAACGTTAACGAATTTTTGATATTGATTATCGATTTGGGTTTTCTTTAATCTTTGAGGGTATGGTATTGGTGGTTTGTATGGCGGTGGTGGTACATAGGTTTTATTTTTAGGTTCTTCTCCTTTTTCTTGACTTTCCGGGGTTTCAGGCTTCTCTGGTTCCTTTTCCTCACTCCTCTTAGAAGTTTCAGGCTCACTTAATCTAGGGTTTAAAGGCTCCTTATAAGCGGTTCCACTTCGTAGAGTAATGGCATTAGCTTGCCCTTTCGGGTTTTGTTGAGGTTGTCCAGGGAACTGTCCTCCAGGGGTAGTCTGTGGGGCTTGGTTTAACGCTACCTGAGAGATCTGGGTTTCAAGCATCTTATTATGAGTAATGATTTGATCAACCTTGGTTCCTAACTGGGTAATTAGTTCGTTAACATGGACGCTTTGGTTCATGAACTCTTTGTTTTTCTGTTTTTGAGCAACGATGAAATCTTTTACAATTTCTTCAAAGCTCGGGTTTGGCGGTACAGGTTGCATAGGTTGATTTGTTCTAGGGGCTTGGTAACCTTGTTGTCTCGGAGGTGCGGTATTTTGAATAGGGTTATTATTTTTGTAGGAGAAGTTTGGGTGATTCCTCCATCCAGGGTTATATGTGTTAGAAAATGGGTTCCCTTGGGTATAGTTCACTTGCTCAGTGTTGGTTTCATTTAACATATTGCATTCGGCGGATTGGTGTCCTTGCGTTCCACATATCTCACAATTCGGCGAAACTGCGGCTACAGTATTCGGAGTTGTACACATATGTTCGACTCTAAGGGCCAACGCGTCCATTTTAGCCTGCATCATGTCTATAGAGCTTAGCTCATGTATTCCTCCTTGGGCTTCCTTCTTTTCCACTGTCGCTCGTTCTACTCCCCATGATTGATGGTTTTGGGCCATATCCTCGATAAGGGCACTAGCTTCAGGGTAAGGTTTATTCATCAGTGCGCCACCAGCGGCAGCGTCGATGGTCATCTTAGTGTTATAATGAAGTCCATTATAGAAGGTTTGGATGATTAGCCAATTCTCTAAGCCATGGTGTGGGCATGCTCTTAATAGTTCTTTATATCTCTCCCAGGCTTCGAACAACGACTCTCCTTGGAGTTGGGTAAATCTAGTTATAAGGTTTCGAAGAAGAGCGGTCTTACTTGGGGGAAAATATCTAGCAAGAAAAACTTTCCTAAGGTCATCCCAAGTTGTTATTGAATTGGGTGGAAGGGAATCTAACCATGATAGAGCTTTATCTCTGAGGGAAAAGGGAAATAATCTTAAGCGTATCGCCTCAGGAGAAGCTCCATTGGTTTTAAAGGTGTCTGCTAACTGAAGAAAGTTTTTTAAATGTTGGTTTGGGTTATCAGTAGCGAGACCTGAGAATTGTCTCTGTTGCACTAATTGCAGCAGGGATGGTTTAAGTTCAAAATTATTGGCTGGGATAACGGGGTTTACTATACTGGAACTAGGTTCCTCGTTTGATGGTTGGGCGAAGTCCTTAAGAGGTCTTCGGTTTTGTTCTTCGGCCATAGCTATCCTATTCCTATGGAAAAATAAATGTGCGCGAGCGTAACGTTCAGGTTCAGCTAGAGGGTCTACTAAACTTCCGGCACTGCGAGTCTTTCGCATTGACCGGTGGGTAACAACCTTAGTCTAAACGGTATAAATACAGGGTAATGAAATTTGACGAAATTGGTCCCCGGCAACGGCGCCAAAAACTTGATGCGTGTTTTTCGCAAGTGTACGAATCACGTCAAAGTAATATAAAAGATTATCGAATCCACAGAGACCAAGTGTCAATCTATCAAACCTGTTGTTATGGTGTGTATCTAAGGCAACTATTTTTAAGGGTTTTAATAAGGGTGCAATGGTAAATAAAATTATAATTTTAAATAATAAATAAAGACAGGCTCGAATGTAATTCACGCAATCAATGATAATCCAGTACTTGTTAGTGGAACTACTTATGGGCAATGTTTTCTCCTTTGAAAAGAACTAATTTAACAGGAACTGTCGCTTTCGCGTATTCAGAACCGAGTTGTACTCTCTAATCAACCCCTCCTATTGTCACGGATAAAAAGGTGCGTACTGCGTTAGAGTAGTAAACCTATTTTAAGAAATATAGTATCTTAACTAAGTTGAAAAGTATTTTAACCTGGACTTCTTAGCAAAAAGAGGTTCTTACGAACCAGAGTTTAAACTTCCTAACGCGTCCGAAAATCGTTTTAAAATCTCTTTTCTTTTTAATCTAAAATCTCCTAATAAACTAGACAAAGCGCTTTTGGCTGTTTTTGAAATAGTTAAAAACAATTACTTGAATTGAAAGATAAAATAGCCCTTAGGTGTTTCCACGAACAATTGTACTGATTACTGGTTTAATTACGATCCTTACATTCTAACCTTTATAGAATTAGTTAGACATGATAAAGTAAATATTCTTTTTATAGTTTTTCATAAAAGTAATTTAAAGCGAGTGCGGATAATAAACAAAGTAAAGTGCGAGAGCAGGAAATAAACAACGTAAATGTGCGAGTGCAGGAAATAAACAACGTAAATGTGCGAGTGCAGGAAATAAACAACGTAAATGTGCGAGTGCAGGAAATAAACAACGTAAAGTGCGAGTGCAGGAAATAAATAAAAGTAAAATACGAACTTGAATTAAAATGGCGGCAGGATTAACTTCCTCCAGAGTGCTCCAAAAACTCGAACCACAGACAGATTACAGACTCGATCACTCGATTGCAGAGGCACCCCGATGTGGAATGGCAACTGCTTTATAACTGATATATGCCTAGAGAATTCTAATTCTGGATGAAGAAAAACGAAAATCTAAGGTCCTATTTATAGTAAAAACTGAAAGCATGAAATGACAGGGACGCCCCTCCACTAAAAAGTGGAGGTTACTGATTTTGGCCTTGTGGCGCCCGCCACAGGCCTATGGCGCCCGCCATGGTCCCTACAGGGGATGATGGAGTGGGGATCGTGGGTCTTGACGGTTGAGGAGTGGTCTTGAGACGTGGCCACGTCATGGCTAACCCCATGGCGCCCGCCACGGTGGGTGCCGTAAGTGCAAAACGCTGAATTTCTAGGTTTTCGCCCGTTTTCACTCCTTTTTCGCTCCTTTTCCCGATTCAAGCTCCGATTATTATAAAAACCTGAAAACATAAGAAAACAAAGAAATAACAAAGCAAAACAACAATAAAAGCTAAGAATGCATGCGAAATCGGAGTCAGAAATACGGTGAATTTTAGTGTGATCAAATTCTCCCACACTTAAACCTTTGCTTGTCCTCAAGCAAACATTAAAGCTTAAGAAAATATGGTGTCAACACTTGTCTTTGGGCTAAAGGGATTCTAAGTTCAAGTCAGGATGCAGTGACAGATACTAACTAAGTGAACCAAGGGTACCATAGTAACACAAACACAAACTTCAATCCTATATTAACCACTCCATATCATCCCACAATACCTAGGCCTATCTTCTCATCTTTTTGTGTCCTTTTCATTCAGGCGCAATCACATTAAGCCCGTTATCTGTACATGCTTCATAGTAGAGTGACCGGTTAGTGATTCTGATCCATAACATAAGGTTTCTGGCACATAAGCATGTGTAAACCTGTTTTATTTCGCCTAAATGTAGCTGCGGGGGATCGGATCGTAATCCGCCCTACCAAGTTCAGTGCCAGATACCTCTGAACCAACTAACAATAGGTGACTTGCAAATTTTTTTTTTTTTTTTTCTTTTTTTTTCGGTTTAAATGACTTTGTGAGAGTCACCTATACCAGAGTTTGCCTTTTTTTTTTTTTTTTTAGTATTAGCACTGGATCATTCACTTATGTTCATCGGCCCCCTACGTAGAGCATGCTTAAGCCGGAGCTGACTGCTAAGATAAACTACTTAGGACAATTTTTAAAATGATAGTAAAGGCCAAGGTGGTGGGGTTTAGGAGTGATTCCTATATTCAAGAGGTCTATGGTGCTAAAATGGTTCTGATGTTTCAAAAAGTTGACCTAGGTCACTACATCCTAATCTAAACCTGTCCCAAAGCCCAAAAAACATGTGAAACAACATCATTTTCTTTTTTAAAAATTTTCTGGTAAGGCTAAGGAAATGGGAAAAAATGAAGATGAACTAAAAAGACACTATACTGGTGACTCGTCAGACTCATGCATTATCTAAGAAAATTAAATTACTGAAAGGAAATAACTGAAAGGAAATAATTAACTAGAAAGGGAAATGACAGAAAGCAATAAAATCCCCTCCCACACTTAGATCGAACATTGTCCCCAATGTTTCGAAATAAGATAAGGGGGGTAACCTGAAAAAGACTACTGAGGAGGGGCACTGGTGCCTTCGCCGTCCTGATGTGATGGTCTGGAACGACGGGATCTACTACGATGCTGGTCCCTCCGGTCGAGTCGTGCTGATAAAGCAGCCTGAGCACTCCGAACCTCTCGAAGGTTATCTAAGATGGAACCCTGAGTGGCCTCGACAAGCTGGTAGTGTTGGCTGTTGAACTCTCTCTGACGGTTCTGCTCTAATGAGATATCGTTCAAGGTACGGCAAACGTTGCTATAGGCACGATCCGAAACCAATCGCGATTGTTGCATGAAGCTCATATTGTCCGTCAGCTGCTGTGAAATAGTAGAGAGAAGGCCATCACGCCTTTCTTCTCTAGCTGTCATATCACGCCACATCTCCTCGGTGACATGGAATCCAGGAGCAGTACCTGCAACAGGGTTAGAGGAAGATGGTGCGGTGTGTGACTGTGAAGGACGATGGGGGGACATGTGAGGGATGGGAGACTGCTCTCTCCGATCATACTCATCATCAGTGTCATGTGCCTCCCCATTGGGAATATTAGGAGGAAGTGGACCCAAAACACGTGGAGCATTAAGATCATAGGTCCAGTTCCTTTCATCACGTACATCAGTACGTCTACTGCATGGTAAAGCAACAGATGGGATAGCTACCCCATGAACCATCAACTCATAACCACCTTCTCTCCTTGCTCGGCACAATTTCATGTCTTTCAGAAATTTTAAATTAATTGTGCGAGGAGGTAGTGGTTCAAGTGTAGCTATCTCATCGTTCAGGCCAAGAGCCCGAGCAATATACGTAACAAGCCCTCCAAAAACAATCGGTCCTGTTTTGTTAGTAAATAAAGTCATATGAGCAAGCATAAACGGGACCGGATTGATGTGGGTTCTAGTGAGGCATCCTTGCAAAAATAGGAGTTCACGAGCATTTACCTTGTTTGGACTTTCCCGGCCAAAAATAGTACATGCCAAAAGAAGTCTAAAAACTCTTATGGCCGGGTTGTGAATGGTCGACGCAAGTATCCCTTCGAAAGAATTAATTGAAGAACTTGAAAGCCTTTGCCAGAAGGTAAATACCTCGGCCGACCACTCCGCATCCAAAGGTGCCTCACAAATTGCACCTTCCCTATGAGGGATTCCTAACAAACCTGCTAGATTGTCGGTACTGAATTCATACTCAATTCCGAACAGTCTAAAAATAACAGTACCAACAGTGCTAGCAGTGTTAGGACTGACAGTGTATATTAAAGAACTCAAAAACTCGGTTGTCAGTCGCTCATAGGTAGGTTCCTGATTAATGAAAATATTATGCAAGCCTAGAAATTCTAATAAATTAAAAACACTATGATAAATACCCAAAGCATACAGACAGTTATCGTCGACGTACCTAGTCGAGAGAATTTCTCGACTTTGAAGCCTCTGAATAATTTTCCGTTGCCTTTCGCCTGGTCTTCCATCACGAAGAAGAAATCCGTTGAACTCCATTGTTGAATGCTCCTTAGGTAGTGAAAATGCTTCCCCATTTGAGCATTGATGTTTGCTCTTGATTACTAACACTTGTGTGTTTTGTAGGTTGACGCTAACTCATTTGAGTTTGCCTTGTGGCTTGCACATTGTGAACATTGTCTGTCTGTTTGATGTTAACTGTTGTTTAGTTGTCTGTACAGTTGAACTAATTGGTTTAGATTTTTCACAGGTACCTAAGTTGCTTAGAGTTCATTTGAACTTGCTTTGCTTTGCTTGGTTGCTTAACCACTTAGGTATAATTCTTCTGACTTCATGTAGTCTGGAAGACCTGTCCTGTTATGTGGGCAGGGACCTGTCTGAAGTCCTCCTTAAGAGGCAATGCTTGTGAATGTTTATTTTTGTGCCAAGCAGGTAAAGACCTCCTAAGAGGCAATTGGCAGATAAAAGAGATGTGTAATCCATCTCCTGCTACTCAGTGTGTCATTCACTTTGCTCACACACCATGTGTTGATGCATTGTGAATAAGAACCCAAGATCCTGTTGTGTCAGTCATCTGTGGAGAAGAGTTCCTACATTCTGAACTCCCACATTTTCTATTTGAGTCAAGCTCTCCCAGGCCAGGGATAAGAGCTGTGAGGTCTTACCCTCACTTCCCATTTCATCTGCTTCACCCTAACTCTCAATGTTAGGGTTAAGAGCTAACCACACCCCATTCCAGTTGGCTTGCTTTTGCAGCCTAGCCTTGTATGAGCCCAATTGCTTGCATATAGTGTGTGTGATTGTTTATTGTGCTTGTGTTTGTTTGACTGTGCTGTTTAGGATAGCTTGCTCCCTGTGCAAGCTAGATAGAAACCTCAACCTAGGACCATTGTGGATTACATGATAACTATTAGGCTCGAGTCAGGCTCCCTTCTAGTTTGTCATTTCCCAGTCTCTGGTTAGGTTAGAAGTTCTTTCCCTGCGTAGGGGAACTACGTCGCCCTGATCCTCATATCAGATGAGGTACGTAGGCAGGAGATGAGCTGATCTCTCCGGGCGCCCTTTTCTTTTTCAACCCCTTTGTGTGTGTTTGGAGTCTGACGTAAGTTCAGCGATTGGCAGTTGGTTTCCTGTGTGTGTGTTTGTGGTTCGGAGTCTGATGTAAGTCCAGCGATTGGCATTTGGTTTCCATGTTTTCCTGTTTGTGTGGAGTCTGACGTAAGTCCAGCGATTGGCAGTCGGTTTCCTGTGTGGGTTTTATTTGGCGTGCGTTAGCCGAGCTACGAGTGCTCTGATTCTTCTCTGGTCAGAGAAGATACGTATGCATAGGATGCGACATCCTAGCGAGCACGTTTTCCCCTGTCCCGAACTACGTCGACTCTGATGTCTGTGTCTGAAAGGCTACGTAGGCCCAGGATGCGATATCCTGCCGAGTCCCATTTCTTTTGTCTTTCTGTGTTTCCTTCTAGCCTTGTGCATTGTTTGAGCAGTTTTTAGCAACCTTTCTTCTATTCTTTTGTGCGTGGATCCCGTCGAGTACGACGGATGCGTAGGGGTGCTAATACCTTCCCTTCGCATAACCGACTCCCGATCCCATCTTTCTCTGGTCGCGAGACCATGTCTTTTCCAGGTTTACTTCGAGCGTTTCCTTTCCCTCCTTTGGGATAAATAACGCACGGTGGCGGCTCTGTTGTTTCGTTTTCTCCGCCGGTTTTTCGCGTAATGCGACAGCTGGCGACTCTGCTGGGGACTATAGAGAAGTTGACCTCTTGCTGGTCCATCTTCCCTAAGCGAGTCTCTCCTAGCGCTCTCTAGGATAGGGTTTGGTTGCTTTTACTGTTTCATTTATTGCATTTATTTGTTTATGTTTGCATTTATGTTTGCATTCATCATATTTTCATCTGTGCTTGCTGGTTGTCTGTCTCTCTGTTGGGGTGGGAGTTACATGAGGTAAAGGCCCAATACCCAGGCTATGAGTGAACTCTAGGACACCTAGGAATAAAGTGATTCTTGGGAAGCGGGTGGTATTGCGCCATTTAGCGGAACTTGATATCACGAGCAGTTCAGATCCTGATGGGATATTATCGGTGCATACATCGGGTGTGTACATGATGATATTCTATGAAAGGGTTGTTTATCCTGCGTTTCTCTTGACCTTACCCTGGCCTAGATGACACCCATGAGTGGGGAGGGAATGATCATTATTACAGGTACCGTTGGTGACTCGTTGGTGACTTGTTGGTGACTTGTTGGTGACTCTTGGGTTCTGTTGGTGACTTGGTTCAGATACATGGGTCTTAGATGATTTTTGGGTCTCAGATGACTTTGTGGTTCTGAATTCAAGCCGAAGCTTTGAATCTGTGCTCCGAGATGCACAGCCAGCCAGTCGTGTTTGCATCATTTGCATCATAGCATGTTTATTTTCAAAAAATAATGCAATAAAAAAAATGGAAAAAAAATAAAAAAAGAAAAAGCTAATCTCCGCATGCATATCATTTCTCAGGTTCATTCAGGAGTCTATTCATTGTCAGAGATGGCATCCGTTCCCGAGTTGAAGAGGAAGACTTACTCCTACAGTTTTCACCGTGAGCCATTGACATCTCTGATAAAGTTGAGCAACCTTGTGACCGGCGGTAATCAGAAGGTGTTTGTTGATCAGTATGGGGATTTGTTGATACTGCTGAAGATGGTGGTAGATCCAGTGCCGTTGCAGACTCTTCTACAGTTCTATGACACAGAGCTCCGTTGTTTCACTTTCCAAGATTATCAGTTAGCGCCCACTCTTGAGGAGTACTCCATTCTGATGAATGTTCCGATCAGATACCAGGTGCCTTTCTTGGATGTTCCAAAGGAAGTTGATTTCAGAGCCATTGCCAGAGCTCTTCACTTGAGTATCAAGGAAGTGAGTGACAATTGGAAATCCAGTGGTGATGTTGTGGGTTTACCTTTGAAGTTCATGTTGAGGATGGCTAGAGAAGAAGCAAAGAAGGGAAATTGGGAAGCTTTTCATGCCCAGTTAGCTAGCATGATCTATGGAGTGGTGTTGTTTCCGAGTATGCCTAATTTTGTGAATCTTGCTGCTGTCACTATTTTCCTTGGAGGAAACCCAGTTCCTACCTTGTTAGCTGACACTTACTACGCTATTCACAGCAGGCATAATAAGGGTGGAGCTATCAGATGTTGTCTCCCATTGTTGCTCAGATGGTTCTTGTCTCTTCTGCCAGTCAGTGGACCTTTTGCAGATACTCAGAGCACTTGTAAGTGGACTCAGAGGATTATGTCTCTCACATCTTATAATATCAGGTGGCAATCTTACCGAATGGACGTGCGTAATGCAATCTTACCGGTATTGGTTATCAACCTCTGCAGGCAGAGCAGATTGAGCAGAAAGGGTCGAGTACCTTTACCAGCGCTGGGCTGATGAATCATGGCGACGTCTTTGCAACCGGTGTTGAAGACTGTAACAGTGATTGTGATCTAGACAACTGGGTTCGCTCGTGTGCACCAGAGGAGACGATCAACAACTGGACGGCTGAAGAAGTGGTCCAAGTTACTCTTCAAACAGAGTAATTTTCTTTTGTTTTTCATTTTGCACAAAACCCTACGTTCTGCCCAAGGCGTTGTGGTTCATTGTAGGGCCTCATCATGTTTTTCAATGAAATCATTAATAAAGGACATTTTGCAAACAATTTTATGATCCTTGTCTTTCTATTTTTTGTTTTTTCATTTTTCAAAAAAATAAAATGGCAATGTTTTTGTTTTTGTGACTTTCTTGAACTCTTTTTCTAAAATAAAGCATTAAACATGCAGAAGTGATCTTACGGATCCCACTACGAACAGTTCTGTTATGGCTCAGTATGATTTCAATAATCCCATCTACCAAGCTGAAGAGGAGAGTGAGGAAGACTATGAACTCCCTAAAGAATTGGTCAGATTGTTGAAGTAGGAGGAGAGGGTCATCCAACCTCATCAGGAGGAGTTGGAGATTATTAATCTTGGTACTGAGGACGCCAGAAAAGAGATCAAGATCGGGGCTGCTTTGAAAGAAGATGTCAAGAGAAGGTTGATTGAGATGCTGAGAGAATATGTGGAGATATTCGCCTGGTCGTATCAAGATATGCCTGGGTTGGATACTGATATCGTGGTGCATAGGCTACCTCTCAGAGAAGATTGTCCTTCAGTCAAGCAGAAGCTTCGTAGAACTAGTCCTGATATGGCTGTTAAAGTCAAGGAAGAGGTTCAGAAGCAGTTGGATGCGGGTTTTCTGTCAGTGACTACTTATCCCCCGTGGGTGGCCAACATCGTTCCCGTGCCGAAGAAGGATGGCAAAGTCAGAATGTTTGTCGATTACCGGGATTTGAATAGAGCGAGTCCGAAAGATGATTTCCCATTACCTCACATTGATGTTTTGGTTGATAACACGACTCAATCCTCGGTTTTCTCTTTCATGGATGGTTTCTCTGGTTATAATCAGATCAAGATGGCGCCAGAAGACATGGAAAAGACGACATTCATTACACCTTGGGGCATGTTCTACTATAAGGTGATGCCATTTGGGCTGAAGAATGCCGGTGCTACCTATCAGAGGGCTATGACGACTCTCTTTCATGACATGATGCACAAAGAAATTGAAGTGTACGTGGATGATATGATTGCGAAGTCGCAGACGGAAGAGGAGCACCTGGTAAATTTGCAGAAGTTGTTTGACAGACTGAGAAAGTTCAGACTGAGGCTGAATCCAAACAAGTGTACGTTTGGGGTGAGATCCGGTAAGCTGTTGGGTTTCATTGTCAGTGAGAAAGGGATTGAGGTTGATCCAACAAAGGTAAAAGCTATTCAAGAAATGCCTGAACCAAAAACTGAAAAGCAGGTTCGTGGGTTTTTAGGGAGATTGAACTACATTGCACGGTTTGTATCTCACCTAACTGCCCCGTGTGAACCGATATTCAAATTGCTAAGAAAGAATCAAGCAATCAGGTGGAATGATGACTGTCAGAAAGCTTTTGACAAGATAAAAGAGTATTTACATAAACCTCCAATCCTCATACCTCCAGTTCCTGGGAGACCTCTGATAATGTACCTATCAGTGACTGAGAACTCGATGGGGTGTGTATTGGGACAGCATGACGAGTCTGGTCGAAAAGAGCATGCCATATACTACCTTAGCAAAAAGTTTACCGACTGTGAAATAAAATATTCACAGCTTGAGAAAACTTGCTGTGCTTTGGCCTGGGCTGCTCGCCGACTGAGGCAATATATGTTGAACCATACTACCTTGTTGATTTCTAAGATGGATCCAGTGAAGTACATCTTTGAGAAGCCGGCTCTCACCGGACGTGTTGGCCGTTGGCAGATGATTTTAACAGAGTATGATATCCAGTACACGTCGCAGAAGGCCATCAAAGGTAGTATTCTGTCAGACTACCTTGCTGAGCAACCGATTGATGATTATCAGCCAATGATGTTTGAATTCCCTGATGAAGACATCATGTATCTGAAGATGAAAGATTGTGAAGAGCCTCTTGTCGAGGAAGGACCGGATCCTGATGACAAGTGGACATTGATGTTCGATGGGGCTGTGAATATGAATGGCAACGGTGTTGGGGCAGTGCTTATTAATCCCAAGGGTGCACACATACCTTTTTCTGCCAGATTGACTTTTGACGTAACCAACAACGAAGCTGAGTATGAGGCTTGCATCATGGGGATAGAAGAAGCCATCGATCTGAGGATCAAGACTCTGGACATTTATGGAGATTCCACTCTAGTGATTAACCAGGTCAATGGAGATTGGAATACCAATCAGCCGCATTTGATTCCTTACAGAGATTACACCAGAAGGATCCTGACGTTCTTCAAGAAGGTGAAGTTGTATCATGTCCCTCGGGATGAAAATCAGATGGCTGATGCCTTAGCTACTTTGTTGTCCATGATCAAAGTCCATTGGTGGAATCATGTGCCACATGTTGCGGTGAATCGACTCGAGAGGCCTGCGTATGTGTGTAAGACCCCAATTTTGTCCCTAAGATCCCTCATGGCATCATATCATATCATATCATTGCCTCAAGGATCATTGTGCACCTTGCCTCCCTCCTAGTGGGTGGGTTATCTTGTGAGTGTGGTTTCTTGATCACCAAGCATGTGATGCGTGTTTTTCGCAAGTGTACGAATCACGTCAAAGTAATATAAAAGATTATCGAATCCACAGAGACCAAGTGTCAATCTATCAAACCTGTTGTTATGGTGTGTATCTAAGGCAACTATTTTTAAGGGTTTTAATAAGGGTGCAATGGTAAATAAAATTATAATTTTAAATAATAAATAAAGACAGGCTCGAATGTAATTCACGCAATCAATGATAATCCAGTACTTGTTAGTGGAACTACTTATGGGCAATGTTTTCTCCTTTGAAAAGAACTAATTTAACAGGAACTGTCGCTTTCGCGTATTCAGAACCGAGTTGTACTCTCTAATCAACCCCTCCTATTGTCACGGATAAAAAGGTGCGTACTGCGTTAGAGTAGTAAACCTATTTTTAAGAAATATAGTATCTTAACTAAGTTGAAAAGTATTTTAACCTGGACTTCTTAGCAAAAAGAGGTTCTTACGAACCAGAGTTTAAACTTCCTAACGCGTCCGAAAATCGTTTTAAAATCTCTTTTCTTTTTAATCTAAAATCTCCTAATAAACTAGACAAAGCGCTTTTGGCTGTTTTTGAAATAGTTAAAAACAATTACTTGAATTGAAAGATAAAATAGCCCTTAGGTGTTTCCACGAACAATTGTACTGATTACTGGTTTAATTACGATCCTTACATTCTAACCTTTATAGAATTAGTTAGACATGATAAAGTAAATATTCTTTTTATAGTTTTTCATAAAAGTAATTTAAAGCGAGTGCGGATAATAAACAAAGTAAAGTGCGAGAGCAAGAAATAAACAACGTAAATGTGCGAGTGCAGGAAATAAACAACGTAAATGTGCGAGTGCAGGAAATAAACAACGTAAATGTGCGAGTGCAGGAAATAAACAACGTAAAGTGCGAGTGCAGGAAATAAATAAAAGTAAAATACGAACTTGAATTAAAATGGCGGCAGGATTAACTTCCTCCAGAGTGCTCCAAAAACTCGAACCACAGACAGATTACAGACTCGATCACTCGATTGCAGAGGCACCCCGATGTGGAATGGCAACTGCTTTATAACTGATATATGCCTAGAGAATTCTAATTCTGGATGAAGAAAAACGAAAATCTAAGGTCCTATTTATAGTAAAAACTGAAAGCATGAAATGACAGGGACGCCCCTCCACTAAAAAGTGGAGGTTACTGATTTTGGCCTTGTGGCGCCCGCCACAGGCCTATGGCGCCCGCCATGGTCCCTACAGGGGATGATGGAGTGGGGATCGTGGGTCTTGACGGTTGAGGAGTGGTCTTGAGACGTGGCCACGTCATGGCTAACCCCATGGCGCCCGCCACGGTGGGTGCCGTAAGTGCAAAACGCTGAATTTCTAGGTTTTCGCCCGTTTTCACTCCTTTTTCGCTCCTTTTCCCGATTCAAGCTCCGATTATTATAAAAACCTGAAAACATAAGAAAACAAAGAAATAACAAAGCAAAACAACAATAAAAGCTAAGAATGCATGCGAAATCGGAGTCAGAAATACGGTGAATTTTAGTGTGATCAGCATGTTTTGCATTTGTATATCATTTCTTTTCATTTGTTTACTAACCAAAAGTACAAAAATATTGTCATCTAACATTGTTACTTGCAGATGAAGCAACTAGGTCAAGACAATCAAAATCATTCATTGAGCAATGGATGGTGGCCATTCTTGAAGAATTTGGGCGCCATGATCATTCATAAGAGATTCATATGAGTTGTGACATCATTTGGAATCAAGATCTCAAGTGGTAGAGGTTTGAAATTCATCAGAACATGACCCAGTCAACCAAAACCCTAGCAAAGTCAACTGTGGTCAACTGTGCATTTAATTAGGGATTGGATGGTGGGAAATGGTTGGAAAGGTCTCATTCATGTCCACATAAGCCTCATATAACATGTCAAAGATCAACATTGAGGAATTGGAGGTCAGACAAAAAGTTGCTAAAAATAGTAAGTGACCTGTAATTTCCAACTGCCAAAAATGGAAAGATCTTCTCCTCAACTTTACATCATCAAGCAAGCTTCAAATCAAACTTTGTACAACATGAAAGTTGAAGATATTACTCTAACCTTTCCAAAAAGTCCAAGAACATCCATTTTTCATGTGTGGTTGGCAAGTTATGGTCAAATCATTGTCAAGAAATTTTGAATTTCAGCAAGGCATAACTTTTGAACCAAAAGGCCAATTCATGTGATTCTTTTTTGAGCAAACTCCATTTGACATGAGCTATCAGAATCCATCATTACATTTCATCAAAAATCATCACATAAAAAGTCCATTTTTCAAGTGAATCAATTTGAAGTTTGGTGGAAAAAAGGTGAATTTGAAAAGTAAGCACAATTTTCATGCCAAACCAATTACCATCGCCTTAAAACAGAAATTTGGATTTGCTGCAAGTGGAATTTTACTGTTCCATTGGTTACATTTGAAAAAGGGCATTTTTGCCAAATTGCATAACATGATCAATTCACTAATCCCTTGCATTTTTGCTAATCATGTTTAACAAGTTGGATTAACAGGTGGTATAAAGCACTAATTGTAACAGAATTCTGGATCAACAATTCACAATCTCAGATCCAAACTCAAAATCTCTCAAATTCTCTCAAATTTGTTCAAACTTTTCTCAACTTCTTCCATCGATTTTCATCATTTTTCTTGCTTATTCCTTGCTCTAATCATCATATGCAGGCCTTGTGAAGATCTGTTGAAGAAGAATTGTGGAGAATTCTTGAAGATCGTGGCTGTTGAAAGTTGAAGATTCACATGGCAGTTGAAGATTTCTGGGCATTCAAGCTTTGTTGAGTTGAAGTTTTGCTTCCATTCATCTTCCTATTGATCATTGAGCATCTGTTTCTACAATTGGAGCCTTGAAACAAGCCAATTAAGATCTGCATCATCAAAAAGGTAAGAATTCGAATCCTCCAATTCTTGCAATTCTCATGTGGCTTTGGTAGATCTTTTGTTGTAGATCATGATGAACTTTGAATCGTGCATTTTCATTGAATATTAAGGAAGATATTTGGATTTAAAGTTTGGTTGTTAGAACTTCTTTTGATCGATCCTTTTGATAGGAGTAAATTTAGATGAAATCAATGCCATATTAGTGCTGTACATGATGAGAGGATTCGATCCATATAAGTTTCATTGATTTCTGTGATGAAAAGTTCTTGAGCATGATGAACAGCATGAAGATGATGAAGAACATTAAGCTTCTGTTTCCAGAACGCGTTTCAATCTTGCCTAGCCATATTTGCATGTGTTTTGCTGTTTGTAAGCCATGTGACCTATCATAACGCGCCACGCACTTAAGTGAAACGCAGCATTTCACTTAAGTGGCGCTCCTTTTTGAATTTTCCAGGGGATCGATTCCCCGTGCCAGCAAAATCCATTCTGCCTTGTGTATTTTTTTTCATATATGTTAATCATATTCATGCTCCTTATTTCACTTTTTTTTATTTTTATTTTACATTTAAAAAATCATAAATCACAAAATAATAATCCGTTTCACATGAAATTTTTTATGCCATGATCCTTGTAATGTCCTTTATTTTTTGATGATTTTTAGTAAATTTGTGCACGGTTGGAAAAAATAATTGCCTAGGGTTTGTTCTAACATGTCATTTCTTGCATATAGCTTGCCATTTCATTTGTGAAATCATGATGCTTGATCCAAAATTCTTGAAATTTTATATGTGTGATCTAGACTCATTCCTGGTCATTTTGGTATATGGTTTGTGACTTTTGCCTTTCTGGATTGTGAGATATGATGTGATCTTTGGAGGTGTGACAATGTATGTCACACCATTTCGTATCCAACTTTTGGAATTTCTTTGCCATGCCTATAGAACTTGAATTGATTTGGATTTTTGCATGTTGATACTTATGGATGTTAAGTTTGCTTGTGATTTTTCCTGGAATTTTTGAATGCATTTTCTATTTGTTTGAGAATTTCTTTTCTGGTTGACCAAGGGTGGACATTTTGTGAGTCATGATCTTATATGATTTGTGAAATTCTTGTTGTTCATTGGATGGACTTGAAATTTGGCATGTGCATTATAGACATCTTGAAGTTTGATATGGTTTTGGTTTCACTCATTTATCTTATGTCATTTCTGTTTTATGCTTACTTGAAGTTGATGCATGATTTGATGCCTTGTTTGAGCTTGTATATGCATACCATGACTTCATGATTTTCATTGACATGTTTCCACTTATCCAAATGCAATGAATTTTGGTGTGTAGATCATTGAATGTGTTCTGGTTAGGCATGATATTTTCTTGGAATTTATTGAGCCATTTTGGTATTGATATGCTTGTGTTCATTCTGTTTACCTCATTGTGTTTCCAACTTACCTAGTTTGACATGTTTTGCTTATAAAATGAAGTTGGTGCATAGTTTTGATATGAGACCAATTGGACTTCGTTCTTATTTGATTAATCTTGAATTTGGTCAATTTTCATGTTCTGTTTTGGTCTATTTCTCCTCCTTTAACCCTAGGCTTTGGCCTAAGGGTTTACTTCTCATGTTTGAGTTTGATTTTCAGGTTGAAGAAGCAATTGCTTTAAGGAGTTCAATTCAAGTTGATTGAGTTTGGTTTATTTGATTGTTATGGACTAACTTGGTTTGTTTTGTAGGATGCTAGCTCATTTGATTTGAGTTTGTGCTTTGCACATTGATTGATTGTACATTGACTGTTGTTTCTTATCTTATCTGTTTCTACTTTGTGATTGGTATACTGATTATATTTGATTGATTTCAGGTACCTTAGTTGCTATAGTTCCTTTGTGAACTTGCTATTTCTTTGCTTGATAGCTTAAGCATTGAGGTAGAATCTCTTGTCTCCATGTAGTCTGGAAGACCTGGCTTGTTACTTAGCCAGGCACCTGTCTGAAGTCCTCCTTAAGAGGCAATGTTTGTGAATGTTTATCTTTGTCCCCAAGCAGGTAAAGTCCTTTGAATAAGGCAATTGGTAGATAGAAGAGATGTATAGTCCATCTCCTACTAGTCTGTGTGTCTTCCCTTTGCTCACATTACATGTTTGTAGCATTGTGGATCTTAACCCAAGATCTATTGAGTCATTAACTTGTGGAGAGAGTTCCAACTTTCTGAACTCCCACACCTTCTGATATTCAATGCTCTCCCTGACCAGGGATAAGAGCAATGAGGTACACCCCTCATATCCTTTCATCTGCTTCACCTTAACTCTCAATGTTAAGGTTAAGAGCACCACTTACCCCATTCCAGTTGACTTTAAAGTCTAACCTTTGCTTGAGCCTAATTGCTTGGTTATAGTGTGTGCTAAATGACTTTGTTTGATTGGTTGCTTGGTTCATTTGTACATGTTTGCTTGATTGCCTTTGTGCATTTATCATCATTAATTGTTCATTATTGCATGATCATCATTTCATATCTTTGTGATTCATCTTTGGTTTACCCATTGAGGACAACTGTAAGTCCATTCATTGGCCTTTGTTCCTATGATTTGGAAGGGATTAAGTGTAAGACCATTTCATTTGGCCACTCATGTCCTCTTTGCATAGTGCTTTTGTTTGATTGTTGTATGTGAGGATGCAATTATAAGTCCATGTTGTTGGAATTTGTATTCCCATGATCATATGTTGGAGATTAGAGTAAGCCCAGATAGATTGGCATCTGATATCCATGTTTTGTATTTGCTTTGTGAGGATGCAATTATAAGTCCATGTTGTTGGCATTTGTATTCCCATGATCATATGTTGGAGATTAGAATAAGTCCAGATAGATTGGCATCTGATATCCATGTTTGGTTTTTGCCTTGTGAGATTGGAATAAGACCATTTATTGGCATCCGGTATCATTGTTGTGTTTTAGGAGATTGGTGTAAATCCATTGATTGGTATCCGGTATCCACCTTTGTTTGTGAGATTGGTATAAGTCCATTGATGACATCCGGTATCACCTTGCTTGTTATTTGCTTACTTGTTTTGTTGCTTTATTCTAAAGGACACACTTGAATCATCTTCTATATGATTTCAAGAGGTGAACTTCTGAGAAGTTTTACACTCCATCATCCATACCCTCTTTGTCCTAAACCTTTTCACACTTTGCATTCAAAAACTTTGATACTGTTGTGCAAACATCCTCATGTCTTTTCAAATTAGAAACCTGGACCCTAAGTCCTTGACTTTTCAAACTCCATTTCATAACACTTCTTTGAATCAATCCTAATCATACCTTGACCATATTTTGTAAATACTCATAATCAATTAACTTCATTCATTCAATTGTTTTATGGCTCTGTCCATTGTTAATATAATTTCACACATTAGCCATAGGTTTCAATTACCATAGTGGTTGGTGTAAATCTTACCTTGTCCTTAGTGAGTTGATTGTAAGACTTCCGTACTGAAAATAGGGTTAACCCCTCTAGTACGTCGAAGCCGTCCTCGCATGGTGGATTGTTGATTCAGGTTGAGTTTTCTCCCATTGGTAATGAAAAGCCTTAATGCTCGTGTTTTAAAATGAACTCACTAAGTTTTGGAAATCTTTTAGCCGAACTACGGCGTTTTGATCCTTACCTTTGATGGAAGGTACGTAGGCAACAGGTTCATCCGTTCAAACACAAAAATAATAAAACTTGTATATTCTTTTCTCATCTTCCCATTCATGTTTGCACAATATGTCATAAACAAATAAACTTTTTATACAACAAGTGTGAAAAGGGCTCCCTAGGAGTACCTAGGACGTGATGGGTGCCTAACACCTTCCCATTGCGTAATTTACCCCTTACCCAGATTCTCTGATCTTTTCATTAGTTTTCTACGTGTAAAACTTCTTAGGCTTTTGTTCGCTTTTTAGCCAGTCCTTTGGATAAATAAAAGTGCGGTGGCGACTCGATTTCTTTGTATGCTTTGCTTATGGTTTAATCAATAAATCATATAGCGACGAATACACCGCTACAGAAAAGTGGCGACTCTGCTGGGGATAAAACATTAGACCTTCCCTGGTGGTATTGCCTACTTTTCACCCTTGTTGTATGATACTTGTTTATCTGTTATTTGACATATTTTTGTACAATTTGGGATAACTGTATTGATTGTAATGTTTGAATTGCTTGATATACAATTGATGTTTGCTTTGGTGATCTCTGTGAGATGAGTTCTATACCCGAACTCAAGTGCACTCTAGGATAGGAGAATGGCATAGTCTCGTTGACTGGTGTGGAGAATTCCTTAGCCAGTTGACTTGCGAGCCCATTCACTTGGTGGAGGTCATGTTGGATTAATAATGTCACACAAGTTATTTGTGGTTAGGCATTATTCTTTCAATCATGTGCCTTAGAAGCCAAGGACCGTAGTTTACCAAGCCCATCTTGGCCTATTTTTAGGACGTAGTGCGGAGGTCGTTCAGATGTTAGATCTGATGCGATTGTTACGCGATACTACACTCATAAGAGTCTCTCTTGAGAATATTTTTGGAATACGAGTATTCGTTCCTCCGATAATATCCGAGAGATGGGACGATGATTATGGGAACCTCTGGTAGAACATGTCTGGCAGGTTTAAACCCTAGTACACTCCCTTTGGGTGGTTCTTAACCGAGACTCCATGCTCGTGACTCTCAGCAAACCCGTGATTCATGGTTGAGTCGTTCAGACAACCTTAATATCAATGGAACTTGGGCATTGATGAGGTGAAAACCATAATCCGCCAAAATGGATGGTTGATATTAAGGATGTTAGAGCCGGTTCATGTACCGTTAATATCAATGGAACTTGGGTGTCGATAAGGTGAAAACCTAAATCCACCAAAATGGATGATTGATATTAGGGATACAATGAGCTTTCCCATGACCTTTGTTTGGTGTGACTTGCTTGATCCTTGAGTGTGATTGTTGCATTCATGCATTCATGCATTCATCTACATTCATGTTATCAAAAAAAAAAATCAAGGAACTTAAAGGGTTTATTTGCGAAATTTTCAGACATGGAAAGACCAAAAAGGCATACAAAGAAGTACAGCTTTAGACAGCCCGATGTGAAAGAGTTAAGGAATCTGACATCTTATGTATTAGATCCCTTGGGTTTCAAAGCTCGCTATGGGAAGCTTCTGTCTTTGTTGACTACTCAGGTTGATGAGGGACTGATGAGTACTCTGGGTCAGTTCTATGATCCTCTGTACCACTGCTTCTCTTTCCCGGACTTCCAGTTGTTGCCTACCTTGGAGGAGTATTCTCATCTTATTGGGATTCCTATTCTGGATCAGGTGCCGTTCAGTGGCTTAGAGAGTATTCCGATTGCTCGAGAGATTGCAAGCTTATTGCACATAGATGAAACTTTGATTAAAGCTAATCTGACTACCAAAGGTGGAATTCAGGGTCTTCCTTCTGATTTCCTCATAGCTCAAGCTACCTTTTATGGGAAGGCCATGAGTGAGGATGCCTTTGAGGCTTTATTTGTGCTGCTCATCTATGGTTTGGTATTGTTTCCCAACATCGACAGATTTGTGGATGTGAACGCCATTAGGATCTTCTCAGTTCTTAATCCCGTTCCGACTCTGTTGGGTGATGCCTACTTCTCTTTGCATCTGAGGAATGCAAAGGGTGGAGGAGTTATTGTCTGCTGTCTGCCTCTGCTGTACAAGTGGTTTATTTCGCACTTGCCGCAGACTATTGCTTTCAAGGAGAACAAGGGATGTCTACGGTGGTCTCAGAGACTCATGTCTCTCACTAATGATGATATCTCTTGGTATGATCGCGTGTATGATATTGTTCAGATCATTGACTATTGTGGTGAATTCCCTAATGTGCCTCTTCTTGGTACATGTGGTGGGATCAGCTACAATCCTATTCTAGCACGTCGTCAGCTTGGGTTCCCCCTAAAGGATAAACCTCATAACATTCTGTTAGAAGGTGTGTTCTTTCAGGAGGGTAAAGATCCCCAAGGCCTGAAAGCCAGATTTGTCCGCGCTTGGCGCAAGATCTGCAAGAAGAGTAGGAATGAATTGGGTCCGAAGAATTGCATTGCTTTGGAGCCTTATACATCTTGGGTCAGACAGAGAGCTTCTGAGTACCTAATGCCGTATGATCATCCGAGACCTACACCGTTGGATGTGGCTGGGCCTTCAACCCTCCCTACCCAACGTGTAGAGGAGTTGAGAGAAGAAGACCTTTCACGTGCTTGGATCCGTGAGAGAGAAGAATTGCTGCAGCAGATTAAGGAAAAGGACGCTCTGATTGAATTTCTCGAGCATCGAGTGATCGACGATCCCAATGATACTTGGACTTCTCTGCTTCCTCAGTCTTCCAAGTTCTGGAAGAGGAAGTATGATCGAC
This sequence comes from Lathyrus oleraceus, assembly GCF_024323335.1. Classification (NCBI taxonomy): domain Eukaryota; kingdom Viridiplantae; phylum Streptophyta; class Magnoliopsida; order Fabales; family Fabaceae; genus Lathyrus; species Lathyrus oleraceus. The sequence continues at coordinate 40,189,381 of NC_066583.1, forward strand.
TCGCAAAGGAGAAAGCAGACATGGAAGCAGCCTATGAGAGAGAGATCAAGAAGCTGTGTGTTTCTCGTCTTCCAGCATCCCGAGCTTCTAGGGATCCATAGGATGTTATTTTCCTTTTCTCTTTGTAATGATCAAAAATGCTGTACCTATTTGTCTCGATTATATTGAATGAGATATTTTCCATATGAAATTAAAATGCTTAACTATTCAAAAATTTGCAAATAATACCCTAAGGGTTCCTTGAAAAAAACAAAGCATATGCACAAGCATTTCATGCATCATTTTGCATAAGCAGGTACCTTGTTTCTGGTCTTCTTGTCTGTGGCCTAACTCTGTGCTCTTCATTTATTTTGAAGACAAGCTGACTCACCGGTACTATACAAGAGCCAATTCTGCAAGAGTTATGGATCAGCTAGAACAAGAGAACCGAGAACTGAAGGAAGAGGTCGCCAGACTTGGCGCTTTGATGGAACAACTCCTTGCTGCTCAGAATCAACCTGCTCAACCGCTTGTAACTCTTGTCCAGAGGACGGTCATTTTAGAGGTCGCTGCTTCGACAGTGCCAGTCAGTGCTCATTATGTGCCCAATGCTATGCCAGCCGGGTTTCCTTGGGGAATGCCTCCAGGTTTCATGCCTGATCTGCCTGCTCCAACCTTTGCTCATATGCCGGCATCTAGCCCGGTCCCTGTTGCTGCTCCTCCTGTCGTGCATACTATGCCGAGGGTAGACGACACCATCTATCATTCCGAGCCATCTGAGGGCCCGGACGTTAATGAGAAGATGGACGCTATGAATGACCAATTCCTTGAGCTGAGAAAGGAGTTGAAGACCCTCCGAGGGAAGGATTTGTTCGGCAAGTCCGCTGCTGAGCTTTGCCTTGTTCCCGGTGTCAAGATACCGATCAAATTCAAAGTGCCTGACTTTGAAAAGCATAAGGGGAACACCTGCCCTCTCGCTCACCTGGTCATGTACGCCAGGAAAATGTCTACCCAAACAGATAATGATCAGCTTCTGATCCATTATTTTCAAGACAGTCTGTCCGGTGCTGCACTCAGATGGTACATGAGTTTGGATAGTGCTAATATCCGATCCTTCAATGATCTTGGCGAAGCCTTCGTCAAGCAGTACAAGTACAACGTTGATATGGCTCCTGACCGTGATCAGCTCAGGGCCATGTCTCAGAAGGATAAAGAGACATTCAAGGAGTACGCCCAGAGGTGGCGAGAGTTGGCTGCTCAGATTACTCCTCCGCTAGAAGAGAAGGAAATGACTAAGATATTTTTAAAGACTCTTAGCTCATTCTATTATGAGCGGATGGTAGCAAGTGCTCCCTCTGATTTCACCGAGATAGTGAACATGGGGATGCGTCTCGAGGAAGGTGTCCGTGAAGGACGTTTAGCAAAAGCTGAAGGCTCTTCTAAATGGTATGGGGCATTTAAGAAGAAGGATGGAGAGGCACATGCTGTGCAGTCTCACGCCAAATCCAAGAGACCCTCTGATAAAAGGAAGCCAGTGCGTCATCAGCACCAGGTGGCTAGTATAGCACCTGTTTTCCGGGACAATTATCAGCCTCAGCAACATCAGCAATATCAGCAGCAGCAACACAATCAACAACAATCTTCTCAACAGTATCGTCAACAGCAATCTCGTCCACAGCAACAGGCTTACCAGCCTCGTGGTAGCACCAGTAATCAAGCTAACGTGAACTATGATAGGAAGAAGATCAATTTCGATCCGATTCCCATGTCATATGCAGAGTTGTATCCCTCTTTAATAGAGCGGAAGCTGATTACTCCAAGAGATCCTCCGGCTATACCGGTCAACCCTCAGTGGTGGTATAAGCCTGACCTGCACTGTGTCTATCATTCTGGCGCTCCGGGCCATGATGTAGAGAATTGTTTTCAGATGAAGACCAAGGTGCAAGACCTTGTGAGATGTGGTATTCTGAGTTTTGAAGACTCAAGCCCGAATGTTACAAAGAACCCATTGCCCGCGCATGGGAAATCTGTTAATATGGTCCAGGGATGCCCTGGGAAATACAAGGTCAAATATGTAAGCCATATTAGACAATCACTGGTCGAATTACATCGGTTGTTGTGTCAATACAGCCACATGGAGCATGACCACGACAAGTGCCGCATCTGTTCGGTTAATCGTTTGGGTTGCAATCAGGTACAAAGAGAGCTTCAAGAGAGCTTCAAGAGTTGCTGGATGAGGGTACCATTGAGATCCTTCAGAATTGCAATGTTGACGAAGATGAACCGGAGGTGAATGTTATATCTCCTGTGTTCAAGCTACCCGAGCCTGTTGTTATTCGCTATGATAGCAGCAAGCCGAAGGTTTCTCCGTCTCTAGTGATCAAGCCTGCAGGCCCTGTGCCTTATTCTTCTGACCGAGCTGTGCCGTTCAGATACAACCCCGTTGCTGTGGAAGATGGGATATAAGTGCCTTTGCCTTCAACGTCTGTCACCAAAATTGCTGATGTGAGCGGGCTGACCCGTAGCGGTCGCGTATTCTCTGCGCCTAAGCCTCAAGCGAAGGCTGTTGCTACTGATACTGCTGAGCGTCCGGTTGGGACGGCTGTGAAAGTTCAGAATCCGGCACCTGTTGCCAAACCCTCCTCTGTACAAAAGACTCCTGTTTCTTCTGTTGGCCCGAGTGGCGTTGTGAATGAAGAATCTGATGAGATGCTGAGGCTCATCAAAAAGAGTGAGTACAATGTTGTAGATCAGCTTCTACAAACGCCATCCAAGATCTCCGTATTATCTCTGCTGTTGACTTCAGAACCCCATAGGGAGGCTCTGCAGAAAGTTTTGGACTTGGCGTACGTTGATCACGACGTCACGATTGAACAGTTTGATAGTATAGTTGCAAACATCACCGCTTGCAACACTTTGAGTTTTTGTGACGCTGATCTCCCTGAGGAGGGAAGAGACCACAACATGGCTTTACACATATTTATGAATTGCAAATCTGATGCCATATCCAACGTGCTGGTGGACACGGGATCATCTCTAAATGTATTGCCAAAAACCACACTCTCCAGATTGTCATATCAGGGGCCTCCTATGAGGCAGAGTGGTGTTGTTGTGAAAGCATTCGATGGGTCACGCAAGACCGTGATTGGGGAAGTTGATCTCCCAATCAAGATTGGACCAAGCGATTTCCAAGTTACCTTCCAGGTAATGGATATCCACCCATCATACAGCTGTCTCCTTGGCAGACCATGGATTCACGAGGCTGGCGCCGTGACATCGACCCTACACCAGAAGCTGAAATTTGTTAAGAACAAGAAACTGGTTGTGGTAGGAGGAGAAAAGGCTCTCCTGGTTAGCCACTTGTCTTCTTTCTCGTATATTGACGCTGAGGATGAAGTTGGAACGCTGTTCCAAGCTTTATCCATTGATGAACCAATTGAGAAGAAGTCTCCTTCATTTTCTTCCTACAAAGATGCGAAACTGGCCATTGAGGGTGGTGCAGTTGCTGGTTTAGGGAAAATGATTGAGCTTGAAGACAATAGATCCCGGGCTGGCATTGGCTACTGTTATGGGGTATATAATGAGCAAGGTTTGTTCAAGAGTGGAGGATTCATCCATGCTGATCAACCTGAGGAAGAAGCTGCTGCTATCTTAGAAGAGGATGCAGAGGATCTGAACAATTTGATCATACCTGGTGGTGTCTGCCACAACTGGGTCGCTGTAGATGTTCCTACGGTCACCCATAGATCAGAGTAATTGTTCACTTTGTTCAAAACCCTTCTCCCATGCCAAAAGGAGAAGTGATGATTGTTGGCAAGCATTTAATACAATGATATTTTCATTCAATTAATACATTGTTAAACATTTGTTTTTCCATTTGTTTTCACTTTTTGCTTTTGCATGAAATCAGTGATCACAAAAAACCCTGAAAAACAAGAAAGCAATCTTTTCATCTGCATAAATGATTTGCTTGTTTAAATTCAAAAGTTTCTCATTATCCAAAATCATTATGCAGGGATTTCTAAACCCATTGAACATAATGATCCAACGCCATCTCCTGATCTTGAATTCTTTGTATTTGAGGCAGAGGAAGATGATGTTGAAGGGGATTCCTGATGAGATTACCCGTCTTCTTGAACACCAAAAGAGGCTCATTCAGTTGTATCATGAGAATCAGCAAAACAGTCAAACAGGGGCATTACAAATGTAATGTAAAAAAAAAAGAGAAGAGGGTAAAGAAAAAATCAAAATGAAATCAAAAATCAGGAAAAAATTTTCAAGAGAAAAAGAAAAGAAAAGTATACCCTCAAATCCCTAGTTGACTGATGCTGAATGGATTCAGAGTCGTTATGACCAACTGAATTTGATTGAAGAAAAGCGATTGACTGCCATGTGTCATGGTCAGTTATATCAGCAGAGCATGAAGAAAGCTTTCGATAAGAAGGTCAAGCCTCGTGTGTTCCGAGAAGGTGACCTTGTGCTCAAGAAAGTCTTGTCTTTCGCGCCCGATTCCAGGGGAAAGTGGACTCCAAACTACGAGGGTCCATATGTTGTTAAGAGAGCCTCTTCAGGCGGTGCTTTGATGCTTACAACAATGGATGGGGAGGATTTCACTCGTCCTGTGAATTCAGATGCAGTCAAGAAATACTTTGCCTAAAAAAAAGTATATGCAAATGAAAAACAGAATAGCTCGCTAGGTTGAAAACCCGAAAGGGCGGCTTAGGAAAAAATGAGCGTCTCGGTGGAGAACCTGCAAGGGTAATCCAGGCAAAAATTAGAGACTTGAAAAAAAGTATATTTGCATCCCGCTAGATTGAGTACCTCACCCTGGGGCAGTCTAGGCAAAAATTAGGGATTTGGCAAGTAACTGCATCATGACAAGACTTTCTGTTTTACAGCTGTCTGTTTGCCAGAGATCCTCGATTCGTCGTCAACTGAAGCTTCGCATACATCGAGATTCAAATTGGTAGAGAAAGGATCATTATGTTCAATGTATCCCTCTTCCAATATATATCACTGACTTCAAATTTGTACAGAGCTATGGAGTCTCGCCATTTGCAGGCTACCATTCCATCAAATCAATTTGAGCCTTTTATCCAATTATTTGCATTCTTATTTGTTTCAATTCAACAAATGTTTTGCATGTTTTAATTGATAAAATGTCATTGTTTTAAAACAAATAAATTTTTCAAAAAAAAATTGTTGTTTTAAACAAAGTGAACATTCACAATGACAAAAGGATACTTAAGAATCTCTCAGTGCTCTCCCGAGGGTGGCATGATGTCCAACAGGTAAGACATTTGTTCATATTCCTGGCATGGGTTGTATCCTCTTTCTCCTGCTTTATTATTGGGGTTATTCCCCAAGCAGAGCTTTTGTTAGGGTTGTTCCCTAAGCAGAGTGTTGTTGAAGACTTCGTTTTCTTCTCCAGCAGTATTCTCTCCCAGCATGGGTGTTTCCCATTTGGAAGTTTCAGTAGTGGGTGGTTTGAGACCCCAGTACCATATCACTCTCCCCAGTGCAGTCGCCAGTGGAGTTGTGGTTTTCTCCTCAGCAGAGATGCTTTCCTGTTGAAAATTCCATGGTTGGTGGTTTGATATCCCGGTACTTCACCGCTTTCCTCAGCGCAGTCGCTAGTGGAATCTGTGATATATCCCCAAAGTAGAGTGCCTGTGGAAGACTCCGTTTTCTCCAGCAGTACTCTCTTCCCCAGCCAAGTCGCTAGCAGATTTGCTATATCTCCCCATCAGAGCATTTGGCGAGGTTTTTCACCTCTTATCTTCCTTCAGCAGGGCAGTGATTGTGTTCCTCCTCAGCAGTTGTGGATTTTCTCCTCAGAAGAGTCAGCATTTGGTGGTTGATCCCCAGCTCTCCTCCATATTTCCCAGTGGATCCCGCAGTGGATTTCCCCAGTGGATCTGCTTGTAAATTTGTGGTTTGGTGGATCGTGTATATGCAAAATCCCCAATAGAATGGGTATTCCTCAACAGAGTCAGGATTGCATCTGTGATATTCCCCTCAGAATCTCCTCCAGAGTTGGAAACCTCTATTTGCCCCCAGAAGGGTTGGTTGTTAGTCTATCATCCATAGATTTGGTTGATCTCCTGTTGCTTTTGATCCCCAGTAGAGTAGCTTGTTGCAGAATCTACTTATGTGATCTTTTTCTTCCTCCTCAGTGGGTTGTTCCCCAATGGAATGGATATTTGTGGTCTCCCCAGGTAGAGTTGCTTGTGCAGTCAGATTCTACATGGATGATCTGTTCTCCCTCAGTGGGTTGTTCCCCTGTAGAGTTATGTAGAGTTGCTTTCATAGCAGTGAGCTCTTGTTCCCCTGCAGACATCTCGGGATTTCTCCCGTTTCCCCCAACAGATTTGTCTTTGTGGCCGTTGTTGCCTGTTGTGACTTTCTGTACTCCAGTTGGGATGTTTGTTGATGCATCGCTCAAGAGATTTTTGTGATATCTCCGATCTTTTGCCTCCCCGCAGATCTTTGCTTTTCAGCTTGAAGATCTCCAGCAGATTGGCTTTCCAGTTGGACCTCCTTGGTTCTCCCTGGAAGTATAGTACCGGATGTTTGATTCCTGGAACTTGTTTGTGTTAGAATTGTCTATTTTTTCAGCATTCATCAAACATAAATCATGCATATTCATGCATACTCATAAACATTCAGATATTCATGTTGCATTTTTTGCCATATATCTTTTGTTTGTTGTTTCCTGCTATGGTGATATAGATCTCCTTTATGGATCTCCCAAAGCAGATGTCGGGTGTTTAATCTCTCAAAATAGAGTCAGCCTTTAAGCAGAAAGTGTCTATCCTTTCCTGCCTTTCCCCACTGAGATACATCCTCGTGGATGACGGTTGTTTCTGTTCCCTCCCAACGCACTTTGGGACGGGTTTTCCCTTTTGAGTTATATCCTCATCAGGACGAGTCTTGATTCAGTCCGCCTTTTTGGTTCGATCCTAAATTGGCATCTTTTAACTGTCTCTCGTGCTTCCCTGTGGTATAAATGAATAGTTTCTTACAAACCGGCGCTCATTCATCTTATCCTCAGTGGAACTTTTGGGCCTCTGCCTACAAACCAGCAGTTATAAGTCCTATCTTTGCGGTTTTCTACCTACTACCCGGTAGTTATAAACCCGTTTTCTCCCCTAACGGAGTTAACTTTGTTGTTCATCCCAACCGATGAGAATTACTCTTCTGCGGTGCTCTACCCAGTTTTGTTTCTGGTAGATATAATCCCCTATTTGTGGTTATCTTCGTCTAGTATTCGATGTTGATTTTCCCTTTGTTTGGATAAGTCGCTTGAATAAGCACTTATATCCCCAGCAAGTCTTTTTTGGATAATTGCCGTATGCTAGCAATTTTATCCCCAGCGGGTCCCTTCACCGTTTGTCAGTGATCGTGTTCCCTGGATCATTGATTTTCATCGATGTACCCCCAACGAGTCTTCTTTCATTTACCCTCTTGTTGGTAATGTCTGTTGCTCCCTTGTTGATTGGTCATCTTTATATACCTAGTTTGGTATCCCGATGCCTTTCTTTTTGGATTTTTATCCTATAAACAACCTACAACCCGGTTCAGGATAATCTTCCTCTCGAGTATGTTATCCACGTTCTGACGGTAATGGATAATATATCTCATTCACTCTTCAGTTGAAACCTTTTTTGTTTCTCTAGTCGAGTAAGATTCGTTATTTCCCTTTGCGGAGTCGAATATTTGTTGTTGCGGATAATTGTCGGATGCTTGCAATTTATCCTTTGAGTTGTCTTTCGTTTACCCGTATGCTTGGTATCGATTGTCTCTCTTTTTGGTTAGTCATCTATTATATGCCCTAACCGGTATCTCTGGTGTCTTTTCCTTTCGAGTATGTTATTCACGGTCTGCCGGTAATGAATGATATATCTCTTTCACTCCTTGGTTGGAGTCCTTTGTTGATCTTCCCCAGTAGAGTAAGATTCGTATTCTTTGTAGAATCGAATCTCCATCCTATAAACAAGATTGTTGTTCTAGCTTTCTTCAGGGTGATGAGTGTCTTGGAACACAAACCAATTCACGATTTCGGATTTTTATCCTATAAACAACCTACAACCCGGTTCAGGATAATCTTCCATGCGAGTATATTATCTACGTTTTGACGGCTATAGATAATATATCTCATGCACTCTTTTGTCGGATCCTTTGTTTGTTCCCCCAACTGAGTAAGATTTGCATTCTTTACAGAATCAAATGTCCATCCTATAAACAAGTTTGCTTTCGCTCTCTTCAGGATGATGAGTGTTTTGGAACACACACCAATTCACGCCTTGGTCGGTCACCTGTTACATACCTACAACCCGGTATCCTTGGTGTTCCTTCCTTTCTGCTCCCTATTATGACCTTGGTCCCCTATGGAGTTATATCTTCCTGAGTTTATGTACCTTTTTCAGGTCTTTCTCAGATGTTTGGTTGATTGATATCTCTCACCCGTATACCGGTCTTAGATATTCATTCTTCCTGAGTTTGTTACTCACTAACCGGTAACATCTCATCCTTTGGTTTTCCCTGGAAAGTCTTTTCTAGATTTCCCCAGCGGATTCGTGTCCCTATTCGTGTTGCTGTATTGGTGTTATCCCCAGTACATGCATTTTGTGAGTCAGCTTGAGTCTTCCCAATGGAAGTGTTTTCCTTTGGTATTTCTTCCTCTCCCCAGCTTGAGTCCTTTACTTCCCCAGTAAAGTCTCCAGTCTGTTTCTCTGTTTTCCCCAACTCAGAATCGTGTCCTGCTCACACACTCCTTTTCTGTTTTCCCCTATCGGAGTCCCCATAAGAGTCCTATTAGAGTCTCTGTTCCTGGTGAGTGTATTACTCCGATGGATTGTCTTTTCTTTTGTGCGAACCATATATTTCCACAGAGTTTTTCTTTCATATGCATACATCTGCATCATGAGGTCTCTTAGGGACCAAAATTTGTCTCATTACTGTTATTTAAGCCCATTCTACCGCGTCAAGATGAAGATTTCTAAACTTCATTTCTCCGGGTAGAATGACCTTAAATAGGGGCATCTGTAAGACCCCAATTTTGTCCCTAAGATCCCTCATGGCATCATATCATATCATATCATTGCCTCAAGGATCATTGTGCACCTTGCCTCCCTCCTAGTGGGTGGGTTATCTTGTGAGTGTGATTTCTTGATCACCAAGCATGTTTTGCATTTGTATATCATTGCTTTTCATTTGTTTACTAACCAAAAGTACAAAAATATTGTCATCTAACATTGTTACTTGCAGATGAAGCAACTAGGTCAAGACAATCAAAATCATTCATTGAGCAATGGATGGTGGCCATTCTTGAAGAATTTGGGCGCCATGGTCATTCATAAGAGATTCATATGAGTTGTGACATCATTTGGAATCAAGATCTCAAGTGGTAGAGGTTTGAAATTCATCAGAACATGACCCAGTCAACCAAAACCCTAGCAAAGTCAACTATGGTCAACTGTGCATTTAATCAGGGATTGGATGGTGGGAAATGGTTGGAAAGGTCTCATTCATGTCCACACAAGCCTCATATAACATGTCAAAGATCAACATTGAGGAATTGGAGGTCAGACAAAAAGTTGCTAAAAATAGTAAGTGACCTGTAATTTCCAACTACCAAAACTGGAAAGATCTTCTCCTCAACTTTACATCATCAAGAAAGCTTCAAATCAAAATTTGTACAACATGAAAGTTGAAGATCTTACTCTCACCTTTCCAAAAAGTCCAAGAACATCCATTTCTCATGTGTGGTTGGCAAGTTATGGTCAAATCATTGTCAAGAAATTTTGAATTTCAGCAAGGCATAACTTTTGAACCAAAAGGCCAATTCATGTGATTCTTTTTTGAGCAAACTCCATTTGACATGAGCTATCATAATCCATCATTACATTTCATCAAAAATCATCACATAAAAAGTCCATTTTTCAAGTGAATCAATTTGAAGTTTGGTGGAAAAAAGGTGAATTTGAAAAGTAAGCACAATTTTCATGCCAAACCAATTACCATTGCCTTAAAACAGAAATTTGGATTTGCTGCAAGTGGAATTTTACTGTTCCATTGGTTACATTTGAAAAAGGGCATTTTTGCCAAATTGCATAACATGATCAATTCACTAATCCCTTGCATTTTTGCTAATCATGTTTAACAAGTTGGATTAACAGGTGGTATAAAGCACTAATTGTAACAGAATTCTGGATCAACAATTCACAATCTCAAATCCAAACTCAAAATCTCTCAAATTCTCTCAAATTTGTTCAAACTTTTCTCAACTTCTTCCGTCGATTTTCATCATTTTTCTTGCTTGTTCCTTGCTCTAATCATCATATGCAGGCCTTGTGAAGATTTGTTGAAGAAGAATTGTGGAGAATTCTTGAAGATCGTGGCTGTTGAAAGTTGAAGATTCACATGGCAGTTGAAGATTTCTGCGCATTCAAGCTTTGTTGAGCTGAAGTTTTGCTTCCATTCATCTTCCTATTGATCATTGAGCATCTGTTTCTACAATTGGAGCCTTGAAACAAGCCAATTAAGATCTGCATCATCAAAGAGGTAAGAATTCGAATCCTCCAATTCTTGCAATTCTCATGTGGCTTTGGTAGATCTTTTGTTGTAGATCATGATGAACTTTGAATCGTGCATTTTCATTGAATATTAAGGAAGATATCTGGATTTAAAGTTTGGTTGTTAGAACTTTTGATCGATCCTTTTGATAGGAGTAAATTTAGATGAAATCAATGCCATATTAGTGCTGTACATGATGAGAGGATTCGATCCATATAAGTTTCATTGATTTCTGTGATGAAAAGTTCTTGAGCATGATGAACAGCATGAAGATGATGAAGAACATTAAGCTTCTGTTTCCAGAATGCGTTTCAATCTTGCCTAGCCATATTTGCATGTGTTTTGCTGTTTGTAAGCCATGTGACCTATCATAACGCGCCACGCACTTAAGTGAAACGCGGCGTTTCACTTAAGTGGCGCTCCTTTTTGAATTGTCCAGGGGATCGATTCCCCGCGCCAGCAAAATCCATTATGCCTTGTGTATTTTTTTTTCATATATGTTAATCATATTCATGCTCCTTATTTCACTTTTTTTATTTTTCTTTTACATTCAAAAAATCATAAATCACAAAATAATAATCCATTTCACATGAAATTTTTTATGCCATGATCCTTGTAATGTCCTTTATTTTTTGATGATTTTTAGTAAATTTGTGCACGGTTGGAAAAAATAATTGCCTAGGGTTTGTTCTAACATGTCATTTCTTGCACATAGCTTGCCATTTCATTTGTGAAATCATGATGCTTGATCCAAAATTCTTGAAATTTTATATGTGTGATCTAGACTCATTCCTGGTCATTTTGGTATATGGTTTGTGATTTTTGCCATTCTGGATTTTGAGATATGATGTGATCTTTGGAGGTGTGACAATGTATGTCACACCATTTCTTATCCAACTTGTGGAATTTCTTTGCCATTCCTATTGAACTTGAATTGATCTGGATTTTTGCATGTTGATACTTATGGAGGTTAAGACTGATTGTGATTTTTCCTGGAATTGTTGAATGCATTTTCTATTTGTTTGAGAATTTCTTTTCTGGTTGACCAAGGGTGGACATTTTGTGAGTCATGATCTTATATGATTTGTGAAATTCTTGTTGTTCATTGGATGGACTTGAAATTTGGCATGTGTATTATAGACATCTTGAAGTTTGCTATGGTTTTGGTTTCACTCATTTATCTTATGTCATTTCTGTTTTATGCTTACTTGAAGTTGATGCATGATTTGATGCCTTGTTTGAGCTTGTATATGCATACCATGACTTCATGATTTTCATTGACATGTTTACACTTATCCAAATGCAATGAATTTTGGTGTGTAGATCATTGAATATGTTCTGGTTAGGCATGATTTTTTCTTGGAATTTATTGAGCCATTTTGGTATTGATATGATTGTGTTCATTCTGTTTACCTCATTGTGTTTCCAACTTGCCTAGTTTGACATGTTTTGCTTATAAAATGAAGTTGGTGCATAGTTTTGATATGAGACCAATTGGACTTCGTTCTTATTTGATTAATCTTGAATTTGGTCAATTTTCATGTTCTGTTTTGGTCTATTTCTCCTCCTTTAACTCTAAGCTTTGGCCTAAGGGTTTACTTCTCATGTTTGAGTTTGATTTTCAGGTTGAAGAAGCAATTGCTTTAAGGAGTTCAATTCAAGTTGATTGAGTTTGGTTTATTTGATTGTTATGGACTAACTTGGTTTGTTTTGTAGGATGCTAGCTCATTTGATTTGAGTTTATGCTTTGCACATTGATTGATTGTACATTGACTGTTGGTTCTTATCTTGTCTGTTTCTACTTTATGATTGGTATACTGATTATATTTGATTGATTTCAGGTACCTTAGTTGCTATAGTTCCTTTGTGAACTTGCTATTGCTTTGCTTGATAGCTTAAGCATTGAGGTAGAATCTCTTGTCTCCATGTAGTCTGGAAGACCTGGCTTGTTACTTAGCCAGGCACCTGTCTGAAGTCCTCCTTAAGAGGCAATGTTTGTGAATGTTTATCTTTGTCCCCAAGCAGGTAAAGTCCTTTGAATAAGACAATTGGTAGATAGAAGAGATGTATAGTCCATCTCCTACTAGTCTGTGTGTCTTCCCTTTGCTCACATTACATGTTTGTAGCATTGTGGATCTTAACCCAAGATCTATTGAGTCATTAACTTGTGGAGAGAGTTCCAACTTTCTGAACTCCCACACCTTCTGATATTCAATGCTCTCCCTGACCAGGGATAAGAGCAATGAGGCACACCCTTCATATCCTTTCATCTGCTTCACCTTAACTCTCAATGTTAAGGTTAAGAGCACCACTTACCCCATTCCAGTTGACTTTAAAGTCTAACCTTTGCTTGAGCCTAATTGCTTGGTTATAGTGTGTGCTAAATGACTTTGTTTGATTGATTGCTTGGTTCATTTGTACATGTTTGCTTGATTGCCTTTGTGCATTTATCATCATTAATTGTTCATTATTGCATGATCATCATTTCATATCTTTGTGATTCATCTTTGGTTTACCCATTGAGGACAACTGTAAGTCCATTCATTGGCCTTTATTCCTATGATTTGGAAGGGATTAAGTGTAAGACCATTTCATTTGGCCACTCATGTCCTCTTTGCATAGTGCTTTTGTTTGATTGTTGTATGTGAGGATGCAATTATAAGTCCATGTTGTTGGCATTTGTATTCCCATGATCATATGTTGGAGATTAGAGTAAGCCCAGATAGATTCGCATCTGATATCCATGTTTTGTATTTGCTTTGTGAGGATGCAATTATAAGTCCATGTTGTTGGCATTTGTATTCCCATGATCATATGTTGGAGATTAGAATAAGTCCAGATAGATTGGCATCTGATATCCATGTTTGGTTTTTTCCTTGTGAGATTGGAATAAGACCATTTATTGGCATCCGGTATCATTGTTGTGTTTTAGGAGATTGGTGTAAATCCATTGATTGGTATCCGGTATCCACCTTTGTTTGTGAGATTGGTATAAGTCCATTGATGGCATCCGGTATCACCTTGCTTGTTATTTGCTTACTTCTTTTGTTGCTTTATTCCAAAGGACACACTTGAATCATCTTCTATATGATTTCAAGAGGTGAACTTCTGAGAAGTTTTACACTCCATCATCCATACCCTATTTGTCCTAAACCTTTTCACACTTTGCATTCAAAAACTTTGATACTGTTGTGCAAACATCCTCATGTCTTTTCAAATTAGAAACCTGGACCCTAAGTCCTTGACTTTTCAAACTCCATTTCATAACACTTCTTTGAATCAATCCTAATCATACCTTGACCATATTTTGTAAATACTCATAATCAATTAACTTCACTCATTCAATTGTTTTATGGCTCTGTCCATTGTTAATATGTTTTCACACATTAGCCATAGGTTTCAATTACCATAGTGGTTGGTGTAAATCTTACCTTGTCCTTAGTGAGTTGATTGTAAGACTTCCGTACTGAAAACAGGGTTAACCCCTCTAGTACGTCGAAGCCGTCCTCGCATGGTGGATTATTGATTCAGGTTGAGTTTTCTCCCATTGGTAATGAAAAGCCTTAATGCTCGTGTTTTAAAATGAACTTACTAAGTTTTGGAAATCTTTTAGCCGAACTACAGCGTTTTGATCCTTACCTTTGATGGAAGGTACGTAGGCAACAGGTTCATCCGTTCAAACACAAAAATAATAAAACTTGTATATTCTTTTCTCATCTTCCCATTCATGTTTGCACAATATGTCATAAACAAATAAACTTTTTATACAACAAGTGTGAAAAGGGCTCCCTAGGAGTACCTAGGACGTGATGGGTGCCTAACACCTTCCCATTGCGTAATTTACCCCTTACCCAGATTCTCTGATCTTTTCATTAGTTTTCTACGTGTAAAACTTCTTAGGCTTTTGTTCGCTTTTTAGCCAGTCCTTTGGATAAATAAAAGTGCGGTGGCGACTCGATTTCTTTGTATGCTTTGCTTATGGTTTAATCAATAAATCATATAGCGACGAATACACCGCTACAGAAAAATGGCGACTCTGCTGGGGATAAAACATTAGACCTTCCCTGGTAGTATTACCTACTTTTCACCCTTGTTGTATGATACTTGTTTATCTGTTATTTGACATATTTTTGTACAATTTGGGATAACTGTATTGATTGTAATGTTTGAATTGCTTGATATACAATTGCTGTTTGCTTTGGTGATCTCTGTGAGATGAGTTCTATACCCGAACTCAAGTGCACTCTAGGATAGGAGAATGGCATAGTCTCGTTGACTGGTGTGGAGTATTCCTTAGCTAGTTGACTTGCGAGCCCATTCACTTGGTGGAGGTCATGTTGGATTAATAATGTCACACAAGTTATTTGTGGTTAGGCATTATTCTTTCAATCATGTGCCTTAGAAGCCAAGGACCGTAGTTTACCAAGCCCATCTTGGCCTATTTTTAGGACGTAGTGCGGAGGTCGTTCAGATGTTAGATCTGATGCGATTGTTACGCGATACTACACTCATAAGAGTCTCTCTTGAGAATATTTTTGGAATACGAGTATTCGTTCCTCCGATAATATCCAAGAGATGGGACGTTGATTATGGGAACCTCTGGTAGAACATGTTTGGCAGGTTTAAACCCTAGTACACTCCCTTTGGGTGGTTCTTAACCGAGACTCCATGCTCGTGACTCTCAGCAAACCCGTGATTCATGATTGAGTCGTTCAGACAACCTTAATATCAATGGAACTTGGGCGTTGGTGAGGTGAAAACCATAATCCGCCAAAATGGATGGTTAATATTAAGGATGTTAGAGCCGGTTCATGTACCGTTAATATCAATGGAACTTGGGTGTCGATAAGGTGAAAACCTAAATCCACCAAAATGGATGATTGATATTAGGGATACAATGAGCTTTCCCATGACCCTTGTTTGGTGTGACTTGCTTGATCCTTGAGTGTGATTGTTGCATTCATGCATTCATGCATTCATCTACATTCATGTCATCAAAAAAAAAAAATTCAAGGAACTTAAAGGGTTTATTTGCGAAATTTTCAGACATGGAAAGACCAAAAAGGCATACAAAGAAGTACAGCTTTAGACAGCCCGATGTGAAAGAGTTAAGGAATCTGACATCTTATGTATTAGATCCCTTGGGTTTCAAAGCTCGCTATGGGAAGCTTCTGTCTCTGTTGACTACTTAGGTTGATAAGGGACTGATGAGTACTCTGGCTCAGTTCTATGATCCTCTGTATCACTGCTTCTCTTTCCCGGACTTCCAGTTGTTGCCTACCTTGGAGGAGTATTCTCATCTTATTGGGATTCCTATTCTGGATCAGGTGCCGTTCAGTGGCTTAGAGAGTATTCCGACTGCTCGAGAGATTGCAAGCTTATTGCACATAGATGAAACTTCGATTAAAGCTAATCTGACTACCAAAGGTGGAATTCAGGGTCTTCCTTCTGATTTCCTCATAGCTCAAGCTACCTTTTATGGGAAGGCCATGAGTGAGGATGCCTTTGAGGCTTTATTTATGCTGCTCATCTATGGTTTGGTATTGTTTCCCAACATCGACAGATTTGTGGATGTGAACGCCATTAGGATCTTCTCAGTTCTTAATCCCGTTCCGACTCTGTTGGGTGATGCCTACTTCTCTTTGCATCTGAGGAATGCAAAGGGTGGATGAGTTATTGTCTGCTGTCTGCCTCTGCTGTACAAGTGGTTTATTTTGCACTTGCCGCAGACTGTTGCTTTCAAGGAGAACAAGGGATGTCTACGGTGGTCTCAGAGACTCATGTCTCTCACTAATGATGATATCTCTTGGTATGATCGCGTCAAAGAATGACAAGAAAACCCTGAGAAGCCAGGAGTATCCTGAAGGAGCGTCAAAGAATGACAAGAAAACCCTGAGAAGGCTAGATGGAAGCTTTTATTTGAATCAGGATGATGTGCTGTACAAGAGGAACTTCGACATGGTTCTGCTCAGATGCGTGGATAGACACGAGGCAGACATGTTAATGCAAGAAGTGCATGAAGGATCTTTTCGTACCCATGCTGGTGGTCATGCAATGTCCAAGAAATTGTTGAGAGTCGGTTATTACTGGATGACTATGGAATCCGATTGTTTCAAGTACGCTCAGAAGTGCCATAAATGTCAGATTTATGCTGATAAAGTGCATGTACCACGAAGCCCTCTGAATGTCATGAATTCGCCTTGACCGTTCGCGATGTGGGGCATTGATATGATTGGGAAGATTGAGCCTACTGCTTCTAATGGACATCGCTTCATCCTGGTTGCGATTGATTACTTCACCAAGTGGGTGGAAGCAGCTTCCTATGCTAACGTTACCAAACAAGTGGTTGCCCGGTTTATCAAGAAGGAAATCATCTGTTGCTATGGGGTTCCTGAGAGAATCATCACTGACAATGGTTCGAATCTCAATAACAAGATGATGAAAGAGCTTTGCAGAGATTTCAAGATTGAACATCACAATTCTTCTCCTTACAGACCGAAGATGAATGGTGCTGTAGAGGCGGCAAACAAGAATATCAAGAAGATTGTGCAGAAGATGGTCGTGACGTACAAGGATTGGCATGCGATGCTGCCTTTCGCTTTACATGGGTACCGTACCTCGGTACGTACGTCGACCGGGGCAACCCCTTACTCCCTTGTGTATGGTATGGAAGCGGTCCTACCTGTCGAAGTGGAGATTCCTTCTATGAGGGTCTTGCTGGATGTCAAGCTTGACGAAGCTGAGTGGATTCGAACAAGGTTTAACGAGTTGAGCCTTATCGAAGAGAGGCGGTTAGCAGTTGTGTGCCATGGGCAGTTGTATCAGAGAAGGATGAAGAGAGCCTTTGATCAGAAAGTGCGTCCTCGAAGCTATCAGACTGGTGATTTAGTTTTGAAGAGGATCCTTCCTCCCAGTACAGACAACAGGGGCAAGTGGACTCCTAATTACGAAGGTCCATATGTTGTTAAGAAGGTTTTCTCCGGTGGAGCCTTGATGCTTACAACTATGGATGGTGAAGATTTTCCGTCCCCTGTTAACTCAGATGTAGTCAAAAAATACTTCGCATAAATTGACCCGCTGGACAAAAAGAATAAAAGAGTCCAGGCAAAAAAGGGCATCCCGGCGAACCAAAAAAAAGAAGAAGAAAAGGTTCGGGCAAAAGTTAGGGATAAAAAATGAAAAGAATATGTACACCCGGTAAGTCGAAAACCCGCAAGGGCGGCTTAGGAAAAAATGGGTATCCCGGTGGATTGAAAACCCGAAAGGGCGATCCAGCCAAAAGAGGGATTAAAGCGAAGACTACAGTCTGAGTTATCTGTACTTCATCACGCTTCATCGTCTACCATCTCGAAGGATAGGATCGGTCCAGTCATTCGTCTCAGAAAGCAAGGAATTTGGGGAGAAATTGATGATTTGTGAGTCATAACAGAATTGGGAAATAGTGGATGCCATATTCACATTGCCATTAGGATAGTTTGTTTTCCTTTTATGCGCAATTACCTCTTCTTAGGAATTGCTTCCCGATGTATTCGCCTTTTCAGGCCCATTTTCAATCAATAAAAGTCGTTATTCAGATAAAATTGCTCTCTTGTTTTTATTTTACTGTTTTGTTTGCAAAAACGTCTGAATTTTTGATAAACATTGCATATAAAAACATGAAGGCTAGACAATAATGTGCAGAAAGATAAAACATTTGAAAATCATTTTGAATGTTGAGTACACTTGGGGGTATCTTGTCCATGCAATCCTCTGGGGCATGTATGTCTTGCTGTTTTGCAGGTCATCACTTTTGGTTCCTGGCTGAAGCAGATAAGCCACGGTTTGTTCAGGGATGTGTCAACACTGCCCAGAAGTGTGTGATGGGGATCTTCCTCAGCAGTTGAAGCAAGTTCAGGACTTGTCTACCCAGCGTATTCCAGATCAGGAATTCCTCAGCTAGATTGAGGATGTTTCCCCAGCAGGCTTGGAAGTGTCTGTTTCCCCAAGCAAGTCTGAAAGCTATTAGAACTGTTCTATCCCCCAACAGACCTGAAAGTGGGTTTATCCCCAGCTAGTTGGAAGATCGTTAATCCCCACCGAGTTGGAGGGTTGTTGTATCCCCATCGGAGGTCTCAGTGGAGTAGTTTATTCCTCAGCAGTCGGTTTTGAAGTACTGCTATCGCCAGCATGGTTGTGAACGCTTGTCCCCGGTAGGGTTGTGGGTGTTTATCCCCAGCATGGTCTGGTCTATTATTTCCCCCAACAGGGTTGTGGATGCCTTTCCCCATCAGGATTGTAAATGTTTTCCCTAGCGGAGTCCCTGTGTGGATCAGGTTCGGTGGAAGTTATCCCCAGTAGAGTTTATCCTACATGTGGATTGGTCGCTATCCTCAGCAGAAGTGAGCATTGGTTGTTTCCCTAGCAGAGTCCCCGTGTGGATTGGATTTGGTGAAGGTTGTCCCCGGTGGGATTCTTTCTTCAGCAGCAATGTTATTCCCCAGCACGTTTGAGAAGTTGGTGATATTCCCCGCAGAGCAATCTGTTGGCTCCCCAGCAGGAGTTTTCATCATTTTGCATCTTGCATGTAGTAATCATTGCATCCTCAAATCGCGTAGCATTTACATTCAAGATGGAGCATTACGCCATAGAAAAATTCAAACATATGCATTCATGTGTTAAACCTAATCAGACCGTATCCCCGGCAGAGGCGGATCGTTGTTCAACATCTGTACGACACATTTGCTACAGTTGCTCCTGACAGCATTCAGGATTGATAATTCCCCAAAGAGGTTTATTTCCTCACCCGTAGGTGAGAGGAAAGCTTGATTCTCCCCAGTGAGATCCCCAGTAAGTGTTTAGCCTTACCCTGACATATTGTAGATGTCATTCTTGTGATACCGGTAAGTATCCTGTCTACACCCGTGTGTGTTCTTTCCTTGGTGTCGGTAAACACCATTGTTTCGGTGTCGGTAAACATCGAGTACCACCCAGTCATCGGTAAATGTCTGGTTATCCCTTTTTGATGTCGGTAAACATCATCTTCCGATGTTCGTAACATCTCTTTTCCTTCCCCAGTGAAGTCATCACCTCTCCGTTGGTGTCGATAAACGTTGAGTTTTTTCTATTCGTCCGTTGACATATAGTTGTATCCTTTCTCCCAGTCATCGGTAAATGTCTGGTCGTTTTTTTGATGTCGGTAAACATCGAGTCTCATCCCATTCATCGGTAAATGTCTGGTCACCCCTCTTTGATATCGGTAAACATCATATTTCGATGTCGGTAAACATCGAGTCTCATCCCAGTCATCGGTAGATGTCTGGTCGTGCGTCCTTCCTTTGATAAAAATCAAAGTTCCCCAGTAGAGTCGTCGGTAAACGTCTTGTCTGGTTCCAGTTGCAAAAATCTTTTTGCTCCCCAGTTGGAGATGCCATCGGTAAATGGCCTCGTCTTGCTTCGATATCGGTAAATATCGAATGACCAGTTTAGCCGCCATCAGTAAATGGCCTCGCTTTCTTCGATATCAGTAAATATCGGATCTCCAGTCGGAGCTGCCATCGGTAAATGGTCTTACTGAAGTTGATATCGGTAAATATCAAGTTGTTTTGAAGCCACCATCGGTCAATGGTCCTACTTCCTTTTATATCAAATTCCCAGTTGAAGCCACCATCGGTAAATGGTCTTGCTTCCTTTGAAAGTTGTTTCCTAGCAGCTATAGGTAAATAGTCTCGCTGAAGTTGATATCGGTGAATATCAAAAGTTCTCAGCTAAGTAACCATCGGTAAACGGTTTCGCTTTCCTGAAGTAGTTGTCGTGCAGCCGCCATCGGTAAATGGCCTCGCTTTTCTTTGTATCATATCCCGCAGAGTGCAAATTTCTACGGTTCTTTGGTATTCAATCCCTGTTTACCTTGAAGGTCTGACAGCCGTTTCTCTCATCCGTTCAGGTTCCTAGTTGATTGAATAGGGGCAGCTGTAGCACCTCAAATTTTCACCTCCCATTTGTATATACATTTCATTTTTAGGTCATTAACATCATAATAACATTGCATTGTCATTGCATGGTCCATCACATCTCATCAGGCAAGACTGGTCAGGAGATTCAACTGTGCAAGGCAACAAGAGCATTTTCCATGAGATCAAAGCCCTAGAGTGGTTCCATTGAACTTACATGACTCAAGGATCATTTTGAAGTAGCTAGGTCAAGTGTTGAAGGCTCAGAACTCAGCAGTGCATGTGCAAGTCATCTGAGGCCCATGAAAGTCAACAGAAGTCAACTGCAAAGTCAACTATGGATTTGGAGGTGGGAAGTGGTTAGAGATGATTCATTCATGCTCAAACAAGTCTCATTTGGCATTTCAAACATCAACATTGAAGAATTTGAAGTCAGATCAAGACTTTCCAAAAATAGCAGGTGACCTGTAATTTGAAATTTCCAAAAATGGCAAGGTTTTGGACCAACTTCAACTCAAGATTACATCATCAAAAAAGCTTCAAATGAAATTTTGTCCAACATGAAAGTTTAATATCTTTCTCTCCCATTTCCAAAAAGTCCAAGATCATGAATTTCTCATGTGTGGTTGAGGAGATATGGTCCAATCATGGCAAAGTGTGTTTGAAAATTCAAATGGACATAACTTTTTAACCAAAACTCCAAAGTGAGTGGTTCTTTTTGCATTTTGATCCTTATAACATGTATTTTCCAAGCATACCATTACATGACATGAATTTCATTTGCATAGGCGTGTGCTTATTCATGAAGTTTTTGGGAGAAAATTGCATAAAGTCATTTTGGTTGATCATGAGCATACAAAACCAATTCAAAACCTTGCATGAACTCATTTTAAGGGATTTTGGGCCTTGAATAAGTATTGTTCACGTGGCTAGCTTGCGTGGAGGTGAAATATCATTTTTGCACAAACACCTTCCAACTTGCTAATCACACTTGCATTTGGCTTAAACTAGTTTTAAACATGATTAGTAGGAAGTATAAAGGGATAATCATAACTGTTTTCCATCATTAGCAACATTTCAGATCTAGATTCAAGAAATTATCAAAAAATTTCTCTCAAACGTTTTCCAAATTTCTTCACACAAAAGCATGTTCTATTGTTAGATTCATGATCAGGAAGGATTATTGAGCAAGTTTGGACGTGAATTCGAAGCAATTGGTGCCATATTGAACCATACTCAAAGCTTGAAGCATCCATGGAGTTTGGAAATTAAACTGAATTCGTGCATGCTGGAGCTTCTAATTCCTCATCAAATTCATCAACAAACGTTGCAGAAGAGAATTGAAGCATTGCTGAGCTTTGTGGAGCACGATTCCAACTTCTGTTCTTCAAGAGGTCAGGAGTCGACTTCTCTAATTCTTGAATTCATTAGGATATTGTTGTAGATCTTGTTGTCTTGATGAATCTGAGCTTAGAATCATGAAATTTGATGCAATATTCACTGAGTTAGGCTTAATTGAAGTTTTGTAGATCTACTTTTATTTTCTTCGATTCTCTTAATATGTGATGAATTAGAGCAAATTGATGTTGGATTTGGAACGTGTGCATGATAACCTTTCGATTGATGTTAGTTTGGTTAATTTCTGGAACATTTTGGATTTTTCTGGAAAAACGCGTATGAACACCATGCAATGTTCATCTTCCACATATGAAGCTCATGCAATTTCCAGATTAGCCACGGTTTCGCTATGAATTTGCTACGACACATTCATGTGATTAGCTACGAAATCTGGAATTTCCCAGCGCTTAGGGTTAGAACCAAAACGTCACCGTTTTGGTGAGCGCGCCAATATTCAAATCTGGCACTGGATCGAATCCGGCCGAGTGTAGTTTTTTCAAATGCCATGCATTTTTCCAATTTCCCTCCTTATTTCATACCATTAGTTCATTTTGATTTCCAAATTTTTTCCTCAACTTCAAAATATCATAATAAATTGAAAAATGCTCCAATTGATCTCCAATTTTTGCATTGTGTTCCTTATCCTGTCTAGTGTTTTATGATTATTGAATTGCAAGTTGTGCCTGGTTACAAAAATCATTTGTCCTAGGGTGTTTGAATGCATATACATGTTTGACATTGCCTTATTCATTTGATCATAACATGCTTGTTTCTTATCCAATGATTCTGAAATTTTGTGTGTGATTTCTAGACATGTTGAGTGACATTTTGGCTTTGGTTTGAGATTTTTCCTATGCACCAGTTCTGTTTTGTGATTGTGCTAACTTGGTGTGACAATTTGTGTCACACCTTTGATTGTCTGTTTTGTACAATGTGATTGCCATGCCTAATGATGTCCAATGCTCCTGATTTTTTGTGTGATATATGTTATGGATGTATAGATTACCCATGATTTTTTCCTGATTTTTTGGAATCATTTCTGTTTTGATTGAGATTTTTCATTCATGTTGACCATTTGGATGCTTTGAACTAGCCTTTAACTTCACTTGATCATGAAATGAATATGATTAATGATTTTGATGTGAGACTTTTTGAGACTTATTGTTGATTGGATAAGGATGATTCATGTTAAATTTGAGGTTCTGTTTTGACTTTTTTATCCATCTTTGACCCTAGGCTTTGACCTAGTGGTTTATGGCTTACATGTGGGTTTTGATTTCAGGTTTAAACATCCAAGTCCATAGTTGATGATGCTTCCCCATTTGAGCATTGATGTTTGCTCTTGATTACTAACACTTGTGTGTTTTGTAGGTTGACGCTAACTCATTTGAGTTTGCCTTGTGGCTTGCACATTGTGAATATTGTCTGTCTGTTTGATGTTAACTGTTGTTTAGTTGATGATGCTTCCCCATGTGTTGATGCATTGTGAATAAGAACCCAAGATCCTGTTGTGTCAGTCATCTTCGAAGAAGAGTTCCTACATTCTGAACTCCCACATTTTCTATTTGAGTCAAGCTCTCCCAAGCCAGGGATAAGAGCTGTGAGGTCTTACCCTCACTTCCCATTTCATCTGCTTCACCCTAACTCTCAATGTTAGGGTTAAGAGCTAACCACACCCCATTCCAGTTGGCTTGCTTTTGCAGCCTAGCCTTGTATGAGCCCAATTGCTTGCATATAGTGTGTGTGATTGTTTATTGTGCTTGTGTTTATTTGACTGTGCTGTTTAGGATAGCTTGCTCCCTGTGCAAGTTAGATAGAAACCTCAACCTAGGACCATTGTGGATTACATGATAACTATTAGGCTCGAGTCACGCTCCCTTCTAGTTTGTCATTTCCCAGTCTCTGGTTAGGTTAGAAGTTCTTTCCCTGCGTAGGGGAACTACGTCGCCCTGATCCTCATACCAGATGAGGTACGTAGGCAGGAGATGAGTTGATCTCTCCGGGCGCCCTTTTCTTTTTCAACCCCTTTGTGTGTGTTTGGAGTCTGACGTAAGTCCAACGATTGGCAGTTGGTTTCCTGTGTGTGTGTTTGTTGGTTCGGAGTCTGATGTAAGTCCAGCGATTGGCATTTGGTTTCCATGTTTGCCTGTTTGTGTGGAGTCTGACGTAAGTCCAGCGATTGGCAGTCGGTTTCCTGTGTGGGTTCTGTTTGGCGTGCGTTAGCCGAGCTACGAGTGCTCTGATTCTTCTCTGGTCAGAGAAGATACGTATGCATAGGATGCGACATCCTAGCGAGCACGTTTTCCCCTGTCCCGAACTACGTCGACTCTGATGTCTGTGTCTGACAGGCTACGTAGGCCCAGGATGTGATATCCTGCCAAGTCCCGTTTCTTTTGTCTTTCTGTGTTTCCTTCCAGCCTTGTGCGTTGTTTGAGCAGTTTTTAGCAACCTTTCTTCTATTCTTTTGTGCGTGGATCCCATCGAGTACGAAGAATGCGTAGGGCTGCTAATACCTTCCCTTCGCATAACCGACTCCCGATCCCATCTTTCTCTGGTCGCGAGACCATGTCTTTTCCAGGTTTACTTCGAGCGTTTCCTTTCCCTCCTTTGGGATAAATAAGGCACGGTGGCGGCTCTGTTGTTTCGTTTTCTCCGCCGGTTTTTCGCGTAATGCGACACTGGGTAATAAGCTTAAGGAGACATGTGATCGCAACACCGGTATAAGGGTGGGAGAAAAACATGCTCAGGGAGAATGAATACCTAAGACCGGTATAAGGGTGATAGATATCAAACATCTAAAAATCATCTGAGGAGGACCTAAATAGGGATATCTCGACTCAGGAAATCTGACTCCACAAGGGATAAAAGTCATAATAGGGAGCAGAAGGGAAGGAACACCAGAGATACCGATTACTGGGCATATAATAGGTGACCGACCAAGCGTGAATTGAGGAATATTTCCAAGACACTCATCATCCAAAAGGAGAGCTAAAAAAAAAGCAGACTCGATTACAGGATGGGAATTCGACTCCACAAAAGGGAATACAAACCTTACTCGACTAGGGAAGAACAGAAGACTTCGACCAAAGAGCGCATGAGATATATTATCTATTACCGTCAGAACGTAGCTAACATACTCGCATGGAAGATTATCCACAACCGATTATTGGGTTAATAAAGGATAAATCAACAGAAAGAAAAGGGCATCGGGATACCGAATACTAGGTATAAAATGATGACCAAACAGAGGGAGAAACAAACATTACCAACCAAAGGTGAATGAAAGATGACTCGCTGGGGGATACATTGTCAAAGGCAATGATCCGGGAGATATGTCACCGGTTACTGGGAGACATACTCAAAAGGGGAAGGACTATCAATACCGAATATTGGATAGAGATAACCGTCAAATAAGGAGTTACATCTACTTGATACTGGGTAGAAAGCCACGGAAGAGTAACCATCATCGGTTAGGATCAAAAATACGGTTAACTCTGCAAGGGGATAAAATAGGATTTACAACTACCGGTATGAGGGTAGAAAACCACAGAAATAGGACTTATAACTACCGGTTACTGGGTAGAAGGCCAAAGACTCCACCGGGGGAAAGATGGACAATTACTGGTTACTGAGCAATTAATCATCTGAACTACGGGGAAGCGTAGGGAAAATCTCGAGAAACCAATCTAGGAACAAACTAGATGGGCACAATGAAACAAAACTCCATCCCTATGAGGATATAACTCAGGGGAAACTTCATCCCAATATGTGTGTTGGGAGAAAACAGAAACAACAATCATCCACGAGGACATAACTCAGTGGGGAATATCGAAGAAAGGATATACGCTTTCTGCTTATGGGGCTGACTCTACATGGGGAGATCAGACACCAACGGCTGCTTGGTGAAAAATGTATCACCGAATAGCAGGAGACCATTAAACAAAGGTATTTATGGCAAACAATGCGACATGAATATTTGAATGTTAAAATTATGCATATATGCATGGTTTATGTATGATGAATGCTGACAAAAACAAACATATCTAACACAAACAGGTCCAAAGATCAATGGATAAACATCTGGTACTACATCTTGAGAGAGAAAGCCAGGTCCACTAGGGAACATCCAACCTGATGGGGACCAGAGATACTAGGAAACAAAAATCTCTGCAGGGGAATGAGCATCAGTCATCCCAGTTGGGGACAAGATCAACATACAGATAAAATCCGCCGTGGAAGCACTCTACTAGGGAAATTATTAGAGGGGATAATGGAACTCTATGGGGAACAACCACCAATCAGAAGTCTCCAGGGTCACCACCATAAACTGTACTTCCAAAGAGATCACATCTGCTGAGGAGGAAGGATCATTATTCTGCTGAAGGAAAGACAAACCTCTTCATCAACCAATCTGCTTGGGAGGAACCCGCAAAGGCTCTGAAGAAAATGGATACGAACATGCTGAGGATATGAACGAATGTCTTACCCTATTGGGAATCATGCCATCTTTGGGAGAGCACTGAAGATATCCCAAGTATTCTTTTGTCATCGTGAATGTTCACTTTGTTTAAAAAAAATTTATGAAACATTTATTTATTTAAAACAATGATATTTCTTCATTAAAACATGCAAAACATTTGTTGAATAAAAACAAATAAGAGTGCAAATAATTGGATAAAGGCTCAAATTTATTTGATGGAATGGTAGTCTGCAAATGGCGAGACTCCATGGATCTTTACAAATTTGAAATTGGTGATATATATTGGAAAAGGGCTACATTGAACATAATGACCATTTCTCCACCAACTCTGAATCCGATGTATTTGAAGCTTCAGTTGACGATGACTAGGCGAGAATCTCTGACAGATGACAAATGTAGAACAAAGTCTTGTCAGGATGCAGTTACTCGCCAAATCCCTAATTTTTGCCTAGATTGCCCCAGGGTGAGGTACTCAATCTAGCGGGATATGTATTCATTTTTTCATGTCTCTAACTTTGGCCTGGATCACCCTTTCGGGTTTTCAATCCACCGAGACGCTCTTTTTTGCCTAAGCCGCCCTTTCGGGTTTTCAACTTAGCGAGCTATTCTGTTTTTATTTTTAGGCGAAGTATTTCTTGACTGCATCTGAATACACAGGACGAGTGAAATCCTCCCCATCCATAGTTGTAAGTATCAAAGCACCGCCTGAGAAGGCTCTCTTAACAACATATGGACCTTCATAGTTTGGAGTCCACTTGCCCCTGGAATCGGGAGCGAAAGACAAGACTTTCTTGAGCACAAGGTCACCTTCTCTGAACACACGAGGCTTCACCTTCTTATCAAAGGCTTTCTTCATCCTTTGCTGATATAACTGACCATGGCACATGGCAGTCAATCTCTTCTCTTCTATCAAATTCAGCTGGTCATAGCGACTCTGAACCCATTTAGCATCAGTCAACTTGGCTTCCATCAAGACTCTCATTGATGGGATCTCCACCTCTACTGGGAGTACAACCTCCATGCCATAAACAAGAGAGAAAGGGGTTTCCCCTGTTGAAGTGCGGACAAATGTACGATATCCATGCAAAGCAAATGGCAGCATCTCATGCCAATCTTTGTACGTGAAAACCATTTTCTGGATAATCTTCTTGATATTCTTATTAGCAGCTTCAACAAC
This sequence comes from Lathyrus oleraceus, assembly GCF_024323335.1. Lineage (NCBI taxonomy): Eukaryota > Viridiplantae > Streptophyta > Magnoliopsida > Fabales > Fabaceae > Lathyrus > Lathyrus oleraceus. The sequence goes on from NC_066583.1 coordinate 40,216,922, forward strand.
CCCATTCATCTTGGGTCTGTAAGGAGAAGAATTATGATGTGCTATCTTGAACTCGATACACAGCTCTTTCATCATCTTATTGTTCAAGTTAGATCCATTGTCAGTAATGATCTTATCTGGCACACCATAGCGGCATATGAGTTGATTCTTGATAAACTTCACAACCACCTGTCTGGTCACGTTTGCGTATGACGCCGCTTCAACCCACTTGGTGAAGTAATCAATTGCTACGAGAATAAATCTGTCACCATTCGCCGCTTTCGGCTCTATCATGCCAATCATGTCAATTCCCCACATGGAGAAAGGCCATGGTGATGAAATCACATTCAGAAGTGTCGGGGGGATATGAATCTTATCCGCATAAATCTGACACTTATGGCATTTCTTCACATATTTGCAGCAGTCAGACTCCATTGTCAGCCAATAGTAGCCTGCTCTCAACATCTTTCTAGCCATAGCATGTCCGTTGGAATGAGCACCAAACGAACCCTTATGGACCTCAGTCATCAACAGGTCTGCTTCGTGTCTATCCACGCATCTGAGCAGGACCATGTCGAAATTCCTTTTATAAAGCACATCGCCATTTAGGTAGAAACTGCCTGATAATCTTCTCAAAATATTTCTATCCTTCACAGATGCCCCAGGCGGGTAAATCTGGCTCTAAAGAAAACGCTTGATATCATAGTACCATGGCTTATCATCTTGCACCTCCTCTACTGCAAATACATGAGCTGGCCTGTCCAAGCGCATCACAGTGATATTGGGAACTTCATTCCAAAGTCTTACCACAATCATTGAAGCTAGTGTAGCAAGAGCGTCTGCCATCCGATTCTCATCTCGAGGAATATGATAGAAGTCAACCTCAGTAAAGAATGTCAAAATCCTCCTCGCATAGTCTCTATACGGGATGAGGCCAGGCTGATTCGTCTCCCATTCACCCTTAATATTATTAACAACAAGGGCCGAATCACCATAAACATCAAGATGCTTGATCCGAAGATCAATACACTCTTCCAATCCCATGATACAGGCCTCATGCTCAGCCATATTATTCGTGCATTTGAAAGTTAGCCTTACTGTAAAAGGAAAATGTGTGCCCTGAGGAGTAATAATCACTACCCCCAATACCATTTCCATATTGATTCACAGCACCATCAAACACCATGCTCCATCGGGAACCAGGCTCTGGTCCTTCGTCGAGTGTAGGCTCATCACAATCTTTCATTTTCAAATACAGAATCTCCTCATCTCGGAAGTCATACTACACTGACTGATAATCCTCAATTAGTTGGTGTGCCAAGTGGTCAGCCAAGATACTACCTTTAATAGCTTTCTGAGCTCGATACTCAATATCATACTCAGACAACAACATCTGCCAACGGGCAATCCTCCCAGTTAAAGCAGGCTTCTCAAATATATACTTGATTGGATCCATTTTGGATATCAACCAAGTTGTATGATTCAACATATACTGGCGTAAGCGCTTAACGGCCCAAGCCGAAGCACAACATGTCTTCTTAAGCATTGAGTATCGAGACTCACAATCAGTGAACTTCTTTCTCAGGTAGTATATAACATACTCTTTCTTCCCTGATTCCTCTTGATGACCAAGGACACAACCCATTGAGTCTTCAAGAACTGTCAGATACATAATCAATGGTCTCCCTTCCACAGGCGGGGACAGAATCGGAGGCTCAGACAAATACTCTTTAATATTGTCAAAGGCCTTTTGGCAATCCTTTGGTCCAATCATGAGACTGATCTTTCTGGAGGAGCTTGAATATCGGCGCACACGTGGCAGTCATGTGGGATATAAATCTGGAGATATAATTCAAGCGGCCAAGAAAACCTCGGACTTGCTTCTTAGTTTTGGGCGCAGGCATCTCTTGTATTGCTTTGACCTTGGCAGGATCAACCTCAATACCTCTCTCGCTGACAATGAAGCCCAATAACTTGCCGGAACGGACTCCAAATGTACACTTGTTCGGATTCAGACAAATCTTATACTTCCTCAGACGCTGAAAAAGCTTCAACAAGTGCTCTACATGTTCAACTTCCGTTCTTGATTTTGCAATCATGTCATCAACGTATACCTCGATATCCTTGTGCATCACATCATGAAATAAGGTGGTCATAGCTCGTTGATACGTGGCTCCGGCGTTCTTCAAACCGAAGGGCATCACTCGATAACAGAATTTTCCCCAAGGTGTGATGAATGTTGTCTTCTCCATATCCTCGGGTGCCATTTTGATTTGATTATAACCGGAAAATCCGTCCATAAATGAGAAGACCTTGAATTTAGCTGTATTATCTACCAACATATCAATATGTGGTAGAGGAAAATCATCTTTCAGACTGGCTTTATTCAAGTCTCTATAGTCCACACACATTCGGACTTTTCCATGTTTTTTAGGCACATGCACAATATTGGCCACCCATTGAGGATATGTAGAAGTCACCAGAAACCCTGCATCAATTTGCTTCTGAACTTCTTCTTTGATCTTTACTGCCATATCAGGATGAGTCCTTCTGAGCTTCTGCTTCACAGGCACGCACTCAGGCTTCAAAGGCAGGAAATGTTGCAATATGTATGTATCCAGACCAGGCATGTCTTCATACGACCAGGCAAAGACGTCAACGTATTCTCGTAGAAACTCAATCAACCCCTTCTTAATAGATTCTTCCAGAAGTGCCCCAATCTTCACTTCTCTAACACAATCTTCAGACCCTAAGTTGACTTTTCCAGATTCTCAAGATGCGGTTGAATGATCTTCTCTTCATGCTCAAGTAGACGGGTAATCTCATCAGGAATCTCTTCAACATCATCTGAAGGTGAGAAAAACAAGAAAGGGGGGTTTGAATTGTTTTGGAAAATAAGCACCTTTTTAAAATAAAAACCACACAAGGAATTTATACTGGTTCGCTTATAACACAAAGCTACTCCAGTCCACCCGGCCAAGGTGATTTCGCCTTCAACAAGGACTTAATCCACTAATCTTGAAAGATTGTTTACAACCAAAGTCTAAGAGAAAGATCTCTTAGTCCTCTCAAGTATACAGACTGCGCAGAGTCACTTGAGGAAAAATAAAACAATAGATGAAAGACAATGTAATCTAGAGTGCTTCTAAGATAAGCAAATATTACAACAGTAAGAACAAAAAGTGTTTCACGTTCTAAGCAAAAGCTTCGTGAAGATTGAGAGAATAAAACGTTTTTATGTGTGTTGATGATTCAGTATGTTCTCTGTATATCTTTTCAATGTTGATTGCAGTCCTTTATATAGGAGTGAAGTAGTCGTTGAAATTGATGGCCAATAATTTGAATTAATGCCATAACTTATATAGCTTCTTGCCAACACTACTTTTTCTCCTCGAATGACTTCTTTCCAAATATAGTTCCTTTTTCATTTGAATTTGGAGTTAACGTCTCTTTCTGTATTAGGAAATCCATTTCCAAACCTTTATTTGAAGTTAATGTTACTCTTTCTTTATTAGGAAATCCATGATCAGAGTCTTCATGTTTCTGGGAATCTTGGAATCTTGCTATCTAATCTTCTGATGTTGATCTCTTTTGAGTTCTGATGGTTTCTTCAGATAGCGCTGAGAGCTTCTGGAGTTTGACATACCGTTGTTCAAAGTCAGAACTTCTAGAGCGTACTTCTTGTTCAAATGCTTATGATATTTTGCTGTTTTGCTCAGAGTTAGACTTTCTTGAACGTGTTTCTACTTCTGGTCTTCTGATAATTTGTATCTGATATGATTCTGTATCTGATGACGTCATCAGATCTTCTTCCTTCTTTCCTTAGAACCCTGCACACTTAGAAACTTTTCGTTAGGGTGCCATTTTTGGTTTCATCCTTTGTTATCATCAAAATCATGGAATCTGTTGTAGAACAATTTTTGTTCTTACAATCTCCCCCTTTTTGATGATGACAAAACAAACTCAATTAGCAGATGAAACATAAACAATATCAGATCAGATAGACAAGAGCTCCCCCTGAGATAGGCTAGGGAGTTCAGAAGTCCTTACCAGAGCTTAGTCCTTACCAGAGCTTCCAAGCAATGAGGTTTCTTGATACCTTCCGCAATTTCTTAAGTCTAGTGTTAGATAAATTTATTTTTAAGAAAAATATGTTGCAGAGTGCTTAAGGTATTTAGACAGTATTTTCATCAGAGCTATTAATGACTTCTCCCCCTTTTTGTCAGAATCAAAAAGACATGGCAAAAAAAAAAAAAAATTCAAGTGAAAAGCATTATATTCAGATAAAAAGGCAACGGAGACAAGGGCAAAAAGAACAAGTAAACATCAGAAACAAGGAAAGCAAGACAACAGGCAAACAAAATCCTAAGTGCCTAGGGGTTGGGAGGCGGAGGCATTCTCTGAAGCAATTGAGCTAGCATGTTCTGAATGTTGTCGTGGACAGTGTCTTGTTTATCCATTCTGGCACGGAGTTCCTTCTGATCTTTCTTTAGTTCTTCCAGCGTCTGGAGAACCATAGGAACAACAGATGAGGACTCCCCCTGAGTCAGAGCCTGCTGTGCTTCAGCAGCGGCCTTTGCTTCAGCTTCAGCAGCAGCCTGTGCTTCAGCTTCGGCAGCAGCAGCAACATCGGCCAGAGCTTTAGCTTCAGCTTCCTTTGCCCTTAGGATTTCAGCTTCCCTTGCTCTTTCTTCCTCCGGCCTTCTGGCTTCTTCTTCAGCTTCTCTTGCAAGTCTCTCCTGTAGTCTTGCCTCAGCATCTCTGATAAAGTCGTTTCTGACTTGTTCAGAGATGTGCTTCAGTTTAAAAGCCTCAGAGGTCATCCAGCCAATGACTCTGTTCCAGTGTGTCCTTACAGAATCGGGATCATCACTGATGCCAGAGTTACTGGTCAGAGACTTGACCTTCTGAACTGAAGCCCCTGCTAACAGCATGATGGCTTCCTCAAGGGTAGGTATAGAAAGGTCAGGTTCAGAGGTATGAGGTGGAGAGGTTGGAGGGATGAGGTTTAGTGTTAGAGGTTCAGCTTCAGGTTCAGGTTCAGGTTCAGGTTCAGGTTCAGCGGAGGTGTTTGGCTGGGTGATATCAGAGGTGTGGAGGTCAGAGGGTTGAGCTTCAGAGGGTGTGTTTGTTGTTTGTTGTGGTGGTGAAGTTACTTCAGGTTGTGTTGGTTGTTGTGAAGCGAGGTTTTGAGCCTGAATTTGGGCTAGGGTTGGAGAGTTAGGGTCAGAGTGTTCTGGGTCAGAGGAGAGGATAAGGTATGGAGGTGATTTTGGGGCTGAAGATGATGAAGAGGAAGTGGTTTGGTTCATTTCTTCAGTTTCAGATAGAGGTAGTGATGTATGAGCAAGATTAAAATTGGGTAGAGGTTGTGAGGTTCTGGTTGTAGAAGGTGGGGTTTCAGAGGATGTGTATATAGGTGGTGTTGGGAGAGGATTAGAAGAAGCCATAAGACGTTCAGAGGGAATAGAGGGAGCAGACTTACTAGTAGTTACTTGCAGAGGTGCTGGAGATCTGGTTCCAGAAGTCTTTCCTAGCCTTGCTTTCTTGGCCTTTGAAGATTTGAGGGACCTCTTTTGAACCTGACAAAGTCTTCTTCTGAATCTAGACAATCGTCCAGTCTGAAGTCAGAGATGTCGACTCCTTCATCCTTCAGACGCTGCATATAGAAGAGGATAGCTTCTCTGGGTTCATTCTTGTAGAACCTTGCAAGACCATGGGGCAGCTTTCTCTGATCTTTCAAGGCGTCCCAGGAGGTGTCCAACATGGGTCTGACTTGAATCTTCTTCAAGATTCCCATGCTCTTGAGATTTCTGGCGTTCAGAGGCCTTCCAGTATCTATCGCCAGATCTTCCATCAGTTTGTTCTTCTCCAGATGATCTACCAGCCCATTCTCGATCAGAACATCAGACAACAGTCTTCCCAGGGGGATGTAGGTTCTGGGTTTCATGTTGTTTCTTGTCTCCCTTACAGAGTCTCTGAGATATCTGAAGAGTAGTGCAGGAAGGCAGAGCTTCAAACCCTTGTGAATGCAATACAGAATGCACTTCTGATCTGTATTGATGTAGTCAGAGGAGTTTGATGCTGGGCGATGATGAATGGTTCCCAGAATGATCTTGAGCCATACTCTGAGGTTCTGATGAAGTTCTTTGTTCTTTGAAGGATTGCCTTCAGTGTTGAGTTTGAAAATGGTTGGATTTATTTCCTGAGCAATGCGCCTTGACCTAGGGTTGATGTTGTAGATCCTTCTTCCTCCTTCTTTCTCCATGTTCAGTAAAGAAGCAATTGAGTTTTCAGTAATCACTATCTTTACCCCCAATACGTAGGAGACGATGAAATGGTCATCAGCGTCAGCAAATCTCCAGAATTCTTTGATGAGATTTGGGTAAACAGGGCCATAAAGCCTTTGGAAGTAGTTTTCCCACCCTTGTTGACGGAGTTCTTCAGTAAGATCTACTCCATTCCTTTTCATGTTGTTGAAGTCTACCAGTGTTTCACATAAAACTTCCAGTCCCTCAAAGGGGGTTGCTAGGTTGACATGAGGTTCACGATCAAGAATATGGGGTTCCTTGTACACTGGAGTAATGGAAACGCCTGTAACTGTTGGAGTGGAAATGCTTGAACTTTGGGCAGTGGTGTTGGATTCCATTTGTTGAGAAAAGTTGAAAACTTGTTGTTGTTGAGCATCCATAGTTGATGAAGAAGAAGATGAAGATGAAGTGTTTGTAGAAATGCTTCAGAGAGGGTTTGAGAGTGAGTGAGAGTGATAAGTGTGTGAAATGTGAGAGGAGTGTTTAAATACCCTAAACGAAAACACATGCAAAACGACACATAATTCAGCGTTAGCACAGAACTCAAGTTAGCACGCTTGGGGGAAAAATGATTAAGGCTTATTAATGAATGTCTAATCCCAATAGTATGCACACTGCTCGAGGAGATCTCAATCGTCTGGCCTTTGAATTTCTTCTGGACAGCTGTCTAGAAGTTCCAAGGTTAGACGCTAAGTGCTCCACGTGTTTTGATGTATCTGATCTTTAGGAATACCAAAGGATTGGTTCCTGGAGATTTCTAACTCAGATATCTTCTTAACTTGGTAGAAGTATCAGAGTCAGAGACAGAAACTTGTTTGTTTATGTCAGAGTCTCATTTTACATCTTCAGAGGCACAATTTATTCAGGGCAATTTTGAATGTTCAGATTTTCTAAGATAAAAAGAAATCTATCTTCAGCTAAAGGCTTAGTAAATATATCTGCCCATTGATGATCTGTATCAATGAACTTCAATGTTACTATCCCTTTCTGAACATAGTCTCTGATAAAGTGATGTTTTATTTCAATGTGCTTAGCTCTGGAGTGTAGAATGGGATTCTTACTTAGACAAATGGCAGCAGTATTATCACAGAAGATAGGAATGTCACTCTCGAAGATTTGCAGATCTTCTAACTGATTCTTCATCCAGAGCATCTGAGTTGTGCACAGTGATGCTGAGATATATTCTACTTCTGCAGTAGATATAGCAATAGTTGACTGTCTCTTGCTGGCCCAGGATATCAGATTGTTTCCCAGAAGCTGGCAATTTCCAGATGTGCTTTTTCGTTCTAATCTATCTCCTGCATAATCTGCATCACAGTAACCCGAAAGTCTATACTCTGATGTTTTCTCATACATCAGGCCCAGGTTAGGAGTTCCTTTCAGATACTTGAGAATTCTCTTAACTGCTGTTAAATGAGATTCTCTAGGATCTGATTGGAATCTGACACAGAGACAGACACTAAAGAGAATATCAGGACGAGTAGCAGTCAGATAGAGAAGAGAGCCTATCATACCTCGATAGAGCTTCTGACAAACCTTTTTGCTTACTTCTTCCTTTTCAAGAATGCATGTCGGATGCATGGGAGTTTTTGCAGAGTTGCAGTCAGCCATATCAAATTTATTTAGAACATCTTTAATGTATTTGCTTTGATGAACGTATGTAACTTCTGAAGTTTGTTTAATTTGAATTCCCAGAAAGAACTTTAGTTCTTGCATTAAGCACATTTCAAATTCTGCCTGCATTAACTCAGAGAATTCTTGACAAATAGAGGCGTTAACTGAACCAAAAATAGTATCATCAACGTATATCTGGCATATCATGAGATCATTGTTAAGGTTCTTACAGAAGAGTGTGGAGTCAACTTTCCCTCTGATAAAATTGTGTTCCAGAAGAAAATTGCTTAAACGTTCATACCAAGCTCTGGGAGCTTGTTTAAGTCCATATAAAGATTTTTTAAGTTTAAAAACATGTTCTGGAAAATTTGGATTTTCAAAACCTGGAGGTTGGTTGACATACACATCTTCTGAAATATAACCATTAAGGAATGCACTCTTGACATCCATTTGATATAATTTGATAGAGTGGTTTATAGCAAAAGATACAAGAAGACGAATAGATTCTAACCTTGCGACTGGAGCAAAGGTTTCATTATAGTCAATACCTTCTTGTTGACTATAACCTTGAGCTACCAGTCGAGCTTTATTTCTGACGACTTCTCCTTTCTCATTTAGCTTGTTTCTGAATACCCATCTGGTTCCAATAACGTGAGTGCCTCTGGGCTTTGGAACAAGATCCTAGACATCATTCTTTGTGAATTGATCTAATTCTTCTTGCATGGCTGAAACCCAGTCGTTATCTTGAAGTGCTTCATCACAGGACGTAGGCTCAATCAGAGACACTAGTCCCAGAGGAGTATCTTCAGAAGTCCTGAAGGTAGATCTGGTTCTGACAGGTTCGTTCTTGTTTCCCATAATCAAATCTTCAGATACGTTGATACGACTTTTAACTTTCTTTGGGATTTTTGGGGATTTAATTTCTTCAGAGTTCTGAGTGACAGTTGCTTCTGGAGCTTTATCAGATCCTGCAAGAGTGATTTCTAAATCTGCAAAATTTTCAACTAGCTTTGACTTTTCAGGGTCAAGCTTATCATCAAATCTGACATGAATTGATTCTTCCACAATTTTGGTTTCTGTGTTGTATACTCTGTAGCCTTTAGAGCGTTCTGAGTATCCTAACATAATACCTTTCTGTGCTTTGGAATCGAACTTGTTCAGATGTTCTTTAGTGTTTAAGATAAAGCAAGAACATCCAAAAGGATGAAAATATTAAATGTTTGGTTTTCTTCCTTTACACAGTTCATAGGGAGTCTTTTCCAAAATAGGTCTTAGAGAGATTCTATTCTGAATGTAACACGCTGTATTTACAGCTTCTGCCCAAAAGTGCTTTGCCACATTAGTTTCATTGATCATGGTTCTGGCCATCTCTTGGAGTGTCCTATTCTTCCTCTCTACAACTCCATTTTGTTGTGGAGTTCTAGGGCAGGAGAAATCATGGGATATTCCATTAGAGTCAAATAATTCCTCAAAATCTTTGTTTTCAAATTCCCCACCATGATCACTTCTGACTCTAATAATTTTAGAGTCAAATTCTTTTTGCACTTTGGAGCAGAAACTAGTGAATACAGAGTGAGACTCACTCTTGTGCTTTAGGAATTTCACCCATGTCCAGCGACTGTAATCATCAACAATGACTAGTCCATACTTCTTTCCATTGACTGATGCTGTTTTCACAGGACCAAATAAGTCAATGTGGAGAAGTTCCAGAGGCTTAGAGGTAGAAACAACATTTTTCTTTTTGAAAGACGTTTTTGAAAATTTTCCTTTCTGACATGCCTCACATAGAGCATCTGAAGAAAACTTTAGTTTAGATAGGCCTCTGACTAACTCGAGTTTATTTAGCTGAGAAAGTTTCCTCATGCTAATGTGGCCCAAGCGTCTATGCCACACCCATTGCTCTTCGTGAACAGTCATCAGACATTTAACATTTTGTTCTTTTAAATCAGAAAGATTGATTTTATAAATGTTGTTTTTCCTCTTGCCTGTGAATAGGACTGAACCATTGTTTTGATTTATGGCTTTACATGTTTTTTGATTAAAGATCACGTCATAACCGTTATCACTTAATTGACTTATGGATAACAAGTTATGCATTAATCCTTCTACGTAAAGAACATCAGATATAGAGGGAAGAGTGCCATTACCAATAGTTCCGGAGCCTCTGATCCTTCCTTTCTGATCTCCTCCGAAGCCTACGAATCCAGCATCTTTAAGTTCCAGGCTTTGGAACATAGACTTTCTTCCCGTCATGTGTCGCGAGCATCCAGAGTCCAGGTACCATGACTAGTGTCTGAACTTTGCTGCATAGGATATCTGCAACAAAAACAATCTTATCTTTTGGTAACCAGAATCTCTTGGGTCCTCTTTGATTAGTTTTCCCAGAGTTTCTTATAACTTTGGGTTTTCTAGCATTTTCAAATTTTTGTTCTTGTGTGTGCGTATAGTGATATGAAAACAGAGATTTAAGTTGGTCACCAGTAGAAATTTTATCTTCCTTAGAATCATACCCAATTCCCTTTTTATTGTTCTGACTGACTCCATAAATCATGGATGCCATGACACTCCTTCCTATCCCATTTTTCAGAAATTCTTGAAAGGCTTCTTCGTATTTATAAATTATTGCATTTGAAGTCTGTGGAGTTTGAGATAACACTTCTTCCAGTTCTAAACGTTTTTTATTCGCTGCATCTCTTTGTAATGTTAAGGATCTGATTTCATCCTCTCGTTTTAGAATTGTCATCTCAAGTTTGCCACATTCTTCAAATTTTGCTTCAAGACAGCCTTTTATATTTTTAAACTTTTGTTTTAATTTCTGATATGAGCTAAGAGTTTCTGACAAGCATGATTCTAGATCAGATCGAGAGAGTTCAGAAGGGACAATTCTTCATCATCATCAGAATCTTCTGGTTCAGAGTCATCAGCATCTTCAGTTTCTACCTGGAAGGCTTTGGTTCTGTCAGATTTGCGTCTTTCAGATCTGGACTTTAATGCTACAGACTTGTTCTTCTTCTGAGGTTCATCTTCCTCTAGTTCTATCTCATGGCTTCTGAGAGAACTGACCAGCTCTTCAAGACTGATATTGTTCAGATCCTTAGACAACTTCAGAGCAGTGACCATGGGTCTCCACTTCTTTGGCAAGCTTCTGACTATCTTTTTGACGTGGTCTGCAGTTGTGTACCCTTTGTCTAGAACTTTGAGACCTGCAACAAGAGTTTGGACTCTAGAGAACATTACCTCTATGGCTTCGTCATCCTCCATTTTGAAGGCTTCATATTTCTGGATAAGCGCCAGAGCCTTTGTCTCTTTGACCTGAGAGTTTCCTTCATGAGTCATCCTCAGAGAGTCAAGTATGTCTTTGGCTGTTTCTCTGTTGGTGATCTTTTCATACTCGTTGTAAGATATAGCATTGAGGAGTATGGTTCTGGCCTTGTGATGATTTTTGAAAACTCGCTTCTGATCATCTGACATCTTACTTCTGGGAACTTCAGCTCCATCCTCTGTGACAGGAGGTTTGTATCCATCTGTGACAATGTCCCAGAGATCAGCATCATAGCCTAGAAAGAAACTTTCAATTCTATCTTTCCAGTAATCGAATTTCTCTCCATCAAAGACAGGAGGCTTAGCATTGTAACTATCTTTTTCATTTGTATGGGCCATAGTTTTTCTCGTTCTGGATCTCTCTACACTGTTAAGTGTTTGATTAGAAAATCAATAACAGAGCCGGAGCTCTGATACCAATTGAAGGTGAGAAAAACAAGAAAGGGGGGTTTGAATTGTTTTGGAAAATAAGCACCTTTTTAAAATAAAAACCACACAAGGAATTTATACTGGTTCGCTTATAACACAAAGCTACTCCAGTCCACCCGGCCAAGGTGATTTCGCCTTCAACAAGGACTTAATCCACTAATCTTGAAAGATTGTTTACAACTAACGTCTAAGAGAAAGATCTCTTAGTCCTCTCATGTATACAGACTGCGCAGAGTCACTTGAGGAAAAATAAAACAATAGATGAAAGACAATGTAATCTAGAGTGCTTCTAAGATAAGCAAATATTACAACAGTAAGAACAAAAAGTGTTTCACGTTCTAAGCAAAAGCTTCGTGAAGATTGAGAGAATAAAACGTTTTTATGTGTGTTGATGTTTCAGTATGTTCTCTGTATATCTTTTCAATGTTGATTGCAGTCCTTTATATAGGAGTGAAGTAGTCGTTGAAATTGATGGCCAATAATTTGAATTAATGCCATAACTTATATAGCTTCTTGCCAACACTACTTTTTCTCCTCGAATGACTTCTTTCCAAATATAGTTCCTTTTTCATTTGAATTTGGAGTTAACGTCTCTTTCTGTATTAGGAAATCCATTTCCAAACCTTTATTTGAAGTTAACGTTACTCTTTCTTTATTAGGAAATCCATGATCAGAGTCTTCATGTTTCTGGGAATCTTGGAATCTTGCTATCTAATCTTCTGACGTTGATCTCTTTTGAGTTCTGATGGTTTCTTCAGATAGCGCTGAGAGCTTCTAGAGTTTGACATACCGTTGTTCAGAGTCAGAACTTCTAGAGCGTACTTCTTGTTCAAATGCTTATGATATTTTGTTGTTTTGCTCAGAGTTAGACTTTCTTGAACGTGTTTCTACTTCTGGTCTTCTGATAATTTGTATCTGATATGATTCTGTATCTGATGACGTCATCAGATCTTCTTCCTTCTTTCCTTAGAACCCTGCACACTTAGAAACTTTTCGTTAGGGTGCCATTTTTGGTTTCATCCTTTGTTATCATCAAAATCATGGAATCTGTTGTAGAACAATTTTTGTTCTTACATCATCTTCTTCCGCCTCAAATACAGGAAATTCAAAGTTGGGAGATGGTGTTGGATCATTATGTTCAATGGGTTTGATCAACCTGCATAATGATTTTGGATATAAAAGAGATTTTAGAATTCAAACAAGGCAAATCACTATGCAGAGGAAAAGATTGATTTTATTCTTTTTATTTAGGGTTTTATGTGATCACCAATTTCATGCAAAAGCGAAAAGGGAAAATAATTGGAAAAACAAACATTTAACATGAATTTATTGAATGAAAATATCATTGTATTTATGCGCCAACAATGTCATCACTTCTCCTTTTGGCATGGGAGAAGGGTTTTTAAACACGATGAACATTACTTTGACTTATGGATAACTATTGGGATATCAATAGCGACCCAGTTATTGCAGATCCCTCCAGGGATGACGAAGTTGCCTGAATCTTCTGCATCCTCTTCCAGAATAGCAGCAACTTCCTCATCTCGACCGGTGTGGATGAATCCACCACTCTTGAACAACCCTTGTTTGTTGAAGACACCAGAAGAATACCCTATGCCAGCCCGAAATTTGTTGTCTTCCAGCTTAATCATTTGCCCCAATCCAGCAGTTGCACCATGCTCAATGGCCAACTTAGCATCTTTATAGGACGCAAATGAAGAAGTTCCTTTATTAATAGGTTCAACAATAGATAAAGCTTGGAACGGCGTTCCAACTTCATCCTTAGCATCTGTGTAAGAGAAGGAAGACAAATGGCTAACCAGGAGAGCCTTTTCTCCCCCTACCACCACTAGCTTCTTGTTTTTCACAAACTTCATTTTCTGGTGTAGGGTGGATGTCACGGCGCCTGCCTCGTGAATCCATGGTCTGCCCAAGAGACAACTATACGATGGGTGAATGTCCATAACTTGGAAGGTAATCTGGAAATCACTTGGTCCAATTTTGACTGGGAGATCAACCTCTCCAATCACAGTTTTACGCGACCCATCGAAAGCTTTCACCACCATTTCACTCTGCCTCATGGGAGGCCCCTGGTATGACAATTTAGCAAGAGTGGACTTTGGAAACACATTCAATGATGACCCAGTGTCCACCAACACATTGGACATGGCATCATCTTTGCAGCTCATAGATATGTGTAATGCCAAGTTGTGGTCTCTTCCCTCCTCGGGGAGATCAGCATCACAAAAACTCAAATTGTTACAAGCGGTGATGTGTGCAACAATACTGTCAAATTGTTCTATTGTGACATCATGATCCACATACGCCACATCCAACACCTTCTGTAGAGCTTCTCGGTGTGGTTCTGAACTCATCAGCAAGGATAGTACAGAGATTTTGGATGGCGTCAGTAGAAGCTGATCTACCACATTGTACTCACTTCTTTTGATGAGCCTCAGCATCTCATTACAGTCTTCTTTCGCATTGCCACTCGGGCCAACAGAGACATAAGTTTTTAACGTAGAGGCAGGTTTAGCAACAAGTGCCGGATTCGGAGCATTCACAGCATTCCCAATCGGGCGTTCAACATAATCAGCAACATCAGCTCTTCAAACATCAGCTTGGGGTTTCGGCGGAGCCGAGAAGACACGACCGCTACGGGTCAGGCCGCTGACGTCGGCAATATTGACAACAGATGAAGAGGGTATAGGCACCTCTTTCCCATCCTCTAATGCTACAACATTGTAGCGATAGGGAACCGCTTTCTCAGAAGAATAAGGCACAGGGCCAGCTGGTTTGATGATCAAAGAAGGAGAAGCCTTTTGCTTGCTACCATCATATTTGATAATAACAGGCTCGGGGATCCGAAATACCGGGGAAATTACGTTGACTTCATCAGCATCTTCGTCAACATTTCTGTTTTGAAGTATCTCAATAACTCCTTCATCCAGCATTTCTTGAACATCTTTGTGCACTTGGCGACATCCCCTTCGATTGACAGTGCAAACTCGACATCTATCGTGGTCGTGCTCATAATGACTGTACTCACACAGCAGTCTATGCATCTTGACCAGAGATTGTCGAATATGGCTGACATATTTGAATTTGTATTTACCAGGGCAGCCCTGGACCATGTTGATAGATTTCCCATGCTCGGGCAATGGGTTCTTCTTCACATTAGGACCTACGTCCTCGAAACACAGAATACCACATCTCACAAGGTCTTGAACCTGGGTCTTTAGTGGGTGGCAGTTTTCCACGTCATGTCCGGGAGCACCGGAATGATAAACACAGTGTAATTCGGGCTTATACCACCACTGAGGGTTGGTAGGTATAGCCGATGGGTCTCGTTGAGTAATAAACTTCCTCTCTATCAAAGAGGGATATAGTTTTGCATATGTCATGGGAATAGGATCAAGGTGACTTTCTTCCTCTCGTAACTTGTACTGGCTTGATTACTGTTTCGAGGCTGGTAGGCCTGCTGTTGAGGACGGTGTTGTTGTTGCTGATATTGCGAATGTTGTTGTTGCTGATTATTATTGTGATGCTGATACTGTTGATTATCTCTGAAAACAGGTGTTATGTGAGCCACCTGATGCTGATTACCGGCAGGACGCACGGTCCTCCTCCTCACTGAGGGTCTTCTAGGTTTAGCATGGGAGGTCACAGCATGTGCCTCGCCATCT
Organism: Lathyrus oleraceus; assembly: GCF_024323335.1. Taxonomy (NCBI): domain Eukaryota; kingdom Viridiplantae; phylum Streptophyta; class Magnoliopsida; order Fabales; family Fabaceae; genus Lathyrus; species Lathyrus oleraceus. Next base: position 40,232,262 of record NC_066583.1, read on the forward strand.
TTCTTCTTTCCAAACGTCCCACACCGTTTGGCAGAAGAGCCTTCTTCTCTGGTCAGACGCCCTTCCCTGACTCCCCATGTTCACCATCTCGGTGAAGTCAGAAGGAGCGCTGGCGATCATCCGCTCGTAATAAAAATAACTCAAGGTCTTCAGAAAGATCTTGGTCATCTCTTTCTCTTCCAGCGGGGGCACAATCTGTGCGGCTAGCTCTCGCCACCTCTGGGCGTACTCTTTGAAAGTTTCCTTGTCCTTCTGGGACATGGCTCTCAATTGATCCCTATCGGGAGCCATATCCACGTTGTACTTATATTGCTTGACGAAGGCCTCGCCAAGGTCATTGAAGGATCGGATGTTCGCACTGTCCAAGCCCATGTACCAACGAAGGGCAGCACCAGATAAACTGTCCTGAAAGTAGTGGATGAGCAGTTGGTCATTGTCGGTCTGAGTCGACATTTTCCTGGCATACATGACCAGGTGGCTGAGAGGACAAGCATTTCCCTTGTACTTTTCAAAGTCAGGTACCTTGAACTTTACAGGGATTTTCACATTAAGGACCAAACAAAGTTCAGCAGCAGACTTGCCGAAAAGATCTTTTCCTCGAAGAGTCTTCAATTTCTTGCGGAGCTCAAGAAACTGATCGTTCATAGCATCCATCTTTTCATATACATCTGGGCCCTCAGACGGCTCAGAATGATAGATGGTGTCGTCTACTCTGGGCATAGTATGCACAACCGGAGGAGCAACAGCTAGGACCGGGCTAGATGCCGACAGAGAAGCAAAGATGGGCGCAGGACCCTCAAGCATGAAGTTGGGAGGCATCCCCCACGGAAACCCGGCTGGTATGGCTGTTGGTGCAAAATGGGCGCTGGCCGCAGGCACGGTTGAAGAGACAATCTCGGAGATGACTTTCCTCTGGGGAGGAGTTGAAGGCGTCGGAGATGACTGGCTCTGGGAAGCCATGAATGACTCCATCAAGGCAGTCAATCTGGCTACTTCCTCCTTAAGCTCACGGTTCTCTTGTTCCAAATGATCCATCAGACTTGATTTGTTGGCTCGGGTGTAGTACCGGTGAGTCAGCTTGTCTTCAAAATAAATGAAGAACACAGAGTTAGACCAAAGACCAAGAATCCTGGAGCAAAACCTGCTTATGCACATGATGCATGTAATGCTTGTGCATATGATTTGTTTTTTATTTATCAGAGGAACCTTAGAGTCCTATTTGCAAAATTTGGAAATGTTAATTATTTAGACATGTATGGAAATATTTTTACACCAAAGAAGTACAGTATTGGTAACCAAATACAAGAGAGAAGGAAAATGAACATCCCATGGAACCCTTAAAAACAATCATCTAAAGCTCGGGAGACTGGAAGATAAGATGCACGAAGCCTCTTCACCTCCTCCTCGTAGGCTACCTCCATGTCTGCCTTCTCTTTGGCGAGTCGATCATACTTCCTCTTCCACAACTTGGAAGACTGAGGAAGTAGAGAAGTCCATGCATCATCAGGATCATCAATAACCTGGTGCTCGAGGAACTCTATCAAAGCATCCTTCTCCTTGATCTGCTGAAGCAACTCCTCTCGTTCACGGATCCAAGCACGCGAACGATCTTCGTCTCTTAACTCCTCTACTCCTTGGTCAGGGAGGGTTGAAGGCCCAGCCACAACCAAAGGTGTAGGTATCGGATACTCGTAAGGCATGAGGTACTCGAAAGCTCTCCTCCTAACCCAAGAGGTATAGGGTTCCAAAGCGACACAGTTCTTCGGACCTAGCTCCTTCCTTCCTTTCCTATGGATCTTGCGCCAAGCGCGGACCATCCTGCCCTTCAAGCCTTGGGGATCTTTACCCTCCTGAAAGAACACACCTTCTAACAGAATGTTATTGGGTTTATCCTTTAGGGGGAACCCAAGCTGACGACGTGCCAAAATAGGGTTTTAGTTAATCCCACCACATGTACCAAGAAGAGGCACATTGGAGAATTCACCACAAGAGTCGATAATCTGCACACCATCATATACACGGTTGTACCAAAAGATATCATCATTAGTGAGAGACATGAGTCTCGTGGACCACCGTAGACATCCTTTGTTCTCCTTAAAGACGACCGTCTGTGGCAAGTGCGAAATAAACCACTTGTACAACAGAGGCAAACAGCACACAATGGTACCACCACCCTTTGCATTCCTCACATGCAAAGAAAAGTAAATGTCACCCAACAGAGTCGGAACAGGATTAAGAGTAGAGAAAATCCTAATAACGTTCACATCCACAAACTTATCGATGTTGGGGAATAACACTAGCCCATAGATGAGAAGTACGAATATGGCCTCAAAGGCGTCCTTACTCATGGCCTTCCCATACATAGTAGCTTGAGCAATGAGGAACTAAGAAGGGAGACCTTGAATTCCACCTTTGGTAGTCATATGAGCACCAACTAGAGATTCATCTATATGCAACATATCAGCTATCTCTTGAGAAGTAGGAATACTCTCTAAGCCACTGAACGGAAACTGGTCTAGAATAGGTATACCCACAAGGTAGGCATACTCCTCAAGCGTAGGCAAAAGCTGAAAATCCGGAAATGTGAAGCAGCGGTACAAGGGATCATAGAACTGCACCAATAGACTCATCAATCCTTCGTCCACCTGAGTAGTCAGAACAGATAGAAGCTTCCCAAAACGAGCCTTGAAACCCAAGGGATCTAATACATAGGATGTCAAACTCCTTAGCTCTTTCAGGTCAGGTTGTCTGAAACTGTACTTCTTCGTATTCCTTCTTTGTCTTTCCATGTCTGAAAATTTGCAAATAGACCTCTTAAGTTCCTTGAAATTTTTTCTCATTATTGATGCTATGGATGCAAATGGGTGCATGAATGCATGAATGCAACAATCACACTCAAGGATCAAGCAAAGCACACCAAACAAAGGTCATGGGATGGATCATGTCATCCTTAATATCAATCATCCATTTTGGTGGATTATGGTTTACACCTTATCAACACCCAAGTTCCATCGATATTAAGGATACAAGAACGGATCAACCATGAATCAAGGGTTTGTTTCAAGTCACAAGCATGGAGTCTTGGTTAAGAACCACCCAAAGGGAGTGTACTAGGGTTTAAACCTGCCAAATATGTTCTACAAGAGGTTCCCAAAATCATCATCCCATCTTTCGGATATTATCGGATAAACGACTACTCGTATTCCAAAAATATACTCAAGAGAGACTCTTATGAGTGTAGTATCGCGTAACAATCGTATCAAATCTTACACTTGATCGACTTTCGCTACATCCTAAGAATAGGCCAAGCTGGGCTTGGTAAACTAAGGTCCTTGGCTTCTAAGGTCTATATTGGAAAGAGTAATGTCTAACCACAACTACTTGTGTGACATTATTGATCCCAACATAACCTCCACGAAGTGAATGGACTTGCAAGTCAACTTGCTAAGGAATAACTCCACACAAGTCAACAAGACTATTCCATTCTCCTATCCTAAGTGCACTCGAGTTCGGGTATAGAACTCATCTCACAACGATCACCAAGCATATAAGGAATTAATATTCAAGCAATTCAATCATTACATACAATACAGTAATCCCAAATTGCACAAAAATATGTCACAGAAATAATATACACGACAATACAACAAAATACGAAAAGTAGGCAAAACCCACCTGGAGACTACTCCCCAGCAGAGTCGCCACTTTTCTGTAGCGGGGTATTCGTTACCTTTAGATTTATTGACTAAATCCAAGGTAAACCATACAAGTCGAGTCGCCACCGCACGTCTATTTATCCAAAGGAATGGTTAGAAAGCGAACAAAAACCTAAAAGTTTTATCGAATTAAAAACTAGTAAAAATGTCAGAGATCTGGGTAAGGGGGTTGGTTATGCAATGGGAAGGTTTTAAGCACCCAAAACATCCTAGGTACTCCTAGGGAGCCCTTTTCACATTTGTTGTAAGGTTGGTATTTTGTGAAAATTTGTTTGTGCAAACATGATTGAAGAGATGAGAAAAGAATATACAGGTTATTTACATTTTTGTGTTTGGATGGATAAACCCATTGCCTACGTACTATCTTAAAAAAGATTAGGATCAAAACCTCGTAGTTCGGGGTAAAAATCTCAAAATGAATTGGTGAATTGATTGGTCCAAAAGCCTTAAGGTCTTTTGTTAACCAAGGGAGAAAACTCAACCTAAAAACCACAAATCCACCATGTGAGGATAGCTTCAAGATGCTAGTGAGGGGTTAACCCTATAATAAGTATGGAAGACTCATTGTCCATCACTAAGGATATAGGTGAGTATTATATCTACCTCAAGGATAACTCAAACCTAATAGCTAAAGGTTATAAAAAAAGTTTGATTAAGAGGGTGGTCATTGAAACCACAAAAAGCATTTGAATGAGTTATATTTACCAATGAAAAGTATTAACAAAGTATGGTCAAAGTGGATTTAAGAATTCAATTCAAAATAAGTGTTTTGAAAAAGTTTGAAAATCAAAAGCATAAGGCTTAGGTTTCTAATGTTTGAAAGGAAGTGCTAAATGTTTGCACAAAAATTTTGGCTTGGGTTAGAGCGGAGGGAAGAAGAAGAATGGCTAAAGTCCTAATCATACAAGAGAGGAGGGATAGAAATAAGACCACAAATGGAGTTCCTCTCTTGAGATCATATTGATGATCCAAGTAGCTCCCATCCTTTGGAATATGCAAGCAAAATAATAGTAAGCTCAAGCAATCAACATAATCAAACAAACTCTTGGAAAGTTCCTCAATGGCTCTTAGATCTCTCTCTCTTAGAAGCTCATGGCAATGGTTCCTCTCTTAGGCTCAATGTTGGAATCCCTAGCACAAGAACACACACACTAAAAAGTTCTATCAAACAAACCAAGAATGAGCAAGAAAGAGTTTAGAAAATGTTCTCTTCAAAGTTCTCTTTAGCATTTATAGCATTCTAAAGGCCCCAATGCCTAGTTGCTCTTTGACTTTTATAGCACTCTAAAGGCCCAATGTCTAGTTGCTCTTTGACTCCAAATTTGCATAGGGAAAGTCCTAAAGTCTAAGTCCATTTGTCCATTTCTTTGCATTTGGTCCACAACAATCAAAACAAAACCCAAGCACAATGATATATACACAATTATGTGCTCAAGTGAGCAAAAGGCAAATTGTATTAACATAAACATGTGCTCAAATGAGCAAAGGGGAAAGCAAATGAATAATATGTACAAGAATAGTAAATTGCATAAATGTGAAGTGCAAGAAATAAATGTTAATGGTTAATGATTAATGTTAGTGGTTAGTGTGCCATAAGGCAAATTTAGCGCTATGTTAAGCAATCGTAATTGGACTTTGCATGGTTAGTGTGCCATGCCAAAAAGAAGATGAGAAATGATCTTGTATTGATTTAGGTTCTTTGCATGATTTAGGAAGCAATCTATCCTTAATGCAAAGCCATTCACTTGATCCGTGATCAAGATGAATTAGATTTGAATCAAGGAAGATTAAACCTCCATGTGTCAATGCTAACCACCAATCTTTAACTCATTGATAAAAAAAAAAGGAGAAGAAGAAGAAATTAAAGTGCATTAATGGAAATGCTATGTACTAATCAACAAATGTTGACCAAAGATAGGGAAGATCAAGGTCAAACAATAGAAAACAGAAGCAAGATGAAGATTAGAAGTCAAGAAACAAGTCAAATATTTTTGGCATTTTTTATATTTAAAATAAAACTTGAATTAAAATAATAAAGAAAGGTCAAACTTCAAATTCACTTCAAATCAACTTTGAAAAGTCCAAGTGAATTATCCTAAGTTCAACATGGTCAAACAAAGTTTGACAAAAAATTTCAGCATTTTTAAAAGTCAGAAACTATTTTAAATCAATTAAAAATGCATAAAAATAACCTAATTGAATTAAAATCTCAAATAAATCTCAAATCAATTAAATAATTGATGAGAATATTTTTCATAGATCTATCATCATTCAAAGAGGTTGGAAAAATATTTTTGTATTTTTTGAATATCAAAAACTATTTAAAATGAATTAAAAATAACCAGAAAAGAGAAAATTCATTAAAAATATCAAATGATAAAATAAAAAATATTAAAAATCATTTTTAGAAACTAGAAATTAAAAGAGAAATAATGCAATTGGTCCCATAATTTTTGGACCAATAATGAAAGAGATATGAATTTTAGAAATAAAATGGAATTAAAAGAAATAAAAGAAAATAAAATCAGAAATTAGAAATTATGGAAAAACATGGAGCGTTGGATGATATCTCGTTAAATGAGCTGGCAGATCATGTGGATCAGACATGCGCGCCTACCAAACACTCCAGTCAATGCAATCACACCTAGCCATTAATTAGGTCATAACATTGAAGGGACTAGATCAAATCTGGAAATGGAAATGGATGGCTCAGATTAAATCTGGAGACCAGATGGTGGCCAGCGCCACCGTCTTCTCCGGCCAGCTCCGACGAAGTCCAGAAATTACAGAGAAATAAATGTTAACCAAAATGCGCGATCCATATACCAAATGAAAGGTGGAGTGAGGTACATCACTCCTGTACCAACCAAATTCATTCTAGATTCTTATTGAGAGAGAAATCAGAGGTTGAATTTCATGGAGTTCAACTGAAACTTGTTGGATTTTGAAAATTCAAAGCATGAAATGATTGCCTCTATGAATAGGACTTCAGACAACACAGCAACAACACGAAACAAGCAACATATGAGTTGATTCGAAGAATTTAAAATCAGAAGTAAACCTCTGATTTACAGAGCTTGGATTCGCAATTCCTTGGTGCTAAGGCTTGTAGTTCACTCTATGGATGAAAGAGAAGAAGGCTAAGGAACTCTAGATCTGAAATTTCAATCGAGGAAATCAAAATTCAGATCTAAAATTTGCGAGAAAAGTGAGATAGTTCCTTTGGTGTGAGGGTGGGATTTCAGTTGCACAGCATGTAGGGCGCCTTCAGGTTGAAGAAATGAGAGGCCAAGCACTCCTATATATAGCAAATGGCAAGGTGGAAGCATGAACAAAGCATTGCATGGAGGGAAAGGGCCTCCATGCATGGGCCTGTACAGGCGCATGGAGGGCCCAATTCCACTTAATTTGGCAAGCTGAGATCACAATTGAATGAAATGGATGTGCATATTGGATTGTATGAGCTCCTGCATGGCAATTGAAATGATTTTTACAAAATGCACTATTACATTTAAGCCTTCGAAAATGCCATGTCCAAAATCAAAATGCAACCTTATGAGTAATGGTTGGAAAGCTTATTGCATAAGGAACAAATGTCATGTTGATCAAAACTTCATTTGGGCCTTGGAAATTAATGAAAACTGAACTTGAAGTGTAAGGTGCAAAACATGCATATGTGAAATTTCCAAAATTGGCCAATGTTCAAGCCCTTCTGTCTCAATGATGAAAGCTCCAAATGATACAATCTTAAACATGAAAGTTGTAGATCTTTTCAATGCAATAAATTTGGACTTAAAGTTTGCATCATTTGTATTTCTAATGAAGAAGTTATGGGCAATTGAAGTTGGACTTTTTCACATTTCAATGCATTTGGTCCAAAGTGACCTATAATGTTTTGCATTATCACATGTATTTCTTTTGAGATTTTAAAATTTTTCTCAACATAACATTTGCAGTAGGCACATTAATATTTCCAATTCATTGAGTATAACCTCAAAATCGTGAAAAATGAAGGAGTTATGTCCTTGGGAAGTTGACCCAAAATTAGGGTTTTAGTCAAAATGACCTATAATGTCTTGGAATGGATGATGACCTTCCAAGCTTCAAATCAAATTTTGATGAACATGAAAGTTGTTACTATTGTCGTTAAGAACAGTTTTTCTCTTAGGGTCATCTCCATTTTCCAAACACATAAAAAGTTAGGTCTCAGTGCATTTCAAAATAGTCAGATGAATTGACTGATCAACTTCTCAAGTCTACACCTCATATCTTGATGAATTGATGATTGAGGACACTCAAATAAGTTCAAATATCCATGAAATGATGAATTAAAGAACTTCCCTTGATTGTATTTGACCATGGGTTGAGGTTGCTTCATGAGCAAGGCACAGTTGATGAACAGATGAATTAGGGTTTACCTGGGAAACACACCTCAAACCCTTTGATTTGCTTTGATCAAAATGATGAATTAAGATAATTGGGAGGCATATTTGATGGATGAGATCTTTGGGAACCATTTCCATGTTTGCTATCATCTTCTCTTGGCCATATCAATGCACATAGGATCTCCTAGAAGCTTTTGACCTTGTGACTGCTCAAGCTACAAACAAAAGATGTTAGTGACATATTTTTGTGCTTTTGGTTAGTAAATAAAATGAGAAAAGCATTAATATACAATTCAAGCATGCTTGGTGATCTCAAACCAACTCACAAGAGATCCCACCCAAAGGGTAAGAAGCCAAGATGCTTATGATCCTTGAGGCAATGTAAATGCAATGTTATGATGCCATGAGGGATCTTAGGGTCAAAATTAGGGTCTTACACATACATTCAGTTCTAGTGAAGTTTACATTCATACCTTGATCACACAGTTGACTGATGCTTATTAGATTAACTGTTAATCCCTTAACAAGTAGGGCATTTTCAAGGTCAGGAACTCCAGGGAAATCCAACTTACCAATTCCCTTGGTTTCACCCTTTGCTCCATCACCAAAGGTAACATAACTTGTGGCATGGGGATGAAGGTCAGTTAGCAGGTTTTTGTTTCCAGTCATGTGTCTGGAACAACCACTGTCAAAATACCAATCTTCTTTGGCTGAAACTCTGAAGGAAGTGTGAGCTATTAGACTTGTAACATTTGTCTTAGGAACCCATTGCTTCTTGTTGACATGCATGTGATGTTTGGATCTTGGTTGATATTGAGTCTGATGATGAACATGGCTAGGATAACCATATATCTTATAGCAGAAGGGTTTCAGGTGGCCAAATTTTCCACAGTAATGGCATCTCCATCTTTGATGTTTCCCTTTCTGCTGTCTTCCCTTATGATGTTGTGACATATGATGTGACATCTCAGGTTTGCTTTTAATGTGGTTGCACTTAGGTTTGGATTTTGGTTTGTAACCAATGTAACTGCACTCAGCCTTAGATTCATTGAATCCAATGCCAGATTTGTCTCCTATTATTTGACCAGTCTGGAGAATCTTGTCTAAGATGTCAGATCCATTGTTAAGCATTCTTACATACTTGGTCATCTCATCTAGTTTGGAATTTGTAGGTGTTTAATTGGATGCATTATATGGTAAAACACTAATGTCTTGACTGATGTCATAACATGTATGTGTGACTATATTGTAGTTACTGCAGGACTAGCTAACACAGGATTTATTGAATGTCAAACTGGATGTTGTGACACTCATACCTGTTAACAGATACTAAGGAATAGAACAGCAGGAGTTCTGTTAGAACTTAGTATTTATTTGCAGTCTGGTTATCAAGGAAGAACCAGACCTGGCATAAGGCCTACTGACTAAATGTCAAACTGGATGTTATGACATTCATCATTGAAAGCAGCTGCTGAAGATTAGACAGAGTGGTGTTCTGTTATACTTCAGCATGTAACTTAGTTTGTTCTTCAAGAGAATAACAGAACTAACTTAAGGCCAAATGTGTAAATGTTAAGTTGGACACTTTGACATTTATTAATGTAAGCTGTTACAGTAGTATGATCATTTTGATCATGTACAGGTCAGCAAAATTGTACAGTCTGTTTTCTGGAAAAACAGACTCAGCATATGGACCTTGATGTCAAGCTGAATGTCGTGACATTCATTCCTGACAGCATATGCTAAATTGTAGGTTGTTCAGTTTTCTGTTTCAGCTTTTTCTCAGGCTATTCTTCAGGAAGTCAACAGCTTAGAGAAAATCCAGGAAATCAACAACCAAGCTACATTCAATGAACCTAACAAATAGCCTATTTGTTAGTAACCTAAATGTTGAATTTATGGGAACTTGAGTGACCTTAAATTCAGGAGAATACAGGTGCAAAAGCCCAGGTGCTGCAATATAAAAAGGAAGGCGTTCCTTCATTCAGTTTCAGGGATTTTTAGGCGTGAAGATTAAGTGTGTCCATCATACTTCACTGCTGTATTTTTGTGAGTCTAGTATTAGACGTATCTTGTAAGCCAAGCCATTATCAAGTAGATGATTGCTTTGGCATAGGGTGTTCATTGAGTTGTAAGTGTTGTGTCACTCAAAGCTTTTAAGCGTGAGTGCTGTGTATCTTGATTTAAGCTGTGAAGCATAATCAAGAGTTGTTTTTGAAGTGTGACTTCAAAGTGTCTTTAATATCACTGAGGTGATTGAGGGGGAGTGAGTAGGAACTCTGATCTTAGGTTAAGATTGAAATTGCATTGGGTTGGGATTAAGTGATAAGTTGTAAACGGGTGAGTTTAGCTTTGAATTGATACTACTAATAGTGGATTTCCTCCCTGGCTTGGTAGCCCCCAGATGTAGGTCATGTTGGACTGAACTGGGTGAACAATTACTTGTGTTATTTACTGCACTTACTGTTAAGTTCTGCATAATCCCTGTCTATGCAGAATTGGACGTCATAACAACCAGTGTGACATCCAAAGTCTGATAACTAGAATTTCAATTGGTATCAGAGCAGGCACCCTGCCTGTGAATTTCTGGGTGAGATCTAGGGAAGTTACTTTCTAGTACCATGGACAAGGATTTAGGACACTCAAACAGACCACCCATGTTGGATGGATCTAATTATGATGACTGGAAGCCTCGTATGATAGCCTTCTTAAGGTCTCTAGACAGCAAAGTCTGGAGAGCTGTCAACAAAGGATGGGAACATCCAATGAGGACAGGTGAAGATGGAGTCAGTGTGCAGATTCCTGAAGAAGAGTGGGACAAGGAGCAAGAGGCGTTAGCTCTTGGAAATTCCAAGGCCTTGAATGCATTGTTCAATGGAATCAGCAAGAACATCTTCAGGCTGGTACACCACTGTGAACTAGCTAAGGAAGTTTGGGATACCCTCAAGGTAACTCATGAAGGTACTTCCAAGGTGAACATGTCCAAACTTCAGATGCTGACCACCAAGTTTGAAAATCTGAGGATGAAAGAGGATGAGACTATTCATGACTTTCACATGAATATTCTTGACATTGCAAACACCTCTGGTGGACTAGGTGAGAAAATGGTTGAAGAGAAACTTGTAAGAAAGATTCTCAGGTCCTTGCCTAAGAGATTTGCTATGAAGGTCACAGCCATAGAGGAGGCGTAGGACATATGCAACATGAAGGTGGATGAGCTCATTGGTTCCCTCCAAACCTTTGAAATGGGCTTGGGTGAGTATGCTGAGAAGAAGAACAAAAGCATAGCTTTTGTATCTAATGCTGAAGAGGAGCCAGAAGCAGGATATACTGGAGGTGATGAAAGTATATCAGAAGCCTTAGCCATGCTTGGGAGGCAGTTCAACAAGTTCGTGAAGAAGATTGATCAAAGAGGTAGATCTAATGTCAAGAACATCCCGTCTGACATTAAGAACAGATCAACTTCTGATGAGAGGTTCAACCATGGCAAGGGGATCCAGTGTCATGGTTGTGAAGGGTATGGACACGTCAGAGTTGAATGCCCTACTTACCTCAAATTGCAAAATAAGGGGCTAGCTATCACATGGTCTGAAGGAGATTCTGAAAGTGAATCTGAAGGAGAATCTGCCAAACATGTCACTGCACTAACCAGCGTTTGTGCCTCTGATGATGACTCAAGTGCAGATGAACTGTCTTTTGATGAACTTGTTGCAGCCTATAAGAAGCTGTGTTCCACCAGTGCAGAAGTGCGTGCACAAGGAGAAAAGCAGAAGAAACTCATCAAGGAACTGGAAGATGAGAGACAAAAGCAACTGTTTGTCATAGAGGGTCTAAATGGTGAAATAGCCCTGCTGACCTCCAAGCTGAACCAGATGACTAAATCCATCAGAATGATGAATAAGGGAACTGACACCTTGGAAGAGATTCTCAAGGTGGAACAGCAATCTGGAACCAAATCTGGCCTAGGATTTGGGAAAAGATCCTCAACCGAACACAAACGCCCAAAGGCTAAAGTTCATAAGTACAAGCAGAAGTCAAAACCAATGTCTCAACATCGAGGATCTAGGATGAATGATCATCAGAAGAGGAAATACCAAAATTGGAGGTGTCACCACTATGGTAGGCTTGGACATATAAAAGCCTTCTGCTACTGGATTCATGGTTTCCCTAACAGAGCCTCGCATGTCAGACCTAAGCACAAAACACATAAGCGATGTGTTCCCATTAAGAAGCAACAATGGTATGCTAGGATAGCACACACTGCTCTAAGGGCTTCTTCCAGAGAAGACTGGTACTTTGACAGTGGATGCTCAAGACATATGACTGGTATGGAAAATCTACTGGTAGATATTCAACCTCACACTACCAGCTTTGTGACCTTTGGTGATGGTGCCAAAGGAAAAATAAGAGGTGTGGGCAAACTGGACTGTTCTGGAGTGCCAAAACTGAACAATGTGCTGTTAGTAAGAGGACTAACTACAAACCTCATCAGCATAAGTCAGCTGTGTGATCAAGGTTTTCATGTTCAGTTTACTAAGGAGCTGTGCATTGTGACAAATGGTGACAATCAGGAAGTTATGAGAGGAACCAGGTCCAAAGACAACTGCTACCTGTGGGAACCTGAACTCTCGAACTTTTCCACAACATGCTCATCAGCCAAGGAAGAACAGGAGGTGAAGCTGTGGCATAGAAGACTTGGACATCTCCACTTACGGGGAATGAAGAAGATCATATCCAAGGAAGCAGTCAGAGGAATTCCAAAGCTTCTGATTGATGAAGGAAGAGTCTGTGGAGAATGCCAGGTGGGCAAGCAAACCAAGATGTCACACCCGAAGCTGGGACATTCCACAACCTCCAGAGTTCTGGAACTGTTGCACATGGACCTAATGGGACCTATGCAGGTTGAAAGTCTTGGTGGGAAGAAGTATGCTTACGTGGTGGTTGATGACCATTCCAGATACACGTGGATAAGCTTCATCAGAGAGAAGTCAGATACATTTGATGTCTTCAAAGATCTGTGCATAAGACTTCAAAGGGAAAAGGACAGTTGTGTGGTCCGGATTAGAAGTGATCATGGTACTGAGTTCAAGAATTCCAAGTTTGATGAGTTTTGCTCGTCTGAAGGAATAAGCCATGAGTTCTCCTCTCCTATAACTCCTCAGCAGAATGGAATAGTTGAAAGAAAAAATAGAACTATTCAAGAATCTGCCAGAGCAATGATTCACGCAAAGAAGCTCCCCATGCACTTTTGGGCTGAAGCAATGAATACCGCGTGCTATGTTCACAACAGAGTCACCTTGAGAAAAGGAACCTCCTCCACTCTGTATGAAATATGGAAGGGCAGAAAACCCACTGTGAAGTACTTTCATATCTTTGGAAGTAAATGCTACATTCTCACAGATCGTGAACAGAGAAGGAAGCTAGATCCCAAAAGTGATGAAGGTATATTCCTGGGATACTCCACTAACAGTAGAGCCTACAGAGTGTTCAACTACAAGACCAATGTCCTGATGGAATCCATAAATGTTATTGTGGATGACAAAGAGGAAGGAACCGATGTCATGGAGGATGTTGAAACATTCCTTGACAGTTCAACTGACACTCCAGTCAAGTCTGAAGAAGTACAGGAACCTCCTCCTGAATGTGAAGTAGATGCAACCACCAAAGTGCCATCTATCAGAATTCAGAAAGACCACCCTAAGGATCTTATCATAGGGGATCCCACCAGTGGTGTAACTACCAGGTCAAGAGGAATAACTTCAAATTCCTGCTTTGTTTCCAAGGTTGAACCAAAGAATGTGAAAGAAGCCCTGACTGATGAATACTGGATCATTGCCATGCAAGAGGAACTCGAGCAGTTCACAAGGCATGAAGTATGGGAGCTAGTTCCAAGACCTGAAGGGTCCAACATCATTGGTACCAAGTGGATCTACAAAAACAAATCTGATGAGAAAGGAGTAATTACTAGAAATAAAGCAAGACTAGTAGCTCAAGGATACACTCAAGTTGAAGGGGTAGACTTTGATGAGACTTTTGCTCCTGTGGCTAGACTTGAGTCCATCAGATTGCTGTTGGGGGTAGCTTGCATCCTGAAGTTTAAGCTATTCCAAATGGATGTGAAGAGTGCATTCTTGAATGGCTACCTGAATGAAGAAGTCTATGTGGAACAACCCAAAGGGTTCTGTGATCCTAACCAACCTGAGCATGTATACAAGTTGAAGAAAGCCTTGTATGGGTTGAAGCAAGCACCCAGAGCTTGGTATGAAAGGTTAACCGAATTTCTGACCTCAAATGGATACAGAAAGGGTGGGATAGATAAAACCTTGTTTGTAAAGGATGAAGAAGGCAAAATCATGATAGCTCAAATCTATGTTGATGATATAGTCTTTGGTGGAATGTCAGAACAAATGGTTAAAAAATTTGTTCACCAGATGCAGTCTGAGTTTGAAATGAGTCTAGTGGGAGAACTGACCTATTTCCTTGGAATGCAAGTAAACCAAATGGAGGACTCTATGTTTCTCTCCCAAAGCAAGTATGCCAAGAACATAGTTAAGAAGTTTGGTATGGATAATGCCAGGCACAAGAGGACTCCTGCTCCTACTCATCTGAAGTTAACCAAAGATGATGGAGGGCCTAGTGTTGATCAATGCCTATACAGAAGCATGATAGGTAGTCTGCTGTATCTAACTGCAAGTAGACCTGACATTTCTTATGCAGTTGGAGTGTGTGCCAGATACCAAGCAGAGCCCAAGGTGAGCCATTTGAATCAAGTCAAAAGGATTCTCAAGTACATCAATGGGACGTGTGACTATGGGATGCTGTATTCACATGGGTCTGAGCCTGTCCTATCTGGGTACTGTGATGCTGATTGGGCTGGAAGTGCTGATGACAGAAAAAGCACATCAGGTGGATGTTTCTTTTTAGGAGAAAACCTCATATCGTGGTTCAACAAGAAGCAGAATTGTGTCTCTCTGTCCACTGCAGAGGCTGAATACATAGCTGCTGGAAGCAGTTGCTCCCAACTGGTTTGGATGAAACAGATGCTCACTGAGTACAATGTCTCTCAAAATGTCATGACATTGTTCTGTGATAATCTCAGTGCCATCAATATCTCCAAGAATCCCATCCAACACAGCAGGACCAAGCATATTGACATTAGGCACCACTTCATCAGAGATCTGGTGGAAGACAAGGTGATCACTTTGGAACATGTAGCCACAGATCTTCAACTGGCTGACATATTTACAAAGGCTCTGGATGCTACTCAGTTTGAAAACTTAAGGAGCAAACTGGGAATATGTCTCTCTGAGACCTTATAGCAACCACTGATGTTGGGAATAAATTGTTTAATATCTCTGTCTATTAAACAATTTGTACTAAGTTATGATTGGGCACCAGATCATAGCTATGCTACTTGTAACAAGGGTGGATACAAGAGGGTAAGGAGACACCCTACTGTGAGAAGGTCAATGTACCTGCAGGAGTTCAAGGATGCTGTTCATGCAGGAGTGGTTCTGGATGTCAGAAACAAAATCAGGGCATCTGATATGGTGGTACCTACTGTAAAGCAAAAGTGGGTGATTACTTGATCGAAGCTGTGAAGCAAGATCAAGGGGATGTTAACTTGGTTGAAACTGTGAAGTAATACCAAGTCTGGAACTCTGTCATTGTGCTCTGGCTATGTTGTTGGCTTTGGCAACATTTTTGACAAAAAGGGGGAGTAATAACCACCACCACTACCCCTGACAAATAGAGTGGGTCTCTACAACAGACTCTCATGACAGATCTGAAGATTCCCTCCCCTGCAGCAACTGTGTGTGCTGCTGTGTGAAGTTGTTATTTAACTTCCATGTGTGTGAGTGTGCTGCCACTCTGAGTGTATTAGCTAGTATTTTTTCCTGCTAGGTGTGTGATTCCGCTGCTATGAACTCTGTTATGGGGATCAAAGTGTTTTAACCAAAAATTTGCCAAAGGGGGAGTTTGTAGGTGTTTAATTGGCTGCATTATATGGTAAAACACTAATGTCTTGACTGATGTCATAACATGTATGTGTGACTACATTGTAGTTACTGCAGGACTAGCTAACACAGGATTTATTGAATGTCAAACTGGATGTTGTGACACTCATACCTGTTAACAGATACTAAGGAATAGAACAGCAGGAGTTCTGTTAGAACTTAGTATTTATTTGCAGTCTGGTTATCAAGGAAGAACCAGACCTGGCATAAGGCCTACTGACTGAATGTCAAACTGGATGTTATGACATTCATCATTGAAAGCAGCTGCTGAAGATTAGACAGAGTGGTGTTCTGTTATACTTCAGCATGTAACTTAGTTTGTTCTTCAAGAGAATAACAGAACTAACTTAAGGCCAAATGTGTAAATGTTAAGTTGGACACTTTGACATTTATTAATGTAAGCTGTTACAGTAGTATGATCATTTTGATCATGTACAGGTCAGCAAAATTGTACAGTCTGTTTTCTGGAAAAATAGACTCAGCATATGGACCTTGATGTCAAGCTGAATGTCGTGACATTCATTCCTGACAGCATATGCTAAATTGTAGGTTGTTCAGTTTTCTGTTTCAGCTTTTTCTCAGGCTATTCTTCAGGAAGTCAACAGCTTAGAGAAAATCCAGGAAATCAACAACCAAGCTACATTCAATGAACCTAACAAATAGCCTATTTGTTAGTAACCTAAATGTTGAATTTATGGGAACTTGAGTGACCTTAAATTCAGGAGAATACAGGTGCAAAAGCCCAGGTGCTGCAATATAAAAAGGAAGGCGTTCCTTCATTCAGTTTCAGGGATTTTGAGGCGTGAAGATTAAGTGTGTCCATCATTCTTCACTGCTGTATTTTTGTGAGTCTAGTATTAGACGTATCTTGTAAGCCAAGCCATTATCAAGTAGATGATTGCTTTGGCATAGGGTGTTCATTGAGTTGTAAGTGTTGTGTCACTCAAAGCTTTTAAGCGTGAGTGCTGTGTATCTTGATTTAAGCTGTGAAGCATAATCAAGAGTTGTTTTTGAAGTGTGACTTCAAAGTGTCTTTAATATCACTGAGGTGATTGAGGGGGAGTGAGTAGGAACTCTGATCTTAGGTTAAGATTGAAATTGCATTGGGTAGGGATTAAGTGATAAGTTGTAAACGGGTGAGTTTAGCTTTGAATTGATACTACTAATAGTGGATTTCCTCCCTGGCTTGGTAGCCCCCAGATGTAGGTCATGTTGGACTGAACTGGGTGAACAATTACTTGTGTTATTTACTGCACTTACTGTTAAGTTCTGCATAATCCCTGTCTGTGCAGAATTGGACGTCATAACAACCAGTGTGACATCCAAAGTCTGATAACTAGAATTTCAGAATTCAAGAGAACAGCTTCAGTCTTCAACTTGGAGATGGTTTCCACATATTCTCCCTTTTCATTTTCCAGCTAAGCTATCACTTTCTTCTGGTTTTCAACTTGTCTGCACACTTCTGCACTTTTGTGACACAACTCTTTGTAGGTAGTGGCCAGCTCTTCAAAGGTTACTTCATCACCACTTGACTCTTCATTAGAACCCCATCTTCCTGTCAATGCAGTCACATGATTTGCAGCTTCTTCTGTTTCACTTCCATCAGACCAAGAGGCAGCAAGACTCCTCTTTTGTTTCTTGAGGTAGGTCCCACATTCAGTTTTAATATGACCATACCCATCACATTCATAGCACTGAACTTCTTTTCCTTCTTTGGGCTTTTCTTCAGACCTTGTTCTTCTTCCAAAACTTTTGGATTTACTGATGTCAGATGCGATGTTCTTGACATTGGCCTTGGATCTTACATCTATCTTTTCCATAAGTCTGCTGAACTGTGTTCCCAGCATTGCTACCTCATTTTCCAGATCTTCATCAATATCTTGATCACCTTCCTCATCTTCCCCTTCAGTGTTTGACATGAAGGCTATGCTCTTGGCTTTCTTTTCAGATCCATCACATATTCCCATCTCAAATGTTTGGAGGGATCCAATTAGCTCATCAACTCTCATATTTGAGATGTCTTGAGATTCTTCTATGGCTGTCACTTTCATAGCAAATCTCTTAGGGAGTGACCTGAGTATTTTCCTTACTAACTTTTCATCTGACATCTTCTCTCCTAGAGCTCCAGAGGCATTGGCAATTTCAAGGATACTCATGTGAAATTCATGAACATTTTCATCTTCTTTCATCCTTAAGTTTTCAAACTTGGTGGTGAGCAGCTGTAATCTAGACATTTTTACTCTAGAGGTGCCTTCATGAGTGGTTTTGAGAATGTCCCAAGCATCTTTAGCCACTTCACAGTTGTTTACCAATCTGAAGATGTTCTTATCTACTCCATTGAAGATGGCATTCAATGCTTTAGAATTTCCAAGGGCTAGGTCATCCTCCTCCTTGGACCATTGTTCTTCGGGCTTCTTATCAGTAGTGGCTTCTCCTTCCTTAGTAACTACTAGATGTTCCCAACCTGTTAACACAGCCTTCCAAGCCTTATTATCAAGAGATTTTAGGAAATCTACCATTCGAGGTTTCCAATAGTCATAGTTAGATCTATCCAAAATTGGTGGCCTGTGAACAGATCCTCCATCTCTCTCCATAGTACCAGAAAGTGTTGTCCCTAGATCTCACCCAGAACCAGAGCAGGATGCCTGCTCTGCTACCAATTTAAATTTTGGTATCAGATATGAGATGTCGAAGGTAATGTCACGACACTAATATCTGAGTAATGCAAACAGGATAAAGATAAAGAATAGTAATGCAAAAGACACAAGCAATTGTTAACCCAGTTCGGTCCAACTCACCTACATCTGGGGGCTACCAAGCCAGGAAGGAAATCCACTAAAATAGAATCAGTTCAAAGACTCTCTGTACACTTCAACAAGTTACAGTTTTTCTCACCTAACCTCTACCCGTGCAATTTCTACCTAAGCACTCTTAGATATGAGAACCCACTCACTTCCCTTCAATCACACCTGTGATTTTAAACAACAATTCCTTGTGAAAAGAAAACACTTTTCAATAACACACACTTGATTTTACTTCACTGTTTCAATCAAGTAGACACACACTTGATCTTGCTTAACAACTTTGATCAAGTAGACACACACTTGATCTTGCTTAACAACTTTGATCAAGTAGACACACACTCTTGCTTAAAAGCTTAGAGTGACAAATTACAACCCATAAATCAGACCAATTCAATCATCTATGGATGACTTGAATGGCTTACAAGTCTCACGACTAAACAAGACACAAACCCTTGCTCTCTCTCAGTATTTTGCTCAGTATTGGTTGTGTGTCAAATCAGGTTTTCCAAAACCCTTTTTATAGAAGCTTTCAGCTGGGCTTGGACATCTTGAAAACCCTAAACTATTTTCCAATTAAATCTTCTCATGACAGCTGGTTAGATCTCCTTGGAAAATAAGTAAATCAGGTTGTAATCCATGATTGAATGCGCCTTCAAATCAGATCTTCAATCATACATAGATTGCCATTAAATGCGCAATCACATAACACATAACATTCACCCTAAATATTCTGTGTACAGGATGTCATGAAATCGGGTCTGACATCGTGGAACAATCCTGCATAATTCCATAATTCCATTTATAATTTCCAGCATGTACAAACATATCAGATGCCATGACATTGTGTATGACATCCTGAAACAATCCTGCATAATTATGTTTTTAAACTCCAGCAGGTACATAGACATCTTATGTTAAGACATCACAAACAACATCTTGTGAACACTCTTTGTTTTACCAAAATTGGTGCCAACACTTAGAGCAAACAGTTCTAAATAGCTTATTAGGATAATCACTTATTTGAAGACAAAAAGAATAGAATCTTGATTGAAATATTTTATCGAGCACCAATATTTTAGCGACAATATTTCATCTATTTTTATTTTTTGATTTGTGTAAGTCCCCAATTTTGACCATAAGATCCCTCATGCCATCTCATCATTTGCATTGGCTTTGGGATCACATCTTGGCATCCTCCTCGCCCCTTATTCATTGGGTTTACATTGGGAGAGATCACCAAGCATTTTTGATTGTATGATACTTTATCTTTCTTTGCTTTACTAACCAAATACCAAAAATATGTCTAGTGTAGTGTTATTTCTTTTGTAGGTAGTGTGGGCATCCACTTGTGCTTCATCAAGTTCACATCTAGGGTTTGAGACCCTCAGTGCAAGATATCAATCAAAGAAAGCTTCACAATGGTTCTATGCATTATATATGGCTCCCTATGTTCTCTATTTGTCAATTTGATCAAGAATCATCAAGAGTGTTAAGCTTGTTTGACATGGAAGCCCTAATTTATCTAGGTATCTTATGTGTCTTCCTCAACAAGTTTCTTCAATAAATTGGTCCAAAATATCAAGGGATACTCCACTGTACTTTATCATAAGCATATATTATCCTCCATGAGCCTCTAAGAGCAAATGAACTTCAAGTTTGCAAGAGAAACGTCAATTGGTCAAATCTAGGGTTCCCTAGACTCTATCTCCTACATTATTTTGTCATATGAAAATGATTCCAAGAGAAACATTACTCTTTATGATATTCCGAACAAATTTCATGTTGGCATCAAGAGCTAATTTTGCTTAGAAAGTCATTTTTTATTTTGAAAGATTATAGGTCATTTTGTCTATGCCCTAGATAGAAGGTCAACTTCCAAGAACCATAACTTGCTCAATTTTTGTGATATGAAGATCATACAAGTTCAATGATCAGTTTCAGGATTTCTTATCCATCTTTTCTTCTTTTATAAAGGCCATATTTTACTTGCATGGCATGTACTAAGAGAAAACATAATAGGTCATTTTGGGCTATCACCATTGAACAAGCAATTTTCCTCAACTTCTAAAATCCATAACTCTATCATGTTATATCCAAATGGTGTCAAATTTGTGACCAAATTGGATAGTATTGAAAGAGATACAACTTTTAAGAAGTGTAAGACCCTAGTTTTGACCCTAAGATCCCTCATGGCATCATAACATTGCTCATTTGCATTTACCTCAAGGATCATAGCATCTTGGCTCCTTAACCCCAGGGTTGGGACTTGTGTGAGTTGGTTTGAGACTACCAAGCATGCTTGAATTGTATATTATTGCTTTTCCTATTTTGTTTACTAACCAAAAGCACAAAAATATGTCACTAACATCTTTTGTTTTGAAGCTCAAGCAATCATGTGATCCAAGGCTCCTAGGAGGCCCCAATGCTCAATGAAGTGGCTAGATGAAGATGAAAGAAAGCATGACAATGGTCCCCAAAGCTCTAAATCATCATATATGTCTCCCAAGTATCTTAATTTGTCAATTTGGTCAATATAAACCAAAAGGCTTGAGGATTGCTTCCCAAGGAAATCCTAATTCATCTGTGCATTGACTGTGCCTTGCTCATGAAGCAACCTCAACCTATGATCAAATTAAATCAAGGGAAGTTATTTCATTTATCATTTTATGAATATATGAGCCTATGTGAGTGTCCTTAATCATTCATTCATCAAGATTTGAAGTTTGGACTTGAGAAGTTGACCAATCAAGTCATCTGACTATTTTGAGATCCACTGAGACCTAACATTTGATGTGTTTGTCAAATGATGATTACCCTAAGAGAAACAATGCTCTTAAGAACCATATGAACAAATTTCATGTTCATCAAAAATACATTTGAAACTTGGAGGGTCATCATTCATTTCAAAACATTATAGGTCATTTTGACTTAAACCCTAATTTTGGGTCAACTTCCCAAGCACCTAACTCCTTCATTTTGTATGATTTTTAGGTGAGACCAATTTCATTGGAAAGCTTAATATGTATACTTAAATTTTTATGTTGGAGAAAATTTCATAATCCTAAAAAAAACACATGTGATAATACAAAAGATTATAGGTCACTTTGGACCAAAGCCATTGAATCTTGAAAATGTCCAACTTCAAGTGCCCATAACTTTCTCATCAAAAATCCAAATGATACAAAACTTAATTCAAAATTGATTGTATTTAAAAGATCTATAACTTTTATGTTGGAGGGCTTTCCATTTGAGACTTGCATCATTGAAACAGAAGGGCTTGAAGTTGGTCATTTTTGGCAAAATTTTCAAATACATGTTTTGTACATCAAACTTCATGGCCAGTTTTCACAATTTTCCAAACTCCAAATGGATTTTTGTTCAACATAGCTTTTTTTCCTTATGTCAAGACCTTTCCAACCATTATGCACATGCCTATGTTTGGATTTTCTAAATGGGACTTTCGAAGAGGGGAACTTTTGTGACCATTTATGTATTTCATGATGAAACTTCATGCACAAGCCAATGCCATTCAATCTGCACGTCCAAACTTGCTTCATTTGAGCTCAGCATGCAAAACCATTAGCTTTTGAGCCTCACATGCGCCTACACAGGCCCATGCATGGAGGACCCAATTCTCATGCATACGAGTTTGTCACACTCTCCCTTGGATCTCAGTTATAAACAAGCACCTTACTTCATTCAATTCTCAACCTGAAGGCGCCTGAAACCCTGCTGGAATTGAATCCTAACCCCTCACCAAAGGAATTTGAATTTTCATTTCTCTTTTTCAAGTTTGATTTTCAACAACATCAGTTGATTTTCAACACTAATTCCTAAGCCTTGGACTCAGACCATACCTCAAGATCAAGCTGCAGTCAAGAATTGGAGTGGATCGTGTTCATCAAAGCTGCACTTCAAAGGTTTACAGCTCAACTGTTTTGCTTTGAATCTCACTATATATTATGCATTGCTTGTGTTGGTTAGGTTTTATGAAGTCCTCGTGTGAGAGGCAAGCCAATGGTGGCTTTAATTTTGTGAATTGTTGAACTTCAGATTGAACACCTAGATTTTCAACCTCAGATTTCTCCTTCCATAGGGATCTTGAGTAAAATCTAAGGTTACAGGGGTGATGTACATCACCCCAGCTTTAATTTGGTATAAGGATCGTGTGTTTGGGTTGAGGTTGCAAAACCTGCAACTGGTGGCCGATTTTTACTTGCTCGCCGGAGAAGACGGTGGTTTCCACCATCGTCCCTTACGTGGAAGCTCTTTGGCCATTGGATCCAAGTGCTATGATCTAATCCTGGCCATGCTTTTGTTTGACTCTTTTTAATGCGTGGTGTGATGCTGTTGACTCATGATCACCATGTGCGCGCGCCTCATGTCCCTTGGATTAGCCACGTCAATTAATGAATCCTGATCCAAGCGCGGTGGATTTTCCAGCTTTTTTTAATTTCTACTTTATTTTCTTTAATTCTTTTTATTTTCAAAAATTCATAACTCTTTTATTTGGAATCACAAAAATATGGGACCAATTGCAAAAATTTTCTCTTAAATTCTAGTTTCATAATCTGATTTTTAATTATTTTTGTGATTCCATTTAATATTTTTTGTGAATTCTTTTGTTTTTGATTGTTTTTAATTCATTTTAAATACTTTTAGATGTGATAAGTCTATGAAAAATATTCTCATAAATTTCTTAATTGATTTGAGATTTATTTGAGATTTTAGTCCATTTATGTTATTTTTCTTCATTTTTAATTGTTTAAAAATAGTTTCTATTTTCAAAAAATGTTGAGAAAATTCATCAAACCTTGTTTGACCATGTTAGACTTATGATGATCCAATTGGACTTATCCAAGTTGATTTGAATTGGATTTGAAGTTTGACCTCATTTTGTTCATTTTATTTTATGTATTATTTTAATTCCAAAAAATACCAAAAATATGTTTAACCTTTCTTGACTTCTAATCTTCATTTCACTTCTGTTTACCATTGGTTGATGATGATTCCATTCACATTTGACCATTATGTTTTGATTATGTCATTTGAATTTCCATTTTGTATATTTCATCTTCATCTCTTTTCTTCTTCTTTTTCTTTTGACAAATGAGTTAATGATTGGTGGTTAGCCTTGACATATGAGAGGCTTAACCTTCTTTGATCCAAATCAAATTCAACTTGATCAAAGATCAAGTGAATTGCTTTGTGTCCAAGATAGGTTGCTTCTTGGTCAAGCAAAGAACCTGAAATCCATACAAGGTCATCCTTCTTTTCTTTTGGCATGGCAAGTTGTAGGAGCTTGGCTTACTAGTCATGATCTCTAACTTGTGTTTATTTGCCTATAGTTTTATTGACCGGCCTCAGATAGGTGTGACTACTACATTAGTTCACTTACGATTGCTTAACATATCGCTAAATTTCCTTATGGCACACTAACACTAACTAATAATTACTAACTTTTAATTCAAGCATTTATTTCTTGCAATTTACTTTAATGCAAGTACAACGTACCTTGGCGAAGCTTTCGTCAAGCAGTACAAGTATAACATTGATATGGGTCCCGATAGGGACCAACTGAGGGCTATGTCCCAGAAAGAGAAGGAAACGTTCAAAGAGTACGCCCAGAGGTGGCGTGAATTGGCCGCACATATTCTGCCCCCACTCGAAGAGAAGGAAATGACCAAGATCTTTCTGAAGACCTTGAGTTTATTTTATTACGAGAGGATGATACCTAGTGCCCCCTCGGACTTCACCGAAATGGTGAACATGGGGATGAGGCTAGAGGAAGGGGTCCGTGAAGGACGTCTTTCCAGAGATGAAGGCTCTTCTGCAAAGCGTTATGGGGGCTTTGCAAAGAAGAAAGAGGGGGAGGCACATGTCGTGTTTTCCCATACTAAATGAAGACCCTCTGTGAAGAGGAAGACTGTGCGCCCTGCCAGTAACCAGCACCAGGTGGCTCATATAGCACCTGCCTTCAGGGAAGCTCAACATTATCAACATCAACCACAACAACATCAACAATATCAACAACAACTGCATCATCCACAACAACAGACCTACCGGCCTCAAAACAACAACAATACCAACACTAGCTATGATAGGAAGATGGTCACTTTTGATCCAATTCCAATGACCTATGTTGAGCTCTATCCGTCGCTGATAGATAGAAAGATGATCACTCCACGTGACCCACCTGCTGTACTGACCAATCCTCAGTGGTTGTACAAGCCTGAGCTTCACTGTGTTCATCATTCCGGTGCTCCTGGACATGATGTGGAGAATTGTTATCCCCTGAAGACCAAGGTTCAAGACCTTGTTAGAAGTGGGATCTTGTTTTTCGAGGACGTAGGTCCGAATGTCAAGAAGAACCCATTGCCCGAGCATGGGAAATC
The DNA here is from genome assembly GCF_024323335.1 of Lathyrus oleraceus. Lineage (NCBI taxonomy): Eukaryota > Viridiplantae > Streptophyta > Magnoliopsida > Fabales > Fabaceae > Lathyrus > Lathyrus oleraceus. The sequence continues at coordinate 40,257,580 of NC_066583.1, forward strand.
TGTTGTTAATATGGTCCAGGGTTGCCATGGCAAATACAAAGTCTGGTATGTCAGTCATATCAGACAATCTTTGGTCGAGATGCATAGACTGTTATATGGATACAGTCATTATGAGCATGACCATGACAGTTGCCAAGTATGCACTGCCAACAAGAGAGGATACCGCAAAGTCAGGAAGGACATCCAAGAGATGCTGGATCAGGGTGTGATTGAGATACTTCAGAATCGTGATGAGGATGAAGTGAATGTTATATCCCCTGTATTCAGAATACCAGAACCAGTTATTGTCAGATATGATGGCGCCGCCGAAACCCCAAGATGACATGAGAAGAGCTGATGCTGTTAATAATTTTGCCAGTCCTGTGGGGACTTCTTCCCCTTCTCCGAATCCAGAACTTGTTGTTGATAAATCTCCTAAAGCTCCTCTCCCTGCTGGACAGCATGGCATTCTAAAAGAGGACTGTGATGAGATGCTGAGGCTCATCAAGAGGAGCGAGTATAATGTTGTTGATCAGCTGCTTCAAACTCCGTCAAAGATATCTGTCCTATCTCTGCTAATGAATTCTGAGCCACACCGCGAAGCTTTGCAGAGGGTGTTGGACGTGGCATACGTGGATCACGATGTCACAATTGAACGGTTTGATAGCATTGTTGCAAACATAACTGCTTGTAACAATTTGAGCTTTTGCGATGCTGATCTTCCCGAGGAGGGAAAAGACCATAAATTGGCTCTACACATTTCCATGAACTGCAAGGATGATGCCTTGTCTAATGTGCTGGTAGACACAGGATCATCGCTAAATGTGTTGCCAAAATCCACTTTGGCCAAACTTTCATACCAGGGGCCTCCCATGAGGCAGAATGGAGTGGTTGTTAAAGCTTTTGATGGATCCAGGAAAACTGTGATTGGCGAGGTTGAGCTCCCAATCAAGATAGGACCTAGTGATTTCAGATCACTTTTCAGGTCATGGATATCCATCCATCATATAGATGCTTGCTTGGCAGACCATGGATTCACGAGGCAGGCGCCGTGACATCCACCCTACACCAAAAGTTAAAGTTCGTCAAGAACAAGAAGTTGGTGGTGATAGGGGGAGAGAAAGCTCTCTTGGTAAGCCATTTGTCTTCCTTTTCCTATATAGACGCTGAGGATGAGGTTGGGACGCCGTTCCAAGCCTTGTCTATTGCTGAGCCTTTAAGGAAAGGAACTTCTTCATTTGCGTCCTACAATGATGTGAAGTTGGCCATTGAGCATGGCGCAACTACTGGTTTAGGACAAATGATTAAGCTCGAAGATAATAAATCCCGGGCTAGCATAGGGTACTCTTCAGGCACTTTCAACGAGCACAGTTTATTCTAGAGTGGAGGTTCCATCCACACAGTCGAAGACCAAGAGGCTGCTACTATAGTGGAAGATGATGCAGAGGAAGATTCTGGAAACTTTGTCATCCCTGGAGGAGTTTGCAATAATTGGGTCGCTGTTTATATTCCAACAGTTGTCCATAAGTCCACGTAATGTGTTCACTTTTGTTTAAAAACCCTTCTCCCATGCCAAAAGGAGAAGTGATGACATTGTTGGCACATTAATACAATGATATTCATTCAATAATTACATGTTAAATGTTTGTTTTTCCAAATTATTTTTCCTTTTTGGTTTTTTGCATGAAAATGGTGATTACCAAAAAACCCTAAAAAGAATAAAATCAATCTTTTCATCTGCATATTGATTTGCTTTGTTTGAAATCTGAAATCTCTTTTATATCCAAAATCATTATGCAGGTTGATCAAACCCATTGAACATAATGATCCAACACCATCTCCCAACTTTGAGTTCCCTCTATTTGAGGCTGAAAAAGATGATGTTGAAGAGATTCCTGATGAGATTACCCGTTTGCTTGAGCACGAAGAGAAGATCATCCAGCCACATCTTGAGAATCTGGAAACAATCAACTTGGGGTCTAAAGACTGCATTCGTGAAGTGAAGATTGGGGCACTCCTTGAAGAGTCTGTGAAGAAGGGGTTGATTGAGTTGCTACGAGAATATGTAGACGTCTTTGCCTGGTCATATGAAGACATGCCTGGTCTGGATACTGATATCGTACAACATTTCCTGCCTTTGAAGCCTGAGTGTGTGCCTGTGAAGCAGAAGCTCAAAAGAACTCAATCTGATATGGCAGTGAAGATTAAAGAAGAAGTTCAGAAGAAAATTGATGTGGGGTTTCTGGTGACTTCTACATATCCTCAATGGGTGGCCAATATTGTGCCCGTGCCTAAGAAAGATGGAAAAGTCCGAATGTGTGTGGACTATAGAGACTTGAATAAAGCTAGTCCGACAGATGATTTCCCTCTACCACACATTGATATGTTGGTAAATAATACAACTAACTTCAATGTCTTCTCATTTATGGACGGATTTTCTGGTTATAACCAAATCAAAATGGCACCCGCGGATATGGAGAAGACAACATTCATCGCACCTTAGGGAACATTCTGTTATCGAGCGATGCCCTTCGGTTTGAAGAACGCCGGAGCCACGTATCAACAAGCTATGACTACCTTGTTTCATGATATGATGCACAAGGAGATCGAGGTATATGTTGATGATATGATTGCAAAGTCGAAAATGGAAGTTGAACATGTAGAGCACTTGTTGAAGCTTTTTCAGCGTTTGAGGAAGTACAAACTCCGCCTGAATCCGAACAAGTGTACATTTGGAGTCCGTTCCGGCAAGTTATTAGGCTTTATTGTCAAGGAAAGAGGTATTGAAGTTGATCCTGCCAAGGTCAAAGCAATACAAGAGATGCTTGCGCCCAAAACTGAGAAGCAAGTCCGAGGTTTTCTTGGCCGCTTGAATTACATTTCCAGATTTATATCCCACATGACTGCGACATATGCGCCTATATTCAAGCTCCTCCGGAAAGATCAGCGTCATGATTGGACCGAAGATTGCTAGAAGGCCTTTGACAGTGTCAAACAGTATCTGTCCGAGCCTCTGATTCTGTCTCCGCCTATTGAAGGGAGACTCTTGATTATGTATTTGACCGTTCTTGATGACTCTATGGGTTGTGTCCTTGGTCAGCAAGATGAATTAGGGAAGAAAGAATATCCTATATACTATTTAAGTAAGAAGTTCACTGATTGTGAGTCTCGGTACTCAATGCTTGAGAAGACATGATGTGCTTTGGCTTGGGCTGCTAAGCGCTTACGCCAGTATATGTTGAATCATACCACTTGGTTGATATCCAAAATGGATCCAATTAAGTATATCTTTGAGAAGCCTGCTTTAACTGGGAGAATTTCCCGTTGGAAGATGCTATTGTCTGAGTGTGATATTGAGTATCGAGCTCAAAAAGCTATTAAAGGTAGTATCTTGACTGACCACTTGGCACATCAACCAATTGAGGATTATCAGTCTGTTCAGTACGACTTCCCAGATGAGGAGATTCTGTATTTGATGATAAAAGATTGCGATGAGCCTACGCTCGATGAAGGGCCAGAGCCTGGTTTTCGTTGGGGCATCGTGTTTGATGGCGCTGTTAATCAATATGGAAATGGTATTGGGGCAGTGATTATTACCCTCAGGGCACACATTTTCCTTTTACAGCAAGGCTAACTTTCAAATTCACGATTATGGGTTAGGATCAAACATCTGGATGTTTATGGTGATTCGACCCTTGTTGTTAATCAGATTAAGGGTGAATGGGAGACAAATCAGCCTGGCCTCATCCCATATAGAGATTATGCGAGGAGGATTTCAACTTTCTTTACTGAGGTCGACTTCCATCATATTCCTCGAGATGAGAATCGGATGGCAGATGCTCTTGCTACGGTTGCTTCCATGATTGTGGTGAAATTCTGGAATGAAGTCCCCAATATTACTGTGATGCGTTAGGATAGACCGGCTCATGTATTTGCAGTTGAAGAAGTGAAAGATGATAAGCCATGGTATTATGATATCAAATGCTTTCTCCAAAGTCAGATCTACCCGCCTAGGGCATCTGTTAAAGATAAGAAGACTTTGAGGAGATTATCTGGCAGTTTCTACCTCAATGGCGATGTGCTTTATAAGAGGAATTTTGACATGGTTCTGCTCAGATGCGTGGATAGACACGAAGCAGACCTGTTAATGACCGAAGTCCATGAGGGTTCATTTGGTACTCATTCCAATGGACATGCCATGGAAAAAAAGATGTTGAAAGCAGGCTACTATTGGCTGACAATGGAGTCTGACTGTTGCAAATATGTGAAGAGATGCCACAAGTGTCAGATTTATGTGGATAAGATTCATATTCCCCCGACACTTCTGAATGTTATTTCATCACCATGGCCTTTTTCCATGTGGGGAATTGTCATGATTGGCATGATAGAGCCAAAGGCGTCAAATGGTCACCGTTTTATTCTCGTAGCAATTGATTACTTCACCAAGTGGGTTGAAGCGACATCATATGCGAACGTGACCAGGCAGGTGGTTGTGAAGTTTATCAAGAATCAACTCATATGTCGTTATGGTGTGCTAGATAAGATCATTACTAGTAATGGATCTAACTTGAACAACAAGATGATGAAAGAGCTGTGTAGCGAGTTCAAGATTGCACATCATAATTCTTCTCCCTATAGACCAAAGATGAATGAGGCTGTTGAAGTTGTTGTAAGACCCCAATTTTTACCCTAATATCCCTCATGGCATTATAACATTTCATTTACATTTGCCTCAAGGATCATAGCATCTTGACTCCTTACCTTTGGATGGGAACACTTGTGAGTTGGTTTGAGATCAGCAAGCATGCTTGAATTGTATATTTTTGCTTTTCTTATTTTTTTTACTAACTAAAAGCACAAAAATATGTTACTAACATCTTTTGTTTGTAGCTTGAGCAGTCACAAGATCCAAGGCGCATAAAGGCCCCTATGCTCATTGATATGGCTAGGTGGAGATGAAAGAAAGCTTGGCAATGGTTCTCAAAGCTCTCATCCATCAAATGTGCCTCCCAAGTATCTCAATTCATCATTTTGATCAAAGCAAACCAAAGGGCTTAAGGCTTGTTTCCCAAGGAAACCCTAATTCATTTGTGCATCAACTATGCCTCGCTCATGAAGCAACCTCAACCCTTGATCAAATAAAATCAAGGGAAATTCTTCCATTAATCATTTCATGCATATTTAAGCTTATTTGAGTGTCCTCAATCATCTATTCATCAATATTTGAGGCATGGACTTGAGAAGTTGATCAGTCAATTCATATGACTATTCTGAAGTACACTGAGACCTAACTTTTAATGTGTTTCTCAAATGGAGATCACCCTAAGAGAAAAAGTGTTCTTAAGAACCATATGAACAACTTTAATGTTCATCAAAAATTTATTTCAAGCTTGTAAGGTCATCATTCATTTCAAGACATTATAGGTCATTTTGACTGAAACCCAAATTTTGGGTCAACTTCCCAAGGACATAACTCGCTAATTTTTCATGATTTTGAGGTGGGATCAAATGCATTGGAAAGCTTAAGATGTCTACTTCAATTGTTATGTTGAACAAATTTTCAAAATCCTAAGACAAATACATATGATAATGCAAAACATTATAGGTCACTTTGGACCAAAGGCATTCAAATGTGAAAAAGTCCAACTTCTAATGCCCATAACGTTCTCATAAAAACTCCAAATGATGAAAAATATGAGTCCAAATTGATTGTGTTGAAGCGATCTACAACTTTGATGTTGAAGGTTTTATCATTTGGAGCTTGCATCATTGAGACAGAAGGGCTTGAAGTTCGGCCATTTTTGAAATTTTCACATACACATGTTTTGCACCTTACACTTCATGATCAATTTTCACCAATTTCCAAATTTCAAATGAAGTTATGGTCAACATAACAATTAATCCTCATGCCAAGAGCTTTCCAACCATTACCCATAAGGCTATGTTTCATTTTTGGAAATGCCATTTTCGAAGGAAAGAATATTTTGGTGCATTTTTGGAAACTCATTGAGAATACAGTGCATGAGCTGATTACATCCATGTTGCACGTCCATTCTATCTAATTGTAATCTCATCTTGCCAAACCAAGTGGAATTGGGCCCTCCATGCGCCTGTACAGGCCCATGCATAGAGGCCCTTTCCATCCATGCACATGCATTGCTCATGTATGCAGCTACATTTTGCTATAAATAATGGTCCAAGGCTTCATAATTTCGCAACCTAAGGGCACCTGTTATGCTGCAAGAATCTCTCCTTAACCACACTCAAAGGAACTCACTCTTTCTTTCAAATTTTTCAGATCTGAATTTCAATTGCCTTGATTGAATTTCTAGATCTATAGTTCATAAGCCTTGCTCATCTTCATCACTAGACTACACTGCAAGCAAAAGCATCAAAGAATCGTGCTATCGAGCTCTTCATTTTAGAGGTTTACCTCAGAAATTATTTTCTTCGAATCTCCTTGTATATAACTTATTTCTTGCATTTGCTGGGTTGTCTGAAGTCCTCTCCATAGAGGCAATCGTTTTGTGCTTTGAATTTTTAAATTCCATCAAGTTTCAGTTGAACACCCCAAATTTCAACCTCTAATTTCTTTCTCCATGGAAGTCTAGAGTGGAATTGGTTGGTACAGGGGTGATGTACATCACCCCAGCTTTCATTTGATATATGGATCATGGCATTTGGTGAAGTTTTGATCTCTGCAACTTCTCACCGACGCCGGAAGTCTTTCCGGAGAAGACGGTGGTGTACACCACCGTCTGTTTGCCAGATTAAATCATGGCCACACGATCTCGTTTCCAGATTAGATCTGGACCACTCCATGTTATGACTTATTTAATGCTACATGTGGCTCGGTTGACTCCAGTGTTTGGTAGGCGCGCGCATGTGATCCACAGGATGTGCCAACTCAATTAATAAGCTCAATCAAACGCCTCACGTTTTTTTGCATTTTTAATTTCTGATTTCATTTTTATTTTATTTCTTTTATTCTATTTCATTTCAAAAAATCATATCTCCTTCATTATTGGTCCAAAAAATGTGAGATCAATTGCATTTTTCTTCTTTTAATTTCTAGTTTCTAAACATGATTTTTAATATTTTTTATTTTATCATTTGATATTTTTTATGATTTTTCTCTTTTCTGGTTGTTTTTAATTCATTGAAAATTGTTTTTGATATTCAAAAAATAGAAAAATATTTTCCCAACCTCTTTGAATGATGATGGATCTATGAAAAATATTCTCATCAATTTATTAATTGATTTGAGATTTATTTGAGATTTTAATTCAATTAGGTTATTTTTATGCATTTTTAATTGATTAAACATAGTTTCTGACTTCTAAAAATGCTTAAAAAAATTGTCAAACTTTGTTTGACCTTGTTGAACTTAGGATAATTCACTTGGACTTTTCAAAGTTGATTTGAAGTGAATTTGAAGTTTGACCTTTCCTTATTATTTTAATTCAAGAATTATTTTACTTTTGAAAAATACCAAAAATATTTTATTTGTTCCTTGACTCCTAATCTTCATTTTGCTTCTGTTTACTAATGTTTGACCTTGATTTCATATATCTTTCGTCAATGTATGTTGGTTACCTCATTTGATTTCCATTAACGCACTTTCTTATTCATCTTCTTCTTCTTTTTCTTTTTTGATCAATGAGTTAAAGATTGGTGGTTAGCCTTGATACATGGGAGGTTTAACCTTCCTTGATTCAAATCGAATTCATCTTGATCATAGATCAAGTGAATGGCTTTGCATTAAGGATAGGTTGCTTCCTAATCAAGTAAAAAACCTAAATCAATACAAAATCATTTCTCATCTTCTTTTGGCGTGGCAAGTTGTAGGAGCTTGATTCACTAACCAAGATCTCTAACTTGTGTTTGTTGCCTATATTTTTATTGACCGGCCTCAGATAGGTGTGACTACTACATTAGTCCACTTACGATTGCTTAACATAGCGCTAAATTGCCTTATGGCACACTAATACTAACTATTAACCATTAACATTTAATTCTTGCAATTTACATTTATGCAATTTACTATTCTTGTACATATTATTCATTTGCTTTTGCCCTTTGCTCATTTGAGCACATGTTTATGTTAATGCAATTTGCCTTTTACTCACTTGAGCACATAATTGTGTATATACTATTGTGCTTGTGTTTTGTTTTGATTATTGTGAACCAATTGCAAAATGGACAAAAGGACTTAGACTTTAGGACATTCCCTATGCAAAAATGGAGTCAAAGAGCAACTAGGCCTTAGGCCTTTAGAGTGCTATAAAAGTCAAAGAGCAACTAGGCCTCCTGCCTTTAGAATGCTTAATGTTGAAGAGGAATTGAAAGGATCTATTCTCTAAACTCCTTCTTGTCCATTCTTTGTTTTCTTTATAGAAATTTTTGATGTGTGTGTTCTTGTGATAGGAATTCCAACATTGAGCCTAAGTGAAGAACCATTGTCATGAGCTTCTAAAGAGAGAGATCTAAGAGCCATTGGAGGATTTCTAAGAGCTACTTGATTGATTGATTGCTTGAGTATACACATATTTGCTTGCTTATTCCAAAGGATGGGAGCTACTTGGATCATCAATATGATCTCAAGAAGGGAACTCCATTTGTGGTCTTATTTCTTTCCCTTCATCTCTTGTATGATTAGGACTTAGCCATTCTTCTTCTTCCCTCCACTCTAACCCAAGCCAAAACTTTTGTGCAAACATTAACACTTCTTTTCAAACATTAGAAACCTAAGCATTATGCTTTTGATTTTCAAACTTCCTTTTCATAACACTTATTTTGAATTGAAACTTTAAGTCAACTTTGACCATATTTTGTAAATACTTTTCATTGGTAAATATAACCCATTCAAATGTTTTGTGGTTTCAATGGCCACTTTCTTATCAAAAACTTTTCATGACCTTTAGCTATTAGGTTTGAGTTATCCTTGAGGTAGATATAATACTCACCTATATCTTTAGTGATGTACAATGAGTCTTCCATGCTTATTATAGGGTTAGCCCCTCACTAGCATGTTGAAGCTATCCTCACATGGTAGATTTGTGGTTTTAGGTTGAGTTTTCTCCCTTGGATAACAAAAGACCTTAAGGATTTTGGACCAATCAATTCACCAACTTGTTTTGAGATTTTTACCCCGAACTACGAGGTTTTGATCCTAATATTTTTTAAGATGGTACGTAGGCAATGGGTTTGTCCATTCAAACACAAAATTGTAAATAAATTGTATATTCTCTTCTCATCTCTCCAATCATGTTTGCACAAACAAATTTTCACAAAAATACCAACCTTACAACAAGTGTGAAAAGGGCTCCCTAGGAGTACCTAGGATGTTTTGAGTGCTTATAACCTTCCCATCGCATAACCAACCCCCTTACCCAGACCTCTGACATTTTTATTAGTTTTTGATTCGAAAAAACTTCTCGGTTTTTGTTCGCTTTCTAACCTTTCCTTTGGATAAATAGAAGTGCGGTGGCGACTCGACTTGTATGGTTTACTTTTGATTTAGTCAAAAAATCTAAAGGTAACGAATACCCCGCTACAGCTACCAACAAGAACATCAAGAAGATTACTCAGAAGATGGTTGTTACATACAAAGATTGGCATGAGATGCTGCCATTTGCTTTGCATGGCTATTGTACATCTGTTCGCACTTCAACAGGGGCAACCCCTTTCTCTCTTGTGTACGACATGGAGGTGTAAGACCCCAATTTTGACCCTAAGATCCCTCATGGCATCATATCATTGCACATTGCATTTGCCTCAAGGATCATATCATCTTGGCTCCTTAACCCTTGGGTTGGGACTTGTGTGAGTTGGTTTGAGACCACCAAGCATGCTTGAATTGTATATTATTGCTTTTCTTAGTTTGTTTACTAATCAAAAGCACAAAAAATTGTCACTAACTTTGTTTGTTTTGAAGCTTGAGCAATCATGTGATCCAAGGCTCCTAGGAGGCCCATATGTTCAAGGAAGTGGCTAGATGAAAGTGAAAGCGAGCATGACAATGGTTCACAAAGATCTCAATCATCATATATTCCTCCCAAGTATCTCAGTTTGTCAATTTGATCAAGATAAACCAGAGGGCTTGAGGATTGTTTCCCAAGGAAACCCTAATTCAACTGTGCATTGACTGTGCCTTGCTCATGAAGCAACCTCAACCCATTATCAAATACAATCAAGGGAAGTTATTTCATTCATCATTTTATGCATATTTGAGCTTATGTGAGTGTCCTCAATCATTTATTCATCCAGATTTGAAGCTTGGACTTGAGAAGTTGATCAGTCAATTCATCTGATTATTTTGAAATCCACTGAGACCTAACTTTTGATGTGTTTGTCAAATGGAGATGACCCCAAGAGAAAACATGTTCTTAAGAACCATATGAACAACTTTCATGTTCATAAAAAATTTATTTGAAGCTTGGAAGGTCATCATTCATTTCAAAACATTATAGGTCATTTTGACTGAAACCCTAATTTTCGGTCAACTTCCCAAAGACCTAACTCCTTCATTTTTATGATTTTGAGGTGGTACCAAGTGCATTGGAAATTTTAAGATGTCTAATTCAATGGTTATGTTGGACAAAATTTCATAATCCTAAAAAAAAACATGTGATATTACAAAACATTATAGGTCACTTTGGACCAAAGTCATTAAAATATGAAAAAGTCCAACTTCAAGTGCCCGTAACTTTCTTATAAAAAATCCAAATGATGCAAAATTTAAGTCTAAATTGATTGTCTTAAAAATATCTACAACATTAATGTTGAAAGTTTTGTCATTTGAAGATTTCATCACTGAAATAGAAGGGCTTGAAGTTGGTCCATTTTTGTAAAATTTCCATATACATGTTTTGTGCCTTGAGCTTTATGGCCAATTTTCAATATTTTCCCAACTCCAAATGAATTTTTGTTCAACATAACATTTGTTCTTTATGTCAACACCTTTCCAATCATTACCCACATGCCTATGTTTCAATTTTGCAAGTGGCATTTTTGAAGAGGAGAAGTTTTGGTTCCAATTATGCATAACATGATTAATCTTCTTGCACACTCCATTGTATGGCTATCTGCACGTCCAAACCTGATCCATGTGACTTCAGCATGCAAAACCAGTTCCTTTTGGGCCTCCCATGCGCCTGTACAGGTCCATGCATGGAGGACCCAAGCCCATGCACACACGAGTATTCCCTTGCTTGCATCAGCCTTGCCTATAAATAGAAGGCTTCATTCACTTCAAATTTCAACCTAAAGGCGAGTGAAATCCCAACCTCCATTAAAAGGAATTCTGAGTTTTCTCTTTCAATTTTCATGTTCAATTTTCAACTTCATTGGTTGATCTTTGAACTTCAATTCCTGAACCTTGCTTCCTTGCTACCTCAAGAACAAGCTGCATCAAAAAGTTGGAGTGGATCAAGCATTGAAAAGCTACACTTCAAAGGTTGTTATTCAAACTATTTTGATTCGAATCTCTCCTAATATTGAGTATTTCTTGCATTGGTTGGTACCTCTGAAGTCCTCATGTGAGAGGCAATTGGTTTATGCTTTTAATTTTGTGAATTGAGTAAGTTCAGTTTGAACACCATAATTTTCCATCTCAGATTTCTCTCTCTATAGAGATCTTGAGTGGAAACCAAGGGTACAGGGGTGATGTACATCACCCCAGCTTTCTATTGATGTGTGGATCGTGCATTTTGGTGAAGGTTTTGAAACCTGCAATTCTGGCCGGAACAGTGAAGCTCATTGGAGAAGACGGTGGTTTCCACCACCGTCCCCACATGGCTGAGTTCCTGGCCCTTGGATTCACATCCTCAGACCTAATCTTGGCCATGTATTATATTGACTTCATTTAATGCTTTATGTTTCGCTGCTGACTTTGGATCACCATGAGCGCGCGCTATACAGCCTTTTGATCAACCATGTCATTTAATGAGCCTTGATCAGACGCTCCTTGTTTTTTTCCAATTTCTGAATTTCATTTTATTTTCTTTAATTCCATTTTATTTTAAAAATTCATAACTTCTTTATTTGGAATCACAAAAATATGGGACCAATTGAAAAAAAATTCTCTTAAATTCTAGTTTCTAAAAATGATTTTTAATTATTTTTGTGATTCCATTTAATATTTTTTGTGAATAATTTGTTATTTTTAATTCATTTAAAATACTTTTCAATATTCAAAAATTCCAAAAATATTTTCTTAACATCTTTGAATGATGATGAATCTATGAAAAATATTCTCATCAATTTCTTAATTGATTTGAGATTTATTTGAGATTTTAGTTCAATTATGTTATTTTTCTTCATTTTTAATTGTTTAAAATTAGTTTCTGTTTTCAAAAAATGATAAAAAAAATTGTCAAACCTTGTTTGACCATGTTGAACTTATGATGATCCAATTGGACTTTTCCAAGTTGATTTGAATTGGATTTGAAGTTTGACCTTTATTTGTTCATTTTAATTCAAGTATTATTTTAATTCCAAAAATTACCAAAAATATTTTTATTGTTTCTTGACTTCTAAGCTTCATCTTACTTCTGTTTACCATTGATTGATATTGATTCCATTCATGTTTGATCAATGTGTGTTGGTTATGTCATTTGAATTTCAATTATGTACATTCCATTTCTTCTTCTTCTTTTTTCTTTTTGATCAATGAGTTAATGATTGGTGGTTAGCCTTGACATATGAGGGGCTTAACCTTCTTTGATCCAAATCAAATTCATCTTGATCAAAGATCAAGTGAATTGCTTTGCATTAGAGATAGGTTGCTCCTTGGCCAAGCAAAAAACCTAAATCCATACAAGATCATTCTTCTTTTCTTTTGGCATGGCAAGTTGTAGGAGTTTGGCCTACTAGTCATGGTCTCTAACTTGTGTTTGTTTGCCTATAGTTTTATTGACCGGCCTCAGATAGGTGTGACTACTACATTAGTCCACTTACGATTGCTTAACAAAGCGCTAAATTGCCTTATGGCACACTAACACTAACTACTAATCACTAACTTTTAATTCAAGCATTTAATTCTTGCAATTTACTTTAATGCAATTTAATTTCTTGCTCATTAATTCATTTGTCTTTTGCCCTTTGCTCATTTGAGCTCATGTTTATGTTAATGCAATTTGCCTTTTGCTCACTTGACCACATTATTGTGTATATATTATTGCCTTGTGCTTGTTTTGTTTTGTTTGCGTGAACCCAATGCAAATGGAGAAAGGACTTAGATTTAGGACCTTACCTATGCTAAATGGAGTTTCAAGAGCAACTAGGCCTCATGCCTTTAGAATGCTAAATATGTTGAAGAGCAACTAGGCCTCATGCCTTTAGAATGCTTAATCTTAAAGATGAATTGAAAGGACCCTAATTCTAAACTCACTCTTGTCCATTCTTTTATTTGCATTGTGGAACTTTTTGATTTGTGTGTTCTTGTGTGATAGGGATCCTAAACTTGAGCCAATTAGAAGAACCATTGTCATGGACATCCAAGATAGAGATATAAAAGCCAATTGGAAGGTTCCTAGGAGCTTGATTGAATATTTGCTTGATTGCTTGAGTCATTTACTTATTGCTTGCTAAATCCAAAGGAAATGAGCAACTTGGATCATCTTTATGATCTCAAGAAGGGAACTCCAAGTGGTTTTATATCTCTTCCCTCATCTTTGCATGTTTAGGATCTAGCCCTTCTCTTCTTCTCTCCACTCTAACCCAAGCTAAACTTTTTGTGCAAACATTAACATTCCTTTCAAAAATTAAAACCTAGGCACTATGCCTTTGATTTTTCAAACTCTTGTCATAACACTTATTTTGAATTGAATCTTAAGTCAACTTTGACCTTATTTTGTGAATACTTTTCATTTGTAAATACAACTCACTCAATTGCTTTTGTGGTTCCAATGACCATTTGTGTTAAAACTTTTTCATACACATTAGCTATTAGGTTTGAGTTATCCTAGAGGTTGATATAATACTCACCTGTATCCTTAGTGATGGACTATAAGTCTTCCATGCTTATTATAGGGTTAACCCCTCACTAGCATGTTGAAGCTCTCCTCACATGGTGGATTTATGGTTTTAGGTTAAGTTTTCTCCCTTTGATAACAAAAGACCTTAAGGCTTTTGACCAATCAATTCACCAACTCGTTTTTAGATTTTTACCCCTAACTACGAGGTTTTGATCCTACTCTTTTTTAAAATGGTACGTAGGCAATGGGTTTATCCATTCAAACACAAAATTGTAAATAAATTGTATATTCTTTTCTCATCTCCCCAATCATGTTTGCACAAATATTTTTCCCAAATACCAACCTACCTTACAACATTTGTAAAGAAGGCTCCCTTGGAGTATTAAGGATATTTTGGGTGCTTATAACCTTCCCATTGCATAACCAACCCCCTTACCCAAATCTCTGACATTTTTATTAGTTTTTGATTTGATAAGACTTCTCGATTTTTGTTCGCTTTCTAACCTTTCCTTTGGATAAATAGAAGTGCGGTAGCGACTCGAATTGTATGATTTACTTTGATTTAGTCAATAAATCTAAAGGTAACGAATACCCCGCTACAGAAAAGTGTGTCTTGAGAAAGATCTTCGTCATTTCTTTCTCTTCGAGCAGGGGCATAATCTGTGCAGCCAATTCACGCCACCTCTGGGCGTACTCCTTGAATGTTTCTTTCTCCTTCTGGGACATGGCCCTCAGTTGGTCCCTATCGGGAGCCATATCAACATTATACATGTACTGCTTGACGAAGGCTTCGCCAAGCCCGTTGAAGGAGCGGATGATTGCTAGCGCTCCTTCTGATTTCACCGAGATGGTGAACATGGGGATGCGTCTAGAGGAAGGAGTCAGGGAAAGGCGCCTGACCAGAGAAGAAGGCTCTTCTGCCAAACGTTATGGGGCGTTTTCCAAGAAGAAAGATGGAGAGGCACACTACAACATTTTTTGTCTACCGCAACGCCTAATATTGGGAAGGTAAAAAGACCGTTCTCATAGAGTGTAATAGACATCAAATTTCATATTCTGTTGCGGTAGTGGATATATTTTTTGGAACTTTTATGCAACAGTTGGAAACTGTTCCAATAGATGACAATGAGAATGGCTCTTATTAACAACGGGTTAACGTCGTTCTCAAATAATTTTTAAATATCTTAATAAATTTTTAATTATGAGAGACCGTTCTTCTATGTACGGATAAAAAAAATTATTTGTAAGAATGTCACATGACTGGATCGAACCATGGGATCATACACATATCATTAAAACAAATTTTTTCGCTTCTTATATCATAAGTGTTAAACAAATTGTCGTTCCCAATTCTGAAATTTTTGGCGTTATACTTCCCTCCCAAAATCATCATACCGCTTATGCTTCTTTTGTGAATGATTCTTCACCCATTCCCTAACCGTAACCTTTCTCCTCTTCTTCTTCTCAAACCCTTAAACTTGCTTATACAAATTTAGGGTTTTAAGATTTATCAAGAGTTTTCCAAAACTAAGTACTTCACGAATTAGGTCAATCAAGGGTTTCACGAAATCGTCACAAACAAAGGTTTGAAGTAAGTCTCTCGACGGTGAAAAGGATTTTTTTTTCATTTTCAAGTTGTGTATAATTCGTCGCCTTAGTAAGTGATTCCTTACAATCTCTCTTTCATCTTCTCTCAGATTTTTTGTTTGGTTTTACTTAGATTTGATTATGATTATACTTTTACAATTTACTCGATTCGTCGTAGATAACGTTACCGGCATTGATCGGAGATCCGAAGTATCAACAGAAGTTCATACCCTACACACTGAAGCTACAACTCTTTTTGCCCAACTGGTATTATACCAAGTTTGTATTTACATCTATCTATGAAATTTGTTGGATTGGTTGCTTGATATTCATGAATTTGATGTAAATGTCTAGTTCTTGTTACTTGTTGAATGAGTGAATTTTTAATCCTCTTCCTGCACTGTATGTTCAATCTGTTTTGATAAAAAAAAAATTTAATGTTAAATTGGCTTTGTTTTTTTTTTTTTTTAATCGTATATATATGGTGGATGATACCTTTGATTCCAACATAAAAGATGTTATTGTAATTTACTCTACCATCACTTTTTGTATCGCGTATATATAAGAGCCACGAGCTATTCCACGCATGCAAACTAGTTAACTACCCTAAATCAACCATGAACATTAACTGTAATCTAAAAGTAATTCTCATGAAACCCATCAAAAACATATTCACGGGATAACAAAGTCATAAGCATGGCCTCCAGAGATCCAGCTTGAATACTTATCCACATTAGTAGCCCAAAAAACTGTCTCTTAATTTTATTTGATGAATTTTGGACTAGTTAGAATATTAATTGTAGTTTTACTTGCTGAATTTTAGTTTATTGAATTTTGACCTCATTAAAATATTGGTTGTAGTTTTATTTTGCTGAATTTTGGAATGTTGATTTTAGTTTTGGACTTATTAGAATATGCTAAGTTTTAATTTATCTATATGGTATCTTTTGTGTCTTTCATCTTCATTAAGGGTATGTAATGTGTGGTATCTTTTGGACTCATTAGAATATTCTAATTTTTAATTTATCCGTGTTGTATCTCTTGTGTCTTTCATCTTCACGTGTTTAAACTTTAGAACACTAATTATAACTATGTGGTTGGTTAAGTATGTATGATATACTAGTGCTTATGTTTTATACTCTTTTTATTATCCTTTTAGACTTCATATAATATTAGTAAAGGATTCACTTCTCAATTTTAGGATATAAGACATCAAATGGAACTAATTGCCAAAGAAAGAATTTTATAATTTTGTCTTAGATTTAAAGGTAATTTTCACTAAAGCTTCATTTTATATATAGATATTAGTTATAATTCTAGTATCTAGATATTCTTTACTTGACCATTCATATTCTGTAACACTTTGCAATGATATAACCTCACAAGTTTTCTTGTTTTTGGTTTCTGAAGTTGAAGCTGGAGGCGTTAGGATATCGGGAATCGCAACTCCGACGAAGAAAGTTATGATCTAGAGGTGAAGTGACCCAACTGTTCACAAGAAATTCACTTGAGGATTCAGTTATAAAAAGAAAGGTGAAGCTTCTTCTTATAATGATTTATTTGATTACCGTTTCACCAATAGCATCTTGTATAATACTCATATCTTCTAATATGTGTTGAGTATGAGAATAAGTTAATACTTTCTAATAAAGATCTTTGAAAATGTGTATGTGTTTATATTTACTTGTAAAGTCCATGTCAAATAGGGTAATAGATACTTTCCCTCACCATCACAAATGAGTAGACCCACCTATAAAGGATTAACAAGGCATAGGCACTAGCACATACACCAGAGCTGCAAATGCAATGTTCTAACTATTAAAATTTTCCATCTAAAAGTAGGATTTTTCACTTTCAGCACAAAAGACTAACTCAGTTCATAACAGGTGCCACCAATTGTTTTATATTACACATCCATTGTTTTCTTCCCTGTCTTGCTTATAATTTTTTATACATATATGATAGTCTCCTCATAAGCCTGATGGATAAGGAATGGAAAAAGGAAAACCCTGCGAGTAAAGAGTATCAAAATGGTCTTGATTTTTTTCTAGATTATGCATACACCAAAGGAAATCCCCGAGGGAAAGAAATTTTGTGTCCTTGTGTGAATTGTTACAATACCAATTGGCTTACAAGGAATGAAGTACGAAATCATTTAATCGCATTTGGATTTCAAAAAGGATATGATGTTTGGGTTCGACATGGTGAGAAGAAACTAAAACCCGATGATCTTAATGATAATTATATGAATCATGAAGAGGATCAAATCGACGATATTTATGGACTATTGCATGAAAGATTTAGAGATGTTGTACAAGAAGAAAATGAAGTAAATGTAGGCCTCAATGAAGATGCAAAAAAGTTCTATAATCTAGTCGAAGAAGCCAAACAAGATTTGTATCCGGGTTGTAAAAACTTCTCTAAATTGTCGTTCACCATCCGTCTTTATTTATTGAAATGTCTTTATGGTTGGAGCAACATATCATTCAATACTCTCTTAGAGTTATTGAGAGAAGCTATGCCTTCATTGAACATCCCTGATACGTTCAGCAAAACCAAAGGTATGATAAGGGACTTAGGGTTGGATTATAAGAAGATTGATGCTTGCCCTAATGATTGCATGATATATTGGAAAAATCATGAGAATGATACTTCTTGCCATGTTTGTGGTGTTCCATGGTGGAATGAAGATGTAAAAGGAGATGATAAAGTTGAAAAAAGTCATAAGTCTCATAAAGTTCCTTTGAAAGTTTTGAGGCACTTTCCCTTGATTCCAAGACTTCAAAGACTGTTTATGTGTTCAAAGACTGCTAGCTCATTAAGGTGGCATGATGAAGAACGTTCGAAAGATGGGAAGTTGAGGCATCCTGCAGACAGAGAAGCATGGAAAGAATTTAATAAATGCCATTCTGAATTTGCTGATGAGCCGCGTAATATAAGACTTGGGTTGGCCAGTGACGGATTTAATCCATTTAGAACCATGAATTTGTCTCATAGTACTTGGCCTGTGGTATTAATACCATATAACTTTCCACCTTGGTGGTGCATGAAGGCTGAGTATTCTATGTTGTCTTTATTAATCCTTGGACCACGTTCACCTGGGAATAACATTGATGTGTACCTTCAACCATTGATAGAAGAATTGAAAGTGTTATGGGATTTGGGTGTAGAAACATATGATGCATCACTAAATCAAACTTTCCAAATGCGGGCATCTCTCTTATGGACTATTAGTGACTTTCCTGGGTATGCTATGTTGAGTGGGTGGAGTACAAAAGGGAAACTAGCATGTCCTTGTTATAATTATAACACTAATTCAATATATTTGAATAATAGTAAAAAAAATGTGTTATATGGATCATCGTGTTTTTTGCCCGAGGATCATAAATATAGGTCAAATGTTAGGAATTTCAATGGGAGCATAGAAGATAGGCCACCACCAGAGTTGTTAACTTGGGAACAAATCTCAAATAAACTAAAGGACGTCAACAATGATTTTGGCAGGTTGCAAAAGAAAAGTAATAATGGTCCATGGAAGAAAAAATCAATATTTTTTGAGTTACCATATTGGAAGCATAATACTTTACGCCACAACCTTGATGTGATGCATATAGAGAAAAACATATTTGATAGTATAATTGGGACTTTATTGGATATCCCAGGAAAGACAAAAGATCATAAAAATGCACGTTTAGACTTGAAAGAGATGGGTATTAAAAAGAAACTTCACCCCAAAGAGGTAGATCAAGGAAAAAAGTCAGTGTTTGCAAAAGCATGCTTTTCCATGACTGCAAAGGAGAAAACTACTTTTTGTTCTGTATTGAAAAATGAAAAAAATACCAGACGGTTGTGCTTCAAACATTTCAAGGTGTGTTCAACTTACTAAAAAGAAAGTTAGCGGATACAAGAGCCATGATGCACATTTCATGTTGCATTACTTGCTTCAAGTGGCTGTGAGAAGTACAATGCCAAACCAGGTTGCACACCCATTAATTCGCCTTTGTTCATTTTTTTGTTGTTTATGTCAGAAGGTGATTGAGGTGGCAGATTTGGATATCTTGCAATCTGATATTGTAGAGACACTTTGCCAATTCGAGACAATTTCCCCCCCGAGTTTCTTTGATATAATGGTTCATTTGCCAATACATTTAGTGAATAAGGTGAGAATGGGAGGACCTGTTCAATTTCGGTGGATGTATTTTCCAGAAAGATATCTAGGAAAATTGAAGGGTTATGTTCGTAATAAAAGTCGCCCTGAAGGTTCTATTGCTGAGGGTTATTTGGTTGAAGAATGCTTGACATTTTGCTCTAGGTATTTTCATAGTGGTGTTGAAACAAGATTCACTAGAATAACAAGGAATAGCGATATATGTGATCCTCATGAACGTGAAAGTTCAAGCTCTTGTCTCAACGTTGGTCATCCTATTGGAGGAAAGAGAAAGGGTGAAGCAATTTCTTTGGATTGCAAATCAAGGAGTTTAGCCCACCGTTACATCTTATTCAATCATGAAGATGTCCAAAAATTTATACGGTAAATGAATATACTTGTAGGTTTCAATTGCATAAAAGAATTGTTTTACAATAACTTTAACAGTGTAGTTTTAATTGTAGTGAGCATGAAAATAAAAATCCCAATAAGAGAAAGGGGTGGAGCAAAGCAAAAAGTCAAGGTTTAGATTTTGTTGAATGGTTTAAGAAGCGTGCATTGTTAGGTGATGTATCTGAAAACCTTAGGAAGCTATCCAGAGGACCAAATGAAATTGCACGATGTTTTTCTGGTTATGTAATTAATGGATATAGGTTTCATACAAAACAACATGATGCTAAACGTAAAACACAAAATAGTGGTGTGACACTGGCGGCAATAACTGAAAGTTTTTCAAGTACCAAAGATGAAAATCCATTAACACAGTCAATAACTTACTATGGATTAATTACAAAAATAATTGAGGTAGACTATTATGGTAAGTTGAAGTTTGTGTTATTTAGATGTGACTGGTTTGAAGTTGAAGAGGAAAAATATGGGATGACTTGTGTTTACTTCAACAAGAGATGTTACGTGGATGATCCTTTTGTATTGGCTTCTCAAGTTCACCAATGCTTCTACATTCAAGATCCTTCTGATGCAAATAAACACTATGTTATGAAATCTATTCCGAGGGATTTTTTTAACATGAATGAACAATCAGATTCAAATCTCCATCAATCGTATGATTATGATCTATCAGATCATGCAGTGAATCTAGCTTCAAATGATGAAATTTGTGAAGTTTAATTTGTTAGGAATGACATTCCACCAACCATTGTTGATAATTTTGTACCTGTGTCAGATCTAATAGAATCTGATGATGATTCAAATTTATGACAATCTTTTATCTGTTTTGTGAATCTCATTTTGAAACAGTATATATATGTTGTGGATTTTATTTTGCACTTTCCTATTATTATAGTATTTAGGCACAAAGTTGAGACCACTAATTTCACAGACTATGTTATTAAGATTGAGTTTTTTTTATTCTAACAATTCTAAAAAATGTGTGCTAGAATCAATTTAATTTAGTTTGTGAATCAATTTAATTAGTTTTATTCTAAATATTATAGTATTTAGAGGCCTAAAAAGTTGCTTTTTATTTCATATTTACTATCCGCATATAAAATGGATTTTATTAATTTTTGCTGATTGCTATATAATATACTCAGATGACATGCAGATCTAATACTCAACAAGCAACACATCATGTAACCTCTAGACTATTAATTTTATAAATAAAAAAATCATCCCTTCAGTTGTGGGTGCTAAGATCCAGCGTGATGGCATATTATATATGTTCATACTCAAAGTTAATATTCAACCTTGATGTTAGGTTACTCGTAGATGTTTGGTCTTGTAAACTACTTGTTATAAAGAAGGCATATGTTAGGTTACTCATAGATGTACGACTTGAGCAATTTTTCCCTCTTGAACTAATTCTTAGAATTGAGTTGGGTCTAGTCAATTTTCAATCATAATAAAATAATGAAAAACATATTGTTTAATTGTTTCTGTTGCAGGATAATGACAAACAAGAATGATTTTGTGTTTGATTTCCAAGCTAAGTCTAGTACAGATTTAAGGCGGAAGATGAAAATCAAGGTTGAAAATGAAAAAGCTTTAAAAGACAGCCCAACAAATCAAGGAAGCATTCATATAAACACCAATGTTGAAAACATTCAAAAGCTAAACCATCAAAAGCAATCAAAAGTAGAAGTCTCTAAGAAAATGGTTAAGCCATGCATGGTTTCTGTTCAGAACAATAATAAGAATCGGTTGGATGTAGAATCCTCCAAGAAAACTATCGAACCAAGAAAAGTGTCTGTACATAACAGTAACACTAGGAGCCAATCAGAAGTAGAAGTTGTCAAGCCGAGAAAAGTGTCTATTCTGAATAATAATAAGAGACAACTTGAAGTAGAAGCCACAAAGGAAAGTATTGAGCCAAAAAAAGTGTTTGTTCTGAACAATAATACTACGAAGAAATTGAAGTCTATGGTGGACCATCAAATTAAAGGTTCGATTGAATCACAAGTCTCAAAGAACAACAATGAGCAAACCAAAGAGGTAATATTTAGTAATTTCTAATTCAATCCTAATAATAAAAATGGGGACAAAACCACTTATAGTAATTTATTATTTTATTAAATAGATTTTTAATTATTATTTGTTAATATCAAATTCATTAAAAATCACTTATAGTAATTTATTATTTTATTAAATGGATTTTTAATTATTATTTGTTAATATCGAATTCATTATTCTTTTACATTCAGATTCTGCAAAGCCTCAACAATACAATGAACAAGTCTCAAGAAGCATTTGAGAAGAAAAAAAATATTCCAAAGTGTATATCCATGCTAGTTACTGGATGTCTAGATAAAAATAAAGAACAAAATGGAGTTGAGGAATTTGACGATTATGATATAGAAGAAAATGAAATGAAGAATATATGGATAATGGTAGCAACCATGATAGTGAGGAAGTTGAGGGAACATATGCAAATAAAGATGAAGGTAATAGCTTAGGTGCTTCATCCTCAGGACTAATAAGAAAACGAGGAAAGACTTTATGTCGGAAAATTCATGCACGAGAATTCAAAGATAGACAAGAGATCACCTTGAATGAAGAAGGACAACCAATTGGGCCAGATGAAAAAACAGTGTCTGAACTCAGTAGTTTTTTAGGGACAATAGGAAGAAGTTCAGATTTATGTCCTCTCACTTTCACTAGTTGGATTGCTTTGGTTAAGTTTTGGGAGCAACACAATATAGATCCTGTGTGGGATTATGTCAATGTAATTAATTTTTTTATTTGATTTTGTGTTTGTTAGCATACTTTAATGTATACATCTATCTAAATATATATTTTTGCAGGAAAAATACAATGTTCCAAAGGAAGGAAGGAAGGCTGTATTTGCTATTATAAATGATGCTTGGAGACGATACAAATGTTTTCTTAAAAGGAATCATTTTAGTAAGTATAAAAGCTTGCGTGAGCAGCTAAAAAGTCGTCCACGAGAGGTACCAGAAGAAGATTTTAGAAAGTTATTGGATTATTGGAGAGATAAAAAAACTCAAGTAAGATATATTCATATTTATGTTTTACAATGTTGAATTATGTACTGAATTAAAATCACTTTTGGGTTCTAGCAGAAGTTTCAAATGAATTATATACTGAATCTGATAAGTAACATTTCTTACGGACTTTAGTCATAACATCTTACTACTATGTGACTTTTGAATATCCGTAAAAGCTTGATTGAACTTGTACATAGAACGGTTGTCCATCATCCTGATACACACTTCACAATAAACACGAATGAATGTAGGAAGTCAGTCATCAAAATACCGAAAATATAGCTCAACTAAAATGGAGACATCGAGTGGGGAATAAAGCCTTTGCTGTTATAAGAGAAAAAATGGTATTATTTTTTAAATTATTCTCATTGAATATTAAATTATATTATTGTATTAATATTCTCATAATCTTGTTTTACTTGGTTTAGCGTGAAAGTAATGAAGATAAAGAACCTCCAACGCAGGCTGAAATGTTCATTGTTACTCGACAAAGTAGAAAAGGAAAGGAGTTGGATCAAGAAACTAACCATGTAATAGTAAGTTACTGTTGTTAAATGTTATTATTATTGTTAAGAGTTGTTGTGCATAACCTTGTGTTATATTAGTTACATGTGAAAAACAATAGTTCAGGTTAGAAATAATAGGTTTAAGGTTGGAATATGTAAATATGTGAATAAGACACTTGTAGTAATGCCTTTGATCTGGAATAAATAAGAATTCGCTGCAACATAGGAAGGGGAATGAAGTAGTCAAATATGATACCTTTAATCTCTTGAGAATGGTCAGGGAATTCAGGTAATTGAGAGGAATTTGTTTCTTCTAGGAGTTTAATAATCATCTTGTTGCCACTATTAATTGCAGAAAATCCATTAGAGCAACACATGTATATATTCAAAACAACAAGGAATCTAGCTAAATCAACACATGAATATTCACAAGTAACCGATGAGTACAACCTTTTCACACTTGTTTTTATATAGTTATTATGTTCATTTACTAGCTGTTGAAACTGAAACCATGTCTTAATCTTTTTATTAATCTAAGAGTAAGCTTTTTTATTTCTTAAAGTTGTGATATTTTGATTGTTCTGTCTTGTTCTTTGCATTTCATTCACTACTACTATATTATATATATGCTAGATAAAGCTTCAAGACTTGATTGAAAATCATGGACAACCTTCTTCAGAAGCTTTTGAAAGTGTATTTGGCCAACAAAAACCTGGAAGAATGCGTTTCCATGGAAGAACCACAACACCGACTCTCTTGAAAAGAAATGAAGAAATTGCAAAACTAAAAAAAGAGCATGCAGATGAGGTTAGACAATTTAATGATAAGATACAAGAAATTGAGGAGAAACGTCTTCAAGATAAGGAAGAAATGGAAAGAAAAATGCAACTGCTTCTTAAGACCATTTTGAATCAAAACACCTCATAGTTGAATATAGAGGCTCTCGCAACTCTGATATCAGCTCCTGCAACCGATGCTAACAGTGTCTTACGTTCTTCTGCATCAACACATGCTCCAACTAATGATCAAGTAATTAAGATTGAATTGTCTTATGCTTTACATTATAGTTTTAGAGCTTTATAATAATCTTATTTTCATTCTATTACTTTTATTTTGCAGATCATGAATGATAATATCAATGAAGATTTTCAGTCATTCGATGATGAAGAGACGTAGATATGGAGATGTAGATGTAGATGTTTAAGTTTACTTTTATAGGTTAAAGATGTTATTTTCATTAGGAACAATGATTGAAAATATGAAATGTATATTGAAGATGTTTTGTTGATTATATATTTTAAATTGAAAGATCATTTTAAAATTTGTATATGAATATTGCTATGTATAAAAAATTATGAATAATTATCAGGTTTATAAAATAAAATGGTTTCACATTAAAAAAAAATTCATTTGTTACAACGGTTATAAAGTATTGTCGTAGTATAAAATCGTTGCAATAGCTTTTGAAGAAGAAATTTAGATATGGATCTACTAGAACGGTTTCAAATGAACAACATCTACGAACCGTTGTTATATCAAATGAAACAGCCGTTCCCCAAAACACCAGAAAGTCAACGGTTTTAATATGAGAACAAAGTACAACTGTTGCTATTGGAAGCCGTTCTCTAAGGAATACTAAAAAAACGGTTATGTACGGGGTGTTGCCATTGGACACAATAACCGTTGCAATAGGTTAGAGCAACGCCTTAGTTTGATATGGTCTGAAAACCGTTCTAATAGAGAAAGGCAACGGATTTATAAGTTTTTGCAACGGTTTTATTGCGATGTTGTAGAGTCAAAATGTTGTAGTGGCACGTGCTGTATCCTCCCATGCTAAACTAAGAAGACCCTTTGTGAATAGGAGGACTGTGTGCCCGGCCAGTACCCAGCACCAGGTGGCTCATATAGCACCTGCTTTCAGAGAGAACCAACATTATCAGCATCAGAACCAACAACAGCAACATCAACAATATCAACAACAACAGCATTGTCTACAACAGCAGGCCTACCAGCCTCGAAACAACAATCAAACCAGCACTAGCTATGATAGGAAGAGGGTCAGTTTTGAGCCTATTCAAATGACTTATGCAGAGCTATATCCTTCATTGATTGAAAGGAAGCTGATTACTCCACGTGACCCACATGCTGTACCGACTAACCCTCAGTGGTGGTATAAGCCCGAGCTTCACTGTGTTTATCATTCTGGTGCTCCCGGACATGATGTGGAGAATTGTTACCCTCTCAAGACCAAGGTTCAAGACCTTGTTAGAAGTGGTATTCTGTTTTTCGAGGACGTAGGTCCTAATGTGAAGAAGAACCCATTGCCCGAGCATGGGAAATCTGCTGTTAATATGGTTCAGGGTTGCCCTGGCAAATACAAGGTCAGATATGTTAGCCATATCAGACAATCTTTGGTTGAGATGCACAGATTGTTATGTGGATACAGTCACTATGAGCATGACCATGACAGCTGCCGTGTATGCACTGTCAATGAGAGGGGATGTAGTCAAGTCAGAAAAGACATCCAAGAAATGTTGGATCAGGGTGTGATCGAGATACTTCAGAATCATGATGAGGATGAAGTTAATGTTATATCTCCTGTATTCAGAATACCTGAGCCTGTTGTTGTAAGATACAATGGTAGCAAGCAAAAGGCTTCTCCCTCTCTCATCATTAAGCCAGTTGGCCCTGTTCCATACTCTTCCAACAAGGCTGTTCCCTATCAATATAATACAATTGCATCAGAAGATGGGAAGGAGGTTCCCCTACCATCCACTTCTGTTGTGAATATTAATGATGTCAGTGGTTTGACCCGCAGTGGTCGTGTATTCTCGGCACCGCCGAAACCCCAGGCTGACACCAGAAGAGCTGATGTTATTGATAGTGTCGCCCGTCCTGTGGGGAATTCTTCTTCTTCTCCGAATCCGGCACTTGCTGTTGATAGACCTGCCGCTACTGTTAGAGCTCTTGTCCCTACTGGCCAGGATGGCATGATGAAAGAGGACTGTGATGAGATGTTGAGGCTCATCAAGAGGAGTGAGTATAATGTTGTAGATCAGCTGCTACAAACTCCATCAAAGATATTTGTGCTGTCTTTGTTGATGAACTCCGAGCCACACCGTTAAGATTTGCAGAGGGTGTTGGACGTGGCGTACGTGGATCACGAGTCACCATAGAACAGTTTGGTAGCATTGTTGCAAACATTACTGCTTGTAACAACCTGAGCTTCTGTGATGCTAATCTTCCCGAGGAGGGAAAAGACCACAATTTGGCACTTCACAAATCCATGAACTGCAAGGATGATGCCTTGTCTAATGTGCTGGTAGACACAGGATCATCACTGAATGTGTTGCCAAAATCCACTATGGCAAAACTTTCATACTAGGGGCCTCCCATGAGGCAGAGTGGAGTGGTCGTCAAAGCTTTTGATGGATCCAGGAAGACTGTGATTGGCGAGGTTGAGCTCCCAATCAAGATAGGACCTAGTGATTTCCAGATCACTTTCCGGGTCATGGATATCCACCCATCATATAGTTGTTTGTTAGGCAGACCATGGATTCACGAGGCAGGCTCCGTGACATCCACCCTACACCAAAAGTTAAAGTTCGTGAAGAACAAGAAGTTGGTGGTGGTAGGGGGAGAGAAGGCTCTCCTGGTTAGCCATTTGTCTTCATTTTCTTATATCGATGCTGAAGATGAGGTTGGGACGCAGTTCCAAGCCTTGTCTATTGCTGAGCCTTCTAAGAAAGGAACTTCTTCATTTGCGTCCTACAATAATGTGAAGTTGGCCATTGAGCATGGCGCAACTACTGGTTTATGACAAATGATCAAGCTAGAAGACAATAAATCATGGGCTGGCATAGGGTATTCTTCAGGCACTTTCAACAAGCACGGTCTGTTTCAGAGTGGTGGTTTCATCCACACGGTCGAAGACCAAGAGGCAGCTGCTATAGTGGAAGAGGATGCAGAGGAAGATTCTGGCAACTTTGTCATCCCTGGAGGAGTCTGCAATAATTGGGTCGCTGTTGATGTTCCAACAGTTGTCCGTAAGTCCACGTAATGTTCATTTTTGTTTAAAAACCCTTCTCCCATGCCAAAAGGAGAAGTGATGACATTGTTGGCACATAAATACAATGATATTCATTCAATAATTACATGTTAAATGTTTGTTTTTCCAGATTATTTTCACTTTTTGCTTTTTTGCATGAGATTGGTGATCACATAAAACCCTAAAAAGAAAATAAAATCAATCTTTTCATCTGCATAAAGATTTGCCTTGTTTGAATTCTAAAATCTCTTTTATATCCAAAATCATTATGTAGGTTGATCAAACCCATTGAACATAATGATCCAACACCATCTCCCAACTTTGAGTTCCCTGTATTTGAGGCCGAAGAAGATGATGTTGAAGAGATTCCTGATGAGATTACCCGTCTACTTGAGCACGAAGAGAAGATCATTCAGCAGCATCTTGAGAATCTGGAAACAGTCAACTTGGGGTCTGAGAATTGTGTTCGTGAGGTGAAGATTGGGGCACTCCTGGAAGAGTCTGTGAAGAAGGGGTTGATTGTGTTGCTACGAGAATATGTCGACGTCTTTGCCTGGTCGTATGAAGACATGCCTGGTCTGGATACTGATATCGTGCAACATTTCCTGCCTTTGAAGCCTGAGTGTATGCCTGTGAAGCAGAAGCTCAAAAGAACTCATCCTGATATGGCAGTGAAGATTAAAGAAGAATTTCAGAAGCAAATTGATGCGGGGTTTCTGGTGACTTCTACATATCCTCAATGGGTGGCCAATATTGTGCCCGTGCCTAAGAAAGATGGAAAAGTTCGTATGTGTGTGGATTATAGAGACTTGAATAAAGCTAGTCTGAAAGATGATTTTCCTCTACCACACATTGATATGTTGGTAGATAATACGGCTAAATTCAATGTCTTTTCGTTTATGGACGGATTTTCTGGATATAATCAGATCAAAATGGCACCCGAGGATATGGAGAAGACAACATTCATCACACCTTGGGGAACATTCTGTTATTGACTGATGCCCTTCGGTTTGAAGAACGCTGGAGCCACGTATCAACGAGCTATGACTACCTTGTTTCACAATATGATGCACAAAGAGATCGAGGTATATGTTGATGATATGATTGCGAAGTCGAGAATAGAAGTTGAACATGTAGAGCACTTGTTGAAGCTTTTTCAACGTTTGAGGACGTACAAGCTCCGCCTGAATCCGAACAAGTGTACATTTGGAGTCTGTTCCGGCAAGTTATTGGGCTTTATTGTCAGTGAAAGAGGTATTGAAGTTGATCCTGCCAAGGTCAAAGCAATACAAGAGATGCCTATGCCCAAAACTGAGAAGCAAGTCCGAGGTTTTTTTGGCCGCTTGAATTATATTTCCAGATTTATATCCCACATGACTGCCACATGTGCGCCTATATTCAAGCTCCTTCGGAAAGATCAGCGTCATGATTGGACTGAGGATTTCCAGAAGGCCTTTGACAGTATCAAAGAGTATCTGTCCGAGCCTCCGATTCTGTCTCCGCCTGTGGAAGGGAGACGCTTGATTATGTATCTGACTGTTCTTGAAGACTCTATGGGTTGTGTATTGGGTCAGCAAGATGAATCAGGGAAGAAAGAGTATGCCATCTACTATCTGAGTAAGAAGTTCACTGATTGTGAGTCTCGATACTCAATGCTTGAGAAAACATGTTGTGCTTTGGCTTGGGCTGCTAAGCGCTTACGCCAGTATATGTTGAATCATACGACTTGGTTGATATCCAAAATGGATCCAATCAAGTATATCTTTGAAAAGCCTGCTTTAAATGGGAGAATTTCCCGTTGGCAGATGTTGTTGTCTGAGTATGATATTGAGTATCGAGCTCAGAAAGCTATTAAGGGTAGTATCTAGGCTGACCACTTGGCACACCAACCAATTGAGGATTATCAGTCTGTTCAGTACGACTTTCCTGATGAGGAGATTCTGTATTTAAAGATGAAAGATTGTGATGAGCCTACGCTCGATGAAGGGCCAGAGCCTGGTTCCCGATGGAGCATGGTGTTTGATGGCGCTGTAAATCAATATGGAAATGGTATTGGGGCAATGATTATTACTCCTCAGGGCACACATTTTCCTTTTACAGCAAGGCTAACTTTCAAATGCACGAATAATATGGCGGAGTACGAGGCCTGTATTATGGGTTCGGAAGAATGTATTGATCTTAGGATCAAGCATCTTGATGTTTATGGCAATTCGGCCCTTGTTGTTAATCAGATTAAGGGTGAATGGAAGACGAATCAGCTTGGCCTCATCCCATACAGAGATTATGCGAGGAGGATTTCAACGTTCTTTAGTGAGGTTGACTTCCATCATATTCCTCGAGATGAGAATCGGATGGCAGATGCTCTTGCTACGCTTGCTTCGATGATTGTGGTAAAATTCTGGAATGATGTCCCCAATATCACTGTGATGCGCTTGGATAGACCAGCTCATGTATTTGCAGTTGAAGAAGTGAAATATGATAAGCCATGGTATTATGATATCAAATATTTTCTTCAAAGTCAGATTTTCCCGCCTGGGGCATCTGTTAAAGATAGGAAGACTTTGAGGAGATTATCTGGCAGTTTCTACCTCAATGGCGATGTGCTTTATAAGAGAAACTTTGACATGGTTCTGCTCAGATGCATGGATAGACACGAAGCAAACATGTTAATGACTGAAGTCCATGAGGGTTCATTTGGTACTCATTCCAATGGACATGCCATGGCAAAGAAGATGTTGAGAGCAGGCTACTATTGGCTGACAATGGAGTCTGACTACTGCAAATATGTGAAGAAATGCCATAAGTGTCAGATTTATGCGGATAAGATTCATATTCCCCCGACACTTCTAAATGTTATTTCATCACCATGGCCTTTCTCTATGTGGGGAATTGACATGATTGGCATGATAGAGCCAAAGGCGTCCAACGGACCCAGGTTTATTCTCGTAGCAATTGATTACTTCACCAAGTGGGTTGAGGCGGCATCATATGCAAACGTGACCAGGAAGGTGGTTGTGAAGTTTATCAAGAATCAACTCATATGTCATTATGGTGTGCCAGACAAGATCATTATTGACAATGTGTCTAACTTGAACAACAAGATGATGAAAGAGTTGTGTAGCGAGTTCAAGATTGCACATCATAATTCTTCTCCTTATAGACCCAAGATGAATGGGGCTGTTGAAGCTGCTAATAAGAATATCAAGAAGATTATCCAGAAGATGGTTGTTACGTACAAAGATTGGCATGAGATGCTGCCATTTGCTTTTGCATGGTTATCGTACATCTGTCCGCACTTCAACAGGGGCAACCCCTTTCTCTCTTGTTTATGGCATGGAGGTTGTGCTCCCCGTAGAGGTTGAGATCCCATCAATGAGATTCTTGATGGAGGCCAAGTTGACTAAGGTTGAATGGGTTCAGAGTCGTTATGACCAGTTGAACTTGATCGAAGAGAAGAGATTAACTGCCATGTGCCATGGTCAGTTATATCAGCAAAGGATGAAGAAAGCCTTTGATAAGAGGGTCAAGCCTCGTGTGTTCCGAGAAGGTGACCTTGTGCTCAAGAAAGTTTTGTCTTTCACGCCCGATTCCAGGGGCAAGTGGACTCCAAACTATGAAGGTCCATATGTTGTTAAGAGAGCCTTTTCAGGCGGTGCTTTGATAGTTACAACTATGGATGGGGAGGATTTCACTCGTCCTGTGGATTCAGATGCAGTCCAAAAATACTTCGCCTAAATAAAAACCGAATAGCTCGCTAAGTTGAAAACCTGAAAGGGCAACTTAGGCAAAAATGAGCGTCTCGGTGGATTGAAAACCCGAAAGGGCGATCCAGGCAAAAGTTAGAGACATGAAAAAATGATGAATATATCCCGCTAAATTGAGTGCCCCACCCTGGGGAAATCTAGGCAAAAATTAGGGATTTGGCAAGTAACTGCATCCTGACAAGACTTTGTTTTTCAACTGTCTTCTGTCAAAGATTCGCGCTCAGTCATCGTCAAC
Organism: Lathyrus oleraceus; assembly: GCF_024323335.1. NCBI lineage: Eukaryota > Viridiplantae > Streptophyta > Magnoliopsida > Fabales > Fabaceae > Lathyrus > Lathyrus oleraceus. Next base: position 40,289,289 of record NC_066583.1, read on the forward strand.
TGAAGCTTCAAATACATTGGATTCAGAGTTGGTGGAGGAAATGGTCATTATGTTCAATGTAGCCCTTTTCCAATATATATCACCAATTTCAAATTTGTAAAGATCCATGGAGTTTTGCCATTTGCAGACTACCATTCCATCAAATAAATTTGAGCCTTTATCCAATTCTTTGTACTCTTATTTGTTTCTGTTTAACAAATGTTTGCATGTTTTAACTGATGAATATCATTGTTTTAAACAAATAAAGTTTTTATAAACTGTTTTTAAACAAAGTGAACATTCACAAAGACTGAAAGGGATAATTGGGATATCTTCAATGCTCTCCCAAGGATAGTATGATCTCCAATAGGGTAAGGCATTTGTTCATAGTCCTAGCATATTTTGTATCCTCTTCATCATCCTTCAGGTTGGTCTCCTCAGTAATCGCAGAGAAGGTAATACACCACCAAGGCCCCAGAGAGTCTGGAGTTTGGTCTTAGTCTTCTAGCTCCCCAGTGAGTCTGGATCTAGCATCTATGTTATCAATTATATGGTTGTCATCCCTTGTCTGGATAAAATCCCTTATAGATTGATAAATTGATATGATATCTTTCTCGAGGAAGTTGGTCTTCCCTCATTCAGATTGGAATTTTCCCGCATAGTGAGCAGGAAATCCCGGTATGAGAGGAATTTTCAAGAAGTTGGTTTGTAGCTTACCTCCTGTGGATTCGCTTACATTGATCTCCAGCAGGTTTGCTTCCCGTTCATCCTCAGCAGGGTTATTCACATTAGACTTCCCCAGTTTGGTCACCAGCAGGTTATCTCCAGCTGATCACCTACAGGTTATCCCCGGTTCAGTCATCAGCAATCTTTCCCCAGTGGAGCTGCCTAATCGGAGCCTGATTATTATTACTTCCTCCTTCTCGGATAGTTTACCTCCTAGCAGAGCGGGTGATGAAAATGTTTATTTTTCTATCCCCAGCGGAGCGGTGTTTCTCTTCTCCTCGGCAGAGTTTGTTTCTCCAGCAGTATGAGGAATTGTGATGGTTATTGGAACTTTTGTTTGGTGGTTATTCCCCACAGAGTTTCATATCTTTCCTTGGTTTTTCCCCAGTAGAGTTACTTCTACGGTGGATCTTATCCGTGTTTAGTTCCCCCAGCTAAGGCTTTGTCTGATCCTAGTTTGAATTTGGAACTTTGAGGAGGATGTGTTGTTTTCTTCCCCAGCGGAGTGTTTGGTGTTGTCTCCGTAGCAGAGATTTTCCTTCCGTGGTTAGAAGTGAATACTTGTTTGATGTGCTTCTGTTTGGTGGTTGTTCCCCACAGAATTCCACATCACCCCCTGATAAGTTTCCTAGTGGATTTCTTCTCTGACTGATCTTATCCTTGTCTCTGCGTACTGTTGGAAGATCTCCAGCTTTGGTATTTGTGACCTTCGCTTATTCCCAACAACGGTCTCTGATCCCCGGTGATCCTGCTTGTTCCCCTAGCATTGGTCTTTGTCCCCGGCAGCTACTTCGCTTAATCCTTAGTGGTGATTGGTTTCCTGGTATTTGCTTTCCCCCCACCAGAAGGGATTTCTCCTGTGGGCCTGGCTTTCTCTTTTGAGATGTAGTATCGGATGTATGTCCATTGATTCTTGGACCTGTTTGCGTTAGATATGTCTGTTTGTCAGCATTAATCATACATGAACCATGCATATACATACATAACTATAACATTCAGATATTCATGTTGCATTCTTTGCCATATATCTTTGTTTGTTATCTCCTGCTATTTGGTGATACATATTTCCTCAAGCAGATGTTGGTGTATGATCTCCATATAGAGTCAGCCCCATAGGCAAAAAGTGTCTATCCTTTCTTCCATATTCATCAATGAGTTATGTCCTCGTGGATGATTATTATTTCAGTTTCCTCCCAAAACATGTAATTGGACGGAATTACTCCCCTGAGTTATATCCTCATTGAGTTGAGTCTTGTTTCATTGTGTCTCTCTAGTTGGTTCCTAGACTGACTCCTTTCTTGTTATTTTCCCCCTACAGTTCCCTGTGGTTCAGGTGACCAATTACTCAATAACCGGTAATTGTTCATTCTCTCCCTAGCGGATGTTGTGGCCTTCTACCCAGTAACCGGTAGTTATAAGTCCTATTTCTTTGGTTTTCTACCCAATAACCGGTAGTTGTAAACCCCATTTTTGTTCCCTTGCAGAGTTAACCCTTGATTTTGTTCATCCTGACCGATGACGGTTACTCTCTTCTTTGGTTTTCTACCCAGTAACCGGTAGATGTAATCCCCTATTTGTTGGTTATCTTTATCCAATATTTGGTATTGATATTCCTTCACCTTTTGAGTATACCACCCAGTAACCGGTGATATATCTCCTGGATCATTGCTTTTGTCAATGTATCCCCAGCGAGTCATCTTTCATTTACCCTTGTTTGGTAATGATTTTTTCTCCCCTTGATTGGTCATCATTTTATACCCAGTAGCCGGTATCCCGACGTCCTTTCTTTTCGGTCGATTTATCCTTTATTAACCCAGTAACCGGTTGTGGATAATCTTCCATGCAAGTATGTTATCTACGTTCTGACGGTAATAGATAATATATCTCATGCGCTCTTCAGTCGAAGTCTTTTTCTTCCCCAGTCGAGTAAGATTCGTATTTCCTTATGGAATCGAATGCCCATCTTGTAATCGAGTTTTCTTTTTCAGCCCTCCTTTTGGATGATGAGTGTCTTGGAAATATTCCCCAATTCACGCTTGGTTGGTCACCTATTATAGGCCCAGTAACCGGTATCCCTGGTGTTCCTTCCATTCTGCTCCCTATTATGACTTTTTGTCCCTTGTGGAGTCAGATTTTCCTGAGTTGAATTTACCTTTTTAGGTCTTCCTCAGATGTTTTTGGTTGATTGATATCTCTCACCCTTATACCGGTCTTAGATATTCATTCTCCCCGAGCATGTTGTTCTCTCACCCTTATACCGGTGTCTTGATCACATGTCTCTTTGAGCTTATTACCCAATAGTCGGTAATACCTCATTTGTTTCTTCCTCAGCTGAGTCCCTTTGTGGACATCCCCATCTGAGTCCGGATTTTTTATCTGAAGTATCCTTTGTGGATAGTTTATTGTATTGGCATATTCCTCAATACATGCATCTTTGCGTCAGCTCGAGTCTTTCCATTGATTTATTTTCATGGAATCCCTTCGTGTCTCCCAGCAAGTTTTAAGTCGTGACCTGGTCACACATTTTTATCCCCTTTATTCCTCGATAAAGTCCCCCGGAGTCTCTGTCCCATTTATGAGTGTATTACTCATATGGATTCTCAATTTCTTCTGATTTCTTTTTCCTTTGTGGACATATATCCCCATAGAGTATTAACTTTTGCATACATACATTTGCATCATGAGGTCTCTTAGGGACCAAAATTCGTCTCTTTGTTATTATTTAAGCCCATTCTACCTCGTCTAGACGAAGATTTTAACCTTCATATCTCCGACTAGAATGACCTTAAATAGGGGCATCTGTAAGACCCCAATTTTGACCCTAAGATCCCTCATGGCATCATATCATTGCACATTGCATTTGCCTCAAGGATCATAGCATCTTGGCTCATTTACCCTTGGGTTGGGACTTGTGTGAGTTGGTTTGAGACCACCAAGCATGCTTGAATTGTATATTATTGCTTTTCTTATTTTGTTTACTAACCAAAAGCACAAAAACATGTCACTAACTTTGTTTGTTTTGAAGCTTGAGCAATCATGTGATCCAAGGCTCCTAGGAGGCCCATATGTTCAAGGAAGTGGCTAGATGAAAGTGAAAGCAAGCACGACAATGGTTCACAAAGCTCTCAATCATCATATATGCCTCCCAAGTATCTCAATTTGTCAATTTGATCAAGATAAACCAGAGGGCTTGAGGATTGTTTCCCAAGGAAACCCTAATTCAACTGTGCATTGACTGTGCCTTGCTCATGAAGCAACCTCAACCCATGATCAAATACAATAAAGGGAAGTTATTTAATTCATAATTTTATGCATATTTGAGCTTATGTGACCGTGCTCAATCATTTATTCATCAAGATTTGAAGTTTGGACTTGAGAAGTTGATCAGTCAATTCATCTGACTATTTTGAAATCCATTGAGACCTAACTTTTGATGTGTTTGTCAAATGAAGATGACCCCAATAGAACAAATGTTCTTAAGAACCATATGAACAAATTTCATGTTCATAAGAAATTTATTTGAAGCTTGGAAGGTCGTCATTCATTTCAAAACATTATAGGTTATTTTGACTAAAACCCTAATTTTTGGTCAACTTCCCAAAGACCTAACTCCTTCATTTTTTATTATTTTGAGGTGGGACCAAGTGAATTGGAAATTTTAAGATGTATAATTCAATTGTAATGTTGGACAAAATTTCATAATCCTAAAAGAAACACATGTGATAATACAAAATATTATAGGTCACTTTGGACCAAAGTCATTATAATGTGAAAAAGTCCAACTTCAAGTGCCCATAACTTTCTCATAAAAAATCCAAATGATGCAACATTTAAGTCCAAATTTATTGTCTTGAAACGATATACAACTTTGATGTTGAAAGGTTTTTCATTTTAAGCTTTCATCATTGAAACATAAGGGCTTAAAGTTGGTCCATTTTATGCATAACATGATTAATATTCTTGCACACTCCATTGTATGGCTATCTGCACGTCCAAACCTGATCCATGTGACTTCAGCATGCAAAACCAGTTGCTTTTGGGCCTCCCATGCGCCTGTACAGTCCTATGCATGGAGAACCCAAGCTCATGCACACATGAGTATTCCCTTGCTTGCATCAGCCTTGCCTATAAATAGAAGGCTTCATTCACTTCAAATTTCAACCTAAAGGCACCTAAAGTTCTGCACAAGTGAAATCCCAACCTCAATTAAAAGGAATTCTGAGTTTTCTCTTTCAATTTTCAAGTTCAATTTTCAAATTCATTGGTTGATCTTTGAACTTCAATTCCTGAACCTTGCTTCCTTGCTACCTCAAGAACAAGCTGCATCAAAGAGTTAGAGTGGATCAAGCATTGAAAAGCTGCACTTCAAAGGTTGTTATTCAAACTGTTTTGATTCGAATCTCTCTTAATATTGAGCATTTCTTGCATTGGTTGGTACCTTTGAAGTCCTCATGTGAGAGGCAATTGGTTTATGCTTTTAATTTCGTGAATTGAGTAAGTTCAGTTTGAACACCACAATTTTCCATCTCAGATTTCTCTATCTATAGAAATCTTGAGTGGAAACCAAGGGTACAGGGGTGATGTACATCACCCCAGCTTTCTATTGATGTGTGGATCGTGCATTTTGGTGAAGGTTTTGAAACCTGCAATTCTGGCCGGAACAGTGAAGCTCACCGGAGAAGACGGTGGTTTCCACCACCGTCCCCACGTGGCTAAGTTCCTGGCCCTTGGATTCACATCCTCAGATCTAATCTTGGCCATATATTGTATTGACTTCATTTAATGCTTCATGTTTCGCTGCTGACTTTGGATCACCATGAGTGCGCGCTATACAACATTCTGATCAGCCGCGTCATTTAATGAGCCTTGATCAGACGCTCCTTGTTTTTTTCCAATTTCTGAATTTCATTTTATTTTCTTTAATTCCATTTTATTTAAAAAATTCATAACTTCTCTATTTGGAATCACAAAAATATGGGACCAATTGCAAGAATTTTCTCTTAAATTCTAGTTTCTAAAAATGATTTTTAATTATTTTTGTGATTCCATTTATTATTTTTTGTGAATTATTTCTTTTCTGGTTATTTTTAATTCATTTAAAATACTTTTCAATATTCAAAAATGCCAAAAATATTTTCTTAACATCTTTGAATGATGATGAATCTATGAAAAATATTCTCATCAATTTCTTAATTGATTTAAGATTTATTTGAGATTTTAGTTCTATTCTGTTATTTTTCTTCATTTTTAATTGTTTAAAATTAGTTTCTGTTTTCAAAAAATGATGAAATTTTTTGTCAAACCTTGTTTGACCATGTTGAACTTATGATGATCTAATTGGACTTTTCCAAGTTGATTTGAATTGGATTTGAAGTTTGACCTTTATTTGTTCATTTTAATTCAAGTATTATTTTAATTCCAAAAATTACCAAAAATATTTTTATTGTTTCTTGACTTCTAAGCTTCATCTCACTTCTGTTTACCATTGATTGATATTGATTCCATTCATGTTTGATCAATGTGTGTTGGTTATGTCATTTGAATTTCAATTATGTACATTCCATTTCTTCTTCTTCTTCTTCTTCTTTTTTCTTTTTGATCAATGAGTTAATGATTGGTGGTTAGCCTTGACATATGAGGGCCGTAACCTTCTTTGATCCAAATCAAATTCATCTTGATCAAAGATCAAGTGAATTGCTTTGCATTAGAGATAGGTTGCTTCTTGGCCAAGCAAAAAACCTAAATCCATACAAGATCATTCTTCTTTTCTTTTGGCATGGCAAGTTGTAGGAGCTTGGCTTACTAGTCATGGTCTCTAACTTGTGTTTGTTTGCCTATAGTTTTATTGACTGGCCTCAAATAGGTGTGACTACTACATTAGTCCACTTACGATTGCTTAACATAGCGCTAAATTGCTTTATGGCACACTAACACTAACTACTAATCACTAACTTTTAATTCAAGCATTTAATTCTTGCAATTTACTTTAATGCAATTTAATTTCTTGCTCATTAATTCATTTGTCTTTTTCCCTTTGCTCATTTGAGCTCATGTTTATGTTAATGCAATTTGCCTTTTGCTCACTTGATCACATTATTGTGTATATATTATTGCCTTGTGCTTGTTTTGTTTTGTTTGTGTGAACCCAATTCAAATGGAGAAAGGACTTAGATTTAGGACCTTACCTATGCTAAATGGAGTTTCAAGAGCAACTAGGCCTCAAGCCTTTAGAATGCTAAATAGGTTGAAGAGCAATTAGGCCTCATGCCTTTAGAATGCGTAATCTTGAAGAAGAATTGAATGGACCCTAATTCTAAACTCACTCTTGTCCATTCTTTTATTTGCATTGTGGAACTTTTTGATTTGTGTGTTCTTGTGTGATAGGGATCCTAAACTTGAGCCAATTAGAAGAACCATTGTCATGGACATCCAAGATAAGAGATACAAAAGGCAATTGGAAGATTCCTAGGAGCTTGATTGAATATTTGCTTGATTGCTTGAGTCGTTTACTTATTGCTTGCTAAATCCAAAGCAAAGGAGAAACTTGGATCATCTTTATGATCTCAAGAAGGGAACTCCAAGTGGTTTTATTTCTCTTACCTCATCTTTGCATGTTTAGGATCTAGCCCTTCTCTTCTTCTCTCCACTCTAACCCAAGCCAAACTTTTTGTGCAAATATTAACATTGTTTTCAAAATTAGAAACCTAGACACTATGCCTTTGATTTTTCAAACTCTTTTCGTAACACTTATTTTGAATTGGATCTTAAGTCAACTTTGACTTTATTTTGTGAATACTTTTCATTTGTAAATACAACTCACTCAATTGTTTTTTGTGGTTCCAATGGCCACTTTTGCCAAAGCTTTTCATAAACATTAGCTATTAGGTTTGAGTTATCCTAGAGGTTGATATAATACTCACATGCATCCTTAGTGATTGGACTAGAAGTCTTCCATACTTATTATAGGGTGGATCCCTCACTAGTATGTTGAAGCTCTCCTCACATGGTGGATTTATGGTTTTAGGTTGAGTTTTCTCCCTTTGATAACAAAAGACTTTAAGGCTTTTGACCAATCAATTCACCATCTTCTTTTGAGATTTTTACCCCGAACTACGAGGTTTTGATCATACTCTTTTTTAAGATGGTACGTAGGCAATGGGTTTATCCATTCAAAAATAAAATTAAATAAATTGTATATTCTTTTCTCATCTCCCCAATCATGTTTTCACAAATATTTTCACAAATACCAACATATCTTACAACATTTGTAAAAAGGGCTCCCTTAGAGTACTAAGGATGTTTTGGGTGCTTAAAACCTTCCCATTGCATAATCAACCCCCTTACCCAGATCTCTGACATTTTTATTAGTTTTTGACTTGATAAAACTTCTCAGTTTTTGTTCGCTTTCTAACCTTTCCCTTGGATAAATAGAAGTGTGGTGGCGACTCGAATTGTATGATTTTACTTTAGATTTAGTCAATAAATCTAAAGGTGACGAATACCCCGCTACAGAAAAGTGGCGACTCCACTAGGGAAAATTTTCCTAGTGGGTTTTGCCTACTTTTTACCTTTGTTGTATTGTATGTTTATAATATTTGTGACATATTTTTGTGCAAATTTGGGATGACTGTATTGTTTGTAATGTATGAATTGCTTGATATATCAATTGCTTGTGTGCTTGGTGGTCTCTTGTGAGTGGAGTTATATACCCGAACTCGAGTGCACTTATGATAGGAGAATGGCATAGTCTTGTTGACTTGTGTGGAGTTATTCCTTAGCAAGTTGACTTGCAAGCCCATTCACTTGGTGGAGGTCTTATTGGGAAACATGCTTATTAGAAAAAAAAAGAAGGAATAAAATGTTTGGATGTTGATAAGGTGTAAACCATAATCCACCAAAATGGATTATTGATATTAAGGATAACTTGACCCATCCCGTGACCTTTGTGTGGTGTGATTTGCTTGATCCTTGAGTGTGATTGTTGCATCCATGCATTCATGCATTCATACACATCCATATCATCAACAATGAGAAAATTTTCAAGGAACTTAAGAGGTCTATTTGCAAATTTTCAGACATGCATAAGCAAAGAAGGAATATGAAGAAGAACAGTTTCAGACAACCCGACATGAAAGAGTTAAGGAGTTTGGCATCCTATGTATTAGATCCCTTGGAGTTCAAAGCTCGCCATGGGAAGCTTCTGTCTATTCTTGCTACTCAAGTGGATGAAGGTCTGATGAGTGTGTTGGTGCAGCTCTATGATCCCTTGTACTGTTGCTTCACATTTCCGGATTTCCAGCTTTTGCCTACGCTTGAGGAGTATGCTTATCTTGTGGGTATACCTATCTTAGATCAGTTTCCGTTCAGTGGCTTGGAGAGAGTTCCTTCTTCCCAAGAGATTGCTGATCTGTTGCATATAGATGAATCTATTATTGGTGCGCATATGACTACCAAAGGTGGAATTCAAGGTCTCCCATCTGATTTCCTCATTGCTCAAGCTACTATGTTTGGGAAGGCCATGAGTGAGGACGCCTTTGAGGACATATTTGTACTTCTCATCTATGGGCTAGTGTTATTCCCCAACATCGACAATTTTGTGGATGTGAACGCTATTAGGATTTTCTCTACTCTTAATCTCGTTCCGACTCTGTTGGGTGACACTTATTTCTCTTTGCATATGAAGAATGCAAAGGGTGGTGGTACCATTGTGTGATGTTTGCCTCTGTTGTACAAGTGGTTTATTTCGCACTTTCCTCAGATGCTCGCCTTCAAGGAGAACAAAGGATGTCTACGGTGGTCGACGAGACTTATGTCTCTCACTAATGATGATATCTTTTGGTATAACCGTGTGTATGATGGTGTGTAGATTATTGACTCTTGTGGTGAATTCTCCAATGTGCCTCTTCTTGGTATATGTGGTGGGATTAACTGCAACCCTATTTTGGTGTAGGGTGGATGTCACGGCGCCTGCCTCGTGAATCCATGGTCTGCCTAACAAACAGCTATATGATTGGTGGATATCCATGACCTGGAAAGTGATCTGGAAATCACTAGGTCCTATCTTGATTGGGAGCTCAACCTCACCAATTACAGTCTTCCTGGATCCATCAAAAGCTTTGACGACCACTCCACTCTGCCTCATGGGGTTGTAGTTAATCCCACCACATGTACCAAGAAGAGGCACATTGGAGAATTCACCACAAGAGTCAATAATCTGCACACCATCATATACACGGTTATACCAAAAGATATCATCATTAGTGAGAGACATAAGTCTCGTAGACCACCGTAGACGTCCTTTGTTCTCCTTGAAGGCGAGCGTCTGTGGCAAGTGCGAAATAAACCACTTGTACAACAGAGGCAAACAGCACACAATGGTACCACCACCCTTTGCATTCCTCATATGCAAAGAGAAATAAGTGTCACCCAACAGAGTAGGAACGGGATTAAGAGTAGAGAAAATCCTAATAGCGTTCACATCCACAAAATTATCGATGTTGGGGAATAACACTAGCCCATAGATGAGAAGTACAAATATGGCTTCAAAGTCATCCTCACTCATGGCCTTCCCAAACATAGTAGCTTGAGCAATGAGGAAATCATATGGGAGACCTTGAATTCCACCTTTGGTAGTCATATGAGCACTAATAATAGATTCATCTATATGCAACAAATCAGCAACCTCTTGGGAAGAAGGAACTCTCTCCAAGCCACTGAACGGCAACTGATCTAAGATAGGTATACCCACATGATAGGCATAATCCTCAAGCGTAGGCAAAAGCTGGAAATCTGGAAATGTGAAGCAACGATACAGAGGATCATAGAACTGCACCAACACACTCATCAGACCTTCATCCACCTGAGTAGCAAGAATAGACAGAAGCTTTCCATGGCGAGCTTTAAACTCCAAGGGGCCTAATACATAGGATGTCAAACTCCTTAACTCTTTCAAGTCGGGTTGTCTGAAACTGTACTTCTTCGTATTCCTTCTTTGCTTATCCATGTCTGAAAATTTGCAAATAGACCTCTTAAGTTCCTTAAAAATTTTCTCATTGTTGATGATATGGATGTGTATGAATGCATGAATGCATGGATGCAATAATCACACTCAAGGATCAAGCAAATCACACCACACAAAGGTCATGGGATGGATCAAGCTATCCTTAATATCAATCATCCATTTTGGTGGATTAGGGTTTACACCTTATCAACACCTAAGTTCCATTGATATTAAGGATATACGAGAACGGATCAACCGTGAATTAAGGGTTTGTTGCAAGTCACGAGCATGGAGTCTCGGTTAAGAACCACCTAAAGGGAGTGTACTATGGTTAAACCTGACAATCATGTTCTACAAGAGGTTCCCATAGTCATCATCCCATCTTTCGGATATTATCGGATATACAACTACTCGTATTCCAAAAATATTCTCAAGAGAGACTCTTATGAGTGTAGTATCGCGTAACAATCGTATCAAATCTTACACTTGAACGACCTTCGCTACGTCCTAAAAATAGGCCAAGATGGGCTAGGTAATCTACGGTCCTTGGCTTCTAAGGCATATATTGGAAAGAGTAATGCCTAACCTTGACTACTCGTGTGACATTATTGATCCCAACATAACCTCCACCAAGTGAATGAGCTTGCAAGTCAACTTGCTAAGGAATAACTGCACACAAGTCAACAAGACTATGCCATTCTCCTATCATAAGTGCACTCGAGTCCGGACATAGAACTCATCTCACAAGAAACCACCAAGCACACAAGCAATTGATATATCAAGCAATTCATACATTACAAACAATACGGTCATCCCAAATTTGCACAAAAATATGTCACAAGTAAATATAAACATACAATACAACAAAGGCAAAAAGTAGGCAAAACCCACTAGGGAGATATCATTCCCCAGCAGAGTCGCCACTTTTCTGTAGCGGGGTATTCATTACCTTTAGATTTATTGACTAAATCAAAAGTAAATCATACAATTCGAGTCGCCACCGCACTTCTATTTATCCAAAGGAAAGGTTAGAAAGCGAACAAAAACCGAGTAGTTTTATCAAATCAAAAACTAATAAAAATGTCAGAGATCTGGGTAAGGGGGTTGGTTATGCAATGGGAAGGTTTTAAGCACCCAAAACATCCTTAGTACTCTAAGGGGGGCCTTTGTGCAAACATGATTGGGGAGATGAGAAAAGACTATACAAGTTATTTACAATTTGGTTGTTTGAATGGATAAACCCATTGCCTACGTACATCACAAAGGTAGGATCAAAACCTCGTAGTTCGGGGTAAGAATCTCAAAATAAGTTGGTGAATTGATTGGTCAAAATCCTTAAGGTCTTTTGTTATCAAAGGGAGAAAACTCAACCTAAACCACAAATCCACCATGTGAGGAGAGCTTCAACATACTAGTGAGGGATCCACCCTATAATAAGTATGGAAGACTTATAGTCCAATCACTAAGGATAAGGTGAGGTTTACATCAACCACTATGATAACTCAAACCTAATAGCTAATGTTTATGAAAAGCTTTGGCAAAGGTGGCCATTGGAACCACAAAAGAATTTGAAGTGAGTTGGGTTTTACCAATTAGAAGTATTCACAAAATGAAGTCACAATTGACTTAAGGTTCAATTCAAAATAGTATTATGAAAAGAGTTTGAAAAAAATCAAAGGCATAGTGCCTAGGTTTCTAGTTTTGAAAACAATGTCAATGTTTGCACAAAAAGTTTGGCTTGGGTTAGAGTGGGGAGAAGAAGAGAAGGGCTAGGTCCTAAACATGCAAATATGAGAGAAGAGAAATAAAACCATTTGGAGTTCTCTGTAGCGGGGTATTCGTTACCGTTAGAGATATTGACTAAATCCAAGGCAAGTCATACAAGTCGAGTCGCCACCGCACTTCTATTTATCCAAAGGAATGGTTAGAAAGCGAACAAAAACCTAAAATTTTTATCGAATCAAAAACTAGTAAAAATGTCAGAGATCTGGGTAAGGGGGTTGGTTATGCAATGGGAAGGTATTAGGCACCCAAAGCATCCTAGGTACTCCTAGGGAGCCCTTTTCACATTTGTTGCAAAGGTTGTTGTTTTTTTTTTTGAAAATTTATTTGTGCAAACATGATTGAAGGGATGAGAAAAGCGTGTATGTTTATCTAATGTACTACTTATTAAAAGAAGGGTCAAAAGAAAATGACTCGCACGGACGTCGCATCCACTGCATACGTATCTCATCTGAATCTGAGAATCAGAGTCTTCGTAGCTCGGCTACCTATGGGTTAAAGAGGAGTGTGCTCGCTAATACATCGCGTCTTATGCCTACGTATCTCATCTGGGATGAAAATCAGAGCAAAACGTAGTTCGACCACCTATGGGGTAAGGGTTGTGTTTTGGGGTGAACGACGTTACTACGCAATCTACCGGATGCTCGACCTTTGGAGACTTACTCACCTGTAGTAGAAGGAGATAACGTGTTCTTAGGAGAAGAAAAACCAATGAGTTTGGGGTGTTTAGGGATGCTCATTCAAAAAGGCAGTCCTAGATGAAGGAACCGCGCTACCTTAAATGACATGCCACGAGAGGCTATACGAAACCTAAGAAATCGGTAACATGCGGGAAAAGTAAAGGGATCGAGAGATCTACCGTACGGATAAAGATCCGAAGTAACAACAATTAGATAAATAAGAAACCCAAAGATCTCTCAAGCTAGCACCATCAAAGAAAGTGAGTCAGTACAGGTAATCGGAATAAACCTCCAGGTGGTATCCCACAAATAAAGTGGAACACCAGGCAAGCCATCTCTGCAAGAGTCATATGAGCCCTCACAAAACAAAACTCAACAAACAGGTTAGAGAAACAAGATAGGGTAATCAAGAGTTGCCCCCAAATCAAAATGTAACCACATGAATCATGCCATTAAAATTCACAAAAGCTCACAAAAAGCAACCAAGGGTAGGAGGCCTAAACCTCTTGTCAAACACATGCATCAAAAGGGTATCAAATTTACCCATAATACCTCATACATTCATAGCATTCAAATTAAAAGCATAAAGTAATGGGAATAAGGGCAAACCTGATTGGAGAGACCGATGAAATTGAATGGCACGGTTGGGTTTGCAAAGCACTCTTAGGGTTTATATGAGAGGGAATTGGTTCTTTACCGATGAGTTCCCTTCAGTCTCTAGAGGTTGCTCTGAACTATGTTAGCTCTTCTCTCACTATCTTTTTCCCTGCCAGGGTAATAGGAATAGAATTGAATTTTGTTTCACTGAAACTCTGAATTTATAACCTGATTTTTTTGGACCTGTGGGCTCAAATGAGAGAGGCCCAAGTCCAAAAAATTTATGTTATATTTTATTTATTTATTTATTTATTTATTTATTTTATTTTAGTTTTTTATTTTATTTTATTTTTTTTTCGTTTTTCGTTTTTTTTTAAACACGTGGGCTTCGCCTAACGAGCATGACAGTTCAAGAAATTCCTCTGAGCGTAGGTGATTCTGGTGGCTTTTCTTGGGACTCGCTAAGCGACCCATTCTGCTCGCCTAGCCAGCATGACAGCTCATGAACAAACTTTTGCTCCTTCAAGATTAACGTTTTGACTGACGAATAGACCCCATTTGAACCTGTTGGAAGTATCTCAAGTCATTCCCTTGTGTTGACTGATCATCTAAATAGAACCCACAAAGTCTCTTGGATGATACTCAAGCTTCAAACAAAAGATGTTAGTGACACATTTTTGTGCTTTTGGTTAGTAAACAAAAGTAAGAGAAACAATGATGTATAATTCAAGCATGCTTGGTGATCTCAAACCAATCACAAGGAGTCCCACCCAAAGGCAAAGGGAACCAAGATGCTAAAGATTCTTGAGGCAATGCAAATACAATGTTATGATGCCATGAGGGATCTTAGGGTCAAAATTGGGGTCTTACATTCTCTTCTTGAGATCATAAAGATGATCCAAGTTGCTCCTTTCCTTTGGACTTAGCAAGCAATAAGCAATTAACTCAAGCAATCAAGCAAATATTCAACCAAGCTCTTAGGATCCTCCCATTTGGATTTGTCTCTCTTATCTTGGATGCTCATGACAATGGTCCTTCTAATTAGCTCAAGTTTGGGATCCCTATCACAAGAACACACAAATCAAAAAGTTCCACAATGCAATAAAAGAATGGACAAGAGTGAGTTTAGAATAGGGGTCCTTTCAATACATATTTCAAGATTAAGCATTCTAAAGGCATGAGGTCTAGTTGCTCTTCAACATATTTAGCATTCTAAAGGCATGAGGCCTAGTTGCTCTTGAAACTCCATTTAGCATAGGTAAGGTCCTAAATCTAAGTCATTTCTCCTTTTTACATTGTTTCACACAAACAAAACAAACACAAGGCAAACACAAAATAAAATATATACACAATAATGTGCTCAAGTGAGCAAAAGGCAAATGGCATAAACATAAACATGAGCTCAAGTGAGCAAAGGGCAAAAGACAATATGAATAAATGAGCAAGAAATTAAATTGCATTAAAGTAAATTGCAAGAATTAAAATCTTGAATTAAAAGTTAGTAATTAGTAGTTAATGTTAGTGTGCCATAAGGCAATTTAGCGCTATGTTAAGCAATCATATGTGGACTAATGTAGTAGTCACACCTATCTGATACCGGTCAATAAAACTATAGGCAAATAAACACAAGTTAGAGACCATGACTAGTAAGCCAAGCTCCTACAACTTGCCATGCCAAAAGAAAAGAATAAGGACCTTGTATGGATTGTTAGGTTTTTTGCTTGGCCAAGAAGCAACCTATCTTGGGCACAAAGCAATTCACTTGATCTTTGATCAAGATGAATTTGATTTGGATCAAAGAAGGTTAAGCCTCTCATATGTCAAGGCTAACCACAAATCATTAACTCATTGGTCAAAAGAAAAAGAAGAAGATGAAGATGGAAATGGAATGTACAAAGTTGAAATTCAAAAGACATAACCAAAACACATTGATCAAACATGAATGGAATCAACATCAATCAATGGTAAACAGAAGTGGAATGAAGATTAGAAGTCAAGAAAGGTCAAACATATTTTTGATATTTTTTGGAATTAAAATAATACATGAAATAAAATGAACAAATAAAGGTCAAACTTCAAATCCAATTCAAATCAACTTGGAAAAGTCCAATTGGATCATCATAAGTCTAACATGGTCAAACAAGGTTTGACAAATTTTCTCAACATTTTTTGAAAATAGAAACTAATTTTAAACAATTAAAAATGAAGAAAAATAAATTAATTGGACTAAAATCTCAAATAAATCTCAAATCAATTAAGAAATTGATGAGAATATTTTTCATAGATCCATCATCATCCAAAGATGTTAAGAAAATATTTTTGGCATTTTTTAATATTAAAAAGTATTTTTAATGAATTAAAAACAACCAGAAAAGAAATAATTCACAAAAAATATTAAATGGAATCACAAAAATAATTAAAAATCATTTTATGAAACTATAATTTAAGAGAAAAATTTTGCAATTGGTCCCATATTTTTGTGATTCCAAATAAAGTTATGAATTTTTAAAATAAAAATGGAATAAAAGAAAATAAAATGGAAATTCAGAAATTGGAAAAATCCACAGGCGTCAGATCTCACTTCATTAATTGACGTGGCTGATTATGTGGCAAGGAAACGCGGGCGCATGGTGCACTTTGGTCAACCGCGTGGCACAATGAATTAAAATAAGTCATAACAACCAAGGGCTGGGATTAGATCTGGAAACATCCATCCAATGGCCAAGGTTTGGACACGTGGGGTTGGTGGTGGAAACCACCGTCTTCTCCGGTGAGAAGGCCAGTTCCGGCCACCAGTTGCAGGTTTTCAAACCTTAACCATAGCACGCGATCCACATACCATTCGAAAGCTGGGGTGATGTACATCACCCCTGTGACCTTAGTTTTCACTCAAGATCCCTATAGAGGAAGAAATCTGAGCTTGAAAAATGAGGTGTTCAATCTGAACTTGTCCAATTCTCAAAATTAAAACCACAAATCAATTGCCTCTCACATGAGGACTTCAGAGATACCAACCAAACCAAGCAATGCACAATAATAAGAGATTCGAATGAAAATAGTTATGATGAAAACCTTCGAAGTGCAGCTTTTAAGAGCTTCATTTAATCCAATCCTCGAGTGCAGCTTGATCTTGAGGTAACAAGGAAGCAAGGCTAAGGAATTTAGAAGCTGAAGACCAACCAGGGAAGTTGAAATTCAGGCTTGAAAAGTGAATAAAAAATTCATAATTCCTTTGAGTGAGGGTTGGGGAATCAGTTGAGCAGAACTTCAGGTGTCTTTAGGTTGAGATTCAAGTGAAGCAAGCATGTCTATTTATAGCTACAGCTGATGCAAGGCATGATCAAACTCGTGTGTGCATGAACTTGGGTCCTCCGTGCATGGGCCTGTACAGGCGCATGTGAGGCCCAAAACCACTTGCAATTGAGTGTTGAACACTAATGAATGAAGTTTGGACGTGCAGATGGCAATGCAATGGAGTGTGCAAGAAGATTTAACATGTTATGCATAATTGATCACAAAATTTCACCTCTTCGAAAATGCCAATTGGAAAATCCAAACATAAGCATGTGGGTAATGGTTGGAAAGGTATTAACATAAGGAACAAATGTTATGTTGAACAAAAACTCATTTGGAGTGTGTAAATTTATGAAAATAGGCCATGAAGTTCAAGGTACAAAACATGTATTTGAGAAATTTGCCAAAATGGACCAACTTCAAGCCCTTCTGTTTCAATGATGCAAGCCTCAAATGACAAAACCTCCAACATCAAAGTTGTATATATTTTAAATAAAATCAATTTGGAATTAAACTTTGCATCATTTGGATTTTTGATGAGAAAGTTATGGGCACTTGAATTTGGACTTTTTCACATTTCAATGGCTTTGGTCCAAAGTGGCTTATAATGTTTTGTATTATCACATGTGTTTCTTTTAGGATTATGAACTTTTGTCCAACATAACATTTGAAGTAGAAATCATAAAATTTCCAATTAACTTGGTCCCACCTCAAAATCATAAAAAATGAAGGAGTTAGGTCCTTGGGAAGTTGACCCAAAATTAGGGTTTCAGTCAAAATGACCTATAATGTTTTGAAATTAATGATGACCTTCTAAGTTTCAAATTAAATTTTTATGAACATGAAAGTTGTTCATATGGTTCTTAAGAATATTGTTTCTCTTGTAGTCATCTTAATTTGACAAACACATTAAAAGTTAGGTCTCAGTGGATTTCAAAATAGTCAGATGATTTGATTGGTCAACTTCTCAAGTCCAAACCTCAAATATTGATGAATAAATGATTGAGTACACTCAAATGGGATCATATATGCATAAAATGATGAATGGAAGAACTTCCATTAATTGAATTTGATCATAGGTTGAGATTGTTTCATGAGCAAGGCACAATCAATGCACAGTTGAATTAGGGTTTCCTTGGGAAACAATCCTCAATCCCCTTGGTTTATCTTGATCAAATTGACAAATTGAGATACTTGGGAGGCATATATGATGATTGAGAGCTTTGGGAACCATTATCATGCTTGCTTTCATCTTCATCTGGCCATATCAATGAGCATAGGGGCCTCCTAGGAGCCTTGGATTACATGACTGCTTGAGCTTCAAAACAAACAAGTTAGTGACATACTTTTGTGCTTTTGGTTAGTAAACAAAATTAGAAAATCAATAATATACAATTCAAGCATACTTGGTGGTCTCAAACCAACTCACACAAGTCCAACCCAAAGGTTAAGGAGCCAAGATGCTATGATCCTTGAGGCAAATGCAATGAGAAATGATATTGTAAGACCCCAATTTTGACCCTAAGATCCTCATGGCATCATAACATTGCATTTTCATCTTGCCTCAAGGATCATAGCATCTTGGCTCCTTAACCTTTGGGTAGGAACTTGTGTGAGTTGGTTTGAGACCACCAAGCATGCTTGAATTGTATATTATTGCTTTTATTATTTTGTCTACTAACCAAAAGCACAAAAATATGTCACTAACATCTTTTGTTTTGTAGCTTGAGCAATCACAAGATCCAAGGCTCATAGAGACCCTATGCTCATGGATATGGCCAGGTAAAGATAGAAGCAAGCATGACAATGGTTCCCAAACCTCTCAATCATCATATATGCCTCCCAAGTATCTAAATTCATCATTTTTATCAAAGCAAACCAAAGGGTTTGAGGATTGTTTCCCAAGGAAACCATAATTCATCTATTCATCAATTGTGCCTTGCTCATGAAGCAACCTTAACCCATGATCAAATACAATCAAGGGAAGTTCTTCCATTAATCATTTCATGCATATTTGAGCTTATATTAGTGTCCTCAATCATTAATTCATCAATATTTGAGGCATGGACTTGAGAAGTTGATCAGTCAATTCATCTGGCTATTTTGAAGTACATTGAGACCTAACTTTTGATGTGTTTGTCAAATGGATATGACCCCAAGATAAAAAATGTTCTTAAGAACTATATGAACAACTTTAATGTTCACCAAAAATTGATTTGAAAATTTTAAGGTCATCATCCATTTCAAAACCTTATAGGTCATTTTGACTGAAACCCTAATTTTTTGTCAACTTCCCAAGAACATAACTCATTCATTTTTTATGATTTTGAGGTGGGATCAAATACATTGGAAAGTTTGATATGTATACTTAATTTGTTATGTGGAACAAATTTTCATAATCCTAAAAGAAATACATGTTATAATGCAAAACATTATAGGTCACTTTGGACCAAAGGCATTGAAATGTGAAAAAGTCCCACTTCAAGTGCCCATACCTTTCTCACCAAAAATCCAAATGATTCAAACTTTAAGTCCCAATTGATTGTATTGAAAATATCTACAACTTTGATGTTGAAGGTTTTGTCATTTGGAGCTTGCATCATTGAAACAGAAGGGCTTGAAGTTGATCATTTTTGGAAATTTTCACATGCACATGTTTTGCACCTTGCACTTCATGATCAATTTTCACCAATTTCCCATTTCCAAATGAAGTTTTGCCCAACATAACAATTAATCCTCATGTCAAGAGCTTTCCAACCATTACCCATAAGCCTATGTTTTATTTTTGGAGGTATCATTTTCGAAGAGGAGAAAGTTTTGGTACATTTTTAGAAACTTGATTCAAACTTTATGCATGAGCCAAATACACCTCATTTGCACGTCCAAAACACATTTTTTGATGTAAAGCTTGTCATTCCAATCAGAATTGGGCCCTTCATGCGCCTGTACAGGCCCATGCATGGAGGCCCTCTTCATTCATGCACATGCTTTGTTCATGCAATGCAGCTACTATTTGCTATAAATAAGTGCACAAGGCTTCACAATAGAGCAACCTGAAGGCGCCTGTTATGCTGCAAGAATCCCTCCATAGCCTCACTTAAAGGAACTCTCTCTTTCTATTCAAATTTTCAGATCTTAATTTCAATTTCATTGATTGATTTTCAGACTCATAGTTCCTTAACCTTGCTTCATCTTCATCCTGAGATCATACTGCAAGCATTAGCAAAGGAGAATTGTGCTCTCAAGATCCACATTTTAGAGGTGGATGCTCAAACTTATTCTCTTCGAAACTCCTTGTTTATAACTTGTTTCTTGCATTTATTGGGTTAGCTGAAGTCCTCTCATCAGAGGCAACATAATTGTGCTTCGAATTTTGCAAATCCACTAAGTTTCAGTTGAACACCACAAATTTCAACCTCTGATTTCTCTCTCCATGGAAGTCTAGAGTGGAAATAGTTGGCACAGGGGTGATGTACATCACCCCAGCTTTCCATTGCTATATAGATCGTAGCATTTGGTTGAGGTTGCCATGTCTGCAACTCTCACCGGCGTTGGAGGTCTCGCCGGAGAAGACGGTGGTGTACACCACCGTCCCAACTCCAGATCAAATCCTGACCGTGCAATCTCTTTTCCAGATCTAATCTGGATCCTTCATCGTTATGACTTATTTAATGGCAGCGTGTTTCGCATTGACTTGAGTGTATGTTGGACGCGCGCATATGATCCATGTGATATGCCAGCTCAATTAATGAGCTCCTGATCCAACGCCTCACGTTTTTTCTTGTTTTATTTTCTGATTTTAATTTTCATTTTATTTCTTTTATTCCATTTCATTTCAAAAAATCATATCTCACTCATTATTGGTCCAAAAAATGTGAGACCAATTGCATTATTTCTCTTTTAATTTCTAGTTTATAAAAATGATTTTTAATATTTTTTATTTTATCATTTGATATTTTTTATGAATTGTCTCTTTTCTAGTTATTTTTAATTCATTTTAAATAGTTTTTTATATTCAAAAAATACAAAAATATTTTCCCAACCTCTTTGAATGATGATGGATCTATGAAAAATATTCTCGTCAATTTATTAATTGATTTGAGATTTATTTGAGATTTTAATTCAATTAGGTTATTTTTATGCATTTTTAATTGGTTAAAAATAGTTTCTGGTTTCTAAAAATGCTGAAATTTTTTGTCAAACTTTGTTTGACCTTGTTGAACTTAGGATGATCCATTTGGACTTTTTAAAGTTGATTTGAACTGGATTTGAAGTTTGACCTTTAATTGTTTATTTTAATTCAAGTATTATTTTAATTTTGAAAAATACCAAAAATATTTTGTTTGTTTCTTGACTTCTAAGCTTCATTTTGTTTCTTTTTACTAATGTTTGACCTTGATTCTATCTACCTTTGGTCAATCTATGTTGATTACTTCATTTAAATTTCCATTAATGTTCATTCTTATTCATCTTCTTCTTCTTCTACTTTTTCTTTTTTGATCAATGAGTTAAAGATTGGTGGTTAGCCTTGATGTATGGGAGGTTTAACCTTCTTTGATTCAAATCTAATTCATCTTGATCATAGATCAAGTGAATGGCTTTCCATTAAGGATAGGTTGCTTCCTAATCAAGCAAAAAACCTAAATTAATACAAGATCATTTCTCATCTTCTTTTGGCATGGCAAGTTGTAGGAGCTTGATTCACTAATCAAGATCTCTAACTTGTGTTTGTTGCCTATATTTTATTGACCAACCTCAGATAGGTGTGACTACTACATTAGTCCACTTACGATTGCTTAACATATCGCTAAATTTCTTTATGGCACACTAACATTAACTATTGACCACTAACATTTAATTCTTGCACTTTACATTTATGCAATTTACTATTCTTGTACATATTATTCATTTGCTTTTGCCCTTTGCTCATTTGAGCACATGTTTATGTTAATGCAATTTGCCTTTTGCTCACTTGAGCACATAATTGTGTATATACTATTGTGCTTGTGTTTTATTTTGATTGTTGTGAGCCAATTGCAAAATGGACAAAAGGACTTAGACTTTAGGACATTCCCTATGCAAAAATGGAGTCAAAGAGCAACTAGGCCTTATGCCTTTAGAGTGCTATAAAAGTCAAAGAGCAACTAGGCCTCTTGCCTTTAGAATGCTTAATGTTGAAGAGGAATTGAAAGGGCCTATTCTCTAAACTCCTTCTTGTCCATTCTTTGATTGCATTATAGAACTTTTTGATGTGTGTGTTCTTGTGCTAGGGATTCCAACATTGAGCCTAAGTGAAGAACCATTGTCATGAGCTTTTAAAGTGAGAGATACAAGAGCCATTGGGAGATTCCTAAGAGCTTGCTTGATTGATTGATTGCTTGAGTATACACTTATTTGCTTGCTTATTCCAAAGGATGGGAGCTACTTGGATCATCAATATGATCTCAAGAGGGGAACTCCATTTGTGGTCTTATTTCTTTTCCTTCATCTCTTGTATGATTAGGACTTAGCCATTCTTATTCTCCCCTCCATTCTAACCCAAGCCAAAACTTTTGTGCAAACATTAACACTTGTTTTCAAACATTAGAAACCTAAGCATTATGCTTTTGATTTTCAAACTTCCTTTTCATAACACTTATTTTTAATTGAATCTTTAAGTCAACTTTGACCATATTTTATAAATACTTTTCATTGGTAAATATAGCTCATTCAAATGTTTTATGGTTTCAATGGCCACTTTCTTATTAAAACTTTTCATAACCTTTAGCTATTAGGTTTGAGTTATCCTTGAGGTAGATATAATACTCACTTATATCCTTAGTGATGGACAATAAGTCTTCCATACTCATTATAGGGTTAACCCCTCACTAGCATGTTGAAGCTATCCTCACATGGTGGATTTATGGTTTTAGGTTGAGTTTTCTCCCTTGGATAACAAAAGACCTTAAGGCTTTTGGACCAATCAATTCACCAACTTCTTTTGAGATTTTTACCCCGAACTACGAGGTTTTGATCCTAATCTTTTTTAAGATGGTACGTAGGCAATGGGTTTATCCATTCAAACACAAAAGTTGTAAATAACTTGTATATTCTTCTCTCATCTCCCCAATCATGTTTGCACAAATAAATTTCACAAATACCAACCTACCTTACCACAAATTGTGAAAAGGGCTCCCTAGGAGTACCTAGGATGTTTTGGGTGCTTAAAACCTTCCCATTGCATAACCAACCCTCTTACCCCGATCTCTGACATTTTTATTAGTTTTTGATTCGATAAAACTTCTCGGTTTTTGTTCGCTTTCTAACCTTTCCTTTGGATAAATAGAAGTGCGGTGGAGACTCGAATTGTATGATTTACTTTTGATTTAGTCAATAAATCTAAAGGTAACGAATACCCCGCTACATATATGATGCCATGAGGGATCTTAGGGTCAAAGTTAGGGTCTTACACTACCCAATGAGCATCACTGGGATCAGATTGGTAACTACTCGTTGCACTTAAAGCATACGAGACCTCTAGTCGAGTACATAACATGGCATACATGATAGATCCTATTGTAGATGCATATGGAATCTTATACATGCGATCCCTTTCTTTCTTAGTTGAAGGGGATTTTGTTTTTGATAGACACAGGCCATGTTGCATAGGTATGAATTCTTTCTTGGAATCATGCATATTAAAGCGTCTCAGCACTTTGTCTATGTATGTACTCTGACTTAGGCCAAGCAGTTTTTATGATCTATCTCTATAGATCCTGATTCCTAATATATAGGCTGCTTCACGCAGGTCCTTCATAGAAAAGAATTTCCCCAACCAAGACTTTACTTGTTGTAGGGTAAGGACATCGTTTCTAATGAGTAATATGTCATCTACATATAATACCAGGAAGACGATCATGCTCCCACTAACCTTCTCGTAGACACAAGGCTCATCTTCATTCTTGATGAATCCATATTGTTTTACTATTTCATCAAAAGAAGGATTCCAGCTTCTGGAAGCTTGCTTCAATCCATAGATTGATCTTTGTAACTTACATATCTTTTGGGCTTCTTCTGGTATGTCAAATCCTTCAGGTTGTGTCATGTAAACTTCCTCGAGAATATTCCCATTAAGGAAAGCAGTTTTGACATCCATCTGCCATATTTCATAATCATGATATGCAGCGATAGCAAGTAAAATCCGAACAGATTTAAGCATTGCAACTGGTGAAAAGGTTTCATCATAGTCAACCCCATGAATTTGTTTATATCCTTTTGCAACCAGTCTTGCCTTATAGGTATGTACCTTACCATCCATGTTAGTCTTCTTTTTGAAGACCCACTTGCATCCTATAGGGTTAACTCCTACATGAGGCTCTACCAAGGTCCAAACCTGGTTTGTGTACATGGAAACCATTTCAGATTTCATGGCTTCCAGACACTTCTCAGACTCGGGACCAATTATGGCCTCTTGGTAGGTCATAGGCTCATCTTGATCCATGAGTAATACATCATGTTGATCAGTTATGATATATCTATATCTCTCAGATAGGTGACGTATCCTGCTTGACATACGCTGGTCTTGTTCTACTTGAGTCGGTTGCTCTTCCACAACTACTTGTGTTTCCTACTCTAATTGCTCCATAGGTGTATCAATGCTTTATGATTCTTGAATTTCTTCAAGCTCTACTTTCCTCCCACTGATTCTTTTGGAAATAAATTCCTTTTCTAGGAAAACTGTAGTTCGAGCGACAAACACTTTTCCCTCAGAAGGATTGTAGAAGTAATACCCTCTTGTTTCTTTAGGACACCCCACAAATAAGCATTTGTCAGATTAGGGCTCAAGCTTAGTTGAATTTTTCGTTTCACATAAACTTCGCAACCCCAAATCTTCATGTAAGACACATGTGGTTTCTTACCACTCCATATCTCATATGGTGTCTTTTCAACCTTTTTGGATGGAACACGGTTAAGTGTGTAAGCTGTTGTCAATAGTGCATGTCCCCAAAAAGAGTTTGAAAGATCGGCGTGACTCATCATGGATCGAACCATGTCTAACAAGGTTCGATTTCTTCTCTTAGATACACCATTCCATTGGGGTGTTCTAGGAGGAGTAAGTTGGGATAGGATCCCACACTCTTTCAGATGGTCATCAAACTCTAGGCTTAAATACTCACCACCTCGATCTGATCGAAGAGTTTTAATATTCTTACCTATTTGGTTTTGTACTTCATTCTTGAATTCCTTGAACTTTTCAAAGGACTCTGATTTGTGTTTCATTAAATACACATAACCATATCTACTGAAATCATTAGTAAATGTGATGAAGTACTGAAAACCTCATCTGGCTGGTATGTTCAATGGTCCATATACATCAGTATGTATGAGGGCCAAAAGATCATTAGCTCTTTCACATTTTCCCGTGAATGGAGACTTTGTCATCTTTCCAATTAAACAAGATCTGCATATCTAGTATGATTCATAATTAAAAGAGTCGAAGAGTCCATCTTTATGGAGTTTGAAAATGCGTTTCTCATTTATGTGGCGTAATCGACAATGCCAAAGGTAAGTTGGATTTAACTCATTAGGTTTCATCCTTTTAGTATTAATGTTATAAATAGGCATTTCAAGATCAAGGACATATAGTCCATTGTTCATTTGTGCAGTAGCATATAATATATCTTTCAAATAAATGGAGCAACAATTGTTCTTTATTATAAATGAAAAACCAAACTTGTCTAAACAAGAAAGGAAATAATATTCCTGCTAATTGTAGGTACATAATAACAGTTCTCCAACTGAATTATTAAACCACTAGGTAAAGTCAATACATAAGTTCCTACAGCTAAAGCAGCAACCTTTGCTCCATTGCCAACTCGTAGGTCAACTTCACCTTTTGCAAAATCTCTACTCCTTTTTAGCCCATACGCATTGGTACAAAAATGTGAGAACCGCATCCAGTATCTAATACCCATGATGCAGAAGTAGATAAATTAATTTCAATAACAAAAATACCTGAAGTTGAAGTCTCTACTCCATTCTTCTTATCTTCCAAGTACTTTGGGCAGTTTCTCTTCCAGTGTCTGGTCTTACCGAAATGGAAGCAGGTGCCTTCCTTTGCTATGACTCCACTAGGCTTCAAAGCAGGAGCAGTGGGTTTGGGTTTGGCAACTTCCTTGCCTTTCCCTTTATCACCCTACATGGTGGGTCTTTTGTTCTGTCTCTTTCCATTTCCGATCATCAGAATGAACTTCCCTTTTGACTTCAGATTCTACTCAGCAGTTCTTAACATGGCTAGTAGTTCTTAACATGGCTAGCAGTTCAGGAAGATATTTTTCCATATCATTCATATTGAAATTAAGGAAAAATTAAATGAATCTATCTGGCAACGATTGCAAGATCAAATTAGTTGCAAGTTCCTTTCGAGGGGAAAACCCAACCTCTCAAGGTTCTCCACATACCCAATCATCTTGAGCACATGGTGACCTACAGGGGCTCCCTCAGCTAACTTGCCTTGAAAAAGGGCTTTTGAAACTTCAAACCTTTCATGCCTTGCCTTCTCTTGATAGAGCATCTTCAGGTGTTCGATCATATCGAACGCTGCCATGTTCTCATGTTGCTTTTGCAACTCTAAGTTCATGGTAGCTAGCATGAGGCAAGCAGTTTCATTGGCATCATCGACATGCTTCTTATAAGCAGCTCTTTCTGCCTTAGGTGCAGAACTAGGAGGTTTCTCTTCAGGAACAGGTTTCTCCAAGACATATAGCTTTCTATCATGTTTGAGGATAATCCTCAAATTTCGGTGTCAATCCAAAAAAATTGTCCCAAACAATTTTTCCTTATCAAGGATTGATCGTAAAATGTTGTTAGAGGTGTTTGTTGTCATGGTAATCTATATGAAAATAATGAAAATATAAGTATCAATAACATATTTAATTAGGCCTTTAATTAAATATGCTCCCACTATTTTACTCAAAACAAATGACCCTCACCATTTGATTCGGAAAATCCCATTGGAAGATTTTCTAGTGGATCGAGATCCACATTTCACTTTGTTTTAAGTCCGCGTAGGCGAATTACACAAAACTAGGTTATTTAGGTAGGAACTCTTTCCAATTGTATCTAATACAACTCTTGAATATTTTAGTTGGGTGAATAACTCCTTATTCTAATCCATCACATGGATTATTTCCAACTCTTGCTTCTAAACATATATAATCTTATTATAATTTGTTTAGTTAAGTTTGACCCATTGTTTTAGAAATTGGATATTACAATTATCCCATCGCACCTAACTAATATAGAATATGCACCTCGCGTAGGCGAAACCTACATTATTCGATACTAGTCTTGATGAGTGCTAAAACTTGGAAAACATAAAATTAATACTTTATTTGAGGGATTTGGAATTATTCTGATCTCACCGGCTTATTTATCATATAAATCGTCTCTCATATTCATCAACATACATTCACATGCATCAACATACATACAAAATGAAACAGTTATGGCCCCTAGCGCAATTGTTCTCCCAAGCCAATGAGAGAACCTAAGCTAACCTAATAACGATCTAAGCTTCTCCAAGCAAGATCTTCAAGGTTGTCCTCCTTTGATATTGTATTCTTATCTTTCTTAATAACATTATGTTACATAAAAGAAACTCGTTTTACATACGTGAGAGTGAGATGAGAAAAGAAGTTACATTAAGAGATTAAAAGAGAGGCACGACATGCATGTCGTATTTTAAAATCCCCAAACAAAATAAAGGAAAACTAAGGCCATAACTGATCACCACAAGACAATAATAATAAACACATTATTATTAATTTAAATTTTGTTAATTAAATAAACCAAATTAAATTTCAGTGACCGATCACACTACGCAAAATTTTAATGAACAATTCATTTGAAATCGACATTGATTTTCGCATTAACACTTGATACTTTAAAGCACAACTCTTGTGCAGTCACAACCCCAATCGCATAACTCTTTGACAGCACAACCCATGTATCATCATGAACCCTAATGCACTAATTTCATACCGTCAAACACACCTTGATTGTTAATTCAGTATGATTGATCAACACGTCATTGCTTCACCATACTTTCGTCGGATTCCGAAGCAAATGACCATTGATCGCTCAAAGGAAAAAACCATTAAGTGTTTGAATGAATGAAAGAGAAATAGTATATTATATATACTGTATTTTGCATTAGAATTACTTATATCATATATATAACTTGATCGATCTCAATTGTGTAACCTATGGACGATCGATGTATCGCTGCTTCACCATACTAACGTCGGATTCTGAAGCATAGTCAACATCAATCATCCAAATCGTACACACATGATGCCAAATTTAATTATTCAAATCAAAGTAACTCAAAGCTAATTTGTTGCTTGCTCATGGAAATGCTTTTGTGAAAGTATTAGCACCCTAAAGATCCATGGTACTCCATGGAAACCATTTTGATTGTTCTAGATCGAATAGGTGTGATATCTAAAGATTACTCATAAAAGAATAGGAAAAGGAAAGAAATAGATAAAGTGCCCAGTGAGGATTAGGGCCCTCATGCCTACGTATCCTCATAGTGAAATGAGGAATTCAGAGCTCTTTAGTTCATGGAACTAGTGATAGGAGATGAAAAGAAGTGTGATAAAGGTATGATCTGAACCAAGAGATAGTGTATTTGAACTCCAAAAAGGGGTGAAATATGAATCCAAGAGTAAAACTGGCATTAACTGATATGTGGACTAGCCGGGCTACCATTATATGGTATAGCCAAAAACAAGGATAATTAAGTGTTTGGGGACGATCCAAACAACTCTTGATGCACAAGGTGACGCAAGATGGAGCACAAAGGTATAGTGTATTTGGCTCAAAGATAACTAGTAAATCTCATGGAGTGAATAAAGGTAGAATATGAATGCATCATGGAGATAAACGGAATCAAGTGACCAAAGTCACAGAATTGAAGTATTTGGTAACAAGTGATTGGAGAGGTATAGTTTGAAACCAAAGGTCGAGTGTATTGGAATCCATAGGAGAAATGGGATCTGCACCATAGAGGGAAACTTATCTTAACCGGTATGTGGACTAGCCGGGCTGCCACTATATGGTATAAACAAAAAAGAAGTAATTAAATGTCTGGGTATGAGCCAAACAACTCTATGTACAAATGTGGACTGCTGCTATATCATCCTAAAAGGATATATATGGAATTCCAAAGAAAATTGTGTTTTGGTGTCAAAGAAATAGTATGTCACTAGGGTGAATGATTTATGATCGAAGGTAGATAGTGAATCGTGAAAGATATGAGTAGTTCCCTAAGGTGGAAGGAGGAATAATTAGGGGTATGCTCGCCAAGGATTCGTATCCTCGTGCCTACATATTTTTACTCTGCAATGAGAAAGTCAGAGCAATCGTAGTTCATGGAACCACGAGAACAATGAGAGAGGTAAGTGATGAAAAGTATAGCTTGCACCAACAGAATGGTATCAAGGGAACCCACGAATGGAAAGAACTTGGAACCAAGGAGTAAGACTGGCATTAACCGATACGTGGACTAACAAGGTTGTCGCTATATGGTATGGCCAAAAAACAAAGTGAATTAAATTTATGGATACAATCCAAACAACTCTTGATTCACAAGATGGATTGCCGCTATATCGTCCTAAAATGGTATATGCAGGGACCAAAAGAAAGTATTGTTGGTTACAAGGAACAATATATCACTGATTGGGGAACAAACAGTTCGAGATCAAAGAAGAACAATATCTTGGATCCATGAAGGAAAGAGACTCTGAGCCGAAGATTAAACTGGTATCTTAGCCAAAAAAGAATGAATTAAATGTTTGGGGACGATCCAAACAAATCTTCTTCATGAGGTGGAATGCCATTATATCGTCCTAAAAGGATGTACAAGGAGTACAAGGAGAAGTATATTTGATCTCAAAAAGATGGTCTTGATTGAGGAATGAAGAATGAAGTGTTAATAAATAGGGTATCTCACGAAAAATCTGAATTCTTCTGCCTACGTATCCTTATAGTGAAATAAGGAAATCAGAGCTTTCGTAGTTCAGTCTACTACAGCTGAAACAAAAGGGAACGAGATTGATTCTCTGGGGTACACTACCCTTCTAGGATGAAAAAGGAGTGCCAAGGTTCACAACCTTCTAGGCAAGGTATCACTACCAGAGTTTAATACTGATGATGTCAAGGAACTGAATTGCCAAGGTTTATCACCTTACAGGGAAAAGAGAATCAAATGCCAGAGTCCATGACTCTCAGGTCGAAGGACTGAATTAAATATCCAAGCTTTAACACCTCATAAGACAAATGGAATCCCATGCTATAGTCTATGACTCTCAAGGCAAAGAATTGAATAGAATAGCCAAGGTTTAACACCTCATAAAGCAAAGAGAAACATATGCCAGAGCCTATAACTCTCAAGGCAAAGAACAAAATCGAATAGCCAAGGTTTCACACCTTATAAGGCAAAGAGAAACATATGCCAGAGTCCGTGACTCTCAAGGTGAAGATCAAATCGAATAGCCAAGGTTTAACACCTCACAAGGCAAAGAGAGACATATGCCAGAGTCCATGACTCTCAAGGCGAAGATCAAATCAAATAGCCAAGGTTTAACCCCTCACAAGGCAAAGAGAAACCTATGCCAGAGTCCATAACTCTCAAGGAGAAGATTAAATGCCAAGGTTTATCACCTTACAAGGAAAAGAGAGTTAGATGCCAGAGTTTATGACTCTCAGAGAAAAGAATTCATTGAAAGAGGGTATACAACTACAAGTTGCCAATATCAAAAGATGCTCCACTATTAGAGTGTTGAAATCTTGATACTTGTTTGAAGAAGAAGACTTGTCAATTATGTGATTCAAATTGCACTAAAGTCTATTAACAAAGGCAAATACCTTGAGCAACTGGGTCATGCGTCCCATACCCAAAGATATTCTAGACAAGGATACAAATTTTCTCCACTCTCATCATTCTTTGTTTCTAAAGGCTCATAGCGTACAACTCAAATCAAAATTGACAAGTTGTTGATAGGAGATCATGTCTGTTGATCTTATTGTAGAATAAGACCTAGTAATCATATAGTTTGAATTGTGTTAAAGTCTATGAATAGATGTGAATATGATGAGTAATGGGCCAAACGCCCTGCACCCAAAGATATCCAGAATGAGGGTAGGAATTCTCCAGTCTCATTGATCGGGAAAATAGCAAGTGCACTATTTTGCCTTTTATAGTAATAATGGGGAAATTCCCCGAATGTCGATCTCAAGGACTGCAAGTTAATATTGAGTTTAAATTATCATTCAATTAAACAAAAAGTATTAATTTGGTTTTTAGGTGTAAAAATATAATAATAGAAGTAAAGGTAAAGAAGGATGAAAATAAGGGTTTATAGAGAAAAAGGAACAATGTCAGGGAAGGTGTATGATTTATCCCTGTAACAACTCTGAGTCACTATTGCATCAACAAATATCAATTACTACTAGTTCTTAAGGGTATTTTCTCCCAAGTCCTTGGTGAGAAAACCTTTAATCAATCTACCCTAATTTCCATGTCCATAGCCAATTAGGGTGAAGTTAAGCTGTATAATATCAAGAATACTCTGGTTCATACAGGGTATCCCTAGTCCTAGGTGATATCTACTGTAGAGTAACCTTATGAAAACCTTATCAATGGCGGTCCAGCCTAATTGATAACCACTAACCAATCTCGATTGGTCCGAAAGAGAAAGCAATAAACACATCAAAAGGTTACAGTAAAAACAATATTATAAATGCAAATATAAACTCAAATTCGTTACAATTCTAAATCAGGGACACCCCCCTAGCATTGGGGGGTTTGGCTACTCATATTTTTTTAAACAAATGCAAGATAAAAATTACACATTACAAGTAATTGGATGACTTCGATCTTCAATCGCTCTTGCTCATGAAAACCTTCAGCTCTCTGAATGTCTTGCTCTCTGTAATACTTGATTGCTTCACAATACTGTATTTTGTCGTATTCCAAGATGATTTTTCCTTTGGCAGAAGACCCTCTTTTATAGTGAAAATTCCAAGCAGCAGTTGGACATGTCCAAAAATATCTCTAAAAAAGCCCGACGAACAAAAGCCTGAGAAAAACTGAATTTTTGGGCTTGGGCTGACACGGCCCGTGTCAGCCTACTGTCCTGGCTGACACGCCCCTGGCATGGGGTGACACGACTGGAGGAGGCGCCTGACACGGCCCGTGTCAGCTGACACAGGTGGCTGTGTCAAGCTACTGTTTTTCTTCACACGTCCTTCCTTGCCTGACACGGCCCGTGTCAGCTGACACGGGTGGCCGTGTCAGACCTCCTGTACCGGGGTTTTCTGCTTCTCTGCTTGCCGGAATCTCGCATTGTCTCGTTCTGAGTTCCCTGGTTCTTCTACTTGGACCTGTCGGACAAAAACACAGTTATCCCACGCATAAAATCACTAAAATATAAGTAAAACATAACAATGATAAAAATGCTTAAATAACATGACGGAAGTAAAACTAACTCGAAACGTATCATAAATGCTTGCACAGTGTGTCAAAAGCCTCTGTTTCGTGTCAGATCAGTTACGAAAACTCAATGCAAATGGTGACTGATCACTCATCCCTTCTCTATTTCTTAAGACTCGTGTCACACACTTTGAATTATGATCGACAAGTGTTGATACTTTTGCAGTGCTTGCGAAGTAGTTCATTTTGCTAGTTATGCTTGATTTGGTGTTGACTTGAAGTCTCGATCTTACATTTGAACCTTGAGGTCTTGAGCTCCTGAGATTCAGCATATCCACAATAGCTTGGGCACAAGGGACTTGACCTATCAAGTGATAAATGGTATTTTGATCACTTGAACAGAATGGAGAATGCGCACAGATCAAAGGATTTGGTTGATCAAAGTGAACTTTGATAAACTGAAACAATGGGCATGAAAACAATTGAATTATGTACACAACAAAACCTAATGAATTAAATTAAAGCAATGCTAATTGATTCTAAACAATACCCTAAAACTAAGTGAGCATGCGATTTACTGGTCATATTGGATATTTTGTTCAGGCAAACAAACAAACAAATCAAGAAATAACTGAACTTACAAGTTATAAGTTAAAGGATGAAAACAAGATTACAATCTTAACCTTGAATTAATTTTCCAATTATGCTCTAAAAACTTCTAGTAATTAAAACTTAGATCTAATTTTAGTGAATATAATGACAATTATATTTAATTATGTGAAATGAGACAATATTTCTTTTAAAAGAGAAGACATATTTAAAAAAACGGCATACCTAATTTAATCCTATCGGTATTTTGCAACTTATGCAAGTGAAGTAGTTCAAAAATGATGATCAATAAGTCCTACTAGTAAAGCTAGTTATTTCACTGTTTTATTTAATTTAATCCATAAAAAACACAAATGAATTCTAAGAAAAACCATAGAAATTGCAAATGTATGACCCCAGCTCCATTTTACAATCATGACATTCCATACACAAAAGTCTAAATCTGGCAGTTTCATTCGGACTTGTGTTAATGCATTCGCCGCCCAATCATCTACCGTAACGAGGCAATGATATAATACATATGGATAAAATATATATGTCTTAAATATTACAGTAATTATAAAACAATATACACATATAAAATAAAATAGTTAGTAACAAAATATGAGAAGAAAAACAATAAAACATCATGTTAAGCAAAATTAGAACAGAACAGAACCGTAACACACGGTAAGAGAAAAGAAAATACTAGTCAAAAAGTTAATATATCGTTGGAATCAAAATTTTACAAAGAAGTCAAATATATATCGCAAATTACGATACAAGCTATGAATTATACCGAAAAATAGCAGAAGCGGATGAAAAATTCGATTAAAGAATGCGTCAGTTCGGCTTAAATCTGCATCAGAACAAAAAATCAATTATATATTCATGATCATCGTGAAAAATTGACTCAAATGGTATATTCACATGTAATTAATGATTAAGAATCAAAAAATCACTATTTTCAAATTTATGAGTTTCATGCCAAAATAAGTGATTTTCTAATAAGAAAATCCAAAACAGTAGCTTAAAACAATTAACCAACATCCAATAATTTATGTTAACTTTGTGGAAGAGATGAAGAATTACCGACGGAACGGAGATTTTCTCCGGTTAGCGTTGAGAATCGGAGCGTCGAAAAGACACCCGAAATACTTCAAGAATAAGCTCCATTAATCCAATTAACTTTCAAGATTTGATAACTATTCTTGATGGTGAATGAATGTAGAAGATGAATCAAGAATGTAAAATATTGATGAATAAGCTTGAATTGATGAATCTTAGATGATGATTGTTGATAAATCTTGATAAACTGTAGATGATGATCGTTGTAGAAATTGTTGATGGATGATTTTTGATGATAGTGCTTGAATTGTTGATTGATAATTGTTGATGATAATATAGAAATTGTTGATGACTAAGTTCCACCATTTTAGAATTTCAATGTGAAATTCTAAATTGTGATGAAGATGAACTTTAGTGAGGGTGAGGGAGAAGATTAATATTGAGAGAGAAGGTGAGAGAGAATTAGGGATGGCAATTGGCAGGATTTTGGTAGGGTACTATAGTACCCGTCCCCATACCCGCAGTTAGAAAAAATCCTTGTACCCGAGCCCATACCCGCTTGGGTACCAATATTGACACCCGTGTCCGTACCCTATGGGTATGTAAGTGTCTGTACCCGTACTTGTTACCCGCATTTCTAATAAAAATAAATATGTCAAGTATAAAATATCATATTATTTTAAGTTTTTTAAAAAATTGTTATTGAATTATGAAATAAATGATCACTTATATTAAACATGTAATAGTTTAAAATTGATATATTTTTAAAAATTGACACATATTTATTTTTATTTAATAATATAAATTAAAATATATAAATATATACTATGTGGGTATGGGGCGGGTTAGGTACTAAGGTGCTCATCCCCGCACCCATCCCCTCTTATTTAAATGGGTAATTACCCGAGCTCATGCTCGTACCCATGTATGCGGGTTTTTATCCTACCCATTGTGGGTATTTTTGTGGGTACCCACTAGGGATGGGTTAAATTGCCATCCCTAGAGAGAATAAAAGAAAAATGGTGGAAAAATAATGGTTAATTGTGAATTTTCTAAGTTAGGTTAGTAATATTAGCTAAAGCCAAAATTATGAGAAATAATATGTTTATATAGAATTGGTAGGCAAATGATCACCCTTGGATTGTGATCCAAGTAATTGGTTTATCAATTGTTAGAAATTAATTTAAGCTTAAATTACGGATCACCAATTTCAACCATAGGATTAATAGTTAAAAGTGGCTAGGATTGAGTGAAAAAAAATGGAGGTTGAGATTTGTGTTTGTTTGGAAGTTTTGTGTTAGTTTGGAAGTTATGGTAGTTAAGGGTAGTTAGGTAAATTGATGGTTTGTGGAAAAATAGGTAGTTAAGGGTAGTTAAAGACCAATGATGTTGGAGTTTAGAAAAAGTACCAAGTTAGGATGTAAGGCAAAAAGTCATTGGTAATTAACTTGAATTTTAATGCATTTGCCTTGATTTTTCTACCACTTTTGGCTTGAATTTTGAGTGGTCTAACTCATGATTTTTAGTGCTTTTAAGAAGTGATATTTTCCAATAAATAAATGAAATTTCCCTTTTATTCCAACTTTCCCCTTTCCTTTGAATCCAAGCAAACCTCTAAATTAATTGATGATCATTTCAATCTCTCATGATAATCGTGAATCTCAAATAAAGAGATGATCCACACCATAATTAATACGGGAAATAAACCCGAATAAGTACCAAATAATATTCACCTCAAAATTCACTTAAACCGATTAAATCCATTATCACCGAACCTTTGGCATATATTTGTTACCATATGTAAATGTCGGTGAATGCATGATCAAATAGAAACAAACTATGGAAATGAAGAAAAACATAAGCTAAGCGAATTGAATAAAAAAAGTAGGGAAAATTTTGGGGTATGACACCTGCGCCCAAAACTAAGAAGCAAGTCATACGTTTTCTTGGCCGCTTGAACTATATCTCAAGATTTATATCACATATGACTGCCACATGTGCACCTATATTCAAGCTTCTTCGGAAATATCAATCTTGTCATTGGGCCGAGGATTTCCAGAAAGCTTTTGACAGTATCAAAGAATATCTGCTTGAGCCTCTAATTATGTCTCCTTATGTTGAAGGAAGATTGTTTATCTTATATTTGACTTTGCTTGAAGAGAGTATGGGTTGTGTTCTTGGTCAACAAGATGAATCTGGTACGAGAGAATATGCAATTTACTACCTCAGTAAGAAGTTCACCGACTGTGAGACTCGATATTCTATGCTTGAGAAGACATGATGCGCTTTGGCTTTGGCTGCTAAGCATTTGCGCTAGTATATGTTAAATCATACTACTTGGTTGACTGGGAGGATTGCCCGTTGGCAGATGTTGGCAGATGAATCAAGTATATTTTTTAAAAGCCTTCTTTAACTGGGAGGATTTCCCGTTGGCAGATGTTGTTATCTGAGTGCGATATTGAATATCGAGCTCAGAAGGCTATTAAAGTTAGTCTCTTGGCTGACCATTTGGCTCACCAACCTATTGATGACTATCAGTTAATGCAGTATGATTTCTCTGATGAAGAGATATTATATTTAAAGATGAAATATTTTGATGAACCATTGCTTGAAGAAGGGTCAAAAGTTGGTTCCCGTTGGGGCATGGTATTTGATGGAGTTGTTAATTTATATGATAATGGAATTGGAGCAGTGATTATTACTCCTCAAGGAACTCATTTTCCGTTTACAACCAGATTGACCTTCAAATGTACAATAATATGGATGATTATGAAGCTTGCATTATGGAGCTCGAAGAATCCATTGATCTTAGGATCAAATATCTTGACGTCTATGGAGATTCAGCTTTAGTGGTTAATCAGATCAAAGGGGAATGGGAGACGAATCAACTCGGTTTGATACCATATAGAGTTATGCTATGAGGATATCAACTTTCTGTACAAAGGTTGAGTTTCATCATATCCCTCGAGATAAAAATCGGATGGCAGATGCTCTTGCAATGTCGGCTTCCATGATCGTGGTGAAATTTTGGAATGAAGTTCCCAATCTGACTGTGATGCGCCTTGATAGGCCAGCTCATGTATTTTCTGCTGAAGAAATCAAAGATGATAAGTCATGGTATCATGATATCAAATGTTTCCTCCAAAGTCATATTTACCCGTCTAGGGCATCTTTGAAAGATAAGAAGACTTTGAGAAGATTAGCTAGCAACTTCTACCTGAATGGTGATGTGCTTTATAAGAGGAATTTCGATATGGTTTTGCTCAATTGCATGGATAGACATGAAGAAAACCTATTGATGACCGAAGTCCATGAAGTTTCCTTTGGTACTCATTCCAATGGAGTTGTTATGGCAAAGAAGATATTGAGAGCAGGTTACTATTGACTGACAATGGAATATAATCGTTGCTAGTTTGTGAAGAAATGCCACAAGTGTCAAATTTATACAGATAAGATTCATGTTCCCGACACTTTTGAACGTCATTTCCTCTCCATGGATCTTATCCATGTGGGGAATTGATATGATTTGCATGATTGAGCTCATAGCTTCGAATGGACATCGTTTCGTTTTTGTGGCTATTGATTACTTCACAAAGTGGGTTGAAGCGACATCGTATGCAAATGTGACCAAGCAAGTTGTTGTGAGGTTCATTAAGAATCATATCATATGCCGTTATGGTGTGCCAAGTAAGATCATTATTGATAATATATCGAACTTAAATAACAAAATGATGGAAGCTCTTTGCAAAGACTTCAAGATCGCACATCATAATTCTTCTCGATAGAGATCCAAGATGAACGGGGATGTTGAAGTTGCGAACAAGAATATCAAGAAAATTATCCATAAGATGGTTGTGACATACAAAGATTGGAATGAGATGCTCCCATTTTCTTTGCATGGGTATCGTACATCCGTCCACACTTCAACAGGGGCAACCCCTTTCTCTATTGTTTATGGCATGGAAGTTGTGCTCCCCGTAGAGGTTGAGATCCTGTCAATGCGTGTGTTAATAGAAGCCAAGTTGACTAAAGTTGAATGGTGTCATACCAAATATGACCAGTTCAATTTGATTGAAGAGAAGAGATTGAGTTCCATGTGTCATGGTCAGTTATATCAACAGAGAATGAAGAAAATTTTTGATAAGAAGGTCAAGCCTCGTGTGTTCCGAGAAGGTGACCTCGTCCTAAAGAATATTATATCTTTCAAACCTGATTCTAGGGGCAAATAGACTCCCAATTATGAAGGCCCATATGTTGTTAAGAGAGCCTTCTCAGGCGGTGCATTGATTCTTACAACTATGGATGGTGAAGACTTCACTCGTCCTGTGAATGCCGATGCAGTCAAGAAATACTTTGTCTAAAAAAGGAAAAGAACAGCTCGCTAAGTTAAAAACCCGAAAGGGCGGATTAGGCAAAAAATGAGCGTCTCGATGGATTGAAAACTCGAAAGAGCGGTCCAGGAAAAAGGTAGAGACATAAAACAAAAAAAATATCCTGGTAGATTGAGTAACCCACCTTGGGGAAATCTAGGCAAAAATTAGGGATTATGGCAAGTAACTGCATCCGGTTGGTCCTGATATTTGAAGCAGTGTTGAACAGTCACTTGGTTCTTATTCATTATTCTCAACCGAGGACAAGAGCACATTGGATTCAAAGTTGGTAGGGAGAGTAGTGGTCATTGTATTCAATGTAGCCCCATTTTCCATGTAAATTACCATTTTCAAACTTTGTAAAGATCCATGTGTAAGACCCCAATTTTGACCCTAAGATCCCTCATGATATCTCATCATTTGTATTGGCTTTGGGATCACACCTTGGTATCCTCCTCAACCCTCATTCATTGAGTTTGCATTGGTAGAGAACACCAAGCACATTTGATTTCATCATACTTTATTTCTTTTGTTTACTAACCAAAATACCAAAAATATGTCTATGTATAACTTTGTTTCTTTTGTAGGTAGTGTGTGCATCCACCTGTGCCCTATCAAGCTCATAACTAGGGTTTGATAAGAGATCAATCAAGGAATGGTTCACAAAAGTTCTAAACATCATATATAGATCCCCATGTTCATTATTTTCCATTTTGATCAAGAATTCATCAAGAGTTTGAAGCTTGTTTGCATTGGAAGCCCTAACTCATCTAGGTATCTTGTGTGACTTCCTTAGCAAGTTTCTTCAACAATTGGTAAAATATTTAAAGGGATGCTTTATCATACATCATCTTATTCATATATGATCCTCCATGACTCCCAAAGATCAAGAGAACTTCAAGTTTGCAAGTTGGTTCAAAGATGTTGACCAGAGAAAGTCAACTGGTCAAAATTGGGGTTCCCTAGCCCCTATCTTCTAAAATGTTTGTCATATGAAAATTATTCCAAGCGCAAAGTTACTATTTTTGACATTCCAAACAACTTTCATGTTGGCATCAAGATCTAGTTTTTCTTGTAAATTCATTTTTTATGGTGAAACATTATAGGTCATTTTGTTTGTGCCCTAGTTAGGAGGTCAACTTCCAAGGACCATAACTTGCTCAAGTTTTATGATATGAAGGCCATCCAAGTTTCATGATCAATTTCAAGATGTATTCTCCAACTTTGAGTTTTTGAGACATGTCAAATTCCACTTCCAAGGGCATGTTCCATGAGGAAACATTATATAGGTCATTTTGGGTCATCACCATTGAACAAGCAATTTTCCTCAACTTCTAAAATGCATAACTCCCTCATGCCAAAACCAAATGATGTCAAATCTGTGACCATATTGAAGAGGAATGAAAGAGATAAAAAATTTATGAATAAACCATTTTCATTTGGAGCTCATAGCAAAATTTATTCAAGGTGGAAGAAGTGGTTATTTGACTTTGTACTTATAAAATTTTCAACTATGTTTGATTTCTGCAACTTCCACCTTAAAATTAATCATGATCCAAGTTCTAAATGGAAAAGTGTTCAACATAAAATTTGTTCACCTTGATGTCCCCTTTCCAAAAAGTCCAAGATCACTTCATTTGGACAAGAATTAAGGGACTTGCATATGGGTTCGTTGCATGGCTTGTTTTGGCAACTTTTGAATTCATTCCCAATTACCATTGCATGGCTTTATGATATGATCTCAGCATGGTTTGTGCATGAATTTTGACTCAATTAAATCATCATTCAATGGGCCTTATACACGCCCATGCATCCATGCAACCAAGGTTTCTATTTTTGACAAATTATGGAAAGGTGTGGAAAGCAACTCTCATGCTATAAATACATTGCCTTACTGCTCATAAAAAGGATCCCTCTTACCCAAGCTTTGCACCATTGCCTCCCTAACCTCCATTAAAGGATAAACTTGAAGATTTCACTTGAAATCCAATTTCAAGTCTCATTCTGTTTTAAGATTGAAACTCCAAGAATCCAAGCCTTTCATTGATCCATTTCACTTCCTACAAGTTGTTAGAGTCGAGCCAAGGCAAATTGGAAGCAAGATCAAGCTCAATTGAAGCTACCCGAAGGTGAATTTTCTCAAACTTCTCTCATACAATTATCACTTAATTATTCTCCATTCTCTTTTATTATTGGTTGTCTGAAGTCCTACCAATGTAGGCAACAAGATTAAGTTGCTTTAAGGCCAAATCAAAGTAACTCAGATCGTGCATCTCAAAATTCAATTCCTCATATCTCTCAATATATTTGGAATTAGATAAAATTGAGGCCAGATTCGAGCTCCTGGGCATTTTTTCTTAAAGTTAGAGTACTCACTTTTTATTTTAGTGGTGGTTGGTGGTGGACCAGTCCGGTGAGGTCAACCGGAAAAGATGACTAGAGCCCTATCTCAGGTAGTATGGTGGCAAGGTTATATCCATCAGATCATCTCTCCATATTCTAATCTCAGCCCTCCATTGTGATTACCACTTGTGTTGTGCGTATGACTCAGGTGTTTGGTGCACTCTAGCGTGTGACCTTTAGATTTGCCACCACAATTAATGAGGGAGATCTGTTGACCCTCGTTTTTTCCTAATTTCTTTTTAATTTCTGATTTTTCATTTAATCTGATGGCCCTCGTTTTTCTTTTTAATTCATATTTATTTCATTATTAATCCAAAAAATATGGGACTTTCACCAAAAATCTTTAAATATTTTCCTCTTTCATATTCTGAATTAAAATTAATTTTTGGATTAATTTTGATATTTTTCATGAATTAAATGTTTTTGTACATATTTTTAATTTTTTTAAAATACTTATGACTTTCCAAAAATCATGAATTTTTTTGTCTAAGATCCTTTGGCCTTGTTTGACCTAGGATAAATCTCTTGGCCGTTTATTTAGTGTTTTGAAGGGATTTGAGCTTTTGTCCATTTAATAATGCATTTTAATTCACTTTTAATTTGATTTTTAATTGATTAAATGTTTAAAAATTATGTTGAGCCATTTTTAGGGTCTTGTGATGTTTGACTATTTGTTTGGGGCTTGGTCATGGTTGATTTGACTTTTGTATGATCAATACCATTGATTTAGGAGATTGAT
The DNA here is from genome assembly GCF_024323335.1 of Lathyrus oleraceus. Lineage (NCBI taxonomy): Eukaryota > Viridiplantae > Streptophyta > Magnoliopsida > Fabales > Fabaceae > Lathyrus > Lathyrus oleraceus. The sequence goes on from NC_066583.1 coordinate 40,330,993, forward strand.
GAAATGTACATTTCATCCCCCAAAATGAATGAATGGTATTGATCAGATGAAATTCCTCTCATGATTAATTTGTGTTTCTACATCCCCTTCCAACTTCATCTTCATTCCTATTCTTCCCAAATCCATCATTGACCAATGAAATCTCTTTATGTCTAATGCTAGTTGATTCAACAATGACCTTGTACCAGATGAATCAACATGAGCCAGACTGAGATAGGTTCTCTCCCCTTTTTGTTAGTGTGTGGTATGTTTTAGGAGTTTGGTTCCTTGTACCAAATCTCTAACATGCATTAACACCTATATTTTCATTGCCCGGCCTCAGATAGTTGTGACTTCTGCATAAGTCCAATTACGATTGCTTAACATGAAGTTAAAGTTGTCCCTCAAGGCACATCATTCTAGTAAGTGAGATTGTAAGTCTCTCATTCTTCATGGCATTATGTGGGAACTTGACCTTTTTTACTTTCATGAGAGCTACTGGCATACTTGTTGAATTATCCAAGTTGGAGCCCTTCTCATGGATGATGTCTTGGTTCAAGGATTCTTACTTGTGAATGAATGGTTGAGTGTTCTCCAAAGAATGACTTAATCAATTAAAACTCATCACTAACATTTGACTAATCATTGACTAACTTCTTAATTAACATTGATTTACTTTTAAGTCATTTACTTTATGCAATTTAAATTTCAGTATCTTTATCATTCATTGTCATTTTACATTTCATGCAACTTGTTTATGTTTCAAGTCCTTTTCACTTTGCTCATTTGAGCCATATCTTGTGATTGTATATATTTCTTGTTTGTTTTGATTTTGTTTGTGGTCTTAGGACCTTAAAACACCTAATAACAACAAAATCTCTAAAAAACATGTTGGTGGACTGTTGGACTTGATCTGAACTTTTGGACTTAGAATTAGGAAACATTCCATGTGCTAAAGGACTTGGCCAATGCCAACATCTGAGCATGGGCTATCTTTGACTATGCCTTCATCTGATGTAAGATCTTAGATCCCTTTGATTCATCTGCTACTCTATCTTTGTGCTTAATTGTTATTTTTTTATTAATGTCTATGTCTATCTCTGATGATTGTTCTGAGTTGATCAAGTAACATTTTATCTGCTACATTGGAAGATATTGAAGACTGCTAGTTATTGGAATGCTTGCTTGGATATTATGGTCATCTTTATTTGATGCCTTGATCTTCATATGATGCTTGGATATTTCTCATTGCTTATTACTTATTGATTGCCAAAGTCCAAAGGAAAATGGGTTTTTATATGACATTCTTGTCTGTTGGATTGCATCCCATTGGTAAGATCTTTTCAACTCTTAACTTTTAATTTTTGTCTAGGGTAGTCTCTTCATCTCCTCCCACTTCTTAAATTTCAAAATCTCTCCCTCTTTTTAAAAACTTTCTTTACTTGTGATTTCAAACTTAGACATGTTTTAATGATTAGAAACTTTGGCCTTATGCCATTGAATTTTCAAACTCTTTTCCTTAAATCAAACTTGTAAATAAACTTAATCATATTGACTTAAATTTCAAAAGACAAAAAGAACTAACAATCCCATTCAAGTCTTTGGCCTTTTGTGCCTTTTCTTGTTAAACTTTTGTTAAAATCAATTGACTAACTTCTTTGAAATTTTTACCACGAACCGCGGGGTTTTAATCTCTCATTTTTATGTTGGTAAGTAGGCATAAGACCGAAGGTCTTGTCAAACACAAAAATATAATCCATGAATTCTCTTCTCATCCCCTCACTCTATACTTTATCAAACATCATTTATACCAAAAACATATGCACAAAAAAAGGGCTCCCTAGGAGTACCTAGGACACTTTGGGTGCTAGCACCTTCCCTCTGTGTAACCAACCCCTTTACCTATAATCTCTGGAATTTTATTAGTTTTGATTTGAAAACTTCTTATCTTTGGGTTTTGTTCATACTTTTCCCTTTTCCTTTGAAAATAATAAAAGCGTGGTGGTGAGTCTGGTTTTACTGACGTCAAGTTTATCCATAGCTTGATAGTCACGAATTTACCGCTACACCATGGAGTATTGCCATTTGCAGACTACCATTCTATTAAATAAAGTTAAGCCCTTATCCAATTATTTGCAATCCTTTTTTTATTTCTCCTTAAATAAAATTGAAATTTTATGATGATAATTTTGAAATAAATAAATCAATGAATAATCATTTTTCTAAAATAATAAGGCATTTACTTTAAGAACATCGAATTAAAAAAGGAATACCAACAGCAATCTAAGAACGGTAAGTCTTGGTGTGTGAAGCATTGTTGTCTTGCCCAGGCATTTGATGGGGATTCTATTTCCCCAGCAGTTCGTCGTTCATCCTTAGCATGGTTTATGAGTTACTCTCCAAGCAGTTTATCATTTATCCCCGGTGGAGCTGATGTGTTCATCCTTCCCCAGCTGAGGCTTTCTTGAGTTTTCAATTTGCATTTGCATTTGTGAATGAACCTTGGATCTCCGATAAAAACCTTCATTTGGTTTTAAGATCCCAACATACCTTTATTTGGTTGTTGCATAGTCGTGGCAATATTTCCCCTGTGTGATTTTGCAGATCCGGTTATTATTTGGTACCTTGGAATTGGTTTATTTCTCAATCTCCAAGAAGAGACTTATGATTGTTGTTTTCCTTTTGAGGAATTTTTTGTTGATTTACATCCTCGTGTGGCCTTTGATTTCAAGTGAAGTCCCTCACAAAGTTGATTTTTTTGGAATCCCTATTGTATCGTCTGGTTCCACACTCAGAGTTTTGCCTCTTGTTGTGACATGGATTCCACATGGAGTTTCCTCTTCTAATGAAAGACCTTCTCATTTCATGTAGTGTTTGATTTTGAGCAGTATTTGATGTAGTCGTTCCCTGTAGGATTGTCTCCCATTTGATATGGTGCTGACCTAAAATTCCCCGCAACGTTGACTTTTTTCTTTGAAGTATGTATATATCCCTCAACTTGAAGATGTGGATCCACAACAGATCTCTCTTATCCTCAGCATATTGGTTGATATCCTCAGCAATGCTTTCGTCCCATGTGAAGTTGCCAATGCGTATTTTCTCCTCTCCCAGAGAGTTTGAGCTTTAAGAAAGATCTTTGTTATTTTTTTCTTATCCGCTAGCAATTGACCCTCCTCTTTCGAGAGTTGAGTTTGAGTTGGATTTGTTTCAATCCCTTTGATTGCTACATATATATATATATTCCTCGTTTCCTATGAGCATTGAGTCTTCATCAATTTTTGGTCGGATGCATCCTCTCTATGTCTTCCACCAACCAGAGTTGAGCATTAATTTTGGATTGTGATCTCCCTGGTCTTCCTTGAGCACTTGGTTGTATGCCATCCCTGGGGAATTGAATATATTTGAAGTTTGGATTTATATCCTCGATGATTTATTTTTCATCCCTGGCAGGTTCTCCAGTTGGTGTCCCCATTTTGTCGAGATTAGCCGAGTATCTTGATTGGATCATCATGTTTGTATCCTTTGTGCTCGTTTCACAACATTAATCATATACATACTCATGCATATACATGAATAAGCATAGCATCAAATATTTCATTGCGTATTTTACGCATTTGACCTATTTTTTTCTGATCCCCTGCTTTGGTGATATCATTTCCCCATGCAAAGTTGGTGTGTCTGTCCTCCTTCAATATAGAGTGTAAGCCCCTTAATAAGAAAGAGTTTATCCTTTCTTCTTCCCCACTGAGTTATTTCCTCGTGGATGACTATTATTTCTGTCTCCTCCCCAGTTCATTATCTGGATGGAACCGCCCCCTTAAGTTATGTCCTTATTGGGTTGAGTCTTGTTTGACCATTTCTTTCTAGTTCTTACCTAGATAGGTCTTTTGGTATCCAAGCGTTTATTACCCAGTAACTGGTAATATCCTTCTTGATGTTGAGTACTTTACTTGTGATTTACCTAGTAACCGGTAAAAGGTAATTTACTTCTTTGTTCTTTTCAGCGGATTCGTTTTTTTGTTTCCCCAACAATCTATCCTTGATATGTTCACTTTAACCAATGATAGATATTCTTCCTTCTGAGTTTATCCTTGATATGTTCACTTTAACCAGTGACGGATACTCTTTCTTTCGTCTTCTACCCAGTAACTAGTAGTTGTAAATCCTTCTTCTCCAGCAAGTCTATCCTTGATATGTTCATCATAACCGATGATGGATATTCTTCCTGTTTGGTATTCTACCCAGTAAATGGTAGATACAAATCCTATTGTTTTAAGGACGATTACCTTTGCTAAGCTGCCCTAACCGGTAGTTGGTGACTCTCCCTTTGAGTTTATCCTTGATATGTTCACTTTAACCAGTGACGGATACTCTCTCTTTGATCTTCTAACTAGTAACTGGTAATTGTAAATCCTATTTTCCCCGATAGTCTATCCTTGATATGTTCATCTTAACCGGAGACGAATATTCTTCCTTTTGAGTCTATCCTTGATATGTTCACTTTAACCGGTGACGGATACTCTTTCTTTGGTCTTCTACCCAATAAATTGGTAGTTATAAATCCTATTGTTTCTTTTTTCGGTAGGTATTCTTACCCAGTTACCGGTACTGAATATTCCTCATTTTCCTCAGCGAGTCATCCTTGATATGTTTAACTTAACCGGTAACGGATGTCCCTCTGCCCGAGTGTATTATCTCCTTACCCAATAACGGGTGGTAGATAATATATCTCTTTTACTCCTGGGTTGAAGTTTTTTCTTCCCCAGTTGAGTTTGGATTCGTATTTCTTTGTGAAATCAAATTTTCGTTGGTGTCTAGATATTTCAGCTTTGTTCTGATTTACGCATTTCCCCAGCGGGTGTTTCTTGTTGTATTGGTGTTATCCCAATACATGTAGATTCCCTTTCCCTCAGTCAGAATATTTCCCTTGATTTATTTTGATGGGAATCCCCTTGCATCTCCAGCAGATTTTAAGTCATAGCCTGGCCTACGCATAACTTTTTATCCCCCCAGAGTCTCTATCCCCTCAGTGATATTTCCTTATGGAGTATGCTCCTGTGGACTTTCAGTCTCTCCCACGTTTCTTTTCCTTTGTGGCAATATATTCCCCACAGTGATTATTTTTGCATTCATATCATATGTATCATGAGGTCTCTTACGGACCAAAATTTGTTTCTTGATGATTTTATTTAAGTCCGTCCTACCGAGTTGATACGAAGATTTTAACCTTCACATCCTCGGACAGAATTTCCTTAAATAGGGGAAGTTGTAAGACCCCAATTTTGACCCTAAGAACCCTCATGCCATCTCATCATTTGCATTGGCTTTGGGATCACACCTTGGCATCCTCCTCACCCATCATTCATTGGGTTTATATTGAGAGATATCACCAAGCATTTTTTATTATATCATACTCTATCTTTCTTTGTTTTCCTAATCAAATACCAAAAATATGTCTAGTGTAGTGTTATTTCTTTTGTAGGTAGTGTGTGCATCCTACTGTGCCTCATTAAGTTCACATCTAGGGTTTGAGACCCTCAGTACAAGAGATCAATAAAAGAAGGTTTCACAATGGTTCTAAGCATCATATATGGATCCCCGTGTTCTCTATTTTTCATTTTGATCAATAATCATCAAGAGTGTGAAGCTTGTTTGTCATGGAAGCCCTAATTCATCTAGGTATCTTATGCGTTTTCCTCAGCAAGTTTCTTCAACAAATTGGTCAAAAATATCAAGGGACACTCCATTTTACTACATCATAAGCATATATGATCCTCCACTAGCCTCTAAGAGCAAAGGAACTTCAAGTTTGCAAGTTGGTTCAAAGGAGTTGACCAAAAAAGTCAACTAGTCAAATCTAGGGTTCCCTAGACTCTATCTCCTACAGTTTTTATCATATGATAATGATACCAAGAGAAACGTTACTCTTTATGAAATTCCAAATGTTGGAATTAAGAGCTAATTTTTCTTGTAAAATCATTTTTTATTGTGAAAGATTATAGGTCATTTTGTTTGTGCCCTAGATAGAAGGTCAACTTCCATAACTTGCTCAATTTTTGTGATATGAAGATCATCCAAGTTTCATGATCAAATTTCAATATGTCTTATCCATATTTTCTTCTTTCATAAATTCTAAACTTCACTTACAAGGGAATATACTAAGAGAAAACATTATAGGTCACTTTGGGTTGTCACCATTGAACAAGCAATATTCCTCAACTTCTAAAATCCATAACTCCATCATGCTAGATCCAAATGGTGTCAAATTTGTAACCAAATTGAATATTATTGAAATATCTACAACTTTGAAGAAGGAACCAAAGTCATTTAAAGCTCATAACAAAAGTTATTCAAGGTGGAAAAAGGGGTCATTTTGCTTTTAACTTAGAAAAGTTTCAAGTATGTTTGATTCCTCTAACTTCCACACAAAAATTCATCATGATCCAAACTTCAAATGGAAAAAGTTCCAACATCAAATTTGTTCCCGTTCATGGTAGTTTTCCAAAGAGTTGAAGATCATGGGATTTAGATCAAAATTGGGGGACTTGTACATGGTTATTTTGAATGGCCCTATTTGGAAAATTTTGAACTCATTTTTCAACCAACATTGCATGGCTTAATGAAGTGATCTTAGAATCAATTATGCATGAATTTGGACTTGTTGCAATCATCATTTGGGCATAAATGCATGCTCATGCACCTATGCACACAAGTTACTATTTTGACCAACTTTAGAAATAGTGTGGAAATGAATTCACAAGCTTATAAATACATGTCCATTGCCTCAGAATTGAGTACCCTTGCCCAAGCTTTAATTTACAAATCCCCCTAACCTCCATTGAAAGATTACCTTGAAGGTTTCACTTGAAATCGAGTTTTAGTTCTATTTCTGTTTTTGAGCTAAAACTACAAGGATTCAAATCCATTTATGCTCTAATCATCTCCTACAAGCAGAAGGAAGCAAAGTCAAGAAGAACTGCATCGGGATCAAGCCAAATCACTACAACCCGAAGGTGGATTTTCATAAACTTTCCTTCTTCGATTCGCTCTTATTTCTCCATAATTTTACTTGGTTTATGGTTGGATGAAGTTCTACCAATGTAGGCAACAAGATTGATTTTCTTTGAGGTTAAATCGAAGCAACTCAGTTTGCATACCTCATTTTTCAATTCCACGTATCTTTTCATATATTGAGAATTGGAAGAAATGGAGGTCAGATTCGTGTTCCTCGTGATATTCTCTTCAAAACCATATATTGATCTTTCATTTTTGTGAAACTTTTAGTTGGACCAGTCCGATGAGTGTCACTGAAGAAGATGACCGGAGCTAGGGCTCTAGTGGTGCGTTGGAGTGATCCAGGCCATCTGATCTAGTCTTTGGCTTCTAATCTTGACCATTGGTTCTGAATACCTTGTGTTGCCACGCATTGACTTGTGTCCACCATGGAATGGGCACGCGTGGCCATCATATCTGCCACCTCAACTAATGAGGGAGTTCTAATTAATTGATTTTTCCTTTTATTATTTTTAAATAGCCTTTTCTTATTAAATTCATATTAATTTCAATTTTAATCCAAAAAATATGGGACTTTCATCAAAAATCTTTAAATAATTTCCTCTTCCATATTTTGAATTAAAAAATATTTTGGATTGGATTTGATATTTTTTGTGAATTTAATAGTTTTTGACTTATTTTTAATTAATTTTAAATACTTCTGACTTTCAAAAAATTCTCAAAAGTTTTGTCTAAGATCCTTTGACCTTGTTTGACCTAGGATAAATGCCTTGGTCATTTATTTGGTGATTTGAAGGGATTTGTGATTTTTTCCCTTTTAAAAAAGAATTTTTATGCATTTAAAAATTGATTTTAATTTGATTAATTGTTTAAATATTATGTTGAACTATTTTGGTTGACCTTGTGTTGTTTCATATTTTGTTTGGCCTTGATCATGGTTGATTTGAACTTCCATTTGATCAATACTATTGGATTTAGGGGGTTAATGAAGTGTAAACTTCATCTCTCAAGATGAATGGATAGTATTGATCAGATGAATTTCTTCCCTTGATCAATTTGGGATTCCATTTCCATTTCTCTTCATCTTTATCTCCGTCTTATCCAATCCATGATTGACCAATGACTTCTCAAATATTCAAATGTTAGTTTATTTATCAATGACCTGGTGTCAGATGAATCAACATGAGCTTGATTAAGATAGGTCCATCCCATTTTATTTTTGTGTGTGGTATGCTTTAGGAGCTTGGTTCTTTGTACCATGTTTCTAGCATACCTTAACACCAATATTTTTATTGCTCGGCCTCAGATAGTTGTGACTTCTATATAAGTCCAATTACGGTTGCTTAACATAGAGCTAAATTTGTCCCAAAAGGTATAGCATTTTTGTAAGTGAGATTGTAAGTCTCCTATTCCTCATGGTATTGTGTGAAGACTTAACCTTTTTTATATTTGTTAGAGCTAGTGGCATGCTTGTTGATTTATCCAATTTGGAGCCCTTCTCATAGATGATGTCTTGGTTCATGTCTTCATGCTTATGAGTGAATGGTTAAGTATTCTCCAAAGAATGATTTAAACAAATGTTTTCTTCATTAGCATTTGACTAACTTCTCTTTATTATTGCAATTTAAGTTTTGGCACCTTTATCATTCATTATCATTTATATTCCACGCAAGTTATTTATGTTTTAGTCATTTTCACTTTGCTCACTTTAGCCATTGTATTTGTGCTTGTGATATATTATGGTGCTTTTGATTTTGCTCTGCTTATGGTCTTAGGACCTTAAAATACTTAATAAAAACAAAAACCCTAAAAAATACATTGGTGGACTGTTGGACCTCTGCTCTTGACTTGATCTGAACTTTTGGACTTAGAGTAGGCAACATCCCTGAGCTGTGACAAGGACTTGGCCAATGCCTTTATTTGAGACTGAGTTATCTTAGCCAATGCCATTCATCTGATACATTTGAAGACCTTGAAGATTTTTTGCTTTTAGAGTGCTTGCCTGGATGTTTTGCCTATCTTTATTTGATGCCTTTGGTCTTCATATTAATTTCCTGGATGGTTATGCTTGTTGTTTGCTCAATGGTCCAAAGGAAATGGGTTTCTATCTGACATTCTTGTCTTGTGGATTGCATCCTATTGGTCAGATCTTTTCAACTCTAAACTTTTAAATTTTGTCTAGGATAGTCCCTTCATCTCCTTCTTTTCTTCTTTAATTTCAAAATCCCTCCCTCATTTTCAAATCTTCTTTGTTTTTGTTTTCAACTTAGACTTATTTTAATGAGTAGAAACTTTGGCCCTATGCCATTGATTTTCAAAATAATTTCTTAATCAAACTTGTGAATAAACTTAATTATATTAACTTTAAGTTCAAAAATACAAAAAGAACGAACAACGTCATCTAAACCTTTTGGCTATTTTGTGCCTTTTTCTTTTAAAATTTTTAAAAAAAAGCATTTAGATTTGATTTATCTTTGGTCGAGATATAATTCTCCCATTCCATGATATATTGCTTATAAGTCTTTCCATTTATTATGGGGTCAGTGGCATACTTATTGATTAAATCCAAGTTGGAGCTCTCCCTCTTAAATGTTGTAAAGCATTCATTATCGGTGGATGTTTGGTTGAGTATTCTCCCATTGATAATAAAATATATTTAAGCTTCTGCTAAAACCAATCCACCAATTCCTTTGAAATTTTTATCACGAACTACGAGATTTTGATCCCTCATTTTATGTTGGCACGTAGGCATAAGACCGAAGATCTTGTCAAACACAAATATAATTAATGAGTTCTTCTCTCATTCCCGCATTCTATTTTTCAACAAACATCTTTTCAACTAAAACACTTGCACACAATAAAGGGCTCCCTATGAGTACCTAGGACACTTTGCTAATACCTTCCCTCTGTGTAACCAACCCCTTACATGTAATCTTTGACATTTTATTAGTTTTGATTTGAAAACTTCTTATCTTTGGATTTTGTTCGTACTTTTTTTCCCTTTTTCTTTGGAAACAATAAAAGCGCGATAGCGACTCTGGTTTTATTGACGTTGAGTTAATCAATAGCTTAATGGTCATGAATTTACCGCTACAATGTGATGTGTTTGTTTTAGTTGTAATTTAAGTCAAAAACTTGTACCAAAATTGAATTATACTCAAACCACAACACAAACCGTAATTATGTTGAAACCGTAAAAAATGCAGAAAATAGAGCATTGTTTTTCATAAACTTTATGGCTCTATTTATCATAGATTTTGTTTGCGTTTGCGTTTTTTTATTAATATCATCTTGTTTTATGCCATGATACATTTCCAATGCATATTTATTTTTCCATTTTTGTCAATAAATGAGCATTTTATGATGCTCTAAAGATAACTAATTGAAAATGCAAAATGCAGAAAATAAAAAACACAATTTGTTTTGGTAAATTTTGTGACTCTGTTTAGCATGGATTTTTTTTATATTTGCATCTTTTCTTAATATCATCTTTTTTTATGCTATACGAATTTTCCAACACATTTTTATTTATCCATTTTCGTTAAGAAATGAGCATTTTATGATGTCCTAAAGCTGACTAGTTGGAAATCCAAACTGTAGAAAATGAAGAACGTTATTTTTTTTTCATAAACTTTGTGATTCTGTCTAGCATATATTTTTTTATTTATTCATTTTTTTTCTTAATATCATCTTGTTGTATGAAATATGAAATTTCCAACCTATATTTATTTGTCCATTTTCGTTAAGAAGTGATCATTTTATTATACTCTAAAGATTGCTAGTTGGAAATGCAAAATACAGAAAATATAACACAGTTTATTTCGTAAACTTTATGGTTATGTTTATCCTGGATTTTGTTTGTGTTTTTGTTTTCTCTTGATAACATGTTGTTCTATGCCATGAGGGCTTTCCAACGTATATTTTTTGTCCACTTTGTAAAGAAATTACCACTTTAAGATGCTTTGAACATGGTCGGTTGAAATTTAAAATGAAGAAGATGAAACTACAGAATTTTCCTTCCACCCCCTTTAATTAAGTCTACACCTATGTTGCTTTGTTTCTAATTTTCTCTTTCAATCTCTCTTTTTCCTAATATTAAAAATACACATTTAAATATGGCTAGTTGGAAATGCAAAATGCAGAAAATAAAGAACACAATTTTTTTCATAAACTTTAAGGCTCTATTTAGCATATATTTTTGTTTCTTTTTGCATTTTTTAAAACCATCTTTTTGTATGTCATGCGACCTTTCTAACGCATATTTATTTGTCTATTTTCGTTAAGAAATGAGCATTTTATGATGCCATAAAGATGGCTAGTTGGAAATATAAAATGCAGAAAATGAAGAACACAATTCTTTTCATAAACTTTATGGATCTATTTAGCATGAATTTGGTTTTGTTTGAGTATTTATTTATAACATCTTGTTTATGCCATGCGACCTTTCCAACGCATATTTATTTGTCCATTTTCACTAAGAAATGAGCATTTTATAATGCTCTAAAGATGGTTAGTTGGAAATGTAAAATGCAGAAAATGAAGAACACCGTTTTTTTCTTATGGCTCTGTTTAGCATGGATTTTGTTTCTGTTTGAGTTTTTTTCCTGAAAGCATCTTGTTATATTCCATGCGACCATTCCAACGCATATTTGTTTGTCTATTTTCTTTAAGAAATGAAAATTTTATGATGCTTTAAACATAACTAGTTGAAAATGAAAAATGCAGAAAATTGAACACAATTTTTTCATAAACTTTATGGCTATGTTTATCCTGGATTTTGTTTGTGTTTGTATTTTCTCTCGATACCATCTTATTCTACGCCGTGAGGGATTTCCAACGTATATTTTTTGTCCATTTTCGTAAAGAAATTGCCACTTTAAGATGCTTTTTTGAACATGTATGACTCATCATTTTGAGGAATTCCCAGAAGCTTGAAGGTTTTCGTGTTAGAAAACTCCAATGATGTTGGTTTTGTTTGATTTCTTTGTAAAGAATCATCGTAGCCTTTTGTGTGGATGATCTACTTATAAGAAGACTCCCATTTATCTTTGTTTTGCATTAATTACCTGTTAGGAATCTCCAAAATCTTTGATAGGATGGATTTCTTGTGAGAAAACTCCAAAAGTGTCAGATGTATTCTAAATTGTCAGGTCATGCATGAACATGTGGATATATTTTCTTTGAATGTTCCATTACTGAGGTCATGTATGAACCTATTGTGTGACATTTCTCTTTATGTTTTCCAATGTTGCCAGGTCATGTATGAACCTGTTGATGGGATTCGCTGAGCTTCTTGGTTGTCGTCAGGTCATGTTTGAACTTATTTTTTAAATTCCTTATATTTCCCAGTATTGTCAGGTCATGTATGAACTTGTTGATTAAGATGTCAAATCCAATTCTAAGGTGTAGTCAGGTCATGTCTGAACCTGTTTTGTGAACCTTTCTTTGAATATTTCACTGTAGTCAGGTCATGTATGAACCTGTTGATGAAACTTGCTTTGAATTTTCTAATATTGTCAGGTCATGTATGAACATGTTGTTGATGTTTTCTTTGAGTTTTCAAGTGTTGTCAGGTCACGTATGAACCTGTTAATAAAATCTCTTTGAAGCCTTCAGAATTGTCAGGTCATGCATGAACCTGTGAATATACTTTCTTTAAATTTTCCAGTGTCGTCAGGTCATGTATTGAACTTGTTGATAAAACTCCCTTTGATTTTTCCAAAGTGTTGTCAGGTCATGTCTAAACTTGTGGGTAAAACTTTATTTGAATATCCTAATGTTGAGGTCATGTATAAACCTATTTATTGAACTTTCCTTGATTTTCTAGTATTGTCAGGTCGTGTCTGAACCTATTGGTGAAAGGATTTGAGTTTTCCAATGTTGTCAGGTCATGTATGAGTCTGTTGATGAAACTTTTTTGTATGTTTTCCAGTATTGTCAGGTCATGTTTGAAACTGTTGATGGAACCTTTTGATATCCCTTAGCATTGTCAGGTCATGTTTGAATCTGTTATTGAAACTCTTTGAATATTCCAATGGTCAAGTCATGTATGAACCTACTGATGGAATTCTCTGATTTTTTCCAGTGTTGTCAGATCATGTATGAACCTATTGACTAAACTTTCCTTGACATTCAAGTTGTCATCAGGTCATGTCGGAACCTGTCGTTCAAACCTTCTTTGTATTTCTCTAATACTGACAGGTCATGTTCGAACATGTTAATTGAGCACTCTTTGAATACTCAAGTGTTGTCAGGTTATGTTTGGACCTGTTGTTGAAAATTCTTTGAATATTTCGGTGTTGTCAGGTCATATATGAACATGTTGTTAAAATCCTTTTGCAATCCCCTTATGTGTTTTCCTCAGCAGATTGTTATCACCAGTGAGTCTTCACCTTTGTTTTCATCATTCCCCACATATCTACTTATCATCTAACATAAAAATCATGCTAGGGTTCATTTCGCCTCACATTATATCCCCAGTAAACAAAAAACGAGTCATTCATACGTGCATATCACATCACACTATGTCGTATGCATTCAGAATCAAAATCCGGGTCTTTTAAGTATTTAACTATCTCCCACATTGATCATATGAAAAGTGTTCTTCATATTCTCTAGTTGAAGATACTTAATATGGGCAACTGTCACACCCCAATTTTGATCCTGAATCGCTGAATCAATACATACATCATAGCTTTTGCATCCCCACATATCATAACATGCATTGCATGTCTCATGATACCTAGAATGTCAGTTAAAATAAATTTTCGAATTTACAGGAAAATCGGTTGAATCATTTGTCAAATATGTGTCATAACAACGAGCAAAAAAAATTCAAAATCAAGCTTGCAGACATTAGTTTTATCATACTACGTTTCACGTAATTTAACCTGGTGTGCTCGATTTATTTTTCGGCTAATTTTTCGGTAAAATTTTGATCCGTCTGAGTGTTTTAACCGGACGTTTTCTATTTCAAAATTTGACAAAAACTTGTATGTTTCTGAGAAGCTTATTTCACACTGATCATTTTGGTGCATTCAGTTTATTTTTTCGAGCATTTTTGCGCTCGATTTTTATTCATTTTAAACCCTTTTATTTTTAATTTTTTGTCAAAGCATTTAGAAAAAATAAATAGAATTTTTAGTTATTTTAATTATATTTTAAGTGTTTGATTTTATTTTAGTTTTATTTAGTTTATTTCATTTTTATCTCTAAAAAATAGTATTAAAGGCATTTGTGGAACTTGAAAAATTTATAAAACCTTAATTCATGTTATATATATATATATATATATATATATATATATATATATATATATATATATATATATATATATATGTATATATATATATATATATATATATATATATATATATATATATATATATATATATATATTTTAAGTGTGTGTTGAAAGTTAAGGGGGAAGACCAATATTAAGCGGCGCTACCAATATATTCTATGTTCTCTCTGAGTTTTCAAATGGGCAAAATAATAAAAACAAAAATAACTCATTCAATAAAGATAGATTTACTTTAGTTGCTGTGATAGCTCATGTTGACCACGGTTACTTCTATTGAAGGAGAAAATGAGCTCAACTTGTTGGATACTCCTGGAAATGCTAATTTTGATGGTGAGGTAAATTTAGGCTTTCAAATTATAGCTTGTTTTTGTTTTGTTAATCATAGAAACTGTATCCTTCGATTGAAATTCTAATTGCATAGTGTCACATTAATAGTGTTGATTTCTAATTAAAATAAAAAAATTCATAAATACTTATTAAATGCTTATTAAGATAAGAAAACTTATTAAATACTTATGCTTATAGCATTAGTGCATATCATGTAAGCTAGTATATTTATAATATAAAAAAATATAGTCGAACTGTTTTGATAAACTATTCTAAAGAGTCAAGCTGAAACCAAATTATGAATATGTCACAAGTTACTTTCATGATTATCCCAAATAGTTTTAAAAGTGTTTATGCCAATAGAAAATAGATATAGATTTTCTTTTTATATACACATATACACCTTTTTTTTTCTTTTGGTTTTAGAATAGATATAGATTTTCTTTTCGTTTTCATGTAGATTTACTTTAGTTTATGAATAGAAATATATAAAAAAATTATTTGTAAGTTATATATATATATATATATATATATATATATATATATATATATATATATATATATATATATATATATATATATTTTTTTTTTCACTTTTAGTTTATGTATAATATACTCTTTGGTGGCAAAATCTAAATATATACATTCTTTGGTTTGCAAATTTTAAAATATATATTACTTTTAGTTTTTGTGTATATGTTATCGGTAAAGAAATATATATGTTATATACTTCTTGTTTTAATTTATATACATATGTTTTTTTTGTTTTACTTTATATACATATATATTTCTGTGAGTTGTATATTATCTTTTAGTATGTTAATTTTGTTGTATCTCTATTTTAATAATGTAGTAATATGGATTTATTGTAGGTAGCGTACGTGTTGTGTTTAGCTTCTCTTTTTTTATTATTTTGAGTTGATGTAAAAAATTGTGACATTACAGTAATAATAATAACTAGATTGAGACTCGCGCGATGCGCGGCTGTTAATTAATATTTATTTATTTTGTATTGAGTTTTATATATGTTAAGAATTTTTATTTTGTAAATATGAACAACAAATTTATATTATAATATTTTATTATAAATAAGTGAGACAATAATTGTAAGACCCCAATTTTTGTCCCTAAGATCCCTCATGGCATCATAT
This sequence comes from Lathyrus oleraceus, assembly GCF_024323335.1. Lineage (NCBI taxonomy): Eukaryota > Viridiplantae > Streptophyta > Magnoliopsida > Fabales > Fabaceae > Lathyrus > Lathyrus oleraceus. The sequence continues at coordinate 40,346,767 of NC_066583.1, forward strand.
CATATCATTTCATTGCCTCAAGGATCACTGTGCACCTTGTTTCCTTCCCTGTGGGTGGGTTATCTTTCTTGAGTTGGTTTTTGATCACCAAGCATGTTTTGCATTTGTATATCATTGCTTTTCTTTACTACTAACCAAAAGTACAAAAATATGTCATCTAACCCTTGTCTTGCAGATGAAGCAATCAACAGGTCAAAGCAGTCAAAGGCAGTCATTGAGCAAGAGATGGTGGCCATTCTTGAGAATTTGGACCCCACAATCATTATCGAGAGTTCATATGAACCATGATGTCATTTTGAAGCAAAATCCCAAGTGGTAGAGGCTTGAATTTCATCAGAACATTTCCCAGTCAACTGAAGGCCTAGAAGGTCAACTGCAAAGTCAACTGTGGATTTTGGAGGTGGGAAGTGATGGGAAATACTACATTTATGTTCAAACAAGTCTCATTTGACATTTCAAACATCAACATTGAAGAAAATAAAGTCAGGTCAAAACTTTCCAAAAATAGAAAGTGACCTATAATTCAAATTTGCCAAAAATGGAAATTTTGGACCAACTTCAACTCAATCTTACGTCATCAAAAGAAGTTTCAAATGAAATTTTGTTAAACATGAAAGTTGTATATCTTTCTCTCCCATTTCCAAAAAGTCCAAGATCAAGGATTCTCATGTGTGGTTAAGGAGATATGATCAAATCATTGCCAAGTTTGCATGGGATTTCAAATGAGTATAACTTTTCAACCAAAACTCCAATTCAAGTGGTTCTTTTTGCTAAATTCTTCTCTTGACCTCTAGTTTCCAAAACATACATTGCATTTCATCAATTGTCATCATATGAACATGTGCCAATTCACTTGATTTTTGGAGGGAATTTTTAAAGTTTAAAATTGGTGCATTATTTGAACATTCTATCATTGCCAATAGCTCCAAAATGAGATTTTAAGTGAAATTTAATCCAAATTCGGGCACTATTCACCATGCATTTCATGCATAGGGTGAAAATCCTAATTTTGCATATGCACCACATTCTTGCTAATTCACTTAATTTCAACTAAGCATGATTAATTTGGATTAAGAGATAATTAGTACAACATATAAATACTCTAATCATAACAGAATTTGGGAGGTTAATCACTTTTTCACCATTTTTGGATCTAGAAGCATTTTCCCTCCAAACTTTTCTCTCAATCAAAACTTGAAAATTCTCCACATAGCATAGCATTTTTCTTCCATATTCTGGTTTATTGAGTGTAGTGGATGAAGAATCAAGCATTGGATCATTGAATTCGAGTAGATATCAAGCATACTCCAAGCAAATTCATGATGATGGAAGTGGAATATTAATCAAGATCTAAGCCACTACAAGTTCCAATTTCTTCATAAAGCTTCAAGTCATCAATATAGGAGTGGATCTGGACACTTTAGGAGCTTGAATCGCCGGTTTTATTGTTCTGCTCTTCAAGAGGTAAAAACTCGAATCTCTTAATTCTTCAATCCATTGCCATGTTTAGGTAGAGCTTTGCATGCTGATTAATCTGATATAAAATTCGTGTGAAATGGATGAGAAACGAATGAGTTATGCTTGATTAAAGTTTGACATGTCCAAGTGTTTTTGCTCGTTTCTCTTTGATCTTGATGAATTAGAATTAGATGTTGATTGATCTATAATCTCCATTGGAAGAGCTTTCTGTTGATATCATTTTTTGTGAAATTCTGGATAATTTTCTGAACACATGCACTGTAGCTCCGCTGTCTTCGCGAAGAAGATGGTGGAAACCACCGCGCACCATACGCGTATCACTATGCGCCATACGCGTATCACTCTGCGCCATACGCGTATCACTGCGCCATACGCGTATCACTATGCACCATACGCGTATCACCTGCTGTATGTTTTCAAACTTAAATCCATTTAATCTTTCCCTCCAATTTCCATATGCATTGTCCATTTTATTTCAACATTGTTTTCCAAACTTCAAAAATTCATATTAAATTGAAAATTGATCCAAATAATACCCAATTTTTTGACACTTGTTCCTCTGTTTGTCTATTATTTTTTCATCATAATTTCCAAAATTATGCGTGGCTGGATTTTTATTGGTGCTGGTTTATTTGATCATATGTCTCATTTTGACCTTGCCTTGCTTATACATTTGTGAAATGTTGGTCTTTGATCCAATGATTGTGAAATTTTTCATGATGAAAATAGACTCATTGCTTGACATTTTGGTGTTGATTTGGTATTTTTATCATTTATCATTTCTGTTTTATGATCATGCTAAGTTGGTGTGACAATTAGTGTCACACCTTTTGATGTTCAATTTATATGATGTGGTTGCCATGCCAACTGATCTCCATTGGTCCTGATTTTTTGTATGATGCTTGATATGGATGTTGTGAATGAACATGAATTTTCTTGGAATTATTTGATTGATTTCTGATTTAATTGAGATTTTTCATTCTGGTTGGTCACATTTGAGCTTTAAAATAGTCTTGAACTTCAATTGATCATGAAATGGATTTGGTATATGATATTGATGTGAGACCTTTTGGATTGTTTCAAGATGTGTTTGAAGTTGATTCATGTTAAATTTCAGCTTCTGTTTTGATTTTTTCTCCATCTTTGACCCTAGGCTTTGACCTAGTGGTTTGCCTCTCATGTTTGAGCTTTGATTTCAGGTTGAACATCCAAGTTATATGGTTCATGATGCTCCATCATTTGAGCATTTGATGTTTGCCTTTGACTACTAATATTGTGTGTTTTGTAGGGTTGTTAACTCATTTGAGCTTGACTTGTGGCTTATGCCCTTTGCTTTTTGGGTTTGACTGTTGATACTGACTGTTGGTTGTTTGTCTGTATTGTGTACTGATTTATTTGATGTTTCCACAGGTACATTAGTTGCTTAAGTTCATTTTGAACTTGCTTTTGCTTGGTTGCTTAACCACTTAGGTATAACCTCTCTTCTTCATGTAGTCTGGAAGACCTGGCCTGTTATGTGGTCAGGCACCTGTCTGAAGTCCTCCTTAAGAGGCAATGCTTGTGATTGTTTACTCTTTGTGCCAAGTAGGAAAAATCCTCATATGAGGCAATTGGTAGATAAAAGAGATGTGTAGTCCATCTCCTACTATTCAGTGTGTCATCCCTTTGCTCACATAACATGTTGATGCATTGTGGATACTAACCCAAGATCTATAGAGTCATTCACTTGTGGAGAGAGTTCCAACTTTCTGAACTCCCACACATTCTATCATTCAAAGCTCTCCCAGGCCAGGGATAAGAGCTATGAGGCATACCCCTCATCTCCATTTCATCTGCTTCACCTTAACTCTCGATGTTAAGGTTAAGAGCACAACATACCCCATTCCAGTTGACTTTAAAGTCTAACCTTGCTTGAGTCTAATTGCTTGTATATAGTGTGTGCTAACTGAATTGATTGTCTACTTACTTGATTCATCTGTGCATATCTGCTTGAGTGTGCCTTAGTGCATTTATCATCATCATTTGTATATCATTTCATAAGCTTTGCTTTATAGCATTTTTGCTTTGTCCATGGAGGAGACAAGCATAAGTCCATTACTTGGCAGTTGTTCCAATGATATGGTGTGAGACTAGTGTAAATCCATTGATTGGTATCCGGTATCCGTGTTTGTTTTGTGAGATTGGTATAAGCCCATTGATTGGCATCTGGTATCATCGTTTTGTTTTAGGAGACTAGTGTAAATCCATTGATTGGTATCCGGTATCCATGTTTGGTGTGAGACTAGTGTAAGTCCATTGATTAGCATCTGGTATCATTGTTTTGTTTTAGGAGATTGGTGTAAATCCATTGATTGGTATCCGGTATCCGTGTTTGTTTTGTGAGATTGGTATAAGTCCATTGATTGGCATCTGGCATCATTGTTTTGTTTTAGGAGATTGGTGTAAATCCATTGATTGGTGTCCGGTATCCGTGTTTGTTTTGTGAGATTGGTGTAAGTCCATTGATTGGCATCCGGTATCATCTTGCTTTGCTCATTTGTTATTTGCATTGTTGCCTATTCCAAAGGAATCACTTGGATCATCTACATATGATCTCAAGAGGTGAACATATAAGAAGTTTTACATCCCTCACCCTCCCACCTTTTGTTTCTTTAAACCTCCATCTTTGCATGTTAATCCAAACTTGAAAAATATTGTGCAAACATTTTCATCTCTTTTCAAATTAGAAACCTAGGCTTTAGGCCTTTGATTTTTTCAAACTCCATTTCATAATACTTCTTTGAATTGAATTCTAATCATACTTTGACCATCTTTTATGAATAAATCCTAATTGGTTAATCCAACTCATTCAATTGTTTTGTGGATTTGTCCATTCTTGATAAGTTTTCATACATTAGCCATAGGTTTGATTTATCCTAGTTGGTTGATATTAATCTCACCTTCTGTCCTTAGTGATCGAACTGTAAGACTTCCGTACTGAAAACAGGGTTAACCCCTCTAGTACGTCGAAGCTTTTCTCATATGGTGGACCTGTTGCTTGTATAAGGTTGAGTTTTCTCCCGTGGATAACGAAAGACCTTAGGGCTTTTGTTTTAAAATGAACCCACTCATATTTTGGAAATTTTTTAGCCGAACTACGGCGTTTTGATCCTTACCTTCCATGGAAAGGTACGTAGGCAACGGGTTCATCCGTTCAAACACAAAAATAATAACTTGTATATTCTTTTCTCATCTTCCCAATCATGTTTGCACAATATGTCATAAACAAATAAACTTTTTATACAACAAGTGTGAAAAGGGCTCCCTAGGAGTACCTAGGACGTTTTGGGTGCCTAACACCTTCCCATTGCGTAATTAACCCCTTACCCAGATTCTCTGATCTTTTCATTAGTTTTCTATGTGTAAAACTTCTTAGGCTTTTGTTCGCTTTTTAGCCATTCCTTTGGATAAATAAAAGTGCGGTGGCGACTCGATTCTTTGTATACTTTGCTTTTGATTTAGTCAATAAATCATAAAGTGACGAATACACCGCTACAATAATATGAATTAATTATGAATAAAAAATGTGTATTTGTCACTTGAGAGTGACATACAAGAGTTTATTTTACAAATTGAAATAATTTAAAAAGATATCTCAAATGATTTATTTTTTATTTTGATTCTAATGTATTTTTAATATTTGTCTCTCTTTTAAATATCTATTATAAGACATATTTATTTTTAGTCTTAAAGAAAAATAAAAATTTATTTTCAATTATTATCGAATAAATCATTCAATAGCTTTATAAATTTATGTCCAGAATGACAAATTTTAGGTATATATATATACGAGAAATTGAGAATTCTGTAGCTTTAACCCTGAAAATTATGGAATATATACTTTAACATTAAAAGTATTTTTCAAGTGGTTCTTTTGTTGCTATGATTTTAAGAAAACAAAAAATATTTTAAAGTGTGTGAATATGAACATCTCTTTTATTTTTAAAATTTTAAAATATATATTTAGTTGGAGTAATAATAAATTTATTGTGAGTAAATTAGTATGATATTTTTTGAAATAAATAAAGTTAATAATCAAATATTAGATAATTGTATTTTTGCATTTGTTTGGATTCGAATCCATGATCTTTTATAGAGAGAAACAATATGTTTTGACCTTTTAAAAACTGAAGATGAATTTTGAGAGATGCCACATAGGAAAATAAATGATGTGGCATAAAAGAAGTTGAAGTGTCGCAAGATAGTTTGATGCACTGGATTTAATATATATAAAAAGATGTGCCTAATTGTTATTTGTTTTACCATTGCGTCGCGATCTCGAAGTTAAAATTTAATTCAACTATCGAAAATCGTTTGGACGCATAGATTTGTTTGTTCGGCTTCTTGTAAAGTGATTCTCACATGAATCCACTCTAAGCTAGTTTAGAGCTAAATTCAGTTTGCTTTCGATTTCGGTTGGTGTCCGGTCTCGTGGCTTACTCTTGGGCCTTCTTACAACGAGCATTTGATCAACATCAAGTCAGTTTTAAAATTTCACCAACTTCAAATTATTTTCAAAACCATTTCTCAAATCATCTATGAACCAAACCTTGATCAAACATCGAGTGATTTTTCTTAAAATCAAACACAATGTTAACTCTTTTTGTAAATAAACATGAAAGAAGAGGACTATTGGAATCTAGCATTCCAGTAGAACCCTCGAACGATCGGTCCCGAGCCACGCGTTTTGGATTAACTGTTCTTTCTTTTCTTCCGGTCTTAAAACACTTTAATTAACTTTGACAAATAAGAGTCGTTGGAATCTAGCATTTCTGCGTAACTCTTTGAATAATTGATTATTATCAAACGTTCATTGTCCATCAAACATTTTCTCAATTAATCTTGAATGAAAAAAGGACCGTTGGAATCTAGCATTCCGGTGGAACCCCGATTGATTGATCTCGAGGCTTAGGTCTCGTTCTCATCAAACATTCGTCATTCACCTGTAAAATACATCCAACCAATCAAACTCTTTTTTTCTCGCCGGTGTGCGATCTCATAAAACCTTTTTATAAATGAAAGATATTTTGTCTTAAGATGATGCAAAGCAATGCTTCATCCACATTCGTTGAGTTGGAATAAGTGATGTTTTCCCGTGAATGTTGATTTGTAAATTCAGTCAATGTGATGCAAACGCCCGCTCCTCACCTGTTTTGGGTAAATCAATGTTTTTCATCGATTAATATAATATAGTTTTCGCTAAAATCGAACAACAAACAACATTTTCTATCCCGAACTACGTAATCATTGAATTCTCTATTGCACACGGAGATACGTAGGAGCAGGATTGCAAGATCTTGTCAGGCCCATTAATAAAAAAATTAGGTTTAGTTCATTTCTATGCACCATAATAATAAAAACCTTTTTAAGTCCTTTTCTCCTTAATAAAATTCAAAATCCTTTCTCTTATCTCTTTTTTTATCCCAAATAATTAGAAGATTAAAAACTAACATAACCTAACATTCAAATTGAAACTAACTAAACGATTTTCGTTGAGTATAACGGATGTGAAGGATGTTAATACATTCCCATTGCGTAATCGACTTTCAAACTCTGAGAATGGTTGCGATGAACGTATCTTATCTTTCTTTTAGGGGTTTTATTTATATTTCCCCTTTCCCATTTTGGGAATAAATAAAGTTCGGTGGCGACTATGTTCAGTCCATTTCGCGAGCATACAATTGCGCTTCGCGAGCGTCGTGTTCTCATTTTTCGAGGTACGACACACCCTATTTAATTGATTCTACACCTATGTTATTTTGTTTCTAATTTTATCTTTTAATCTCTCTTTTTTCTAATATTAAAATTACACATTTAAATATGTCTAGTTGGAAATGCAAAATGCAGAAAATGAAGAATACGGTTTTTTTCGTAAACTTTAAGTCTCTGTTTAGCATAGACTTTTGTTTCTTTTTGCGTTTTTTTGAAATCAACTTTTTGTATGTCATGCGACCTTTCCAACACATATTTATTTTTCCATTTTCGTTAAGAAATGAGCATTTTATGATACTCTAAAGATGGTTAGTTGGAAATGCAAAATGCAGAAAATGAAGAACACAATTTTTTTTCATAAACTTTATGACTCTATCTAACATGGCTTTTATTTTTCTTTGAGTTATTTATTGATTGCATCTTTTTCTATGTCATGCGACCTTTCCAACACATATTTATTTGTCCATTTTCGCTAAGAAATAAGCAGTTTATAATGCTCTAAAGATGGTTAGTTGAAAATGCCAAATGCAGAAAATGAAGAACATCGTTTTTTTCCGTAAATTTTATGGCTATGTTTAGCATGAATTTTATTTCTGTTTGAGTTTTTTCCTAATAGCATCTTGTTCTATGCCATGCGACCATTCCAATGCATATTTATTTGTCCATTTTCTTTAATAAATTAGTATTTTATGATGCTCTAAAGATGACTAGTTGATAATCCAAAATGCAGAAAATAGAACAAAGTTTTTTTCAAAAACTTTATAGCTATGTTTATCCTAGATTTTGTTTGTGTTTGTATTTTCTCATAATACATCTTGTTCTATTCCATGAGGGCTTTCTAACAATTATTTTTTGTCCATTTTTGTAAAGAAATTGCCACTTTAAGATCCTTTTTTGAACATGGTAGATTGAGTATTTAAAATGAAAAAGATAAAAATGCAGAATTTTCCTTCCACCCCCTTTAATTATTTCTACACTTATAATGCTTTTTTTCTAATTTTTTCTAATATTAAAAATACACATTTAATTATGAGTAGTTGGAAATACAAAATATAGAAAATGAAGAATACAGTTTTTTTCATAAACTTTAAGGCTCTATTTAGCATATATTTTTGTTTTCTTTTGAATTTTTTCAATATCATCTTTTTGTATTCCATTCGACAATTCTAACGCATATTTATTTTTCCATTTTCGTTAAAAAATGAGCATTTTATGATGCTCTAAAGATGACTAGTTGGTAATGAAAAATAAAGAAAATGAAGAACACGATTTTTTTTTATAAACTTTATGTCTCTGGTTAGCATGGATTTTATTTTTATTTGGGTTATTTACTTATAGCATTTTGTTTTATGCCATGCGACATTTCCAACACATATTTATTTGTCCATTTTCACTAAAAAAATGAGCATTTTATAAGGCCATAAAGATGGTTAGTTGAAAATATAAAATGCAGAAAATGAAGAACACCATTTTTTCCGTAAATTTTATGGCTTTGTTTAGCATGTATTTTGTTTCTGTTTGAATTTTTTCCTGATAGCATCTTGTTTTATACCATGTGACCATTTCAAGGCATATTTATTTGTCCATTTTCTTTAAGAAATGAGCATTTTATGATGCTCTAAAGATAGCTAGTTGAAAATGCAAAATGCAGAAAATAGAACACACTTTTTTTGTAAACTTTATGGCTATGTTTATCCTTGATTTTGTTTGTGTTTTGGTTTTCTCTTGATACCAACTTGTTCTATGTCATGCGACATTTCCAACACATTTATTTGTCCATTTTCGCTAAGAAATTAGCATCTTGTTCTATGCCATGAGGGTTTTCAAACGTATATTTTTGTCCATTTTGGTAAAGAAATTTCCACTTTAAGATCCTTTTTTGTACATGGTCGGTTGAGTATTTAAAATGAAGAAAATGAAAATGCAGAATTTTCCTTCCACCCCATTTAATTAATTTTACACCTATGTTTTTTTGTTTATAATTTTCCCTTTTAATCTCTCTTTTTTCTAATGATAAAAATACACATTTAAATATGGCTAGTTGGAAATGAAAAATGCAGAAAATAAAGAACACGGTTTTTTCGTAAACTTTAAGACTCTATTTAGCGTAGATTTTTATTTATTTTTCCGTTTTCTCAATATCATCTTTTTGTATTCCATGCGATCTTTCTAAAGCATATTTATTTGTCCGTTTTTGTTAAGAAATGAGCCCTTTATGATGTTTAAAAGATGGCTAGTTGAAAATGCAAAATGCAGAAAATGAAAAAAATAGTTTTTTTCGTAAACTTTATGACTTTGTTTAGCATGGATTTTTGTTTCTTTGTGTTTTTTTAATATTATCTTGTTGTATGTCATGCTACCTTTCCAACTCATAATTACTTAGCCATTTTTGTTAAGAAATTGGTAGTTTATGATGCTCTAAAGATGGTTAGGTGGAAATGCAAAATGCAGAAATGAAAGAACACAGTTTTTTTTCATAAACTTTATGGCTCTGTTTAACATGGATTTTATTTTTGTTTGAGTTCTTTATTGGTAGCATCTTGTTATATATCATGCGTCATTTTTAACACATATTTATTTGTCCATTTTCATTTTAAAAAATGAGCATTTTGTGACGCTCTAAAGATGACTAGTTGGAAATGCAAAATGCAGAAAATGAAGAACATAGTTTTTTTTCGTAAACTTTATTGCTCTATTTAGTATAGATTATTTTTCTGTTTCAGTTTTTTCTTGATAACATCTTGATCTATTCCATGCGGTCTTTCCAACAATATTTATCTGTCCATTTTCATTAAGAAATGAGCATTTTATGATGCTCTAAAGATGGCTAGTTGAAAATGCAAAATACAAAAAATAGAATACAATTTTTTTCTCGAAAACTTTATGGTTATGTTTATACTGGATTTTGTTTGTGTTTTCGTTTTCTCTTGATAACATCTTATTCTAATCTTTGAGGGTTTTCCAATGTATATTTTTTTGTCCATTTTTGTATAGAAATGACCACTTTAAGATGCTTTGAACATGGCCGGTTGGGAATGTAAAATGAAGAAGATGAAAATGCAAAATTTTCCTTCCATCCCCTTTAATTAATTATACACCTACGTTGTTTTTTTCTAATTTTTTGATTTAATATCTCTTTTTTCTAATATTAAAAATACAAATTTAAATATCACTAGTTGGAAATGCAAAATGGAAAAAATGAAGAAAACATTTTTTTTTGTAAACTTTATGATTCTGTTTACTATGGATTTTTGTTTCTTTGTGTTTTTTCTAATATTACATTGTTGTATTCCATGCTACCTTTCCAACTCATAATTATATGTCCATTTTCTTTAAGAAATAGGTAGTTTATGATCCTCTAAAGATGGTTAGTTGGAAATGCAAAATGCAGAAAAGGAAGAACACCGATTTTTTCGTAAACTTTATGGCCCTGTGTAACATGGATTTTCTTTTTGTTTGAGTTTTTTATTGATAGAATATTGTTATATATCATGCGACATTTTCAACGCATATTTATTTGTCCATTTTCACTAAGAAATGAGCATTTTATGATGCTTTAAAGATGACGAGTTACAATTGCAGAATGTAGAAAATGAAGAACATAGTTTTTTTTCGTAAACTTTATGGCTCTATTTAGTCAAGATTATTTTTTTGTTTCAGTCTTTTCTTGATAGCATCTTGATCTATGCCATGCAACCTTTCCAACGAATATTTATTTGTCCATTTTCGTTAAGAAATGAGCATTTTATGATGCTCTAAAGTTGGCTAGTTGAAAATGCAAACTATAAAAAGTAGAACACAGATTTTTTTCGTAAACTTTATGGCTATGTTTATCCTGGACTTTGTTTGTGTTTCTATTTTCTCTTGATAACATCTTGTTCTATGCCTTGAGGGCTTTCCAACGTATATTCTTTGTCCATTTTTGTAAAGAAATGACCACTTTAAGATGCTTTGAACATGGTCGATTGAGAATGTAAAATGAAGAAGATGGAAATGCAAAATTTTCCTTCCACCCCCTTTAATTAATTCTACACCTATGTTGTTTTGTTTCTAATTTTCTCTTTTAATCTCTCTTTTTTTTATATTAAAAATACACATTTAAATAGATATTTTTATTAGATAAAATTCATTTTAATTGGATTTGATTTTGGTGGAATTTAATTAATTAGGATTAGATTTTAATTATGTTTAATTGCTAATTTCTTTTTAATTTCATTTCATATTTACTTAGACATTAGAATTGATATGATTAAATTTCAATTTTTAAAGCCTTATTTCTTTTCCATAATTCCACGTGCTTAATGTGTTTTTAAAATGATATTTTCCCCTTGATTAGTTGATCAAGTTCACCCGTGATTAATTAATTACACTTGATGTTGAACTTTGTTTTGACCTTGTCCTGAACAATTTCTCGATTCCCTTATGACTCATATTCAATTGGGTGATAATCCCCTTGATCACTTAATTGAATGGGGACCTTTACACTTGCATTTACCTTCAAGTCAATCTTGAGTTCAAGACTGCATACATATAAGACTTTGAAGACCCTGGACATCAAGACTGGATCACTGTTGCTTCAACCTTCAAGCACAACAAAGAGATTCTTCTTTCAGACACTCGTCAGTTATGATGCGAATCGCATGCCATGACTCTTAAGCAATAGAGAAGGATGAGAGGGATTTTTCATATCCTTTTTCTGAGTACCTCTGCATATGGGGCGTAGGCCCCAGTTATTCAGAGTATTCGCTTCCGTTCATAGACTTTAGTGCAATTTAAATCGGATAGTTGTCAAGTATTCTTCCCTACATACAACATATAACCATTGCAACACTGCTTCATCAACTATACTCTTTTCTTTGGATAAAAACAATACACTCTTTATACTTCCATATCTTCTTTGGTTCAAGCACCTCACGGTCAAACTACTCATTTCTGAATCAAGAACCTTGCTTTCTTGTTTGCCTTGTCAAATCTCGTGCTTAGGCAAACCCTCTTCTTCATGCATTTTTGTCTTGTCAGACCTTGTGCTTATACAAACCCTTTTCTTTCTTGGTTTCCTTGTCAGAACTCGTGCTTAGGAAAACACCTTTCACATGCATTCTTTGCCTTGTCAGACCTAGTGCTTAGACAAACGTTATCTTCATGCATGTTTGTCTTGTCAGACCTTGTGCTTAGACAAGCCCTTTTTCTTTCTTGGTTGCCTGTCAGACCTCGCGCTTAGGAAAACCTCTTTCTCATGGATTATTTTCCTTGTCAAACCTCATGCTTAGACAAATACCCTTTTTCTCTTTGGCCATAACAATTACTAGTTAATGCCACACTATTTCTATTCAAGCATTTTACTTCGTCGTTTGGCAACCCAATCAACTCTTTCTTTCCTTGTTCCGTGTTAGTTCCATGAACTATAGAGCTCTGAGTTTCTCATTGCACGATGAGAATACATAGGCACAAAGGTTCGAACCCTTGGTGAGCACACTAATCATTTCTTCTACCTTAGGCCACCATCCATATCTTTCAGAATCCATTATCATTTATCTTCTATCATAACAACTCATCTCAGTGATATACTTCCTTTATTTGAAACCAAATACCAACATTTATTTGGATTCCATATATACCTTTTTAGCACAAATAACCAGTGTCCACCTTTGAACCAAGAGTTGTTTGTCTTGATGTCAAACATTTAATTCCTTTGTTTTTTGTCTTGATGCCTGCTTTACTCTTTGGTTCAAATTTTATTCCTTTATGGATTCCAATAATACCATTGTGTTTTGATTCCAAATTATACCTTTCTGTCACTTCTGCCAAACCTTTCAGTTCTTTCCATATTTAATTATTTCTCTCTATCACTCCATTCATTTCCATTATTCATTATTCAATACCTTCATTCAACATCTTCTACCTTCATTAACCCCATGTGATGTACTCTCTCTTTGAGCCAAATACACTATTTCTTTGAGCTCCATATATACCTTTTGGGAAAATAACCAATGTTCATCCTCTGAATCAATGCCCTTTATTTTTGGCTTGATGCCAATTTACCCTTATTTTTGGCTTGATTCCAGTTTCCCCTATGTTTTGGCTTGATGACAATTTTCTCTTTGGTTCATATGTACCTACCCTATGGATTCAAACAAAATTATTCTTTGGTTCAAACTATACTTTCATCACAACTTCTTTCATCTCCCACCATTAGGGATATGTAGGCATGAGGGCCCTAATCCTCACCGAGCACTCTATCTATTCTTCTCCTTTTCCCTTTATTCTTTCGCGAGTAATCTTTATATAGTAACAACCATTCGAGCAAAGAACAATCAAAACGGTTCCCGTTGAGTACAATGAATATGAGGGATGTTAATACCTTCCCCTTGCATAATTGACTTCCTTACCCATTTTCTCTTCCCCCGAGTTTTATCGATGTTTCCCTTTCCTTCGGGACTAAATAAAGTTCGATGGCGACTCTTTTGTATCTTTGAGCATGTGATGCGCTTGGGTATATTTCTGGTAGCTTCAGTTGGAGACTCTACTGGGGAGCCTTTCCTTTGCAAGTAGGAGTCAAGCCTAGTTTTGTTTCTTTCTTTCTTTTGTTTGGGTGTTTATCTTTACACTTTATTAGTGTTATCATTATATTCATATTTTGTATACTCTAGATATTTGTTATATACTCTCTGTGGGGTTGGGGTTATGTTACATGAGAGAAAAGCTCTATACCCGAGCTTGAGCACAGACACAAGATAGTAATGTGACTAGAGTCGTGATTGATCTACTTGAGTTAGTCCTCGATCACGGTCAACACGAGACGTCACACCTAGAGTAGATCCTTTTGGGAGCATCATTGTTCGACGAGTCACTCGTCTAAGGCAATGGTATCTCGAAATGGGTCCTTGACTCTAGGAACCTTTTTAGGGTTGCCTTTGAAGGATAGTACACACCTGTGAGGGGGATATGGGTTTTTCTATAGGAAACCAAGACCATACATACCTTTGTTCTCACGTAACGTCGGACCTTTGAACCTACGTCGAGAAGTATGAACAGATTATCCGGAGTATTATGAATTTTTTCCAATTTTCCTATCTATTTTGTTGAGGAATTTATCTTTATTATGGCATGTCATTTATTGCATTCCTATTGCTTTACATATTCGATATCTGTTCTATATTCCATTATTGGATGGGCTTTGTTATTTGAGAGAAGCTATATACTCGAGCTTGAGTACATACACATGATATACTCATGGATGGTCGTATTGACCTACGTTTCGTGTATTGGGTTGGCACGAGACCCAAACCCAGACTAGATTCATTTGGAAGTACTTTTATCCTGTGAGAATTTGTTATGGCAGGGTATTTTGACTTGGATCGATGACTCTAGGAACATTCTAGGGACTACCTTCTTAAAGACTAGAACCTACCTATGAGGGGATATGGGATCTTTCTTTTGCAGGACACCATAGACTCTACATTCCTCGAAAATCATGATTGCGTTGAACCTTTGATCATGTATTAGGCATTATATGCAGATTACCTGGATTGTGTTGTACTCTTAATCTACATTATCGCATATCATTTTTGCATTGCTATATATATGCCATAATTTTGAACCTGAGTTATTACACTAGTAAGGCTTTGAATCTATGGATGTTGCATAATCATTTGCATTTTATCCCCAACATATGCAATCATTCATTTGCATCTCATGCATGTCAACCAGAAAGAGCTCACCTTGTCCTTTCCTCAGACAGAATGACGACGACTCTTCGACACTAGTATTTCACAAGAGAAAATAGACGAAAGATTATTACAAATATGGAACAGGAGAATGCTACATACAGGGATATCTTGGCTCTATTCCAAGGAAAGATGGATCTTTTCTAAGGTAACATGGATGCTATAATGGATTACCATCACTTTCATAAGGCTACTACTTATACTAATGTTGTTGTTGTTGTTGTTGTTGTTGTCATTGATGTTATTGTTGTTGTCACTACTATGTCTGATACTGTTGTTAATATTATGATCCAACCTATGGTGAGCCAGTTAATCTGTCAGTCTGATCCTAGCAGGCATGTTGCTGTCTATCCTTGGGGGTTGCCTCCAAACTATACTCCCCAATTTGCTAATGGGAATGCTTTTGTTCCATATCAAACTTTTGTTGTGCCTCCTGCCAATGGGAACTTTGTTGCCTATCCTTGGAGCATCACTCATCATTCTCCTCAGGTGGTTGATGTTGACAACCATGAGATTCCTCAGGGACTGACCCATCAGACATCTATGTTGGTTATTACTGAAACTTCTAATGATAACAAAGTTGAATACATAGGGCCTCACCTTTATTTTCATGTTCCTCCTCAGGCTGCTCAACCTACTATCCATAATTTGAATTAAGGTGTTCGGATACCTCCTCTTTATCCTGGGACATCTTCTGTTGTTGCACCTCCACTTGCTTATTCTGGGGAACCCTATGCTTCATATGGGGGTCAGTATGGTTAGACTTCTGGTCAGATAGTTAATCTGGGAATGGTATAGCCTCCTTAGATGTATCTCCAATTTGCTTCTCCTCGAGTCCTTGCTCAGACAACTTCTCAGGGTGTTGAACTCCCAAATCATCAGAGTAATCTTTAGCCTCCAGTCAGATTGCTTTTGGTGCATATTGGAACAAACGGGAGGACTATCAGTTGTTGGATGAAAGGATAAGAGCAATAGATGGTTTCTTAGCTTATGGTATGGACGCCAAGGACTTGTGATTGGTTCCTAATGTGGTTCTTCCCCAGAAGTTCAAAGTGCCAAATTTGCCGAAGTACAAGGGCTTGAGCTGTCCCAAAAGCCATGTTATTATGTATTGTAGGAAGATGGCTTCCTACATTGATAATGATGAGCTTCTTATCCATTGCTTTCAAGACAGCCTGTTTGGGGCATCCTTGGATTGGTACATGACTTTGAAACACAACAAAATCAGATCATGGAAAAACTTATATGAATCCTTCCTAAAGCAATACAAGTACAACCTGAATATGGCTCCAACCAGGTTACAACTGCAAAATCAAGCCCGCAAGATCAGGAAATCATTCAAAGAATATGCTCAGAGGTCGCATGAAATGGCTTCACGAGTTAAACATGCACTGAAAGATACTGAATTTATTGACCTCTTCATGGGTACAATTCAGGGCATGTACTATGAGAAGATGGTCGATAGTTCGTCGTCCAACTTTGTTGATGTTGTGACCATTAGGGAACAAATTGAAAATGGGTTAAAAACAGGGAAGATTGCTAGCATTGATAATCAAACAGTATCCAAGAGACTGCATGGTGGTTTTCTAAGAAGAAGGAAGGTGAGGCAAATGTCGTGATAGCAAGCGTTCATCCTTAAATTCAAGCTCTTATTGCTTTTGTGCCATACTAACCTTATCTATACATAGGTGTTGTCCAATATCAGCAACCACTGTACCAACCTCGGTATCAGCAGCCTCACATGCTCAGAATTCCCAGAATCAGCGACCTCCGCAAGACAATAGAAATCAAAATCAGGTTCATAACAGACGTTATGCAGAAAGCGTCCTCAGTGAAACCAGATCCCTGTACCATATGCTTAGTTAATACCATATCTTGTCCAGGAAGGAGCCATTGTGCCAAAGGAAATTCCATATGATGTTTACCTTTATGGCCCGAAATATAATCCTAATGCGTCTTGTGCATTTCACACTGGCTATATAGGGCATTCAACCGAGGATTACGGTCTTTTGAAAACCAGGGTACAAGAGTTCATCGATCAAAAGATCTTGTATTTCTATGAGGTAGAGCCTAATGTAAGGACTAATCATTTGCCCAATCACAATGGACAGATGGTGGATCCAGTTATTGGTGGAGAATGCTCAAAATTGGTTACCTCCATGGATGAGTACCAAGACTAGTCACAACAACAATATCATATTGTCCAATCATGTCTCATTTGTAATCTTTTCTTGTTTGTTAATTGTTGTTCATTTGTAAAAAAAATCTTGGTTTCAAGAGGATCAATAAGGGAAAGCAAAAGACAAAAGAACAAGAGGATCAATAACAAATTCCTTAGCAAGAGAAAATCTGTGTGGCTGCAAACAAAATCAAAAGGTGAGTGACTGTCGCTCCAAACCCTCATGGGTTCCATAACCATCTTTGTTACTATTCAAAATCCTTTTCTGAAAGATGAACACTTGCGTCAAGCTAACTGAATGTAGGAATCGAGAACGCCATGGAGAATGGGTGGGTTAGAATAAATTTTGAGCCGTATACCCTTTCTTTCTAAAACTGTGAATCGGGCCTTGTTTCAACCCTTAAAATACCTAACTAAAGTAGGGTTTATTTCAAAACCATACTACGGTAAGATCGCGCCAAATCTGACTCCTATAGATTTTATTATCATTTGTATTGATACTGATATGCATTCTAATTAGTGATTCATTCACTATATTTCATACTCTTAGTGAACATGCTTGAAATTCAAAACTGACATGAGCATGACATTATAATTATCATTTTCAAAATGAGCATTTTTACTTGCGAACAGGCACTTGACATCAAGAAAGCTTACACAATGGGAAGATTGAACATTTCTTTTGACTCCCGATGCACATATCTCTTCATGATTTAGTCAATCTAGGGAAATTATGTCGAGATTCGATAAATCTCTCTGAATCGGCCAGACAGGGGAAATCCATGCAGATACCCAACAAACTCGGGAAGAGGTAGACTATGAAAGTACAAGTTCTCTCCCTGTTTCAAAACAAGTTCAGAGGTGTGATAACAATTGTGGAGCCTAAACTAGGTGTCAGAGAATCACGTATGTATGACCCTTATCCTAGCCCTAAATTTATACCTCCCTCCATATGAGCATCTGATGTAACCATTGCATAAATCATCACCATGTATTAATCATGTCGCTTCACTCATACATATCATTCATCTAGTATAGCATGAAGCCTTGTATGTAAATCAGAAAAGCCAAAGCCCAATATTTATTGGCACTTCCAAACCCTAAACTTGCTTGGTAGTTTTTAAAGCCTAGTCTTGTTTGGAACCTCCCTCAAAACCCAACCTGTTTGACATCTTTTTAAGCTCGGTTTTTTCGGTATTCCTAAAGTCAATTTTATTAAAGCCATGGTTGTTGATCTTTTTTCCAACCTCTCTGACTGATAACTAGTTTCAACCTTTATGGTTAATAATCTTTTTGTTTCCAACCGTAATGGTTGATTATTTTTGTTTCATACCTTCATGGTTGATGATCTCTTTGTCTTCAACCTTCATGGTTGATATCTTTTTTGTTTCCAACCTTCATGGTTGATGAATTTGTTTCCAACCTTCACGATTGATGAGTCTTTTTTCAACCTTCACGGTTGATAATCTTTTTGTTTTCAACCTTCATGGTTGATAATCCTTTATTTCTAACCTTCATGGTTGATGAATCTTTTTCAATCTTCATGGTTGATGAATCTATTTTCAACCTTCATGGTTGGTAGTCTTTTGTTTCCAATCTTCATGATTGACGAATCCTTTTGTGACATTTTTTGTTTCCAACTTTCATGGTTCATGAATCTCTTTTCAACCTTCACGGTTGATAATATTTTTTTTTTCAATCTTCATGGTTGATAATCCGTTGTTTCAAACCTTCATGGTTGATGAACCTTTTTCAATCTTCCCGGTTGATAATCTTTTTTGCTTCCATTTGTCATGGTTGATGATCTTTGTTTCCAACCTTAGGGGTTGATGTTCCTTGTTTCCAACCTTCATGGTTAACAATCCTTAATCTACTTCTAACCGTCATGGTTGACGATCCTTGTTTCCAACCTTCATGGTTGATGATCTTTGTTTCCAACCTTAGGGGTTGACGATCCTTGTTTCCAACCTCCATGGTTGACGAGCCTTAATCTTTTTTCAACCGTCATAGTTCATGATCCTTGTTTCCAGCCTTCATAGTTGATAATATTTTTTTCAAACCTCTATGGTCGACTTTGTTTCCAATCTTTGAATTGATGATTTATTTGGCATCCCTATTAGAAAAGATTCAGTCGAAACCTCTTAATTGCAAAGGTATTTTGGAACTTTCATGTTTAAACTTATGGGCTCCTTGATTCCATTGACTAACCTTTGCTACACATAATACATGGCTTCATGCGTCATAAGAATGAATCATACATTTCACATATCAAACGTTTCTCTAGCGACTAATCTATTTTTGACAGAATATTCCACTTTATCCTCAGCAGATGGCCATACAAAAGTTTTGTCTGCCATTCCCAGTAAAAAAATCCCTAATACACTTACTTTTCTCATATTACATACATTCTCAATGGGCAAATGTTTGGATATTCTTGTATTTTATCCTCTTCTACCTTGAATGTCGAAAAAGCTGTCGCAATTCATGCATTCGGGACTAAAATGATTAAATAGGGGCAGCTGTCATACCCCAAAATTTTCCATAATTTTTTTATTCAATCCTTCTGGCTTATGGTTTTATTCATTTGCATATCTTTGTCTATTTGATCACGCATTTAGCTCATTCATCTGCATTTGCATATTGTAACAAGTTCAGGCCAAAGGTTCGATAATAATGAATTTGTTCATTTTAAGTGGATTCTTCGAGGCAGATATTATTTGATAATTATTTGGTTTTATTTCCCGTATTACTTATGATGTGGATCATCTCTTTATTTGAGATTCATGGTTAGCTGGGGGATTGGAATGATTGTTACTCAATTCAAAAAATTGTTTAAAATCAAAGAAAAGGGCAAAGTTGGAATAAAAAGAAGTTTTCATTCATTTATTGGAAAATAATGGATTACAAGGAAAAATGATTAAAAAAACTACATCTTTTTTGTATAGTTGACTTTTTGGTCAAATGTTGAC
The DNA here is from genome assembly GCF_024323335.1 of Lathyrus oleraceus. Lineage (NCBI taxonomy): Eukaryota > Viridiplantae > Streptophyta > Magnoliopsida > Fabales > Fabaceae > Lathyrus > Lathyrus oleraceus. The sequence goes on from NC_066583.1 coordinate 40,366,872, forward strand.
TTTTGGTCAACTACGGACCATTGACTCAGTTTTGACTCTTGAATTTTTCTAGACCTATTCTACAAGTATTTGATCAAGGGATTTATCATCAATCATCACAAATGACTTGTGTCATGATTATGCCAAGTGTTAATTTCCAACAAATTCTACACTTATTTTTCAACACTTTCCAACATTATTTCAAACCCAATAATTCATAATTTGATTCAAAAGTGCTTATTTTCAACACAAAATCATTTCTCAAAAGCACTAAAAGTCAGGGGTTAAGTCGCTCAAAATTCAAGGCAAAAGTGGTGAAAAACCAAAGGCTAGAGCATTAAAATCCAAGTTATTTAATAGTGATCATTTGCCTTACATCCTAACTTAATACTTTTGCTAAACTCCAACACCAATGGTATTTAACTACCTCATTCATCACAATCATCCAATTATCCAATTAAACCTTAACTATCATAACTTCCAAGCTAACATAAAACTTCTAAACAAACACACATCTCAGCTTCCATTTTTTTCATTCAATCCTAGCCACTCTTAACAATTACTCTTATGGTTGAAATTGATGATCCTCAACTTAAGCCTAAATTAACTTCCAACCATTGATAAAACCATTACATGAATCACAATCCAATGGTGTTCATTCACTTGCAAAGTTTATATAAACATGTTATTTCTCACAATTTTTGGGGGTTAACTAACATAACTAATAAAACCATCTTTTTTTCCACTATTTTTTTCTCAAATTCTCTCTCTCGATTCATCTTTTCCCCCGCCATCACTAAAGTTCATCTTCATCACCATTTAGAACTTCACATTGAAGTTCTAAACTGGTGGAACTTAACCACAATCCAATTTGCACAAATCATCAATCAACAATTTCAACATTATCGTCAATAATTATTATATAAAGTTCATCAAGATTCAACCATAATCATTATGCAAAATTTATCAATTCAAGTTTATTCATCAATATTTTACATTTAAGGTTCACCTTCTATATTTATTTATCATAAAAAATAATCATCAAACTTGGAAGTTAATTGGGTTAAAGGAGCTTATTCTTGAAGTATTCCGAGTTTCTCTTCGATATTCAAATTTTCAACACTAACCGTAGCAAACCTCCGCTCCGTCGGTAATCCTTCATATTTTCCACAGTTTTGCCATGAATTATTGGATGTTTACTTGTTTATTAATTTAATCCACTTTTGTTAATAACTTATTAGGATAATCACTTATTTGAAGCCAAAAAGAAAAGAAAATTGGTTGAAACATTTTATCGAGCACCATGCGTGCAATAGCGAATTCCATATTTTTCTTCACTTTTATCGGCAATCTTTCTTCCACTTTTATTCTTTGATGTTATGTGCTTGTTTTAATTGTAATTTAAGTTAAAACCTGTACCAAAACTGAGTTATAACCAAACCACAACATAAACCGTAATTATGTCGAAACTTGAAAAAAATACAGAAAATAAAGCACTATTTTTTCATAAACTTTATGGCTTTGTTTATCATGGATTTTATTTATGTTTTTGTTTTTTTATTAATATTATATTGTTGTATGGTATGATACATTTTCAACGCATATTTATTTGTCCATTTTCGTTAAGAAATGAGCATTTGATGATGCTAAAGATGGCTAGTCTAAAATACAAAGTGCAGAAAATGAAGAACTCGATTTTTTTCATAAAATTTATGGCTCTATTTAACATGGAGTTTCTTTATGTTTGAGTTTTTTATTGATAGTATCTTGTTATATTCCATGCGACCTTTCCAACACATATTTATTTATCTATTTTTGCTAAGAAATTAGCATTTAATGATGCTCTAAAAATGGCTAATTGGAAATGCAAAATGCAAAAATGAAGAGCATAGTTTTTGCGTAAACTTTATGGCTCTGTTTACCATGTATTTTGTTTCTGTTTGAGTTTTTTCTTAATAGTATCTTGCCCTATGCCATGTGACATTTCCAACACATATTTATTAGTCCATTTTCATTCAAAAATGAGCATTTTATAATGCTCTAAAGATGTCTAGTTGGAAATGTAAAATGCAGAAAATGAAGAACATAGTTTTTTCGTAAACTATATGGCTCTATTTAGCATAGATTTTGTTTCTGTTTTTGTTTTTTCTTGATAACATCTTATTCTATTCCATTCTACCTTTCCAACGCATATTTATTTGTCAATTTTTGTTAAGAAATTGGCATTTTATAATGCTCTAAAGATGACTAGTTGAAAATACAAAATGCAGAAAATATAACACAGTTTTTTTCGTAAATTTTACGGCTATGTTTCTCCTGGATTTTGTTTGTGTTTGCATTTTCTCTTGATATCATCTTGTTCTACATCATGAGGGCTTCCCAATGTATATTCTTTGTCCATTTTTGTAAAGAAATGACCACTTTAAGATGCTTTGAACATGACCGGTTGGGAATGTAAAATGAAGAAGATGAAAATGTAGAATTTTCCTTCCACCCCCTTTAATTAATTCTACACCTATGTTGCTTTGTTTCTGATTTTATCTTTTAATCTCTCTTTTTCTAATATTAAAATATACATTTAAATAGATATTTTTATTAGATAAAGTTCATTTTAATTGGATTTGGTTTTGGTAGAATTTAATTAATTAGGATTAGATTTTAATTAAGTTTAATTGTTAATTTCTTTTTAATTTCATTTCATGTTTACTTGACATTATAATTTATATGATTAAATTTCAATTTTTAAAGCCTTGTTTATTTTCCATAATTCCATGTGCTTAATATGTTTTTAGAATGATCTTTGACCCTTGATAAATTGATTACACCTTATATTGGACTTTGTTTTTACCTTGACCTTAACAATTTCCCGATTCCCTTAAGACTCATATTCAATTGGGTGATCATAAGTCCCTTGAACACTTAATTGAATGGGGACCTTTACACTTGCATCTACCTTCAAGTCAATCTTAAGTTCAAGATTGCATACATATAAGACTTTGAAGACTCTGGACATCAAGATTGGATCCCTGCTGCTTCAACCTTCAAGCACAACAAATAAATTCTTCTTTCAGACACTCGTCAGTTATAATGCGAATCGCATTCCACGAGCCTTAAGCCACGGCGAAGTATGAGAGGGAGTTTTCCTATCCTTATTATGAGTACCTCTACATACGAGGCGTATGCCCGAGTTATTCAGAGTATTCGCCTCCATTCGTAGACTTCGGTGTAATTCAAATCATATAGCTGCCAAGTCTTCTTCCGTGTAGACAACATCTCAACATTGCAAAACTACTTCGTCAACTATACTTTTTTCTTTGGACAAAAACAATACACTCTTTGGACTTCCATGTCTTCTTTGGGTCAAGTACCTCATGGTCAAAAACCCATTTCTGAATCTAGAGCCTTTCTTTCTTCTATGCCTTGTCAAACCTCGTACTTAGGAAAACCCTTTTCTTCATGCATGTTTGTCTTGTTAGACCTTGTGCTTACACAAACCCTTTTCTTTCTTGGTTGCCTTGTCATACCTTGCGTTTAGGAAAACCTCTTTCTCATGCATTGTTTGCCTTGTCAGGCCTAGTGCTTAGGAAAATGCTATCTCCATGCATGTTTGTCTTGTCAGGCCTTGTGCTTAGACAGACCCTTTTCTTTCTTGGTTGCCTTGTCAGACCTCGCGCTTATGCAAACCTCTTTCTCATACGTTATTTTCCTTGTCAGACATAGTGCTTAGGAAAACGCTATCTTCATGCAAGTTTGTCTTGTCAGACCTTATGCTTAGACAAACCATTTCCTTTCTTTGTTGCCTTGTCAGACCTCGTGCTTAGGAAAACCTCTTTCTCATGCATTGTTGTTTGCCTTTCAGGCCTCATGCTTAGGAAACCACCCTTTTTCTCTTTGGTCATACCAATTACTGGTTAATGCCACACTCTTGTTATTCAAGCATTTTACTTAGTTGTTTGACAACCCAATCAACTCTTTATTTCCTTGTTCTGCATTAGTTCTACGAACTACGAAGCTCTGACTTTCTCATTGCACAATGAGAATAAATAGGCACAAGGGTTCGAACCCTTGGCGAGCACACTAATTATTTCTTCTGCCTTATGGCACCATCAATATCTTTCATAATCCATTATTATTTATCTTCTATCATAACCACTCATCTCAGTGATATACTGCCTTTCTTTGAAACTAAATACCAACCTTTATTTAGATTCCATATATACCCTTTTAGGACAAATAACCAGTGTCCACCTTTGAACCAAGAGTTTTTTGTCTTGATGCCAAATATTTAATTCCTTTATTTTTTGGCTTGATGTCTGCTTTACTCTTTGGTTCAAATTTCATTCCTTTATAGATTCCAATAATACCATTGTGTTTTGATTCCAAATTATACCTTTCTATCACTTCTACCAAACTTTTTGGCTATTTCCACATTTAATTATTTCTATTTATCACTCCATTCATTTCCATTATTCATTATTCAATACCTTCATTCAACATCTTCTACCTTCATTAACCCCATGTGATGTACTCTCTCTTTGAGGCAAATACACTATTTCTTTGAGCTTCATATATACCTTTTGGGCAAATAACCAGTGTCCATCCTTTGAACCAATACCCCTTTATTTTTTTCTTGATTCCAATTTACCCTTATTTTTGGCTTGATGCCAGTTTCCCCTTTGTTTTAGCTTGATGCCAATTTTCTCTTTGAATCAGACATACCTACCCCTTGGTTTGTCATACCCAAAAATTTGCCCTCCTCTTTTTGACTTTTCATCTGATCATTGGCTTGAGATTCATCTGCTTTCATTCATACCTCATTCATATGCATCATTCATTCATAATTATCACCTTCTCATAAACATCATAGATTCAAAGTTGATGAATAAAAAGAATTGGTTTCGCTTGAGGTTTGTGACATTTTCTCATCATTGGGACAAAACCCTAATTCCTTGATCCTTGATCTTTGGTTCAAGGAGACATATTGACATAACATGACATAAAAACCCTAAATCTTGTTGTGGTATGCTCTTTGTAATTGACTTTTTCCTAAACCCTAGTGCTAAGGGCATGTGGTGTGAGGTTACTTCTTATGCCTTTGCATTTGTTCACTTCACCTATCATTTTGATCATGGAAACCCTAATTTGTTAAGGCCCCTTGTTCAAGGCATTATGGATCATCTGATCATCTTTGAACCACGTGGCTTGCAAAAACCCTAGGTCATTGATCCCTTGTTGCTTGTCTAATCAATTTTACCTTGTAACTTGATCCTAAGCCCTAATTCTAGGTGGCATATGATGTGAGCTTTCTTGTGAAGCCTTGGTACTTGTCCTTATTCCTCTCATTTGCTTTGGTCTTATGAAACTATAGTTCTATGGGTTATATGGTTTGAGTTGGCTTTTTGAGCTATGAGGCTTGATGCTTGTTGCTTGTTCACATGATCTTTTGCTTGGTGGGAAACCATAATTCAAAAGGTTAAACCATCTGGTCATTTCTGGATGGTATCATGCCTTTGTGGTTGTTGATCCAGTTGATTCAAGGTCTTATGTTATTGATGTTAATTCATGGTATTTGATGCATTCGTATTGCACATATTCAAGCTTCATGGTTTGCATTCATATCATTCATGGTTTCATTCTAATTCCTTGATTCACCAACTTTTAGTTCATCAGTGCATTTATAAGTCCATTTGTTCATAATGCATGATTCAAAGTTTAGATTCAAATTTGAAGTCTTGGTGGGAAAGTCACAATTTGAAACAAAAATGTCTTTTCTTTGAAATAAATAGGCTAGCTTTCATTCAATTGTTCATTACATTCATACAATGCCAAGGTTACAAGATCCATACAAAAGTTACAAGAAAATGAAACTTTGACCTTACAATTGACTTTGGTCAGCTGTTGACTTTTTGGTCAACCAGTTGACCAAAGTCAACTCACCTCATCCTTCGACTTAACCATAATCTCTATCTCTTCTTCATGTTATAAACCATCCTTCCTTGGTGCATCCAAGTTCTTGAAGTTGTTCATTAAGATTTGACATGGTAGCCATGGTGCCATCCCAAGCTATGGTAAAACTTATTGAATGTTGCTTCATGAACCATACTAGCCCTGCACCCATCAAACAATTTATGAGCACACAAACATTAACAATCCAACATAATAGTCCAATTAAATAACATAGTCTTTCAGTTCACCCAACAGACTGCAGGCATGAAGCAGAGGTGGCCATGATATCACAATCCATAACCTTTCTCTAATTCTGACCTACAAATTACAACAACAGTTGACATCAGCCGCATCAGTTATGATATCACAGTCCATGACCTTCTCTAATTCTAATTCTGAGTTAGCAATTTATTGTTTCATCAATACTAACCAACATCAGCTAACTCAACTAACGATAATAGAGTTTGACACTAATAAACAACTAACGTTTCAGTCCAAACTAACCCAATTTAGTTTTCAGTACAATTAACAGAGTGATAGTTAACTTTCTATTTCATTAGCAGAGAGCATTTGGGAATAATCTAACATATTGCATTGCAAAACAATTTGCTTCCTTAGCAATCACTAACAGTTTTCCCCCCAAGTCTGTTAGCTCCAAACTTACCTAAGTAGGATAACCAAATTCAAATCTAACTAACTGTTAAATAGAAGATTTCATTAACCACAAAATAACCCTAACATAAATCCATTCATCTAACAAACTACCTATCACACTAACAAACTGATTCTAACATAATATTTCACAGCAACCACTAACAGTTTCAGTTAATAACCTTTAACAATTTTCCTAATTTCAAGGTGATTTGAGTGGAATTTCATTAAAATTTTGAGGGAGTTTCCAACTTCATTCAGAGGAGCAGACTCTATATAATTCAGTCTCAATCACAATTCAGAGGAGGGGATTGGTTCAATCTCTCTCTCTCTCTATCTCTCCGCACTCTCGATTCTCATCTTTTACCCTCACCTAAAGCTTAATTTGGAGCCATTGAAACTTCACATTGAAACTTCACATTGAAACTTCAATGTGCTTAAGCTGAAACCCCTCAATTCTAGCACGTATAAACAACAAGCCAATTGTTTCCTACATACTAGAATCACAGAGAAGAAGGAAGAAGAAGATAGAAGGAAGGGGAGAGAGCATTGAAGAATAGAGAAATAGGAGATTTGCATAGTACCTGAGATCATCACCGTCATCGAATCCTCTTCTGGTAGGTCTTCGAATTTTCGTCGATTCTCCTTAAATTATTGTTACCTGTAGCCTGAGTAGAGGTTGAGGATGGATAACCCTAAGTTTGTAGGTTGAATCACGCAATGGTTGATATTTAATTTTGATTTTATACTCTAGGGTTCTTGGACCTTCCCTTTCGATTTGAACTCGTATGTATAAATTAGCAAAAATGAAGGAGGGATTTAGAATGAGACGACGGAGATGAGCGTTTTAGTGGTTGGAATTTCATGATTGGGACTGCTCCACCGCCTCCGGTGCGGCGGAGCCTCTGTCTACGGTGAGACATGTTTGGTTTGAGAGTGGAGAGGGATATTTCGATCATGTGTGGTGTGAAGACTGAACGTCATTCTCTTTTCAGGGTTATTCTTTCGTTTGGTGTCTTTTGGGCTTGAGAGCCCCAGGCCCATTATCTTTTACTCCTTTGCCCGCTTGATTTCGTCACTACACCCCCTGAGTCCACTATCAACCAGAGCGGGCCTATGCAATATGGGCCCTGCGCTGCTCCTGTTTGCACCCTCCTTCATAACCTTGTGCCCTGCTCCATTAATAATTTTAATCCTTTCTTAATCTCAATTATTCACTAATTGCCATTAATTAATTCTGATTAATTTTTTATCTTCGATTTTTGTACTTTTTAATGTGGTTAAGATTGAATGTATCGTAATTTTTCATCATGAATTAACATGTTATTTAATTGGTTAGTTTTAATTAATCAATCTTCTTAATTTTGTATTACCCAAATTTGGGCATAATTAGATTTAGGTTAATTTCTAGATTAGCCAGTTTTTTTATTTTCTCATGAAATTATTAGGTGAAGATAGAATCAATTAGGTTTAGTTGATTTTGATTAGTTAAAAATTAATTCAACATTTCCCTAATTGATCCTTTTGCCCTTATGGTTTTAAACCCATGCACTCATGGGTCCAATGCACTCATGGGTCCAATGCGTGATCCTTTTGTAGATATCACTAAACTTAGGGACTATTTCCCTTCTTACCACCGAACCAAACCCATAGTTAGTATCAAAAAACCATAAATTTATAGTACATGACCCATACTCTGCGTATATTTCGTTCAGTCCCTCCCACAAAAAAGAATGAGGATTTCATCCTCTGCCTGAACAAAATCGAAGTGAAAATTAGTGATACTTGGAAGTCTAGAGGAATTTATAACCTTATTCAGCTGTCGAGAAGTGGCCCTTCCTTTTCCAAAATATGCTTGTCGTATCTATGTACTTCTGAGAAAGTACCACCAATACCGTCCAACTTCGGTAGATAATAGTGAAACCCACTCTCTTCGACATAACGTCCATTACTGGCCTTCTCCCAACTGGCGAAAACTTTGACCCCAATGAGAGTGATGACGACACCATAAATTTCAACACAAGTCATGCCAACTTTGGAAAATACATCGAGGACTATCATGTCACTAATACCACCGAAGTTTCTAACAAAGAGCACATTGGTTTCCTTGCTTTATGGAAGTTGAGATGCATTTTTTACTAAAAATCTATGAAAGTAGCAAAAAGATATTTGACTTTAGCTAACAAATTACATGAAGGTTATGATATTTTCCTTAGCCAATTAATTCTAGGATCCCTCTATTAATTCTTAGTGTTAGCTACTAAATCCCTAAAAACCTCAAACCCAACGACAACCTACTGATATCTGGACCATATTGGTTACTTCAACTTTGGTTGAACGCCATGTTTGAACTTTCTCTAGATGTTAAAAAACCCAACGACTCTAACAAAACCATTAAGAATAGGCGTGATGAAGGTGTTCGACTGACTCAAGTAACCCCAATTGAAAAAAAAACAAATCAGATCGATAAGCTTTTTCAGCTTATTTCCTAATGTTCGCCCAGGGCCATAACTTCACTCCCACACTGTCTCATTTTTTCAATATAACTCACGGTCCTGAACGGTTCACCATAAAGTTTCCTACTATTGGGGAATAGGAAGCTAAATCAAAGAAAGTATGGGAAGTTTTACTTACTCCAAAGCTTCTATGGACCTTAATTAGGATCTCTAAAGAAAATGTGAAGATATTATGTTATCGGCCTAATTTGGTGTCACGCCGGTTTGGAGTTAGTCAAATTATGCCCAAACCCTTTTCAATCAAAAAGGTGAACTATGTATGTGCAATGTCGACTACTTAGAAGACGAATACCTTCAACGTCCTACTCAAGATGCTACTGACCATGTTGTGCTCACACTGTTTGCTTTTCAACCATATTTCTATTGCACCATAGAATTTGACCCTTGATGGAAAGCCTATCACGCAAAATAATTTCTCGAGGATGCAACATTATCCCAGTATCTAACTAATGCTTTCTCTTCTCTGCAGCAAAAGTTCAACAAAAGGTAGATGCAAACACATCAAAGAGATCCAGAATTTCGAAAAACATTTTGAACATGTGTATGACCCCAATGACCTTAGTCGGACGATCCGTGAAGCAGTGGTTACTCTTAAAGAAAAATTGATGGAGAAACTTCCCAACTTGAACATCCCTGATTATATGAAGGATAAGTACACATTTCCAATTAATTATTGTCCTTCTCAGTTTCCCCCTTTGCCCACCAGTCAGATGGCTATGGCTTTCACCCCTCCATTTTCATGGTGGTTCATTTTTGGGGAAGACATAAAGGTGCTCGAGAATGAGAACCTGAAACTTGCCAAGTGATTGACTCGGACTAAGCATGACATATACAATTTTAAAGGCCACCTTTATGTCGATATAACCCATGTCAAGGTTGAAACCCCTATACATGAAGATTAGGAAAGTAAAGGATATCTCTAAAATCCATTTAAACCTATATTCTTTTCGTCTTTATTTACATTTGATTTTGTATTCTTTCAATGGCCGAACACAAGAAGAGGACCATAGATGTTGTCGGCACTGCAGTAGCCTTAAAGAAACCCAAGGTCAAAGCAACTCCAATTAAGAATACACATCTCAGTTCTAATATCTGAAACTAGAACTTGAATTGTTCTCCATATTAATCTTGCTATACTTTTCTCTATATAACTTCCTTGCCTTTATTCAGGATGAAGGCAAAACTGCCTATGGCGAGCCTCAACCCATTCTTGTCGAGGATTCCTCTCTCGAACCTCAAGATAAGAAGAAAAACCCAAAGATTGTTAGGGTTGGTTCTAGAAAGGTTGTGCCTATCCCAAAGGTAGCTCTTACTCCAAAATAAAAGAAGGAGAACAAAGTTACCTCAAGGAAAGGCGACAAAACAACTAAGACAGCAAGAAAACTAGTCTCCACTAATCATGTAAGTGCCAACTCAAGTCCAGATGTAGATACCCCCAATGTGAGTTTACTTTCCTTTATCTCTTTCATTTTCCAATATTTTTTCAAATACTAACACTTAAATTTTGCAGGATAACCCTTTGACCAATCCTGTGTTGAGTCTTAAACATCCAACACCTCAAACTACCAGTTCCCCCATAATTCAACCTACTTCACTCAAAGAATCTTCTGAAGAAGCCATCAAACCTACCAAAATAGATGACAATGCATATCACGATTCAAATAATAAAGGCTAACCTTCTGAAACATCATCTTCGACAACTGATGGAGGAGATGAAAATGAAATAGCCATGGACTATGCTTCTCAAGAAGACACTCTTGAGCAAGAATAACCAAGAAATAACTCCCCCTAGAAGCCCCAAACAAAGCACTGGTGCTTAGAAGGATGCAGAAATCATTGAATCCCTTTCCAATGTTGAAAAACCCACTGTAACCATTATACTAGAAATTGAGGAAGAAACTGCAAATATCTCGACTGATAAACCAACTCATTTGCCCAGTACTTCTCTCTCCCAAGAGGAGTTTAAATAAATGAAGGAACCCAACTCATTTTCCCAATACTTTTCTCTCCTAAGGGATGTTTGACTAATAAATGCTCAAGTTCTTTAACTGTTTCCGGAGGAAATATTGCACCTGAGACAGTTGATGAAGTTCTTTAGCAATTGAAAGACAAACTTGCAGAAGCTGGCCTCTTTGAAGTGCTTGAAAATAACTTCATTCACAACTATGGTATCAAATCATTGGTGAAAAACATGACGTCTCAAATGCCCCTAACGACGTTGTCGACTTTCTGGTAGAATTTTGACCTCTATTTGACCAAATATTTGCTGATTTCCAAAGGAAACATGAAGCGCAAACAAAAATAAAGCTTAAGGCAGATGCCCGATCAAAGGAATAGAACTTGGCCAATAAGTCTAAGATTCAAGAAGAAGATCTAGAATAAGATCTTCACCAAGAGGATGAAGTTTTCGCTACCTTGGATGTAAAAATTCTCAACTGGAAGAAAGAAATTTAGGTGTTGTAGTTAAAGGTGCAAGAGGCTGAAGATGAAAAGAAAGGAATTCAAAAGGTTAGTCAACAACAAATAGATGCAGAGTCCCTGGTTGAAATCCAATATTTGAAGAATGGCAATACTCCGAATGCTGAGATTGAAGGTTTTGCCTCCACAATTTCACAAGTTGATCATCGACTATATGCAGCAAAGATCCAATATGGATGGCTCAAAGCCTCTTTACCTTTCTAGGACTCATATTTTTATCATCTTTGTTAAGGTTTCTATGTTTTTTGAATGACATTTTGGTTTTTGTAAACTCTTAAATATGCCATTTGTGGCACTTCAACATTCAAGCCAATATTCTTATCCTTTTTAGTTTTGAAGTAATATTTCTATTCTGCGTTAATATGGATTTCATGTAATATAGGCCTATATTGCTTTAAATATTTTCCATTTATTCGCAAGATTCAACCTTCAGGGGTCAATTCTTCGACCTCATATGCATTATTTGTAAATGCTTGCATGATTCTAAAAGGTTCTTCCCAATTAAGGGACCATTTTCCCAAGGTTCTATCTTTTTTATCCATAGGAAGGATGACTTTCCATACTAAATCTCTCAACATTAAAGTTTTTTATTTAACTTTCTTATTATACGCCTTAGCTACTCTTTCTTTTTGTCTCATTAAGACATCTAGAGCAGATAATCTTTCTTCGCCCAAGTCACTCAACTCATCCAGCATCATACCCCAGTAATACTCAGTTGGAATTTCAGATTTCATTTGAACTCTAATTAAATGCAAATGTATCTCCAAAGGGATTACTGCATCATGACCATAAGCAAGTTGAAATGGTGTGGAATTGGCTGACTCCTTAGGAGAATTTCGATATGCCTGGAGTACTTGGTTTAAATTCTATGCCAATTTCTTCACTTTTGACCTACATGCTTCTTAATTAAACCAATCACAGTTTTGTTGTTCGCTTCGACTTGACCATTAGTTTGGTCATAATAGGGTGTCGAAGTTAGTAATTTAAATCTTATCTCTGAGGCAAACCCAAAAATCTTTTGACTTGTAAATACTGAGCCTTGGTCAATGGTAATAATATCAGGTATTCCAAATCTATATATAATATGATTTTGAGTGAAACTAATTACTTCTTCCTAGTTGACTTTAGGCAAAGGAATGACCTTTATCCACTTAGTCAAATAATATATCCCCACTAAGATGTATTTATGCTGTTTCGACGACGAGGGCTTAATTTCACCTATTATGTAAAAACCCTTTCCTTTAAGAGGCTATGGATTAACTATTCAATGTAACTCACTTGCAGGTACATGTTGGATTCCTGAATTCCTTTGGCATTCCTGACAACCTTTGGCAAAGTCTATGCAATCTTTTAGCATAATTGGCCAATAAACCCCTAGTAAAAAAACAACCATTTTTCATTTTATAGCTTGCTTTATGAGAACCACATGATCCTCTATGTACCTCAGAGATTGCTAAATATGATTTACTCTCGCCAAGGCTCTTAAGAAGAACCCCCTAAGGGTTTTCTTTGAATAACTCGTTCCCCATAATTACATAACCCATGGCTTTGTACTTGATCTTTCGATCAGTCCTTCATGTTATATTTCCAATATATTCAACAATGGGTTTTCTCTCAAATCAATACATAATCTAAGAATTACATTTTTCTTTTATAATATGCCAAATATTTTCTAACCATTTGATATACATGGTTGTTCTAATGAACTTACTCCCGAGCATCCTTTCAATATCCTTTATGATCTTCGGCATGATTTCTGGTTCAAACCTTCTTGGTAGTTGTTTCACGGCTTCTTACCAAGCCGAATTGGTAGTTTTAATTCCACCATGTTTCGACTCAACCCTGGCATCTCGTTGTAGCCCCAAGTGAAACAATCTTTGAACTCTTTAAGCAATTTGACCACCTTTCCCTTCATATTTGGTTCGACTTTAGCACTGATATAGGTTGGTCTTTTCACTGATCTATCACCCAAATATATTTCCTCTAAGAGATCTTGGGCCTGCATCTTTTTGGTAGAATCAAGCGGGTATTTTTCAAACCCCAAATGCTCATTGTCATAGATACAATCTAGCCTTCGACTTTCTGAAGCTTTTGTATGCCTTAAAATAGCATCTCCATATTTATGAAAGTTTTCGACAATGGCTTCACGAGCCATATTCTGTAATGCTTTATCCTCAAGGGCTGAGTTTAATCTATTTTCGGCCATGTAAGTCTAAATCTGAGCCAATGAGTTTGACTTAGTAGTCATTTTCATCATCCATGGTCCACCATGTGGGTGCGACACTTCCTTCTTCGATAACATCCTCCCTTACATGTTCCTTATCCCAGATGAAAGCATGATTAGGATGGACGTTCAAGAAATATGTAGTGTCTTTCTAAGGAGTGTAAACCTCCTCTACTACATAAAATGGCGAGATTTTTTTTCCATATTTCTATCAAAGTGTTTCTTGCCAACCAAACTAACTTCAGCCAAGTAATAGCTTTGGCCGACCTCAATGTTTTCTACTATGACATCTTCACGCCATATGGAAACCCTCTGGTGCAAAGTCGAAGGGACTACACCTATATGATGGATCCATTAACATCCAAGCAATAAGTTGTAATTTGCATTAGACGTGATTACCATAAATAATGTTGTCCTAGTTATAGATCCAATTGAGAGTTCGACCTGTATCACCCCTAAGATGTGACTGGTTTTGCCTTCATAATTTGACAGAACCATGTTGTGAGGTTGAAGGTCAGCATCTTTCCCCGCCTTTTTAAAAAATGAATGTGGCATCAAATTGACAACTGCTCCCCTGTCAATGAAAACCTTTTTGACAACCATATTATCTACCTTCTCCCTTATGAACAAAGGTTTGAGATGATACATCATCCCAACGCCCAATTTCTAAAAAATGGCTTGTTGTTCCTCGACAATGCCATTGTTCATAACATAGTAACATAACAACTTATGATTTTCCACATCATCTTGTATATAATCTTCCTCTGTCCCGAAACTTCTAAAAATATATCATGTTATGCAGGGAATACGAAAACTATGCCACAATTGATTAAAAGGTCATCTTCAGACTTTGTGTCGAAGTTGTCCTCTACCATCTCATCATCTAGTTGAGGAGTATATTCAGGAGTTTTCTCCTCTGGTTGAAGAGTGTATTCAGGAATTTCCTCATGTGGTTGAGGGGTATATTCAGGGGTTTTCGCCCTTGCCATGGGACCACCCTTACCCAGATGTGAAACCCTCAAGGATAGTCTTTGGTTGGCTATTTTTTTGTCTTTATCACTCAGTTTCCTTGTGTAAGGTTTCTTCAGAGTGTTCGACACAGCCATATCACGTTTCACCGCAGGGGCTTCACGCTTATTTGCAAAGGCTTCTCGCTCAGCCTTCTTCTTTCTTTGGTGACACCTCCACTACGTCCGTGTCATATGGTTATTTGCCTTGTAGGTTTAAGAGATGTGTGACTGACCCTTCGACACCTTATGATTTTTCTGGTCTGGAAACCCTATCTTCGAGTTGACCATTTTCCACTTTGGTTATTTTTCTCCCTCTGATTTAAAGGTTTAACTCACTTTCTATGAGGTACATTTGTTGGGGGGACGATAAGTCCTTTGATGAGATCGTCGGAGCTGACTCATGTATTCTTCATTTCTGCGAGGAATACCTCGTTTGTCAAAAGTGAACCTAGCAGTTGAACTCCCTCATTTGCTCTTAATGGGATCCTACATCCTGGTGTCTTCATGTTTCTTTGTTGCCTCCTCGTCGAAAACAATGTTACACCTAGGGCATGGCATTGTTTTGGAGTCACTTAGCTTGTAGCGCTCCAAGAAGTCAATCAACCCCTCATCAGCTTAAGGGTGCACTAGTTGCATTTCTACATTAGCAACTGTAGAATTTTGCTCACCTTTCTTGATATCCATGTTGAAGCCATATGTAGCTTCCACCACTAGGATCTCAACTAGTTTAACATAGTGAGCATATTCATTTTGAAATGGATTGGCATCCACTTGCAACAATGATTTTTACGTCTTGCCAAATTGCAGTCTGCCTTCTTTCAATGCCTTCTGTACCAAATCTCTGAAAAGCACACAGTAAGAAGTTTTATGACCCAGAAATTATATAACTTACAAAAACCTCTCTTTTTCCTTTTCTGTAATGGAGGAGTTTTCAGACCCGGAGGCACTATAATTTTCCCATCGGTAACTAATAAATGAAATATTTCGTCACACTTTGTTATATCAAAAGTATATGTTTTTGTGACAAATTTATCATTCTTGCTGGATTTGACGAGATTCTTCTCGTTCGACGACTTCAGCAATTTACATACTTAAGGAGGTCATGGCTTAAGTTTAGGAACATTGACCTCACTCTCTTGGAAATATTCATCGCCTAGGTCTGAGTGATATTCATCTGTCTCTACATATGTGACCTTTTCTTTTTTATGGTACTTATTCGTTCTAACTTTTTCATCTTTTAAGCATTCAACCTGACGAACCCTATCTTCCAATTATGCCATGTCCTTAAGGTATTGAGTATCTAGTTTCTTCCTAATAGAATAATTTAGGCCGCCTATAGCCATTTCAACTAACTCGTGTTCAGGGACTTATGTAAAGCACCTTGCTTAAAGAAGTATGAACCTGTTCAAATAATCATCGATCGACTCAGGGACTTTTCGCCTAACACTAGCCAACGCCTTAAGACTTATCTTCGACTGGACCATGTAAAATTATTCATGGAACAGACTCTCCAATTGACTCCAAGTTTGTACGGAGTGTGGAGGGAGTGTGGTGAACCAAGTGAAGGTGTTTCTTATTAGAGAATTTGGAAAATACTTCATTTTTAAATTATCATTGTTTACTATATCTCCATCCTCAGATTGATACATAGCGACATGTTCGACCGTAGATTCAATGGTGTGCCAGCGAATTTGGTGAACTTTGGGACTTTCCAACCCCTAGGGAGCTTGGTTTTTCGAACGTACTCTGACAAAGGGGAGATAAAATTGGGTCTATGGAGTTCCACATTAAGGACATTCTGGGCCAGAATCTGTTCCACCATATTAGCTATGTTGTTATGTCCCCCAAAGTTTTTTTGTTGGAAATGTCAAAGAACTTGGTCACCATCTTGGTTTCTCTAGAACATTACATTCCTATGATTATGTTGACCTATGTATTCCTTTTTTCCCATTTGTGGTGGGTTTGGGTGGTCGAAAACCTTTATGTTGGCCTAATTTTACTTGGGCCAACCCGTTCTCAGGCGTTTCGACTTGCCTAAAGTTTGAAATATGAGGGTTGGTCGAGCCTGAACTTGAGGCGTGCCAACAAAATTGGGTATTCGACCCATTTGATTGGCTAACGACTCGTATGTTTAGTTGGTATTCGTAATCAAAGGATTGAATATAGTTCTCATTTGTTGGATCAAAATATTAACCAATTTTAAGTTTCTTTCATCCATTTGTTACCTCATGGCCATCATAGAAGTTGTATTTAAAGATGGCGTTATTTGAGGGATATAGCATATCCCTCCTGGTCAAACCATATTATTTATGGTCAAAGCCAGAGCATTATGGGGATTATACGATGGCCCAATGGCTATTGCATTGTCATTATATGTTGACATGTTAGTGTGAAGGCCAACCATCATCAATGTTAGCATGCCATAAGAGTAATCACGATTATTCATTGACATTGAAAAACCAAACAAAGGTATTGCAACTGCAGGGTTGAAAAGGGAATTCCCTGTCTGCGGTGGAGGTGTTATCCCCCGCGATGGTATTGGTGCAACTGACGTTGACGATACCACCATAACAGTTGTTCTAATATCTGTTGAAATAATTGTCTCTTCAACTATCGATCCGACTGGTTATTCTACTATGTTTTGAGGATTTTTCTTTGAACTGGGATTATCCATAGGAGCACGCGTCATTTTTGATAAAGATTTTCCACTTCTTAAATGCATAAAAAATATTCAGAATAATTCATGTACGCAAAACACTTTTATAAGAGAAAACTATGATATCTATAAAAGATAAAGAGAATTTTAGCATGTGTCCCATTGGACGTGCCAATTTGTTTACTGTGAAATTTGGTAAACAAGCACTAGTCTCTTATTGAAGGTTACATACAAGATGAACAAGATAATCCTAGGACATATTACTAAAAGATTTCTTATATTTTTGTGTAGAAAAGTAAAGGATTTAAACTTGGTAGAAATCTTTAGAAAAATATAATGCAGAAAATGTAGATTGTTGGGAATACAAGTGATCTCACCAATGTTAAAAGACAAAATTTTGTAAATGTGAATATTGTAGCGGTGTATTCGTCGCTATATGATCTATCGATTAAATCATAAGCTAAGAGATACATTGAAAAATTTCGAGTCGCCACCGCACTTTTATTTATCCAAAGGATTGGCTAAAAAGCGAACAAAAGCCTAAGAAGTTTTACACGTAGAAAACTAATAAAAAGATCAGAGATTCTGGGTAAGGGGTAAATTACGCAATGGGAAGGTGTTAGGCACCCACTACGTCCTAGGTACTCCTAGGGAGCCCTTTTCACACTTGTTGTATTAAATTGTTATTTGTTATGACATAAACATTGTGCAAACATGATTGGGATGGTGAGAAAAGAATGTACATTTTTTATTTATTGGGTTATTGGGTTCGAACGGATGAACCCGTTGCCTACGTACCTTCCATCAAAGGTAAGGATCAGAACGCCGTAGTTCGGCTAAAAGATTTCCAAAAGTGGGTTGGGTTCAATTTTAAACACAAACCCTAGGTCTTACGTTATCCACGGGAGAAAACTCAACCTTATACAGACAACAACGTCCACCATGTGAGAACAGCTTCAACTGGCCAGAGAGGGGTTAACCCTATAATAGGCGAGGAAGGCTTACAATTCAATCACTAAAGACAGAAGGTGAGATTAACATCAACCACTAAGATAAATCAAACCTATAGCTCATGTATGAAAAGATTAATGGACAAAGCCAAAACAAGTGAATGAGTGGAGTTACTGATTATGATTATGAAAATGAAGTCAAAGTATAATTAAGATCAATTCAAATAAGTATTATGAAATGGATTTTGGAAAAAGGTCAAGGACTTGAGTCCAGGTTTTTAGTTAGAAAACATGAAGATGTTTGCACAACACTTATGTCAAGTTTTAAAAGATAAAGTGTGAAAAGGTTCTAAGACGTAATGAATGATGAATGGATGAAGGATGGATAGTAAAACTTCTCAGGCGGTTCACTTCTTGAAATCATATGGGAGATGATTCAAGTGTGTCCTTTGGAATAAGCAATTAATAATAACAAACAAATAAAGCAAGCAAAAGCGGATACCGGATGCCAATCACTGGTCTTATACCAATCTCCTAAAACAAAACGGGATGTCAGATGCCACTCAATGGTCTTATACTAATCTCCACAGGCAAAGAAATAAAAGCGGATACCGGATACCAATATATGGATTTACACCAGTCTCCTAAAACAGAACAGGATATCAGATGCCACTCAATGGACTTACACTAATCTCCTCAGAAGAAAACAGAAATGAAACAGGAAAGTCAACTGCCAATCTATCTGGACTTAGGTTAACTCCACAGTATGCTCACAGGAAATCCAATGCCACATCACAGGGACTTACAATGGATCCTCACATACAAGAACAAAAGCAACAATATGATCACAGGAATGCAAATGCCAACTTACAGGGACTTATAATTGCAACCTCTCACACAAACAGATGAACAAACTATGATCACAGGAAAGCAGATGCCAACTTACAGGGACTTATAACTGCAACCTCACATACAACATCAAACAGATCAAATTATGATCACAGGATAACAGATGCCAACTTACAGGGACTTACAACTGTATCCTCACATACAAACAGATAAACAGAAGATATGAGTGACCAATGAGGTCTTACACTCTATCCTTCCATATCATAGGAGCAAAGGCCAAAAGAGATGGACTTACAATTGTCCTCAATGGGCAAACAACAAATGATAGCATCACAAAACAGATGAGATGATCATGCATTAATGGCAATTGATGATGATGATAAATGCATAGCATATAAGCAAGCAAGTTCACATGAAGCAATCAAACAATCAATGAATAGCAAGCAACACACTCTATAGCCAAACAATGGGGGCTCACACAAGAGGGTTTGACCTTAAAAGTCCACTGTAATGGGTAAAGGTCGCTCTTAACCTGGCCATTGAGGGGCTCAGGTGAAGCAGATGAAAAGGAGATGAGGGGTGTGCCTCATTGCTTCAATCTCATATCAGAGAGAGCATCAAAGAAAGTGTGGGAGTTCAGAAAGCAGGAACTCTCTCCACATTATTGACTCGATTAGATCTTGGGTATTTATCTCATTGCTTCAACCAGGTACTGGGAGCAAAGAGAGGACACACTGAATAGTGGGGGATAGATTACTTATCCCTACCTTCCACCAATTGCCTTACTTGAAGGACTTTTCCTGCTTAGGATAAATATAAACAAACACAGGCATTGCCTCTTAAGGAGGACTTCAGACAGTTTGCCCGGTCAAATAACAGACCGGGTCTCCAGACTACATGAAGAAGAAGTAATTATACCTCAAAGCAAATGCTAAAAAGCAAAGCAAGCAATCAAGTTCAAAGAACTTAGGCAACTAAAGCACCTGAAAAAGTCAAACTAATTAGTAAACAGTTCAACAATTAAAACAAAGAGAAATGAACCAAAAGTCAACCACAGAGGGACCAATTGTGCAAGGCACAAAGACTCAAGCATATGAGTCACCTACAAAACAAGGTGTTAGCACATGATAAACAAACCAACTCAATCAAAATTGAAAGGTCTTTGGAGCATTGGTGCTCAACCTGAAACAAACAGCTCAATTGTAAGCTTACAAGACCACTAGGACTAGCCTAGGGTCAAAGATGAAAGAAAAAGGTCAAGGCAGCAAGCAATATTCAATCAAAGTCAAATTCAATCATGTAAGAACCAAACACAATTGGATTCAAACTTATATCATGCATCAAAGTCATTTCATATGCAAAAGAATGCAAAGCATAGCAAAGGAAGCATGCAAAAGTCAACAGCAAAGACTTCATCCAAAAGTCAACTCAAACATTTTCAAAAAATCATGAAATAAATCACACTCAATCCTAACATCTAACATGGTATACATGTCAAATTTCATGGCATTTGGATGAGAGGAAGGCAGTCAAGTAAAATCATGAAGTCAAACCAAATTCAATTAAGCATGGTGAAAGTCAACAAGCATGGGTCAACTTCAAAAAATCATATCAATTTGAAAACAGAAGATAAATGAATGAAATTTACACCAATGCAAAGCTTGAGATGTCTAGTTATCACATATGAAATTTCATGGTCATACAATAAGATATGAGAATTTCATAAAGGATTTGGCAAGGTATAGCACAAAAAGTCAACAAATGACCAAGCATGGAAGAAAATTCTCAATCAAATGGAAAACAGCAAGATTAATTCCAAGAAAATTCATACATCAATTAGACATACAAGGGATCATTCATGCAAAATTTCAAGTGATTTGGATAAGAGGAAGCATGTGAACAAAATTAGGGAAAATGCATGATCATGGTATAGCAACAATTGTAACACATGACTTCAAAAAAATCATAACTATCAATCCACAAATGATAAATGCACAAACTTGATATGGAAATGAAGGTCAATGTGTGTAGTTCTACCACAAAAAATTTCAAGCTCATTGGATGCAATATGACAATTTCACAAAGAGAATGGCACAATGTATCATTTATGCATACATGTCAAGAAAATAATTATCAATTAAAAACCAGCCAATGGAAAATTAATTAAAATTCACCATAAAATAGTAGACATCTTTGTGATCATTATGCAAGAAATTTCATAATTTTTGGAATTAAAATGAGCAAGAAATGAATTGTTGAAGTTTGATGAATAAATGAACAAAGCATGAAATACATAGCATGATCAATGGTCAAACACAAGTCAACGTGTGGCAAATGTGTAATTCTGCAGTCACTTATTGAAGTGCTGCGTTTTGGGCAAGGCAAATGAAATGTTTTCATTGGCTGTTGTCCAATGAAACAGTAAATTGCCCAATGGAATGAATTTCTGGGTTTAAGACATAAACCCTAGGGTTTGGCCAACAGCAAAACAGGTTTTGCTTCAAACAATCGTTCAAAACACCTCAAATGCACAGCAACAACTAAACATGGCATTGGCATTTCTAAGCTCAACAGCAACACAAAACTTCGACCAACAATTCCAACAGCATAGCATTCATCATGTAGACAGCTTATGTTCAAACAACAGCAAAGTATTATGTTCATCATGCAATCAAACAGTCATCATCACTATGCAACAATCAAACACTCACGGCCAAATACAGCTAACACAAAAACATGTAGATTTTATGAGCTAAATCAAAACAGCAGCAGCATATTCATCACTGTCATGTAATCATCATAACAGCAAGTAAGCAAGAGCATTCAACATTTCCAATCAAAATCACTGCAATCAAAAATCATAGCTCACGAACAAACATGGTAATGATGCAACCACACTCATGCACACTTAAACAGTACAAACCATACACATTCATGCAGAATTCTGGCAAGATTTTAAGGTTTCAAAACGGCAGGGCATTGACAGCATTGGTATTCATCATCATCATTCAAACAACAAACCAAACAACAGCATATGAATGCAGTTCATGAGGGTTTTCTAAACTGCAGCATGATATCATGGTGATGTTCACACAGCCAATCAAACAACAGCATATGACAGCATAGCATATTCAACAACAGCAATGGTCGTGGCACTTCAAGCAAGCTCCTCAACATCAAACAAATTTTAACAACATTACACAACAGCACAGCATTCATGATGGTGTTCACACAACAAACAGACAATAGTAAGACATCCTTATGATAATTCCAAAATCAACACCAAAACTCGATCAGCAGACAACAACATACATCATCCAAGCAAAGTCTGGACAGGACAAGTATTTTGACAGCAGCATGTAAAACATTGATCATACAACACCAACATTCATGACCAAACATAACAAATACCAACATATGAATTTTATGAGCAAGGTTCAGGAAGTTTCAAACAGCAGCATTGGCATATGTAGCAGCAAGCATTTGACCAACAATTTCAACAGCATACAAACATCATTATCATTCAACCGCAAACCAAGCAAAAGCACATAGGTAGCATGGCATATGTACTTATGTAACATCAATCATCAACCAAACAAACATTAACCAACAGCATGGTATGGGTGAGGTCTATGCAGTAAGCAGGTTGACAGCATACAGTAATCAAATGGATTTTAGGCAGTGCTTATAAGGTTCAAAACAGCAGGGCAAGCTTCATCATCTTTAATAAATAACATTCGAAACAAGCACCATTCAAAAAGCAAGGCATAAATGGTTCATGCAGCAAGCAGGCCGACAGCAGGGTTTGAAATTCACACATCAAAAATCATCCATTTGCAGTATGGCTAACAGCATTAACAAGACAATATGGGAAATAGCTGTAAAGCCTCAACAGCAACATGTATGTGTTTACCATCATAAAAACAATCTTCAAGCCAAATCAGACAAGAACATGGCATTGGTACTGCATCATGTAACATCCAACAGCACAAACCATACACAACAGCCACAAACCATACACAACAGCAGCACAACAAATTCTAACAGCATTTATGATTCACACGCAGCAGCAGGGGTATTAACATTCAATGGTTCATTCTAATCAACACCAAACAAGTTCAAACAAAAATTCAAAAAAGCAGCAAGGCAATGAAACATTAACCATCGAGGCAACATCAAACCAACACAAACCAAATACATTTCATGTGGATATAAAGTTTCAAAAATGCAGCATGGTTAAGCCTCATGTCATCATCATTATAACACCAAAATTCGAGCAAGCAAACAGCAATGGTAATGATCATCTATCATTTTAGCAAACCTAGCTAACAGCAAAACAAGATGATCATGGGAGTTTATCTGGAAGTGAGCCTTAGGTTTTTCAAAACAAGCAGCAAAGTTTATGTTCCAGCTTTATCAATCAGTCAAAACCAACAGCAACATGGAATTTCAAGCACCAAAAGACAAACAGCATGAACAAATGATTGTGATATTCATATTGCAAACAGACAACAGCAACATTCATGTTTTAAAACTGCAGCAAGGTTTAGCATGGCATCAATGTGTTCATCCATATCCAAACAAAATTGATCAGCATACAATCAACATGGTATTGGCTCAGGTAATATCAATTAGCAACTAAATAAACACGAGCATAGTTCCATGTAATTAACATTGAGGTCATGGTAATTGCAGTTCCAACAATACATAACTGATATGGCATTGTTAATGTCCATAATGCAACCAAACAACAGCATACAATATGTTCATGCATGGATTTCAGGACAATTCAAATGGGATTTCAAGAAAAATGCAGCAAGGTTTTCATGTGTAGCACCACCCAATGACAAAGCAAGACATGGATCTTGGAAAATTCTGGGCCTACTCATGATTCAAGCATAACAGTAGCAACAACATCAGGTTCATGCTCATGATTCAACAACAACTCGAAATCAAACAAACATGACAACCACATAACCACATTCATAATGCTTATGCAACATAAATCAACAGCTACCAACACACATGAACTAGATTCTTGAAGCAAAAGGGCTAGGGTTTAACAGCAGCTTGCCTTCATCATCACCAAGAACTCAAAATTCGAAATATCCAGAAACAAAAAATAAGCATATCAATGTGATCCTTATGCATCATACATACCTAATCAAGTCATAATTTTCATGAAAATCTCAGCATCACAGCAAATCGATGGAAAGCACATTCAAGCATACAAATGAAAACTCATATTTCTCTCAGCATAACCAACCATTTCAAGTAAATGAACACTCATTAGAATCAGTATTTAAGGATCTTTCACAAACATAGTATGGCATGGCAAAAAGAGAAGATAGATTACTTACTTGTTTTGGAAGAAAATGTTGAAACAGTAGTGCTTTGGTCGATTCAAGCTCAAACAGTTGGAGATGGTGCTTGGTAGTGAAGGATGATGAAGCTTGTTCAGCTCAAACTTGCTTTGAAACTTCCACCACTCGAATTGCCATTGGAGATGCTTTGAAGATGCAGAGCTTGAAAGAGGGTTACAGTTGAGAAATGATGTGCAAAAACAATCCCAAATGATGTTTAGATGATGGAGGAAACAAGGTTATTCGAGGGTTTTCAAGGGTTTATGCAGAAAAAAGCCAATTGCCAAAAATGCAAGAAGAGAGAATGAGGGTTTTTGGTCTGTGGAGGCTGTGAACACTAGGGCTGCCAATGTCAGAAAAGAGACTTTATATGTCTGTTTTAGATTGGTTTAAGGAATGATAAGCTGGATTAGCTTAATGAGCTCCATTTGCCAAAATTGCTAACTATGCACAAAGTGGAAAATGGGAGGTGTTTGTCTGCTTGAGTGGGCTTGGACAGACTGCAAATGGACATTCAAATTGCTGTTTTGTGTGCTGCAGACCTGCTGTACTTGCCTTGCTTCTCTTCCCATCATTTTGCCTACTTGCCAATTTTTGTATTTTGGTCTATAATTGTGGCATAAGGGTGAAATGAGCATGGTTTAAGAATTGGAACAAGTCACAAATAATATATGGAACATTTTCCAATTGGTAAAAATGAGAAAAAGTCAAAAACTCAAAAAGTCAAAGTTTGGTCAAACTTTGAATTTAAATGCAAAAGGTCCAAAAATGCCATTTTGAATGGTGAGGTTTTAGGTCATGAAATTTATATTTTGGAAAGAGGATGAAAAATGTGATGTGTAGGAAAAAACCCCACCAAATTTGGCCTTATGGTTTGAGAGATATGGCTTGTTGAAGTTCAAAATTTGGTGAAAATGATTTGATCATATCTTGACAACCACACATGGGATTTTGATGCTCTTGGACTTTTTGAAAATGGGAAGACAAGATCTTCAACTTTCATGTTGGGCAAAAATTCATTTGAAGCTTGTATCATGATGTAAGTTTAAGATCAAGAAGTTTCCATTTTTGGCAGTTGAAATTACAGGTCCACTTGCTATTTCTGGAAAATTTCTGATTTCACTTGATTTTCTTCCATGATGAGGTTGAACATGATAGATGAGGCTTATACAAGTATGAATGAACTTCTTCAGATCAATTCTATCCATCAAATTCCTGATTAAATCAACTGTTGACCAAGTTTGACTTTTCTAGGGTTTTGGACTGATTGAACTTCTTCTGATGAATTCCAAACCCTAATTCCTTGAGAAATTGATTTCAAATGATGTCCCAAGATGTATGAACCTTTGATTAATGATCATGGTGCCCAAATTCCACAAGAATGGCCACCATCCATTGCTTTGACTGATCAATGACTGACTTTGACCTAATTGCTGATGATTGCTTCCACTGCAAGCAACAGGGTTAGACTGACAATACTTTTGTACTTTTTGAATGATAAACATATGAAAGCAGAGATATACAAATGCAAAGTATGCTTGGTGATCAAGAAACAAAACCCACAAGGCAAACTATCCACTAAGAGGAAAGCAAAGGTATGCAAAGATCCTTGAGGTCATGATATGAATGATATGGGCCATGAGGGATCTTAGGGCCCAAAATTGGGGTCTTACAGATGCCCCTATTTAAGGTCATTCTAGCCGGAGAAGTGAAGTTTAGAAATCTTCATCTTGACGCGGTAGAATGGACTTAAATAACAGTAATGAGACAAATTTTGGTCCCTAAGAGACCTCATGATGCAGATGTATGCGTGCAAAAGACACAAACTCTGTGGGGAATATGATTCACACAGAAGAAAAGACGATCCATCGGAGTAGTACACTCACCAGGAACAGAGACTCTAACAAGACTCTATGGGGATAATAAAAGAAATGAGATGTGTGAACAATACACGACTCCAAACTGGGGAAAGACAAAACTGACACAACGTGATCAAGACACGACTCTGATTAAGGAAAACAGAAAAAACAGACTGGAGAACTCACTGGGGAGTGAAGGACTCACACTGGGGAAAAGAATTCCGAATGGAAAATAAATCCATTGGAAAGACACAAGCTGACTCCTGAGGGAGAAGCAACAGAAAAATTCCACTGGGGAAGCAACAAAGATCATGAGATGTTACCAGGCATACGGGTAACAAACTCAGGAAAATCTGACTCCACAGGGGGACCGAGGTCATAATAGGGAGCAGAAAGGAGGGAACACCAAGGATACCGGTTACTGGGTATATAATAGGTGACCGACCAAAGCGTGAATTGGATTTCACTTCCAAAACACTCATCATCCTGAAGAAAGCTATAAAAGCAGACTTGTTTATAGGATGGACATTCAATTCCACAAGGAAAATGAATCTTACTCTGAGGGGAAAACAATCAAAAGATTGACTCAAGAGTGAACGAGATATAATATCCATTACCGTCAGAACGTGGATAGAATACTCAGATGAGACATATTATTCATTACCGGCAGACCGTGAATAATATACTCGAAAGGAAAATTATCCTGAACCGGTTACTGGGTTGTAGGATAAGATCCGAAGACGTGGATTGGTTTTCACTTCCAAAACACTCATCATCCGAAAGGAGGGCTTGAAAAAGCAAAACAACTTACAGGATGGACATTCGAATCCACAACGGGAAAACGAATCTTACTCAACTGGGGACACAAACCCAAAGAGTGCATGAGATATAATATCCATTACCGGCAGACCGTGGATAAGATACTCGCATGAGATATATTATCTATTACCGTCAGAACGTAGATAATAAACTCGCATGGTAAGAAACACCAGAGATACCGGTTACTGGGTATATAATAGGTGATCTACCGAAAACGTGAATTGGATTTCACTTCCAAAACACTCATCATCCAAAACACAAACTGGTTAAAGGATGGCTATTCGATTCTACAAAGAATACGAATCTTGCTCAGTTGGGGAAAATCAACAAAGGATTCCAACTAAAGAGCGCATGAGAAATATTATTCATTACCGGCAGACCGTGAATAATACACTCGAAAGGAAAAGACACCAGAGATACCGGTTACTGGGTATATAATAGGTGACTAACCAAAAAGAGAGACAATCGATACCAAGCATACGGGTAAACGAAAGACAACTCAAGGGGATAAATTGCAAGCATCCGGCAATTATCCAACAACAAGAAATATTCGTCTCCGCAAAGGGAAATAGCGAATCTTACTCGACTGGGGAAACACAAAAGGCTTCGACTGAAGAGTGCATGAGATATACTATTCATTACCGGCAGACCGTGAATAATATACTCGCATGGAAGATTATCCACAACCGGTTACTGGGTTAACAAAGGATAAATCAACCGAACAGAAAGGCATCGGGATACCAACTCAGGTATATAATGATAACCAATCGAAAGGAGCAACAGACATTACCGACAAAAGGGTAAATGAAAGGCGATCTGCTGAGGATAAATTGCAAGCATCCGGCAATTATCGACAGGGACTAGCTGGGGATGCATTGATAAACAATCAATGATCCGGGGAACAAATCACTAGCATACGGTGAAAAGACCCACTGGGGATAAAATTGCTAGCATACGGCAATTATCCACAAAAATACTTGCTGAGGATATAAGTGCTGATCTGAGCAACTTATACAAGCAAAGGAAAATCAACATCAAATATTGAATGAAGATAACCACAAAATTAGGGTTTACATCTACCGAATACGGGGTAGAAGACCAAAAACTCCGCGTGGGGATAGAACAAATCACAAATCCGCACGGGAAACCAAAATAGGGTTTATAACAAACCACAAACTGCTGAAGAGCAAAAAATAGGATTTACAACTACCGGGTAGTAGGTAGAAAACCAAAAACTCTGGCTGGAGAATAAAAGGTGTATAACCACAAATTCTGTCAAGAAAGCCAGGAAAGATAGGACTTACAACTACCGGTTACTGGGTAGAGGCCCAAAAACATTCCGCTGGGGAACAACCCACTGGGAAGCACAAGATATCTGACAAATAGCCAATTCGGGAATAATCCGAAAAGACAGACTGAATAAAGACACGTCCTAATGAGGATATAACTCAAATAGGAAAATCCATCCCAATATATGTGTTGGGAGGAACGGAAGAAACCGTCATCCACGAGGATATATCTCAGTGGGGAACTGCAGAAGGAAAGACAGACATTTTCTGCTTATGGGGTTGACTCTATATGGAGAGATTTATAAACACCCGACATCTGCTTGGGGAGATCTGTAAAGAGATCTATATCACCATAGCAGGAGACACGACAAACAAAAGATATATGGCAAGAAATGCAACATGAATATCTGAATGTTTATGAATATGCATGAATATGCGTGATTTATGTTTGATGAATGCTGACAAAACAGACAATTCTAACACAAACAGGTTCAGGAACCAAACGTCCGGTATTATACTTCCAGGGGAAAAACCAGCTGGAGAGCCAATCTGCGGAGATCTACATGCTGTAAAGCAAAGATCTGCAGGTACTGCTGAAGAAGCAGAGAATCAAAGATATCAGGAAACAACCCAATCAGGGTACAGAAAGTCACAACGGGCGAAACGGCCACCCAGACAAATCTGTAGGGGAACAAGAGAAGTCCCAAAGTATATCTGCAGGGGATCCCAGTGTCAACTGAGAAACAAAAAGGTGCATAAGCACGAGCAAGAACTGCTGTAGAAGCAAATCCACATAACTCCACTGGGGGACAACCCACTGAGGGAGAATGATATCATCCAAATAGAATCTAACTGCATAAGCAACTCTACTGGGGAAAACTGTCGGCTACTCTCTTGGGAACAAGCCACTGAGGGAGGACAGATCAAACAAGTAGATTCTGCAACGAACCACTCCACTTGGGGAAATACACAGCAAACTGATCACAACAAGTAGATTCTGCAATATAACCACTCTACTGGGGATCACAAACAGTCAGGAAATCAATCCGTTCACTGGAGGCTAGAGCCATCATCCGACCATACTGGGATTGAAGGAGTATTCAACAGGCAAAACTGCCACAACAAACCTTCTGCAGACTAAGCTGAGGAAAAGATGGTTGAAATACTGGGATGTCAACCCAAATCAACCACTGAGTAGGAAAATAAATCCTGCTCTGCTGGAGAGAATAAACTCTGATGGAGAGATAGCAACAATTCCGCAGACGACTTCGCCGGGGAAAAGGTAAAGTACCGGGTATCAAACCACTGACTTACCGAGTCTTCAAAAAGAAAGCGATCATGCTGAGGAAACAGACAAATCCTGCTGGCACACTGCATGGGGAAAGTGGTAACAACTCCACTTGCAACCCTGGTGGGGATATTAATAACAGCTCTACTCGCGACTCCGAGGGGAGTATCAATCAATCAGTTATACTCATGACTGTGCTGAGGAGACAAATAAAGTCTGGGGCTATAGACCCACTGGAGAAAGTGACGGGGCACCAAGGTGACAAACCATCAACCGCCGAAACTTCTCAAGAAAACACCCATGCTGGGAAACTGCTGCTGGAGAAACAAAGTCTTCAACAACAAATCACTTGCGACTGTACTGGGGAACAGCCCCAACAACAACTCTGTTTGAGGAACAACCTCAACAAAGATCTGAAGAAAGAAGATACCACCAAACCAGGAATATGAACCATGTCTTACCTGTTGGGAATCATGCCACCCTCGGGAGAGCACTGAGATATTCTTGAGTATCCTTTCAATCTTGTGAATGTTCACTTTGTTTAAAACAAAAATTTTGAAAAATTTGATTTGTAAAACAATGACATTTTATCAATTTAAAACATGCAAAACATTTGTTGAATTGAAACAAATAAGAGTGCAAATAATTGGATAAAAAGCTCAAATTGATTTGATAGAATGGTAGTCTGCAAATGGCAAGACTCCATAGATCTGTACAAATTTGAAATCAGTGATATATATTGGAAGAGGGCTACATTGAACATAATGATCCTTTCTCTACCAATTTGAATCTCGATGTATCCGAAGCTTCAGTTGACGACGAATCGAGAATCTTCTGACGAAATGACGACTGATGAACCAGAAAGTCTTGTCAGGATGCAGTTACTTGCCAAATCCCTAATTTTTGCCTAGATTGCCCCAGAGTGAGGTACTCAATCTAGCGGGATGCAAATATATCTCTTTTTTTTCAAGTCTCTAATTTTTGCCTGGATTACCCTTGCGGGTTCTCCACCGAGACGCTCATTTTTGCCTAAGCCGCCCTTTCGGGTTTTCAACTTAGCGAGCTATTCTGTTTTTTCATTTTTTTTTTTTTTTTTTTTTATTTGCATATACTTTTTTTTTTTAGGCAAAGTATCTCTTAACTGCATCTGAATTCACAGGACGAGTGAAATCCTCCCCATCCATTGTTGTAAGCATCAAAGCACCGCCTGAAAAGGCTCTCTTAACAACATATGGACCCTCGTAGTTTGGAGTCCACTTGCCCCTGGAATCGGGCGCGAAAGACAAAACTTTCTTGAGCACAAGGTCACCTTCTCGGAACACACGAGGCTTGACCTTCTTGTCGAATGCTTTCTTCATTCTTGCTGATACAACTGACCATGGCACATGGCAGTTAATCGCTTCTCTTCAATCAAATTCAACTGGTCATAACGACTCTGAATCCATTCAGCATCAGTCAACTTGGCTTCCATCAAGACTCGCATTGATGGGATCTCCACCTCTACTGGGAGAACGGCTTCCATGCCATAAACAAGAGAGAAAGGGGTTGCCCCTGTTGAAGTGCGTACAGACGTACGATATCCATGCAAAGCAAATGGCAGCATCTCATGCCAATCTTTGTACGTGACAGTCATCTTCTGGATAATTCTCTTGATATTCTTGTTAGCAGCTTCAACAGCCCCATTCATCTTAGGTCTGTAAGGAGAGGAATTATGGTGTGCAATCTTGAATTCAGCGCACAACTCATCCATCATCTTGTTATTCAGATTGGATCCATTATCAGTAATGATCCTCTCTGGCACACCATAACGGCAAATCAACTGGTTCTTGATAAACTTCACAACCACCTGCCTGGTTACATTCGCGTACGAAGCGGCTTCAACCCATTTGGTGAAGTAATCAATTGCTACGAGAATAAAACGATGTCCGTTGGACGCTTTCGGCTCAATCATACCGATCATGTCGATTCCCCACATAGAGAAAGGCCATGGTGATGAAATCACATTCAGGAGTGTCGGAGGAATATGAATCTTATCCGCATAAATTTGACACTTGTGACATTTCTTCACATACTTGCAACAGTCAGACTCCATTGTCAGCCAATAGTAGCCTGCTCTCAACATCTTCTTAGCCATGGCATGTCCATTGGAATGAGTACCAAATGAACCCTCATGGACCTCAGTCATCAATAGGTTTGCTTCGTGTCTATCCACGCATCTGAGCAAAACCATATCAAAATTCTCTTGTACAGCACTTCACCACTGAGGTAGAAACTGCCTGACAACCTTCTCAAAGTTTTCCTATCTTTCACAGATGCCCCAGGCGGGTAGACCTGGTTCTGGAGGAAATTCTTGATATCAAAATACCAAGGCTTGTCATCTTTCACTTCTTCAATTGCAAATATGTGAGCGGGTCTGTCCAAGCGCATCACAGTAATATTGGGAACATCATTCCACCATCTGACAACAATCATGGAAGCAAGCGTTGCAAGGGCATCTGCCATCCGATTATCCTCTCGAGGAATATGATAAAATTCAACTTCTGTGAAGAAAGTTGAAATTCTCCTTGCATAATCTCTGTATGGGATGAGACCTGGTTGATTCGTCTCCCATTCACCTTTGATCTGATTGACAACCAAAGCTGAATCACCATAGACATCAAGATATTTGATTCTCAAATCAATGCATTCTTCAAGTCCCATAATACAGGCTTCATACTCCGCCATATTATTCGTGCATTTGAAGGTTAGCCTTGCTGTAAATGGAATGTGCGAACCCTGGGGATTAACAATTACTGCCCCAATTCCATTTCCATATTGATTAACAGCGCCATCAAACACCATCGTCCATCTGGAACCAGGTTCTGGACCTTCATCAAGTGTAGGCTCATCGCAATCTTTCATCTTCAAATACAGAATTTCCTCGTCAGGGAAGTCATACTGAACAGACTGATGATCTTCAATTGGCTGGTGCGCTAAATGGTCAGCCAAGATACTACCTTTGATAGCTTTCTGAGCTCGATACTCAATATCATACTCAGACAACAGCATCTGCCAACGGGCAATCCTCCCAGTTAAAGCAGGCTTCTCGAAGATATACTTAATTGGATCCATTCTGGATATCAACCAAGTTGTATGATTAATCATGTACTGGCGCAAACGCTTAGCTGCCCAAGCTAAAGCACAGCACGTCTTCTCAAGCATAGAGTACCGAGACTCACAATCAGTAAACTTCTTACTGAGGTAGTAGATAGCAAACTCCTTCTTCCCTGATTCATCTTGTTGACCGAGTACACAACCCATCGAGTCTTCAAGAACTGTTAAGTACATAATCAGAGGTCTTCCTTCTACTGGCGGAGACAAAATCGGAGGTTCGGACAGATAATCTTTGATACTGTCGAAAGCTTTCTGGCAATCCTCGGTCCAATCATGAGACTGATCTTTCCGGAGGAGCTTGAATATCGGCGCACATGTGGCAGTCATGTGGGATATAAATCTGGAAATGTAGTTCAAGCGGCCAAGAAAACCTCGGACTTGCTTCTCAGTTTTGGGTGCGGGCATCTCTTGTATTGCTTTGACCTTTGCAGGATCAACCTCAATACCTCTT
Source organism: Lathyrus oleraceus (assembly GCF_024323335.1). NCBI lineage: Eukaryota > Viridiplantae > Streptophyta > Magnoliopsida > Fabales > Fabaceae > Lathyrus > Lathyrus oleraceus. The sequence continues at coordinate 40,400,353 of NC_066583.1, forward strand.
TCACTTACCACAAAACCCAACAACTTGCCGGAACGGACTCCAAAAGTACATTTGTTCGGATTCAGACGAAGCTGGAACTTCCTCAAACGCTGAAAAAGCTTCAACAAATGCTCAATATGCTCAACTTCCGTTCGGGACTTAGCAATCATATCATCAACATAGACTTCTATCTCCTTGTGCATCATATCATGAAACAAGGTAGTCATAGCTCGTTGATACGTGGCTCCGGCGTTCTTCAAACCGAAGGGCATCACTCGATAACAGAATGTTCCCCAAGGTGTGATGAATGTTGTCTTCTCCATATCCTCTGGTGCCATCTTGATTTGATTATATCCGGAAAATCCGTCCATAAAGGAAAAGACTTTGAATTTAGCTGTATTGTCTACCAACATGTCAATGTGTGGTAGAGGAAAATCATCTTTTGGGCTAGCTTTATTCAAATCTCTGTAATCAACGCACATACGGACTTTTCCGTCCTTCTTAGGAACAGGCACAATATTGGCCACCCATAGAGGATATGTCGAAGTCACCAGAAACCCCGCATCAATTTGCTTCTGAACTTCCTCTTTGATCTTCACTGCCATATCTGGATGAGTTCTTCTGAGCTTCTGCTTCACAGGCACGCACTCAGGCTTCAAAGGCAGGAAATGTTGCACAATATCTGTATCTAAACCCGGCATGTCTTCATAGGACCAAGCAAAGATATCTGAATATTCTCGTAGCAAGCTGATCAAATCTTCCTTAACAGACCCTTCAAGAAGTGCCCCAATCTTCACCAGGCGCTCACAATCTTCAGATCCCAAGTTGACTGTTTCCAAGTCTTCGAGATGCGGCTGAATGATCTTCTCTTCGTGCTCAAGGAGACGGGTGATCTCATCAGGAATCTCTTCAACGTCATCTTCTCTGCCTCAAATACAGGGAATTCAAAATTGGGAGATGGCGTTGGATCATTATGTTCAATGGGTTTTAGGATCAACCTGCATAATGATTTTGGTTAAGAAAAACTTCAGAATTTAAACAAGCAAATCATTATGCAGATGAAAAATGTTGCTTTTACAGCTTTTATTTTTGTTTTTATGGTTTTTTGTGATCACTGATTTCATAAAGAAAAGCAAAAAGTGAAAACAAAGGAAAAACAAATGTTTTGACAATGCAAAAATTGAATGAAAATATCATTGTATATATGCTTTGCCAACAATGTCATCACTTCTCCTTTTGGCATGGGAGAAGGGTTTTAAACAAAATGAACAATTACTCTGATCTATGGATAACTGTAGGAACATCCACAGCGACCCAATTGTGGCAGACACCACCAGGAATAACAAAATTGTTCAAATCTTCTGCATCTTCTTCTTCAATGATAGCAGCAGCTTCCTCTTCTGCAGGTTGATCAGCATGGATGAATCCTCCACTGGTGAACAGACCTTGCTCGTTGCATGCCCCAGAACCATAGCCAATGCCAGCCCGGGATCGGTTATCTTCAAGTTCAAGCACTTTCCCTAATCCAGCAACTGCACCACATTCAATGGCCAGCTTTGCATCACGGTAGGAAGTGAATGAAGGAGACTTCTTCTCGATTGGTTTATCAATAGATAAAGCTTGGAACTGAGTTCCAACTTCATCCTCAGCATCAATGTACGAGAAAGAAGATAGATTACTGACCAGGAGAGCCTTTTCTCCCCCTACTACAACCAATTTCTTGTTCTTCACGAACTTCAGCTTTTGGTGTAGGGTGGATGTCACGGCGCCAGCCTCGTGAATCCATGGTCTGCCCAAGAGACAGCTGTATGATGGGTGAATATCCATTACTTGAAAAGTGATCTGGAAATCACTTGGTCCAATCTTGATAGGGAGATCCACTTCCCCAATCACGGTCTTACGCGACCCATCAAAAGCTTTAACAACAACCCCACTCTGCCTCATAGGAGGACCTTGATATGACAATCGTGAGAGTGTGGATTTTGGCAATACATTAAGAGACGATCCAGTGTCCACCAGTACATTGGACATTGCATCAGATTTGCAATTCATAGAGATATGTAAAGCCATGTTGTGGTCTCTTCCCTCCTCAGGGAGATCAGCGTCACAAAAGCTCAGAGTGTTGCAAGCGGTAATGTTTGCAACAATGCTATCAAATTGTTCCAAGGTGACGTCGTGATCGACATATGCCAGGTCCAAGACTTTCTGCAGAGATTCCCTATGAGGCTCTGAGTTCAGCAATAGAGAAAGGATAGAAATCTTGGAGGGCGTGTGTAGAAGCTGGTCTACAATATTGTACTCACTCTTTCTGATGAGCCTCAGCATCTCATCAGATTCTTCATCAACAATGCCACTCGGGCCATCTGAAGAAACAGGAGTCTTTTGTACAGACGAGGAGGGTTTGGCAACATCAAGTGCCGGATTCTGAACATTCACAGCATTCCCTACGGGATGTACAACAGATTCAGAAGCAACAGCCTTGGCAGGCGCAGAAAATACACGACCACTGCGGGTCAACCCACTAACATCAGCAATAGTGGTCACAGAAGTTGACGGCAAAGATACCTCGACCCCATCCTGGACAGCAACAGGATTGTACCGGAAAGGTACGGCTTTGTCAGATGAATACGGCACAGGGCCAGCTGGTTTGATAATCAAAGAAGGTGAAGCTTAGGCTTGTTGCTATTATACCGAATAACAACGGGCTCTGGCAATTTGAACACCGGGGAGATGACACTCACTTCGGGCTCAACAACATCAACATTGCGATTCTGGAGAATCTCAATGGTACCTTCATTCAACAACTTCTGAAGTTCACAGCGTACTTGGTCACAACCCAAGCGGTTGACAGAACAGACGCGGCACTGGTCATGGTTATGCTTCAAATAGCTGTGCTGACACAGCATTTTATGTAAATCAACCAACGATTGCCGGATATGGCTGACATACTTCACTTGTACTTCCCAAGGTCTTCCTGGATCATATTCACAGACTTCCCATGCGAAGGCAATGGGTTCCTGGTGACATTCGGGTTAGAGTCTTCAAAACTCAGAATTCCGCTTCTCATGAGGTCTTGAACCTTATTCTTCAGCGGGAAACAGTTCTCAACGTTGTGGCCCGGAGCACCGGAATGGTAGACACAATGCTGGTCTGGTTTGTACCACCATTGCGGATTGGCAGGAATAGCAGGAGGATCCCTGGGTGAAACCAACTTCCTCTCCAACAAGGAGGGATAAAGCTCTGTATATGTCATCGGAATAGGGTCGAAGCTGACCTTCTTCCTATCATAGTTCACATTTGCTTGGTTGGTTGTACTTCCACGAGGCTGGTAAGCCTGTTGCTGTGGACGTTGCGGTTGCTGTTGATATTGCGGTTGTGGATATTGCTGCTGATGCTGATACTGTTGAGCATTATCCTTGAATACAGGTGCCACATAGCCACCTGATGCTGATGTCCGGCACGGTGTGCAGGCTTCCTCTGAACAGAGGGTCTTCGATGTTTGGGCTGAGACTGCACAGCATGCGCTTCACCTTCTTTCCTCTTAAACGCTCCATACCGTTTAGAGGAAGAACCATCATCTTTTGACAACCGTCCTTCGCGGACGCCTTCTTCAAGACGCATCCCCATGTTCACCATCTCGGTGAAATCAGAGGGAGCGCTGGCCACCATTCTCTCATAATAGAATGACCCAAGAGTCTTCAGAAAGATCTTGGTCATCTCCTTCTCTTCTAATGGTGGAGTGATTTGAGCTGCCAGCTCACGCCATCTCTGGGCGTACTCCTTGAACGTCTCTTTGTCCTTTTGTGACATAGACCTGAGTTGATCTCTGTCAGGCGCCATGTCAACATTGTATTTATATTGCTTGACGAAAGCTTCGCCAAGGTCATTGAAAGAGCGAATGTTGACGCTGTCCAGGCTCATGTACCAACGGAGGCAGCACCAGACAAACTGTCTTGAAGTAGTGGATCAAGAGTTGATCGTTGTCGGTCTGTGTGGACATCTTTCTGGCATACATGACCAAGTGTGCCAAAGGACAAGTGTTTCCTTTATATTTTTCAAAGTCTGGGACCTTGAATTTGACTGGTATTTTAACACCGGGAACTAGACAAAGTTCGGCTGCTGACTTGCCGAAGAGATCTTTGCCTCTAAGAGTTCTCAATTCCTTTCTCAGCTCGAGGAATTGGTCGTTCATAGCATCCATTTTCTCATGTACATCTGAGCCCTCAGACGCTTCAGAGTGATAAATGGTGTCGTCTACCCTCGGCATGGTATGCACGACAGGAGGAACAGGAATAGGGACCGGGCTAGATGCCGGCATTTGAGCAAACGTTGGAGCTGGCAGATCGGGCATAAAGCCAGGAGGCATCCCCCAAGGAAAACCGGGAGGCATGGCATTCGGCTGATGGGCACTGACTGGCACCGATGTAGTAGCTATCTCTGATATAACGGTCCGCTGAACCGGAGTTGCTGGCTGTTGAGGAGCAGGCTGATTCTGGGCAGCAAGGAGTTGCTCCATCAATGCGCCAAGTCTGGCGACTTCATCTCTCAAACTCTGGTTCTCTTGTTCCAATTGCTCCATAATCCTTGCAGAGTTGACCCTCGTATAATACCGGTGAGTCAGCTTGTCTTCAAAATAAATGAAGAGCAGATGTTAGAACCGGAAGACCAGAAAAATGGGTACCTGTTTATGCAGGAATGATGCATGAAATGCTCGTGCAAATGCTTTAATTTTCAAGGAACCCTTAGGGTATTCATTTGCAATATTTTGAATATTTAAACATTTTGATTGTTCATGGAAAATATTTCATTCAAAATATTAAGACAAAGAAGTACAGCATTCTTTTAAATATTACAAAGAGAAAAGGTAAATAACATCCTATGGATCCCTATTAGCTCGGGATGCTGGAAGACGAGAAGTGTACAACTTCTTGATCTCTCTCTCATAGGCAGCCTCCATATCAGCTTTCTCTTTGCAAGTTGATCATACTTCCTTTTCCAGAATTTGGAAGACTGAGGAAGCAGAGAAGTCCAAGTGTCGTTCGGATCGTCGATCACTCGGTGCTCGAGAAATTCAATCATATCATCCTTCTCCTTGAGCTGCTGCAGCAATTCCTCTCTCTCGCGGATCCAGGCACGCGAAAGGTCTTCTTCTCTCAACTCCTCTACACGTTGGGTAGGGAGGGTTGAAGGCCCAGCCACATCCAACAGTGTAGGTCTCGGATGATCATATGGCATCAGGTAGGTAGCAGCCCTCTGTCTGACCCAAGAGGTATAGGGCTCCAAAGCAATGCAGTTCTTTGGACCCAATTCATTCCTACTCTTTATGCGAATATTGCGCCAAGCGCGGACAAATCTGGCTTTCAGGCCTTGGGGATCTTTACCCTCCTGAAAGAACACACCTTCTAACAGAATGTTATGGGGTTTATCCTTTAGGGGGAACCCAAGCTGACGACGTGCAAGCGTAGGGTTGTAGGTAATCCCACCACATGTACCAAGAAGAGGCACATTAGGGAATTCACCACAAGAATTAATGATCTGGACGGTATCATACACGCGATCATACCAGGTGATATCATCATTGGTGAGAGACATGAGTCTCTGAGACCACCGTAGACATCCCTTGTTCTCCTTGAAAGCAACTGTCTGCGGCAAGTGCGAAATAAACCACTTGTACAGCAGGGGTAAACAGCAGACAATGACTCCTCCATTCTTCATATTCCTCAGATGCAAGGAGACATATGCATCACCCAACAAGGTCGGAACCGGATTAAGGACTGAAAAGATCCTAATGGCATTCATATCGACGAACTTGTCAAAGTTGGGAAACAGCACCAATCCATAGATAAGCAATACGAATAGAGCCTCAAAGGCATCCTCACTCATGGCCTTCCCATAAAAGGTAGCTTGGGCAATGAGGAACTCGGAAGGAAAACCCTGAATTCCGCCTTTGGTAGTCAGATTAGCTCTAATCAGATCCTCATCTATATGCAACAGACTAGAAATCTCTCGAGCAGATGGAATACTCTCTAAGCCACTGAACGGCACTTGATCCAGAATAGGAATCCCAATAAGGTGAGAGTATTCTTCCAAAGTCGGCAACAACTGGAAGTCGGGAAACAAGAAGCAATGATAGAGCGGATCATAGAACTGAGCAAGAGTGCTCATCAATCCCTCATCCACCTGGGTAGTCAGCAACGGCAGAAGCTTCCCATAGCGAGCCTTGAAACCCAAGGGATCTAATACATATGATGTCAGATTCCTTAACTCTTTTACATCAGGCTGCTTAAAGCTGTACTTCTTTGTATGCCTTTTTGGTCTTTCCATGTCTGAAAATTTTGCAAATAACCCTTTAAGTTCCTTGAAAATTTTCTCTTTTTGATGACATGAATGCGGATGAATGCGTGAATGCATGAATGCAACAAACACACTCAAGGATCAAGCAAAGCACACCAAACAAAGGTCGTGGGAAAGCTCTATGTATCCCTAATATCAATCATCCATTTTGGTGGATTTAGGTTTTCACCTTATCGACACCCAAGTTCCATTGATATTAACGGTACATGAACCGGTTCAAACATTCTTAATATCAACCAGCCGCTTTGATGGATTTTAGGTTTTACACCTGATCCGGGATCCATTGATATTAACAATGCTTGAACGACTCAACCACGAATCACGGGTTTGTTGAGAGTCACGAGCATGGAGTCTCGGTTAAGAACCACCCAAAGGGAGTGTACTAGGGTTTAAACCTGCCAGACATGTTCTATCAGAGGTTCCCATAATCATCGTTCCATCTTTCGAATATTATCGGAGGAACGAATACTCGTATTCCAAGAATATTCTCAAGAGAAACTCTTATGAGTGTAGTATCGCGTAACAATCGTATCAGAACTGACATCTGAACGACCTCCGCACTACGGTCCTAAAAATAGGCCAAGATGGGTTTGGTAAACTAAGGTCCTTGGCTTCTGCGGAACATGATTGAAAGAATAATGCCTAACCACAAATAACTTGTGTGACATTATTAGTTCAACATGACCTCCACCAAGTGAATGGACTCGCAAGTCAACTGGCTAAGGACTACTCCACACCAGTCGACGAGACTATGCCATTCTCCTATCCTAGAGTGCACTCGAGTTCGGGTACAGAACTCATCTCACAGATCACCAAAGCACACAGCAAATGTATATCAAGCAATTCACACATTACAATCAATACATTCATCCCAAATTGTACAAAAATATGTCAGATAAAGAATAACAATATAGCACAACAAGGGTGAAAAGTAGGCAATACAACCAGAGATTCTGGGTTCGTTCCCCAGCAGAGTCGCCACTTTTCTGTAGCGGTGTATTCGTCGCTATATGATCTATCGATTAAATCATAAGCTAAGAGATACATTGAAAAATTTCGAGTCGCCACCGCACTTTTATTTATCCAAAGGATTGGCTAAAAAGCGAACAAAAGCCTAAGAAGTTTTACACGTAGAAAACTAATAAAAAGATCAGAGATTCTGGGTAAGGGGTAAATTACGCAATGGGAAGGTGTTAGGCACCCACTACGTCCTAGGTACTCCTAGGGAGCCCTTTTCACACTTGTTGTATTAAATTGTTATTTGTTATGACATAAACATTGTGCAAACATGATTGGGATGGTGAGAAAAGAATGTACATTTTTTATTTATTGGGTTATTGGGTTCGAACGGATGAACCCGTTGCCTACGTACCTTCCATCAAAGGTAAGGATCAGAACGCCGTAGTTCGGCTAAAAGATTTCCAAAAGTGGGTTGGGTTCAATTTTAAACACAAACCCTAGGTCTTACGTTATCCACGGGAGAAAACTCAACCTTATACAAACAACAACGTCCACCATGTGAGAACAGCTTCAACTGGCCAGAGAGGGGTTAACCCTATAATAGGCGAGGAAGGCTTACAATTCAATCACTAAAGACAGAAGGTGAGATTAACATCAACCACTAAGATAAATCAAACCTATAGCTCATGTATGAAAAGATTAATGGACAAAGCCAAAACAAGTGAATGAGTGGAGTTACTGATTATGATTATGAAAATGAAGTCAAAGTATAATTAAGATCAATTCAAATAAGTATTATGAAATGGATTTTGGAAAAAGGTCAAGGACTTGAGTCCAGGTTTTTAGTTAGAAAACATGAAGATGTTTGCACAACACTTATGTCAAGTTTTAAAAGATAAAGTGTGAAAAGGTTCTAAGACGTAATGAATGATGAATGGATGAAGGATGGATAGTAAAACTTCTTAGAAGGTTCACTTCTTGAAATCATATGGGAGATGATTCAAGTGTGTCCTTTGGAATAGCAATTAATAATAACAAACAAATAAAGCAAGCAAAAGCGGATACCGGATGCCAATCACTGGTCTTATACCAATCTCCTAAAACAAAACGGGATGTCAGATGCCACTCAATGGTCTTACACTAATCTCCACAGGCAAAGAAATAAAAGCGGATACCGGATACCAATATATGGATTTACACCAGTCTCCTAAAACAGAACAGGATATCAGATGCCACTCAATGGACTTACACTAATCTCCTCAGAAGAAAACAAAATGAAACAGGAAGTCAACTGCCAATCTATCTGGACTTAGGTTAACTCCACAGTATGCTCACAGGAAATCCAATGCCACATCACAGGGACTTACAATGGATCCTCACATACAAGAACAAAAGCAACAATATGATCACAGGAATGCAAATGCCAACTTACAGGGACTTATAATTGCAACCTCTCACACAAACAGATGAACAAACTATGATCACAGGAAAGCAGATGCCAACTTACAGGGACTTATAACTGCAACCTCACATACAACATCAAACAGATCAAATTATGATCACAGGATAACAGATGCCAACTTACAGGGACTTATAACTGTATCCTCACATACAAACAGATAAACAGAAGATATGAGTGACCAATGAGGTCTTACACTCTATCCTTCCATATCATAGGAGCAAAGGCCAAAAGAGATGGACTTACAATTGTCCTCAATGGGCAAACAACAATGATAGCATCACAAAACAGATGAGATGATCATGCATTAATGGCAATTGATGATGATGATAAATGCATAGCATATAAGCAAGCAAGTTCACATGAAGCAATCAAACAATCAATGAATAGCAAGCAACACACTCTATAGCCAAACAATGGGGGCTCACACAAGAGGGTTTGACTTAAAAGTCCACTGTAATGGGTAAAGGTCGCTCTTAACCTGGCCATTGAGGGGCTCAGGTGAAGCAGATGAAAAGGAGATGAGGGGTGTGCCTCATTGCTTCAATCTCATATCAGAGAGAGCATCAAAGAAAGTGTGGGAGTTCAGAAAGCAGGAACTCTCTCCACATTATTGACTCGATTAGATCTTGGGTATTTATCTCATTGCTTCAACCAGGTACTGGGAGCAAAGAGAGGACACACTGAATAGTGGGGGATAGATTACTTATCCCTACCTTCCACCAATTGCCTTACTTGAAGGACTTTTCCTGCTTAGGACAAATATAAACAAACACAGGCATTGCCTCTTAAGGAGGACTTCAGACAGTTTGCCCGGTCAAATAACAGACCGGGTCTCCAGACTACATGAAGAAGAAGTAATTATACCTCAAAGCAAATGCTAAAAAGCAAAGCAAGCAATCAAGTTCAAAGAACTTAGGCAACTAAAGCACCTGAAAAAGTCAAACTAATTAGTAAACAGTTCAACAATTAAAACAAAGAGAAATGAACCAAAAGTCAACCACAGAGGGACCAATTGTGCAAGGCACAAAGACTCAAGCATATGAGTCACCTACAAAACAAGGTGTTAGCACATGATAAACAAACCAACTCAATCAAAATTGAAAGGTCTTTGGAGCATTGGTGCTCAACCTGAAACAAACAGCTCAATTGTAAGCTTACAAGACCACTAGGACTAGCCTAGGGTCAAAGATGAAAGAAAAGGTCAAGGCAGCAAGCAATATTCAATCAAAGTCAAATTCAATCATGTAAGAACCAAACACAATTGGATTCAAACTTATATCATGCATCAAAGTCATTTCATATGCAAAAGAATGCAAAGCATAGCAAAGGAAGCATGCAAAAGTCAACAGCAAAGACTTCATCCAAAAGTCAACTCAAACATTTTCAAAAATCATGAAATAAATCACACTCAATCCTAACATCTAACATGGTATACATGTCAAATTTCATGGCATTTGGATGAGAGGAAGGCAGTCAAGTAAAATCATGAAGTCAAACCAAATTCAATTAAGCATGGTGAAAGTCAACAAGCATGGGTCAACTTCAAAAAATCATATCAATTTGAAAACAGAAGATAAATGAATGAAATTTACACCAATGCAAAGCTTGAGATGTCTAGTTATCACATATGAAATTTCATGGTCATACAATAAGATATGAGAATTTCATAAAGGATTTGGCAAGGTATAGCACAAAAAGTCAACAAATGACCAAGCATGGAAGAAAATTCTCAATCAAATGGAAAACAGCAAGATTAATTCCAAGAAAATTCATACATCAATTAGACATACAAGGGATCATTCATGCAAAATTTCAAGTGATTTGGATAAGAGGAAGCATGTGAACAAAATTAGGGAAAATGCATGATCATGGTATAGCAACAATTGTAACACATGACTTCAAAAAATCATAACTATCAATCCACAAATGATAAATGCACAAACTTGATATGGAAATGAAGGTCAATGTGTGTAGTTCTACCACAAAAAATTTCAAGCTCATTGGATGCAATATGACAATTTCACAAAGAGAATGGCACAATGTATCATTTATGCATACATGTCAAGAAAATAATTATCAATTAAAAACCAGCCAATGGAAAATTAATTAAAATTCACCATAAAATAGTAGACATCTTTGTGATCATTATGCAAGAAATTTCATAATTTTTGGAATTAAAATGAGCAAGAAATGAATTGTTGAAGTTTGATGAATAAATGAACAAAGCATGAAATACATAGCATGATCAATGGTCAAACACAAGTCAACGTGTGGCAAATGTGTAATTCTGCAGTCACTTATTGAAGTGCTGCGTTTTGGGCAAGGCAAATGAAATGTTTTCATTGGCTGTTGTCCAATGAAACAGTAAATTGCCCAATGGAATGAATTTCTGGGTTTAAGACATAAACCCTAGGGTTTGGCCAACAGCAAAACAGGTTTTGCTTCAAACAATCGTTCAAAACACCTCAAATGCACAGCAACAACTAAACATGGCATTGGCATTTCTAAGCTCAACAGCAACACAAAACTTCGACCAACAATTCCAACAGCATAGCATTCATCATGTAGACAGCTTATGTTCAAACAACAGCAAAGTATTATGTTCATCATGCAATCAAACAGTCATCATCACTATGCAACAATCAAACACTCACGGCCAAATACAGCTAACACAAAAACATGTAGATTTTATGAGCTAAATCAAAACAGCAGCAGCATATTCATCACTGTCATGTAATCATCATAACAGCAAGTAAGCAAGAGCATTCAACATTTCCAATCAAAATCACTGCAATCAAAAATCATAGCTCACGAACAAACATGGTAATGATGCAACCACACTCATGCACACTTAAACAGTACAAACCATACACATTCATGCAGAATTCTGGCAAGATTTTAAGGTTTCAAAACGGCAGGGCATTGACAGCATTGGTATTCATCATCATCATTCAAACAACAAACCAAACAACAGCATATGAATGCAGTTCATGAGGGTTTTCTAAACTGCAGCATGATATCATGGTGATGTTCACACAGCCAATCAAACAACAGCATATGACAGCATAGCATATTCAACAACAGCAATGGTCGTGGCACTTCAAGCAAGCTCCTCAACATCAAACAAATTTTAACAACATTACACAACAGCACAGCATTCATGATGGTGTTCACACAACAAACAGACAATAGTAAGACATCCTTATGATAATTCCAAAATCAACACCAAAACTCGATCAGCAGACAACAGCATACATCATCCAAGCAAAGTCTGGACAGGACAAGTATTTTGACAGCAGCATGTAAAACATTGATCATACAACACCAACATTCATGACCAAACATAACAAATACCAACATATGAATTTTATGAGCAAGGTTCAGGAAGTTTCAAACAGCAGCATTGGCATATGTAGCAGCAAGCATTTGACCAACAATTTCAACAGCATACAAACATCATTATCATTCAACCGCAAACCAAGCAAAAGCACATAGGTAGCATGGCATATGTACTTATGTAACATCAATCATCAACCAAACAAACATTAACCAACAGCATGGTATGGGTGAGGTCTATGCAGTAAGCAGGTTGACAGCATACAGTAATCAAATGGATTTTAGGCAGTGCTTATAAGGTTCAAAACAGCAGGGCAAGCTTCATCATCTTTAATAAATAACATTCGAAACAAGCACCATTCAAAAAGCAAGGCATAAATGGTTCATGCAGCAAGCAGGCCGACAGCAGGGTTTGAAATTCACACATCAAAAATCATCCATTTGCAGTATGGCTAACAGCATTAACAAGACAATATGGGAAATAGCTGTAAAGCCTCAACAGCAACATGTATGTGTTTACCATCATAAAAACAATCTTCAAGCCAAATCAGACAAGAACATGGCATTGGTACTGCATCATGTAACATCCAACAGCACAAACCATACACAACAGCCACAAACCATACACAACAGCAGCACAACAAATTCTAACAGCATTTATGATTCACACGCAGCAGCAGGGGTATTAACATTCAATGGTTCATTCTAATCAACACCAAACAAGTTCAAACAAAAATTCAAAAAAGCAGCAAGGCAATGAAACATTAACCATCGAGGCAACATCAAACCAACACAAACCAAATACATTTCATGTGGATATAAAGTTTCAAAAATGCAGCATGGTTAAGCCTCATGTCATCATCATTATAACACCAAAATTCGAGCAAGCAAACAGCAATGGTAATGATCATCTATCATTTTAGCAAACCTAGCTAACAGCAAAACAAGATGATCATGGGAGTTTATCTGGAAGTGAGCCTTAGGTTTTTCAAAACAAGCAGCAAAGTTTATGTTCCAGCTTTATCAATCAGTCAAAACCAACAGCAACATGGAATTTCAAGCACCAAAAGACAAACAGCATGAACAAATGATTGTGATATTCATATTGCAAACAGACAACAGCAACATTCATGTTTTAAAACTGCAGCAAGGTTTAGCATGGCATCAATGTGTTCATCCATATCCAAACAAAATTTGATCAGCATACAATCAACATGGTATTGGCTCAGGTAATATCAATTAGCAACTAAATAAACACGAGCATAGTTCCATGTAATTAACATTGAGGTCATGGTAATTGCAGTTCCAACAATACATAACTGATATGGCATTGTTAATGTCCATAATGCAACCAAACAACAGCATACAATATGTTCATGCATGGATTTCAGGACAATTCAAATGGGATTTCAAGAAAAATGCAGCAAGGTTTTCATGTGTAGCACCACCCAATGACAAAGCAAGACATGGATCTTGGAAAATTCTGGGCCTACTCATGATTCAAGCATAACAGTAGCAACAACATCAGGTTCATGCTCATGATTCAACAACAACTCGAAATCAAACAAACATGACAACCACATAACCACATTCATAATGCTTATGCAACATAAATCAACAGCTACCAACACACATGAACTAGATTCTTGAAGCAAAAGGGCTAGGGTTTAACAGCAGCTTGCCTTCATCATCACCAAGAACTCAAAATTCGAAATATCCAGAAACAAAAAATAAGCATATCAATGTGATCCTTATGCATCATACATACCTAATCAAGTCATAATTTTCATGAAAATCTCAGCATCACAGCAAATCGATGGAAAGCACATTCAAGCATACAAATGAAAACTCATATTTCTCTCAGCATAACCAACCATTTCAAGTAAATGAACACTCATTAGAATCAGTATTTAAGGATCTTTCACAAACATAGTATGGCATGGCAAAAAGAGAAGATAGATTACTTACTTGTTTTGGAAGAAAATGTTGAAACAGTAGTGCTTTGGTCGATTCAAGCTCAAACAGTTGGAGATGGTGCTTGGTAGTGAAGGATGATGAAGCTTGTTCAGCTCAAACTTGCTTTGAAACTTCCACCACTCGAATTGCCATTGGAGATGCTTTGAAGATGCAGAGCTTGAAAGAGGGTTACAGTTGAGAAATGATGTGCAAAAACAATCCCAAATGATGTTTAGATGATGGAGGAAACAAGGTTATTCGAGGGTTTTCAAGGGTTTATGCAGAAAAAAGCCAATTGCCAAAAATGCAAGAAGAGAGAATGAGGGTTTTTGGTCTGTGGAGGCTGTGAACACTAGGGCTGCCAATGTCAGAAAAGAGACTTTATATGTCTGTTTTAGATTGGTTTAAGGAATGATAAGCTGGATTAGCTTAATGAGCTCCATTTGCCAAAATTGCTAACTATGCACAAAGTGGAAAATGGGAGGTGTTTGTCTGCTTGAGTGGGCTTGGACAGACTGCAAATGGACATTCAAATTGCTGTTTTGTGTGCTGCAGACCTGCTGTACTTGCCTTGCTTCTCTTCCCATCATTTTGCCTACTTGCCAATTTTTGTATTTTGGTCTATAATTGTGGCATAAGGGTGAAATGAGCATGGTTTAAGAATTGGAACAAGTCACAAATAATATATGGAACATTTTCCAATTGGTAAAAATGAGAAAAAGTCAAAAACTCAAAAAGTCAAAGTTTGGTCAAACTTTGAATTTAAATGCAAAAGGTCCAAAAATGCCATTTTGAATGGTGAGGTTTTAGGTCATGAAATTTATATTTTTGGAAAGAGGATGAAAAATGTGATGTGTAGGAAAAAACCCCACCAAATTTGGCCTTATGGTTTGAGAGATATGGCTTGTTGAAGTTCAAAATTTGGTGAAAATGATTTGATCATATCTTGACAACCACACATGGGATTTTGATGCTCTTGGACTTTTTGAAAATGGGAAGACAAGATCTTCAACTTTCATGTTGGGCAAAAATTCATTTGAAGCTTGTATCATGATGTAAGTTTAAGATCAAGAAGTTTCCATTTTTGGCAGTTGAAATTACAGGTCCACTTGCTATTTCTGGAAAATTTCTGATTTCACTTGATTTTCTTCCATGATGAGGTTGAACATGATAGATGAGGCTTATACAAGTATGAATGAACTTCTTCAGATCAATTCTATCCATCAAATTCCTGATTAAATCAACTGTTGACCAAGTTTGACTTTTCTAGGGTTTTGGACTGATTGAACTTCTTCTGATGAATTCCAAACCCTAATTCCTTGAGAAATTGATTTCAAATGATGTCCCAAGATGTATGAACCTTTGATTAATGATCATGGTGCCCAAATTCCACAAGAATGGCCACCATCCATTGCTTTGACTGATCAATGACTGACTTTGACCTAATTGCTGATGATTGCTTCCACTGCAAGCAACAGGGTTAGACTGACAATACTTTTGTACTTTTTGAATGATAAACATATGAAAGCAGAGATATACAAATGCAAAGTATGCTTGGTGATCAAGAAACAAAACCCACAAGGCAAACTATCCACTAAGAGGAAAGCAAAGGTATGCAAAGATCCTTGAGGTCATGATATGAATGATATGGGCCATGAGGGATCTTAGGGCCCAAAATTGGGGTCTTACAAATATAAAAATGACGATGAAATTAATAATGGAATGAAAGCAAACTTGCAAAGAAAATAAAATAAAGTAAAAGATTTTGCATTTGAATGGAAATTGTGTTTCCGAATTCATACATTTTTCTCAGTGAAAACTCGTTTTTCTCTACGCTGGGTATTTTGAGTCTTTTTGAGTTTTTGTAGTTAAATAAATGAACACACTGAATCCTAACACTAGAACTCCTATTTATACAAGTGTAAAATAATTGTTTTGTAACGTTCTTTTCCTCAGCATTCGTCACGTAGAGTTTTGCATGCGTTTCGCTTTTGAACGTCTCCCATATGTCCTTTTTTGGATAAAAATGAGAAGTAGTTACTTTTGAAAGTATTCTTTCGTGCTAAATGTTATATGTCCATGTATCTTGTCAGCATCGAAATCTCAAACTCAATTTATGTCGAAATGATGAACTAAATATCTCCTTCCAGAAAATACTATGTCCCAATCTTCACTTCTCATCCTGAGACTTTAATCACTTTTATTATGTTGATATTTTGATCCTATCGAAAATCCCAGCTAACACACGGTTGGTCAACCGTAATGGTATCCCTTTAGTTACCGTGGTGAAAGGGTTTTTACATGGTAGTGTGTTATGGAGAAAGAAATCTTAATTGAATCTTCATCATATATGGACGAGATCACTGCCTAAATTAAAAGAGAACAACCCAAATATGGATTACTATATAGAAATACTCTTTCCATACTTGAATAAGATGAGCTTGAGTGCTAATTTGTGGTTTTAGGCTGAGTCTTTGTTTATGTTAATTGTACACCACACTATTGCTTCATTCATATCACAAGGCATAGTAGTGGATTTGTTTATTTGAATTGTAAATTCAACAAGTTATTATTCTAATTGTTGTTGAATCACTAGGGTTAGTGGCTAAGAGAAAGTGTCAGGAGTTCTCATATTTAATGGGATACCTGTATAGAAAGACACTTGGGTAGAATTAAGAAGAATGGTATTGAACAATTGGTTTGTTCATCTAAGACACTCTATACTAATTATATAACAAGAGTGGATATTTTTCTTGGGTAGAGTGTCCCCCAAATGTAGGTGTTGTTTACTTGAATTGGGTGAACAATTCTTGGTGTTCTTTATTGCTTTTACCTTGATATATTATTGTCATCCTAATGTGTTTATTCTTGTATAATAAGTTGGACAAGTTGTCCCAGACATCTGGTCCAACATCAGTCTCTTGATATATATATATATATATATATATATATATATATATATATATATATATATATATATATATATATATATATATATATATATATATATATATATATATATATATATATATATATATATATATATATATATAGACACACACACATAGACATACGCATATCACCTCGGGTATTTTATAAATCGAGAGTAAAGTAGTGTATTTAAAAAAAATATGAATATGAAGTGGTTGGGGGTCAAACCCAATACTAGTTCCACCTTTCCCCTTAGTTGCAGATAGACCGAGGAAAAACGTGGCGACTTTCCATGACACCCTTCATTATGCACCTAGAAAACCCAGATAATAATTATTTCTCAACCAAGATAAAATAGATTATTCGTAGTAATGGACTGACTCTTTCTAATATATGGAGTAACTGACCCCTCTAAACTAATTATATTTTCCTTGCAGTTCCCACAGAATAAGATTCCCACCAGAGACAATTCATTAAAGAGGAGTCTTTCTTGATTTAGAGAGTGTCTCTTGTCCTTTTTGCTTTAGAATTACAGAGTCGTCTGCCCATCTTTTTGTGACTTGTAACTTAGTGGTATCTATTTGGTATAGGATTTTAATGGTTGGGTTGGTCCGTAGTTTTACCCAGAAATCCCATGACTCTTTTTCATATGTTTTCCCTCTTGGTGATCCTTATAGGTTTATTGGGTGTTTTATGATTTGATATGATGTGATATGATCGATATAGAAATATCATAATGATATTGTGTTCTTAGATAAATTAATGAGTGTGAAGAACGTGGAAGATATGAGTATCCTTTTGGTTTGAAAATAGTATCTTGATAGGTTTATGGAGGACTCTTGTGTTTTCTCGGCATGGCTCAAAAACGGTATCAAACATTTGTATCAATAGCGACTTGAGTGTCTTTGATCTCCCCTTAATATATTCTTATTATTTGCTGGAGATTGATTTTTGTTTTTTTGCCGATCTTTGGTTGGGGAACTCTAACTTTTATGCTCTTCTTGTGGTGCATTTGTTTTTGCCGTACTAGATTTTTCTTCCTTTTTGTATTTAGTTTTGATGTGTTTTTTTTTTTTTTGTGTGTAGTGGTGTTGTATAGTTGTTGTTTTTTTCTATTTCTTTTTAGTTGGTTGCTTTAATACTTCTTATGTCTTCACCGATCTCCTCTTTGTTTATTTGGTCTTAGTGTCTCTTCTATCTATATATTATATTTACTTTTAAAATAAAAAGTAGCACCGCACAATAGAGAATTAAACAAGAAAAATAAATTTTGTCGTTATATTTTTATATTAAATGATCTAAAATAAAAAACTAAGTAAAGGGAAATGTGCTGTTGACAATTAGTCAACCGTTACCAACAAAGACATCAAACATTTGATAAAAAATTGACAACTATATAAAAATTTATTCAAGCAGCAAAAACAAGTTTGTGTTCACATAAATTTAAAACTTAACATAAAATCATAGAAATTAATGTTTTACCTAAGTGACAAATAAAAAGGTTTATTTAAGAATTGTTTTGAAACTTGCAACACAAAATTACTTAAAATTGATAATATTGTTTTAGTTAGTTTGAATCATGCGCTGAATTCATCGAACTGTATATCCAAAAACTAGCATGCATTTTTTAAGTACAACATGCCCCATGCCTTCATCTGAAAATCAGAGAGTTGAAGGAATTAAAGAAGGAAGAACAATTTATGTGCAGCTTTATGTTCACTTTAATTATATATTGCAAAGACCATGCTGTCACTGATATTACGTTCCATTCTTTTGACTAATAAAAGAAGATTGATCAAATATCACTGTTTCTTGGTGTACTACGGTCTTCTGATGATTTGGAAAAGTCTCCAATTAATTTCCAAACATGGGATACAAAGTCAGAGACAATAAAAAAACAAAATTCCAGAAAGTGAAGCGATTCTATCATATAATTGAAAAGCAAAAGATGTGATTTAGAGAAAGGTGACAAGGGAAGAAATTCTTTTCTGGCTACGTGGGGGTACAATGATATGAATAATAAATAAATAAATAAAGAAGAAAAGTTTAATTCAAAAGGTTTGGTAATAAAAAGAATATAAATAGAGACATTGAAAATTATATTAGTGGACATGGCAGAGTAAGGTTAAAGAAAGAAAGAAAAGTGATAAAAAGCAAAGGTAAGCTGCCCATACTCTGATCTCATATTTTTCTCCATCATCTTTTCGTCTGATGTGAACTATTGTGGGGCTGATTAAAATATTTATATCACTGCCTTTACCGAATGAAGACAGTTATATATTATATTTAATATATAATATATGTAAATATTCATATTTAACTCTTCTTTGATTTAGGTTTTTTTTTTTAATGACAGATAGTTATATAGATAAAAGAAGAAAAAAAAGTATAATACAAAGTGTAGTTAATAAACGACACAAAATGTATATAGAAAACACAACAGAGACCGAGCTATATAATAAGTGAACTCCAAAACTAAGATAATAAAGGTATAATACATAAAAAAAAAAATGCTACTGTAGTTTTCTGTCTTCAATTGATTATAAGAATGAAATATTTTTTCCATTAAATGTTCTAGGTGTTTGAAACACTTTTAATGATGAGAGAAAGAAAAAATAAGAAAATAAATATTGTATTATTAAATTGAATGATAATATTGAATTATAAAATGTCTATTTATATATATTAAGTGGCTTTAACACTTAAAAAGTAACAAACTAAATTACATACTTTAAATCCTAATTAGCTTTGGATTTATGTCACACAACTCAACTTGGATTATATCTAATATCTCAACATACCACTTTATAATCCAAGTTGTCGAAACACACTAATCATTGTCGATCTGAACTATTCTTAATTTCTTTCTCAACGTTAAAAACCTATCGAACTTCAATCTTTTGGTGAAAATATCGGTAAATTGTGTTTTACTTAAGCAATGTCTTACTTCAAGTTCTCCTTAATGTACCTTCCCCTTAAGAAGTGAAATCTAACTTCTATGTGCTTACTTCTTCCATGCAAAACTGGATTCTTCGCAAGATTTATGACTGACTTGTTGTCAATCTGCAGTACCAGTGGTTTCTTCACTTCGACCTCGATCTCTTCTAGCACATATCTAATCCAAATTACTTGATACGCAACATAGAATTTTGCTATATATTCAGTCTCACACGACGATAATGCCACCATAGGTTGCTTTCTCGAGTACCATGAGATTGCACTACTAGAATATGTCATTTTAGCCTCCTAGTTTAGAGTCGGCCACCGACACGGACACTATTAGTGTCGGCTAAGTCTACGGTAACGAACTCTATTTAGGTACATTTTTTAAAACCGATTATTTTTTTATTAGTGTCGGCAAATCTAACTCTACTTGTTCTGTTATCTTTAAATAATGTTTAATTAATTAATTTAGAGTCGGTGCGACCGATTCTATTTAGTAGCATTATTTTTTAATTATTATTTATTTACTTAGATTCCGCTAAGCCGAGTCTATTTATTTTATAAATTTTAAATTCTATTTTGTTCTATTATTAGAGTCGGCGTGGCTGATTCTATTTAATCACATATTTATTTCAATTCTATTTTTTATTTAAATCAATTAGTTAGAGTCGGCTCTTCCGACACTTTTTGATAACATAAACTTTTGTTTTATTTATTTAATTAGTTAGAGTCTATATATTTTATTTTTAAATATTTTACTTATTATTTAGAGTTCGTATGGCTGACTCTATTCTTATAACATATTTTTTTTATCTATAATATATATATATATATATATATATATATATATATATATATATATATATATTATATATATATATATATATATATATATATATATTTTAGTCTTAAGTATTTTATTTATTATTTAGAGTCCGCTTGGCGGACTCTATGGAATTTTCTATTTCGGACAAAAAATTACACATCAGTTTATTTCCCTCTTTCCTTTTCCCTCGTCATATTTCACTCTCCCTCCCTTTCATTTCACAAAACCAAAACACTTTCATCTCAAGTCATTTCCATGGAGTTTTGGTTCGCGAATCCCTAATTCGTGAATCCCTTCGTGAATCCCTTTTTCCGTTAATCACTTTTTTCCCTAATTCGTGAACCGATTCGTGAATCCCTAATTCGTGAATCCATTGAAGAATCCCTAATTCAAAATCCCTCGTTAAAGGGTTTCTGAATCATCAAAGGTAATGCATTTTCATCTCAAGTCATTTCCATGGAGTTTTGGTTCATGTGTATGAGATAGTCATATGTTTTATGTTTTCTAAATGTAGGTTTTCAAGAACTATCGGCTTTGTGGATGCAGGAAACAACTTTTCTTTGCAAGTTTATTATTGTTTCCAAATATGTTTAAAGTCTCCTTTAAGTCTGAAACTACAAAAATCAAAGTATTTGCTAATGGGTTTTCTGAATGTAGGTTTTCAAGAATGCTCATCTTACTTAGTGGAGGCAGTAAGCAGTTGTTGAATGCAAGTTAATTTGGAATCGAAGCACTATATCATCCGGGATTTTGCAAAGACAACTATTTCTCAAGGTTAGTCATCCCTATGTTAATTTGGAACCAAACTGAACAGTTAGTGTTTGCATCAGTTAGTATTTCTCAAGGTTGGGGTTATAATTTATTTTGAAGGAAATGTTTTTTCTGGACTCAAATTTAGTTACTGTTTGCATCAGTAGTGAAAGCTGTGTTTGTGAAAGCTGTATAGTTTCTATGATACTCCTGTTATGAACATATGTGTGGTGTTAAATGTGATTTTGATTGCTCTGCTATATAGTTTCTACCTGTGTTTGTGAAAGCTGTATAGTTTCTACTTGTATCTTATACGCATCACTTATTTTAAACTTTTGTGAAGGAAACTCTTACATCTCAACAATCGTCTTAATCTAAATGGCAACTGTATGTTCTAAAATGTTTTTTATAGACTAGAAAATCTGGTTTTGGAGTAATAATTTTACTGTTTGATGAATAACTTTGATTTTTCATTAAAGATGGTTGGTCTACAATGTGTGTATTACCTAGTTTT
This sequence comes from Lathyrus oleraceus, assembly GCF_024323335.1. Taxonomy (NCBI): domain Eukaryota; kingdom Viridiplantae; phylum Streptophyta; class Magnoliopsida; order Fabales; family Fabaceae; genus Lathyrus; species Lathyrus oleraceus. Next base: position 40,422,364 of record NC_066583.1, read on the forward strand.
GAAAATAAAACTAATGTTTTCTATTTATCTTAGTGTATACGACTTAGAGGTTGTCGTCTATCTCTTTTTTCATGTTCATGTATTTTACAACATTCAATTTTTTACATTTCAATTTTCCTTGGGTGTGATATACTTTATGTTATCATACATTTACTTTTACGGTCTTCTCACCCAATAAACCAATCCATGAAAGAACATGTTCCCTTGTTCCTTGTTTTACAACTTCAGCTTTAGTGGATTTATTGTTTAAACAAAAGTAAATAGTATAAATATGTAGAAGCTTTGAATGTTTGTTGATTAGAAAATAGTTTAGCTGAGTAGTTCAATTGAAAATACCTATATTTATAGTTTGGCCACTTTTACCTAAATTCAATCTCAGACTTTAGTTGTCTTGAAGCTATTTTTCCATGCCTTCACACTAAATTGAAAAGGCTCTGAATGTTGAAAATAGTTTCCGTATCTCTTTTTCACACCTCTCCCATATTAAAACAATGTTATTTACCACATATTAAAACCAATTGCCTAAGTTTAAAACTATAAATTAGAAACTATTTCTTTAGTGTGGCTTTCTAGTGCCAAATAATCAAAATGATTAGATAAGGTCCTGTCATGGTGTAGTTGATTTCTTAATCATAATAATTTTCTATGGTTTCTTGAGGCTAGTTTTGTCTTGCATCCTTTGTGCTATTTTAAGCTAATCTCTATTATGCATTAATGTTTAATAAATATTTTAAAACAATTTATGTTTTCAATATCATTGACTACTGTTATGTGAAGAGAATTTAAATTTACATATGTTAAATTAAACTTCGGTATGAAACCAAATATTAAAGTGAGTATGAAATTGAAATGAACTCTTAAAAATTCCTTTCTATATGTTTCCTTGACTATAAAAAATGTATACAATATCATTATATTTGTGCATAAGTGGACAGATTTAATTATGTGCATGTTTAAAATAATGTGCATTAGAAACATAATGATTTTTTTTAATTATGTGCATGTTTAAAATAATAAAGTTTTAATAGCACTAAGCAAGCATAGTAATATATATTTTCGACAGTATTGTCTTTAGTCCAAATGAGGTAGCATATGCTCCATTTCAAAAACAAATTTCAGAACATATTTATTATATATGGTTCTTCCTTCTAGTTGTAGGATAATTATATCAGCCATTCATTTTTGTCTAATATATGTTTTAATTTTCAGTGGTTGACGAGTTAATTGTTTGCCTTATAGAAAATGGATCGTAGTTGGATGTACGATAGAGTATATTCCAATAGACACGGATTGAAAGAAGAGTATGTTCGCGGGGGTTAAAGACTTCGTAAAGAGGGCTTTGAAACAACATATTTGTAAATCTGAGGGAGGGATAAGGTGTCCGTGTATAAATTGCAAGTGTCTCAAGATAAGAACACCAACTAATGTTAGACTTCACTTGTATCGAGATGGATTTCAACCAGACTATTGGATTTGGACTCAACATGGAGAAGTAGAGCTCAATGTTAATACAAGGAATGATTCAAATAGTAGTGAGAATGTGCATCATGATGACCAAATTGAGGCAATGAATCAGATGGTGTATGATGCTTTTAGGTCTTATGGAGTATTCTCTCACGTGAATGATAACATAGAAGATGAGGAATATACAGAGGATGAGTTTCCCAACGAAGATGCCAAACGATTTTATGACAAGTTGATATCTTTCAACAAGCCCATTTATGAGGGAGCTACCCAATCAATATTATCAATATCTACTCAACTTCTTGAAATTAGGTCTAATTGGCATGTTCCACAAAAAGGTTTAGATTTTGTTACACAAATGCTTAAAAGTGTATGTCCAGTTCAAAAATGCTTGCCCGAGAACTATTACCAAGCAACACAGTTGGTATCTAAGTTAGGGCTAAAGGTTGAGAAGATTGATTGTTGTAAGAATGGTTGTATGTTATATTACAAGGATGATAGCAAGCTATCAGAGTGCAAATTTTGTAACGCTCCTAGGTTCATTCCTCGCAAGACTGACATGGGAAAGTACAAAGATATCCCAGTGAAGAGAATGTTCTACTTCCCAATCATTCCCAGATTACAAAGATTGTATGCATCAACTGAGTCGGCAACTGAAATGAGATGGCATCACATGAACAAAAATAGTTCCAACATCCTTCGCCACCCATCAGATGGAAAAGCATGGAAACATTTTGATGGTGTATATCCTGACTTTTCTAGGGAACCCAAAAATGTAAGGTTGGGTCTGTGTTCAAATGGTTTTACTCCTTACATTCAAGCGTCTGCTTCTCCATACTCATGTCGGCCAATAATAGTTACTCCGTATAATCTCCCCCCTGAAATGTGCATGACCAAACCATACTTGTTTTTGGCATGTCTCATACCCGGACCTAAAAACCCTAAATTAAAGATAGATGTCTACTTGCAACCATTGATTGATGATCTACATCGATTATGGTCCAATGGAATATTGACCTATGATATATCTACAAAACAAAACTTCATCATGAAAGCCTGCTTGATGTGGACAATTAATGATTTTCTAGCCTATGGTATGTTATCTGGATGGGGAACACAAGGTAAATTGACATGCCCTCATTGTATGGAACACACTGATGCTTTCACCTTGAAAAGCGGCCATAAGAATTCCTGGTTTGACTGTCATCGTTGTTTCTTGCCATCTAATCACTCCTTCAGAAGGAGTAAAAGAAGTTTCCTAAAAAATAGGGTTGTGACCAATGAGCCACCTCCCATTTCCACAGGGAAAGATATATGGGTGGTAATAAGTAATTTTCCAAAAGTTACTGAAATTGGATGGGAGGCGAAATGGAAAGAAATCGAAGGGTATGGAGTGGATCACAATTGGAAAAAGCGAAGTATTTTTTGGGATCTCCCATATTGGAAGGATAACTTGTTAAGGCATAACCTCGATGTGATGCACATAGAAAAAAACGTCTTCGATAATATATTTAACACTGTCATGAATGTTAAGGAAAAAACAAAGGATAACGAAAAGGCAAGAGAAGACTTGGCTAAATTATGCTTTCGCGGGGACTTGGAGCTCCAACCCTTAGAAAACGGAAAGAATGGTAAACCAAAGGCTAGCTACACTCTAACCAAATCTGAAGCCAAGTTGGTTTGTAAATGGCTTAAGGAATTGAAAATGCCAGATGGCTATGCTTCAAACCTCAGTAGGTGTGCCAATGTAGAAAAGGGTACGGTGCATGGGATGAAGAGCCATGATTGTCATGTTTTCATGGAATGTTTACTCCCAATTGCATTCCATTCATTGCCAGATTTGGTTTGGAAACCATTAACTGAGCTAAGTCGATTCTTTAAAGATCTTTGTTGCAATACGTTGAGGATGAACAACTTAGTTAAGTTGGATGAGAAAATTCCAATTATCATATGCAAGTTAGAAAGGATTTTTCCACCAGGTTTCTTTGACTCAATGGAGCATCTTCCAATCCATCTTGCCAAAGAAGCAATTCTAGGTGGTCCAATACAGTACCGATGGATGTATCCATTCGAAAGGTAATTGTTGTGGTTGATTTTATTAAGTTATTGCATGTTTATCATAAATTAATAAACGTGGAATGATTGAATGTGCAGATTTATGGGAGTCTCAAAGAGGGCAGTGACAAATAAGGCTAGAGTTGAAGGTTCCATGCAGTGATTATATACATCGTGAGACAAATTACTTTTGCTCTCATTATTTCAACTCTTTCCGTTTGTTGCCAACCACAAATCTTAGTAATAAACCTCATTTAGACAATGACGACATTCTACCTACAATGTCCATTCTACAAAGTGGCGGTCGACCAAGTGGGAAGTCACGAAAATATTTTCTATCTGATAAGGAATGGAAGTCTTCACATGTGCATGTCTTGAGAAATTGTGATGAGGTTAAACCATATCTTGAGTAAGTGTGCATCATAATATATTCAATCAAATTATTGATGCATATCATAATAGATATTTACTTATGAATCATGTGATTTATTTCAGCATATTCTTAGAGAACCACTCTCTAGATATAGAAGATTCATCTGGGCGCATACATATAGAGTTTCCCATATGGCTGAAGAAATATGTAAATGAGGAGACAAATGGAGTTACTAACCAAGATATAATTGCCTTGTCTCGCAGTCCTGCATCAATGGCCATATCATGGAACATGTATTTTATCAATGGGTACAAGTTTCATACTGAAGAATGGAGCAAAGGTAGAAAAACTAGCAATTGTGGTGTGCACGTGAAAGGTCTTGCAGAAGGAGGAGATACTGATATTTATGGAATAATCAAACATATCTTTGAGCTAGATTACTTTGGTCTGAAGCATAAGATTCCAGTTTTTTATTGTGAATGGTTTGATCCAACAAAGAATACGGGCACAAAGGTTCATCCACAATATAAAACTGTGGATATTAAGATGGATAAACGTTATCGTCCTTATGATCCTTTCATCCTTGCGCAAAATGCAAGACAAGTGTATTATGTCCCATGTCCAGAAATGTGTAGAGATATGCGTGGATGGTGTGCGGAAATCACCACAAAACCAAGGGGTCGCATAGAGATTGACAACATAGAGGATGAAGTAACTTATCAATCTGATGGGATGTTACCTGCGCTACCCAATGTAGAAATTGAAGCAATATCTTGTTTGCGTGACATCTCACAAGTAGACGTGTTTGAAGAGATTTTTGATTATTCTCCTAGTGAAGCAGATAGAGGGCATTGATGAAGAGAAGCGTGTTGTGACGTGAATGAGGGTTCAAATAGAAACAAAAGGGTAAATGTCTATGGGCCCAATATTGAACTGGACAAGGATGACACGGTCTATGCCTTGTGTTCAATATAGACATAGGGGCAAAAGGGTAATTATACACATAATTATTATCACAGATGGTTTTGTCAGATCACATGACATTTTCGTGTCTTGGGTAGCAGTGATGTGTTGCTAGATACCGCTCACTGTTTATTATATTAAATGCGTGATTTAATATAATTGCCAACGTCACGAAAACCTACAGGGTCACACACAAAGGACGGATTGATGAGAGATAGAGTAACTAAGGAATACCGTAAGGTACGGTGCCCTTAAGTGGATTATAGAACATCGTAAGGTACGGTGTACTTGAGTAGAATACGAAATATGGTAAGGTACCATGGGCTTAAGTGATTTTGGGCATATTATAAGATATGGGCCAAAATACACTTAAGTGGGCTTTTAGCTTGAAGCCCACACAAGTGGTTCTATAAATAGAACCCTTGTGCAGAAGCACAAAGTGCGGTTGCATTATTTTCGTTTTCTATCACTCTCTCTCTCTCACTCAAAGCCTTCATTCGTACCAGCTAGCACTGAGATTGAAGGAACCCGTTCGTGTGGACTGAGTAGAGACGTTGTCATCGTTCAACGTTCGTGATCGCTTCGTGGATTTGCATCAAAGGTTTTGATCGTCACAAGAGATCTGCACCAAAGGTTTCAACCGTCACAAGAGGTAAATATTCTATCACTGATCATGACCATTCGTAAGGATCTCTAAAGGAGAAATTTTTTATTTCCGCAGCGTTTTGGACCACAATTCTCCTTCAGTTGGGGCATCAAATACTTGAAAGAAATATCCAATAGTGCTTCTTCGTTCTCCTTATCTCCATACCAATCAACATCTGAATAGCAAGTAACCATATCTTCTTTGCTTTCAAAGTCTCGTTGAAATAAAATTCCTTAGTTTATCGATCATTTTAAGTATCTCAGGATTCTTCTTGCAGCCTTCATGTGTGACACCCTAGGTTCACTCATATATCTGCTCACTAATCCAACTAAGAAACATATATCAGGTCGACTGTTGCACACATATCTCAGAGATCCGAAAATTTGTTTGAACAAAGTTACATCGACTTTGTCTTCCTCTCCATGCTTCTCCAACTTCACATTTGGTTCGATATGCGAAAATGCAATAGTCGAATCATCCATCACGAATCTCTTGAGTATGTCTTTGGCATACTTTCTTTGATGTAGCACCATACCTTGCTTCGACATTTGAAATTACATGCCTATGACATATGACAACTTTCCCAGATCCGACATTTCAAATTTCTTCTTCATCAACTCTTTGAACTTTGACAAGTTCTTCAAGCTATTTCCAGTTACTAGCAAGCCATATACATATAAGCAGATGATTTTTATATCTTGTGACACAGCCTAAACATAGACACCATATCAAATTTTCATTTTACGAATCCTAATTCAACCAAGTATGAGTCGATCTTCTTATTCCATGCCCTAGGTGCCTGTTTGAGACCATAGAGCGCTTTGTGCAACTTGTATACTTTCCTTGCTTCTTCCCGAATCACAAACTCAGGAGGTTGTGTGACGTACACCTCTTCATCTCAAGGTCCATTCAAAAATACCTATTTCACATCTAAGTGAAATGTCAATCAGCTTTGCTTACATGTCAAGGCCACCACTAGTCGAATAGTTCCCAATCTTGCGACAGGTGCAAAGACTTCAGAGTAGTCGAGTCCTAATCGCTGAAGAAATCCTCGAGCTACCAATCTCGCCTTATGTCTTACTATCGACCCATCAACATTTTGCTTCAACTTGAACACCCACTTCACTTTGATAGCTTTTGTATGGGCTAGCAATTCGACCAACTCCCATGTGTTATTTCTTTGGATTCCTTGTAACTCTTCGACCATAGTAGACTTCCACTTCATATTCTTTAAAGCCTCGCTATAGTTTATTTTTTCAACATCTTCAAGTAAAGAAAAATGAATGAGTTCTCCATCTGTTGTGACTTCATCATCACCAACCACTCCATAGTCTTGAAGTCTTGCTGGACGAGCTCTAGTTCTTTGAGGTTTCTAACTTATGCTAGCCATAACCTCCCTGACTTCGAATGTGTCAGATATGTCAGTAATAACTTCGACTTCAACTGGAATATCAATAATATATTCGACTTTGACATCATTACTTGCTTTGTCAAAATCATAGCTCACCAATGGCTTGTCAATTGCATTACTAGAATTACAATCCCAGACAAAATTTTCATCAATCACAATATCTCAACTGATCATAATCTTCTAATAATTGGATTGAACATCATTTATTCTCTAGTCTTATGATATCCTACCAGAATCATAGGTCCACTCTTGTCATCAAGCTTTCTTTTTCTTGCATCAGGAACATGCTTGTAACACATAGAGCTAAACACCTTTGATGACTTACTGATGGTCGTTTGCCACTTCATACTCCTTCAGGAACCTTGTTCTTCAGCTTCTTGGTAGGGCACATGTTCAGTATATAAATAGTAGTTGAAACAACTTCACCCCATACGGATTTTGGCAAACTCTCCTGCTTCAGCATGCATCTCGCCATGTCCAATATGGTATTGTTTCTTCGTTCTTCTATTCCATTATATTGAGGAGTATAAGAAGAAATTACGTCATGATCAACACCATGTTCTGCACAAAATGCTTCAAATATCTTGGATGTGTATTCGCCTCATCCATCTATTCGCAACACCTTGATCTTCTTTTCACTCTAGTTTTTGACAAGCATCTCGAATCTCTTAAAGATTTCGAATACTTCGTCCTTTTTCTTGATCATATAGATCCATAGATTTCGACTAAACTCATCGATAAATGAAAAAATACATGTTTCCAACAATGGTATGCTCCTCAAAAGGACCACATACGTCTAAATGTACAACTTCGAGTATGCAGGAGGATCTCATTGGCAAAGTCGAAATGAAAGACTTCCTGGACTGCTTTCCGACTAGACAACCTTCACGGAGTTTGTTAGTCATCTCAAGACTTCGCATACCAGTTACCATATCTTGAGTGATCAGTTGATTGAGCGACCTAAAACTGAGATGGCCAAACCTCAGATGCCACAACCAACTATTTTTGTGGTCGGCAACTATTTTCAAACATTGTACCTCAGTCGAACTGATCATGGTATTAAATGTTCTATTCTTTGACATATGAGATTTTAAGACCAAGTTATTCTGGATGTCGAAAAGTTCTAAGGACCCATCTTTCATAACCACTGAGAACCCCTTTTCGACCAGTTGTCCAACACTTAGCAGATTGCACTTCATTCTAGGGACATAAAGTACATCTTTGATCAAGGCTTTAGCTCAATTACTCTTTTGAATAACTATGTTGCCAGTACCTTCAACTTGTAACGAGCTATTATCAGCAAGTTTGACCTTTCTCTTCTTTGACTCGTCGAAATCTTCTAACCGTACTTTTCGACCAATCATGTGATTTGAGCAACCTAAGTTGCGGAACCAGATCTTGGATTCGACATGGTCATATGCAACTGCAGCCATAACCACCATATCATTAGAACCATCTAAACTTTGATGTGCAAGGTCCGTTCCTTCATCCTTACCTTTTGTCGATCCCTTGTCTTTCCTATACCAATAATGCTTGGCCAAGTGACCCCACTTTTCACAGTTATAACACTCACACCTTTTTTTTGTCTTCTTTGTCTTTCTGATAGGAATTTCCTTCTTCTCTTTTCGAGGATTCATAAGCTCTATCATCGACCTTATTCTTGTGAGGATTCGACCAAGACTTCTTTCCCTGGGTCTTGTCGATTTTGCCTTTGAACTTGTTAGAACCACCATTCTTCTTCCATGATTGAGTCTGTAGTGCTTGTATCAAGTCTTGAACTCATTTCCTTTCGACAATCCTAATCTCATGCGCCTCCAATGAACCAACCAAATCTTCCAGTTTTAGGGTTTCAAGATTGTTGGGTTCTTGAATAGCTATGATAATGTGATCAAAGTGAGAGGTCAACGTACGCATTACCTTCTCAACTATCATCTTATCAGTTAGGGTTTCACCACAACCCTTCATGAGATGGACGAGTTTCTTCACCTTCGATACATAACCATTAATCTTTTCGTTTTCTCGCATCAACAACAATTCATATTGTCGTCGCAAAATTTACAACTTGACAACCTTGACTTTCTCAACTCCTTTACAATACTTGAAAAGAATATCACATGTCTTCTTCGCTAATCCAACATGAGCGCTTCTGTCGAAATTAGTCGTATCAACCGTCGATTGGATTTAAAACGCCGCCTTGCAATCCTATTTCTTGGCATCCTTGTGAGTGGTTCTATGTGTGTAGGTTTCTTCTTCACCAACCGTAGGAACACCATTAGTAACCACGTCTAGAGTTTCATGAAAGCTAAATAGAGATTGCATTTATTTTCTCCATCAAAGCCAATTATTATCGTCAAGAATTGGAAGGGAGTTTAGTAAATTTCCTTTACCCTTCATCTTTTCAGCGATTGATCAACAAAAACCCACAATCCCAGAAACACGTTCTCTGACGTGTGATTCTTGAAAACACGATCAAGAATCTAACTGGAGCTCTAGATACCAATTTGTTAGTGTTTGGGGAAATTTTAGTAAGGAGAGAATGAGAGAATAAAGTAATAAGGATTGTATTAGTGAATTGAATGATAATAATGAATTACAAAGTGTCTATTTATATACACCTAAGTGACTTGAATACTACGTAAAATAACAACCTAAGTAACAAACCCTAAACCCTAATTAACTTTGGGTTTGACCCACACAACTCAACTTGGATTATATCTAATATCTCAACAACCGTAGAAATTCATTTTTAAAAAAATGTATTTTTTTAAAGATAGAATTCAAATCTAAATATTTTTAATTAGATTAGAAGAGATTTATATCATGTCATTTTAAGTGCTTTCTGGTGTAATTTAAATAGTGTATAAATTAAAATTTACATGATTATTAATTATATCTTGCTCCCTTATTTATCTAAACAAGTGCTAATAAAAATTGTCTAATCTAAAACGCCACATCACAAAACAAAGACATAAAAAAACTCAAAATAAAATATAACCATAGCGCGCCAAAATTAGAAAATAGAACAAGAACTTTTAAGGGAGCAAGAGAGCAATTATCACATTTGTTACAAAATCTGGTGAATTGCCAAAAGAACTTTTATTCCTAAATTAAAAGCTAACTGAAATTCAATGATGAACTTCTGATATTTTTAAAAAAATGAATATTGGTAGACTTTGTCTTGTTAGTGTTGTCTTTCGATCTCTTTTGAAAAATGTTGATTTTTTTTAACTTTCTTTAATCTCCAGGAGTTAAACTGTGTTCAATCTTAGTGTGAGGATAACAAAAATATAGATCCACATGAGTTTAATTTTTCCTTTCTGAAAAAGTTCTGCAATCTCGTTAGAGAAGATTTCAGGATCATGTTTGATCAATTTCATTGTTTTGCATCTCTATATTGTAGTTTTACATCCTACTTTGTGACTTTGATTCCCAAGGTTAAATCACCCTCTCAATTGGGTGAATTTAGACCAATTTATTTGGTTGAATCTTTGTATAAGTTAGTGGCTAAAGGCCACCAGACTTAGGTTGCTAATGAAAAAACTTATATCTCCTAACAAATCGGCTTTTCTTAAAGGGAGAATGTTGGTTGATGGAGTGACAATTTTAAACGAGATGATAGATTTTTCATAAGAGATCTAAGAAAGTCGATTATATTTTTAAGGGGGATTTTAAGAAAGCGTATGATCTAGTCAATTGGTGCTTTCTGAATTATATGCTTATCAAATTTGGTTTTGATGATATGTAATTGTCTTGGATGAGAGTTTTTGTGTTCGTCGATAACCTTGTGATGCTGGTTAATAGATGTCCAATTCAAGAGATTAGCATCCAAAGACGCTTGAAACAAGAGGATCCACTAGCTCATTTCTTTTTCTTCTAGCTTGTGGAAAATGGGCTAAGTGGATTAGTTGTTAGGGCTGGGGAGATTGGTCATTACTCTAGGTTTAGGGTGGGAATGCCAGATTTGGTATTTTCTCATCTTCAGTATGCAGATGATACGCTCCCATTGGAAAATCCTACTCTTGCAAATTTATGGAGTATTAAGGGTTTTTGAGCAAGCTTTGGGGCTTCAAGTTAACTTCTTTAAGATCATTCTTATAGAGGTTAACGTGAACTATGTCATTCTAACCTCTGTAGGTGATTTCCTTAACTCCTAGATTGAAACTCTTCCTTTTAAGTATCTTGGTTTGTTGGTAGGAGTTAATCATAGGATTAAACCAACTTGGGACCCTTTAGTCAATTTGTTGACCATTCCTAAAAGCACAAATATGTTAGTTTAGGTGGTCATGTGATTCTTCTTGATTCTTCTTGATTTTCTCCTTAATGTTATCCCCATTTAGTCAATTGGTGTTTCAATATACATCTATTCGGTGGAAAGTTGTGTCTCTCATTGGGTCTAAAGAGGATGATGTGATACGGTAAACTGACTTTGTGTTTTTGCTTTGAAAAGCTATGTTGCGGATAGCAAGAGTCGCCACCGAATTTTCTTTTATCCAATAAGGAAAGGAGGAAAAGAACAGGAAAGACCTTGATTAGATTTTGAGTTCGGGAGGTACATTATACAAAGGGAAGGTGTTAGCACCCTTTGTATCCATGGTTATCCATGGGCTCTTAATTGCTTAACTCACTTATGTTTTCCTTGTTTGAGAAAGTGTTTGAGAAATGTGGTGTGTTTAGAAAATATTTTGAAAGGAGAGTTTAACTTTGTAATGATTCTTGTACGAATGTATACAAAGTGTTTATCTCGTTTGATTTTGAAAGATGTTTAGAAAAATATAACTCGGCGATGATTCTGGTGCGAATGTATATCAAGTGGTGATTTTCTAAAAGATGTTTTGAAAAGTGTGAGGTGTGAAAAGTATTTTAAGCTGTGAGCAAGCATTTAAGAGTTATACCTAACCAAGGTCTTTATAGACATTTCCTATCCTTAGGAGGGTAAAACTGTCCTTACTATTGAGAAGTAAGTAGTCTTATCCTTTGGATGTAAAGGGACATCGTGGGGTCGTTGATTGGTCATTGAAGGCAACATTTGTAAGGATACCTTAGCATTCGGAGGGATGATCATCATTTAATCGTAGGCTACAACGAAGGGTCATCGAGGGACAAAGTCATATATTCGAAGGCAACGTTCGAGGGACAAGGTCATATATTTAAAGGCAACGTTCGAGGGACTATGATTTATCTTGTAGGGACATTGACCTTTTGATCGAAGGGACTATGACTTATCTGTTTAGGGATGATGATGATTTAATCGAATGGGTCTTTGCTAAGGGTATCCCCACATTCGCGGGACATGACCGTAATATCGTAAGGCAACAAAGAGAGGGTTACCTTAGAGGTGCAAGTGTGGTAATGATTGGATTCAGATATATTATCTTGAATTAATTTATCTAAGTTCGATTATTTATCTTTCCATGCAATCCTATTAGCATACATCTAGACAGTTATATTCACAGTATGGAAAAATTAAAGGGTGAAAAATAAGACTACGCTATTACATGGCTTCAGGATTGGGGGTACATAATTTAAAAGGGGATATAAAATATCTAAATCTTAATTAACGAGTACAAAATTAAAAGGGCATACAAACTAATAAAACCTAATTAAACTAAAAAGAAAGAAAAAAAATTAGATTTTTATTATTCAAAATAGCCCATTTTAATTAATTAAGTGATATATGAAAATTTAATTAATAAACTAGATTAAATTATATCGCAGGACCTCTATGTTGCAATGAGGGGGGAGCTACCAACGAACCATGTCGGTCCATTTTTTATTTATTTGCCTTCATTAAAATATATTAATTCTGCATGGACTTTTCCATTTTGACACAACACCACCATGCATGTTACAACTTTCTCTCTTACGGCAAGCTACTTTATTTTTTCTCATGCTGTTTCTTTCATGTGAATATAACAAACCTATAACTTCATCTTATATCAAACCACACACATAAAATAAGATCATATGTAATCATCATGCAATAATAAAAATAGCCATGCACAAATCAAGAAGCTTATATTATTTTACTCATGTATTAGTTCTCTTTACTGCAAGTGATAATGATAAAACAAACTTTACACATACATGTTAAAGACAACCAAGGATTTATATTATCACCATTATATCATCATCATCATCATTATTATGTAATAACAGCATGTGAAATAAACATAATCATGCTAGAAACAACACTCATATAATAATAATTAAATGACAGATATAATTCTTTAATCATGTAAACAGAGTTTCTCCAACATGCTATGACATATCAAGAACAGATGCATAGTTGAATAAAGAAATATTAACATCCACCAAACCATGAATACATCATCACAATATATATATTAAACCAATATTATTCATGCATGAATTAAGGAGTATTGCAAGGTAATCATGCTGGATGCAAATTCCATAATGAACACTTACTAGGGATTTGATTCTTCTAGCTTGCTCACTGTATGTGTGTTGTTCTTATTCAGGCTATGAGTACTTTATGGTTGCTTCTCTTTTCCTTGCCCGTGAATCTTCTTGCTTTTGTCTTGCCTTGTGTATCTTCTTCTGCTGTATCTCTCCTCTTTTCCGTCTTCCCCCTCTCGCTGCAGCCATATGAAGTATTTATAATAGTGTGGATTAGGGTTTAACCTTGCTAAATATTTGGATCCCTTCCTATACTTTAGGGTTTAACCTTGCTAAATATTTATTAAATACAAATAATGAATAATTCAAATGACTTTTAACAAATAATAATTAATTTAAATTTTAGTTACATAATTGAATTAAAATTTAAACCTATTTCTATTTTTACTTTCATCATTTAAAAAAAAATCAAAATTATTCTTACTTATATCAACCAAAATTATTTTATAATTTATGGGCTTTTAAAAAAAATGTTACTCTTATAAATAAATTTTATTAAGTAAAAAACATGAATTACTAAATACATACTATTTATAAATAATGAATAAATGGAACATGAGTCACTAAATTATAAAAAATAGTTATTATAATTTAATGATCTTTAACAAATAAAATTAATTTAAAATTTTAATTATATAATTAAAATTCAAATCTATTTTTATTTATCATTAAATTAAAACTATTTTATTTATATATATAAAATTTATTTATATCATACAGATAACCAAAATTATTATTATTTTTTATATCTGCATCATATAATAACTAAATTAAAATTTATAATTTATATGAGAATGTATGCTAATGAATGAATGCAAATGTGAAATGAATGCCATGCATGAATCAATTTATCATAAAAATTAACAGGCAAATTTTGGGGTATGACAGCTGCCCCTGTTCAATATTCTTAAACCGAGAGAATTAGAATGGTATGTACGCCATTCGTGATCTGGAGGTGGAAGATTATTGAACACTTAGAATGCCCCAAAAATTTTCACTTGTTAATTAAAAGATAGTCTTGATGGAGATGGGCTTAAAGATGCCATCCAGAAAGTTTGATGATGAGAGCTTCAGAGTGCGTCGTACATTAGACCATATCTGAAGACATGGGTGTCACACTGGGTCGTACGCTAGACCGTATAATGAGTCATCCATTAGGTGATATTAGGGTGAGCTGAACCTGATGAGATAAGGATCAGAATGGGTTATACGCTAGACCGTATCTGAGTAGCAGAGTGAGCCGTCCGTTAGGCTGTATCTGGAGAAATAAAGATCAGAATGGATCGTACGCTAGATCGTATCTGAGTAGTAGAATGAGCCGTCAGTTAGGCTGCATCGGGCGATAAAAAGTAGTCATACGCTAGACTACATTTCAGAATGTGTCGTACGCTAGGTAGTATCTGATGAGAAGAGCCAGACTGGGTCGTACACTAGACCGTATCTGAGTTGCAGAATGAGCCGTCCATTAGGTTGTATCTGAGGATAAAAGATCAGAATGGATCATACGCTAGATCGTATCTGAGTAGCAGAATGAGCCGTCCATTAGGCTGTATCTGATGATAAAAGGGGTAGTCATACGCTAGACTACATTTCAGAATGTACCGTACGCTAGGTAGTATCTGAGGGGATGAATATCCAAATGGGTCGTACGCTAGACCGTATTGGAACAGTTGAAGGAACCATACGTTAGGCTGAATCAGAATGAGCCGTACGTTAGGCTATATCTGATAATATTTGTATATGTTGTATTTGCAATAAATGTCTGGGATGAGCTTAAAGATGCCATCATTAGGAGGATATCAGAATGCTTGTCAGAATGAATATTCATATGGATTATATCTGAAAGATGTATCTGAATCTTGAATGTAATCGATAAAGATATCCGTCTGAATGAATCTTTATTTTGACTGTATCAAGAGGATAATTAACTTGAAAAAAAAAGAGTTAGCCTCATGCCATGTCATGATGCATGAGATGTTTTATGCTCTTGAAAATAAATGCGAACATTACATGCATGTATATGCTGTGAAATGATGCATGAATGAATTATGCGTCTGCAAATTTTTGCCATGGGAAAATAAATCCTGATATTCTGGTTGGAGATATTTGTATTGATGACCCTTTCTTAGCTGGGGATATTTGATTTCTGTCTGATGGTAGAAATATTCAACAGAACATGACTGGGGATAAAAGAGATGACGAGTCTGTCTAGTAGTGCCAATTTCTTCTGGGAATAACTGGTTTTGCTGGGGAATAGGATTTGCAACCGGATTTGTTAGAACGCATGGTTAAACCTTATCCTTGATCCTAAAGTCTTTTAGTAATTGTTATTTCTATTTTATGCATGTATTTTCGGTAAACATCAATCATATTCAAATGCATATATTAATTCGAATTAAGTCAATGGACGTTTATGCAAACAAAACGGAGAAAGTAAAACAAAAGTATCTTTTTGGAAATAAAATTGTATTGATTTTGAAAGAGGGCCTATAAACAAGCAATTTTAATACAAGGAGACAAAAATCTTAGTAATAGGAAATTGTCAAGAAAGCAAAGAAAAAACAGCTATGAAAAAAAGTCCTATTGATTTTAATTCTACTACTGCTATTATGTCTTCAAGCATCTCATCTCTTGTTGTCGGATAGAAGTGATTGGCTTGTTCAGTCTCTTTGACTTTGGTGAAGCTGACCGAGAACGGGACATAGTCATACGCTTTAATCCCTAATTTTTGCCTGGACCGCCTTTTCATGTTTTCAGTCCACCAGGATACCTTTTTTTGCCCAAGCCACCTTTTCAGGTTTTCGACTTGCCGGGTGTACATTTTTATATGTTTATCCCTAATTTTTGCCCGAACCCTTTTGGTTCGCCGGGATGCCCTTACTTTTGCCTAGATATGTCGACCTAGCGGGTCTCTTTTATGCATAGTATTTTTTAACTATGTCCGCGTTCACGGGATGCGGGAAATCTTCGCCATCCATTGTAGCAAGCATCACGGCTCCACCAGAGAATACCTTCTTAACTACAAATGGCCCTTCGTATGTGAGAGTCCATTTGCCTCTAGGATCACCTTGTGGTAGAATGATACGCTTTATCACCAAGTCGCCAATTTGATACACCTGTCTCTTGACTTTTTTATTAAATGCCTGGGTCATGCGCTTCTGATATATCTGCCCATGACAAACAGCCGCAAGTCTCTTTTCATCAATCAAATTTATCTGATCGAGTCGAGTCTGAATCCATTCATCTTCATCTAAGCCTGCATCTTTCATAATTCTTAGAGAGGGAATCTAAACTTCCACTGGTAAAACGGCTTCCATTCCGTAGACTAAAGAGAAAGGAGTTGCCCCTATCAAAGTGCGTACTGAAGTGCGATAACCATGAAGAGCAAATGGTAACATCTCATGCCAGTCTTTGTATGTTACTGTCATCTTTTGTATAATCTTCTTAATATTCTTATTAGCAGCTTCTACGGCGCCATTCATCTTTGGCCGGTACGGAGAAGAGTTATGATGTTTTATTTTGAATTGCGTGCAGAGTTCAGTAATCATCTTGTTGTTCAAATTAGTACCATTATCAGTGATAACTCTTTCAGGGATGCCATACCGACAAATAAGACTATTCTTGATGAACCGTGCCACCACATTCTTGGTGACAGAAGCAAATGAGGCTGCCTCTACCCACTTCGTAAAGTAATCAATAGCAACAAGAATGAAATGATGTCCATTAGAAGCAGTAGGTTTAATCTCTCCAATCATATCAATGCCCCACATTGCAAAGGGCATAGGGGTTGTCAACACGTTCAATGGAGCAGGAGGTACATGTACTTTGTCCGCATAGATCTGGCACTTGTGATAAGTTCTGGAGTGATGGTGGCAATCAGCTTCCATGGTAGACCAATAATACCCTGATCTCAGAATCTTCTTGGCCATCGTATGTCCACTAGAATGAGTCCCAAAAATACCGTCATGCATGTCTTCCATAATCTTTTCTGCTTCCTTTTTATCCACACAGCGAAGCAAAGTCGACTCATGATTACCTTTGTATAATACTCCATTACTCAAAAAGAATTTAGCGGAGAACTTCCTCAGAAATTTTCTGTCATTGATGGATGCCCCTTTAGGGTATTCCTGAGTTTCTAAATATCTTTTTACTTCGTGGAACCAAGGTTTCTCTTCTACTTCATCAGCATTAAGTTCATAACAATATGCTGGTTCATCTAATCGTTCAATGGTGATCATGGGAGCTTCATTGTCCCATCTGACTCTGAACATAGATGACATGGTAGCCAATGCGTCTGCCAACTGATTCTCTTCTCGTGGAATATGTTCAAATGTAATCTCTTCAAAGTATGGGATTAATGTCAACACCCACTCTCGATAAGGGATGAGATTCAGATGTTTAGTGTCCCATTCTCCTTTGATCTAACTGATTACTAAGGTTGAGTCTCCGTACACACTCAAAAACTTGATTCTCAGGTCTATAGCAGCTCTGAGTCCCAAAATACATGCTTCATACTCAGCCATATTATTGGTACAATCAAAACATAGTCTAGCAGTGAAAGGCGTATGGCAACCCTTGGGAGAAATAATTACAACACCAACACCATTGCCCAATGCATTAGAAGATCCATCAAAAACCATAGTCCATCGGGATCCCAGTTCGGGTCCTTCATCCGGTCCAGGTTCTTCATAATCAGTAACAAGCATAACATCCTCATCAGGGAACTCAAAATTCATAGATTGGTAATCATCAACTGCTTGATGAGCCAAATGATCAGCTAACACGCTTCCTTTGATTGCTTTTTGGGTAGTATACTGGATATCATACTCTGTTAAAATCATCTGCCATCTTGCTATTCTTCTGGACAGAGCAGGTTTCTCAAATATATATTTGATAGGATCCATCTTAGAAATCAATAAAGTGGTATGATTGAACATATACTGTCTTAGTCAGCGAGCAGCCCAAGCCAAAGCACATCAAGTTTTCTCAAGCAGTGAGTATCTTGTTTCACAGTCGGTAAACTTTTTGCTAAGGTAGTATATTGCATGCTCTTTTCGACCAGACTCGTCATGTTGCCCCAGCACACACCCCATTGAATTTTCTAACACAGTCAAATACATGATTAGAGGTCTTCCTTCAACTGGTGGCATCAGAATTGGAGGTTCTTGGAGATACTTCTTGATTTTGTCAAAAGCTTCTTGACATTCATCATTCCATATTATCTCTTGATTTTTCCTCAGTAATTTGAAGATGGGTTTGCAAGTAGCGGTCAAATGGGAGATAAATCGGGCAATGTAATTCAAGCGTCCCAAGAAACCTCTGACTTCTTTATCTGTACGGGGAACTTACATTTCTTGAATAGCTCTCACCTTAGCCGGGTCAACCTCAATTCCTTTACCACTGACAATAAAGCCCAAGAGTTTACCGGATCTTACTCCAAAGGTGCATTTGTTCGGGTTCAATCTCAACTTGTATTTCTTCAACCTCTCAAACAGTTTGTATAAATGATCGAGATGTTCTTCTTCAGTATGAGATCTGGCTATCATGTCATCCACATATACCTCTATTTCATGATGGATCATATCATGGAACAAAACCACCATAGCACGCTGGTATGTTGCCCCTGCATTCTTTAAACCGAATGGCATTACTTTGTAACAGAAAGTGCCCCATTGCGTCACAAACGTAGTTTTCTCCATGTCTTCAGGTGCCATATTAATCTGGTTATAACTTGAGAATCCATCCATGAATGAGAATACCTTGTGTTGAGCGGTGTTATCTACCAGAACATCAATGTGCGGAAGTGGAAAGTCATCTTTGGGACTTGCTTTATTCAAATCTCTGTAATCTACACACATTCGCACCTTACCATCCTTCTTTGGCACTGGTACCACATTAGCAACCCATTGAGGATAAGAAGTAACAGCTATAAAACCTGCACTAAATTGTTTCATAACCTCGGCTTTGATTTTCTCAGACATTTCAGGACACATGCGACGAACCTTTTGCTTAACAGGATGACAATCTTCCTTCATCGGCAAACGATGCACTACTATATCAGTATCCAGTCCTGGCATGTCTTCATAAGACCAAGCAAAAATATCTACATAGTCATGTAACATCTGAATCAATCTTTCTTTGACACTATTTTCCAAGTCTGCTCCTATTTTGACTTCTTTCTTGTCTACTTCAGTACCCAGATTTACAATTTCAATTGATTCCTCATGCGGTTGTATAGTCTTTTCTTCTTGTAGTAACAGTCTGGCAAGCTCTCCAAGCACTTCGCAATCTTCCTCACTTCCATCATCGGCTTGGTAGATCGGATTTTTAAAGCCATAATTAACAGTAGCAGAATTATTATCAACAGGATCCAGAGTGGATATGGATCTGCAATTTGTTACGTGAGTGTGTGTAAGAAAACATAGCTTATTTGAAAGATGACAGGAAAGATAAAGAGCGCAATATTTGAATGCAAAAAGTCCATTGATTTATTGAATGTGAATATGCTTATGAAAATGACAAAACCCTTAACAAATTAGCTATTGTGCCCCGGGCATAAACACAATGCTTTTAAGAAGTTCAATTGTTCATAATAAAAATTACAAAATTTGAAACACTAAAATAAGCAATAACAATTACTCCTGACTAAAGGAAATCAGGATAGTGTCTTCAACCTTCTAATTATTGAGTCCGTCACCAATTGTTGGGAAAATCCAGCTATCCAAGTCGCAATCGCTATCAGCATCTTCTACAATATTAATCTGATCTTTGACTATCTTTTCAGAGCTAAACCCCAGGCCAAATTAATCAGACTTGTACGGTACATCGATCAGTTGACCCCAGCCAGTACGACCACCATCTTCAACCACGGCTTGAGCATCTTTCAGAGAAATCATAGCAGGAGGAGCACGAATAACCTTGGGCACACGGGAAGTTGGCTTAAGGACAGGACTGGTCGGAGGAACTACTTCAAATGACTGAGAATGAGTCTCAAAGAATTCACCATCCATCTCGACGTATCTGAAGGTATGCACACTACTGACAATATACTCTTCTTCTCCACACACAGTGACAATCTTGCCCTCTATTGGATACCTCAGCTTTTGATGGAGAGACGAAGCTACAACACTTGCCCCATGGATCCAAGGGCATCCCAGCAAGCAGGAATAGGCAGGACGAATGTTCATTACGTAACAGGTAATGTTGAAGACTTGAGGTCCTATCTTGATAGGGAGAACCACTTCACCATGGACAACACTCTTCGCAGCATCGTAAGCACGCACCACAACGTCACTAGGTTTCAGTTCAATGCTTTTACAGTCAATCTTATCGAGCACAGCTTTCGGTAGCACATTCAAAGAAGAGCCATTGTCGATCAACACATGAGACAAGGTGATCCCCTTACACTCAATGGAGATATGCAGAGCTTTATTGTGATTCTTTCCTGCTGGTGTCAGGTCAGCATCAGGAAAGCCTATGCCATTATCAACAGCCAAGTTAGCAACATAATTTTCTAACTGATCGACAGATGTCTCCTGAGGTACATGAGCGGTCTTCAAGAATTTTATCAACGCACTAGCATGAGATTCAGAAGATAACAACAAGGATAACATCGAAATTTTAGACGGAGTATGCCCCAGCTGTTCTACCACATCAAAATCACTCTTACGGATGATTTTCAGCATTTCTTCCATTTCCTGCTTGGCAACATCTTCGGTAGTAACTTCGACTGGTGTCTTTGACTGAGAAGGATTGATTACTGGTCCATTTCCTCGAGTTTCAGGGGCGGGAGGTGAGATTTCTGGAGAGAAGATCCTTCCACTTCGAGTAATTTCACTAGTCCCAACAATGTCAACGTCATTAGGATTAGCAGAATTATCATCTTGCTTTATGCCGTGGATGTAAACATCACCTCCATAATTCCATGGAATGGCTTTGCTTGAGGAATACGGTACTGGGCCAGGTGCAGTAATAATTAGGGGAGCTACCTTGGGCTCAGCAGTAATCTTCACAGGCACTCTAGTAGCGGTAATCTTCACTGGAACTTTGGACCTAGCAATCACAGATATTTCTTCAATAGGGTTTTCCACCTTAGGAATCTTTTCAAAGAGAATTGTACGATCATCCATCAGCCGTTGAATACCATTCCTAAACTTCAAGCAATCATTGGGTCGGAGTATATAGAGATCGCAATTTTCAGCACAACCTGGAAATACACCAGCTTGCAATAAATTCTTCTTGATGATCATGAGAGGAGATGCTAAGTCAGCTACATTAGTAATGTGAGAATTGTCATCCACAACATTAACAGTCTTGTCATGATTAGGCATAGGAGCAGTGATGACATTAGGAGTCTTCGGAGGATCAAATTCAATTTCTCCAGCGTCGATCATATCCTGAATCTTATTCTTCAACAACCAACAATCATTTGTATCATGCCCGGGGCTATCGGAGTGATATGCACACCTCGCATTGGGATGATAACAAGGAGAAGTAGTGTTGGGATTGTAGGACCCCAATTTTGTCCCTAAGATCCCTCATGGCATCATAACATTGCATTTGGCATTGCCTCAAGGATCATTAGCATCTTGGTTCCCTTTGCCTTTGGGTGGGACTTCTTTGAGTGGTTTGAGATCACCAAGCATGTTTGAATTGTATATCATTGTTTTTATTATTTTTTTTACTAACCAAAAGCACAAAAATATGTCACTAACATCTTTTGTTTGTAGCTTAAGCAATCACAAGGTCTAAAGCTTCAAGGAGATCATTGGTACAAAGACATGGTCAAGAGGAGATGATAGCAAGCATGGTAATGGTTCCCAAAGCTCTCATACATCAAATATGCCCCCCTAGCACCTCCATTCATCATTTTTTATCAAAGCAAGTCAAAGGGTTTGAGGTTTGTGCCTCAGTGAAACCCTAATTCATATGTGCACCACAATGCCTTGCTCGGGAAGCAACTTCAGCCCATGATCAAATACAATCAAAGGAAGTTCTTTAATTCATCATTTCATGCATATTTGAACTTATTTGAGTATCCTCAATCATCAATTCATCAAGATATGAGCTGTGGACTTGAGAAGTTGAGCAGTCAATTCATTTGACTATTTTGAAATGCACTGAGACCTAACTTTTTATGTGTTAGTCAAATGGAGATGGTTCCAAAAGAAACAATATTCTTAAGGACAATATGAACAACTTTCATGTTCATCAAAAATTGATTTGAAGCTTGGAAGATCATCTTACATTCCAATACATTATAGGTCATTTTGACTAAAACCCCAATTTTGGGTCAACTTCCCAAGGACATAACTCATTCATATTTTATGATTTTGAGGTGGGATCAAATGCATTGGAAATCTTAAGATGTCTAATTAAAATGTTATGTTGAACAAAATCTCAAAATCTCAAAGGAAATACATATGATAATGCAAGACATTATAGGTCCTTTTTGACCAAAGGCATTAAAAGGCAAAAAAGTCCAGCTTCAAGTGCCCATAACTTCTTCATCAAAAATCCAAATGATGAAAAATTTAAGTCCATTTTGATTTTCTTGAAGATATCTACAACTTTGATGTTGGAGATTTTTTCATTTGAGGCTTGCATCATCAAAACAGAAGGGCTTGAACATTGGCCAAATTTGGAAACTTTGCCTTGACATGTTTTACACATCACACTTTAAACTCAAATTTCATAAATTTCAGCATTCCAAATGGATTTTTGCCCAACATAACAATTGTTCCTTACATCAAGACCTTTCCAACCATTACTCACATGATCATATTTGAATTTGGCAAATGGTATTTTCGAAGAGTTGAACATTTAGGCATAATTATGGAATGCACATGAAATCTTGATACACAAGCAATGGCCATTCAAACTACACGTCCAATTCAACTTGGTTTGTGTTCAGCATGCATTTGCATCAGCTTTTGGGCTTTGCACGTGCCTGTACAGGCCCATGCATGAAAGATCCAAATTCCATGCACATGAGAACTCACCTTGCTTGCAGTTTGTTTTGCTATAAATAGAAGGGTTCAAATTCATTCAAAATCAACCTAAAGGCGCCTGAAACCCTGCTGAAGTGATTCCCCAACCTCACCAAAGAAGCAATTTCCATTTTTCTTCAAATTTTTCAGATCTAAAATTCATCTTCATCTGGTTGAATTCTTAGATCTAATGCTTCTAAACCTTCATCATTCATCTCACTGATCTTCTGTTTTGGCAAAGCAAGCAAGGAATTAAGCTCAAGTTACCAGAATTCAAGCTTATTCTTCAACTGGTATTTCATTCGAATCTCATCATCCATTGACCTATTTGCTTAGATCTTGTGTTGGCTGAAGTCCTCTCAATAGAGGCATCATGATTATGCATTCAATTTTTGAAATCCATTGAGTTCATGATGAACACCAGATTTTTAAACTTCTGATTTCTCACACCATGGAAATCCAGAGTGAAAATGGATGGTACAGGGATGATGTACATCATCCCAGCTTTCCAAAGATGTATAGATCTTGTATTTTCATTAAGGTTTGGATCTCTGCAAATTTGGCCCGAAAATCCAAGCCCACCGGAGAAGACGATGGCTCCGGTGGCTGCTTCATTGCCAGATCAAATCTGGACCGTGTGATGGTATTTCCAGATCTAATCCATGCCATTCATTGTTATGACTTTTATTTAATCCACGTGTGGTTGCATTGACTATGGAACACGTTGGGCGCACGCCTCTTGATGCTTGGATCTGCCAGCTCAATTAATGAGCTCAGATCCAAGGGCTCTCGTTTTTTGCCATTTTTAATTTCTGGTTTTATTTTCTTTAGTTCCAATTATTTTCAAAAATCAATATCTCTCTCATTTTTAATCCAAAAATTATGGGACCAATTGCATTAGTCTCAAAATAAATTCTAGTTTCTATTTCTGATTTTTAATATTTTTTATTTTTTCATTTGATATTTTTTGTGAATTTTCTCTTTTCTGGTTATTTTTAATTCATTTTAAATAGTTTTTTTATATTCAAAAAATACAAAAATATTTTCCTAACCTATTTGAATGATGATGGATCTATGAAAAATATTCTCATCAATTTTCAAATTGATTTGAGATTTATTTGAGATTTTAGTTCAATTAGGTTATCTTTATTCATTTTTAATTGGTTAAAAATAGTCTCTGACTTTTAAAAATGCTGAAATTTTTTGTCAAACTTAGTTTGACCTTGTTGAACTTAGGATAAATTACTTGGACCTTTCAAGGTTGATTTGAAGTAATTTTGAAGTTTGACCTTTCCATTATTTTTAATTCAAGTTTATTTTAATATTAAAAATGCCAAAAATATTTTGCTTATTGTTTGATCTCCAATCTTCATCTCATTTCTGATTTATCATTGTTTGACTTTGACTTTCAATGTCATTTGGTCAATACATATGGATTGGTATATATATTATTTCATCTTATGCATTTTGATCTTTTCATTCCCATTATCCTTTCTCCATCTCCTTCCTCTTCTTCTCCTTCTTTCTTTTTGATCAATGAGTTGAAGGTTGATAAGTTAGCATTGATTAGGGAGACTTAATCTTCCTTGATTCAAATCTAATTCATCTTGATAAATTGATCAAGTGAATGGCTTTGCATTAAGGATAGGTTGTTTTCTAAATCATGCAAAAGGCTTAAACCAATACAAGATCAATTCTCATTTTCTTTTTGGCATGGCAAGTTGTTGGGACTTGGTTCACTAATCAAGACTCCTAACTTGTGTTTGTTGCCTACATTATTATTGACCGGCCTCAGATAGTTGTGACTTCTACATAAGTCCAATTACGATTGCTTAACATAGCGCTAAATTTTCCTTATGGCACACTAACTACTAACACTAACCATTAACCATTAACATTTACTTTATGCACTTTACTTTTATGCAATTTACTATTCTTGTACATATTATCCATTTGTTTTTCCCTTTTGCTCACTTGAGCACATGTTTATGTTAATGCCATTTGCTTTTTGCTCACATGAGCACATAATTGTGTATATATTATTATGCTTGTGTTTTGTTTTGATTGTTGTGAACCAAATGCAAAGAAATGGACTTAGTTTCTAGGACTTTCCCCTATGCAAAGAAATGGAGAATTGGACTTAGATCCTAGGACTTTCCTTATGCAAAATTGGAGTAAATGGACCTTAATGATGAAGATGGATTAGAAGGAGCAAATCTCTAAACTCACTCTTGTCCATTCTTGATTTACTTCATGGAACTTTTGATGTGTGTGCTTTTGTGCTAGGAGATTCTTTGAGCTTAAATGAAGGACCATTGCCATGTTCATCCAAAGTGAAAGATACAAGACACATTGAGGATCTCTTATGAGACTTGTTTGATTGCTTATGCTTTGTGATTGCTTATTCCAAAGTGTAACACCCCAAAATTTGCCCTCCTCATTCATGCATTCATTTTTAGGTCATTTAACATTTCATATTGCATTTCATCATGTCAATCAGAATTAGATCCAAGAAACTTTATTTAAAAAAAAAAAAGGAAAACGAAAAAAAAAATGAAAAAAAAAACGAAAAAATATAAAAATAAATAAATAAATAAAAGAAAAACTTTGGACTTGGGCCTCTCTCATTTGAGCCCACAGGTCCACAAAAATCAGGTTATAAATTCAGAGTTTCAGTGAAACAAAATTTCATTCTATTCCTATTACCCTGGCTGGAGGAAAAAGATAGTGAGAGAAGAGCTAACAGAGTTCAGAGCAACTTCCAGAGAGTGAAGGGAACTCATCTGCAAAGAACCAATTCCCCCTCACATAAACCCTAAAGATTATTTTGTAAACCTCATGGGTGCAACTCAATTTCAATCAAGCTCTCCAATCAGGTTTGCCCTTATTCCCATTACCTTTATGCTCTTAATTTGGATCATCTGAATGTATGAGGTATGATGGATGAATTTCATTAGGTTTTTGCCCACGGGTTCGTAATTATGTATGAATGTATAAATAATGCCTTGAATGCTTAATCGTTTAATTTCTGAAGTGTATGCCACAGGGTTTGAGGTTTCTGAAACCATACTGTTATCCATGAAAAAAATGCTTATCGTGTTTCACTAACCCTTTTGTTGAGTTTTTGTGAGGGCTCACATACTCTTGCAGGGATAGCTTGCCTGGTGTTCCACTTTATTTGTGGGATACCACCTGGAGGTTTATTCCGATTACCTGTACTGACTCACTTTCTTTGATGGTGTTTAGCTTGGAAGGATCCCTGGGTTTCCCATTCCTCGAATTGTTGTTACTTCGGATCTTTATCCGCGTGGTACCTTTTACATTTTCCCGTATTTTTACTACTTTCCTAGCTGGAAGACCTCGATAGGAGGCAATGTTTTTGTGTGTTTTTTTTTTACAGGTTCCTTCGTCAAGGACTGCCTTTTTGCCTGAGCATCCCTAACCCTACCAACTCATTGATTTTTCTTCTCCTAAGAACACGTTAACTCCTTCTACTACAGGCGAGTAAGTCTCCAAAGGCCGAACATCCGGTAGATTGCGTAGTAACGTCGTTCGTCCAAAACCAATCCATAACCCCGTAGTTAGCCGAACTACGGCTTGCTCTGATTCTCATTCCAGATGAGATACGTAGGCATAAGACGCGATGTCTTAGCGAGCACAATTACCCTTAACCCCTAGGTAGCCGAGCTACGAAGACTCTGATTCTCATATTCAGATGAGATACGTATGTAGTGGATGCGACATCCGTGCGAGTCATTTTCTTTTAACCCCTCTTTTAGTAAATAACACATTAGATAAACCCACACCCTTTAGACAAGAACTACAAAAAATGATCCCGTAGAGTACTACGGATGCGTAGGGGTGCTAATACCTTCCCCTCGCATAATCGACTCCCGAACCCAAGATTTGGTTGCGAGACCCTGTCTTGTCCTTTCCTTTTTCCAGGTTTACTTCGAGCGTTTCCTTTCCCTCCTTTGGGATAAATAACGCACGGTGGCGACTCTCATGTCTTTCTTCGCCGGTTGTTTTTTTCCGCATTCCATTTTTCAGGTTGCGACAGCTGGCGACTCTGCTGGGGACCCGGTTTCCCTAAGCGAGTCCTTCCTAGCTTTTGTAGGTTGTTTGTTTATTGGGTGTTTATTCTTTTGTACAGTTATTTATCTTTCAGCATTTACCTGGTTTATTGCATTGTGTACATATGACTGCTGTATCTGCTGGTTCTATTTGTGAGATGAGTTCTATACCCAGACTCGAGTGCAATTAAGATAGGAGAATGGCATAGTCTTGTTGACTTGTGTGGAGTTATTCCTTAGCAAGTTGACTTGCAAGCCCATTCACTTGGTGGAGGTCATGTTGAGATCAATAATGTCACACAAGTAAGTTGTGGTTAGACATTACTTTTTCCAATATAGACCTTAGAAGCCAAGGACCTTAGTTTACCAAACCCATCTTGGCCTATTCGTAGGATGTAGTGCGAAAGTCGTTCAAGTGTAAGGTTTGATATGATTGTTACGCGATACTACACTCATAAGAGTCTCTCTTGAGAATATTTTTGGAATACGAGTAGTCGTTCCTCCGATAATATCCGAAAGATGGGATTATGACTATGGGAACCTTTTTGTAGAACATGTTTGGCAGGTTTAAACCTTAGTACACTCCTTTTGGGTGGTTCTTAACCTAAACTCCATGCTCGTGACTTGCAACAAACCCTTGATTCATGGTTGATCCGATCAGGTATCCTTAATATCAATGAAACTTGGGTGTTGATAAGGTGTAAACCATAATCCACCAAAATGGGTGGTTGATATTAAGGATAACATGATCCATCCCATGACCTTTGTTTGGTGTGCTCTTAATTTCTCTCCAGACAGTGCAACCTGACAGATGTTCAAGCAGATACAGCGATCCTGATTCCCATGCCACTGCACTGCATTCACATCATTTTACATCACATCATTTTGCATTCATAATCATTCACACATGTTTATCCATTTCTGTGGGGTTTATATCTTCTACTTGATTCTAGTCGGAATTTTCTTGGTTCTCATCAATGGCTTAGTCTTTTTTTTACATTGTTTATCTATTGAGAGAGTGGAATCAAGGGGCTAGAATACCCTTTGGAATCGATAAACATGTCCTTTGCATTGCATAACATCATCTGCATATTTGCATCCAACATAGTGAGGTCGTGCCCGAAGCTGTCTTTTCACCTGAGTCTGAGAAGGTCGAGACTTCTATCTCTTCATACAAGCAAGCTGTTGAAGTTGTTAAGGCTGGTAATGCCCAAGGCTGGGGCAAATTTGTGGAGCCAATCATAAAAGAAGACAAGTTTGGATTGGGGTATACTTCGGGGTCTCAGAAGAATGAAGTCGGTACTTTCTCCAGCGGGGGTTTGGTTTCTCCCTACACCGTCAATGCTGCAGATGAAGACAAGGCTGACAGTGGGCTGTGACTTAGATAGCTGGATTCGCCCGTGTGTCCCAGGAGAAAAGCTCGACAATTGGTCGTCTGAAAAAGTCGTCCGGTTTACTCTACTGAAGGAGTAATTTTTATTGTTTTCCTTTTATCACATGCATAATAAAGTCTTACACTTTGACCAAGGTATAATGACTCATCTGTAGGGCCATCCATTTAGTTACATTTCGCAATTATTTTCATCATCAATAGAGGACAGCTTTTGCAAACAATTTTGTGTTCTCTTTCTTTCAATTATTTTTACTTTTACAAAAATGGCAATGTTTCTTTTTCATTTTTCTTTCCAAAAAACACCTCGTAAAACTATTCACCCGGATCTCACTGCTAACGACACTGCTATGGCCAAGTATGACTTCGACAATCCTATCTATAAAGCCGAAGAAGGGGCTGAGGAAGATTGTGAACTGCCTGAGGAGTTAGCCAGGTTGTTGAAACAGGAGGACCGAGCTATTACACCTTATCAGGAGGTGATTGAGACCGTCAACATTGGTACCGAGGACGACAAGAAAGAGATCAAGATCGGGGCCAGTCTACAGGCCGAGAGGAAAAGACCGTTGATCATGTACTTGACTGTGTTAGAAAGGTCAATGGGTTGTGTGCTCGGTCAGCATGACGAGTCAGGTCGAAAAGAGCATGCAATATACTACCTTAGCAAAAAGTTTACCGACTGTGAAGAAAGATACTCACTGCTCGAGAAAACTTGCCGCGCTTTGGCATGGGCTGCTCGCCGACTAAGACAGTATATGTTGACTCACACGACTCTATTAATATCAAAGATGGATCAAGTCAAGTATATTTTTGAAGAGTCAGCGTTTACCGGAAGGGATGCTAGGTGGCAAATGATGCTGACAGAGTATGACATCCAATACATTTCACAAAAAGCCATCAAAGGACGTGCCTTGTCAGACTATCTTGTCGCGCAACCGATTGATGATTACCAACCTATGAGGTTCGACTTTCCTGATGAGGACATCATGTTTCTCAAATCGAAAGACTGCGAGGAACCACTCCCGAAGGAGAGGCCTGACCCTGAATCCAAATGGATTATGATGTTTGATGGGGCGGTCAACGTCAATGGTCGCGGAGTTGGTGCAATGTTGATCACGCCGGAGGGAGTTCATGTGCCATTTTATGCCAGAATAACTTTTCCCTGCATCAACAATAAAGTCGGACGAAGCAGAATGGGTCTGTTCTCGATACAATCAACTGAGCCTAGTTGAGGAAAAAAGACTAGCAGCTATATGCCATGGCCAACTATATCGGAGACGGATGAAGAGAGCATTTGATCAGAAAGTGCGCCCTCGGGAGTATCAAGTCGGTGAATTGGTACTCAAAAGAATTCTTCCTCCCAACACAGATCACAGGGGCAAATGGACACCGAACTATGAGGGTCCATACGTGGTTAAAAGAGTTTTCTCTGGCAGAGCTCTGATGCTAACAACCATGGAATGGCGAAGACTTTCCGTCCCCTGTCAACTCAGACGCAGTTAAAAAATACTTCGCATAAATTGACCCGCTGGACAAGTAAAAAGAATGGTCCAGGCAAAAAAGGGGCATCCCGACGAACCAAAAAAAGGGAATGAAGAGGTTCGGGCAAAAATTAGGGATATAAAAATAAAAAATGTACACCCGGTGAGTTGAAAACCCAAAAGGGCGACTCAGGCAAAAAAGGGTATCCCGGTGGATTGAAAACCCAAAAGGGCGGTCCACGCAAAAGTTAGGGAATAAGCGAATGACTGCAATCTGAGTTCACCTGTGTTACATCACCGTTTCATTCAATCCGGCAATCTCCGAAGGTTAAAGATCGACTAATCATCCACTTCAGAAAGCAAGATGAGCAGAGCGTCTTAAGGATATACGAGCCATAGCAGAGTCGAAACTCAGTGGGACCCCGTTTCCAAATTGCCATTAGGATAGTTTCTCTTGTTCAATTTATAGCGATCGCCTCTTTCCAGGGATCAGCTTGCTGATGTACCCGCCTATTCCTGGCACAAATTTTTCAACCAACAAAATTCGAATAATTCAGTTAAAAGCCTCTTTATTTTTCATTTATCAGTTTGTTTGCAAAAGATGTCTGAATTCTTGAGGAAACATATTGCATCTGAATATAATGGTGGCTTTTGCAGATGACTTGCATCGGAAAACATTTAAAATTGCTTTGAATGTGCTTAATCCCGGACGGTGAATTCGAACCGAGTAATTCCCCCGGGGCATACGTGTATTTTTTGGTTACAGGTCACAGGAACCGGATGCCAAGTCATGAATCCTCACCCCTAAGCGATTGACAAAGCATCTCCTCTGCAGAGCAGGTTCCCCAGTAGAGTTGACAGTATCCAGACTGTATATCCCCAGTAGAGTTGACAGTATCCAGACTATATATCCCCAGTAGAGTTGACAGTGCCAGACTGTATCTTCCCATCAACAGCGGAGTAGTCGCATACCCAACAAACAAGAGGGTGTCCCCAGTGTTCATCTCATTCCCCAGCAGATATTTTTTTAACAGATTTGTTTTAATCCCCAGCCTGAGGATGATTAGCAAGTTCGTATCCCCAGCAAAGGTCGATTCCTACGACATTTCCCCAGGAAGTGCTTTCCTCACAGACTCTCCTCGCAGAGCCTCGCCAAGCAAAGTTTCCATAGTTGATACTTCCCCAGCAAGGTCAACTTTTCAAAAAAGGCCGATTTATTTTCGGTGGCTCCCCGGTCCCGGCAGACGGATCGTCCCCCACAGAGCATTCAAGGATTGATACAGCGATCCGCTCCCTACCAGAGTTGCTTCCCCAAGCAGATTTCTTTTTTTCTTTTGCACCATGCATAACATTTGCATTTGCATTTGCATGCATATCAAACATACACATAAGCTGATAAACAGGTTCTTCAAAGCAGACTGAAAAATTACCTTACAACCAAAGTCACGAGATCCAGCCAGAGGGTCAAGTGTGAGAGGATCTAGCCTGAGGGTCATTTTTGAAGATTCAGCCTGAGAATCATTTTTCCAGCGATCCAGCCTGAGGGTCATTTTTGAAGATTCAGCCTGAGAATCATTTTTCCAGCGATCCAGCCTGAGGGTCATTTTTGAAGATTCAGCCTGAGAATCGTTTTCCATTGATCCAGCCTGAGGGTCATTTTTGAAGATTCAGCCTGAGAATCGTTTTCCATTGATCCATCCTGAGGGTCATTTTTGAAGATTCAGCCTGAGAATCGTTTTCCCAAGAGTCAGCCTAAGGTTCATTTTGAAGATTCATCCAGAGAGTCACCTACAAGCGTCATTTCCCCAGCAAGCCAGCTGGAGGAATAGATTGACACCTCAATAGAAAATCAACCTACAAGGAGATCCAGCCCGCGGATCGCATTAAAAAAACAAAGTCTAATCGAAGAGTCGTTATAACATGTTCTAGCCTGAAGAATATGTACGAAGCCCAAGAGTGGGATATTCTCGAAGCTGCATATCTAACATGAAGATTGGGCGCAGATTTTGAAAGAGAGTCAACCAGCGCATGCCTCAGATGCGAGATCCTGATGATGGGAATTTATCATCAAATCAATCCAGATCTAGCCAGAAGATCGAAGTCAGGTCTAGCCCGAAGACCGGAAATAGATTCAGCCAGAGAATCGAAACAATTCAGATCTAGCCAGAAGATCGAAGTAGATTCAGCCAGAGAATCAAAGAAAATAGATTTAGCCAGAGAATCGAAACAAAGCAGATCTAGCCAGAAGATCGAAGAAGATCTAGCCAGAAGATCGAAGTCAGGTCTAGCCCGAAGACCGGAAATAAATTCAGCCAGAGAATCGAAACAATTCAGATCTAGCCAGAAGATCGAAGTAGATTCAGCCAGAGAATCAAAGAAAATAGATTCAGCCAGAGAATCGAAACAAAGGAGATCTAGCCAGAAGATCAAAGAAGATCTAGCCAGAAGATCGAAGAAGATCTAGCCAGAAGATTGAAACCGTATCCAGCCCGAGGATCAAAATTAACATCCAACCAGAGGATTAAATTGAGTATAGATTCAGCCAGAGGATCGAAACTCCAGATTAAGTCAGAAGACTGATTCAAATTCAGCCAGAGGATCGGAAGAGAAATAAACAGCGCGGTGTATTTCAGAATTTTTGTGGTGTTCTCGGAGCGCAAATTTTCGGTCTGTCTTTGGTATTCAATCACAGCTCACCCTGTTTGTCTGATAAGCTGTTCGCTTTCATCCTGCTCGGGTTAGCTGATGACTGAATAGGGGCAGCTGTAACACCCCAAAATTTGCCCTCCTCATTCATGCATTCATTTTTAGGTCATTTAACATTTCATATTGTATTTCATCATGTCAATCAGAATCAGATCCAAGAAACTTTATTTAAAAAAAAAGGAAAACGAAAAAAAAAACGAAAAAAAAAAGAAAAAGAAAAAAAAAACGAAAAAATATAAAAATAAATAAATAAATAAATAAAAGAAAAATTTTGGACTTGGGCCTCTCTCATTTGAGCCCACAGGTCCACAAAAATCAGGTTATAAATTTAGAGTTTCAGTGAAACAAAATTTCATTCTATTCCTATTACCCTGGCTGGAGGAAAAAGATAGTGAGAGAAGAGCTAATAGAGTTCAGAGCAACCTCCAGAGACTGAAGGGAACTCATCTGCAAAGAACCAATTCCCCCTCACATAAACCCTAAAGATTGTTTTGTAAACCTCACGGGTGCAACTCAATTTCAATCAAGCTCTCCAATCAGGTTTGCCCTTATTCCCATTACCTTTATGCTCTTAATTTGGATCATCTGAATGTATGAGGTATGATGGATGAATTTCATTAGGTTTTTGCCCACGGGTTCATAATTATGTATGAATGTATAAATAATGCCTTGAATGCTTAATCGTTTAATTTCTGAAGTGTATGCCACAGGGTTTGAGGTTTCTGAAACCATACTGTTATCCATGAAAAAAATGCTTATCGTGTTTCACTAACCCTTTTGTTGAGTTTTTGTGAGGGCTCACATACTCTTACAGGGATAGCTTGCCTGGTGTTCCACTTTATTTGTGGGATACCACCTGGAGGTTTATTCCGATTACCTGTACTGACTCACTTTCTTTGATGGTGTTTAGCTTGGAAGGATCCCTGGGTTTCCCATTCCTCTAATTGATGTTACTTCGGATCTTTATCCGCGTGGTACCTTTTACATTTTCCCGTATTTTTACTACTTTCCTAGCTGGAAGACCTCGATAGGATGCAATGTTTTTGTGTGTTTATTTTTTTTTTACAAGTTCCTTCGTCAAGGATTGCCTTTTTGCCTGAGCATCCCTAACCCTACCAACTCATTGATTTTTCTTCTCCTAAGAACACGTTAACTCCTTCTACTACAGGAGAGTAAGTCTTCAAAGGCCGAGCATCCGGTAGATTACGTAGTAACGTCGTTCGTCCAAAACCCAATCCATAACCCCGTAGTTAGCCAAACTACGGCTTGCTCTGATTCTCATTCCAGATGAGATACGTAGGCATAAGACGCGATGTCTTAGCGAGCATAATTACCCTTAACCCCTAGGTAGCCGAGCTACGAAGACTCAGATTCTCATATTCAGATGAGATACGTATGCAGTGGATGCGACATCCGTGCGAGTCATTTTCTTTTAACCCCTCTTTTAGTAAATAACACATTAGATAAACCCACACCCTTTAGACAAGAACTACAAAAGTGGATCCCGTAGAGTACTACGGATGTGTAGGGGTGCTAATACCTTCCCCTCGCATAATCGACTCCCGAACCCAAGATTTGGTTGCGAGACCCTGACTTGTCCTTTCCTTTTTCCAGGTTTACTTCGAGCGTTTCCTTTCCCTCCTTTGGGATAAATAACGCACGGTGGCGAGTCTCCTGTCTTTCTTCGCCGGTTGTTTTTTTTCGCATTCCATTTTTCAGGTTACGACACAAAGGATGGGAGCTACTTGGATCATCAATATGGTCTCAAGAGAGGAACTCCATTGTGGTTTTGTTTCTTCTTCCCTCACCTTTTTGTTTCACTTAGGACTTAGCCATTCTTCTTCTTCTCTCCATTCTAACCCAAGCCAAAACCTTTTGTGCAAACATTTAACCATTGTTTTCAAACATTAGAAACCTAAGCCTTATGCTTTTGATTTTCAAAGTTTCTTTTCATAACACTCATTTTGAATTGAACCTTTAAGTCAACTTTGACCATTTTTGTATATACTTCTAATTGGTAAATATAACCCATTCAAATTTCTTTTTGTGGTTCCAATGGCCACTTTCTTAATCAAATTTTCCATAACCTTTAGCTATTAGGTTTGAGTTATCCTTGAGGTAGATGTAATACTCACCTATATCCTTAGTGATGGACAATGAGTCTTCCATGCTTATTATAGGGTTAACCCCTCACTAGCATGTTGAAGCTATCCTCACATGGTGGATTTGTGGTTTGGTTGAGTTTTCTCCCTTTGATAACAAAAGACCTTAAGGCTTTTGGACCAATCAATTCACCAACTTGTTTTGAGATTTTTACCCCGAACTACGAGGTTTTGATCCTAATCTTTTTATAAGATGGTATGTAGGCAATGGGTTTATCCATCCAAACACAAAATGTAAATAACTTGTACATTCTCTTCTCATCTCTTCAATCATGTTTGCACAAACAAAATTTTCCAAAAAAAAAACAAACAACCTTCACAACAGGTATGAAAAGGGCTCCCTAGGAGTACCTAGGATGTTTTGGGTGCCTAACACCTTCTCATTGCATAACCAACCCCCTTACCCAGATCTCTGTTTCTTTTACTAGTTTTTGTTAAAACTATTAGGTTTTTGTTCGCTTTCTAACCATTCCTTTGGATAAATAGAAGTGCGGTGGCGACTCGACTTGTATGATTTACCTTGGATTTAGTCAATATCTCTAATGGTAATGAATACCCCGCTACAGAAAAGTGGCGACTCTGCTGGGGATATTTGCCTAGTGGGTTTTGCCAACTTTTCATGCTTGTTGTATTATATTGTTTTGTGACATATTTTTGTGCAATTTGGGATTACTATATTGTATGTAATGATTGAATTGCTTGATAATAATTTCTTGTATGCTTGGTGATCTTTGTGAGATGAGTTCTATTCCCGGACTCGAGTGCACTTAGGATAGGATAATGGCGTAGTCTTGTTGACATGTGTGGAGTTATTCCTTAGCAAGTTGACTTGCAAGTCCATTCACTTGTTGGAGGTCATGTTGGGATCAATAATGTCACACAAGTAAGTTGTGGTTAGACATTACTCTTTCCAATATAGACCTTAGAAGCCAAGTACCTTAGTTTACCAAGCCCATCTTGGCCTATTTTTAGGATGTAGTGCGAAAGTCGTTCAAGTGTAAGATTTGATACGATTGTTACGCGATACTACACTCATAAGAGTCTCTCTTGAGAATACTTTTGGAATATGAGTAGTCGTTTATCCGATAATATCCGAAAGATAGGATGATGACTATGGGAACCTCTTGTAGAACATGTCTGGCAGGTTTAAACCCTAGTGCACTCCCTTTGGGGTGGTTCTTAACCTAAACTCCATGCTCGTGACTTGCAACAAACCCTTGATTCATGGTTGATCCGTTCATGTATCTTTAATATCAATGGAACTTGGGTGTAGATAAGGTGTAAGCCATAATCCACCAAAATGGATGATTGATATTAAGGATGATATGATCCATCCCATGACCTTTGTTTGGTGTGCTTTGCTTGATCCTTGAGTGTGATTGTTGCATTCATGCACTCATTTGCATCCATATCATCAATAATGAAGAAAATTTTCAAGGAACTTAAGGGGTTTATTTGCAAAAAATTTAGACATGGAAAGACAAAGAAGGAATACAAAGAAGTACAGTTTCAGACAACCAGATTTGAAAGAGTTAAGGAATCTGACATCCTATGTATTAGATCCTTTGGGTTTCAAGGCTCGTTTTGGGAAGCTTCTTCCTCTTCTGACTACTCAGGTGGACGAAGGGCTGATGAGTGTATTGGTGCAGTTTTATGATCCCTTGTACCGTAGTTTCACGTTTTCGGATTTTCAGCTTTTACCTACACTTGAGGAGTACGCCTACCTTGTGGGTATACCTATTCTAGACCAGTTGCCGTTCAGTGGCTTGGAGAGTATTCCTACTTCTCAAGAGATAGCTGACATGTTGCACATAGATGAATCTCTGGTTGGTGCTCATATGACTACCAAAGGTGGAATTCATGGTCTCCCTTCTGAGTTCCTCATTGCTCAAGCTAATGTATATTGGAAGGCCATGAGTGAGGATGCTTTTGAAGCCATATTTGTACTTCTCATTTATGGATTGGTATTGTTCCCCAACATCGACAAGTTTATGGATGTGAACGCTATTAGGATCTTCTCTGCTCTTAATTTCGTTCCGACTCTGTTGGGTGATACTTATTTCTCTTTGCATATGAGGAATGCAAAGGGTGGTGGTGCCATTGTGTGCTGTTTGCCTCTGTTGTATAAGTGGTTTATTTCTCACTTACCGCAGACGGTCGCCTTCAAGGAGAACAAGGGATGTCTACGGTGGTCCACGAGACTCATGTCTCTCACTAATGATGATATCTCTTGGTACAACCGTGTGTATGATGGTGTGCAGATTATCGACTCTTGTGGTGAATTCTCCAATGTACCTCTTCTTGGTACATGTGGTGGGATTAACTACAACCCTGTTTTGGCACATCGTCAGCTTGGGTTCCCCCTAAAGGATAAACCTAATAACATTCTGTTAGAGGGTGTGTTCTTTCAGGAGGGTAAAGATCCCCAAAACTTAAAGGGAAGAATGGTCCGCGCCTGGCGCAAGATTCATAGGAAAGGAAGGAAGGAGTTGGGTCCTAAGAATTGTGTTGCTATGGAGCCTTACACTGCTTGGGTTAGGAAGAGAGCGTCTGAGTATCTCATGCCTTACGAATATCCGAGACCTACACCTTTGGTTATGGTTGGGCCTTCAACCCTCCCTAACCAAGGAGTAGAGGAGTTGAGAGGCGAAGACCGATCACGTGCTTGGATCCGTGAAAGGGAGGAGTTGCTTCAGCAGATCAAGGAGAAGGATGCTTTGATAGAGTTCCTCGAACATCAGGTTATTGATGATCCTGATGATGAATGGACTTCTCTACTTCCTCAGTCTTCCAAGTTTTGGAAAAGGAAGTACGACCGACTCGCCAAGGAGAAGGCGGATATGGAGGCAGCCTACGAGAGAGAGGTGAAGAGGCTTCGTGCATCCTACCTTCCTGTGTCCCGAGCTTTAGATGATTGTTTCTAGGGATCCATAGGATGATTATTTTCCTTTTCTCTTGTATATGATTGACAATGCTGTACTTCTTTTCCCCGATATTATTTGATAAGATATTTCCATATGTGATAAATGTTTAATATTTCCAATTTTTTTTGCAAATAGAACCCTAAAAGTTCCTTTGAAAATAAAAGAAAAATCATATGCACAAGCATTGCATGCATCATGTGCACAAGCAGGTTTTGTTCCCGGCTTCTTGTCCTGCGGTCTAACTCTGTGTTCTTCATTTATTTTGAAGACAAGCTGACTCACCGGTACTACACCAGAGCCAACATTTCGAGACTGATGGATCATCTAGAACAAGAGAACCGCGAGCTGAAAGAGGAAGTGGCCAAATTAAGTGCCTTGATGGAGTCATTCTTGGTTGCTCAGAGCCAGTCTTCTCCGACACCTTCAACTCCTCCCCAGAGGACAGTCATCTCTGAGATTGTCTCCTCAACGCTGCCTGCAGCCAGTGCACACTTTGCTCCAGCATCTATTGCAGTCGGGTTCCCGTGGGGGATGCCTCCCAATTTCATGCCTGAGGGTCCTGCTCCCACCTTTGCTTTTATGTCGGCATCTAGCCCGGTCCTTGCTATTCCTCCTCCTGTCGTGCATACTATGCCCAGGGTAGAAGACACCCTCTATCATTCTGAGCCATCTGAAGGCCCAGATGTCTATGAGAAGATGGACGCTATGAACGATCAGTTTCTTGAGCTTCGCAAGGAATTGAAGACCCTTCGAGGAAAGGATCTTTTCGGCAAGTCTGCTGCCGATCTCTGCTTGGTCCTTAATGTAAAGATCCCGGTGAAATTCAAGGTCCCTGACTTTGAAAAATACAAGGGAAATACTTGTCCTCTTAGCCACCTGGTCATGTATGCCAGGAAAATGTCGACTTAGACCGACAATGACCAATTGCTCATCCACTACTTTCAGGACAGTCTGTCCGGTGCCGCTCTGCGTTGGTACATGGGTTTAGACAGTGCGAACATCCGATCCTTCAACGATCTTGGCGAGGCCTTCGTCAAGCAGTACAAGTATAATGTGGATATGGCTCCCGATAGGGATCAATTGAGGGCCATGTCCCAGAAGGACAAGGAAACATTCAAAGAGTACGCCCAGAGGTGGCGAGAGTTAGCAGCACAGATTATGCCCCCGCTGGAAGAGAAAGAGATGACCAAGATCTTTCTGAAGACCTTGAGTTCTTTTTATTATGAGCGGATGATAGCTAGCGCTCCTTTTGACTTCACCGAGATGGTGAATATGGGGATGCGTCTAGAAGAAGGCGTTAGAGAAGGACGTCTGACCAGAGAAGAAGGCTCTTCTGCCAAACGATATGGGGCGTTTGCAAAGAAGAAAGATGGAGAGGCACATGCTGTGACTTCCCATGTGAAACCAAGAAAACCCTCTGTGAGGAGGAAGACCGTGCGTCCCGCCGGTAACCAGCACCAGGTGGCTCACATAGCACCTATCTTCAGAGATAATCAACAGTATCAACAACATAACAACAATCAGCAACCACATCTGCAATATCAACATCAGCAGCAACGACCGCAGCAGCAGGCCTACCAGCCTCGAAACAGTAATCAAACCAGCACGAGTTACGAGAGGAAAAGGGTCACCTTCGATCCTATTCCAATGACATATGCAGAATTATATCCCTCTTTGATAGAGAGGAAGTTGATTACTCCGACAGACCCACCGGCTATACCTGCTAACCCCCAGTGGTGGTATAAGCCCGAGTTACACTGTGTTTACCATTCTGGTGCTCCCGGCCACGACGTGGAGAATTGCTACCCTTTGAAGACCAAGGTTCAAGACCTTGTGAGGTGTGGAATTTTGTGTTTCGAGGACGTAGGTCCTAATGTAAAGAAGAACCCATTGCCCGAGCATGGGAAATCTGTCAACGTGGTCCAGGGCTGCCCTGGCAAGTACAAAGTCAAGTATGTCAGCCATATTCGACAATCACTGGTCGAGATGCATCGGTTGCTATGTGAGTATAGTCACTACGAGCATGACCACGACAGATGCCGAGTCTGTTCTGTCAACCAGAGAGGTTGTCGCCAGGTGCGCAAAGATGTGCAAGAAATGCTGGATGAAGGAGTTATTGAGATCCTTCAGAATAGGAATGTTGATGAAGATGAACCCGAAGTCAATGTGATTTCTCCAGTGTTTCGGATCCCCGAGCCTGTTATCATCAAGTATGATGGTAGCAAGCAGAACGCGTCTCCTGCCTTGACCATCAAGCCTACCGGTCCTGTACCATACCCTTCAGAAAAAGCAATCCCCTATCGCTACAACGCTGTCGCAGTAGAAGGTGGGAAAGAGGTGTCCTTACCATCCTCCTTTGTTGTTAACATTGCGGATGTAAGTGGTTTGACCCGCAGCGGTCACGTGTTTTCAGCACCTCCCAAGCCCCAGGCTAATGCTGATTTTGTCGAACGCCCGATTAGGAATGCTGTGAGCACTCCGAATCCGGCACCTGTTGTAAAGCCCTCCTCTACATTGATAACTCCTGCTTCTGTTGGCCCGAGCGGCAATGTGAAAGAAGACTGTGATGAGATGCTGAGGCTCATCAAGAGAAGTGAGTACAATGTTGTAGACCAGCTTCTACAAACGCCATCCAAAATATCGGTGTTATTGTAGGTGTTTAATTGGCTGCATTATATGGTAAAACACTAGATGGGTACTAATGTCTTGACTGATGTCATGACATGTATGTGTGACTACATTGTAGTTACTGCAGGACTAGCTAACACATGTTTTATTGAATGTCAAACTGGATGATGTGACATTCATACCTGTCAACAGATACTAAGGAATAGAACAACAGGTGCTCTGTTAGAACTTAGTATTTATTTCCAGTCTGGTTATCAAGGAAAGACCAGACCTGGAATAAGGCCTACTGACTGAATGTCAAACTGGATGTTATGACATTCATCATTGACAGCAGCTACTGAACATTAGACAGAGTGGTGTTCTGCTATACTTCAGCATGTCACTTAGTTTGTTCTTCAAGAGAATAACATAACTAAATTAAGGCCAAATGTGTAAATGTTAAGTTGGACACTTTGACATTTATTAATGTAAGCTGTTACTGTAGTATGGTCATCTTGATCATGTACAAGTCAGCAAAATTGTACAGTCTGTTTTCTGGAAAAACAGACTCAGCATATGGACCTTGATGTCAAGCTGAATGTCGTGACATTCATGCCTGACAGCATATGCTAAATTGTAGGTTGTTCAGTTTTCTGTTTCAGCTTTTTCTCAGGCTATTCTTCAGGGATTCAACAACTGAGAGAAAATCCAGGAAATCAACAACCAAGCTACATTCAATGAACCTAACAAATAGCCTATTTGTTAGTAACCTAAATGTTGAATTTATGGGAACTCGCGTGACCTTAAATTCAGGAGAATACAGGTGCAAAAGCCCAGGATACTGCAATATAAAAGGAAGGCGTTCCTTCATTCAGTTTCAGGGATTTTGAGGCGTGAAGATTGTGTGTGTCCATCATACTTCACTACTGTATTTTTGTGAGTCTTGTATTAGACGTATCTTGTAAGCCAAGCCATTATCAAGTAGATGATAGCTTTGGCATAGGGTGTTCATTGAGTTGTAAGTGTTGTGTCACTCAAAGCTTTTAAGCGCGAGTGCTGTGTATCTTGATTAAAGCTGTGAAGCACAATCAAGAGTTGTTTGAAGTGTGACTTCAACTTGTCTTTAATATTGTTTAAAGAT
Organism: Lathyrus oleraceus; assembly: GCF_024323335.1. Classification (NCBI taxonomy): domain Eukaryota; kingdom Viridiplantae; phylum Streptophyta; class Magnoliopsida; order Fabales; family Fabaceae; genus Lathyrus; species Lathyrus oleraceus. The sequence goes on from NC_066583.1 coordinate 40,464,166, forward strand.
AGTAATCACTGAGGTGATTGAGGGGGAGTGAGTAGGAACTCTGATCTTAGGTTAAGATTGAAATTGCATTGGGTAGTGATTAAGTGATAAGTTGTAAACGGGTGAGTTTAGCTTTGAATTGATACTACTAATAGTGGATTTCCTCCCTGGCTTGGTAGCCCCCAGATGTAGGTCATGTTGGACTGAACTGGGTAAACAATTACTTGTGTTATTTACTGCACTTACTGTTAAGTTCTGCATAATCCCCGTCTGTGCAGAATTGGATGTCATAACAACCAGTGTGACATTCAAAGTCTGATAACTAGAATTTCAATTGGCATCAGAGCAGGCACCCTGCCTGTGAATTTCTGGGTGAGATCTAGGGAAGTTACTTTCTAGTACCATGGACAAGGATTTAGGACACTCAAACAGACCACCCATGTTGGATGGCTCTAATTATGATGACTGGAAGCCTCGTATGATAGCCTTCTTAAGGTCTCTAGACAGCAAAGTCTAGAGAGCTGTCAACAAAGGATGGGAACATCCAATGAGGACAGGTGAAGATGGAGTCAGTGTGCAGATTCCTGAAGAAGAGTGGGACAAGGAGCAAGAGGCATTAGCTCTTAGAAATTCCAAGGCCTTGAATGCATTGTTCAATGGAATCAGCAAGAACATCTTCAGGCTGGTACACCACTGTGAACTAGCTAAGGAAGTTTGGGATACCCTCAAGGTAACTCATGAAGGTACTTCCAAGGTGCAGATGTCCAAACTTCAGATGCTGACCACCAAGTTTGAAAATCTGAGGATGAAAGAGGATGAGACTATTCATGACTTTCACATGAATATTCTTGAAATTGCAAACACCTCTGGTGGACTAGGTGAGAAAATGGCTGAAGAGAAACTTGTAAGAAAGATTCTCAGGTCCTTGCCTAAGAGATTTGCTATGAAGGTCACAGCCATAGAGGAGGCGCAAGACATCTGCAACATGAAGGTGGATGAGCTCATTGGTTCCCTCCAAACCTTTGAAATGGGCTTGGGTGAGTATGTTGAGAAGAAGAACAAAAGCATAGCTTTTGTATCTAATGCTGAAGAGGAGTCAGAAGCAGGATATACTGGAGGTGATGAAAGTATATCAGAAGCCTTAGCCATGCTTGGGAGACAGTTCAACAAGTTCGTGAAGAAGATTGATCAAAGAGGTAGACCCAATGTCAAGAACATCCCGTCTGACATTAAGAAAAGATCAACTTCTGATGAGAAGTTCAATCACGGAAAGGGAATCCAGTGTCATGGTTGTGAAGGGTATGGACACGTCAGAGCTGAATGCCCTACTTACCTCAAATTGCAAAATAAGGGGTTAGCTATCACATGGTCTGAAGGAGACTCTGAAAGTGAATCTGAAGGAGAATCTGCCAAACATGTCACTGCACTAACCAGTGTTTGTGCCTCTGAAGATGACTCAAGTGCAGATGAACTGACCTTTGATGAACTTCCAGCAGCCTATAAGAAGCTGTGTTCCACCAGTGCAGAAGTGCGTGCACAAGGAGAAAAGCAAAAGAAACTCATCAAGGAACTGGAAGATGAGAGACAGAAGCAACTGTCTGTCATAGAGGGTCTAAATGGTGAGATAACCCTGCTGACCTCCAAGCTGAATCAGATGACTAAATCCATCAGAATGATGAATAAGGGAACTGACACCTTGGAAGAGATTCTAAAGGTGGGACAGCAGTCTGGAACCAAATCTGGCCTTGGATTTGGGAAAAGATCCTCAACTGAACACAAACGCCCAAAGGCTAAAGTTCAGAAGTTCAAGCGGAAGTCAAAGCCAATGTCTCAACATCGAGGAACTAGGATGAATGATCATCAGAAGAGGAAATACCAGGAGTGGAGGTGTCACCACTGTGGTAGGCTTGGGCATATAAAAGCCTTCTGCTACTGGATTCATGGTTTCCCTAACCAAGCCTTGCATGTTAAGCCTAAGCATAAAACACATAAGCGCTATGTTCCCATTAAGAAGCAACAATGGTATGCTAGGATAACACACACTGCTCTAAGGGCTTCTACCAGAGAAGACTGGTACTTTGACAGTGGATGCTCAAGACATATGACTGGTATGGAAAATCTACTGGTAGATGTTCAACCTCACACTACTAGCTATGTGACCTTTGGTGATGGTGCCAAAGGAAAAATAAAAGGTGTGGGCAAACTGGACTGTTCTGGAGTGCCAAAACTGAATAATGTGCTGTTAGTAAGAGGACTAACTGCAAACCTCATCAGCATAAGTCAGCTGTGTGATCAAGGGTTTCATGTTCAGTTTACTAAGGAGCTATGCATTGTGACAAATGATGACAATCAGGAAGTTATGAGAGGAACCAGGTCCAAAGATAACTGCTACCTGTGGGAACCTGAAGTCTCTAACTTTTCCACAACATGCTCCTCAGCCAAGGAAGAACAGGATGTGAAGCTGTGGCATAGACGTCTTGGACATCTCCACTTACGGGGAATGAAGAAGATTATATCCAAGGAAGCGGTCAGAGGAATTCCAAAGCTTCTGATTGATGAAGGAAGAGTCTGTGGAGAATGCCAGGTGGGCAAGCAAACCAAGATGTCACATCTGAAGCTGGGACATCCCACAACCTCCAGAGTTCTGGAACTATTACACATGGACCTAATGGGACCTATGCAGGTTGAAAGTCTTGGTGGGAAGAAATATGCATACGTGGTGGTGGATGACCATTCCAGATACACGTGGATAAGCTTCATCAGAGAGAAGTCAGATACATTTGATGTCTTCAAAGACCTGTGCATAAGACTTCAAAGGGAAAAAGACAGTTGTGTGGTCCGAATTAGAAGTGATCATGGTACGAAGTTCAAGAATTCCAAGTTTGATGAGTTTTGCTCGTCTGAAGGAATAAGTCATGAGTTCTCCTCCCCTATAACTCCTCAGCAGAATGGAATAGTTGAAAGAAAAAATAGAACTATTCAAGAATCTGCCAGAGCAATGATTCATGCAAAGAAGCTCCCCATGCACTTCTGGGCGGAAGCAATGAATACCGCATGCTATGTTCACAACAGAGTCACCTTGAGAAAAGGAACCTCCTCCACTCTATATGAAATATGGAAAGGCAGAAAACCCACTGTGAAGTACTTTCATATCTTTGGAAGTAAATGCTACATTCTCACAGATCATGAACAGAGAAGGAAGCTAGATCCCAAAAGTGATGAAGGTATATTTCTGGGATACTCCACTAACAGTAGAGCCTACAGAGTGTTCAACTACAGGACCAATGTCCTGATGGAATCCATAAATGTCATTGTGGACGACAAAGAGGAAGGAACCGATGTCATGGAGGATGTTGAAACATTCCTTGACAGTTCAACTGACAGTTCAGTCAAGTCTGAAGAAGTACAGGAACCTCCTCCTGAATGTGAAGTAGATGTAACCACCAAAGTGCCATCTATCAGAATTCAGAAAGACCACCCTAAGGATCTTATCATAGGGGATCCCACCAGTGGTGTAACTACCAGGTCAAGAGGAATAAACTCAAATTCCTGCTTTGTATCCAAGGTTGAACCAAAGAATGTGAAAGAAGCTCTGACTGATGAATACTGGATCACTGCCATGCAAGAGGAACTTGAGCAGTTCAAAAGGAATGAAGTCTGGGAACTAGTTCCAAGACCTGAAGGGACCAACATCATTGGTACCAAGTGGATCTACAAAAACAAATCTGATGAGAAAGGAGTAATTACTAGGAATAAAGCAAGACTAGTAGCTCAAGGATACACTCAGGTTGAAGGGGTAGATTTTGATGAGACATTTGCTCCTGTGGCTAGGCTTGAGTCCATCAGATTGCTGTTGGGGGTAGCATGCATCCTGAAGTTTAAGCTATTCCAAATGGATGTGAAGAGTGCATTCTTGAATGGCTACCTGAATGAGGAAGTCTATGTGGAACAACCTAAAGGGTTATGTGATCCTAACCAACCTGAGCATGTATACAAGTTGAGGAAAGCCTTGTATGGGTTGAAACAAGCTCCTAGAGCATGGTATGAAAGGTTAACCGAATTTCTGACCTCAAATGGATACAGAAAGGGTGGCATAGATAAAACCTTGTTTGTGAAGGATGAAGAAGGAAAAATCATGATAGCTCAAATCTATGTTGATGATATAGTCTTTGGTGGAATGTCAGAACAAATGGTTCAAAAATTTGTTCACCAGATGCAGTCTGAGTTTGAAATGAGTCTAGTGGGAGAACTGACCTATTTCCTTGGAATGCAAGTAAACCAAATGGAGGACTCTATGTTTCTCTCCCAAAGCAAGTATGCCAAGAACATAGTTAAGAAGTTTGGTATGGATAATGCTAGGCACAAGAGGACTCCTGCTCCCACTCATCTGAAGTTGACCAAAGATGATGGAGGGCCTAGTGTTGATCAATGCTTGTATAGAAGCATGATAGGTAGTCTGCTGTACCTAACTGCAAGTAGACCTGACATTTCTTATGCAGTTGGAGTGTGTGCCAGATATCAAGCAGAGCCTAAGGTGAGCCACTTGAATCAAGTCAAACGGATCCTCAAGTACATCAATGGGACCTGTGACTATGGGATGCTGTATTCACATGGGTCTGAGCCGGTCCTATCTGGGTACTGTGATGTTGACTGGGCTGGGAGTTCTGATGACAGAAAAAGCACATCAGGTGGATGCTTCTTCTTAGGAGACAACCTCATATCTTGGTTCAGCAAGAAGCAGAATTGTGTTTCTCTGTCCACTGCAGAGGCTGAATACATAGCTGCTGGAAGCAATTGTTCCCAACTGGTTTGGATGAAACAGATGCTCACTGAGTACAATGTCACTCAAAATGTCATGACATTGTTCTGTGATAATCTCAGTGCCATAAATATCTCCAAGAATCCCATCCAACACAGCAGGACCAAACATATTGACATTAGGCACCACTTCATCAGAGATCTGGTGGAAGACAAGGTGATCACTTTGGAACATGTAGCCACGGATCTTCAACTGGCTGACATATTTACAAAGGCTCTGGATGCTACTCAGTTTGAAAACTTAAGGAGCAAACTGGGAATATGTGTCTCTGAGACCTTATAGCAACCACTGATGGTTGGGATAAATTGTTTAATATCTCTGCCTATTAAACAATTTATACTAGGCCATGATTGGTCAACAGATCATAGCTATGCCACTTGCAACAAGGGTGGATACAAGAGGGTAAGGAGACACCCTACTGTGAGAAGGCCAATGTACCTGCAGGAGTTCAAGGATGTTGTTCATGCAGGAGTGGTTCTGGATGTCAGAAACAAAATCATGGCATCTGATATGGTGGTACCTACTGTAAAGCAAAAGTGGGTGATTACTTGATCAAAGCTGTGAAGCAAGATCAAGTGGATGGTAACTTGGTTGAAACTGTGAAGTAAAACCAAGTCTGTAACTCTGTCGTTATTCTCTGGTTATGTTGTTGGCTTTGGCAACATTTTTGACAAAAAAGGGGAGTAACCCCTCTAACAAACAGAGTGGGTCCTCTAACAAACAGAGTGGGTGTCTCTACAACAGACACTCATGGGTCTCTACAACAGACTCTCAGGACGACAGATTCCTCCCCTGCAACGATTGTGTGTGAAGTTTTTGTTTAACTTCTGTATGTGTGTGAGTGTGCTGCCACTCTGAGTGTATTAGCTAGTATTAATTCCTGCTAGGTGTGTAATTCTGCTTCTATGAACTCTGTTATGGGGATCAAAGTGTTTTAGCCAAAAATTTGCCAAAGGGGGAGTTTGTAGGTGTTTAATTGGCTGCATTATATGGTAAAACACTAGATGGGTACTAATGTCTTGACTGATGTCATGACATGTATGTGTGACTACATTGTAGTTACTGCAGGACTAGCTAACACAGGTTTTATTGAATGTCAAACTGGATGTTGTGACATTCATACCTGTCAACAGATACTAAGGAATAGAACAGCAGGTGCTCTGTTAGAACTTAGTATTTATTTCCAGTCTGGTTATCAAGGAAAGACCAGACCTGGAATAAGGCCTACTGACTGAATGTCAAACTGGATGTTATGACATTCATCATTGACAGCAGCTACTGAACATTAGACAGAGTGGTGTTCTGCTATACTTCAGCATGTCACTTAGTTTGTTCTTCAAGAGAATAACATAACTAAATTAAGGCCAAATGTGTAAATGTTAAGTTGGACACTTTGACATTTATTAATGTAAGCTGTTACTGTAGTATGGTCATCTTGATCATGTACAAGTCAGCAAAATTGTACAGTCTGTTTTCTGGAAAAACAGACTCAGCATATGGACCTTGATGTCAAGCTGAATGTCGTGACATTCATGCCTGACAGCATATGCTAAATTGTAGGTTGTTCAGTTTTCTGTTTCAGCTTTTTCTCAGGCTATTCTTCAGGGATTCAACAACTGAGAGAAAATCCAGGAAATCAACAACCAAGCTACATTCAATGAACCTAACAAATAGCCTATTTGTTAGTAACCTAAATGTTGAATTTATGGGAACTCGCGTGACCTTAAATTCAGGAGAATATAGGTGCAAAAGCCCAGGATACTGCAATATAAAAGGAAGGCGTTCCTTCATTCAGTTTCAGGGATTTTGAGGCGTGAAGATTGTGTGTGTCCATCATACTTCACTGCTGTATTTTTGTGAGTCTTGTATTAGACGTATCTTGTAAGCCAAGCCATTATCAAGTAGATGATAGCTTTGGCATAGGGTGTTCATTGAGTTATAAGTGTTGTGTCACTCAAAGCTTTTAAGCGTGAGTGCTGTGTATCTTGATTAAAGCTGTGAAGCACAATCAAGAGTTGTTTGAAGTGTGACTTCAACTTGTCTTTAATATTGTTTAAAGATAGTAATCACTGAGGTGATTGAGGGGGAGTGAGTAGGAACTCTGATCTTAGGTTAAGATTGAAATTGCATTGGGTAGTGATTAAGTGATAAGTTGTAAACGGGTGAGTTTAGCTTTGAATTGATACTACTAATAGTGGATTTCCTCCCTGGCTTGGTAGCCCCCAGATGTAGGTCATGTTGGACTAAACTGGGAAAACAATTACTTGTGTTATTTACTGCACTTACTGTTAAGTTCTGCATAATCCCTGTCTGTGGAGAATTGGATGTCATAACAACCAGTGTGACATTCAAAGTCTGATAACTAGAATTTCAGTTATCCTTGCTGTTAAATTCAGAACCACACCGAGAGGCTCTGCAGAAAGTTTTGGATGTGGCATATGTGGATCATGATGTCACAATAGAACAGTTCGATAGCATTGTTGCAAACATTACCGCTTATAACAACTTGAGTTTCTATGACTCTGATCTCCCCGAGGAGGGAAGGGATCACAACCTGGCATTACATATATCTATGGGTTGCAAAGACGACGCCATGTCCAACGTGCTGGAGGACACTGGGTCATCACTGAACGTATTGCCAAAAACCACTCTTTCGAAACTGTCATATCAAGGGCCTCCCATGAGGCAGAGTGGAATTGTTGTGAAAGCTTTTGATGGGTCGCGTAAAACTGTGATTGGGGAAGTTGATCTCCCAGTCAAAATCGGACTGAGTGATTTCCAGATTACCTTCCAGGTTATGGACATCCACCCATCGTATAGCTGTCTCTTAGGCAGACCATGGATTCACGAGGCAGGTGCCGTGACATCCACCTTACACCAAAAACTGAAATTTGTGAAGAATAAGAAACTGGTGGTGGTAGGGGGAGAAAAGGCTCTCCTGGTTAGCCATGTGTCGTCCTTCTCATATATAGATGCTAAGGATGAAGTTGGAACTCCTTTCCAAGCTTTATCCATTGCCGAGCCTATTGAGAAGAGAACTCCTTCATTTGCTTCCTATAAAGATGCAAAGTTGGCCATTGAGTGTGGTGCAACTGCTGGTTTAGGAAAAATGATTGAGCTAGAAGACAATAAGTCTCGGGCTAGCATATGCTTTTCTTCTGGGGTTTTCAACACTAAAGGGCTGTTTAAGAGTGGAGGTTTCATCCACACCGGTCAGGATGAAGAAGCTGCTGCTGTCTTGGAAGAAAATACAGAGGATTTAGGCAATTTCATCATCCCTGGAGGGGTCTGCAACAATTGGGTCGCTGTGGATATTCCTACAATTATCCATAAGTCGAAGTAATGATCATTTTGTTTAAAAACCCTTCTCCCATGCCAAAAGGAGGAGTGATGAAATTGTTGGCACATAAATACAATGATATTTTCATTCAATAAATTCATGTTAAATGTTTGTTTTTCCAATTATTTTCCCTTTTTGCTTTTTGCATGAAATTGGTGATCACATAAAACCACATAAAACATAATAAAATCAATCTTCTCATTTGCATAATGATTGCCTTGTTTGAATTCTAAAGCTTTTCATATCCAAAATCATTATGCAGGTTGATCAAACCCATTGAACATAATGATCCAACACCATCTCCCAATTTTGAGTTCCCTGTATTTGAGGCAGAAGAAGATGATATTGAAGAGATTCCTGACGAGATTACCCGTCTGCTTGAGCATGAAGAGAAGATCATTCAGCCGCATCTCGAGAATCTGGAAACAGTCAACTTGGGGTCTGAAGATTGTGTTCGTGAAGTGAAGATTGGGGCACTCCTGGAAGAGTCTGTTAAGAAGGGGTTGATCGAATTTCTACGAGAATACGTTGATGTCTTTGCATGGTCATATGAAGACATGCCTGGTCTAGATACTGATATTGTGCAACATTTCTTACCCTTGAAACCTGAGTGCGTGCCTGTGAAGCAGAAGCTCAGAAGAACTCATCCTGATATGGCAGTGAAGATCAAAGAGGAGGTTCAGAAGCAAATTGATGCAGGGTTTCTGGTGACTTCTACATATCCTTAATGGGTGGCCAATATTGTGCCCGTGCCTAAGAAAGACGGAAAAGTCCGAATGTGTGTGGACTATAGAGACTTGAATAAAGCTAGTCCGAAAGATGATTTTCCTCTACCACACATTGATATGTTGGTAGATAACACAGATAAATTCAATGTCTTCTCATTTATGGATGGATTTTCCGGATATAACCAGATCAAGATGGCACCCGAGGATATGGAGAAGACAACATTCATCACACCTTGGGGAACATTCTGTTATCGAATGATGCCCTTCGGTTTGAAGAACGCCGGAACCACGTATCAACGAGCTATGACCACCTTGTTTCATGATATGATGCACAAGGAGATTGAGGTGTATGTTGACGATATGATTGCTAAGTCAAGAACGGAAGTTGAACATGTAGAGCACTTGTTGAAGCTTTTCCAGCGTTTGAGAAAGTACCAACTTCGTCTGAATCCCAACAAGTGTACATTTGGAGTCCGTTCCGGCAAGTTATTGGGCTTTATTATCAGTGAAAGAGGTATTGAGGTTGATCCTGCAAAGGTCAAAGCAATACAGGAGATGCCTGCGCCCAAAACTGAGAAGCAAGTCCGAGGTTTTCTTGGCCGCTTGAATTATATTTCTAGACTCATATCCCACATGACTGCCACATGTGCGCCGATATTCAAGCTCCTCCGGAAAGATCAGTCCCATGATTGGACCGAGGATTGCCAAAAAGCTTTCGACAGTATTAAAGAGTATTTGTCTGAACCGCCGATCCTGTCTCCGCCTGTGGAAGGAAGACATTTGATCATGTATCTGACTGTTCTTGAAGACTCGATGGGTTGTGTCCTTGGTCAGCCAGATGAAACAGGGAAGAAAGAATATGTTATTTACTACCTGAGTAAGAAGTTCACTGATTGTGAGTCTTGATACTCGATGCTTGAGAAGACATGTTGTGCTTTGGCATGGGCTGCTAAGCGCTTACGCCAGTATATGATAAATCATACGACCTGGTTGGTATCCAGAATGGATCCAATCAAGTATATCTTCGAGAAGCCTGCTTTAACAGGGAGGATTGCCCGTTGGCAGATGCTGTTATCTGAGTATGATATTGAGTATCGAGCTCAGAAGGCTATTAAAGGTAGTATCTTGGCTGACCACTTGGCACACCAGGCGATTGAGGATTATCAGTCAGCTCAGTATGACTTCCCAGATTAGGAGATTCTGTATTTGAAAATGAAAGATTGCGATGAGCCTACACTCGATGAAGGGCCAGAGCCTGGTTCCAGATGGAGTATGGTGTTTGATGGCGCTGTAAATCAGTATGGAAATGGTATTGGGGCAGTGATTATTACTCCTCAGGGCACACATATTCCTTTTACAGCAAGGCTAACTTTCAAGTGCACGAACAATATGGCTGAGTATGAGGCCTGCATTATGGGATTGGAGGAATGCATTGATCTAAGGATCAAGCATCTTGATGTATATGGTGATTCGGCCCTCGTTATCAACTAGATTAAGGGTGAATGGGAAACGAATCAGCCTGGCTTCATTCCATATAGAGATTATGCGAGGAGGATTTCAACGTTCTTTACCGAGGTTGACTTCCATCATATTCCTCGAGATGAGAATCGGATGGCAGATGCTCTTGCTACGCTTGCTTCGATGATTATGGTGAAACTTTGGAATGAAGTTCCCAATATCACTATGATGCGTTGGACAGACCAGCTCACGTGTTTGCAGTAGAAGAGGTAAAAGATGATAAGCCGTGGTATTACGACATCAAGTGTTTCCTTCAGAACCAGGTTTACCCCTCTGGGGCATCTGTGAAAGATAGAAAGACTTTGAGGAGATTATCAGGCAGTTTCTACCTCAATGGCAATGTACTTTATAAGAGGAATTTTGACATGGTTCTGCTCAGATGCGTGGATAGACACGAAGCAGACCTGTTAATGACTGAGGTCCATGAGGGTTCATTTGGTACTCATTCCAATGGACATGCCATGGCTAGAAAGATGTTGAGAGCAGGCTACTATTGGCTAACAATGGAGTCTGACTGTTACAAATATGTGAAGAAATGCCACAAGTGTCAGATTTATGCGGATAAGATTCATATTCCCCCGACACTTTTGAATATGATTTCGTCACCATGGCCTTTCTCCATGTGGGGAATTGACATGATTGGCATGATAGAGCCAAAGGCATCTAATGGGCACAGATTTATTCTCGTAGCAATTGATTACTTCACCAAATGGGTTGAAGCAGCGTCGTATGCAAATGTGACCAGGCAGGTGGTCGTGAAGTTTATCAAGAATCAACTTATACGCCGTTATGGTGTGCCAGATAAGATCATTACTGATAATGGATCTAACTTGAACAACAAAATGATGAAAGAGCTGTGTAGTGAGTTCAAGATCGCCCATCATAATTCTTCTCCTTATAGACCCAAGATGAATGGGGTTGTTGAAGCTGCTAATAAGAATATCAAGAGGATTATCCAGAAGATGGTTGTCACGTATAAGGATTGGCATGAGATGCTGCCATTTGCTTTACATGGATATCGTACGTCTGTTCGCACTTCAACAGCGGCAACCCCTTTCTCTCTTGTTTACGCATGGAGGTTGTGCTCCCAGTAGAGGGGGAGATCCCATCAATGAGAGTCTTGATGGAGGCCAAGTTGACTGATGTTGAATGGGTTCAGAGTCGTTATGACCAGTTGAATTTGATAGAAGAGAAGAGATTGACTGCCATGTGCCATGGTCAGTTATATCAACAAAGAATGAAGAAAGCCTTTGATAAGAAGGTCAAGCCTCGCGTGTTCCGAGAAGGTGACCTTGTGCTCAAGAAAGTCTTGTCTTTCGCGCCCGATTCCAGGGGCAAGTGGACTCCAAACTATGAAGGTCCATATGTTGTTAAGAGAGCCTTTTCAGGCGGTGCTTTAATACTTACAACTATGGATGGGGAGGATTTCACTCGTCCTGTGAATTCAGATGCAGTCAAGAAATACTTCGCCTAGAAATAAAAACAGAATAGCTCGCTAAGTTGAAAACCCGAAAGGGCGGCTTAGGCAAAAATGAGCGTCTCGGTGGATTGAAAACCCGAAAGGGCGGTCCAGGCAAAAGTTAGAGACACAAAAAATGAATATTTGTATCCCGCTAGATTGAGTACCTCATCCTGGGGCAATCTAGGCAAAAATTAGGGATTTGGCAAGTAACTGCATCCTGACAAGACTTTGTTCTACAACTGTCATCCGTCGGAGATTCTTGCTCATTCGTCATCAACCGAAGCTTCGAATACATCGAATTCAGAATTGGTGGAGAAATGGTCATTATATTCAATGTAGCCCTTTTCCAATATATATCACCAATTTCAAATTTGTAAAGATCTGTGGAGTCTTGCCATTTGCAGACTACCATTCCATCAAATAAATTCGAGCCTTTTATCCAATCATTTGCACTCTTATTTGTTTCTATTCAACAAATGTTTTGCATGTTTTAATTGAGAAAATATCATTGTTTCGAGAAAAAAAAGAATTTTTCATAACTTGTTTTTAAACAAAATGAACATTCACAATGATGAAAAGGATACTTAGGAGATCCTCAGTGCTCTCCCAAGGATGGTATGATCTTCAACAAGGTAAGACATTTGTTCATATTCCGGGCATGACTGTATCTTCTTCCTCCAGAGCCTTGGTTGGAATGCTTGATGAGATATTCACCACTCTCCCCTTCAGCGGGGTAGTAACCTTTCCTCCTCAGCAGATGTGATCTCCTTGGTGGGTACTGCACTTGGTGGTTGGTCCCCGGAATCCCTTTATCCCTTCGACATATTTTATCTATGCAATGAATTCCTTCCCCCAGCTATGACTGATGATTCATCCCCTGCAGAGATTTCGTTGCTTCCTGGGTACCCCTGTTTCCCTGGCAGATCGGATACTCTCCGGTGAACCTGGCTTTCTCTCTTGAGATGTAGTACCGGATGTTTGTACTCCTTGGAGCCGTTTGTTTTAGAAATGTCTGTTTGTCAGCATTCATCATACATAAACCACGCATGTGTGCATATATTCTTCAAACATTTGGATATTCATATTGCATTTTTTGCCATATATCTTTGTTTGTTATTCTTTGCTAGTTGGTAATACATTCCCCAAACAGACGTTGGTGTCTGATCCCTCAATATAGAGTCAGCCCCTTAAGCAGAAAGTGTTTACCTATCCTTCCGTATTCCCCACTGAGTTGTATCCTCATGGACGGCGGTTGTTTTCGCTTCCTCCCAACACATATATTGGGATGGGTTTCCCTATTGAGTTATATCCTCACTAGGACGAGTCTTGGTTCAGTTTGCCTCTTTGGTTTGATCCTAAATTGGCCTCTTGTGACTGTTTCATGTGCTTCCCTGTGGTATAAAAAAATAATTGCTCAGTAATTAGTAATCATTCATCTTATCCCCGACGGAGTCTGTGGTTTTCTACCCTTATACCGGTAGTTGTAAACCCCACTTTCTCCCCTTTGCAGAGTTAACCTTTTTGTTCATCCTAGTTGATGACGATTACTTTTCCGTGGTTTTCTACCCAGTATCCGATAGATGTAATCCCCTCCTTGACGGTTATCATTATCCAATATTCGGTGGTGATATCCCCTCATTCTTTTGGATAATTGCTCTGATTATGCAATTTTATCCCCAGCAAATCATCTTTCATACCGGTTGTCGGTAATGTTTGTTGCTCCCCTTGATTGGTTATCATTATATACCTAGTTCCGGTATCCCGATGCCTTTCTCTTTGTCGGTCGATCTATCCTTTATTAACCCAGTAACCGGTTGTGGATAATCTTCCATGCGAGTATATTATCTACGTTCTGACGGTAATAGACAATATATCTCATGCACTCTTTGGTCGAATCTTTTTGTTCTTCCCCAGTTGAGTAAGATTCGTATCCCTGTTTTGGAATCGAATGTCCATCCCTTAATCGAGTTTGCTTTTTGCCCTCTTTTCGGATGATGAGTGTTTTGGGAATATTCCCCAGTTCACGCTTTGGTTGGTCACCTACTATATGCCCAGTAACCGGCATCCCTGGTGTTCCTTCCTTCTGCTCCCTATTATGACTTTTTGTCCCCTGTGGAGTCAGATTTTCCTGAGTTGAGATATACCTTTTTAGGTCTTCCTCAGATGATTTGGTTGATTGATATCTCTCACCCTTATACCGGTCTTAGATATTCATTCTCCCCGAGCGTGTTGTTCTCTCACCCTTATACCGGTGTTCAGACCACACGTCTCTTTGAGCTTATTACCCAGTAACCGGTAATACCTCATCCCCTTGCTTCCCCAGGAGAGTGCTGTTGGGATCTTCCTCAGCTGAGTCCTTAGTGGACATCCTCACCTAAGTCCGGATTTTATCCGAAGTATCCATTGTGGATAATTTTGGCTGTATTGGCGTATTCCCCAATACGGACGTCTTCGAGTCAGCTCGAGTTTTTCCATTGGATTTATTCCCTTTGGAATTCTGTTCCCCAAGCTTTGAGTCGTGACCTGCTCACGCGTTTTCACCCTTTACTCCCCCAGAGTCCCTATCTCCCTAGTGAGTGTATTACTCCTATGGATTGTCGATTTCTCCGAATTTCTTTTCTTCTTTGTGGACACATATCCCCATAGAGTTTGTACTATTTGCAGGCATACATCTGCATCATGAGGTCTCTTAGGGACCAAAATTCGTCTCTTTGTTATTATTTAAGCCCATTCTACCCCGTCGAGACGAAGATTTTAACCTTCACTTCTCCAGTTAGAATGACCTTAAATAGGGGCATCTGTAGGACCCCAATTTTGTCCCTAAGATCCCTCATGGCATCATAACATTGCATTTGGCATTGCCTCAAGGATCATCACCATCTTGGTTCCCTTTGCCTTTGGGTGGGACTTCTTTGAGTGGTTTGAGATCACCAAGCATGTTTGAATTGTATATCATTGCTTTTCTTATTTTGTTTACTAACCAAAAGCACAAAAATATGTCACTAACATCTTTTGTTTGTAGCTTAAGCAATCACAAGGTCTAAAGCTTCAAGGAGATCATTGGTACAAAGACATGGTCAAGAGGAGATGATAGCAAGCATGGTAATGGTTCCCAAAGCTCTCATCCATAAAATATGCCCCCCTAGCACCTCCATTCATCATTTTTTATCAAAGCAAGTCAAAGGGTTTGAGGTTTGTGCCTCAGAGAAACCCTAATTCATCTGTGCACCACAATGCCTTGCTCTAGAAGCAACTTCAGCCCATGATCAAATACAATCAAGGGAAGTTCTTTAATTCATCATTTCATGCATATTTGAACTTATTTGAGTATCCTCAATCATCAATTCATCAAGATATGAGTTGTGGACTTGAGAAGTTGAGCAGTTAATTCATCTGACTATTTTGAAATGCATTGAGACCTAACTTTTTATGTGTTGGTCAAATGGAGATGGTTCCAAAAGAAAAAATGTTCTTAAGGACAATATGAACAACTTTCATGTTCATAAAAAATTTATTTGAAGCTTGGAAGATCATCTCACATTCCAATACATTATAGGTCATTTTGATTGAAACCCTAATTTTGGGTCAACTTCCCAAGGACATAACTCATTCATATTTTATGATTTTGAGGTGGGATCAAATGCATTGGAAATCTTAAGATGTCTACTTCAAATGTTATGTTGAACAAAATCTCAAAATCTCAAAGGAAATACATGTGATAATGCAAGACATTATAGGTCCTTTTTGACCAAAGGCATTAAAAGGCAAAAAAGTCCAGCTTCAAGTGCCCATAACTTCTTCATCAAAACTCCCCAAATGATGTAAACTTTAAGTCCATTTTGATTGTCTTGAAGAGATCTACAACTTTGATGTTGGATATGTTTTCATTTGAGGCTTGCATCATCAAAACAGAAGGGCTTGAACATTGGCCAAATTTGGAAACTTTGCCTTGACATATTTTGCACATCACACTTTAAACTCAAATTTCATAAATTTCTACATTCCAAATGGATTTTTTCCCAACATAACAATTGTTCCTTACATCAAGACCTTTCCAACCATTACTCACATGATCATATTTGAATTTGGCAAATGGTATTTTCGAAGAGTTGAACATTTAGGCATAATTATGGAATGCACATGAAATCTTGATACACAAGCAATGGCCATTCAAACTACACGTCCAATTCAACTTGGTTTGTGTTCAGCATGCATTTGCATCGGCTTTTGGTTTTGCACGCGCCTGTACAGGCCCATGCATGAAAGATCCAAATTCCATGCACATGAGAATTCACCTTGCTTGCAGTTTGTTTTGTTATAAATAGAAGGGTTCAGCTTCATTCAAAATCAACCTAAAGGCGCCTGAAACCCTGCTGAAGTGATTCCCCAACCTCACCAAAGAAGCAATTTCCATTTTTCTTCAAATTTTTCAGATCTAAAATTCAACTTCATCTGGTTGAATTCTTAGATCTAATGCTTCTAAACCTTCATCATTCATATCACTGATCTTCTGTTTTGGAAAAGCAAGCAAGGAATTGAGCTCAAGTTACCAGAATTCAAGCTTATTCTTCAACTGGTATTTCATTTGAATCTCATCATCCATTGACCTATTTGCTTAGATCTTGTGTTGGCTGAAGTCCTCTCAATAGAGGCATCATGATTATGCATTCAATTTTTGAAATCCATTGAGTTCATGATGAACACCTGATTTTTCAACTTCTGATTTCTCACACCATGGAAATCCAGAGTGAAAATGGATGGTACAAGGATGATGTACATCATCCCAGCTTTCCAAAGATGTATAGATCGTGTATTTTCATTAAGGTTTGGATCTCTGCAAATTTGGCCCGAAAATCCAAGCCCACCGGAGAAGACGATGGCTCCGGTGGCTGCTTCATTGCCAGATCAAATCTGGACCGTGTGATGGTATTTCCAGATCTAATCCATGCCATTCATTGTTATGACTTTTATTTAATCCACGTGTGGTTGCATTGACTATGGAACACGTTGGGCGCGCGCCTCTTGATGCTTGGATCTGCCAGCTCAATTAATGAGCTCAGATCCAAGGGCTCTCGTTTTTTGCCATTTTTAATTTCTGGTTTTATTTTCTTTAATTCCAATTATTTTCAAAAATCAATATCTCTCTCATTTTTAATCAAAAAATTATGGGACCAATTGCATTAGTCTCCAAATAAATTCTAGTTTCTATTTCTGATATTTAATATTTTTTATTTTGTCATTTGATATTTTTTGTGAATTTTCTCTTTTCTGGTTATTTTTAATTCATTTTAAATAGTTTTTTGATATTCAAAAAATACAAAAATATTTTCCTAACCTATTTGAATGATGATGGATCTATGAAAAATATTCTCATCAATTTTCAAATTGATTTGAGATTTATTTGAGATTTTAGTTCAATTAGGTTATCTTTATTCATTTTTAATTGGTTAAAAATAGTCTCTGACTTTTAAAAATGCTGAAATTTTTTGTCAAACTTAGTTTGACCTTGTTGAACTTAGGATAAATTACTTGGACCTTTCAATGTTGATTTGAAGTAATTTTGAAGTTTGACCTTTCCATTATTTTTAATTCAAGTTTATTTTAATATTAAAAATGCCAAAAATATTTTGCTTATTGTTTGATCTCCAATCTTCATCTCATTTCTGATTTATCATTGTTTGACTTTGACTTTCAATGTCATTTGGTCAATACATATGGATTGGTATATATATTATTTCATCTTATGCATTTTGATCTTTCCATTCCCATTATCCTTTCTCCATCTCCTTCCTCTTATTCTCCTTCTTTCTTTTTGATCAATGAGTTGAAGGTTGATAAGTTAGCATTGATTAGGGAGACTTAATCTTCCTTGATTCAAATCTAATTCATCTTGATCAATTGATCAAGTGAATGGCTTTGAATTAAGGATAGGTTATTTTCTAAATCATGCAAAAGGCTTAAACCAATACAAGATCAATTCTCATTTTCTTTTTGGCATGGCAAGTTGTTGGGACTTGGTTCACTAATCAAGACTCCTAACTTGTGTTTGTTGCCTACATTATTATTGACCGACCTCAGATAGTTGTGACTTCTACATAAGTCTAATTACGATTGCTTAACATAGCGCTAAATTTGCCTTATGGCACACTAACTACTAACACTAACCATTAACCATTAACATTTACTTTATGCACTTTACTTTTATGCAATTTACTATTCTTGTACATATTATCCATTTGCTTTTCCCTTTTGCTCACCTGAGCACATGTTTATGTTAATGCCATTTGCTTTTTGCTCACTTGAGCACATAATTGTGTATATATTATTATGCTTGTGTTTTGTTTTGATTGTTGTGAACCAAATGCAAAGAAATGGACTTAGTTTCTAGGACTTTCCCCTATGCAAAGAAATGGAGAATTGGACTTAGATCCTAGGACTTTCCTTATGCAAAATTGGAGTAAATGGACCTTAATGATGAAGATGGATTAGAAGGACCAAATCTCTAAACTCACTCTTGTCCATTCTTGATTTACTTCATGGAACTTTTGATGTGTGTGATTTTGTGCTAGGAGATTCTTTGAGCTTAAATGAAGGACCATTTCCATGTTCATCCAAAGTGAAAGATACAAGACACACTGAGGATCTCTTATGAGACTTGTTTGATTGCTTATGCTTTGTGATTGCTTATTCCAAAGGATGAGAGCTACTTGGATCATCAATATGGTCTCAAGAGAGGAACTCCATTGTGGTTTTGTTTCTTCTTCCCTCACCTTTTTGTTTCACTTAGGACTTAGCCATTCTTCTTCTTCTCTCCATTCTAACCCAAGCCAAAACCTTTTGTGCAAACATTTAACCATTGTTTTCAAACATTAGAAACCTAAGCCTTATGCTTTTGATTTTCAAAGTTTCTTTTCATAACACTCATTTTGAATTGAACCTTTAAGTCAACTTTGACCATTTTTGTATATACTTCTAATTGGTAAATATAACTCATTCAAATTTCTTTTTGTGGTTCCAATGGCCACTTTCTTAATCAAATTTTCCATAACCTTTAGCTATTAGGTTTGAGTTATCCTTGAGGTAGATGTAATACTCACCTATATCCTTAGTGATGGACAATGAGTCTTCCATGCTTATTATAGGGTTAACCCCTCACTAGCATGTTGAAGCTATCCTCACATGGTGGATTTGTGGTTTGGTTGAGTTTTCTCCCTTTGATAACAAAAGACCTTAAGGCTTTTGGACCAATCAATTCACCAACTTGTTTTGAAATTTTTACCCCGAACTACGAGGTTTTGATCCTAATCTTTTTATAAGATGGTACGTAGGCAATGGGTTTATCCATCCAAACACAAAATGTAAATAACTTGTACATTCTCTTCTCATCTCTTCAATCATGTTTGCACAAACAAAATTTTCCAAAAACAACAAACAACCTTCACAGCAGGTATGAAAAGGGCTCCCTAGGAGTACCTAGGATGTTTTGGGTGCCTAACACCTTCCCATTGCATAACCAACCCCCTTACCCAGATCTCTATTTCTTTTACTAGTTTTTGTTAAAACTATTAGGTTTTTGTTCGCTTTCTAACCATTCCTTTGGATAAATAGAAGTGCGGTGGCGACTCGACTTGTATGATTTACCTTGGATTTAGTCAATATCTCTAATGGTAACGAATACCCCGCTACAGAAAAGTGGTGACTCTGCTGGGGATATTTGCCTAGTGGGTTTTGCCAACTTTTCATGATTGTTGTATTGTATTGTTTTGTGACATATTTTTGTGCAATTTGGGATTACTATATTGTATGTAATGATTGAATTGCTTGATAATAATTCCTTGTATGCTTGGTGATCTTTGTGAGATGAGTTCTATTCCCGGACTCGAGTGCACTTAGGATAGGATAATGGCGTAGTCTTGTTGACTTGTGTGGAGTTATTCCTTAGCAAGTTGACTTGCAAGTCCATTCACTTGGTGGAGGTCATGTTGGGATCAATAATGTCACACAAGTAAGTTGTGGTTAGACATTACTCTTTCCAATATAGACCTTAGAAGCCAAGGACCTTAGTTTACCAAGCCCATCTTGGCCTATTTTTAGGATGTAGTGCGAAAGTCGTTCAAGTGTAAGATTTGATACGATTGTTACGCGATACTACACTCATAAGAGTCTCTCTTGAGAATATTTTTGGAATACTGTAGCGGTGTATTCGTCGCTATATGATCTATCGATTAAATCATAAGCAAGAGATACAATGAATTTCGAGTCGCCACCGCACTTTTATTTATCCAAAGGACTGGCTAAAAAGCGAACAAAAGCCTAAGAAGTTTTACACGTAGAAAACTAATAAAAAGATCAGAGAGTCTGGGTAAGGGGTAAATTACGCAATGGGAAGGTGTTAGGCACCCACTACGTCCTAGGTACTCCTAGGGAACCCTTTTCACACTTGTTGTATAAAATTGTTATTTGTTATGACATAAATATTGTGCAAACATGATTGGGATGATGAGAAAAGAATATACAATTTTTATTGTTTTTGTGTTCGAACGGATGAACTCGTTGCCTACGTACCTTCCATCAAAGGTAAGGATCAAAACGCCGTAGTTCGGCTAAAAGATTTCCAAAAGTTGGTGGATTCAATTTTAAACAATAACACTGAGGCTCTTCATTATCAGTGGGAGAAAACTCGACCAAGACCAACATCCACCATGCGAGGATAGCTTCGACGTACTAGAGGGGTTAGCCCTGTTTTCAGTACGTAAGTCTTATAGTCGACTCACTAAGGATAAGGTGAGGTTTACATCAACCACAAAGATAATTGAAACCTATGGCTAATGCATGAAAAGATTAACAATGGACAAAGCCAAAACAAGTGAATGGGTGAAGTTAATTGATTGTGATTATGAAAATGGAGTCAAAGTATGATTAAGATTGATTTGAAAGAAGTATTATGAAATGAAGTTTGAAAAAAGTCAAGGACTTGGGTCCAGGTTTTTAATTTGAAAACATGAAAATGTTTGCACAATATCTATCTCAAGTTTGAAAGTAAAGTGTGAAAAGGTTTAGGACATAATGAGGATGAATGGATGGAGATGGATTGTAAAAACTTCTTAGAATGTTCACCTCTTGAGATCATATGGAGGATGATTCAAGTGTGTCCTTTGGAATGGGCAATAAGCAATAATAAAGTAAGCAAACAAATGATACTGGATGCCACTCAATGGTCTTACTCCAATCTCACAAACAAAAAAGCGGATACCGGATACCAATAGATGGATTTACACCAATCTCCTAAAACAGAAATGGATATCAGAGGCCACTCAATGGACTTACACTAATCTCCTCAACAAAGAAATAAAAGAATGGATACCGGATGCCAATCTGTCTGGACTTATACCAATATCCAACATATGATCATAGGAAAGAAAATGCCAACTTGCAGGGACTTACAATTGCATCCTCACATAAACAAGGAAAAGCAAAACAGGGATGTCAGATGCCAATCTATCTGGGCTTACTCTAACCTCCACAGTATGGTCCTAGGAATACAAATGCCAACTTGCAGGGACTTATAATTGCATCCTCACATACAATCAAACAAATGCATCAAGCAAAGATAAGATGAGTGGCCAATGAAATGGTCTTACAACTCACTTCCATATCATAGGAACAATGGCCAATAAATGGTCTTACAATTGTCCTCAATGGGTAAACAACAATGATATGATGTCACAAAGACAAATGTAATGATCATGCATTAATGAGCAATAAATGATGATAAATGCATAGCATACAAGCAAACATGTGCATATGAATAGAACAAACAATCAATGAAAGCAATCAGCACACACTATATCCAAACAAGGAGGCTCATACAAAAGGGTTAGGCATTGAAGCCAACTGGAATAGGGTCAATGGTGCTCTTAACCTTGCCATTGAAGGGCTAAGGTGAAGCAGATGAAAGGATATGAGGGGTGTGCCTCATTGCTCTTATCCCTGGTCAGGGAGAGCATTGAATATCAGAAAGTGTGGGAGTTCAGAAAGTAGGAACTCTCTCCACAGATAAGACTCTATAGATCTTGGGTTTGTATCTCCATGCTACAACCATGTGATGGGAGCAATGAGAAGACTCACAGAATAATGGGAGATAGATTACATATCTCTTATATCCACCAATTGCCTTATTTGAAGGACTTTTCCTGCTTGGGACAAATATAAACACACACAAGCATTGCCTCTTAAGGAGGACTTCAGACAGTTGCCTAGCCAAATAACAGGCCAGGTCTTCCAGACTACATGAAGAAAAAGGAATTATACCTCAATGCAAATTTGCTAAATAGCAAAGCAAAGCAAGTTCAAAGAACTAAGCAACTAATGGTACCTGAAATAGTCAAACAGAATCAGTACACAGTTCAAAAGTCAAAGCAAAAGGAAACAGAAGTCAACAGTCAAACAGACAAATGTGCAAAGCACAAGACTCAAGTCATATGAGTCAAGCCACCTACAAAACAAAGAGGTTAGCTCATGATAAACAATCAAAGCTCAATCAAGTTTGTATGACCTCTTTGAGGTAATTACTTCTCAACCTGAAAACATGAACTCAAGCATAAGCAACAGGACCACTAGGACAAGCCTAGGGTCAAAAGAGGATGAGAAAGTCCAAACAGCAAGTGATATCCAATCAAAATCAAGTTCAAACATTTAAGAAGCAAGCTCAATTGGTTTCATGTTCATATCATGCATCATCATTATTTCATAAACAAAAGAAGTCAAAGCATGGCAAATGAAAGCTCATAGAAGTCAACAGAAAGACTTGAATCAAAAGCAATCATAAACAATTCCAAAAATCATCAAATAATTCATGATCACTCATAAGCCATAACATGACATGCATATAAAATTTCAGCTCAATTGGATCATAGGAAGATAGTCAATGAAAATCAGAAAGTCAAAACAATTTCAAACATGCTCAAAGAAGTCAACCAATCATGCATCAACTTCAAAAAATCATAACTCAGTGATAACAAATGAGAAATGAATGGGATCAACACCATGGCAAAGCTTAAGATGTCTAGTAATCACATGTTAAATTTCAAATTCATCCAATAAAGTATGAGAATTTCACAAATGAAATGGCAACATGTATCACAAAAGTCAACATTTTGGTCAAACAGGGGAGAAAATCTCAAACAATTAGGAAATGCCACAAATAATTCCAAGAAAATTCACATGTAAACTAGACATACAAGAGTAGGTTCATGCAAAAATTCACATCAATTGGAGGTCAAGAGGAATGGTATCAAAAATCATGAAGTTGCACATCAACGGTGTGACACAAATTGTCACACCCTAATTCAAAAATTCATAACTCAATGGCCAGATAAGATAAATTAACAAACTCTATACCAAAATCACCATGAGTGTGTCTAGTTTAAGCACAAAACATTTCAGGGCCATTGGATAATGCATCATCATTTCACAATTGAATTGGTAAAAGGTACAAAATATTGATACATGCACAAAACCCTAATACCATTAAAAATCCACTTGTCCAAAAAATCAGCAAAAATCATGATAAAATAATAGAGATCAAGCAGAGCATAATGCAAAAAATTTCATGAAATTTGGAATTAAAATGGATGGGTTATAAATTTTGTAAGTTGTTGAACCAAAATGAAATAAACAAATAAAACAACATGAATTAGTAGGTCAAAGGGGTACGACCAGTGGCATTTTTGAAATTAGGAGCCAACTTAACCAAAACGACGCGTTTAGGGCAAGGCAAGGAAATGTTTGGATTGGTTGTTAGCTAATGGAACAGTACTCTTCCATGCAACACGAAAGACACACGAGCAACACAGAACTGGGCATGGCGTTAGGGTTTATGAACAGTGCAGGTTCATCTTCTCCAATCAACTCGTGCAAATAATTCTTCCAGAAATTCGAATTAAACATACCAATCGACACATATAAGCATGAGCAACACAAATCCACACACAATTTCCATTGAATCGAGCTATCAATCAAGAATCAAGCAAAAACATGTTTGAACATGAAACTTTAAAATCAGATTATTCACTCATCACTCAACCATTTTCAATGGTTCAAAGCTTAAAATGACCAGCCAAGTGAGATCTATAAGAAGCATGCCATGGTTTTAAGAAAAGAGAGAATCGAGTTCTTACCAAATTTGAAGTTCAGCTGTGATTTTGATGTTGTTAGGTGGTAAATGCTCGAAACAGTTGCTCTTCAAGTTCCCAAATGATGAATGGTTGAAGAACTTTGGCTCAAGAATGCTTGGGATTGCTCAAATCGAAAATCACCATTGATGGAGCTTGGAGAAAACAGAACTCGAAATGCTGTTCCAGTTGGGATTCAGGGTTCCAAATAGCTTCCAAAGTGATGTTGGATGATGAAGCAAGCAAGCAAATTCGTGCTTCTTTGAGAACTTGAGAAGAAAATTTCCAAAGTGCAAAATGGATGTTTTAGAGAGAAGTGATTTTTCTGTTTGTATTGATGGCTGCTAGGGTTTAGAATGGCAGAAAAAATGTTTATATACTTCTGTTTTGCATTGGCTAATGAAGTGTTAATCATGATTTGCTAAAAATGACCATTTTGCTAATTGTCCAATTTTCACTCAAATGGTGAGGTGTATGGTGCTGGCTGCGAAATTGGGCCTTCCATCATGACCAAAATGCATTTTCTGAATGTTTCCAATTGGCCAAATGGTTTAAAAATGATTATTTTGAAAAGTCAAATTTCACCTTCACTTGAAATTAATTAAGACAAGTCCAAAAAGGCCATTTTGAATGGTGATGTTTTGGTGCATGAGGATGACATTTTTGGAAAGAGGGGATCAAATATGACTTGTAGGAAAAAACCCCACCAAATTTGGCCAAATGGTTTGAGAGATATGGCCTTTTGAAGTTCACAAATTTTTGAAAATGATTTGATCATATCTTGCAAACCATACATGGGAATTGAGTGTTCTTGGAATTTTTGGAAATGGGAGAACAAGATCTTCAACTTTGATGTTGGGCAAAAATTCATTTGAAGCTTGTATCATGATGCAAGATTAAGATCAAGAAGTTTCCATTTTTGGCAAATTTGAATTACAGGTCAAGTTTCTATTTTGGGAAATTTTCTGTTTGACTTCAAATTCTTCCATGATGGTGTTTGACATGATATATGAGGCCTATATGGACATGAATGAGCTCCCTCAAACCAATTCCCATCATCAAATCACTGATTAAATCCACAGTTGACCAAGTTTGACTTTTCTAGGGTTTTGCATGATTGGACCACTTCTGATGAATTCCAAACCCTAATTCCTTGAGGTCTTGATTCCAAATGATATCATGACATATATGAACTCTTGATGATTGATCATGGTGCCCAAATTCTTCAAGAATGGCCACCATCCACTGCAATGACTGACTTTGACTGATTTTGACCTAATTGGCTGATGATTGCTTCATTTGCAAGTAACATGGTTAGTAAACATATGAAAGGCAAAGATATACAAATGCAAAGCATGCTTGGTGATCAAGAACCACACTCACAAGGCAAACCACCCACTAGGAGGGAAGCAAAGGCATGCAATGATCCTTGAGGCCATGATATGATATGATATGGGCCATGAGGGATCTTAGGGCCAAAATTGGGGTCTTACAGATGCCCCTATTTAAGGTCATTCTAGCCGGAGAAGTGAAGTTTTAGAAATCTTCATCTCGACGCGGTAGAATGGGCTTAAATAACAGTAATGAGACAAATTTTGGTCCCTAAGAGACCTCATGATGCAAATGTATGCATGCAAAAGACACAAACTCTGCGGGGAATATGATTCACACAGAAGAAAAGACGATCCATCGGAGTAATACACTCACCAGGAACAGAGACTCTATCAGGACTCTAGTTGGGGATAGTAATAGAAAAATACATGCGTGAACAAGACACGATTCTGGTTAGGGAACAGAAACCAAACTGGAGACCTTAACGGGGAGTGAAAGACTCACACTGGGGAAAAGAAAATTCCAAAGGAAAAACATCCATTGGAGAGACACAAGCTGACTCCTGGGAAGAAGCAACAGGAACTTCACTGAGGAAACACCAAAGAAGGAGGTGTTACCGGTACAAAGGTAACAAGCTCAGGAAGAATGAATATCTAAGACCGGTATAAGGGTGAGAGATATCAATCAACCAACATCTGAGAAAGACCTGAAAAAGGTACATAAACTCAGGAAAATCTGACTCCACAAGGGACCGAGGTCATAATAGGGAGCAAAAAGGAAGGAAACACCAAGGATACCGGGTTGTAGGTATGTAACAGGTGACCGACCAAAGACGTGAATTGGTGTGTGTTCCAAAACACTCATCATCCTGAAGAGAGCGAAAGCAAACTTGTTTATAGGATGGATATTTGATTCTGTAAAGAATGCAAATCTTACTCAGTTGGGGAAACAAACAAAGTGTTCGACAAGAGAGTGCATGAGATATATTATCTATAGCCGTCAAAACGTAGATAATGTACTCGCATGGAAAGTTATCCTGAACCGGGTTGTAGGTTGTTTATAGGATAAGATCCGAAATCGTGAATTGGTTTGTGTTCCAAAACATTCATCATCCTGAAGAAAGCTAGAACAGCAAACTTGTTTATAGGATGGATGTTCGATTCCACAAGGAATACGAACCTTACTCTGCGGAGAAAACAATCAAAAGATTGACCCAAGAGCGAACGAGATATAATATCCATTACCGTCAGAACGTGGATAGAATACTCACAAAGGAAGATTATCCTGAACCAGGTTGTAGGTTGTTTGTAGGATAAAATCCGAAGACGTGAATTGGTTTGTGTTCCAAAACACTCATCATCCTGAAGAAAGCTAGAACAGCAGACTTGTTTAAAGGATGGATATTCGATTCTACAAAGAATACGAATCTTGCTCAGCTGGGGAAAATCAACAAAGGATTCCAACTAAAGAGCGCATGAGACATATTATTCATTACCGGCAGACCGTGAATAATATACTCGAAAGGAAAAGACACCAGAGATACCGAAGTATATAATAGGTGACTAACCAAAAAGAGGGACAATCGATACCAAGCATCCGGGTAAACGAAAGACAACTCAAAGGGATAAATTGCAAGCATCCGGCAATTATCCGACAACAAAGAAATATTCGATCCCACAAAGGGAAATAACGAATCTTACTCGACTAGGGAAACACAAAAGGCTTCGACTGAAGAGTGTATGAGATATATTATTCATAGCCGTCAGAACGTGAATAATAACCTCGCATGGAAGATTATCCTTAACCGGGTCGTAGGTTGTTTATAGGATAAAATCCGAAAAGAAAAGCATCGGGATACCAAACTAGGTATATAATGATGACCAATCAAGAGGAGCAACAAACATTACCAACAAGAGGGTAAATGAAAGGCGATCTGCTGAGGATGCACTGATGAAAATCAATGATCCGGGGAACACAATCACTGACAAAAGGTGAAAGGACCCGCTGGGGATAAAATTGCTAGCATACGGCAATTATCCACAAAAAGACTTGCTGGGGATATAAGTGCTGATCTGAGCAACTTATCCAAGTAAAGGAAACTCAACATCAAGAACTAGATGAAGATGACCACAAGGGGGAAATTGTCATCGGTTGGGATGAACAACAAAGTTAACTCTGCAAGTGGAGAGAACGGGGTTTACAACTACCGGTTTGTAGGTAGAAAAACCGCAAAGATAGGACTTACGACTGCTGGTTTGTAGGCAGAGGGCCAAAAGGGGGGTGGAGGTGACCACAAAATTAGGGTTTACATCTACCGAATATGGGGTAGAAGACCAACAACTCCGCGTGGGGATAGAATAAATCACAAATCCGCACGGGAAACCAAAATAGGGTTTATAACAAACCACAAACTGCTGAAGAGCAGGAAAATAGGATTTACAACTACCGACTGTTAGGTAGAAAACTAACAACTCTGGCTGGGGAATAAAAGGTGTATAACCACAAATTCCGCCAAGAAACCAGGAAAAATAGGACTTATAACTACCGGTATGAGGGTAGAGGCCCGAAAATTCCGCTGGGGAACCACCCACTGGGAAGCACAAGACTTGTGACAAATAGCCAATTCGGGAATAATCCGAAAAGACGGACTGAATCAAGACATGTCCTAATGAGGATGTATCTCAAATAGGAAAATCCATCCCAATATATGTGTTGGGAGGAAACGGAAGAAACCGTCATCCACGAGGATATATCTCAGTGGGGAACTGCAGAAAGAAAGGCAAACATTTCTGCTTATGGGGTTGACTCTATATGGGGAGATTTTAAACACCCGACATCTACGTGGGGGGAGATCTGTAAAGAGATCTGTATCACCCAAAAGCAGGGAACAACAAACAAAGGATATATGGCAAGAAATGCAACATGAATATCTGAATGTTTATGAGTATGCATGAATATGCGTGATTTATGTTTGATGAATGCTGACAAAACAGACAGTTCTAACACAAACAGGTCCAGGAATCAAACGCCTGGTATTATACTTCCAGGGGAAAAACCAACTGGAGAGCCCATCTGCGGAGATCTATATGCTGAGAAGCAAAGATCTGCGAGTACTGCTGAAGAAGCAGAGGGTCAGAGATATCAGGAAACAACCCAATCAGGGTACAGAAAGTCACAACAGGCAAAACAGCCACCAAGACGAATCTGTAGAGGAACAAGAGAAGTCCCAAAGTATCCGCAGGGGATCCCAGTGTCAACTGAGAGACAAAAAGGTGCATTGCACAAGCACGAACTGCTGTAGAAGCAACTCCGCATAACTCCACTGGGGGAGAATGATATCATCCAAATAGAATCTAACTGCATAAGCAACTCTAATGGGGAAAACTGTCGGCTACTCTCTTGGGGAACAACCCACTGAGGGAGGACAAATCAAACAAGTAGATTCTGCAATAAACCGCTCTACTTGGGGAGAATACACAGCAAACTGATCACAACAAGTAGATCTGCAATGTAAGCCACTCTACCGGGAAAATACACAGCAAACTGATCACAACAAGTAGATCTGCAATGTAAGCCACTCTACCGGGAAAATACACAGCAAACTGATCACAACAAGTAGATCTTGCAATAAGCCACTCTACTTGGGATCGCAAATAGTCAGGAAAATCAATCCGTTCACTGGAGGCCAAAGCCAACATCCAACCATATTGGGGATTGAAGGAGTATTCAATAGGCAAAACTGCCACAGCAAACATTCTGCAGACTAAGCTGAGGAAAAGATGAATGCAAATACTGGGATGTCAACCCAAATCAACCACTGAATAGGAAAATAAATCCTGCTCTGCTGAGGAGAAAAACTCTGATGGAGAGATAGCAACAATTCCGCAGACGACTTTGCCGGGGAAGGGTAAAGTACCGGGTATCAAACCACTGACTTACCGAGTCTTCAAAAAGAAAGCGATCATGCTGAGGTAAACAGACAATTCCGCTGGCAACTGCACTGGGAAGAGTGACAACAACTCTGCACGCGAATCCGATGGGGATATCAACAATAGCTCTACTCGTGACTGTGTTGAGGAGACAAACAAAGTCTGGGAATATTAACCCACTGGAGAAAGTGACGGGGCACCAAGATGACAAACCATCAACCACCGAAACTTCTACAAGAAAAACACCCATGCTGGGGGGAGATTGCTGCTGGAGAAAACGAAGTCCTCAACAACACTCTGCTTGCGACTATACTGGGGAACAACCCCAACAACAAATCTTCCTGAGGAACAACCTCAACAAGGATCTGAAGAAAGAAGATACAACCAAACCAGGAATATGAACAAATGTCTTACCTGTTGGAGATCATGCCACCCTTGGGAGAGCACTGAGATATTCTTGAGTATCCTTTCAATCTTGTGAATGTTCACTTTGTTTAAAACAACAATTTTGAAAAATTTGATTTGTTTTAAAACAATGACATTTTATCAATTTAAGACATGCAAAACATTTGTTGAATTGAAACAAATAAGAGTGCAAATAATTGGATAAAAAGCTCAAATTGATTTGATAGAATGGTAGCCTGCAAAAGGCAAGACTCCATAGATCTGTACAAATTTGAAATCAGTGATATATATTGGAAGAGGGCTACATTGAACATAATGATCCTTTCTCTTCCAATTTGAATTTCAATGTATCCAAAGCTTCAGTTGACGACGAATCGAGAATCTTCTGACGAAATGACGACTGGCGAACAGAAAGTCTTGTCAGGATGCAGTTACTTGCCAAATCCCTAATTTTTGCCTAGATTGCCCCAAGGTGAGGTACTCAATCTAGCGGGATGCAAATATATTCTTTTTTCAAGTCTCTAATTTTTGCCTGGATTACCCTTGCGGGTTCTCCACCGAGACGCTCATTTTTGCCTAAGCCGCCCTTTCGGGTTTTCAACTTAGCGAGTTATTCTGTTTTTTTCCATTTTTTTTTTGCATATACTTTTTTTTTAGGCAAAGTATCTCTTAACTGCATCTGAATTCACAGGACGAGTGAAATCCTCCCCATCCATTGTTGTAAGCATCAAAGCACCGCCTGAAAAGGCTCTCTTAACAACATATGGACCCTCGTAGTTTGGAGTCCACTTGCCCCTGGAATCGGGCACGAAAGACAAGACTTTCTTGAGCACGAGGTCACCTTCTCGGAACACACGCGGCTTGACCTTCTTATCGAATGCTTTCTTCATTCTCTGCTGATATAACTGACCATGACACATGGCAGTTAACCGCTTCTCTTCAATCAAATTCAGTTGGTCGTAACGACTCTGAATCCATTCAGCATCAGTCAACTAGGGACTTGAGGGTATCATTTTTCTTTTTTCTTTTGAAGAAATCTGAAAAAAATTTGCTGATTTTTGATTTTTCATCTTTTTCACCCTCTCTTTCTTTTTTTTCTTTTTTTTCCTCTTTTTTTTTTTTACATTACATTTGTAATGCCCCAATTTGACTGTTTTGCTGATTCTCATGATACAGCTGAGTGAGCTCCTTTTTGTGCTCAAGAAGGCGGGTAATCTCATCAGGAATCCCTTTCAACATCATCTTCCTCCGCTCCGAATACAAGGAATTCAAGATTGGGAGATGGCGTTGGATCATTATGTTCAATGGGTTTAGAAATCCCTGCATAATGATTCTGGATAATGAAAAGCTTTTGAATTTAAACAAGCAAATCATTTATGCAGATGAAAAAGCTGTTTTCTTGTTTTTCATGGTTTTTTGTAATCACTGATTTCATGCAAAAGCAAAAAGTGAAAACAAATGGAAAAACAAATGTTTGACAATGCATTAATTGAATGAAAACATCATTGTATTAAATGCTGCCACAATGTCATCACTTCTCCTTTTGGCATGGGAGAAGGGTTTCAAACAAAGTGAACAAATCATGCTGATTTAGGGATGACCGTAGGAACATCCACAGCGACCCAATTGTGGCAGACACCACCGGGAATGATGAAATTGTTCAGATCTCCTGCATCCTCTTCTTCAGGTTGATCAGCATGGATGAATCCTCCACTTGTGAACAAACCTTGCTCATTGCATGCCCCAGAACAGTAGCCAATGTCAGCCCGGGATCTATTGTCTTCAATCACCTTCCCTAAACCAACAACAGGAATAAATCCAATCAAAAGCATTTAGCCTGGCAAATTCCTCTTCTGAGTTCACAATTCTCTTGCCCAAGATGATCCATCAGTCTGGCAGAGATGGCTTTGGTATAATACCGGCAAAGTGCGTCTTCAAAATAAATGAAGAGCACGGGGATCGAACCACAGGACGGGAGACCGGAACAAAACACCTGCTTATGCAAATGATGCATGAAGTGTTTATTCATATGCGTGTTTTTTATTTCAAAGGAACCCGGGGGTTTTATTTGCAAACTTTGAAATATTTAAGCATTTGATCATATATGAGAATATCTCATCAGATATATCAGGTGAAAAAAATTTCTGGTTTTTCCATGTTTGAAATTTTTTGCAAATAAACTCCTTTGAGTTCCTTGAAAATTTTCTTTTTATCTGATGATATGGATGTGGATGAATGTATGAATGTATGAATGCAACAATCACACTCGAGGATAAAGCAAAGCACACCAAACAAAGGTCATGGGAAAGCTCTATGTATCCTTAATATCAATCATCCATTTTGGTGGATTTAGGTTTTCACCTTATCGACACCCAAGTTCCATTGATATTAACGGTACATGAACCGGCTCGAACACCCTTAATATCAACCAGCCGCTTTGGTGGATTTTAGGTTTTACACCCGATCCGGGATCCATTGATATTAACGGTGTCTGAACGACTCAACCATGAATCACGGATTTGCTGAGAGTCACGAGCATGGAGTCTCGGTTAAGAACCACCCAGAGGGAGTGTACTAGGGTTTAAACCTGCCAGACATGTTCTATCAGAGGTTCCCATAATCATCGTTCCATCTTTCGAATATTATCGGAGGAACGAATACTCGTATTCCAAGAATATTCTCAAGAGAAACTCTTATGAGTGTAGTATCGCGTGACAATCGCATCAGAACTTACATCTGAACGACCTCCGCACTACGGTCCTAAAAATAGGCCAAGATGGGTTTGGTAAACTACGGTCCTTGGCTTCTGCGGCACATGATTGAAAGAATAATGCCTAACCACAAATAACTTGTGTGAAATTATTAGTTCAACATGACCTCCACCAAGTGAATGGGCTCGCAAGTCAACTGGCTAAGGAATACTCCACACCAGTCAACAAGACTATGCCATTCTCCTATCCTAGAGTGCACTCGAGTTCGGGTACAGAACTCATCTCACAGATCACCAAAGCAAACAGCAATTGTATATCAAGCAATTCACACATTACAATCAATACAGTCATCCCAAATTGTACAAAAATATGTCACATAACAGATAACAATATAGCACAACAAGGGTGAAAAGTAGGCAATACCACCAAGGATTCTGGATCATATTCCCCAGCAGAGTCGCCACTTTTCTGTAGCGGTGTATTCGTCGCTATATGATCTATCGATTAAATCATAAGCAAGAGATACAATGAATTTCGAGTCGCCACCGCACTTTTATTTATCCAAAGGACTGGCTAAAAAGCGAACAAAAGCCTAAGAAGTTTTACACGTAGAAAACTAATAAAAAGATCAGAGAGTCTGGGTAAGGGGTAAATTACGCAATGGGAAGGTGTTAGGCACCCACTACGTCCTAGGTACTCCTAGGGAACCCTTTTCACACTTGTTGTATAAAATTGTTATTTGTTATGACATAAATATTGTGCAAACATGATTGGGATGATGAGAAAAGAATATACAATTTTTATTGTTTTTGTGTTCGAACGGATGAACCCGTTGCCTACGTACCTTCCATCAAAGGTAAGGATCAAAACGCCGTAGTTCGGCTAAAAGA
This sequence comes from Lathyrus oleraceus, assembly GCF_024323335.1. Taxonomy (NCBI): domain Eukaryota; kingdom Viridiplantae; phylum Streptophyta; class Magnoliopsida; order Fabales; family Fabaceae; genus Lathyrus; species Lathyrus oleraceus. The sequence goes on from NC_066583.1 coordinate 40,497,452, forward strand.
TTTCCAAAAGTTGGTGGATTCAATTTTAAACAATAGCACTGAGGCTCTTCATTATCAATGGGAGAAAACTCGACCAAGACCAACATCCACCATGCGAGGATAGCTTCGACGTACTAGAGGGGTTAGCCCTGTTTTCAGTACGGAAGTCTTATAGTCGACTCACTAAGGATAAGGTGAGGTTTACATCAACCACAAAGATAATTGAAACCTATGGCTAATGCATGAAAAGATTAACAATGGACAAAGCCAAAACAAGTGAATGGGTGAAGTTAATTGATTGTGATTATGAAAATGGAGTCAAAGTATGATTAAGATTGATTTGAAAGAAGTATTATGAAATGAAGTTTGAAAAAAGTCAAGGACTTGGGTCCAGGTTTTTAATTTGAAAACATGAAAATGTTTGCACAATATCTATCTCAAGTTTGAAAGTAAAGTGTGAAAAGGTTTAGGACATAATGAGGATGAATGGATGGAGATGGATTGTAAAAACTTCTTAGAATGTTCACCTCTTGAGATCATATGGAGGATGATTCAAGTGTGTCCTTTGGAATGGGAAATAAGCAATAATAAAGTAAGCAAACAAATGATACCGGATGCCACTCAATGGTCTTACTCCAATCTCACAAACAAAAAAGCGGATACCGGATACCAATAGATGGATTTACACCAATCTCCTAAAACAGAAATGGATATCAGAGGCCACTCAATGGACTTACACTAATCTCCTCAACAAAGAAATAAAAGAATGGATACCGGATGCCAATCTGTCTGGACTTATACCAATATCCAACATATGATCATAGGAAAGCAAATGCCAACTTGCAGGGACTTACAATTGCATCCTCACATAAACAAGGAAAAGCAAAACAGGGATGTCAGATGCCAATCTATCTGGGCTTACTCTAACCTCCACAGTATGGTCCTAGGAATACAAATGCCAACTTGCAGGGACTTATAATTGCATCCTCACATACAATCAAACAAATGCATCAAGCAAAGATAAGATGAGTGGCCAATGAAATGGTCTTACAACTCACTTCCATATCATAGGAACAATGGCCAATAAATGGTCTTACAATTGTCCTCAATGGGTAAACAACAATGATATGATGTCACAAAGACAAATGTAATGATCATGCATTAATGAGCAATAAATGATGATAAATACATAGCATACAAGCAAACATGTGCATATGAATAGAACAAACAATCAATGAAAGCAATCAGCACACACTATATCCAAACAAGGAGGCTCATACAAAAGGGTTAGGCATTGAAGCCAACTGGAATAGGGTCAATGGTGCTCTTAACCTTGCCATTGAAGGGCTAAGGTGAAGCAGATGAAAGGATATGAGGGGTGTGCCTCATTGCTCTTATCCCTGGTCAGGGAGAGCATTGAATATCAGAAAGTGTGGGAGTTCAGAAAGTAGGAACTCTCTCCACAGATAAGACTCTATAGATCTTGGGTTTGTATCTCCATGCTACAACCATGTGATGGGAGCAATGAGAAGACTCACAGAATAATGGGAGATAGATTACATATCTCTTATATCCATCAATTGCCTTATTTGAAGGACTTTTCCTGCTTGGGACAAATATAAACACACACAAGCATTGCCTCTTAAGGAGGACTTCAGACAGTTGCCTGGCCAAATAACAGGCCAGGTCTTCCAGACTACATGAAGAAAAAGGAATTATACCTCAATGCAAATTTGCTAAATAGCAAAGCAAAGCAAGTTCAAAGAACTAAGCAACTAATGGTACCTGAAATAGTCAAACAGAATCAGTACACAGTTCAAAAGTCAAAGCAAAAGGAAACAGAAGTCAACAGTCAAACAGACAAATGTGGAAAGCACAAGACTCAAGTCATATGAGTCAAGCCACCTACAAAACAAAGAGGTTAGCTCATGATAAACAATCAAAGCTCAATCAAGTTTGTATGATCTCTTTGAGGTAATTACTTCTCAACCTGAAAACATGAACTCAAGCATAAGCAACAGGACCACTAGGACAAGCCTAGGGTCAAAAGAGGATGAGAAAGTCCAAACAGCAAGTGATATCCAATCAAAATCAAGTTCAAACATTTAAGAAGCAAGCTCAATTGGTTTCATGTTCATATCATGCATCATCATTATTTCATAAACAAAAGAAGTCAAAGCATGGCAAATGAAAGCTCATAGAAGTCAACAACAAGACTTGAATCAAAAGCAATCATAAACAATTACAAAAATCATCAAATAATTCATGATCACTCATAAGCCATAACATGACATGCATATAAAATTTCAGCTCAATTGGATCATGGGAAGATAGTCAATGAAAATCAGAAAGTCAAAACAATTTCAAACATGCTCAAAGAAGTCAACCAATCATGCATCAACTTCAAAAAATCATAACTCAGTGATAACAAATGAGAAATGAATGGGATCAACACCAAGGCAAAGCTTAAGATGTCTAGTAATCATATGTTAAATTTCAAATTCATCCAATAAAGTATGAGAATTTCACAAATGAAATGGCAACATGTATCACAAAAGTCAACATTTTGGTCAAACAGGGGAGAAAATCTCAAACAATTAGGAAATGCCAAAAATAATTCCAAGAAAATTCACATGTAAACTAGACATACAAGAGTAGGTTCATGCAAAAATTCACATCAATTGGAGGTCAAGAGGCATGGTATCAAAAATCATGAAGTTGCACATCAACGGTGTGACACAAATTGTCACACCCTAATTCAAAAATTCATAACTCAATGGCCAGATAAGATAAATTAACAAACTCTATACCAAAATCACCATGAGTGTGTCTAGTTTAAGCACAAAACATTTCAGGGCCATTGGATAATGCATCATCATTTCACAATTGAATTGGTAAAAGGTACAAAATATTGATACATGCACAAAACCCTAATACCATTAAAAATCCACTTGTCCAAAAAATCAGCAAAAATCATGATAAAATAATAGAGATCAAGCAGAGCATAATGCAAAAAATTTCATGAAATTTGGAATTAAAATGGATGGGTTATGAATTTTGTAAGTTGTTGAACCAAAATGAAATAAACAAATAAAACAACATGAATTAGTAGGTCAAAGGGGTACGACCAGTGGCATTTTTGAAATTAGGAGCCAACTTAACCAAAACGACGCGTTTAGGGCAAGGCAAGGAAATGTTTGGATTGGTTGTTAGCTAATGGAACAGTACTCTTCCATGCAACACGAAAGACACACGAGCAACACAGAACTGGGCATGGCGTTAGGGTTTATGAACAGTGCAGGTTCATCTTCTCCAATCAACTCGTGCAAATAATTCTTCCAGAAATTCGAATTAAACATACCAATCGACACATATAAGCATGAGCAACACAAATCCACACACAATTTCCATTGAATCGAGCTATCAATCAAGAATCAAGCAAAAACATGTTTGAACATGAAACTTTAAAATCAGATTATTCACTCATCACTCAACCATTTTCAATGGTTCAAAGCTTAAAATGACCAGCCAAGTGAGATCTATAAGAAGCATGCCATGGTTTTAAGAAAAGAGAGAATCGAGTTCTTACCAAATTTGAAGTTCAGCTGTGATTTTGATGTTGTTAGGTGGTAAATGCTCGAAACAGTTGCTCTTCAAGTTCCCAAATGATGAATGGTTGAAGAACTTTGGCTCAAGAATGCTTGGGATTGCTCAAATCGAAAATCACCATTGATGGAGCTTGGAGAAAACAGAACTCGAAATGCTGTTCCAGTTGGGATTCAGGGTTCCAAATAGCTTCCAAAGTGATGTTGGATGATGAAGCAAGCAAGCAAATTCGTGCTTCTTTGAGAACTTGAGAAGAAAATTTCCAAAGTGCAAAATGGATGTTTTAGAGAGAAGTGATTTTTCTGTTTGTATTGATGGCTGCTAGGGTTTAGAATGGCAGAAAAAATGTTTATATACTTCTGTTTTGCATTGGCTAATGAAGTGTTAATCATGATTTGCTAAAAATGACCATTTTGCTAATTGTCCAATTTTCACTCAAATGGTGAGGTGTATGGTGCTGGCTGCGAAATTGGGCCTTCCATCATGACCAAAATGCACTTTCTGAATGTTTCCAATTGGCCAAATGGTTTAAAAATGATTATTTTGAAAAGTCAAATTTCACCTTCACTTGAAATTAATTAAGACAAGTCCAAAAAGGCCATTTTGAATGGTGATGTTTTGGTGCATGAGGATGACATTTTTGGAAAGAGGGGATCAAATATGACTTGTAGGAAAAAACCCCACCAAATTTGGCCAAATGGTTTGAGAGATATGGCCTTTTGAAGTTCACAAATTTTTGAAAATGATTTGATCATATCTTGCAAACCATACATGGGAATTGAGTGTTCTTGGACTTTTTGGAAATGGGAGAACAAGATCTTCAACTTTCATTTTGGGCAAAAATTCATTTGAAGCTTGTATCGTGATGCAAGATTAAGATCAAGAAGTTTCCATTTTTGGCAAATTTGAATTACAGGTCAAGTTTCTATTTTGGGAAATTTTCTGTTTGACTTCAAATTCTTCCATGATGGTGTTTGACATGATATATGAGGCCTATATGGACATGAATGAGCTCCCTCAAACCAATTCCCATCATCAAATCACTGATTAAATCCACAGTTGACCAAGTTTGACTTTTCTAGGGTTTTGCATGATTGGACCACTTCTGATGAATTCCAAACCCTAATTCCTTGAGGTCTTGATTCCAAATGATATCATGACATATATGAACTCTTGATGATTGATCATGGTGCCCAAATTCTTCAAGAATGGCCACCATCCACTGCAATGACTGACTTTGACTGATTTTGACCTAATTGGCTGATGATTGCTTCATCTGCAAGTAACATGGTTAGCTGACAATATTTTTGTACTTTTTGGTTAGTAAACATATGAAAGGCAAAGATATACAAATGCAAAGCATGCTTGGTGATCAAGAACCACACTCACAAGGCAAACCACCCACTAGGAGGGAAGCAAAGGCATGCAATGATCCTTGAGGCCATGATATGATATGATATGGGCCATGAGGGATCTTAGGGCCAAAATTGGGGTCTTACAAATACGAGTAGTCGTTTATCCGATAATATCCGAAAGATGGGATGATGACTATGGGAACCTCTTGTAGAACATGTCTGGCAGGTTTAAACCCTAGTGCACTCCCTTTGGGGTGGTTCTTAACCTAAACTCCATGCTCGTGACTTGCAACAAAACCTTGATTCATGGTTGATCCGTTCATGTATCTTTAATATCAATGGAACTTGGGTGTAGATAAGGTGTAAGCCATAATCCACCAAAATGGATGATTGATATTAAGGATGATATGATCCATCCCATGACCTTTGTTTGGTGTGCTTTGCTTGATCCTTGAGTGTGATTGTTGCATTCATGCACTCATTTGCATCCATATCATCAATAATGAAGAAAATTTTCAAGGAACTTAAGGGGTTTATTTGCAAAATTTTTAGACATGGAAAGACAAAGAAGGAATACAAAGAAGTACAGTTTCAGACAACCAGATTTGAAAGAGTTAAGGAATCTGACATCCTATGTATTAGATCCTTTGGGTTTCAAGGCTCGTTTTGGGAAGCTTCTTCCTCTTATGACTACTCAGGTGGACGAAGGGCTGATGAGTGTATTGGTGCAATTTTATGATCCCTTGTACCGTTGTTTCACGTTTCCGGATTTTCAGCTTTTACCTACACTTGAGGAGTACGCCTACCTTGTGGGTATACCTATTATAGACCAGTTGCCGTTCAGTGGCTTGGAGAGTATTGCTACTTCTCAAGAGATAGCTGACATGTTGCACATAGATGAATCTCTGGTTGGTGCTCATATGACTACCAAAGGTGGAATTCAAGGTCTCCCTTCTGAGTTCCTCATTGCTCAAGCTAATGTATATGGGAAGGCCATGAGTGAGGATGCTTTTGAAGCCATATTTGTACTTCTCATCTATGGATTGGTATTGTTCCCCAACATCGACAAGTTTGTGGATGTGAACGCTATTAGGATCTTCTCTGCTCTTAATCCCGTTCCGACTCTGTTGGGTGATACTTATTTCTCTTTGCATATGAGGAATGCAAAGGGTGGTGGTGCCATTGTGTGCTGTTTGCCTCTGTTGTATAAGTGGTTTATTTCTCACTTACCACAGACGGTCGCCTTCAAGGAGAACAAGGGATGTCTACGGTGGTCCACGAGACTCATGTCTCTCACTAATGATGATATCTCTTGGTACAACCGTGTGTATGATGGTGTGCAGATTATCGACTCTTGTGGTGAATTCTCCAATGTACCTCTTCTTGGTACATGTGGTGGGATTAACTACAACCCTGTTTTGGCACGTCATCAGCTTGGGTTCCCCCTAAAGGATAAACCTAATAACATTCTGTTAGAGGGTGTGTTCTTTCAGGAGGGTAAAGATCCCTAAAACTTGAAGGGAAGAATGGTCCGCGCCTGGCGCAAGATTCATAGGAAAGGAAGGAAGGAGTTGGGTCCTAAGAATTGTGTTGCTATGGAGCCTTACACTGCTTGGGTTAGGAAGAGAGCGTCTGAGTATCTCATGTCTTACGAATATCCGAGACCTACACCTTTGGTTATGGCTGGGCCTTCAACCCTCCCTAACCAAGGAGTAGAGGAGTTGAGAGGCGAAGACCGATCACGTGCTTGGATCCGTGAAAGTGAGGAGTTGCTTCAGCAGATCAAGGAGAAGGATGCTTTGATAGAGTTCCTCGAACATCAGGTTATTGATGATCTTGATGATGAATGGACTTCTCTACTTCCTCAGTCTTCCAAGTTTTGGAAAAGGAAGTACGACCGACTCGCCAAGGAGAAGGCGGATATGGAGGCAGCCTACGAGAGAGAGGTGAAGAGGCTTTGTGCATCCTACCTTCCTGTGTCCCGAGCTTTAGATGATTGTTTCTAGGGATCCATAGGATGATTATTTTCCTTTTCTCTTGTATATGATTGACAATGCTGTACTTCTTTTCCCCGATATTATTTGATAAGATATTTCCATATGTGATAAATGTTTAATATTTCCAAAAAAAAAATTGCAAATAGAACCCTAAAAGTTCCTTTGAAAATAAAAGAAAAATCATATGCACGAGCATTGCATGCATCATGTGCACAAGCAGGTTTTGTTCCCGGCTTCTTATCCTGCGGTCTAACTCTGTGTTCTTCATTTATTTTGAAGACAAGCTGACTCACCGGTACTACACCAGAGCCAACATTTCGAGACTGATGGATCATCTAGAACAAGAGAACCGCGAGCTGAAAGAGGAAGTGGCCAGATTAAGTGCGTTGATGGAATCATTCTTGGCTGCTCAGAGCCAGTCTTCTCCGACACCTTCAACTCCTCCCCAGAGGACAGTCATCTCTGAGATTGTCTCCTCAACGCTGCCTGCAGCCAGTGCACACTTTGCTCTAGCATCTATGCCAGCCGGGTTCCCGTGGGGGATGCCTCCCAATTTCATGCCTGAGGGTCCTGCTCCCACCTTTGCTTCTCTGTCGGCATCTAGCCCGGTCCTTGCTGTTCCTCCTCCTGTCGTGCATACTATGCCCAGGGTAGACGACACCATCTATCATTCTGAGCCATCTGAAGGCCTAGATGTCTATGAGAAGATGGACGCTATGAACGATCAGTTTCTTGAGCTTCACAAGGAATTGAAGACCCTTCGAGGAAAGGATCTTTTCGGCAAGTCTGCTGCCGATCTCTGCTTGGTCCCCAATGTAAAGATCCCGGTGAAATTCAAGGTCCCTGACTTTGAAAAATACAAGGGAAATACTTGTCCTCTTAGCCACCTGGTCATGTATGCCAGGAAAATGTCGACTTAGACCGACAATGACCAATTGCTCATCCACTACTTTCAGGACAGTCTGTCCGGTGCCGCTCTGCGTTGGTACATGGGTTTAGACAGTGCGAACATCCGATCCTTCAACGATCTTGGCGAGGCCTTCGTCAAGCAGTACAAGTATAATGTGGATATGGCTCCCGATAGGGATCAATTGAGGGCCATGTCCCAGAAGGACAAGGAAACATTCAAAGAGTACGCCCAGAGGTGGCGAGAGTTAGCAGCACAGATTGTGCCCCCGCTGGAAGAGAAAGAGATGACCAAGATCTTTCTGAAGACCTTGAGTTCTTTTTACTATGAGCGGATGATAGCTAGCGCTCCTTCTGACTTCACCGAGATGGTGAATATGGGGATGCGTCTAGAAGAAGGGGTTAGAGAAGGACGTCTGTCCAGAGAAGAAGGCTTTTCTGCCAAACGATATGGGGCATTTGCGAAGAAGAAAGATGGAGAGGCACATGCTGTGACTTCCCATGTGAAACCAAGAAAACCCTTTGTGAGGAGGAAGACTGTGCGTCCCGCCGGTAACCAGCACCAGGTGGCTCACATAGCACCTGTCTTCAGAGATAATCAACAGTATCAGCAACATAACAACAATCAGCAACCACATCCGCAATATCAACATCAGCAGCAACGACCGCAGCAGCAGGCCTACCAGCCTCGAAATAGTAATCAAATCAGCACGAGTTACGAGAGGAAAAGGGTCACCTTCGATCCTATTCCAATGACATATGCAGAATTATATCCCTCTTTGATAGAGAGGAAGTTGATTACTCCGAGAGACCCACCGGCTATACCTGCTAACCCCCAGTGGTGGTATAAGCCCGAGTTACACTGTGTTTACCATTCTGGTGCTCCCGGCCACGACGTGGAGAATTGCTACCCTTTGAAGACCAACGTTCAAGACCTTGTGAGGTGTGGAATTTTGTGTTTCGAGGACGTAGGTCCTAATGTAAAGAAGAACCCATTGCCCGAGCATGGGAAATCTGTCAACATGGTCTAGGGCTGCCCTGGCAAGTACAAAGTCAAGTATGTCAGCCATATTCGACAATCACTGGTCGAGATGCATCGGTTGCTATGTGAGTATAGTCACTACGAGCATGACCACGACAGATGCCGAGTCTCTTCTGTCGACCAGAGAGGTTGTCGCCAGGTGCGCAAAGATGTGCAAGAAATGCTGGATGAAGGAGTTATTGAGATCCTTCAGAATAGGAATGTTGATGAAGATGAACCCGAAGTCAATGTGATTTCTCCAGTATTTCAGATCCCCGAGCCTGTTATCATCAAGTATGATGGTAGCAAGCAGAAGGCGTCTCCTGCCTTGACCATCAAGCTTGTCGGTCCTGTACCATACCCTTCAGAAAAAGCAATCCCCTATCGCTACAACGCTGTCGCAGTAGAAGGTGGGAAAGAGGTGTCCTTACCATCCTCCTTTGTTGTTAACATTGCGGATGTAAGTGGTTTGACCCGCAGCGGTCACGTGTTTTCAGCACCTCCCAAGCCCTAGGCTAATGCTGATTTTGTCGAACGCCCGATTGGGAATGCTGTGAGCACTCCGAATCCGGCACCTGTTGTTAAGCCCTCCTCTACATTGATAACTCCTGCTTCAGTTGGCCCAAGCGGCAATGTGAAAGAAGACTGTGATGAGATGCTGAGGCTCATCAAGAGAAGTGAGTACAATGTTGTAGACCAGCTTCTACAAACGCCATCCAAAATATCGGTTTTATCCTTGCTGTTAAATTCAGAACCACACCGAGAGGCTCTGCAAAAAGTTTTGGATGTGGCATATGTGGATCATGATGTCACAATAGAACAGTTCGATAGCATTGTTGCAAACATTACCGCTTGTAACAACTTGAGTTTCTGTGACTCTGATCTCCCCGAGGAGGGAAGGGACCACAACCTGGCATTACATATATCTATGGGTTGCAAAGACGACGCCATGTCCAACGTGCTGGTGGACACTGGGTCATCACTGAACGTATTGCCAAAAACCACTCTTTCGAAACTGACATATCAAGGGCCTCCCATGAGGCAGAGTGGAATTGTTGTGAAGGCTTTCGATGGGTCGCGTAAAACTGTGATTGGGGAAGTTGATCTCCCAGTCAAAATCGGACCGAGTGATTTCCAGATTACCTTCCAGGTTATGGACATCCACCCATCGTATAGCTGTCTCTTAGGCAGACCATGGATTCACGAGGCAGGCGTCGTGACATCCACCTTACACCAAAAACTGAAATTTGTGAAGAATAAGAAACTGGTGGTGGTAGGGGGAGAAAAGTCTCTCCTGGTTAGCCATGTGTCGTCCTTCTCATGTATAAATGCTAAGGATGAAGTTGGAACTCCTTTCCAAGCTTTATCCATTGCCGAGCCTATTGAGAAGAGAACTCCTTCATTTGCTTCCTATAAAGATGCAAAGTTGGCCATTGAGTGTGGTGCAACTGCTGGTTTAGGAAAAATGATTGAGCTAGAAGACAATAAGTCTCGGGCTAGCATAGGCTTTTCTTCTGGGGTTTTCAACACTAAAGGGTTGTTCAAGAGTGGAGGTTTCATCCACACCGGTCAGGATGAAGAAGCTGCTGCTGTCTTGGAAGAAAATACAGAGGATTCAGGCAATTTCATCATCCCTGGAGGGGTCTGCAACAATTGGGTCGCTGTGGATATTCCTATAGTTATCCATAAGTCGAAGTAATGATCACTTTGTTTAAAAACCCTTCTCCCATGCCAAAAGGAGGAGTGATGAAATTGTTGGCACATAAATACAATGATATTTTCATTCAATAAATTCATGTTAAATGTTTGTTTTTCCAATTATTTTCCCTTTTTGCTTTTTGCATGAAATTGGTGATCACATAAAACCACATAAAACATAATAAAATCAATCTTCTCATTTGCATAATGATTGCCTTGTTTGAATTCTAAAGCTTTTCATATCCAAAATCATTATGCAGGTTGATCAAACCCATTGAACATAATGATCCAACACCATCTCCCAATTTTAAGTTCCCTGTATTTGAGGCAGAAGAAGATGATGTTGAAGAGATTCCTGACGAGATTACCCGTCTGCTTGAGCATGAAGAGAAGATCATTCAGCCGCATCTCGAGAATCTAGAAACAGTCAACTTGGGGTCTGAAGATTGTGTTCGTGAAGTGAAGATTGGGGCACTCCTGGAAGAGTCTGTTAAGAAGGGGTTGATCGAATTTCTACGAGAATACGTTGATGTCTTTGCATGGTCATATGAAGACATGCCTGGTCTAGATACTGATATTGTGCAACATTTCTTACCCTTGAAGCCTGAGTGCGTGCCTGTGAAGCAGAAGCTCAGAAGAACTCATCCTGATATGGCAGTGAAGATCAAAGAGGAGGTTCAGAAGCAAATTGATGCAGGGTTTCTGGTGACTTCTACATATCCTCAATGGGTGGCCAATATTGTGCCCGTGCCTAAGAAAGACGGAAAAGTCCGAATGTGTGTGGACTATAGAGACTTGAATAAAGCTAGTCCGAAAGATGATTTTCCTCTACCACACATTGATATGTTGGTAGATAACACAGCTAAATTCAATGTCTTCTCATTTATGGATGGATTTTCCGGATATAACCAGATCAAGATGGCACCCAAGGATATGGAGAAGACAACATTCATCACACCTTGGGGAACATTCTGTTATCGAGTGATGCCCTTCGGTTTGAAGAACGCCGGAACCACGTATCAACGAGCTATGACCACCTTGTTTCATGATATGATGCACAAAGAGATTGAGGTGTATGTTGACGGTATGATTGCTAAGTCAAGAACGGAAGTTGAACATGTAGAGCACTTGTTGAAGCTTTTCCAGCGTTTGAGAATGTACCAACTTCGTCTGAATCCCAACAAGTGTACATTTGGAGTCCGTTCCGGCAAGTTATTGGGCTTTATTATCAGTGAAAGAGGTATTGAGGTTGATCCTGCAAAGGTCAAAGCAATACAGGAGATGCCTGCGCCCAAAACTGAGAAGCAAGTCCGAGGTTTTCTTGGCCGCTTGAATTATATTTCTAGACTCATATCCCACATGACTGCCACATATGCGTCGATATTCAAGCTCCTCCGGAAAGATCAGTCCCATGATTGGACCGAGGATTGCCAGAAAGCTTTCGACAGTATTAAAGAGTATCTGTCTGAACCGCCGATCCTGTCTCCGCCTGTGGAAGGAAGACATTTGATCACGTATCTGACTGTTCTTGAAGACTCGATGGGTTGTGTCCTTGGTCAGCCAGATGAAACAGGGAAGAAAGAATATGCTATTTACTACCTGAGTAAGAAGTTCACTGATTGTGAGTCTCGATACTCGATGCTTGAGAAGACATGTTGTGCTTTGGCATGGGCTGCTAAGCGCTTACGCCAGTATATGATAAATCATACGACCTGGTTGGTATCCAGAATGGATCCAATCAAGTATATCTTCGAGAAGCCTGCTTTAACAGGGAGGATTGCCCGTTGGCAGATGCTGTTATCTGAGTATGATATTGAGTGTCGAGCTCAGAAGGCTATTAAATGTAGTATCTTGGATGACCACTTGGCACACCAGCCGATTGAGGATTATCAATCAGCTCAGTATGACTTCCCAGATGAGGAGATTCTGTATTTGAAAATGAAAGATTGCGATGAGCCTACACTCGATGAAGGGCCAGAGCCTGGTTCCAGATGGAGTATGGTGTTTGATGGCGCTGTAAATCAGTATGGAAATGGTATTGGGGCAGTGATTATTACTCCTCAGGGCACACATATTCCTTTTACAGCAAGGCTCACTTTCAAGTGCACGAACAATATGGCTGAGTATGAGGCCTGCATTATGGGATTGGAGGAATGCATTGATCTAAGGATCAAGCATCTTGATGTATATGGTGATTCGGCCCTCATTATCAACCAGATTAAGGGTGAATGGGAAACGAATCAGCCTGGCCTCATTCCATATAGAGATTATGCGAGGAGGATTTCAACGTTCTTTACCGAGGTTGACTTCCATCATATTCCTCGAGATGAGAATCAGATGGCAGATGCTCTTGCTACGCTTGCTTCGATGATTATGGTGAAACTTTGGAATGAAGTTCCCAATATCACTGTGATGCGCTTGGACAGACCAGCTCATGTGTTTGCAGTAGAAGAGGTAAAAGATGATAAGCCGTGGTATTACGACATCAAGTGTTTCCTTCAGAACCAGGTTTACCCGTCTGGGGCATATGTGAAAGATAGAAAGACTTTGAGGAGATTATCAGGCAGTTTCTACCTCAATGGCAATGTACTTTATAAGAGGAATTTTGACATGGTTCTGCTCAGATGCGTGGATAGACACGAAGCAGACCTGTTAATGACTGAGGTCCATGAGGGTTCATTTGGTACTCATTCCAATGGACATGCCATGGCTAGAAAGATGTTGAGAGCAGGCTACTATTGGCTGACAATGGAGTCTGACTGTTACAAATATGTGAAGAAATGCCATAAGTGTCAGATTTATGCGGATAAGATTCATATTCCCCCGACACTTTTCAATGTGATTTCGTCACCATGGCCTTTCTCCATGTGGGGAATTGACATGATTGGCATGATAGAGCCAAAGGCATCTAATGGGCACAGATTTATTCTCGTAGCAATTGATTACTTCACCAAATAGGTTGAAGCAGCGTCGTATGCAAATGTGACCAGGCAGGTGGTCGTGAAGTTTATCAAGAATCAACTTATACGCCGTTATGGTGTGCCAGATAAGATCATTACTGATAATGGATCTAACTTGAACAACAAAATGATGAAAGAGCTGTGTAGTGAGTTCAAGATCGCCCATCATAATTCTTCTCCTTATAGACCCAAGATGAATGGGGCTGTTGAAGCTGCTAATAAGAATATCAAGAGGATTATCCAGAAGATGGTTGTCACGTATAAGGATTGGCATGAGATGCTGCCATTTGCTTTACATGGATATCGTACGTCTGTTCGCACTTCAACAGGGGCAACCCCTTTCTCTCTTGTTTACGGCATGGAGGTTGTGCTCCCCGTAGAGGGGGAGATCCCATCAATGAGAGTCTTGATGGAGGCCAAGTTGACTGATGCTGAATGGGTTCAGAGTCGTTATGACCAGTTGAATTTGATAGAAGAGAAGAGATTGACTGCCATGTGCCATGGTCAGTTATATCAACAAAGAATGAAGAAAGCCTTTGATAAGTGATCGCGACTTTATGAGTCGAATTTGGGGTACAAACTGCAAGTGCACAGTTCTATCGCGTAGTTTTAAAAGATATCGATCCCACAGGGACTTATGAATCGATATACCGTTATCTAAGGTTACTTCGTAAAGCTAAGGTGAACAATGCTTGATTGTTTGGGGGAAAGCTAAAAACTAAACTAAGATCTAGATTAAATATTAATAAAGCGGATATCGGTATGTAGTTCGTCGTAATTAGGGAATCAATTCTTTGTCGGTTTCTTGGTTTTAAAATAAATCTTTTCAGTCGACTCTATTGATTAAAAGTTTTATCTCAAACTCTCGCTCTGTTGAATAAACCATGATTTTATGTTAATGTAGCTGTCACTTATAATTAAGTCAAAAAACCATTTTTTGAAAGCAATACAGTCCATAGAAACTCTTTCCAAGAAAACACTGACCGTTTAAACACCCTTATCTCAAACTCTCGCTCTGTTGACTTAGGTTATATAATTAAATTCGAATGCTTAACTCTCGTCCTCACATTCAATCTTTAAAAATACTTTTTGGAAAAGATCGGAATTTAATTAACTCTAAAACTTGCTCTCGCCCTGATCTAGAATTAATGTCTAATTTACACTGTCCAGTTAAAACCTCAAACTCTCGCTCTATTGATTTTAACTTCTTTATGTCTTTTACTTTCGCAAAAACTTTTGTTATTAAACCTGTAAATTGAGACCGTAAAAAAGAGTGATTTTAATTTTAAACTTAATTTAACTGACTTAGTCTTGATTCCTTATTCCGCTTACTTTACATACCGATATCTAAGCGAATTAGCCAGACATGCTAAACAAACTAAAATACTTATCATGCATAAACAGACTCATCCCAGGCAGATAATATAAATAAATAATAAAACAAAGCATTAAATAATAATTAAAGAACCTGAATGAGTTAAACAATAGTCTTGAACACTCCACCACAAGCCGGTAGGATTTGTTCTTGGATTCTTCAGTTAAACAACAAATTAAAACGAAGGAAATAAGACTAGATTCTAACGTAAGGTTAGATCCGATAAAAAGGTGTACAATAGTTTCCGGTGTAGAAACTATTGTACGAAAAGAATTAACTAAATGCTAAAAAGGAAAAAGGAAATTGCAAGGGAAATAGTGTAGAACTCGTAAAAATAATAAAGAAACAATGCCTAAGCTGCTGGAAAAGAAAATATGCAAAATCGAAAACGGCAGAGGGAAAAATGTGGAAAAGCTTCGGAACCCCTTTTGGTTTTTGCAAGTGGCTATTTATATATGTTTGAGTAACCGCTTCCGCTGCCAAAAAGTCTTCAACGTGCATAAATGCATCGCGTGGATATAGGGCTCAACACTCCTCAACGTCTCCTCAACGTCTCTGAGGCGTTCCTTGCGCCAAAAAAGTAGGGGAATGGTGTGACGTTCGTCACACCATGTGTGACGTCCGTCACAGGAGTGTGCAAGGCGTGACGCTCGTCACGCCCTCTGTGACGTCCGTCACATGCACGGCACCTGCGTTTTGTGTTTTGGGCTGGGCTTTGACATTTGGTTCATTTTCTTTCCTTTTTGCACCTCCTTTTCTTTCATTTTTACTTGTGCTTCAAAATAAGCCACCTGAGACAAATAGGAAGAAAATACCGCGTAATATCTTATAAAATGAAGTGAACTGAAATAAATAATAATAAAGTTTAATTGAATTAAGTCCTAAAAAATGATATAATTTCGTGTTATCAAACTCCCCCATACTTAGATCTTTGCTTGTCCTCAAGCAAAATACAGTATAGAAATCGTTTCAAAAATTTAGCCAGATGAAATTTCAAAACACACATCAATTCGTAATAGGTTGCAAGGGGATTTTGTTTAGAGGCAACTTGAGTTTAATCTTGACATCAACAACCACCGTCACAACCTGTATAACCCCGCCTTATGCAAATCAGTTCAAGTACACTGTGATAGCTATCCTAGTTCCTTCAATCTTATTTCACCCGTTTTCATTCAAGCGAAATCACATTAAGCCCTTTATCTTTTCGCGCACATAGTGGAGTAACCGGTTAGTGATTATGATCCCCTTTTTAGCTAGAAGTTCTGGTACATAAGTCGGATAACTTCGTTATTCAGCCCATTGCAAATTGCGGGGGATCGAACCGTAGTTCGCCCTACCAAGTTCAGTACCAGATACCTACTGAACCAACTCATAATGGATCTTTCATATTGTGTTTTTGTATGATCTGCAACCTTTAGATTAAATGATCTGGTAAGGATCACCTAACTTAATTAGTGCATTTCCTGATATATATATATTTTTTATGTTACTTTGGGAATCATTCACCTATATTCATCGGCTCTCCACGTAGTTTGCTGTTAAGATGGTGCTGACTTCTCGTATAAACTACTCGGGGTTACTATAAAACTAAAAGTTCAAGGGATTGGTATAATAGGTACTTACCCTGATCTAACATGTTGAGGTTCGTTTAGAGTGTTTGGCGGTAGTAGTCTTTGTCTTGATTCGTCTCAAGATCGATAAGATGAGCAACCTTTATACTTATTGGGTGTTGAATTTTTTTTTTATTTTTTTTTTTGTGGCTCATGAAAATTTGAGGGAATAGATAATAGAAATTTGTTCACACTCGGGACTTAACTTAGAGTAATAGAATTTTTTTTTTTATATATATAAATAATAATAATTAAAATAGCGATGAAAAGAAAAGTACATACTTGAAGAAATGGAAATAGAAAGAACATGGTTTCCCCCCATACTTAAATTAAACATTGTCCCCAATGTTTTAAGGAAATGAAATACAATATGGAAAAGGAAAATAAAGAAACTACAATTAAGGTTGCCTTCCGCCTCTGGTTCTTGGGCCAGGTGATCTCTGACGTAAGTCTAAATTGTCGAACCTGTTGAACAACTCAGTAAACCGCTGGTCGGTTATGGCATTCCTAGCATCCTGTTGTTGTTGCATTTGACGCATCATTTGCATCATCTCGACATTTTGTGCCTGCATACCATCAATAGCATCCATGATGTCGTCGTTGGTTGCAGGCCTTCTTCGTCGGCGACGTTGGGAGGCGGGGCCAGTTGCATTACCGGAAGGATTGAGCGGGACTGAATGTTGTGTAGGAGGATGATCACCTTGCTCCATATCGTCAAACTCGTCTGTGGGCGGGTTTGTTTGTGAAGGCTCGGTGGCTTCGGGAGCGTTTAAATCATAGAGGTGGCGGTCGGGGTTTGTGACATCAGTTAGCGCGATATTTGGTAGAACAACGCTTGGGACTGCCTGGTTGTTCACCATAAGATAATATCCTCCGCCTACTCTGTTCTTAATCAGGCGGCTGGATCGACAGTAGCT
Organism: Lathyrus oleraceus; assembly: GCF_024323335.1. Taxonomy (NCBI): domain Eukaryota; kingdom Viridiplantae; phylum Streptophyta; class Magnoliopsida; order Fabales; family Fabaceae; genus Lathyrus; species Lathyrus oleraceus. The sequence goes on from NC_066583.1 coordinate 40,514,876, forward strand.
GATATCCATAGATAGGGGAGGTAGAGATTCTAAAGTTTGGAGTTTATCCCCTAGGTTTAGGCCAAGTGCTATGGTGGTAATTAATCCACCAATTATAAAAGGTTGCCGGCCTCTAGCACATAAGGTGCGGATATGATGAAATAGAAAGGAGGCGGCGTTTACCTTAGTATCCGGTTCGAAGACGCATTGGAGGAAGAATAGCTCCTTTGAGTTGACCTTGTTGTTGTTTGGTCTTCCAAAAACTGTGTTTTGCAGGATGCGGATAAAGTACCGGATAGTTGGGTTATGTATATGGGAAAGAAGGAGCTCTTCCCAGTTGTAGGCATCTATACCAGAAATTTTCTTGAAAAGGTCGAAAACGTCAACTGTGTTCCAGTTTGAGTTTGGAGGGATTCTGGGGTGTACCTGACCTTCTATGGGAAATTGGAGCATGGTACTCAATTGGTTTTGGGTTAAGGTGTACTCGGTGTTAAACATACGGAACGTTGCGGTACCGGTTAAAAATTCGTCTTCACCGGTGGGAGTGGTGTAGTCGTATGAACTTAAGAATTCTAAGGTTAGGGATGGGTAGGTGGGTTGATTATGAGTGCAAAGGAAGGTTAAGTCGGCTAGGCGGAGCATCCATTCGATACCTTGGAGTAATCCTAATTGTTGTAAACAAGTTAAATCGGGATACCTGGTGGAAACGACGCCTCGCTGTTGGAAACGCTCGAATTGCTCCCTTTGATAATTTTCATCTTCGGATCGGAAGATGATATTTCTGAAATTCTGATTTCCTGCCATTGTGATGAATGAATTTTGAAGGAGTGATTTGGAAAGAAAAGAAATGTATTTGATAGGAGAGAATGGTTTGTGGTGAATGAAGGAAGGTTTGGTGGATATTTATAGGAAAAGAATTTGGAAGTTGGAAAGGAGGTGGTTGAAAAGTGAATGAATGTGGGTAAATGTGAATAAATGGGGAAGGTAAAAAGTTGAAGGGGTGTAATGTTCGTCTCCAACGGCTCCTTAATGTTCACCTAGTCTGAAGGGCGTTACGCTCGTCACAGGGGTGTGACGGTCGTAACAGGCTATTAGCGTGACGCCCGTGACAGAATGTGTGACGCTCGTCACACATTCCTTTTGGCAAGGCTTCAGCAGCGTTCTACAGAATTACTTTGGTAATGGATTTGTTTTTATTATTATTATTTTTTTTGGTTGTTTGCTACTGATTGATTTATTTTGCAATTTAATTTTTGCTGCATGCTTATTCTACTTTGTCTAATAATAAGTCATAGGTAGCAACAGTAGAGAACATAATAGCTATTGCATAATAAAATTAAATAAATAGCTTCAATAAAATGATCATAATGTAATATTGGAAAAAAAGAACAAAACAAATGCGAAAAGGAAACAAATGCGAACATGAATTCAAATAACATTAATGAATAATCTAGCTTAAAACTAAATAACTAAGAGAAACAAATAAATACTATCCATCTGCACGATCTCTGGCCGGAGGAGCAAAAGAGTTAACACGATGTAGCAACTCGTGAAACTGATCTGTCATACTGCTCATGTACCCTAGAACTTCGTGTCGCATGTCAATAAATTCTTCTCTGAGGGCGTCTTGTTCTGACATCAAAGCTTCAATGGCGGTGTTGTAATCAGTTCCGGGCATATGATGTCGGAGGTCGGATACTGCTGATTCTTCGGTCTGAACAGGCTGAGGAGGAGGGTCAATATCATAATAGCCAGATGGTGTCTGAGGGTCAGATTCAGTATAAGGGATCTGGTCATCATAAGTCTCATAGTCATCACAAATCTCATAGTCCTGGATGGATTCAGTGGATTTAGCAGGAGAGGGGGTTTCGTTCAGGTTGTAGAGCCAGTTATTGCGGTTATGAACACTAGTCCTAGGATCGGGCATGGTGAATAGGCAAAGAACTTGGTTATCAATAATAAGCTCAAACTCGTCAGACCCTAGGTTTGCTATAAACATAGTGTTGAAGAGGAAGGGTATACTCATAGTAGTAATGCCACAAAAAGGGCTTAGGTCAAGCATAGGCTGACGTAATCCAATAGCATTGCCTATCATAGTTATCAAACCGCCTATTCGGATTGGTGCTCGCTCATCTTGGATAAGGTGGTCCAAATTAGCTAACATAAAAGTGGCACCGTTTACTGGACGGTTCTGGGAAGCACAAAATATGATGAAGAGTTCATCACGTGAAATTGTAGTACTGTTTGGCTTCTTCCCAAATAAAGTGTGGGTCAGGATCTTATGGAAATGGCGGAAGGCCGGGTTGTGTATGTTTCCAGAGAGAAACTCATGTTCCTCGGGCTCGTCATTTCCAGTCAATTTACCCCAAAAGTGTTCAAGTTCTCTATATTCAAAAAGTTCTTCCTGGCTTACTGTGAATGTGTCAAAGGAGGTAGGAAAACCCAAAAGGTTGGTAAAGTCTCTAATATTAAATTGGTACTCCATGTTGAACATTCTGAACTGGATAAAACCTCTGCTGATTCCTTTTCCATGGCTGGGTAGATATATTAATGAGCTAAGGAATTCTAGTGTGAGTCTCCGGTAGGTGGTGAAATGTCTTAGAATAGGGGATGTCTCCCATCCTATCTGATTCAGCAAATACAGGACACTTTGTCTTAGTCCGAGGGCAGTCATAGCCCAATCATCAGCATATAAACTAGGTAGCATCTCTCTAGTGGCTAGTTCTTCAAACTTTTGTTTCTGAGCCATCCCTCTGAATTTGATACCCATACGATCACTATGTCCCATCTGGTTAGTGTTAGCTAGAGAAAAGAAAACATGAGTTTTAGTCAGGATTTGGCCAAATGCCGAAAGAAGAAAAAAAGTTATTATTAAATTAAGATAAATTAGGAATGAATACTAAGCAGAAATTAAAAGAATAATTAAGGAAGAAATAGGAAGATAATAATAATAATATAAGGAAATAATATAATAATTGTGGGTTGTCTCCCACTAAGCGCTTTGTTTAGATGTCGCAAGCTCGACAAAGAAACTGTTAAATATAATCTATTAATCCTGGAGGCATTTCGTCTAAGTGTAGGATTTGCGAATCTCCATTGGTTTCCGCATGGTGATAGTGTTTTAGACGTTGCCCGTTTACGGTGAACGGTTCAGTGGATTTGCCTTTAATTTCTATCGCTCCACTGGGAAAGATGTTAGTGATATGAAAAGGACCTGACCATCTGGATCGTAGTTTTCCCGGGAATAACTTTAGTCTAGAGTTAAATAAAAGGACTGCGTCGCCTTGCTTGAAGATTTTCCTTGATATACGCTTGTCATGCCATTGTTTTGTTCTTTCTTTATAGATTCTGGCATTTTCATAGGCGTCTCTTCTGAGTTCCTCTAATTCGTTTATGTCAAGGATTCTCTTTTCACCGGCGGCTTTATAGTTTAGATTCAGATTTCTAATAGCCCAATAGGCTTTATGTTCTAATTCTACCGGGAGGTGGCAGGATTTCCATAAATGAGCTTAAATGGGGTCGTCCCTATGGGGGTTTTATAAGCAGTTCGGTATGCCCACAAAGCTTCTGGTAATTTCAATGACCAGTCTTTCCTTGAATTGGCGACTGTTTTTTCTAGTATTTGCTTGATTTCTCTGTTAGATACTTCCACTTGTCCACTGGTCTGAGGGTGGTAAGGTGTCGCTATCCTATGTCTCACGCCATATTTAAACAATAGTTTTTCGAGTACCTTGGATATAAAGTGCGATCCACCATCACTGACTACTATTCTTGGGATGCCAAATCTCGGAAATATTATATTCTTAAAGAGTTTAGTTACTACTCGGGTGTCATTTGTTGGAGAAGCTATAGCTTCGATCCATTTTGATACGTAGTCAACTGCCACGAGTATGTATTTGTTACCGAAAGAGGATGGAAAAGGTCCCATGAAGTCTATTCCCCACACGTCGAAGATCTCTACTTCCAAAATACCTTTTTGTGGCATCTCGTCACGTCTAGATATGTTTCCTGTGCGTTGACATCTGTCACATTCCTTAATAGCCGCATGTACGTCCTTCCATATAGTTGGCCAATAAAAGCCGGCTTGTAGGATTTTAGAGCAGGTCTTGGATGTACTTGTGTGTCCACCATAAGGAGCGGAGTGGCAGTGTTGGATTATGTTTTTCACCTCTTCTTCGGGTATACATCGACGGAAAATACCATCGGGGCCCCTTTTGAAAAGTAAGGGATCATCCCAGTAATAGTGTTTTATATCGTAGAAGAATCGTTTCTTCTGTTGGTAGGATAAGGTAGGTGGAACTATTCCGGCAGCTAAATAATTTACGAGATCAGCGTACCATGGTGTGACAGATATAGCTAAGGTGGTTTCTACTTGTTTGTCGGAGTTGTTCTCTTCCAAAGTAGCTATAAGTTTATCGTACGAGAAATCATCGTTAATTGAGGTTCTTTCCGGTTCAAGGTTCTCAAGTCTAGAGAGGTGGTCTGCTACTACGTTTTCAGTTCCTTTCTTGACTTTGATTTCTAAATCGAACTCTTGTAGCAACAAGATCCATCTTAGGAGTCTAGGTTTAGCATCCTTTTTTGTTAAAAGGTACTTGATAGCAGCGTGATCAGTGTAAACTATTATTTTGGCTCCGACCAAGTAGGAACGAAATTTATCTAGCGCAAATACAACTGCTAGGAGTTCTTTCTCGGTAGTGGCATAATTCATTTGCGCTTCATCTAGGGTCCTACTTGCGTAATATATAACGTGAAGCTTTTTATCCTTTCGTTGTCCTAAAACAGCACCTACAGCATAATCGCTGGCGTCACACATTATTTCGAATGGTTCATTCCAGTCGGGTGTCTGCATTATGGGTGCGGAGATCAATGCTTGCTTAAGCGCTTGAAATGCTTTTAAACAGTTATCGTCGAATATGAAATCAGCATCTTTCATCAATAGTCCGGTTAAAGGTTTAGTTATCTTAGAGAAGTCTTTGATGAATCGTCGGTAAAAACCGGCGTATCCTAAGAAGCTTCGTACTTCTCTCACGGTTCTTGGGGGTTGAAGGTTTTCGATTACCTCTATTTTGGCTTTGTCTACTTCAATTCCTCTGTTCGAGATGATGTGTCCCAAAACAATTCCTTCTTGTACCATGAAATGACACTTCTCCCAGTTAAGTACTAAGTTTACTTTTACACATCGCTCAAGAACTCTTTCTAGGTTTTCAAGGCATTCTTCAAAACTTTGTCCGTAGACGGAAAAGTCATCCATAAATACTTCCATGATGTTTTCGAGAAAGTCGGCGAAAATTGCCATCATGCACCTTTGAAAGGTTGCGGGAGCATTACACAGGCCAAACGGCATTCGTCTATAAGCGAAGGTACCAAAAGGGCACGTAAATGTTGTCTTTTCTTGGTCATCAGGGTGAATTGGTATTTGAAAGAAGCCTGAATAACCGTCTAGATGTAGCACCTCAAATTTGCACCCATCATTGTACATACATTTTCATATTAGGTCATAGCATATCATGGTCCACTACATAGCATTGCATTGTCTCATTTGCCTCAAGTGCAAGCCAATCAAGAAATTAGGTCAAACTGATCAGGAGATCAGTCAGTCAAGCAAGCAAGCATAATTCTCAAGGAGCCAAGGCCCTAGGGTTGGTCCAACATGTTCACATGTCTTGGGACATCATTTGAAGTCAAGTTCTCAAGGAATTAGGGTTTGGAATTCATCAGAAGAGGTTCAGTCATCCAAAACCCTAGAAAAGTCAACTGTTGGTCAACTGTCCATTTAATCAGTGATTTGATAATGGAAATTGGTTTGAGAGGTCTCATTCATGTCCAAATAGGCCTCATGTATCATGTCAAACACCATCATGGAAGAATTTGAAGCCAGATCAGAAATTTCCAAAAATGGAAACTGGACCTGTAACTGAAACCTGCCCAAAATGGAAAGTCTTGATCCTCAAACTTACATCATGATACAAGCTTCAAATGAATTTTTGCCCAACATGAAAGTTGAAGATCTTGTTCTCCCATTTCCAAAAAAAGTCCAAGAACTCTCAATTCCCATGTATGGTTGGCAAGTTATGATCAAATCATTTTCACAAAATCTTGAACTTCAAAAGGCCATATCTCTCAAACCATTTGGCCAATTTTGGTGGGGTTTTTTCCTACAAGTCACATTTGTTCCCCTCTTTCCAAAAATATAAATTTCATACACCAAAACCTTGCCAATCAAAATGGCATTTTTTTACTTGTCTCATTTAAATTCAAGTTTGACCAAGGGTTGACTTTTTGATATAATCATTTTTTTTACCATTTGGCCAATGGAAATAGCTCCGAAATTTGGTTTTGGTCATGTTGCAAAGCCATTCCCATGAAGTACATGTAGCCCATGCTAGCTTGCTTGAAACTTGGAAAGAAAGTACAAATTCAACCACCATATCCCACATATCCATGAACCATGCTTGGTACCATCACATAGCAGATTTTATGATCATTTTCTGTCATTGGAAACCACTAATAGCAGCCACATTCTAACAGAAAAAAACTCTCTCTCTCTCTCTCATTTGGCTCATTTTTCATTTTGTAAAGTCTGTCAAAAACTCCAAAGAAACTAAGCCTTGCCTTGCCTAAAACATCATTCAAACAACCTTGTGAGCACATTGCAACCTTATTTTTCCAACTGGAAGCTCCTCTCCCACTGCTGTTTTAAAGAGGCATCGGCCATGGCAGCATTCGTGTTCCTCCATTTCAAGCATCATTGAGCCAAAACAGCTTCACCATTCACCTCCTGGGAGTTGTTAAAGCATCTGTTTCAAGCCAAAGCCTTCAAACCATTGCTGTTTCACAAACTGCTTCAAAAATAGGTAAGATTTCGAATCCTCTTTTTTCCAAAATCATGGTGTGTAATGCGTAGATCTCTTTATCCTGATCATTATGAGCTTTGAGTCACTGAAAACGGTTGAGTATTTGTGGAGATATGTTGTCTCAAAGTTTCATATGTGAATGTGTTTTGGTTTGTTTCTCTCATGCTAGCATAAATCATTGAAAACTATTGTTGGATTGTGAACATGTGATGGAAGATGCACGTATTGGTATACCTGTTTTTGAATTTGGAGAAAAAAAATTTTGACCTGGGTTTGTAGTGATGAACATGTATATACTGGACATTTTCTTTTTAACATAAATGCTGTAAATATTTTTTCTGCAACATGATGCTGAGACTGCTTTCATTTGCCACGCCGTACATCCGCCTGGGTTACTTATTGGCTGCGCATGTGGCTTCATGAAGAAACACATGATATTGTTGTACGCCTGGCCCACACTTATGCGCTGACCCTCTCTTTTTAATGAACACGTTGCTACTGCTTCATTGGCATGCTTTGCTTTTTGTTTTCGCGTTTGTATATATGCCTTGCCTTGTTTCCAAATAAATGCCAAAAGGCCTGGGGCGAGGGGGATTCGAACCCCAGACCTTTGCCTCAAAGCTTCAAATACCAAGTGTTTTACCACTGGGGCGCAATGCCAATTCAGTTATTTAAACGCCTTCTATAAAATATATATTAAAGAGGAGCACTATTTCATGGCCATGCGCAAATCACAGCGTGCCACGTCCCCAAATGCAGCACACCGTTTCATTTAAATGTCCCAGGAATTACGCATATGCCACTGCCGGATTTAATTACCAATTAATTTAATTTCTTTTGCAATTTTTATTTCACTTGGCATGGCTATCTTCAAAAAATCATAGAGCTCTCAATTTTAACTCAAATTTCATGGGAATTTTTGTGTTGTGTTCATCACAATCTCTAGTTTTTAATCATATTTTTTCCAGAATTTTTGGATCAATGGATTTTAATTGTTATTAGGGTTTGTGACATGTGACCAATTTTTGTACACTTTGCCAAAACATTTGTGAAATGATGATACTTTATCCAATGGCTCCCAAATTTTTTGTGCTTAAACTAGACACACTCATGGTAATTTTGGTGTAGAGTTTGTGAATTTATCATTGCTGGTTTGTGAGATATGATTTTTTGAATTAGGGTGTGACAATTTGTGTCACACCATTGATGTCCAACTTGATGATTTTTGATACCATGCTTCTTGACCTCCAATTGATCTGATTTTTTGCATGAACCTACTCTTGTATGTCTAGTTTACATGTGAATTTTCTTGGAATTATTTGTGGCATTTCCCAATTGTTTGAGATTTTATCCCCTGCTTGGTCATATGTTGACTTTTTGTGACACTTGTTCCCATTTCATTTGTGAAATTCTCATACTTTATTAGATGGACATGAAATTTTACATGAGATAACTAGACATCCTCATATTTGCCATGGTTTTAGTCCCATTCATTTATCATACACCATCTCTGACTTATGATTTTTCTAAGTTGATGCATGTTTGGTTGACTTCTTTGAGCATGTTCAAAATTGCTTTGACTTTCTGATTTTCATTGACTGCCTTCCACTTGTCCAAATGGGATGCAATTTGACATGCTTACCATGCTGTGGGTTGTGATTGATCATGATTTATTTGGTGATTTTTGGAAATGTTTAAGATTGCTTTTGAGTTAAGTCTTGCTGTTGACTTCTATGAGCTTCTAAATGCCATGCTTTGACCTAATTTGTTCATGAAATGATGATGATGGTTGATATGAATGTGAACCCAATTGGTTGTGTTTCTTAATTGTTTGAACATGATTTTGGATACTTGCCCTTTGCTGTTTTAACTTTTTCATTCATTTTTGACCCTGGGCTTGTCCTAGTGGTCCTAGTACTCACTTTTGAGCTTGTGTTTTCAGGTTGACCAACAAATGACCAATGAGACCATTTCTTTTGATTGAGCTTGCTTGAATATTCTTGACTAACTTGTTTGTTTTGTAGGTGGCTTGGCTCACATGCCTTAGGTCTTGTGCCTTGCACATTCATCTGCTTCAGATTAACTGTTGATGTCTGTTTTCTTTTGTTTTGTTTGAAGTTGTATACTAACATCTGTTTGACTGTTTCAGGTGCTTTTAGTTGCTCAGTTCCTTGTGAACTTTTGCTTTACTTTGCTTGTATAAGCGATTTGCATTGAGGTATAACTTCCTAACTTCATGTAGTCTGGAAGACCTGGCCTGTTACTTGGCCAGGCAACTGTCTGAAGTCCTCCTTAAGAGGCAATGTTTGTGGATGTTTAATTTTGTCCTTGCATAGAGTCAAAGACCTCCTAAGTGAAGAGGAAATTGGCAGAACCCAAGGGATATGCAACCTATCCCCTGCTATTCAGTGTGTCATCTGCTTTGCTCACACCACTGTGTCGATGCATTGCAGATACAAACCCAAGATCTTGTACAATTGTACAAATGAGTCAGTTTCAAATGTGTAGAAGGGTTCCCACTTTCTGAACCCACACATTCTTGTCTTAAGCTCTCCCTGGCCAGGGATAAGAGCTGTGAAGTCTTATCTTCACTCACCTTTCATCTGCTTCACCTTAGCCTCTCAATGGCAAGGTTAAGAGCACCATTTACCCAGTTCCAGAGGTTTGTTTGTTGAGGTTGATATGACCCCTCGACTAAAACCTAACCCTTGTGTGAGCCCCTTGTGTGTATATAGTGTGTGCTACCTGTGCTTGTATGTTTGTTTGACTTGCTTCCTGTGCAAGTTAGGTTTAGTTTAGAATAATCCTTGTTTGCTTTCGCCCTCGTTGCGATCCTTTCTCTCGCCCTCGTTGCGATCGAGCCTTTCCCTTTCTCTTGCCCTAGTTGCAATCGAGATCCTTTGCCCCTCCGTAGCCGAACTACGGCAACTCTGATTCTCATATTCAGATGAGATACGTAGGCACGAGATGCGATGTCTTGTCGAGTTTGACTAACAACTAACGCTAATTCTCTTCTCTCGCCCTCGTTGCGATTGAGACCTAATTCCTTTCTCTCGCCCTTATTGCGATTGAGACCTCCCCTTTCTCTTGCCCTAGTTGCAATCGAGAGCCTTGCTTCTTGTGCAAGTTAGGTTTGGTGTGGCTTGCTTCCTGTGCAAGTCATGATTAGGATAGGCTGGCTCCCTGTGCCAGTTAGCTAGAAACCTTAACTTAGGGATGATTTTGCATGAAAACATCTAGGCTCGAGTCGTAGTCTCCCTAGTTGTGTCTCCCTCTGTTATCTGGTTAGGCTAGTCCTTTATCCCTCTGTAGGGGAACTACGTCGCCCTGATCCTCATACCAGATGAGGTACGTAGGCAGGAGATGAGCTGATCTCTCCGGGCGCCTGTGTCTTTGTTCTGTCTTGTTGTGTGCTTGGAAGCTGATGTAAGTCCATCGAGTGGCATTTGGGTTCCAGTGTGGTTTTGTTGGTTCGGATGCTGATGTAAGTCCAGTGATTGGCATTCAGGCTCCACGTTTGCCCCTTGGTGTGTGTTTTGGTTCGGATGCTGATGTAAGTCCAGTGATTGGCATTCAGGCTCCACGTTTGCCTTTGCCTGTGTTTGTTTGTGTTCGTGTCAGCCGAGCTACGAATGCTCTGATTCTTCTCTCGTCCGAGAAGATACGTATGCATAGGATGCGATATCCTAGCGAGCATGTGTTGTCTCCCCAGTCCGAACTACTTCGACTCTGATGTCTATGCCTGATAGACTAAGTAGGCCCAGGATGCGATATCCTGCCGAGTCAGTTTCAGTCAGTTTCTTTTGTCTCTTTCAGCCAGTGTGTGTGAGTTTGAGCAGTGTTATAGCAACCATTTTCCTTCCTTTTGTGCGTGGATCCCGTAGAGTACTACGGATGCGTAGGGGTGCTAATACCTTCCCTTCGCATAACCGACTCCCGAACCCATTCTCTTTGGTCGCGAGACCATGTTCTTTCCAGGTTTACTCTGAGCGTTTCCTTTCCCTCTTTTGGGATAAATAACGCACGGTGGCGGCTCTGTTGTTCTTGTTTTCCCGCCGGTTTTTCGCGTGATGCGACAGCTGGGGACTTTGCTGGGGAAACTAGAGAAGTTGACCTGTGCTGGTCCATCTTCCCTGAGCGAGTCTCTCCTAGCGCTCTTTAGGTTTGGGTTTTGGTTGCTTTGTGCTGTTATTTATTGCATTCATTTGTATATATTTGCATTTACTGTTTGCATTTATTGTTTGCATTAATGTTTGCATTCATATTCATCTGTTCACCTGGCTGGTTGTCTGTTTCTCTCTGTTGGGGCGGGAGTTACATGAGGTAAAAGGCCCAATACCCAGGCCATGAGTGAAATCTAGGATACTTAGGAATAGAGTGATTCATGGGAAGCGGGTGGTATTGCGCCACTTAGCGGAACATTGATATCACGAGCAGTTCAGACCCTGGTGGGACATTATCGTTACATACTTCGGGTGTGTATATGATGATGTTCTGCGAAAGGTTATTTATGCTGCGTTTCTCTCGACCTTACCCTGGCCTAGATGACACCCGTGAGTGGGGAGGGAATGATCATTATTACAGGTACAGTTGGTGACTTGTTGGTGACTTGTTGGTGACTTGTGATCCTGTTGGTGACTATTGGTTCAGAATTTTGGGTCTCAGATGACTTTGGGTTTCAGATGAATTTGTGGTTCCGAGTTCAAGCCGAAGTTTTGATCCTGTGTTCTGAGAGACGCAGTCAACCAGTCGTGCCTGCATCATTTGCATCATAGCATATTTATTTTTCAAAAGAAACGCAATAAAAAAGATACAAAAAAAAGAAAAGAAAAAAAAAGAAAAGAAAAGGGAAAAAACTAAAAACTAATCCCTGCATGCATATCATTTCTCAGGTACATTCCAGAGCTTGTTCACTGATAGAGATGGCAACAGTCCCAGAGTTGAAGCGAAAGACTTGTTCCTACAGCTTTCACCGTGAACCTTTGACATCTCTGATTGAGTTGAGCAACCTTATGACCAGTGGTAACCAGAAGGGGTTTGTTGACCAGTATGGAGATATTCTGACACTGTTGAAGATGGTAGTCGATCCGGTGCCGTTGCAGACTCTTCTACAGTTCTACGACCCAGAGCTTCATTGTTTCACCTTTCAAGATTATCAGTTGGCGCCTACTCTTGAGGAGTACTCCATTCTGCTAAGTGTCCCGGTCCGGTATCAGGTTCCTTTCTTGGATGTGCCCAAGGAGGTTGATTTCAGAGTCGTTGCCAGAGCTCTCCATTTGGGTATCAAAGAAGTCAGTGATAGTTGGAAGTCCAGTGGGGATGTTGTAGGATTGCCTTTGAAGTTTCTGTTGAGGGTAGCTAGAGAAGAAGCAGAGAAGGGAAGTTGGGAAGCCTTTCATGCTCAGTTGGCCGCCTTGATCTATGGGATCGTCCTGTTTCTGAGTATGCCCAATTTTGTTGACTATGCTGCAGTCAGTATTTTCATTGGAGGAAATCCAGTTCCTACTCTGTTGGCTGACACTTACTATGCTATTCACAGTAGGCATGGTAAGGGTGGAGCTATCAGGTGTTGTCTCCCGCTTTTGCTCAGATGGTTCTTGTCTCTTCTGCCAGTCAGTGGACCTTTTGTGGATGCTCAGAGCACGCATAAATGGACTCAGAGGGTTATGTCTCTCACTTCATATGATATCAGATGGCAGTCATACCGGATGGATGTGCGGGATGTTATTATGAGTTGTGGAGAATTCCGGAACGTGCCACTTGTGGGGACCAAGGGTTGCATCAATTACAACCCGGTTCTTTCTCTTCGCCAGTTGGGGTTCATTATGAGTAGAAGGCCACTTGAAGCTGAGATAGCTGAGAGTGTGTATTTTGAGAAGCGTACTGACCCTGTTAGATTGGAGCAGATCGGGAAAGCTTGGAGGTCTATTGGTGTCAGAGATGGATCCGTTTTAGGGAAGAAGTTTGCCATTGCTATGCCTGATTACACTGATTGGGTGAAGAAGAGAGTGGAAACTTTGTTGTTGCCTTATGATAGGATGAATCCGTTGCAAGTGCAACCACCCTTGATTCTTGCTGATACTGTGCCAGCTGAGCAGTATAAGCAAGCCTTGATGGAGAATCGTCGCTTGAAGGAGAAAGAGCAAGACGCCCAGATGGAGTTGTATCAGGCCAAAGCTGATAGGCTGAATTTGACTCATCAGCTCAGAGACATCCAGAGTGCAGGTGTTGGTGGGGTGAGGAGCAAGAAGAGATCTTATTCAGAGATGGAGAATTTGCTAGATGCAGAGCACAGAGAGTGTTTGAGATTGCAGAGAGCTGAAGCCAGTTATCTGAAGAAGATCAGAGACTTGGAGAAGCAACTCAGAGACAAAGATATCCAGATGAAGAAGGAAGTCGACCAGAGACTTGCATCAGAGACCCAGCTTGGGGCGGAAGTTGTCGAGCTTAGAAGACAGTTGAAGGAGAAGATCACTCCCTTGCCAGAATGTTCAGAGTGTGAACTGTTGAAAGACTAGTGTCACTACTTGAAGACGCTCATTCCTGGAAGTAACTTGTCTTAGCTTGTATTTCCTGATGTTCATGTTATGAATCACCCCCAGGCCTGTTGGGTGGGATTCTTTGTTGTACTTTGTTGGATATTCGGATCTTTCTTGTATGATCCAGTTGCTCATTTATAGATGAGATTTTCAGTACTCAGTACCCTGTTGTATGATGTTTCTGTATCTCCCTGTTGCTTTGTGTTGTTGCAGGTTGTCGTTTCTTGAGACGAATCAGGCTCTTTGAATGCCTGAGAAATGATCATTATCATGTGCATCATATGCATTAGCATCATAATCATAACATGTTGCATAACAGAGGTTCTAGTTCGGACTTCTCACTCTGGCTCCTGTCTGAGACAGGATTGTCAATCATCGTCCGCACCGCAACCAGATCGAATCATCAGAGGAGTATGGATCAGGTTCAGACTGAGTTGGCTGAGATGAGGGCAAACATGGCCCAGTTCATGACCATGATGCAAGGGGTCGTTTAGGGGCAAGAGGAGCTGCGAGCCTTAGCCCAGAGACAGGAAGCCATGATTCTGCCACCCAGTCGTGCTTCACCAGAGGGGGTCCCCGTTAATGATCAAATTGCTGTTGTCACTATTCCCGTCAATAATTACGACGTGGATGATGATTTGAGGGGTATCATAATCAATGGACAGCCTCTTGCTACAGAAACTGTTAATGTCAGAGCAACCCGTACTCCGGTTCGCCATCGTGGCTCTTCAAGTTCGTTGAATTCTAAGAAGCCATTCTCCGGGGCACCCAAAAGGGGAGAAAGTGAAACAAATGTTGTGCACTGTCGGAGGAGTGCAAACAGAGGACATTATCGTCAGGCTGCTGCTGTGACTATTCCAGCAACCCAACAGCAACAGGGAAGGCCAACTCAGCGGTATCAACATCAACAACCTCGTCCTCAGCAACAGGCTTCCCAGCCTCCAATGGATAATCAAGCTGGTACAAGTAATGAGAGGAAGAAGATCATTTTTGATCCAATTCCCATGTCCTACGCCGAACTGTATCCCACTCTGATAGAGCGAAACTTGATCACTCCCAGAGACCCGCCTCCCATACCCGTCAATCCTCGGTGGTGGTATAGGCCTGAACAGCATTGTGTGTATCATTCGGGTGCTCCTGGTCATGATGTGGATAGTTGCTTTCAGTTGAAGATGAAGGTTCAAGACCTCGTAAGGTCAGGTATTTTGAACTTTGAAGACTTGGGTCCCCGTGTTAATCAAGCCTGAAGATAACAAGTCCTGGGCTGGCGCCGACTTTTTCTTCAGAAGGGTTGTTCAGAAAGCAGAAGTTGCTGGTGCAAGAGATACTGACAGTTGTCATCCCCGGTGGGATCTATCACAATTGGGTCACAGTGGGCGTTCCTACAGTTGTTCATAAGTCGGAGTAATAATCACTTTGTTTAGAAACCCTTCTCCCATGAGGAGATGTGATGACATTGTTGGCAACGTTTTGTGCAATGATATTTTCATTCAAATAATTCATGTTAAAACATTTGTTTTCCAATTGTTTTCCCTTTTCGCTTTTTGCATGAAATTGGTGATCACAAAAAACCCTAAAAAACAAGAATAAAAGCAATCTTTTCATCTGCATAACGATTGTCTTGTTTGATTTCCAAAAAGCTTTTATACTCAAAATCTTTATGCAGGTTGTTTCTTAGACCCATTGAACATAGTGATCAGACGTCATCTCCCAATTTTGAATTCCCTGTATTCGAAGCGGAAGAAGATGATGTTGAAGGGATTCCTGACGGTATTTCCCGACTTCTTGAGCAAGAAAAGAAGATCACTCAGCTGCATCTCGAGAATCAGCAGAACAGCCAACTGGGGCATCGAAAAAAAAGAGAGAGAAAAAGAAAAAAGAAAAAGAAAGAGGAGGGTGCAAAATCAAAAAAAAAAAATCAAAAAATCAAAAGAAATCCAGATCAAAAGAAAGAAAAAGAAAGAAAGAAACAAAAAATAGCACCCTCAAAGTCCCAAGTTTGCTGATGCTGAATTCGATCGAAAGGAAGAGATCAACTGCCATGTGTCATGGACAGTCATATCAGCAGAGAGTAAAAAAGCATTCAACAAGAAGGTCAAACCTCGTGTGTTCCGAGAAGGTGACCTTGTGTTCAAGAAGGTCTTGTCTCTCGCGCCCGATTCCAGGGGCAAGTGAACCCCCAAGCTATGAATGTCCATATGTTGTCAAGAGAGCCTTTTCAGGCAATGTTTTGACACTTACAACAATGGATGGAGAAGTTCACTCGTCCTGTGAATCCCGATGCAGTCAAGAAATACTTCGCCTAAGACAAAAAAGCAAAAGCTCGCTAAGTCGAACACCCCAAAAGGCGACTTAGGCAAAAAGGAGCGTCTCGGTGGATTGAAAACCCGAAAGGGCGATCCAGGCAAAAGTTAGAGACATTGAAAAAGAATTTGCATCCCGCTAGATTTAGCACCTCACACTGGGGCAATCTAGGCAAAAATTAGGGATTTGGCAAGTAACTGCATCTTGACAAGACTGTGCTCTATATCTGTCATCCGTCAGGAATTCTCGATTTGTCGTCGACTGAAGCTTTGAATACATCGAAAATTCAGAATGGTAGAGGAAAGGTCATTATGTTCAATGTAGCCCTCTTCCAATATACATCACCGATTTCAAACTTGTACAGATCTATGGAGTCTCGCCCTTTGCAGACTACCATTCCATTACATCTACTTGAGCTTTTATCCCATTATTTGCACTCTTATTTGTTTTCAACTCAACAAATGTTTTGCATGTTTTTAATTGATAAAGTATCATTGTTTTCAAAATAAACAAAAATTTTCAAAAAAATTGTTCTTAAACAAAGTGAACATTCACGATGATGGAAGGATACTTAGGAGACCCACAGTGCTCTTCCGGGAGTGGTATGATTACCAATAGGTAAGACAATTGTTCGTATCTCGAGCATGACTGTATCTTTGTCCTGCAGAACCTCGTATGGTCTCTCCTCAGTGAAGTTGCCCGATGCAGTGTTGTTTGAAGTTGTTCATCTTCATGTTCCCGGCAGTACAGATTCTTCCTCCAAATCCCTGTTAGCTCTATTGTGGGGCATCCCCAGTAGAGTGCTGTTTGAGCCCTATCGTGGGGCATCCCCAGCAAGTTTGCTGTTTCGGACATTATTGTGGGGCAGCTCCCCTAGCAGAGTGTTTACCGAAGACTTCAACTTTCGCCTCTCCAGCAGAGCAGTCTTCATCTCTCCCCAGCATGGGTGCTTTTCTTGGAAGATTCAGTATTTTGCAAATTGACATCCCAGTACTCCATCATGTCCCTCAGATAGATTCCCCAACGGAGTTATTGGCATGAAAAGCTTTCTCAATGCCTATCTATCTTCATCAGAGATCTGATTGCTTCTTGGTATCTCTAGCACAAGTTGTTGTGGCGCATCCGCTTGTATGTTAAACTTTTCTCTCCGGTTGCGACTGACGATCCCTCCGGAAGCCTTTGGTGGCCTTCCTCCCCTGCAGGATGATGATTGTTCCCTATTGTCCCAGTCTCCAGTGGATTTTCTTGGCTCTCTGGTGACTTTGGTTTTCTCTCCGGATGATTGATTCCCGGACCTGTGGTTTGAGCATGTCTGTTTGTCAGCATTCATCATACATTTTAGGTAGAATGCATACATGCATAATCATAACATTCAGGTACTCATGTTGCAGCTGTTACCGTGTATCTGTTGATGGTTGTCTCCTGCAAATTGGTGATGCAGATCTCCCCAGTAGATCCTCCCCTAGTAGATATGGGTGTGTCTGATCTCTCCATGTAGAGTCTGCCCCTT
The DNA here is from genome assembly GCF_024323335.1 of Lathyrus oleraceus. Lineage (NCBI taxonomy): Eukaryota > Viridiplantae > Streptophyta > Magnoliopsida > Fabales > Fabaceae > Lathyrus > Lathyrus oleraceus. The sequence goes on from NC_066583.1 coordinate 40,532,065, forward strand.
AAGCAGAAAGTGTCAATCTTTTCCTGCCATTTCCCCACTGAGATACATCCTCGTGGATGACGGTTGCTTCCGTTCCCTCCCTAATGGGATGGGTTTTCCCTATTGAGTTCTTTCCTCATTAGGATGAGTCTTGTTTCAGTCTGCCTTTTTGGATCAATCCTAAATTGGCTTCTTGTTGACTATCTCTTGTGCTGCCCTGGGGCATAAATGAATAGTCGCTCACTAACCGACACTCATTCATCTCATCCTCAGCGGAATTTATTGGCCTCTACCTACAAACTGGTAGTTGTAAGTCCTATCTTTGTGGTTTTCTACCTACTAGCTGGTAGTTGTAAAATCCCACTTTCATCCTCTTGTTGGAGTTAACCCTTTGTGCTCATCCTATCGATGACTGGTTACTTTTCCGTGGTTTTCTGCCTACTAACCGGTAGATGTAATCCCCTCTTTGCAGTTATCAGTATCCGGTTCGTGATATTGACATTCTTTCCCCTCTGGATACTCGCCTTGATCAAGCAGTATTGTCCCCATTGGGTCTTCCCCTTCTTTTTGGATACTTGCTCTGAGTAAGCAGCTTTATCCCCTTTTGATTGGTCATCTTTTGCATACCTAGTCTGGTACCCAGATGCCTTTTCTTGTCGGTCGATTATTCATTTAACAACCTACAACCCGGTTATGGATAATCTTCCATGCGAGTGTATTATCTACGTTTTGACGGCTATAGATAATATGTCTTATGTTTTTCCGGTATTCAGACCGAAGGAGTTTCCGACGATCAGGTCGATGTACTCGTGGCACTCAGGCCAATTTTCCGGTGATCAGACCGAAGGAGTTTCCGACGATCAGGTCGATGTACTCGTGGCACTCAGGCCAATTTTCTGGTATTCAGACCGAAGAAGTTTCCGACGGTCAGGTCGATGTACTTATGTTTTTTCCGGTATTCAGACCGAAGAAGTTTCCGACGGTCAGGTCGATGTACTTATGTTTTTTCCGGTATTCAGACCGAAGAAGTTTCCGACGGTCAGGTCGATGTACTTATGTTTTTTCCGGTATTCAGACCGAAGAAGTTTCCGACGATCAGGTCGATGTACTTATGTTTTTCCGGTATTCAGACCGAAGGAGTTTCCGACGATCAGGTCGATGTACTCCTCTCCTCTCCGTTAGCATCCTTTTTTGTTAAAAGGTACTTGATAGCAGCGTGATCAGTGTAAACTATTATTTTGGCTCCGACCAAGTAGGAACGAAATTTATCTAGCGCAAATACAACTGCTAGGAGTTCTTTCTCGGTAGTGGCATAATTCATTTGCGCTTCATCTAGGGTCCTACTTGCGTAATATATAACGTGAAGCTTTTTATCCTTTCGTTGTCCTAAAACAGCACCTACAGCATAATCGCTGGCGTCACACATTATTTCGAATGGTTCATTCCAGTCGGGTGTCTGCATTATGGGTGCGGAGATCAATGCTTGCTTAAGCGCTTGAAATGCTTTTAAACAGTTATCGTCGAATATGAAATCAGCATCTTTCATCAATAGTCCGGTTAAAGGTTTAGTTATCTTAGAGAAGTCTTTGATGAATCGTCGGTAAAAACCGGCGTATCCTAAGAAGCTTCGTACTTCTCTCACGGTTCTTGGGGGTTGAAGGTTTTCGATTACCTCTATTTTGGCTTTGTCTACTTCAATTCCTCTGTTCGAGATGATGTGTCCCAAAACAATTCCTTCTTGTACCATGAAATGACACTTCTCCCAGTTAAGTACTAAGTTTACTTTTACACATCGCTCAAGAACTCTTTCTAGGTTTTCAAGGCATTCTTCAAAACTTTGTCCGTAGACGGAAAAGTCATCCATAAATACTTCCATGATGTTTTCGAGAAAGTCGGCGAAAATTGCCATCATGCACCTTTGAAAGGTTGCGGGAGCATTACACAGGCCAAACGGCATTCGTCTATAAGCGAAGGTACCAAAAGGGCACGTAAATGTTGTCTTTTCTTGGTCATCAGGGTGAATTGGTATTTGAAAGAAGCCTGAATAACCGTCTAGATGTAGCACCTCAAATTTGCACCCATCATTGTACATACATTTTCATATTAGGTCATAGCATATCATGGTCCACTACATAGCATTGCATTGTCTCATTTGCCTCAAGTGCAAGCCAATCAAGAAATTAGGTCAAACTGATCAGGAGATCAGTCAGTCAAGCAAGCAAGCATAATTCTCAAGGAGCCAAGGCCCTAGGGTTGGTCCAACATGTTCACATGTCTTGGGACATCATTTGAAGTCAAGTTCTCAAGGAATTAGGGTTTGGAATTCATCAGAAGAGGTTCAGTCATCCAAAACCCTAGAAAAGTCAACTGTTGGTCAACTGTCCATTTAATCAGTGATTTGATAATGGAAATTGGTTTGAGAGGTCTCATTCATGTCCAAATAGGCCTCATGTATCATGTCAAACACCATCATGGAAGAATTTGAAGCCAGATCAGAAATTTCCAAAAATGGAAACTGGACCTGTAACTGAAACCTGCCCAAAATGGAAAGTCTTGATCCTCAAACTTACATCATGATACAAGCTTCAAATGAATTTTTGCCCAACATGAAAGTTGAAGATCTTGTTCTCCCATTTCCAAAAAAAGTCCAAGAACTCTCAATTCCCATGTATGGTTGGCAAGTTATGATCAAATCATTTTCACAAAATCTTGAACTTCAAAAGGCCATATCTCTCAAACCATTTGGCCAATTTTGGTGGGGTTTTTTCCTACAAGTCACATTTGTTCCCCTCTTTCCAAAAATATAAATTTCATACACCAAAACCTTGCCAATCAAAATGGCATTTTTTTACTTGTCTCATTTAAATTCAAGTTTGACCAAGGGTTGACTTTTTGATATAATCATTTTTTTTACCATTTGGCCAATGGAAATAGCTCAGAAATTTGGTTTTGGTCATGTTGCAAAGCCATTCCCATGAAGTACATGTAGCCCATGCTAGCTTGCTTGAAACTTGGAAAGAAAGTACAAATTCAACCACCATATCCCACATATCCATGAACCATGCTTGGTACCATCACATAGCAGATTTTATGATCATTTTCTGTCATTGGAAACCACTAATAGCAGCCACATTCTAACAGAAAAAAACTCTCTCTCTCTCTCTCATTTGGCTCATTCTTCATTTTGTAAAGTCTGTCAAAAACTCCAAAGAAACTAAGCCTTGCCTTGCCTAAAACATCATTCAAACAACCTTGTGAGCACATTGCAACCTTATTTTTCCAACTGGAAGCTCCTCTCCCACTGCTGTTTTAAAGAGGCATCGGCCATGGCAGCATTCGTGTTCCTCCATTTCAAGCATCATTGAGCCAAAACAGCTTCACCATTCACCTCCTGGGAGTTGTTAAAGCATCTGTTTCAAGCCAAAGCCTTCAAACCATTGCTGTTTCACAAACTGCTTCAAAAATAGGTAAGATTTCGAATCCTCTTTTTTCCAAAATCATGGTGTGTAATGCGTAGATCTCTTTATCCTGATCATTATGAGCTTTGAGTCACTGAAAACGGTTGAGTATTTGTGGAGATATGTTGTCTCAAAGTTTCATATGTGAATGTGTTTTGGTTTGTTTCTCTCATGCTAGCATAAATCATTGAAAACTATTGTTGGATTGTGAACATGTGATGGAAGATGCACGTATTGGTATACCTGTTTTTGAATTTGGAGAAAAAAAATTTTGACCTGGGTTTGTAGTGATGAACATGTATATACTGGACATTTTCTTTTTAACATAAATGCTGTAAATATTTTTTCTGCAACATGATGCTGAGACTGCTTTCATTTGCCACGCCGTACATCCGCCTGGGTTACTTATTGGCTGCGCATGTGGCTTCATGAAGAAACACATGATATTGTTGTACGCCTGGCCCACACTTATGCGCTGACCCTCTCTTTTTAATGAACACGTTGCTACTGCTTCATTGGCATGCTTTGCTTTTTGTTTTCGCGTTTGTATATATGTCTTGCCTTGTTTCCAAATAAATGCCAAAAGGCCTGGGGCGAGGGGGATTCGAACCCCAGACCTTTGCCTCAAAGCTTCAAATACCAAGTGTTTTACCACTGGGGCGCAATGCCAATTCAGTTATTTAAACGCCTTCTATAAAATATATATTAAAGAGGAGCACTATTTCATGGCCATGCGCAAATCACAGCGTGCCACGTCCCCAAATGCAGCACACCGTTTCATTTAAATGTCCCAGGAATTACGCATATGCCACTGCCGGATTTAATTACCAATTAATTTAATTTCTTTTGCAATTTTTATTTCACTTGGCATGGCTATCTTCAAAAAATCATAGAGCTCTCAATTTTAACTCAAATTTCATGGGAATTTTTGTGTTGTGTTCATCACAATCTCTAGTTTTTAATCATATTTTTTCCAGAATTTTTGGATCAATGGATTTTAATTGTTATTAGGGTTTGTGACATGTGACCAATTTTTGTACACTTTGCCAAAACATTTGTGAAATGATGATACTTTATCCAATGGCTCCCAAATTTTTTGTGCTTAAACTAGACACACTCATGGTAATTTTGGTGTAGAGTTTGTGAATTTATCATTGCTGGTTTGTGAGATATGATTTTTTGAATTAGGGTGTGACAATTTGTGTCACACCATTGATGTCCAACTTGATGATTTTTGATACCATGCTTCTTGACCTCCAATTGATCTGATTTTTTGCATGAACCTACTCTTGTATGTCTAGTTTACATGTGAATTTTCTTGGAATTATTTGTGGCATTTCCCAATTGTTTGAGATTTTATCCCCTGCTTGGTCATATGTTGACTTTTTGTGACACTTGTTCCCATTTCATTTGTGAAATTCTCATACTTTATTAGATGGACATGAAATTTTACATGAGATAACTAGACATCCTCATATTTGCCATGGTTTTAGTCCCATTCATTTATCATACACCATCTCTGACTTATGATTTTTCTAAGTTGATGCATGTTTGGTTGACTTCTTTGAGCATGTTCAAAATTGCTTTGACTTTCTGATTTTCATTGACTGCCTTCCACTTGTCCAAATGGGATGCAATTTGACATGCTTACCATGCTGTGGGTTGTGATTGATCATGATTTATTTGGTGATTTTTGGAAATGTTTAAGATTGCTTTTGAGTTAAGTCTTGCTGTTGACTTCTATGAGCTTCTAAATGCCATGCTTTGACCTAATTTGTTCATGAAATGATGATGATGGTTGATATGAATGTGAACCCAATTGGTTGTGTTTCTTAATTGTTTGAACATGATTTTGGATACTTGCCCTTTGCTGTTTTAACTTTTTCATTCATTTTTGACCCTGGGCTTGTCCTAGTGGTCCTAGTACTCACTTTTGAGCTTGTGTTTTCAGGTTGACCAACAAATGACCAATGAGACCATTTCTTTTGATTGAGCTTGCTTGAATATTCTTGACTAACTTGTTTGTTTTGTAGGTGGCTTGGCTCACATGCCTTAGGTCTTGTGCCTTGCACATTCATCTGCTTCAGATTAACTGTTGATGTCTGTTTTCTTTTGTTTTGTTTGAAGTTGTATACTAACATCTGTTTGACTGTTTCAGGTGCTTTTAGTTGCTCAGTTCCTTGTGAACTTTTGCTTTACTTTGCTTGTATAAGCGATTTGCATTGAGGTATAACTTCCTAACTTCATGTAGTCTGGAAGACCTGGCCTGTTACTTGGCCAGGCAACTGTCTGAAGTCCTCCTTAAGAGGCAATGTTTGTGGATGTTTAATTTTGTCCTTGCATAGAGTCAAAGACCTCCTAAGTGAAGAGGAAATTGGCAGAACCCAAGGGATATGCAACCTATCCCCTGCTATTCAGTGTGTCATCTGCTTTGCTCACACCACTGTGTCGATGCATTGCAGATACAAACCCAAGATCTTGTACAATTGTACAAATGAGTCAGTTTCAAATGTGTAGAAGGGTTCCCACTTTCTGAACCCACACATTCTTGTCTTAAGCTCTCCCTGGCCAGGGATAAGAGCTGTGAAGTCTTATCTTCACTCACCTTTCATCTGCTTCACCTTAGCCTCTCAATGGCAAGGTTAAGAGCACCATTTACCCAGTTCCAGAGGTTTGTTTGTTGAGGTTGATATGACCCCTCGACTAAAACCTAACCCTTGTGTGAGCCCCTTGTGTGTATATAGTGTGTGCTACCTGTGCTTGTATGTTTGTTTGACTTGCTTCCTGTGCAAGTTAGGTTTAGTTTAGAATAATCCTTGTTTGCTTTCGCCCTCGTTGCGATCCTTTCTCTCGCCCTCGTTGCGATCGAGCCTTTCCCTTTCTCTTGCCCTAGTTGCAATCGAGATCCTTTGCCCCTCCGTAGCCGAACTACGGCAACTCTGATTCTCATATTCAGATGAGATACGTAGGCACGAGATGCGATGTCTTGTCGAGTTTGACTAACAACTAACGCTAATTCTCTTCTCTCGCCCTCGTTGCGATTGAGACCTAATTCCTTTCTCTCGCCCTTATTGCGATTGAGACCTCCCCTTTCTCTTGCCCTAGTTGCAATCGAGAGCCTTGCTTCTTGTGCAAGTTAGGTTTGGTGTGGCTTGCTTCCTGTGCAAGTCATGATTAGGATAGGCTGGCTCCCTGTGCCAGTTAGCTAGAAACCTTAACTTAGGGATGATTTTGCATGAAAACATCTAGGCTCGAGTCGTAGTCTCCCTAGTTGTGTCTCCCTCTGTTATCTGGTTAGGCTAGTCCTTTATCCCTCTGTAGGGGAACTACGTCGCCCTGATCCTCATACCAGATGAGGTACGTAGGCAGGAGATGAGCTGATCTCTCCGGGCGCCTGTGTCTTTGTTCTGTCTTGTTGTGTGCTTGGAAGCTGATGTAAGTCCATCGAGTGGCATTTGGGTTCCAGTGTGGTTTTGTTGGTTCGGATGCTGATGTAAGTCCAGTGATTGGCATTCAGGCTCCACGTTTGCCCCTTGGTGTGTGTTTTGGTTCGGATGCTGATGTAAGTCCAGTGATTGGCATTCAGGCTCCACGTTTGCCTTTGCCTGTGTTTGTTTGTGTTCGTGTCAGCCGAGCTACGAATGCTCTGATTCTTCTCTCGTCCGAGAAGATACGTATGCATAGGATGCGATATCCTAGCGAGCATGTGTTGTCTCCCCAGTCCGAACTACTTCGACTCTGATGTCTATGCCTGATAGACTAAGTAGGCCCAGGATGCGATATCCTGCCGAGTCAGTTTCAGTCAGTTTCTTTTGTCTCTTTCAGCCAGTGTGTGTGAGTTTGAGCAGTGTTATAGCAACCATTTTCCTTCCTTTTGTGCGTGGATCCCGTAGAGTACTACGGATGCGTAGGGGTGCTAATACCTTCCCTTCGCATAACCGACTCCCGAACCCATTCTCTTTGGTCGCGAGACCATGTTCTTTCCAGGTTTACTCTGAGCGTTTCCTTTCCCTCTTTTGGGATAAATAACGCACGGTGGCGGCTCTGTTGTTCTTGTTTTCCCGCCGGTTTTTCGCGTGATGCGACACTAGATAATAGAAATGTGAATGTTTTGCTAATCGTTCTAACATCTGGTCAATGAATGGTAAAGGGAAATGATCTTTTCGGGTTGCTTTGTTTAGTTTCCTATAGTCAATGCACATTCTCCATCCCGATTCGATTCGTTTAGTTATAGTTTCCCCTTTTTCGTTTTCAATAACGGTTATGCCTCCTTTCTTTGGTACTACGTGTACAGGACTAACCCATTTGCTATCAGATATAGGATATATAATGCCTGCTTCTAATAACTTGGTTATTTCCTTCTTTACTACCTCACTCAGGATCGGATTTAGTCTCCTCTGGTGTTCCCTAGAGGTTTTACAGTCTTCTTCTAGCATGATGCGGTGCATACAAATAGAAGGACTTATTCCTTTAAGATCGGTGATGTGGTAACCTAGTGCGGTTGGATACTTTCTTAAGATATGTAGGAGTTTTTCTGTTTCGAGTCTTCCTAGGTCTGCATTAACTATCACAGGTCGTTCAAGTTCTAAGTCTAGGAATTCATATCTCAGATTTTTGGGAAGTGTTTTCAGGTCAAGGGTTTGTTTGTTAAGACATTGCATCGGGTCCGGTGTTATTGCTAAACATTGGTTAGATTTGTCTTTTAAAAGATAGTCTGATGATTTGTCTTCTCCTAGCTCTGCTTCTTTTATGCATTCATCGATGATATCCATGAAGTAACATGTATCTTCTATTGCAGGTGCTTTCAAGAATTGAGAGAGAATGAACTCAATTTTCTCTTCACCTACTTCGAAGGTGAGTCGTCCTCGTTTTACGTCTATGATTGCACCGGCAGTTGCTAAGAACGGTCTTCCCAGTATAATGGGTGTAATATCATCTTCTCTAATGTCCATAATTGTAAAATCAGTTGGAATGTAGAATTGACCTATGCGTACGGGAACGTTTTCAAGAATTCCTACAGGATATTTGATGGAACGATCTGCTAGTTGCACAGACATTTTGGTTGGTCTTAATTCTCCCATTTCCAATTTCTTACATATGGATAAAGGCATAACGCTAATTCCGGCTCCTAAATCGCATAAGGCTTTGTCGATGACAAATTTTCCTATGTGACAGGGTATAGAGAAACTACCCGGATCCTTGAGTTTAGGAGGCATGTTTTGGATTATAGCGCTACATTCGGCAGGGAGTGTAACGGTTTCGCTATCTTCAAGTTTCCTCTTATTAGAAAGAATTTCTTTTAAGAATTTAGCATAGGAGGGCATCTGCGTAATAGCTTCGGTGAATGGAATTGTAACGTTTAATTGTTTAAGGAGATCAACAAATTTTCTAAATTGGCCCGCATCTTTGGTTTTAACAAGCCTTTGAGGGTAAGGGATAGGTGGTTTGTAAGGTGGTGGAGGTACATAAGATTCCTTCTTTTCTGTGGTTTCCTTATTACTCTCTTCCTTTTCCTTAGGTTCACTTTCCTCAGTTGATTTCTTAGGGTTTTGGTTTTCTATCCTTGGATCAGACGGTCCTTCCACTTCCGTTCCACTTCTTAATATAATTGCATGAGCGTGGCTTCTCGGGTTAGGTTGGGGCTGTCCAGGGAATGTACCAGTTGGGGCAGCAGTAGGCGCTTGTTGTTGAGCTACTTGTGAAATTTGTGTTTCCAGCATTTTGTTATGGGTAGCCAAGGCATCTACTTTGCTTGCTAGTTGTTTAAGTTGTTCGCCAGTGTGTACATTCTGGTTTAAGAAATCTTTGTTGGTTTGTTGTTGGGAAGCTATAAAGTTTTCCATCATGATTTCCAAGTAGGATTTCCTAGGGGCGTTATTGTTAGGCATGGATGGGTTCGGTTTCTGATATCCCGGAGGTATAGCTGGGGCTTGATTTGGAGACTGTCCAGGTGCGTACAAAGCATTATTACTCTTATATGAAAAGTTTGGATGGTTCTTCCAATTTGAGTTATAGGTATTCGAGTAAGGGCTTCCTTGAGCATAGTTTACTTGCTCTGCTTAGATTCCTGTCAAGAGTTGACAATCCGTAGGAGTGTGACCTTGGATTCCACAGACCTCGCAATTCTGAGTTATAGCAACCACGGCGGTTGGAGGCGATACATTTAGACTTTCAATTTTCTGGACCAGAGCATCCACTTTTGCATTAACGTGATCAAGGTTACTTATCTCGTACATGCCAGTTTTCGTTTGAGGCTTTTCCACCGTTGTTCGTTCGGTTCCCCACTGATTGTGGTTTTGGGCCATGCTTTCGATAAGCTGGTAGGCATCAGCATAAGGTTTGTTCATTAGTGCACCACCTGCAGCGGCGTCTATTGTTAACCTTGTGTTGTACAAGAGACCATTATAAAATGTGTGAATTACTAACCAGTCTTCAAAACCATGGTGTGGGCAAAGTCTCATCATGTCTTTGTATCTTTCCCATGCTTCGAAAAGAGACTCGTTGTCTTTCTGTTTAAATCCGTTTATCTGGGCTCTTAACATAGTTGTTTTGCTTGGCGGAAAGTATCGGGCAAGAAAAACTTTCTTCAACTCGTTCCATGTGGTGACAGAGTTTGAAGGGAGAGACTGAAGCCATCTTCGAGCGCTATCTCTTAATGAGAAAGGAAAAAGACGAAGTCGAATTGCCTCCGAAGTGACACCATTAGCTTTAACAGTATCAGCGTATTGGACAAATACGGATAAATGAAGGTTTGGATCCTCGGTAGGATTTCCAGAGAATTGGTTCTGTTGCACAGCCTGCAACAGCGAAGGTTTAAGTTCGAAGTTGTTTGCTTCGATTGCGGGCGGAGCAATACTTGAATGCGGCTCATCTTGCGATGGAGCGGCGTAATCTCTAAGAGCACGAGTTGGTTCTGCCATCTCGGGTATCGAAGGAAAAAGGTTTTTGAAATCAGGAAGTTCTACAGGAGGGAGATTGTTTGCAGCACGATATTCCCGAATTCGTCGTAGGACTCGGAGATATAGTTCGATATCGTTGATTCGTAAATAGAGCGGTTCGCCTTGTGAGCGAGTGCGTGGCATACAAATCAACGAAAGAAAGAATAGAAGAAAAAGAAACCTTAGTCTCTACAGCGTAACGGAAGAGTTACGATATCGACTAAATAAAAGTCCCCGGCAACGGCGCCAAAAACTTGATCGCGACTTTATGAGTCGAATTTGGGGTACAAACTGCAAGTGCACAGTTCTATCGCGTAGTTTTAAAAGATATCGATCCCACAGGGACTTATGAATCGATATACCGTTATCTAAGGTTACTTCGTAAAGCTAAGGTGAACAATGCTTGATTGTTTGGGGGAAAGCTAAAAACTAAACTAAGATCTAGATTAAATATTAATAAAGCGGATATCGGTATGTAGTTCGTCGTAATTAGGGAATCAATTCTTTGTCGGTTTCTTGGTTTTAAAATAAATCTTTTCAGTCGACTCTATTGATTAAAAGTTTTATCTCAAACTCTCGCTCTGTTGAATAAACCATGATTTTATGTTAATGTAGCTGTCACTTATAATTAAGTCAAAAAACCATTTTTTGAAAGCAATACAGTCCATAGAAACTCTTTTCAAGAAAACACTGACCGTTTAAACACCCTTATCTCAAACTCTCGCTCTGTTGACTTAGGTTATATAATTAAATTCGAATGCTTAACTCTCGTCCTCACATTCAATCTTTAAAAATACTTTTTGGAAAAGATCGGAATTTAATTAACTCTAAAACTTGCTCTCGCCCTGATCTAGAATTAATGTCTAATTTACACTGTCCAGTTAAAACCTCAAACTCTCGCTCTATTGATTTTAACTTCTTTATGTCTTTTACTTTCGCAAAAACTTTTGTTATTAAACCTGTAAATTGAGACCGTAAAAAAGAGTGATTTTAATTTTAAACTTAATTTAACTGACTTAGTCTTGATTCCTTATTCCGCTTACTTTACATACCGATATCTAAGCGAATTAGCTAGACATGCTAAACAAACTAAAATACTTATCATGCATAAACAGACTCATCCCAGGCAGATAATATAAATAAATAATAAAACAAAGCATTAAATAATAATTAAAGAACCTGAATGAGTTAAACAATAGTCTTGAACACTCCACCACAAGCCGGTAGGATTTGTTCTTGGATTCTTCAGTTAAACAACAAATTAAAACGAAGGAAATAAGACTAGATTCTAACGTAAGGTTAGATCCGATAAAAAGGTGTACAATAGTTTCCGGTGTAGAAACTATTGTACGAAAAGAATTAACTAAATGCTAAAAAGGAAAAAGGAAATTGCAAGGGAAATAGTGTAGAACTCGTAAAAATAATAAAGAAACAATGCCTAAGCTGCTGGAAAAGAAAATATGCAAAAGCGAAAACGGCAGAGGGAAAAATGTGGAAAAGCTTCGGAACCCCTTTTGGTTTTTGCAAGTGGCTATTTATATATGTTTGAGTAACCGCTTCCGCTGCCAAAAAGTCTTCAACGTGCATAAATGCATGGCGTGGATATAGGGCTCAACACTCCTCAACGTCTCCTCAACGTCTCTGAGGCGTTCCTTGCGCCAAAAAAGTAGGGGAATGGTGTGAGTTCGTCACACCATGTGTGACGTCCGTCACAGGAGTGTGCAAGGCGTGACGCTCGTCACGCCCTCTGTGACGTCCGTCACATGCACGGCACCTGCGTTTTGTGTTTTGGGCTGGGCTTTGACATTTGGTTCATTTTCTTTCCTTTTTGCACCTCCTTTTCTTTCATTTTTACTTGTGCTTCAAAATAAGTCACCTGAGACAAATAGGAAGAAAATACCGCGTAATATCTTATAAAATGAAGTGAACTGAAATAAATAATAATAAAGTTTAATTGAATTAAGTCCTAAAAAATGATATAATTTCGTGTTATCAATAAGAAGGTCAAGCCTCGCGTGTTCCGAGAAGGTGACCTTGTGCTCAAGAAAGTCTTGTCTTTCGCGCCCGATTCCAGGGGCAAGTGGACTCCAAACTATGAAGGTCCATATGTTGTTAAGAGAGCCTTTTCAGGCGGTGCTTTAATACTTACAACTATGGATGGGGAGGATTTCACTCGTCCTGTGAATTCAGATGCAGTCAAGAAATACTTCGCCTAGAAATAAAAACAGAATAGCTCGCTAAGTTGAAAACCCGAAAGGGCGGCTTAGGCAAAAATGAGCGTCTCGGTGGATTGAAAACCCGAAAGGGCGGTCCAGGCAAAAGTTAGAGACACAAAAAATGAATATTTGTATCCCGCTAGATTGAGTACCTCATCCTGGGGCAATCTAGGCAAAAATTAGGGATTTGGCAAGTAACTGCATCCTGACAAGACTTTGTTCTACAACTGTCATCCGTCGGAGATTCTTGCTCATTCGTCATCAACCGAAGCTTCGAATACATCGAATTCAGAATTGGTGGAGAAATGGTCATTATATTCAATGTAGCCCTTTTCCAATATATATCACCAATTTCAAATTTGTAAAGATCTGTGGAGTCTTGCCATTTGCAGACTACCATTCCATCAAATAAATTCGAGCCTTTTATCCAATCATTTGCACTCTTATTTGTTTCTATTCAACAAATGTTTTGCTTGTTTTAATTGAGAAAATATCATTGTTTCGAAAAAAAAAAGAATTTTTCATAACTTGTTTTTAAACAAAATGAACATTCACAATGATGAAAAGGATACTTAGGAGATCATCAGTGCTCTCCCAAGGATGGTATGATCTTCAACAGGGTAAGACATTTGTTCATATTCCGGGCATGACTGTATCTTCTTCCTCCAGAGCCTTGGTTGGAATGCTTGATGAGATATTCACCACTCTCCCCTTCAGCGGGGTAGCAACCTTTCCTCCTCAGCAGATGTGATCTCCTTGGTGGGTACTGCACTTGGTGGTTGGTCCCCGGAATCCCTTTATCCCTTCGATAGATTCCCCAGTAGAGTTGCTTATGTGGAAGATTTTATCTATGCAATGAATTCCTTCCCCCAACTATGACTGATGATTCATCCCCTGCAGAGATTTCGTTGCTTCCTGGGTACCCTTGTTTCCCTGGTAGATCGGATACTCTCCAGTGAACATGGCTTTCTCTCTTGAGATGTAGTACCGGATGTTTGTACTCCTTGGAGCCGTTTGTGTTAGAAATGTCTGTTTGTCAGCATTCATCATACATAAACCACGCATGTGTGCATATATTCTTCAAACATTCGGATACTCATATTGCATTTTTTGCCATATATCTTTGTTTGTTATTCTCTGCTAGTTGGTAATACATTCCCCAAACAGATGTTGGTGTCTGATCCCTCAATATAGAGTCAGCCCCTTAAGCAGAAAGTGTTTACCTATCCTTCCGTATTCCCCACTGAGTTGTATCCTCGTGGACGGCGGTTGTTTTCGCTTCCTCCCAACATATATATTGGGATGGGTTTCCCTATTGAGTTATATCCTCACTAGGACGAGTCTTGGTTCAGTTTGCCTCTTTGGTTTGATCCTAAATTGGCCTCTTGTGACTGTTTCATGTGCTTCCCTGTGGTATAAAAAACTAATTGCTCAGTAATCAGTAATCATTCATCTTATCCCCGGCGGAGTCTGTGGTTTTCTACCCTTATACCGGTAGCTGTAAACCCCACTTTCTCCCCTTTGCAGAGTTAACCTTTTTGTTCATCCTAGTTGATGACGGTTACTTTTCCGTGGTTTTCTACCCAGTATCCGGTAGATATAATCCCCTCCTTGACGGTTATCATTATCCAATATTCGGTGGTGATATCCCTTCATTCTTTTGGATAATTGCTCTGATTAGGCAATTTTATCCCCAGCAAATCATCTTTCATACCGGTTGTCGGTAATGTTTGTTGCTCCCCTTAATTGGTTATCATTATATACCTAGTTCCGGTATCCCGATGCCTTTCTCTTTGTCGGTCGATCTATCCTTTATTAACCCAGTAACCGGTTGTGGATAATCTTCCATGCGAGTATATTATCTACATTCTGACGGTAATAGATAATATATCTCATGCACTCTTTGGTCGAAGCTTTTTGTTCTTCCCCAGTTGAGTAAGATTCGTATCCCTGTTTTGGAATCGAATGTCCATCCCTTAATTGAGTTTTCTTTTTGCCCTCTTTTCGGATGATGAGTGTTTTGGGAATATTCCCCAGTTCACGCTTTGGTTGGTCACCTACTATATGCCCAGTAACCGACATCCCTAGTGTTCCTTCCTTCTGCTCCCTATTATGACTTTTTGTCCCCTGTGGAGTCAGATTTTCCTGAGTTGAGATATACCTTTAGGTCTTCCTCAGATGATTTGGTTGATTGATATCTCTCACCCTTATACCGGTCTTAGATATTCATTCTCCCCGAGCGTGTCGTTCTCTCACCCTTATACCGGTGTTCAGACCACACATCTCTTTGAGCTTATTACCCAGTAACCGGTAATACCTCATCCCCTTGCTTCCCCAGGAGAGTGCTGTTGGGATCTTCCTCAGCTGAGTCCTTAGTGGACATCCTCACCTAAGTCCGGATTTTATCCGAAGTATCCATTGTGGATAATTTTGGCTGTATTGGCGTATTCCCCAATACGGACATCTTCGAGTCAGCTCGAGTTTTTCCATTGGATTTATTCCCTTTGGAATTCTGTTCCCCAAGCTTTGAGTCGTGACCTGCTCACGCGTTTTCACCCTTTACTCCCCCAGAGTCCCTATCTCCCTAGTGAGTGTATTACTCCTATGGATTGTCGATTCTCCGAATTTCTTTTCTTCTTTATGGACACATATCCCCATAGAGTTTGTACTATTTGCAGGCATACATCTGCATCATGAGGTCTCTTAGGGACCAAAATTCGTCTCTTTGTTATTATTTAAGCCCATTCTACCCCGTCGAGACGAAGATTTTAACCTTCACTTCTCCGGTTAGAATGACCTTAAATAGGGGCATCTGTAGGACCCCAATTTTGTCCCTAAGATCCCTCATGGCATCATAACATTGCATTTGGCATTGCCTCAAGGATCATCACCATCTTGGTTCCCTTTGCCTTTGGGTGGGACTTCTTTGAGTAGTTTGAGATCACCAAGCATGTTTGAATTGTATATCATTGCTTTTCTTATTTTGTTTACTAACCAAAAGCACAAAAATATGTCACTAACATCTTTTGTTTGTAGCTTAAGCAATCACAAGGTCTAAAGCTTCAAGGAGATCATTGGTACAAAGACATGGTCAAGAGGAGATGATAGCAAGCATGGTAATGGTTACCAAAGCTCTCATCCATCAAATATGCCCCCCTAGCACCTCCATTCATCATTTTTTATCAAAGCAAGTCAAAGGGTTTGAGGTTTGTGCCTCAGAGAAACCCTAATTCATCTATGCACCACAATGCCTTGCTCTGGAAGCAACTTCAGCCCATGATCAAATACAATCAAGGGAAGTTCTTTAATTCATCATTTCATGCATATTTGAACTTATTTGAGTATCCTCAATCATCAATTCATCAAGATATGAACTGTGGACTTGAGAAGTTGAGCAGTCAATTCATCTGACTATTTTGAAATGCACTGAGACCTAACGTTTTATGTGTTGGTCAAATGGAGATGGTTCCAAAATAAAACAATTTCTTAAGGACAATATGAACAACTTTCATGTTCATCAAAAATTGATTTGAAGCTTGGAAGATCATCTCACATTCCAATACATTATAGGTCATTTTGACTGAAACCCTAATTTTAGGTCAACTTCCCAAGGACATAACTCATTCATCTTTTATTATTTTGAGGTGGGATCAAATTCATTGGAAAGATTAAGATGTCTACTTCAAATGTTATGTTGAACAAAATCTCAAAATATCAAAGGAAATACATGTGATAATGCAAGACATTATAGGTCCTTTTTGACCAAAGGCATTAAAAGGCAAAAAAGTCCAGCTTCAAGTGCCCATAACTTCTTCATCAAAAATCCAAATGATGCAAAATTTAAGTCCATTTTGATTGTATTGAATAGAGCTACAACTTTGATGTTGGAGATGTTTTCATTTGAGGCTTGCATCATCAAAACAGAAGGGCTTGAACATTGGCTAAATTTGGAAACTTTGCCTTGACATGTTTTGCACATCACACTTTAAACTCAAATTTCATAAATTTCCACATTCCAAATGGATTTTTTCCCAACATAGCAATTGTTCCTTACATCAAGACCTTTCCAACCATTACTCACATGATCATATTTGAATTTGGCAAATGGTATTTTCGAAGAGTTGAACATTTAGGCATAATTATGGAATGCACATGAAATCTTGATACACAAGCAATGGCCATTCAAACTACACGCCCAATTCAACTTGGTTTGTGTTCAACATGCATTTGCATCGGCTTTTGGGCTTTGCACGCGCCTGTACAGGCCCATGCATGAAAGATCCAAATTCCATGCACATGAGAATTCACCTTGCTTGCAGTTTGTTTTGCTATAAATAGAAGGGTTCAACTTCATTCAAAATCAATCTGGTTGAATTCTTAGATCTAATGCTTCTAAACCTTCATCATTCATCTCACTGATCTTCTGTTTTGGCAAAGCAAGCAAGGAATTGAGCTCAAGTTACCAGAATTCAAGCTTATTCTTCAACTGGTATTTCATTCGAATCTCATCATCCATTGACCTATTTGCTTAGATCTTGTGTTGGCTGAAGTCCTCTCAATAGAGGCATCATGATTATGCATTCAATTTTTGAAATCCATTGAGTTCATGATGAACACCAGATTTTTCAACTTCTGATTTCTCACACCATGGAAATCCAGAGTGAAAATGGATGGTACAGGGATGATGTACATCATCCCAGTTTTCCAAAGATGTATAGATCGTGCATTTTCATTAAGGTTTGGATCTCTGCAAATTTGGCCCGAAAATCCAAGCCCACCGGAGAAGACGATGGCTCCAGTGGCTGCTTCATTGCCAGATCAAATCTGGACCGTGTGATGGTATTTCCAGATCTAATCCATGCCATTCATTGTTATGACTTTTATTTAATCCACGTGTGGTTGCATTGACTATGGAACGCGTTGGGCGCGCGCCTCTTGATGCTTGGATCTGCCAGCTCAATTAATGAGCTCAGATCCAAGGGCTCTCGTTTTTTGCCATTTTTAATTTCTGGTTTTATTTTCTTTAATTCCAATTATTTTCAAAAATAAATATCTCTCTCATTTTTAATCCAAAAATTATGGGACCAATTGCATTAGTCTCCAAATAAATTCTAGTTTCTATTTCTGATATTTAATATTTTTTATTTTGTCATTTGATATTTTTTGTGAATTTTCTCTTTTCTGGTTATTTTTAATTCATTTTAAATAGTTTTTTGATATTCAAAAAATACAAAAATATTTTCCTAACCTATTTGAATGATGATGGATCTATGAAAAATATTCTCATCAATTTTCAAATTGATTTGAGATTTATTTGAGATTTTAGTTCAATTAGGTTATCTTTATTCATTTTTAATTGGTTAAAAATAGTCTCTGACTTTTAAAAATGCTGAAATTTTTTGTCAAACTTAGTTTGACCTTGTTGAACTTAGGATAAATTACTTGGACCTTTCAAGGTTGATTTGAAGTAATTTTGAAGTTTGACTTTTCCATTATTTTTAATTCAAGTTTATTTTAATATTAAAAATGCCAAAAATATTTTGCTTATTGTTTGATCTCCAATCTTCATCTCATTTCTGATTTATCATTGTTTGACTTTGACTTTCAATGTCATTTGGTCAATACATATGGATTGGTATATATATTATTTCATCTTATGCATTTTGATCTTTCCATTCCCATTATCCTTTCTCCATCTCCTTCCTCTTCTTCTCCTTCTTTCTTTTTGATCAATGAGTTGAAGGTTGATAAGTTAGCATTGATTAGGGAGACTTAATCTTCCTTGATTCAAATCTAATTCATCTTGATCAATTGATCAAGTGAATGGCTTTGCATTAAGGATAGGTTGTTTTCTAAATCATGCAAAAGGCTTAAACCAATACAAGATCAATTCTCTTTTTTTTTTTGGCATGGCAAGTTGTTGGGACTTGGTTCACTAATCAAGACTTCTAACTTGTGTTTGTTGCCTACATTATTATTGACCGGCCTCAGATAGTTGTGACTTCTACATAAGTCCAATTACGATTGCTTAACATAGCGCTAAATTTGCCTTATGGCACACTAACTACTAACACTAACCATTAACCATTAACATTTACTTTATGCACTTTACTTTTATGCAATTTACTATTCTTGTACATATTATCCATTTGTTTTTCCCTTTTGCTCACTTGAGCACATGTTTATGTTAATGCCATTTGCTTTTTGCTCACTTGAGCACATAATTGTGTATATATTATTATGCTTGTGTTTTGTTTTGATTGTTGTGAACCAAATGCAAAGAAATGGACTTAGTTTCTAGGACTTTCCCCTATGCAAAGAAATGGAGAATTGGACTTAGATCCTAGGACTTTCCTTATGCAAAATTGGAGTAAATGGACCTTAATGATGAAGATGGATTAGAAGGACCAAATCTCTAAACTCACTCTTGTCCATTCTTGATTTACTTCATGGAACTTTTGATGTGTGTGCTTTTATGCTAGGAGATTCTTTGAGCTTAAATGAAGGACCATTGCCATGTTCATCCAAAGTGAAAGATACAAGACACATTGAGGATCTCTTATGAGACTTGTTTGATTGCTTATGCTTTGTGATTGCTTATTCCAAAGGATGGGAGCTACTTGGATCATCAATATGGTCTCAAGAGAGGAACTCCATTGTGGTTTTGTTTCTTCTTCCCTCACCTTTTTGTTTCACTTAAGACTTAGCCATTTTTCTTCTTCTCTCCATTCTAACCCAAGCCAAAACCTTTTGTGCAAACATTTAACCATTGTTTTTAAACATTAGAAACCTAAGCCTTATGCTTTTGATTTTCAAAGTTTCTTTTCATAACACTCATTTTGAATTGAACCTTTAAGTCAACTTTGACCATTTTTGTATATACTTCTAATTGGTAAATATAACCCATTCAAATTTCTTTTTGTGGTTCCAATGGCCACTTTCTTAATCAAATTTTCCATAACCTTTAGCTATTAGGTTTGAGTTATCCTTGAGGTAGATGTAATACTCACCTATATCCTTAGTGATGGACAATGAGTCTTCCATGCTTATTATAGGGTTAACCCCTCATTAGCATGTTGAAGTTATCCTCACATGGTGGATTTGTGGTTTGGTTGAGTTTTCTCCCTTTGATAACAAAAGACCTTAAGGCTTTTGGACCAATCAATTCACCAAATTGTTTTGAGATTTTTACCCCGAACTACGAGGTTTTGATCCTAATCTTTTTATAAGATGGTACGTAGGCAATGGGTTTATCCATCCAAACACAAAATGTAAATAACTTGTACATTCTCTTCTCATCTCTTCAATCATGTTTGCACAAACAAAAGTTTCCAAAAAAAACAAGCAACCTTCACAACAGGTATGGAAAGGGCTCCCTAGGAGTACCTAGGATGTTTTGGGTGCCTAACACCTTCCCATTGCATAACCAACCCCCTTACCCAGATCTCTGTTTCTTTTACTAGTTTTTGTTAAAACTATTAGGTTTTTGTTCGCTTTCTAACCATTCCTTTGGATAAATAGAAGTGCGGTGGCGACTCGACTTATATGATTTACCTTGGATTTAGTCAATATCTCTAATGGTAACGAATACCCCGCTACAGGGATTTGCAGGAGGCTCTCTGAGGGTAATTAAATTTGCTTTTAGCATACCCTGCAGTGCTTGTGCTAAAGTCATATTGATCTTGGTAAACTACCTTCTTGGCCTGTCTTGTCTGTGTTGGAAGTTTTGAGATGGCGGTGCTGCAATCGTAACTGCTCCAACAATATGGTCACGATTTTTCTTGTTATGACCCCTTTGACCGTACACAGCATTTGATTCATTCTTCCCCTGATAGGACTTTTTGGTGCTTGCAGAGGTAGTCGCCTGTATCTTTCCACTTCGAATGCCGCTTTCAACACGTTCACCCGTCAATATAAGTTCAGTGAAACCCGATGAGGAACTTCCCAATAGATGGCTGTAGAATGGGCCAGTCAGTGTACCCATGAACATGTCCACTAATTCTCGATCAGTCATAGGGGGTTTGACTCTGCCAGCCAAGTCTCTCCATTTTTGAGCATATTCTTTGAAGCTTTCTTTAGAGCCCATAGTCATATTCTGCAGCTGTAGCCGAGTAGGCGCTAATTCAGAATTATACTGGTAGTGCTTGTAGAAAGTTGTCGCTAAATCAGTCCAGATGCGGATGTTAGAGCTCTCGAGCTGATAATACCACTCTAACTGTGTGCCAGACAGACTCTCTTGGAAGAAATGGATCCATAGCTTCCTATCAGTGGTATACAGCTGGATCTTTCTCACATAAGCTCTCAGATGCATCTGAGGACAAGAAGCACCATCATACTTAATGAAAGCGGGGACCTTGAATTTGCGAGGAATGACCACATCAGAGACCAGACCTAAGCTTTTGAAATCCAGATCGGGCGCCTTCTGACCCTCCATAGCTAGCATACGTTCTTCCAGCAACTTATACTTATCATCTTTCGGAGAGTACTGTTCATTTTCATAATTTTCATAGTCATCCTCAGGGTTGAAGGGATCAGCATTCTCATCTTCCGAATCATTTTCTGTCTCATCTTCTTTATCCTTCAGAATTCCAATCTTGACTCATGGAGCCTGTCCTTTAAGCCTTCTTCCCGGGTTAATGTAACTCACAGATTTCTTGTCCTTCTTCTTCTCGAGCAATAGAGTCTTCAGTTCCTCCTGCCCCTTGGATAAGTTCAAGATCATCTCCTGGAATTGAGCATTCTGAGCCTAGAGATCCTTGACAGTTTGTTCGAGGGCCATTTTTCTGTTTGAGAGAAAGACCGTGAGAACATTGATCCTTTAGAGTACCTGTTATGCAATGTTATGTTATGCTATGCAATGTATGAAATGTTTTCAAGGACTTTTGGAATTTAACTTTGCGTAAACCACCAAAAAGGGGAACTTTTATTAATAATTTCTTTAATCAATGTTCATTACAAGAAAAAGTGAAAGCTCAAGTCTCCCAGGGACGGCTTCTTTTTGGGCGGAGATATGCATTGAGACTTCGTTCCTCATTAAGCTGGCTGGTGAGCTCTAATACTTTCTTCCTTTCAGCATAGAACTGAGCTTCAAAAGTATCCCTTTCCTCTCTCAACTGGATCCAAGATTTCTTCAATTCTTCAACATTGGTAGGCATATCTGGATAAGGAATGATCTGAGGGGTACCTCCTTCAACTTTTGGTTCAACAATCAGAGGTTCGATTGCAAGATATGGCATGATAAGCTCACGAGCTCTGGCGCGTACCCATCTGAGATAAGGTTCCATAGGAATAGAGGTTTTATGTCCTAAAGTACTTCTTTTCACCATGCCCCAAGCTCGTACAAACCTTTGACGGAGACCTTGAGAATCGTTGTCATAGTTAAACACAGTGCCTTGGATAATTATTTCATATGGACCATCTCTTCGAGCATAACCAAACTAACGTAGGGCTAAAGTAGGATTATAAGTAATACCTCCTCTTATCCCCAGGAGTGGTACGTTAGAGAATTCTCCACAACGTTCAATGATGATAACATTTTCTTTGGGTTGGGGACACCAATGGATGTCTGAATGGGAGAGCGACATTATCCTTTGAGACCATTTCAAATTTTGCTCATTCTTCAAGACTGATTGAGGAAGGTGCGAAATAAACCACCTAGATAATAAAGGTACGCAGCACATGAGAGTCCCTTGCCTTTTCATAGTACGAGTGTGAAGGGAATGCAAAATGTCTCCAAGCAAGGTGGGCACAGGGTTATGAGTGAGAAATATCTTAACAGCATTCATGTCTATGAATTGATCTGGATTAGGAAATAGCACCAAACCATAGATTAGTAATGCTAGGACATCTTCGAAAGCGTGGACACTCATAGCTTTTAGGAATTCTCGGGCCTTATTTATCAGAAATTTGGCAAGTAAACCCTTAACTTCACTTCTTGTTACCGAATTAGTTTCAATGTTGGACTTTGTCATGTGTAAAGCCGCGACAACCTCTTCAGACCTCGGAATCTTTTCTAAACCACTGAAAGGTGTTTGATCAAGGATAGGTATCCCAAGCAACCTGGAAAATTCTTCTAATGTGGGTACCAACTGATAATCTGGGAAGGTGAAGCAATGATATTTAGGATCGAAGAACTGGAATAGAACTCTCATCATATCTTCCTTGAAACCGGTGGTAACTAAATTGAGGAGATAACCATGTTTCTTGATGAACTGAGCATGATCGGGAAAGTTCTGACACTAAATCCTTGAGTTGAGGAGAGGTCGCTACAAAATTGATCCGGATGGTCTTCCTGGAAGCCATAGCCCTACAAAACAGAGCAAAGTTAAATCCCTAAGTCCTCGAAATGGTTAGTACAATGCCATGATGTCATGATGTTATGATGTTATGATGTCAAGTAAGTAACAAGCACAAACAAGTCACACCACAATCATTCCTAGGTCTTAAGGCTTGCATGAGTTCCATAGGTAAGTACCCTCCCCACTGAAGTTTGGTTGGTTCAACCTGTCCTAGAATAGTAACCGGGTTCTAGAAGGATCTCAAATCATTGACCTTTCCTTAAGTCCACTTCAATGCAACACCAAGCGGTTGACCAAAATTTCCCTAAAGTCCAATCTCAAAGAGTGTAGTATCGAGTATCAACCAACCCCAGTCGAAACCGAAGCCAGTTATCTCACTACTTTCTAATGGCTAGAATGAGTCAATTAGGGTTCTAAACGTCTGGTTAATGCTTTGATGACACCACGCAGACGCCAAATTTTTCCTCAAGTAAACATGAGGAACATCAGGACATCCAAAGTGTCACATTAACCGTAGCCATCATTTTAACCATTCCAGTATACGCTTAACAGTCGCGATGATCTCTTGCTACTTACCTAAGGTACACTAGATCCGGGTGTAGGATCTTTCACTCAAGCATAGAATACCCAAACAATCCCTTAAAAGTAAATCAGACAAAGAAACAATTCGAAAACATAAGTGATCTTATCTTTAAGGTAACCTCTCTTTTTAAGAGTCCCCAACAGAGTCGTCAGTTCTGTGATACGGTGAACTGACTTTGTGTTTTTGCTTTGAAAAGCTATGTTGCGGATAGCAAGAGTCTCCACCGACTTTTCTTTTATCCAATAAGGAAAGGCGGAAAAGAACAGGAAAGACCTTGATTAGATTTTAAGTTCGGGAGGTACATTATACAAAGGGAAGGTGTTAGCACCCTTTGTATCCATGGTTATCCATGGGCTCTTAATTGCTTAACTCACTTATGTTTTCCTTGTTTGAGAAAGTGTTTGAGAAATGTGGTGTGTTTAGAAAATATTTTGAAAGGAGAGTTTAACTTTGTAATGATTCTTGTACGAATGTATACAAAGTGTTTATCTCGTTTGATTTTGAAAGATGTTTAGAAAAATATAACTCGGCGATGATTCTGGTGCGAATGTATATCAAGTGGTGATTTTCTAAAAGATGTTTTGAAAAGTGTGAGGTGTGAAAAGTATTTTAAGCTGTGAGCAAGCATTTAAGAGTTATACCTAACCAAGGTCTTTATAGGCATTTCCTATCCTTAGGAGGGTAAAACTGTCCTTACAATTGAGAAGTAAGTAGTCTTATCCTTTGGATGTAAAGGGACATTGTGTGGTCGTCGATTGGTTATTAAAGGCAACATTTGTAAGGATACCTTAGCATTCGGAGGGACGATCATCATTTAATCGTAGGCTACAACGAAGGGTCATCGAGGGACAAAGTCATATATTTGAAGGCAACGTTCGAGGGACAAGGTCATATATTCAAAGGAAACGTTCGAGGGACTATGATTTATCTTGTAGGGACATTGACCTTTTGATCGAAGGGACTATGACTTATCTGTTTAGGGATGATGATGATTTAATCGAAAGGGTCTTTGCTAAGGGTATCCCCACATTCGCGGGACATGACCGTAATATCGTAAGGCAACAAAGAGAGGGTTACCCTAGAGGTGCAAGTGTGGAAATGATTGGATTCGGATATATTATCTTGAATTAATTTATCTAAGTTCGATTATTTATCTTTCCATGCAATCCTATTAGCATACATCTAGACAGTTATATTCACAGTATGGAAAAATTAAAGGGCGAAAAATAAGACTACGCTATTACATGGCTTCGGGATGGGGGGTACATAATTTAAAAGAGGATATAAAATATCTAAATCTTAATTAACGAGTACAAAATTAAAAGGGCATACAAACTAATAAAACCTAATTAAACTAAAAAGAAAGAAAAAAAATTAGATTTTTATTATTCAAAATAGTCCATTTTAATTAATTAAGTGATATATGAAAATTTAATTAATAAACTAGATTAAATTATATCCTAGTTTAAATAACTAATATAATATATTAATTAGAAAATTAATTAATGGGTTTTATTTTAATAATGGAAAAATAGTGGTGAATTAATTATAGTGGAAAGGGAGTAAACATAGTAAAAACACTTAAAAGCTAAAAAGTAGGTCTTGGGGGCTTGCACCCAGAACCTCTACGTTGCAGTGAGGGGGGAGGTACCAACGAACCATGTTAGTCCATTTGTTATTTATTTGCCTTCATTAAAATATATTAATTTTGCATGGATTTTTCCATTTTGACACAACACCACCATGCATGTTACAGCTTTCTCTCTTACGGCAAGCTACTTTATTTTTTCTCATGTTGTTTCTTTCATGTGAATATAACAAACCTGTAACTTCATCTTATATCAAACCACACACATAAAATAAGATCATATGTAATCATCATGCAATAATAAAAGTAGCCATGCACAAATCAAGAAGCTTATATTATTTTACTCATGTATTAGTTCTCTTTACTGCAAGTGATAATGATAAAACAAACTTTACACATACATGTTAAAGACAACCAAGGATTTATATTATCACCATTATATCATCATCATCATTATTATGTAATAACAGCATGTGAAATAAACATAATCATTGTAGAAACAACACTCATATAATAATAATTAAATGGCAGATATAATTCTTTAATCATGCAAACAGAGTTTCTCCAACATGCTATGACATATCAAGAACAGATGCATACTTGAATAAAGCAATATCAACATCCACCAAACCATGAATACATCATCACAATATATATATTAAACCAATATTATTCATGCATGAATTAATGAGTATTGCAAGGTAATCATGCTGGATGCAAATTCCATAATGAACACTTACTGGGGATTTGATTCTTCTAGCTTGCTCACTGTATGTGTGTTGTTCTTATTCAGGCTATGAGTGCTTTATGGTTGCTTCTCTTTTCCCTGCCCGTGAATCTTCTTGCTTCTGCCTTGCCTTGTGTATCTTCTTTTGCTGTATCTCTCCTCTTTCCCGTCTTCCCCCTCTCGCTGCAGCCATATGAAGTATTTATAATAGTGTGGATTAGGGTTTAACCTTGCTAAATATTTAGATCCCTTCCTATACTTTAGGGTTTAACCTTGCTAAATATTTATTAAATACAAATAATGAATAATTCAAATGACTTTTAACAAATAAAAATTAATTTAAATTTTAGTTACATAATTGAATTAAAATTTAAACCTATTTCTATTTTTACTTTCATCATTTAAAAAAAATCAAAATTATTCTTACTTATATCAACCAAAATTATTTTATAATTTATGGGTTTTTAAAAAAATGTTACTCTTATAAATAAATTTTATTAAGTAAAAAATGTGAATTACTAAATAAATACTATTTATAAATAATGAATAAATGGAACATGAGTCACTAAATTATAAAAAATAGTTATTATAATTTAATGAGATTTAACAAATAAAATTAATTTAAAATTTTAATTATACAATTAAAATTCAAATCTATTTTTATTTATCATTAAATTAAAACTATTTTATTTATATATATATATATATATATATATATATATATATATATATATATATATATATATATATATAATTTATTTATATCATACAGATAACCAAAATTATTATTATTTTTTATATCTGTATCACATAATAAATAAATTAAAATTTATAATTTATATGAGAATGTATGCTAATGAATGAATGCAAATGTGAAATGAATGTCATGCATGAATCAATTTATCATAAAAATTAACAGGCAAATTTTGGGGTATGACAAATGACACTTCTAATTGGTTTGCTGATGATATCCTTAAGAAAGTTGGGTCGGGCCTCCAGACTTTCTTTTGGAAGAACTCTAGGTTAGGACCCATTCCCATAAAGATTTAGTTCCTTGGTCTATTTTCTAACTTCATTCAATCAGATGTTATGGTGGGAAAGACCGGTGTGGTGGATAATGGGGACCTAGTTGAGATCTCAGGTGGAGTAGACATTTCTTTATTAGAGAGTTACTTGTGTTTGAAAATCTTCTCTTTCTACTTTGTGACGTTATTCTCTCTCAGGATATAGTTAAGTGGATTTGGAAGAATACAAGAGAGGTTTTTTTTCTCCATTGTCTCTACTTATCATGTTTAGTTGGTTGGTTCCTTGATGTCTCTTCCAAATGATAAATTAATCCTTCCACTTTTTTGGGTTATCACTACGCCAAATAAGGGAAAAGAGGGCGCTTATTTTGGCCTATAACAGCGCTTTTAAGCGTCCTCTAAAGTGGCGCTGGCATAGGTAAAGACAGCGCTTTGTTTTCCTGGAGAAAGCGCTGTCTAAAGTGGCCACATTATAGTGCGCTTTCAGAAAAAAGCGCCCTCTGGAGTGGTCCATAAAGGGACACCTTAGAGGGCGCTTTCTGGAATAAGTGCCCTCTAAAGTTGTCAATGTAAAGTGTTTAGAGGGCGCTTTCAGGAAAAAGCGCCCTCTAAAGTTGTCAATGTAAAGTGTTTAGAGGGCGCTTTCAGGAAAAAGCGCCCTCTAAAGTTGTCAATGTAAAGTGTTTAGAGGGCGCTTTCAGGAAAAAGCGCCCTCTAAAGTTGTCAATGTAAAGTGTTTAGAGGGCGCTTTCTGGACAAAGCGCCCTCTAAAGTGTTAGTTATTTTAAAAAAAATTGTTTGAAAAACAGTGGATATTTAATTGGTAACCTGTTCGCATGCTGCAAAAGTGTAAAATTCATATTGATTTCATCCTTTAATCCAATGTTATACACCATTAATCCATTGATATATACAACATGAATCCATTTATATACAACATTAATCCTCCATATATACAACATTAATATATGATTCTTTGATCAACAATATACAACAACATATTCATGATTTAGTAAAAGTACAACAACAATATACAACATATATACAACAACAGCATACAACAACAACATTCCATACATATATGTACAACAATATACAACCTAGCTATATGATTCTTTGATCAACAATGAATTGACACAATTCATCCTTCATTTCATCCAAATGAGCTGTTGAGTAAGATTTGTATTCCTCAAAGTACTACAATTAAGAGAATAAAACATATTCATGATTTAGTAACAAATTAGATGAAATATCTGACAGACATAATTAAATATACAAATACACACGAATATTTAGGGGAATTTCACTTACGCGTCAACCGTCTTCTTCATACTCAGATATTTACTCCAATCACCCGATAACGAATCGAGATAATACACTATTAGTCTCGAAAGATCCATAGCAACCAACACCCAGTGACCACTGTATCCAAAAGCTGTCTAGTAGTTCTAACCAATACTAAACAAAATAACGCCCATCCACCCATGGTGAATAATAGCAAGTGTGCATAATAGGCAGGAGGAACTGCATACAAGATAACATTTTTGTTAAACTAAAGTTTTGTATAGCCTAAAACAAAAACAAGCAAAGGGAATTGAGTAACAAACCTATTGAGACAGATCGAGTACACCTCGCATAACTGAATGGAAAAAAATAGTATCAGAAGGCTTCTAAAATTAAATGAAAACAGTACAAGTTTAGAAAACATTAATTAAGATTAAAAAAGCAAATGTACTGTGTGAGATAGAGGTAGGTTATAAATCATAATAATCACAGGCCATGTACTGTGTGAGATACTCTGGATACCGTGTGGGTTCATTCCATCAGTAGATAATGCCAAGCGAAGGTTTCTTGATTCTTCTCCAAATTCAGGATAATCATTATCAATTTTCAACCACTGTGGTGAATCTGCCGGATGTCGATACTTTCCATCTATAATTCTTTCATCTGCATGCCAGGTCAAGTGTCTTGAATCGGTTTCACTACGAAACATGCGTCTAAATCTCGGAATAACAGGAAAATACCGCAAGACTTTTGCTAGAGACAACTTGTTCTTATATCGCGAGACACCGCATTTAGGATACTCATTTAACGATGCATACTCATTTCGAAACAAAACGCAATCGTTTGGACATGCATGTATCTTATCATAGCTCATGCCAATAGAGCACAACATCTTTTTGGTCTCATATGTTCGATTGGGAAGAACATTATCCTCAGGAAGCATATCTTTCAAAAGGGCTAATAACTCTGTGAAACTTTTATCCGACCATCCATTGCCCGCCTTTAAGTTGTACAACTTTAATACCGCAGACAATCTTGTGAATTTAGTGCAACCATCATACAAAGGTTTCTCTGCATCACTTACCAACCTCTCAAACATTTCGGGACAATCCTTAAGATCTCCTTCAAGTGCTTCTGCAATCTCTTCAACTCGATCACAATCGTATGTATCTGCGCCACTATAGTTTGAGGCATAGGTCGTACTATCCCCCGGTTCAACATTCTCGTTACTTTTCTCACCATGCAAATTCCAACATGTATAACTTCGATCAATTCCATGCCTCATTAGATGCGATGTCAACTGAACTGCGTCAACCCGTTTCCCATAACAACAACCCAAGCAAGGACATATCATTCTACTGGGGTCTTCGGCGTGCGCAACGGCAAACTTAACGAATTCTGATACCCCATTCTCGTACTCTCTCGACAATCGATTGGAAGACATCCATGTATTATCCATTACTATTTAGAATAAACAAAAAACAATTTCAGAAGAGTTCAAACACATTCGGACCTAGGTTTCTAATGATACTGGTATTGACACAAAATCATATGTTCATAGGTCGTATAACCCTAACTACTGGGTAATGTAGTTCCATTGCATGCGCTATCATGGTCACTAAAAACCAACCGTCAATTTCCTATTGCATGCGCTATCATGGTCGAAACAAACGTAGAAGAAGGAAACGCGCAGTAATAATATAAAACAGAAATTGGGCAAAGCGTAAAACAAAGCAATAACATAAAACAAAATTTGGGAAAAGCGTGTACCTTTGATTGGTAGAAGGAGGAAACGCGCAGTAATAATGTAGATCTAACAGAGGTGGAAGGAAAACGCCTTAGAACCCTAACGTGAAAAAGAACGAAAATAACAAAACGCGCAGTATGTTATAATTTTAATGTTTACTAAAGGGGACATTAGAGGGCGCTTGTGGAAAAAAAGCGCCCTCTAAAGGGGGCCTAAGAGGGCGCTTTTGAAAGCGCTCTCTAAGGCTTTCCAGAAGCGCTTTATAAGCTGGAAATGCACATGGACTTATAACAGCGCTTTATTAAAAGCGCCCTCTAAGGGTAACCTTAGAGGGCGCTTTCTAAAAAGCGCCATGTATTGTTGTCCCTCTATCTCCTCCTTATTTTTTCGTTTCACCTTAGAGGGCGCTTGTGGAAACAAAGCGCCCTCTAAAGGGGGCCTAAGAGGGCGCTTATGAAAGCGCTCTCTAAGGCTTTCCAGAAGCGCTTTATAAGCTGGAAATGCACATGGACTTATAACAGCGCTTTATTAAAAGCGCCCTCTAAGGGTAACCTTAGAGGGCGCTTTCTAAAAAGCGCCATGTATTGCTGTCCCTCTATCTCCTCCTTATTTTTTCGCTTCACCTTAGAGGGCGCTTTGTTACAAAAGCGCCCTCTAAAGTGCGCTGTCTATTGCTCCTTATTTTTCGCTTCACTTTAGAGAGCGCTTTTGTAATAAAGCGCCCTCTAAGGTGCGCTGTCTATTCCAGTTTTTGGCGTAGTGTATTTATGTTCCTTCTAAAGAGTTTACTTCTTCTGTAAGATTTTTCATAATAGGTTCTATTCTATATAGGATCTGTCTAAAAGGAGGGTGATTGTTGATCCTAGTAGGATCTATTATCCTTTATGTGGGGATTCGGTTGATTCACTTTTCCATTTTTTTGTCACTTGTAAGTTAGCCATATTTTTATGGTATAAGATCTTCTAATGGTTGGGTTGACAGGTGGTTCTTCCTAGTGATCATATAATTCTTTTTGAGACTTTTGTTTCTTTACGTGGTAGGGTCAAATCTATGGGTGCTTTTGCTATGATCTGACACGTTGTAGTTTGGACCATTTGAAGAGTCCTTAATGATGTCATATTTAATGGTGTTTCAAAAATTATGAAATATGTGGAGGAGATGAATATCTTTTTGGCATGAAAATGTATTCTAGATTGACCAGGGGTGAACTTATACACTTACTATCACATGTTTTAGAACTTTAATCTCTATCTTAACCAAAAATGGATAAAGTGTTTTCCTTTTATGAGGTAGGAACTAGTTTGTGATTTTGTTTTCTTAGTGGTTTTCGATATGTTAATTGTGGTTCCGACGGTATGATCAATAACTTGAATCATACATGATTGATCTTTAGTTGTTTGAGCATTTTTTTTACCTCCTTTTTGTTGGTTATGTTGTGTTTATTCTTATTAAATTTTTATTTGTATCTTTGATAATCCTTTAGGCGTTTCATGTGTTTTAGAATTATTTGTACTTTGATGATTACCACATATCAATTAATATACCCATTTGATACCGTCTATTAACCACACACATATTAAATACATAGATAAGTGAACAAAGAAAAACTATTTATGATACCTTAATACTTTTAAAAATAGAGGTGTCACGATGTCCAAAACGTTTGATGTCCGATAATTAAATGACATTTGTATGATCCATTTTAAAAAATTTCAAACAAATTTTTTAAAAATAATTTCATTATCATTTCGACACTCTTAAACAAATGTTTCAAAAATATTTTGATTTTTCCCTTTATTTCATCGCTGACAAATCTCTCACTTATTTAAAAGGGATTAACATCAATGAATTATTAAAAATATTGAATTTGATTATAATATTTTTAAGGGTTATATATATATATATATATATATATATATATATATATATATATATATATTATATATATATATATATATATATATATTATTTTTAACATTATTATCGATGTCATATGTGTATGTGTCATTATTCGTTCGATGTCTGTGTCAAATTAATTGCTTCATATACAACTAATCAAAGAATATTTTAGAAAAACTGTTAGGAAATAAAATCATGCTTTAGACAATTAATCAAAGAAAGTTATCTATATGAGAGGTAACGTGGTCCGAAAAAATGTGTTCATTGATTTGAACTAAAGTTTCATGCACTCTAGGATGATGTGATGTGGCGAATCAATATGTGTTTTGATGTGTGTTTGTACTTTGATATGGTCTGCAGATTCTATATGTGGCTATGGGTTTGTGGAAGAGAAACAAATCTGCATATGACTGAATCTTTATTCATTGATTAAACAAGCACCAAAAGTAGAAAAGGCCATATTGACCAAATTAAAGTTGCGTTGAAACAACTTTTATTTTCTCTTGAGATCAACAAGGACAAAAACATAGATTTTAATCATTAACTTTTAAAAACAGAGGTCTTATTCTGATCACAATTTATCTAACTAAATTACAAATCAAATGAGTTAAGATGTTTTAGATTAGGTTGGATAATCATTTCTCTTCATTTAGATGGAAAACGAGGATTTTTTACTAATATAACCCAACTTTTTAAATTATTTCCCAAAATAACCCAAGTTTCAAAAAATTTCCCAATCTACCCCACCTTTAATAGGGAGGCGCCAATTGGATTGGCGCCCCCTCTTAAAAATTACAAGGAGGCGCCAATTGGATTGGCTAGGGCAGGTGCCCTAGCCAATCCAATTGGCGCCTGTGTGTATTTTTTAAGAGGGGGCGCCAATCCAATTGGCGACTCCCTTAAAAAAGCCTCAAATGAAAAAACTTCCAACATGAAAGTTGTAGATCTTTTCAAAACAATGAATTTGGATATAAATTTTGCAACATTTGGATTTTTTTTGAGAAAGTTATGGGCAGTTGAAGTTGGACTTCTGAGTTTTTCAACTGTTATCTGACCCATAATGTTTTGTATTATTGCATGTGTTTCTTTTACGAATATGAATTTTTGTCCAACATAACATTTGAAGTAGACATCTTAAATTTTGCAATGCACTTGGTCCCACCTCAAAATAATTAAAAATGAGTGAGTTAGGTATCTGCGAACTTGACCCAAAATTAGGGTTTCTGTCAGAATGACCTATAATGTTCTGAAATTAATGATGAGCTTCCAAGTTTCAAATGGATTTTTGATGAACATGAAAGTTGTTCATATGGCGACTGTTGTTAAAACTTGAATGGGGGCGCCAATTGGATTGGCTAGGGCAGGTGCCCTAGCTTAGGGTAGGTGCCTTAGCCAATCAAATTGGCGCCTATGTGTATGTTTTAAAAGGAGGCGCCAACTCAATTGCCGAGTCCATCATAAAATGCCTTTTTTGTATTATAAATAGATGCGTTGTGTGACCTATTGTTCCACAACTCAAATAATCATTTGGCTATCATGTTTGGTGTTCGTCGCCGATACGGTAAGGTGATTTATGCGAGAGACAAACCTCAATTGGTGATGCTGTTTTGGAACATCACCACGTTAGATCAACTGAAGAGGGAGCTGGTTCGATGGTTAGACGGGAAGATACCAGAAGGGGAAAAAATCAGAAGTATTGAGAGACTTGACAGTATCTTTGGTTGGGTGCGAATGAGGACTGATAAGGATGCTAGGGAAATGATGTTCGGTCGAGACGACATTAATTTGATTGTTGTAATCAGTTAGAATTATTTATGTTTTCAGATATTTTGTACTGATGTTGGTTATGAAACTCGTTGTAACAAGAACTTAATGATATATAATGATTGATTGTTACAGAAATACAATGTTACAAAAAGCATAAGATGTAGATACAATGTTACAAATAGCTTAAGATCTAGATATCATATTACAATAAGCTTAAGATCTAGATGATGCTCCTAGATTGGGACAGTTGTTTTTGTTGTGTCCTGGTTGACGACAGATACTACATAATCTTATCATTTTATCTGTGGAATCCATCTCTGTTCTTATACGTGTGCTGTTTGGTCTTCCTTTCTTCTTTCTACGCATCTCTTCATTGTGCCAAACAATATCTCCTTCATATGGAGGCCAGTAATCCTCCATTGGTAGTACTGAAAAGCCTCGACTATATACATTCATGATGGTGTTGGCCTTGTACACATCAGATAAATAGGTGTTAGCGTCTTGACGAGTATAAGCGCATGCTGCAATGACATGGGAGCAAGGTATGCGGAAGGCCTGAAATTTTCCACAATCGCACCAACTTGTGTTTAGTCTAACAGCGTAGGCTAAATTTGGTCTCCCCTCGCTGTTGCCCATTGTTTCCTGGACGCTGAAATTTTGTCTATGACGGTCAAACACTGTTACAGCGTGTGTCGTAGCTTTGATGCTCTCCTCTTTCATGACCTTCATGCAACATTCACTGAATACTTGTCCAGACATTAACACTGCACTCCATCTTTCGCCTCTGGTTGCGAACATAGAAGCCAACCTATAATAGGTTGATCTTACCAAGGCGGTTATCGGCAGGTTTCGAATTCCTTTGAAAACCCCGTTCATGCATTCCACAATGTTTGTTGTCATGTGGCCCCATCGACAACCACCGTCAAATGCTCTTGTCCACTGCTCTACTGGGATGTTATTTATCCATCTCCCCGCATCTTCATTAGACAGTCGAATCTCATCACGATAATATTGAAAAGACGGTTGAGTTAAAGCATACCCAGCATTCACCACCTTCTTGCGAAGATTCTTATCTTTTATAGCATGCATGAAGTTTTGTGCTATGTGTCTGATACAGTAGACATGTGTAGAAGGAGGATCATGCCATCCGTTTTCATGGTTGTTGTAGGCACTTTCGATGGCAGCATGTCTATCAGAAATCAGACATAGATTGGCTTGTGGTGCGACATGCGTTCTGAGATGTCGAAGAAAGAAACCCCATCCAGCAGCTGTTTCACCTTCAACAAGAGCAAAGGCAACGGGAAATACATTGTTGTTACCGTCTTGTGCAACTGCCATGAGCAACGTACCCTTGTATTTTCCGTATAACCAAGTGCCATCAATTTGCAGGAGAGGTTTGCAGAATGCGAAACCTTTGATGCAAGGGTCAAATGCCCAAAAGAGACGGTGGAATATTCTATTACCTGTAGCACAGGTTCCGTCTGGCATCATTGCTGGCACTGTCTCCAGAATTGCCACGGTTCCTGGGACATAAGTTTTTAGTGCCCATAAAAATCGTGGTAATTCTTTGAATGAGTCCTCCCAGTTGCCGAAAACCTGCTCAACAGCCTTTGTCCTTGCAATCCATGCTTTCTTGTAAGATGGAGTATAATTATATGTTGTTCGGATATGTGATATAATTATACTCACCTTCACTGATGGGTCTTTGTTTACCAATGGCAGAATGTCTCGACAAATCAATGCTGTGCTCAGTTGACGGTGATCTTGTGCAACGGTTGTTGCGACGCAACTGTGTGGTGGGTCTATTGAAGCGATCTCCCAAGAGTCATTTCTCTTCTTGTAAGATGCAGCCAAACGAAACTTACATAGCATGTTACAACATTCAATAACATACCTTCTTGAATCAGTGCGTTTAACCGTAAAGTCAACAAAGTTGTTCATGTGATATTTTTTGATTGCCAAGACACATTCCTCTTTGGTACGAAACATGTCTCCCACCTTTAATTCTCCTACTGGTCTCGGATACGGATTGTAGAAGACACTGTCGGACATTTCATCATCGTGAAGATCCATATTTGTCATATGTTGAGGAGGAATATAGACATGAGTAGGAGGTATTGGTGGTGGTTGAGCCTCATCTTCATCGTCGTTATTCAGGATGTGATCAACCTGTATCTCAGTCTCCTCTTCTTCTTCATCAACAACGTCGACCTCTACTTCTGCTTCTGGGTTGAGTTCATCTGAGCATTGTGCATCATCTGCATCATCTCCACCAGCTGGATCCTGATATGTTACTTGAGACTGTTGAGACGGTATACATGGTTGTAGAGTAATGTACAACTCGATAGAATCCATGCCTGAATGTTCATGACTAAGAAACATGCTTTGCACATCTTCATCGTCTCGTATCTTTAGGGGGAAAAACTTGCATTGACCATTCTCAAAAAATATAGGATTCTGATATGTCATCCTTGACACAATACCTCCCTGTATAAAGGATTGTATTCTTTTTTTGAAATGCAAAAAGGTTGCATTTCTTTTCATCGAAACTCTAATGGTATCAGTGTTTCTAAAACAAAAACCATGAAGCTCAGACTCAAAAGTTTCACCGTTGCAGTGAACGTTGATACTGTATAATGATGAAGATGACATTTTGGAGATGAAAAGTATTTTGCAAGTGCAGATGAAAGTGAGTGAAGATGAAAAGTATTTTGGAGATGAAAAGTATTTTGCAAGTGCAGATGAATGTGATAGTAAGACACTTAAATAGATGGTATTAATGTCTCACATTGAAGCTAGTCTGAGATACCGTGTCAAGCATGCAAGTAATTTCAGAGATGATGTGTCTGTCATGCAAGACAGTGTGACTTGATGTGTCAAGCATGCTAGCTAGTTCAGAGATGAGGTGTCTGTCATGCAAGACAGTGTGAGTTGATGTGTCAAGCATGATAGGTAGTCAAGAGTTGATGTGTCTGTCATGCAAGCTATCAAGTAGGTAGTCATCAACATACAGGAGACAAGACAGACACGTGTCGGACACCTAAGACGGTCAGAGATGAGGTGTCAATCCTGCAAGACAGTGTGACTTGATGTGTCAAGCATGCTAGCTAGTAAGAAGGTAGTCATCAGCATACAGGAGACAAGACAGACACGTGTCGGACACCTAAGACAGTCAGAGATGATGTGTCAATCCTGCAAGACAGTGTGAGTTGATGTGTCAGCCAGGCAAGCTATCAAGAAGGTAGTCATCAGCATACAGGAGACAAGACAGACACGTGTCGGACACCTAAGATGGTCAGAGATGATGTGTCAATCATGCAAGCCATCCATAAGTGAATTGTTCAGCATGCAGGAGACAGCAATGCCACGTGTTGAGCATGCAAAGGGTGGCGCCAATTGGATTGGCGCCTACCTTTAGGACTTGCACATGGTCGCCAGTTTGAATGGCGCCCCCCTTAGTCAGTCCTTGAAACCAAGCATTCAGAACTAGGCTTGCATGCATGTGCCCTAGGGTGTCGCCAATTTGAATGGCGCCCCCTCCTAAATAATGTACATGGTCGCCAAATGAGGTGGAGACACCATGCAAACACAATTTTTCATGCACTCATCCATTTGCCTATAAATTGATCCACTCCTTCACCAATTCTTTCACACCAACATTCTCACTACTTCATCTAAATTTCTCACTACTTCATCTACATTACTTCTGTTACAATTTCATCTTCTACAAAATCTTCCATTTTCATCTACACCAACTCCCCAACAATATGTCTTTACTCACAATGGGCGAAGCACACAGAGGAACAGTTGCAAACATCGCGACATACGTAAGTATTTTCTTATACTTCCTTTTTATGTTTCATCTCCACCAACCCCATTTTATTTTGAAATACCGACTTAGTCAAATGTTACATTATTTCTATTATAGGATGTCTCAAGGTTTCGCACTCGAGTTCACGAATTTGTCCACATGGACCCGTTGATTCAACCTTATGTTGAACTTGCCGGTTTTGGTCACCTTAGCAAAATTATGTCTTGGTCTATAGATAACAAATTCATTCTCGCCTTATGCGAAAGATGGAGGCCAGAGACACACACATTTTGGTTTCCAACCGGTGAGTGTACCGTGACGTTAGAAGACGTCTACATGCTTTTAGGACTACGAATTGAAGGCAAAGCTGTTAATGGTAAGACCAACTTTCCAAATTCAATTTGCATGGAGCTTTTAAACGTTGATTTGTTAGATGATAATGCTAGGGGACAAGGTATACTACTTTCACGCCTAAAGTCATATTATAATAGTTTTTATTTAGATGAGCATTCTACCGAAGAAGCTCGAATCATTAAAACTAGGTGTTACATTATGTTGTTACTAGGATCCTTTTTATTTCCCGAAGGTAGTGGTTCTAGCATGCATATTATGTACTTACCTTTACTTAGACAAATAGATAGAATAGGTAGTTATAGTTGGGGATCCGCATGTCTAGCCTATCTCTATAGTTCTTTGTGCAAAAACTGCCACAAAGATACTTCTACATTTTCTGGATGTGCTGTTTTGCTACAAGCATGGGGATGGTCAAGACTACCGTCTCTAGCACCGGTCAATAGCAACCCCTTCACTTTTCCATATGCAAAAAAGTAAGTTGTTTAAATTGCTATATCTTTACTTCCTTCCTTACAGTTTATTACCCATAACTAATTTATTTTAACTTTTTGGTGTAGATGGTCGGCACGCGGTATGAATTACAGCAGATGTCCGAGACACTGTATTACTCAATATCGCAACCTGTTGGATCACCTTCGACCGGCAGACGTAAGCAAAATAATTACATTATTTCTTCATATTATATTCACTTTTTCTACATTCATTTAAATCCTATTGTCTTTAACATTTCAGTTCATTTGGCGTCCATACCTTAATATGGATCATGAGCATCAGATCAACCCTGAAGACGCAGCCGTATGGACAACATGCACACCAATAATACGGTTCACAACAGTGGAGCTGCACAACACCGATCGTGTGAAGCTGCAGTTTGGTATGGTCCAGAATATCCCAGATCCCCCAGCTAGCCTAGGAGAATGGCATATGCGTAAAGTGAACGACCAATGGAACTTCAACCCTTGGCAACAATTCGCAAGATCAGAGTGTCGCAAGTGGAAGCACCGTCATGACCATGTCTTAACTGACGCAGTCATGCCAAATGAGGTAAAACCAAGTCGTACTTATATGGCTTGGTATAGATCAGTTGGATTTCAATTCATCGCCGATGATATGTACCTCTACGACCCACGCCAGACAACTTACACACAAGAAGCCTCAACATCTAACCCCCAACAACATTCTCAGCCCAATTACTCACAACCACCTATCCGACAAACTTTCCGTTCCACAAACACACAAACATACAACCAAAACATGCCATTCACCCAACCCCAAAACCAAGAACATCCCCCATACCACCACCAACAAATGGACCATCAACCTTCAACCGAACATCGCTTCGCACCCACACCATCACCCTACCAAAGTCGCCTTACCCAAAACACTAACCGCCCCATCACCTACCGTAGCCAAGAACCCCAAACATCACAATACCAAAACATCCCACAACCATATCTCTTCCAAACACCCCAACAACCTTTCCAACCTTTCCTAGACCCATCATTGTCACCCATGTCCCCCTTCAACCGTCCTGGTCGCCCATCCATGAGTCAACCACACCCCAACTTCTCTGGCATGGGTCATGAGCTCAGCTACGCCGGTACACCATCATTGAATACTGAAGACTATGCTGAGTTGGCTGAATACCTCAACGGATCTTCTCCTGTAGGCGGTAATGACGCTCCTGGACCATCAGATGAACAAACACCGGTTCAGAATCGTCAACGTGGGTTAGGGCCAAGGGTTAGGATAGCTAGGGGATGTGGGACCGGAGGTCGGTTAGGTGATCCCGGTCATCACCATTAGGATTCATTGTGTAAAATCCAAATTTTATTAATATCAATTCGTATTATGTCAAATTTATCTTTGTGTATTCTCCAAACATTAAGTTTCTTTCATAATTCTTAAATAAACACATATCATAAAACAAAAATTTATAAGTCAAAAACCCTAATTCAAGGACTTGTTATTGTTATGTTGAAGGGCTTGAAGTTGGTCCCTTTTGGCAAAGTTCACATACACTTGTTTTGACAGAAACCCTAATTTTGGGTCAAGTTCGCAGGGACATAACTCACTCATTTTTAATTATTTTGAGGTGGGACCAAGTGCATTGCAAAATTTAAGATGTCTACTTCAAATGTTATGTTGGACAAAAATTCATATTCCTAAAAGAAACACATGCAATAATACAAAACATTATGACTCAGATAACAGTTATAATGTCAAAGAGTCCAAGTTCAGGTGCCCATACCTTTCTCATAAAAGCTGCAAATGATGCAAACCTTTAGTCCAAATTCATTATCTTGAAAAGATATACAACTTTTATGTTAAAGGTTTTGTCATTTGAGGCTTTTATCATTCATACTAAAGGGCTTGAAGTTGGTCCCTTTTGGCAAAGTTCACATACACTTGTTTTGACAGAAACCCTAATTTTGGGTCAAGTTCGCAGGGACATAACTCACTCATTTTTAATTATTTTGAGGTGGGACCAAGTGCATTGCAAAATTTAAGATGTCTACTTCAAATGTTATGTTGGACAAAAATTCATATTCCTAAAAGAAACACATGCAATAATACAAAACATTATAGGTCAGATAACAGTTGAAAAACTCAGAAGTCCAACTTCAACTGCCCATAACTTTCTCAAAAAAAATCCAAATGTTGCAAAATTTATATCCAAATTCATTGTTTTGAAAAGATCTACAACTTTCATGTTGGAAGTTTTTTCATTTGAGGCTTTTTTAAGGGAGTCGCCAATTGGATTGGCGCCCCCTCTTAAAAATTACACACAGGCGCCAATTGGATTGGCTAGGGCACCTGCCCTAGCCAATCCAATTGGCGCCTCCTTGTAATTTTTAAGAGGGGGCGCCAATCCAATTGGCGCCTCCCTATTAAAGGTGGGGTAGATTGGGAAATTTTTTGAAACTTGGGTTATTTTGGGAAATAATTTAAAAAGTTGGGTTATATTAGTAAAAAATCCGGAAAACGAACCACTTTATTTTAATTTTTTTAAATGATTTTTATAATATAACATATTTTAGTATAAAAAAATTTAAATTTAAATAGTCTAGTATAAAAAAATTTAAATTTAAATACTCTATTGATCTATGTAAGTTAGCGAGTTTTTGAAATTGGTCTCTATATCTTTTTTTTATTTGAGTCTCTATATTTTACTTCTATATTAGCGTTAGTCCCTGGAGTTAGAATTCTGTTAAAAAAAGGTGACTAGACAAACGATGCACACATAAAAATGCTGAGTTGGTTAATATCGCTGACGTAACAAACTTCTTTTTCTTTTTCCATTTTTTAATACCCAATATTCTTTAGTCAACTTTTTTTATTATTGTTTTTTATTTTGATGTTAAATCCTAAAATACAAAATTTTAAAAATAGTGCCAAGAGGAGTTGAATCCTAAAATGAAAAGTTTAAAAAATGGTGTCAAGAATAGTTATTATTAAAATATTATTTTAAATATTTTATTATTTTATTGAAATATTTTTAGATATCAAAATTTTAAAAAATTATTTAATTTTGAAGCTATTTCAAGTAATTTTTTATATAAATTATTTTTGAGATATAATTTTGACTATATTTTGATCTTTAATAATATATATTTATGGTATACTATTTTAAATTAATTTTTTCATTTATAATTTTTTTTAAACTTATAATATTTTAAAAAATAATTTTATACAGTTCATTTTCAAAAATACAAAAAAAAAATACTTTTTTAAAGTTAAAACAAACTGGCTTAACAACTTGCGACATGTGATCAATGAAATGATAAAGTTGAAACAATAAATACAATGTTTGGATACGAAGTTTGACTAAATATATTTATATCTTAGAAAAGTTTAGGAAAATCAGCTCAATGAGGACTACAAATTTAAGTGGGGTATGAAATTTAATTATCTTGTTGATTTTAGAGATGCAATTCGTGAGTGTTTAGTATTAAATTGTAGGAAAATTATCTTTTTGAAAAATGAAAGTTATAGGGTAAGAGTAGAATGCAAGGCTAACTGTGGTTTTTTAGTGTTATGCTCTAAAGTGGACCACAACCATACTTATGCTATAAAGACATTGGTGGATACTCGCATATGTGATAGGATATTTGATAATACATTTGCAAACTCAAAGTGTGTGGCCAAGGAGGTAGTGAAGAAAATAAAAAAAATTGAGACAACGAGAATTTGTGATATTATGCAACATAGAGACAAACTTACTATGTGGGGATTAGTGTTGTTAGAGCATGGAAGGAAAAGTTTATTGCAAATAAGGTTATTGAATGAGATGTTTATAAGAAATATAGAAATTTATGGAGGTATGTTGTTGAGTTAACAAGGGTTAATACTAGGACTATTGTTAAGATCAATATTGACAAGCTAAGCACATCAATACAATCAAGGTTTAGATCATTCTAATATGGTGGACAATTGTAAGAAGGGTTTCATAAATGGATGTAGATCACTTGTTGGAGTTTATGGCTGCCATCTGAAGACAAATATGGTGGACAATTGTTTTACTCTAAATCCCCCCCCCCCCCCCCCCCTCTTCTAGTATTTTGATGTGTATTGACTCATTTTGTTGAGTCATTTACATAGTCATCTGCATCTCATTTACATCATTACACAATGACCATTTCATTTGGTTATTGTATATCATTAACATGCATAAAGCTCCACAATTGTTTCA
Source organism: Lathyrus oleraceus (assembly GCF_024323335.1). NCBI lineage: Eukaryota > Viridiplantae > Streptophyta > Magnoliopsida > Fabales > Fabaceae > Lathyrus > Lathyrus oleraceus. The sequence goes on from NC_066583.1 coordinate 40,574,432, forward strand.
TTGAACATATATGTTAGGCCATATGTCCATTTCCAAGTGTGTGTACTAATATTACCATTTGAGGCTTATGCTTTGCTTGATATTTCTTTTTCATTTCTTTTGCATACATACCTTCACTTTGTTTCTATTATTAAAGCAAGTTCAATTTTTATCCACATATAAATCATTTTCAATTTTTTTGAAGTTTTGAATTCAAGGTGCATTCTTAGTTCTTCATTTCAAATGTTTCAAATTATACTTTGCAACATAAAAAGTGAAAGAAAGAGATAAATTTGATATTTGCACTTTAAATCTTTTGATTATGTACATTGTGGACATAAGCTTAAAAAAAAAAATCAAATATGCATATTTCATTTTGGCATTCCATCTAAACCTAATGCCTTCACTTCTAAGTCTATGGCCAAGTGGAATTAGAAGTGGAATTAACTTTAAATCTAAACCTAATGCATTCACTTTAAATCTTTTGATTATGTACAAGTGGAATTAGTATTTTACATTACATAAGTTTTTACATTAAACATAAAACCTAATGCCTTCACTTCTAAGTCTATGGCCTAAGATCTTTAAACTAATTCCCACATTGCTTTCTTGTTTTCTAAATTATCAAGCCTTTCATTCTCTTCAAGCTTTTCCATTCGCCATGTTCACCAAAAGAACCTATTACACAAAAAAGAGGAAATTCAATTAAAATTGGGACCATGTCATGCTCAAGGCCAAACAATGCAACAATCAATTAAAACATGTGATAAGATTCTCACTGCTGTGAAAAGAACAAAGTGCAGTAAAAATAAAAGGCCAAGGCAGTGCATTTTCAATCCACAATAGTTACAATAGTAACAAATCCAAATTGCAAAACAAATTCAAAAATTCACAAACCTCAAGCACATGGTCTCGCGAAATATGTCTCCCCACTCACCAAAATCCCACACTTTGTAGGATCTTGTACATACACCATTTTCATAGCTCATCACACTCTGTTGTGATACACTTGACTATTTGTCAAATAAATGGCATTTAGAATGTTGCAATGCAACTTAACTTTTAATTTCTCAACACCTAGATTTTTTGATAAGTTGAAAGCCGTAAAGCTTTCTTGATAATTTTAGCTACTACGATGTACCCTTCTTCAATTCTAGACATTAGTCATTATATATTGATTGATGATTTTCTGCAAAAAGTTTATCACAAAAGATTAAAAATAAAAGTTTTAGATCTTCTATCATCCATATTACAAATATAGTTTAAATCAACATATTCTACAATCGAAGGATCACCATGTTCACTTCCAAACATGACACCATGACATTTTGTACCAATCACATACCTAAAAATCCACTTGTTTGCTTCCTAAAGATGTTTATCTAGTTTGTACAACATAAAAGATTAAAGAAATGAAAGTAAATAAAAATGAACACGATATATCTTTGTTAACATAGTTTAGCCAATGGTGCCTACCTCTGCAACAATAGAGCAACTATAGTTCCATTTTCATTTTGTGATAAAAGTAGGGTCATAGTTTTATAAGCAATATATATAATACTACACATTAGTTTACAATAATTTCCTTGAATTGTACCTTAAGTGTCTACATATATATGGGTGATATTCAACAATCTTCATTTTGAAGAATATCAAACTCATATGAAGACTTTTTGTATGACAATCACATCTTGAAAACTAGGGAGGTACACTTTCTGCTTAACATTGAGAAACATGTAACAAGTCCAAAAAACTCTTGAACTTGTCATTGATGACTAGTTTGGTTAACATATCAGCTGCACTCTTTGAAGTATGAAACTTTTTAATAAATATCTATCTAGATATAAGTAACTCAACGATATTGTGAAACCTCACATAAATATGCTTGGTCCTGCCATGATACACCTAATTGTTTGTCAAATAAATGGTACTCTGGCTATCACAATTCCACTGAACTGTACCTTACTCAACACACATTTATCTCACAAATCTTATAACCCACAAGACTCCTTTGCAAACATCAACTCTTGCCATTTAATCTACTTCAACTATCATCATGACCCCTATAGATTGAACAAACGATTTTAAAGAAACAGGTTATCCTTATAATGTAAAGAATACCATGTTGCAAACCTTCTATCATTCATATAACCAATATAGTCTGAACCAACATGTTTTACAAGTAAAGGATCATCCATTTCATTACTAAACATAATATTGTGACTCATTTTACCCTTAAAGTACCTGAAAATCCACTTGACTGCTTCCTATGACACATGCCCAATTTTTACATAAACTTACATACTTGTCTTGCAACTTGTTTCAAATATATTCTAGTGCAGACCATAACATACATTAAATAACCAACAACATTGGAATTAGGAACCTCTCACATATACTTAGCTTATGCATCTGTCTTTGGATAGTCATCCAACGAGAGCTTAAATTGATTCGTCAATAGAGCACTCACAACCTTCAAATTACTCATGTCAAACTTTCCTAGCACATTTTTAACATAGCTTTTCTGATAGAGTCGTAACTTTCTAGCATACATATCCATGTTAATTTCCATACCAATAATCTTCTCAGCAGCACCTAAATCTTTAATGTCAAACTCCTATTCAAACATGATTTTGAGTTCATTTACGTCATGTAAATGATTATCATGAATCAACATATCATCATCATAGAGTAACAAGAAAATAAAAGAAACATCATCAAGACTTCTAACATAAACACAAAAGTCATACTCACACCTTATGTAGCTAATCTGAAGCATGTATGAATTAAAGTGCTTGTACCATCACATTAGAGACTGCTTTAAACCATGCAAAGACCTATAATTGAATTGATTATTTTCAGCAAATAGTTCATCTCACAAGAGTAAATATATAAATTGTAGATGTTCTAGCATCCATATTATAAACGTAGTTTCAATCAACATATTCTACAATCGAAGGATCTCCATGTCCACTTGCAAACATGATACAATGAAATTTTATACCATTTACATACCTAAAAATCCATATGTTAGTTACCTAACGATGCTTACCTAGTTTGGACATAAAATTACAAACTTGACTTACAATTTGTTCTAAAATGGCCTATCATAAACCATAACACACATTGAAATCCCAAACAAACATTGGCATAATAAACCATGATTTATACTCAACTTTTGCATCTGACTTTGGACATTGATTTAATAAGATTAAAGTAACTCAACAATAGAGTATTCGCAACCTAACCTTACTCATGTCAAATTATTTTAACACCAATTCAATATAGATTTTTAGAGAGAGTCATAATATTTTAGAACTCATACATATATGTGAATATTCATTCAAATAATCTTCTTAGCATCACTTAGATCTTTCATTTCAAACTTACTTTCAAATAAAAATCTTCAATTCATTTATGTCATGTAAATGATTACTAACAATCCTCATACCATCCATAAACCAAAATAGGAATTTAAAAGAATATTCATGAAGGCTCTTAAGATAAATATAATTGTCATACACATACCCGTTATTGTTAATCTAAAGCATGCAGGAATACAAACACTTGAACTATTATTTTAGTTTTGAATCATACATATACCTCTAAAATTTACAAACTACAGGAATACAATATCAGTAGTACCTTCTTGTTGCTCTATGTAAATTTTCTCATCTAAATTACCATGAAGAATATTGTGAATACTCATTTGTTACAAGACAAGAATTAAGTTTTTCCCATTCTTATTGTTAGTTTTTTCTTGTACACTCATTTATAATCAATACTTGTTTTCTTATTAAGAAGTTGAACACACTATCATGTATGATTTTTTTCTTCAAGGACTCTATCTCCTCCATTGTAACATTAGTCCAATTGTATTTCCCTTAACTAGTACAATATTTATATATGCTATCAAGTGTCTAGGCCCATATATTTTAGATTGCTAGATATGGTAGTCATCTTTGTAACATCCTAACAACCCCAACGCGAAATAATACTAATATTAAAATAACTATACACATATGGTATAACATAAACACAACATAAACCTGGTTCGTAACACTGGTTAGATAAAACATGTAATAATTTAAACATCTGCCAACACATGATAGCCTTTACATAAATCTCATAACACTTTCTTTTAAACATAAAACTTGGTTACAGGAGAATGCCCTCAACATCAACAACCTCAAAATGATAACAAATAATGAAACACAAAGTCCACATGTCCAATGTTACAGATCAGAGCAATAAAATCTAAATATCGCATAAAATGAGAAAAGAAGAATAACCTCTACGCATCCTTCAGCATCTAGCAACTACTCATTTACTTGCTCGTCTGTACCCCAAGAAGAACCACAGAACAATGAAAACAACAAAGGGGTGAGAATACGCTCGAAATATATAATGGTGCAAAAGCATGTAAGGGTAGCCTAAGCAAACATCAACAGTCACATATTTCATTCACATCACTTTAACACAATTCATTCACATCAACCAGATAAGTATTCTCTGCCACTAATATTAAAATAATCATTCTATTACATATGAAAACAATGGATGCAATATAATAAACACCACGACTCTACATGCATGTGGTACCATTATGGACAACACAGGTCCATCTCGCTCCTGAATTCCATCCTTAGAACTATAGGACATTAATTATATACTAACACCTTTAGTAACGCTTCACTGATTCCGATATGGAACCAACTACTTGCTCCTAAATCCACACCATCGAAATAGAGCATACCAAAACTTGACCGAAACCCGTACACCATGATGCATGATTTTCAACCGCATGCAATATCACCAAAGTTATCACCATGCAATTTACTACAATTATGCACGACATCATCCTCATCATACAACAATTGATTAATTCTAAATAAATAAAGTAACACCAAAATACCTTCAAATAGTAGCCTAATCACATCACTACATCAAAAAACAGAATCGACAACTCAATTCCATGCAACTGAGCAAATGACACTCATTCTGATAGTATGATGGCTTACCCGTCACCAGGGTGGCGCCCGTCACTGCCACACCACCTCACATGTCATCCCTATGATGCTTGTCCCATAAAATTGTGCCCGGAGACCATGACGGTCTACCCGTTAGGCAGTTGACACATGTCGGCGCCTCAAAGGCCATGACGACCTGGTTGTCATGAGAGTGACGCCCACCACCCTGAACTAGAAGGCATAAACTGCATTTTTCCATGGAGTTCAACTCATAACTCTGATTTTTCCTTCTCAGCCCTCAAATTGATCAGCAATTTTAGGAAAAACAATATCTAACATCAATACATCATCTATCTATCAATTAACATGCATTTTCTTTGATTAATCATAGTTTCTACATATTTAATCATCAAAATCACAACAACATAGAAACACCAACTCATACCATCTCGACTAATAAGAACACACAATTTCCATGGTAAATCAGTACACAAAATTCATATAATACAACACATAATTCATGTTATCAGAATAATCAATTCACGTTTATCAATCGTTCATCAAAAAGAAAAAATTATGGAAAATCTAAAGGGATTAAGGATTTTCCTTTACCCTGTCATGCATTCAACACCATATGAGAAATTTAATTCTCCTCAACAAGTGATTCCTACAATGCCCTAACTTATTCATCTATTTATCAAAATACTCTTTTTTACTCTAATTTTATTTTAATAATAATCCTCCTCTTAATTCTCTTATATTTTTAATTCTATTATTTAACTCTAATTTAACTTTTAATTCTATTATTTTTTACTCTAATATTTTAACTCTAATTTTATTTTATCCCTGCCACATAAAACATCATATACGAATATTAATCATTTAAACACCATCAAAATGTATATAGAAGAAGATTTAAATAATTAAATTTATATAAATTCAATTAAATAAATAAATTAGAAAAACGAAGTGTTATAACTATCACATAAAAATTCATAATCATTTACCCCACTTGAATCTCCAAATTCCTGTTCAAATTTAGTATCAAATCTTAGTTGGATTTGTGTTTCAGGTACCACCCACATATTGCTCACTGGTAGCTCAATATTCACCTAAAACACTTCATTATTTAAATTTTCTTGTACATATGCTAACACATGTACTACTAAAACATGATTCTTCAACACAAACAATTCATCAAAGACAAAATATCTATCAATTACACTCTTCTTTAAAACTAAGCCTCATAATTTAAACTCGTTCTTCAATAGATATATGGTCATAAATTATACACCCAAAAATCCTTTAACATTCAAGATCAATTGTGTTACCTATCTATACTTCGTGAACATCTTTCCCTACAAGTGAAGATTATGGTAAACGTTGATGAAATAACATGTCATATTAATTTTTTTTCTAAAAAATTATTAGAAAGTGTAGCATTTAACTAGTAACATGTTCATTCTTTTTGTGACATTATTTAGCTGTGGTGTAATTCAAAATGAAAAAATGTCTCTAAATACTATCTGTCTACAAATATTTATTTTTTCTGCCAATTTATTTCACTACCATTACTTTTTATAACTTGAACTTATTAAAGGATTCAAAATTCTATTTAAAAAAATACATCTAAACTTTGCAACAAAATAAAATAAAATCTTAGATGTATGTGGTCTCACCGTGATTGACATGAAATCAAGCACACTTGATTTTCCGTTATATTATAAGTGCCAAGCATATCCGAGCTAGGGCAAGGGTTTCTGGGGAGCACCCAACCGAATTATACGGATTGTAAACTCCGAATTATTAAGCACCCAGAAAGCAAGAAAAAAGCTGAGGCTTGTTAATAAGACTTGAACAATATTATATATTTTAAGGGAATTTTTTAATACATCCTATATATTTTTTTACATACCACGTAAAATAACTTAAATATTTTTAAATTTCGGAGATATATTTGTGGATGTATCCAATCATTAATTAACATTAATATTTTGGAGACGCGTCTCGTTTATTTGACGGAGATTTATCTCCGTAATCTATCATAATAGAATAATACATATTGTATTTTGTTTACGTATATCCGGATGAAGATTTAAACGATACAATCCATATAAACCATACAATTCATATTTAAAAAATATCGTATATAACTCTAGATGGTCTAAATATCATATGTAAATAAAATCGAATACAATGATAAAATAGTATGGGGTGAATATAAAATACAATCCATAATACAAATATTATATACTACTGTGCTACTGTGTATGTCAGACTACATCTCATTTGCATCTTCGGCCTCCTCTGCCTCCTCGGACTCCTCGGCCATCGATTCCCCCCGTCCTTCAGTGATGTCTCTGGTACATCAATAACTCCCGTGCCTCTATCAGGATGATATCTAGGACATGCCTCACATCAGACCCATCAGGGAGGATACCTCTGTCAATGCTTGTGTGCGCAATCTCCACAACGCGAAGATATCTAGAAAAAACATCCTCAATATGATCTAACTATGTCAGCTCCTCCTTTAGTATCTCCTGATGAGTTGGTCTCAATGGATCTCCTAGATCAACCTGCATCATATACGAATGTGACACCCTGAAGAACCACCTGATGTACCCGTCCACGTAGCTCTAGTTGCCCTTAGTTATGTTACTTCATGCCTCCTCGGTACCAGATGACTCTTATAATCATCAAACATGTCATCCATTTATCTACGTGTCAAAGCAGGAGGAACAAATACAACAGGGTGTCTGGGAATGGTCTGAGTGTAGCCGAATTGCCGCATGACGTGCTCAGAGAGATGAGGGGCAGTGAGACGTGATCCGTAGACCAACCATATAATGGTTGAGTCTAACGGTTATCGACATAGTTGTTGAAGTGCATGTCCTCGACAACCAAGTGGTTAAGATACACTCTGAATGGCTCAGTCGACTGGTTCCCTCTGAGCGGGATAAATGCAGTAGCACGCGGGAAGTGCTGGAGGATCCAAGCTTGAAAAGTTTGACACACACGAATCATAAGTAATTGTGTTGTAAAGATGAAATGAAAATGACACAGAAAGATTTAAAGACCAATAAATATCGTCAGTAGTGTGATGTTGTCTGTGACCTGCTTCGTCTTCCACTTACAGCCCTCTGATAAATTCGAGTATAAGTAGACCAAACAAGCGTCCCCCCAATTGTGACAACTCTACGGGGTCTCTTCTAAATGTCTCTGGCTCAGCATCCTGAGCAGCCTCACCATCCGGAGGTGGCCCTGACTCAGCATCATCAGTAGTAGGAGGTGGCACTAGCTCAACAACTACAGTAGTAGGAGGTGCCTATAGTACCACCGGTGAATCAGTTATCTTTGGCGCCTGAATAGGGGAAACCTGGCGCCTGCGTGAGGATGACGGGAGTGATGCGTCCATAGGTGAAACTCGTCTTCTACGAAAAGAAAAAGATGGAGAAGCACGAATCCTAGAAATAGATGCCTCCGTATGGCCAGAGGGAACAGGAGCCTCTGAAACCTGACTCTTCTTCGGTCGCACTGATGCATGTTATGAAACCTTGTTGTGCCTCAGTCTATTTTGTCTATCAGCCATAATTTCTAAAAGATCAAGTAAACCAGACAGTTAGTGCAAGCAAGCAACACTACAAGCAAGAAAATCATCAAAAAATAAAGATTAAGAAAATTCTGGAGATGCATCTCCGGTTACTGGGAAAACTTAAATGTTGAACAATTCTGGAGATGCATCTTCAAATTTTTTTACAACACAACAGGTGCGTCAATGGCGTTAATGCACATATGCAAACACAAAAAATAATGCTTTGATCATTATTTTCAGCCAACAAACATGTTTTACACTCTACTTCAGTGTTGGATGATTAGAAATTGATGAGGGGCAAATGAGTAGAAATTGATGATTAAGCTTAGAATGCAATTCAAAGTTTTTGAGTCTTATCATCATTCATGCAATTTCTGCTCATTTCTAAGTTTAATCATCAATTTCTACTCATTTACATAAAAACTCAAAAACTTTTCAAAACATCAAAAAACTCATTTTTTCACTCTACTTCAGTGTTGGATGATGTTTTTGATGTTGATTGAAGATCCTTTGAGCTTGATTGTTTGATTTTAGACTTGATTTTGAAAAAAAATTTAAAAGAGTTTGAAGAGGTTTTGAAAAATATCAGAAGTGAGAAAGGAGAAGGGTCTGATGCGATTTAAGTTCTAAAATATTCCGAAGATGCATCTCCGAAATAAGTTTAAAGATATATCTCAAAAATATTTTAACGTTAGCTGAGAATTTAGTACATCCAAAAATACATCTCAAAAATATAAGAATATTTAAATATTTTCACGTGTTATAATATTAAAATATACGATGTATTAAAAAATTTCTTATTTTAACCTTTTTCATTTTTCATATATCAACTTTATAGTCCAAGTTCTATTGACAATTATATGTTTCCGTCAACAAAAAGAAGAAAAGAAGATAAACTATTTGGTCATACTAGGTCAAAAAAAGGTCAAGGGAACAACAACAATTGGATGATGACACGATCCAATTGATAATAAGTTAGTATAAATAAATATGTCAAACCGATTATTTTTTCCTCCATATCAAAATAGTTAGATCCTGCAGTTTGTAAGAATGATTGAGATTGATGAACTTACATAAAGAAATAAAACCTATTAAAAATTCAATTGATGAAACTAAGTCTTTTCTGAAAAATATTAAAATTCAGTTGATAAAATTAAGAGTCTTTTATGAAAATGATTATTAATTTGGTACACCGGATATTATATAGACATGATACGATAAAGAGTTTAATAAAATTCTGATATGACAGTACGGTCGTATAAAAATAAATATGATAACATTATTTTATTATATTATATTATATTTTTAATATATATATATATATATATATATTAAAATAATATAATAAGATATAAATTAAATGATAAAATTATCAGGTCATTACAATAAAAAAAAATAAGATACTTTTTAGAATTTATAAATTTAAATAAAATACAATAAAAAAATAAGTAAAATATTATATAATTAAAAAAGTCCACTAACGTTACTAAACTAAAAGTTTCAATTTTTTAATTTATATATATATATATATATATATATATATATATATATATATATATATATATATATATATATATATATATATATATATATATATATATATATATATATATATATTATATTTTTATATGATAAAACTATATCTTCCGTTCTGGAACAAAAATGAGAAGAAGAACGACGGTGATGGTGGATCGCAACTTTCGATGTGGTGAAGTAGAGGAACTTGCAAGATTGACACTCTAACGCTTAAGTCAGTACGTGAGGAAGAAGAGTGAAAGAAAATTGAATTTAAGATATAGAGAGAGGGAAATAACGTATTAACTATTTGTTAGCTGTTAAATCTGGAGAGTCGTTGGATGGACTTGCAGTTGAGATCTCTTGTGATCATTAGAACGATAATCTTCGTGTGCTGAGAAGATTCTGCAAGGAGTGAGACCCCTTCCCAGTGGTTGGTCGGGGTCGATGTGGATGGTCTAGAACAATTTCCACCTAAGTCGTTGTCGATGTATAGGTAGTCGGAGGCTTGATACTGCAACCTAGGATGTCGACCACCAAGATAAATGAAGGAGAAACTTTTCAGTTTCTTTAGGGAACAGTGCATTTAATGCATTATTCTTCAAATTTCTTTAGATGAAGGATAAGTTTCATTTTCGGAGGTATTTCAGAAGAAAGTAACTGCTAGACTTGAAAAAAATGACTCATAAGAAAATGAGACTTATCCTTCTACACAGAGCCAATACACATTATGGTTGAAGGGTCAATACACATTAACTTTGATGGAAAAAGCCTAACAGTAAAATGCCAAATCTAGTTCATAATTTTTCAGAAATATGTGTATCCAAAGACACATCAGGAGCTAGAGGTCAAGAATTTGGTAGTTCAGAAGTAATCAATCCATCTGAAGCTGAATGCTCAGAAGTCATCAGAACTCCAAACACTAATAATTCAGAAGTTGATCATGCCTTAGAAGCTCATATTGAAAATGAAGAATTTGAAGAAGCACAAGATAACTCTTCAGATTCATCACAATCCAATAAGACCTTTAGGTACAAGTCTTCTCATATAGAAGAGTTAATTCTTGGAAACAAATAACACCATAGTATTGTTTTCCTTGGTAGTGAAATCTTGAGTTCAACAAGTAGTCATTGAGTCCATGCTACTTCATAGGCCAAATCATCTAGTGCTCTATATTCAGATTTTGTACTTGATCATGAGACTACCTTTTGTTTTCTTGAGGACCAAGAAAAAAGAGTTTCACAAAGGAAAACACATTGGCATGCCATTAATTTTCTGTCATCAACATTAGTGGCCCAATCAACATATGAAAATCATGATATGTCCAGATCAGTAGATTGCTTGATGTGTAAGCAATAATTGATGGTGCCTTTGAGCTACCTCAAAATCCTTTTTATGCCTTGTCAATGATCAATGGTAGGTGAACTCATGTATTGACTATGTTTGTTGGCAGAGAATGCTATGTCTGGTCTTGCGTGTGTCAAATATTGTAATTCTCCTATGGCTTGCCTAAAAATAGTTGAATCTTGTAACTTGTCCCCCTCAACTGTGAATTGCTTCCCTGTTACCATAGGGGTTTGTCGCAACCTGAAAAAATACAGTGCGAAAAAAAACAACCGGCGAAGAAAAAAGACAGGAGAGTCGCCACCGTGCGTTATTTATCCCAAAGGAGGGAAAGGAAACGCTCGAAGTAAACCTGAAAATAGGAAAGAAAAAGACAAGGTCTCGCAACCAAATCTTGGGTTCGGGAGTCGGTTATGCGAAGGGAAGGTATTAGCACCCCTACGCATCCGTAGTACTCTACGGGATCCACTTATGCGGTTTCTGTTTAAAGGGTGTGGTTTTGCCTAATGTGCTATTTACTAAAAAGGTTAAGAGAAATGACTCGCGCGGATGTCGCATCCACTGCATACGTATCTCATCTGAATATGAGAATCAGAGTCTTCGTAGCTCGGCTGACCTATGGGTTGGGGGTAATTGTGCTCGCTAAGACATCGCGTCTTATGCCTACGTATCTCATCTGGAATGAGAATCAGAGCAAGCCGTAGTTCGACTAACTACGGGGTTATGGATTATGTTACGGGGTGAACAACGTTACTACGCAATCTACCGGATGCTCGACCTTTGGAGACTTACTCGCCTGTAGTAGAAGGAGTAAACGTGTTGCTTTGGGTTTTAGGTTTTGTTTGCGTTGTAGGAACGCGCATGCAAAAAGGAAGTCCTAGGCGGAGGAACAGTGCTACCTAAATTGGCATGCAAACGGGAGACTATGCGAAGCCTCGCATCCTATGGGGAAACAATCACATCACACAAAACATATATCTTGAAATAGAAAAAATGCCACCAAGGGGCCCAAACATTGCCTCCTATCGAGGTCTTCCAGCTAAGAAACAGTAGAAATAAAAGGGAAGAAGTAAAATACCACACGGATCAAGATCCGAAGTTACAGCAATTAAAGGATAAGCGACCCTGAGATTCTCCCAAGCTGATGCCATCAAAGAAAACCAATCAGTACGGGAAATCGGAATAAACCTCCGGAGGGTATCCCTGCGAGAATATGTGAGCCCTCACAAAAACTCAACAAAAGGGGTTAGGCAAGCAGGATGAAATCAAAAGATAACAAGGCCATGGCAACACAAAGAACAGGTTAGAACAAAACGGAATAAAAGCAGATACTGTCACATTCGCGACTGCTTCGCCTAGCGAAAGCCTAGCGAAGCTTCGCTGCGTGCTCGCCTAGCGAAGCGGCTAGCGAGCACCTGCGGGATTTGGATTTCCCATTGGTACCTGCACGATGTTAAAGATTCCAGATCCTATGGCATTCACCTCATAAACGAAATTGTTAAACAGTCAAGGCATAAATCACATATTCATACACAAATATAACCCTGTGGGCCAAGCCTGAGGTTACCTCATATATTCAGTATTCAACCCGAGGCATAGAGTAATAGGAACAGAGGCATACCTGATGAGAGACCTGTTAAAATTGGAAGGCAAGGCCGGATTGGCGAAGTAACGTTTAGGGTTTGCGCGAGGCGGAATGAACTTCTCAGGGCTGCCCGAAGGTTGCTGCAGAGTAGTTCCTAGGTTTGAAACTCCACGTGAACTCCAAGTCTATTTCTCAGGGAATTTCCAAGTGTCTGAAACCCTACTGAAACTCTTATATTTATAGCTGATTTTCGTGGACTTGTGGGCTTGGAATGAGGGAGACCTAAGTCCAAAATAATTTGTTATATTTTAATTATTTATTTTAATTTTAAATTTTTTTTTTTTTTTTTTTTTTTTGAAAAAAAAAGAAGGGTAAATTTTGGGGTATTACAGCTGCCCCTATTCAATCAACTGGAGACCCGGAAGGAAGATGACAGCTGCTTTCGTGCTTTCGAGGTATCAAGGGATTGAATACAATAAAAGCCCAAAAATTTGCACTGAAGTGAAATGAAGTAACAATGTCTGTCAGAATCGGCAAAGAGGTGGTCTTGAAAGAAGAATCCGTCTGGTACGGTGAAAGTCAGTCTGAATATTGAAAAAAGAATGTTAAACTGGATACCAAAATAAATGGTAACACAGAAATAACCATGGCCTGAATGCCGCTCATCAGTCTGAATACTGGAAAGGACTTCGATCTGAACATCGGAACACTGGCCTGGACGCCACTTCGATCTGAATATCGGAAAACTGGCCTGAATGCCACTTCGGTCTGGATACCGGAAAACTGGCCTGAATGCCACTTCGGTCTGGATACCGGAAAACTGACCTGAATGCCACTTCGGTCTGGATACCGGAAAACTGGCCTGAACGCCACTTCGGTCTGGATACCGGAAAACTGGCCTGAATGCCACTTCGGTCTGGATACCGGAAAACTGGCCTGAATGCCTCTTCGGTCTGGATACCGGAAAACTGGCCTGAATGCCTCTTCGGTCTGGATACCGGAAAACTGGCCTGAATGCCACTTCGGTCTGGATATCGGAAAACTTCATGCCTGTCAGCATCGGCAGAAATAGGGAATGATAATAGAGGCGGCGCCTGGGCCAATGACACAAAGTTAAGTCATGAACAATCTTCAGTCTGAGTACTGGAAACAACTTCTAGCTTATCACTTGGGATACCGAGAATGTTTTATGTTTACATGCATATGTTTGAATTTTTCAATGGCGTAATGCTCCATGAAAATGGAAATGCTACGCGATTTGGAAGGATGCAATGCAATATGATTCTACATGCAGGGATGCGAAATGCTGGGTAGAATGCCAAGCCGAGGCAAGGGGATCTGTTGGGGAAATGATTACCATCCTCTGGGCTCTGGCCAGGCTGCTAGAGATACACACCACAATGAACTCTGTGGGGAGATGACTAGCCATGCGGTGTTCTGGCCATACCGAGACTCTGATCGGGGAAGGAATGGCGTTGGAAGCCTGCTGCTGAGGAAAGCTACAATGGTTCTGGCAACCACGATTTGCGAGAGATGACTCAGCAGGGGGAGCAAACACTGATACGGTACCGAGGTTCTGCTTCAAGGAAAGAAACCATGGATCTGGCATTGGGACTATCGATCTGGCATCGAACTCTAAGGAGCAGCCACTTCTGCTGGGAAGATACAGTCTGGCACTGTCAACTCCGCTGGGGAGTGTATGTCCTGAAACAACCGCTTGGGGAAGTACGGTGGTGAGAAACTGCTGGGGATTGAAGAATCCAACGCTCTGATCAGCTCTGCAGGGATAAGACACCGAATTTGTCTGTTGGTGACTTCACTGGGGAAGATATTCACGATCATCTGCAAGGGGATTTTAAAGAAATGCCCTGAGGGTATCTGTTCTGAATAGACGATCCAAGGCACTCAAAATTTACAGCAATTTTAAATGTTTACTGAGCATGTACCTGTAAAGCCCTTATGTGTCATGATGCAATGTTTATCAAAAATTCGGACGTCATTTTCGCAAACAAAACAGTAAAATGAAAACGAAAACAGAGATATACTGAATAACATGATTTTATTGATTGAATGGCCTCTGAATAGGCATTTACATTAAGAAGCAATCCCTGGAAAGAGGTAATCGCACAATAGATAAAACAAAAATTAATCTAATGGCAATGTGAAGTGGATTTCTATTGGGTTCCAATTCTGCTATGACTTGCCCGTCTTCAAGATCCTCCAGATGATCAGCTTTCTGAAAGAGTGATTGGACTGTTTCCTATCCTTCAAAAATTTCCAGTCATTGGCACGAGATGAGATTCAGAGCTACTCAGAACGCAGTCCTTCGCTTAATCCCTAACTTTTGCCTGGATCGCCCTTTTCGGGTTTTCGATCCACCGGGATACCCATTTTTGCCTAAGTTGCCTTTTCAGGTTTTCAACTTTCCGGGTGTACAATCTTTTTTTTTTTTTTTTGATCCCTAATTTTTGCCCGAACCTTTTCATTTTCTTGGTTCGTCGGGATGCCCATTTTTGCCTGGACTATTCTTTTTACTGTCCAGCGGGTCTATTTTATGCGAAGTATTTTTTAACTGCGTCTGAGTTCACAGGGGAAGCGAAGTCTTCACCCTCCATAGTTGCAAGCATTAAGGCCCCACCATCAAAAACCTTGGTGACAATATACGATCCATCATAGTTAGGAGTCCACTTGCCCCTGTGATCTGTCTGAGGAGGAAGGATCCTCTTCAACACTAAATCTCCGACTTGGAAACAACGAGGACGCACCTTCTGATCAAAAGCTCTCTTCATCCGACTCTGGTACAACTGCCCATGACAAATGGCTGCCATTCGCTTCTCTTCGATAAGACTCAACTCATTGAACCTTGTCCGAATCCATTCAGCTTCATCTAACTTGACATCCAACAGGACTCTTAGAGAAGGAATCTCCACTTCAACAGGTAGGACCGCTTCCATACCATACACAAGGGAGTAAGGGGTTGCCCCTGTCGATGTACGTACTGAAGTGCGGTACCCATGCAAGGCGAAGGGTAGCATCTCATGCCAATCTCTGTTTGTAACGACCATCTTCTGCACAATCTTCTTTATGTTCTTATTTGCCGCCTCGACAGCGCCGTTCATCTTAGGACGATAGGGGGAAGAATTGTGATGCTGAATGTTGAAGTTCTGACACAACTCCTTCATCATTTTGTTGTTGAGATTAGAACCATTATCAGTAATGATTCTTTCGGGAATCCCATAGCGACAAATAATTTCCTTCTTGATGAAACGGGCAACCACATGTCTGGTGACATTCACAAATGACGCTGCTTCGACCCATTTGGTGAAATAGTCGATGGCAACAAGGATGAAGCGATGCCCATTGGAAGCAGTCGGCTCAATCTTTCCAATCATGTCAATACCCCACATAGCAAACGGCCACGGCGAAGCCATCACATTCAGAGGATTCGGCGGTACATGCACCTTATCAGCATAAATCTGGCATTTATGACACTTCCGAGCATACTTGAAACAATCTGATTCCATGGTCATCCAATAATAACCCGCTCTCAACAATTTCTTAGCCATTGCATGTCCACCGGCATGAGTACCGAAGGAACCTTCATGAACTTCCTGCATTAACATGTCCGCCTCGTGTCTGTCCACACATCTGAGCAAAACCATGTCGAAGTTCCTCTTATACAACACATCGTCTTTGTTCAAGAAGAAACTGCCTGCCAATCTTCTCAAAGTCTTTCTGTCATTGTTGGATGCCCCTGCAGGGTACTCTTGATTCTTCAGAAAGCACTTGATATCGTGATACCAGGGCTTGTCATCGACTACCAGTTCAGCAGCAAACACATACGCGGCCCTGTCAAGGCGCATCACATCGATCCTGGGAGCATGGTTCCAACGAATTACCTTGATCATGGAGGATAGAGTAGCAAGTGCGTCTGCCATCTGGTTCTCATCACGAGGTATATGATACAATTTTACCGTTGTGAAGAAAGTCAACAGTCTTCTCGTGTAATCTCTGTAGGGGACCAGAGTGGGCTGGAGAGTATTCCAATCACCATTCACTTGATTAATCACCAGAGCTGAATCTCCGAAGATGTCCAGAGTCTTGATTCTCAGATCAATGGCTTGCTCAATGCCCAAGATACAGGCCTCGTACTCAGCTTCATTATTTGTGCACTCAAAAGTCAAACGAGCGGTGAAAGGTATGTGGGCACCTTTCGGAGTTGTAATGACAGCACCAATTCCACTTCCTCTAGCATTGACAGCCCCATCAAACAACAAAGTCCACTTTTCGTTCGGATCAGGTCCCTCCCAACAACTGGCTCTTCACAGTCTTTCATCTTGAGGAACATGATGTCTTCATCAGGGAATTCAAACTTCATCGGCTCATAATCATCAATCGGCTGCTCGGCAAGGTAGTCTGACAGAATACTACCTTTGATGGCCTTTTGCGACGTGTACTGAATATCATACTCTGTTAAAATCATTTGCCAACGAGCGACCCTTCCGGTGAGAGCTGGCTTCTCGAATATGTATTTCACTGGATCCATCTTAGAAATCAACAAGGTAGTATGGTTCAACATATACTGCCTCAGTCGGCGAGCAGCCCAGGCCAAAGCACAACAAGTTTTCTCAAGCTGCGAATATTTGATTTCACAGTCGGTAAACTTTTTGCTAAGGTAGTATATGGCATGCTCTTTTCGACCAGACTCGTCATGCTGTCCCAATACACACCCCATCGAGTTCTCAGTCACTGATAGGTACATTATCAGAGGTCTCCCAGGAACTGGAGGTATAAGGATCGGAGGTTTCTGTAGATACTCTTTTATCTTCTCGAAAGCCCTTTGACAATCTTCATTCCACCTGATATCCTGATCTTTCCTCAGCAATTTGAAAATTGGCTCACACGTGGTTGTTAGGTGAGAGATGAACCTTGCAATGTAGTTCAACCTCCCTAAGAAACTACAGACTTGCTTCTCTGTTCTTGGCTCAGGCATTTCCTGTATCGCTTTTACTTTGTCAGGATCCACCTCAATCCCTTTTCCGCTAACAATAAAACCCAGCAATTTTCCCGATCTCACCCCGAAAGTACACTTGTTCGGATTAAGCCTCAGCTTGAATTTCCTCAAACGCTCAAACAGTTTCTGCAAATTCACCAAATGTTCTTCTTCTGTCTGAGATTTGGCAATCATATCATCAACATAAACCTCGATTTCATGATGAATCATATCATGGAACAGAGTTACCATAGCTCGTTGATATGTTGCTCCGGCATTTTTCAGACCAAACGGCATCACCTTGTAGCAGAAGGTGCCCCATGGGGTTATGAAAGTTGTCTTTTCCATGTCTTCTGGTGCCATCTTGATTTGGTTATAGCCAGAAAAGCCATCCATGAAGGAGAATACCGAGAACTGAGCTGTATTATCCACCAAAACGTCGATGTGAGGTAATGGGAAATCATCTTTAGGGCTAGCTCTGTTCAGATCCCGGTAGTCGACACACATCCGTACCTTTCCATCCTTCTTAGGTACTGGGACGATGTTTGCAACCCATGGCGGATAATTGGCGACTGCTAGAAACCCTGCATCCAACTGCTTTTGCACTTCTTCCTTTATCTTGACAGCCATCTCTGGTCTTGTTCTTCTGAGCTTCTGCTTGACCGGAGGACAACCTTCTTTGAGAGGCAAGCGGTGTACCACGATGTCTGTGTCCAGCCCAGGCATGTCCTGATAAGACCAGGCGAAGATGTCAACGTATTCTTGCAGCAATTCAATCAGCCCTTTCTTCACATTGTCTTCTAAAGCAGCCCCTATCTTGATTTCTCTCTTGGCGTCCTCGGTGCCGAGATTAATCACTTCAACAGACTCTTGATGCGGTTGAATGACCCTTTCCTCTTGTTTTAATAACCTGGTGAGTTCTTCAGGGAGTTCACAATCTTCATCATCCTCTTCTTCAGCTTGAAAGATTGGATTTTCAAAGTCGAAGCGAGCCGTAGCAGAAACGTTATCAATAGGATCCGGTGATGTGCATCTGCATGAGTGATGGTATGTGCTTATGAGTGTGAAAAAAATGTGGAAACTAAACAAAACATTGCCATTTTTTTATTTTGAAAAACTGCAAAAATAGAAAGACAGGGAACGAAATATTTGAATGCAAAAAGACGTCCTTTATTTATGATAAAAAATGCAAGTGTCACATAGGTGGGCCCTACAATGAGTCATTACGCCCTGGGCGGAACGTAAGACTTGGATATGCATGAATAAACAAAGAAAATTACTCTTCAAGAAGAGTGACTTGGATAATCTCTTCAGAAGACCAATTGTTGATGACTTCACCCGGGATCCTCGGACGCACCCAGTTGTTGATGTCGCAGTCACTATCCCCATCTTCTTCGTTGACAGCAGAGACTTGACCATACTGAATGATGCCAGCACTGGAGAAAGTGATCGGCCCCTGAAGTGTTGAAGTTGTAGAAGTCAGAGCTGGCTGGTATCCAATCCCGAACTTATCTTCCTTAACTGGTAATTCCAACAGACGTCCCCAACCGGGAGCAACACCTGAATCCACCACGGCCTGTGCCTGCTTAAAGGATGAGATAGAGGCACCCGCTTCAACCTCTTCCATCGGAGCTGCATCCTTGATTTGAACTGACTCAAAAGCTTGACATAGAGTCTCATGAATTTCACCTTCTACTTCTACATACTTGAATGTAGACAGGTTACTGACCAGGATGTCCTCCTCACCACAGACGGTGATAATTCGTCCGTTGACCGGAAACTTAATCTTCTGATGTAGAGTTGAAGAGACTGCCCCAGCATTATGGATCCAAGGACGACCCAGCAGGCAACTGTAGGAAGGACTGATATCCATCACGTAGAAGACAGTGTTGAAGGTTTGTGATCCAATCAGAATTGGCAATTCTACCTCTCCAAACACCGATCTCTTAGAACCATCGAAGGCTCTCACCATAAGATCTGAAGGTTTCAAGACCAAACCCTCTACTTCTAACCTCGACAGGGCCCTCTTGGGTAGCACATTGAGAGAGGAACCTGTATCCACCAGAACATGAGATAACATGGTGTCTCTGCATTCCAATGAGATGTGCAGAGCCTTGTTATGATTGCGTCCAGCTGGTGTTAAGTCAGAATCAGTAAAACCCAACCCGTTGCTTGTATGGACATTGGCAACG
Source organism: Lathyrus oleraceus (assembly GCF_024323335.1). NCBI lineage: Eukaryota > Viridiplantae > Streptophyta > Magnoliopsida > Fabales > Fabaceae > Lathyrus > Lathyrus oleraceus. The sequence continues at coordinate 40,594,602 of NC_066583.1, forward strand.
ATCCCTTCTAGTTGGTTCACTGAGATCTCCTGAGGTACATATGCAGCATTAAGAACCTTCAGAAGTGCCTCCCTGTGTGCCTCCGAACACAATAGGAGTGAGAGAATGGATATCTTGGACGGAGTCTGAATCAACTGATCGACTACCTTGTAATCACTTTTCCTTATGATTCTCAGAAGCTCGTCCACGTCCCTTGCGAAAGTGGGCTCAGAACCAGCTTGGGGTGTAGAGGTACCCTCATTCACGACTTGCTTGCCTTTGGTTTTCGCCACAGCATCAGCATTATCAGCTTGGGTAACCGGTGGTGAGAGCAATCTACCACTCCTGGTGAATCGCCAGATTCCACCAACATTATCCACTGCGGGACCTTCAAGTTCAGGCTTCTGACCCTCTTCTACTTTTAGTGGCCGTTCCACCTTATGATCGTGCGTATACACGCTCCCCCATAATGCCACGGAATGGCCCTTTCACTGGTGAAGGGTAAAGGACCAGGGGTTGTGATGGTCATAGTAGGTCGTCGCACTGGTGGCGCGGGTTGCGCTTCTGGCACACTGATCTGATTAGTTGGATAGAAAATAGTTATAGTTGCAATGTCACAGTCGTACTCAGAAACCTCATTTGTTGGAGCATAAACATCCGAAACATCGGAATCAAGTTCAAATACAAAAGAGTCAACCATATTGGAAAGAGTAAATACATCATCATGGACTGCAGAATCAGCAGGAACAACATCTAGGAACTCTTCAGTAGCACCTTCAAACCCTTCTTCCTCAACCCCTTCCATAGACTCTCGGACAGACAAATCTTCAACCTGGAGGATACCCTTGTCGAGCAAGGCCTGGATACCCTGCTGTAGCTTCAAACAACCTCCACTCTGAGTAGCACAATCCAAACAACCCTTCCCACAACCGGGGAAAACATCGGCCTTCAGCAAGCATCCTTTGATATCCGACAATGGAGTCTTCAACTTCAACACATCCTTAATGAACTTGGCTTCTCCCTCTACCATGTTAACATTCGCACCACCATGCTGCGGCATGGGATTGTTAACGACATTCGGAGTCGGTGCAAGGTCGATGGCCTTTGAATCTATGAGGTCTTGAACTACGTGCTTAAAAGCTTTGCAGTTCTCAATGTTGTGGCCAGGTGCCCCAGAGTGGAAACTACACCTAGCGTTGGCGTCGTAACCCACCGGAAGTCTACCAACAGGAGGAGCCAGAGTGCGTAATTGCACAAGCTGTAGTTGTTGAAGACTAGAAAGCAACTGGGCGTACGACATTGGAATGGTGTCGAAACGCCGGTCCATCATCCTTTGTCTCTGTTGATAAGCGGGTCTGTTACCCGGTTGTTGCTGCTGTTGATACTGAGCTGGTTGACGCTGCGGTGGTTGTTGTTGTTGTGGCACTGCAGCTGGAATGGTCACCGCCGCAACATACGGTTGTTGATGATAATTCTGAAAATTATTCCTTCTAACACCTCTGTTCTGATAGGAAGCCAAAGAATTCACTCCCCCCTCTCTTTGCTTATGCCCTCCAACGAACGACTTTTTTACCCCTGACGAAGATCCTCCTCCACTTTGGATCTTGCAGGTCTTCAGGTAATTCTCCACCCTCTCTCCGGTAGCGACCACATCAGCAAAGTTGGAAGCATTGCACCCCACCAGACGCTCCAGATAAGGTCCAGGCAACGTATTCATGAACATGTTGGCCATTTCTTTCTCCAACATAGGGGGCTGAACACGGGAAGCTGTCTCCCTCCAGCGTTGAGCGTATTCCCTGAAGCACTCATTGCTTTTAAGAGACAGATTCTGAAGTTGAGTTCTATCCGGAGCCATGTCTGCATTATACTGATACTGCTTCACGAAGGCCTCCGCCAAATCCCTCCAGCAACGGATGTGGGCTCTGTCCAGCCTCATATACCATTCCAAGGATGCCCCAGCTAGGCTGTCCTGGAAGAAGTACATAAGTAGCTTCTCGTCATCAGAGTATGCAACCATTTTACGGAAATAGGCTTGCACGTGAGTCTTGGGGCAAGAGTTTCCCTTGTACTTGTCAAAGACCGGGACTTTGAATTTCGGTGGCACTCTCACACCTGGGACCAGCCCTAAGTCAGCAACGTCTACTCCCAAAGGATTCTGTCCTTCCACTGCCTTCAACCTCTCTTCCAATCTCCTGAACATGGGGTCTACGCCATGACCCATGCCAAAGTCTTCCTGAAGTGGGGGAAACTGATCGTCCTGATCATCATGAACGGGTTGTTGACCGGGGTTGGCGTGCGGGATCGGGATAGGCCCTGGTCCACTGGGTCCGTTAACCTCTCCAGCTGGAGGATCAGTCACTGTCTCTGGTTGAGCAGGGGGATTCCCCTGTATTATCTGCCTGAGCTCTTGTTGTCCCTGAGCCACCCCTTGAACCACATCCATGAATTGGGTCATGCGGGCCCTCATCTCAGCGAGCTCTGCTTGTACACCTTCCATTGCTCTCTGTTGATTCCTCCGGGTACCGTATCGGTGAATGCCTGAGTCAGCTATCCTGCTAATGGAACACCAAACAATATGAGAACACCGCAGCGGTACCTGTTATGCAAGATATGACAATGAATATGTAAATGCAATGACATGTTTATCAATTCCAAAAGGTATTCTACCCCCTTGATTCCAGTCTCACATCAGGTGGGTAGTGCAAGAAGGCCGAGTCATGGATAAACTTCTGAGATCAAGATGTAATAAAGGGAAACCATCATACAAATGAGTTCAAGGAAAGGGCCTTAGCCAAAAATACATCAAAGGAGGATCTCCACAACAAGCCTGTGGATCATCACTACATAACACCAAAGCAGTAAGTAAAGAGAGGAACAAGCAAATCAGAAATCAGCCTCCTGTATGCAACCCATAAGGACCGTTCCTCACTTCATCCAGTAGCGCCACCGTGTCAGGATGCTCTGGAGATTCTGTCAAACGCCGGATAAGCAGATTCCTCTTGCGAATGATCCTATCCAGTTCGTTGATGTGTTCTCCGTAGTAATTCCCATCATCTTCTCCAAATACCTCTTCAAGTCTGGATTTCTTCAAACTTGCCAGCGTCTTGAGTTCTTCGATATATCCTTGAGCCTCATTGAGTTGATCTGTGATATAACCATTAGTTGATCGGGTACACAGCAGCTCATGGTTCTTCCCCTTCAGCAAAGTCTTCAATTTCTCTATCTGACCAGTCAGTTCAGCCACCGTCTCTTCCTCCTTTGTCTTCCGAGAAGTTGAAAATGCATCCCATCGCTCTTGCCACCCAGCTAATTTACCACGAGCATCCATTAACTGCTGCTTGACTCGCCTCAACTCAGAACTGGATGATCTCAAGGCTTCGTCTGTCTTCCTGAAGAAATTCACCTCCACAGCAAATTTCCTTTCGGCTTCCTCTTGCAATTTGACAGCTTCCTCCTTCTGATATTCTGACTCATGGAATCGATGCATACAGTCTTGCAATTTCTCCCTTAACTCTGAGTTCTCGATTTGAAGTCCTTCCGTGGTGTTCTTCAACTTGTCATACTCCTCTCGGCTCACCGTTGCTGACTGCTCGAGAGTAGGTGAATACAAGGGTTCTTCAATAGGAAACGGTAGACCAAACTCTTCGATTCTTCCTTGAAGCCATTCTCCATACTGAGGGTAAGCTCTACAATCTCCTTTCCCAAGAACAATTCTTCCTTTCTTGATCACCTTGAGCCAGGCCTCAGCTGTCTTACGGGATACCGTCAAATCAGGCGAAGAATGGAAAAACAGAGACTCTTCCACATCCTTTTCCACCGGCGGAGTTCTTAAGGCATATCCAAACTGTCTAACTGCAAGAGAAGGATTATAGTTGATTCCTCCTTTTCTTCCTACCAACGGAACATTCGGGAAGTTCCCACAACTGTGAATAATATCTGCCCGAAGCAAACTCCGGTCAGACCACCAAGAAATATCTTCAGCTCTCAACCCCATCAATCTCTTTGACCAACTCAACGAGTCCTTGACATCAATGAATGCTCCTGACTTGGGTAGGTGAGAACTGAACCACTTATAAAACAAAGGCGCACAACAATTCAACAATCCTCCTTTTCTATTCTTATTCCTGTGGTGCACTGAATGAAAGAAATCTCCCAGCAAGGTCGGCACTGGATTTCCCAACACGAAGAGGCGTATGGCATCTACGTCTATAAATTTGGCGACATTAGGGAACAAGACAATCCCATACACACAAAGAGCCAACACAGCATTGAAACCCCTCTGGTCACCATCTTCAAGCTTCTTCTTTGCTTCTCCCAATAAGAAACTCAGATGAAAACCGTTAACTTCTCCCTTCTGACACATATTAGCCTTCAAAACTGATTCCCTCAAATATGTGGTTGAAGCAACCATGCTGAGATCGGGCAGACACTCCGAGCTGTAGAATAGCAACTGTGACTTGATGGGAATTCTGAGAAAACTGACAATCTCTTCCAAAGTTGGGACCAAAACATAATCCGGGAATGTGAAGCACCTTAATGGAGAGTCATAGAACTGCAGTAGTGTGAAGAGAGCATCATGTTGATCTTTGGAAAGAACCGCGACGAAACTTAGAATTAAACCGTAATCCTCTCGGAATCCTTCTAGAGAACCAGGATCCATTAACTTCATCAGTTGTTGGATGGGCTCCAAACAAACCACCGGAAACTTGTAGGCGACGAGTCTCTTTCTGCCAATATCCATCTTAAGAGAACCAGAAAAAAACCCCGACCGGAATCAAGAAGAAGATGTAAACCCCCTAGAAATGGATAAACATGTGTTAAATGATATGAATGCAGAATGATGTGATGATGTGAATGTAATGCAGCGGCGTGTCAATCAGGATTGCTGTATCTGCTTGAGCATTTGTCAGGTTGCACTGTCTGAAGAGAAAACCACTGAGGAATATAATACGAGATCAAAGCACTGCTCCAGAAAACCGGGTTGGTTGGAGGTTAAGGTTTCCTGAATTTAGCCCGCCCCTCACTGGTAGGTTCTAAGAACAGAAGTTCGTCAACTTCAGCCCTTCAGTCGCGAATAATACGTTTACCACTGAAGGTTTGGCATTATTACGGAATAAAAGACCTCCACTGACTCCCCTCAACAGGACATCCTAAAGCAAGTTCCCAGTCTCGGGGTCCTCGGATTGATCAGCGAGAATGCGCCCATCAGAGCTAACATAATCACGTCTCGGAGGAGAGGCCTCGACTGAGTTCTCGGGAAATAGTCACCAGAGTCGACAATTTCTAGGGGAATATTATGTCGTTACGGAACATCCGTAGGACATAGTATATCCAAGAGAAACCTCGTCTGGGTGTGGTTCTTCACGAACGACTTAACGCAGCAACATGCCACGCAAGCCTCATGAACATCCACTCTAAAACCTGTGTGTACACTCAAGCCTGGGTAATGGGCTTATCTCTCGTAGAACACCCCATCCCAACAAACAAACAAACAGCAGCAGATACAGCAAACATATGTACATGAATGCAATTAGGCAAATAAGTAACTGCACAAAAGAATGAACACTCAATAAACAAGAAAACACACAAGCTAGGAGGGACTCGCTTAGGGAAGATGGACCAGCAAGAGGTCAACTTCTAAAGTCCCCAGCAGAGTCGCCAGCTGTCGCAACCTGAAAAAATACAGTGCGAAAAAAAACAACCGGCGAAGAAAAAAGACAGGAGAGTCGCCACCGTGCGTTATTTATCCCAAAGGAGGGAAAGGAAACGCTCGAAGTAAACCTGAAAATAGGAAAGAAAAAGACAAGGTCTCGCAACCAAATCTTGGGTTCGGGAGTCGGTTATGCGAAGGGAAGGTATTAGCACCCCTACGCATCCGTAGTACTCTACGGGATCCACTTATGCGGTTTCTGTTTAAAGGGTGTGGTTTTGCCTAATGTGCTATTTACTAAAAAGGTTAAGAGAAATGACTCGCGCGGATGTCGCATCCACTGCATACGTATCTCATCTGAATATGAGAATCAGAGTCTTCGTAGCTCGGCTGACCTATGGGTTGGGGGTAATTGTGCTCGCTAAGACATCGCGTCTTATGCCTACGTATCTCATCTGGAATGAGAATCAGAGCAAGCCGTAGTTCGACTAACTACGGGGTTATGGATTATGTTACGGGGTGAACAACGTTACTACGCAATCTACCGGATGCTCGACCTTTGGAGACTTACTCGCCTGTAGTAGAAGGAGTAAACGTGTTGCTTTGGGTTTTAGGTTTTGTTTGCGTTGTAGGAACGCGCATGCAAAAAGGAAGTCCTAGGCGGAGGAACAGTGCTACCTAAATTAGCATGCAAACGGGAGACTATGCGAAGCCTCGCATCCTATGGGGAAACAATCACATCACACAAAACATATATCTTGAAATAGAAAAAATGCCACCAAGGGGCCCAAACATTGCCTCCTATCGAGGTCTTCCAGCTAAGAAACAGTAGAAATAAAAGGGAAGAAGTAAAATACCACACGGATCAAGATCCGAAGTTACAGCAATTAAAGGATAAGCGACCCTGAGATTCTCCCAAGCTGATGCCATCAAAGAAAACCAATCAGTACGGGAAATCGGAATAAACCTCCGGAGGGTATCCCTGCGAGAATATGTGAGCCCTCACAAAAACTCAACAAAAGGGGTTAGGCAAGCAGGATGAAATCAAAAGATAACAAGGCCATGGCAACACAAAGAACAGGTTAGAACAAAACGGAATAAAAGCAGATACTGTCACATTCGCGACTGCTTCGCCTAGCGAAAGCCTAGCGAAGCTTCGCTGCGTGCTCGCCTAGCGAAGCGGCTAGCGAGCACCTGCGGGATTTGGATTTCCCATTGGTACCTGCACGATGTTAAAGATTCCAGATCCTATGGCATTCACCTCATAAACGAAATTGTTAAACAGTCAAGGCATAAATCACATATTCATACACAAATATAACCCTGTGGGCCAAGCCTGAGGTTACCTCATATATTCAGTATTCAACCCGAGGCATAGAGTAATAGGAACAGAGGCATACCTGATGAGAGACCTGTTAAAATTGGAAGGCAAGGCCGGATTGGCGAAGTAACGTTTAGGGTTTGCGCGAGGCGGAATGAACTTCTCAGGGCTGCCCGAAGGTTGCTGCAGAGTAGTTCCTAGGTTTGAAACTCCACGTGAACTCCAAGTCTATTTCTCAGGGAATTTCCAAGTGTCTGAAACCCTACTGAAACTCTTATATTTATAGCTGATTTTCGTGGACTTGTGGGCTTGGAATGAGGGAGACCTAAGTCCAAAATAATTTGTTATATTTTAATTATTTATTTTAATTTTAAATTTTATTTTATTTTATTTTATTTTTTTTTTGAAAAAAAAAGAAGGGTAAATTTTGGGGTATTACAGGGTTCGACAGGATGAGGCATGTTCCATCTTGAATTTCTTCATCATGACACATATGTATTTGGATTGTTTGAGGTACATGCCACTTTCATCTCTATGGACCTCTGTTCCTAGAAAGTAGTGTAAGTCACCCAAATCTTTTGAAGAGAAAACAACATTGAGTTGTTTGATAAATGCATCAAGAAACTTGGTGTTGTTGCCTGTAACTATGATGTTATCAACATGTACGAGGAGAAAAGTGATATGATATTTACCTTTAAGTATGAAAAGAGAGGAATCACTTTTTGTACTTTGAAATCCCCAGCTAAGTAGTGCATTTTTTAGACTATCAAACCAAGCTCGTGGTGCCCGCTTCAATCCATAGATTACCTTAGACAATTTGCATATGTTATTTGGTTTGGTTGAGTCTACAAATCCATTGATTAGTGTCGTACCTCAAATTTTGACCATCATTCTCCTAACCTAAGATTTAGATCACTAACATGTCCAGAGTCTGTATAAGTCGTCTGGTCAACACCAATAACCTAAAAAGTTAAAGAATGACCATTTTGACTTTTCTGATCCATCTTGCTTAACTGTTAATTTATGACAGTCCCGGTCTAGTTTAACATAATGTCCGTTTTTAGAGCCTTTAGTTATTAAGATTAATTAGGTTAATACTATTAAATTAGTTAGATATTTATTAATTAATTTATATTATTAATAAAATCAATTAGATTTTATAAATTTATACTTAAGTTAATAGAATATTGAATAATTTATGTTGTTAGCTAAATTAATCAGATTTTCGATTATTTTATAATTAAATAGAGTTAGGAGTTAATTAGGTTAGTTAATTAGATATTAATTTATATTATTATTAAAATTAATTGAATTTTTAGTAGTTTGTAATTAAGTTAATATTAACTAAGTTATATTATTAGTTAAATTAGATTGTTGATTAATTAGGTTATTGAGTTAGTTAAGTTAATTTTCAATAAGTTAATTATATTATTATTTTTATTACGTCAGATTTATTATAAAAAATATATAATATTGTTATTTTTAAAGGGTTGGTCAAGGGGAGGACTGAGTAAGCCCAAGCTCACTTCCGTTGGGTCAAATAGATGACCCAAGTCCAACCCAACTAGGTCAAGATTGACCTAATTCCATCGTTGAACCCGGTCAAGTCCATGACCCAAATTCTGCCCCAATTCCCCACTTTCCCAATTTCCTAATTCATCTCCAGAAACACTAATCAACGCTCAAAATGAAAACTGAAACTGATCAAAGCATAAATTTCAATTGAATCAAAACTTTCTAATTTTATTTAGATCCATTACATATTACAATATACAAAGATATTGGACCAGATACAACTAAATCAAAAAGCCTAATTTCTAATTACAATCAATCGGATAAACAATCAAATCCTTAAATTCTTAATACAAATCAATCTAATTTAAATAACTAAACCTAATTCTAACCTATAAATAGCTAAACCTAATTCAGAAGACGGGGACCAAAAAGAAAAGAGAAAAAGCCCTAAACTGCCACAATTCATAACCCTTCACTATAACTCAGATTCCTGAACACTTAAGGTTTCAAATCGAAACCTTAAGCTGCTTCGAGTTATGCCACGCATCCCTACCTGCAAAAAGAAGAAATAAAGAGATTAGAAAGGAGAAATAGAGGAACCATAGAAAGGAAAAGAAAGGAGAGGAACCCTGGGTGATTTCTATTTAGGATAAGGTTTAGTATTTTTGAATTTCCGATTATTTGGTTTGTTATTTTGATGTTTGATTAAGGATCAAAGGGTTACAACTTTTGGTTTGTTGTTTTGATGTTTGATTAAGGATAAAAGGGTTACAAATTTTGGTTTGAGGTTTGTTTGAGGTGATTCTAGGTAGGGTTAGGATATTTATGGGTTTATGTTAGCGTTAGGATTCCTAGGGTTCATTTGGGGAACCCTAGGATTTATCATTTCTGGGTTTAGAATATAGGGTTCATGTTGAACCCAAGTTAGGGTTGAAGTTTTGAAGGGTTTATGGGTTAAGAGTTTGAAGGTTTGAAGATATCAGTTTAAGTTCAATTAGAGATCTGGGTTACAAGGGGTTTGGTACAGTGGTATCAAAAGGTATGACTTGTACCAATAGAACAGTATCAAAAGGTATTTGCCCAAGCAACGGGGACTCACAAGACAAACCCAGTTTCAGAGATTAACTGCCATGAAATGAGGAGAGAGAGATATTTGTCTAAGCAACGGGGGCTCACTAGACAAACACTAATTCAAGGAATGATTGTAGTACTGGATGGTACAAGGAATAGTGTATCACTTGCTGGGGAACCAAATAGTTCGAGATCAACGAAGGATAGTATCTTGGATCCAAGAAGGATAAACTCTTAATCGAAGAGCAAGGTAGGCATTTACCAATACGTGGACTAGCAGGCCGTCACTATAGGGTAAAGCCAAAAAGAAAGACTGGATTAAGTGTTTGAGGTTGTAGCCCAAACAACTCTCAATTGATGAGATGGACTGTCGGGAAGACATCCCAAAAGGATAGGCAAGGAGTCCAAGGAGAAATGCGTTTGATCTTAAAAAGATGGTATAGATTGAATGAATGGAGAATGATTGATTGATAAATGGGGTAGCAATAGATAAGGTAGATTGATAAATAAGATAGCTCGCGAAGAATCTGAATTCTCCTGCCTGCGTATCCTTATAGTGCAATAAGGAAATCAGAGCGTTTGTAGTTCAGCCCACTAGGACTAAAAGTAAGATGGTTGATGAGATTGCCAAGAGGCAAGGTAGATTGCTTAACAAGCAAGGAGGTGGTACCAACCAAAGATGGTGATAAATCATAAGGACAAACGAGGTTTAGCCAGGGTCCGAACTCCATGAGGCAAGAATGCCAAGATCCGCATCTTGTGGGCAAAGAGTAAAGCCAGAGTCTAAACTCCATGGGCTGAAGGGATTTGCCAAAGTCTGCACCTTGAAGCAAAGGATCAAGCTAGAGTCTGAACCCCATATGCTAGAAGATTGCCAAGGTCTGCACCTTGAGGGAAAGCAACAAAGCAAGCCATAGTCTGAACTGATAGGCAATGCTTGAAGCTATTGATTGAGAAATGGGTACGCGACCCTTGCAGGGAATGGATTAGGATTGACTGATCCGAATTGAGGAGAATTTCCATTGTCGCTTGCGTTGATGAAGACCTTATCAATCGTTTGATTTGAGTTGCGCTAAAGTCTATGAATAGAGGTGAATACGATGAGCGCTGGGTCATTCGTCCCATACCCAAAGATACTTAGAATAGGGGTAGGAATACTCCAGTCTCACTCTTTATCTATTGCTTAAGGCTCGTATCGTACAACTTGTTTCATGATTGATAAGTTGTTGATGTAGTCCTTGCTTTGTTGTATTGCTTTGTGAAGAGAGAGAGAGGGAGACTTGTTAATGTATGATTATAATTGTGCTAAAGTCTATGAACAGAGGTGGATACGATGAGCGTTGGGTCATACGTCCCATACTCAAAGATACCCAAAATGGGGGTAGGAATACTCCAATCCCATTCATTCTCTATTGCTTAAGGCTCGTCCACTAATTGCATTCACAATCTGTCCACAGTGGTCCGACAACGGGATGGTTATAACATTGGGTCCTGCCTCAGAGAATGACAGAACCTTCTGATCAAAAAGCTCTTGTACCCTTGCCTTAAGGATCAAACAATCGTTTGTAGAATGCCCTATGTATCCGGCATGGAACGCACAAGACACATTGGGATTATGTTTGTTATTGTAGGGAGGCATTACAGGCAGAATCTCCTTTGGCACAAGTACCCCTTGATGGACAAGATACGACAGTAACTGAGTGTATGATACAGGGATCTGGTCATGCTGAGGACGCTTCTTATCAAACCGTATATGTTGACCTTGATTCTGGGTTTTGCTGTTTTGCTGATTCTGCGGAGCTGGAGCCTGTGGAGGCTACTGATACTGAGGTTGGTATGCAGGTTACTGATATTGAGTAGCGACAATGTATGGATAAGGGTAGTATGGCACAAGAGCCATAGGTGCTTGAGCTAGAGGATATACATTTGCTGTTACGACATTTGCCTCAGCCTCTTTCTTCTTAGCAAAACCCTGAGATTTCTTGTCCTTTGACTGGCTGTCAACACTAGCAATCTTTACAGTTTTCAACCCATTCTCGATACGTTCTCTAATGGTGACCATATCGGCGAAGTTGGATCACGAGCTACCAACCATCTTTTCATAGTACAAACCTTGGAGAGTGCCCATGAAGGTATCAACCAATTCAGCATCTCTCAGTGCAGGTTTAACTCTAGAAGCCATCTCACGCCATCTCTGAGTGTATTCCTTGAATGTTTTATTGTGCTTGCAGGCTTGATTTTTCAGTTGTAACCTGGTGGGAGCCATGTCCAGGTTATATTTGTATTGCTTGAGAAAGGCTTCAGACAAGTCCTTCCAAGATCTGATTTTGCTGCGTTCCAGGCCTATGTACCAGTCTAAGGATGCCCCAGATAAGCTTTCTTAGAAGCAATGTATAAGAAGCTCATCATTATCAAAATAGGATGCCACCTTCCTGCAATACATGATGACACGACTTCTTGGACAACTCAAACCCTTATATTTTGGTAGGTCTGGTACTTTGAACTTAGGAGGAAGCACCACATGGGGGACTGGGCATAAGTCCTTAGCGTCCATACCATAAGCAGAGAAACCTTCAATGGCTCTGATCCTCTCATATAGTAATTGGTAGTCTGCTTGTCTGTCCTGATCTGAACCAACAACAATCTGATTCGAAGGCTAAGGATTAACTTGACGACTAGGAAGCTGAACACCCTGAGAAGCTGCCTAAGCGAGGATTGGAGGAGAAGCAAATTCAAGATACCCTTGAGGATACATCTGACCAACAGTCTGACCATACTGATTTTGATATGGAGCATAGGGTGCCCCCCGGATACACAAATGGAGGTGCAACAACAGAAGATGCCCCAGGATGAGGAGGAGGTATCCAAACACCTTGATTCAAATTCTGAACAGTAGGTTGAGTAGCTCGAGGAGGAACACGAAAGTGAAGAGTATGGCCTCTGTATTCATCTTCATTGTCATTCAGAGTCTCACCAATCACTGGTACATAAGTCTGAAGAACCTGTTCTGGGAGGATCTCACGGTTGTCAGCATTAACCAATTGAGGAGAGAGAGTGGTCATGCCCCAAGGATGGACAATATCATTCCCATTGGCAAGATGAACAACAAACAGTTGATATGGCACAAATGCATTCCCATTAGCAGCTTGGGGAGTAAAGTTCAGAGGCAACCCCCAAGGATAGGAAATGCCATGCCTACTAGAACCTGGCTGACAGATAGGTTGACTCACAACAGGCTGAATCACAGTGTCCATAACAGCATCAACAGAAGTGGTGATGGCAATAGCATCAGTAACTACAGCAGAAGCAGGATTGGCAGCAGAAGTGGAGGTAGTAACCTTCTAAGCTTGAAGGTACTCCAATATGGTGTTCATGTTACCTTGGAAGGTATCCATTATGCCTTGGACTTGAGCCAAGGTTTCTTTGTACATAGAATTCTCTTGTTCCAGATCTGCCATGATTCTCGACTTGTTAGCTCTTGTGAAGTATTGGTGTCGAAGAGTCATCGTCTTTCAGGCTGGAGAAAGGACAAGGTGAGCTTTTTCTGGTTGATGGGCATGAGATGCGAATGCATGAACGCATATGTTAGGGATGAAATGCAAATAATTATGCAACACCCATAGATTCAAAGCACCGATGGTATAATAATTCAGGGTCAAAACTCGGGCATATATACAACAATGCAATGATGATATACAATGAAGTATGTCAACAACATAAAACAATCCGGATAGTCTGTGTACACTGCCTGATGTAGGGTCAAAGGTTCGACTTCCATGAGAATAAGGTATGTAGAGTTTATGGTTTCCTGTAGAAAAGTCCTATATCCCCCTCACAAGTGTGGACTATGCTCTAAGGTGGTCGCTAGAAGGTCTCCCAGGGTCATCGACTCGAAATGGAAATACCATGTCATAGTGAATACTCACAGGACAAAAGTACTTCCAAGTGAATCTAGTCTGGGTGTGGTTCTCGTGAAAACCCAACGCGTGAAATGCAGGCGTACACGACTATCCACGAGTCTAACCTATGTGTATACTAAGCTCGGTTATAGAGCTTTCCTCTCATGTAGTCTATCCCATCCCAACAACAGTATAATAAATAATTCCATAATATAAAGCAATAAGAAATGTGATAAATAGAAGCGAGTAAATCTATAAAGGTAAGCACCTAAAACTAGCGAGGGAACAACCTAAACTAGGCCCGACTCCTTTTAGCGACTAGGAAGTACTCCAAGTAGCGAATTATCCCCAGCAGAGTCGCCAACTAAAGCTAGCGAAAATATACCCGAACGTATCACACGCTCGAACATACAACACAGTCGCCATCGAACTTTATTTATCCTTTAAGGGAAGGTAAAACATCGATAAAACCTGGGGGAAAGAGATATACTGGGTAAGGAAGTCGGTTATGCAAGGGGAAGGTATTAGCACCCGAAACATCCATGGTACTCCATAGGAAGCATTTTGATTGTTCTCGCTTGAATAGGTGTTACATCTAAGATTACTCACAAAAGAATGAAGGGAAAGGAAGAGAAATAGATAGAGTGCTCGGTGAGGATTGGGGCCCTCATGCCTACGTATCCTCATAGTGCAATAAGGAATTCAGAGCTTCGTAGTTCAAGGAACTAGAGGCGGGAGGTGAAAAGGAGTGTGATAGGAATATTGTCTGAACCAAAGAATATTGTTTTGAACTTCAACAAGGGTGAAAAGGTGAACCCAAGAGTAAGGTGGCTATTACTAATACACAGACTAGTAGGCCGCCGCTGTAGGGTAAAACCAAAAAGGAAGACTCAATTAAGTGTTTGGGGTTGTAGCCCAAACATCTCTTGGTTCACAAGGTGACGCAAGAAGGAGCACAAAGAGGTAGTGTGTTTGGCTCAAAGATGACTGGTATATCACATGGAGTGAATGAAGGTAGAATACGAATGTATCATGGAAATGAATGGAATGAAGTGACCAAAGTCACAAAATTGAATATTTGGTGATAAGTGACTGAAGAAGTATTGTTTGAAATCGAAAGGTGAAAGTGTATTGGAATCCATAAGAGAAATGGAATTCATACCATAGAGGGAAATATCTTCAACCGATACGTGGACCAGCAGGACGCCACTATAGGGGGTTTAGCCAAAAAAGGAAGGAATTAAATGTTTGAGGTTGTAACCGAAACAACTCTAGGTAGAAAGACGGACTACATTAGGTGTCCTAAAAGGATGTATATGGAATCCAAAGAAATGGTATCTCAATGTCAAAGGAATAGTATGTCACTGGGTGAGCGATTTATGATCGAAGGTAGGTGATGGATAATGAAAGATATGAGTGATGCCCTAAGGAGAAGGAGGAATAATTCGAAGTATGCTCGCCAAGGATTCGCATCCTCGTACCTGCGTATTCTCATCTTTAAATGAGAAAATCAGAGCAATCGTAGTTCGGAACCACGAGAATAGAGAGGGAGACACAGTGATGAAAAGTATGACTTGTACCAACAAAACGGTATCAAAAGGTATTTGCCCAAGCAACGGGGACTCACAAGACAAACCCAATTTCAAAGATTAACTGCCATTAAACAAGGAGAGAGAGAGATATTTGTCTAAGCAACGGGGTCTCACTAGACAAACACTAATTCAAGGAATGATTGCAGTGCTGGATGGTACAAGGAATAGTGTATCACTTGCTGGGGAACCAAATAGTTCGAGATCAACTAAGGATACTATCTTGGATCCAAGAAGGATAACCTCTTAATCGAAGAGCAAGGTAGGAATTTACCAATACGTGGACTAGTAGGCCGTCACTATAGAGTAAAGCCAAAAAGAAAGACTAGATTAAGTGTTTGAGGTTGTAGCCCAAACAACTCTCGATTGATGAGGTGGACTATCGTGAAGACATCCCAAAAGGATAGACAAGGAGTCCAAGGAGAAATGCGATTGATCTTAAAAAGATGGTATAAATTGAATGAATGGAGAATGATTGATTGATAAAGTGGGTAGCAATAGATAAGGTAGATTGATAAATAAGATAGCTCGCGAAGAATCTGAATTCTCCTGCCTACGTATCCTTATAGT
The DNA here is from genome assembly GCF_024323335.1 of Lathyrus oleraceus. NCBI lineage: Eukaryota > Viridiplantae > Streptophyta > Magnoliopsida > Fabales > Fabaceae > Lathyrus > Lathyrus oleraceus. The sequence continues at coordinate 40,610,196 of NC_066583.1, forward strand.
GCAATAAGGAAATCAGAGCTTTCATAGTTCAACCCACTGATCACACTAAAATTTACATATTTTCGACTCCGATTTCGCATGCATTCTAGTTGTTTTATTATCATTTTATTGTGTTATTGCTATGTTTTTCTTTGTTTACAGGTTTTTACTTTAATCGGAGCCCCGATCGAGAAAAGGAGTGAAAAAGAGCTAAAAACCCTAAAATTCAGCATTTTGTGCTTATGGCCTATCCCATGGCGGGCGCCACAGACCAAGCCATGACGTGTCCAAGTCCAACTTCCTCAACTCCCACGTTTTCCCACTTCATCCACTAAGGCGCCCCACTTTGTGCTTGTGGCGGGCGCCATAGCCTTGTGGCGGGCGCCACAAGAAGGAAACGGTTTCCTCTATTTTCAAGTTGAAGGGCATCCAAGTCAATTCCACCTTTTTTATTTTCTTATAAATAGAAACGTGAATTCAGTTTTACAATCATCCAAACTTAGAGCAGAGGCAAACTCAGAAGCAACTTTGTTTCACTTAGGCATATATTCAGTATTTTATAGTGGTAATCACTTCGCATTGGAGTGTTACCACAATTGTGTCATCAAGTCTGTGATAGAGTCTGTAATCGAGTTTGGAGCACTTTGGAAGGAAGTTAATCCTGCCGCCATTTTCTTTTTTGCATTGCAATTTACTTAGCCCTCCGATTGGAGAAGGTTTTTATTACTCGCCTTTACTTTATTTATTTCCCGCACTCGCCTTTACTTTATTTATTTCCCGCACTCGCTTTTACTTTATTTATTTCCTGCACTCGCTTTTACTTTATTTATTTCCCGCACTCGCTTTTACTTTATTTATTTCCTGCACTCGCTTTTACTTTATTTATTTCCCGCACTCGCTTTAAATTATTTACTTTCCGCACTCGCACTACTTTTATTTACTTTCCGCACTCGCACTACTTTTATTTATTTTAATGCACTTTTACTTTACCATGTCTAGCTAAATTTATAAGGCTAGAATGTAAGGATCGTAATTAAACCAGTAATCCGTACAATTGTTCGTAGAAACACTTAAGGGCTATTTTAACTTTCAAATTAAGTTTTCCCGCACTTCAATTCCGTTGGGTAAGATCGAAAGCCGTCCAACGTCTTTTTAAACTTAATTGTTTTTAACTATTTCAGAAACAGCGAAAGCGCTTTGTTTAGTTCATTAGGAGTTTTTAACATTAAGAAGAAAAGAGATTTTAAAACTATTTTCGGACGCGTTTATAAGTTTAGAGTTTGGTTCGTAAGAACCTCTTTTGGTTAAGAAATCCAGGTTATAATACTTTTCAACTTAGTCAAGATACTTTATTTCTTAAAAATAGGTTTACTACTCTAACGTAATGCGCGCCTTTTTATAAGTGACAATAAGAGAGTTTGATTAGGGAGTACAACTCGGTTCTGAATACGCGAAAGCGACAGTTCCTATTAAATTAGTTCTTTTCAAAGTAGGAAACATTGCCCATAAGTAGTTCTATTAGCAAGTACTTGGATTATCAATTGATTACGTGAATTACATTCGACCCTGTCTTTATTAATTATATTCTATTTCAATGCTTTACTTTTTATTGCACACTACAAAAACACTTATTTTGATTGCCTTTGATAAACACCATAACGACAGATAACGATAGATTGACACTTGGTCTCTGTGGATTCGATAATCTTTTATATTACTCTGACGCGTTCGTATACTTGCGAAAAACAACGCATCACCCACTAGGACTGAAAGTAAGATGGTTGATAAGATTGCCAAGAGGCAAGGTAGATTCCTTAACAAGAAAGGAGGTGGTACCAACCAAAGATGGTGATAAATCACAAGGACAAACGAGGTTTAGCCAGGGTCCGAACTCCATGAGACAATAATGCCAAGATTCGCATCTTGTGGGCAAAGAGTAAAGCCAGAGTCTAAACTCCATGGGCTGAAGGGATTTGCCAGAGTCTGCACCTTGAGGCAAAGGATCAAGCCAGAGTCTGAACCCCATGGGCTAGAAGATTGCCAAGGTCTGCACCTTGAGGGAAAGCAACAAAGCAAGCCATAGTCTGAACTGATAGGCAATGCTTGAAGCTATTGATTGAGAAATGGATACGCGACCCTTGCAGGGAATGGATGAGGATTGACTGATCAGAATTGAGGAGAATTTCCATTGTCGCTTACGTTGGTGAGACCTTATCAATCGTTTGATTTGAGTTGCGCTAAAGTTTATGAATATAGGTGAATACGATGAGCGCTGGGTCATTCGTCCCATACCCAAAGATACTTAGAATAGGGGTAGGAATACTCCAGTCCCACTCCTTCTCTATTGCTTAAGGCTCGTATCATACAACTTGATTCATGATTGATAAGTTGTTGATGTAGTCCTTGCTTTATTGTATTGCTCTGTAAAGAGAGGGAGAGAGAGACTTGCCAATCGTATGATTAGAATTATGCTAAAGTCTATGAACAAAAGTGGGTACGATGAGCGCTGGGTCATACGTCCCATACTCAAAGATATCCAGAATGGGGGTAGGAATACTCCAATCCCATTCCTTCTCTATTGCTTAAGGCTCGTGCCACACCCTTCTAACTTTGACTTGACATGTTTTTGAAGATGCCACCTTTGTATGCTTGCATAATCCACTGCTTGGTATGACTGAGGATGCCTTGATTAAGAAATCTGACTTGAGGCTTCGAGCTCCACAACTTAGAAGAAAAGTCTTATTAAGTGACCAAGGGTCTTTTAGTCACTTAAATTAGACTGTGGGATTATACAAGTTCAAAGGATTTAATTGACCAAAATTACTTTCGATCAATTTGAACCATGGGTTTGAAGTGATCTGGCATTTTTGGTTAAAACCTAATCTAATGGTTAGAATTGATCAAGCCAGCATAAGGGAGCATGTTATGGTTGATTAAAGTTGGTTGAAAACCTATGTTAAAATCCTAGGGGTGCATGTGCATGTTAATCAAACTTTCAATCAAAAAATCTATGTTAATTCTATTCCTAAGGGAATATGTTAATATTGAGACTTTGGATTAAAATTATAAGTTAAATTCTAGTCCTAAAGGAGCATGTAATTACATGAGTAAAATGTACAAAATTACCCCTAAAGCGTAAAATGGTCTTTTGACAATTTTTACGGTTATTGAATAAAAAATGATAATTATGAAAATTCTAATTAAACTCCTAATTGATCCAATTAACCTACATTCTATCAGTCAAAATTAATCAATTAGCAAGCAAATAAAGCAAATAAAATAGTGAGCCTTTGCAAAAGAGAGGGTGTGTAGGCCTGATCTGGATGTGCAGGAAAACAGAGTAAGACAGAGTCCAATATGCATGGGCTTCGGGTGCCAAAGCCCAATGCAGAACAAGGTTCTCTTCAGTTAGGGGTGCAGCAGAAAAAATGGTGTTAGATAGCACTGTATTGGGCTTAGAGAGTAACAAGCCCAATCAGAAAATGAGCCTGAAGATTGGGAGCTGTGTGAAGGAAAACCAGCAGAACTTGAATGTACGCGCCTTTTTTCAAAACAGTTCAGGTGGCCAGAGTTCCACCGCGGACCACCGCGCCGGAAATCGCTTCCAGCGGTGGTGGCTACCGGAAATGAAAAGCGGAGACACCTCCATCTTTGTCTCCACCTCCCGAACAAGGATCCACTCTCCAAATTCTCCAATTTCTGTCCTAAATCCACTAATGAGACTGAATCCTCAAGAACCCCTAAAAATTCAGCAATACTCCTCCATGAACAAGATTCGGACTCCTCATGATATGGGTTTGTGATAGTGTAGCGGGGTATTCGTTACCATTAGAGATATTGACTAAATCCAAGGTAAATCATACAAGTCGAGTCGCCACCGCACTTCTATTTATCCAAAGGAATGGTTAGAAAGCGAACAAAAACCTAAAAGTTTTATCGAATCAAAAACTAGTAAAAAAGAGTCAGAGATCTGGGTAAGGGGGTTAGTTATGCAATGGGAAGGTGTTAGGCACCCAAAACATCCTAGGTACTCCTAGGGAGCCCTTTTCACACTTGTTGTAAAGTTGTTGTTTTGTGAAAATTTGTTTGTGCAAACATGATTGAAGAGTTGAGAAGAGAATATACAAGTTATTTACATTTTGTGTTTGGATGGATGAACCCATTGCCTACGTACCATCTTAAAAAAGATTAGGATCAAAACCTCGTAGTTCGGGGTAAAAATCTCAAAACAAGTTGGTGAATTGATTGGTCCAAAAGCCTTAAGGTCTTTTGTTATCCAAGGGAGAAAACTCAACCTAAAAACCACAAATCCACCATGTGAGGATAGCTTTGACATGCTAGTGAGGGGTTAACCCTATAGTAAGCATGGAAGACTCATTGTCCATCACTAAGGATATAGGTGAGTATTACATCTACCACAAGGATAACTCAAACCTAATAGCTAAAGGTTATAAGAAAAGTTTTTGATTAAGAGAGTGGCCATTGAAACCACCAAAATACATTTGAATGGGTTATATTTACCAATGAAAAGTATATACAAAATGGTCAAAGTTGACTTAAAGATTCAATTTAAAATAAGTGTTATGGAAAGAGAGTTTGAAAATCAAAAGCATAAGGCTTAGGTTTCTAATGTTGAAAACAAATGTTAAATGTTTGCACAAAAGTTTTGGCTTGGGTTAGAGTGGAGAGAAGAAGAAGAAAGGCTAAAGTCCTAAGCATGCAAGAGGTAAGGAATAAGAAACAAAACCACAATGGAGTTCCTTTCTTGAGATCATATTGATGATCCAAGTAGCTCCCATCCTTTGGAATAAGCAATCACATAAACATAAACCCAAGCAACCATCAATCAAATGAACTCTTGGAAGGCTCTTCAAGGCATCTTGTAATTCTTTCTCTTAGAATCTCATGGCAATAGTTCCTCAAGTTTGAAACAAGATGGAATCCCTAGCACAAGAACACACACATAAAAGAGTTTTATGAAGCAAATCAAGAATGGACAAGAGTGAGTTTAGAGGCTTGGTCCTTCTAATCCATCTTCATCATTAAGGTCCTTTTACTCCAATTTTGCATAGGGAATGTCCTAGAAACTAAGTCCATTTGTCCATTTTTGCATTTGGTTCTCAACAATAAAAACAAAACACAAGCACAATAATATATATATACAATTATGTGCTCAAGTGAGCAAAAGGCAAATGGCATTAACATAAACATGTGCTCAAGTGAGCAAAGGGAAAAGCAAATGGATAATATGTGCAAGAATAGTAAATTGCATAAAAGTAAAGAGCAAAAAGTAAATGTTAATGGTTAATGGTTAGTGTGCCATAAGGCAAATTTAGCGCTATGTTAAGCAATCGTAATTGGACTTATGTAGAAGTCACAACTATCTTATTAAAAGCTTTCTTCATCCTTTGCTGATATAATTGACCATGGCACATGGCAGTCAATCTTTTTTCTTTTATCAAATTCAGCTGGTCATAACGACTCTGAACCCATTCAGCATCAGTCAACTTGGCTTCCATCAAGACTCTCATGGACGGGATCTCCACCTCTACTGGGAGTACAACCTCCATGCCATAAACAAGAGAGAAAGGGGTTGCCCCTGTTGAAGTGCAGACAGATGTACGATATCCATGTAAAGCAAATGGCAGCATCACATGCCAATCTTTGTACATGACAACCATCTTTTGGATAATCTTCTTGATATTCTTATTAGCAGCTTCAACAACCCCATTAATCTTGGGTCTATAGGGAGAAGAGTTATGATGTGCAATCTTGAACTCACTACACAGTTCTTTCATCATTTTGTTGTTCAGGTTAGATCCATTATCAGTAATGATCTTATCTGGCACACCATATAGGCATATGAGTTGATTCTTGATAAACTTCACGACCACCTGCCTGGTCACATTTGCATATGATGCCGCTTCGACCCACTTGGTGAAGTAATCAATTGCTACGAGAATAAATCTGTGTCCATTGGACGCTTTTGGCTCTATCATGCCAATCATGTCAATTCCCCACATGGAGAAAGGCCATGGTGATGAAATCACATTCAAAAGTGTCGTGGGAATATGAATCTTATCCGCATAAATCTGACACTTATGGCATTTCTTCACATATTTGCAGCAGTCAGACTCCATTGTCAGCCAATAGTAACCTGCTCTCAACATTTTTCTAGCCATGGCATGTCCATTGGAATGAGTACCAAATGAACCCTCATGGACCTTAGTCATCAACAGGTCTGCTTCGTGTCTATCCACGCATCTAAGCAGCACCATGTCAAAATTTCTCTTATAAAGCACATCACCATTGAGGTAGAAACTGCCTGACAATCTCCTCAAAGTCTTCCTGTCTTTCACAGATACCCCAGGCGGGTAAGATTGGCTCTGAAGGAAACACTTGATGTCATAATACCATGGCTTATCATCTTTCACCTCTTCTACTGCAAATACATGGGATGGTCTGTCCAAGCGCATCACAGTGATATTGGGAACTTCATTCCAAAGTTTTACCACAATCATTGAAGCAAGTGTGGCGAGAGCGTCTGCCATCCGATTCTCATCTTGAGGAATATGATGGAAGTCAACCTCAGTAAAGAACGTTGAAATCCTCCTCGCATAATCCCTATATGGAATGAGGCCAGGCTGATTCGTTTCTCATTCACCCTTAATCTAATTAACAACTAGGGCCGAATCACCATATACATCAAGATGCTTGATCCTTAGATCAATGCATTCCTCCAATCCCATAATACTCAGCCATATTATTTGTGCATTTGAAAGTTAGCCTTGCTGTAAAAGGAATATGTGTGCCCTGAGGAGTAATAATCACTGCCCCAATACCATTTCCATATTGATTTACAGTGCCATCAAACACCATACTCCACCTGGAACCAGACTCTGGCCCTTCATCGAGCATAGGCTCATCGCAATCTTTCATTTTCAAATACAGAATCTCCTCATCTGGGAAGTCGTATTGAACTGACTGATAATCCTCAATCGGCTGATGTGCCAAGTGGTCAGCCAAGATGCTACCTTTAATAGCCTTCTGAGCTCGATACTCAATATCATACTCAGATAACAACATCTGCCAACGGGCAATCCTCCTTGTTAAAGCAGGCTTCTCGAAGATATACTTGATTGGATCCATTCTGGATATCAACCAAGTCGTATGGTTCAACATATACTGGCGTAAGCGCTTAGCACCCCAAGCCAAAGCACAACATGTCTTCTCAAGCATAGAGTATCGAGACTCACAATCGGTGAACTTCTTGCTTAAGTAGTAAATATCATATTCTTTCTTTCCTGATTCGTCTTGCTGACCAAGGACACAACCCATTGAGTCTTCAAGAACAGTCAGATACATAATCAATGGTCTTCCTTCCACGGGCGGAGACAAGATCGGAGGCTCAGACAAATATTCTTTAATATTGTCGAAAGCTTTCTGGCAATCCTCGGTCCAATCATGGGAATGATCTTTCCGGAGGAGCTTGAATATCGGCGCACATGTGGCAGTCATGTGGGATATGAATCTGGAAATATAATTCAAGCGGCCAAGAAAACCTCGGACTTGCTTCTCAGTTTTTGGCGCAGGCATCTCTTGTATTGCTTTGACCTTTGCAGGATCAACCTCAATACCTCTTTCACTAACAATAAAGCCCAATAACTTGCCGGAACGGACTCCAAATGTACACTTGTTGGGATTCAGACGAAGCTTATACTTCCTCAAATGCTGAAAAAGCTTCAACAGGTGCTCTACATGTTCAACCTCCGTTCTTGACTTAGCGATCATATCGTCAACGTATACCTCGATCTCCTTGTGCATCATATCATGAAACAAGGTGGTCATAGCTCGTTGATACGTGGCTCCGGCGTTCTTCAAACCGAAGGGCATCACTCGATAACAGAATGTTCCCTAAGGTGTGATGAATGTTGTCTTCTCCATATCCTCGGATGCCATTTTGATCTGATTATATCTAGAAAATTCGTCCATAAATGAAAAGACATTGAATTTAGCTGTATTATCTACCAACATATCAATGTGTGGTAGAGGGAAATCATCTTTTGGACTAACTTTATTCAAGTCTCTATAGTCTACACACATCCAGACTTTTCCGTCTTTCTTAGGCACGGGCACAATATTGGCCACCCATTGAGGATATGTAGAAGTCACCAGAAACCCCGCATCAATTTGCTTCTGGACTTCCTCTTTGATCTTTACTGCCATATCAAGATGAGTTCTTCTGAGCTTCTGCTTCACAGGCACGCACTCAGGTTTCAAAGGTAGGAAATGTTGCACAATGTCTGTATCTAGACCAGGCATGTCTTCATATGACCAGGAAAAGACATCAACATATTCTCGTAGCAATTCAATCAACCCCTTCTTAACAGACTCCTCCAGGAGTGCCCCAATCTTCACTTCTCGCACACAATCCTCAGTCCCCAAGTTAACTGTTTCCAGATTCTCAAGATGCGGCTGAATGATTTTCTCTTCATGCTCAAGTAGACGGGTAATCTCGTCAGGAATCTCTTCAACATCATCTTCTTCCACCTCAAATACAGGGAATTCAAAGTTGGGAGATGGTGTGGGGTCATTATGTTCAATGGGTTTGATCAACCTGCATAATGATTTTGGATATAAAGAGCTTTAGAATTCACACAAGGCAAATCATTATGCAGATGAAAAGATTGATTTTATTCTTATTTTTGAGGTTTTATGTGATCACCCATTTCATGCAAAAAAGCGAAAAGGGAAAATAATTGGAAAAACAAACATTTAACATGAATCTATTGAATGAAAATATCATTGTATTTATGCGCCAACAATGTCATCACTCCTCCTTTTGGCATGGGAGGAGGGTTTTTAAACACAATGAACATTACTTTGACTTATGGATAACTGTTGGAATATCCACAGCGATCCAATTATTGCAGATTCCCCCAGGGATGACGAAGTTGCCAGAATCCTCTTCGTCCTCTTCCAAGATGGCAGCAGTCTCCTCGTCTCGACCAGTGTGGATGAAACCTCCACTCTTGAACAGCCCCTCCGTATGAGAAACCCCAGATGAATAACCTATGCCAGCCCGAGACTTGTTGTCTTCTAGCTCAATCATTTTCCCTAATCCAGCAGTTGCACCACACTCAATGGCCAACTTTGCATCTTTGTAGGAAGCAAATGAAAGAGTTCTTTTCTCAATGGGTTCAACAATGGATAAAGCTTGGAAAGGAGTTCCAACTTCATCCTCAGCATCTATATACGAGAAGGAAGACAAATGGCTAACCAGGAGAGCCTTTTCTCCCCCTACCACCACCAGCTTCTTATTCTTCACAAATTTCAATTTCTGGTGTAGGGTGGATGTCACGGCGCCTGCCTCGTGAATCCATGGTCTGCCTAGGAGACATCTATACGATGGGTGAATATCCATAACCTGGAAGGTAATCTGGAAATCACTTGGTCCGATTTTGACTGGGAGATCAACCTCACCAATCACAGTTTCGCAAGACCCATCGAAAGCCTTCACAACTACTCCACTCTGCCTCATGGGAGGCCCTTGATATGACAACTTCGTAAGAGTGGTTTTTGGCAATACATTCAATGATGACCCAGTGTCCACCAGTACATTGGACATGGCATCGTCTTTGCAACCCATAGATATATGCAATGCCAAGTTGTGGTCTCTTCCCTCCTCGGGGAGATCAGAGTCACAAAAGCTCAAGTTGTTACAAGCAGTGATGTTTGCAACAATGCTATCAAATTGTTCTATCGTGACATCGTGATCCACGTATGCCACATCCAACACCTTCTGCAGCGCTTCTCAGTGTGGTTTTGAATTCAAAAGCAATGATAACACATATATTTTGGATGGCGTTTGTAGAAGCTGGTCTACAACGTTGTACTCGCTTCTCTTGATGAGCCTCAGCATCTCATCACAGTCTTCTTTCGTATTGCCACTCGGGCCAGCAGAAGCAGGAGCTTTTAACATAGAGGATGGCTTAACAACAAGTGCCGGATTCGGAGTGTTCACAGCATTCCCCATCGGGCGCTCAACAAAATCAGCATCAACATTTCCTCGAGCATCAGCTTGAGGCTTCGACGGTGCTGAAAATACACGACCACTACGGGTCAAACCGCTAACCTCATCAATGTTAACAATAGCTGAAGATGGCAAGGACACCTCTTTCCCATTTTCCACTGCCACAACGTTGTAGCGATAGGGGACCTCCTTCTCGGAAGAGTATGGTACTGGTCCGGCCGACTTAATGGTTAATGCGGGAGAAACCTTCTGCTTGCTACCATCATACTTGATGATAACAGGCTCGGGGATCCGGAATACTGGAGAAATTACGTTGACCTCATCAGCATCTTCGTCAACATTTCTGTTTTGAAGGATCTCAATAACTCCTTCATCCAACATTTCTTGAACATCTTTGCGCACCTGGCGACAACCTCTTTGATTAACAGAACAGATTCGGCATCTATCATGGTCATGCTCATAATGACTATAATCACATAGCAAACGATGCATCTCAACTAGAGATTGTCGAATATGACTGACGTATTTGACTTTGTACTTGCCAGGGCAGCCCTGGACCATGTTGACAGATTTCCCATGTTCGGGCAATGGGTTCTTCTTCACGTTAGGACTTACATCCTCGAAACACAGAATGCCACACCTCACAAGGTCTTGAACTTTGGTCTTCAAAGGGTAACAATTCTCCACGTCGTGGCCGGGAGCACCAGAATGGTAAACACAGTGTAATTCAGGCTTATACCACTACTGGGGGTTAGTAGGTATAGCCGGTGGGTCTCGCGGAGTAATTAACTTCCTCTCTATCAAAGAGGGATATAACTCTGCATACGTCATAGGAATAGGATCGAAGGTGACCCTTTTCCTCTCGTAACTTGTGCTGGTTTGATTAATGTTTCGAGGCTGGTAGGCCTGCTGTTGCGGACGGTGCTGTTGTTGTTGATATTGCAGATGTGGTTGTTGCTGATTGTTGTTATGTTGCTGGTACTGCTGATTATCTCTGAAGACAGGTGCTATATGAGCCACCTGGTGCTGGTTACCGGCGGGACGCACGGTCTTCCTCCTCACAGAGGGTCTTCTTGGTTTTATATGGGAGGTCACAACATGTGCCTCTCCATCTTTCTTTTTCACAAACGCCCCATAACGTTTGGCAGAAGAGCCTTCTTCTCTTGTTAGACGCCCTTCCCTAACCCCTTCTTCTAGACGCATCCCCATATTCACCATCTCGGTGAAGTCATAAGGAGCGCTAGCAATCATCCGCTCATAATAAAAAGAACTCAAGGTCTTCAAAAAGATCTTAGTCATCTCTTTCTCTTCTAGCGGGGGCACGATCTGTGCTGCTACGTCTCGCCACCTCTGGGCGTATTCTTTGAATGTTTCCTTGTCCTTCTGCGACATGACCCTCAATTGATCCCTATCGGGAGCCATATCCACATTGTACTTGTATTACTTGACAAAGGCCTCGCCAAGATCGTTGAAGGATCGGATGTTCGCACTGTCTAAACCCATGTACCAACACAGAGTAGCACCGGATAAACTGTCCTGAAAGTAGTGGATGAGCAGTTGGTCATTGTCGGTCTGAGTCGACATTTTCCTGGCATACATGACCAGGTGGCTGAGAGGGCAAGTATTTCCCTTGTATTTTTCAAAGTCAGGGACCTTGAATTTCACAGGGATCTTCACATTAGGAACCAAGCAGAGTTCGGCAGCAGACTTGCCGAAAAGATCATTTCCTCTGAGAGTTTTCAATTCCTTGCGAAGCTCAAGAAATTGATCGTTCATAGCGTCCATCTTCTCATAGACATCTGGGCCCTCAGACGGCTCAGAATGATAGATGGTGTCGTCTACTCTGGGTAGAGTATGCACGACAGGAGGAGGAACAGCAAGGACCGGGCTAGATGCCGGCATAGAAGCAAAGGTGGGAGCAGGACCCTCGGGCATGAAATTGGGAGGCATCCCCCACGGGAATCCGGCTGGCATGGTCGTTGGAGCAAAGTGTGCACTGGCCGCAGGCACAGTCGAGGAGACAATCTCAGAGATGACTGTCCTCTGGGGAGGAGTTCAAGGTGTCGGAGAAGACTGGCTCTGGGCAGCCATGAATGACTCCATCAAGGCACTTAATCTGGCCACTTCCTCTTTCAGCTCGCGGTTCTCTTGTTCCAAGTGATCCATCAGTCTTGAAATGTTGGCTCTGGTGTAGTACCGGTGAGTCAGCTTGTCTTCAAAATAAATGAAGAACACAGAGTTAGACCACAGGACAAGAAGCCGGGAACAAAACCTGCTTATGCACATGATGCATGCAATGCTTGTGCATATGATTTTTTATTTTATTTCAAAGGAACTTTAGGGTTCTATTTGCAAAGTTTGGAAGTATTAAACATTTATCACATATGGAAATATCTTATTAAATAATATCTGGAAACATTTTTACACTAAAGAAGTACAATTTTGGTAACCATATACAAGAGAGAAGGGAAATAAACATCTTATGGATCCCTAGAAGCAATCATCCGAAGCTCTGGACACAGGAAGATAAGATGCACGAAGTCTCTTCACCTCCCTCTCGTAGGCTGCCTCCATATCTGCCTTCTCCTTGGCGAGTCGATCGTACTTCCTTTTCCAAAACTTGGAAGACTGAGGAAGTAGAGAAGTCCATGCATCATCAGGATCATCAATAACCTGATGTTTGAGGAACTCTATCAAAGCACCCTTCTCCTTGATTTGCTGAAGCAACTCCTCTCTTTCGCGGATCCAAGCACTTGATCGGTCTTCGTCTCTCAACTCCTCTACTCCTTGATCAGGAAGGGTTGAAGGCCCAGCCATAATCAAAGGTGTAGGTCTTGGATACTCGTAAGGCATGAGATACTCAGACGCTCTCTTTCTAACCCATGCAGTGTAAGGCTCCATAGCAACACAATTCTTAGGACCCAGCTCTTTCCTTCCTTTCCTATGAATCATGCGCCAAGTGCGGACCATTCTGCCCTTCAAGTTTTGGGGATCTTTACCCTCCTAAAAGAACACACCCTCTAACAGAATGTTATTAGGTTTATCCTTTAGGGGGAACCCAAGCTGACGACGTGCCAAAACAGGGTTGTAGTTAATCCCACCACATGTACCAAGAAGAGGTACATTGGAGAATTCACCACAAGAGTAGATAATCTGCACACCATCATACACACAGCTGTACCAAGAGATATCATCATTAGTGAGAGACATAAGTCTCGTGGACCACCGTAGACATTCTTTGTTCTCCTTGAAGGCGACCGTCTGCGGTAAGTGAGAAATAAACCACTTATGCAACAGAGGTAAACAGCACACAATGGCGCCACCACCCTTTGCATTCCTCATATGCAAAGAAAAATAAGTGTCACCCAACAGAGTCGGAACGGGATTAAGAGTAGACAAAATCCTAATAGCGTTCACATCCACAAACTTGTCGATGTTGGGGCACAAAACTAACCCATAGATGAGAAGTACAAATATGGCCTCAAAGGCGTCCTCACTCATGGCCTTCCCATACATAGTAGCTTGAGCAATGAGGAACTCAGAAGGGAGACCTTGAATTCCACCTTTGGTAGTCATATGAGCACCAACCAGAGACTCATCTATATGCAACATGTCAGCTATCTCTTGAGAAGTAGGAACATTCTCCAAGCCACTGAACGGCAGCTGGTCTAGAATAGCTATACCCACAAGATAGGCATACTCCTCAAGCGTGGGCAAAAGCTGAAAATCCGGAAATGTGAAGCAACGGTACAAGGGATCATAAAACTGCACCAATACACTCATCAACCCTTCATCCACCTGAGTAGTCAGAAGAGGAAGAAGCTTCCCAAAACGAGCCTTGAAACCCAAGGGATCTAGTACATAGGATGTCAGATTCCTTAACTCTTTCAAATCTGGTTGTCTGAAACTGTATTTCTTTGTATTCCTTCTTTGTCTTTCCATGTCTGAAAATTTGCAAATAGACCTCTTAAGTTCCTTGAAAATTTTCTTCATTATTGATGATATGGATGCAAATGGGTGCATGAATGCATGAATGCAACAATCACACTCAAGGATCAAGCAAAGCACACCAAACAAAGGTCATGGGATGGATCATATCATCCTTAATGTCAATCATCCATTTTGGTGGATTATGGTTTACACCTTATCAACACCCAAGTTCCATTGATATTAAGGATATATGAACGGATCAACCACGAATCAAGGGTTTGCCGCAAGTCACGAGCATGGAGTCTTGGTTAAGAACCACCCAAAGGGAGTGTACTAGGGTTTAAACCTGCCAAACATGTTCTACAAGAGGTTCCCAAAGTCATCATCCCATCTTTCGGATATTATCGGAGAAACGACTACTCGTATTCCAAAAATATTCTCAAGAGAGACTCTTATGAGTGTAGTATCGCGTAACAATCGTATCAAATCTTACACTTGAACGACTTTCGCACTACATCCTAAGAATAGGCCAAGATGGGCTTGGTAAACTAAGGTCCTTGGCTTCTAAGGTCTATATTGGAAAGAGTAATGTCTAACCACAACTACTTGTGTGAGATTATTGATCCCAACATGACCTCCACCAAGTGAATGGACTTGCAAGTCAACTTGCTAAGGAATAACTCCACACAAGTCAACAAGACTATGCCATTCTCCTATCCTAAGTGCACTCGAGTCCGGGTATAGAACTCATCTCACAAAGATCACCAAGCATACAAGGAATTAATATTCAAGCAATTCAATCATTACATACAATACAGTAATCCCAAATTGCACAATAATATGTCACAAAACAATACAATACAACAAGTATGAAAAGTAGGCAAAACCCACTAGGACACATATCCCCAGTGGAGTCGCCATTTTTCTGTAGCGGGGTATTCGTTACCATTAGAGATATTGACTAAATCCAAGGTAAATCATACAAGTCGAGTCGCCACCGCACTTCTATTTATCCAAAGGAATGGTTAGAAAGCGAACAAAAACCTAAAAGTTTTATCGAATCAAAAACTAGTAAAAAAGAGTCAAAGATCTGGGTAAGGGGGTTGGTTATGCAATGGGAAGGTGTTAGGCACCCAAAACATCCTAGGTACTCCTAGGGAGCCCTTTTCACACTTGTTGTAAAGTTGTTGTTTTGTGAAAATTTGTTTGTGCAAACATGATTGAAGAGATGAGAAGAGAATATACAAGTTATTTACATTTTGTGTTTGGATGGATGAACCCATTGCCTACGTACCATCTTAAAAAAGATTAGGATCAAAACCTCGTAGTTCGGGGTAAAAATCTCAAAACAAGTTGGTGAATTGATTGGTCCAAAAGCCTTAAGGTCTTTTGTTATCCAAGGGAGAAAACTCAACCTAAAAACCACAAATCCACCATGTGAGGATAGCTTTGACATGCTAGTGAGGGGTTAACCCTATAATAAGCATGGAAGACTCATTGTCCATCACTAAGGATATAGGTGAGTATTACATCTACCACAAGGATAACTCAAACCTGATAGCTAAAGGTTATAAGAAAAGTTTTTGATTAAGAGAGTGGCCATTGAAACCACCAAAATACATTTGAATGGGTTATATTTACCAATGAAAAGTATATACAAAATGGTCAAAGTTGACTTAAAGATTCAATTTAAAATAAGTGTTATGGAAAGAGAGTTTGAAAATCAAAAGCATAAGGCTTAGGTTTCTAATGTTGAAAACAAATGTTAAATGTTTGCACAAAAGTTTTGGCTTGGGTTAGAGTGGAGAGAAGAAGAAGAAAGGCTAAAGTCCTAAGCATGCAAGAGGTAAGGAATAAGAAACAAAACCACAATGGAGTTCCTTTCTTGAGATCATATTGATGATCCAAGTAGCTCCCATCCTTTGGAATAAGCAATCACATAAACATAAACCCAAGCAACCATCAATCAAATGAACTCTTGGAAGGCTCTTCAAGGCATCTTGTAATTCTTTCTCTTAGAATCTCATGGCAATAGTTCCTCAAGTTTGAAACACGATGGAATCCCTAGCACAAGAACACACACATAAAAGAGTTTTATGAAGCAAATCAAGAATGGACAAGAGTGAGTTTAGAGGCTTGGTCCTTCTAATCCATCTTCATCATTAAGGTCCTTTTACTCCAATTTTGCATAGGGAATGTCCTAGAAACTAAGTCCATTTGTCCATTTTTGCATTTGGTTCTCAACAATAAAAACAAAACACAAGCACAATAATATATATATACAATTATGTGCTCAAGTGAGCAAAAGGCAAATGGCATTAACATAAACATGTGCTCAAGTGAGCAAAGGGAAAAGCAAATGGATAATATGTGCAAGAATAGTAAATTGCATAAAAGTAAAGAGCAAAAAGTAAATGTTAATGGTTAATGGTTAGTGTGCCATAAGGCAAATTTAGCGCTATG
Source organism: Lathyrus oleraceus (assembly GCF_024323335.1). Taxonomy (NCBI): domain Eukaryota; kingdom Viridiplantae; phylum Streptophyta; class Magnoliopsida; order Fabales; family Fabaceae; genus Lathyrus; species Lathyrus oleraceus. The sequence continues at coordinate 40,626,601 of NC_066583.1, forward strand.
TTAAGCAATCGTAATTGGACTTATGTAGAAGTCACAACTATCTGAGGCCGGTCAATAATAATGTAGGCAACAAACACAAGTTAGAAGTCTTGATTAGTGAACCAAGTTTCAACAACTTGCCATGCCAAAAAGGAAAAGAGAATTGATCTTGTATTGGTTTAAGTCTTTTGCATGTTTAGGAAACAACCTATCCTTAATGCAAAGCCATTCATTTGATCAATTGATCAAGATGAATTAGATTTGAATCAAGGAAGATTAAGCCTCCCTAATCAATGCTAACTTATCAACCTTTAACTCATTGATCAAAAAGAAAGAAGAAGATGAATAATGGATTATGAAATGGAAAGATTAAAATGCATAAGGTGAAATAAAAATGTACCAATCCATGTGTATTGACGAAATGACATTGAAAGTCAAAGTCAAACAATGAGAAATCAGAAATGAGATGAAGATTGGAGGTCAAACAATAAGCAAAATATTTTTTGGCATTTCTAATATTAAAATAAACTTGAATTAAAAATAAAAGAAAGGTCAAACTTCAAAATTACTTCAAATCAACCTTGAAAGGTCCAAGTGATTTATCCCAAGTTCAACAAGGTCAAACAAAGTTTGACAAAAAATTTCAGCATTTTTAAAAGTCAGAAACTATTTTTAATCAATTAAAAATGAATAAAAATAACCTAATTGAACTAAAATCTCAAATAAATCTCAAATCAATTAAAAAATTGATGAGAATATTTTTCATAGATTCATCATCATTCAAATAGGTTAGGAAAATATTTTTGTATTTTTTGAATATCAAAAACTATTTAAAATGAATTAAAAATAACCAGAAAAGAGAAAATTCACAAAAATATCAAATGACAAAATAAAAAATATTAAAAATCAAAATTAGAAACTAGAAATTATTTGGAGAAGAATGCAATTGGTCCCATATTTTTTGGATTTAAAATGAAGAAGATATGAATTTTTGAAAATAATGGAAATAAAAGAAATAAAATCAGAAAATAAGAAATTCAAAAAAACAAGGAGCGTCTGATCAAGCCTCATTAATTGACGTGGCTGATCAGACGCTCCACATGCGCGCTTCCATGGTGTACCAAAGTCATCAGCGAAACACATGGCATTATTAAAAGTCAAAAGAAGCAAAGGCCAGGATTAGATCTGGGAAACTTAATCCAACGGTCCAGATTCAAACTAGAAAGGAGACGGTGGCCAGCGCCACCGTCTTCTCCGGCGAGCTTGTGTTTTCCGGCCAAAATTGCAGACAACAAAAACTTAATCAAAATACACGATCCATACATCGTTGGAAAGCTGGGATGATGTACATCATCCCTGTACCACTTAATTCCACTATAGATCTCTACATTGAGAGAAATCAGAGATGGAAATTCTGTGGTGTTCAAGTGAACTTCATGGGTTTCAACAATTGAGCATTCAAAACAATTGCCTCTATGAAGAGGACTTCAGCCAACACAATATCCAAGCAAATAGATCAATAAATGGTGAGTTTCGAAGAGAAAACCAGTTGAAGAACAACCTTGAATTCTAGAGATTTGAGCTTGCTTCCTTGCTTCCTTTGGCCAAACAGAAGATCAATGGAGTATGAGAGAGAGGTCTAGGAACTTTAGATCTAGAAATTCAACCTGATTTAGTTGAATTTCAGATCTGAGAAAATGAAGAAAAATTGAAATAGTTCCTTTAGGTGTGGCTCGGTTTTGATTTCTGCAGCACTTCAGGTTGATTCATGGATGAAATTTGAATGGAGTGAGGCCCTTATTTATAGATGGAAAGGCAAGGTAAGTGTGATCAAAGCCGTGTGCATGGAATTGGATATTCATTGCATGGGCTTGCATGATCATTCAAAAGGCCCAAATTCAATGCCAAATGCACTCTGAAGCATAATTGAGCTAAAATGGTCGTGGAATTGGCAATGCACAAGCTTGTATAATGAGTTCCAACATGTTATGCATAATCATGCCTAAAATTTCTCCTCTTCGAAAATACCATTTGCCAAATCCAAACATGAGCATGTGAGTAATGGTTGGAAAGGTTTTTATGTAAGAAACAATTGTTATGTTGGGCAAAAATCCATTTGAAGTGTGGAAATTTGTGAAATTTGAGTTTAAAGTGCAAGGTGCAAAACATGTAAAGGCAAAGTTTCTAAATTTGGCCAATGTTCAAGCCCTTCTGTTTTGATGATGTAAGCCCCAAATGAAAAAACCTCCAACATCAAAGTTGTATATCTCTTCAAGACCATCAAAGTGGACTTAAATTTTTCATCATTTGGATTTTTGATGAAAGAGTTATGGGCACTTGAAGTTGGACTTTTTTGCCTTTCAATGCATTTGGTCCAAAGTGACCTATAATGTTTTGCATAATCACATGTATTTCCTTTGAGATTTTGAACTTTTGTTAAACCTAACATTTGAATTAGACATCTTAATATTTCCAATGCAATTGATCCCACCTCAAATTCATAAAAAATGAATGAGTTATGTCCTTGGGAAGTTGACCCAAAATTAGGGTTTCAGTCAAAATGACCTATAATGTCTTGGAATGGGAGATGACCTTCCAAGCTTCAAATAAATTTTTGATGAACATAAACGTTGTTCATATTGTCCTTAAGAACATTTTTGATTTTGGGATCATCTCCATTTGACCAACACATAAAAAGTTAGGTCTCAGTGCATTTCAAAATAGTCAGATGAATTGACTGATCAACTTCTCAAGTCTACAACTCATATCCTGATGAATTGATGATTTAGGACACTCAAATAAGTTCAAATATGCATGAAATGGTGAATTAAATAACTTCCCTTGATTGTATTTGATCATGGGCTGAGGTTGCTTCAAGAGTAAGGCATTATGGTGCACAGATGAATTAGGGTTTCTTTGGGGGACAAACCTCAAACCCTTTGACTTGCTTTGATCAAAATGATGAATTTAGATGATAGGGAGGCATATTTGATGGATGAAAGCTTTGGGAACCATTACCATGCTTTCTTTCATCTCCTCTTGGCCATATCTCTGCACAAAGGATCTCCTTGAAGCTCTGGACCTTGTGATTGCTCAAGCTACAAACAAAAGATGTTAGTGACATACTTTTGTGCTTTTGGTTAGTAAAAAAAATAAGAAAAGCAATGATATCCAATTCAAGCATGCTTGGTGATCTCAAACCACTCACAAGAGGTCCCACCCAAAGGTAAGGGGAACCAAGATGTTTATGATCCTTGAGGCTTTGCAAATGCAATGTTATGATGCCATGAGGGATCTTAGGGTCAAAATTGGGGTCTTACAGATAGCATGATGGGATATTCAGCATAACAACCAGAAATGCAATGAAGGAAAAACCTACCTCCGAAGCTGAGAATTTCTCTGGTGAGTGTTGATTAGAGAAGATGAGGATGACGAAAAATCACTTGTACAAGAAGATGAAGTATTGCTTTTATCTTCCTTTAACTTGCTTGTTTCCTGAATCTTCTTCTTCAGAAAAACAGTAGTAAGATGAGGCTTAACTCACTCTTCTTGAAGCTTCAATGCGAAGCTTCAATGGAGTTTTTGGGAAAGTAGAGCTTTGAGTGAGAGGGAGTGGGTTCAGAGAAAGGTTGCAGAGAATTGAAAATGATGAATGAAAAAATGTAGCTAGAGAGTAGTGAATGGTGAAAACTCAAATGATGGAGAAAATGAGAATTTATAGGGATGAGGATCGGGATTAACGAGGTTTAGAATTAGGCTTGGAGTTAGTTAAAAGAGGTTTGGAGTTAGTTGGGATGAACTCAGTGATTTTAGGTAGTTAACTCACTGAGTTGGAAGTTAGTTAATTAGTTAACTTAGTGGAAATGTGTTCAAGTGACTTTTTGTGACTGGTTATTGTAGGTGACAGTTTGAATGCAATTAGCTTATCATGACTTGTAACTGTAGGTTAACATTGATTGTGTTGTGTTATGTGATTTTGGCTTTGGTTATGATTGTGCAAGTTGAAGTGTTGGTGGATTTTACTACACTTGTTTTGCTGCAGGTTTGATATGTTCACAATGCATTTGGTTGAAGGGTGATGAAGTAGCACACATTGAAGCGTTGTCAGATGCTCACGATTTTCCCGATGTTCATGCATGATACTTGCCTTGGATTGTGAGACTTAATAATTGAGGATCATGTTTCATCCTAAAAATCCCCTTCTCAAAACAATGGAGCAAAACTCCTGCAAAATAGACTATGAGTCGACTCAAGCAGGGAGTGAGTCGACTCACACAGTGATTTTCCCAGGGCAGGGTCGACCGGTGTGTTGACCTGTCCGGACCCGCGGCGAAAGATTGAAAGGAAAATTGATACTGAGTCGACGCAAAGGCATGAGTGAGTCGACTCAATCATGAATTTCCAGCATTGAGTCGACCGGTAGGTCGACCTGTTCCGACCCGAGGGAACCAGGTTCAAAGGAAGGAGGAGCATGAGTCGATGCAAAGGGTGAGTGAGTCGACTCACTCAAGCTGCCCAAAATTGAGTCGACCGGTGGGTCGACCTGTTCGGACCCGGGGGTTTTGCGCGGAGTCATGAGTCGACTCATAGGGCCAAAAACCTCCAAAAATGAGTTTTTTGCTGATGTCACACCTTTTTTGCACATTTTTTTTGCATGTAGTGAATATTTTAGGGATTAAAATGAAAGAAATTGGCCAATTGAATGAAAACGACTTGGCTTAATACATGAACATTGTCGCAACCTGAAAAATACAGTGCGAAAAAAAAACAACCGGCGAAAGAAAATGACAGAAGAGTCGCCACCGTGCGTTATTCATCCCAAAGGAGGGAAAGGAAACGCTCGAAGTAAACCTGAAAAAAAGGAAAGGACAAGACAGGGTCTCGCAACCAAATCTTGGGTTCGGGAGTCGGTTATGCGAAGGGAAGGTATTAGCACCCCTACGCATCCGTAGTACTCTACGGGATCCACTTTTGTAGTTTTCGTCTAAAGGGTGTGGGTTTATCTTGTGCTGTTTGCCAAAAAAAAAGGGTTAAATGAAAATGACTCGCGCGGATGTCGCATCCACTGCATACGTATCTCATCTGAATATGAGAATCAGAGTCTTCGTAGCTCGGCTGACCTATGGGTTGGGGGGAGGTGTGCTCGCTAAGACATCGCGTCTTATACCTACGTATCTCATCTGGCCTGAGAATCAGAGCAAAACGTAGTTCGGCTAACTACGGGGTTATGGAGTGGGTTTTGGACAAACGACGTCACTACGCAATCTACCGGATGCTCGACCTTTGGAGACTTACTCGCCTGTAGTAGAAGGAGTTAACGTGTTGCTTTGGGTTTTAGGGTTTGGGATGCTCGAGGGCAAAAAGGCAGCCCTTGACGAAGGAACCGCGCTACCTGCAGGGATATGAATACAAAACACAAAACATGTATCTCAAAGTAAAATGCCACCAAGGGGCTCAAACATTTCCTCCTATCGAGGTCTTCCAGCTAAGAAAGTGATAAAGTATGAGAAAGGGAAAAAATACCACACGGATAAAGATCCGAAGCTATAGCCGTTAAAGGGGCAAGAAACCCTGAAATGTCTCCAGCTGGACCGTCAAAGGAAATCAGTCAACACGAATAATCAGAATAAAACTCCAGGGGGTATCCCACAAATAAAGTGGGAAACCACGCGAGTGTCTCTGCGAAAGCCATGTGAGCCCTCACAAAACTCGACAAAGGGTTAAAGCAGCAGGATGAAATCAAGAGAAAACAATGCCATGGAAACACAAGACAGGTTAGAATAAACAAAATAGGGTAACCCAGAGTTGCCCCTAAATCAAAATGTAACCACATGAATAATTCCATCAAAATTCACAAAAGGCTCACAAAAAGGTATCAAATTCACCCATAATACCTCATACATTTAGAGCATTCAAATAAAAGGCATAAAGATGATGGATATAGGGCAAACCTGATTAGAGAGCTTGATTGAGTTGCGCCCGTGAGGTTTACAAGTTGAGTTCCCTTCGGGGTTTGGAGGTTGCTCTGAACTCTGTTGGCTTTTCTCTCACTATCTTTTTCCTCAGGGTTTTGCTTCTCTTCCTTCTTTCTCCAGTAAATCTCCCAGTGTAACTCCAAGTGTGTTTTCCTCTACTGAAACTTCAGTATTTATAGACTGATTTTCGTGGGTAATGGGCTCAAATGAGGGAGACCCAAGTCCAAAATAATTTGTTATATTTTATTTATTTATTTTATTTATTTATTTAATTAATTAATTAATTAATTAATTAATTAAATTTTATTTTTTTTTGTTTTTTTGTTTTTTTGTTTTTTTTTCGTTTTTTTTCGTTTTTTTTGTTTTTTTTTTTTTTTTTTTTTTTCGTTTTTGTTTTTTTTTTCAGGAAAAATGAAGGGTAAATTTTGGGGTATTACAGCTGCCCCTATTCAATCAACTGGAGACCCGGAAAGAAGATGGCAGTTGCTTTCGTACTTTCGAGGTATCAAGGGATTGAATACAATAAAAGCCCAAAAATTTGCACTGAAGTGAAGTGAAGTAACAATGTATGTCAGAATCGGCAAAGAGGTGGTCTTGAAAGAAGAATCTGTCTGGTACGGTGAAAGTCAGTCTGAATATCGAAAAAGAATGTTAAACTGGATACCAAAATAAATGGTAACACAGAAATAACCATGGCCTGAATGCCGCTCATCAGTCTGAATACTGGAAAGGATTTCGATCTGAACATCGGAAAATGGGCCTGAATGCCACATGTCGCATCGACCTGAACGTCGGAAACTTCTTCGATCTGAACATCGGAAAATTGGCCTGAATGCCACTTCGGTCTGGATACCGGAAAACTGGCCTGAATGCCACTTCGGTCTGGATACCGGAAAACTGGCCTGAATGCCACAAGTTGCATTGACCTGAACGTCGGAAACTTCTTCGATCTGAATATCGGAAAATTGGCCTGAATGCCCCTTCGGTCTGGATACCGGAAAACTGGCCTGAATGCCACTTCGGTCTGGATACCGGAAAACTGGCCTGAATGCCACTTCGATCTGAATATCGGAATACTGGCCTGAATGCCACAAGTCGCATCGACCTGACCGTCGGAAACTTCTTCGATCTGAACATCGGAAAATTGGCCTGAATGCCACTTCGGTCTGGATACCGGAAAACTGGCCTGAATGCCACTTCGGTCTGGATACCGGAAAACTGGCCTGAATGCCACTTCGGTCTGAATACCGGAAAACTGGCCTGAATGCCACTTCGGTCTGAATACCGGACAACTGGCCTGAACGCCACTTCGGTCTGGATACCGGAACATTCATGCCTGTCAGTATCGGCAGAAATAGAGAATGATGATGGAGGCGGCGCATGGGCCAATGACACTTGCTGGGGATAACCAAGGTGAGTCATGAACAATCTTCAGTCTGAGTACTGGAAACAACTTCTAGCTTATCACTTGGGATACCGAGAATGTTTTATGCTTACAATGCGTATGTTTGAATTTTTCAATGGCGTAGTGCTCCATGAAATGCTACGCGATTTGGAAGGATGCAATGCAATATGATTCTACATGCAGGAATGCGAAATCCTGGGTAGAATGCCAAGCCGAGGCAAGGGGATCTGCTGGGGAAATGATTACCATCCTCTGGGCTCTGGCCAGGCTGCTAGAGATACACACCATAATAAACTTTGTGGGGAGATGACTAGCCATGCGGTGTTCTGGCCATACCGAGACTCCGATCGGGGAAAGAATGGCATTGGAAGCCTGCTGCTGAGGAAAGCTACAATGGTTCTGGCAACCACGATTTGCGAGAGATGACTCAGCAGGGGGAGCAAACACTAATACGGTACCGAGGTTCTGCTTCAAGGAAAGAAACCATGGATCTGGCATTGGGATTATCGATCTGGCATCAAACTCTAAGGAGCAGCCACTTCTGCTGGGAAGATACAATCTGGCACTGTCAACTCCGCTGGGGAGTGTATGTCCTGAAACAACCGCTTGGGGAAGTACGGTGGTGAGAAACTGCTGGGGATTGAAGAATCCAACACTCTGATCAGCTCTGCAGGGTCAAGACACTGAATTTGTCTGTTGGCGACTTCACTGGGGAAGATATTCACGATCATCTGCAGGAGATTTTAAGGAAATGCCCCGAGGGTATCTGTTCTGAATAGACGATCCAAAGCACTTAAAATTTACAGCAATTTTAAATGTTTATTAAGCCTGTACCTGTAAAGCCCTTATGTGTCATGATGCAATGTTTATCAAAAATTCGGACGTCATTTTTGCAAACAAAACAGTAAAATGAAAATGAAAACAGAGATATACTGAATAACATGATTTTATTGATTGAATGGCCTCTGAATAGGCATTTACATTAAGAAGCAATCCCTGGAAAGAGGTAATCGCACAATAGATAAAAACAGAAATTAACTTAATGGCAATGTGAAATGGATTTCTATTGGGTTCCAATTCTGCTATGACTTGCTCGTCTTCAAGATCCTCCAGATGATCAGCCTTCTGAAAAGGTGATTGGACTGTTTCCTACCTTTCAAAAATTTCCAGTCATTGGCACGAGATGAGATTCAGAACTACTCAGAACGCAGTCATTCGCTTAATCCCTAACTTTTGCCTGGATCGCCCTTTTCGGGTTTTCAATCCACCGGGATACCCATTTTTGCCTAAGTTGCCTTTTCAGGTTTTCAACTTACCGGGTGTACAATCTTTTTTATCTTTTTGTCCCTAATTTTTGCCCGAACCTTTTCATTTTCTTGGTTCGCCGGGATGCCCATTTTTTGCCTGGACTATTCTTTTTACTGTCCAGCGGGTCTATTTTATGCGAAGTATTTTTTAACTGCGTCTGAGTTCACAGGGGAAGTGAAGTTTTCACCATCCATAGTTGCAAGCATTAAGGCCCCACCATCAAAAACCTTGGTGACAATATACGGTCCATCATAGTTAGGAGTCCACTTGCCCCTGTGATCTGTCTGAGGAGGAAGGATCCTTTTCAACACTAAATCTCCGACTTGGAAACAACGAGGATGCACTTTCTGATCAAAGGCTCTCTTCATCTGACTCTGATACAACTGCCCATGACAAATGGCTGTCATTCGCTTCTCTTCGATAAGACTCAACTCATTGAACCTTGTCCGAATCCATTCAGCTTCGTCTAACTTGACATCCAACAGGACTCTTAGAGAAGGAATTTCCACTTTAACAGGTAGGACTGCTTCCATACCATACACAAGGGAGTAAGGGGTTGCCCCGATCGATGTACGTACTGAAGTGCGGTACCCATGCAAGGCGAAAGGTAGCATCTCATGCCAATCTCTGTACGTGACGACCATCTTCTGCACAATCTTCTTTATGTTCTTATTTGCCGCCTCAACAGCGCCGTTCATCTTAGGGCGGTAAGAAGAAGAGTTATGGTGTTTTATTTTGAACTGCGTGCAGAATTCAGTAATCATTTTATTGTTCAAATTAGCACCATTATCAGTGATAACTCTTTCAGGAGACAGCAGGTTTCTCGAATAGATATTTGATAGAATCCATCTTAGAAATCAATAAAGTGGTATGATTCAACATATACTGTCTCAGTCGGCGAGCAGCCTAAGCCAAAGCATAGCAAGCTTTCTCGAGCTGTGAGCATCTTGTTTCACAGTCGGTACCTTTTTGCTAAGGTAATATGTGGCATGCTCTTTTCGACCAGACTCGTCATGTTGCCCCAACACACCCTATTGAATTTTCTAACACGGTCAAATACATGATTAGAGGTCTCCCTTCAACCGGGGGCATTAGAATTGGAGATTCTTGGAGATACTTCTTGATTTTGTCATTCATCATTCCATACCATCTCTTGATTTTTTCTTAGTAATTTGAAGATGGGTTTGCAGGTAGCAGTCAAGTGTGGAATGAATCGGGCAATGTAATTCAAGTTTCCCAAGAGACCTCTGACTTCTTTCTTGTCTATTTCAGTACCCAGATTTACAATTTCAATTGATTCCTCCTGCGGCTGTATGGTCTTTTCTTCTTGTAGTAACCTGGTAAGCTTTTCAGGGAGTTCACAGTCTTCATCACCCTCTTCTTCAGCTTGAAAGATTGGATTTTCAAAGTCGAAGCGAGCCATAGCAGAACCGTTATCAATAGGATCCAGTGACGTGCATCTGTATGAGTGATGGTATGTGCTTATGAGTGTGAACAAGAAGTGAAAACTAAACAAAACATTGCCATTTTTTTTTATATTTTGAAAAACTGCAAAAATAGAAAGACAGGGAACGAAATATTTGAATGCAAAAAGACGTCCTTTATTTATGATAAAAAATGCAAGTGTCACATAGATGGGCCCTACAATGAGTCATTACGCCCTGGGCGGAACGTAAGACTTGGACATGTATGAATAAACAAAGAAAATTACTCTTCAAGAAGAGTGACTTGGATAATCTCTTCAGAAGACCAATTGTTGATGACTTCACCCGGGATCCTCGGACGCACCCAATTGTCAATGTCACAATCACTATCCCCCTCTTCTTCGTTGACTGCAGAGACTTGACCATACTGCATGATGCCAACACTGGAGAAAGTGATCGGCCCCTGATGAGTCTGAAGTGTTGAAGTTGTAGAAGTCAGAGTTGGCTGGTACCCAATCCCGAACTTATCTTCTTTCACTGGTAATTCCAACAGACGCCCCCAACCGGGAGCAATACCTGAATCCACCACGGCTCGTGCCTGCTTAAAGGATGAGATAGAGGCACCCGCTTTAACCTCTTCCACCGGAGCTGCATCCTTGATTTGAACCGACTCAAAAGCCTGACACAGAGTCTCATGAATTTCACCTTCTACTTCCACATACTTGAATGTAGACAAGTTACTGACCAGGATGTCCTCCTCACCACAGACGGTGATAATTCGTCCGTTGACCGGAAACTTAATCTTCTGGTGTAGAGTTGAAGAGACTGCCCCAGCATTATGGATCCAAGGACGACCCAGCAGGCAACTGTAGGAAGGACTGATATCCATCACGTAGAAGACAGTGTTGAAGGTTTGTGATCCAATCAGAATTGGCAATTCTACCTCTCCAAACACCGATCTCTTAGAACCATCGAATGCTCTCACAATAAGATCTGAAGGTTTCAAGACCAAACCCTCTACTTCTAACTTCGACAGGGCTCTCTTGGGTAGCACATTGAGAGAGGAGCCTGTATCCACCAGAACATGTGATAGCACGGTGTCTCTGCATTCCATCGAGATGTGCAGAGCCTTGTTATGATTGCGTCCGGCTGGTGTCAAGTCAGAATCAGTAAAACCTAACCCGTTGCTTGTATGCACATTGGCGACGATCCATTCTAGTTGGTTTACCGAGATCTCTTGAGGTACATAAGCAGCATTAAGAACCTTCAGAAGTGCCTCCCTGTGCGCCTCCGAACACAACAGGAGTGAGAGAATGGATATCTTGGACGGAGTCTGAATCAACTGATCGACTACCTTGTAATCACTTTTCTTTATGATTCTCAGAAGCTCGTCCACATCCTTTGCAAAAGCAGGCTCAGAGCCAGCCTGTGGTGCAGAGGTACCCTCATTCACGACTTGCTTGCCTTTGGTTTTCACCACAGCATCAGCACTATCAGCTTGAGTAGCGGGTGGTGAGAATAGTCTACCACTCCTGGTGAATCGCCCGATTCCACCAACATTGTCCACTGCGGGACCGTCAAGTTCAGGCTTCTGACCTTCTTCTACTCTCAGTGGCCGTTCCACCTTATGATCGTGCGTATACACGATCCCCCCATAATGCCACGGAATGGCCCTTTCACTGGTGAAGGGTAAAGGACCAGGGGTTGTGATGGTCATAGTAGATCGTCGCACTGGTGGCACGGGTTGCGCTTCTGGCACACTGATCTGATTAGTTGGATAGAAAATAGTGATAGTAGCAACATCACAGTCGTACCCAGAAATCTCATTCATTGAAACATAAACATCCGAAACATCGGAATCAAGTCCAATTACATCAGGATCGTCCACATTGGAACAAATAAATACATCATCATGGATTACAGAATCAGTAGGAACAATATCTTCGAATTCATCAGTAGCATCTTCAAACCCTTCTTCCAATCTTCTAAACATGGGGTCCATGCCAAAGTCTTCCTGAAGCAAGGGGAACTGATCATCCTGACCATCCTGAATGGGTTGTTGACCGGAGGTGACATGTAGGATTGGGATAGGCCCCGGTCCATTGGGACCATTAGCCTCTCCAGCTGGAGGATCAGCCAACGTTTCCGGTTGAGTAATAGGAGGATCCCTCTGCACCAACAATCTAAGCTCCTGCTGTCCTTGAGCCACCCCTTGAACCAAATCCATGAACTGATTCATGCGAATCTTCATCTCGGCGAGCTCTGCCTGTAGGCTTTCCATTACTCTCTGTTGATTCCTTCGGGTACCGTATCGGTGAATGCCTGAGTCAGCTATCCTGCTGATGGGACACCAAACAAACTGAGAACACTGTGGCGGTACCTGTTATGCAAGACATGCGGATGACTATGCAAATGCAATGACATGTTTATCAATTCCGAAAGTATTCTACCCCCTTGATTCCAGTCTCACATTTGATAAACAGTGTAAAAAAAAAAGACTAAGCCGTTGATGAGAACCAAGAAAATTCTGACTAGAATCAAGTAGGGGATATAAACCCCACAGAAATGGATAAACATGTGTTAAATGATATGAATGCAAATGATGTGATGATGTGAATGCAATGCAGTGGCATGTCAATCAGGATTGCTGTATCTACTTGAACATCTGTCAGGTTGCACTGTCTGGAGAGAAATTAAGAGCACACCAAATAAAGGTCATGGGATGGATCATGTTATCCTTAATATCAACCACCCATTTTGGTGGATTATGGTTTACACCTTATCAATACCCGAGTTTCATTGATATTAAGGATACCTGATCGGATCAACCATGAATCAAGGGTTTGTCGCAAGTGACGAGCATGGAGTTTAGGTTAAGAACCACCCAAAAGGAGTGTACTAAGGTTTAAACCTGCCAAACATGTTCTACAAAAGGTTCCCATAGTCATAATCCCATCTTTCGGATATTATCAGAGGAACGACTACTCGTATTCCAACAATATTCTCAAGAGAGACTCTTATGAGTGTAGTATCGCGTAACAATCGTATCAAATCTTACATTTGAACGACTTTCGCACTACGTCCTACGAATAGGCCAAGATGGGTTTGGTAAACTAAGGTCCTTGGCTTCTTAGGTCTATATTGGAACAAGTAATGTCTAACCACAACTTACTTATGTGACATTATTGATCTCAACATGACCTCCACCAAGTGAATGGGCTTGCAAGTCAACTCGCTAAGGAATACTCCACACAAGTTGACAGGACTATGCCATTCTCCTATCTTAAGCGCACTCGAGTTCGGGTATAGAACTCATCTCACAAAGATCACCAAGCAACCAGCCAACAGATACAACAATGATATGTACACAATGTAATAAGGTAAAGCAGGTAAATAAATAACTGTACAAAAGCATGAACACCCAATAAACAAACAAACTACAAAAGCTAGGAGGGACTCGCTTAGGGAAGATGGACCAGCAAGAGGTCAACTTCTTAGTATCCCCAGTAGAGTCGCCAGCTGTCGCAACCTGAAAAATACAGTGCGAAAAAAAAAAACAACCGGCGAAAGAAAATGACAGAAGAGTCGCCACCGTGCGTTATTCATCCCAAAGGAGGGAAAGGAAACGCTCGAAGTAAACCTGAAAAAAAGGAAAGGACAAGACAGGGTCTCGCAACCAAATCTTGGGTTCGGGAGTCGGTTATGCGAAGGGAAGGTATTAGCACCCCTACGCATCCGTAGTACTCTACGGGATCCACTTTTGTAGTTTTCGTCTAAAGGGTGTGGGTTTATCTTGTGCTGTTTGCCAAAAAAAAAGGGTTAAATGAAAATGACTCGCGCGGATGTCGCATCCACTGCATACGTATCTCATCTGAATATGAGAATCAGAGTCTTCGTAGCTCGGCTGACCTATGGGTTGGGGGGAGGTGTGCTCGCTAAGACATCGCGTCTTATGCCTACGTATCTCATCTGGCCTGAGAATCAGAGCAAAACGTAGTTCGGCTAACTACGGGGTTATGGAGTGGGTTTTGGACGAACGACGTCACTACGCAATCTACCGGATGCTCGACCTTTGGAGACTTACTCGCCTGTAGTAGAAGGAGTTAACGTGTTGCTTTGGGATTTAGGGTTTGGGATGCTCGAGGGCAAAAAGGCAGCCCTTGACGAAGGAACCGCGCTACCTGCAGGGATATGAATACAAAACACAAAACATGTATCTCAAAGTAAAATGCCACCAAGGGGCTCAAACATTGCCTCCTATCGAGGTCTTCCAGCTAAGAAAGTGATAAAGTATGAGAAAGGGAAAAAAATACCACACGGATAAAGATCCGAAGCTATAGCCGTTAAAGGGGCAAGAAACCCTGAAATGTCTCCAGCTGGACCGTCAAAGGAAATCAGTCAACACGAATAATCAGAATAAAACTCCAAGGGGTATCCCACAAATAAAATGGGAAACCACGCGAGTGTCTCTGCGAAAGCCATGTGAGCCCTCACAAAACTCGACAAAGGGTTAGAGCAGCAGGATGAAATCAAGAGAAAACAATGCCATGGAAACACAAGACAGGTTAGAATAAACAAAATAGGGTAACCCAGAGTTGCCCCTAAATCAAAATGTAACCACATGAATAATTCCATCAAAATTCACAAAAGGCTCACAAAAAGGTATCAAATTCACCCATAATACCTCATACATTTAGAGCATTCAAATAAAAGGCATAAAGATGATGGATATAGGGCAAACCTGATTGGAGAGCTTGATTGAGTTGCGCCCGTGAGGTTTACAAGTTGAGTTCCCTTCGGGGTTTGGAGGTTGCTCTGAACTCTGTTGGCTTTTCTCTCACTATCTTTTTCCTCAGGGTTTTGCTTCTCTTCCTTCTTTCTCCAGTAAATCTCCCAGTGTAACTCCAAGTGTGTTTTCCTCTACTGAAACTTCAGTATTTATAGACTGATTTTCGTGGGTAATGGGCTCAAATGAGGGAGACCCAAGTCCAAAATAATTTGTTATATTTTATTTATTTATTTAATTAATTAATTAAATTTTTTTTTTTGTTTTTTTTTTGTTTTTTTTGTTTTTTTTTTTTTTTTTTTTCGTTTTTTTTTTTTTTTTGTTTTTTTTTTTCAGGAAAAATGAAGGGTAAATTTTGGGGTATTACAAACATGACCACAAATTAGACCCGAGATTTATAATTGACACACGAAAGTGAGAAACGGGAACCCCAGGACCAAGCATAGTGGTATGACAATGATCAAGTGAATGAATGAGAATGGACGGAAGTTATGAGACCAAGGACTTGGAATATGACCAAAAGACTCAAGCCCCAAAGGGAACGAAATGGATGGACCAAGTATCGAATGCTGAGTGCGACACACTGAGATCACCTGAGATTAGGGTTTTGGAGGCCTCGGTGCCTCGGGGCAAGTCCAAACCAAGCATTTCTAGTTGTTATGCAAACAAACCAAAGCCCTGCAAGCCAAACACTTGGAATCCATGGTAATGAATGGTGTTTATGCATGAGTTATTAATGCATGCGAATGAACCCTAGTCAAATAGTTAGATGGAGATGTGAAGAAAAAAGGAGGGAAAATTTTGGGGTACTACAAAAGGTCACCGCGATTAAGGAAGCCAATGATCTAAGAACATTGGACATGACAACATTGTTTGGTAAGCTTAAAGAGCATGAGCAAGAGCTCATGAACCTTGAGAAACATGAGAAAAGTCAAAAGAAGGAAAAGAATGAGAAAGCTAAGAACACTGAAAGGAAGTCTATCGCTTTAAAGGCTTCAAGTTCTAAGTTATCCACCAATGATACGTGTGAGAGTCAATCAAGTGATATCGCTTTAAAGGCTTCAAGTTTTAAGTTATAAGTTCTAAACATAAAATATGTGCTCAAGTGAGCAAAGGGAAAAATCAATATGGATAAATGAGCAAGAAAGTAAATTGCAAGAAATTAAATGCTCAAATTAAAGTTAGTAGTTAGTATGGTTAAAGTTAGTGTGTCATAAGACAATTTAGCGCTATGTTAAGCAATCGTAAGTGGACTAATGTAGTAGTCACACCTATCTAAGGCCGGTCAATAAAACTATAGGCAAATAAACATAAGTTAGAGATCATGACTAGTAAGCCAAGCTCCTACAACTTACCATGCCAAAAGAAAAGAGGAAAGGCCTTGTGTGGACTTTAGGTTTTTTGCTTGAATAAGAAGCAACCTATCTTGGACACAAAGCAACTCACTTGATCATGGATCAAGTTGAGTTTGATTTGGATTAAAGAAGGTTAAACCTCTCATATGTCAAGGCCAACCACAAGACATTAACTCATTGGCCAAAATAAAAAGAAATGAGATGAAGATGAAATGAAGTGGAAAGATAATTAAGCATCAAGCACAATTGGTCAAATGTGAGTCAAATCAACATCAACCAATATAAAACAGAAGAGAAATGAAGATTAGAAGTCAACAAGTCAAACATATTTTTTTGGTATTTTTGGAATTAAAATAAATGCAAAATTAGAATGGACAAAATATGGTCAAACCTCAAATTCAATTCAAATCAACTTCAACAAGTCCAATTAAATTCTCATAGGTCTAACATGGTCAAACAATGTTTGACAAATTTTTTCAACAATTTTTGAAATCAGAAACTATTTTAAAACAATTAAAAACAATAAAAATAACACAATATGAATTAAAATCTCAAATAAATCTCAAATCAATTAAGAAATTGATGAGACTATTTTTCATTGATTCATCATGATCCATATGTGTTAAGAAAATATTTTTGGATTTTTCAGATATCAAAAAGTATTTAAAATGAATTAAAAACTATTAAAAACAAAATAATTCACAAAAAATATTAAATGAAGTCACAAAAATAATTAAAAATCAGAATATGAAACTAGATTTTTCAAGAATTTTTTTGCCATTGGTCTCATATTTTTGTGACTTCAAACAAAATATTCATGAATTTTTGAAAATAAAAGGAATTAAAAGAAATTAAAACAGAAATAAAAAAATATCAAAAATCCATAGCGCTTGGATGAGTCTCATTAATTGATGTGGCACCATCACATGGCTCAGAGGCGCGGTCATATGGTGTACAAGAGTCAAGCACATCACACATGGAATTAAAATAGATCAAACAAATAAAAGGCTGTGATTATAACGTTTCCACAAGATCTGATGGCCATGAAGCATCCACGTGGGGATGGTGGTGGAAACCACCATCTTCTCCGGCCAGAGAACCAACTCCGGCCACCATGTGCAGGTTTTTAAAAGTTAATGAAAATGAAAAACAATGGTATCAAAATGAAGCTGGGGTGATGTACATCACCCCTGTAACCTTGGATCTTCCTCAATATTTCTATTTAATGAGAAATCAGAGCTTGAAGATCAAGGTACACAAACTGAAATGTCATGATTCATGAAATTAAGACCACCACTGGCCTGCCTCTTGCTCGAGGACTTCAGAAAACAGTTCAAACTCAAGCAATTCACATTGTATAGCAAGATTCAGATCAAAATAGTTGAGTGATATACCTCTGAAATGCAGCTTTGGACAACACGATTTCTTCAAGCTTTTGATTCCAATTCGATCTGGAGATGTGATGAGGATGCAAGGCTAAGGAATTAAGACTTGAAGATCAACTAATGATGTTGAAATTCAAGCTTGAAATTGAAAATGAAAACTGAAATTCCTTTGAGTGATGTTGGGTTTTGAATTCTGCTGCGCTTCAGATCTCCTTCAGGGTGTATTTTGAATGAGGAAGAGCTTCTATTTATAGCTGGAGATGATGCAATGAGGTGATTTGCTCGTGTGCATGGAACTTGGACCCTTCATGCATGGGCCAGTACGGGCGTGTGCAAATCCTAAAAATGGATGTTAATGCAAGCTGAATTCAAATGCAAATGGTTTGGACGTGTAATTGGAGTTGCATTGGCTTGTGCATGAAGTTATGATGTGGATTGCATAATTGAACCCAAACACTGAGCTCTTCGAAAGTCCCACATGGAAAATCCAAACATGGTGGTGTGAGTAATGGTTGGAAATCTCTTGACATAAGGAACAAAAGTCATGTTGGACAAAAATACATTTGGAGTTTGGAAATTTATGAAAGCTGACTTTGAAGTTTGGGGTACAAAACATGTCTTTGAAAAATTTGCCAAAAACAACCAACTTCAAGCCCTTATGTTTCGATGATGAAAGCCTCAAATGGAAAAACCTTAAACACAAAAGTTGTAGATCTTTTCAAGATGATCAATTTGGACTTAAATGTTTCATCATTTGGATTTTTAATGAGAGAGTTATGGGCACTTGAAGTTGGACATGTTTCAAATTCAATGACTTTGGTCCAAACTGACCTATAATGTTTTGTATTATCACATGTGTTTATTTTAGGATTATGAAATTTTGTCCAAAATATAAGTTGAATTAGACATATTAAGCTTTCCAATGCAATTGGTCTCACCTCAAAATCAAAAAAAATAAGGAAGTTAGGTCCTTGGGAAGTTGACCCTAAATTAGGGTTTCAGTCAAAATGACCTATAATGTTTTGAAATGAATGATGACCTTCCAAGTTTCAAATGGATTTTTTATGAACATGAAAGTTGTTCATATGGTTCTTAAGAATAGTGTTTATCTTGGGGTTATCTTAATTTGACAAACACATCAAAAGTTAGGTCTCAGGGATCCTCAATTTAGTCAGATGACTTGATTGGTCAACTACTCAAGGCCAAACTTAAAATCTTAATGAATGAATGATTGAGGATAATCACATAGGCTCATATATGCATAAAATAATGAATTAAAGAACTTCCCTTGATTGAATTTGATCATAGGTTGAGGTTGCTTCATGAGCAAGGCACAGTCAAAGCACAGTTGAATTAGGGTTTCCTTGGGAAACAATCCTCAAGCCCCTTGGGTTATCTTGATAAAATTGGAAAATTGAGATACTTGGGAGATATATATGATGATTAGGAACTTAGTGGACCATTTTCATGCTTGCTTTTATCTTCATCTAGCCACTTCATTGAGCTTAGGAGCCTCCTAGGAGCAAGGGCACACATGATCACTTGAGCTTCAAAACAAAAAGAGTTAGTGACATATTTTTGTGCTTTTGGTTAGTAAAATAGGAAAAACAATAATATACAATACAAGCATGCTTGGTGGTCTCAAACCACTCAAACAAGTCCCAATCTAATGGTAAAGGAGCCAAACATGCTATGATCCTTGAGGCAATGCAATGAGCAATGATATGATGCCATGAGGGATCTTATGGTCAAAATTAGGGTCTTACAGATGCCCCTATTTAAGGTCATTCTAGCCGGAGATATGAAGGTTAAAATCTTCGTCTCTACAAGGTAGAATGGGCTTAAATAATAACAAAGAGACGAATTTTGGTCCCTAAGAGACCTCATGATGCAAATGTATGCATGCAAAAGTTAATACTCTGTGGGGAAATATTGCCACAAAAGAAAAGAAACAGGAGAAACTGAAAAATCCATAGGAGTAACACGCTCACTAGGGAGACAGAGACTCTGGGGAAAATAGGGTAATAATGCGTGAGCAGGCTACGACTTGAAAACTTTCTGGGAGACACGAGGGGATTCCATGAAAATAAATCGATTGAAAGACTCGAGCTGACGCAAAAATGCAAGTATTGGGGAATATGTCAATACAGCAAAACTATCCACAAAGGATACTTCGGATAAAAATCCGGACTCAGGTGGGGAAATCCATGAAGGATCCAGCTGAGGAAGAAGCAACGAGATATCACCAGTTACTGGGTAATAAACTCAAAGGGAGACATGTTATCACATCACCGGTTACCAGGTGAGAAAATGACATGCTTAGGGAGAAAGAATATCTAAGACCGGTATAAGGGTGAGAGATATCAATCATCCAAAACATCTGAGGAGGACCTAAAATGTACATCTCAACTCAAGAAAATCTGACTCCACAGGGGACAAAAAGTCATAATAGGGAGCAGAAGGAAGGAACACCAGGGATACCAGTTACTGGGCATATAATAGGTGACTAACCAGGCGTGACTTGGGAACAAATCCAAGACACTCATCATCCGAAAGGAGGGCTGAAAAAGCAAACTCGACTTACAGGATGGCCATTCGGTTCCACAAGGAAATACGAATCTTACTCAACTAGGGAAGAAAAAAGACTTCGACTGAAGAGCGCATGAGATTATTCACAACCGGTTACTGGGTTAATAAAGGATAAATCAACCGAAAAAGAAAGGACATCGGGATACCGGTTACTGGGTATAAAATGATGACCAATCTAAAGGAGAAACAATCATCGCCAATCAAGGGTAAATGAAAGATGACTCGCGGGGGATGAATTGCTTGATAAGAGCAATTATCCAAGAGATATATCACCGGTTACTGGGTGGTATACTCAGAAACGAAGGAATATCAATACCGAATAATGGATAATGATAACCAGTAAAGAGGGGATTACATCTACCGGTTACTGGGTTGAAAACCACAGAAATAGGTCTTACAACTACCGGTTACTGGGTAGAAGGCCACAAAGTTCGTTGGGGAAAAGGATGAACAATTACTGATTACTGAGCAATTGAACAACTAAACCACAGGGAACCGCAGGGGAAAACAAGACAGGAGTCAATCTAGGAACAAACTAGAAGGACACAATTAACAAGACTCAACCCGATGAGGATATAACTCAGGGGAGTAATTCCATCCCAATACACACTTGAGGAGGAAACTGAAACAATAATCGTCCACGAGGACATAACTCAGTGGGGAATAAAGAAAGAAAGGATAAAGATTTTTTGCCTATGGGGCTAACTCTATATGGAGAGATCAGACACAAACATCTGCTTGGGGAATAATATTTCACCAATAGCAGGAGATAACAAGCAAAGATATATGGCAAAGAATGCAACATGAATATTTGAATGCTATAATTATGCATGTATATGCGTAGTTTATGTATGATTAATGCTGATAAACAGACATATCTAACACAAACAGGCTTAAGAGCCACGAACGGACATCCGATATAACATCTCAAAAACGAGAAAACCATGGCCCATAGGAGAAATCAAATCTGGTGGGGAGCATCAAATACCGGGAGACATAGACCACCGCTGGGGAGAGGCAAAGTCTCAGTTGGGGAACATGCAGAGATATCAATAAGATCTGTCATAGAAGAACTTTACTGGGGATCTATCAGGGGATGATGTGAGACTCTATGGGGAACAACCACCAACCAGGTACCCATCAATCAAGCATTCTCTTCTAGCTGCTGAAGAGACATCTCTGCTGAGGGGAGGAAGGACAAATTGCTCCTCCGGGAAAAGAAACAATGCATCTTCCTAAAAATCCCGCAATATTGGAGGATATCTTAGACTTGGAGGGGATACAAATTATCACGCTCGGATCAAGCGACTCCGCAGGGAATGGACTGTAAGCGAACATACTGGGGATGAGCTGTAGGCAAACCTGCTGGGGAGAAACTACAAGTACCTCCGGAGGGACTGTCTTGAAATCGAAAGTGAATCCTTCATCAACACATGCCATGCTGGGGATGAAAAGGGAAACAAACCCTTCACCAACTGCTCTAGGGAACTACTACTGAGGAGATAATTATCTGGAAGGATAGCTCTGCAGGGAACACATGCTTACTCCGCTGAGGACTTCTACTCATGCTGGGAATTTTTGCTCACTAGGGAAAGACAAACTTCCTCATGAATAAATAGCATATCAACTTTTATCAATCTATAAGGGATTTTAGGTCAGTTCACGCAAGGGATGACAACCATATAATTGATAAAACACAAATGCTAGTGCCTGATATAGAGGTATACACATCTCTGAAAGATCACGGCTAAAAGTCCAGACTCTCTAGGGAGTTGAGGATGTATCACTCTCTCTGCGCTTGCTGCGGAGACAACTTGAAAGCTGATGAAGAGGATACAAGGATGCCAAAAATATGAACAAATGTCTTACCTTTTGGAGATCGTACTATCCTTGGGAGAGCACTGAAGACATTCCAACTATCCTTTCAGTCATTGTGAATGTTCACTTTGTTTAAAAATAGTTTATATAAAAAACTTTACTTGTTTAAAACAATGATATTTATCAATTAAAACATGCAAACATTTGTTAAACAGAAACAAATAAGAGTGCAAAGGATTGGATAAAGGCTCAAATTTATTTGATAGAATGGTAGTCCGCAAATGGCGAGACTCCATGGATCTTTACAAATTTGAAATTGGTGATATATATTGGAAAAAGGGATACATTGAACATAATGACCATTTCTCCACCAACTCTGAATCCAATGTATTTGAAGCTTCAGTTGACGATGACTGAGCGAGAATCTTTAACAGATGAGAGCTATAGAACGAAGTCTTGTCAGGATGCAGTTACTTGCCAAATCCCTAATTTTTGCCTAGATTGCCCCAGGGTGAGGTACTCAATCTATCGGGATATATATATTCATTTTTTTCATGTCTCTAAATTTTGCCTGGACCGCCCTTTCGGGTTTTCAATCCACCGAGACGCTCATTTTTGCGTAAGTCACCGTTTTGGGTTCTCAACTTAGCGAGCTATTCTGTTTTTATTTTAGGCGAAGTATTTCTTGACTGCATCTGAATTCACAGGATGAGTGAAATCCTCCCCATTCATAGTTGTAAGCAACAAAGCACCGCCTGAAAAGGCTCTCTTAACAACATATGGATCTTCATAGTTTGGAGTCCACTTGCCCCTGGAATCGGGCGCGAAAGATAAAACTTTCTTGAGCACGAGGTCACCTTCTCGAAACACACAAGGCTTGACCTTCTTATCAAAGGCTTTCTTCATCCTTTGCTGATACAACTGACCATGATACATGGCAGTTAATCTCTTCTCTTCAATTAAGTTCAATTGGTCATAACGACTCTGGACCCATTCAACCTCAGTCAACTTGGCTTCCATCAAAACTCTCATTGATGGGATCTCAACCTCCACGGGAAGCACAACCTCCATTCCATATACAAGAGAGAAAGGGGTTGCCCCTGTTGAAGTGCAGACGGATGTACGATAGCCATGCAAAGCAAATGGAAGCTTCTCATGCCAATCTTTGTATGTAACAACCATATTTTTTGATAATCTTCTTGATGTTCTTGTTAGCAGCTTCAACAGCGCCATTCATCTTGGGTCTATAGGGAGAAGAATTATGATGTACAATCTTGAACTCGCTACACAGCTCTTTCATCATCTTGTTGTTCAAGTTAGATCCATTATCAGTAATGATCTTGTCTGGAACACCATATCGGCATATGAGTTGGTTCTTGATAAACTTCACAACCACCTGCCTGGTCACATCCGCATATGATGCCGCTTCAACCCACTTGGTAAAGTAATCAATAGCTACGAGAATGAAACGGTGACCGCTTGACGCCTTTGGCTCTATCATGCCAATCATATCAATTCCCCACATGGAGAAAGGCCATGGTGAGGAAATAACATTCAGAAGTGTCGGGGGAATATGAATCTTATCCGCATAAATCTGACACTTGTGGCATTTCGTCACATATTTGCAGCAGTCAGACTCCATTGTCAGCCAATATTAGCCTGCTCTCAACATCTTCTTTGCCATAGCATGTCCATTGGAATGAGTACCAAATGAACCCTCATGGAATTCAGTCATCAACAAGTCTGCTTCATGTCTATCCCCGCATCTGAGCAAAACCATGTCAAAATTCCTCTTATAAAGCATATCACCATTGAGGTAGAAACTGCCAGATAATCTTCTCAAAGTCTTTTTATCTTTAACAAATTCCCCTGGCGGGTAAATCTGACTTTGGAGAAAGCACTTGATATCATAATACCATGGCTTATCATCTTTCACCTGCTCAACTGCAAACACATGAGCTGGTCTATCCAAGCGTATTGTGGTGATATTGGGAACTTCATTCCAATATTTCACCACAATCATTGAAGCAAGCATAGCAAGAGCGTCTGCCATCCGATTCTCATCTCGAGGAATATGATGGAAGTCAACCTTAGTAAAGAAAGTTGAAATCCTCCTCGCATAATCTCTGTATGGGATGAGGCCAGGCTGATTCGTCTCCCATTCACCCTTAATCTGATTAACAACAAGGGCCGAATCGCCATAAACATCCAGATGTTTGATCCTAAGATCAATACACTCTTCCAAACCCATAATACATGCCTCATACTCCGCCATATTATTCGTGCATTTGAAAGTTAGCCTTGCTGTAAAAGGAAAATGTGTGCCCTGAGGAGTAATAATCACTGCCCCAATACCATTTCCATACTGATTAACAGCGCCATCGAACACCATACCCCATCGGGAACCAGTCTCTGGCCCTTCATCGAGCGTAGGCTCATCCAATCTTTCATCTTCAAATACAGAATCTCCTCATCTGGGAAGTCGTACTGAACAGACTGATAATTCTCAATTGGTTGATGTGCCAAGTGGTCAGCCAAGATACTACCTTTAATAGCTTTCCGAGCTCGATACTCGATGTCATACTCAGATAACAACATCTGCCAATGGGCAATCCTTCCAGTTAAAGCAGGCTTCTCAAATATATATACTTGATTGGATCCATTTTGGATATCAACCAAGTCGTATGATTCAACATATACTGGCGTAACCGCTTAGCGGCCCAAGCCAAAGCACATCATGTCTTCTCAAGCATTGAGTATCGAGACTCACAATCAGTGAACTTCTTACTCAAGTAGTATATTGCATACTCTTTCTTCCCTGATTCATCTTGCTGACCCAATACACAACCTATGGAATCATCAAACACGGTCAGGTACATAATCAATGGTCTCCCTTCAATAGGCGGAGACAGAATCGGAGGCTCGGACAAATACTCTTTGATACTGTCAAAAGCTTTTTGGCAATCCTCAGCCCAATCATGATGCTGATCTTTCCGAAGGAGCTTGAATATAGGCGCACATGTGGCAGTCATGTGGGATATAAATCTGGAAATGTAATTCAAGCGGCCAAGAAAACCTCAGACTTGCTTCTCAGTTTTAGGCGCAGGCATCTCTTGTATTGCTTTGACCTTGGCAGGATCAACTTCAATACCTCTTTCGCTGACAATAAAGCCCAATAACTTGCTGGAACGGACTCCAAATGTACACTTGTTCGGATTCAGGCGGAGTTTGTACTTTCTCAAACGCTGAAAAAGCTTCAACAAGTGTTCTACATGTTCGACTTCCGTTTTCGACTTCGCAATCATATCATCAACATACACTTCGATCTCCTTGTGCATCATATCATGAAACAAGGTAGTCATAGTACGCTGATACGTCGCTCCGGCGTTCTTCGAACCGAAGGGCATCACTCGATAACAGAATGTTCCCCAAGG
The DNA here is from genome assembly GCF_024323335.1 of Lathyrus oleraceus. NCBI lineage: Eukaryota > Viridiplantae > Streptophyta > Magnoliopsida > Fabales > Fabaceae > Lathyrus > Lathyrus oleraceus. Next base: position 40,652,059 of record NC_066583.1, read on the forward strand.
TGTGATGAATGTTTTCTTCTCCATATCCTCGGGTGCCATTTTAATCTGATTATAACCGGAAAATCCGTCCATAAATGAGAAGACATTGAATTTAGCTGTATTTTCTACCAACATATCAATGTGTGGTAGAGGAAAATCATCTTTCGGACTAGCTTTATTCAAGTCACGGTAATCCACACACATTCGAACTTTTCCATCTTTCTTAGGCACAGACACAATATTGGCCACCCATTGAGGATATGTAGAAGTCACCAGAAACCCCACATCAATTTGCTTCTGAACTTCTTCTTTAATCTTCACTGCCATATCAGGATGAGTTCTTATGAGCTTCTGCTTCACAGGAACACACTCAGGCTTCAATGGCAAGAAATGTTGCACAATATCAGTATCTAGGCCAGGCATGTCTTCATGCGACCAGGCAAAGACGTCGACATATTCTCGTAGCAACTCAATCAACCCCTTCTTCACAGACTCTTCAAGGAGTGCCCCGATCTTTATCTCACGAATGCAGTCTTCAGACTCCAAGTTGATTGTTTCCAGATTCTCAAGATGCGGCTAAAAGATCTTCTCCTCGTGCTCAAGCAAACGGGTAATCTCATCAGGAATCTCTTCAACATCATCTTCTTCTGCCTCAAATACAGGGAACTCAAAGTTGGGAGATGGTGTTGGATCATTATGTTCAATGGGTTTGATCAACCTGCATAATGATTTTGAGTATAAAAGAGATTTCAGAATTCAAATAAGGCAAATCATTATGCAGATGAAAATATTGATTTTATTCTCTTTTTTAGGGTTTTATGGTGATCACCAATTTCATGCAAAAAGCAAAAAGGAAAAATAATTTGGAAAAAACAAACATTTAACATGTGATTTTTGAATGAATATCATTGTATTAATCAAAATGTGCCAACAATGTCATCACTTCTCCCTTTGGCTTGGGAAAAGGGTTTTCAAACAAAATGAACACATTACGTGGACTTGTGGATAACTGTCGGAACATCAACAGTGACCCAATTATTGCAGACTCCGCCAGGGATGACAAAGTTGCCCAGGTCTTCCTCTTCATCAGCTTCCACTATGGCAGCAACCTCTTGATCTTCAACAGTGTGGATAAAACCTCCACTCTGGAATATCCCACGCTCATTGGAACACCGGAAGAGTACCCTATGCCAGCTCGGGATTTATTATCTTCCAACTTGATCATTTGCCCCAAACCAGTGGTTTCACCATGCTCAATGGCCAACTTTGTATCATTATAGGAGACAAATGGAGAAAGTCCTTTCCTTGAAGGCTCAACAATAGATAAGGCTTGGAACGGAGTCCCAACCTCATCCTCAGCATCAATATAGGAAAAGGAAGATAAGTGGCTAACCAAGAGAGCCTTCTCTCCCCCTATCACCACCAACTTCTTGTTTTTAACAAACTTCAACTTCTGGTGTAGGGTGGATGTGACGGCGCCTACCTCGTGAATCCATGGTCTGCCAAGTAAATAGCTATAAGACGGATGAATATCCATGACCTGGAAAGTGATACGGAAATCACTAGGTCCAATCTTGATCGGGAGTTCTAATTCGCCGATCACGGTTTTGCGCGATCCATCAAACGCCTTAACAACCACTCCACTTTGCCTCATGGGAGGCCCCTGGTAAGAAAGTTTAGCCAGAGTGGATTTTGACAACACATTGAGCGATGATCCTGTGTCCACTAACACATTGGACAAGGCATCATCTTTACAGTTCATTGAAATGTGTAAGGCCAAATTATGGTATTTTCCTTCTTCAGGAAGATCAGCATCACAAAAGCTCGAATTGTTGCAAGCGGTTATATTTGCAACAATGCTATCAAACTGCTCTATTGTGACATCGTGGTCCACGTATGCCACGTCCAACACCCTCTGCAAAGCTTCGTGGTGTGGCTCAGAATTCATCAACAGAGATAAGACAGATATCTTTGATGGAGTTTGTAGCAACTGATCCACAACATTTATATTCACTCCTCTTGATGAGCCTCAGCATCTCATCACCATCCTCTTTTATAATGCCAGACTGGCCAACTAGGACAGGAGTTTTGACAGATTTATCAAAAACAGGGTCAACACCCTTCACAACAGGATTAGAAGAAGAAGTCCCCACGGGATCGGCAGGATTAACAACAATCTTCTTCAATACGTCTTCATGGGGTTTCGGCTGCGCCGAGAAAATACGACCGCTACGGGTCACACCACTGACATCAGAGATACTCACAACAGAGGTCGAGGGCAACGACACCTCCTTCCTATCCTCCAGTATTACAGCGTTATACCTGTAGGGAATAACTTTGTCTGATGAATACGAGATAGGGCCCGCTGGCTTGATTACAAGAGCTGGAGCAACCTTCTTCTTGCTGCCATCATATTTGACGACAACAAGCTCTGGAATTTTGAATACAGGAGAGATAACATCAACTTCATCTTCATCACGATTCTGAAGTATTTTGATCATCCCTTGATCCAGCATCTCTTGGATGTCCTTTCTAACTTGTCGGCATCCTCTCTCATTGATAGTGCACACTTGGCACCTATCATGGTCATGCTCATAATGACTGTATTCACACAACAGTCTATGCATCTCGACCAAAGATTTCCTGATATCATTAACATACATGACTTTATATTTGCCAGGGCATCCCTGGACCATATTCACAGCAGCTTTCCCATGCTCGGGCAATGGGTTCTTCTTGACACTAGGATATACGTCCTCGAAAAACAAAATACCGCTTCTCACAAGGTCTTGCACCTTGGTCTTCAACGGATGGCAATTCTCTACATCATGTCCAGGAGCACCGGAATGATATACACAGTGTAATTCAGGCTTATACCACCACTGAGGGTTGGTAGGTACAGTTGGTGGGTCTCGTGGAGTAATTAATTTTCTATCGATCAGAGAAGGATAAAGCTCAGCATAAGTCATTAGAATTGGATCAAAAGTGACCCTCTTCCTCTCGTAGCTGGTGCTGGTGTTATTGTTGTTTCGAGGCTGGTAGGCCTGCTGTTGTGGACGATGTTGTTGTTGTTGTTGTTGATGATGAACTTCTCTAAAGGCAGGTGTTATATGAGCCATCTGGTGTTGGCTAACGGCAGGACGCACGTTCTTCCTCTTCACAGAGGGCCTTCTTTTAATATGGGAAGACACGACATGTGCCTCTCCCTCCTTCTTCTTCGTAAAGCCCCCATATCTCTTTGCTGGAGAGCCTTCATCCCTAGACAAACGTCCCTCGCGGACCCCTTCTTCCAGTCTCATTCCCATATTCACCATTTTGGTGAAGTCTGAGGGAGCACTGGCAATCATTCTCTCACAGTAGAAAGAGTTCAAAGTCTTCAAGAAGATCTTTGTCATCTCCTTCTCTTCTAGGGGTGGCACTATCTGAGCTGCAAATTCTCACCATCTCTGGGCGTACTGCTTGAAAGTCTCTTTTTCTTTCTGGGACATCGCCCTCAGCTGGTCCCTATCAGGAGCCATATCCATGTTATATTTATATTGCTTGACGAAGGCCTCGCCAAGATCGTTGAAGGAGCGGATGTTCGAACTCTCTAAACCCATGTACCACCGGAGTGCGACACCTGATAAAGTATCCTAAAAGTAGTGGATAATAAGCTGGTCGTTGTCTGTTTGCATTGACATCTTGCGAGCATACATCACAAGATGGATGAGAGGGCATGTGTTTCCCTTATATTTCTCAAAGTCAGGTACTTTGAATTTAATAGGGATCTTCACATTGGGCACGAGGCACAACTCAGCAACACTCTTACCGAAGAGGTCCTTACCCCTCAGAGTCTTCAGTTCGTTGCGCAGCTCAAGGAATTGGTCTTTCATTTCATCCATCTTTTCATAAACATCTGGGCCCTCAGATGGCTCAGAATTATAGATGGTGTCTTCAACTCGAGGTAAAGTGTGCACAACGGGAGGTGGCACAGAAAGGACCGGGATAGATATCGGCAGAGAAGCGAGAGTAGGAGCAAAACCCTCTGGAACAAAATTAGCGGGCATTCCCCACGGGAACCCGGCTGGCATAGAAGGAGCAAAATGGGCTGTTGCAGCAGGCACAGTCGAGGTAGCAACCTCAGAAATGACAGTCCTCGCAGGAGGAGTTGCAGGAGTTGGTGAAGCTTGGCTCTGGGCGTCCAGAACTGACTCCATCATGGCAGTCAGCCTAGCGATCTCTTCCTTCAGTTCCCGGCTCTCTTGCTCTAAATGCTCCATTATCCTCGGTAGATTAGCTCTTGTGTTATACCGGTGCGTCAGCTTGTCTTCAAAATAAATGAAGAGCAAAGACTTAGACCACTGATCAAGGGCTCAGAACAAGACCTGCTTATGCATATGATGCATGCAATGTTTATGCATATGATTTGTTTTTAATCAGAGGGACTTTATAGAGATCTATTTGCAAATATTTGAAAATATTAATCTTTTAAGACATATATGGAGTACTCATAGCAATAATATTTGGAAAATTTTTTACACCAAAGAAGTAGTACAGTTTTGGTAACCAAATACAATACAAGAGGAAAGGAGAATAAACATCCTATGGAGCCCTAGAAACAATCGTCCAAAGCTCTCGAGATCGGAAGATAAGCTGCACGAAACTTCTTCACCTCTCTATTATAAACTGCTTCCATATCAGCCTTCTCCTTGGCGAGCCGATCATACTTCCTCTTCCAAAACCTGGATGACTGAGGAAGAAGAGAAGTAACCACATCATCAGGCTCATCAATAACCCGATGCTCTAGAAATTCTATCACTGCATCTTTATCTCTAAGCTGCTAAAGAAGTACCTCTCCCTCACGAACCCATGCACGCGACCGGGCTTCATCTCTCAACTCCCCTACTCCTTGGTTAGGGAGGGTTGAAGGCCCAACTGTCGCAACCTGAAAAATATAGTGCGCGAAAAAACAACCGGCAAAAGAAAATGACAGAAGAGTCGTCACCGTGCAAAAGAAAATGACAGAAAATGGCAAAAGAAAATGACAGAAGAGTCGGCAAAAGAAACGCTCGAAGTAAACCTGAAAAAGGAAAGGACAAGACGGGGTCTCGCAACCAAATCTTGGGTTCGGGACTCGGTTATGCGAAGGGAAGGTATTAGCACCCCTACGCATCCGTAGTACTCTACGGGATCCACTTTTGTAGTTCTTGTCTAAAGGGTGTGAGTTTATCTTGTGCTGTTTACAAAAAAAAAAGGTTAAATGAAAATGACTCGCGCGGATGTTGCATCCACTGCATACATATCTCATCTGAATATGAGAATCAGAGTCTTCGTAGCTCGGGTGACCTATGGGTTGGGGGGATGTGTGCTCGCTAAGACATCGCGTCTTATGCCTACGTATCTCATCTGGAATGAGAATCAGAGCAAGCCGTAATTTGGCTAACTACGGGGTTATGGAGTGGGTTTTGGACGAACGACGTTACTACGCAATCTACCGGATGCTCGACCTTTGAAGACTTACTCACCTGTAGTAGAAGGACTAAACGTGTGTTTAGGAGAAGAAAAATCAATGAAGGGTTAGGGTTTGGTGAACTCATGCAAAAAGGCAGTCCTTGACGAAGGAACCTGTAAAAAAAAACATACAAAAACATTGCCTCCTATCGAGGTCTTCCAGCTAGGAAAGCAGTAAAATGCGGGAAAAATGTAAAAGTACCACGAGGATAAAGATCCGTAGTAACAGCAGTTAGAGGAATGGGAAACCCAGGGATCCTTCCAAGCTAAACACCATCAAAGAAAGTGAGTCAGTACAGGTAATCGGAATGAAACCTCCAGGGGGTATCCCACAAATAAAGTGGAACACCAGGCAAGTTATCCCTGCAAGAGTATGGGAGCCCTCACAAAAACTCAACAAAAGGGTTAGTGAAACACGATAAGCATTTTTTTCATGGATAACAGTATGGTTTCAGAAACCTCAAACCCTGTGGCATACACTTCAGAAATTAAACGATTAAGCATTCAAGGCATTATTTATACATTCATACATAATAATGAACCCGTGGGCGAAAACCTAATGAAATTCATCCATCATACCTCAAACATTCAGAGTATTCAACTTCAAAGCACAAAGGTAATGGGAATAAGGGCAAACCTGATTGGAGAGCTTGATTGAAATTGAGTTGCACCCGTGAGGTTTACAAAACAATCTTTAGGGTTTATGTGAGGCAGAGGTGATTCTGTGCAATTGAGTTCCCTTCAGGGTTTGGAGGCTGCTCTGAGTTCTCTGTCAGGTTTCTCTCCAGGTTTTGTCCAGGGTTTTGTTCCAAGGAAACCTCAGAGTATTTTGCTTCTCTTCCTTTTTCTCTCTCTTTTGTTTCAATGAAACTCTAGTATTTATAGTCTAATATTGGTAGCTTAGTGGGCTTTTGAGAGAGGTCCAAGTCTGAGATGTTTTCTTTTATTTATTTATTTATTTATTATTATTATTATTATTATTATTATTTTTTTTCGTTTTTTTTTTCGTTTTTTTTTTTTTTTAAATAAAGTTTCTTGGATCTAATTCTGATTGACATGATGAAATGCAATGTATCTAATGTTAAATGACCTAAAAATGAATGCATGCATGAGGTGTAAAGCGTATGCTTCTAGGAAAAATGAAGGGTAAATTTTGGGGTATTACAGCTGCCCCTATTCAATCAACTAGAGACCTGGAAAGAAGATAGCAGCGGCTTTCGTGCTTTCGAGGTATCAAGGGATTGGATACAATAAAAGCCCAAAAATTTGCACTGAAGTGAAGTGAAGTAACAATGTCTGTCAGAATCGGCAAAGAGGTGGTCTTGAAAGAAGAATCCGTCTGGTACGGTGAGAGTCAGTCTGAATACCGAAAAAGAATGTTAACTTGGATACCAAAATAAATGGTAACACAGAAATAACCATGGCCTGAATGCCGCTCATCAGTCTGAATACTGGAAATGACTTTGATCTGAACATCGGGAGATATGATATTATTAATATCGGTCTGAACACCGAGAGGCTGGCCTGAATGCCACAAGTTGCATCGACCTGAACGTCGGAAACTTCTTCGATCTGAACATCGGAAAATTGGCCTGAATGCCACAAGTTGCATCGACCTGAACGTCGGAAACTTCTTCGATCTGAACATCGGAAAATTGACCTGAATGCCACAAGTTGCATCGACCTGAACGTCGGAAACTTCTTCGATCTGAACATCGGAAAACTGGCCTGAACGCCACTTCGGTCTGAATACCGGAAACTGGCCTGAACGCCACTTCGATCTGAACATCGGAAAACTGGCCTGAATGCCACTTCGGTCTGAATACCGGAAAACTGGCCTGAATGCCACTTCGGTCTGAATACCGGAAAACTGGCATGAATGCCACTTCGGTCTGAATACCGGAAAATTGGCCTGAATGCCACTTCGGTCTGAATACCGGAAAATTGGCCTGAATGCCACTTCGGTCTGAATACCGGAAAAACTTCATGCCTGTCAGCATCGGCAGAAATAGGGAAAGATAATAGAGGCGACGCATGGTGTAAAGGCAAAGAGTCAGACAACATACGATCGCAAGTTTCGATGATGACAAATGACCATCATGCACGTCTACAAACAAATGCAACATATTACCTATCATATCCTTTCCTATGCTTATCTAAATCTGTTATAATTCTTAAAAACATATGTGGACAAAGTGTGATCATGACGAAATGCATGAAAATCACAAAACACAAATTTTTGCAGATTTGAAGACTTTGAGTCGACCATAAGGGTCGGCGCATAGCTCACGGGTCAGCGCATAGTTCAGACAAATTGGAGATTGGTCAGCGCATGCGCCCTTGAGTCGACCACAGGTCGGCGCATGGCATAGTGATGTTATCCATGGGTCTGCGCATGAAACCTTTGTGTCGACCATAGGGGTCGGCGCATTACCCACGGCTCAGCGCACGCCGACCTATGGTCGACCGCTCGTGCGTAAACTCAGTTTTCTGAGTACTTTCCACTGTTTGAAAAGCTTTTATTTTTGGTTGGTTTGCTAGTTACTATAAATAGAAGTCAAAACACTTTTATCAACTAACATTTGTCAATTTGAATTCAAGTGTTCAAGGAAACAAGAAAGAGTGAAAAAGCTGTCCAAGATTCATCATCTTCATCTTCAACATCTCACAACATATCAACTACACACAACCATTTTTGATGTGCTTCGTGTTCGGTTAAAGGTGATAAGGTTCGAAGCTGTGATTGGAGAATCCGGTTCGGGTTGAAGCTTGTGGCAGGTTCTTTCTTGAATAAAACCATTAGGGTTTTGTCCTCCAATACCGGTTTGTGTTTGGGGGTTTTTGGACGAATTGCTTCATCAATATTCAGCTGAGCAAAGGTGATTGAGAAGAGGAAGTCTTCATCAGTCTAGTAGCGGATTCGGTGATATTGTAGTGAAGGATTCAGGTTCGATTCATTGTGTTTGAGATCAGCCGGGCCGAGGGTTTGAAGAACGGAAGATTCTTCAACAAAGGGGATGGAATCGGAGGTCTAGCAACAACGATCGAAGGTCTTGATTCATCTTGAATCAAGGAGCAAGGATAAGAAGCATCATTCAACACATTGGAAGTTCTGTTGTTCACAGGTGATATCTAATTAATCATCTCAATTCTAATTTTAGAATTGAGGGCAGACGTACTCCGAAGCGAGGACGGCGGGGGAACTGCCTCATCAAATCTCTGTCTTCTTTAATTTTCTGCATAAGTGTTTTTCAGCTTAAAAATTAAGTGATTTTAGTTTAAGCAATTTTACCAAACATTGATATAAGTTGAGTAAGAGATTAAAACTCCTGTTTGAATAACAAAGTACAATAGTATATTGTACTAGGTCAATTTGAATTACTTACTCAACTCAAATATCACTTGGAGTGTTTATCCACACCAAGTGTTTCTTAATTTGCATAAGCCAAAGTTGTCTTAAGTTTGCATCCAATTTAATTCGGTACTTTGGATCATTGGAACTAGGCTTGCTAGTAAGTGAAACATATCATTGATTGTGCAAATATTGTAGTGATTTGTATTTCACTTTATCTCTAATCCATTCGCTTAACGCATATCCGGTTTTCCAATAACGGTTCGTTTTAGACTAAAATTTTTCCTCGGCCGCTTCCGCACTTAGAACAAATTTTCAAAACCAATTTTCTTTTAAATTGGTAGCGCCGACTCAAGTTTTTAATTGGGATCTATTCAACCCCCCCCCCCCCCTTCTAGATCCGTGCCATAGTCTAACAAGTGGTATCAGGAGCTCCGGTTCACTCCGTGCTTCAAAATACAACTTTGATAGAAAATGGTTAACGAACCTAAAGGGGCTTATAATAGAGCTCCCGTTTTCAATGGTGAAAATTATAGTTATTGGAAAGACTGTATGCGGGTGCACATAAATTCCATAGATAGAAAAATATGGAATGTTATTCTCAATGGTCCAATTCAAATAACCATGACCAATGAGAACAACGAAGTAGTGCCTAAGCCCGAAGCACAATGGACCGATGATGATGAAAAGAAATACAATTATGATTGGAAAGCCAAAAATATCCTAATCTCCTCATTAGGTGTAGATGAATACTATCGTGTATCCCATTGTCCTACTGCTAAGGCTATGTGGGATTCACTACAAATTGCCCATGAGGGGACGAATGATGTTAAATTGGCTAGAATCAATACACTAACACAAGAGTTTGATCTCTTTTTCATGGAGCAAGGGGAAACCATTGCTGACATGCAAAAGAGATTTACTCATCTTATCAATCGATTACATTCACTTGGTAGGCCTGTTTCCAATGATATTGCTACTAATAAGATCTTGAGATGTCTTAATAGGGAATGGCAGCCGAAAGTGACCGCCATCAAAGAGGCAAATGATCTTACCACATTGGACTTGACAACATTGTTTGGTAAACTACAAGAGCACGAACAAGTTCTCTTGAGCCTGGAACAACACGAAAAGAAAGATAAGAAGGACAAAGCGAAGGCGAGTGAAAAGAAATCAATAGCTCTAAAGACTTCCTCCTCAAAGTCTCAAGCAAAAGAGCAAAGTGATTATTCATCGAGCGACGAAGAAGAAGAGGACAAGAGTGAAGATATGGGGCTGTTTGTTAAATGCTACAACTGTTACGTGAGAAAGAACGGCATCCAACATTCCGAGAAGAACTTGATAAACTTCCGGAAACAATCTAGGTACTCTAAAAATGATGACTCAAAAGGAAAAATGACTAGAGGGTCGTGCTACAAGTGTGGAAAGCCGGGTCATTACAAACCGGATTGTCCGATGAACAAGAAGACAAAAGAAAAAGACTCATACAAATCACACAAGAAACCATCAAAGCCAAGGAGAGCATACATAGCTTGGGAAAGCGATAGCGACTCCTCCGATGATGAAAGTTCTAGTGATGAAGATGAAAATGAAAACCTATGTCTCTCTGCTCATCAAAAGAACAAAAAGAAACAGGTACGACATGCTAAATATGAAAAATCCTCTAGTATGTCTCATCATGAATTGCAAAATGCTTTTGATACTTTACACTGTGAAGCGAAAGAGGCCTTTAAAAGGCTTGCCTCAAATAAGAATTTTTTTTCTCATTTGGAACATAAAATTCAACAATCCGAAAGGAAACTTAAGGCACTTAAAGCTTCTATAGTGGAAAGCACAAAAACAAGTTATGAGGACCTTAGAAGTAGAATGATGAACTTTGGGTGTGATACTTGCTACATTTGGCAAGGTGAAGTAAGAAACCTAAAGGCCAAACTTGACAAGGCTCTTGAGCCCAAGATTACTTTTGCTATCGACAAATCAAACTTTCGAAAAAGTATGGTTAATCCATATCAAAAATATAAATATGTTATAAAGGATGAAGATAGAAAAAGAAATCAAAATGTAAATTTCTCTTGTCTCTATTGTTGCAAGAAAGGTCACTCCATTGCTAAATGTAGGTTTAGGAGATTTTTAGTTCCTAAAGGCATTTATCAATGGATGCCCAAATGCAACCATTTCGTTCCTCACCATTCAGGACCTAATAAGCCATTGGGTACCTTCTTTTGTTAATTATCTTGTCACAGGTACAATGCCTCGAGACTACCGAGAGAAGATGGGTTCTCGACAGTGGATGCTCAAGGCACATGTCAGGTGACATATCTCTCTTCATTGACTTTGTGGCTAAGAAGAAGGGATATGTAACTTATGGTGACAACAACCGTGGAGAAATACTTGGTAAAGGTAGTGTAGGTAACCCTTCTTCCACTACTATTTCTGATGTATTGCTTGTCGAAGGTCTTAAACACAATCTACTTAGCATCAGTCAATTATGTGACAAAGGATACAATGTATCGTTTTCAAAAGATTGTTGCAAAATTGTACATAATGATGATAAGAAGAGTATGTTTAATGGCCTGCGTGTGAACAATGTCTATATGCTTGACTTAAATGAAGTATCGTTAACAAGTGACAAATGCCTTGTAACAATGAGTGAAGATTCATGGTTATGGCATAGGCGTTTAGCACATGTTAATTTCGATTTACTGAATAAAGTAGTCTCAAAAGATCTAGTCCTAGGTCTCCCCAAAATAAAATTCACCAAGGATCATCTTTGTGATGCTAGTCAAAAAGGGAAGCAAACGAGGATCTCATTTAAATCCAAAAACATCGTTTCAACAATGAGACCTCTCGAGCTTCTTCATATGGATTTATTTGGGCCATCTAGGATTAAAAGTCTAGGAGGAAACTATTACGGTTTCGTAATAGTGGACGACTTTTCTCGATTTTGTTGGACTATTTTCTTAGTAAGCAAGAGCGATACGTTCGCCGCCTTTGAAAGATTTGCTAAGCTTTCCCAAAATAAACTAAATACAAACATTGTTGCAATTAGAAGCGATCATGGGGGTGAGTTTGAAAATCACTTATTTGAAGAATATTGCGGTAACCATGGTATTGATCATAACTTCTCCGCTCCACGTACTCCTCAACAAAATGGGATTGTGGAGCGTAAAAATCGAATTTTGGAAGAATTGGGAAGAACAATGATCAACGAAAGTGGCTTACTGAAATATTTTTGGGCCGACGCCATTAGTACGGCTTGTTATGTTCTGAATAGGGTGCTCATTCGCCCCATTCTAAACAAAACACCGTATGAACTTTTAAAAGGGCGAAAGCCAAATGTTTCTCACTTACATGTTTTTGGTTGCAAATGTTTTGTATTGAACAATGGAAAGGAAAACTTGGGAAAATTCGATTCCAAGGCTGACGAAGGTATCTTCCTCGGATACTCTCAATCTAGCAAAGCATATAGAATTTACAACAAACGATTACTTGCTGTAGAAGAGTCTGTACATGTTACTTTTGATGAATCCAATCCGAGAAACGTCGGAAAGGGTAGTGTTTTTCATGGTGCAGGTACATCTACCGAAGACATACTCAAGGGTGGCGAGCCGGGGATTGATCAACCCGACATAGTCAAAATTGAGGAGGACAAAGATGTACACCATAAGGAAACCGAGGTAGCTCATCCGCCCTCAAACGATGATCTCCCTCAAGCTTGGAAGTCTTCCAAAGACCATCCAATCGACAACATTCTCGGAGATATCTCAAAGGGTGTAACAACTCGATCTAAGCTAAGTAATTTCTGTTATCACTTCGCTTTCGTTTCGCAGATGGAATCTAAAAACCCTAAAGAAGCCCTACTCGATGAACACTGGTTCTTATCAATGCAGGAGGAACTTAATCAGTTCACCAAAAATAAGGTTTGGGACCTTGTCCCTCCTCCGCGAGATCATCGAGTAATCGGCACCCGATGGGTGTTTAGGAACAAGCTGGACGAAAACGGGGTAATAACCCGTAATAAGGCGCGTTTAGTCGCGCAAGGGTATAACCAAGAGGAAGGCATCGACTATGAGGAAACTTATGCGCCGGTTGCCCGACTCGAGGCTATACGCCTTCTCCTTGCCTTCGCTTGTGCAAAGGACTTTAAGCTATTCCAAATGGATGTCAAGAGCGCATTCCTTAACGGTCACATAAATGAAGAGGTTTACGTCGCACAACCTCCGGGTTTCGAATCCCATGAGTATCCTGATCATGTTTATAAACTGAAAAGGGATTTGTATGGCCTCAAACAAGCTCCTAGAGCTTGGTATGAGAGACTAAGCAAGTTCTTACTCGATCAAGGTTACTCAAGAGGAAAGGTTGACACAACCCTCTTCATTAAACGTCAAGGAAAGCACTTGATATTAGTGCAAATTTATGTAGATGATATCATTTTTGGGTCTACTAACATGAATCTTGTAAGAGAATTTTCAGACCTTATGCAGGGCGAATTCGAGATGAGTATGATGGGGGAGCTCACATACTTTCTCGGTTTGTAAATTAAACAACTCAAAGAAGGAACTTTCGTGAGCCAGACAAAGTACTGTTTGGACCTTATCAAGAGGTTTGACATGGCAAAAGCTAAAGCCATAGACACCCCCATGCCTACTTGTACAAACTTGGACAAAGATGAAGACGGTAAGGAAGTAGATGTAAAACGGTATAGAGGTATGATTGGATCACTCCTTTATCTTACTGCCTCTCGTCCCGATATTATGTTTAGCGTATGCATGTGCGCAAGATATCAATCATGTCCCAAGGAATCCCATTTAAAAGCTGTCAAACGAATACTTCGATACCTATCTGGTACTCCAAAGTATGGACTATGGTATTCCAAAGGTAATGATTGTTCATTGGTAGGCTTCTCCGATTCCGACTTTGCCGGTTGCAAATCGGATAGGAAAAGCACCAGTGGCACGTGTCACTTATTTTCAAACTCTTTGGTCAGTTGGCATAGCAAGAAACAGGTTTCAGTTGCTTTGTCAACCGCCGAAGCGGAATACGTTGCCGCCGGTAGCTGTTGTGCTCAAATCCTATGGATTAAGCAACAACTATTGGATTTTAACCTCAAACTTGAATGTATTCCCATTTTTTGTGACAATACAAGTGCCATTAACCTCACCAAGAACCCTGTGCTGCATTCACGCACCAAACATATCGAAATTCGACACCACTTTCTTCGGGATCATGTAGAGAAAGGTGACATCGTTTTTGAACATGTTAATACTGAAAATCAACTAGTGGACATTTTCACAAAGCCGCTAGCCACTGAACCTTTCTTTCATATCCGCCGAGAACTTGGCATTCTCGATATTTCGGAATGAGCACTATAATCTGCTGTTTTACCTTATTCCATATAAGACTTTAATCTTGTACTTCTAACAAATCAATATTGTTGCAAGCACAAGTTTACCGTTCACCAAGTCACTCCGGCATCGAGGTGATACTGTTCCTCTCTTTCTCTCTCTGCAAAGTCTCATGATTAAAATAGTTATACCTCATAATGATGTTGTTTATATATACATGATATCTCTCTTTGGATGTTTATTGATGTATGTATTGTTATTTATGCATCAAACTTGTCAACGCATGTGCAAAATAGTGAAAAATTGAAATTTGGACTGTATGAGTCGACCGCAGCAGGGCTATGGTCGACGCACGCTTAATAATTTCTGTATTTTCTCAAAAATCAAACAGTATGCATCGACGCATCGCTCGAAAATTTTGTTTTTCTGCAGAAAAATCTGAATCGTTTAATGCATCTCCATTCAAAAATCATCATTAAGTGTGCATTTACATTCCATCACCTTTCAAACTACCCACTACCTTGTAACCTGCATCTACCTAGTGGCTATTGTTCCTTGATCTTCCATCTTCCCAAAACCCTAACCTTTCCTCTATAAATAGGGAAAAACCTCTCTCTAGCAGAATCACTCTCAAAACCCTTCACAAACCTTCACTCTATACCCAAACACTTAGTTTCAAACCGGCTCAAATGGCTTCCACATCACGCAGACCTTCCGGCAAGAGATCCCGAGAATCATCCTCCGCATCTCTTCCTATATCTGCTGTATCGCTTGTTCCACCAGCTCGTGTCGAATCCTTCAACAAAGATATCGGGAAAAAAGGAGTTGTACAACAACATGCCTTCTACAAACTTACCGCCGAACGCATGCACCTCGTAGAAATCATGTCTCTGCTACATCATCAAGGCATTGTCAAATTCTTGGAGTGCAATTCTAAATACAGCGAAGACTTAGTCCGGGTGTTCTACGCCGACATTCATGATAAGTTTCGCGGGCACAAGTTTCATTCCAGAATCGGCACACCAAAGGTATCACTTAAGTCAAATGTCTGGAACCAGTATTTTGATATGTCATTAGATGATGCTGAAAATTCTCTAGCTGAGGTAACTGACTCTCACCAAATAGAAGGTTACGAGTTTAAGAGTGCATTGAATGATATGCTAAAATGACCATACCCTGATCAGTTTGTGAATAGTGACGCGTTCCCACGAACTGTCACTGCCGGCAAGCTGAAAGCCAGAGAACGGATTCTTCAGTGGATTGTCTCACGCATCCTGCGACCAAAGAAGGGCGGTCTCTCCCGAGTTGAACAGGCTGAGGTTCATCTCATTTACATTTTGAAAAATAAGAAGAAAATCAACTGGCCCTACTACATTGCCAATAGGATGTTCAGTCTACGTGATTCCGGACGAGGAACGGCTCTTGCCTACGGATCCTTCATTCAAGAAATCCTTACTGCAGCCGATGTCAATCATCCGTCCTTCTCGTACACTTCCATCTCATATGACAAAGAGTTCAGCCCAAAAACTCTGTCTATGATGGGATATTTTTGGTGCAATGAGCGGAGAACGTATAAGTTTGTTCGAAGAGGAAATGTTCCGGCACCTGTTGCAGCAGATGATGACAGTGATGAAAGTGAAGAAGAAGAAGATGAAGAGGAAAATGAAGAAGAGGATGCAGGGCAAGCCTTTGATCACCATGGTGGAGATAATAGTCCTCCACGTGTTGACACTCACGACTACTCCGACTCCGCTTGGGTTCAGCAGTCACACTCAACTGAAGAAGATGTTCCCGTCTGGGGTGGCTGGGGTGAATGGCAACATACGGGCTGGTCAACTCAACATCAATTCTACCAGCCGTATCACCAGGACGATGAAGAATCTCCTCCGTCTCCTCCATAGCACGCAAACTCTTCAGAATTGTTGGATATGATGCGAAACATGCAGCTAGCTCAACAATCCTTCATGCAAACCCAGGATGAGCGCTTTGCTCATATTAACGAGCAACTTCAAGCCCAAAATGAGCGTCTCGATACCTTCTCTACAAGCATGAATGACCGGTATGCAGACTTTTCGGCATCATTTGAACGTCAGGAACGGTCGATCGACGAGAGTCTCAAGCATCTGAACGGTGTTACCGAATACCTATCATCTCTGGCTGATCCCTACAAAAACCCGGGCATTTGTTACCATCCAGGACACCGCCATTAGAACATAGACATTCACATGCACTTTGTAGTTTGATTGTTATTTTGGATGTATTCAGTTCTCTGTTTTACTTGTTTATCTTCATGTGTTGTTCTTAATTAATGACTATTGCTCAGAAAATGATATTGGTGTGATATTATTATCTGTTTGTGTTATTTCCTGTGAAATTTCCTTGTTATGTTGTATAATCATTCTGTGTCTCTTTTTGATGTTGTCAAAGGGGGAGAAAAGTGTACAAAGCAGGCATGTCCACAACTAACAGTCGCTGTCTGCAGATAGCCTTAGATTACAAAAGAAAGGGGGAGTGTGCAAAATGTTTCAATACCGCATGCTGTTTGTCTCGTTGGTTTATACAGGTTGTCATCATCAAAAAGGAGGAGTATGTAAAGGCAAAGAGTCAGACAACATACGATCGCAAGTTTCGATGATGACAAATGACCACCATGCACGTCTACAAACAAATGCAACATATTACCTATCATATCCTTTCCTATGCTTATCTAAATCTTTTATAATTCTTAAAAACATATGTGGACAAAGTGTGATCATGACGAAATGCATGAAAATCACAAAACACAAATTTTTGCAGATTTGAAGACTTTGAGTCGACCATAAGGGTCGGCGCATAGCTCACGGGTCAGCGCATAGTTCAGACAAATTGGAGATTGGTCAGCGCATGCGCCCTTGAGTCGACCACAGGTCGGCGTATGGCATAGTGATGTTATCCATTGGTCTGCGCATGAAACCTTTGTGTCGACCATAGGGGTCGGCGCATTACCCACGGCTCAGCGCACGCCGACCTATGGTCGACCGCTCGTGCGTAAACTCAGTTTTCTGAGTACTTTCCACTGTTTGAAAAGCTGTTATTTTTGGTTGGTTTGCTAGTTACTATAAATAGAAGTCAAAACACTTTTATCAACTAACATTTGTCAATTTGAATTCAAGTGTTCAAGGAAACAAGAAAGAGTGAAAAAGCTGTCCAAGATTCATCATCTTCATCTTCAACATCTCACAACATATCAACTATACACAACCATTTTTGATATGCTTCGTGTTCGGTTAAAGGTGATAAGGTTCGAAGCTGTGATTGGAGAATCAGGTTCGGGTTGAAGCTTGTGGCAGGTTCTTTCTTGAATAAAACCATTAGGGTTTTGTCCTCCAATACCGGTTTGTGTTTTAGGGTTTTCATCAATATTCAGCTGAGCGAAGGTGATTGAGAAGAGGAAGTCTTCATAAGTCTAGTAGCGGATTCAGTGATATTGTAGTGAAGGATTCGGGTTCGATTCATTGTGTTTGAGATCAGCCGGGCCGAAGGTTTGAAGAACGGAAGATTCTTCAACAAAGGGGCTGGAATCGGAGGTCTAGCAACAACGATCGAAGGTCTTGATTCATCTTGAATCAAGGAGCAAGGATAGGAAGCATCATTCAACACATTGGAAGTTCTGTTGTTTACTTGCTTTGCAATGCTTGTATAAACGGTTAAATTTCACAGGTGATATCTAATTAATCATCTCAATTCTAATTTTAGAATTGAGGGGAGACGTACCCCGAAGCGAGGACGACGGGGGAACTGCCTCATCAAATCTCTGTCTTCTTTAATTTTCTGCATAAGTGTTTTTCAGCTTAAAAATTAAGTGATTTTAGTTTAAGCAATTTTACCAAACATTGATATAAGTTGAGTAAGAGATTAAAACTCCTGTTTGAATAACAAAGTACAATAGTATATTGTACTAGGTCAATTTGAATTACTTACTCAACTCAAATATCACTTGGAGTGTTTATGCACACCAAGTGTTTCTTAATTTGCATAAGCCAAAGTTGTCTTAAGTTTGCATCCAGTTTAATTCGGTACTTTGGATCATTGGAACTAGGCTTGCTAGTAAGTGAAACATATCATTGATTGTGCAAATATTGTAGTGATTTGTATTTCACTTTATCTCTAATCCATTCGCTTAACGCATATCCGGTTTTCCAATAACGGTTCGTTTTAGACTAAAATTTTCCTCGGCCGCTTCCGCAGTTAAAACAAATTTTCAAAAGCAATTTTATTTTAAATTGGTAGCGCCGACTCAAGTTTTTAATTGGGATCTATTCAACCCCCCCCTTCTAGATCCGTGCCATAGTCTAACACATGGGCCAATGACACTTGCTGGGGATAACAAAGGTAAGTCATGAACAATCTTCAGTCTGAGTACTGGAAACAACTTCTAGCTTATCACTTGGGATACCGAGAATGTTTTATGCTTACATGCGTATGTTTGAATTTTTCAATGGCGTAATGCTCCATGAAAATGGAAATGCTACGCGATTTGGAAGGATGCAATGCAATATGATTCTACATGCAGGGATGCGAAATGCTGGGTAGAATGCCAAGCTGAGGCAAGGGGATCTGCTGGGGAAATGATCACCATCTTCTGGACCCTGGCAAGGCTGCTGGAGATGCACCGCGCAAAGAATTATGTGGGGAAATGACCCGCCACACGGTGTTCTAGCAATGACGAAATGCCGAGATTCAGACTGGGGAGAGAACGACACTGAAAACCTGCTGTTGGGGAAAGCGATAGTGGTTCTGGCAACCACGATCTGCGAGAGATGACTCAGCAGGGGAAGCAAACACTGATACGGTACCGAGGTTCTGCTTCAAGGAAAGAAACCATGGATCTGGCATTGGGATTATCGATCTGGCCTCGAACTCTAAGGAGCAGCCACTTCTGCTGGGAAGATACAGTCTGGCACTGTCAACTCCACTGGGGATATATAGTCTGGCACTGTCAACTCTACTGGGGAGTGTATGTCCTGAAACAAATGCTTGGGGAAGTACAGTGGTGAGAACCTGCTGGGGATTGAAGAATCCAACACTCTGATCAGCTCTGCAGGGATAAGACACCGGATTCGTCTGTTGGCGACTTCACTGGGGAAGATATTCACGATCATCTGCAGGGGATTTTAAGGAAATGCCCCGAGGGTATCTGTTATGAATAGACGATCCAAAGCACTTAAAATTTACAGCAATTTTAAATGTTTATTAAGCATGTACCTGTAAAGCCCTTATGTGTCATGATGCAATGTTTATCAAAAATTCGGACGTCATTTTTGCAAACAAAACAGTAAAATGAAAATGAAAACAAAGATATACTGAATAACATGATTTTATTGATTGAATGGCCTCTGAATAGGCATTTACGTCAGGAAGCAATCCCTGGAAAGAGGTAATCGCACAAAAGATAAAAACAGAAATTAATCTAATGGCAATGTGAAATGGATTTCTATTGGGTTCCAATTCTGCTATGACTTGCCCGTCTTCAAGATCCTCCAGATGATCAGCCTTCTGAAAAGGTGATTGGACTGTTTCCTACCTTTCGAAAATTTCCAGTCATCGACATGAGATGAGATTCAGAACTAACTTAGAACGCAGTCATTCGCTTAATCCCTAACTTTTGCCTGGATCGCCCTTTCGGGTTTTCAATCCACCGGGATACCCATTTTTGCCTAAGTTGCCTTTTCAGGTTTTCAACTTACCGGGTGTACAATCTTTTCATTTTTTAATCCCTGACTTTTGCCCGAACCTTTTTCATTTTCTTGGTTTGCCGGGATGCCCATTTTTTTGCCTGGACTATTCTTTTTATCGTCCAGTGGGTCTATTTTATGCGAAGTATTTTTTTTAACTGCGTCTGAGTTCACAGGGGAAGTGAAGTTTTCACCATCCATAGTTGCAAGAATTAAGGCCCCACCATCAAAAACCTTGGTGACAATATACGGTCCATCATAGTTAGGAGTCCACTTGCCCCTGTGATCTGTCTGAGGAGGAAGGATCCTTTTCAACACTAAATCTCCGACTTGGAAACAACGAGGACGCACTTTCTGATCAAAGGCTCTCTTCATCCGACTCTGATACAACTGCCCATGACAAATGGCTGCCATTCGCTTCTCTTCGATAAGACTCAACTCATTGAACCTTGTCCGAATCCATTCGGCTTCGTCTAACTTGACATCCAACAGGACTCTTAGAGAAGGAATCTCCACTTCAACAGGTAGGACTGCTTCCATACCATACACCAGGGAGTAAGGGGTTGCCCCAATCGACGTACGTACTGAAGTACGGTACCCATGCAAGGCGAAGGGTAGCACCTCATGCCAATCTCTGTACGTGACGACCATATTCTGCACAATCTTCTTTATGTTCTTATTTGCCGCCTCAACAGCGCCGTTCATCTTAGGGCGGTAAGGGGAAGAATTATGATGCTGAATGTTGAAGTTCTGACACAACTCCTTCATCATTTTGTTGTTGAGATTAGAACCATTATCAGTAATGATTCTTTCGGGAATCCCATAGTGACAAATGATTTCTTTCTTGATGAAACGGGCAACCACATGTCTGGTGACATTCGCGAACGACGCTGCTTCGACCCACTTGGTGAAATAGTCGATGGCAACAAGGATGAAGCGATGCCCATTGGAAGCAATCGGCTCAATCTTTCCAATCATGTCAATGCCCCACATAGCAAACGGCCACGGCGAAGTCATCACATTCAGAGGATTTGGCGGCACATGCACCTTATCAGTATAAATCTGGCATTTATGACACTTCCGAGCATATTTGAAGCAATCTGATTCCATGGTCATCCAATAATAACCCGCTCTCAACAATTTCTTAGCCATTGCATGTCCGCCGGCATGAGTACCGAAGGAACCTTCATGAACTTCCTGCATTAACATGTCCGCCTCTTGTCTGTCCACGCATCTGAGCAAAACCATGTCGAAGTTCCTCTTATACAGCACATCATCTTTGTTCAAGAAGAAACTGCCTGCCAATCTTCTCAAAGTCTTTTTGTCATTGTTGGATGCCCTTGCAGGGTACTCTTGATTCTTCAGAAAGCACTTGATATCGTGATACCAGGGCTTGTCATCGACTACCAGTTCAGCAGCAAACACATACGCGGCCCTGTCAAGGCGCATCACATCGATCCTGGGAGCATGGTTCCAACGAATTACCTTGATCATGGAGGATAGAGTAGCAAGTGCGTCTTCCATCTGGTTCTCATCACGAGGTATATGATACAATTTTACTGTTGTGAAGAAAGTCAACAGTCTTCTCGTGTAATCTCTGTAGGGGACCAGAGTGGGCTGGAGAGTATTCCAATCACCATTCACTTGATTGATCACCAGAGCTGAATCTCCGAAGATGTCCAGAGTCTTGATTCTCAGATCAATGGCTTGCTCAATACCCAAGATACAGGCCTCGTACTCAGCTTCATTATTTGTGCACTCAAAAGTCAAACGAGCGGTGAAAGCCATGTGGCACCTTTCGGAGTAGTAATGACAGCGCCAATTCCACTTCCTCTAGCATTGACAGCCCCATCAAACAACAAAGTCCATTTTTCGTTTGGATCAGGTCCCTCCTCAACAACTGGCTCTTCACAGTCTTTCATCTTGAGGAACATGATGTCTTCATCTGGAAAATCAAACTTCATCGGCTCATAATCATCAATCGGCTGCTGAGCAAGATAGTCTGACAGAATACTCCCTTTGATGGCTTTCTGGGATGTATACTGGATATCGTACTCTGTCAGTACCATTTGCCAATGAGCCACCCTTCCGGTGAGAGTTGGCTTCTCGAATATGTATTTGACTGGATCCATCTTGGAGATCAGTAAGGTTGTGTGAGTCAGCATGTATTGTCTCAATCGCTTAGCAGCCCATGCAAGTGCACAACATGTCTTCTCAAGCATTGAGTATCTCGACTCGCAATCTGTGAATTTCTTACTCAGGTAGTAGATGGCATGCTCTTTCCTACCTGTCTCGTCGTGTTGACCGAGAACACAACCCATGGAATTGTCCAGTACTGTCAAATACATAATCAGCGGTGTCCCTGAGACCGGAGGCACAAGGATAGGAGGATTCTGCAAATACTCTTTTATCTTCTTGAACGCCCTTTGACAATCATCATTCCACCTGATAGCCTGATCTTTTCTCAACAATTTGAATATTGGCTCACATGTGGCTGTTAGGTGAGAGATGAACCTTGCAATGTAGTTCAACCTCCCTAAGAAACCACGGACTTGTTTCTCTGTTCTTGGCTCAGGCATTTCCTGTATCGCTTTCACTTTGGCCGGATCCACCTCAATCCCTTTTCCGCTAACAACAAAACCCAGTAGTTTTCCAGATCTCACCCCAAAAGTACACTTGTTCGGATTAAGCCCCAGCTTGAATTTCCTCAAACGCTCAAACAGTTTCTGCAAATTCACCAAATGTTCTTCTTCTGTCTGAGATTTGGCAATCATATCATCAACATAAACCTCGATTTCATGATGAATCATATCATGGAACAGAGTCACCATCGCTCGCTGATATGTTGCTCAGGAATTTTTCAGACCAAACGGCATCACCTTGTAGCAGAAGGTGCCCCATGGGGTTATGAATGTTGTCTTCTCCATGTCTTCTGGTGCCATCTTAATTTGATTATAGCCAGAAAAGCCATCCATGAAGGAGAATACCGAGAACTGAGTCGTGTTATCCACCAAAACGTCAATGTGAGGTAAGGGGAAATCATCTTTAGGACTAGCCCTGTTCAGATCCCGGTAGTCAACACACATCCGTACCTTTCCATCCTTCTTAGGTACGGGAACGATATTTGCAACCCATGGCGGATAATTTGTGACTGCTAGAAACCCTGCATCCAACTGTTTTTGCACTTCTTCCTTTATCTTGACAGCCATCTCTGGTCTTGTTCTTCTGAGCTTCTGCTTGACCGGAGGACAACCTTCTTTGAGCGGCAAGCGATGTACCACGATGTTTGTGTCAAGCCCTGGCATATCCTGATAAGACCAAGCGAAGATGTCAACATACTCTCGCAGCAATTCAATCAACCCCTTCTTCACATTGTCTTCCAAAGCAGCCCCTATCTTGATTTCTCTCTTGGCGTCCTCGGTGCCGAGATTAATCACTTCAACAGACTCTTGATACGGTTGAATGACCTTTCCTTCCTGTTTTAAGAACCTGGCAAGTTCTTCAGGGAGTTCACAGTCTTCATCACCCTCTTTTTCAGCTTGAAAGATTGGATTTTCAAAGTCGAAGCGAGCCATAGCAGAACCGTTATCAATAGGATCCGGTGACGTGCATCTGCATGAGTGATGGTATGTGCTTATGAGCGTGAAAGAAAAAAGTGGAAAGTAAACAAAACAATGCCATTTTTTTTATTTTGAAAAACTGCAAAAATAGAAAGACAGGGAACGAAATATTTGAATGCAAAAAGACATCCTTTATTTATGATAAAAAATGCAAGTGTCACATATATGAGCCCTACAATGAGTCATTACGCCCTAGGCGGAACGTAAGACTTGGACATGCATGAATAAACAAAGAAAATTACTCCTCCAGACAAGTGACTTGGACAATCTCCTCAGAAGACCAATTGTTGATGACTTCACCCGGGATCCTCGGACGCACCCAGTTGTCGATGTCACAATCACTATCCCCACCCTCTTCATTGATTGTTGATACCTGGCCATACTGAAAGATGCCAGCGCTGGAGAAAGTAATCGGCCCCTGATGAGTCTGAAGTGTTGAAGTTGTAGAAGTCAGAGCTGGCTGGTACCCAATCCCAAACTTATCGTCTTTCATTGGTAATTCCAACAGACGCCCCCAACTGGGAGCAACACCTGAATCCACCACGGCCTGTGCCTGCTTAAAGGTTGAGATAGAGGCACCCGCTTTAACCTCTTCCACAGACTCTTGGACAGACAAATCTTCAACCTGGAGGATACCTTTGTCGAGCAAGGCCTGGATACCCTGCTGTAGCTTTAAATAACCTCCACTCTGAGTGGCACAATCCAAACAATCCTTCCCACAACCAGGGAAAACATCGGCCTTCAGCAAGCATCCTTTGATATCCAACAATGGAGTCTTCAACTTCAACACATCCTTAATGGACTTGGCTTTTCCTTCCATCATATTAATGTTTGCACCACCATGCTGCGGCATGGGATTGTTGACGACATTAGGAGCCGGTGCAAGGTTGATGGCTTTTGAATCTATGAGGTCCTGAACTACGTGCTTAAAAGCTTTGCAGTTCTCAATGTTATGGCCAGGTGCTCCAGAGTGGAAGCTACACCTAGCGTTGGCGTCGTAACCCACCGGAAGTCTACCAACAGGAGGAGCCAGAGTGCGCAATTGCACAAGTTGTAGTTGTTGAAGACTAGAAAGCAACTGAGCGTACGACATTGGAAGGGTGTCGAAACGCCGGTCCATCATCCTTTGCCTCTGTTGATAGGCGGGTCTGTTACTCGGTTGTTGCTGCTGTTGGTACTGAGCTGGTTGAAGTTGTAGTTGTTGTTGTTGTAGTGGTGCTGCAGCTGGAATGGTCACAGCCGCAACATACGGTTGTTGATGATAATTCTGGAAACTATTCCTTCTAACACCTCTGTTCTGATAGGAAGTCAAAGAATTCACTCCCCCCTCTCTCTGCTTATGCCCTCCAATGAACGACTTTTTTACCCCTGATGAAGATCCAACTCCATTTTGGATCTTGGAGGTCTTCAGGTAATTCTCCACCCTCTCTCCGGTAGAGACCACATCAGCAAAGTTGGAGGCATTGCACTCCACCAGACGCTCCAGATAAGGTCCAGGCGTATTCATGAACATGTTGGCCATTTCCTTTTCCAACATAGGAGGCTGAACACGGGAAGCTATCTCCCTCCAGCATTGAGCGTATTCCCTGAAGCACTCATTGCTTTTAAGAGACAGATTCTGAAGTTGAGTTCTGTCCGGAGCCATGTCTGTATTATACTGATACTGCTTTACGAAAGCCTCCGCCAAATCCCTCCAGCAGCGGATATGGGCTCTGCCCAGCCTCATATACCATTCCAAGGATGCCCCAGCTAGGCTATCCTGGAAGAAGTACATAAGTAGCTTCTCGTCATCAGAGTATGCAACCATTTTACGGAAATAGGCTTGCACGTGAGTTTTTGGGCAAGAGCTGCCATTGTATTTGTCAAAGACCGGGACTTTGAATTTCGGTGGCACTCTCACACCTGGGACCAGCCCCAAGTCAGCAACATCTACTCCCAGAGGATTCTGTCCTTCCACAGCTTTCAGCCTCTCCTCTAATCTTCTAAACATGGGGTCCATGCCATGGCCCATGCCAAAGTCTTCCTGAAGTAGGGGGAATTGATCGGCCTGATCATCATGGACGAGCTGTTGATCAAGGTTGACATGTGGGATCGGGATAGGCCCCGGTCCATTGGGACCATTAGCCTCTCCAGCTGGAGGATCATCCAATGTCTCTGGTTGAGTAGCGGCGTGATTCCTCTGCATCATCTGTCTGAGCTCTTGCTGTCCCTGAGCCACCCCTTGAACCACATCCATGAATTGGGTCATGCGGATTTTCATCTCGGCGAACTCTGCCTGTAGGCTTTCCATTACTCTCTGTTGGTTTCTGCGGGTACCGTACCGGTGAATTCCTGGGTCAACTATCCTGCTGATGGAACACCAAACAAACTGAGAACACTGTGGCGGTACCTGTTATGCAAGACATGCTAATGAATATGCAAATGCAATGACATGTTTATCAATTCCAAAGGTATTCTACCCCCTTGATTCCAGTCTTTCATCAGATAAAATATCCCTTTTAAAAAGTACCAGAAAAAACCCCGACTAGAATCAAGAAGAAGATATAAACCCCCTAGAAATGGATAAACATGTGTTAATGATTATGAATGCAAAATGATGTGAATGCAGTGCAGTGGCATGGGAATCAGGATCGCTGTATCTGCTTGAACATCTGTCGGGTTGCACTGTCTGAAGAGAAAACCCACTGAAGAATATAATATAAGATCAGATCTCTGCTCCAGAAAACCGGGTTGGTCGGAGGTTAAGGTTTCCTGAATTTAGCCTGCCCCTCACTGGTAGGTTCTAAGAACAGAAGTTCGTCAGCTTCAGCCCTTCAGTCGCGAATAATACGTTTACCACTGAAGGTTTGGTATTATTACGGGACAAAAGACCTCCATTGACTCCCCTCAACAGGACATCCTAATAGCAAGTTCCCAGTCTCGGGATCCTCAGATTGAGCAGCGAGAATGCGCCCACCAGAGCTAACATAATCACGTCTCGGAGGAGAGGCCTCAACTGAGTTCTCGGGAAATGGTCACCAGAGTTGACGATTTCTAGAGGAACATCCTGCCGTTATGGAACACCCGTAAGACATAATATATCCAAAAGAAACCTCGTCTGGGTGTGGTTCTTCACGAACGACTTAACGTAGCAACACGCCACGCAAGCCTCATGATTATCCACTCTAAAACCTGTGTGTACACTCAAGCCTGGGTAATGGGCTTATCTCTCATAGAACACCCCATCCCAACAAACAAACAAACAGATCCAACAGATACAACAGATGCATGCAAGCAAGTAAGCAAATAAATGTACAAAAGCATGAACACCCAATAAACAAGAAATCACACAAGCTAGGAGGGACTCGCTTAGGGAAGATGGACCAGCAAGAGGTCAACTTCTTAGTGTCCCCAGCAGAGTCGCCAGCTATCGCAACCTGAAAAATACAGTGCGCGAAAAAACAACCGGCGAAAGAAAATGACAGAAGAGTCTCCACCGTGCGTTATTCATCCCAAAGGAGGGAAAGGAAACGCTCGAAGTAAACCTGAAAAAGGAAAGGACAAGACGGGGTCTCGCAACCAAATCTTGGGTTCGGGAGTCGGTTATGCGAAGGGAAGGTATTAGCACCCCTACGCATCCGTAGTACTCTACGGGATCCACTTTTGTAGTTCTTGTCTAAAGGGTGTGAGTTTATCTTGTGCTGTTTACCAAAAAAAAAGGGTTAAATGAAAATGACTCGCGCGGATGTCGCATCCACTGCATACGTATCTCATCTGAATATGAGAATCAGAGTCTTCGTAGCTCGGCTGACCTATGGGTTGGGGGGATGTGTGCTCGCTAAGACATCACGTCTTATGCCTACGTATCTCATCTGGAATGAGAATCAGAGCAAGCCGTAGTTCGGCTAACTACGGGGTTATGGAGTGGGTTTTGGACGAACGACGTTACTACGCAATCTACCGGATGCTCGACCTTTGGAGACTTACTCACCTGTAGTAGAAGGAGTAAACGTGTGTTTAGGAGAAGAAAAATCAATGAAGGGTTAGGGTTTGGTGAACTCATGCAAAAAGGCAGTCCTTGACGAAGGAACCTGTAAAAAAAAACACACAAAAACATTGCCTCCTATCGAGGTCTTCCAGCTAGGAAAGCAGTAAAATGCGGGAAAAATGTAAAAGTACCACGCGGATAAAGATCCGTAGTAACAGCAGTTAGAGGAAAGGGAAACCCAGGGATCCTTCCAAGCTAAACACCATCAAAGAAAGTGAGTCAGTACAGGTAATCGGAATGAAACTTCCAGGGGGTATCCCACAAATAAAGTGGAACACCAGGCAAGCTATCTCTGCAAGAGTATGTGAGCCCTCACAAAAACTCAACAAAAGGGTTAGTGAAACACGATAAGCATTTTTTTCATGGATAACAGTATGGTTTCAGAAACCTCAAACCCTGTGGCATACACTTCAGAAATTAAACGATTAAGCATTCAAGGCATTATTTATACATTTATACATAATTATGAACCCGTGGGCAAAAACCTAATGAAATTCATCCATCATACCTCAAACATTCATAGTATTCAACTTCAAAGCACAAAGGTAATGGGAATAAGCGCAAACCTGATTGGAGAGCTTGATTGAAATTGAGTTGCACCCGTGAGGTTTACAAAACAATCTTTAGGGTTTATGTGAGGCAGAGGTGATTCTGTGCAGTTGAGTTCCCTTCAGGGTTTGGAGGCTACTCTGAGTTCTCTGTCAGGTTTCTCTCCAGGTTTTGTCCAGGATTTTGTTCCAAGGAAACCTCAGAGTATTTTGCTTCTCTTCCTTTTTCTCTCTCTTTTGTTTCAATGAAACTCTAGTATTTATAGTCTAATATTGGTAGCTTAGTGGGCTTTTGAGAGAGATCAAAGTCTGAGATTTTTTCTTTTATTTATTTATTTATTTATTATTATTATTTTTTTTCGTTTTTTTTTTTTTAAATAAAGTTTCTTGGATCTAATTCTGATTGACATGATGAAATGCAATGTATCTAATGTTAAATGACCTAAAAATGAATGCATGCATGAGGTGTAAAGCGTATGCTTCCAGGAAAAATGAAGGGTAAATTTTGGGGTATTACACCAACCATAACCATAGGGGTAGGTCTCGGATAATCATAGGGCATGCGGTACTCAAGAGCTCTCTTCCTCACCCAAATGGTGTAGGGTTCCAAAGCAATACAATTCTTTAGCCCAAGCTCTTTCCTTCCCTTCCTATGAACCTTGCGCCAGGCGCGGACCATCCTCTCCTTCAAGTTCCGGGGATCTTTACCCTCTTGAAAGAACACACCTTCTAACAAAATGTTATTAGGTTTATCCTTTAAGGGAACCTAAGCTGACGGCGAGCCAAAACAGGGTTGTAGTTAATTCTACGACAGGTACCAAGAAGAGGCACATTGGAGAATTCACCACAAGAGTCAATAATCTGAACACCATCATACACACGGTTATACCAAGAGATATCATCATTAGTGAGAGACATAAGTCTCATAGACCACCGTAGACATCCCTTGTTCTCCTTGAAGGAGAGCGTCTGAGGCAAGTGCGAAATAAACCACTTGTACAACAGAGACAGACAACACACAATGGATCCACCACCCTTTGCATTCCTCATATGCAAAGAGAAATAAGTGTCACCCAACAGAGTAGGAACGTGATTAAGAGTAGAGAAAATCCTAATAGCGTTCACATCCACAAAATTGTCGATGTTGGGGAATAACACTAGCCCATAGATGAGAAGTATAAATATGGCTTCAAAGGCATCCTCACTCATGGCCTTCCCAAACAAAGTAGCTTGGGCAATGAGAAAATCAGATGGGAGACCTTGAATTCCACCTTTGGTAGTCATATGAGCAACAATATTAGATACATCCACATGAAGCATATCAGCAATCTCTTGGGAAGAAGGAACCCTCTCCAAACCACTGAACGACAACTGATCCAAGATAGGTATACCCACAAGATAGGCATACTCCTCAAGTGTAGGCAAGAGCTGGAAATCCGGAAAAGTGAAGCACCGATACGGAGGATCATAGAACTGCACCAACACACTCATAAGACCTTCATCAACCTGGGTAGACAGAATAGACAGAAGCTTCCCATGGCGCGCTTTGAACTCCAAAGGCTCTAATACATAAGATGTCAAACTCCTTAACTCTTTCAAGTCGGGTTGTCTGAAACTGTACTTCTTCGTATTCCTTCTTTGCTTATCCATGTCTGAAAATTCGCAAATAAACCTCTTAAGTTTTCTTGAAAATTTTCATTGTTGATGGTTTGGATGCGAATGAATGCATGAATGCATGGATGCAACAATCACACTCAAGGATCAAGCAAGTCACACCATACAAAGGTCACAGGATGGCTCACGTCATTGTCAATATCAATCATCCATTTTGGTGGATTATGGTTTACACCTTATCAACACCCAAGTTCCATTGATATTTAGAATATACGAGAACGGATCAACCGCGAATCACGGTTTTGTTGAGAGTCACGAGCATGGAGTCTCGGTTAAGAACCACCCAAAGGTAGTGTACTATGGTTAAACCTGACGATCATGTTCTAAAAAGGTCCCCATAGTCATCATCTCATCTTTCGAATATTATCGGATAAAACGACTACTCGTATTCCAAAAATATTCTCAAGAGAGACTCTTATGAGTGTAGTATCGCGTAACAATCGTATCAAATCTTACACTTGAACGACCTTCGCACTACGTCCTAAAATAGGCCAAGATGGGCTAGGTATCTAAGGTCCTTGGCTTCTAAGGTTTATATTGGAAAGAGTAATGCCTAACCACGACTACTCGTGTGACATTATTGATCCCAATAAGGCCTCCACCAAGTGAGTGGACTTGCAAGTCAATTTGTTAAGGAATAACTCCACACAAGCCAACAAGACTATGCCATTCTCCTATCATAAGTGCACTCGAGTTCGGGTATAGAACTCATCTCACAAGAGACCACCAAGCACACAAGCAATGAATGTATCAAACGATTCATACATTAAAAACAATACAATCATCCCAAATTTGCACAAAAATATGTCACAAATAAATATAAACATACAATACAACAAGCAAAAAGTAGGCTAAACCCACTAGGAAGTGTAACCATCCCCAGCAGAGTCGCCACTTTTCTGTAGTGGGGTATTCGTTACCTTATGGTTTATTGACTAAACCAAAAGTAAACATACAATTCGAGTCGCCACCGCACTTTTATTTGTCCAAAGGAAAGGCTAAAAAGCGAACAAAAGCCAAGTAAGAAGTTTTATCAAATCAAAAACTAATAAAAATGTCAGAGATCTGGGTAAGGGGGTTGGTTATGAAATGGGAAGGTTTTAAGCACCCAAAACATTCTTAGTACTCTAAGGGAACCTCTTTTTGCAAATGTATGTTGTAGGTTGGTATTTGTGAAAATATGTGTAAAAGATTGGAGGGATGAGAAGAGAATATTATATTTACAATTTTGTTGTTTGAATGGATGAACCCATTGCGTACGTACCATCACAAAGGTAGGATCAAAACCTCATAGTTCGGGGTAAAAATCTCAAAGATTGGTGAATTGATTTGATCAAAAGACTTAAGGTCTTTTATTATCAAAGGGAGAAAACTCAACCTAAACCAACAATCCACCATGTGAGGAGAGCTTCAACATACGAGTGAGGGGGTTAACCCTATAATAAGTATGGAAGACTTATAGTCCAATCACTAAGGATTAGGTGAGGTTTACATCAACCACTATGATAACTCAAACCTATGGCTAATGTTTATGGAAAGTTTTTAGCAAAGGTGGCCATTGGAACCACAAAATCAACTTGAAGTGAGTTGTATTTACAAGTTAGATTTATTTACAAAAATGAAGTCAAAGTTGGATTAAGATTGATTCACAATGAGTATTAATGAAAAGATTTTGAAAAGTCAAAGGCATAAGGCCTAGGTTTATAATTTGAAAACAATGTTAAAGTTTGCACATAAAGAGTTTGGCTTGG
This sequence comes from Lathyrus oleraceus, assembly GCF_024323335.1. NCBI lineage: Eukaryota > Viridiplantae > Streptophyta > Magnoliopsida > Fabales > Fabaceae > Lathyrus > Lathyrus oleraceus. The sequence continues at coordinate 40,683,559 of NC_066583.1, forward strand.
GTTAGAGTGGAGAGAAGAAGAGAAGGGCTAGTCCTAAAGAATACAAAGGTAAGATAAGAGATAAAACCCTTGGAGTTCCTTTTCTTGAGATCATAAAGATGATTCAAGATGCTCCTTTCCTTTGGACTTAGCACACAACAAGCAATCAAACAATATTTGGATTCAAGCTCCTAGGTTCTCCATTTGGCTTGTCTCTCTTAACTTGGCTACTCATGACAATGGTCCTTCTTACTATCTCAAGATGGAATCCCTATCACACAAGAGCAAACATCAAAAAGTTCACAACACAATAAGAGGAGTGGACAAAGAATGAGTTTAGATTATGGGTCTTTTAGAGTCAACTTTAAGATTTAGCATTCTAAAGGCATGAGGCCTAGTTGCTCTTCAACAATTTTAGCATTCTAAAGGCATGAGGCCTAGTTGCTCTTGAACTCCTTTAAGCATAGGTAAGGTCCTAATTCTAAGTCCTTTCTCCTCTTGCATTGGATTCACACAAACAAAGATAAAACAGCCACAAGACAACAATATATTTATACACAATATGAGCTCAAATGAGCAAAAGGAAAATGACATAAACATAAAATATATGCTCAAGTGAGCAAAGGGAAAAAGCAATATGGATAAATGAGCAAGAAAGTAAATTGCATTAAAGTAAATTGCAAGAAATTAAATGCTCAAATTAAAGTTAGTAGTTAGTATGGTTAAAGTTAGTGTGTCATAAGACAATTTAGCGCTATGTTAAGCAATCGTAAGTGGACTAATGTATTAGTCACACCTATCTGAGGCCGGTCAATACAACTATAGGCAAATAAACACAAGTTAGAGATCATGACTAGTAAGCCAAGCTCCTACAACTTGCCATGCCAAAAGAAAAGAGGAAAGGCCTTGTGTGGACTTTAGGTTTTTCGCTTGACTAAGAAGCAACCTATCTTGGACACAAAGCAACTCACTTGATCATGGATCAAGTTGAGTTTGATTTGGATCAAAGAAGGTTAAACCTCTCATATGTCAAGGCCAACCATAAGAGATTAACTCATTGGCCAAAATAAAAAGAAATGAGATGAAGATGATATGAAATGGAAAGATAATTAAGCATCAAGCACAATTGGTCAAATGTGAGTCAAATCAACATCAACCAATACAAAACAGAAGAGAAATGAAGATTAGAAGTCAACAAGTCAAACATATTTTTTTGGTATTTTTGGAATTAAAATAAATGCAAAATTAAAATGGACAACATATTGTCAAACCTCAAATTCAATTCAAATCAACTTCAACAAGTCCAATTAAATTCTCATAGGTTTAACATGGTCAAACAAGGTTTGACAAAAATTTTCAACAGTTTTTGAAATCAGAAACTATTTTAAAACAATTAAAAACAATAAAAATAACACAACATGAATTAAAATCTCAAATAAATCTCAAATCAATTAAGAAATTGAGGAGGCTATTTTTTATTGATTCATCATGATCCTTATGTGTTAAGAAAATATTTTTGGATTTTTCAGATATCAAAAAGTATTTAAAATGAATTAAAAACTATTAAAAACAAAATAATTCACAAAAAATATTAAATGAAGTCACAAAAATAATTAAATATCAGAATATGAAACTAGATTTTTCAAGATTTTTTTTGCCATTGGTCTCATATTTTTGTGACTTCAAATAAAATATTCATGAATTTTTGAAAATAAAAGGAATTAAAAGAAATTAAAATAGAAATAAGAAAATATCAAAAATCCAGAGCGCTTGGATGAGTCTCATTAATTGACGTGGCACCACCACACGGCTCAGAGGCGCGATCATATGGTGTACAAGAGTCAAGCGCATCACACATGGAATTAAAATAGGTCAAACAAATAAAAGGTTGTGATTAAAACGTTTCCACAAGATATGATGGCCATGAAGCATCCATGTGGGGATGGTGGTGGAAACCACCATCTTCTCCGGCCAGAGAACCAACTCCAGTCACCACGCGCAGGTTTTCAAAAGTTAATGAAAATGAAAAACAATGGTATCAAAATGAAGATGGGGTGATGTACATCACCCCTGTAACCTTGGATCTTCCTCAATAATTCTATTTAATGAGAAATCAAAGCTTGAAGATCAAGGTACACAAACTGAAATGTCATGATTCATGAAATTAAGACCACCACTGGCCTGCCTCTTGCTTGAGGACTTCAGAAAATAGTTCAAACTCAAGCAATTCACATTGTATAGCAAGATCCAGATCAAAACAGTTGAGTGATATACCTCTGAAATGCAGCTTTGAACAACACAATTTCTTCAAGCTTTTGATTCCAATTCGATCTGGAGATGTGATGAGGATGCAAGGCTAAGGAATTAAGACTTGAAGATCAACTAATGATGTTGAAATTCAAGCTTGAAATTGAAAATGAAAACTGAAATTCCTTTGAGTGAGGTTGGGTTTTGAATTCTGCAGCGCTTCAGATCTCCTTCAGGGTGTATTTTGAATGAGGAAGAGCTTCTATTTATAGCTGGAGATGATGCAATTAGGTGATTTGCTCGTGTGCATGGAACTTGGACCCTTCATGCATGGGCCTGTACAGGCGTGTGCAAAGCCCAAAAATGGATGGAAATGCAAGCTGAACTCAAATGCAAATGGTTTGGACGTGTAATTGGAGCTGCATTGGCTTGTGCATGAAGTTATGATGTGAATTGCATAATTGAACCCAAACATTGAGCTCTTCGAAAGTCCCACATGGAAAATCCAAACATGGTGGTGTGAGTAATGGTTGGAAAGTTATTGACATAAGGAACAAAAGTCATGTTGGACAAAAATCCATTTGGAGTTTGGAAATTTATGAAAACTGACATTGAAGTTTGGGGTACAAAACATGTCTTTGAAAAATTTGCCAAAAACAAGCAACTTCAAGCCATTATGTTTCAATCTTATCCTAAAATTGTCGGAAAAGGTATTATTGTTGATGGTGCAGGTGTTCCTTCGGAAGATATAATAAAAGACCAAGAAGAAAATAGTGTTGAACCCCATCCGGAAAAGGATGAGGAGGATCCAAATCACATATCTGAAAAGAAAGAGGAGGGTCATTCGATTAATAACAATGATCTTCCTTTGGAATGGAAATCTTCTAAGGATCATCCCATCGATAATATTCTAGGAGATATCTCAAAGGGAGTTACCACACGGTCAAAGATAAGTAACTTTTGTTATCATTTCGCTTTCGTCTCTCAAATTGAGCCTAAGAACTCCAAAGACGCTTTACTCGATGAACATTGGTTTTTAGCAATGCAAGAGGAACTTAATCAGTTCAAAAGAAATAAGGTGTGGGATCTTGTTCCTCTTCCGCGAGTCCATCGAGTAATCGGTACTAAATGGGTGTTTAGGAACAAGTTAGACAAAAATGGATTTATAACTCGCAACAAGCCTCGCCTTATTGCTCAAGGGTATAACCAAGAGGAAGGCATCGACTATGAGGAAACTTATGCTCCGGTCGCCCGACTCGAGGCTATACGCCTTTTGCTTGCCTATGCTTATTCTCAAGATTTCAAATTATTTCAAATGGATGTTAAGAGCGCTTTCCTAAATGGTTACATAAATGAAGAGGTCTATGTATCTCAACCTCCCGGTTTTGAAAAATATGAGCATCCTAACTATGTTTATAAGCTTGAGTGTGCTTTATACGGTCTCAAACAAGCCCCTAGGGCATGGTATGAGCGTCTTAGAAAATTTCTACTAGAACAAGGATTCTCAAGAGGGAAGGTTGATACAACCCTTTTTATTAGGCGTCAAGAAAAACACTCTATTTTAGTTCAAGTCTATGTATATTACATTATTTTTGGTTCTACTAACATAAATTTGGTCAAGGAATTCTCTAACTTGATGCAGGGAGAATTTGAAATGAGCATGATGGGGGAGCTAAATTACTTCCTCGAACTTCAAATCAAGCAACTTGAAGAAGGAACTTTTGTGAGCCAAACAAAGTATTACAATGAGTTACTCAAGCGCTACGATATGGCAAACTCCAAAGTAATCGACACTCCAATGCCTAATGCGGTTAAAATGGATCGGGATGAAAATGGTAAGGTCGTAGATATAAAAAGCCACAGAGGTATGATCGGTACCCTCCTCTATCTTACCGCTTCTCGACCAGATATTATGTTTAGTGTATGTATGTGTGCTAGGTATCAATCATGTCCCAAAGAGTCACATTTAAAGGTCATCAAACGCATACTTAGATACCTTTGTGGTACTTCAAAGTATGGGCTTTGGTTTTCTAAGGGAGGTAATTGCTCTTTGGTTGGCTACTCTGATTCCGACTTTTCCGGTTGCAAATCGGATAGGAAAAGCACTAGTGGCACTTGTCATTTTTATTCAAATTTCTTAGTGAGTTGGCACAGCAAAAAGCAAGTTTTAGTTGCTTTGTCAACGACCGAGGCAGAATACGTTACAGCCGGTAATTGTTGTGCTCAAATTTTGTGGCTCAAACAACAATTACTCGACTTCAATGTTCAACTTGAACGTATTCCCATTTTTTGTGACAACACAAGTTCCACCAATTTAACTAAATCCTATACTACATTCACACACTAAATATATTGAAATTCGGCATCACTTCCTTGGGGATCATGTTGAGAAAGGTGATGTTATCTTTGAGCACGTTGATAGAAAAAATCAACTTGCCGATATTTTCACAAAACCACTTGCGGCAGAGCCTTTCTTCCACATTCATAGGGAACTTGGTCTTCTCGATATCTCGGATCGCTTTTAAATTTATATATGATGCTTGATCTATATCTATGCCTATCTATTCCTTGATTTATAAGTGTGGGCTATGTGAGGGCAACCATCGTCTATCATCATTGGAGGTAATAGCAATCCTATCTATTTGAACTATCCTGATCAATTATGTATGTATATACGTGTTCTATGTAATGCAATTCTTGATGTTCATTTTATGGTTTGATCTATGTTTGATCCATTTCTATGTTTGAATTATGCTTGAACTTGCTTAGGTATCATATTTAACATACATGTTACTGTATTTAGTTATTTGTCTTAAAGTTTATGCTAAACAAATGTGGCGATGTTATTTACTTATTTTCTTTTGCTCCATGCCTTCCTTATTTATGACTATAATTCTTACATTAATTTCATTTTATGTGAATGGTTGTTAATGTTAATCTGTTGCAAAGTAGTTGACTACATGCTTATGAATATATTTGTTTCATGTTGACCGTGTCCTTGTCTCTTTTTGATGTTGTCAAAGGGGGAGAAGCAATGAAAACACACAAAACTTGATTATGATAGTAGATTATTAAAGGAATGCATAAAATCAGGGGGAGGATGGCTATCAAAGTACGCGATTGTGACACAGTTTTCCATCATCAAAAAGGGGAAGTATGTGAGGGAAAAGATTCTTAGTCCTTGTTTTAATGATGTCAAACCTTTTTAGTTGCTCATAATGTGTACTTTGGATGGTGTCATCGTATCATAGAATGCATTCATCCTCTAACATGGTCAAAGTATAAGTTCAATGTGTCCATGCATATAGGAGCATATCATAGATGTGAATAATGCAGTTGATCAACGTTGGTACCTTACGTCCATAAGAGAATGGTTTGAATTGACCAAAATACATCTCAAAAACTCATTTTTGACAGTTTAAGAACTTTAAGTTGACTCATGACTTGGAGCGGTAGAACTGTGAGTCGACTCATGACTTGGAGCGTAACTCTCGGGTCTGAACAGGTCGAGTCATAGGTCGACTCAACTTTGGAAAAACCTAATTAATTCGACTCATCCCCTGTTTGAGTCGACTCATTACCTATTTCATTTGAACCATGTTGCCACCGGTCTGAACAGGTTGAGTCATAGATCGACTAAACTCTGGAAAAACCCTGTTTGAGTCGAGTCATTACCTGTTTCATTTGAACCATGTTGCCACAGGTCTGAACAGGTCGAGCCATAGGTCTACTAAACTCTGGAAAAACCCTGTTTGAGTTAACTCATCGCCTGCTTCACTTGAGTAGTTTTGCCTCGGGTCTGAAAAGGTCGAGTGACCTGTGTGAACAGGTCGAGTGACCTGTGTGAACAGGTCGAGCAGTCGTTGTTGGTACTCAATTTTCTGCTGTGTATTTTTCCAAAATTATTCTGTTATGCGTGTTACTTGATCCATGCATCATATATATATATATATTCTAGAGTCTCTTCTTCAACAAACAATAAGAAAAGTGAAATATATACACTAAAGTCCCTCTTCATCTTCATTCTTCATTGCATTTTTCAATAACTACACATAACAATTTTATTGATCATAGTGCATTGCTGTGGTGATAACGTCCAAATAGGATTGTGTAATCTTGTTTGGGTAGAGGCTTTGAGTGGGTTTTTTCTTGAATAAAACCATTGGGGTTTTGTCCTGCAAGAATTAGGGGTTTTTGCACTAATCTTTGCTTCATAGATTCAGCAGAGTGAAAGGTTTAAAGAACAGTGGGTTCGTTCAAACAAGTAACGGTAACCAGAGGATTGTGAAGAAAGGTTAGGGTTCAAGCGTCTTGCGATTGAAGTCAGCCGAGCTAGAATTTTGGAGAACGTGGAGTTCTTGTAATAAGGTAGCTATAACCGGTGGTTTCACGCACATCCGATCGAAATCATCCGAGCTAGAGTTTTGGAGAATGTGGAGTTCTTGCAATAAGGTATCTACAATCGTAGGTTTGTTTGGAACACTTGAAGGACTTGGTTCAACTAGAATCAAGGGGAGAGAAGTGAATAATATCTACAATAACACTTGGGGTTGGTTGGTGGTGATCATTTCTTCTCTCATATAAACTTTGCAACTTAATAAATATCTCAATTCTAGATTTAAAATTGGGGACAGACGTACCCTGAGCGAGAATGAAAGGGGAACTGCCTAAACAAATCTGGTGTTGTTCTCTCTTTCTCTTAACTCTTTAAATTCTGCAGAAATTGTGTCTTGTGTGAAATTAATAGTAAAATTAATCTCGCTTAATTGTTGTGCATAGAAGTTGTTCGATAAATTGGTGCAATCATTTTGGTTGCAACTAAGTAAAATTCTGCACATTCAATTTGAGTGAAATTGAGACTTAGTGTGGAGTGCACACCAAGTGTTTGATAAAATTAACCTCACACAAGTCTATCAATATTTTACTTGTTCTCTTATTGTGTTAACTAATCATTAAGGGTAACTATATCAAGGATTGAGGTAATTAATCGATTGATTTAGATAGTGGTTGATCATCTCTATCTTAGTTATTCCATTTGGTTTCACGCATATCCGATCTTTCCATTAACAGATCGTTTAGACGATTGTGGTCTAGGGAGCTTTCACAACCTTCAAAAACAATTTTAAAAAGCGCTAAATTTAAATACAGATCTATTCAACCCCCTTCTAGATCGGTACTATCGTCTAATAGTTGGGAGAAGGAACGATGTAGAGAGATGGGAGAGCAGAGAAGGGAAAGTGGAGAGGGGAGAGTAGAGAGAGGTGAGAGTTAAAGAAAGAAAGAGGGTAAGGAAATGAGAGTTTCTGAATGAAACTCTCTTTAATATTCCTTTACATGGAGCGCTGATCAATAATACGTTCCCCCCTGATGGCCATATGATCAACTGACTTTGACTAAGTCCTTCTACACGCATGTCCTCTGTACCCTGGTTGACTCCATATCCGGCCCATCCATCTTGGCTACTTTAACCAGTATGTCCATCTGATGTTCCTCACAAGATCTGCATTGATTTCATTAGATCAATCCAACGTCTCGGAGAGATTCAACCCTGCTGACTCTCTCCATGGACCACACTCCCTCAGCGTGGCCTAATTAAAATGGGATTATGCCCACTTTCTTTTCACACCCCATTCTCAAAGGCCCATTACTAATTCAGTACAAAATACACCGCCTACATTTTTTTCTATTTATTTTATTTAATTTATATTCTTAATAAATAATATCATTAAATTATTTGTATAGAAATTAACTAGTCATTGATTAAATTAGTTAATAATTAATTAAAGGTTTATTTTATTTTAATCATTAAATAAAAAATAAAAAAAACTTGTTTTATGATTAGGGTTTATTAGGATAATTTCATGATTAATTTTTGGGTTAACACTTAGACATTATTAGGGTTAATCAGAGTTTAATCAAGATAATATTGATCTTTCTTATGCAAATTAATTAGTTTTAATACTTTCTCAAATGAAATTAATTATGTATATATACATATAACATTTAATTTAACTTCTAATTAAATTAATTATAATATTTTTGCAATTAATAAGTTAAATAAAATTAATTCCATACATTTAAATTTTAAATCATCTGCCCTTATGCATTGAGGTATTTTCAAATCAAATACTTTCTCCGCCCCCTATGCGTTGAGAATCTTTTCAAGATCTAAAATCAAACAAACAAATAAACATTTTTTAGAAAATCTATGGTACTCTGATCCTTCATCAAACATGAAGGTACGTAGGCATACAGTCGTAGCACTCTAACGAGTACAATAACCAAAAACATTTTTTGTGTCCTTATTTATTAATCAAACATTTTCTCTAAATAATAACATTTCCCTTGTAAATATATAACTTAAGCATAATATAAGTAACATAGGAAAACTTTCCTTAGAAACACAAACTAACCCTATATTCAGAGGAGGATCCCATTGAGTACAATGGAGGTGACGAGTGCCTAATACATTCCATTTGCTTAACCGACTCCCGAACCTTAGTCTCTACCCTTAATCTATAGGTTTTATCATTATTTCCATGTTCATTAGGAACAAATAAATGATGATGGCGACTCTGTGATTTTTCCAGCCGCGACAGCTGGCGACTCTGTTGGGGAGTCCTACTCCCTTAAAGAGAGTCCATCCTAACCTCCAGTTTTAGGGTTTATGTGTAGTGTTTTTTTACTTGTTTATATCTATTTCCTCTTTTATTTTATTATTTACTTATTCTTTTCCTATGCTTTCTATTTTATTTAATATTCCATTTTTATTATTCTACATATCATTTGGTTGGGATTGATAACATGTGTAAAGCTAAAACCCCGACTTTAGAAGAACTCTAAGTTAAGAAGTATAACTGAAATGTTTTTTGTGAGGTGTCACATCTCAAAGATACATGGAAGCTACACTCAGAATAGACACCCCAATGACATCTTCATAGTAGGGCTTGCCCCTAATATGTTTATGATTTGGATGTGGTCCATGGCTCTGAGAACCTTTATATAGAACTCATTCCATTCATGGTGACCTTATGTTATAAACCCTAAGGATTGTTACCAGGGTCCTACCCTGATGAGACTAATCCCGATAGATTACCATATGAAAACTTGCTCCTTCTCATGGTAAAACAAGGGTATGGTCCATGACTCTAGGGCTAATATCTTAAAATTTAGATCTCACAAGTGAGGGGATTAGGTAGTCTAAATATAGAGCTAGCCTATCATAAAAAGACTCCCTAAACTAGGTGATACTTGCATATTATCCTTAACTATCTAAAAAAACTTCAAAAAACTTGATATCATCATTCTTATAATCTTTTTTGCATCCCATCATTCCAGAAATCTTAACCATCTGTTGTCAAGCACTCTAAATATAATGGAATTCGGTAAAAGAAAAACCCTCCAGTTCAAGGTAAGGGAATCTAAAATAGATGACCTGAGGAATTATGCCATGAGCTTGAGCAAAAGTATGAGAGCTCTCTGAATTACAAATATGGAAAAGTCTTGGACCTCTTGAGTGTCCCTGTGCAAAAGGAGGCCTTGTCTGCTCTAGCACAATTTTTGACCCTACACTTAGGAGTTTCCAATTTCAAGATTTCCAATTGGCTCCAACTTGAAGAGCTTAGAAAGATCCTAGAGACTTCTAAACCCACAAAGGGTCCATTCAAAATGATATGATATCCTTCTACAATGGAAGAAATAACTTATCATCTTAGCATCCATGACACTGAATTGCAGACCAACTTAAGGGTTTGTGGAGGCTTAAAGGGCTTCCCGAGAGAGTATGTAGAGAAAAGGGATGATGACTTTGCAACTTCCCTATAATTTGATGCCTTGGACAATATCATGATCCTCCTTACCTTCAGATTAATACTTGTTCCCGCTTAAAAAGACTTTGTGTATCATACAACCATCAATCTATTTTTGGCTATAAAAGATTGGGATGAAAATATTGTACCTGCTCTCCTTGCTGATGTCTACCATACTCTCTATCAAAGGCATATAAAGAGGGGAGGTATGTTGTTATGTTGTGCTCCTTTACTATATAAATGGCTTATTTCTCACCTATCTAAGGATATAAATGTCGTTGAAGGAATGAATGGACACAAGTGGACTCAGTATTTGGTCTGACTAAATCAAAAGGAAATTTTATGGTTCCCCCAAATCCTTGACCGCAAGGATATGCTCTTGAGTTGTGGAACTTTTCCTAATATGCCTCTTATAGGATGAAGAGGATGCATAACCTACAATCCTATATTGGTTGTAAGGCAATTGGGGCAACCTTTAGCTTATAAACCTGAAGATAAATTGTTGGAAGGTTTCATCTTACAAGAAGCAACTAGGAAGCATCCTACAACCATAAGATTATTCATGCTTGGGATAAACTCAAAAAAGGAATCCTAAATAGACCCAAGGAGGAGTCCACTATACCTTTGCTCAGTGGATGAGAGAAAGGTAACACATGATAAAGTTAGCATTTGTTCAAGAGGTCCAGTTGCACCAAGGGTTCATGTGCCAACTATGATCTCTGTAGAGGAGGGGAACAACCTCAACGTCGCCATTTTTCAACTAAAGAAAGAAAAGGAGGATTTGGAAGATGAAGAGATACCCGACTTGGTGTGTCGTAGTTCACCAGATACCACTCTCAACAATTGGAAGGACATTGAGATTCTGAAGATGATTTCAATTTCAAAGTATTTTTTTTTAATAATAAGTCCTTTTCTTTTCCCAAGGCAAATGGACAAGCTTTGTAGGGCCTCCCTTTATTTTAACTACTTATTTATGAATGAAATCACATTTTGTTTTTGAAGGTAGAGAAAAACAAGAAAGGGGGGGGGGGTTGAATTGTTTTCACAAGAATTAAAATCTTTTTGAAATAACACACACAAAATAAACAATAACAACACAAACGATTTATCCTGATTCACTTGAAATTCAAAGCTACTCCAGTCCATCCAGCCAAGGTGATTTTGCCTTCAATAAGGACTTAATCCACTAATCTCAATAGATTACAAAATTCGTCTAAAAGTTCAACCACCTCTTATCCCTCTCAAGTATACAGACCTAAACAAGTCACTTGAGGAATCACAAACAATTTCAAGAATTACACGTGTTTGGCTAGATGCTTCTAGATAAGCAGTATAAACACACTTTTAGGAAAATGAAAGACAACCACACAATATTGAGCAACAACTCTTGTATGGAAACTATTTCTTACAACAATAATGGTGAAGAAAATTTAGAGTATGAGAATGTTATTGTATGAAAGTTTTATTCAGTAAGTTGTAAGGAGGCCCTTATATAGCACTTGAGATGACACCGTTGGAGGGAAATCATTGAGATTTCATGTCAGCTGTGGGAGTTAAATATAGTAAATTTCTTGTCCTTTTCATAGTAGTCTTGGAGTATAATCTATTGTTTTCTTAAAAAGAATTGTACTTCACTTTGAATGCTTCTAGCTTAATTTTCTGATCAAGTGATATCTGATGGCGTGTTTCTTAGCATATGTTAGAGTTAGGTGAGCATGATCAGAGTATTCAGAGTTAGAGTCTTCATATATCTTTTCGGAAAGTCTTCAAATATCTCTTCCAGAGTCTTCAGAATCAGAGCTTGAACTTCAGAGTTAGATTATTCAAGTGATTGCTCCCTAGATCTATTATGTTCAGAGTCAGATTTGATTTCTCTTTGTGATGGGTTAGCGGTTATGGGCTAATTCAGATGCGAAATATTCGTTTTGATCAGAGTCATTTTAACTTAGAATCCTGCACACTTAAGAAAATTGTTAGGTTACCAAATTGTTTCATTCTTTGTTATCATCAAAACTTAGAGATATATTATAGAATCAAGATCTTGTTCTAACAATATCCCCCTTTATGATGATGACAAAAGTTAGAATTTTGATGAAACACTAAGTAATTGCAGAGAAACTAAATTGAAAATGATCAAAGTCAGATAGAAAAGTGACTCCCCCTGTGATTAGCAATCTCCCGCTAAGTCTGATACTTGGATTTTTTTTAAAGATATTTAGTATCAGATATGGATTTCTGGGGTAGAGAATTTCTTACTAGATTTTCTTAGGTTGCTTGACTTGATTTAGTAGTTTCTTAGATAAGGATTCAGTTTCCCTTGGTTCAGATAGATCCTAAAAAATGACCTAGACTATGCAATAATTTTATGTCAGAATGTAAGCAGTGCATTTATGAGAGTTAGATAAATTACTTCATCAAAAGATTTCTATCTAATTCTCCGCCTTTTTCTCAAACTCAAAAAGTAAGTAAACCAAAATTCATTGATAAAAAGAAAACTTCAGAGATTACAGCGAGACAGGAAAGAAAGAAAAAATAATTAGAGCCAAATATACTTAGAAAAAATACATTGAAATCTTAAAGTGTTTAAGAGTTGGGTGGATGAGGCATCATCTGAAGTAGCTCAGCTAGAAGACTCTGAATGCTGGAGTTGACCTGGTCTTGTTTGTCGAGTTTGGCTCTGACCAGTTCTTGTTCCTTATGTAACTCTTATAGAGTCCTGATGACTAGAGGAGCAAGGTCAGTTGTTCATGACTCTCCTTGAGTCAGAGCAACCTCAACGGTCTTCTCAACATCTTCAACGACTTTCTGAGCAACTTTAGCGACCATTGCTGCTTCTGCTCCAACTTTCTCTCTGGCTGCAGCTGCTTTCTCAGCAGCCTCCCTGGCAGCTTTCTCTGCTGCTTCCCTCTCAGCCTTCTCAGTCGCTTCCTTCACCAGACGAGCCTCTAGCCTCTCCTCATCATTTCTAATGAAGTCGTTTCTGACTTGTTCAGATAGGCCCTTCAATTTGAAGATTTCAGAAGTCATCCATCTGATGAATCCCTTCTAGTTAGTCCTTACGTCAGAAGGATTATCACTAGTACTGGATTCGTCAGAGTTCTTCTTGAACCTAGAAGATGAACTCTCTGAGAATTTGGCTAATGCCTCATCAAATGTGGGTAGTGTGAGTTCGGGTTCAGAGGGTTCAGGAATTGGTTCAGAGGGTTTTGGTACAGACTGGGTTCTTTTAGAATCAACTGTGGCTTGAAGGTCTTCAAGGTTTGGAGAAGGTGGGTCAGAGTTATCTGAACCATAGTGTTCATAGTTAGAAGTGAGGTCATAATAAGGAGGGGAACTAGGGGTGGTGGAGAGGGATGGTGATAAGTGTTCATTGAACATGATGGCTTCAGAGTGGGGGACAAATGTTGTTTGGAGGTTGAAGAGAGGTAAGGGAGATGAAGGTGTGATGGTTATGAGAGGGATGAGATCAAAGGTTGTGGGTTCTAATGGGTTTGGTTTAGAAAGGATTGGTATAGAAGGTGTTAGTTCAGATGAGGAAGGGAGTGAGGTTGTTGGTTGTTGAGATTTGGATTTTGCTTTGGGAGTTGTAGTGTGCGTGGTAGGTGGAGTGAAGGATGTTATAACAGTGGTTGAGAGTGTGGGGGTGGTAGAGGGAGTGATGAGGCAAGTTTCCTAGAGCCAGAGGGATGCGGAGCTTATGATATAGATAACTTACTAGAAGGTGTTGAAGAAGAGGTCAAAGGCACTGGCTTCTTCTTGGTCGCCGAAGACTCTCCCAGCTTGAGATCTTCTTCTTCTGAACTGTTGTCTTCTAAGAAGGTTCCCTCTTTCTCTTCAGGAAGTTGGAATGATAATCTGGGAGCCAATCCAATCTAAAGCCAAAGATGTCGTATCCTTGAGCTTCCAGATCTTGTAAGTAACAAGCGATGACTTCCGGAGGATCAATTTTGGTGAAGAGATACATCTCATTATCTTTCTCTCTCTGGTCCTTCAGTGCTTCCCATGAGGTGTTTCTGATAGGTTTGACACGGATTTTGTCAATCAGACCCATGCTCTTCAGATTCCTCCCATTGAGAGGCTTCCCAACATCCACAGTGACATCTTCCATCAGATTTAGAGAGATGAGATGATCCACTTGACCACTCTCAATCAGAACATATGAGATCAACCTTACGAGAGGGATGTGGTTCCTTGGCTTCATATTGTTCCTAGTGTCTCTGATAGAGTCTCTTAGATATTTGAAGAGGAGAGAAGGGAGGTCAAGCTTCAGAACCTTGTGCAAACAATAGAGGATGCACTTCTGATCTGTGTTGACTTAGTCAGAAGAGTTGGATGAAGAACGGTGGTGGATGCTTCCCAGAATTATCTTGAGCCACACCCTCAGATTCTTGTGAAGCTCTTGATTCTTGGATGATATTCTTCCTTCTGGGTTCTGAGAGAAGATGGCGGGGATGATTTCCTAGGACATGTACTTAGCCCTAGGATTTATGTTGTAGACTCTTCTTCCCCCAGCCTTCTCCATATTCAGAAGCGCAACAATGTATTTTTCAGTGATTACCATCTTGATGCCCAGAACGTGAGAAACAATGCAGTGATCATCGCAGTCAGTGAATCTCCAGAATTCTTTCACCAGGTTTGTGTAGATAGGGCCATAAAGATGGTTGAAGTAGGTAAGCCACCCTTGATTCTTCAATTTGAGTGTAAGATCCATACCATTTTCCTTGAGGTTCTCGAAGTCCACTAGCAATTCACAGAGAACTTCAAGTTTTTCAAATGGAGTTGAAAGGTTTATGTGGGCTGGATGATCAAGAACATGGTGTTCTTGATAGGATGTTGTTGTTTGAGTAGCAGTAGTGGATGCGACTGGTTGTGAGGATCCAACCTGTTATTCAGTGGCGTTCATCTCTTGAGAGAACTCAAAAACTTGTTTTTCTTGATCATTCATGATGAAGTTGTAATGAAGGAGATGACGAGAAGTTGCAGAGAAGGTTGGTGGTTTTAGGTTTGTGTAAGTAGTGAAAGTGTGAAAGTGTGAATGTGTGAGTCGTGGGAGTATATAAACCCAAGTTAGAATATTGCAAAAACGACAGCGTTAACTGAGAAGGAACACAAATTTTAATTGTTGCTAAAACCGAGTTTTGGCAATCATGGGAAAAATTAAATGCAGCTAATGATGGGATTCTAATCTCAAGATTTGCACACTGCTCGAGGGGATCTCAATGGTTTGACCCTTGAGTTCTGAGCTATACAGGTGTATAGAAGAGCTAGAGCCACACATTTGTGGGACCACATGTTGATGTATCCGGAGTCAAGAATACTAAAAGGTTTATGACTAGAGAGGTTTATGATAAAGATATCTTCTAACTTGTAGAAGTATCATAATCAGATAAACATCATATGCTTGAGTCAAAGTCTAATTTTATATCAGTGAGAAACACAAGTTTAGAGTCATTTTGGGCAATCTGCCATATTTAAATTTTTTAGAATGAAGAGAAATCTATCTTCAGCTAAGGGTTTTGTAAAGATATCATCCCATTGATGGTCTGTATCTATAAATTTTAAAATAATTATCCCTTTCTGAACATAATCTCTAATAAAGTGGTGTTTAATTTCTATGTGCTTCGCACTGGAATGTAAAATTGGATTCTTACTTAAGCAGATAACAACAATATTATCACAAAAGATAGGAATGTTACTCTCATAGATCTATAAGTCCTCAAGCTGATTCTTCATTCAGAGCATCTGAGTGCTGCAAAGTGAAGCTGAGATGTACTCTGCTTCTGCAGTTGACACTACAATGGTTTATTGTCTTTTGCTTGCCCATGACATGAGGTTTCCTCCCAGAAACTGACAGTTCCCATATGTACTTTTGCGTTCTAACCTATCTCCATCATAATCTGCATCACAATACTAAGAAAGCATGTACTATGATGTTTTCTTATACATCAAGCCGAGGTTAGGTGTTCCTTTCAGATACATAAGGATTCTCTTAACAACAGTTAAGTGATATTCCCTTGGATCTGACTGAAATCTAGCACACAGACATACGCTAAATAATATATCAGGACGAGAAGCAGTCAGATAAAAGAGAGAGCCTATCTTACCACGATAGAGTTTCTGACAAACCTTTTGACTTACTTCTTCCTTCTTCAGAATGCAAGTAGGATGCATGGGAGCCTTGGCTAGCTTGCTTTTTGACATGTCAAATTTCTTCAGAAGATCTTTTATGTATTTTCTTTGATAAACATACGTGGCTTCTGATGTTTGATTGATTGGGATGCCTAGAAAGAACTTTAGTTTTTTCATTAAGCTCATCTCAAATTCTACCTGCATTAACTCAGAAAATTCTTGGCAAACAAATGGGTTAGCAGAGCCAAATATTATATCATCAACATAAATCTGACAAATTATAAGATCGTTTCTGATGTTTTTGCAAAAGAGAGCGGAGTCCACTTTGCCTCTGATAAAATCATTTTCTAGAAGAAATGAACTAAGTCTCTCATACCAAGCTCTGAGAGCTTGTTTCAGACCGTAAAGAGATTTCTTAAGTTTGAAAATGTGTTCTGGAAGTTCTGAATTTTCAAAGCTAGGAGGTTTCATTATAGTGAATTCCTTCTTGTTGACTGTAACCTTGTGCCACCAGCCGTACTTTCTTTTTGACGACTTCACCCTTTTCATTTAGATTGTTTTTGTAGACCCATTTAGTTTCAATCACATGGGTTCCCTTGGGTCTTAGTACAAGATCTCAAACGTCATTTCTGGAAAACTAATCAAGTTCTTATTTCATTTCTAGAATCCATTCTTTATCTTGAAGAGCTTCTTCACAAGATGTTGGCTCTATCAGAGAAACTTTGAATGTTGATCTTGTTCTGACAGGTTCATCCTTGTTTCCCAGAATTAGTTATTTAGAGACATTCTACCTATTTCTTGTCTTTTCTTATTGATTGTGATTTCAGGTGCTTCTGAAGTTCCTCTTTCAGCTTCTTCAGAACCACTTGTCTTTTCGTCATAACCTGTAAGTGTGATCTCCAGATCTGCAATTTTCCCAACTAGCTTTGACTTTTCAGACTCCAGCTTGTCAAATCTGACATGAATTGATTACTCCACAATTTGTGTTTCTGTATTGTATACTCGATATCCTTTATAAAATTATGAGTATCCAAACATAATACACTTTTTGTGCCTTAGAGTCAAACTTGTTCAGATTGTCTTTAGTGTTCATAATAAAACAAGAGCATCCAAAAGGATGAAAATAAACAATGTTAGGTTTTCTTCCCTTGCACAGTTCATAAGGAGTCTTCTCCAGAATAAGTCTAATAGATATTCTATTCTGAATGTAACATGTTGTATTCACAGCTTCTTCCCAGAAGTGCTTAGCCACATTGGTCTCATTGATCATGGTTCTGGCCATTTCTTGGAGAGTCCTATTCTTCCTTTCTATAACTCCATTTTGTTGTGGACTTATAGGACAGGATAAATCATGGGATATTCCATTAGAGTAAAAAATTTCTTCAAAAAGTTTGTTTTCAAATTCGCCACCTTGATCACTTCTGACTATGATAATCTTATAGTCATATTCATTTTGCACTTTTGAACAGAAACTGGTGAACACAAAATGTGACTCATTCTTGTGCCTTAAGAATTTCACCCATGTCCAATGACTGTAGTCATCAAAGAGCATGTGAAGAAAACTTTAGCTTAGGCAGGCCTCTGACTAACTCAAGTTTATTAAGTTGAGAAATCCTCCTCAAGCTAATGTGACCCAAGCGTTTATGCCAGACCCATCGCTCTTCATTAACAGACATCAAGCATTTCACATTTTGATTTTTCAAATCTGAAAGTTTTATTTTATAAATGTTGTTTTTCCTCTTTCTAGTGAAAAGGACTGTGCCATTTTTCTGATTGATAACCTTGCATGTTTTTTGATTAAAAATAATATCTTAACCGTTGTCACTTAATTGACTTATGGATAACAAATTATGCATTACCCCTTCAACATAAAGGACATCAGAAATAGAGGGAAGGGATCTGTTGCCAACTATTCTAGATCCTCTGATTCTTCCTTAAGGATTTCCTCCAAAGCCTACAAAACCAGCATCTTTAAGTTCCAAGTCTTGGAACATATGCTGTCTTTCCATCATGTGCTGCGAGCATCCAGAGTCCAGGTACCATGACTGGTGTTTTAACTCTGCTGCATAGGATATCTGCAACATACACTATTTCATCTTTTGGTACCCAAAATCTTTTGGGTCCTTTATGATTAGTTCTCCCAGAGTTTCTAAAAACTTTGGGTTTTCTAGTGTTACTAAACTTCTATGTCTGTGTAGGTGTATAATGGTAAGAAAAAGGGGATTTTAATTTGTTTTCTATAGAAGGTTTCAGATCATCTTCATCAGAGTCATAACCAATTCCTCTTATTCTATTATGAATTACACCATAGATCAGAGAAGCCATTTTACTTCTGTGTAGGCCGATGTTCAGAAATTTCTGAAAGGCTTTGTCATATTTGTATATGATAGTGTCAGAAGTAGGTGGAGCTTTAGGAAGAGTTTCCTCAAGTTTTGAATATTTCTTATTTGAAAAATCTTTTTCTCTTTCAAGAATAAAATTATTTTCTTTGAGTCCAGAAACTTCTTTCTCAAGTTTATCACACTCTTCAACAATTTCTTCATAAACCTTTTTCAGGTTCTTGAATTACTGTCGAAGCTTCTGATACAAGCTCAGAGATTCTAACAAACAGGCTTCCAGATCAGAATGTGAAAAGTCAGAGAATACCACTTCAGATACAGACTCTATTTCAGATGAACTTTCAGAGGTAGTGGACATGAATTCTACGTTTGCTTTCTCCTCTTCAGAATCAGATTCTGGAGCTTCAGATTCAGAGTCGTACCATGTTGCCA
Organism: Lathyrus oleraceus; assembly: GCF_024323335.1. Lineage (NCBI taxonomy): Eukaryota > Viridiplantae > Streptophyta > Magnoliopsida > Fabales > Fabaceae > Lathyrus > Lathyrus oleraceus. The sequence goes on from NC_066583.1 coordinate 40,702,493, forward strand.
CGAGTCCTTCATTTTTTGCTTTGAATGAGTTCTTCTTGAAGCTTTCTTTTCTGGAGTTATCCTTATTTAGCTTTGGACAATAATTTTTGTAGTGTCCAGACTCTTTGCATTCATAACATGTTACTTCCTTATTGGGTCTGCCTCTAGAGGCTGAATCTGGATGGTCTCCCTTCTGTCTGGGCCTTCTAAAGTTGTTTTGTATTTTTCTTCAGAGCTGTTTGATTCTTCTGGAAAGAAGAGATAATTCTTCTTCATAATCAGAATCTTCATTCTCAAAGTCATCAGCTTCTTTCTCTTCAGCTTGAAAGGCTTGGTTCCTTTCTGGCTTTCTTATTTCTGATCTAGACTTTAGAGTAACATGTTTGCTTTTCTTCTGAGGTTCATCTTCTTCTAGCTCTATCTCATGACTTCTGAGGGAGCTGATAAGTTCTTCAAGACTTATGTTGTTTAGATCCTTGGATAGCTTTAGAGCAGAAACCATAGGTCTCCACTTCTTGGGAAGACTTCTGATTATCTTCTTGACGTGATCTGATGTAGTATATTTGTAGCGGGGTATTCGTTACCATTAGAGATATTGACTAAATCCAAGGTAAACCATACAAGTCGAGTCTCCACCGCACTTCTATTTATCCAAAGGAATTGTTAGAAAGCGAACAAAAACCTAAAAGTTTTATCGAATCCAAAACTAGTAAAAACGTCAGAGATCTGGGTAAGGGGGTTGGTTATGCAATGGGAAGGTTTTAAGCACCCAAAACATCCTAGGTACTCCTAGGGAGCCCTTTTCATAAGTGTTGTTCTAGTGTAAAGGGTGTAGGTATATCTAAAGTACTATTTACTAAAAGGAATGTTAAAAGAAAATGACTCGCAAGGATGTCGCATCCACTGCCTACGTATCTCATCTGAGTATGAGAATCAGAGTCTTCGTAGCTCGGCTACCTATGGGTTAAAGAGAAGTGTGCTCGGTAAGACGTCACGTCTTATGCCTACGTATCTCATCTGGAATGAGAATCCGAGCAAAACGTAGATCGGCTAACTAGGGGTTAAGGATTGCCATCTGAACATGGACTTACAAAAGAGGAAACCAGTTGTGTCAAAGGAGGGTGGGCAGTGTGTTCAACGTCCTAGCAGTAGGTGTCGCAGCTCGCTGAATCGAGTCTTAGGCAGTTACCTCTTTGCAATAGAACAGACTGACATGCCACAAGATTGGAGACGCATGGAAAGTCTAAGTAGGGAAGCTCTTCCCTAGAGTTGTCATGCAATGTGGACCTATGTGTTAGGACTTACAGAAGGGAGCATCTACCTAAGGTTAGCATGCAAAGAAATAAGGGAATTCTACCTATGTTATCATACAAAGGGTTCTACCTAATGGGTGCTACCTAAACGGAACAAGAGTCGGCGGATGGAGCAAGGAAAGGAGTTACGGATAAGGGTAGATGGTGATGCCGGAGGCAATCGACTTACAGGTAGATAGCGATGCCTGAGGCAATCGACTTACAAGAGGATGGATGAATGCGTGCTGGTTCTGTTAAGTTTTGAAAATGATTACTCGACGTTGGATCGAGCTTTTGATCTTATTTTGAAATGGTTAACGGATGTTCATTTTAATTCTTGTATTAACAGGTGACTAAAGAAATAAATAAATAAATATTATACACTTTATGGGAGAGGGGTACATTTGTTATGAATGGGGATTGTTCATGGCAAACAAGCAATAAGAATATATGCCTCATACATCATACAAGTAGGCAACAGTTATCAATTAGATCAGATAAATAAACAATATATAATCAAACCAAAGATCAAATAATGGAGCATTTAAACAATGCATGGGAGTATGAACATGTTAAATAATCAAGAAATAGAAAGCATGAATGAGAGAAACAAGTATAAAAGATAACAGATGAATCAAACAGATGAAAATATACACACGAAGGATCCACTGAATAATTTAATCAGGAAATGAGATAAGGACCAAATAAAATCAAGGTAAAAGGCCTCTAATACATGGCGTATGAGATGAACAAGGGAGGATCAAAAGATCTCTTCAATTGCCATAAGCAATCCCTAAGTCAAACATCGATCATAAAGAAATCAACTAAAAATTCAAGTCAACTTAAAAAATAACAAATAAATATCAAATTAATCAAGAAAATTATGAAAAATTAAACTAAATGATTTGGGGTCAGGATATCATCATCCCCCAAAAATAGTTTAAAAATAACGAAAATTGGTACATAAATTAATTAAAATAAAACAGAGGTCAAACCAAAAGTCAATTAATGAGACTAGGTTAGAAATAAATCAAGAATAAATAGTAAATTAATCAATAAAATTATGAAAAGTTAAACTAAATAAGGTGGGGTCAGGACATCATCATCCCCCAAAAATATTTTAAAAATAACGAAAATTGGTACATAAATTAATTAAAATAAAACAGAGGTCAAACCAAAAGTCAATTAATGAGACTAGGTTAGAAATAAATCAAGAATAAATAGTAAATATGAAATAAAATTCCAAGAAAAGGTCAGGTTGACCATGAGACAATTGTCAACCTTCATCCCAAAAATCAAATGCTAACAATAATTTTATTTCATAAAAATAAAATCAATAAAAAAGTGTGTTAAAATGGACCAGTTAGAATAAATATTTAAAATAAAATATTAATATTAAAAAAATACGAAAATAAAAATTATACAAAATAAAATAAAATGTTAAGAAAAGTGAAAAATATTTTTGGGTAATTTTATGGATGAAGAAAATATTTTAAATAAGAAAAATAAATATGAAAATGGAAGGATTAATGGTGATGAACATGGTAAGCAAGCGTAGATATATCAAAAGATGGCCATGAAAGAGATGATTACCTAATGGAAAATAGAAGTGGAATGGAATCTGATATGTGATGAAGCTTTGCCTCCTTGCCACGAAATTCCATTGCTCCTTTAGGGTTGGGATTTCAGCTTCTTAAATAGGGTGGATTAGGTGTTCTCATGGGCTTTTTAATAAGTGATTTATCCATAAAAATAAAAGTGGGAAGTGAGGTGTAAAATGTTGTTATTTTGGGCCAAACTTAAGTGAATGGATGTCCAATTCATGGCCAAAAGAGGTAAAAAAACATGACTGGTTTGTGCAGCATGCTTAGAAAATCTGATTGGGCCAGCCAAGCCTAAAATCTGCCTAGAAAATCAAGTCATCGTGCCCACTTTAAATGAATGTATCTCTCAAACCATGGATCCAAATGAGATGATTCCAAAAGGATTTGAAAGAGGACATGGCAAGGTACAATTGTTGTGAAGAAAGTGTTTTCAAATAATGCCTTGAAGTGCAAGAAAACTGGCCAAGAAGTCTTGACAAATTTTGAATGTTTTGGACTTAGAAAGTTTTCTAAGTGTCCTAAAAAAATGTCTCACTTTGATTAAGCATAACATTCTCAATTCTAATCCAAATGGAGAAAACTTTATATCTCTAGAAATCTTGGAACAAGAGGAACAACTTTCATGTTGGAGAAATTTTCAAATTTAGCTTTTATCTTGATGGAAAATGGGCTTAAAGTGAGTGCAACAATCATAAAAACTTGTCCTAAATGGAAAGTCAACCATTTCCAAATTAAGTAACTTTTCCAATTCCTGATTAAATGATGAATCCATGATCCAACCTTGATCAAATTTCACATGTAGGATCCCATAGGCATGGATTTTGAGATTCCACTCTCAAAATGTCAGGAGTTGACTTTTCTGGCCCCACAGTTGACTTTTCCCAAACTGTTTGATTCCCGATTCCATTGATCAATTGAAGCACTTCTAGCTCAAATAAAGAGCTGATTTTTTGTATGTAGACCCTTGTGGACATATGGAGGGCCATGGAAAAGAGTTTCACCAAAAGAATCAGAAATAAACTGATTTTATACCAAACCCTAATTTTAGGGCAAAATGATCAGGAACTGATTGCACTGATTGCCAATGGATCTTTCTGAGATAATTGTGAATCTTTCTAGGCCAAGATGCCTCTCTAATCATGACATGGATGAGCTCCTCTACTTCCAACCAAACATTGCCTGTTGCAGGTAGCCATGAAAACCTAATTTCTGATTAAATCCAGATGAACACTATGATAGCTTTGAATCCTTCATTGATGAACTGAGGACCATAATAAGATACTTGGACCCCCCTAAGACCCTTGAGACTTGTATACTTAGAAAATGAAGTCCAATTCTCAGTCTTGCTTTGTGTGGGCTCCTTCTGTTAAGGAGTGATCGATCAAAACCTGATCTCCATGTCACTAATGCAGTATGCAATGAGTATGACCTAATATGATGCTAATGAAGTGTAAAACATAATCCCATGCTTCCAGGAAAAATGAAGGGTAAATTGTGGGCTATTACAATATCCTTTGTCCAGAACCTTGAGTCCTACAACCAAGGTTTGGAAACATGAGAACATCACTTCAAAAACTTCATCATCTTCCATTTTGAAGGCTTCATACTTCTGGATTAAGGCCAGAGCCTTAGTCTCTTTAACTTGATTGTTGCGTTCGTGCACCATTTTCAAGGAGTCAAAAATATATTTGGTTTTTTCCCTATTGGTTATCTTCTCGTACTCATTATAGGAAATAACGTTTAACATAATGGTTCTTGCTTTATGATGATTCTTGAAATCAAGCTTCTGGTCGTCACTCATTTTGCTTCTTGGAATAGAAATACCAATTGCAGAGATGGGTGGTGTAGCGGTAAATTCATGATCATCAAGCTATGGATAAGCAAGACATCAAATAACAAGAGTCGCCATCACGCTTTTATTGTTTCCAAGGGAAAAGGGAAAAGTACGAAAAAAAAACCCAGAAATAAGAAGTTTTCAAATCAAAACTAATAAAATGCTAGAGATTACAGGTAAGGGGGTTGGTTACACAGAGGGAAGGTGTTAGCACCCAAAGTGTTCTAGGTACTCCTAGGGAGCCCTTTCTTGTGTGCATATGTATTTTGTACAAAGTGATGTTTACAAACAAATAGAATGGGGGATGAGAAAAGAATTTATTAATTATATTTTTGTGTTTGACAAGACCTTCGGACTTGTGCCTACGTACCAACATAAAAATGAGGGATCAAAACCTCATAGTTTGTGATACAAAATTCAAAGTGGATGCATTGCATTTAATCAATAATTAAGTTTTAAAGGCACGAGGGCCTAGAAAATGGTTTGAATGAGTTAGTTCTTTTTGGCTTTTGAAAATTTTAAGTCAAGTATAGTTAAGTTTATTTACAAGTTTGATTTAAGAAAAGAAGTTTGAAAATCAATGGCATAAGGCCAAAGTTTCTAATTTGCAAAGGGTCTAAGTTTGAAAAAAGACAAGTACAATCAAAGAAGTTTTTTTTAAAAAGGGGGGAAAGATTTTGAAATTAAAGAGATGGGGAGGAGATGAAGAGACTAATTCTAAGCATAAATTTAAAAGTTAAGGGTTAAAAAGATATGACCAATGGGCTGCAATCCAATAGACAAGAATGTCATATAGAAACCCTAAATTCCCTTGGATATTTTAAAATCAAGCAACAAAAAATGCATACAATATTAACTTGAAGAGCAAGGCATCAAATAAAGATGGACACATCCAAGCTTTAGCCACTCCATGATCTCCTTCACATTTGCCCATGTAACAGATGAATTCCACAAGCCACAGGTTCAAAATAACAACTTCACAATGATCATGCTGCAGATGAACTCAAAGGGATCTTCAATGATGTATCAGATGAAGTTTCAAATTACAAGCACTTGGTTACATGAAAGTTGACATTGGCCAAGTCCTTTGCATAGGGAGTGTTTCCTAAATTCTAAGTCCAATTGTCTCAGATCAAACCAACAGTCCACACAAGAAGTTTTTTAGGGTTTTTGTTCTTATTATGTACATTAATGGTCAAAGACCACACAAACAAACACAATATACACAAGAATAATATATCACAAAATATGGTACAAATTGGAAAAATTGAAAATGACATTAACATAAACAATTAGAATGCTATGTATAATGGCAAATGAATAAAGCTTAAAAATAAAGTGCATTAAAAGTAAAAGACTTGAAATTAAAATGTTAGTTGTTAATGAATTAGAAGTTAGTATTGTTTTTGCTTTTTATTGTTTAAGTCATTCTTTGGAGAACACTCAACCCACTTATCACAAGCATGGATCCTTGAACCAAGACATCTCCCAAAGGAAGGAAAAAAGGTCAAGTTTCCACACAATACCATGAAAGAGGGGAGACTTACAATCTCACTAACTTGAATGCTATGCCTTTTGTGTCAAAAATTTCGCGTTATGTTAAGCAATCGTAATTGGACTTATGTAGAAGTCACAACTATTTGAGGCTGGGCAATAGAATTTTGGTGTTAATGCATGTTAGAGACATAGTATAATGGATTATGCTCATGAAACATACCACACACAAAAAGAATATGCAAAAGAGTTGGCCTAATCTCATCCATACTTAAGTTGATTTTGCAATCAACTAGCCTTAGGATATTGAGATATCATAGGCCAAATGAAATGGATGCATAAAGAAGGGGAATTAGATGAAGAGGGAGGGGAATGGATCAAAACTCAAATTGGACAAAGGAGGACTTTTACCAAATTAAGATCATTCATTCATTTTGGGAGATGGAATGTACATTCCATCAATCCCCTAAATCCAACGATCTTAACCTAACAAAGACAAATCAACCTTGACCAAGGCCCAACAACAGAAGTCAAACTTATACAAACAATCAAAATGGCTCAACACAATTATTTGACATTTATTCAATTTAAAAATACTAAAAATAATGCATTAAATTAAATATGGTTTGTCAAATTCCTAAAATCTCATCAAAACACCAAATAAATGGCCATGAGATTTATCATAGGTCAAACAAGGTCAAAGGACCTTGGAGAAAAATTTTCAGAATTTTGGAGACTTAAAAGTATTTTTAAACAATTAAAAATATTCACAAAATCAATTAAATCATGAAAAATATTAATAATGATCCAAAAAATAATTTTAATTCAAAATATGAAAGAGGATTTTATTTAAATTTTTTTGGTGAAACTCTCATATTTTTTGGATCAATATTAAAATTAATATGAATTAATGAAACTAAAACAAATTAAATGAAATTCAAATAATCAGAAAAACGTGGACCACTTAATCTCCCTCATTAATTGAGGTGGCAAATCAAGTGGTCATCATCGTTCTTTCCACCATGGGCTTAAGTCAATGCGCCACAGGAATGGTAATCAAAACCAACGCGTGAGATTAAAACATTGTAAACAAGAGCAATGGCTCAGAACCTGTCCAGCACACCACCGGCGCTGGAACTCTGGTCACCTTCTCAGGCGAGGCTCACCGAACTGGTTCAGTCATCACCATCACATAAATGAAAAAGGAGGACATGATCTGAAAGAAAAAATGGCGTAGAGCACGAATCTGACCTCAATTTTAACTAACTCCACACATATAGAAAGATATGAGGAGTTGAATTTTGAGGTGTGTCAACTGAGTTGCTTCGATTTGACCTCAAAGCAACTCAATCTTCTTGCCTACATTGGTAGGACTTCAGACAACCAAAGATCCAAGAGAATAATTGAGAATTAAGTGAGAATCGAAGAGAAGAAGATTTCTAGATCCATGGATCCATGGCCGGGTGGATATCCATTACTTGAAAAGTAATCTGGAAGTCACTCGTACCTATCTTCACCGGAAGGTCCACTTCACCTATCACTGTCTTGCATGAACTGTCAAAAGCTTTGACGATTACACCACTATATCTCATGGGATCTCCTTTATATGACAACTTTGAAAGAGTTGACTTCGACAACACGTTCAATGAAGACCCGATGTCAACTAATACATTGGATAAAGCGTCATCTTTGCAATTCATCGAGATATGCAAAGCCAGATTATGATTCCTACCCTCCTCGGGGAGTTCTTCATCACAAAAGCTGAGATTGTTGCAGGAAGTGATGTTAGCTACAATATGATCAAACTGATCCACCGTAACATCATGTTCCACAAATGCTTGCTCTAGAACTCTTTGCAGTGCTTCTCTGTGCGCTTCTGAATTCATAAATAGAGACAGTACTGAAATCTTTGAGGGGGTTTGGAGAAACTGCTCCACCACATTGAACTCACTTTTCTTTATTAGCCTAAATACCTCATCATTATCATTAGTCTTCAAATTGCTGGATTCACCAGACTGAGGCTTTGAAGTGCTAATCGGATCTACTGCAGGTAATTCCACCTTCTTACCAACTGTTGAATCTTCTACATCTTTTGGGATCACCGACCCAAACACTCGACCACTACGGATCACCTTAGTAACATCAGCAATGCTCACAACAGAACTGGTTGTAGGTAACGGGACCTCTTGACCATCCTTCAACATAGTTGCATTATACTGATATGGAACAACCTTATCGGATGAATACGGGACTGGGCCCGCTAACCGTATGACCAACGGCGATACCGATCTTTGACTGATATTGTTACTGTTACTACTGTCATATTGAATCACCACCCTCTCGAGGTTCTTAAACACTGGAACAATAACATTCACATTGCAATCTACATGACGGGATTGAACAATCTAAATCATACCCTCATCCATCAACCGCTGGACGTCTCTTTTCACAATCATACAACCTCTCGGGTTGACACTGCAGATAGCACACCCATCATGGTCATGCTCACAATCGCTTACCATACAAATGTCCTTATGCATCGTTACCAAAGACCTTCTGATGAAACGGACATCAAACACTTTGAACTCCCCAGGACAACCTTTTACCATATTAACAGATGAATTTCCATGGGATGGCAGTGGGTTTGCTTTCACATTAGGTGCGCGGTCCTCAAAGGACACTATTCCACTCTTCACTAGCTTCTGAACTTCATATTTAAGTGGATAGCAGTTCTCAATGTCATGTCCAGGTGCTCCTTGATGAAAAGCACAACGGAGGTCAGGCTTGTACCACCATGGAAGTGGTTCAGGAATTTGTGGCGGATTTCGGGGTTGTAGCAGGTTCTTGAGAACCAATGACGGATAAAGTTCTGCATATGTCATAGGAATTGGGTCGAAAGAGACCTTCTTCCTCTCGAAAGTTTGTTGATGATGATTGTTGGTATTTTTGTTGTTGAAGGTGTTTGCTCGTTGTTGCGGTTGTTGCTGTTGACGTTGTTGTTGTTGAATTGGTGTTGATTGATTTGCTGAAAATACTGGGATTACTGACGATACTTGGTGATGATGTTGACGGGGTGGTTGACTTCTTCTGGTGTGAGGCCTCCTCTGCCACCCACTAATGATTGCGTTGGCTTCGCTGTCCTTCTTCTTACCAAAACTGCCGTCGTATCTCTTGCTAGATGATACCTCTTCCTTCGACAACCGTCCTTCTCGGACACCTTCTTCAAGCCTCATCCCCATATTTACCATTTCGGTAAAGTCACTGGGGGCACTGGCGATCATCTTCTCATAGTAAAATGAGCTAAGGGTCTTCAAAAATATCTTGGTCATCTCCTTTTCCTCTAAAGGAGGGGTGATCTAAGCAACGAGTTCTCTCCATCTCTGTGCGTACTCCTTAAACGTTTCCTTGTCCTTCTAAGATAGTGATCTCAACTGATTTTGGTCGGGAGCCATATCAACGTTGTACTTGTACTGCTTAACAATGAAAGACAACCACACAATATTGAGCAATAGCTCTTGTATGGAAACAATTTCTTACAACAATAATGGTGAAGAATATTTAGAGTATGAGAATGTTGTTGTATGAAAGTTCTATTTAACAAGTTATGAGGAGGCCCTTATATAGCACTTGAGATGATACCGTTGGAGGGAAATCAATAGAGATTTCGTGCCAACTATGAGAGTTAAATATAGTAAATTTCTTGTCCTTTTCATAGTAGTCTTGGAGTATAATCTATTGTTTCCTTAAAAAGAATTATACTACACTTTGAATGCTTCCAACTTAAGTTTCTGATCAGATGATATCCAATGGCATGTTTATGAGCATATGTCAGAGTGAGGTGAACATAATCAGACTCTTCAGAGTTAGAGTCTTCAGATATCTTGTCGCAGAGTCTTAAAATATCCCTTGCAGAGTCTTTAGAATCAGAGCTTGAACTTCAGAGTCAGATTCTTCAAGTGATTGCTCCTCAGATGTATTATGTTCAAAGTCAGATCTGATTTCTCTTTGTGTTGGGTCAGCGTTTATGGGCTAATTCAGATGTCAGATATTCTTTTTGATTAGAGTCATTTTAACTTGGAATCCTACACACTTAAGAAAATTGTTAGGGTACCTAATTGTTTCATTATTTATTATCATAAAAACTTAGAGATATATTGCAGAATCAAGATCTTGTTCTTACAGTTTTCAGTTAAGTTCATTTTTCTTTCATTCCAAGTTTTCTCTTTTGAAAAAATGGCAATAAATCTTCATGCACTCTCATTCCTATCACTTCATTCCAAAAAATAATAATAAGAAAAATCTTCCCTGTGCAGATTAATAAATGAACCTATTGAAAACAACACTACTTTAATCCTTACAACTTTGAATTCCCGATTAACCAAGCAGAAGAAGGCGACGAGGATGATAGTGAGCTTCCTGAAGAATTAGCCAGACTATTGAAATAAGAGGAAAAATAAATTTAAACTCATAAAGAACCAGTGGATGTGATCAATCTGGGAACCAAATAAAAAAGGAAAAGTTTAAGGTCGGCACTGCCTTAAATGATAAGATGAAAGAAAGATTGGTCGAGTTCTTACACGAGTATTTAGATGTGTCTGCTTGGTTATATCAAGACATGCCAGGACTAGCCCAAACATTTTCGTACACAAGCTACCTCTCAAACCAGAGTGTCCTCTAGTCAAACAGAAATTGAGAAGGACTGGACCAAACATGTCTCTCAAGATCAGAGAAGGGATAAGAAAATAGTTCAACGCAAGATTCTTAGTCGTTGAGAAATATCCATAATGGGTTGCTAACATCGTGTTAGTCACAAAAAAATATGGGAAAGTCAGAATATGCGTAGACTACAAAGATCTGAATATATCAAGTCCTAAATACGACTTCCCTCTGCCACACATTGACGTACGGGTAGATAACACCGCTCGATTCTCAGTCTTTTCATTCATGGACAGATTCTTTGATTATAATCAGATAAAGATGCTCCCCTGTAGACATGGAGAAGACCAAGTTTATCACTCCCTGGGGCACCTTCTATTATAAGGTAATGCCTTTCGGATTGAAGAATGTCGGGGCAATTTACCAAAGGGAAATGGTGACGCTCTTCCATGATATGATCCACAAGGAGATAGAGGTTTATGTTGATGATATGATAGAAAAATCACATACTGAAGAATATCACATAATTAACCTGCAAAAGCTGGTTTACTGTTTAAGGAAGTTCAAGTTACGTCTTAATCCTTTAAAATGCACTTTTGGAGTAAGATCGGGGAAATTATTGAGGTTCATAGTCAGCCAGAGAGCAATCAAAGTTGATCTTGACAAAGTCAAAGCCATCTAAGACATGCTAGCTCCTAGGACAGAGAGACAGGTTCGTGGATTCTTGGGAAGATTAAACTACATTGCTAGGTTTATCTCACATCTCACAGCCACCTGTGAACCAATCAACAAGTTGCTTAGGAAAGATCAAGCCATCAAATGGAATTAAGGTTATCAAAAGTCCTTAGACAAAATCAAAGAATACTTGCAAGAACCACCTATCTTGATACCACCAGTTCTAGGAAGACCACTTATAATGTACATAACAGTACTTGACGACTCTATGCGATGTGTGATGGGCCAATAAGAGGAGACTAGAAGAAAAGAGCATGCAATCTATTACCTGAGCAAGAGGTTCACCAATTGCAAATCCTAATATTCTCTCTTGGAGAAAACTTGTTGTGCTCTAGTCTGGGTTGCTCGATGTCTAAGGAAATACATGGTGTGTCATACTACCTTGCTGATATCCATAATGGATCCTATCAAATATATTTTTGAAAAGCCAATAATAACTGGAAGAATAACCCGATGGAAGATGTTACTGACTGAGTATGACATCTAATATGTCACACAAAAAGTTATTAAAGGAAGTGTGTAGCATATTATCTCGCTCACCAGCTAATGGAAGATTATCAATCTATATGATTTGACTTTCCCGATGAAGACATTATGGTGGTAAGGGATTGTGAGACCCCAGGACCCGACAAAGGACTTGAAATAGGATCTCGATGGAAACTCATATTTTAGTGTGCCTCAAATGCATAGGGACATGGGATCGGGGCTATCATAACTTCTCCAACGGGTTATCACATTCCATTTACAACTAGGTTATGTTTCACTTGCACTAATAACATGGCAGAGTATGAGGCATGCATCCTAGGACTCGATGAAGCCATTGACTTAAGAATCAAGATCTTAGAAGTGTATAGACATTCTGCTCTCGTTATCAATCAAATCAAAGGGGAATGAGGAACACATAACTCTAAGATAATCAAGTATCGATACTACATACGAAAGATGATCTCTTACTTTGATGAGATCACTTTCCACCACATCCCTCGAGAAGAGAATCAAATAGCAGATGCCTTAGCTACTTTATCATCTTGTTCAAAGTCAAGTGGTACAATGAAGCACCTTTTATAAGGATTTAACGTTTGGATGAGCCAAAATATTGCATAGTAGTAGAAGAGGAAACATATAATAAACCTTGGTTTTACGACATTAAACTCTTCCTACAGAAATATGAGTACCCTGGAAATGCTTCAAGCCAAGAAAGAAAACATCAAAAGATTGACATCCCAATTCTTTCTCAATGGTGATGTGCTCTATAAACGAAACCATAACATGGTCTTGCTCACATGCCTGGATGGGTATGAAGCAGACATGCTTATCAAGGAGATTCATGAAGGATCCTTTGGTGCTCACACCATGGGCAAGAAAATTTTTAGAACAGGGTATTACTGGTTAACTATGGAGTCTGATTGCTTCAAATACGTCAAGAAGTGTCATAAGTGTCAGATCTATGTAGACAAAGTACACGTGCCACCTACTCCCTTGAATGACCTGACTGCTCGATGTCCTTTCTCCATGTGGGGTATAAACATAATCAGAATGATCGAGCCAAAAGCTACAAGCGGACACCAATTCATTCTCGTTGCAATCGATTACTTCACCAAGTGGTTAGAAGCTAGTACTTACACCAACGCGACGAGATAAGTGATCACACGTTTCATCAAGAAAGATATTATTTGTCGCTATGACGTTCCTAATAAGATCATCACTAATAATGGGTTGAATCTAAATAACAAAGTAATGGATGAGTTATGTGAATGTTTTAAAATTGAACACCATAACTCATCACCTACAGGCCTAAGATGAACGATGCAGTGGAGGAAGCTAACAAGATATCAAAAAGATTATCCAAAAGATGGTAAAAACCTACAAAGATTGGCATGAGATGCTACCTTTCGCACAACATGTCTATAGAACTTCAGTTTGCACTTCGACGGGAGCAACTCCTTTCTCTCTGGTATATGGAACCAAAGTGTTACTTCCTATTGAAGTCAAGATCCCCTCTTTGAAATTCCTGATGAAGACTAAATTGGAAGAGGCATAATGGGTACAAACAAGATTCGATCAATTGAACCTCATATAAGAAAAATGCATGGTTGTGATATGTCATAAACAGTTTTATCAGCGAAGGCTGAAGAAAGAATTTGATAAGAAAGTTCGACATTGTCTGTTCAAAGAAGGCAACCTAGTGCTCATGAAAATATTACCCATCCACAAAGATCCTTGTGGTAAATGGACCCCAAACAACGAAGGGCCATACGTCTTAAAAAAGACCTTCTCTGACGGAGCCTTAATTCTCACAACTATGGATGGAGCGGAGTTACCGCGACCTGTGAACACCGAGGCGGTCAATAAATACTATGCTTAGAAAAAGAGGATAAAAGCCTGCTAAGTCGAAAACCCGAGAGGGCAACTTAGGCAAAAATTAGGGCGTCCCAGTGGATTGAAAACTTGAAAAAGCAATCCAGACAAAAATCAGGGACTTGAATAAAAAATAAAACCTGATAAGTCGAAAACACCAAAAGGACGGCTTAGGCAAAAAAGGGTATATCATCCCGGTGGACTAAGACTTGAAAGAGAAGTCCAGGCAAATATTAGGGATATCCAAAAGGCATATAACTGCAATACTTGAGCCTTATTACAACAGGAATTCAGATGGAAACAATCAATTCAATCATCGACTTCAGAAGCAAAGTATCGTGACCTTGATGACATAAGGATAGTAACATGTGTTGAATTCAGTGGGAACATAAAGTAATATGTTTTCATTGCCATTTTTACATCTTCTGGTTTTTAAGTAATCTTCCCTTACAGGAATTTCTTCTTTATGTACTATCGCCCACTCATGGGTCAAACTTCTCAATGAACAACGTTGTTTTTCGAGCTTTATTTATTTGTTTTCAATTTTTCTGCTTGATTACAAAATATAAATTATTTGTGAATAATACATTAAAACATCGGGCATAATAAAAAGCTTTTTGAAAATTTCTTTTACTTCAATTTTGACACGTCAAAAGGATAATAAACTTTCCAACATTGCATCTGAAAATGCAGGGTCCCTAAATCAATAGACACGATCTAATTAACACGAAAGTTTCTTCCTTTTAACACGTTCTCAGGCAGCAAAGAGTATCATGGCCCGGGCCGTGGACATATCCAAATCTCAAGGGGTTGGAGATTTGGAATGTTCTAGAAACCTCTATTCCCATAACTTCACATATTCTACATACATATCATAAAAGTGCTGATAGCCCAAAATGCATCATGCATATAAGCACATACATCAATTCAAAACATACATCCATATGAACATGCATAACTTAACATAGAGTTTGTGACCGCTCCTAGAAGTCCAATCCCCAACAATACCAGGACAATTCCTCAAACCAAGAAAACTTATTGGACTTCCCTAGTAAGTGACCTACTACGGAGCCTTTTAAACAAAGGATCTCCCCAGCAGATTCAACATATCCAGTAGATCGGTCATCTCGAATGATTTCTATCAACCAATGAGCAGGTATTCGCCTCTCATATCCCTAGCTTAACAACCCATCTGCACATGGGATAAGTTCTATCAGATACACAGGATTCCAACATATAACGACCAACGGATCTTCAGAGTTGTACCAAGATTCCAAAATGATCAGTTGATCATAGGAATCGCAACAACCGGAGGATCGTCAGAGTCCTACCTGATTTTTGTAACAGGATCAGATGATCATAGGATTGAGATAGCCTATGTCCCAGTAGTGAAATTCTAATTAAAATTTAGAAGTCTTTATAAAAAATATAGAAATATTGAAACTTTTAAATAACAAGACTGAATTAATTAAAACATACTACTTCACACACACACACACACACACACACATACATATATATATATATATATATATATATATATATATATATATATATATATATATATATATATAATATATATATATATATATATATATATATATATATATATATATATATATATATATATATATATATATATATATATATATATATATATATATATATATATATATATATATATATATATATACATGCTTCTAATATATTTTACATAGAGCTTGACTCCGTTAAGACTAGTAGTCTTGCCACATAGATAAAAATTAAAATAAAAGTACATGAAGAAAACCAAAAGAAAGCATAACAGAAGGACCTACTAAGTCCAACGGGACTGACACTTATACTGACTGTACATAGTATTACGTAGTAGTAGCAATGTGATCAGCGTTTGACAAGACGCTAGCAACCTTCAGCCTTGACGTTATCGTAATCTGTAACTCCATAGCCTTCCCTCCTAAACGGTCTAGCTCATCGCCTGGTCGTCATAGATCAATCCAAAAATGCAAGACAAAAAGAATATAGGATGTAAAATAGTAATATATATGACACAATTATTCAAACAAGCGTATCTTTATCCCATATTTACCTTTACTCTATAACTATTTATTCTAATGCATCCCTGAACTATATGCTGACTCAGGCCACTATACGCTGTCTAGGATATCTATCCCATTTACCAAGATCAGATATCACAAAACCACATGCCACCAATGTACTCCCAATTACCAAGAGCTATGCCACCTAACTTCACGTGGAGTCCAGGTGTTTTAAGTTGATCGTCCCTGAGGATTTAGGCCGAGAACCTCGTCTTGCCTAGCATGCATAAATAATAGTCCCGTAGGAATTTTAGGTGACTGGTCAACCTCGTACGTCTCATACCGCACAACAGTGGACTTACACACTCAATGGAAGTCTATATGATCACTCAATCATCTTGTAACAACTCTCAACCATAAGTATTAACTTAATATTTGGGAAATATCGTATCAACCTTTCAGGTCATACTTATTACCTAGATACTTTGGTTGAGTGTCAAATCCATTAAATATCCTGTCTATTTCTTCTTGGCGTGATCCTTATCTTTATATAATCAGTTCAATTTATACAATGAATAATGTATGGTTGGCTTCCCAGGTAAGAGGGGTGAACGGTAAAGGACATAATCAACCAAGTCTTTTCCTTATCCAGAACCCAACCAAATACAACTACTCGATGTATTCAACTTACCTTCTTTTATTGGGGATCTAACACTTAATATCTAATCAATGTTGTTCTTTCTCTCGATAACAGATCATTTTCTTAGTCTATCAATCACAATCATTCAAGTATAAATAAAATAATCAATTAGACAATTAATCAAATAATATGAGCACAATACAACCTCAAATTTTCATAGATAATTCTTATGATAAATAATTAAGGTCGACGTAACCTCAGTTAGTGATTTGAGAAAATTATTATTCGAGAATAAGATTTCCTTACTTATTTATCGCTAGAGGGCTTGGGTCACCACTACACACATATATATTAAGCTATTTTACGCTAACCATCCCAACGTATACGAGACCTTGCCTCCACCTTTTGTTGTTGATTGTTGTTGAAAGTCCATAAGCGTTTTCTCCGATGTTTGCCCAGAAGCTAATTTACGATAACCGTTGAATTGTGAAATTTATAAAATAATTATGGATAATTAAACATAATCCCATTACAAATTAAAATATTTATTTTTTAAAAATATTTAATAATAACCTCCACTATATTTAAATAATTATTAAATTCAAGTATAAATTAGACTATACTCCCGTTTTGATTTTTTTGTTTTAGAAAATTATCAAGAGTATATGTAGCGGTAAATTCATGACCATTAAGCTATGGATAAACTTAACGTCAATAAAACCAGAGTCACCACCGCACTTTTATTGTTTCCAAAGAAAAAGGGAAAAGTACAAACAAAACCCAAAGATAAGAAGTTTTCAAATCAAAACTAATAAAATGCCAGAGATCACACGTAAGGGGGTTGGTTACACCGAGGGAAGGTGTTAGCACCCAAAGTGTCCTAGGTATTCCTAGGGAGCCCTTTTTTATGTGTGTATGTATTTTTTGGTATAGAATGATGTTTGCAATAAATTGAGTGTGGGGATGAGAAAAAAATTCATTAATTATATTTTTGTGTTTGACAAGACCTTCGGGCTTGTGCCTACGTACCAACATAAAAATGAGGGATCAAAACCTCATAGTTCGTGGTATCAATTTCAAAATGAGTGAATTGCTTTTAATCAAAATTTAAATTTAAAAGAGGCACAAATGCTAAATAAGAGTTTGAATGAGTGTTAGTTCTTTTTGTCTTTTGAAATTTTAAGTCAATATGATTAAGTTCATGTACATGTTTTATTAAGAAAAGAGTGTAAAAAAGCAATGGCATAAGGCCAAAGTTTCTAATTTGCAATAAAGTCTAAGTTTAGAAATCACAAGCAAAGAAGATTTTTAAAAGGGGGAGAGATTTGAAATTTAAGAAATGGGAGGAGATGAAGAGACTAATCCTAAGCAAAAATTTAAAAGTTAAGAGTTGAAAAGATCTGACCAATGGGATGCAATCTAATAGACAAGAATGTCATATAGAAACCCATTTTTCCTCTGGACTTTAAATCAAGCAATATCAATAAGCAAGTAGCAAAATGAAGAGCAAGGCATCAAATAAAGATAGTCACATCCAAGCTAGCAACTTCATAGTCTTCTCCTTAATCTTCCCATGTATCAGATGACATAATCCTTAAATGGCTCAGAATAAGGCATTAGACACAGGTTCAAAGTAACATTTGCATCAAGACCATGTAGCAGATGAACTCAAATGGATCCTAATACTTGCATCAGATGAAAGCTCAAATCACAATAACTTGGTTTCAGAAATGTTGGCATTGGCCAAGTTCTTTTGCATAGGGAATGTTGCCTAATTCTAAGTCCAAAGCTCAGATCAAATCCAACACTCCACACAAACATTTTTTTAGGGTTTTTTTGTTGTTTATTAGGTATTTTAAGGTCGTAAGACCACAAACACAAACAAGATACACAAATAAATATATATGATCACAATATATGGCTCAAGTGAGCAAAGTAAAAATGGCATAAACATAAACAAATTTAATGATATGTAAAATGGCAAATGAAATGGTAAATGACTTGAATTTAAATTGCATAAATTAAATGACTTGAAATTAAAAGCAATAATAACAAAAGTTAGTAAAATGTTAGTTGATTAGATGTTAGTGAAGTTTTGCTTCCATTGATTAAGTCATTCTTTGGAGAACACTCAACCCTCTATTCACAAGCATGGATCCTTGAACCAAGACATCTTCCAAAGGCAGTAAAAAAGGCCAAGTTTCCACACAATACCATGAAAGGGGGGAGACTTACAATCTCACTTACTAGAATGATATGCCTTTGAGTCACAATTTAGCACTATGTTAAGCAATCGTAATTGGACTTATATAGAAGTCACAACTATCTGAGGCCGGGTCATAGAAATCTTAGTGTTAATGCATGTTAGAGATATGGTATAATGAACCATACTCCTAAAACATACCACACACAAAAAGAAAATGATCAAAGGATGGACCTAATCTCATCCATACTAGTATTGGTTAATCTAACATGAAGTTATTGATGAACCAATTAGCCTTAGGATATTGAGACTTCATTGGTCAATGAAAGGGATGAGATAGAATGGGATTGAAGATGAAGAGGGAGGGGAGATGAGACAAACACAAATTGATCATGGGAGGAATTTTATCAAATGAAAATCATTCATTCATTTTGGGAGATGAAATGTACATTTCATCAATCCCCTAAATCCAATGATTTTAATCCAACAAAAGTCAAATCAACCTTGACCAAGGCCCAAACACATAGTCAAACTTCACAAGTCAATAAAAATGGTTCAACATAATTTCTACACAATTAATCAATTAAAAAATAAATTAAAATGCATTTAAATTAAATTATGTTTGATCAAAAACCTAAAACCTCTTCAAAAAACCAAATAAATGACCAAGAGATTTATCCTAGGTCAAACAAGGTCAAAGGACCTTAGACAAAAAATTTCATAATTTTTGAAAAGTCAGAAGTATTTTTAAACAATTAAAAATATGCACAAAAACAATTAAATCATAAAAAATATCAAAATTAATCCAAAAAATAATTTTAATTCAGAAAATCAAAAATGAAAGTATTTGAAATTTTTTGGTGAGAGTCCCATATTTTTTGGATTAAAAATGAAATTGATATGAATTAATTAAAAATAAGGGATTAAATGAAATAATTAGAAGTTCAGAAAAAGGAGAGCCATTTGATCTCCCTCATTAATTGAGGTGGCGTATCAGATGGTCAAAACGCGCGCTCCATCATGTTTCTAAGTCAATGCGTGTACACGCATGGTATCAGAAGCAACGCATGAGATTAAAATAATTCAAATGGATCAGATGGCCTGGATTGATCCAGCGCACCACCGAAGCCCTAGCTCCGATCATCTTTTCCGGTGAGGACCACCAGACTGGTCCAACGCAAACCTTATGAAAAATGAAAAGTGAATACACTAATTTGAAGGAAAAATGCTCAGGAGCACGAATCTGACCTCAATTTTGTCCAATTCCAAGTATATAAAAAGATACATGGATTTGAATTTTAAGGATCATGAACTGAGTTGCTTCGATTTGACCTTAAAGCAACTCAATCTTCTTGCCTACATTGATAAGACTTCAGACAACCAAAAATCAACAAGAATGGTGAAAAATTGAGGGAGAATCGAAGAGATGAAAATTCTGAAAAATCACCTTCAATAGACCTTCAGATTGACATGATCTTGCTTTCAATTATTCTTGGCCTTGCTTCAGATGCTTGTTGAAAGTGAAATAGATCAAGGAAAGGGATGGACTCTTGGAGTTTCAATCTCAAAATAGATGGAGAATTGAAACTCGATTTTCAAAGAAAATCTTCAAGTTTATCCTTCAATGGTGAGGGTTTGAGGTTGCAGGTTCAAAGTTTGGGCATGAGGGATTTAATTTTGAGCAATGAGGGTCTTATTTATAGGCCATGAGATTGATTTTTGCACACTTCCAAATTTGGCAAATTTTGAAATTCTCTTTTGCATGGTTGCAAGGGCGTGCGCTAGGCCACTGAGATGATGTGATATGATCCATAATTTAATGTTAATCATGTTGAAACCATGTTGGAAGGCCATGCAAATGTGTATGAAAAATGGAAGTTGAAATTATCCAAATGGTCCTTTAACTTACACCCATGCGCAAGTCCATCATACTTTGGCAAATGAGATGATCCTAGACTTTTTGGAAAGGTGAGACCAAGGGGAACAACTTTAATGTTGAACACTTTTTCATTTGAAGCTTGGATCATGATGAATTTTGAGGTGGAAGTTTGGGAAATCAAACATATTTGAAAATTTTCTAAGTCCCAAGTCAAATGTTCACTTCTTATACCTTGAATAACTTTTTCCATGGTTCCTTCATCAAAGTTGTAGATCTTTCAAATCACTTCAATTTGGTCACAAAGTTGACCTCATTTGGATTTGGCATGAAGGAGTTATGCATTTTAGAAGTTGAGGAAAATCACTTGTTCAATGGTATTGACCCAAAATGACCTATAATGTTTCCTCTTGGCACATGCATTTTCAAGTTGAATTTACACTACCTCCAAAAATCAAAGTTGAAGTAGACATATTGAATTTGATCATGCAATTTGAATGGATTTCATATCATAAAAATTGAGCAAGTTATGGTCTTGGGAAGTTGACTTCCAAACTAGGGTTCAGACAAAATGACCTATAATCGTTCACCATAAAAAATGACTTTCCAAACAAAACTAGCTCTTGACTTCAACATGAAAGTTGTTAGGAATGTCATTTTGAATAACATTTCTCTTGGAATCATTTTCATATGACAAAAATTATAGGAGATAGGGTCTAGGGAACCCCATTATTGACTAGTTGATTTTCTCTGGTCAACCATCATGAACCATCTTGCTAGCTTGACATTCTACTGATTTTTGGGACTCATGGAGGATCATATATATGTAAAATGATGAAATATCAAGTATCCCTTGAAATATTTGATCTATTGTTGAAGAAACTTGTTGAAGAAGTCACACAAGATACCCAGATGAATTAGGTTTTCCAAGGCAAACAAACTCCAAACTCTTGATGATTTCTTGATCAAAACATCATGTGAAGATCATGGGGATCCATATGTGAACCATTTATTGATTGAACTCCTTGCATTGAGGGTCTCAAACCCTAGATGTGAGCTTGATATAGCATGGGTGAGTACACACACTACCTACAAAAGTAAAAAACTATACATTGACATATTTTTAGTATTTCGGTTAGTAAATAATGAAAAAAAACAAAATATGATACAATCAAAAGTGCTTGGTGGTCTCTCCCAATACAAACCTTATGAATGAGGGGTAAGGAGGATGCCAAGGTGTGATCCCAATGTCAATGCATATGATGAGATAGCATGAGGGATCTTAGGGTCAAAATTGGGGTCTTTCAGTATATTCCTAATAAAATTTTAATTTTATAATATTATTTGGGCATTATAACAACTTAAAATGGTAAAATCTAACTTGGACTTTATAAGTTCAATATCTCGACGTTGAACGGAAATTTAAATCAAAATCTTAAAATAACCTTTATATAAATAACATAATTAAAATAATATAACTAAAATAAAATGGACATTATAACGGCTTACCAGTTACTTATGAAAATATTTTGGGCAGAACTTTGACGTATAAAACTCCTTTAAAACTATAGAAGAACTTTGACCCCAAAATAACTCTAAAAGCTACAAATCGCACCGTGAGAACTTCGACAACTAAAACTAATATTTCTATATGAAGAAACTAGAGAAGGAAAGAAATAGTGAGGTAAGAAAGATGATTTGGGAATGGATGAATGAAAATGGGGTGAGAAAGACTCCTATTTGTACTAGTCGTAAGATATTAAAATAATATAAATTTATCTCCTTTTGCCGTTGCTTTCTAACTTTTCAACTCTTCCTAGTAAATATGTCTTTATCAAATATTTACAAGTCTTACATGAATATTTTTCATAGATGTTCTGATATGACTTTGTGAAAATAGTCAGTGAGAAATATATGAAAGCTTGATTTTCTACTATTTCATGACATAAGATCGTGTAGGATATTAATAGAAAAATAAAATAAAATATATATTTCTTTTATAAAATGAAATAATAAGTATAATATTAATAACAACAACAAGGCTAATTATTTAATACATCTATTAACTTAAGATTATTTTATTTACTATTTTTTTTAAAAGATTAGCTTGTAGAGTAAAATGGTGATATTCAAATAAAATAACATCAAATAATATAATAACAAAAACAACAAATGTAATAATAATATGGATAATTAATTAACTAAAAATTAAGTATTTAAAGTACTATTTTCAAAGTTTAGTTTGTAAAATAAAACGACGATATTCAAATCGACTAATAATATCAATAAAATAAAGAGTAATTAATTGATAAATTAATTATTATAGTTTCTAGTTTCAATGTTTAGTTTGTAATAATTAGCGATGTTAAAATCTTAAATATAATTAGATATATTATTTAAGGTATGGAAAATTAGGATGTTACATTACCATCCCCCTTAAAAGAAATTTTGTCCTCAAAATTTAGCGTACCTAAAACATATGTGGATACTTTTGACGCATGTCCTCTTCTCTTTCCCAGGTAGAATCACCGATTACATCATCCCACACAACTCTAACCAATGGTATCTTCTATCCACGAAGTTTAATTCGATAATCTAAAGTTTTGACAAGTAAAGCCTCATATTCCAAGTTATCTCTAAGTTCCACACTTTCAGGCTCAATGACACGTGAAGGGTCAGGATAATACTTCCTCAGTTGTGATACATGGAATACGTCATGAAGCTTAGACAGGTTTGGCGGCAAAGTAATATGGTATGCTAGAGGTCCAATCCGTCGTAGAATTTGAAAAGGCCCGATAAACCCTTCGTGTTAACTTCCTAGTTTTGATTGCTCATGTAATTCCCACTCTAGGAGTTACCCTAACGAACACATGATCTCCTGCCTCAAATTCCAAAGGTCTTATCCTTTTATCACTATAACTCTTTTGACGATCTTGTGCAGCTTTCATCTTTTCTCTAATAAGCTTAACCTGGTTTGTTGTTTGTTGCACAAATTCTGAACCCAATATTTTATTTTCTCCAACTTCATACCAACATAAATGTGTGTGACACCTTCGTCCATACAATGCTTCATATGGAGCCATGCCAATACTTGAGTTAAAGCTATTGTTCCAAGTGAACTCAATCAATGGTAATAACTCATCCCAACTTCCTTTGTGTTCAAGAGTACAAGCTCTCAATAGATCTTCTAACTATTGAATTGTTCTTTCTGACTGACCATCTGTTTGGGGATGATAAGCTGAACTTAACCTTAGTTTGGTTCCTAGCTCTAAGTGCAACTGCCACCAAAACTTTGATGTGAATCTGGGATCTCTATCACTGACTATACTTGTAGGTATTCCATGTAATCTGACAATTTCCTTTACATATACCTGAGTTAGTCTCTCTAAGCTAAACGTCTGATTGATGGGTATGAAATTTGCACTCATTGCCAACCTATCAATGATTACCCAAATTGCATCATGATTCTTCTGAGTTTTGGGCAAAGAAGTTACAAAATCCATAGCTATTCCATCCCACTTCCACTTTGAAATGTCTAAAGGTTGTAACAATCTAGTTGGCCTTTGATGTTCAATCTTTGCCTTCTGACATATCAAACAACTTTGAACATACTCTACTATATCCTTGTTCATACCAAAACATTTTCTTCAAGTCTTAATACATCTTTGTGGCTCCTGGATGAAAACTCATCTTACTTTTGTAGCCTTCTTCCAAGATCAACTTTTGAATATCCTGGTTTTGAGGTATACACAACCTTTCTCCCAATCTTAGGATTTCATCACTCCTTATGTTAAAATCTCCATTTGACCATCTTTGATAGTTTCCTTTATGTTCATTAGTTGGTCATTAAGTTATTGTTCATCTTTGATCCATTTTAGAAATTTATTAGACACGACAACAACGCCTATCAACATACTTCCTTCATTGTGATGTACTCCTAAGTTTTAATCCACGATTTGGTTAATCAACTCTACTTCCTTCAACATCATTGCAGATACATGAAGTGTCTTTCGACTCAAGGCGTCTGCTACAACATTGGCCTTTTCTGGATGATACTGTAACTCAAAATCATAGTCCATCAAAAATTCCATCCATTGCCTTTGCCTCATGTTTAGATACTTCTGATCAAATAAATACTTCAGGCTTTTGTGATCACTTATCATGGTGAACTTTGATCCATAAAGATAATGCCTCCAAATTTTTAAGGGAAACACAATTGCTGCTAACTCTAAGTCGTGAGTCAGGTAGTTTCTTTCATGCACCTTTAACTATCTTGATGCATAAGTTATCACTTTCCTTTCTTGCATGAACATACAACCAAGACCTTGGTATGACGCATCACAATACATATCAAATCGTCCTAATGGGCATGGTAAGATGAGTATTGGTGATGAAGTCAATTTTTCCTTCAACTTCTGAAAACTTTCTTCACACTCTTTTGTCCATTCAAAGTTTTTACCCTTCCTCGTTAACTGAGTCATATGCAAAGTGATCTTTGAGAATCCTTTGGTGAACCTCCGATAATATCTAGCTAGTCCAAGAAAACTTTGAATCTCACCAACATTCTTTGGACTTTCCCACTTTGTTACTACTTCGACTTTACTCGGGTTTACTGCGATACCTTCTTTACTGATTAAATGACCAAGAAATTATACCTCCTTCAACCAAAATTCACATTTCGAGAATTTTTCGTACAATTGACGGTCCTTTAACATCTGTAGCACAATTCCCAAATATTCTTCATGCTCTACCTCATTCTTGGAATAAATCAAAATGTCATCGATGAAAACTATAACAAATTGATCTAAGTATGACCTAAAGATCCTATTCATGTAATCCATGAATACTGCTGAAGCATTAGTCAAACCAAATGGCATAACTAAGTACTCATAGTGTCCATAACGGGATCTGGAAGCTGTTTTTGGAATATTATATTCCTTCACCCTGATCTGATGATATCCAGACTTCAAGTCAATCTTCAAGAATACCGATGCTCCCTTTAACTGGTCCATCAAGTCATCAATTCTAGGCAAAGGATACTTGTTTTTTACAGTAGCTTTATTAAGCTGTCTGTAATCTACCCAAAGTCTAGAAGAACCATCCTTCTTCTTGAAAAACAAGATTGGAGCTCTCCATTGCGATACACTTGGTCTAATAAATTCCTCTCTAACATCTAGCCTAACTGTTTCTTTAACTCATCTAGCTCAAAGGGTGACATTTGATAAGGAGATATAGAAATTGGTCAAACCTGTAACATCTTCTGGAAAAACTTTCGGGAAACCTGTAACATCTTCAGGAAAAACTTTCGGGAATTCACAGACCACTGGAAAATTTTCAACATTATGGGTTTCTCATACTGACATAGAGAATAATATCATAAATTTTTGAGTGAGAGTTTCAACATTTATGACTTCTCCACTATCTTATCCAAACGTTAAAATTTTCTTCTTGCACCCCAAGTTTACATCGTTGGATGATAACCAATCCATTCCTAAGATGACATCTAGGTCTTGTAGCGGGAGTACCACAAGATCTACTAAGAATCTTCTATTTTCTAAAATTACAGGTCAGTCTGCACAAACTGAACAAGTTACCATTCTTTCTCCTGAGGGAGTTGTAATGGTCAACTTATAATTGAGATCAACAATTTTAAATCCCAAAATTTCCGCACAAGATGTAGATATAAATGAATGTGTACCTCCTGAATTGAATAATATTGATACCAACTTATCTCCAATTAAACACATAGCTTGGATTAACCCATCTGACTTTGAGATCTCAACTCCTGTAACTGCAAATACTCTTCCTGTGGTTGGCTTATTCTGATTCTGAGGTTATTGACCAATATTTGGGCCTTCGTTCCTTGCTCTCCCTATATTGTTATTTTTTATTAGGACACTCTTCTGGCTTATTGGTTGATTGTGTCCTTGGGGACAATCTTTGAGAAAATGACCTTTCTGACCATAGCGAAAACAAGCTCCAATATTTCTATTTGGACAATCTATATTAAGATGTGCCCCTCGATAACTGTAACACTTGAACATTAACCTCCTAGAATCCTGGTTATGATATGGTGAAGGCCTTTGATATGGCCTACCCTCTTGTTGGGTCCTTCCTGCATAGCCTCGGTTAAAATGGCCCTTGTGATTGTTGTTTCAGGTTGGTCCTCCTGATCCATACTGATTCTTCCTATTGTCAATTCCTTACAACTCCAAACACCTTTCTATCATCTCACCAAAGTGCATAATATGAAGAGGTAGAACCGGCCTATGGATATCATATTTCAATCCATCTTGATACTTTTCACATATCCATTATTCCCTTGGATGTAAGTAGTAAAATTCATAATACTTTAGCAATGATTTGAACTTCCTAGTATACTTTCCCACTATCATCATACCTTGATGCAGGTTCTGGAGTTATCTCTCCTTCTCTTTCCTACATAACTTTGGAAAATACTTCCCCAAAAATTCTTCTTTGAACAAGATCCAGTTGATCTCTCTTCCTTCCTCTTCTAACGATCTATGTTTTCCTCTCCACCAGGCTTTAGCGTCACCTGTCAGCATGAATGTTTCATAACCGACTCTTCTATTCTCTCTACAGTGAGTGAAATAAAATATCTTCTCCATCTCTTGCAACCATTTCTCAGCACCTTCCAGATTAAAGTCACCACAAAACTGTGGTTGTTTACCTTTCAGAAACGAGTTCAATCCTATATCTTCATGCACAATTTCTCTTTGTTGTTGCTGAAAAAGTTGATGATCACGAGTGATTTGTAGGATTTGAGAATTTTGTTGTGTTTGAACTAACACAGCTGCAGCAAGTTCACTAACATATCGAGTGTCATCTTGAGAGTTTGTTCTAGTTTGGGAATGATCCTCTCATCCCATGGGGATTTTAGCTGCCCCTTAGGGAGTAGCTTGACCACTCACATTCCTGCCTACACCTCTACTAGCGTCTCTACCAGCACTCCTACCACGCCTTGCATTTCTGAAGTTTTAAACCACAACTTCCTGAAAAGGATAAGTTATTAGGTTCAATCATTCACGAGACATAAAGAACATAACAAATATGTATATTTATATCCCAATGAATGATTCATCGATAAGGATTTTGTCAATTCTCTCACACGTAAGGTTATGTTTAAAATGTTGAATTAATGCTTAACTTTAGATATGATTATATCTAGAATTTGGACAAACATAATCAACATTTAATGTATAAGCAAAAATATATCAATTTATTCAATAACAATGATTAAAAACACCATGAACATGTTTCATTTAAAAACCTCTATTTATAAACCAAGCTAAGACTAGTAATGGTAAAACTATAATTATCATTATTGCTACGAAATCTTTACCTAATTCTTCGTGCTTGATAAATCCAATAAGAAACAAGATAATGACAAAAGAGTGATGAATAAAAGAAAATATTTAGCCATTTGTAAGGTATAGATAAGTACTTTGAAATTGATATGAAAATAATGAATGGGTGTGAAGTATTTATAGAGTGAATTTTGTGAAGTGTCCATTACGTTACCGTTGGGTTTGTGACCGTTTGGGGGAGAAGAATAAGTTAAGTGTGTTAAAGACGCTCCTAGATCAGTACATTAGAAGGCTCTCAAGAGGAAGACTCGACACGCAAAAGAAAATATATCATCCAGTTTGGAATCCAACTTGATATAGTCATTATAACTCTAGACACTTACGGTCCGAGCTGAATCGACCAGCTCTGACACCATTAAATGAGTCAGCCTATGTCCAAATAGTGAAATTCTAATTAAAATTTAGAAATATTTATAAAAAATACAGAAAATTTGAAACTTTTAAATAACAAGACTGAATTAATTAAAATATACTACTTCACATATAAATGCTTCTACTATATTTTACATAGAGCTTAACACCGTTAAGACTAGTGGCCTTGCCACATAGATCAAACTTAAAATAAAAGCACATCAAGAAAACCAAAAGAAAGCATAACAGAAGGACCTCCTAAGTCCAACAGGACTGACACTTATACTGACTATACATAATATTACGTAGTAGTAGCGATGTGATCAAAGTTTGACAAAATGCTAGCAACCTTGAGCCTTGATGTTATCGTAATTTGTCATTCCATAGCCTTTCCTCCTAAACGGTCTAGCTCGTCGTCTGATCATCATAGATCAATCCAAAAATACAAGACAAAAAGAATACATGGCTAAGATTTACGTAAAAGTTTAAAAGTGGTAATAGGATGTAAAATAGTAGTATATATAACAACCACAATTATTTAAACAAGCGTATCTTAATCCCATTTTTACCTCTACTCTATAACTTTTTATTCTAATGCATCCCTGAACTATATGCTGACTCAAGCCACTAAACACTGTCAATGATATCTATCCCATTTACCAAGATCATATATCAAAAGACCAAATGCCACCAACGTACTCCCAATTACCAAGAGTTATGCCACCTAAATTCCCTTGGAGTCGGGATTGTAGGCCAAGTACCTCATTTTGTCTAGCATGCATAAATAATAATCCCCGTCGGGATTGTAGGCCAAGTACCTCATTTTGTCTAGCATGCATAAATAATAATCCCCGTCGGGATTGTAGGCCACTGATCAACCTCATACGTCCCATACTGCACGCCAATGGACTTACACACTCCTCAATGGAAGTCTATATGATCACTCAGTCATCTTGTAGAAACTCTCAACCATAAGTATTAAGTTAATATTTGGAAAATATCGTATCAACCTTTCAAGTCATACTTATTATCTAGATACTTCGATTGAGTGCCAAATCCATTAAATATCTTGTCTATTTCTTCCTGGCGTGAGCCTTATCTATATATAATTAGTTCACTTTATACAATGAATAATGTATGGTTGGCTTCCCAGGTAAGAGAGGTGGACCGTAAAGGGTATAGTCGACCAAGTCTTTTTCTTAGCCAGAACCCAACCAAATACAACTACTCAATGTATTCAACTTCCCTTATTTTATTGGGGATCTAACACTTAATATCTAATCAATGTTGTTGGTTCTCTCCTTAATAGATCATTTTCTTAGTCTATCAATCACAACCATTCAAGTATAAATAAAATAATCAATTAGATAATTAATCAAACAATATGAGCATAATACAATCTCAAATTGCCATAGATCATTCTTATGATAAATAATTATGGTCAGCGTAACCTCGCTTAGTGATTTGGGAAAATCATTATTCGAGTATAGGATTTCATTACTTATTTATAGCTAGTAGGGCTTGGGTCACCACTACACACATATATATTAAGCTATTTTACGCCAACCGTCCCAACGTATACGAGACCTTGCCCCCACCTTTTGTTGTTGAGCGTTGTTAAAAGTCCACGAGCGTTTTCTCCGATGTTTGCCCAGAACCTAATTTACGATAACCGTTGAATTGTACAAAAATTATAAAATAATTAGAATATAATTTACGGTTATTTATACATAACCCTGTCACAAATTAAAATATTTTTTAAAAATATTTAATAATAACGTCCACTATATTTAAATAATTATTAAATTCATGTATAAATTAGACTATACTCCCGTTTGTATTTATTTGTTTTACAAAATTATCAAGAGTATATTTCTAATAAAATTTTAATTTTATAATAATACTTGAGCATTATAACAACATAAAATTGTAAAATTTATCTTGGAATTTATAAGTTCAATATCTCGACGTCTGAACGGAAATGTAAATTGAAATCTGAAAATAACCTTTATATAAATAACATAATTAAAATAATATAATTAAAATAAAATGGACATTATAACGGCTTACCGGTTACTTATGAAATTGATTTGGGCAGAACTTTGACGTATAAAACTCCTTTAAAACATTAGAAGAACTTTGACCCCCAAAATAACTCTAAAAACTACAAACTGACACCGTGAGAACTTCGACAACTAAAACTAATATTGCTATATGAAGAAACTAGAGAATGAAAGAAATAGAGAGGTAAGAAAGATTGTTTATGAATGAATGAATGAAAATGGGGTGAGAAAGATCCCTATTTATACTAGTTGTAAGATATTAAAATAATATAAATTTATCTCCTTTCACCCATACTTTCTAACTTTTCAACTCTTACTAGTAAATATGTCTTTATCAAATATTTACAAGTCTTACATGAATATTTTCCATAGATGTTCTAATATGACTTTATGAAAATAGTTGGTGAGAAATGTATGGAAGCTTGATTTCCTACTATTTCATGACATAAGATCGTGTAGGATATTAATAGAAAAATAAAATAAAATATATATTTCTTTTATAAATGAAATGATAAATATAATAATAATAATAATAACAACAACAACAAGGATAATTATTTAATACATTTATTAACTTAAGATTATTTTATTTACTATTTTTTTAAGATTAGTTTGTAGAGTAAAATGGTGATATTCAAATAAAATAACATCAAATAATATAATAACAAAAACATCAAACGTAATAATAATAATGTGGATAATTAATTAACTTAAAATTAGGTATTTAAAGTACTAATTTGAAAGTTTAATTTGTAAAGTAAAACGAAAATATTCAAATTGAATAATAATATTAGTAATAAAATAAAGAGTAATTAATTGATAAATTAATTATTATAGTTGTTAGTTTCATTGTTTAGTTTGTAATAATTAGCGATGTTAAAATATCTAATATAATTAGATATATTATTTAAGGTATGGAAAATCAGGATGTTACAGGAATCGTATAGAAGTTTCACTCGGATGGGATGAAACTAATCAAAGGGGTTCTATCATGGTTTTATCAGGCAACGATCAGAGGATCATCAGAGTCCTGCCCGATTTCGGTAAAAGGAGCAGATGATCATGGAAATTGTATGTCAGTTTCACCCGGATGAGCTGAAATTAATCAACAAGGTCTCATCAGGGTTCCATCATAAGTTGATTTTGATACCAGCAGAGCATCAAGGATTGTTCAATCCTTGCTCATTCCCAGGAACTACTAACTATAGGGTCAAAATTAGGGTCTCTCTCTATATTTAATCACCTCCTCCCAAGTGGATAAAGACTAACTGCCATCATCCTTCTAGTTTAAGTTTATTAAATATGGACTACTGTCATATCCTAAATTTTGATCACCCTTCTCCTAACCTAAGATTTAGATCACTAATATGTCCAGAGCCTGTATAAGTCATCTGGTCAATACCAATGACCTAAAAAGTCAAACGAGGACCGTTTTGACTTTTCTGATCCATCTTGCTTAATTGTTAATTTAGGACATTCCCGATCTAGTTTAAGATAATGTCTTATTTTTAGAGCATTTAGTTATTAAGATTAATTAGGTTAATACTATTAAATTAGTTAGATATTTATTAATTTATTTATATTATTAATAAAATAAATTGGATTTTATTAATTTATACTTAAATTAATAAAATATTGAATAATTTACATTGTTAGCTAAATTAATCATATTTTCAATTATTTTATAATTAATTAGATTTAGGAGTTAATTAGATATTAATTTATATTATTATTAAAACTAATTAAATTTTTAGTAGTTTATAATTAAGTTAATATTGGCTAAGTTATATTATTAGTTAAATTAAATTGTTGATTAATTAGGTTATTGAGTTAATTAGGTTAATTTTCATTAAGTTAATTATGTTATTAATTTTTATTAATCAGATTTATTGTAAAATATAGATAATATAATTATTTTTAAAGGGCTGGTCAAAGGTTTGCCAAGTAAGGCCAAGCCCACTTCCGTTGGGTCAAATGGATGAGCCAAGTCCAAGCCAACTGGGTCAAGATTGATCCAACTCCATCGCTTAACCAGGTCAAGTCCATGACCCGGATTCTGCCCCAATTTTCCAATTTCCTAATTCATCCCCAAAAACCCTAATCAGCGCTCAAAATGAAAACAGAAACGGATCAAAGCATAAATTTAAATTGAATCAAAACTTTCTAGTTTTATTCAGATTCATTATATATTACAATTTACAAAGAAATTGGACCAGATACAACTAAATCAGAAACCCAAATTTCTAATTAGAATCAATCAGATAAACGATCAAATCCTAAACTTTCTAATAAAAATCAATCTAATTTAAATAACTAAACCTAATTCTAACTTATAAATAATTAAACCTGCATCAGAAGAAGCGGACGAAAAAGAAAAGAGAAAAAAACCCTAAACAACTACAATCCCTAACCCTTCACTACAACTTAGATTCTTGAACACTTAAGGTTTCACATCAAAACCTTAAGCTTCTTCAAGCTAAGCTACACATCCCCACCTACAAAAGAAGAAATAAGGAGATTAGAGAGAAGAAACATAGGAACTAGAGCAAGGAAAAGAAAGAAGAGGGACGCAACTTAAAATTGGACACGACCAGAAAGATATGTGTTTCCCTTTAAAACCATTGAATATGTGATGCATTTGGGTGATTTCTATTTAGGACAAGGTTTATGATTTTTGAATTTCTGATTCTTTAGTTTGTTATTTTGAGGTTTGATTAAGGATCAAAGGGTTACGATTTTTGTTTTGGGGTTTGCTTGAGGTGATTTTGGGTAGGGTTAGGGTATTTTTGGGTTTAAGTTAGGGTTAGGGTTCCTAGGGTTCATCTGGGGAACCCTAGGATTCATCATTTTTTGGGTTTAGAATTTAGGGTTCATGTTGAACATGGGTTAGGGTTAGAGGTCAAGATTCAAGGTTTGAAGGGTTTCTAGGTTAAGAGTTTAAAGATTTGAAGATCCCGATTGAAGTTCCACCGGTGATCTGGGTTACAATGGGTATGGTACGACGGTGATCGGGTTTTGGGTTGGTGTTCGTCATTTGGATGAACATCATTTGAAGGTATGAAGGCTCCAGTTGAGAATCAACCTGAAACATGGGGATAATTTTGGTTTAGACGGTGGTTTTCTAGGATTGGGTGGTGGTTCAGAGAAACGGTGTAGAGAGAGGGGAAAGTAGAGAGAGGTGAGAGTTTTAATATCCCTCTACGTGGAGCGCTGATCAGTAACATGTGGCCCCTTTATGGCCATAAGATCAACCAACTTTGACTAAGTCCTTGTACACGCGTGTCCCCTGTACCCTGGTTTACTTCATATTCTATCCATCCATCTTGGCTACTTTGACCAGTATGTCCATGTTATACTCCTCACGAGATCTACCTTGATTCCATTAGATCAATCAAACGTCTCGCAGAGAGTCTACCCTGCTGACTCTTTCCATGAGCCACACTACCTTAGCATGGGCTCAACGAAAAATGGGCCTATGGCCACTTGCTTTTCACCCCACTCTCTCAAAGGCCCATTACAATCAATTCCACACATTCAAATTTTAAGTCCTCTACCCTTGTGCATTGAGGCATTTTTAAATCAAATACTTTCTTCGCCCCCGATGTATTGATAATCTTTTTGAGATCTAAAATCAAACAAACAAACAAACATTTCTTAGAAGAGATATGGTGCTTTGATCCTTTATCAAACATGAAGGTACGCAGACATAGAGTTGTAGCACTCTAGCGAGTACGACAACCCAAAGCATTTTATGTGTCCTTCTTTATTAATCAAAAAATTTCTCTGAATAATAACATTTCCCTTGTAAATAAATAAATTAATCATATAATAAGTAACATATGCAAATTTTCCTTAGAAACACACACTAACCCTATAATTAAAGGAGAATCCCGTTGAGTACAATGGAGGTGAGGGGTGTCTAATACATTCCCATTGCTTAACTGAGTCCCAAACCTTAGTCTCTCCCCTTAATCTATAGGTTTTATCATTATTTCCCTATTCATTAGGAACAAATAAATGATGATGGAGACTCTGTGGTTTTTCCAGCCGTGACAGTTGGTGCATGAATAATGTTTCTTTGAGAGAGGTATTGAGGAAGGCATTGTTGATGTCTAATTTCTTGACATTCCAATTAAAATGAACTACAATTGATAGGATGATCCTGACAGTGCTTGCCTTGACCACAAGGCTAAATGTCTATTCATATTCTGCTCCTGGTGTTTGTTGAAACCTTTGACAACTAGGCGTGTTTTCTATCTTTCTCTAGATCTATTTGCTTTGTACTTGGTCTTGAAAACCCATTTGCAATCGATATTTTCTTGGTTCTGGTGAGGCACTAGTGTCCAAGTATTATTGGAGATTAGATCTTGAAATTCATTTTGGATTTCTTCTTTCCACAGGAGTCTTGTGAGGACTTCTTTGGCATTGGTAGGTTCCACATCATCTGTACATGTCTCAGCCAGTCCGATGTATGGCCATTTTGGTTTGTAGATGTCTGATTTGCTTATGGTACGCATACTTGTGCATGAGTCTATAGCGGTAAATTCATGACCATTAAGCTATGGATAAACTTAACGTCAATAAAACCAGAGTCGCCACCGTGCTTTTATTATTTCCATTGGAAAAGGGAAAAGTACGAACAAAACCCAAAGATAAGAAATTTTCAAATCAAAACTAATGAAATGCCAGAGATTACAGGTAAGGGGGTTGTTACACCGAGGGAAGGTGTTAGCACCCAAAGTGTCCTAGGTACTCCTAGGGAGCCCTTTTTTATGTGTGCATGTGTTTTGGTATAAAATATGTTTGCAATAAATAGAGTGCGGGGATGAGAAAAGAATTCATTAATTATATTTTTGTGTTTGACAAGACCTTCGGACTTGTGACTACATACCAATATAAAAATGAGGGATCAAAACCTCGTAGTTCGTGGTATCAATTTCAAAATGAGTGGATTGCTTTTAATCAAAATTTAAATTTAAAAGAGGCACAAAGGCCCAAAAGAGTTTGAATGAGTGTTAGTTCTTTTTGTCTTTTGAAATTTTATGTCAATATGGTTAAGTTCATTTACAAATTTGATTAAGAAAAGAGTTTAAAAATGCAATGACATAAGGCCAAATTTTCTAATTTGCAATATAGTCTAAGTTTTGAAATCACAAGCATAGAAGGTTTTTGAAAAGGGGGAGAGATTTTGAAATTTAAGAAGTGGGAGAAGATGAAGAGACTAATCCTAAGCATAAAATTAAAAGTTAAGAGTTGAAAATATCTGA
This sequence comes from Lathyrus oleraceus, assembly GCF_024323335.1. Lineage (NCBI taxonomy): Eukaryota > Viridiplantae > Streptophyta > Magnoliopsida > Fabales > Fabaceae > Lathyrus > Lathyrus oleraceus. The sequence goes on from NC_066583.1 coordinate 40,738,269, forward strand.
CCAATGGGATACAATCCAATAGACAAGAGTGTCATATAGAAAACCTATTTTCCCTTTGGACTTTGAATCAAGCAAATCAACAAACAATTAGCAATATGGAGATCAAGGCATCAAATAAAGACAACCACATCCAAGCAAGCAACATCACAACTAACAGTATTCTTTGTCTTCTCATGTATCAGATGACATACTCCTTGATTAGCTCAGAATAAGGCATTAGACACAGTTTCAAAGTAACAGTTACATCAAGACCATGTAGCATATGAATTCATGTAGATCCCAATACTTGCATCAGATGAAAGCTTAAATCATAATAACTTGGTTTCAGAAATGTTGGCATTGGCCAAGTCCTTTTGCATATGGAAGGTTGCCTAATTCTAAGTCCAAAAGCTCAGATCAAATCCAATAGTCCACACAAACATTTTTTAGGGTTTTTGTCGTTTATTAAGTATTTTAAGGTCCTAAGACCACAAACACAAACAAAATACACAAACAAATATATATAATCATAATATGTGACTTAAATGAGCAAAGTGAAAATGACATAAACATAAACAAGTTAAATGATATGTTGATGACAAATGAAATGTTAAATGACTTGAATTTAAATTGCATAAAGTAAATGACTTGAAAATAAAAGCAAGAATAATAAAAGTTAGTCAAATGTTAGTTGATTAGGAGTTAATGGAGTTTTCTTTTCAATTTATTAAGTCATTCTTTGGAGAACGCTCAAGCCTCTATTCACAAGCATGGATCCTTGAACCAATACCATGAAAGGGGGGAGACTTACAATCTCATTTACTAGAATGCTATGCCTTTAGGGTTAAAATTTAGCACTATGGTATAATGAATGTTAGAGATATGGTATAATGAACCATACTCCTAAAACAACTATCTGAGGTCGGGCCATAAAATTTTGGTGTTAATGCATGTTAGAGATATGGTATAATGAACCATACTCCTAAAATATACCACACACAAGAAGAAAAAAAAAGATGAAAGGATAGACCTATCTTTTCCATACTTGTATTGGTTCATCTAACACAAAGTTATTGATGAACCAATTATCCTTAGGATATTGAGAATTCATTGGTCAATGGAGAGGATGTGAGAGAATAGGATTTAAGATGAAGAGGGAGGGGAAATGAGCGAAACATAAATTGGTCATGGGAGGAATTTTATCAAATTAAAATCATTCATTCATTTTGGGAGATGAAATGTACATTTCATCAATCCCCTAAATTCAATGATTTTAATCCAACAAAAGTCAAATCAATCTTGACCAAGGCCCAAACACATAGTCAAACTTCACAGGTCAATAAAAATGGCTCAACATAATTTCTACACAATTAATCAATTAAAAATAGATTTAAATTAAATTTAGTTTGGTCAAAACCTAAAACCTCTTCAAAACACCAAATAAATGGCCAAGAGATTTATCTTAGGTCAAACAAGGTCAAAGGACCTTAGACAAAAAATTTCATAATTTTTGAAAAGTCAGAAGTGTTTTTAAACAATGAAAAATATGCACAAAAACAATTAATTCATGAAAAATATCAAAATTAATCCAAAAAATAATTTTAATTCATAAAATGAAATAGGAAAATATTTAAAGATTTTTGGTGAAAGTCCCATACTTTTTGGATTAAAAATGAAATTAATATGAATTAATCAAAATAAGTAGATTAAACACAAAAATCAAAAAATCAAAAAAGGAGGTCCATCGGATCTCCCTCATAAATTGAGGTGGCAGATCTGATGTCCAAGTGCGCCCAATCCACGATAGTCCTTAGTCAATGCGCTGCAGACTTGGTAATCAGATTGGACGCGTGAGATTAAAACATTTCCAACGAATCATGTGGCTGAGATGTGTGACAACATATCACTGGAGCTAGGGCTCCGGTCTTCTTCTCCGGTGGACCTCACCGGACTGGTCCACCATCAACCATCACCAAATTAAAAAACAAAGACATGGATTTAAAGAAAAAATGCTCAGGAGCTCGAATTTGGCCTCAGTTTTCTCCAATTCCAAGTATATAAAAAGATACAGGGATTTGAATTTTGAGGATCATGAACTGAGTTGCTACGATTTGACCTCAAAGAAACTCAATCTTCTTGCCTACATTGATAGGACTTCAGACAACCAAAAATCACAAATAATGGTGAAGAATTGAGGGAGAATCGAAGAGAAGAAACTTCTGAAAATTTACCTTCAATTGAGCTTCAGATTGGCACAATCTTGATTCCAATTATGCTTGGCCTTGCTTCAGGTGCTTGTTGGAAGTGATTAGGATCAAGGAAAGGTCTGTACTCTTGGAGTTTCAATCTCAAAACAGATGAAGATTTGAAACTCGATTTTCAAAGAAAACCTTCAAGATTATCCTTCAATGGTGAGGGTTTGGGATTGCAGGTTCAAAGCTTGGGCATGAGGTCCTTAATTCTGAGCAATGAGGGACTTATTTATAGCCAAGGAGATTCATTTCCACACACTTCCAATTTGGCAAATTTTGAAAAAAATCATTTGCATGCTTGCATGGGCGTGTGATATGCCCATCAAGTGATGCAATCAGGTCCAAAAATGAGTGAGGATCATGCTGAAATCATGTTACAAGGCCATGCAATCGTGTATGAAAAGTGGAAGTGGAAATCATCCAAATGGTTCTTAATGTTGCACCCATGCACAAGTCCTTCATTCTTTGGCCAAATGAGATAATATTGGACTTTTTGGAAATGTGAGATCAAGGGGAACAACTTTCATGTTTAACACTTTTTAGTTTGAAGCTTGGACCATGATGAATTGTGAGGTGGAATTTTGGGAAATCAAACATATTTAAAAAAGTTCTAAGTCCCAAGTCAAATGCTCACTTCTTCCATCTTGAATAACTTTTTCTACGGACTTCAAATGAGAAACGTTACTTCATCAAATTTGTAGGTCTTTCAAACCTCCTCAATTTGGTCACAAATATAACCTCATTTGAATTTGGCATGAAGGAGTTATGCATTTTATAAGTTGAGGAAAATCAATTGTTCAATGGTATTGGCCCAAAATGACCTATAACGTTTCCTCTTGGCACATGCATTTGCAAGTTGAAATTGAACTTCCTCCAAACATAAAAGTTGAAGTAGACATCTTGAATTTGATCATGGAATTTTAATGGCTTTCATCTCATAAAAATTGAGCAAGTTATGGTCTTGGGAAGTTGACCTCCAAACTAGGGTTCAGACAAAATGACCTATAATCTTTCACCATAAAAAATGACTTTACAAGCAAAACTAGCTCTTTACTTCAACATGAAAGTTGTTTGGAATGTCGTTTTTAGTAGCTTTTCTCTTGTAATAATTTTCATATGACAAAAATTGTAGGAGATAGGGTCTAGGGAACCCCAACTTTGACCAGTTGACTTTCTCTGGTCAACCACCATGAAACATCTTGCTAGCTTGGCATTCTCTTGGTTTTAGGGACTCATGGAGGTTCATATATGCATAAGATGATGTAATGTGAAGTATCCCTTGAAATATTTGATCAATTGTTGAAGAAGTCACACAAGATACCCAGATGAATTAAGGTTTCTGAGGCAAACAAACTCCAAACTCTTGATGATTTCTTGGTCAAAACAACATGTGAAGATCATGGGGATCCATATATGATGCTTAGAACTAATGTAAACCAATTCTTTATTTATCTCCTTGTATTGAGGGTCTTACAAAATAATGAAAAATAAACTATAGGGGCGCGTATAGTTTGTTTCTTTATTTATCTCTTTGGTTAGTAAATAATGAAAAACAAAGTATGATAGAATAAAGATGTGCTTGGTGATCTCTCCCAATGCAAACCCAATAAATGGATGGGTAAGGAGAATGCCAAGGTCTGATCCCAATACCAATGCATGTGATGAGATAGCATGAGGGATCTTAGGGTCAAAGTTGGGGTCTTACAGCTGCCCCTATTTAGGGATGTTTGAGGAGATGAAGGTTAAAATCTTCATATTGACTCAGTAGAATGGACTTAAATAACAACAATAGAAAAAAAAATTGGTCCCTAAGAGACCTCATGATGCATATGACATGAAATGTTAAAAATAATCTCTATGGGGAAAAAGTTTCCACAAAGAAAAAGAAATCGGAGAGAATGAAAGTCCGTAGGAGCATAATGTCTTCCGTAAGGAAAATTCATTGGGGGGACAAAGACTCTGGGGGGTGAAAAATTGTGCGTATGCCAGGCTACGACTTAAAACTACTAGAGACACAAGAGGATTCCATGAAAAGAAATCAATGGAAGGACTCAGTCGGGGATAAAGGGAAAAACCTATGGGTAAATCAGAACAAAGCTGAAATACTCGAACCAAACAAGAAAATGGCGATCTCACTGAGGAAATACGCACTCAAGCTCAACTGGGGAAGAATGAGCTTCAATACAGGAGTACTAGAAGTACATTATCTATTACCGGTTTTTGGGTAGGAAGATAATGTAATCTATCAGAGAGGACATCCGTTACCGGTTAAGGTAAACATATCAAGGATGACTCGCTGAGGGACACATGAGGTATATTCATTACCAATTACTGAGTAAGAATAACCTGCTGGGGAAAAGCCAAATAGGATTTACAACTACCGGTTACTGGGAAGAAGACCAAAGAAAGAGAATACCCATCACTAGTTAAAGTGAACATATCAAGGATAAACTCGAAAGGAAGAATATCCATCATTGGTTAAGATGAACATATCAAGGATATACTGCCGGGGAAAAGTAGGAATTATATCTATCAGTTACTGAATAGAATACCGAAAAGATAATATCTGTCACTGATTAGGATGAACATATCAAGGATAAACTCAACAGGGGAAAACATCATTTACAACTACCGGTTAATGGGTAGTAGACCGCAATGAGGTGAAAACCCGTCATCGATTAGGATGAACATATCAAGGATTAACTCTCTAGGGAATGAATTAGGGATTACAACTACCTTTTTAATAGGTAGAAAACCAAAAGAGAAGAATATCTGTCACCGGTTAGGATGAACATATCAAGGATAAACTACATGGGGAAACGTGAAATAAATCCGTTGGGGAAAATAAGAGGGAATAAATTACTAATACCAGGTATTGGGTAAGAGTAAGGTACTCGCAAATTGAGAAGAATATTACAAGTTACTGGGTAATAGACTCTCAGGGGACAAAAGCATCTATCTAGGTAAGAGCTAGAAAGAAACGGTCAAACAAAGACTTGGCCTAGTGAGGATATAACTCAGGGGGAGTGGTTCCATCGCGATAATCGACTAGGGAGGAAGCTGAATAATAATCGTCCACGAGGAAATAACTCAGCGGGGAACGAGAAAAGTTAAATTCTTTCTTCTTAAGGGGATGACACTCTATAATTGAGGGAGGGCAGACACACCAAATCTGCGTGGGGAAAAGATATCACCATAGCAGAGAATCAAAATAAATATAATGAATCAAAAAGCACAATAATAATATATAATGAAATATATGATGTATGAATGTATATGTATATGTATATATGATGATTATGCTGACAAAACGCTCACAAAGGATACGAATGTCATTGATCTGAATCATCACTACAACACTCGACTGATCTCGACATGATGGAGGCATCTACTGGAGAGAAAGGTTTGGGACGAACCCAAACCATCCACCACAAACCACTCTACCCTAACTGGGGAAAGAGAAAAGATCTGTTGAGGATCTGCATCATCAACTTTGCGGGGATTTTTAGGTCAACACCATACCAAAATGCGAGACAACCTTACAGAGGAACAAAAAATACTGCTCAAGAAACAGTGCGGGCGAGGTTCAGAAGTGAACGTTTGCCGGCGACTTGAGGGGAATAAAACAATTTGTGACGAATTTATGCAAACTGTTGAGTATACGCGCCCACAACTCAGTTGGGGAGGTGATCATAAAACTCGGCTGGAGAACTTGAATTGCTGTTGGGGATGAAAAAGTGACTCAACCAACTGCTTGGGGAGGACCAATAATGCTTCACACTTTGGGACTCACTTGTCCTCAGACTGTTGTTGATATTCCTTACTGAAATCGATTTCTTTTTAGAAGTAATTGCTTTTATTATTTTAAGAAAAAATGATTTTAATTTTTATTGATTCAAAAATTTCAAAATTATCATCATAAAAATTTAATTTAATTTAGCTGAAAGATAAATAAGAGTAGAAATAATTGGATAAAAAGCTCAACTTTATTTAAATAGAATGGTAGTCTGTAAATGACAAGACTCCATAGATCTTTACAAAAGTTGTAAAAATGGAAATTTATAGGGAAATGGGCTACATTGAATACAATGATCACTAATCCTTCTACCAACTTCAATGTCCACTGTGCTCTTGGCTTTGGTTGAAGATGATGAATTAGAATCGGCTAACTTGCTCAAGAATGCTCCAACGATCAGGACCAACCGAATGCAGTTACTTGCCAAAATCCCCAATTTTTACATAAATTTCCCCAAAGTGGGTACTCAATTTATCGGGATAAATTTTCTGTTTTTATGTCTCTAACTTTTGCCTGGATCACCCTTTCGGGTTTTCAATCCACCGAGACACTCATTTTTGCCTAAGCCGCCCTTTCGGGTTTTCAACTTAGCGAGTTGTTCTTTTCTTTTTAGGTGAAGTAATTCTTGACTGCATCGGAATTCACAGGCCGAGTGAACTCTTCACCACCCATAGTTGTAAGAATCAAAGCACCGCCTGAAAAGGCTCTCTTAACAACATACGTTCCTTCATAATTAGGAGTCCATTTTCCCCTAGCATCTGGTTTGAAAGATAAAATCTTCTTAAGCACAAGGTCACCTTCTCTAAACACATGAGGCCTGACCTTCTTATCAAAAGCTTTCTTCATTCTCTGTTGATATAACTGACCATGACATATGGCAGTCAACCTTTTCTCTTCAACCAAATTCAGCTGGCCATATCTGGTTTGGCACCATTCAGCTTCAGTCAACTTGCCTTCCATTAAAACACGCAACAATGGGATCTCAACCTCTAGTGGGAGCACAACTTCCATGCCATAAACAAGAGAGAGACTGTAACTTGTGTAGTTTACTGAGAGTCTTTGAACTGATTCTATTTAGTGGATTTCCTTCCTGGCTTGGTAGCCCCCAGACGTAGGTGAGTTGCACCGAACTGGGTTAACAATTGCTTGTGTCTCTTGCATTACTATTCTTTATCTTTATCATGTTTGTATTATTCAGATATTAGTGTCGTGACATTACCTTCGACATCTCATATCTGATACCAGAATTTCACCCCTCTCGCTGACAATAAAGCCTAACAACTTACCAGAACGAACACTAAAAGTACACTTATTGGGATTCAAGCAGAGTTTGTACTTACTCAAACGCTGGAATAACTTCAACAAATGTTCAACATGCTCTTCTTCATTACTTGATTTAACAATCATATCATCAACATAGACCTCAATCTCTTTGTGCATCATATCATGAAAAAGAGTAGTCATAGCTCTCTGGTATGTTGCACCAACATTCTTTAAACCGAAAGGCATCATTCTATAATAGAATGTTCCCCAGGGCTTAATGAATGTGGTCTTCTTCATATCTTCGGGTGCCAGCTTGATCTGATTTTATCCGGAAAATCCGTCCATGAATGAATAGACTTTGAATTTAGCTATATTGTCTACCAACATATCAATGTGTGGCAGAGGGAAATCATCTTTTAGACTAGCTTTGTTCAAATCTCTATAATCGACGCGCATGAGGACTTTTCTATCCTTCTTTGGAACAGGCACAATATTGGCCACCAATTGCGGATATTCAGCGGTAACAAGAAAACCAACATCAATTTGCTTCTGCACCTCCTCTTTGATCTTTACTGCCATATCAGGATGAGTTCTCCTTAATTTCTTCTTGACTGGCAGGCATTTTGGCTTCAACGATAATCTATGCTCCACAATCTCAGAATCCAAACCAGGCATGTCTTGATAGGACCAAGCAAACACATCTGAATACTCTCGAAGAAGATCGATCAACCCCTTCTTAGCCTCTGGACACAGTTGAGACCCAATCTTGACTTCCTTCACATCATCTTCAGAACCCAAGTTGACTAACTCAATCTGCTCTTCGAACGGATGAATGTCTTTTTCTTCATGCTCAAGTAAACGAGATAATTCATAAGATACTTCTTCATCAATCTCTTCCCAAGCCTCAAACACATGGAAATCAAAGTTTGGAGAAGGCGTAGGATCATTGTATTCAATGGGTTTGGAAACCAACCCGCATAATGATTTGATATTGTGATTTTAGAGAAGTGAATTGTAACCAAATATTATGCAGATGGACAATTATTATTCATTAATTTATGTTTTTTTTGTGATTACCATTTTCAGAAAAGCGAAAAGTGAAAATAAAACATTGTAATACCCCAAAATTTACCCTTCATTTTTCCTGGAAGCATGGGATTATGTTTTACACTTCATTAACATCATATTAGGTCATACTCATTGCATATTGCATTAGTGACATGGAGATCAGGTTTTGATCGATCACTCCTTAACAGAAGGAGCCCACACAAAGCAATATTGAGAAGTGTACTTCATTTTCTAAGTATACAAGTCTCAAGGGTCTCACGGGGGTCCAAGTATCTTATTATGGTCCTTAGTTCATCAGTGAAGGATTCAAAGCTATCAGAGTGTTCATCTGGATTTAATCAGAAATTAGGGTTTCATGGCTACCTGCAACAGGAAATGTTTGGTTAGAAGTAGAGGAGCTCATCCATGTCATGATTAGAGAGGCATCTTGGCCTAGGAAGATTCACAATTATCTCAGAAAGATCCATTGGCAACCAGTGCAATCAGTTCCTGATCATTTTGCCCTAAAACTAGGTTTTGGTATAAAATCGGTTTATTTCTGATTCTTTGGGTGAAACTCTTTTCCATGGCCCTCCATATGTCCACAAGGGTCTACATACAAAAAATCAGCTCTTTATTTGAGCTAGAAATGCTTCAATTGATCAATGGAATCGGGAATCAGACAGTTTGGGAAAAGTCAACTATGGGGCCAGAAAAGTCAACTCCTGATATTTTGAGAGTGGAATCTCAAAATCCATGCCTAGGGGATCCTACATGTGAAATTCTATCAAGTTTGGATCATGGATTCATCATTTAATCAGGAATTGGAAGAGTTACTTAATTTGGAAATGGTTGACTTTCCATTTAGGGCAAGTTTTCATGATCGTTGCACTCACTTTAAGACCCTTTTCCATCAAGATAAGAGCTCCATTTGAATGTTTCTACAGCATGAAAGTTGTTCCTATTGTTCCAAGCTTTCTAGAGATATAAAGTTTGCTCCATTTGGATTAGAATTAAGAAAGTTATGCTTAGTCAAAGTGAGACATTTTTTTAGGACACTTAGAAATATTTCTAGATCCAAAATCTTCAAAATTTGTCAAGACTTCTTCGCCAGTTTTCTTGCACTTCAAGGCATTATTTGAAAATACTTTCTTCACAACAATTGTACCTTACCATGTCCTCTTTCACATCCTTTTAGAATCATCTCATTTGGATCCATGGTTTGAGAGATATATTCATTTAAAGTGGGCACCATGACTTGATTTTCTAGGCAGATTTTGGGCCTGGCTGGCCCAATCAGATTTTCTAAGCATGCTGCACAAACCAGTCACGTTTTTTTACCTCTTTTGGCCATGTATTGGACATCCATTCACTTAATTTTGGCCCAAAATAACGACATTTTACACCTCTTTTCACACTTTTATTCTTATGGATAAGTCACTTATTAAAAAGCCCACGAGAACACCTAATCCACCCTATTTAAGAAGCTGAAACCCTAACCCTAAAGGAGCATTGGAATTTTGTGACAAGGAGGCAAAGCTTCATCACATATCAGATTCCGTTCCACTTCTATTTTCCATTAGGTAATCATCTCTTCCATGGCCATGTTTTGATATATCTACGCTTGCTTACCATGTTCATCACCATTAATCCTTCCATGTTCATATTTCTTTTTCTTATTTAAAATATTTTCTTCGTCCATAAAATTACCCAAAAATATTTTTCACTTTTCTTAACGTTTAATTTAATTTTATATAATTTTTATTTTCGTATTTTTTTAATATTAATGTTTTATTTTAATTATTTATTCTAACTGCTCCATTTTAACATACATTTTATTTATTTATTTTACTTTTATGACTTAAAATTATTGTTAGCCTTTGATTTTTGGGATGAAGGTTGACCACTGTTTCACGGTCAACCTGACCTTTTCTTGGAATTTTATTTCATATTTTCAATTTATTTTGGATTTATTTTTGACCTAGTTTGGTTGGTTGACTTTTAATTTGACTTCTATTTTATTTTAATTAACTCACATATCAATTTTCGTTATTTTTAAAATATTTTTTGGGGTTGATGATGTCCTGAGCCCACCTTATTTATTTTAATTTTTCATAATTTTCTTGATTAATTTACTATTTATTCCTGATTTATTTCTAACCTTGTCTCATTAATTGACTTTTGGTTTGACCTCTGTTTTATTTTAATTAATTTATGTACCAATTTTCGTTATTTTAAAAATATTTTTGGGGGATGATGATATCCTGACCCCACCTTATTTGGTTTAATGTTTCATAATTTTCTTGATTAATTTGCTATTTATTTGTTATTTTTTAAGTTAATTTGAATTTTCAGTTGACTTCTTTATGATCGATGTTTGACTTAGGGATTGCTTATGGCAAATGAAGAGATCTTTTGATCCTCCCTCGTTCATCTCATATGCCATGTATTAGAGGCCTTTTACCTTGATTCTATTTGGTCCTTACCTCATTTCCTGATTAAATTATTCAGTGGACCCTTCGTGTGCATATTTTCATCTGTTTGATTCATCTGTTATCTTTTATACTTGTTTCTCTCATTCATGCTTTCTATTGCTTGATTATTTAACATGTTCATACTCCCATGCATTGTTTAAATGCTCCATTATTTGATTCTTTGGTTTGATTATATATTGTTTATTTATCCGATCTGATTGATAACTGTTGCCTACTTGTATGATGTATGAGGCATATATTCTTATTGTTTGTTTGCCATGAACAATCCCCATTCATAACAAATGTACCCCTCTCCCATAAAGTGTATAATATTTATTTCCTTATTTCTTTAGTCACCTGTTAATACAAGAATTAAAATGAACATCCGATAAACATTTCAAAATAAGATTAAAAGCTTGATCCAACGTTGAGTAATCATTTTCAAAACTTAACAGAACCAGCACGCATTCATCCATCCTCTTGTAAGTCGATTGCCTCAGGCATCGCCATCTACCTGTAAGTCGATTGCCTCTGGCATCGCCATCAACCCTTATCCGTAACTCCTCTTCGCGCTCCATCCGTCGACTCTTGTTCCGTTTAGGTAGCATCCATTAGGTAGAACCCTTTGTATGATAACATAGGTAGAATTCCCTTATTCTTTGCATGCTAACATTAGGTAGATGTTCCCCTTTGTAAATCCTAACACATAGGTCCATATTACATGACAACTCTAGACCAGAGCTTCCCCACTTTTAGACCTTCCGTGCGTCTCCAATCTTGTGGCATGTCAGTCCGTTCTATTGCAAAGAGGTAACTGCCTAAGACTCGATTCAGCGAGCTGCGACACCTACTGCTAGGACGTTGAACACACTGCCCACCCTCCTTTGACACAGTTGGTGTCCTCTTTTGTAAGTCCATGTTCAGATGGCAATCCTTAACCCCTAGTTAGCCGAACTACGTTTTGCTCTGATTCTCATTTCAGATGAGATACGTAGGCATAAGACGCGACGTCTTACAGAGCACACTTCTCTTTAACCCATAGGTAGCCGAGCTACGAAGACTCTGATCCTCATACTCAGATGAGATACGTAGGCAGTGGATGCGACATCCTTGCGAGTCATTTTCTTTTAACCTTGCTTTTAGTAAATAGTACTTTAGATATACCTACACCCTTTAGACTGGAACAACACTTATGAAAAAGGCTCCCTAGGAGTACCTAGGATGTTTTGGGTGCTTAAAACCTCCCCATTTCATAACCAACCCCCTTACCCAGATCTCTGACATTTTTACTAGTTTTTGATTCGATAAAACTTTTAGGTTTTTATTCGCTTTCTAACCATTCCTTTGGATAAATAGAAGTGCGGTGGCGACTCGACTTGTATGGTTTACCTTGGATTTAGTCAATATCTCTAATGGTAACGAATACCCCGCTACAAACATCATAGATATGGATGAAATAGAATTGCATTTTATTGATGATAATTGAGAAATGCCTAACAATGTTCACTTCTCGCTTAGGCATAGGAGAAGGATTTTTCTTAAAACAAATGAAAAACAAATTACTTAAAGTGATGCACAATAACAGGAACATCAACAACAACTCAATTGTTGCAAGTCTTGCCATGCGTCATAAAGTTGGCACAGTCTTCATCTTCATCATCCTCAATCACGGCAGCTGAGTGTTGTTCATTACCATGGATGAACCCTCCGCTACGGAAACTTAGTTGTACCTCTTCAGTTTTGACAATAAACGGCTCTTGCTGAAATCCCAATTCGGCCCTATTCTTGTTCTCGCAGATTTCTACCATACGGCCCCACTGATCTATACTGCCTGCCTCAATAGCTTCTTGAGCATCATTGAAAGAAGACATGGGTGCCCCAGTTTTCTTTACCTCAGCAATGGACAAGGCTTGAAATGGAGTTCCAACCTCCTCATCAACTTCTACATATGTAAAAGATGACATATGGCTTACCAAAAGCGCTTTCTCCTCACCAATGATGACAAGCTTACCATTCTTCACAAATTTCAACTTTTGGTGCAGAGTAGGCGTTACAACTCCAGCCTCATGAATCCATGATCTTACCAACAAGAAGCTATAGGCTGGGTGGATATCCATTACTTGAAAAGTAATTTGAAAATCACTCGGACCTATCTTCACTGGAAGGTCCACTTCTCCAATGACGGTTTTGCGAGGACCATCAAACGCTTTGACAATTACGCCACTATACCTCATCGGGGCGCCTTGGTAGGATAATCTGGATAGGGTTGACTTCGGGAGTACATTCAAAGAAGAACCGGTATCAACTAGCACATTTGACAGTGCATTCTCCTTGTAATTCATTGTAATGTGTAATGCCAGATTGTGATTTCTTCCTTCCTCTGGAAGTTCTTCATCACAAAAGCTCAGGTTGTTGCAAGAAGTAATGTTAGCCATAATGTGGTCAAACTGATCCATAGTCACGTCATGCTCGACATAAGCTTGTTCCAACACATTTTGCAATGCTTCTCTGTGCACCATATTAAATTCACTCTTCTTGATCAAATGTAGCACTTCATCATCATCGTTAGGCTTTATCTTGCTGGATTCACCAGACTGACACGCAGGAGCACTAACTGGGTTCACTGCAGACATATGAACCTTCTTGCCGACTAAAACATCTTCTACCACCTCTTTTGAAAAAATGGGACCAAAAACACGACCTCTATGGATCACCTTCACAATATCAACTATATTCACAACAGAATTTATTGTAGGTAACAGAACCTCTTGACCATCAAACACCATTGTAACATTATACTGATAAGGAACAACTCTATCGGATGCATACGGGATGGGCCCCGCTAACCGTATCACTAACGATGATACCGAATTATTGACGATGTTACTACTCTTACTATCAAATTGAATGACTACCCGCTCAGGGGTTTTAAACACTAGTATTATTACATTGACATCATTTATATCCCTTGACTGTTGAATCTGGATTACATTCTCATCTATCAACTTCTGGACATCCCTTTTGACAATCAAACACCCACGGGGGTTCACGCTACAAATTGCACAACCATCATGGTCGTGCTCACAGTCACTGATTGTACACAAAATCCTATGCATCTCCACCAAGGACCTACGAATACGTCGTACATCGAAGACTCGGAAATTTCCTGGGCAACCTTCCACCATATTGACAGTAGCATTACCATGAGCAGGAAACAAGTTAGCTTTCACATTCGGCGTGTGGTCCTCAAAGGACACCATGGCACTCTTCACAAGTTTCTGGACCTCATACTTCAACGGGTAGCAATTCTTGATATCATGGACATGAGCTCCTTGATGAAAGGCACAACGGAGTTCAGGCTTATACCACCATGGAAGTGGCTCGGGAATTTGAGGTGGATTTCTTGGTTGAAGTAGGTTCTTGAGAACCAAAGATGGGTAGAGTACGGCGTATGACATAGGAGTAAGGTCAAAAGAGACCTTATTCCTCTCAAAGTTTGGTTGTTGATTATTGTTGTTGTTGTTGTAGTTGGTTCTTTGTTGCGGTTGTTGTTGGCGTTGTTGTTGTATTGGGACTGATTGATTGTTTGAATTGTTTGAAAACACTGGAGTTACTGATGAAATTTGATATTGATGCTAACGCGGTTGCGAATTTCTTCTGACCTGAGGCCTCCTCTGCCTCCTTACAGATACTGCATTGGTTTCCCCTTCCTTCTTTCTGGCAAAACCACTCCCATATTTATTACTAGTTGACACCTCTTCTTTGGACAAACGTCCCTCACGGACTCCTTCATCTAACCTCATCCCCATGTTTACCATTTCGGTAAAGTCACTGGGGGCACTGGCAATCATGCATTCGTAATAAAACGAACTCAGGGTCTTCAGGAAAATCTTCGTCACCTCTTTCTCTTCCAACGGAGGATTAATCTGAGCGGCAAGCTCTCTCCACCTCTGGACATAGTCTTTGAATGTCTCTTTGTCCTTCTGAGACATAAACCTTAGTTGGTCTCTATCTGGCGCCATGTCCACATTATACTTGTACTGCTTCATAAAATCTTCACCCAAATCGTTAAGCATACGAATACTTGCACTGTCTAGCCCCATATACCATCTCATCGCGGTAGCTGTCAAACTGTCTTGAAAGTAGTGAATCAGTAACTGATCATTATCAGTTTGAGTTGACATTTTTCTGGCGTACATAACAAGGTGGCTAAGCGGACAAGTATTTCACTTATACTTTTCAAAGTAAGGGACTTTGAACTTCATCTGGATCTTCACATTTGGCACTAAACAGAGTTCAGCAGCACTCTTCCCAAATAGGTCTTTTCCTCTCATAGGCTTTAACTCCTTTCGTAGCTCAAGGAACTGAGCCTTCATCTCTTCCATTTTCTTATAAATATATGGGCCCTCAGACAGCTCAGAATGGTAAATGGTGTCCTCAACACGAGGCAAGGTATGAACAACTGGATGTGGCACAGACATGACCGGGCTAGATGTCGGCATGGAAGCAAACGTGGGTGCAAACTCTTCAGGCATGAAATTTTTGTGGCATTCCCCACGGAAATTCAGCAGGCATAGTTGGACCAGATTGAGTAGCAGCCATATGCATGGTTGAAGTAGTAACCTCTGAGATGATAGCCCTCTGAGGAGGAGGAGTTGCAGGAGTTGGTGAAGACTGATTCTGCGCAGTAAGAACAGACTCCATCATAGTAGTCAGACGAGCAATCTCATCCTTCAATTCTCTATTCTCTTGTTCCAAATGCTCCATGATTTTGGGTTGATTGGCGCGAGTGTTGTATTGGTGAGTCAGCTTGGCTGAAGCACGGAAGAATAACCAATGAGACATCTGGCGGAAGAAAACCTGTTATGCAAATGATATATGAAATGCAATGTTCTTGTTTATTTAATTTCAAGGAACATACAAAGTTCTATTTGCAAATATTTACATAATAACAATAGTAACAATTTGATTGACCATAAAAAATCTCTTTTATTCATAAAACTTTGAAGGATTACACTGAGTACAATTTCAGAAACCAAGGTACAAATACAAGAGAAAAGGAAACTAATCATCCTAAGGATCCCTAGAAACAGTGTTAGATGATCTGGCTACTGGGTGCGTACTTCCTTCGGATGCGTCGAATCTCGGACTCAAAGGATGTCTTCATCTGAGCCTTCTCAAGGACAAGCTGATCAACAATCTTCTTCCAAGCACCGAAAGGCTGAGGTATACTAGAGGAAGATAGACCCTCTGTCTCTCTCTGTCTCTTCACTGCTCGGTCTTCAAGACGCTCAATAAGTGTGTCTTTGTCCTTTGATTCAAGATGTAACTCTTCATGCTTTCGGCTCAAAGCATGGAACCTCTATTCCCACATGTCCTTCTCTTGCTTCATCTTGGCGAGTGCGTCTTCCAACTCCTCTAAATCTTAGTTAGGGAGAGTTAATGGCTCAACCACAACCACAAACATAGGTCTCTCACAAACATACATCAGCTTCAACTCCAAAGCTCTCTTCTTCACCCAAGTAGTGTAAGCTTCCAAAGCTACACAGTTGCGTAGACCAAGCTCAGATCTTCCTTTCCTATGCACATTATGCCAAGCATGTATCATCTTATGCTTAAAAAGTTGGGGATCTTTACACTCTTGATAGAAACGACCTTCTAACTGAGTGTTATTGGGTTTGTCTCTCAAGGGGAAAACATCGGCCTTCAGCAAGTGTTCTTTTTATCTCCAACAGCGGAGTCTTCAACTTTAACACATCCTTGACGGATTTGGCTTCTCCTTCCACCATATTAACGTTTGCACCGCCATGCTACGGCATGGGATTGTTGACGACATTAGGAGCCGGCGCAAAGTTGATGGCCTTCGAATCAATGAGGTCCTGAGCTATGTGCTTAAAAGCTTTGCAGTTCTCAATATTATGGCCAGGTGCCCTAGAGTGGAAGTTACACCTAGCGTTGGCATCATAACCCACTGGAAGCCTGCCAACAGGAGGAGCCAGAGTGCGTAACTGCACGAGTTGTAATTGTTGAAGGCTAGGAAGCAACTGAGCGTACGACATTGGAAGAGTGTCAAAACGCTTGTCCATCATCCTTTGCCTCTGTTGATAGGCGGGTCTGTTACCCGGTTGTTGCTGTTGGTATTGAGTTTGTTGACGTTGTGGTTGTTGTTGTTACGCTGGTGCTGCAGCCGGAATAGTCACAGCCGTAACATAAGGCTGCTGATGGTAAGTCTGAAAGTTGTTCCTCCGGGTACCTCTGCTCTGATATGAAGACAAAGAATTCACATCCCCCTCTCTCCGCTTCTGCCCCTGTATGAAAGGCTTCTTCACCCTTGATGATGATCCAACTCCATTCTGGATCTTACATGTCTTCAAATAGTTCTCCACCCTCTCACCGGTAGAGACCACGTCAGCAAAGTTGGAGGCGTTGCAACCCACCAGACGCTCCAAGTAAGGTCTGGGCAGAGTGTTCATGAACATGTTAGCCATCTCCTTCTCCAACATCGGAGGCTGAACACGGGAAGCTGTCTCTCTCCAGCGCTGAGCATATTCTCTAAAGCATTCATTGCTTTTGAGAGACAAATTCTAAAGTTGGGTTCTATCAGACGCCATGTCTGTGTTGTACTGATATTGCTTCACGAAGGCCTCAGCTAAATCTCTCCAGCAACGTATGTGGGCTCTGTCCAGCCTCATATACCATTCCAGGGATGCCCCAACTAGGCTATCCTGAAAGAAGTACATAAGCACCTTCTCGTCATTGGAGTATGCAACCATCTTGCGGAAATAGGCTTGCACGTGAGTCTTTGGGCAAGAGTTTCCATTGTATTTATCAAATATCGGAACTTTGAATTTCGGTGGCACCCTTACACCTGGGACCAGTCCCAAATCAGCAAGGTCTACCCCCAGAGCATTCTGCCCCTCTACAGCCTTCAGCCTCTCCTCCAATCTCCTGAACATGGGGTCCATGCCATGGCCCATGCCAAAATCTTCTGGCATCAGGGTGAACTAATCGTCCTGATCATCATGGACGGGCTGTTGATCAGAGTTGACATGTGGGATCGGGATAGGCCCCGGTCCACTGGGTCCGTTAACCTCTCCAACTGGAGGATCAGTTACCGTCTTTGGTTGAGTAGTGGCGGGACTCCTCTGTATCATCTGTCTGAGCTCTTGATGTCCTTGAGCCACTCCCTGGACCACATCCATAAACTGAGTCATCTGGATCCTCATCTCAGCGAGTTCTGCTTGTAGTCCTTCCATAGATCTCTGTTGATTTCTTCTAGTACCATACTGGTGAATGCCTGAATCAGCTATCCTGCTAGTGGAACACAAAACAAAATGAGAACCACTACGGCGGTACCTGTTATGCAAGACATGCAAATGAATATGTAAATGCAATGACATGTTTATCAATTCCAAAAGGTATTCTACCCCTTGATTCCAGTCTCACATCAGGTAAAAGTGCAAGAAGACCGGGTCGTGGATAAGCTTCTGAGATCAAGATGCAATAGAGAGAAAACCATCATACACATGAGTTCAAAGAGAAGGGCCTTAGCCAACAATACACCAAAAGAGGATCTCCACAACAAGCATGTGGATCATCACTACAAAGCGACAAGTAAACACAATAAGTAAGAATAGGAACAAAAATCAGGAATCAGCCTCCTATATACAACCCATAAGGACTGCTCCTCACTTCAGCCAGCAGTGCCACTGTGTCAGGGTGATCTGGAAATTCTGTCAACCGCCGGGTAAGTAGGTTCCTCTTGTGAATAAACCCATCCAGATTCTTGATGTGCTCTATGTAGTAATTCCCATCATCCTCTCCAAATACCTCTTTAAGTTTGGACCTCTTCAAACCCGCTAGCACCTTGAGTTCTTCAATTTGTTCTTGAGCCTTGTCGAGTTGATCTGTGATGTAACCATTGGTTGAACGGGCACACAAAAGCTCATTGTTCTTCTCCTTCATATGAGTCTTCAATTTCTCCATCTGGCCAATCAATTCGGCCACCATCTCCTCCTCCTTCGCCTTCCGAGAAGCTGAAAATGCATCCCATTGCTCTTGCTACCCAGCTAACTTACCACGGGCATCGGTTAACTGCTGCTTGACTCGCCTCAACTCGTAACTGGATGACCCTAAAGCTTTGTTTGTCTTGCTGAAGAAGTCCACCTCCACAGCCAATTTCTTCTCTTCTTCCTCTTGCAATCTGATAGCTTCCCCCTTCTGATATTCTGCCTCATGGTATAGATGCATACAGTTTTGCAACTTCACACTCAACTCCGAGTTTTCAGTTTGAAGTTCCTCCATGGAATTCTTCAATTTGTCATACTCCTCTCGGCTCACCATTGTTGACTGCTCAGGAGTAGGTGGATACAAAGGTTCTTCTATAGGAAACGGCAGACCAAACTCTTCGACTCTTCCCTGAAGCCACTCTTCATACTGAGGATAAGTCCTGCAATCTCCTTTTCCAAGCATAGTCCTTCCTCTCTTGATCACCTTGAGCCAGGCCTCAGCTGCCTTGTGGGATACAGTCAAATCAGATGAAGAATGGAAAAACAAAGATTCTTCCACGTCTCTTTCCAAAGGCGGAGCTCTTAAAGCATATCCAAACTGTCTGACTGCTAGAGAAGGATTATAGTTGATTCCTCCTCTTCTTCCTACCAACGGTACACTCGGGAAGTTCCCACAACTGTGAATAATATCCGCCCGAAGCAAGTTCTGGTCTGACCACCAAGAAATATCTTTAGCTCTTATCCCCATCAGTCTCTTCGACTAACTCAACGAGTCCTTGAGATCAACGAACGCTCCTGACTTAGGTAGGTGAGAACTGAACCACTTATGAAACAAGGGTGCACAACAATTCACCAATCCTCCTTTTCTATTCTTCTTCCTGTGATGCACTGAATGAAAGAAATCTCCTAACAAGTTCGGCACTGGATTACCCAACACGAAGAGGCGTATTGCGTCTATGTCCACAAATTTTGCAACATTAGGGAACAGGACAATCCTGTATACGCAAAGAGCCAACACAACATTGAAACCTCTCTGATCACCATCCTCAAGCTTCTTCTTGGCTTCTACCACTAAGAAACTCAAATGAAAACCATTGACTCCTCCCTTCTGACACATATTAGACTTCAAGACTGACTTCCCCAGATATGTGGCTGAAGCAACCATGCTGAGATCGGGCAGAAACTCAGAACTGTAGAATAGCAACTGCGGCTTGATAGGAACTCTGAAAAAACCGGCAACCTCCTTCAAAGTAGGGACCAAGATATAATCCGGGAATGTGAAACACCTCAATGGAGGGTCATAGAACTATAACAATGTGAAGAGAGCATCATGTTGATCTTTGGAGAGTACCGTGGGGAAGCTTAAAATCAACCCACAATCCTTCTGGAATCTTTCTAGAGAATCCTGATCCATTAACTTCATCAGCTGCTGGATGGGATCCAAGCAAACCACAGGAAACTTGTAGGCGACATGTCTCTTTCTGCCAATATCCATCTTAGGATAACCAGAAAACCCCGACCAGAATCAAGAAGAAGATATAAACCCCTAGAAATGGATAAATATGTGTTAAATGATATGAATGCAGAATGATGTGATGCAATGTAGTGACATGGAAATCAGGATTGCTATATCTGCTTGAGCAACTGTCGGGTCACACTATCTGAAGAGAAACCCACTGAGGAATATAATACGAGATCAAAGCTCTGCTCCAAAAAACCGGGTTGGTTGAAGGTTAAGGTTTCCTGAATTTAGCCCGCCCCTCACTGGTAGGTTCTAAGAACAGAAGTTCGTCAGCTTCAGCCATTCAGTCGAGAATAATACGTTTACCACTGAAGGTTTGGCATTATTACGAGATAAAAGACCTCCACTTACTCCCCTCAACAGGACATCCTAATAGCAAGTTCCCAGTCTCGGGGTTCTCGGATTGAGCAGCGAGAATGCGCCCACCAGAGCTAACATAATCACGTCTCGGAGGAGAGGCCTCAACTGAGTTCTCGGGAAATGGTCACTAGAGTCGACGATCTCTAAAGGAACATCTGTCGTTATGGAACACCCATAGGACAGAATATATCCAAAAGAAACCTCATCTGGGTGTGGGTCTTCATGAACGACTTAACGTAGCAACATGCCATGTAAGCCTCATGACTATCCACTCTAAAACCTGTGTGTACGCTCAAGCCTGGGTAGTGGGCTTATCTCTCATAGAACATCCCATCCCAACAAACAACCAAACCACAGAACCCACAGATACAACGAACATATGTACATGAATGCAATAAGGTAAAGCAGGTAAATGCTGAAAAATAAATAACTGTACAAAAGAATAAACATCCAACAAACAAGAAACCTACAAAAGCTAGGAGGGACTCGCTTAGGGAAACCGGTTCCCCAGCAGAGTCGTCAGCTGTCGCAACCTAAAAAAGAAGATGTGAAAAAACAACCGGCGAAAAAGAGAATGACATAAGAGACGCCACCGTGCGTTATTTATCCCAAAGGAGGGAAAGGAAACGCTCGAAGAAAACCTGGAGAAAGGAAAGGAAAAGATAAGGTCTCCCAACCAAATCTTGGGTTCGGGAGTCGATTATGCGAAGGGAAGGAATTAGCACCCCTACGCATCCGTAGTACTCTACGGGATCCACTCTTGTTGTTCTTGTCTAAAGGGTGTGTGTTTATCTAAGGTACTATTTACTAAAAGAAAGGGTCAAAGAAAAATGACTCGCACGGATGTCGCATCCACTGCATACGTATCTCATCTGAATATGAGAATCAGAGTCTTTGTAGCTCGGCTACCTATGGGTTAAAGAGAAATATGCTCACTAAGACATCGCGTCTTATGCCTACGTATCTCATCGGGAATGAGAATCAGAGCAAAACGTAGTTCAGCTAACTATGGGAACAAAGAGTCTCGATTGCAACTAAGGCAAGAGAAAGGGAAGGTCTCGATCGCAACGAGGGCGAGAGAAAAGAATTGCAACAAGATAGAAAGCAAGCAAAGATTAGTTGTTAGTCGTCAGTCGAAACTCGGCAAGACATCGCATCTTGTGCCTACGTATCTCATCTGAACATGAGAATCAGAGTTGACGTAGTTCGACTACAAAGGGGTTAAGGATTGCCATCTGAACATGGACTTACAAAGGAGGACACCAGATGTGTCAAAGGAGAATGGGCAATGTGTTCACGTCCTAGCAATAGGTGTCGCAGCTCGCTGAATCGAGTCTTAGGCAGTTACCTCTTTGCAATAGGACGGACTGACATGCCACAAGATCGGAGACGCACATAAGGTCTAAAAGTGGGGAAGCTCTGCCCTAGAGTTGTCATGCAATGTGGACCTATGTGTTAGGATTTACAAATGAGAACATCTATCTAATGTTAGCATGCAAAGAATAAGGGAATTCTACCTATGTTATCATACAAAAGAATAAGGGAATTCTACCTATGTTATCATACAAAAGAATAAGGGAATTCTACCTATGTTATCATACAAAGAATATGGGTTCTACCTAATGGGTGCTACCTAAACGAAACAAGAATCGACGAATGGAGAAAGGAGAGGAACCAGGGGTAAGGGTAGATGGCGATGCATGAAGCAATCGACTTACAAGTGGTAAATGGCGATGCGTGAAGCAATCGACTTACAAGAGAATTGGCGATGCATGAAGCAATCGACTTATAAAAGGATAGATGAATACGTGTTGGTTCTGTTAAGTTTTGAAAATGATTACTCGACGTTGGATCGAGGTTTTGATCTTGTTTTGAAATGATTTTCGGATGTTCGTTTTAATTCTTGTATTAACAGATGAATAAAGAATGAAAGAATAAACATTATACACTTCATGGGAGAGGGGTACATTTGTTATGAATGGGGGTTGTTCATGGCAATCAAACAATAATAATATATGCCTCATACATCATACAAGTAGGCAACAGTTAATCAAACAAATAAGATATATAAACAAGTATATGATCAAATCAAATAATCAAAGAATGAAATAATGAAGCATTAAACAATGTATGGGAAGTATAAATATGTTAAACAATCAAACAATAGAAACATGGATCAAAGAAACAAGTATAGCAATTATCAGATGAATCAGACATATGAAACTATGCACACAAAGGATCACTGAATAATTTAATCGGGAAATGATGCAAGGATCAAATAAAATCAAGATGAAAGGCCTCTAATACATGGCATATGAGATGAACAAGGGAGGATCAAAAGATCTCTTCAATTGCCATAAGCAATCCCTAAGTCAAACATCAATCATAGAAAAGTCAACTGAAAAGTCAAGTCAACTTTAAAAATATGGAATAAATAGTAAATTAATCAAGAAAATTATGAAAAATTAAACTAACTAAGGTGGGGTCAGGACATCATCATCCCCCAAAAAGATTTTAAAAATAATGAAAATTAGTGTATAAATTAATTGAAATAAAACAGAAGTCAAATGAAAAGTCAACCAAACAAACTAGGTCAAAAATAAATCCAGAATAAATTGAAAATGGGAAATAAAATTCCAATAAAAGGTCTGGTTGACCATGAGACATTGATCAACTCTCATCCCAAAAATCAGAAGTTAAAAATAATTCTATGTCATGAAAATGAAATTAATAAAAAAATGTGTATTAAAATGAACCATTTGAAATAAATAATTGAAATAAAATATTAACATTAAATAAATATGAAAATAAAAATTAAATAAAATTAAGTAAAACATTAAGAAATGTGAAAAGTATTTTTTTGTATTTTATGAATAAATAAAATATTTTTAAGAATTAAAAACATAACAGCAAAATAAAATAAGAATAAAAAATGAAAAATGAAAATGAATAGAATAATTAATGGGCCTGGCGTGTGGGAGGTGTGGATAGCGATAGGCGCTGAGGCCCAGTCCATACGAATAAAAACCAGCGTGTGACATAAAAAAAAGAGTAACGTTTGTTTAAAAAAATTATGTAGACATTCATCAACCGGTCAGCCCCTTTTTTACGTCACTAAATGACAAAACAGTGCTGGACGGATGAGATTACAAGGCAAGCGCACGATCGGACGGCCACGAAGACGACACGTCTTGTCCTCTTCATGCAGCATAAAAACCCTAGGGCCATGCACTAATGGATTCGCGAAAAACAACATACTTTCTCAACCTTCCAACCAAGATTGCTCATGCTATGGTTCACCAAATGGGATGATATAAAAAACAAAGTTCAAGTGCAAAATGAGTAGAACACCATGGTATTTTATTTCATTAAAAATAATGGCCTTAGCATAGAGAAAAGTGAACAACAAGGGGAGCATGTGAGCACGGATATAACAGCAAACAACAACATAAACTCAAGCTTAATGAACATGCCTCATGTTGAGGGCTTCATAACCAAACATGGCATAGTATTAACATGGAAAATAAGCACGAAACAAGCATGGCATAATGGAAAAATAATCATGAAGTAAGCATGGTGAACATGAAAAAAAGAGTAATGAACAAGTATGGATGAGCATGAAATGAGCAAGGCCATGGAAGAGAGTGAGTAAAATGTTTACCTAGTGGATGCAAGGTCCACTGCCTCTTGGTATTGGAGGAATGGAAAGAGAAGGAAGATGCTCTTGGTGCTTTGAAATTTCAAGAACTTGTGAAAATGGAAAAGGAATGAAACTTGGTCTTTTTCCTCTTGCCTTTCCTAGCTCGAAATATAGCAGGCTCTATTTAAGATTAGGGTTTATGTGCTTTAAATATGTAAGGTTTAAAGTGTTTAATGGGCTTCAAGTGTTTGGTTTTGGTTATGTGCACTATGATACAAAAGTGGGGTGGTGAAAGCAAGTTCTTCTTTTGTAAAAACTTAAGTTAGTAGACAAAAAAAGTACATGGCCAAATGACGTAAAGAATGGGTTGGTCGTTTTTGTGGTCTGGCTTGGTTGTCTTGTGCAGCATAAAAACAATCCAACAGGGTGACTTTGTGACCTTGTATCTTGATGTATACATGACCAAATGGCAAGGCAATGCAAACAGTAGGAAGAGGGCATGGAGCTTAACATATTTTGTGTTGAACACAAGTTGAAATGATGAGTGGAAAGAGGTGAAAAATGGCCATGAAATCGTGTTTCATCATCTGCAAAATGGCTGGGCCAGTTTGGCCTAAATGCTACCTTAAAATTCAGCTCATGATGCCAACTTTATATGAGTGCATCTCTCAAACCAATGATCCAAATGGGATGATTCCAAAAAGGTGTGAAAGAGGACATGGAAAGGTACAATTGTCATGAAGAAAGTATTTTCAAAAGATGCCTTGAAATGCAAGAAATCTGGCCAAGAAGTCTTGACAAATTTTGCAGATTTTGGACTTAGAAAATTTTCTAAGTGTCCTAAAATAATGTCTTACTTTGACCAAGCATAACTTTCTCAATTTTAATCCAAATGGAACAAACTTTTTATCCCTAAAAAGCTTGGAACAAGAGGAACAAATTTCCTGTTGGAGAAAGTTTCAAATGGAGCTTGCATCTTGATAGAAAATGGGCTTAAAGTGGGTGTAACAATCATAAAAACTTGCCCTAAATGGAAAGTCAACTATTTCCAAATTTAGTAACTTTTCCAACTCCTGATTAAATGATGAACCCATGATCCAAACTTGATCAAATTTCACATGTAGGCTCCCTTAGGTATGGATTTTGAGATTCCACTTTCAAAATGTCAAGAGTTGACTTTTCTGGCCCCATAGTTGACTTTTCCCAAACTGTTTGATTCCCGATTCCATTGATCAATTGAAGCACCTCTGGCTCAAATAAAGAGCTGATTTTTTGTATGTAGACCCTTGTGGACGTATGGAGGGCCATGGAAAAGAGTTTTACCCAAAGAATCAGAAATAGACTGATTTTATACCAAACCCTAGTTTAGGGCAAAAATGATCAATAACTGATTGCAATGATTGCCAATGGATCTTTCTGAGATAAATGTGAGTCTTCCTAAACCAAGATGCCTCTCCAATCATGACATGCATAAGCTCCTTCACTTCCAACCAAACCTTGCCTGTTGCAGGTAGCCATGAAACCCTAATTTCCTGATTAAATCCAGATGAATACTCTGATAGCTCTGAATCTTTCACTGATGCACTGAGGACCATAATAAGACACTTGGACCTCCTTGAGACCCTTGAGACTTGTATATTTGGAAAATGAAGTCCAATTCTCAATCTTGCCTTGTGTGGGCTCCTTCTGTTAAGGAGTGATCAATCAAACCCTGATTTTCCAAGTCACTGATGCAGTATGCGATGAGTATGACCTAGTATGATGCTAATGAAGTGTGAAACATAATCCCATGTTTCCAGAAAAATGAAGGGTAAATTTTGGGGTATTACAGGATGCAATCCAACAGACAAGAGGGTCATATAAAAAACCCATTTTCCCTTTGGACTTTGAATCAAGCAAAATCAACAAGCAAATAGCAATATGGAGATTAAGGCATCAAATAAAGATAGCCACATCCAAGCAAGCAACTTTACAGCTAACAGTCTTCTTCGTCCTCTCATGTATCAGATGACATACTCCTTGATTAGCTCAGAATAAGGCATTAGACAGAGGTTCAAAGTAACAGTTACATCAAGACCATGCAGTAGATGAATTCATGTAGATTCCAATACTTGCATCATATGAAAGCTCAAATAATAGTAACTTGGTTTCAGAAATGTTGGCAGCGGCCAAGTCCTTTTGCATATGAAAAGTTGCCTAATTCTAAGTCCAAAAGCTCAAATCAAATCCAATAGTCCACACAAACATTTTTAGGGTTTTTGTTGTTTATTAAGGATTTTAAGGTCCTAAGACCACAAACACAAACAAAATACACAAACAAATATATACAATCACAATATATGGCTCAAATGAGCAAAGTGAAAATGATATAAACATAAACAAGTTAAATGATATGTCAATGACAAATGAAATGGTAAATGACTTGAATTTAAATTGAATAAAGTAAATGACTTGAAAATAAAAGCAAGAATAATAAAAGTTAGTCAAATGTTAGTTGATTAGGAGTTAATGGAGTTTGCTTTTCAATTGATTAAGTCATTCTTTGGAGAACACTCAACCCTTTATTCACAAGCATGGATCCTTGAACCAAGACCTCTTCCAAAGGAAGGAAAAAAGGCCATGTTTTCATACAATACCTGTAACACCCCAAAATTTGCCCTCCTCATTCATGCATTCATTTAGCATTTCATATTGCATTTCATCATGTCAATCAGAATTAGATCCAAAAATAAAAAATAAAAAAAAATAAAAAAAATAAAATAAAAAAATAAAAATAAAAAAATAAAACGAAAAATAAAAATAAAAAAAAAAAAAAAAAATATTTTTTTACAAAAAATAAAAAATAAATAAAAATAATAATAAAAAAATAAATAAAATATAATAGAAAAAACTTGGACTTGGACCTTTCTCATTTGAGCCTACAAAGCCATGAAAATCAGGTTATAAAATAGGGAGATCAGACAGAAAAAGGAAGGGAAGCAAAATACTCTGAGGTTTCCTTGAAACAAAACCCTAGACAAAACCTGAAGAGAAACCTGACAGAGAACTCAGAGCAACCCCCAGGCAGCTCTGAAAAATTCAATCTGACTCACACACTAACATTGCCTTGCAAACCCAGCCGTGCCATTGGATTTCAACCGGTCTCTCCCATCAAGTTTGCCTCATTCCCATGATTTTATGCTCTTAATTTGGATCATCTGAATGTATGAGGTATGATGGATGAATTATGTTTTTGCCCACGGGTTTAATTATGCATGAATGGGTAAAACCTATGCCTTGAATGTTTAATCACATGATTTCTGAAATGTATGCCACAGGGTGTTAGGTTTCTGAAACCATACTGTTGTCCATGAAAAAAATGCTTATCGTGTTTCACTAACCCTTTTGTTGAGTTTTTGTGAGGGCTCACAGACTCTTGCAGAGATGGTTTGCGTGGTTTTCCCACTTTATTTGTGGGATACCCCCTGGAGGTTCATTCCGATTACCTGTACTGACTCACCTTTCTTTGATGGCATTAGCTTGGGAGATCCCTGGGTTTCTTACTCCTTTAATTGTTGTTACTTCGGATCTTTATCCGTGTGGTAATTTTACCTCTTTTCCGCATTTTATCGCTTTCTTAGCTGGAAGACCTCGATAGGAGGCATTTGTTTTCTTTTGTTTATTTACTTCTGAGCCCCTTGTTGGCACATTTACTTTATGCATGTTTGTTTTGTATGTGTTCGTATCCCTGCAGGTAGCGCGGTTCCTTCGTCAAGGACTGCCTTTTTGCCCTTGAGCATCCCAAACCCTAAAACCCAAAGCAACACGTTAACTCCTTCTACTACAGGCGAGTAAGTCTCCAAAGGTCGAGCATCCGGTAGATTGCGTAGTGACGTCGTTCGTCCAAAACCCAATCCATAACCCCGTAGTTAGCCGAACTACGTTTTGCTCTGATTCTCAAGCCAGATGAGATACGTAGGCATAAGACGCGATGTCTTAGCGAGCACACATCCCCCCAACCCATAGGTCAGCCGAGCTACGAAGACTCTGATTCTCATATTCAGATGAGATACGTATGCAGTGGATGCGACATCCGCGCGAGTCATTTTCATTTAACCCCATTTTTTAGTAAACAGCACATTAGATAAACCCACACCCTTTAGACAAGAACTAAAAAAGTGGATCCCGTAGAGTACTACGGATGCGTAGGGGTGCTAATACCTTCCCTTCGCATAACCGACTCCCGAACCCAAGATTTGGTTGCGAGACCCCGTCTTGTCCTTTCCTTTTTCAGGTTTACTTCGAGCGTTTCCTTTCCCTCCTTTGGGATGAATAACGCACGGTGGCGACTCTTCTGTCATTTTCTTTCGCCGGTTGTTTTTTTGCGCACTGTATTTTTCAGGTTGCGACAGCTGGCGACTCTGCTGAGGATTGAAAGAAGTTGACCTCTTGCTGGTCCATCTTCCCTAAGCGAGCCCCTCCTAGCTTGTGTGATTTCTTGTTTATTGGGTGTTCATGCTTTTGTACCTTTATTTGCTTACCTGCTTGCATGCATCTGTTGTATCTGTTGGATCTGTTTGTTGGGATGGGGTGTTCTATGAGAGATAAGCCCATTACCCAGGCTTGAGTGTACACACAGGTTTTAGAGTGGATAATCATGAGGCTTGCGTGGCGTGTTGCTACGTTAAGTCGTTCGTGAAGAACCACACTGTCATACCCCAAAATTTGCCCGTTAAGATTACAAGGCATTTTTCAAGGCACTCCAACTTATTTTTCAAGACACTGATCTTAAAGGAACAAAGACCCAGCACACAGGTGGCCAAATCCAGAAAATGGCTCAAAATGGCTTGCTCGCTAGGCGAGCAAAATCCTTCGCCTAGCGAACCCTTCGCTGCACCACTCGCCTAGCGAAGCTTGCGAACACCAGAAATTTTGGGCTTCATTCTGAGCCCATTAGGTCACCAAAATCATTATAAATACCAAAACTTCAGTCAGAAAAAAAAGGGGGAAAGGAGAGAAAAGAGACAGACGGACGGAGACAAAAAGAAGGAACAGCAAACCCTGGAGGCTAACCAAGAGAATTCAGAGCACCCTAAAGGAAACCCTGAAGGAAACTCATCTGCACAAAGGTTACCTCCGCCCAACTCAATCTGGCACCAACCCTAAGAGCGATCTACCAATTCAAGGTTGCAATTCAATTGCAAACAGGTTTGCATTACCATTACCGCATTATGTTCCTAATCTACATGTGGCATTATGATTGAATTTATAAATATATCTTAGGTTTTACATGTGGATTTAAGTATGTATGGATATCTTGAATGTTTAACCACGTAATTTCTGTAATGGATGCCATAGGGTTTGAAGCTTGCTGAAATTGTACTGTTCTTAAATTCAAAACTCGCAGCCGTTCGCTAGCACGTCGCTAAGCGAACATGTAGCGAGTGTTCGCCAGGCCCTCGCTAGGCGAGGCAGCAGCGAACATGACAGTCGCTGATTTTTCTGTTCTGATCTTTGCTCATCTGACATGTTTTATTGTAACCATGCATTGTTTACCCGACACTATTACTGTCGTGATTCCTTTTGTTTGGTGCAACTCTCGATTGCACCCTGATTTGGTATTCTGACCTGTTTGCTGAATTTTGTAAGGGTTTGCATACTCCCGGAAAAGGTAGCTTGCTAGGTATTCCACTTTATTTGTGGGATACCCTTGTGGAGATTCATCCTAATTACCTAATTGATTATAATGAGGAGATTCATCCTAATTACCTAATTGATTATAATGAGGAGATTCATCCTAATTACCTAATTGATTATAAAATATTGCCTTTGAATATGTGATCTTGGCCCTCTCTTTGTTGCCTTACGGTATTACGGTATTACGGTCATGTCCCGCGAACGTGGGGATACACTTAGCAAGGACCCTTCGGTTAAATCATCACGTCCCTATAAGATAAATCATAGTCCCTCGGATCTCGCCTGTGAATATATGATTTTGTCCCTCGATGACCCTTCGTTGTAGCCTACGAGTTAATGATGATTGTCCCTTCGAATGCTAAGGTATCCTTACAAATGTTGCCTCCAATGACCAATCGATGACCCTACGATGTCCCTTTACATCCAAAGGATAAGACTACTTATTTCTCAATAGTAAGGACAGTCCTACCCTCCTAAGGATAGGAAATACCTATAAAAACCTTGGTTAGGTACAACTCTTAAATGCTGACTCACAACTTACAATACTTTTCACACCTCACACTTTGCAAAACATCGATTAGAAAATCACCACTTGGTATACATTCATACTAGAATCATTACCAAGTTATATTTTTCTAAACAGCTTTCAAAATTAAACGAGGTAAATACTTTGTATACATTCGTACAAGAATCATTACAAAGTTAAACTCTTTTTTTCAAAACATTTTCTAAACAGCTCTCACACACTTTTTCAGACAAGAAAAACATAAGTGATTAAGCAATTAAGAGCCCATGGATAACCATGGATACAAAGGGTGCTAACACCTTCCCTTTGTATAATGTACCTCCCGAACCCAAAATCTAATCAAGGTTTTTCCTGTTCTTTTCCGCCTTTCCTTATTGGATAAAAGAAAAGTCGGTGGCGACTCTTGCTATCCGCGACATTTACTTTCCAAAGCAAAAACACACAAAGTCAGTTCACCGTATGACAGAACTGGCGACTCTGCTGGGGACTTAAAAAGAGAGGTTACCTTAAAAAAAAAAAAAAAAAAAGATCACTTATTTGAATTGTCTGATTTACTTTTAAGGGATTGCTTGGGTATTTTATGCTTGAGTGAAAGATCCTACACCCGGATCTAGTGTACCTTAGGTAAGTAGCAAGAGATCATCGCGACTATCCGGCGTATACTGGAATGGTTAAAATGATGGCTACGGTTAACGTGACACTTTGGATGTCCTGATGTTCCTCATGTTTACTTGAGGAAAAATTTGGCGTCCGCGTGTGTCGCATTACGCGAAAAACCGGCGGGGAAAACGAAAACAACAGAGCCGCCACCGTGCGTTATTTATCCCAAAGGAGGGAAAGGAAACGCTCGAAGTAAACCTGGAAAAGACATGGTCTCGCGACCAAAGAGAGATGGGATCGGGAGTCGGTTATGCGAAGGGAAGGTATTAGCACCCCTACGCATCCGTCGTACTCGACGGGATCCACGCACAAAAGGAAGGATAAGGTTGCTAAAACTGCTCACACACTGCACACAAGGCTGGAAAGAACACACAGAAAGACAAGAGAAACTAACTCGGCAGGATATCGCATCCTGGGCCTACGTAGTCTGTCAGGCACAGACATCAGAGTCGACGTAGTTCGGAATAGGGGGAAACGTGCTCGCTAGGATGTCGCATCCTATGCATACGTATCTTCTCTGACTAGAGAAGAATCAGAGCACTCGTAGCTCGGCTAACGCACGCCAAACAAAACCAACACAGGAAACCGACTGCCAATCGCTGGACTTATGTCAGACTCCACACAAAAAGGCAAACCTGGAGACCGAATGCCAATCACTGGACTTACATTAGACTCCGAACCAACAAACACACACAGGAAA
This sequence comes from Lathyrus oleraceus, assembly GCF_024323335.1. Lineage (NCBI taxonomy): Eukaryota > Viridiplantae > Streptophyta > Magnoliopsida > Fabales > Fabaceae > Lathyrus > Lathyrus oleraceus. The sequence continues at coordinate 40,770,173 of NC_066583.1, forward strand.
CCGACTGCCAATCGCTGGACTTACGTTAGACTCCAAACGCACACAAAGGGGTTGAAAAAGAAAAAGGGCGCCCGGAGAGATCAGCTCATCTCCTGCCTACGTACCTCATCCGGTATGAGGATCAGGGCGACGTAGTTCCCTTACGCAGGGAAAAAGGACTAGCCTAACCAGATACAAAGGGAGACACAAACTACTAGGGAGACTACGACTCGAGCCTAGAAGTTGTCATGCATCATAGCCCTATGTTAAGGTTTCTATCTAACTTGCACAGGAAGCAAGCTAACCTAAACATGACTTGCACAGGAAGCAAGCGAAACTAACCCTAACTTGCACAGGAAGCAAGCTAAACACACAAACACACAAGCACAAATACAAGCACAAGTAGCACACACTATATGCAATTAGTGGCTCAATCAAGGTTAGGTTTTAGTCGAGGGGTCATATCAACCTCGACAAACAAACCACTGTAACAGGGTGATGTTAGCTCTTAACCCTAACATTGAGAGTTAGGGTGAAGCAGATGAAATGGGAAATGAGGGGTGTGCCTCACAGCTCTTATCCCTGGCTTGGGAGAGCTTCAGACAAATGAAAGTGTGGGAGTTCAGAAAGTGGGAACTCTTCTCCACAAATGACTGACGCAACATGGATCTTGGGTTAATATCCACAATGCATCAACACGAGGTGTGTGAGCAAGGTGGATGACACACTGAGTAGCAGGAGATAGACTACACATCTCTTGTATCTGCCAATGCCTCTTCACTTAGGAGGTCTTTAATATGTACAGGGGACAAAGATAAACAAACACAAGCATTGCCTCTTAAGGAGGACTTCAGACAGGTGCCTGCCCAGGTAACAGGACAGGTCTTCCAGACTACATGAAGTCAGAGAAATTATACCTCAATGCTTAAGCAACCAAGCAAAAGCAAAAGCAAGTTCAGAAGAACTTAAGCAACTTATGTACCTGAAAAAAATCTAACTCAATCAGTATACCAATCAAACAATCAAACAGACAGTTAATAGCCAACAGTACACAGTCAAACAAGCAATGCAACAATGTGCAAGGCACAAGCCAATGGGCACAACACAAATAACTTGGCATCAACCTACAAAACAACTCAAAGTTAGTCAATATCAATCAACTAAATCAATCCAAATGAGTGAACCACTTCAACTATGGCAATGTGCTTCTTAACCTGAAATCCACAACCCAAACAGTGAGAGGCAAACCACTAGGTCAAGGCCTAGGGTCAAAGAGGGAGAACAAATTCAAAACAGAACATGAAATTCAACATGAACCAACCTCAATCAATTAAGAATACAATCCAAAAGGTCTCATGTCATTAGCATTTACCAAATTCATTTCACAAACCAATCATGGCAAGGTATGCAAGTTGAAAGCACATTGAGGCAACAGAATGCACATTAATTCAAAAATGATTCAATTAATCTCAAGAAAAATCATGGCTAAACAGAACATACAAGATGATCATCACACAAAAGATTAGGGCATTTGGACATGATTAAGCATGGTAATCAAATTCCATAAGGCAAGGCAATCAAAACAAGCTCAAATGTGACACAATTTGGTACATCAACTTAGCACAAGCCTAAAACAGGTTTGGAACAAGGTAAACACTTCAAACCAAAGCCAAAACAAACTTTAACATGTCTAGAAGCAATGTGCAAAATTTCACATCCATATGATAAACAACCAGCAATTCATAAACAATTGAAGTTCAAAGCAATTCAAAAGTGCACAAATGACCATTCAGCATGAAAAATCTCAAACAAATCAGAAATGATTCCAAAAATTCCACAAAAAAATCATTATTAATCATAACATCCATAAGAAGCATCATACAAAAAATCACATCATTTGGAATTCATTTGGCATGGCAAATCAATTAATCAAGTTGAGCAAGCAAAGGTGTGACACACATTGTCACACCTACATTCACAAGATCATATCTCAGCAACCACAAATGATAAAAATGCAAACTCAACACCAAAATGTCCAGCATAAAGTCTAGTTTAAGCATGTCAAATTTCATAGGCATTGGATTAAATCTCATCATTTCACAAATGAAATAGCAAGCAAGGTACAAAATATGACACATGCACACAAACCCTAGGCCAAAATATTTTCCATCCAAGCACAATTTTGATTATCATGTTGATATAAAACTAGAGAAAAAAAGAAAACCATATCAAAAATCCCCATGTCATTTGGATCATTCTTTGATTTATTATGAATTTTAGAAGATTGTAAAAAAAATGAAATAAAAATTGAAATAGGTAAATGAAATAAAATGATTTATGAATATTTAAATGAATGAACAGCGCCGGGGGCAAAACGCCCCGTTTCACTAATCCAACATGGCCGGTCAACTGAGTCAAAGCGCCCAGGCCAATCGTTGTGCTCGCATGGCAGTGTGCTGGACCAATACATGCGCTTTATCTCACGAACACATGCAGTACGCAGACAAGACATTCCAACGGATCAAAAATATTTCTGGAAACGAATTTTCAATGGCTTCATCGTGTTCATCAGACTTCAAGAACATTTTTCTCATAAATACAAAACAAGCACATCATCGCGTTCATCTCTCATCATACATCAACAATCCATGCCTAGTTTATTCTAATTCGACATATATCAAGCAAATCGAATCAATTAAGTTTCACACATCAAACTTCAAATCAGCATAACTATCACAATAGTGCATGGATTTCTATGAAACAAAGCTCAGTTTGCTCAGCATTGAAGGATCTACAACAATCACCTAACAATTTCATGAATAGAGGAGATCGATTTTTGACCTTGATGAAGATGCAGAAGTGGAATTGGTGATTTCAGGCCTTGAACAGCTCAAACAGTTCTTCCAAAGCTCTTGTATGATTGAATGGAGGAAGGTTTGAAGGTTAATTGTGCTTGATTCCACAGAAATATGAAACTTCCATTGATGAAGGCAAGCTTCGAGCTGCTTCAAATCTGCACGAAATCCCTTGGTTCTTGCTCCAGATCTACTCAATAATGCATCTAGGTGAAGAATGAATCGAGAAATATGCAATGTGTTTGCAGAATTTAAAAGAAAATTGAGAGAGAAAATTTGAAGAGTTTTTTCTAGATCTGAAAGTTCTGAATGCTAATGCTGAAATCTGTTAGGGTTTGTACTTTATACTCCCTCCTAATCATGTCCTTAATCAGGTTTAGGCAAATGGCAAATGGATTAGCAAAATATGAGAGTGTAAGTGCAAATTGGATAATGCACCCCTATGCATGAAATGAATGGAACAGTGCATGTTTTTGGGCTTGAATTCACTTGAAATTCTGTTTGGAAGCCAATGCAAGTGTTGCCATGTGTAAACAATGCATTATTTTTAAATTTGAAAATTCCATCCAAAAATCAAGTGAAAAATCAAATAATTATGTGATGAGAATGCATGGCTTGTGATGCATGATTTGGACAGTATATGTCAAGACATGAATGTACAAAAAAGAACCACTCCAATTGGCCTTTTGGTTAAGAAGTTATGCATGTTTGAAGTTCCATGTTCACTTGGTCATGATTGATCCATATCTCTTTAACCACACATGAGAAATCCATGATCTTGGACTTTTTGGAAATGGGAGAGAAAGATCTTCAACTTTCATGTTGGACAAAAATTCATTTGAAGCTTTCTTGATGATGTAATCTTGAGGAGAAAACCTTTCCATTTTTGGCAATTTCAAATTACAGGTCACTTACTATTTTGGGCAAGTTTTGATCTGACCTCAAATCCTTCAATGTTGATGTTTGAAATGTCAAATGAGACCTGTATGAACATGGATGAAGCATCTCTAACCAACTCCCACCTCCAAATCCATGATTGAATTGACAGTTGACTTTGGTTGACTTTCTAGGGTTTCAGATGAATTGTTCCTTGACTGATGAGCTTTGAGCCTCCAATCTTTGGCCAACCCACTTCAAAATGATCCTTGGGTCACATGAACTCATTGCACCAACCCTAGGGCTTTGATCTCATGGAAAATGCACTTGCTCGCTTTGCACAGTTGAATCTTCTTTGACCAGTCTTGTCTGATGACTTGAAGGACTATGCAAAGATCTATGCAATGTTAATGCAATGTTAATGACCTAAAAATGAAAATGTATATACAAATGGGAGGTGCAAATTTGAGGTGCTACAGCTGCCCCTATTCAATCAGCTGGGAACCTGAACGGATGAGAGCAACGGCTGTCAGACCTTCAAGGTAAACAGGGATTGAATACCGAAAGAACCGGAAAAATTTGCACTCCGCGGGGATCCAAGGTATTTACAAAAGGAAATCATACCAGACGTTTACCGGCGACTCTACTGGGGATTCTGAAAAGATACAACCAAACGTCTATGGACGAGAGGGAAAAACTTCACGTTTATCGAAACCAACGGAGAGGTTACCAATCATCAACGGATGAATGGGAAAGAAACTCGACGTTTACCGACATCGAAAGATGATGTTCATCGACACCAAGAAAAGATCGACCAGACATTTACCGATGACTGGGAAGACTCGACCAGACATCAACGGATGAAAGGGAGAAAACTCGACGTTTACCGACATCGAAAGATGATGTTTACCGACACCCAGAAAAGATCGACCAGACATTTACCGATGACTGGGATGAGACACGATGTTTACCGACATCGAAAGATGATGTTTACCGACATCAAAAGAAAGACGATCATCAATGGATGACAAAATAATTGCAACCGAAAACCTAGACAGGACGTTTACCGACGACTCTACTGGGGATCTCTGGTTGGGGAACAAACAGACATTTACCGATGACTGGGGAAAATACTCGACGTTTACCGACATCGAAAGATGATGTTTACCGACATCAAAAAAAGACGACCAGACATTAACGAATGACTGGGAACCAGAATGTGCAACCAGACGTCAACGGACGAATGGGAAAAAACTCAACGTTTATCGACACCAACGGAGAGGTGAACAGACATCAATGGATGACCTGTGGGGGGAGATACCACTAGACGTCAACGGACGAATAGGAAAAACTCATCGTTTATCGACATCAACGGAGAGGTGACTCCTGGGGAAGGGTACAACTATACGTCAACGGACGAATAGGAAAAAGCTCGACGTTTATCGACACCAACGGAGAGGTGAATTCTGCTTCGGGAAAGAAAAAAAGATGTTACGAACATCGAAAGATGATGTTTACCGACATCAGCAAAGAAGACCAGACATTTACCGATGACTGGGAATGCGACTCGATGTTTACCGACACCGAAAAAATGGTGTTTACCGACACCAAAAAGAGGATGACCAGACATTGACCTATGACTGGAAATGATAACATACAACCAGACGTCAACGGGCGACTGGGGAAAAACACAACATTTATCGACACCAACGGAGAGGTAAACAGACATCAACGGATGAACTGTGGGAAGATACAACTAGACGTCAACGGACGAATAGGAAAAACTCAACGTTTATCGACACCAATGGAGAGGTGAATTCTGCTTGGGGAAAGAGAAAGATGTTACGAACATCGAAAGATGATGTTTACCGACATCAACAAAGAAGACCAGACATTTACCAATGACTGGGAAAAGTACTCGACGTTTACCGACATCGAAAGATGATGTTTACCGACATCAAAAAGAGGACTACCAGACATTAACGATGACTGGAAATGATAACATACAATCAGACGTTAACAGGCGGCTGGGGAAAAACTCGACGTTTATCGAAACCAACGGAGAGGTTATCAGACATCAACGGATGACCTGGAAGAAAGACTCGATGTTTACCGACACCGAAACAATGGTGTTTACTGACACCAAGGAAAGAACACACACGGGTGCTGACAGGACACTTACCAGTATCACGAGGATGACATATTCACTTGTCGAGACCAGGTCAAACGCTTGCCGGGGACCACGCTGGGGGTAATCAAACTTCCTTTCACTGACGAGTAGGGAAACAAATCTCTCGGGAGATATCAATCCTGAATGCTGTTCGGAGCAACTGTAGCACACACGTTGTACTGGTGTGGAAATACAATCCACCTCGGCTGGGGATATGGTCTACTGGTGTAACATATGTATGCATATGTTTGAGTTTTTATGGCGTAATGCTCCATATTGAATGGAAATGCTACGCGATTTGAGGATGCAATGATGATTACTACATGCAAAATGCAAATGTAGGAGAACCCTGCTGGGAAAGCACACGACTGCTTCCGGGCGAGCAAAATCTGCTTTGATCTTCCAACTCTGTAGGGACGAACCACTACTGCTGGGGGGACAGATGATCCTTACTGGAGACGACCTCTACTGAACCTGATCCGCTTGAGGACACCGCTGGGGAAACAATCCAATCCCAATCCGCCGGGGAAACAACACTGCAGACTTCCGCTAGGGGAAAACTGTCAACTCACTCCTGGGGAGGGTACAACACTTCAAACCTGGCTGCTGAGGAACGAACTATCCACAGACATCTCCGCTGGGGAAATAACAATCTTCCGACTCAGTGGGGAATTACCGGTTCTCAGACACGCTGGGGATAGACCAACTCTCAGGCCTGCTGGGGAGAATACTCTCCACGGCCCTACCGGGGATTTGTAATCAATCTCAGAACTGACTGTTGAGGTAACCCTGATCTTACTTCGCTGGGGATACGAACCCTAAATCTGTCTTGGATAAAAATCAACCTCTCACACTACTGGACAGTGTTGAAAATCCTTTTGAATAAACGGTGGCTCCTGCTTAGCCAGCAATCAAAAGATAATATCCTGCAAACAGCAATACAAACATGCCCCAGGGGATTGCATGGACACAATACACCCAAGCGTACTCAACATTCAAAATGATTTTCAAATGTCTCATCTTTCTGCACGTTATTGTCTGGCCTTCATGTTTTTATATGCAATGTTTATCAAAAATTCGGACGTTTTTGCAAACAAAACAGTAAAATAAAAACAAGAGAGCAATTTATCTGAATAACGACTTTTATTGATTGAAAATGGGCCTGAAAAGGCAAATACATCAGGAAGCAATTCCTAGGAAGAGGTAATTGCACACAAAAGGAAAAAATCTACCCTAATGGCAATGTGAATACGGCATCCACTATTTTCCAATTCTGTTATGACTCATAGATCTTCAATTTCTCCCCAAATTCCTTGCTTTCTGAGAAGAATGATTGGACCGATCCTATCCTTCGAGACGGTCGACGTCGAAGCGCGATGAGGTACAGATAACTCAGACTGTAGTCTTCGCTCTAATCCCTCTTTTGCCTGGATCGCCCTTTCAGGTTTTCAATCCACCGGGATACCCATTTTTGCCTAAGCCGCCCTTGCGGGTGTTCGACTTACTGGGTGTACAAATTCTTTTCATTTTTATCCCTAACTTTTGCCCGAACCTTTTTATTTTTTTTTTGGTTCGCCGGGATGCCCATTTTTGCCTGGACTCTTTTATTCTTTTTGTCCAGCGGGTCAATTCATGCGAAGTATTTTTTGACTACATCTGAGTTAACAGGGGACGGAAAATCTTCACCATCCATAGTTGTAAGCATCAAGGCTCCACCGGAGAAGACCTTCTTAACAACGTATGGACCTTCATAATTAGGAGTCCACTTGCCCCTGTTATCTGTTACGGGAGAAAGGATCCTTTTCAAAACTAAATCACCAGTCTGATAGCTTCGAGGACGCACTTTCTGATCAAAGGCTCTCTTCATTCTTCTCTGATACAACTGCCCATGGCACACAGCTGCTAGCCGTCTCTCTTCGATAAGGCTCAACTCGTTAAACCTTGTCCGAATCCACTCGGCTTCATCAAGCTTGACATCTAGCAAGACTCTCAGAGAAGGAATCTCCACTTCAACAGGTAGGACCGCTTCCATACCATACACAAGGGAGTACGGGGTTGCCCCGGTCGACGTACGTACTGAGGTACGGTACCCATGCAAAGTGAAAGGCAACATCTCATGCCAATCCTTGTACGTTACGACCATCTTCTGCACAATCTTCTTAATATTCTTGTTAGCCGCCTCTACAGCACCATTCATCTTCGGTCTGTAAGGAGAAGAATTGTGATGTTCAATCTTGAAATCTCTACAAAGCTCTTTCATCATCTTGTTATTGAGATTCGAACCATTATCAGTAATGATTCTCTCAGGAACCCCATAACGACAGATGATTTCCTTCTTGATAAACCGAGCAACCACTTGTTTGGTAACATTAGCATAGGAAGCTGCTTCCACCCACTTGGTGAAGTAGTCAATCGCAACCAGGATGAAGCGATATCCATTAGAAGCAGTAGGTTCAATCTTCCCTATCATATCAATGCCCCACATCGCGAATGGCCAAGGCGAATTCATGACATTCAGAGGGCTCGGTGGTACATGCACCTTATCAGCATAGATCTGACACTTATGGCACTTCCGAGCGTATTTGAAACAATCGGATTCCATAGTCATCCAGTAATAACCGGCTCTCAACAATTTCTTGGACATTGCATGACCACCAACATGGGTACCAAACGAACCTTCATGCACTTCCTGCATCAACATGTCTGCTTAGTGTCTATCCACGCATCTGAGCAGAACCATGTCAAAATTTCTCTTATACAACACATCATCCTGATTCAAATAAAAGCTTCCAGCTAGCCTTCTCAGGGTTTTCTTGTCATTCTTTGACGCACCTTCAAGATACTCCTGGCTCTTAAGGAAGTTCTTGATGTCAAAGTACCACGGCTTCTCATCAACGACAGACTCGGCTGCAAACACATACGCAGGCCTCTCGAGTCGATTCACAGCAACATGTGGCACATGATTCCACCAATGAACTTTGATCATAGAAGACAAAGTAGCCAAGGCATCAGCCATCTGATTCTCGTCCCGGGGGACATGATACAACTTCACCTTCTTGAAGAACGTCAGAATCCTTCTGGTATAATCTCTGTAGGGAATTAGATGCGGCTGGTTAGTATTCCAATCTCCATTGACCTGATTGATCACTAGAGTGGAATCTCCATAGATGTCCAAAGTCTTGATCCTCAGGTCAATGGCTTCTTCAATACCCATAATGCAAGCCTCATACTCGGCTTCATTGTTGGTCACATCAAAAGTCAGCCTGGCAGAAAAAGGTATATGTGCCCCTTTGGGATTAATCAATACTGCCCCAACACCGTTGCCATTCATATTCACAGCCCCATCAAACATCAGTGTCCACTTGTCGTCAGGATCCGGTCCTTCCTCGACAAGAGGCTATTCGTAATCTTTCATCTTAAGATACATGATGTCTTCATCAGGGAATTCAAACATCATAGGCTGATAATCCTCAATCGGTTGCTCGGCAAGGTAGTCTGACAGAATACTACCTTTAATGGCTTTCTGCGACGTGTACTGAATATCATATTCTGTTAAAATCATCTGCCATCGAGCAATGCGCCCGGTGAGAGCCTGCTTCTCAAAGATATATTTCACTAGATCCATCTTAGAAATCAATAAGGTAGTATGGTTCAACATATACTGCCTCAGTCGGCGAGCAGCCCAGGCCAAAGCACAGCAAGTTTTATCGAGCAGTGAATATCTTGTTTCGCAGTCGGTAAACTTTTTGCTAAGGTAGTATATGGCATGCTCTTTTCGACCAGACTCGTCATGCTGTCCCAATACACACCCCATCGAGTTCTCAGTCACTGATAGGTACATTATCAGAGGTCTCCCTGGAACTGGAGATATAAGGATTGGAGGTTTCTGCAAATACTCTTTTATCTTGTCAAAAGATTTCTGACAATCATCATTCCACCTGATTGCTTGATCTTTCCTTAGCAATTTGAAAATTGGTTCACACGTGGCAGTTAGGTGAGATATGAACCTTGCAATGTAGTTCAAACTCCCTAAAAACCCACGGACTTGCTTTTCCGTTTTCGGTTCAGGCATTTCTTGAATAGCTTTGACTTTTGCTGGATCAACCTCAATCCCTTTCTCACTGACAATGAAACCCAACAGCTTCCCAGATCTCACCCCAAACGTACACTTGTTTGGATTCAGCCTCAGTTTGAACTTTCTTAATCTGTCGAACAACTTCTGCAAATTAACCAGGTGCTCCTCTTCTGTCTACGACTTCGCAATCATATCATCCACGTACACTTCAATCTCTTTGTGCATCATGTCATGAAAGAGAGTCGTCATAGCCCTCTGATAGGTAGCACCGGCATTCTTCAGCCCAAACGGCATTACCTTATAGCAGAACGTGCCCCAAGGTGTAATGAATGTCGTCTTTTCCATGTCCTCTGACGCCATCTTGATCTGATTATATCCAGAGAAACCATCCATGAAAGAGAAAACCGAGGATTGAGCCGTATTATCAACCAATACATCAATGTGAGGTAATGGGAAATCATCTTTCGGACTCGCTCTGTTCAAATCCCGGTAATCGACACACATCCTGACTTTTCCATCCTTCTCCGGCACGGGAACGATGTTGGCCACCCACGGGGGATAACTGGTAACAGCCAGAAAACCCGCATCCCACTGCTTCTGAACCTCTTCCTAGATCTTGACAGCCATATCAGGACTAGTTCTCCGAAGCTTCTGCTTGACTGAAGGACACTCTTCTCTGAGGGGTAGTCGATGCACCACAATGTCTGTATCCAACCCAGGCATATCTTGATATGACCAGGCGAATATCTCCACATATTCTCTCAGCATCTCAATCAGCCTCCTCTTGACAGAGTCCTCTAAAGCAGCCCCAATCTTGATCTCTCTTCTGGCGTCCTCGGTACCCAGATTAACAATCTCCAACTCCTCCTGATGAGGTTGGATGACCCTTTCCTCCTACTTCAGCAATCTGACCAATTCTGCGGGGAGTTCACAGTCTTCCTCACTCTCCTCTTCGGCTTGGTAGATGGGATTATCAAAATCATATTGAGCCATAACAGAACTGTTCATAGTGGATTCCGTGATATCACTTCTGCATGTTTAATGCTTTATTTTAGAAAAAAAGAGTTCAAGAAAGTCACAAAAAACAAAAACATTGCCATTTTTATTGTTTTGGAAAAAATGAAAAACAAAAATAGAAAGACAGGAATCACAAAATTTGATTGCAAAACGTCCTTTATTAATGATAATCATTAAAACATGATGAGGCCCTACAATGAACCACTACGCCTTGGGCAGAACGTAGGGTTTTCATGCAAAATGAAAAACAAAAGAAAATTACTCTGTCTGAAGAGTAACTTGGACCACTTCTTCAGCCGTCCAGTTGTTAATAGACTCCCCTGGTGCACACGGGCGAACCCAGTTGTCTAGATCATAATCATTATCATAGTCTTCACCACCGGTTGCAAAGACGTCACCATGATTCATCAGCCCAGCGCTGGTAAAGGTACTCGGACCTGTCTGCATACCCTGCTCCGCCTGCAAGGGTTGATAGCCAATTCCAAACTTGTCCTCCTTGATAGGTAAATCCACCATCTTGCCCCAGCCTTCAGCTCTACCAGAGTCAACAACCTCCTTGGCCTGCTTATATGATGCAATTGAGGCACCTGGCTTCTTCTGCTCAGCAAAAGCCACCCTCTCAAGAGAAACAGTCTCGAATGCCTGACATAAAGTTTCATGGATCTCGCCATCCACCTCTACATATTTGAAAGAGGATAGGTGACTCACCAGAATATCTTCTTCACCGCACACAGTCACAATCTGACCGTTCCAGACATATTTCAACTTTTGGTGGAGAGTTGACGAAACTGCCCCAGCTGCATGAATCCACGGACGCCCCAACAAACAACTGTATGCTGGCTGGATGTCCATCACATAGAAGACAATGTCAAAGACCTCCGGACCGATCTTCACTGGTAAGGTGACTTCACCAAAAACAAAACGTTTGGATCCGTCGAATGCACGCACAATCAGGTCACTCAGAGTGAGCACAACCCCTTCCACATCAATCTTTTTCAGAATCTTCTTAGGCAGCACATTCAGAGACGAGCCAGTGTCTACCAACACGTGAGACAACACTGCTCCTTTGCACTCCATAGTGATGTGCAAGGCCTTGTTATGGTTACGACCCTCAGGCGTCAAGTCCAAATCGGTGAACCCCAACCCATGCCTGGTGCTCACGTTGGAAATCACTCTCTCCAGCTGGTTGACAGATATCTCCTGAGGCACGTAAGCCATATTCAGCATCTTCAACAGGGCATTACGATGTACCTCAGAGCACAGAAGCAATGAGAGGATAGAAATTTTGGGCGGAGTCTGATTCAGCTGATCTACAATCTTATAGTCACTCTTCTTGATTATTTTCATAAACTCCTCCACGTCCTTCTCAAATGAACCCTCAGGCGCCTCCTTCTGAGCTGGTTCTTCATCAACCACAGCCTATTTGCCTTTAGCCTTGGCGAGAGCCTCGACATTGTTATCTCTTAAAGGTTGCGGAGCAAACAGACGACCACTCCTAGTAAAACCTCCTGGTCCGCCAACATTGTCCACAACTGGACTTACCACCACAGGAGCTTTTACTGGCACACTGATAGTCACAGGAGACTGATTTGCTGGCCTAACCTGATTCCCAGCCCTTCGGTTACTGCGGTAGTGTAAGACCCCAATTTTGGGCCCTAAGATCCCTCATGGCCCATATCATATCATATCATGGCCTCAAGGATCATTTGCATGCCTTAGTCCCCTCCTAGTGGGTAGATCGCCTTGTGGGTTTGTTTCTTGATCACCAAGCATACTTTGCATTTGTATATCATTGCTTTTCATTTTGTTTACTAACCAAAAGTACAAAAATATTGTCATCTAACCATGTTACTTACAGCTGAAGCACGGAAGCCCTACCCAGTCAACTGCAAAGTCAATTGTGGATTTGGAGGTGGGAAGTGATTAGAAATACTCCATTCATGTTCAAACAAGTCTCATTTGACATTTCAAATACTCACATTGGAGGATTTGAGGTCATACCAAAAGTTTCCGAAAGGAAAAATGACCTATGGTTTCAAGTTTCCAAAAAATGGCAAGTTTTTGGAACAACTTCAACTCAACTTCACGTCACCAAAAAATCTTCAAATGGAATTTTGTTGGACATGAAAGTTGTAGATCTTTCTCTCCCATTTCCAAAAAGTCCAAGATCGTGAGAATCGGATGAACGGTTGAGGAGATATGGTCAAATTACCACCGAGGGTGCATGGCAAATTTTCCATGTATCGATGCACACGAGTTTCGTATCGATGCATGCAAGGCAAAAAAATGTTATGTATCGATGCACACGAGTTATGTGTCGATGCATACTGTTAAAAAACACTATGTATTGATACAAACAAGTTATGTATCGATGCATACTGTTAAAAAACGCTATGTATTGATACAAACAAGTTATGTATCGATGCATACTGTTAAAAACTGCTATGTATCGATACATACGAGTTATGTATCGATCCATACTGTTAAAAATGTTCTATGTATCGATGCAGGGGCTTTTGTATCAATACATAACTCTGTTTTGAGCACTGTTCACGTCCATATTACTTCACACACCATTTTCATGCACAAGGGTGAAAATCCCAATTGACCAAAACACCCTCATTTAAGCTAATTAGCAAACACACTTCATTAAGCTAATTTTGGATTACCACTCAATTAATCAACTAACACACACACTAATCACCACATATATAACTTCATTTTCTGTCCATTCAACCCTAGACACAGCCTCCAAGCACAGAAAAAACTCTTTTCTCTCATTTTGCATTTTGCTCGATTTGAATTTTTCTGCTCCAAGCTTCAAAGACCACGAGCCATTCTTGCTTCCTTCATCACTTGGACAACCTTTGGAAGCATTTTGCAGCACCATTCATCAACTGTAATAGCAGCTCGTGTTCTGTTTTTCTTCAAGCTTCAACCATGGCAAGTGTTGGTTCAATCTAGATTTGAGTGGTTCAAGCCAAGTTTCTTCAAGAATCCATCAACATCAAGCATAAAGGGGATCTGTTTCAGCACAACAACATCAATCCATCACTGTTTCTCATTTTTCTTCAAAACAAGTAAGGTTTCGACTTCAATCATTTGCCATGCCATGATATGTTTTAGGTAGCTCTGATTATGCTGATTCCAATGAACTATGCCTTGCTTGAAATGGTTGTGTTATGATGGAGAAATCTGGATTTTATTTTGTGTGTTCAAACCTATTTTCACTCGATTTGCCTTGCTTAGGATGAGTTAGTGAGATTGGATGCTACATTTGTGATGCTTGATGTGTGCTGATGCTATTGCTATGCTCATTTTTTGATTCTGGGCATTTCGAAATTTTGATTATATGAAGGTGATGAACATATGCACTGTTGTGTTGAACCCTAAAACCTGCCCAGAAATCCACATGAATCATGTCTTGTTGGTTGGTGTTATGATGCTGCATGAGTGTTAATGCCATGATGTTTGAGTTTTTCTGCTTGGAATTGTTTTATGATGATGAACTCGCATGAATGCCATGGCTGTTGCTGCATAAACCCTAAGGGTTTTAAAACCCAGAATTTTAAGCCTTGATTGGTCCGAGTACTGTTCCATTGGCCATCAGCCAATGGGAACATTTCATTTCCCCTGCTTAAACACAGTCATTTTGATAAGTGGCATGCTGAATTACAAGTTTGCCATCGGTTGACCTTAGTTTGACCCATCTTGCCATGCATTTTGTTCATGCTTGCCTCAAATTTCATCCAACTTCAACAATTAATTTCTCTCTCAATTTTTATCCAAAAATCATGCAATTTTTTCCATCATGTTCATGAATGTGTCCTCTATTTTATTGTGAATTTTAATTAATTTTCCATTGGCTGGATTTTTAATGATAATTGTTTTCCCAACATGTATGCTTAAATGATACATTGTGCCATTCCTTTTGTGAAATTGTCATGTTGCATCCAATGCCCTTGAAACTTTTTGTGGTAAAACTAGACACATTGACCTTTGTTTCCATATAGAGTTTGTGGATTTCCCATTTGTGGTTTGCTGGATATGAATTTTTGAAGTTATGTGTTACATTTGATGCCACATGAATGATATGCCTTTTCATGATTTTTGTTCACACACTTCCTGGCCTCCAAATGATCCTAAATTTTGCATGAATCATATATCACATGTCTAGTTTGTGTATGAATTTTCTTGGAATTAATCTTGCTGTTTTCCATTTGATTGAGAATTTTCTTCCATGCTTGGTCATTTGTTGACTTTTTGTGCTATGCCTTGCCAAATCTTTTGTGAAATTCTCAAATCTTATTGTATGATCATGAAATTTCATATGTGATAACTAGACATCTCAAGCTTTGCATGGGTGTTAATCTCATTCATTTCTCTTCTGTTTTCAAATTGATATGATTTTTTGAAGTTGACCCATGCTTGTTGACTTTCACCATGCTTAATTGAATTTGGTTTGACTTCATGATTTTACTTGAATGCCTTCCTCTCATCCAAATGCCATGAAATTTTACATGTATACCATGTTAGATGTTAGGATCGAGTGTGGATTATTTCATAATTTTTGAGATTGTTTGAGTTGACTTTTGAATGAAGTCTTTGCTGTTGACTTTTGTATGCTTCTCTTGCCATGCTTTGCATTCATTTGTGTATGAAATGACCATGATGCATGATATGATTATGAATCCAATTGAGAATGCTTCTTGAATGTTTAAACTTGGTTTGGGTGGACTTTTTCCTTGCTGCCTTGACTTCTTTCTTTCATCTTTGACCCTAGGCTAGTCCTAGTGGTCTTCTAAGCTTATGTTGAGTTCATCTGTTTCAGGTTGAGCACTAATGCCTTGAGGATCATTCAAATATTTGTTTGAGTTGAATTATATGATGTGCTAATCTTTGTTTTGTAGGTGACTCACATGCTTGAGTCTTTGTGCCTTGCACAATTGGTCCCTCTGTGGTTGACTTTTGGTTCATTTCCTTTTGATTTTAATTGTTGACTTGTTTACTAATGAGTTTGACTTTTTCAGGTACTTTAGTTGCTTAAGTTCTTTGAACTTGCTTGCTTGCTTTGCTTTTTAGCATTTGCTTTGAGGTATAATTACTTCTTCTTCATGTAGTCTGGAGACCCGGTCTGTTATTTGACCGGGCAAACTGTCTGAAGTCCTCCTTAAGAGGCAATGCCTGTGTGTGTTTATATTTGTCCCAAGCAGGAAAAGTCCTCATTTGAGGCAATTGGTGGAAGGTAGGGATAAGCGATCTATCCCCCACTATTCAGTGTGTCCTCTCTTTGCTCCCATTACATGGTTGAAGCATTGAGATAAATACCCAAGATCTAATCGAGTCAATAATGTGGAGAGAGTTCCTACTTTCTGAACTCCCACACTTTCTTTGACGCTCTCTCTGATTTGAGATAGAAGCAATGAGGCACACCCCTCATCTCCTTTTCATCTGCTTCACCTTAGCCTCTCAATGGCAAGGTTAAGAGCGACCCTTACCAATTACAGTGGACTTTCAAAGTCAAACCCTCTTGTGTGAGCCCCCCATTGTTTGGCTATAGAGTGTGCTGTTTGATATTCATTGATTGATTGATTGCTTCATGTGCATTTGCTTGCCTGTATGCTATGCATTTATCATCATCATCAATTGCCATTAGTGCATGATCATATCATTTGTTTGTGTGGCTTTTATTATTGTTGTTTGCCCATTGAGGACAATTGTAAGTCCATTGCTTTGGC